>NC_065598.1:134829787-137649787 GCF_024542745.1 Macaca thibetana thibetana
TAGCAATGGGGTATTTCTAAAGCACACCTAGGGGGTATCCAGAACCATTATAAGAATTTACAGCCAACATTAAAAAATGCCTAGGAAGCTTTAAACAGAAACTAATGCTTTCAGCTAAATCATGAAACAACATAGTAGTTGTAGGTTTCTTCATTAAGAAACCTTTGCTCAGTGGAATGCAAGCAGCTTAGTTATGACTAGTACTCAAAAATTAAAAGTTCATAAAGACTCAATTCTCCTGACTGCAATGCATTTCACTCCACTTTGCATTATTATAAAAAGCATATGTGTGTGCAACATATTAATGCAATTCTAAGTCTATTCTTACTCTACTTTGTAAACTCAGATATGATGTAAAACGTTTTAAATGCTGTCAAATAGAAAATAGTTATAACATTACTTAACGGTAGAAAAATGGCAGAACCCAATGAAATATAGGCAGTCCTCAAAGAATGGAAATTGAAGTGCATTTGCATTGGTAGCATTATTAATGAGGACTGATAGACCTCAAATTAATGGTGGACTGATAGTCTGATTACTTCAAATGGGCAGAAATCTGTAATGATCTTTATATAGTCAGTGTACTTGAGTATTCTATGATGTTCTGCTGACATCTCAGCTTGGCTCCCAGTCATTTACTATAAGCAAATACAACTATTCCCTGCAAGCTGAGCACAGCTAAAGTAAAACAAAACAAAACAAAAACAAAAAGAAGAAGGGTAGAAATACAAATGTGTCAAACCAATAGAAAATTACCTATGATGAGAACGTTCTGCTATAAGACTACATGGGGCTTTCTTATAATTCCCAATGCGACTCTCAAAAGACACCTCCAATAGAAGAGTCGTTAAATGCTTTATATGTTCAGAAGGAAGAAACTTCTCTGGATGTGAGATTAGTCCTTTAGACTGCTTCTTCAATCCTAAAAATAGTATATAAGAGAAAAAGTGGGGTTCTCCTAATAGTTGCAGGTCTATCTCAGAAAGCAATGTACCAGAATGCTGTTGGACTCAAATGTTATGAATTTAGAATCCAATTCTGTCCAGTGTACCTTGAGTTTCACTTCAATTTTCATACTGTGAAATAACAATGTGATAAAGCACCAAGGAATGAAATATTCACTGCAAATAAGGGGAAGTTCATTCACGCATTCCAGAAGGTGTGAATGAACAGCCTGAAAGAAAATAACACGTGTTGGCAAGGATGTGGAGAAACTGGAACCCTCATACATTGCTGGTGGGACTGTAAAATGATTCAGCTGCTATGAGAAACAGTTTGGCAGTTCATTAAAAAGTTAAACATAGAATTATCATATGACCCAGCAATTCCACTCCTAAGTATAGGCCCAAAATAATTGAAAACAGGTATTAGAACAAAAACTTGTGGACGCATGTTCATAGCAGCACTATTCAAAAGGTGGAAACAGGCGGACGCAGTGGCTCATGCCTGTAATCTCAGTACTTTGGGAGGCGGATTACCTGAGGTCAGGAGTTCAAGCCAGCGTGGCCAACATGGTGAAACCCCGTCTCTACTAAAAATACAAAAATTAGCTGGGTGTGGTGGCAGATGCCTGTAATCCCAGCTACTCGGGAGGCTGAGGCAGGAAAATTGCTTGAACCCAGGAGGCAGAGATTACATTGAGCGAGATCACACCACTGCACTCCAGCCAGGGCAACAGAGCGAGATTCTGTCTCAAAAAAAAAAAAAAAAGATGGAAACAACCCAAATGTGCATAACTGATGAATGGATAAACAAAATGTGGTATATCCATACAACGAAATATTATTCAGCCATAAAAATGAATGAAGCATTGATATGTTCTAAAATGTGAATGAATCTCAAAAACGTTATGCCAAGTGAAAGAAGCCAGATACAAAAGGTCACATATTGTATAATTCCATCATATGAAATATGCAGAATAGGTTAATCCATAAAAACAGAAAGCATTTTGGTAGTTACCAGGTGCTAGGGGGAGGGGAGAATCCAGAGTAACTAATAAGTATGGAGTTTCCTTTTTAGGAGATAAAAATGTTCTGGAACTCGGTACAAGTTAGTGGTTATAAAAAATATAAATGTACTAAATTCCAATAAATTGTTCACTTTACAATGGTTAGTTTTATGTTATGTGAATTTCACCTCAATAAAAAAGTAACTCCCTTGACTAATAGCGGGTCACAAGGTAAATCTGTTAACACAGTTGATACAACCATTCAACCAATATTTATCGAGCTCCTACTATGTGTACAGCACTAGAGACAGGGTGATGAATAAAAGACACAGTCCCTGCCTTCAAGGAGCTTAGAGTATAGCAAGAGGGGAGACCAGGCATTCATCAAATGCTCATACAAATCAGCTAAGTGCCAAGAATGATGGCTGCACAGTACCCTGAGGGCCAACCTAGCCAGGACCACACAACAACCATGTGCAGCACAAACCTGATCATATTGCTCCTCCAGGCCCCACTTGAATGGTTTCCCACTGATCTTAGAACTGAAAAATAAAATCCTTATTCTGACCTGCAAAGTTTTATACCCAGTCTGGTCTCTTCCTCCTATTTCCCCAACTTCATTTGCCCTCCTCTTCTCTTTCTCTATTGTAACCAATTGGCCTTTTTTCCATTCCAGGTAAGCCGCAGGACCCTTCTTGTCCCTCAGTATTCCACTGTTTCCCTCAGCATAGAATACTCTTCCCTCTTTAACTACTGATAATAATCCTTCAGATCTCAACAACCATAACTTTATCATTAACCCTTCTCTGGTGACAATCAAAATGAAAACAGACCAATAACTTGTTCTCCAAAATCTATGCCTGCTACAGGGAATTTACAATGAGCAAAGCAAAGCATGAAGAAAATCTCAATTCAGTTTCTCAAAAAGCCATAATACCAAGTCTCTTCAAAGTCTCCCCCAGAAGTCTCCTTAAGCATACCTATCAAAATTTACTAAAAGAAATCCTGTGAGAAGTCCTTGACTTTGCAGAAACTGTTTTAAGAAAAACAATCTTCTAAGTAGTTTCAGTAAAAACAAGGCAGTGATTATGACAAAAACTTTGTATAGTCTACTACGACACTTTAGTTCATTAAACATAATTTAATGTGACTGGTTATTGTGATGCCTTGTTAACTGATTTTAAACATACTTCAGACAATTTTCTCCTGAACAGTATTCAGAATCATCATTTCCAGATGATTAAACAGTTGATTAAAATGATGGTTACAGCTATTTCTATTTTTATAAAAAGTCAGGCTTTAGGCCAGAGATATAATCCCTAATGTAATATTGCTTCTGTGAAGAAAATCAGATTCAATTTACATTATTTTGACTTACAGAAAATTTTCTGTGAACATAACCTGCCATAAAATACAAGGACAATTGTAAAAGGTTTTCAGAAGGGCCTATCACCCGGCACTAGTGTGTACCATGGAACAGAGGCTGGGCACAAGGCAAACATTCACATCAGCCAGCCATGAGCTGTTCTCTTTTAAAGTTTATCTCACTTAATAATCATAAACTGGGGCAGGGTATTTTTCACAGCATTGATTTCTCTGCAAGCAGAGCAGGGAGAAATAACACTTACAAACTAATATACATGAGAAGACAATACACGTGGAATTAAAAATTGCAGGTTTGGGCCAGGCATGGTGGCTCATGCCTGTAATTCCAGCATTTTGGGAGGCGGAGGTGGGCAGATCACCTGAGGTCAGGGGTTCGAGACCAGACTGGCCAACATGGCAAAACCCGTCTCTACTAAAAATACAAAAATTAGCCGAGAGTCGTGACGGACACCTGTAATCCCAGCTACTCAGGAGGGTGAGGCAGGAGAATCACTTGAACTTGGGAGCCAGAGGTTGCAGTGAGCCGAGATCGCACCATTGCACTCCAGCCTGGGTGACAGAACAAGACTCTGTCTCCAAAACAAAAACAAACAAAAAAATTTCAGGCTTCAAAAAAAGTGCAAAGATAATGTTATAAAGTCCCATACAAAAAAAAGACTCTGAAGGGTGGGAGGGGGAAGAGGGATAAAAGACTACAAATTGGGTTCAGTGTATACTGCTTGGGTGATGGGTGTACCAAAATGTCACAAATCACCACTAAAGAACTTACTCATGTAACCAAATACCACTTGTTCCCCCAAAAACCTATGGAAATTTAAAAAAAAAAATTTTTAAGACTCTGCCAAAGCTGTCAAAGGACACTGATGTGATATAACATTATCTTTGCATCTTTTAGAACCTAAAAATTACATTTTAAAGAATAACATCTCAATGATTAACAGATATTATTTATTTAGATATTTGACATAACAATTAGTAATGAAGCCCAAAGGGTTTACTAATAAATGAGTAAACAACAGCATGTAATCAATGGCACTATTTGTTGGGTCATAGTCTCCACAAAACCACTGGGCAATCAACTCCAAACATAGATACTCCACTACAATTAGACAATGAGACTTGTTTGTTTCAGTAGTTTTCATCCACACACTTGAATTTTTATAAATACAAAATATTAGTTAATGAACTGTGTCTAAACCTCACTAAGATCAAATAATTGTTTCTACAAAGGGTGAGGTGGAGTAGAGAAGGAGAACTGCAGGTTGAAGTGACTGTAAGTACAATGGGTTGGAGAAGAAAGCTACTTGTTCAAATGAAACTCCAAATGAGAATATTAAAATTCAACATTCAAGAGCTGCAGAGTGGTAAGGAAAACTCTCCTTTCATTGATATTCAAAAGACGAGAGAGAGAATTTTCTCCTATCAGCTTTTGCCAACCATATGCTGAGACTAAAGTGAATCTTGTGTAGAAAAACAACTAGAACACCTAAGTGGTATATTTCAATCACAAAAATTGCCACTTACCAAATTTTCTGGTACCCTGTGATAGAAAAGGCAATAAAGTTCTTAAAACATTATACATACATACACATATATACACACTCCATCTTGCTCTGGAGCTCAGAAACAATGGAACCTAGTAAGGTGATTTTTTTAAGTGATTTGCCTAAGGAAAGTTACTATTTCCTCGTTCCCCTAGCTATGTTCCTGGGACTAGGACCTTATCAGGTTATAACTCAAAGACAGGCCCATTGCTATCGAAGGCTCCACTTATCTTGCCTTGCCCTGCCCAGAATGCATGAGCAGGTTTTTTTGTTTTGTTTTGCTTTTTTGAGACAGTCTCGTTCTGTCACCCAGGCTGGAGTGCAGTGGTGCAATCTCAGTTCACTCCAAGCTCCGCCTTCTGTGCTCACGCCATTCTCCTGCCTCAGTCTCCCAAGTAGCTGGGACTACAGGCACCCGCCACCACACCCACCTAATTTTTTTGTATTTTTAGTAGAGACATGGCTTCACCGTGTTAGCCAGGATGGTCTCGATCTCCTGACCTCATGATCCGCCCGCCTCGGCCTCCCAAAGTGAGCAGGTTTTAAATTCCATACATGCCCTCCAAGGGTACCAATCTTCCTCCTGCCATGTGCCATAGGGTGACTCTCCCCCTCTTCTTCCACTTTTTGCCATTGTGAAAAGTATCAGCTGGGTAGTAGGTGCAGGCTGAGGTGAAGCCCAATCACTTCTCTCCTTTCGCTTGCATTCTACCTCTCACTGACCTCTGAGCTAGGGCTGTATTATTTCCTGCAATAGGCAAGTTTACAATCTCATGGAGTTGACAGGAAACACAAGTAGGACATAAGTGAAGGAAGTATATTAGTATATTTACAGCACACTGCTAAGTAAATACAGAAGAAGAAAGGAATGAGTTGCTGAAATGTAGAGGCTGACTGGGGCTGTGTAGAGTTTGTCTTAAATTTCCAGGAGATTAATGTGTCTGAGCCTTGGGTAATTTTGGCCTCTTGTGATCTTGAATATAATCAAATTAGTTTGAAAATCTGCTGTATAATTCAAATGTGTCAGGCTCCAAAGCTAGAGTCTGCACACAATGACAAGAGAATTTTATTTTCAGTTGTATACTGCGCTTGGTTTCAGAGCTACTCTAACAAACCTTACTTTCCCTTGCCATTCTAACTTCATTTACCACTAGCAGTCTCCAGCAAGAATGCTGTGCTGTCACCAAATTAATCTCCCACCTCATTTTCTCGCCAAGTTTATCAGTTTATTCCCAACTGCTGTTCTCTTGGACTGGAATTGTCTGCATGACTCTCTTTGAAAGTAAACTGAGAGTTCAACTAATGCCAAATTCAGCAGCTTAATTAAGAGTCCCTGTAACATATGGAAGGCTGCAGATACATAAAATTGGCAAACCCTTACAAACTGGCTTCCCCTCAAGGTGATCAGCCAGTGATTCTTGAAGCTGTGTCTTATTTTCTTAGGATACAACAGGGCTTCTTCTTCTGCAGTAAGGATAAGTAACACCTAAGTGTCTGTTACACACAGATGAAGAATTCTACGGATGGATGGATGGATGGATGGATGGATGGATGGATGGATGGATGGACGGACGGACGGATGGATGGAAGAATTACAGATATGGCTCACTCATTTGATTAAACAGGCCTAGCCCCAAAATCAGAATATCATTTAGAGTCATTTGAGATCACCAAGTGTCATCAAGCTATGTATGACTATAGATGAAAATATCGTATGATCAAGGCTGGAGCCTCAATGTTTAACTGTCTCATGAATATCTTCTAATGGGTATATTTTTGATGCTCAAAAATCAGAGGTACTCTGATATTTGCAATTTTAATGGCCTTTTTTCACAGAGCATGGCAATTACCAGGTTGTTTCAAAGAGGCTGTACAAGGGATGATGAAGAACAGAAGTATACTGGCTATGTGTATCAGTTCTGGGACCAGATATCTGGGTTCAAATCTTGGTTCTGCCACTTATTAGCTATGTAACCTGGGGCAAGTTCCTTAACCATGTGATGTCTCAGTTTTCCCACTAGTCTAAATGCGGGTGATTATGTTGATGACAACTTATAAAGCAATTATGAAACAGTACCTTCATATCATAAATACTGAAAAAAATGTTAGTTGTGTTACACAGCACAATGGAATAGTAAATTCCTTTGCTGCCAATAACTAGTTGCTTCTGACACAGAAAAAAAAAAAAAAAAAAAAAACTGATGTCCATGGAATATAATTCTAATAAAAATAGGTGAAATATATCTGCAAGGTTATTACACTTGGAACTCAGTGAGCACAAATGAAATTAACATTAACTTTTTTTAACTAAAATAAAAACAGATTGTAATACAGTCTTTGTGAAATCGAAACAGAGAGAAACCTATAAAATCAAAATGACCATGAATAGTTTTGTAAATGAACTATGCCACGCTAACCTGATAACACTTCTTAATTAGCATATGAACAAAAGACAGAATAGTACATTGTGACTTCATTCAAGACTTCAATAAAACATTCAAAATGCTTGCAAAAAGGAAAGAAAAATTAGCTTCAAAAGATTCAGCAAAGGTTATGATAAATGACTCAGTTTAGGGTTGAATGCAAGGAGTAGCAGAGAGTGGAGGGCTCTGGGTAAGCATTAGACTGGAAGCAGAAATAAAAAGCATGTGTAATCAAATTCACCCAACTGTGTCATACCACGTGGCTCTGCAATACCTGCAATGCAGGAAAGGCCTGGAGTAAGAAGAAAGCACATATGCAGGGTAAGCAGTAGGAAGAAACCTTCCATACTGCCCTGGTAGCACCCTAACTAAAGAGGAGAAGATGGTCAGAGCAGCTAACAGCTCTGAACAAGGGGGCCACAGATTTAGAATTGGAAATGGTTGGCCTCAGACATTCACCTTCTCCTACCATTCTTTCCAAATCAAATCAATAATCTGTGTGTGTGGGCGGGGGTGGGGGGGAGCGGAGGGCTGTGTATTTGTGAGATCCCCTAACCCAAAGGCCTATCCCATTTTATTGAAACAAACATTTAAAGAACATGGAATGAGCTAGACACAGAGATAAGCATAATTCCCATGCTAAATTAGGAAGCTTATCTTACCAGAAAGCCAACTCTGTATATCAGTTCCCCCTCTCTGAGTCTGTTTTCCCATTCATAAAATGTGGGAGTTGATAAGAAGGTTCCCGTGGTTATCTAATATTGTACAGATTTACCAAAAGTTTGTCAAGTTAGCACCCTGAAGAAGGAATGTTCAAAATGATAAAATGAGCATAAGCAGGCATTTACTTAAAAGAATGACAGATGATTAAGTGGTTAAGGGGTTGTGAGCAACATTAGGTCCTGGTGGACACACTTGGCTGCCTCTCAGTTTCTCTAGTGCACCTCACCTCCCCAGGGGCTGGACCCAACATTTCCTCCCATCACTGATAAGCGTCAGGCCCAAGGGACCCTGTCTCTTTCCTTAGGGGGTTCATAGCCTCCAGCCAGCTCAAAACAGGCTTCCAGCTAGTGCCCTAGCACGAGCTTGCCTTGCTAGAATGGCAGCTCCCTAAGCTGCAGTGGCTCTATGTTTGATTTAGTGACCAGAGGGCAATGTGGAACAGAACTAAATTAGGAACCCTTACAGAGATTTGTTTTAAAAACTAGAGAAACCACTATAAATGTTTCTGCTTTTTCATTAATGCATTTATTAACAATAAATGTTTAAAGCAATTTATTTTTAATATCAGGATAAGTCAGGGATTTCTGAGAGAAAAGTAAAGAGGAATACATGTAGGGAGTGAAGCAGTGAGAAAAGTCTAAATATATAGTTCAATTATTCCAGTGAGTAGAGAAGATGGAGACCTTGATGTGCTTCATACTAAGTATAAACTACATTAATTAGAGCTTTTAAGCATTGAACAATCAAGTTTACATCAATCAAGTTTATACATAAAATACTCTTAAAGGCAACAACACTTTAATTTTTACTGTATTCATCTTTATCAACTACTGTCTTTATTCATAATTCCCTCTATTTAAAGCCCAAAGCTTTCCCAAACAACTGTTCTTGGCAAGAGAACTCTTGCTAATTTTCTGCAATTCTCATTATCCATCATTCTTAGAACTAAAACCTTTAAAAGAAATCTTTGGAATCACTTTTAAAACATGCTTATGCTTGCCAAATACTGTCCCATTCTATTTTAATATGTTTGAATAGATTTGCTTTGGGAATAATTATGTTTAAGAAACTGCCAAAGCAAGAGGGAAGTTGTACACCACTATAGAGATCGCTCAGATTGTTGTGTGGGGATCTCTGCCATATAAACTTCGTTATGGATCTTCGGGTTTCACTATGATCATCCAAAAATACGTTTGACTTATACATTCATATTTAAAAGAAAAGTTTGCAATAAAGGGCCATGCATTGCTTGACCTTGAGAAATAGTGCCTCTTGCATGAATCCAGGTAACCTCTGGCTTTTAACCGGTATGTTATATAACAAACCGGAATAAGCTTTGCTAAGGAGCTTCAATTTTACTAATGTCCAGTTGTTTCCAACCTGGTGAACACTAGGTTTCCTTCCTAAATAAATTTCACCCCAAAAAAATCTTAAACAGCTAAATTATAAGACTTTGTGGTATCAGTGGCTATAAATCTCAATAATGACCACCTCTGGACTTAGTTTAGAGAACTGGAGTATATCTGATAACTAGGAATAAAGAGCTAATAAAAACTGGCTTTGTAAATGTTAAAGGTTGGGTTAGCAATTGTCCACAGCATAAGCATGCAATCCGCTGTGTAACTCCTAAGGTTTACTTTACTTTTGCTACTGTTCTTTTTTCTTTTTAAAAATAAATTAATAGATTAATAAAAACACAACCACCCAGTTGCTATAGGGAAAGCAGGATTTGGGCTCTAATGGTGACCATAAAATACTATGAAGAAATGCTTTCGTTCACTCCTAGGAATACATTTAAAATTTAAAAGAAACATAAACATAGATCATGTAAGTAAGGATTTTGGTTACATTTCTAAAATAGGATATTCAATGTTATAGTTTGTATTTTGACTGAAACAGATTGATATTAGTCAGAATAAACATTAGGATTTGGGGTAGGAAGCCTATAACATAGACCTCTAATCAGGTTCAGACCCAGACAGTATCTGCAAAGGGAAACGGTTGGTGGAAGTGACTGACAGGTGACTCCTGTGGCACTCTGCACTGCTTACATGGCATTTACTAAAAATGCCTGTACAAAAAAAAAAGATGTGGGACCCAAAGGCCAATTACATCTACCCATGACTCTCATCCAATTGCCCATCCTCATCTACTTACTGCTGTGGGCTTCCTTCTTCTACCCCACATACATAACCTAACTGTTCCCCTTCCCTCTCTCTCTCCCATTCATTAAACTAAGTCCTGGGCCAGGTGCAGTGGCTCACGCGTGTAATCCCAACACTTTGGGAGGCCCAGACAGGCAGATCACTTGAGCTCAAGAGTTCAAGACAAGCCTGGGCAACATGGTAAAACTCTTTCTCTACAAATACAAAACAATTACCCGGGCATGGTGGCAGGCACGCCGGTAGTCCAAGCTACTCGGGAGATTGAGGCAGGAGGATCAGTTCACCCTGGGAGGCAGAGATTGCAGTGAGTCAAGATCGCGCCACTACACTCTAGCTTGGGCAACAGAGTGAGACCCTGTCTCATCAACAAACAAACAAATAGCTATGTCCTGTATGGCTGGGTGCAGTGGTTCACACCTGTAATTCCAGCACTTTGGGAGGCTGAGGTGGGAGGACTGCTTGAGCCCAGGAGTTCAAGACCATCCTGGGAAACATAGTGAGAACTCATCTCTACAAAAAAATCAAAAAATTAGCTGGATGTGATGGCTCATGCCTGTAGTCCCAGTTATTCCAGAGGCTGAGGCAGAATGATCATTTGAGCCCAGGAGGTTCAGGTTGCAGTGAGCCATTATTGTGCCACTGCACTCTAGATTGGAAATCAAAGCAAGATCCTGTCTCAAAAAAAAAAAAAAAACTACATCCTATAGAACCTGCCATCCTTGTTAATCAAGCTGTCTACATCTTAACATCAGAAACTCTTCCTTACAGCCACCCCATTCCTTGAAACTTGGCTCTCTTACTTAAAATTCTTCCTCCTGTGAACCTCTTACCTATATAACTCAGAGGGCGATAAGCAAGCTTCCTCTTGCCTCCCCCTTGCTTACAGAGTACATTACTCCATACTCATGGCATCATTCCTTTAGTTTGATATCATCTGGAGATATCAGCTTTTACCCATCCTCATCATGGTTATCTATCCATCTCTTGGACATTTGCCTTCATTCGTTTGGGTCACTGGTGGCCTCTCCATCTCATCTCCTGCCATCATCTGATGAAATCTGAACACACCATCTCATAGTTCTTAGACTTCTTATCTGTAGTGACCTTTACCATCCGTTGTCATCACTATCAAACACCAGTCTCTGGTCACTTATTGCCCATTGGCTGAAAAGTTTGAAATTTGGCTTTCAAACTTGTTCTCTATGCCAACACTTGCCACGGTACCTGAAAATTCTATCATCCACATGCAACATCTACCCCAATCCAGAAACCTAGATTGCTGAGTCCCAAAACTCCTTTAAGGATCTTCACCTCCACTGTTGTTTACCCATCTCCTCTATAGTGAGAATAGGATCTGTTCTCACATACTGCTTCATCCCTGACACATAATAGCCCTCTCTCATTTTTCAGCTCCATAACTTCTACTACATAGCTCTTTAAGACCACTACTCTCTCTTTTTTTTTTTAAGACCTCTACTCTCTTTTTTTTTTTTTTTTTTAAGAGACGGGAGTCTCACTATGTTGCCCAGGTTGGAGTGTAGTGGCTATTAACAGGCATAATCATGGTGCAATGCAGCCTTGAACACCTGGGCTCAAGTGATCTTCCCACTTCAGCCTTCTGAGTAGCTGGGCCTATAGGCATGCAGCACTGCACTCAGCTAAAGACCACTACTCTTTTGACCCTGCCCTCAGTTTCTCAAAGCCCTTACCAGTCCTTACCTGCACTTTCCCTCTGATGTCTGAACACCATATTGATTCATGGAACCTATTCTCTCATCAGCCCTCTCAATTCCTTCCCAACCTGGCTTTTTGCCATAAATGACCTACCTACAAAGCTCTAAATCCAGGACCAATCTCGCAAACTGCTTTCTTCATTCCTGCATGTAGGAAGCTGAGAACAGTGTGGTAAAACCATACTGATAAAAAATTAAAGTCGTTACAAACTCTTCAGTGCTACTCCACAAACCTCCACTTGTCTTCCTTCATCTGACTCTCCACTTACCCTAAATGCTCATTTCAAAGTTTCATGACTCTCAAGACCCCTATCACAATCCTCTCTATATGGGTGACCTTGCTCCTACATCCCTCAGAAAATCAGGGTCATCTAGGAAGCATTCTCTCACACTGCCCTGGGTGTGCACATCAGCCCTTTCCTTCCAGTTTGAGAAAGAATAAATAATTTCTTCTCCCATTTAAGACTCACAAAGAGCCTCTACCTATGTTTTGATCTCTATCTCTCCATATTTTTAGACCAATAATTATCCTGTCTTTCCTATACTGTCAACCACTTCATCTCTACTTTCTATCTACCCATGTTTCCTTAACTTAAATTTATTTAAATACTTATTTTCCTTTAAAAAACTCCAGAATTTCCTTGACTGTGAACCTTATTTCTAGCCTCTTCTCCACTTCCCTCTATAGGCTCAATGTAAAGTGGTATTCTTCAGGGCAGAAATGTGTTTGTTTTGTTCACTGACATACCATTAACATCTAGAACAAGGCCTGACATGTGATAGGAGCTCAATAAATAACCGTTGAATATATGACCATTCTCCTCAAAAGAATATACCATCTCTACTTCCTCACCTCCTCTTCACTCTTTCAGCCCTCTCTCTGTAAGCTGGTCCATAGACCCACACTCCCATTAACTCTAACCTGCCAAATCCAATGAATAGTTCTCAGTCTTCACCTTACTTAAACCTCTGCTATGGTTTGACTGTCCCCTCCAAAACTCATGTTAAAATTTAAATGCCACTGTGATGGTATTAAGAGATAGGACCGGAACCTTTGAGAGATAATTAGGCCATGAGAGCTCTGCCCCCATGAATGGATTAATGTCATAATTGCAGAAGTGGTTCGGTTATCATGAATGGGTTGTTATAAAAGCAAGTTCGGCCCTCTCTTGCTCATT
Source organism: Macaca thibetana thibetana (assembly GCF_024542745.1). Lineage (NCBI taxonomy): Eukaryota > Metazoa > Chordata > Mammalia > Primates > Cercopithecidae > Macaca > Macaca thibetana. Next base: position 134,842,888 of record NC_065598.1, read on the forward strand.
TACTCTTGCCCTCTCTTGCCCTTCTGCCTTCCACCATGGGATGATGCAGCAAGAAGGTTCTCAACAGAAGCCAAGTCCTCAACCTTTGACTTCCTACCCTCCAGAATTGTTAGAAATGAATTTCTTTTCTTTATAAATTACTCCGTGTGTGGTATTCTATTACAGCAACACAAAATGAAGAAAGACAGAAAATTGGTACCAAGAGTAGGATTGTTACTACAAAAAATAACTGAAAACGGGGCCGGATGCAGTGGCTCACACCTGTAATTCCAGCACTTTGGGAGGCTGAGGCAGGCAGATCACGAGGTCAGGAGATCAAGACCATCCTGGCTAACACAGTGAAACCCCGTCTCTACTAAAAAATAAAATACAAAATATTAGCCGGGCGTGGTGGCGGGCATCTGTAGTCCCAGCTACTCGGGAGGCTGAGGCAGGAGAATGGCGCAAACCCAGGAGGCGGAGCTTGCAGTGATCCAAGATCGCACCACTGCACTCCAGCCTGGGCAACAGAGCAAGACTCTGTCTCAAAAAAAAAAATAATAATAACTGAAAATGTGGAACTGGGTAATGGGTAGGGGCTGGAAGAACCTGGAAGAGCAGATTAGAAAAAGCCTAGATTGCCATAAATGGAGTATTAAGGATGATTCTGATGAGGGCTCGGAAGAAGAGACGCACTATGAGGAAAGTCTGAGGCCTCTTAGGGATTGCTTAAGGGGTCATGATCAGAATGTTGGTATAAACATAGACATAAAGGCCATTCTGATGAGGTCTCAGGTAGAAAAGATAAATATCTTATCGTAAACTGGAGTAAACGCCATCCTTGTTATGAAGTGGCAAAGAATGTGGCTGAATTGTGTGCATGACCTAGGGCTTTATGGAAGGCAGGATTTAAGAGCAATGAACGAATGACCCAGGATATTTGGTAGAAGAAATTTCTAAGCAAAATCTCAAAGTGTGGCTATTTTTAACCATATACACAGTAGGATTTGAAAAGAAAGAAATGAGTTAAAGATGAAATTTACAATTTAAACACAAGTACAACAGGGACTGGGCGTGGTGGCTCACACCTGTAATCCTAGCACTTTGGGAGGCCGAGGCGGGTGGATCACAAGGTCAGGAGTTCAAGACTAGCCTGGCCAAGATAGTGAAACCCTGTCTCTACTAAAAATACAAAAAGTTAGCCGGGCATAGTGGTGGGCACCTGTAATCCCAGCTACTCGGGAGGCTGAGGCAAAGAATTGCTTGAACCCGGGAGGTGGAGGTTGTAGTGAGCAAGACTGCACCACTGCACTCCAGACTGGGTAACAGAGTGAGACTCTGCCTCAAAAAATAAATAAATAAATAAATAAATAAATAAATAAATAAATAAATAAAATAAAAGAAGCACAACAGAAAGATTTTTTAATTTTTCAGCTTGGCCACGTACAGAATGCCCCAACGGTGTGGCCAAGCAACCCTTTGCTACAGAGATTCATACTAACAAAAGGAATCACCAAGACAACGGAGGAAGACCCCAAAGGCATTTCAGAGATCTTTGAGGCTGTCCTCCCACTACAGACCCAGAGCTACAGGAGGGAAGAATGGTTTTGGAGGACAGATCTGGGGCACACTCCACAGGCTATCTGCCCAGAGTCTCTTCTCCCTGCATTCCAGCCCAGTGATCCATGGTCACCCAGCCATGGCTCAAGGGAGCCCAGGTGTGGATCGAGCTGCCGCTCCACAAAATCCATGCCATAAACCTTGGTGGTATCTACATGGTGCCAATTCTGCAGGTGTGCAGAATATGAGAGTTGTGGGGACATAGCTAACTCTATCTAGATTTCAAAGGATCTCACAAACAGCCTGGGTGCCCAGGCAGAGACTTGTCAGAGGGGTGGAGCCACCACAGAAAGCTCCTACCAGGGAAATGCCAAGCAGAAATGTGAGGTTGGAGACAGCACAGAGAGTCCTCAATAGGGAAATGCATAGTGGAAATATGGGACTGGGACCATTACCATGACTCCAGAACTGTAGAGCTCCCAGCTTACAGCATCAGCCTGGGAGAGCTGCAAGTAGGAGACTCCAACCTGTGAGTTACTGAGTGCACTGAACCCAACAAAGCCATAGAAGTAAGGCTGCCTGAGGCCTTGGAGGCCAAATCTCCATCCCAGTGTGCCCAGGATGCAGGATATGTAGTCAGAGGAGATTATTATTTAGCTTTAAAACATAATGGTGTTTTCCCTGAAGGGTTCTGGACTTAGTGGGGATGAGTTATCCCTTCTTTCTTGGTTATTCCTCCCTTTTGGAATGGGAATGTCTAACCTATGCTATTTTGATAGCACATAACTTGTTAATTTCACAGGCTCACAGCTGGAGAGGAATTCACATTAGGATGAATCGTGCTTTGAGTCTCTCATCTATATCTGATTTAAACGAGACTCTGGGATTTGGAGTTCATTCTGGAATGAGTTAAGACTTCTGCGGTGTCATGTGCCTATAGTCCCAGCTATGTGGGAGACTGGGGTGGGAGAATCGCTTGCACCCAGGAGGTTGACACTGCAGTGAGATGTGATCATGACAAAAAAAAAAACTTTTGGGTGTGTTCACCATTGTTCCATCTGTAAGGGCACACCCTTCTATATAGAAGTACCTTGCCCTGCTGAGAATTAAAAAGAAAATTTTATATTCGAGTGCTATTCCTTTTGCAGCAATGAAACTTTATATATAACAATTTGGGGGCTCCTCCGGGATTACATTCCCCTCCAGGGGTGGTCTCTGGTTCTCTCTCTGGTGAGGAGGTGCACCCCGCCCTATTGTGGCTGTCTCAGGGGTGAGAAATCAAGACCCACCCAGTGCGAGGAATAACCCAAGCTCTCAGCAACACGGGGGGAAAAAAAAAGGTGGCCAGCAACCCAGCTTAAAGGATCCTCACATACTGCGGCAACGACTCTGTGCACAGACCAAGGAAGGAGAAGCTGTGGGAGCTGGTAAAGTACTTCCTTGGTGGTCAAATTCTGGAGGGCTAAATGTGTGTGTGCGTGAATGATCACCAACAACCCTGCTTGTGATGTTGCATGGATGGTAACAAGTCCTACTGCTGGACGGAGTGAATGGGTCCTCTCCGCAGTTCCATAGCTACCTCATATGGCTTAGGGCAGATCCTGCCATGGGATTTATGCCAGCACACCAACACTAAGAGGGGCCTAATTCTCCCTTAGGGGAGCAGCCAGAGAGGACAGCAGGAGTGGGAAGTGTGCAAAGGGCCTTCAGAGGGGGGAAGGGGGAAAACAGGTCAACCTCGCAGGACAAGCAAGGTAAGACACCCCCTGGTTTGAGGGGCTGAGCCTTGCGGGACAGGCAAGGCAAGACATCCCTGGTGTGAGGGGTTGAGCCTTCTGGGACAGGCAAAGCGAGACTTCCCTGGTGTTGAGGGATTGAGCCTTCTGGGAGAGGCAAGGCGAGACATCCCTGGTTTGAGGGGTTGAGCCTTCTGCTAATTTCAAGGCTTGAACCTCACACAACCCGCCCCCTTTCTTCTTAGGAGAAGAAAAGAGTAGCTCTACTCCCACCAGTCCCTCCCCTAGGGGAAGAGGAAAGAGAGGGGAGAACAGCAGCAGAAGCGGCTGGCAGAGGCAAGGAAAGACCAGCAGAGAGAGAGAGACAGACAGAGACAGAGAGACAGACAGAGAGGAGAGAAAAAGAGAGAGGAGAAAGAGAGGGAGAGAGAGAAGAGGGAGAAAAGAGAGAGGGAGAAGGGAAAGAGAGAGGGGGAAAGAGCGGGGACAGAGAGAAAGGAAAGAGAGGAAAAGAGGCAACGAGAGAGAGGAAGAGACAGACAAAGAGGGAGTCAAAGAGAGAAAGTCAAAGAGAAAGAAAGAGATATACAAGTAGTTAAGAAAAATAAAACAGTATACCCTATTCCTTTAAAAGCCAAGGTAAATTTGGAACCTATCCTTGAAAATTAAAGGTCTTCTCCGTGAACCTATAACACTCATTACCACTTTGTTGTCAGTGTAAACAAGGGCGTAGCCCGAAAGCACTGAGGCCACTGACAACCTGTAGCCTTCCTATCAAAAATCCTTAACCCAGTAACCCGCGGATGGCCCAAATACATTCAATCTGTAGCAGCAATGGCTTTGCTAACAGAAGAAAGTAAAAAAATAACTTTTAGAGGAAATCTCATTGTGAGCACACCTCACCAGTTCAGAACTATCCTAAATCAAAAAAAAGAAAAAAAAGCAAAAAGGTAGCTTACTAATTCAAAAATCTTAAAGTATGGGACTATTCTGTTAGAAAAAGATGATTTAACATTAACCACTGATAATTCCCTTAACCCAGCAGGTTCCATAACATGGTATCTAAATCTTAATTAATTACCATACAAAGGTCTGACCAGATCTAGGAGGAACTCCCTTCAGGACAGCACAATAGATGGTTCTTGCCGAGTGACTGAGGGAAAAAGACACAATAGGTATTCAGTAATTGATAGAGAAACTCTAGTAAAAGCAGAGTTAGGAAAATGGCCTAATAATTGGTTTGCTCAAACATGCAGGAGCGGTTTCCACTCAGCCAAGCCTTAAAGTACTTACAGAACCAGGAAGGAACCATCTATACCAATTCTAAGTTAATTTGGACTAAACAAGGTCTTATTAACAGCAAAGGATAATTGAAATCCTAAACTTACAAGGTTTTCAACAAAAGTTTGCTAAAAGTGAACAGTGTAACATGTATTATCCTAACTTCTAATCTTATGGCCTTAGGCAATCTAGTCCACAGACATGAAGGAAGTTCCCTTTGGAAAAGAATGGTTATCACCTTTAGGAAAAAAAAAAAAGGAGGGGGAGGATTTATGTAAACAGAATGTTATATGGTAAATTCTTGTCCTGAAATAACTGGTTGTTTAAAGAAAGGGGTGTTTGCAATAAGTCAGAAAGTTGAGGCATGCCAAAGAATTGTCTGTGAAACAAAAAAAAATATGTCTTATAAAATGGAATTTATGCAAGAAATACTGTATAATTTAAAAGTAATTAGGCCTCCTGAATGTAAAACTATTGAAGAAACAGTTTATGTGCAAGGTGTATAAGGAAAGTAAAATATACTTTCAGTAAAAGGATTATAAGGAGGCATAAGAATGTGGATTTTTACCTACATTAAAAGGATTAAAAATTTGTTTTGAAAGTTTAAGCAAGTTTTAAAATGTTAACTGTAAAGGAAACTCTGTATGTAAACATATTGGCTAAGGTTAAAAGGGTATCAGCCAGCTTTTCTGTGAACTGGGCATTAAAACAAAAACACAACGGGTTTTTCTTAAAGCACTAACCTGCTCTTTAAAAAAAATTATAAAAGGTTAAAAAGAGTCTATAAAAATCTTACCTTATGGTCAGACATTAAAAATTGAATAAATATGTCTAAAAGTTTTATTCAAACTAAGTTTAAAATTAATAACACACTAATATAAAGGTGAAATTTAGTTTATCTGGTATAAAAATCACACAGGAAGCATTGTCAAATATAAAATAGTGTTTGGCTTTCTTTGGTCTAAAAACTAATAAAAATAGGTGCTAAAGGAAATTTCTCAGTAAGGCACCAAGCACTATAAAGTCCACTGCTGATGTCTCCACATTTAAAACAAAAGGTGAATTTCTTAGTAATTATATACTTGGTTTATCTTCCACTTTCCTTTCCCTCAAAACTAAAAGTCTTTTAGCACATGTACCACCCCTAGAATTTCCAGTAAACCAGCACCAGCCTGAAGATCATGTTCTCATCGAAGGGTGGAAAGAAGGAAAACTCGAGCCAGCCTGAGAAGGACCCTACCTTGTGCTGCTAACCACTACTGTTCATATAGCGAAAAAGGGATGGACTCATCACGCCCCAGTCAAGAAAGCACCACCCCCTCCAGAGTCGCAGGCCATAGTCCCAGGGGAAAACCCTACCAAACTAAAGCTAAGAAAAATTTAAGTCTTACATCTGTCTATTACTCTTTCTTCTTTCCTTACTCTATTGTTAACCATTTATTATTAACATAACCAAGTCAATTTCGCCTCAAACTACTGCATTTAATGCTTGCCTTGTCAAACCCTGTGGGGACTTGCCAAGTCAAAGACAGCTCTCTACTTCAGAAAAGTACCTCTGTCCCTCCTGACTCTCCTCAGACTGGGCATTAGTAAATTGGGACCATTTAATCTGGGGACATTTCGATAAAGACCCCAGTGTCAACCAGGAGTCTTGCCCTCCGATGTAGACCTTTATGCCATAGTTGGTCCAGTGTTCTGTGGACCACTAAAGAGCAAGGATGGACTGCCCCAACTGGTTTTTGTAATTTCGTAAAACCATACATTCATTTTACTAGAGGATCATAGAAGTTAAAGACTTAAAACAAACTTTGGCAATTAAGACAGGATACCAAGATGCAACTGCCTGGTTGGAATGGATCGAATATTCCGTCCGCACGTTTAACAAAGCAATTGTTCCGCTTGTGCGCACGGCAGGCCAGAGGCCCAGACTGTCCCCTTTCCACTAAGGTGGTCCTCCAGTCGACCAGGCATGGACTGCATGGTAGCTCTTTTCCAGGATTCTACAGCCTGGAGTAGTAGGCTGTAGTACAGGGAGGAAACTTAGCATTCCTTGGAGACCTGAAGGGATGCAGTGAGCTTAAGAATTTTCCAAAGCTTACCAATCAGTCAGCCCTTACTCATCCCTGAGCAGATGTGTAGTGGTATTATGTTGGACCTTTACTGGACACTCTGCCAAGTAACTGAAGTGGCACTTATGCTTTAGTCCAATTGGCTATCCCTTTCACCCTGGCATGCCATCAACCAGAAGGAGGAAAAATAAGACATCGTAAAACGAGAGAAGCCGCTTATGGGTCTTTCGACTCTCACTTCTATTTAGATGCAATTGGAGTCCCACGGGGAATACCAGATCAATTTAAAGCCTGAAATCAAATAGCTGCAAGATTTGAGTCAATATTTTGGTGGGTGACAGTTAATAAAAATGTAGATTGGATAAACTACATCTATTACAACCAACACTGATTTATTAACTACACTAGAGATGCTGTTAAAGGAATAGCTGAACAATTAGGGGCTACTAGCCAGAATGGCTTGGGAAAATAGGATAGCCTTAGACATGATATCAGCAGAAAGAGGAGGAGTCTGCGTCATGATTAAAACTCAATGTTGCACCTTCATCCCAAACAACACCGCCCTTAATGGAAGTATAACAAAGGCATTGCAAGGTCTGACTGCTCTATCCAATGAGTTAGCCAGCAACTCAGGGATTAAATGACCCCTTTACAGGATGGCTAGAAAAGTAGTTCGGAAAATGGAAAGAAATAGTAGCCTCAATTCTTATTTCTCTCACAGTCATAATGGGTGTACTTATTCTTGTTGGGTGCTGTGTCATACCATGCATCCATAAGTTGAAGCAGAGGCTCATAAAAACGGCACTTACTAAAACCTCCCTTAACTATCCTCCTCCACCTTATCCAGAGAAGCTTCTGCTTTTAGAAAATCAAGCAAAACAACTAAGCTAAGACATGTTTAAAAAAAAAAAAAAAAAAGTTTGAAAAGAAAGCTGTAAGGAAATACAAGGGGAGGGGTTGTTAGATATGAGTTCTAAATTTCTTTTCAAAGAATTAATATGTCAGTGTGTTCAATTCTTTTCCTTCTACTTTTAAACTTAACTTCCTTGTAAAGCAATCTTTTTCAATTACCTACTCCACCCTGACTCATTCCGATCACCTGCTCCACCCTAACTCATTTACCCATTACCTGCTACCTGCTCTGCCCTGATTCCCGCCAAAGCACTCACCCTGTCATTCTCTTTAAATTAGCCAATCGGAATTAGTTTAGCGGTCTAACCCTAGCCAATAGGGGAACAACACAGCAGCAGAGGCCACGTGCTTCGGGGATAAGAACCCCTTCCCCTCCCTTGTCCAAGTGTGCACTCACCATTGTTCCATCTGTAAGGGCGCACCCTTCTGTATAGAAGTACCTTGCCTTGCTGAGAATTAAAAAGAAAATTTTTAAATTAAAAAAAAAAAAACTTTTGGAGTCATTAAGGTAGAATTAATATACTTCATATGTGAGAAGGACATGGGTTTCAGGGCATCAGGAACAGCGAGTTATGGTTTGGATGTCCCCTCCAAAACTCATGCTGAAATGTGATTGCCACTATGATGGTATTAAGAGGTGGTGGGACCAGGACTGGTGAGAGGTGATTAGGCCATAAGGGCTCTGCCCTCATGAATGGATTAATGTTAGAGTGGGTTGTCATAAAAATGAATTTGGTTCCCTCCTGCTCTCGCCCTCTTGCTCTCTCAAACTTTCTTGCCCTTCTACCTTCTGCCATGGGGCAACTCAGCAAGAAGGACCTCGGCAGACGCAGGCCCTTCAACCTTGGGCTTACCAGCCTTTGAGAACTGTAAGAAATCAATTTATTTTCATTATGAACTACCCAGTCTGTTAGAGCAACACAAATTAGACTAAGATAAACTCTCTTTAGCAAGACACTATCACCCATATTCTCCTTCTTGGAAGACAATTTTTTCCTTTTCTTCCCTAACTCTACACCTCTCTCACCTCTATGGACATGCCTTCTCAGTTTCCTTTGCCAGATCTGCTTATCCTGCTCCCACACTAAATGATGCTATTTCTCTAGATTTGGCTCTCAGCTCTCTGTCCTTCATCATTCTACATGTTCTCCCTGGGTTTCCTAATCCACATGTGTGGCTTTAATTACCATCTTTATGTTGATCACACCAAAAAGGTCTATCTACAGCCCTAGACTTCTCTTCTGAACTCTACACGCAATATAAGAATAATAACCACCACTGATGTTTGAGGGTTTATGTTCCAAGAAACAATTCCAAGCTCTTTGCATGTATTTAAATTCATTTAGTCCTCACAACCAACCCACAAAAAAGGTATTAATTATCCCCACTGTACAGATGAGGAAGCCAAGACACAAAAAAAAGAAAGCAACTTAATCCAAGGTTATTACACAGCCAGCTACTAAGTGGTAGAGCTGATTCATAGTGATATGAGTACCCTTTTCATAAAACAGCTTTATTAATAAATCACACACTAAATGAAAATTCACTCATTTAATAATATCATGGTTTTTAACATATTCACAGCATTGTGCAACCATCACCACAATCTAACTCTAAAACACTTTCATCACCCCCCAAAAGAAACCCAACCGAGTACATACGAGGAAGCACTGGTATTAGTACTTTTTTACTTTGATTTTAGAAACTGAAACTTTAAGATAATTACATTTTTAAAAATTCAAACATATGTTAAACTGATTAAGACAAACTTTTTTTACAGCATACATATATTGGTTTTACACTACAAAAATATTTTTATGTGCTTAGAAAGGGAGCTTTCTAAATAAGCTGATCTCATAGAAGTAGAGAGCAGAATAGCGGCAACTACAGGCTGGGAAAGGTAGGCAGGAGGGATGGGGAGAGTTTAGTTAATGGATTCAAAATTAGTGCTAGACAGGAGGAATAAGTTACAGTGTTCTATAGCACTGTAGGGTGACTACAATTAATAATTTATTCCATATTTTCAAATAGCCAAGAGAAAATGTTGAATATTCTCAACACAAAGAAATGATAAATGTTTAAGGTGATGGATATGCTAATCACCCTGATTTGATCATTACACATTGTATACATGTATTGAAATATCACTCTATACCCCATAAATACATTATGTGTCAATTAAAAGTTGTTATAAAAAAATTAAATGAACTTTCCACCAGGATTAGATTTACCCATGTTATGTCAAATTCAAACAAAAAAGAGCTAAGTATTCCTACAACTAGACCAATATTGCAGCCTTAATGTGTTACCAGAAAGCAGACATATTCAACCCTCACGTAAACAGTAAAAAAGAGAAAACCTTTATGAAACTGAATGAAGGATGACATCTCCTTACAAACACAATTTTGCATAATGCATTTGTGTCTAGTTACATGGAAAATGGAACCAATTGTTTAAAGCCAGAAGGGTATATAAATGACAATTTTCTACAATATATATGGCACAAATGAAGAGAAAGTGCTTAACAAAAGAAAATGGAAAAGGCTTTCTTTTAAACAGAATAGAGTTCATTAGACTTTTCGTGACTATAATTAGAAAAGATATTTCTATGTTGCTTTAGGTAGAGAGATGCAGCAAGAGTAAAACTGCACCATTTATGCCAACTCTCCTTGCATAGTGACTGCAACTTACCAATGAATTATTTCCAATCTGATTTACCATTTGAGGATTTGAAATAGAATAGAAAATTTTAAAAAATAGATATACAGGTTTTAAGAGATAGAAGAAAGGAATCCCCTTGAAGAAAAGCACGTATATCTAATTTTACAAAGCAGAATATTTTCAAATGCCTGTTTCTGGGTCTCATATATCCTGTACCTCATTTGAGGTTCGAAATGTGTTACTTCAAAATAAGCCAGATTCAGGCTGGGTGTGGTGGCTCACACCTGTAATCCCAGCACTTTGGGAGGCCAAGGCAGGTGGATCACCTGAAGTCAGAAGTTCAAGACCAGCCTGGTCAACATGGTGAAACTCCATCTCTTCTAAAAATACAAAAATTAGCCGGGTATAGTGGTACACATCTGTAATCCCAGCTACTCGGGAGGCTGAGGCAGAAGAATCGCTTGAACCCGGGAGGCGGAGGTTGCAGTGAGCCGAGATTGCACCACTGCACTCCAGCCCGGGCAACAGAGCGAGACTCCATCTCAAGAAAAAAAAAAAAAAAAGCCAGATTCAGATCCCGCAGCTCCTAATAACCTTGAAACCATCACTGGTGTGAATGAGCAGCTCTATTTCCCTCTGAGATCAAAGCATGAGGAAGGTTAATTCATGCCCTGAATTACCCCTGTAGATTCTTTGCTCAAGTCAATAATCATTTATCAAGCATTTCTCTGCCCCATGCCCCAGACTCTATATTGTGTCTTGTGGACCAGAGAGGAAGAAGTAGGAGAGGAGAAATACATCTAATGGGACACAGAATATGGGACTGTGATAAGTAGTACGGCAGCCTTAACAAGACTGATCTGTTTTTAGACCAAGTATCCCAAATTTTTGTTCTAGAAAACATACAGTTCAGCTGCAAATATGATATGACTCACGTGAGAAAGAGATTAGTTTCAAAGGAAATGGAAAGAAGGAAAAGAGTAGATCTGAGAAGCATGAAGGTATTCCTTCACTCACTATTTCAATCATTTCATAAACATTTTAAATTAAGTACAAATATGACAGGTTCAGGAGATACAAATACTGATTTTGGCCAAGTTCTCAAGGAAGTCTCAATTTAGTGAACATAGTGAATGAATGTTGACATAGCATGCTGACAAGTGGAGATAATAATATTAAAGAAATTAATAATAATATTTAACATTTATTGAAGACTTCCCAGGTGGAATTCAAAGCATTTCATACGTATTGACTCATTAAATCCTTGTAACAACTCTGTGACATAGGTAATTATTAGTTTCCCCATTTTACAGATGAGGACACTGGAGCACAAAGAGGTTATGTGGATTATCCTAGTTCAGGTGACTAAAAAGGACCGAAGCCAAAATTTGTATCTCAACGGACTGACTCTCAAGCCTGCATACCGAACACAGTATTACACTGTCTTAAACAAATGCACAAATCAAATTCATATAGTCCTAGATAAAAATCCTGTTACACACACACAAACACACACCCTTTTCATCCACAGTTCCTGGCTCGTAACTTCCATAACCCTTGTCATAATCTGTTGTTATAATGTTGGGGCACTTTAGGCCTCAGGAAACAGCCCTCTCTGACCCTCTCCTGTCTCCCTTTCACCTGCCCAAGGGAAGACTCTTATCAACACACCCTCATTCCAAAGAGGGCCTGTCCCATACCCTAGGGGTAGAAATGCTACAGAGAGTAGCCAAAAGTCTGAACAGACAAGCCTTGCTGGGTTTAGAGCATGAGTTTTTTGTCCAATCACATTTCTACATAGTTGTATTTACATAAAATACATAAAAACTCAAAAAGGGTTCAGAGGGCTTCTGGATAGCTGAACACATGTAGGTTCCTAGAGGGTGGTACACCCAGGGAGGTCATGGAAACTCCACTCTCCTTCCCCCATACCTCACCCTACACATTTCTTCATCAGTATCCTTTGTAATATCCTTTGTAATAAACCAGTAAATGTGTTTCCCTGAGTTCTGTGAGTTTCTCCGGCAAAGTAATCAAACCCAAAGAGAGGTTCATGGGAATCTCACTTGAAGCTCCTCGGTCAGAAGTTCCAGAGGCCCAGACTTGGAACTGGTGTCTGGGAGAGGGGGCAATTTTGGGGACTGAGCCCTCCGCCTGTGGGATCTGATGCTATCTCCAGAAAGATGGTGTCAGAACTGAATTAGAGGACACAGCTGGTGTTCACTGCTTAGTGTATTGGACAAAAATCCCCACATTTTGTCATAGAAGTCTTCTATGTTGATTGTTGTTGTGTTGTTGATGTGACAGCAGAGCTGATTTGAGAGTTTTTCCAAAACAAATCCTCACAGCAAAGTTATAAAGTAGATTTCATCATCCCCACTTTAAAGAGGAGAAAATAGAGGTAGAAAGGATAACTAAATCACTCAGTCTTCCACCTAAGCAGGAAGCAGAGCCACAGTACAAATCCAAATTGGCCTTAACTTTCTTTATATATTAGAAATGTCAGGTCTAACCACACTGGAAAAGCAAACCACTATGTATACAGTTCTTCCAGAGTAGCAGTATCACACTGAAAACATACTAGTGCTTTAAAAATGCCTTCGGCACATGGTATCTTGGGGGATAACTGCTCTAGCATCTGTTTCTGCATTAAACACTTACAACAAAAACTAATAATTCTTGAAGACCAGCAACACACACTGCACTTTGATTTGTTCTAGTAAGAACAGAAACCCCCCAGAAGAGAAGATAAACAGGACATAGGACTTGCTTTACAGTTTTGTTGGTAATACAATTGGGTCTGCCAAAATTATACTATGTGCCACATAATGACTTGTTCAGGGAAAAGAATTCTATGTTACTTGTGGAATGTAATTTCAAAGTGATTTTATCTATTAATTCTACCACTTAGATAAACACATTTGTTTTTATCATTCCTGAGAACTATATTAAAATAGCATTCACAGGCCAGGCGCGGTGGCTCACACCTGTAATCCCAGAACTTTGGGAAGCCAAGGTGGGCAGATCACTTGAGGTCAGGAGTTCGAGACCAGCCTGGCCAAATGGCAAAACCCCATCTCTACTAAAAATACAAAACTCAGCTGGGTGTGGTGCCATGCACCTGTAGTCCCAGCTACCTGGGAGGCTAAGGAAGAAGAATCGCTTGAACCCAGGGGGAGGAGGTTGCAGTGAGCCGAGATTGGGCCACGCATTCCAGCCTGGGTGACAGAGGGAGACTCTGTCTCAAAACTAAAATAAAATAAAAAATAAATGAAATAAAATAAAATAAAATAAAATAGCTTTCATCAGGGCAACATAGCAGCCCAAATGGTATGCCATTACTAAGATGCTTGATTCAAATTTAAACTGATGACACATACAAATGCTGCTCCAGAGTTAGAGTAGAAACTAGGAACATTTTACTGATGGAAAGTACATTTCCAAAGAATGTTGAAGCCATAAGAAAAAAAATCTTAAAATATTTTTTAAGAATTAAGTATTAGTGGGCTGGGCGTGGTGGCTCACACCTATAACCCCAGCACTGTAGGAGGCCAAGATGGTTGGATTGCTTGAGCCCAGGAGCTTGAGACCAGCGTGGGCAACATGTCAAAACCTCGTCACTACAAAAAATACAAATATTAGCTGGACGTGGTGCTGCGTGCCTGTAGTTCCAGCTACTTGGGAGGCTGAGAGGTAGGAGGATCGCTTATGCCCTGGAGGTTGAGGCTGCAGTGAGCTGAGATCAAGCCACTGCACTCCACCCAGTCTGGGCAACAGAGCAAGACCCTGCCTCAAAAAATAAAAAAGGAAGAAAAAAGAAAAGCGTATCAGCAAAAGAAGTATTTTAGGATAACTGAAACATATGTGACCATGTTAAGGATCCTTCACACCTCTAATTTTTAGTTTATATATTACATATATATGTATAATAAACATGTATAGTTTTACAGCTATTAATATTTAATTTGCTCATTTAATATACTTTACAGTACATTTTTAGGATTTAACTTCTTACAAATGGAACCACAAACCTCTGAACTTCAGGAAATCCATGGTTCTTTTACGTTTGTGTCAATTTTTGAAAGGTAGCAAAAACCTGACAATAAGACAAATTATCACCATTCAGGATGAATGACAACTGTACATTTTCTTGTTCCAGTGTGTGGCAGATATAGAAAGTGACAGTAAAAAAGATTTTAGATCAAAACACTGGCTCTGCTACTTACTAGCAAGGTATGTCATCTTTGCCAAGTTACTTAACCATTTTGTGCCTCAGTGTCCTTATATGTAAATTGGGACATACTATATTCCTATAAGGTTTAAACAAAATAACATACGCATAGTGTCTGCCCATAGTTGGCACTCTGTAAATGTTAATTTCCATCACCATCACCCACGCTCCCATTTTCTGAAAAGATGCTAAGGAAAAAGTATTAAATACTACTTTTGACAGATGGAGCTTAGTATACATACAGTTTTACTTTCCAAGAAACCAAGATGAGTAGTTTTCTGCCGTTTTTGCATCATATTACTGAAAACTGAAGATTTGTCTATCCTAACTAGATGTGAGTCTTTACAGGCCTAGACTAATTTCTTTCTTGGCTACAAAGATATAAGGCTCTAAAGCTGGTAAAAATGAAGCAAGGAGTTAAAAAGTGGAACAGATCCACTAGCTTAAGCACAGCCTGGAATACTACAACAGTATCCACATTCCATAGAAATTAAAGGAGCTTCTAGCCTTAGAACAGAAGTGCGCTTACTGGTCTCATCAAGGTCAAAACTCAAAAGTTCCCATTTTTAAAATGTTTAAGGCCAGGCACTGTGGCTCATGTTTGTAATCCCAGCACTCTGGAAGGCTGAGGCAGGATTGCTTGAGCCCAGGAATCCAAGACTAACATGGCGAGACCTCATCACTACAAAAATTTAAATTTAAATTAAAAAAAATTAAACTGGCATGGTGGCACACGCCTGTGGTCCCAGCTACCTGGGAGGCTCAGGCAGGAGGATCACTTAAGCCCAGAGGGTCGAGGCCGTGATCATGTTACAGCACTCTAGCCTGGGCAACAGAGCGAGATTCTCAAAAAAAGAAAAACAGGATGTTTTAAGATTTTGTCCTTTAGGTATTGACATATCTAATTTAAATACAAACTGCTATATTATTTATCAAAAATCCAAAACACTAATTTAAAGAAGACAAAACAGGCCGGACATGGTCACTCACGCCTGTAATTCCAGCACTTTTGGAGGCTGAGGCGGGTGGATCACGAGGTTAAGAGATTGAGACCACCCTGGTCAATATGGTGAAACCCCATCTCTACTAAAAATGCAAAAAAATTAGCCGGGCATGGTGGCACATACCTGTAATCCCAGCTATTTGGAGGCTGAGGCGTAAAACTGCTTGAATCCAGGAGGCGGAGGTTGCAGTGAGCAGAAATCATGCCACTTCACTCCAGCCTGGGTGACAGAGTGAGACTCTGTCTCAAAAAATGAATAAATAAGTAAAATAAAGAAGACAAAACAATAGTTTTGAAAAATCTGCTTAAATTCCATTCAAACATTTATCTTACAAAGAATTATTTGATACTTTCAGGTGTGCACTACCAGGCCAGGCTCTGGAAATGCCAAGATAAACACATCTCTAAGGCCGACTTTCCAAGACAGGAATAAAAACAAGTAATACTTTTTGAATGTCTACTACATACCAAGTAATCTTGTAATATGTTATGTAGACCTATTTACTCTGTGCAGTAAAGATGACTATTAGTCCCATTTTAAAACAGAAAAGGGCCGGGCGCGGTGGCTCGTGCCTGTAATACCAGCACTTTGGGAGGCCGAGGCGGGCAGATCACGAGGTCAGGAGTTCGAGACCAGCTTGACCAACATGGTGAACCCCTGTCTCTACTAAAAATACAAAAATTAGCTGTGCGTGTTGGTGTGCACCTGTAATCCCAGCTACTCAGGAGGCTGAGGCAGGAGAATTACCTGAATCTGGGAGGCAGAATTTACAGTGAGCCAAGATCGTGCCACTGCACTCCAGCCTGGGTGACAGAGCAATACTCCATCTCAAAAAAAAAAAAAAAAAACAGAAAAGACTGAGACACAGAGAAATTATGTGATCTGCCCATGATCACACAGATAAAAAGCTACAGGAAGCCAGGCATCGCGGCTCACGCCTATAATCCCAGCACATTGGGAGGCCAAGGTGGGCCGATCACTTGAGTTCAGGAGTCTGAGACCAGCCTAGACAACATGGAGAAACACTGTACAAAAAATAAAAAAAGTAGCTGGACATGGTAGCACACACCTGTAGTCCCAGGTACTCGGGAGGCTGAGGTGGGAGGACCACATTAAGCCTGTGAGGGTGAGGCTGCAGTGAGCAATAATTGTGTCACCACACTCCAGTATGGGTGACAGAAGAAGACTGTTTAAAAAAAAAAAAAAAAGATGCCGGAAGAATCTGAAGTCTAACAGTCTGGCTCCAAACACTACACTCTTAACAACACACTGGCGAGGCATGGTGGCTTACGCCTATAAATCCAACACTTTGGGAGGCCGAGACAAGCAGATTGCTTGAGCACAGGAATTCGAGACCAGCCTGGGCAACATGGCAAAGCCCTGTCTCTACAAAAAATACAAAAAACATTACCCAGGTGTGGCAGTGTATGCCTGTAATCTCGGCTACTTGGGAGGCTGAGGTGGGAGGATCACTCGAGCCTAGGAGTTTGAAGCTTCAGAGAATTGTGTTTGCACCACTGCATTCCAGACTAGGTGACAGAGCAAGACCCTGTCTTCAAAAACAAAATAAAACAAAATATACTATCACAGGTAGCTGAATTTCAACAAATATTCACTAAGTGCCTACTACATACCTGGTATAATTTAGGCAGTGAGAACACAACAGTTTAAAAAAAGACAAAAATCCCTTCCCTCATAGCGCTTACATTCTAGTGGAAGGAGACAGACAATAAACAAGATAAGCAAAATCAGTAATAAGTGCCAAAGAGAACAATAAATCAAGGAAGGGGAATAGGAAGCATTGGGGGAGGTTGCAATTTTAGATAGCGTTACAAAGGAAGGCCTCCCTGAGAAGGACACATTATGACTAAAGGAGAGATCCCACTCCCATTCATACACAGAAAAATGCAATAGATTTCCCCATGACTGCAGTCTCCGAGAACTCACAATCCAGAAGAGAAGACAGGCACTCAAATAATAGATCATTATAGCACAGTGTGGTGAATATAACATCAGAGGAGCTACAGGCAAGTGTGAGGAAAAAGAGTGCCTAAGCCCAAACTCAGGGGTCAGCAGAGACTTCCTAGATGTGATGCCTGAAGCAAGCCTTTCAAAGATGAGTAGGGGTTAAATAGGCTAAGAAGTAAGAGGGAGGATCTGGCACAGAAGCTAGCATGCGCAAAGGCCCAAGGGCAGGAGATGGCATGGGGTGACTGAGTGACCTACAAGGAGTTCACCTATTGCTGAAGAAAAACATATAAGGAAAAAGACAGCAAGAGGCAAGGCTGGACAAGCCATACTGGGGCACATATGACTGTATTTACCTAGGTAGTAACTGTTGAGGGCCTGGATCAAAGCTGTAGCCATGAGTGGAGGAGGAGGACATGGAGTTAAGAGAGATAAAAAAGAACTGAAAGGACTTAGAGGTCTATTGCTTAAATGACAGAGTAAATGGGGACATTATCACCTAGACAGGGAATACAGAAGAACCAGATTTATGAATGGAAATGATAATGAGCTGTTTTGGACACACTGCATATCTACAGCCAAAGGAATGAAATTGGACCTTTATCTTACACCACACATGAAAATCAACATAAAATGGATTAATGACTTAAATGTAACACCTGAAACTGAAACTCCTATAAGAAAACATAAAAATAAATCACTGGGTTTTTTTTTTTTCATATAACCCCAAAAGTACAGGCAACAAAAGCAAAAAAACAC
The DNA here is from genome assembly GCF_024542745.1 of Macaca thibetana thibetana. Classification (NCBI taxonomy): domain Eukaryota; kingdom Metazoa; phylum Chordata; class Mammalia; order Primates; family Cercopithecidae; genus Macaca; species Macaca thibetana. The sequence goes on from NC_065598.1 coordinate 134,861,048, forward strand.
AAGTAGGACTACACAAAACTAAAAAGCTTCTGCACAGTGAAGAAAACAATCAACAGAACGCATAGGTAACCTATGGAATGGGAGAAAATATTTGGAAACCATATATCTGACAAGGGGCTAATAGCTAAAATACATAAGAAATTCCTGGCCAGGCGTGGTGGCTCAAGCCTGTAATACCAACACTCTGGGAGGCTGAGGCGGGTAGATCACCTGAGGTCAGGAGTTCAAGACCAGTCTCACCAATATGGTGAAACCCCATCTCTAATAAAAGTACAACAAAAAAAAAAATTAGCCAGGCGTGATGGCGGTGTGCCTGTAGTCCCAGCTACTCAGGAGGTTGAGACAGGAGAATTGCTTGAACCCAGGAGGTGGAGGTTGCAGTGAGCCAAGATCATGCCACTGCACTCCAGCCTGGGTGACAGAGCCAGACTCTGTCTCAAAAAAAAAGAACAAAAAAGAAATTCCTACAACTTAATAGCAAAAAACCAAATAGCCCAATTAAAAAACAGACAAAGGAACTGAATAGACACTTCTCCAAAAAAGACATACAATGGTCAACAGGTAAATGAAAAGGAACACAACATCACTAACCATCAAGGAAATGCAAATCAAAACCATAATGAGGTATTGCTTCAGACCTGATAGAATGGATATTATCAAAAACATCAAAAAAAGTGTCAGAGAGGATGTGGAAAAACTGCAACCCTTGTAACACTGTTGGTGGGAATGTAGAATGGTGTGGCTGCTATGAAAACCAGTATGGTGGTTCCCCAAAAAATTAAACATGGAATTACCATACGATCCAGCAATCCCACTTCTGGGTATATCACCAAAAAATTAAAATCAGAATCTTGAAGACATATCTGTACTTCTATATTCATTGAAGCAGTATTCACAACAGCCAAGATAAGGAAGCAACCCAAATGTCCATTGACAGATGAATGGATAAAGAAAATGTGGTATATTCACTATCTGATTGAACTAGAACCTGTCTGGTTAATTTATTACCTGATTTGATGAATGAAGGAAATCAGGAGTTTAAACAAACATTTACATTTAATATCATAACATAAAGGTGCTTTAAATATTATAGCATTTGTACCCATAATATATGTTAATATTTCCTATGTTAAATAATAATGATAGCTGAAGTGTTTATGAATAGAATCATATGATGTTTAGAAATTGTTTAAAATTAGTTCTGGGGGGCAGGCACGGTGGCTCACGTCTGTAATCCCAGCACTTTGGTAGGCCAAGGTAGGTGGATCGGTCGAGGCCAGTTCAAGATTAGCCTGGCCAATGTGGCGAAACTCCCTCTCTACTAAAAAATACAAAAAAAATAAATAAATAGCTGGGTATGGTGGCACATGCCTGTAATTCCAGCTACCGGGGAGGCTGAGGCACAAGAATCGCTTGAACCTGGGAGGTGGAGGTTGTAGTGAGCTGAGATCATGCTACTGCACTTTAGCCTGGCCGACAGAGAAACACTCTGTCTCAAAATAATAATAATAATAATATAATAAAATAAGTTCTGGGAAGGTGAAAGTGGGAAATGAAGAGATAATAAATAAAACCAGACTGGCAAATAAAAAAAAGAATATGTGATATATTCATACAATGGAATATTATCTGGTCTTAAAAAAGGAAATCCTCTCATTGTGACATGAATGAACCTAGAGGCCATTTTGCTAAATGAAATAAGCCAGTCACAGCAAAACAAGTAACTGTATGATCCCACTTCATGTCATCTGTTCTTACAAGAACAACAAACCAGAGCATAAGGAAACTTTTGGAGGCAACAGATACGTCTACTACTTTAGTTTTAGTGTATTCATGGGTGTATGTATATGTACAAACTCATCAAATTGTATGCATTAAATATGTGTTTTGCATATCAATTATAATTCAATAAAGCTGCTTTAAAAAATTTTTAAAACAGTACATACCCCATAGTGTTGTGAGAAGTAAATACAGTAATATTGGCAATCATTAAATGATAACTGTAATTATTCAAAATACTATTTACACTATGTTTAGATATCTATGTTCAAGTATATGATACTGGTTTTCATTTTTATTGTTCCAAATGTTATTTTTACACTTTTTTTTTTAATTAAAATATCAAACAGCAAAATGTATAAACTTTCAGTATCATTACTCCAATTTTTCTTTAAAAAAGTTTTCACGTGATACCACAAACATGAGTAAACAAAAAGGTAGAAGGGTGTTTGCTGACAGCACTGTTTATAAAACAAATTAAATAATCCAAATGTCCATCAGGAGAGGACTGTTTAAATTAGCTATGGAATATCCAAACATTGGAATACTGCAGGACCGTTACAATATATGAGTTGCTATGTAAATACCCATATGAAATAATTTGTAATATATAGTAAGTTAAAAATTAAATTGAATATTAAGAATTGTATGATTCTTCTGTATATAAAAAGATACATGTACTGTGTATATCTATGTGTGTACTTAAATTGACATAAAAACCATCTGAAAGTCTAGATAAGAAACCAAACAGGGCTTTGAATGAAGTGTGGATATAAACTTTTTTACACTTTCTGTAACATAATTTTTTTTTTTTTGAGATGGAGTCTTGCTCTGTCTGCCCAGGCTGGAGTGCAGTGGTGTGATCTTGGCTCACTGCAACCTCCAACTCCCAGGTTCAAGCGACTCTCGTGTCTCAGCCTCCCAAGCGCTGGGATTACAGTTGTGTGCCACCACGCCCGGCTAATTTTTGTATTTTTTGGTAGAGATGGGGTTTCACTATGTTGGCCAGGTTGGTCTGGAACTCCTGACCTCAAGTGATCCACCCACCACGGTCTCCCAAAGTCCTGGGATTACAGGCATGAGTCACTGTGCCTGGCCTTTTTTATTTTTTGAAACAGTCTCACTCTGATTGTCTAGGCTGGAGTGCAGTGGTGCGATCTTGGCTCACTGAAATCTCAACCTCCATGGGCTCAGGTGATTCTCCCACCTTGGCCTCCTGAGTAGCTGGAACTACATGTGTGTGCCACCACACCTGGCTAATTTTTTTGTATTTTTTGTAGAGACAGAGTTTCACCATGTTTCCCATTTCCCAGGCTGGTCTTGAACAACAGGACTCAAGCAATCTGCCCACCTTGGGCTCTCAAAGTGCTGGGATTACAGGCATGAGCAACCTCACCTGACCTGTTTAAAAATTTTTAACCACATATAACACTTTTTAATTTCAAAACAAATCCTCATGACCAATTGTCAATCAAATTTTTAAAATCATATATATCTTGGTTACATATAATGTAAATGAAAGAGAATCAAAGAGAGAGATGACCCTGAATGAAAAAATACACTCCTACTGATTTTATCATTAGATAAGAAAGGATCTAAGTTTTAAGCTATTATAAAAGCACCCTTCAGTCCCTATTTGGCTGACACAATTCAAGTATTTTAAGACAGCCTAAAAAATTAAAACACAGAATGCTTTGTGTAAATAGCTAAAAACTGATAACAACCATAGTACATTTCAGAATAATAATGGCATCTGAAATTGTCTACATCAAGCTTACAAATTAATTATCTGACACAGAACAAAGTTTGTAAAAGAAGCTTCTAGGTTCAGGATTTTCCCAGAAAGATAAAATAAAACTGTGTGTGTTTGGGAGGGGTGGAACTGAATCTTCAAAAGCTTGAAATAAAACCATTATACCTGTGTAACCACACAAATCAGCTTTCTAAATATTAGTAACCTGTAGGCAATTCAACTTAAAAAAAAATTGATGGGAGGAAAAGTGGGGCTTCAGCTTTCATAGTCAGCACTTTTAATATATATTGCTTTGCTCTGTCCAAAGCGTCCCAAAATGTACAATCTCATTAAAGTTAATGAGCATAATGGATTTTTAGCCTGATGCAGCAATTTGCATTAATTCATGTGATCACAAATGTATTTATTTTCCAAAGAAACTGCTTTCTCAAGCATAAAGGAACCACCCAGCAATAGGGCTTGTTTTTCCTTTCAGTGCAGTTTTCTTATGTGTAAGTTATCAAATATTAATCTAGTTGTTTTACATAGTGGACCAGACTTCAAGTCCTTTAAAAGATACAATTGCGCATTTTTAAAGACATGCTAAATTCTATATAAAATGTCTATGGCTTCTTGTTTCAATACTGAGTATATGTTTATAAATCCTAGTTTGACTTGTAAATTTATCTAAAAAATTCAATAGAAATCTACTGGCTGTAGAGATTAATGGTATACACTTAACACAAAAATTGATTGGCTTTGTCATGGAGACAGAAAGTAGAACAGTGGTTGCCAAGGGCTGGGGAGAAAAGAAAATGGGAAGTTTATTGTTTAATGAATACAGAATTTGTTTTGCAAGATGACAAGAGTTCTAGAGATGGAGAGTTGTGATGGTTGCACAATAGTGTGAATGCAGTTAATGCCATAGAACTGTACACCTAAACATGGTTAAGATGGGTCAGGCACGGGGGTTCACGTCTGTAATCCCAGCACTTTGGGAGGCTGAGGCAGGTGGATCACTTGAGGCCAGGAGTTCCAGACCAGCCTGGCCAACATGGTGAAAACCCGTCTCTACTAAAAATACAAAAATTAGCCAGGAGTGGTGGTGGGTGCCTGTAATAGCAGCTACTTGGGAGGCTGAGGCAGAGAATTGCTTGAACCTGGGAGGCAGAGGCTGCAGCGAGCCAAGATCTCATCACTGCACTCCAGCCTGGACAACAGAGCAAGACTCCAACTCAAAGAAAAAAAAAAAAAGGTTAAGATGGTAAATTTCGTTACGTGTATGTTACCACAATTTAAAAAAAAATTTTTTTTAAGTAAATTGGCTTGTTTCTGAAACATTTAAAAAAAACTTGATTGGCTCCAAAGACAGTGCAGTATAGCAGTTAAAGCGCAGCCAACAACTCCATGCACCCGAGATCAAAATTGAGAACAAAAACAGAGTACAGACTCAAGTAGGTTATCTGGATAAACTTCCGGCTCTACTCCTAAGCAGCTATGTAATTTGCGCAACTCATTTAATCTCCCTGCACCTCAGTTTCCTTATTTACAGAATATAGAAAACAACCAGGTTTTTTGTTTGTTTGTTTTTGTTTTCACAGAGTCTTGCTCTGTCACCCAGGCTGGAGTGCAATGGCACAATCTCGGCTCATTGTAACCTCCGTCTCCTGGGCTCAAGCAATTCTCCTGCCTCAGCCTCCCGAGTAGCTGGGATTACAGGCATGTGCCACCATGCCCTGCTAATTTTTTCTTTTTTTTTTTTTGTATTTTTAGTAGAGACAGGGTTTCACCATGTTGGCCAGGATGGTCTCAAACTCCTGACCTCAGGTAATCCACCGGCTTCAGACTCCCAAAGTGCCGGGATTACAGGCATGAGCCACCGCGCCTGGCACAACGAGGTTTTTCGAACGGTTCTATGAGATAATACCTGTACAGTGCACATCACAGGGACTAGAATATAAAAAGCACTCAATAAACCTTAACTATTATTAGCAACCACATCAATATAAAAAGTTAATTTTCTCCAAACTAAAGAGAAATGCACTTGTTCCCATTCTGGCAAAAGTGCAAGAGGACAAGTGGATGTGTGTGGCTAGATGCCAAAACTCAATGCTGATTCCAGGCTGACCAATTATGGCGATATGTGAGCCTTAATTTGAATCCAGGTTTTCTCAAAAGGTGCTTCTGAGAAGGTCTGCAGGAGAATCCCCAGGGAACTTGTTCAAAATGCAGAGCTCTGTGTGTCAGGCCAAACCTAGTGAATACCAATCTTTGGAGGTGAGGCTTAGAACGCCCAGCCATATCTGCCTGCAATCAGACACAATGTGGGAAATTGGAGGAGAGGAAGGGACAGGTAAAATGAATGAAATCTGCTCTACAGTGAGGCTTCCTGATTTCTCTGGTTTTGATTAACTTTACTAGCAGGTGCGGCATGAATCTTGACATCAATTTCCAAGACCAGCCAAATGTCTCATCTTATTTAAATATTCTTCCCTCTCCTACTACCTCTTCCTCCTGCTAATCTCAATCCTTGATGGAAGAACATATTACACAAATTTAGGACTCAATCCTTTCCATCACACCACTCTTAGTTATCCATTCATTTGCTTCCACTGTAGGAAGATGAAACCAAATGTCATATTCTCAGAATAAAATTGCACAGATTTAGATATTATAATATCTATCTCCAGTAACTACCTGGTTTCTCATCTGGCCACTGAAGTTCTTTTAGTTACTGCCCTTCTCATGCTCTTTAGCCAAGAATAGTAAAACACCTTTGAAGAACCTTCCTAAGGTAAGGAGGATATCAACCTAGGTTTCCTTTTGAGAATAACAACACCGATTTGGCCAGGCGCAATGCCTCCCGCCTGTAATCCCAGCAGTTTGGGAGGCCGAGGTGGGCAGATTGCTTGAGGTTCGGAGTTCAATACCAACCTGGGCCCCATCTCCACAAAAAAAATAAAAAATATTAGCTGGGCGTGGTGGCACATACCTGTAGTCTTAGCCACATGGAGGCTGAGGTGGGAAGATCACTTGAGCCCAGGAGGTTGAGGCTTTAGTGAGCTGTGTTCGTGCTATTGCACTCCAGCCTGGGCAGCAAAGTAAGACCCTGTCTCAAAACAAAACAAAACCAAACAAAAAAAAACAATACTACTGGAGCATGAACCTGAAGAGCATTCAGGCCCCTGAGGAAGTATGCATTTTTATATTCATGTGGTTACTAACAATAGCTAAGGTTTATTGAGTGCTTTTTATATTCCAGTCCCTGTGATGTGTACTATACAGACATTATCTCATAGAATTGTTAGAGGAACCTGCTTGTTTTCAGTATTTTATAAATAAGGAAACTGAAGTACAGGGAGATTAAATGAATTGTCCAAATCACATACCTGCTTAGGAGTAAAGCAGGATACAGGAGAACAAGGTTAGGAAGTGAAAAGGGAAAAGTCAGAAGTTATCTCTGAGATGTCTTCCTTTGAGAAGTAATTCTAGCTCATTCTTCCTGTCAAGCTGAGTAGCAGCCTTACAGATTCTACCTGACAAGAAAACACATTACTTCATTTGCACCATCAGGAATTAACGAAAGAGCCAAACTGCTGACCATCAGTTACTAAATCCTTCTACAGTACTTATACTACAATAGGAAGTAGGGTAGTCTGGGAAAAGAAACAACAGCAACATATAGTCTTGAAGCTCACCCCCACAAAACCAGTAACATAAAACTTCCTAGAAAAGCTATTGATAAAGTGTCAATTGAAAGAAAATGCTACAGCCACTTCTCTAACAAGAACAAAACAAAAATGGTGTGTTTTTTTCCTAAAATGATTATATAACTGATCCTAGAGAAAAATCACTATCTCTAGAGGCACCCTCGCAGCCACACAGATGTTTGTCAAGTACCCTTTCCAAATAAAGCAGTACCTGTGGCAGAAAGTGCGGCTGAAATCCCATTACAACAACTTTTTTTTTGAGATGCGGTCTCACTATGTTGCCCAGACACAAGTGCAGTACCTATTCACAGGCAAGATCATCACATACTGTAGCTCTGAACTCCTGAGCCTAAGGGTTTCTCCTGCCTCAGCCTCCTGAGTAGCTAGGACTACAGGTGGGCATCACCGTATCTCCCTAACAAATTTCTTTCTTTATAACAAGAAATCTTCTAAGCTGCAAGTGATGCCAATTTTCATCCTGAGCTAGAAAGCAGGGAGAATAACAGTATCTACCTCAAAGGATTTGAGAGGACTCCAGGAGGTAACTATGTAGAAAGTGTTTTAAACAGCACCTGGCATTTGCTAGAGGAACAGAAAACGCTAGCTGCTGCGGCTAAGTTTTATACACCCAAAAATTCTAGATAAACCTTGGCAATTTGCTTAAAAGGAAAACTGACTTTAAAAACCAAAATGCAGAAGAGGGTTATTTAAAATAGACAAGAAGTACCTGCAGGTGAACAATGCCATATCTATGCCATATGCAGGACTGGGCAGTATTAAGGGGCAGAGGGCTCAACCAAAGAAAGACTACAATTTCTGCCCTGGAAAAGTGACACGTTAATGAGGGAAACAGGACAAACACTCATATGAGACTAGATGTCATTTGTCTGTGCCATCTACCAATGACCATCAATGATTCCCCAAATGGCTGAGCCTCCACTGCTGCTATTTCAAAGGCAATTCCTCTGGGGTCCCTGGTCTGAGTTTCTGTAAGCCCAGGGGCCTATGTGCAGTACCAACTATTGGATTTTCCTGTGCTGCTGTTCTGCTTAATTGCTTCCTCAGTTGTTCATACATGGATTTCCTTGTAACACCTCAAAGGGAAGTTAAGAAGTAGCAATTAACATTTATGACCAATATCATTTTAGAAGACACAACTTATGACCTTTCCAGGCACAAAACACATCATTTATAGTGATGCTAACCCTTAAGACAGTAGCCGTAAGCTAAATAATATATGTGGCTAAGAAGAGACATGTCAATGTAAGAGCAACCTTCTTATTTCTGGCTCACCAAGAGTCATTAACCAAGCTGCCACCCATTCACCACAAGATGTACACACCTAGTATCAGTAGAGCTGGACAGGCCCTTGCACAGAAGCAATTTAGGGAAGGGGGAATGAAGATGTTAAAGAATTGACTTGTGTCCCAGTGCGGCAGTGGGTAGCAAACTTCCACAAATGAGCTGAGCTCCACAGATGCTTTGCAAAAGTCCACTGTTGGCTACTGAGAACTATTATCTTTCTTAATAAGAAATAACACAGAATGGTAAAAAACGGCTGAGCCCAGTGGCTAATGCCTGTAAACCCAACACTTTGGGAGGCCAAGAAGGGTGGGTGAATCGCTTGAGGCCAGGAGTGCGAGACCACCCAGGTCAACAAGGTGAAATCCCATCTCTACTAAAAACTATAAAAATTAGGTGGGCGTGGTGGCACATGCCTGTAATCCCAGCTACTTGGGAGGCTGAGGCAAGAGAATCACTTGAACCCGCAAGAGGGAGGTTGCAGTTAGCCAAGATCATGCCACTGCACTCTAGCCTGGGCAACAGAGCAAGTGAGACTCTGTTTCAAAGAGGAAAAAAACAAACAAAAAAATGGTTAAAAAAAAAATGGGTTTTACATTTACGTAGTCAGACTGCCTACATTTGCACCCTGAATCTACCCTTTTTTAGCGTTATAACTTTAACTCATTTAACTTCTCTAAGTTTTACTTTCTGACATGTAAAATGAAAATAATAAAGGATTAGGGTGATGAGTCAGCAAATAATGCACAGATAAGGCTTAGCACAATGTTGTACTCAATAATTATTATTATCCTTGAAATAATAAAAATGGTGTGTAGGTAGCCAGAAAAGCCCACAAAGGTCTATTTTACCAATAATGTGGCCAAAATAGCAAATATTTATCATACAAAGAAAAGATAGTAAAGCCAAATATTGGCAATATTATAATAGTTACAGACAGAAAATAAAGTTAACATGTTTTTAACTTTGTGTGAAAATCAAAAGATATTTTTGTTGATTCTGAAGAAAATTTGACACCCTGAAAGAGCTTTAACGATGGATCATATAGATTCATTCATTCAAAGAACATTTATTGAGCACCTACAAAAAATCTGTTAGGTACCAGAGACTGAAAAATGGTAACAATAAAAGCAAGTGTAAAATGCAATAATGGACACAGAACACAGGGACGGGAGGAATTCGTTCTACCCCAGGAACGTCAGAGAAGGAAGATCCGGGGCAGCATACCACAGAAGAAATGACATTTGAGCTCGGTCTAGGATTTCACCGCTGAATGGAAGAGCAGCAACTTCAGAAAGAGGGAACAACAGGAGCCAATACCGAGAGGCATCTGGCAAACACCAAGAGGTACCTGAGGCATCTAGTGGCCTATAAATAGCGTAGTATGGACAAAGAGTAGGGGGAGGGGAGGGGGAATCATAGAAAGGAGACTAAGCCTGGGCAACATATCAAGACCCTGTCCTACAAAAAAATACAAAAAGTAACCAGGCATGGTAGCGTGCACCTGTAGTCCCAGCTACTCGGGAGGCTGGGCTAGGAGGAGGCTCAGCCTGGGGAGGTCGAGGCTATAGTGAGCCATGATAGTACAACTGTACTTCAGCCTGGTAACAGAACAAGACCCTATCTCAAAAACAAAACAAAACAAAACAAAACAAAACAGGAGACTGTAAATTTAGGCCTGAGAAAACCTGTGAGGGCTGGAGAGAAAGGAAATAAAATCAGTATCTTGAAGGGATATCTGTACCCCCATGTTCATTGTAGGTTTATTCACAATAGCCAAGATATGGTCACAACCTAGTATCCATCAACAGATAAATGGATAAAGAAAATGTGGTATATATACACAATGGAATATTATTCACCATTTAAAAAAATCATGCCATTTGTAACAAAACGAATGAACCTAGAGGACAGTTATGCTAAGTGACACAGAAAGGCAAATACTATATGGTCTCACTTATATGTGGAATCCTAGAAAAGCTGAATCCTAGAAACAGAAAGAACAGTGGTTTCCAGAGATAAGGGGGTGAGATGGGAAAATAATCAAATGGCACAAATTTTCACATAAAAGATGAACAAGTTCTGAGGCTCTAACATACACCATGGGTGGTATTAGATGAATTAATTTGATTGTGATAATCATTACACAATATATATGTATATCAAATCATCACATTGCACTGCACACTTTGAATTTATACAATCTTTACTTGTCAATTAAATACTTCAAAACAATTTTTCAAAAAAGAAAACCCGTTAGGGAATGTGCACACCCCTAGACTTCAGCATAAAGGCAACTGGATGTGGCAAGTCTGGTATTTTCAAATAGCACCGTCTAGATAAAGAAATGTAAGGAAATAACTACTTTAAAAGTCAGGATAATGGTTATTTCAGAAGGAGAGAAGGTTTTTGACTGGGAGAGGGACCTGGAAGGACTTCTGGGGTGGCTGACAAAGCTCTACTGCTTGATCTGGATAGTGATTTCAAGTATGTTTGCCTTGTAATATTGTATTAAGTTACACACGTTTGTTTTTTTAATCCTTGTCTCATTTTACAACAAAAAAGCTAAAAAGGAAAGAAAAAAAAAAACACACACATTCTTTTGCCACTATATAGGCCATCCAGGGCAGAGACAAAAAGATGAGGAAAGAAGTTATTACCTCAAGATGAAAGATGATGAGGGCCAGGCCCAGAGCAAGAATAATAGGAGTAAGAAGAACGAAATAAACCCATTGGTGAAACATCTTGAGAATAGGCTGCCACAAACTTCCAGAGGGCTTTAGCAGGAGAAGGCTTAAAGAAGAAGATAGAGAGTGATTTCAGATTTGGACATACTGAGTATGAGATGTCTTTGGGAATTCAAATGCTACTTTCCCCCTGCTCATTTTAATGTATGGCTTTCCTTTGTCTTGGTACACATCTCTCAATAGTAATACTCTATTTCCTACCATTTACAATTCAATTCATGTGTTTGGCTTTTGAATGGGATACAATGAGGAGGAGGAGGTAGTTCTTGATGTAATGAGGCAAAACTTGGAAAACAAAGGAGGAAGATGGTTAAAAGAAATGTGTTAGTAGTAAAAGACAGAAGTAAAGGAGATCATATTCCATGTGAACCACTCCACTGAAAGGGAAGAAAGGATGTAGAACTGAAGAGCTACTGGGTCAGATTCCCCACCTGATCAGCAAAAATCAAGGGAAGGGGGATACATCATGCACTCGCCTTATTTTCACATCTGGGACTTTCTTAAGTTAGCTATATGTAATCTAAAGGAGAATTATAATAGAAATTTGAAAGTAAGAGAGATGGGTAAATAAGACAGACAAGAAAAGGTATTCCACACCAGGTTAGCACACAATGGAGAAGCAAGTAATTTTGCTTATCTGCAAGTCATAGCCAACTGTCCTTACTTGGAACAAAAGACAGATATAAGCAACTGTGTGTTAGATTAATTACAGTTTGGGACACAGCAGTCCAGGTCCGTAGAGTTGGGTTGCTATGGCCCATAATTTAACAAATGCATGAACAACTGACTTTGATAACATTCAACTGGAAATATTAAAATGTTACCCTCAGAGTCCTGCTTCTATTGCATAATAAAAGAAATCTAGCTACCATTTATTGAGTACTTACTCTGTCCCAGGCACAGTCTAAACCTTCAGCATCCATTATCTGATTGAAACCTCACAGCAAGCCCATGAGGTAGGTGCCATTAATCATCACCACATTACAAATAAGGAAACTTGCATGCCTTGAAGTGGTAGCTCTAGAGAAACAAGATATGAGGAAGACTGCATAGAGCGGACTTGGGCCTGGGCTAAAGGGAACGCCTGCCTCATACATGGTTCAACCCAGGCCACCAGAGTAGAGTATTTCATAGGGAGTACGGGCTCTATCTCTAGTTGCTGATAGAGAGTGATTTTTTTCGGGCCTTATCCTCAGCATGTTTATCTCCTACCACTGCAACATGCGGCAGTGGTAGGTGGCTGGTAGCAATTCTAAGATTTGGGATCCCAGCCAGCTCTCTGTTTCTTTCCATCAGAAATATAACCAACATCTGGCAGAGTCAGCAAACGTCAAGATGTATGGGTCTCCACTAATTCATACATTACAAACTGGCCTCTCAAAATTGGTCAAATTCCATTACAGAATTACAGTTCAGCTGCACTGAATACTAAATACATATGAGCCATTAGCTGAGACTTTGAAATCTCTTTGCGTTATGGAAATTTCTATTCTGGTAGTAGTTGTTGCATGAGATTTTATCTTTATCACACTTTTCCTGGCAGCAGTAAAATTCCATTTCCATCAACTGTTTCCTCTCAAGAAAGTCTCTCAGGAAATACTCAAAACATTGTTCAACAAAGTTCTCAAATATGAATCATTTTTAACTGCCAGGAAGACACTCCTTTCCCCCACTGTTTTGCATCATAATAGGCTTTCTCTAAAATGACAGCTTTGGGGGAAGATATACTTATTTGGGGGAAAAAGACATTTATTAACTACAGTGTAAATCCTTTATTCTTCTCCCTCTATGGCTTTGTTTAAGCAGTTCCCTCTGCCTCAACTACCTTCTCCCCAGATCTGCCTGTCCAAGCCCTACCAATGCATTCATTCAAACAAACATTTCCTGAGTACCTAACAGATTTTTGGTCCTGTAATAGGTGGTAGGGGTAGAAATCAAATAAATGTATTAAAAATATGCCAGGCAAAGATTACAGTATGATCATGGCAGGACATGGGATCATGATGGACATTCTGAGATTTTCCTTCAATGAAAAGTTTTTTGGAAGAAAAAACATTTACAGCTGGCCCTTTAAGGACAAGCAGGAGGAATTCAATGAAAGACAGAAGTAATTTATGGCAGCCAAGAAGAGGCCAAGAGGAGGCAACTCAAGGATCTCCAACTACAAGGAGCACAACTGATTAGGGACCCTATCTGCCTCAGAAATTCATCCTAGTGTCTGTACTAAGTCACCTCCAAAGGGGTGCTCCCAACCAATCACTGAGTATAGCAGGGATACCAAAGCAGACTGTTGCTGGAAGTTGCAAGACTCCACTAACAGCTGACTTTGGACTCCCCAATAGCTTTTCTGAATCTTCTTTAGACTGCAGAGCAGTCTGGAAACCTTCTGCCTAACCAGCTCTCCCCATCCCCTTCACTAGGGCTCAGACTTGCATCAAGGACTAATGGCACTCTCAGCCTTCTCAGCCCCCTCACCATTGTCTGTTCCACATGCGTTTTCCCCTAATAAACCGTTGCCAATTTAATCCCGTGTGGGTTTTTCAGAGGACCCAGATTAATACAGCATTCTATACAGAGGGCTCAGCATAAATAAATACCCAGAGGTATGAAAAATCATGATGGGTTCTAAGCACCCCAAGGAGTGGAATGTGCCTGGAGCAAGCTGTGGAAGTGTAGAAGAAGCTGGGTCGAATCAGAGGAGACCTTGTATGTCCTGATAAGAAACTTCAACTTGGTCCTATGAGAAACAGGAGCCACTAGAAAGTTTTAAGCAAGGAAAAGGCATGTTTTCAAAAAACTGTTCTGCTGGCAGAATGAAGGATGGACAGGACAAAGCAGAAATTGGAAGCACCTCTATGTATGCTCCCATCTTGTCTGCTAGCTTGTGAGGTCCTGAAGGATGAAATCATATTTTTTGCTTGTTTTGCTTTAATCTTAGAATAGTGTTTAACACAAAGTAGCTACTCAAGAGACCTCACTAAATCTACAAGGTCGGGCCTTACCTCATGGCCCAACATTTTAGTTAAAGCCACTCAAAAGTTTCATGAAGCCTGGTCATTCCTGCTTGGACACTGGAACCCTTTCCAGTCAATCTAGAAAGAGATGGTTATATGTATGAAGGGTAGAAGAAACTACTCCCAAACTTTGCCTCTTGCCGACTGGTTATTTCATGAACTCCTTTGAAGATAGGCATCTAATCACATTTGTTGATCCTAACTGTAGGACAAAGGTAGTCATTAGACATTTAGTTTTTGAATGTTTACCAAATCAATGAAATTTAGAGAGCCAGATCAAGCTCAAGGCCCACAGGTCTAATCCAAAGAACATAAACAAAAATCAGAATCGGCTTCTGAATACCGACTCACTGTCCAATGACGACCTTCGGGAAAATGTAGCCTTATTTTTTCATCATAAGGTGGCAATAAGACCTACCCTAAAATGATGTACAAACTAAGGTGAAAATGAAGTATGAAGATGTGGCCACTGTAATTTGAAAACAGTAAAATAAATTTTACGAATTGAATATACAATTGGGGAAAATAGACAAATCAAAGCTATCAAAACCTAAATATCACCCTAACACAAAGACATGTTGGACTTCTGAATAAATATGAGAAACATAACTTATTTATTACATTGTGACATCAGCTTTCTAAGAAAGGTCATAATTAACCACAAAGTCTACAATAAAACTCTCTAAGTTTAACATATTTACTTAACGACTTCATGGCTAGAAGGAAAGCATACTGATTACCAATTCTGATTTTCAACAGTATCAAGGGATGGTGTGGTATTATCAAAAAATTGTCAAGATACAATTTTCATGTGTCAAGCAGCACTTTTGGCTGGAAGGGTACTTCTATGAAGTCAAATAATCATGTGAACCAATTCCCAGAAGGCTATTGATTGGTAGAGTTGGAGCTAACAACCCTCCCAAGGTCCAAGGCACTGAGAGTGTGATGCCCTTGCTCAGACTCATTCTCATCTCCCTGACTTGACTAATGAAACACACAGAAGCTCTTGGGTCCTGCTTGTAATACCCAAAATAACCTTACTGAAAAAAGTAATCATTATCTCCAAACAACCTGAAATGGTTTGTGTCACTTAGAGAAGAGAGTCTCACATCATAAACTGTCAGATCTACATGGGGTAAGGGACTAAAGTTAGATCACAATGGTTTGTTGTCCATGTAAAATAAAAATGGCATCTCCAATTCTCCGCGCTGAGATAACCACTTCCAAACCAGTAGGAAAGTCCAGAGCATTCAGGAATACTTTATTTTATTTTTTATTTTGATGAGGGCTCGCTATGCTACCCAGGCTGGTCTTGAACTCCTGACCTCAGGCAATCCTCCCTCCTGGGCATCTCTCAAAGTGCTGGGATTACAGGCGGGAGTCACTGCACTCAGCTCAGCAGCACTTTTTAAAATTTTCCAAATTTGCAAACTGATTTAGTAAATGCATTGTGTTATTTTGACTCGAGGAGGAGTGAAAAATAGAGAAAATGAATTCCATTTTTATAAAAGAACTTTAGGCGATTTTGTCAAAAGAACTAAACAAACAACTATAGAAATCATTCTAAGTCTCTTTTGGCATCTTCCAAAACCAGATTATTTCCATTTACAAAATACATTTAATGGTAGGAAATCAATAATGATGACAGTAATGGACACCACTAAATTCAGGACATTCTGTGTGAGACGTTTTACATATATTATCTGTATTCCTCACAACTCAATGTAAATGTTTTACATTTCAAATTTTTAAAACATGAGGCTCAGAGAGACAAATGTGCCACAAATCAAGTAAATGGCAAAGCTGAGATACAAATCACAGTATCTAAAAGCCCAGATTTTAGATGGCAATGAAAGGTGGGAGGGCTTTTCTCTCCTTCCAAATCTCAATTTCTATGTCACTCTCCCAATTCCTGTCCTTCCCTCCCCTTCCTCCGTCTCTCTCACACAAACCCAAACACACGCACGCACATACCCACTCACTTCCAAAGAGAGGCAATACCATACAGTGAGCTAATAACGGTTTTATCCAAAACACCTGCATTTAAATTCTGACCCTGCCATTTACTAGCTCCAAGACTGGGTGGTACAAATTGTTTCATGGACCTCACTTTCCACCAAGTAAAATTAAATAAGATAAACATACACAGTGTCTAGTACATACTATTTTTGTTACGTTTCCCCTCACTCACTTTTGATAGCCTAAAAGACCAAATGAAGAGGAAGCAAAAACATGCTACCTGTATTGTATGCTAAGCAAGAGAGCATTTCCCTTAGGATGGAAAAATTTCTATGACTTATAAAACACACATATGATTAAGGAATTGCTACCTACTTCATGTCATTTATCCATGATTTTTATCCATAAAATACATGAGAATAATCCATTATTGCCATGTGGAATTTAGACTAGGAATGCAAGAATAGTTCAGCATTCATACATCAAACACAATGCCGTTCACGGTTATCAGCAGCCTAACTAACAGAAAAATCTGTATGACTATTTCTATAGGTGCAGAAAAAGTGCAACACTCATTCAGCAGCCCTTCATTATTTAAAAACAAAAACAACAACTCAGCTAACTAGAAATCAAAGGAAACTTCCTCAGCCTGATAAAGAGCATCTATGAAAAACTTATAGCTAACTCATACTTAATAATAAAACACAAAATGATTTCCCCGTATGATCAGGAAGAAGGCAAGGAATCCACTCTCACCACTCCTACTCAACATTATATTGGATAAAACTCCTAGCTAATGCAATAAGGTACAGGAAAAAAAATAAAGATACTTATAGATGGGAGAGAAAAAATACTGCCTTTATTCACAGAAAACGTAATTATATAAAAGAATCTACAAGAAACTACTAGATACAACTAGTGACTGCCAAAGTTGAAGAATATAAGATCAATATATAAAAAATTTTCCTTGCCTTGCTATAAAAAAAATCAATTATATTTTTATACACAACAGTGAAGAACAGGAAAATGAAATTTTTAAAAGCACTAGTTGCGGCCAAGCGCGGCAGCTCATGCCTGTAATCCTAGCACTTTGGGAGGCCAAGGTGGGCAGATCACGAGGTCAAGAGATCAAGGCCATCCCAGCCAACATGGTGAAACCCTGTCTCTACTAAAAATACAAAAATTAGCTGGGCGTGGTGGCACACACCTGTAGTCCCAACTACTCGGGAGGCTGAGGCAGGAGAATTGCTTGATCGCTTGAATCCAGGAGGTGGAGGTTGCAGTGAGCTGAGGTTGTGCCACTGCACTCCAGCCTGGCAACAGAGCGAGACTCCATCTCAAAAAAAAAACAAAAAAACAAAAAAAAAAAAGCACGTTACAACAGCACCAAGAAACATGTCATACTGAGGGATCAATCTAACAAAGTACTATAAGTATTATAAGATTTGTACGTTGAAAAGTATCAAAAACACTGATGAGAGAAATCAAAGACTTCATTGCAGAGATACACTGTGTTCAGGGATCAGAAGACTCAATATCATCAGTATTGTAATTCTCCTCCAAATTGATCTACAGATTTTAATTCACAGCAAATAAAATCCCAAGTTTCTTTTTCAAAAATTTATAAGGTAACTCTAAAATTATATGGAAAAAATAATTTAGGATAACCTAGACAATTTTGTAAAAAAAAAAGTTGGAGTACTCATACCAATTGATTTCAAGACTTACAATAAAGCTGTAATATTCTAGACAGCACAGTATTGGCTAAAGGGTAACATAGATCAATGAAACAAAATAAAAATTCCAGAAACTGATCCACACATATATGGTCAATTAATTTTTGACAAGGATGCCAAGTTAATTCAATAGACAAAGTATAGTTTCTTCATCTTATAAACAAATGATGCTGGAACAATTAATTAGACATATCTATATTCAAAAAATGAATCTCAACCTGTATCTTGCACTATACGTAAAAGTCAACTGGAAATGGATCATAGACTGAAATGTAAACCCTAAAGCTATAAAATTTCTGAAAAAATAGAAGCAAATCTTCATGATCCTGAGTTGGGCTACTGTTTCTTAGATAGGACAGAAAAATCATTAACCATAAAATAAAATATTAAGGCCAGGCACAGCAGCTCACGCTTGTAATCTCAGCCCTCTGGGAGGCCAAGGTGGGAGGATCTCTTCAGGAGTTTGAGACCAGCCAGGGCAACATAGTAAAACCCTGTTTCTACAAAAAAAAAAAAAAAACACAAAAAATTAGCTGGGCATGGCAGTGCACATCTATAGTACCAACTACTCGGGAGGCTGAGGTAAGAGGATTGCTTGAGTTCAGGAGGCCAAGGCAGCAGTGAGCCATGATTGAACCACTGCTGTCCAGCCTGGGTGACAGAGCAAGACCCTGTCTGAAAAAAAAAAAGACAAGACTGAAAAATAGAACTTCAATCAAAACTGAAAACTACTGTTCTTGGGCTGGGGGTGGTGGCTCATGCCTGTAATCTCGGCACTTTGGGAGGCTGACATGGGGGAATTGCCTGAGCTCAGGAGTTTGCAACCAGCCTGGGCAACACAGTGAAACTCCGTCTCTACTAAAATACAAAAAATTAGCCAGGCGTGGTGGTGTGCACCTGTAGTCCCAGCTACTCAGAAGGCTGAGGTAGGAGAATTGCTTGAACCCAGGAGGCGGAGGTTGTAATGAGCTGAAATTGCACCACTGCACTCCAGCCTGGGTGATAGAGCAAGACTCCGTCTCCAAAAACAAAAAAAAAAACTACTGCTCTTTGAAACATACTATTTAAAAAGTAAAAAGACAAACCATAGACTGGAAAAAACATTTGCAAAACATATCTGATGAGGGACCAGTAGCCAGAATGTATAAAGAACACTCAAAGCTGTATTTTTTTTTGTACAGTCTCGCTCTATTGCCCAGGCTAGAGTGCAATAGTGCAATCTCAGATCACTGCAACCTCCATCTCCTGGGTTCAAGTGATTCTCCTACCTCAGCCTCCCAAGTAGATGGGATTACAGGTACCCGCCACAATGCCCAGCTAATTTTTGTATTTTTGTAGAGATGGGGTTTCACCATGTTGGCCAGGCTGCTCTCGGACTCCTGAGCTCAAGTAATCCGCCCACCTTGGCCTCCCAAAGTGCTGGGATTACAGGCGTGAGCCACTGCACCCGGCCCAAAGCTGTATAATTTTTTAAAACCCTGCCAAATCAAAAAAAATGTTAAGACACTTGTTCAAAATCATTAGTCATTAGAAAAAATGCAGAATAAAATTACAATGAGACATTACTATTCACCTACCAGAATGGCTAAAGTTTTAAAAGACAGACAATAACAATATTGCTGAGGATATGGAGCAAACGCAACCTTGTATGTTGCTGTTAGGAAACAAAAATGGTATAGTCAACTTTGAAATATAGTTTAGCAGCTTAATATATAAAGTTAAATACATACTTTTCATACTACCCAGTCATCTCACTTCTATATATTTACCGAAAACAAGACATACGTCTACACAGAAACCTGAACACAATTTTTTTCCTTTTTTTTTTTTTTTTTTTTTTTTTTTTGGATATAGGGTCTTACTCTGCTGCCCAGGCTAGAGTACAGTGGCACAATCTCAGCACACTGCAACCTCCGCCTCTCGGGTTCATGTGATTCTCATGCCTCAGTCTCCGAGTAGCTGGGACTACAGGCACGCACTGCCACACACAGCTAATTTTTGTATTTTTAGTAGAGAGAGGTTTCACCATTTTGGCCAGGCTGGTCTCGAATTCCTGACCTCAAGTAACCTGCTCACCTTGGCCTCCCAAAGTGCTGGGATTACAGGTGTGAGCCACCATGCCCAGCCTGAACACAAATATTTACAGTACCTTTATTCATAACCACCAAACTACATTTGGACTGTTTTCACAGTTACTGGTGAATGGATACACAAATCAGCTACTGGTGAATGGATACACAAATTGTAGTGTTATCTATTTAGTGGAATTCTGCTCAGCAATGAAAGGCAGCAAACTGGATAAATGCAAGGACATAGATGACTCTCAAAAGAATTATACCAGGTAAAACAAGCCAGACTCAAAGGCTATATATTTTGATCCCATTTATATGAAATTCTAGAAACGATAAAACTGTAAGGAACAGAAATCAGATTAGTGGTTGCCAGGGGTTGTCAGTTTAGGGAGGGGATTGACTATAAAGGAGCATGAGGGAACTTTTCAGGTGACAGAAAATTCTATTATTTTGATTTCAGTGGTGATTACAATTTATATAATTTTGTCAAAATTCATCAATTTTTACATACCTAAAAAGGGTGAATTTTACTGTATGTAAATTATACCTCAATAAATTCTCAAGAAAAACGTTGTGTTAAAAAAGTAACAACCTCAGAAAGAGCCAACTATTTTAGGCAGAGATCTACAACTAATTTGAACTGAAAAGGCTGATTTCTGATTATAAATTTAAGATCATGATTAAAGCACAGGAAGATATGCAGGGCAGATAAAGTTCACGAAAGTTGTGTATGTGTCTTTCACTGTTAATTGATAGAAATTGTGTAAAAAGGGGCTCTGGTAAGAAGGTGAGAAAGGCATAATTAAGAACCAAAATACCTCATTTGGTATTTATTCAAAACAGGCTGACAACAGAATAAATGGCCATAATGGTCCTTACAAATTGCTTGAGTTTGTAGATGACTCATTCAAAGAACTGCCTAAGGAGACAGGAACCTATTCAAGTACTAATTCTCCTCACTTCACAACCACTCTTAGAAGAGAAGGGGTGAAGTATTTTTATTCTATGCAATTTCTACCTCTTGATCAGAACTCTGAAAAGACACAGTAGAAGCTTATCTTGGCAGCAGAGACAACAGGGTGGGAGAAGATCAAGAGTTTTCTAAAACCCTAAAGGGCTTTTCTCTCTGTTTTGGCAGGCAGGTAAGGCTTATCCAGTAGTGGATAAGCCAGTGTGCATGGTTCTGGCTTTGCAAGGAGCTATGGTCAAAACAGTGTGGTTTTGTGTGGTGGCTCACACCTCTAATCCCAACACTTTGGGAGGCTGAGGCAGGAGGATTCCTTGAAGCCAGGAGTTTGAGACCAGCCTAGGTAACAAAACAAGACCTCATCTCTACAAAAAATAAAAAATAAAAAAGCCAGGCATGGTGGAACATGCCTGTGTTTCCAGCTACTTGGGAGGCTGAGGTGGAAGGATCACTTGAGCCTAAAAGTTCAAAGCTTCAGTGAGCCATGAAAATGCCACTGTACTTCAGCCTGGGTGAGTGTCAGAACCCATCTCTAAATGAAACAAATGAAACAAAACAGTGATAGGATTCATTTAAGTACCATTATCAGAGCCCCAAGGAAGAACTAAATTGAAAAACAGACTACAGAAACTTGTATTTATTCACTCATTCCTCCATCTATTCATCCAACAATTATTTATTGACCGTCCACTCTGGGCCAGGCTCTGTGTTAAACTGAAGACAAAAAGATAACCTGGACTGAAGTAGTTTACAATCTTCTGGTGGACAGGAGAGCGGGGTGTATAAAGTGCAATAGCATCCAACAGGCTGGAGTACACCTTAACAGAAGAGGAAAATTAGACTTGTGACTTTTTTCCCCATATACCATTTGCTATCAAGTTCTCAGTGCCCCAGAGTTCACCAGGAAATCAAAAATGGCAACCACTCCAGGCAGTGGGAACAGCACATGCAATAGAAGTACAGGTAAGCACAGTGTAGCCAGGAAACTTCATGAAGTTCTAGGGTACTAAGAACCTGATGGAAAATAGTATGTAATAAAACTGGAGAGGTAGGCATGAATCAGAAAGGTCGAATGCTTCGTGAATTATGCCAAGGAATTAGATATCCTTGTGGGGTGTGGGGTAAACAATGGGCAGCCTATGAACAGGGGAGAAACAAATCAAGATTTACATAAAGATGATTCTAAAAGCAAGTCGGAGATTGGCAAAAAAAAAAGAAGAAGAAGGAGAAGGAGGAGGAGCAGGAGAAGAAGGAGAAGGAGAATGAGAAAATGAGGAGTTTCCTGTACTTTAGTTGAAAAGCTGGTGGTGGACTAGAAAGTTGGTGTTAACTAATGGGTACTAGTTTAATACCTGAGTGACAAAATAATCTGTACAGCAAGTCCCCATAACGTAAGTTTAACTATATAACACACCTACACATGTACCCCTGAACTTAAAATGAAAGTTAAGTTAAAAAGAGAAAGTTGGTGTTAACTGGAATGGCAGAAAGCCCTCCAGGAACCACCCTTGAGTCATGCAGAGAAAATGACCCATTCTCCTGCCCAATGTATATCTCTAGCTAGCCATCATGATTGTTTATTTTCTACCCCAACTGGACTAGCAGCTTCCTAGAAACTGGAATGCTCTCTCTCACTCACACACACATGCATGCACACTCATACCCCCATTGCCTCGCTAAAGGTAGATGTTTAGTAACTGTGCAGACATTAAGGAATGAGTGAACAAATAAATGAATGCACTGATGGTTTTTGCACAAGAAACCAATTGAGAGGTACTGCAAAATGCGATTGATGGGTTGTCTTGGGAGTTACCAAGCTATCCGTCTGATGGAAAGTTGAAGTATGAGCTTCCGAGAGTCTGTTTCAACACGAAGTTGTCACGACTCTAGTTCTCCCTTGCCCCTAATTAATTTTTTTTAAGACAGGGTCTCACTCTGTTGCCCAGGCTGGAGTGTAATCTCAGCGCACTGCAACCTCCACCTCCCGGGTTCAAGCAATTCTCATGCCTCAGCCTCCCAAGTCTCTGAGATTACAGGCGCACACCACCACACTCGGCTAATTTTTCTACTTTTAATAGAGACGGGATTTCACCTTGTTGGCCAGGCTGGTCTCCAATTCCTGACCTCATGTGATCCGTTCGGCCTCCCAAATTGCTGGGATTACAGGCGTGAGCTACTGCACCCGGCCTAGTAATAGATTTTTAAAATAAAGGCTCCAGAGAAAGAAAACTATTGATTTTCATAATTAAGCTATTGAAGGCAGACAGCATGACAGATCAAAGGAGGACAGAATGTCAGGTGCTTGGAGGTGGACCCAGAAGCAAGGCCTAGGAGGAAATCCAAGTGACAAGAGCACATTACTAGAAAAGACAGTGCAGCAACAACCAAAGGTCCAGGCAGGTGAGCAGTGAGCATCAGGATACTCAGCAAGGTAAAAGCAGACAGAATATAACATCAGGGAAATCTGGTCAAAAGGCAGTTAGTGGGTGAGCATCAATAACATCAGGACTGGGCAACAAAGACCCAACCACAGGTATGGGTCTAGGCAGAGCTTAAGTTCCCTAGAGGCTTAGCTAAAAGAAAACATGTTCCTACCTTTGGAGTTATTGAGGTACCAACCATTGTACCCATAAAAGGACTTCACAGGGGATAAACAGAGTAAGGACCAGTTTCTGGCCCAGAAATACAAGGGCTACTCTTAATCACAATGACCCAGGTAACAGCAGTCTTACAAAAACATGACCACACAAAGTCAGAACGATACTAGCAAACATGCTGAACTGCTGAGCTAGCAGCCTGAGGTTCCCAAAATTCTCTCTAACTCGAGACAGGCTGAGATTCAAAGCCTCATTCAGGGCTGACCTGCCCCAGCTCTGTCCATTGGAAAGTCATGTAGACACAGAAGCCAACAGGCCCACACAATCTCCCCAACATCAGAGAGTATGAGGCACGCCTCTAATTTCAAAAGAGGTGCTCAAAAAATACCGGTGGAAGAGAATGAGAGTCTGTCATACAGAAAGCAAGGAGAAGAGGAATATGGAATCCAGTATACAGAGATCTTTCTCTGTACATTTACTCCATTCACAACTACTTTTAGGAATGTTTGTCACCCAGGCTGGAGTGCAAGTGGGGCAATCTCGGCTCACTGCAACCTTTGCCTCCCAGGCTCAAGCGATTCTCGTGCCTCAGCCTCTCGAGTAGCTGGGACTACAGGAGCATGCCACTAGGCCTGGCTAATTTTGGGGGGGTTTTTTGTTTGTTTGTTTGTTTTTTACTAGAGACAGGGTTTCACCATGTTGGCCAGGCTGGTCTCGAACTCCTGACCTCAAGTGATCCGCCTGCCTCAGCTTCCCAAAGTGCTAGGATTACCAGCGTGAGCCACCAGGCCTGGCCAAAAATGCTTATCTTGAAAAGCTCTATAGCCCTTGGGTATCACCTAGAAATCTATTCATGTTCACATTTCACATATTTTATTCATTCTCATATTTGTAGTCATATCTAGAAAAAAGAATATGACACCAGGTTAAGATCATGTCCCCAACTATATATGAAACGTTTTGTGGGAAAATCAGATTCCTCTTACATTTTTATGTAATGCACCTTATCATGAGCCTAACAGGTAATTGGGAAGACAGTCAATATTGCTACTCTCATTTCCCATTCTGAGCCACAGATTTAGACAGTCTTAAGGGGTTTAAGCAATGCTCTGGCCTTTTCACTCTCACTGTACAGATGAAAATCTGAGGACCATTGAGAAAGTTACATAACAAACTACAAAAAAAAAATTGCACAACAAACTAGTGGCAGAGTCAGCAAAGAAACCCAGATCTGTGTCCCTTCCATGTTTGCAGTATCACCAAATCTGATAGAGATGCCTGTCATTAGGAAGTTAAATCCAGTAAAATGTATTTACTCATAATTATTAACTCTTCCCAACGAGCTCATATATACAGCCCAACAGAAAATCTGCTCTTTCCATTCACACAGATGATCGATCCTTGATACGACAGAATGGAAATCCACCACAGCTTACACAATTTAGATTCTCTAACTCCAAAGCAAAAGAAGGCCTCAAGCAACATTATTTGATTATGAGATTTTGCTGCTGGGAAGAATTAATCAAATTCATCCTAGAGGCTCATCTGCTGCATGACATACTCATATCTCGATAGTGAAACTCCCTAACAAATTTCAACACAAGATGTGATGGTGACTTCTTTTCCTAGTACTTTCTGATCTTCATCTGTTACCTTGACTAGCATTTGAAGGAATGAAAATAAGGAGGTTGCTTTATCCCTAGTATCACACAATCTTTTGTATTTATATTAAAGCTGGGAGGACAGAAAGGGTCTCATTTAGGGACATACTTTTCACCGCTACTTATGAATATGAAGTAAGTGAAAAAGACAAATACCACATGTTCTCATTCATATGTGAGAGCTACAAAAATGGATCTCATGAAGATAGACAGTAGACTGGTAGTTTTCAGAGAAAGGGTTGGGGGAAGGGAGGATGAAGAGAGGTTAATGGGTACAAACATACACTTAGAAGAATAAGACCTAGTGTTTGATAGATCAGTAGAGTGACTATAGTTAACGATAATCTACTGTATATTTCAAAATACCTAGAAAAGAAGAATCCAAATGTTTCCAGCAAAAAAAAAAGAGATAAATGTTTAAGGTGATGGATATCCCAATTACTCTGATTTGATCATTACACATTTTATGAATGTATCAAAATATTACAGGTATCCCAAAATATGTACATCTATTATGTATCAATAAAAAATAATAAAAAACTAAAATTACTGAAGAGGTGAGAAAGTCTAATAACTGGTAAATCATAAATAATTGAGTTGGTATAACACTGAAGAATGTGATTTTAATTATTTAATGTTATTCATGTGTAATCAAACAAAAAATTTTGTTGAAAATCCCAGTATATTTAGAAGAGCTAAACAAATAAACACTGCACACCAGAAACTAGAACTTGACCAACTTTTTGTTACCTATACAGTATAAGCTGCTGCTTAAACATGTTTTACTTCTCTAATTAGTAAAAGTAGGCCTTTAAGGAAAAAAAACTTTAAAATTTACCTAAAACTGGCTGGGCATGGTAGCTCACTCCTGTAATCCCAGAACTTTGGGAGGCCAAGGCAGGTGGATCACCTGAGGTCAGGAGTTCAAGACCTGCCTGGCCAACATAGCAAAACCCCATCACTACTAAAAATACAAAAATTAGCTGGGTATGGTGGCAGATGCCTATAATCCCAGCTACTTGGGAAGCTGAGGCACGAGAATCACTTGAACCTGGGAGGAGGACGTTGCAGTGAGCCAAGATGGTGCCACTGCACTCCAGCCTGGGCGACAGAGTGAGACTCTGTCTCCAAAAAAAAAAAAAAAGTGAACTGCTTACTTTCTGTGCACCTTTCCTGCTGGGACAGTCTTTCTGAGAAGTGCTTTAAATACATGTTAGAAGCCAGGGACATGTAGCCAGGCATGGTGGCACGCGACTGTAGTCCCAGCTACTCGGGAGGCTGAGGTGGGAGGATCTCTTAAACAGGGAA
The DNA here is from genome assembly GCF_024542745.1 of Macaca thibetana thibetana. Lineage (NCBI taxonomy): Eukaryota > Metazoa > Chordata > Mammalia > Primates > Cercopithecidae > Macaca > Macaca thibetana. The sequence goes on from NC_065598.1 coordinate 134,887,632, forward strand.
GTCAAGGCTGCAGTGAGTATGATCATGCCACTGCACTCCAGCCTGGGCAACAGAGCAAAAACCTGTCTCAAAAAAAAAAAAAAAAAAAGAAGTCAGGGACATGAATTAGGACTGGGGTGGGTAGAGAGTGAGTAGGGCTGCTGGAGACAATGTTCCCACGGCACTGACCCTGGTTTTCAGTCTTTGAGCAAGTACTATCACTTGCTTTAATTCCTTCGTCCTCATCCTTTGCTCCTTTTGAATCTGATGATTTCTAGGAATGAACGTTCTTTATGACACATGCTGTATATTATTTAGTTTGAAGCAGGCTTGAATTTATGTCAGTAAGGCAATGTTCTTTTTCAAAGCTCTCAGTTAGTTCTTAAGATATCAGAACCTGCAAAAAGCACATGTAGGGCTGCTATTATCCCTTCAGATCAATAACTCAGTCACTACTATGAGGTATTAAGAAAGGAATTTAGGAAGACAAGCAAATCTTTAGGGCTGCATCTATTCTGGCAAAAGAAGAACAGTAGTGAAACACAAACATATTTTAATAAAAACCATTTCAGCAAGTGAGTTCTTACCAAGCAAAGAAATCCTGGACTACTCTACCCAAATGTTTTCATAAAGGTTTTAGCTATGAGGCAATCAGATTCCAGGAGCTACAGGCAAACAGAGAAGGCTTGGAGGCTGGGGGATGAGTAGACGTGGGATGAGTAGATGTGGGCAACAGGTGGACACAGGAGCATTTACACAAATATATTAGGTGCCAAATAAGTGCTCCAGAATATTCACGGAAATATTTATTTTAATGTCAAATCCCTTCACAATTTAAGTCAACATTTGAAACATGTCAACTGCATACACCTGTCTCCTAATTAGAGTAAAACTTAAAAGGAGATACTGAAAAACAATGGAGAAAGTCTCACTCAGCAAGAAATGATACTGTTTAGAATCTCCTACTTAAATAACAATCTCTTCTGCTACTCTTGGTGACTTGTTTCCACAGAGTACAGTAGGGAAAGAGGAAAAATAGTAACTTAACGTGGAGGAACCTGGCAATCACTACTTTAGATAGCTGAGTTACGGCAACACCAACAGTGGTAAGTCATGCTGATAACAATCACCTTTGATATGATATGAAATGGCACTTCATCTCTCGTCTTCCAAAACTCAGTAACACCAGTCTAATCATGAGGAAAACATCAGACAAATCCCAATTGAGGGACATTCTACAAAATACCTGACCGGTAAACCTTAAAATTGTCAACATCACCAAATGAAGGAAAGTCTGAGAAACTGTCACAGCCAAGAAGAGCCTGAGGAGAAATGATGACTAAATGTAATGTGGGGCCAGACGCAGTGGCTCAAGCTTATAATCCCAGCACTTTGGGAGGCCAAGGCGGGTGGATCACTTGAGATCAGGAGTTCAAAACCAGTCTAGACAATATGGTGAAATCCCATCTCTACTAAAAATACAAAAAAATTAGCTGGCCATGGTGGCAGGAACCCCCAGCTACTTGAGAGGCTAAGGCAGGAGAATTGCTTGAACCTGAGAGGCAGAGGTTGTAGTGAGCTGAGATCGCATCACTGTACTTCAGCCTGGGTGACAGAGCGAGACTCCATCTCAAAAAAAAAAAAAAAAAAATTTAATGTGGCATCTTGAAAGGGACCCCGGAACAGGAAAATGACATTAAAGAAAAACCAAGAAAATCTAAATAAAGTATAAACTTTCGTTTAAAATAATGTATCAATATTGATTCATTAATTGTGACAAATTACACATTACTAGTGCAAGATGTTAACAATAGGAAAAATGGGTGCAGGGTATATGGAAACTACATGATCTTTGTAACTTTTCTTTAAATCTAAAATGATTCTAACATAAAAATTTTTGTTTAAACGCTTAAAAATATTTCTTGGTTATCTCAAGAAAGAATCCCCATTCAAACTCTGCATCTAACCACGTATCAGAGAGAGAATCAATGAGCCCTGGACACCTGTTGTACAAGAAAGAAACCTGCAATTAATTTCCTATGGATCATCTAATAGTCATCAGATGGAAGTGGTTTTGTCAAAATAGTGTCTTTGAGTCAAACATGAAACAAATTAAAAGCTAGTGGCAAAATCGGGGATGAGCAACCTCTTTTAACAATGTGGTCAATCCATCAGCAACAACTTGATTGTGTAGCACAACCCTGGAACCTGAACAGCCAAGAATATGCACATTCAAAAATTGCTAATGCTTCACAATGCTTTAGATACAAAATCAGAAACTACAATCTATGCTTTAGGGGGGAAAAAAAGTTTTGTCCTTTTACAATAAACATTTTTGAAAAAATTAAAACCCTCCAATAGTTACTATAGAATCCTGGACTTACATGGCACTATATAAAAGTCAGAATTCAGAAGGCAGAAGTTAGAGAACCTTATTTTTTAAAGTTCAGGTTTGAGTTGACTTGTTTACAGTTCAGTTCGTCAAGCAGAGCTTGTTTACATTCCAGTTGACATCTGAAGATATCAACTGATAAAATGGGGAGGGGGCAAAAAGCAGTTCATTATCCAGTGTTGGTCAGAAACAAAGCACTTAATTTTATAAATAGGTAAAGAGGTGTAAACTGGACTTTACTTTACTTACAAAGTGTTGTGAATGTATGGGTGCCCCCTCCAACCCCAAATTCTTAATATTGAAATCCTAACCCTCAATATGGTATTAGGAGGTAGGGCCTTTGAGAGGTGATTAGATCACGGCAGTAAAGCCTGGAGGAGTTAGTGCCCTTAAAAGAAGTCAGACAGTTCCAAAGTGAATGGACACCATCCTGTTTGGAAGGCTGCTACTTAGATCAAAGAAGGTAAAAACAGATCCACCCAGCGGGCTGAATTGCGTGCAGTTTTTCTAACAGTGATGGAAGAATTCAACAATGGTGCAAACCCCTGTGTTTGGGTTTTTACTGACTCACGGGCAGTGACCAATGGCCTAGCCATATACTCAGACAAGAGGGCCATGGACACCTGGCCTATTAAAAGAATACCCAAATGAAGCATGGCCCTGTGGAGATGTGAGGGCGCATTAAAGGAGAGTAAGTCAGTGCCCATCAGAACTCCCTTCCAGGTTCGGAAGTCGACTGGAATAGACAAGTAGATATCTTTGTGTGCTCCCTTGAGGTGGCCACCTGGGCCCAAGAAATGAGTGCATATCGGGGTATTGTAGCACTACAGAGATGGGCTGAATATAGACATGTTCCTTTTGCACCCTCTCAGGCACAAAATGCCAGAAAGAGCTGTTCTGTTTCTCAGTAAAAGAGACAGAGATTGCTGATGGCTGCAGGGCAGATTCTCTGGTGGGAAGGCCCTGAATATAGCTGGCAACTGAGACTAATGCTGGTAGCCCTGTGGGAAGGCTAAAAATGGGACCTGACAGGAATAGACACTGACTCTGGAGTGGGCTTTGCTTGTCTAATGGAAGATGAAAATGCTCAGAGTACCATAAAAAAATATAGAAGATATTGCATGGATTTGGATTGCTGGCCATCATTTTTTCAGACCAAGGAACACACTGCACAGTCCACAAAGTCCAACAATGGGTAGAGAGATATTCTCCTTAGAGTAACAGTTTGACAGAGAAGTAGAATGGGCAACTGAAACCTTGGTTGTCTAAAACAGGGAGACAAAAGCATGAAGGGCTGGCTTACACACCTTCATGAGTGTGTGTGCTCACACCTCAACATGAGAGGGACTAGAGTGTCCCCGCTAGATTTTTTTTTCTCTGTTTTTCTGGTTTATCTGGGGAAGAGGGGGTGGGGAAGATACTGGTATGAAAGAAAAATGCATCTTGGAACCCCAAAATCACTAAGCTAAAGGGAAAAGTCAAACTGGGGACTGCTTAGGGCAAACCTGCCTCCCATTCTATTCAAAGTCATCCCTCCGCTCACTGAGATGAATGTGTATCTGATTACTTCCTTTGGAAAGGATAATCAGAAACTCAGATGAATGCAATCTTTTGTCTCTTATCTACCTATGACCTGAAAGGCCCCTCCCAGCTTCAAGTTGTCCCGCTTTTCCCAACTAAACCAAGGTACATATTGATTGATGTCTCAGGTCTCCCTAAAATGTGTAAAACCAAGATGTACCCGGACCACCTTGTGCACATGTCGTCAGGACCTCCTGAGGCTGTCACAGACCGTCCTTAACTTTGGCAAAATAAACTTCCTAAATTAACTGGACCTATCTCAGATATTTGGGGTTCACACTGACATGACCATGTAGTTCCTGCCGAGGGAGGACTGCATTAGCATAATGACTATAGTTTGTTCTTTCTTCCTCAAATCACCTCAGGAAAAAAATATTAATTTTTTCTCCCCTACCTGATGCAGTGGCCCTAGGACCAGGGCTGCAAGTACAAGTGTTAGAACAGCAGGGATGATTTCTAAGCAAAAAACTGAAACTATGTTTTTAAACCTTACATCAAAATTCCTAAGGTCATGATGGATTGTGCCTTCAATCCATCTAGCAAAATTGGGGCTAACAGTGATTGCAGCTATATTGCCTGGTGGTAAAAATAGCTCACTAGTTCTGCACCTTTGTAACCTTACCCTGTCTGAATGGGAGTAGACTGAGGAGGAGGTACTTGCCAGACTTGTACTGCTGCCTGCGATCTAGACCAGCACAGTGGCAATTCCAATGTCTCTTTCAATGTTGAAAAAGTTACGGTGCTAATGGAGAGAAGGAGAAATACTAGCTGAAATTAAAGAAATGAATAAATGGAATACTGATTGAGGAAAATTAAATATTATGTTACCAACTCAAGAGTTTCAGAGCAAGAGATAACACTGTCTATAAGCTCAATAATCCCAGATGCCTGAAAGGGTAAAGCTATATATATTTACCAAGGCCACTCTTGCTTTTGGAAGCTGACAAGATTGAGAGGAAACCCACAAACAGGAGTGGCCTCATCCTGGAAGACATTCATATACTATGATGGGTTGAAGTAATTATTAATGACTGTGCATAGTATATACTTTTACATGAAAAATCCATAGTCAAAAACCAGGCGGTGGCCTGTCGTATTACGATATATATTTCATCCATGGTTCCTGGCTCATAACTTCCATAGCCCTTGTTACAGTATTTTGTTATAATGTTGGGTATGTTAGGACTCAGGGGCAGGCCTCTGACCTTTTCCTGTCCTCCTTTCTTATTGTAGGTCTTAAGAGCCTTGCACGAGAGGGTCCCACCCTATACCCTGGGGGAAGGAATGCTGATGTCTTGAAGTTTTCATAAAAACCCAAGGGGTCGGGGTTCCATGAGCTTCCAGATAGCTGACATGTGGAGGTTCCTGGAGGGTGGCACCCCCAGGGCGGGCCTGGAAGCTCTGAGCTTCTTCCCCCATACCTCACCCTATGCGTCTCTTCATCTGTATCCTCTGTAGTACCCTTTATAATAAACCGGTAAGCACTTAAAAAAAAAAATTAGCTATAAAAAGAATTTTCTTTAAGGCCAAAGAGTTTGCTATCCCTCTCTCTCTGATTTCAACCAGAAGACAGCAACTGCAAACCGGGAAGAGTGCCCTCACTAGACATCCTATCTGCCAGAGCCTTCATCTTGGACTCATCAGGCTCTAGAACTTTGAAAAACAAATTTCTGGGTTGTTTAAGCCACCCAGTCTGTGGTACTCTGTTACAACAGCCTGAACTAGGGCAAAGTCAACCTTCACTCAGTATTTTAATAGAACACTGGTTTTCAGTTTTATTATGCATCACCATCACCTGGAGGGTTTGTTAGACCACAGATTGCCATGCCCTACCCACAGAGTTTCTGGAGTAGTAGGTCTGGATCAGGGGCCTGAGAATTGCATTTCTAACGGCTCCCAGGTGATGTGATACATTCTTGTCTTTTGTAAACACTCCAACAAAATTAGAAAACCTATCATCAAATGTAAGGACCTAAACAAAATTCAAAACTAAATTTACATAATTTGTGAATTTTCTGCTCTTTTTCTTTTGCAACAAATATTTTTTGAGCATTTATTCCAGTGCCCAGAACTAGACTGGACACTGGCACTGGGTGGAGTAGTGAGTAAACTAAAACACATGCTTTTAGCCGGGAAGAGTGGTTCACGCCTGTAATCCCAGCACTTTGGGAGGCCAAGGCAGGTGGATCACCTAAGGTCAAGAGTTCGAGACCAGCCTGGCCAATATGGTGAAACCCCATCTATACCAAAAATACAAAATTAGCTGGGCGTGATGGTGGGCGCCTGTAATCCCAACTACTCAGGAGGCTGAGGCAGAAGAATAGCTTGAACCCAGGAGGCAGAGGTTGCAGTGAGCCGAGATTGCACCACTGCACTCCAGACTAGGCAACAAGAGCGAAACTCCATCTCAAAAAAATAATAATAATTTTTTAAATGCTTCTTTATTTTTTAGATGCTGTTCTAGAGGTGGGGGGGGCTAATAACTAGTCTCGTAATTCATTAATTACAATTGCAGGAAGAGGTACATAAGAGAAGTACAAAGTGCTATGAGGCCCTGTAAGATTGGGTGGTCTGACATTAGCCTGGGTCAGGGAAGGCTTCTTTAAGGAAGAGACACTTGAACTCAGTTCTGAAGGAGGAGCAGAAATGGGGTCCTCAGGGAGACAGCATTCCATATAGTGGGAAAATTGCACACAGTAGGAACAGAATATAGTAGGAGGGTAGATCCCTCAGGGAAGGCCAGAGATACTGTTGCAGGCAGGCATGCAGAGCCTAGCAGGCAGAGTAAGCAGTTTGAATCGTGCTCTAAGTATGAACGGAGCTACTAGGGATTCTTAGCTGGAAACTAACTTCATGTATGTTTTAAAAAGAGTCAGCCTAGCTGCTTTGCAGAGATGAAATAAGAGTAGCAAGAGTAGATCCAAAAAACAATTTGGGGGACCACAATCTGTGGAACTGGGTGATGGACTGGGTAAGATGGAGCGAGGGAAAGGAAGAAAGATTCAAGGCTAACTCTACAAAATGCTGTGAAGTGATTAGCAGTGCTTTTTCCAATCTGAACTGAATTTTTCCCTATGGCATAGTGTGAGAGGAAAACAATGGATTTTATCGGTGCCTGGGAAAAGATGGGGCTTAAAAAATACTTAAACAGTAGGATGACAGATCAAATGTTTCCCTTTTTCAAGAATGGAAAATTCCTTTTGAGAGCATTATATATTGAGCTCGTAGTTAGCTTTAATATCTCCTTTCAGAATTGTGGAAGCAGACTGACAGGATTATTCATCTCATGCCATAGTCTCTGAACTATAGCAGCATCTTCCTTTTAACTTCTCATAGCACTTGTCACTTTCTGTCTTGGATTTTCATTATATAACAATGTTTCTTATCTCCCTTCAAACACTGTAAGTTCCCTAGTGAAACATAATTTACTACAAAAATAAGAAATCCCAAAGACAATCTATGTACTCCAACCTAGGGATGTTGTAAGTAAGAAGGGGAATAGAGAAAAAAATAGGCAGAAAATTATTTTCTTTTGGCTCATTAAACAAATGAGTTATCCTTAAAAAAGTGATACAGGAAGTTTTGTTTTTTAAGTACTTATGTATTTTACGTAAAAATGTCTAAAGCAGCTATCAAATATAATTAAAGAAAATAGTAAAAGGTTGGAAAATATTGCCTGTTGTAATTGGAAAGGCTACTAAGCAAGATGTGGAAGATCAAGGGCAAAAATGAAAATACTTCCACTCTTTCATGTCACCACATCCTCAAACTGCACTGACAATGGCTAACTGAAGTTAACCAGAGCTCTACAGCAAACTCAGACCATAAATAATTTCTACCCTTAGCAAAAATCTATCTCCCCTCCCACCACCACCCACCCCCAACAAATACCTCTACAGTCCAAGTATGTGCAACACTCTTAACTGTGTGGCAGAAGAATCTCAGTCCCTCCCTTCTTTGGGAGCTAAGCTTTCCATCTAAGAAAATGCCAAGACAAGGTTGGGCACAGTGGCTCATGCCTATAATCTCAGCACTTTGGGAGGCTGAGGGAGGTGGATATGAGTTACTCAAAGCATATGTAGCTTGAGCCCAGGAGTTCAAGACCAACCTGGGCAACACAGTGAGACCTCATCTCTACAAAAAAAAAAAAAAAAAAAAATTAGCTGGGGTCATGGCATATGCCTGTAGTCCTAGCTACTCGGGAGGCTGAGGTGGGAGAATCGCTTGGGAGGTTGAGGTTGCAGAGGGCTGTGGTTGCGCCATTGTACTCCAGCCTTGCTGACACGGCAAGACACTGTCTCCAAAAAACAAGAAAAAAAAAAAAGCCAAGAGAAAATGAGATACTTCAGTCCAGGTGCTAGCATAACTCATTAATTTAACATTCATTGGCCGGGCGTGGTGGCTCACACCTGTAATCCCAGCACTTTGGGAAGCTGAGGCGGGTGGATCACAAGGTCAGGAGTTCAAGACCAGACTGGCCAAGATGGTAAAACCCCGTCTCTACTAAAAATACAAAAATTAGCCTGGTGTGGTGGCAGGCACCTGTAATCCCAGCTACTCAGGAGGCTGAGGCAGGAGAATCGCTTGAACCCGGGGAGCAGAGGTTGCAGTGAGCCGAGATCATACCACTGCACTCCAGCCTGGGCAACAGAGTGAGACTCTGTCTCAAAAAAAAAAAAAAAAAAAAAAAACCCCAACAACAACAAAAACAAAACAAAACAAACAAAAAAAACATTCATTAAGGCCTTGTATTACTTGCAGTAGGTGAAACTGTGGCGTAACGGTGTCTTTCCATGCTAACTACTTTCTGATGGGGTCTGATTAGGTCCAAGACTCAAGCATGTTAAAACCAACCATGCATTCTTATAGGCTTCATAACAACCCAAAATGGTATTTCGTGCTCACAAAACTTCATTTGGGGATTTATTCAAATGACGCCTCAGTGAGGCCTTGGTCACCCTTTGAAAAACTGCAACTCTCACCCCTGACACTTTCTATCGTCATTCTCTGCTTTATTTTTCCTTTATCACTCATCACTAGCATAGGAGATATTACAATTACGTTGTTTACTGCCTGTCTCCCTGTCCACTGGATTGTCCTCCCAAATCTGTTCTTCCTTTCTTCCTGAACACCTGGCTTTCCAACCAGAAACTACATTTCCCTGTCTCCCTTGTGGCTAGGGAGGGCCACGTGACTAAAATTTCTCCAATGGCATGTGTGAAAAAGTAACATGTGAAAGTTCCTGTCACCTTCCTAAAGAAGCTTGTCTTGGACTCCCTTTTCCTTCATGCTGGTTGGAACTTGAAAACCAAATGCTGTGAAAGACAGAATTGACCCACTCTGCCTGGAATGCTGGATGGCCTCCTAGAAAAGAGGCTGCTGGCCAGGACCAGTGGCTCACGCCTGTAATCCCAGTACTTTGGGAGGCCGAGGGGGCAGATCACGAGGTCAGCAGATCGAGACCATCCTGGCTAACACAGTGAAACCCCGTCTCTACTAAAAATACAAAAAATTACCCGGGCGTGGTGGTGGGTGCCTGTAGTCCCAGCTACTCGGGAGGCTGAGGCAGGAGAATGGCGTGAACCCCAGGAGGCGGAGGTTACAGTGAGCCGAGATTGTGCCACTGCACTCCAGCCTGGGGGACAGAGCGACATCCTGTCTCAAAAGAAAGAACAGGAAAGGACAGGAAAGGACAGGACAGGACAGGACAGGAAAGGAAAGGAAAGGAGCCGGGCGCGGTGGCTCAAGCCTGTAATCCCAGCACTTTGGGAGGCCGAGACGGGCGGATCACGAGGTCAGGAGATCGAGACCATCCTGGCTAACACGGTGAAACCCCGTCTCTATTAAGAAATACAAAAAACTAGCCGGGCGAGGCGGCGGGCGCCTGTAGTCCCAGCTACTCGGGAGGCTAAGGCTGGAGAATGGCGTGAACCCGGGAGGCGGAGCTTGCAGTGAGCTGAGATCCGGCCACTGCACTCCAGCCTGGGTGACAGAGCGAGACTCCGTCTCAAAAAAAAAAAAAAAAAAAAAAAAAAAAAAAGGAAAGGAAAGGGGAGAAAGGGGAAAGGGGAAAGGGGAAAGGGGAAAGGAAAACGGAAAGGAAAGAAAAGAGGCTGCTTACCTTCTCTGGGTTGTTATATGCCAGAGAACCAAACGTCTATAATTTTTTGGTCACTGTATTTTGGAGCTCTTTGTTACATTATTTTACCCTGTACCCTAACAACAGCTTCCTACATTAGAATGTAGTGACCAAAAGGTCAGAAAATTCTGTCTGTTTTGCTCATCAGTCCATCCCTAGCAAGTAGAACAATGTCTGGCATGTGATAGGATACTCAATAAATATGTGTGAATGGATTACATAGACAACTTTATTATCATCACCCTCCACATCTCCAAATCACCTTCACAGCTACCAGAAGTTAGATTACAAAATCCAAATGCTCCCAAGAAGTTCCTATATCCCATTCACTGCCATCTTCCCCCAGTTCCACTGAGTGTGCCCTTCAGCCCCACTAGCCTCCTTTAAGCTTCTCCAATGTGCCTGACTCTTGCCCAACTCAGGGTCTTTGAGCAAGCTGGTTCCAGTATCTACTACCAAACCCCTTTGCAGAAGTAGTCCTCATTCCTTCAGTTATCTGCTTAAATGTCATCTCCTCAGACAGAACTTCCTGTTACCCTATCAAAACATATCCTATTTCTGCTATCTCTGTATCCTATTCATAACACTTATGAAAATGAGTAAATAAAAAATGTGTTGGGTTTTCCATTCTAAACTGGATTATAAGGTCCATAAGGACAAGAACCACTTTTGTTTTTATTTACCACTTGGTCCCCATTGCCTAGCATAGAGTGCCTAGCTGGTTATAAATAGGCAATAAAGGAGTAAATGAATGAACTTCACTAAAGATGTTGCGTGTTTAAGTATGTTGGGGTGGATATGAGTTACTTAAAGCATATGTAGCTCTCCATAAATACAATATTCAAATGTCCTTGACTACCTTCCTGACAATAATGTAAGTTTCCATTTATGGGGCTGTAAACCAATGCACAAGCTGGCAGTTTTTTTATTGCTTTCTTAGAAGGATTATCACTCCCTCTTTCTACTACTAGTTTTTAGTTGCTAATAAGCAGGTAGAATTTTAATGACTCCTTTTGGTATGATGGACTAAGTAGCTTTTACTAGGATGTTTCCAATGCAGGCTCACATGGGCATATAATTTAAAATAAAATGATTATTATACTTTAGGACCATGCCAATTGGCCTCCCAGGACCCAGGACTAAAGCTCCTCTGCTTTCTCAGGTCAAAGTTTCAGTTAATCAATTTGCTTCTAAAGTATGTAACCTGAGATTGCTCTCTAAAACTGTGTGGGCACCAGCTAAACTGGGCACATGGAACAATCTGGGGGTACTCAGTGACAGAGACTTTAAATCACACTGGTTTTGGTTTTTTTGTTTTGTTTTGTTTTGAGACAGAGCTTCACTCTTGTTGCCCAGGCTGGAGTGCAGTGGTGTGATCCTGGCTCACTGCAACCTCCATCTCCCGGGTTCAAGCAATTCTCCTGCCTCAGCCTCCCAAGTGGCTGGGATTACAGGCACCTGCCACCACGCCCAGCTAATTTTTTTGTATTTTTAGTAGAGACAGGACTTCATCATGTTGGCCAGGCTGGTCTCGAACTCCTGACCTCAGGTGATCCACCCACCTCGGCCTCCCAAATTGCTGGGATTACATGAGTGAGTTATTGCGCCCGGCCCACACTGTTTTTAAATTTGAGATATTTATGGATATACATGGAGTTTCTCTATCTGGTCGGTGATGTGACGGTGGATATACAAACTTATGCATGGGATAAAACTGCATAGAACTAAACACATATACACACACACAAATGAATACAAAATATGGAAAATCTGAAAAAGATTGGTGGACAGCATCAACATCAGTATCTTGGTTGTGGCATTATAGTGCAATTTTACAAGATGTTACCATTGGGGAGAAATTGGGTAGAGTACGTGGGATCTCTGCATTTTTTCTTATAACTCCATGTATATCCATAAATATCTCAATAAAATTTTACATCAAAAATGCTGTTTCAACACCGAAACTCTAGGATACTACAGAATTCAGCTGGTTACTGAAGAAAACAGGAAGGAAGACGCTGGGGAAATGAGAGAAAGAGAAGTAGGAGTAAATATGAAACTTCATAGTGGGAAAGGTTACTAAAAGAACACTGCATTCCTGTAGCCTGCATGTCCTTAGAAACGCCTCATAGAGTAACTGTGGTTTTACTTTACTCACAGGACTATTGCTAGATCTGTGGGAAAGAACTACAAGACAGTTGCTAAAAGTTTGAAAAAGACAGTTACTAAACATATGAAAGACCTGATAATCTACTTTTTTACCTTAGGTATTGGCATATTCCACACATCTATACTATTCTTGAGTGTGATCACTTAGGAATGAATATGTTTTGAAGTTATTCATGTTAAGACAGGATGTCAAATTGAGAACCAGGCAGATCCACCACCTACAGTAAAAACGACCCTAAATTGGTTGAAGAAATTAGATCCCGAAGATTCTTGGTGAATTCTGAAGTCTTTATCAGTATATCCATATTAAAAGGAGATGACAGAAGCCAAAATAAAAGAATTATGGGATGCCTGTAATCCCAGCACTTTGGGAGGCCAAGGTGGGCAGATCACAAGGTCAGGAGATCAAGATCATCCTGGCTAACATGGTGAAACCCCGTCTCTACTAAAAATACAAAAAATTAGCCGGGCGTGGTGGCAGGTGCCTGTAATCCCAGCTACTCAGGAGGCTGAGGCCGGAGAATCACTTGAACCCAGGAGGCAGAGGTTACAGTGAGCCGAGATTCTGCCACTGCACTCCAGCCTGGGTGACAGAGCAAGACTTTGTCTCAAAAAAAAAAAAAAAAAAAGAATTACGGGCTGACAGGACCACTGGATTAAAATAAGCATCAGTTTCATTAAAAAGGGCTAACTTGAAGGTAAATCTTTTGACTCCAGCTCTTTAGAGGATCTAAAGTGACCTTGATGGACAGTGGAAGAAATCACAAAATGGAATTCCTTGACTAAAAATTTGTTGACTTTAAATAATTTTGCCTAATGTTACATATACACGACTAAAAAAAAAAAAAAAACTCTTGAAAAAAAGAAACTAGAATCAGCTGGGTGTGGTGGTGGGCACCTGTAGTCCCAGCTACTCGGGAGGCTGAGGCAGGAGAATTGCTTGAACCCAGGAGGCAGAGGTTGCAGTGAGCAGAGATCGCGCCACTGCACTCCAGCCTGGCAACAGAGCAAGACTCCGTCTCAAAAAATAAAAATAATAATAATAATAATAAATAAATAAATAAATAAAAAAGAACACTGCATACTGTGAAAACACAGTCACATATCTGAAATCTGCTTCAGCTCACAGTGTCAAAGAGTAAGAGAACAGAACACTTGTTAGGGAACATCTAGTTCCATACCTGCATTCTGAAGACCTGAAAAGTGAGGCTCAAAAAATAATTTGCAAAATGTTAAAAGTTTTAGAAAAAAGAAACAGGAGACTAGCTTCCCAACATTGGCACAGGGAAGAATTGCTTAAACAAGATACATAAAGCAAGCACTAGCCATAAAGAAAAAGACAGAAAAATTTAACTACATTAAAATTAAGAACTTGTCTATCAAAAGGTACCAAAAAAAAAAAATAGTAAAAGGAGAAGGCAAAGTGTCTTAGAGAAGATACCTGCAACATAGATAACCACAAAGCTTTAGTGTTTTGAATATGAAAAGGACTCTTAAAGTCAATATGAGAAAGATAAACGACCCAACAGAAAATAGTCAAAGGAGATAAATATATAAGGAGAGAAACATAAATGGCCCATAAACATATGCAAAAATGTTTAACTTCATTAGTAATCAGAGAAATGCAAATTAAGATCATTGTGAAATAAAATTTCACACCCAATAGATTGGCAAAAAGAAAGAACTCAAACAATAGCAAGCGTTAAGAAAATATGAATCAATGGAAACTCATACAATTCTAGTGAGAATGCCCATTGGTACAACTACTCTGGGTAACAATTTTACCTCCTTTTGTAAAGTTGCACATTCCAAGACCTATGATTACATATGTAAGACTTCCTATATATACAGTTTTGTGTTTCTATGTATATGCATATCCTACACACACACACACCCCACAAGAGAAAGACCCTTTAATAAATACACACACAACAAAAGATACACATTGTTCTTAGCAGCACTGATCATACCAGGAAAATAAAAAATCCTGCGAACAACCCAAAGGCCCATCGACAGGAGAATGGATGAATTCTAGTAAACTCCCAAAGTGAAATATTATTCAGCAGTGACAATGAATGAATTATGCCTACATAAAACCTTAAAAAGAATCTTAGCGGGCCAGGCACGGTGGTTCACACCTGTAATAATCTCAGCACTTTGGGAGGCCAAGGGAGGGCAGATCACTTGAGGCCAAGAGTTCAAGACCAGCCTGACCACGGCAAGACCCCGTCTCTACTAAAATACAAAAATTAGCCAAGCATGGTGGCACATGCCTGTAGTCTGAGCTACTTGGGAGGCTGAGGCTGGCGAATCGCTTGAACCCAGGAGGCAGAGGTTGCAGTGAGCCAAGATCGCACCACTCACCACTGCACTCCAGCCTGAGAGACAGAGTAAGACTGTCTCAAAAACAAACAAACAAAAAATGTTAGCAATATAATATTGAGTAAAAAACAATATGTAAACCATTTTATTTCTCAAAATAAGAAAGCTAAATATCTAAGTCTGTATACACACATGTTAAAACTATACTTTAAAATAGAATGATTATTACAAAAATAAGGCTAATGGTTACAGGGTGGTGGGAAGGCAAGGAGATGAGATAAGGAAGTAGTATATAGGTAGAATTGTATTGCTAATGTTATAATTCTCAAGTTGGCTAGTGGGCATGCAGGGGTTTATTTTATTATTATGCACATATTTTATATCTATTCTATTTGCACTGAATATTACATTTTTAAATGACAGTTTCTTTTAAAAGGAAGTGATTTTTTTCCAAGGCTATGCTGCTCACTAGTAAAGGCACTATAACAAAGAAGTTCCCATCCCCATACCTCAAAAAACTTCCACAATGTGAGGTACATATTAGGAAATAAACAGATACTTGTTAATGCACATTGAATTTCATGACTACTTAAAATTGTCAATTTCAAACATGGATTCTATAAATACATTAAGAAGTCTTCTGATTTGATTACATATGATTTTGATAGCACTGCCTTCATTAGTATCTTTAATAAGTAATATGTCTGAATTTTTACAGGATTATTTTAATTGCACTGCCTGAAATTTCAAAACAGGGATATATGTCCTCCTGATACTTTTCATCGAGGTCTGGGGTCTAACCTAAGAAATGATTATGACTTTTAAAATAGACTTTATTTACAGATTCAATTTTCTGAAACTGCTCCCTTGCTAGGGCTCTCAGCCTTAGGTTGAATCACTGGCTGTAATAAACATGGCACCCAATTCAGCTCCACCAAATTACTACTTGTTCTCAAGTATATATACATGAATTGTCTACTTATTGCCTCCTACTATCTTGTAGCAGCTGTCACTCAGCCTGTCCAAGGGCTGCCACTCTATCCAACATTCTGCAACTAATTAATTGTATTTATAAGTAGAGATGAGTAAGAGCGTTTTTGAAAAATAATGGTAGGTGACCACTGGCAAATGCAGTGTTGATTCCCAGGAAGCTTGCCCATAATATTCCAGCATCAACAAAAATCCTCTCCTCCATTAGTGCTATTAGCTAAAAGATTAATATAATTAGATTTGAGTTTAATTAATTCTAGAGCATAGTACTAACCAAGGCATGGGTCTACATTAGATCCTCAATCATTCATATCAGTGTAAAACTAAACAGTATACCCACTATTAAAAACCCATAAACAGTGTCAGGCCTCTGAGCCCAAGCTAAGCCATTATATCCCCTGTGACCTGCACGTATATATCCAGATGGCCTGAAGTAACTGAAGAATCACAAAAGAAGTGAAATTTAAATGGCCTGTTCCTGCCTTAACTGATGACATTACCTTGTGAAATTCCTTCTCCTGGTTCATCCTGGCTCAAAAGCTCCCCGACTGAGCACCTTGTGTCCCCCACCCCTGCCCACCAGAGAACCCCCTTTGACTGTAATTTTCCTTTACCTACCCAAATCCTATAAAACAGCCCCACCCCATCTCCCTTCACTGACTCTCTTTTTGGACTCAGCCCGCCTGCACCCAGGTGAAATAAACAGCCTTGTTGCTCACACAAAGCCTGTTTGGTGGTCTCTTCACACAGATGCGAATGAACCAGTACTTCCTAAAATTTGTCATTGTTCCCATCCAAAGTATATAAAATTCAGTTCAAACTCATTACTATTAAAGGGGAAACTGAAATTTGGGGTAGAGTACTGTCAAATGTGCAATCAAGAGATGGAGACCCAAAGAGTAAAACAGATAAAAACCCAACAGAAAACAGTCAAAAGATTCGCTCATTCCTAGACTCTAAGCCTAAACACATAGTACAGAATTATAAAGCTGGGAGAGAACTTAGATATAAATCATCCCAGGAGCCCAGTTCACAGATGAGGAAACTGAGGACAAGGGCAATAGAACTGAGTCTGGAATTCCATATTTCTGAATTCTCAATTCACTGAATAATCTTGGAAAAGCCACTTACCCTATCTCAGTCCATTTTCCCAGCTATAATGAAGATGTTGGACTACTCAATGGTCTCTAAGGTTCTTTAGTAGTTCTAGGATTCACTGAGCCTTACAGACCAACTAGCAGCCCAAGCCCTTTATTTCACAGATGGGGAGTCTAGCAAACTACAATTATTTATAGTAGAGTCTGCCATTCCTGGCCTATAGACACTTTAGATTTGTTCATTCATTTTCACATGATCCTAGGACATAAATGTGACAGTTAATTTTATGTGTCAATTTGACTAGGCCACAGCATGCTCAGGTATTTGGCCAAGCATTATTCTAGATGTGTCTGCCAAGGTGTTTCTGGATGAGATTAACATTTGAATCAGAATACTGAGTAAAGCAGACTGCCCTCCATAATGTGGGTGGGCCTCATCAAATCAGTGTAAGGACTGAGTAGAACAGAAAGGTGGCTCTTCCCCTTCCGTTGACTAAGGAATAACTCCTCCTGCATTTTCCTGCCTTCAGAGATAAATAGTGGCTCTTCCTCAGTCTTGAACCTACTCCACTCTTCAGATTGGAATTTACGCCATCAGTTCTCCTTGGGTCTCCAACTTGTGGACTGCAGATCTTGGGTCTTGTCAAGCTACATAAACCCATGAGCCAATTCCTTACGATAAATCACTTCCTGTATATATCCTATTGGTTCTGTTTCTCTGGAGAATCCTAATAACCAAATGTGTATAATAAACTAACGCTTATACAGCACTTAAAACAGTTCCTGGAACTTACCACTCTAGGTTTTGCTGTTATTATTATGATTAAAAGGCAAAGAAAAACAACTTAAAACTGTAACAATTCCATAAACCTGCAACATATCAATGAAATCATGGATCAGCAATTCAAGGCTCTGACTTAATTATTTCTGCACACAGATATCCTAACAAAACACAAATGCCTACATTGAAAGTAAAATTTTAAAAAAGATTTTTAAAAATTTCAAATTTTGACCCACATAAAATGATGAGATTAGCTCCATCTTTGTGCAATAAGGACTTAAATAAGACACTACTATCATTGCTGAATATCTTGTACCCCTTAAAGTTGCAATAAACTCACAAAAATAATGACATTAAAAGTACTAGCACCTCAATAAAGCTGTTTAAAAACAAATTTTGAAACAAGAATTTGAAAAACACATAGACAAAAAGTTATCAAAAGGACTTAAAAATTACACGGACGTAGTGGTTCACACCTGTAATCTCAGCACTTTGGGAGGCCGAGGCAGTAGGATCAAATGAGGCCAGGAGTTTCAGACCAGCCTGGTCAACACAGTTAAACCCCATCTCTACTAAAAATGCAAAATCTAGCCAGGCATGGTGGTACACATCGGTAATCCTAGCTACTCGGGAGACTGAGGGACAAGAATTATTTGAACCTGGGAGGCAGAGGTTACAGTGAGCTATTCCACTCCAGCCTGGGTGACAGAGCAAGACTCTACCTCAAAAAGAAAAAAAAAAAAAGAAAGAAAAAGAAAAAAAAAGATTTGATTAATAAACACTTCATTTGGTATTTATACTGGAGTATTTTTTAATTGATATATAATAGTTGTATATATTTTACAAGTACATTAAGTACTTTGAAAATATAATAGCAAATTGCTGAAGAAAATCAACGTTATAAATGTGTATGAAACCATAGGGAAGCTTATAAAGCTAATTCATTAACTACATCACCAAATATTAAATAACTAAAATCATAATTTAAAAAGGCATGATGTACATATTATAAAACACAACATGTGGCCAGCGCGGTGGCTCACGCCTGTAATCTCAGCATTTTGGGATGCCAAGGTGGACAGATTACCACAGGTCAGGAGTTCGAGACTACCCTGGCCAACATGGTGACACCCTGTCTCTACTAAAAATACAAAAATTAGCTGTGCGTGGTAGCACACATCTGTAATCCCAGCTACTCAGGAGGCTGAAGCAAGAGCATCGCTTGAACCCAGGAGGCAGAGGTTGCAGTGAGCCGAGATCACGCCACTGCATTCCAGCCTGGGTGACAGAGCAAGACTCTGTCTTAAAAAAAAAAAAAAAAAAAAGACTGGACACCACTTAGTCTTTGATCTCTCAGTCAAGCACTACAAGCATATAATTATAAATGGGAAATAAGATTAGAAATGCAAATAGAAATCGTATTTCATTTAGTCAGCAAACATTTAATGAACACACATTATGTCAGGCAGTGAAGCATTAGGGATATAGCAATGAGCAAAAATAGTCACAGGTCTTACCTTCATGAAGCATACTATATAGAGGAAATCTAGATACTAAGTAAGTTACCAAATACAGTATGCAAATGTAAAGTCAACTACAAAAAGAATATGAAGGACAGGTTCATAGTCACATGTGAACCTGGCATTGTCTGAGGGAAGGATCAGGGACAGCTTCCTTAGGGAAGTGATGATTAAGCTGAGCTCTGAGAAATGAGTAAGAGTTGAGACAATTGACTACAGGAGAGAAGTGCACCAGGAATATACAGTATATTATACAACGGTCCTGTGGCAGATGGAACACAAAAAATGAAGAAGGTTTTTTGCAGAAATAAAAAAATAAATATCCATCATAAAATCCATATGGAATTTTAAGGCACCCCAAATAGCCAAAACAATCTTGAAAAAGAGAGAAGTTGGGGGTCTCGCAACTCCTGATTTCAAAACATATTACAAAACAATATGCAATCAAAGTAATCAAAACCACGTGGCACTGGCATAAAGACAGACACACAAACAGAATAAAATAAATATCCCAGAAGTAAACTCTCATGCACATGGTCAAATGATCTTTAACAAGGGTGCCAAAACCACTCAGTGGGGAAAAAGAGAGTCTTTTCTTTTTTTCTTATCCTGCCCTATGATGCTGAGAGAGTCTTCAAATAAATGGTGCTAGGAAAACTGGACATCAACATGCACAAGAATGAAGTTGGACCCTTATCTTATACTACATACAAAAAGTAACTCAAAGTCGATTGAAGATCTACATGTAAGACTTATAAGCTATCAACTAAACTTAAAAATATGCAACTCCTAGAAGAAAACAGAGGGGAAAACACTCATGACATTTGAATTTGACAATGATTTCACAGATATGACATTAAAAGCACAGGCAACGAAAGCATAAACAGACAAATGAGACTACATCAAACTTTAATACTTCTGTTCGTCAAAGTAATCATCACAATGAAAAGGCAACCTATGTAATGTGGGAAAATATTTGCAAATCATATATTTCATAAGGAGATATTATCCATAATATGTAAATAACTCTTACAACTGAGCAACAACAAAAAAGGAAATAACACCCTCGCCACCAAAATGGGTAAAGGACTTAAGTAGACATTTCTAGAAAGGTGACGTACAAATGGCCAAAAAACATAGGAAATGATGCTAAACATCACTAATCATCCGAGAAATGCAAATCAAAATCACAATAAGATGTAACCTCACATCCATTAAGACAGCTACTATAAGTCGGGCGCAGTGGCTCCCATTTGTAATCCCAGCACATGGGAGGCCAAGGCAGAGGGATCACATAAGGTCAGGAGTTCGAGACCAGCCTGGCCAACATGGTGAAACCTAGTCTCTACCAAAAAGACAAAAATTAGCCAGGCATGGTGGTACACGCCTATAATCCCAGCTATTCGGGAGGCTGAGGCAGTAGAATCGCTTGAACCTGGGAAGCAGAGGTTGCAGTGAGCAGAGATCGCACCACTGCACTTCAGCCTGGGCAACAAAGAAAGGCTCTGCCTCAAAAAAAAAAAAAAAAAAAAAAAAAAAAGACTGTTACTATAAAAAATATAGCAATTGTTGGTGAGTATGTGGAGAAACTAGAACCCTTAATGGGAATGTAAAATGATGTAGCCACTGTTGAAAACAGTACAGAAGTTCCTCAAAAAATTAAACAAAATTACCATATGACACAGCAGTCTCATTTCTGGGTATATATCCAAAGAACTGAAAGCATAATCTCAAAGAGAGATATTTGCACACTGCTGTTCATAGCAGCATTATTCCCAATAGCTAAGAGGTGGAAGCAATCCAAATGACTATCTACAGAAGAATGGATAAACAAAATATATATACACACAATGAAATATAATCCAGCCTTTAAAAGGAAGAAAATCAGGCCAAGCACGGTGGCTTAAGCCTGTAATCCCACCACTTTGGGAGGCCGAGGCGGGTGGATCACCTGAAGTCAGAAGTTCCACACTAGCCTGGCCAACATGGCGAAACCTCATCTCTACTAAAAATATAAAAATTAGCTGGGCATGGTGGTGGGCAACTATAATCCCAGCTACTGGGGAGGCTAAGGCAGGAGAATTGCTTGAACCCGGGGGTGGGGTGGGGGACAGAGGTTGCAGTGAGCCAAGACCACACCACTTCACTCCAGCCTGGGCGACAGAGTGAAACCCCATCTCAAAACAAGGGAAGAAAATCCTCTCACATGCTACGACATGGAGAATCCTGGAGGACATTATGCTAAGTGAAATAAGCCAGTCACAAAAAGACAAATACTGCATGAAGTGGGGGAGCTGTTGTTTAATGGCTATGGAATTTTAGTTTTGCAAGATGAAAAAGTTCTAGAGATCTGTTGCATACAACGTGAATACAATTTGCACTACTCTATGCTTTAAAAAAAGATGGTAAGTTTTATGTGTTTCCTTTACAATTAAAAATACTAGTTATTGGCCGGGTGCTGTGGCTCATGCCTGTAATTCCAGCACTTTGGGAGGCAGAGGAGGGTGGATCACCTGAGGTTGGGAGTTCAAAGACCAGCCTGGCCAACATGGCGAAACCCTGTCTCTACTAAAAAATATTTTTAAAATTAGCCAGGCGTGGTGGCATGTGCCTGTAATTCCAGCTGCTCAGGGGGCTGAGGCATGAGAATCGCCTGAATCCGGGAGGCAGACAAGGCAGTGAGCTGAGATCACACCACTGCACTCCAGCCGGGGCGACTGAGCAAGACTACGTCTCAAAAAAACACATAAACAGGTGGGCGCAGTGGCTCACACCTATAATCCCAGCAAAATCCCATCTCTACTAAATACACAAAAATTAGCTGCGTGGTGGCAGGCACCTGTAATCCAAGCTACTTGGGAGGCTGAGAGAGGAGAATGGCTTGAACCCAGGAGGCAGAGGTTGCAGTGAGCAGAGATTGCAGCACTACACACACACACACACACACACACACACATACACACACACACACACACAAACTACTTAAGTGAGGAAGAACTGAAGAAAGCAGTTTGGTAGTTCCTGAAAAGTTTAAACATACAATTACCATATGACCCAGCAATTCCACTAATATATACTCAAGTAAAAACATATTCATTTTAAAAAACAAAAAAATTTGCCAGGCACAGTGGCTCACACCTGTAATTCCAGCACTTTGGGAGGCCAAGATGGGTGGATCACCTAAGGCCAAGAGTTCAAGACAAGCCTGGCCAACAAGGTGAAACCCGGTATCTACTAAAAATACAAAACTAGCCAGGTGAGGTGGTGCACGTCTGTTGTCCCAGCTACTCAGGAGGCTGAGACAGGAGAATTGTTTGAACCTGGGAGGCAGAGGCTGCAATGCGCTGTGATGGCGCCACTGCACTCCAGCCTGGGCGACAGAGTGAGGCTCTGTCTCAATAAAAAAAATAATAAATAATAAAGGACAAAAGTGCAAACCCAAATGTCCATCAGCTATGAACAAATAAATAAAATGTGCTCTCTCCATAAAACAGAGAGTATTACTCTGCCTTCAAAAGGAATGAGTCCGGGCACGGTGGCTCACACCTATAATCCCAGCACTTTGGGAGGCCAAGCTGGGCGGATGACCTGAGGTCAGTTTGAGACCAGCCTAGCCAACATAGCAAAACCCTGTCTCTACTAAAAATACAAAAATTAGTTGAGTGTGGTGGTGCATGCCTGCAGTCCAAGTTACTTTGGAGGCTGAGGCATGAGAATCGCTTGAAACCGGGAGGCATAGGTTGCAGTGAGCCAAGATGATACCACTGCGCTCCAGCCCGGGTGACAGAGAGACTCCACCTCAAAAAAAAGGAATGAAGTACTGATACTGATACATGCTACAACATGAACAAATCTTGAAAATATTACTATGCTAAACCAAAGAATTCAGTCACAAAGTAACACATATTGTATGATTCCAATGGCAGTCCAGAGATAAGAAAGTAGATTGGTGGTTGCCAAGGGCTGAAGGGTAGAGGATTGGGACTAAGAGCTAACAGATGGGGTTTCTTTTTGAGGTAGTGGAAATATGCTGGAATTAGATAGCTGTGATAGTTACACAGCATAGTAAATTTAAATCCACTTAAGTGTATACTTTAAAGTGGTGAATTTTATGTTATGTGAATTATCTCAATTTTTTAAAGTGAATGAAAAAAAGTGAAAGAGTGAGAGCAATACCAGCAAAGTATTTAACCAGAAATCAGCGGAAAGTCAATGAAATGCTCCTGGTGTGCGTCTGTAAAAGATCCCCCTGCAGCTGTGTAGAAGATGGATAGGAGAGGGCAAAAGTAGAAATAAAATAATCGATTGCAAAGGTCCAGGTAAATGACAGCAGTAGCTTGAATTTGAATGGTGGTAGGTGTGGAAATGAAGAAAGGTGGATGGGATGTGACAGCATTTTCAGAAATAGAACCTATTGGATTCTCTGACAAATGTGATGAAGGGAAAGGTTAGTATTAAGTTAAGACTGCTAGGTTTTTAGCTTGAGCTACTAGGTGAGGGATGGTGCCACTTACTGAACAGGGGAAAACTGGAGGAGGAACAAATATGAAAGTGGAGAAATGCTAATGACTTAGATGAGGGTGGCAGTCATGATGATAAAGAAAAGTGGCATTGACTGAGCATGGTGTTGTGATGAACTGGTTATGAGGGTGATACGTGTCCCCACCCAAATCTCATCTTGAATTATAATCCCCATAATACCCACCTGTCAAGGGAGAGACCAGGTGGAGGCAACTGAATCATGGGGGCAGTTTTCTCCATGGTGTTCTCGTGATAGTGAGTCTCACGAGATCTGATGGTTTCATAAGGGGTTCTTCCCCCTTCAGTCAGCACTTCTCCTTCCTGCCACCTTGTGAAGAAGGTGCCTTGCTTCCTAATTGCCTTCTGCCATGATTGGAAGTTTCCTAAGGCCTCCCCAGCCATGTGGAACCGTGAGTCCATCAAACCTCTTTCCTTTATAAATTACCCAATCTCAGGCAGTTCTTTATAGCAGTATGAAAATAGACTAATACAGAGGGAATGAGATGCAACTGATGTTCTGGTAAGTCCAAATGATGCAGTCAGATCTGAAAGTCTATCAAAAGCTTTCTTATCTAATAGCAGTGAAATATAAATGTGTTGGTAAGGAATGTACTCCTGAAAAAAGGCCTGATCTCCAGCTTTTTAAATAAATGACCACTAGTACTCAAGAAAATGAACTGCCATCCTGTCTCCCCTGTGTAGTCAAAGTTCCCAGAAATATGTACCCATAATTTAAGCAGGGTAACTAAGTAAGCAGTCCTATAATAATACATGAAGTAGTGTCATGATATATTACCCCGAATATATATTTCATCCTGGTCTCTGCCTTACTGTCCCTGCACCAAATCAAGCAGGGCATGGCAGCTCAAGCCAGTAATCCCAGTACTTTGGGAGGCTGAGTCAGGTGGATCACTTGAGGTCAGGAGTTCAAGACCAGCCTGGCCAACATGGTGAAACCCCATCTCTCCTAAAAATACAAAAATTAGCCAGATGTGGTGGCACACGCCTGTAGTCTCAGCTACTCAGGAGGCTGAGGCAGGAGAATCACTTGAACCCGGGAGGCGGAGGTTGCAGTGAGCCGAGATTGTGCCACTGCACTCCAGCCTGGGCAACAGAGCAAGACTGTCTCTCTCTCTCTCTCTCTCTCTCTATATATATATATATGTATATATATTTTAATAACATAAATTCGCTGGAGTCATAGGTTTCAGAAAAGAGCATCTATGTATAGGAAGATTCCTATAGCTATTGTTGTGGAGATCTAAAGCCACCTGACACCTGTTTTTAGCAACTCCTTTTTCAAAATCAAAATTACTACAGCAAATGTAAGGCATTGAAGATCAAGGTTTTGGTCTTTCTGCTGTATCATGGACAGCATCTTTATGTTCCCATAAAATTCTTATGTGGAAATCCAAACTTCCAAGGTGTCGGTACTAGGAGGTGAGGCATCTGACAGGTGATTAGGCCATGAGTGTGGAGCCCTCATTAATGGGATTAGTGCCCGAGAGAGCTCATTTCACTCTTTTTCTGCCATGTGAGGTTACAATAAGTCACCAGTTTACAACGTGAAGCCCCCTCACCAGTAGCCAACCATGCTGGCATCCTATCTTGGACTTCCAAGTTCCAGGATTGTGAGAAATAAATTTCTGTTGTTTATAAGCCACTGAATCTATGGTGATCTGTTATACTTTTTATTTGTTTTGTTTTGTTTTTTTTTTGAGGCAGAGTCTCGCTCTGTTACCCAGGCTGGAGTGCAGTGGTGCCATCTCTGCTCACTGCAACCTCCGTCTCCCTGGCTCAAGCAGTTCTCCGGCCTCAGCCTCCCAAGTAGCTGGGATTACAGATGCTTTCCATCACACCTGGCTAATTTTTGTTTTTAGTAGAGACAGGGTTTCACCATGTTGGCCAGCCTGGTTTTGAACTCCTGACCTCAAATGATTCACCTGCCTTAGCCTCCCAAAGTGCTGGGATTACAGGCATGAGCCACTGAGCCCCGCCTGTTATACTTTTTTATAACAGCTCAAACTCATTTGGGGTTGGCATGTATGCTCTCTAAATTGACTGGTTCCCATGCTTTAAGTGCAAACAATGACCCCGCACCATTGCTCAGGTGATTGCCTCCTCCTGTAATGAGACTGCCCATCCCTAAAATCTCAGAACCTTCAGCCCTTTGGGTCCCCAAAAGTCCAGTTGACAGGCTACTTCCTCCATAAAGCTCTCCCCAAGAAATGAAGCCAGAGAGCCAGTGCCTCCTTCTGAATGCCTACTGCACTTACTATGTATGTCGTTCAAAAGGATGGCACTGGTGACCTACTGGCCTTGTGCAGAGGTTGGTCCTGTTTGCTGGTCTTCTCTCTCTTCTACCAAAGTGCAGGCTACTGGTGAGCAGGGCTATACCTTACACACCTCTACAGCACCAAATAGGGGATGAGTGTTTCAAGAAAGCTGTAATTCACATGAATGTTTTCAGAAAAGAAGCCAGAGTAAATTGTCAACTATACTATAGATCCCTTAATCCATACTACTGCAAAATACATTAATTGTGAAGTTTAAAGAACGTCCCCACTGCTTACACAACAGGTGTAGCTTACATAATCTGCTCTACCCAGCTGTTACTTGAGGCAATTCCCTCCTGGCTTCTACTCCCTGTCGATATGTGGGATTACTGCACTATCCATTATGATTTCCTCATTCCTTGCGCCAACCATAAAAGATTTGTTAATTTTCCTTTATAACAGTAAAAGCAGTTGAAACTCCAAATAACCAGAGATATTCTAGGGTTTTCCATGACTATAAAACTAAAAAGACAATCCAGGATATAAACCAATATTTCTAAATATTGCCATAAATTGTTTTTTTCTTTTAGTGTTTTTTTTCCCCTATATAGTCTTCTTTGACAAAATACTACAGTATTCCCACTGTTTGGAAATTGTGTTACCCAAAAGGTACAGAATGGGATGAAGCAATGATGCAAATGAGTGTTAGGACTATAAGCAAATGAATGGGAGCAGTAACGAAAGTCCAAAAGTCAGGAAAAACGAAAATCCACGAACTTGGTGATGCTCCAGAGAGGAAACCAGCAAGTGTTGACGCTAAACTGGCAGAAACATCAATACTTCCTGGCTCCCCCACTGGGTGCATCAATTTACCACCGGCAGGCTGCTCTTCTGCTTCAAGTGACAAATAGTGAGTGCTCTCAATGACAGTATGAAAAGGAATGACCCATAATCTAGAAGCATGGGTATGGGCAGCAATGAAAAGATGTGATTGCTGGAGTCTGTCTCAGCTGCACTGCTGATTAGCTTAATGATCTTGGACAAGTCCTTTCCTTTCACTGAAAAAATGCCAGTATTTCATAATATTTGCGTGATGGAAAGAGTTAACATAGCAGGCCTGACGCTGCTATTCTTAGTAGGGCCTGTTTGCAAGGTTGGTCTTTGGCTGGTGTCTGGGGACTCGGATTTTGGGAGGGTTCCCATCACCCTGATAAGAGTGGCTCACTCTGCTTAAGCTGTGTAAACAATAGGGTTTACACTGAATACCTGCTTTCCTCCTTGGGGTCTGGAATTTTGCTGTGTACCAGGTGGAGGGTGCCTCTGTGACCAGCTCCCAATAAAAACCCTGGGTACTGAATCTCTAATAAGCTTCCCTAGTAGACATTTCATACTAGCTGTCAAAACTCGTTTGCTAGAGGAATTAAGCATGACCTGTGTGATTTCAGTGAAAGAGGACTGGAAGCTTGCACATGGTTTCCTCCAGACTTGGCCCCAGTGAGCCTTTTCCCATTACTGACTTTGCTCTGTATCCTTTTGCTATAATAAATCACATCCCCAAGCGTGTATATGTACTGAGTTCTGCCAGTGAATCATCAAACCTAGGCCAGTTTTGAGGACCTGACACAATTGGTATCGTGTTGAATAGTCTACCAAACATTTTTTTCAACAGTCTTGTGAAATAGGTATTATTATTCCCATTCTATCGATGCAGAAACTGAAGTTCAAAAAGGTGACAGAGAGTGTGCGCAGAAAATAAATATTTCAGTGTTTACTATATTATATATGGCTGTTCTCAAATTTTAGTGAGCCTAAGAACTACTTGGAATGCTTGTTAAAAACAGTTTCCTGGGGCCTATCACCCAAGACTTGGATTCAGTAAGTTCAAGACCCAGGAATCTGTATTTATAGTAAGCATCCAGGATGATGATGATTATTATTATTGAGATGGAGTTTTGCTCTTGTTGCCCAGGCTGGAGTGCAGAGGCACAGTGAGCCGAGGCTCACTGCAACCTCTGCCTCCCAGGTTCAAGTGATTCTCCTGCCTCAGCCTCCCAAGTAGCTGAAATTACAGGCCTGCGCTACCACTCCTGGCTAATTTTATAGCCCAGTCTGAAATGCATAATGTAGCCCAGTCTGAAATTCAGATCTGTAGCCCAGTCTGAAATGGAGAAACAGATTTTTCATCTGTTATTACTGACTCAGACTGTGTTACCAATTCAGCTCAAAACAATTAAACAAGTATTAATTGAACATCTACTGTTTACCTGATGCTGTGCTAACTGCAAGATCGTTTTCAAGAACACTTCTGATTTTTCCAAGAATACCATGGTAAAGAGAAATGGACTAGGAAAACATTGCCACATTAATACTTTATGACAACATATAATACAGACACCTAAAAAACAAATGATGATATCTGCTTGAACAGGGTAGGCCTCACCAATCCTCCCATATTCCATTAAATAAATATGGCGCAAGAAATCAATGATTTCTACTTCACAAATACAGGTTAACCTTCTTAATCTGGAAATCCATGGTCCATTATCATTTATAAATCACATCTTCTATTATCAAGAAGTCAGCCGAACCAGCAATCCATCCAGCCACTGCAGTAATTGAGGGGCTGTCTGCCAATGTGCGGGCACAGGGCATCCTGTGCCCATATCTGCAGTGCTGAGCACTCATTCATCATTAAGCTGCAGCAGTGTTAACATATGCTGCAGTTGTGCCAATATGTTTGTTTTACGATCACCACTAATCTACCCATATACCAGGCCAAGAAGGTAAATGTTAAGTGAAAGGAAATAAACTCAAGAGCCAGCACCTAATTCACTTGTGGAAGCCCAGAACCTCCCTCCACCTAACCAGAAAAAGTCTCCCAGCCTCGAGGGTTCCAGATGTAAATGGTTCATCTGTATAAAGCGCTACAGATGTACAGGAAATTCCACCACCTTGAAGAACAAAATAGTATTTTTTTTGTATCCCATGCATTCACCCTCTTTGAGAGAACTGATCAACCATGTTAGACAAGCAGTGAGCCTTGATGATTTTTTCCATCACTCAACAAACCAGTATTTGATTTCACTCAGTGGGCTAGTTCTTTGCACATCATGCAGACACAGCGAGATTAGTTATGGTTCTTTCAGGGGCCACTGGCCATCCTTTACCTCCTAGAACCCACTGCTCAGCAGGTGGTAAACTGGCAGCTTTTTTGAGAAAACAAGCTCTTTTGGACAGTTGCACCTGCCCAAATCTCAATTCAGCTAAAAGTTAATTAGGAACACTGGAAACTACCTGGTATATAGGCACTCAATATTACACGCTAAATGGCTGAATTATTAGCAATAAGCATAAACAAAAGGAACAAACAGTAAACACTTAGAGAAAGTATTCAGGACACAGAGTTTTAGGTTGCTTAGTCAGTAAAAGGTAGATCAGGAAAAAAGACAAAAGCTGCTGTCATTTGTGTGAAGATTTATTTCAAGTTATAGTGGTTCATTTCTAAGTAAGTTTCCTACCTTGTGCAGGGTCGGCCTAGCATCTACTTGCAAAACAGCAGTTTGCCATGCATAGGCCAGATGAAAGGAGACAAATGCAATAAACTCCTTTTTATCTGACAACCAAACAACCAGAAAATAATTGATATTGTACAATCTATTTTTGGTAGAAAAATGACAAGTATGTAATAGTAACTTATTCATAAAGATGAAATTTCATGGTATGTCACAAATGTATTCAATGCAATGCAGTTACCATGCCCTCTATATCTGTAGTTGTGTATGTAATGATCATTACAGCTCAAGAAGACAGGAACCTTGTCTGTCTTGCTCATCTATGCCCCCAGGATTGACTACAGTGCCCAGCACATAGTAAGTGCTTGGTGAATATTTGCTGAATGAAATAATTGCTCTGCAAAACCATACAATGCCTTAATCATCTAAGAAAGAGGCCGAGCGCGCTGGCTCATGCCTGTAATCCCAGCACTTTGGGAGGCCGAGGTGGGGAAATCACCTGAGGTCAAGCGTTCGAGACTAGCCTGGCCAACATGGTGAAACCCTATTTCTACTAAAAAATACAAAAAATTAGCCAGGCGTGGTGGCAGGTGCCTGTAATCCCAGCTACTAGGGGGGCTGAGGCAGGAGAATCGCTTGAACCCGGAAGGTGGAGGTTGCAGTGAGCCGAGATCGTGCCATTGCACTCCAGCCTGGGTGACAAGAGTAAGACTCTGTCTCCAAAAAACAAACAAACAAACAAACAAAAACCAAGAGGATAATGCAGATGGCAGATCCTGGGACTTCTCAGCATGATCCAATTCCCATAATCTCAAAAAAAGGGAAAAAAAGAAAGATTATACTATGGTCAGTATAGCTTTCGGCATTAGGTGTATTTATTCTAATTCTTAGAATACTAGTAATGTATATGGTATACCCCAATTAACAAGAACTCATTCTGCATAAGGGCAGGTTTACAATAATCAGTATCTATAAGTTAAGGTTATCATTTATGGGATACATACAAAAGTTGTTCTTTCAAAAAATATTTTACTGAACACCTACTAGGGGCCAGGCACTGTGCTAGGAGGTAAGAACACACTGTGAACTGTCCCTGTCTAGGATAGCCTTTCTCAATTAGGGTTCCTTAACTCCAGCTATGCAGAAAAATGTTAATTTATTACTAACAATGCATGTCCTAGGGCATCAGTGCCAATTCTCTCCATGTTGTGAAAGACTAGTCTAGGGAACCATACAAGTTAAAAGGCAATTATAACACAATATGATTAAAAAAAAAAAAAAGTTGCTTTTAAGTATGGTCAAGTTCAACTGCTAAACCTAGACCTCGATGAACAGCCATGTGGGAGTCAAGATACACAGACCATTTGTTATAGTTGTGCAAATGTAAAAATATTGCAATACATACATACAGATATATTTCCAAACACAGTAAAATAAAATCAGTATTTTCCCGCTCTTCAATGTCAGGCCAGAGTTATTAAAGTGAAACAAACAAAAAAAAATGTTTAATTATTCTGATAATTTAAAGGGGAAACTAAAAACCTTCTTGCTCCTGGGGGGGAAGGGGGGAAAGCAATTACCTGAACTATTTTTTAAATTGTCTCCATATATTGTTTCATTAGCCTAGCTTTGCCTTGGACTCAAAGCAATAAATTAGTTACCTATTTCATTAATTCTTATTTTGTACTTTTTAGTCATTTTAAATTTCCATTCTTCCTTATGCAGTCTATTTTCTTTCCAGTCCTGGGCATTTTCTGTGTGATATTATGACTATATGCTACATGCTTTATGAAACCAAAGCAGTTTAAGGATTTCTAGAATCAGAGATTTAAATGTACTCCAGTATTTCATACTCATAATTAAGCTTTCATGTATCAAAGGTCTAGAAATGCATACCTGTTAACTATCACTCTCTGACAAGCTAAACTGACAGCATCCTCTTGGCCAAGCCCCCAATCTACTTTATCAAGAAATCTCTTATTTTGAATCTTTAGTATAAAATAATTTAATAAGCCAAAAACAGGGGGGAATTGTTTTCAGACTTTCAAAAAATCTTTAAGACCAAGAGAACATGTTACTATAATCACTAGGAATTGCATTAAGAATAAAGCAAAACAGGATAACATAAAAGTCCACGACCCTTAAATCTCAACTAGTCCAGACTTCTGATTAAATATGCCTTTGAAGAAAATAAGTTGTACAGACAGAACTATTATTATTTATTTACTGTATTTATGGAGATGTTGACTGAGAACAGGTGGTGCTTTTATTGCACTCAGAAACATCTAACTCTTAAATCCTTTAGGACATCCTCTACATGCCTCAACCCTAAAATGCTATACACCAAATCCACCAATTTCTTTCCACCTCAAAACTGTCAAAAGGAAAGTCATAATCCATCAGAAAGAAAGGAACACAGTTATTAATGGCAAAGACGTCAAGACCATGTATTTTAAAAATACAATGAATCACTATTTTCTTTTAGCTTGAAATTGGAAAACTTGAAAAATAAACGGCATTTCAAAAATGATTCAGCAAACACAACTAAGCTATAGAAGATGATGCTTGTAAGAATCCTAAGGGATTCTTCCACTTCAGGTTTAAAATATAAAGAAAGCACTTTTCTAATATGTAGTCTAGTC
Source organism: Macaca thibetana thibetana (assembly GCF_024542745.1). NCBI lineage: Eukaryota > Metazoa > Chordata > Mammalia > Primates > Cercopithecidae > Macaca > Macaca thibetana. The sequence continues at coordinate 134,919,553 of NC_065598.1, forward strand.
TTCAACAACCAACAACTACAATCAACACCACTGTAATTTATTTCACAATCAAAACCAATTTCAGACACGTACAGGTACACTAAAAACCACAACTGATTTTGAAAGGAATTCATAGCTCCATTTCTAAAATATTAAAACAATCATAAGACAATTCACAACCTTGACTACATCTATACTGCTGTGAAAGTCTCAAAGTTCCAACCAAATCTTTAATTCTAGTCTTCTAGTAATTTAAATGGAAGTACCCCTCAAAGAATTTGTCAGGCAAAAGATGAGAACAGCATATGGTTTACTGATCTAAGAGACGGAAAAATTGCCACCCGCCCCCAAATTTTGAAGCCGTTTTTTAACAATGAGTATTTGATAGTATTTTTCACATTCAGTCCAACGGTATGCAGATTAATTCCTTGCCCTGGGCCTAGGGCTCTGACACAACTCCTAAGAACCTTTCAGCTTACTGCACAGGTACAAATTCCCGATACTTACCACAGTCATGGCTGCACAGGAAAATGTGAACAGCTGAACATTCCAGCTGCAACAGTGAGGTCAAAGCTCATTTCAGTATTAGCAAAAGTGATTCTCTGCTGAGATCTTGGTTGGGGATGCAAAGTACTAGCCTCAAACCTGCAGGCTGGCACCTCAACAACTGCTGCAAATTCTACTGCATGCCCTGGCTTCCTGGGCCAGCACTGCTTAATTACTATACTCTGATACGATGCAGATCACTCTTCGCAAAAGGGAAGCAAATGAGCTTTTAGACCAGTACTTGAGCTGTTCAGTTTCAAATGTTCAAATCCTTAAGAAAAAAGGGGGGGGGGATTTCAACAACTTAAGTTTAATGATTTTATTATGATTCAGAGCCTAGTTGTTTTCCACCATAAGAGTGCCATGTGAAAAGATTACCCTTTTCCTAAATACTACAATTAGCTTTCACTGCCACCTTTCCCTTTTTGTCACCCCCAAACAACACTCCAAGATCACAAGAATCTATGTGAAACAGAGCTATTAAGAACAATACCCGTTTGCAATCTCAGGCTAAATGTGAGAAACCAATTTTAGTCACTTGCTTCAGCAAAGCTATTAGTACAAGCCGTCACCTACGGATTTCAAGATGATTGATATGTACAACCTCTATTGCTCTATGCCACAGGTAATAAATCTGTTCCAATTTCATACTGCATGTTTCTGGGAGAGGTCAACATTTAGAAAACCATTAACATAGCACTATTGTGATAATAATATTCTAAAAAGGGATGTACAAGTATTACTTTTAACCTGTGTACATTTGTGAAAGTTTCAAATGAAGGAAAAATGAGAGCAAATTTACCCGATGTATGAAAAATGTTAGCAACGCTTTGATTAGGAATAATTGCATGAATAAAACCAAATCGACGTGTTCTCAAAAGATGTATTTTAAGGCAGGTAGAGGAACTCAGCATTCAACCCTTTTTCCTAACTACAGAAAAATCAAAATTTGCAGATGAACCATTTCTTTCACATCATTGGCAGAAATAAAATCCTATTCCCGCCACCTCCTCTTGCAATTAAGGAAGTTGCTACAAATAGCAGCACAGAACGTAAATGGTCCTGTTTTGCTCCATTCTTAATGTACCCTCTAGGAGTAAACAGGTTACTCAAAAAAGTCAGTAGCCAGAAAGCGATTTTCCCTATGGCAAACTCCCTTGAAAATGAAATTCCCCTTTCTGGGGATTTTGAAGGGGGTAAACGTGGACGGAGGAGTCCAGTCGCAGCCCGCCTTCTCCGATGGGTTCAAGGTCTGGAGTGCTCAGTCCTCCGCGAAGCTTCAGACCAGCGATCGGCAGCACGGGCAGTGGCGGCGCAGCCTCCTCGCGGCTGCACATCCACCCAGCCCACCCTGACAATCACGCTCGCCTTTCAAACACCCTAAAGGTGAGCTTTGTAGGCCGGGTCTCCAAAGTTTGCCCGGCCTCCGGTCAGCAGCCGCCCGCTGGCTGAGCCCTAGGCAAGGCTGAGTCTTGCCCTAGCCTCCGGCTCCCTCAGCCCCCAGCTCTTATTTTGGGCCACGGTGACAGGTCTAGGTTTACCTCCATGTGCTCGTGGCAGAGGAAACAAAAGAAGGCAACCTCCCTGAGAATAAAACGCCATCTTCGACCAATTGGCAAACTGAGGGGTCCCCAGGTCGGTCTCCCCACGAGTCCCCCACCATCCAGCCCGAGGGCGGCCCCCAGTTTCAGGCAGAGTTTGTAACAGCTCCGGGAAGCCCTAGTCGAATTGTCCTGGGGGCGAGGGTGGGATACCCCGAGAGCCCTACCTGCCACCCCTCCCCGGCCGCCTGGGCACCGTGTTTCGGTGAAAAGAAGAGGGGTGGTGGTGTCTCCCAGAGATGTAATTGCCCCCTGAGAAAATTGTTGTGAGGGACCCGGCGAAGGGGCTGGCGAGCAAACAAACCGGCACGCGCGGAGCCGCAGCGAGTATACTTACAAAACGATTCAAGCTCCGGCGGAACATCGCGTCGAAGGCCGCCGGGCGCTGAGCTGGGCTCTACTGGGCTGTCTGGGAAGGCGCCGTCCACAAAACACACTGCGGCGTGGGCCGGCCGCGCCAAGCGGAGCAGCGAGGCGGGCTGCCGGGCCACCCGCTCGCCGCCTGCTCTCTTCGGCTCTCCTCGCTCCCCCGCCCCCCAGCCGTCCGCAGCCTCGCCGCCGCCCCGCCTCACTCGCGGCCCGCCCCCGGCCTGCCTGACCCGGGGGCGGCAGCCCCGCGGATCGCCCTTATCTGGCCCCGGCACCGCGGGCCGGCAGCTCCCGCAGCACCCACTGAGAAGGCGAGCCCGCCGCGCGGGGGAAGGATGGCGGAGGAGCGCGAGGCTCCTCCTGTGGGGAGGGGGGCGCCCCCGTCTCTCCGCCAGCGCCGGGCTCGGCACCCCGCGGGATGCACTCTTCCCCGACGCGGCACCACCGTCCGCCTCCCCGCTGGACTCCGCGGCCGCCCCCCTCGGGGCACGAGGAACCCTCCCGAGGCACCCCGCGCCTCACCTCGCCTCAGCCCGACACTACTCCCCTGTCTCTGTCGGGAGCCACAGCCTCCCTCGCCCCAGCCCTAACTCGTCCGCCGCGCCGCGCGTGCCGCGCCGCGCTGTTCAGCTCGCAGCCCCTCCTCGGTCCGTGGCTGCCGCGCCGCCCCGCGCTCTCGTCCCGCACTGGGGCTAGGGAGCCTCGGTACAGCCAACCGGCCCGCCCCGAGCCAGCCGACGGCCAGGCTCCCCCTTCCGGGCGTGGTGGAGCGGGGCTCCGAGGCAGGGCACCGTGGGGACCCCAGCGCGGGAGGGGCGGGGCAGGGCGAGAGGGGGGACTAGTTCTGAAAGCCCACCCTCCTCATCTCCACGGACGAGGGTTCCCCCTCGACCCTCGCTACGCTGTACTCCCACCTACGCGGCTTTCCCTCCTCTCGGTCTTCCTCTCGTCCTGCCTGCCCACCTAAGCCTTCTTACTTCCACTTTCTCTGAGGTTGTAAAGTCAGGCTTTGTGTCGTTGCTGCTGCGCAGCGGGGCGGGATTTCCCTGACCCCCTCCCCGCCCCACCCCAGGCCCCTCCCGCTCGCCCCCTCCCCCGCCTTGCTCCCGGGGTAGCCTGGGAGTTGTAGTCCAACCGTCCCCCTACTCCGCCTGGTACCGCGGGCTGGGAGCTCCCCCACACGCTAGTCCCAGGTTTGCCCAGAGGGTTGAAGAAGGAAGCGCGGGCTGAACAGCGGGTTCTCCACGCTGGCCGGCTGGGTGTGGAGGCCGGGTGCACTCGGTAGCTTCCTAGTGGTGGGACATGTGAGAAGGATAAATTAGGCAAAGCTCCGAATCCTGGGAGCTTTCCCTGGAACGCAAAATGTGCGCATCAGGAAACCCTCTCCACCCTCGGCCCCCAGCTTAGTGCTGGAATTTGCGAAACTTTAAAAAAAGCGAGTCCAGAATTGCCACGAGACTGGGCATCCCTCCCAACTACCACAACCCCACCCCTTTTCACCGCCCCTTAAGGCGGGGCCCAAGGCTGTTGGAAAACTTGCAGATTCTTCTATAAAAGTCAAAAAGAAATAAGTAAAGGGAGTTCAGAGACTCTTACAAGAGTCTTCCGCCTCGCCACATTCTCCTGCCAGTCGACAGCTGGGGACAGGGCCCAGCCACACCACAGGCCTTACCAAAGGTCGCAAAAGGCCTTTCCTGCTAGGCATAGGCGCTTCTCCTTTACCCTCCGGAGTCTGGATTCATTTCAACAAACCTTTACTGGGAATTTTCTTTGTACCAGGCACTGTGCCAGGGCTGGACACAGCGATTTCTTAAAAGACTTCCCCAACAGGGTGGTCGCAAGCTGGTTGGGGGATACAAACAAGCGAAAACGCCACGTTAGAATTTAATAATAGCTAGAGTTCAAAGTGCTAGGGAAATAGGGGAGAGCGACATTGCATCTGAAAAGGTGGTCTGGGAAGTTTTCCTAAAAGCTCTGGAGATTAAACTAGCCCTTGAAATGTGGGAAGACTTTAGAGGACCTGACTGAGCCCCAGGGGACAAAGTCCAGGGTAGAGGGAGAGGTCAGTGAAAAAGCGCAGGATAAGCTAAGAAAGAGATCACGCCGTAGTGGCAGACGCCCAGGACGTGTAGGTAAGGGCGGCTCGAACGAAAGCTAAAATCTAAAATTCTTCAAAATCTAAAATTCTTCAAAAACATGTTACGAAGTTTGAACTTCATTCTGTGATCAACGAGAAGCCCACCCCCCAATAAAACGCAAATGCAGGAGACCTAAGGTTTGTTGCCAAACTGTCCTAACTGCCAAGAAGTAAAACCAACCGTTTTCAATTCTTCCCCTCTTATGATTCCTTCTCTTTGCTCACAGTTGAGCCTGTACCTAATGATTTTTAAGATTTATGTTAAATTTAAATTTATATTAATCAGATACTACGATATTTTATTGACAAGAGGGATCTAAAGTTTTGCTCGCTATTGTTTTAAAGATTTATTTTCAAATAGAGTTATTTTCTATCTTTACTTTTTTTTTTTTTTTTTTTTTTTTTTTTGGAGACAGAGTCTCACTCTCGTCCAGGCTGGAGTGCAGTGGCGCGATCTTGGCTCACTGCAGCCTCTGCCTCCCGGGTTCAAGTGACTCTCATGCCTCAGTCTCCCGAGTAGCTGAGATTACAGATGCCTGCCACCACGCCCGGCTAATTTTTGTATTTTTAGTAGAGACGGAGTTTCACCATGTTGCCCAGGCTGGTCTCGATCTCCTGACCTCAGGTGATCCACCCGCCTCGGCAAAGTGCTGGGATTACAGGCGTGAGCCACCACGCCCGGCCTCTAGCTTTACTTTTATTGAACACAGCAACTACTGTAATTTCTTCACTAGTTTATTTGTTGAACGACTACTATGTGGCAGACATTATTCTAGATACTGGAATTGAGCGATGGAGGAGGTTATTGTCTTTAGTTCTAGGTATAAGTCTAGAATTCTTACCAAAATACATCCTTATCAATAAAATAATAAACTAATTTAGACATTTGGGGATGCAAGTGCTTGCTAGTGAATAGTAAGTAATATCGTTCCAAATTCAATTCTGTTAAATAAATGGAAAAAATATACTTTGCTTATGGATTCAAACAGATCGACTTTAAAAAATATTAGAGACCTGAAATTTTTTTTTGTTTACATTATGCTCTCATACTTGCCCATTGTCATGTTACTGCAACCTAATCACAGGAATTTTAAGATTCCTCAAGATATAGCAGTATTGGGCCAGGCACGGTGGCTCCCGCCTGTAATCCCAGCACTTTGGGAGGCCAAGGTGGGTGGATCACCTGAGGTCAGGAGTTCGAGACCAGCCTGGCCAACATGGTGAAACCCCCATATTTACTAAAAATACAAAAATTAGCCAGGAGTGGTGGCGGGCACCTGTAGTCCCAGCTACTCGGGAGGCTAAGACAGGAGAATTGAATTGCTTGAACCCGGGAGGTGGAGGTTGCAGTGAGCCAAGATCGCACCACTGCACTCCAGCCTGGGTGACAAGAGCAAAACTCCATCCCCAACCCCAGAAAGATATAGCAGTATTGTTGATTTTTATTTGTTATAATTCTGCTATTTATTCTCTCAATTTATTTCAATACAACACCTATACTCATGGGTCCAGTCTAATTTGCTCAACTATAAAAATGCAATTCCAGGCACTTTTATGGGAGGCCGAGGCAGGCAGATCACCTGAGGTCAGGAGTTTGAAACCAGCCTGGCCAACATAGCAAAAACTTGTCTCTACTAAAAATATAAAAGTTAGCCGGGCGTAGTGGCGCGTGCCTATAATCCCAGCTACTCGGGAGGCTGGGGCAGGAGAATCACTTGAACCTGGGAGGCGGAGGTTGCAGTGAGCCAAGATCGCACCACTACACTCAAGCCTGGGCAACAGAGTGAGACTCCGTCTCAAAAAAAAAAAAAAAAAAGTGCAATTCCAGGCTGGGCAGGATGGCTCACACCTATTATCCCAGCACTTTGGGAGGCCAAGGTAGGAGGATCGCTTGAGTCCAGGAGTTTGAGTTCAGCCTGGGCAACATAGCAAGACCTTATCTTTTTTTTTTTTTTAATGCAATTCCATACAAATCAAAATACACTCAGCAAAACATGAAATTATGCAAGGTGACTTTTTCTGTATCCAAATTCAACCTGAAATTAGAGCTACTCTCACACACATCCTTCAGAGTCACTCCTTTGTGAGTTTTTTTTAACACAAGAAAAAAGATTTTGGTTCTTTTTAGTGCCTCCTCACAGTTTCCAAAGAAAACCCAGGTGTTGTAGAAAGCTGTTGTCCGTGACTATGTAAAGCAGGCCCTCAGCCAGCATTTTCACTGGGACAACTCCACTGAACAGAACTGCAAAAACGAACTTCCTCCTGCCTAAACTGTCTGAACCCCTGAAACATAACGCCAGCTCTTCTGGTGGATTAGCTAACTGCAACAGAAAGAAGCCCCACAGGTAGGAATTCATAGGAAGCAGGCTTCTTTCTGTCCTTATTACCAGGCTCGACTAGATAATGCTTGCTGCCTGAGAGAGGGAAGGGAAAGAGTTCTTTCTCAATCCTTTCAATTTTGTTGCACCATTTCTGTACAAATTACTCAGGAGCTCTTCTTCCCTATTGTCCCCACCCCCAATCTTCCGTACCTTCTACCTCAGCCCCTCAGAAATCTCACCATGGCAGGTGAGCAAAACAACCATTAGAGCATAGGATGTAGGCCACACCTGTGACGGAGGAGCGCAAACTGCTTCTGGGATCTGTGGGTCGGTCAGCAATTCAAGTAATCTGGCAGGAGGGGAGCAGTGCAAAGGAGTCACTTCCATCTAATACCAAAAAAAAGAAAAAAGAAGAAAGAAAGAATTGAGGCTGTTGTATTAGCATCTAAATCACCTCATCAGCAGCAAATTAAAGGAATTCAACTGTCTGTCTGAGCTTCCAAACATATCTGGTAAGACTATCTTTTGCCCATTTGAAATTTATTTCCCCCTTTCAAGACTAGCCTTGATGTTTATTTATGACCAATTTTACCTGTATCTTTCTATTGGGCCCCTCCAATTCATTCTGTACACTGCAACCACAGAAATCTATGGCAAGCAAGTCAGATCAAATCACTCCCCTGCTTATGACTTTTCAGTAGCTTCCCATCCTCTTAGCAAAAGTTCAAAGTCCAGCCTTAACATCACCAGCAAGAACCCTGAATTCTCTGACCTCTGCCTTTCCTCTCTAACCTCAGGTGGACAATTTTTCCTCTCACCAGGCTCTACCCCACGGGTCTGCTTACATTCCTTGAGTTCCCAAAGCTCCTTCTTTCTTGACAGCTTTTGCACAGGCAACAGTCTCTGCTGGAACGCTTTCACCCGTTGCTATTCATCCTTCAGCTCTCAGCTTAAATGTCACTTCCTCAGATGACATCAGGGCTCCCTGTTATTGCCCTCCAAATAGCCCATATTAATTACATCCTAGGGTACTGACAGATGAGGTTAGTAACCATGGAGAATGGCAGAAGTCCAAAGGGACTGAGTGATGATCTAATATTGTCTTGTTTTTCAAAAAGAGGAAGAAGGTATATTCTAGTAATCATAATATTGAAGGCAGGTAAGGTTCTGTAACAGACCACTAAAAGAATTGTTTTGTTTTTTTAAAAATCACCATGGAAGGGAAGAGGCAATCGCTAGGAGCCACAATAAGTTCACTGAGGTGAAGTTTGGCCTTCAAGATTCTGTAGAAATTACTTTTTTTTTTTTTTTTTTTTTTTTTTTTTGAGACCAAGTCTCACTGTCTCACCCACAGGCTGGAGTGCAGTTGCGCAACTGTGGCTCACTGCAACCTCCGCCTCCCAGGTTCAAGCGATTCTCCTGCTTCAGCCTCCGGAGTAGCTGGGGTTATAGGTGCCCACCACCACGCCCGGCTAATTTTTGTATTTTTAGTACAGATGAGCTTTCGCCATGTTGGCCAGGCTGGTCTCGAACTCCTGACCTCAAGTGATCCACCTGCCTCAGCCTCCCAAAGTGCTGGGATTACAAGCGTGAGCCACTGCTCCTGGCCAAGAAATTATTTCTAATTCAGAATTCAACATCCTACAAAACTATATTGAGAGGATAGAGAAGAGGTTAGAAAGATATGGCATAAAAAGACTAAATCTTCACTACTGTAATCCCAGCACTTTGGGAGGCCAAGGCAGGTGAATCACGAGGTCAGGAGTTCAAGACCAGCCTGGCCAAGATGGTGAAACCCAGTCTTTACTAAAAATATAAAAATTAGCAAGGCATGGTGGCGGGTGCCTGTAATCCCAGCTACTCAGGAGGCTGAGGCAGAGAACTGCTTGAACCCGGGAGGTGGAGGTTGCAGTGGGCCAAGATCTCGCCACTGCACTCCAGCCTGGGCGAGAGAGTGAGACTCCTTCTCAAAAAAAAAAAAAAAAAGACTAAATCTTTATCTCCAATGATAAGTTATTGGTTATTGTCTAGATATATTAATACAGTATAATTATTTTATTTAGAAATGAGGAGGTAAATAGCAGAAACAACTAAAATAACAAAAAACGACTTGCCTTTGGGAACACAAATCTAGAATAGGGAAGAAAGGGATAAGGGACTTTTTTCTTTATAAGCCTTGTAACTGTTCTACTTTTTAAACTGTGTACACACATTATTTTCATAAAAATTAGTTTAAAATACAAATAGCATTTGGACACAAAAACAGGGAGTAGGAGAGCATTATAGCCAAGGAAATAGCAAAGATGTGGAAGTGAAAAAATATTTCAGAATAATAAGTAGACCTGTCTAGAGAAGCAATGGTCCATACTGAGGAGTGTGTGAAAGGAAAATAAGTCTTGGGGCCCCAAAATCACTCAAGCTGGGAACTGCTTAGGGCAAACCTGCCTCCCATTCTATTCAAAGTCACCCCTCTGCTCCCTAAGATAGATGCATATCTGATCGCCTCATTTGGAGAGGCTAATCAGAAGCTCAAAAGAATGCAACCATTTGTCTCGTGTCTGCCTATGACCTGGAAGCCCCCTCCCCACTTCGAGTTGTCCCACTTTTCCGGACTGAACCATTGTACATATCACGCATATTGACTGATGTCTCATGTCACCCTAAAGTGTATAAAAGCTGTGCCCCTACCACCTTGGGCACATGTCATCAGGACCTCCTGAGACTGTGTCACGGGCATGCGTCCTCCACCTTGGCAAAATAAGCTTTCTAAATTAACTGAGACCTGTCTCAGATTTTTGGGCATCACGAGTAATAGATGGTATAAAATTTTAACTTTGATTCTCAGTAAGCCACTGGAATATGCATTCTACCAAATGAGAGAATAAACTAAGAAGGAGGAAGACATGGAATCCAGAAAATGGGATGAACATGAAAGAGAGGAGTAGGGAATTCCCCAGATAATAATGAATGAAAGTTCAAGGTATATAGCTGTGTAGCATACCTAGAGAGGTCAGAGGGAAGTAGGAAGATAGAGGAATCAAGGAGGGATGTCTTTAGAGAAAAGAGAAAAACCACGGATACATTACTCAATGTGTTTGACCACGTGGAGGATAGTATTCAGAAAGGTTTTACAGTATTGTGGGAAAATTAGTGAAATCTTAGTGATAAACACATAGAAAGTAAAGCAAACTAAGTAACAAAAACCAAGGCAGCTGTTAATCCCAAGAAAAACAAAAAGTTGCTCAAGAAAGTAAATGAGTCGTCATAAAATACTCCCTGACTCCACTGTTACAGACATTCACATAGTCATAGCAATCAAAACACTGTATTATTGGTTTACAAAATTAAAACTCTTTTGTAGGATAAAGGGAGAACAAGTTGGAGGGAGCTTTGTTGTAAGAGATCTAAGTCTTTGTTTTCCATAATAAAAAGAAAATAAGTAGTATCTACAAATTGAAAGATTAAGAAATATCCATATAAGTACATTATATAGAAATATGGGGCGGGGCGCAGTGGCTCACCTGTAATCCCAGCACACTGGGACGCCAAAGTGGGCAGATTGCCTGAGCTCAGGAGTTTGAGACCAGTCTGGGCAACATGGTGAGACCCTATTTCTACTAAAAATACAAAAAAAGTCAGGCATGGTTGTTCACACCTGTAATCCCAGCACTTTTGGAGTCCAAAATGGGTGGATCACTTGAGGTCAGGAGTTTGAAACCAACCTGACCAACATGGTGAAAACCGATCTCTACTAAAAAAAAAAAAAAACCCTACAAAAATTAGCCAGGCATGTTAGTGTACACCTGTAGTCCCAGCTACTTGGGAGGTCGAGGCAGGAGATTCCCTTGAACCCAGGAGGCAGAAGCTGCAATGAGCCAAGATCACACCACTGCACTCCAGCCTGGGTGACAGAGCGAGACTCTGTCTCAAAAAAACAAACAAAAGAAAAATTAGCCTGGCCGGGTGCACAGTGGTTCACACCTGTAATCCTAGCACTTAGGAGGCCGGGTCATGTGAATAGCGTGAGGTCAGGAATCCGAGACCAGCCTGACCAACATGACAAAACCCTGTCTCTACTAAAAATACAAAAATTAGCTGGGCATGGTTGCAGGTGCCTGTAATCCCAGCTACTTGGGAGGCCAAGGCAGGAGGATCTCTTGAGCCCAGGAGGTGGATGTTGCAGTAAGCCGAGATCGTGCCACTGCACTCCAGCCTTGGTATCAGAACAAGACTCTGCCTCCAAAGAAAAAAAAAAGAAAAAAGAAAAAAACAAGAAAAGAAATATGAAAGTTAATACTAGAAGAAACAGTTAAAATTATTAAAAGTAGTTTCTGTAGTAGTGCAGATTGGAAGTAGCATCTGCTCTTTTTTGTTTTTCTTTTCTTTCTTTTTTTTTTTTTTGAGATGGAGTTTCATTCTGTCACCCAGGCTGGAGTGCAGTGCCTGGATCTCGGCTCACTGCAACCTCCACCTCCCGGGTTCAAGCGAGTCTCCTGCCTCAGCCTCCCAAGTAGCTGGGATTACAGGCGTGCACCACCATACTCAGCTAAATATTTTGTATTTTTAGTAGAGACAGAGTCTCTCCACGTTGGCCAGACTGGTCTCGAACTCCTGGCCTCAAGTGATCTGCCCACCTGGGCCTCCCCAAATCCTGGGATTACAGGTGTGAGCCACCTCTCCTGGCCACATGTTCTTTTTCTTTATAAGCCATTTAAATCTATTTAAATTTTTACTATGAATATGCATTACTTTCAATAAATAAAAATTAATAAATGAGAATAAATGGCATTTTGAATGGGCAGAAGGGAAGGAGAACATTTCAGCCAAGAGAAACAGCAAAGACATGAAACAGAAAATACTAAGTAGACCTCCCTAGGGAAGTGAGAGTCCACATTGGGGAGTAGTCAAAGGTAATTTTAATAGCTATCATTTATTGAGTACTTGCTATGTGCCAGACACTCTGCTAGTCACTTTGTACACACTGTATCACTCATTTACTCACTAACCCAATAAGGCAAGTACTACTATTATCTTCCGTCTTATAGGTAAAAAAACTGAGAGGTTATGGAACAAAACTCAAAGTTGTGCTCAAAGTCACAGCTAGAAAGTAGCAGAGCAAAGTGCCGGGTGTGGTGGCTCATGCCTGTAATCCCAGCACTTTGGGAGGCCCAGGCAGGCGGATCATCTGAGGTCAGGAGTTCAAGGCCAGCCTGGCCAACATGGTGAAACCCCGTCTCTCCTAAAAATACAAAAATTAACTGGTCATGGTGGCATGCTCATGTAATCACAGCTCCTTGGGAAGCTGAGGCAGGAAAATTCCTTGAACCCACGAGGTAGAGGTTGCAGTGAGCCGAGATCAGGGTGCACTCCAACCAGGGTGACAGAGAGGGACTCCATCTCAAAAAAAAAAAAAAAAGGCAACAAATCCATACTCTTAGCCACTATGTTTTGAGGCAAATTTACAAGATTTAATCACTGAAATAATTTATAAAACAAAGGAGAGGGATGAATCCAAAATAACTCTAAGAAATTAAAGGTTACTTACTAGGAAAATGATGTTCATTCATTTATTCATTTTAACAAATATTTATTGAATATTGACTACATCCAAGTAATTTGGTGGAAATATAGCGATGAATGTGAGAAATATGATATGATCCCTGCTCTCATAGAGCTTATTGTCTATTATCCATAGGAAAATCACTCAGGGGAACCTCAGCGGAGAAAATTATGAGTTCATTTTTAACTATGTTGAAGTAATAATAGGGTGTTCAAATAAAAAATGCCCAGTATGCGTGGAAAATGTGGTGTTACAGCTTAGTATAAGATGCTGTACACCTCAAAAATCTATTCCTGGTCAAGGGAAATCAGAATTGAGAAAAGCTATTTCATTTAATCCTTCAGAAATTCTGCATGAGCTTTAAAAGTACAATTTCAGTGTTAGCTGGGCTGGAAGCCAGATTGCAGGAGTTTATAGGTATAAACTGTTAATTTGCAAAGCTTGATGGTGGAAGAAAGAAAAAAAGGTTGTACAATAGCTTAGGAGGGCTGTCAGCAGGGTTAAACAACTTTTCTTTTCCTAACTAGAGAAGATCGACACGTGTTTAAAAGTAGAAAAGGACAAATTCTGTAGAAAGGCGAAGCTAAAGAAGGTAATCGAGGAAGCTAGGTGTGAAATGAGGTAGAAAGGGATGAACTAGGGAACACGAGGCTCAGATTTGAGAGAGGAGGAGGGAGTGCTCTTCCTTAAGACCATAAAGAAGGCTAAGAGAAGAAAAAGCAAATCAAGTGGTCTTAGGTGAAGAAAATGCATGTGAGTATGTGGTCTCTATCTTTTGAGCAAAGCTTAGTTTTTATGAGAATGGGCAATTGGGAAAGTGGATGGGGTTTCAGAAGGAATCAAGGAATACAGTTTGAGGTTCAGAGCTGAAAATTAACAAACCTTTTGGTACTCCACAGTCCTATTTCAACCACTTTCTACTGTTTTAAAATAATAGCGGATTGCACCATCCTCCAGTCTTCCTGATCGATTAAATCAAATTGTATCTCACCCAGGCCAACATTTAGGTACTAAGACTCAGGCAGGATGCCATCAAAATCCATTAAAAATGGCTCTCTTCCCAGCAGTGATAGAGATGCAAACTCCCCTTAACAATCAAATCCAACCTTGAATTAATTAATATCTCTGTTGGTGTCTGTTTTATTTTTAAGCCATATAGTTCTTACTGGCTCAATTTCTAGCATTTGTAACTCCATTTGGCACTCTTCAGAAAGTATTTAGTCTGCCTTACTTGAAAAAGTGTTCGCCATTTTGGTTCCAGTTACTTCTTGTCACAGGATATAACTGTGCACAAATACACCAACATGCACCAAAAATACACCAACATGCACCAAACAGAACAAACACAAGAGCTTCTTCAGGGCAGGGACTATGCCTTATTTATCTTTGTCTCATTTGCCTGGAAAGAACATAGCACAATGTTGAAGCTCAGGGAATGCTGATAATAAATGAATGATTATCTATGTGCTGTAAAGGATACAGCCCTGAACTGAGATCCAGGAGATGTCAATTCTACCTGTTAACTAGAGTTTTTCCCAGACAAACCACTTATACTCGCTGGACCCTATTTTCCCACGTGAAAATGAGGGGATTGGATGACATTAAATTGCTTCTGATTGAAATTTTATGGATTTTACATGCCATTTTAAAGTGAATATAATTTTAGTTTTCCAAATAGCAATATTTAGATTGCTGTTAGAAACATTTTCTAAATTCCTGGCCAACTCCTTGGCTACTGCCTGTGAGTCAGAGTAGATCTGTACTTCAGGTCATCTCTCATAGACATAATAAGCAACTAAATATGCTACTCAAAAGTTCTGTCCACATGGGAAAATTTGTCTCTTCCATTGTCTTTTAGGGTTATCCCGTGGTGGGGTTCCAGTGGTGCAGTCTGCCCCTTTCAGATGGTGCCTGCCACTTTAACTGTGCAAAGTTGTGTGTAAACCAGACTCATGTATTTCTATTTTTTTCTTCAGTCATTTGGTCATAGGTAACTCGCCATAAGGCCACTGGTATAGATTTAGGGAGGGGCAGCAATATGGCAGGAGGAAGTGCCATAGGAGCCTGGACCACTTGCTTATGAAACTGACTTATTTTGGCCAGGCACGGCGGCTCACACCAGCACTTTGGGAGACCAAGGCGGGCAGATCACCTAAGATCAGGAGTTCAAGACCAACATGGCCAACATGGTGAAACCCTGTCTCTACTAAAAATACAAAAATTAGTTGGGTGTGCTGGTGAGTGCCTGAGACTGAGGTGAAGAATCTCTTGAACATGGGAGGTGGAGGTTGCAGTAAGCCAAGATCATGCCACTGTACTACAGCCTGGACAACAGAGCAAAACTCCATCTCAAAAAAAAAAAAAAGGAAACTAACTTATTTCTTCGGGCCCTATCCCACATATACACCTCCCACAAGATGATGAAATACCGCTGAGCATACCAGACTGTGTGGCCAGCCAGATCAGATAACACTCAGTTTGTGACCGGCAGCTGTGTCATCCTACCTGGGTAGACATTTCATCTCCACTAGAATTCATCAGCAAACCAGAAGATTCTTCTTAAAAAGAGAGCTCCCGTCAAAACAGGAAATAGAAGTGAGCAAGCCGTCCATCACAACAGGTATCTACTAGAGCTTCTCAAACTCCTGCCTCCCTCCTTTTATCACTGCCTTTTTCTAGCCACTGCCTCAAGTGTACAGGGATCTTCTGCAATCCCTTTGCCCTTATGAGTTGAGGAATAAGATCTGATAAACCTCTTCAACTTAAGAATTTGAGGACTTCTAAAAGTGTGTGAATGTTTATAAGAACCACAGGAAATGAGCAATTCTGGGTCTATGATGATGAAACATATCAAGTATCAATAAGTCAGCTTTTTGAGTGTGTTCACTGACCGACTGCCTCTTGAATGACACCTTGTAGGTGACTGCCAAGTATTCTGCGCAAAACCTTCTGTTTTACATTTGTGGGAAGGTCTCTGCCCCAATGCGTTCACCTTTCAATTTTCAACACCTTCTTCTTACTCCACCCGCCCCCCTCTCTGGACTACTGCACCAGTGGTTTATGAGAATCTTCCTAATCAATCCCGAGGGGAACGGAGAAGACCCAACAATAAAAGAAACCCATCAAATAAGTACTTACATTGTACATTTCATTAAAATTCAGAGTAAAGCTACTTCCTTAACTATGTGTGTACATAAATACATCTAGATTGCCCACAATCACCCAGGCAACCGGATACAATATTGGACTTTAAAGGCACAACGGTCATGTCATTCTTCACAAGAAGTTAATTAGCTTCTCTCCTGCAGAACACTACTAAGACTATAATTGGTAATGTCTGAACTCCTGCTCAGCTATAAGTCATAATAAATAATTAGGTGATTTCTCTGGTAACTGTCATTCCTTGACTGCTGAACAATCTTCTATCATTAATGACTGTTGTATTTTACCATAGGGCAGGCATGTTTCCAATGGCCCCCAGGTATCCACAGAAAGTTTTAGCTAGGTCTAATTACTGTAAATCTCTTGCAGACCCACTCACCTCCCCATCCCGATATTGCTATCCAAAGGAAATTGAGCTTAAAGGAATAGGTCACAAAAGGGTGGAATAGTTTATGGACCAAGTGCGTGTGTGTTAATCAGGCAACAGTTTTCCTGTTTCTCTTTCAGCACTGGATCATTAGGTTTCTTATCTCTTTGGGGCTGCCTTGAGTAGTTTCTGAGTCCACCATCAATCTGGTGTTCAGGACTCTTTTTTTTTTTTTTAGACGGAGTCTTGCTCTGTCGCCCAGGCTGGGGTGCAGTGGCCAGATCTCAGCTCACTGCAAGCTCCGCCTCCCGGGTTTACGCCATTCTCCTGCCTCAGCCTCCCTTTTTTTTTTTTTTTTTTTTTTTTTTTTTTTTGAGATGGAGTCTCACTCTGTAGCCCACGCTGGAGTGCAGTGGTGTGATCTCGGCCCACTACAACCTCCACCTCCTGAGTTCAAGCGATTCTCCTGCCTCAGCTTCTCAAGTAGCTGGGACTATAAGAGCGTGCCACCATGCCCATCTACATTTTTTTTGTATTTTTAGTAGAAATGGGTTTTTGCCATGTTGGCCAGGCTGGTCTTCAACTCCTGACCTCAAGTAATCTGCCCACCTCAGACTCCCAAAGTGCTGGGATTACAGACATGAGCCACCGCGCCCAGCCTGTACTGTGAAGTACAGCCAGGCCACAAAGTAATTAAAACTGGAATAGCCAAGCAAGAACTGAGATTGTTTGTTCTTTTCCTCAAAGTCCACTGTATTAGTTGGGGTTCTCCAGAGAAACAACCAATAGGATATACGAGGAGATTTATTATGGGAATTGACTCATGCAATTATAGATGCTGAGAAGTCCCAGCATCTGCCATCTGCATGAGCCTGGCCACAAAATATCCCCTTCTTTAGTACAGGACTAAAGTACAGGACTCTTAAAAAAAAAAAAAAAAAAAAAAAAAAGACTTGAGTCTCACTCTGTCACCCAGTCTAGAAAAACTGCAGTGGTATGATCTCAGCTCACTGCAACCTCCACCTCCCGGGTTCAAGCAATTCTCCTGCCTCAGCCTCCTGAGTAGCTGGGACTACAGGTGTGGACCATCATGCCCAACTAATTTTTGTATTTTTAGTAGAGATGGGTTTTTGCCATGTTAGCCAGCTGGTCTCGAACTCCTGACCTCAAGAGATCCTCCCGCCTTGACCTCCCAAAGTGCTGGGATTACAGATGTGAGCCACTGCACCTGACCCTAAAGTACAGGACTCTTGATCACTGTCCTGATTCATCCTCTTTAGGGATGTGCTTCCTGGATAGTGTGCATATTTGTAATACCTGTAGAATCCCTGCCCTATCTCAAAAACAAAAACAAAAACAAAGTCCAAATAAAACCTTCCAGAGAAATGGATTCATAGTCATTTCTACTGGTGATCTAAGGATTGCATAAGTATAAGAATATTTAGAAACAGGCAAATTTTGCCAGGCACAGTGGCTCACATCTGTAATCCCAGCACTTTGAGAGGCCAAGGCTGGTGGATCATTTGAGGTCAAGAGTTGGACACCAGCCTGGCCAACTTGGTGAAACCCCGTCTTTACTAAAAATGCCAAAATTAGCTGGGTGGTAGTGGCCCGCACCTGTAATCCCAGCTATTTGGGAGGCTGAGGCAGGAGAATCGCTTGAACCCAGGAGGTGGAGGTTGCCGTGAGCCAAGATCACGCCACTGCACTCCAGTCTGAACGACAGAGTGAGACTCTGTCTCAAAAAAAAAAAAAAAAAAAAAAGAAACACGCAAAAGTTAAGCAAACTGCTGTGATTATGGGGTTATGAGATTGTGTATATTTGGGGTCTTTATGTGTACCTCATATTTACATAATGTACACAGGGACCTTTGGCATTTTTTACAGGAAGACATATACTTACCTGAATTTCATCCTCAATGGCAGTGATGGCAAATATGTGGCACATATGTCGCTGGTTGCCACTGCTTACTCTCTGTTCCCACCTTCATAACAAATAGTGCTAGTCAATCACAGCACTGTTTGTCGCTGAATTTGGAATCAATACCATAATGCTTTTCAATCCAGCCCTCTACACAGTCATGTCAATAGATCAGAGTAGTCATTTGAGATGAAATCTATTTGTCATTTCTGTTCTAATTTTTAGAGGTCTTATGGTACGTTGTCTTAATTAAAGAGCAGGGATAGCAAGGAGTAAAATCTGATTCAAACTAGCTCAGAAAAGGGAGATTTATTAAGAATACAACAGACAATGTTACAAATGTCTGGACTGTGAAGTACAGCCAGGGCACAAAGTAATTAAACTGGAATAGCCAAGCAGGAACTGAGATTGTTTGCTCTTTTTCTCAAAGTCCACTGTATTAGTTGGGGTTCTCCAGAGAAACAACCAACAGGATATATGAGGAGATTTATTATGGGAATTGGTTCATGCAATTATAGATGCTGAGAAGTCCCAGCATCTGCCATCTGCATGAGCCTGGCCACAAAATATCCCCTTCCTTATACTGATTCCAGTAACATTGGATTAGGGGCCCACTCTACTCCAGTATGACCTCATTTTAACTACATCTGCAATGATGCTATTTCCAAATAATGTCACATTCTGGGGCACAGGGGGTTAGGAGTTCAACACGTGAGTTTGGGGGCACACAATTCAACCCATAATACCAACACCATCACTCTTTTTTTTTCTTTTACTTTTTTTTTTTTTTTTTTTTTGAGACAGAGTTTCACGCTTGTTGCCCAGACTGTAGTGCAATGGTATGATCTTGGCTCACTGCAACCTCTGCCTCCTGGGTTCAAGTGATTCTCCTGCCTCAGCCTCCCAAGTAGCTGGGATTACAGGCATACACCACCATACCCAGCTAAGCTTTATATTTTTAGTAGAGACGGGATTTCACCATGTTGCTCAGGCTGGTCTCAAACTCCTGACCTCAGGTGATCCACCAGCCTCGGCCTCCCGAAGTGTTGGGATTACAGGTGTGAGCCACCGCGCCCTGCCCAACATCATCACTCTTAAACCATATAACCCTTGCAGCATCTCCTGGATTTGTTTCTCCTCTTATTCGAGTATTTTTTACAAAAGTATTACCAAAATGGATGTTTGTGTGGCAGATCTTTCGAGGCCTTGTATGACTGGATAAAACTTACTCCCTACTACCTGTGATGTAACAGAGTAGTTTGGATATTGGTTGTTTCCTCCATATCTCATGTTGAAATGTGATCCTCAGTGTTGGAGATGGGACCTAGTGAGAGGTGTTTGGGTCATGGGTGTGGATCCCCCATGAATGCCTTGATGCCATCCTCAGTGGAGTGAGCTCTTGCTCTATTAGTTCCCAAGATATCTGATTGTTAAAAAGAGCCTGGCACCTGCTCCACATTCTGTTGCTTCCCTCTCACCATGTGATCTATGTACTCTGGCTCCCCTTTGCCTTCCCCCTGAATGAAAGCTTCATGAAGCCCTCACCAGAAGCAGATTTAGACAGAAATGTACAACAAAATGTGAGCTGTAACAGGGTAAGAAACTAAGCAGGGCACGGCGGTGCATACCCGTAGTCCCAGCTACTGGGGAGGCTGAGGTGGAAGGATTGCCTGAGCCCAGAGAGGTCAGCACAGAAAATTTTATTTTTGACAATTCCACTCCTTGCCATCTCTATTCGTTCAGAAAAACTAAACTTTATAAAAGAAATTTGGTTTTACAACAGTAATATATTCCTTTTTTGAACATGTATAACTTTTAGAAGTTGACTGCTTTTATTGTAACAATCTATATCTGTCTGTCCTGTAGTGCTTTAGAGGTTTAGTTTTTCTGTGAGCAGCTTCATATTTATTTAGATGAACATGTGGAAATTAAAAGCAAGAAGCTCAATAATATTGTTTTCTCCCAATTTGTAGCCAAGCAATTTGACATTGATTTTTTTTTTATTTTGAAAAATGGTAGAGAGGGTCTATTTATGACAGATACAGTCAACTCTCAATATTTTCAGGGCTAAATCTTCCAGCCATGCATTACCATAGTTCCTTATTTCTTCTTTTCAGTAACCTGCTTTTTGGTCATTTCAATGCAATATTAAAAAATGGCCCATTTTTCTAGGAAAACATGTGAAGGGAAGAGATTGATAATAGAGGCTATAGCTGATTCTTTATTATCAGCAAATTTCTACTTTTCAGAGAAAAATGGCTATATTATACCTAGATTATTCCTATGTTTTATTTTTTACCTATATATATATTGATTGATGGCAATGTTTTTCCTCATCTCTTTCAGCAGTCTTTTCAATGTGTTATTTTGTTTCGGGCATATACCAGAATAATTCTTTTTTTTTTTTTTTTGAGATGGAGTCTCGCTCTGTCACCTGGCCGGAGTGCAGTGGCACGATCTTGGCTTACTGCAACCTCCAACTCCCTGGTTCAAGCGATTCTCCTGCCTCAGCCCCCCGAGTAGCCTGGATTAGAGGCACGCGCCACCATGCCCAGCTAATTTTTGTGTTTTTAGTAGAGATGGGGTTTCACCATTTTGGCCAGGATAGTCTCGATCTCCTGACCTCTGGTGATCTGCCCACCTTGGCCTCCCAAAGTATTGGGATTACAGGCATGAGCCACCATGCCTGGCCATATAACAGAATAATTCTAAAAAAGTAAAACTCTCTGAAAGTTCATAGATGTAAGTTATAGTTAGTCCTTGTTTATGACCTTTCTATGCTTTATATAAATAACTGCAAAACTAATTAATCATACTTAATGCTTGTTTTCTTTTCTTTTCTTTCTTTCTTTTTTTTTTTTTTTTTTTTTTTTTTTTTTTTTGAGACAGAGTCTCACTTTGTCACCCAGGCTGGAGTGCAGTGGCGTGATCTCTACTCACTGCAACATCTGCCTCCTGGGTTCAAGAGATTCTCCTGCTTCAGCCTCCGAAGTAGCTGAGACTACAGGCATGCACCACCACTCCCAGTTAGTAGAGGTGGGGTTTCGCCATGTTGGCTAGGCTGGTCTTGAACTCCTGACCTCAAATGATCTGCCTGCCTCGGCCTCACAAAGTGCTGGGATTACAGGTGTGAACCACTACACCCAGCCTTAACCCTTGTTTTCTAAGGTCCCAGTGGCACAGGAATAATTGTAAGTCATACATGGGTTATAATGGAGATACTTGGCTGAAGCTCCTACAGACCCTTTTTTTGTTTTTGTTTTTGTTTTTTTGAAGTGGAGTCTCGCTCTTGTAGCCCAAGTGGAGTGCAATGGCGCCATCTCAGCTCACTGCAACCTCCGCCTCCCGGGTTCAAGAGACTCTCCTGCCTCAGTCTCCTGAGTAGCTGGGACTACAGGCGCCCACCACCACGCCCAGCTAATTTTTGTATTTTTTATTAGAGACGGGGTTTCACCATGTTGGCCAGGCTGGTCTCGAACTCTTGACCTCTGGTGATCCGCCCGCCTAGGCCTCCCAAAGTGCTGGGATTACAGGTATGAGCCACTGCACCTGGCCCTTTTTTCCTATTTCTATTTCCCTTCGTTTGCTGCTTCTAATTCTTAGAGATTGCACGCAGTGTGGCAGGGACTGTAAAATTGTGGGAACTGACAAAGCTGAAGACTTTTAGTAAGTCCCTGCTTGACACCACTATAACCATCTCACATGTGGCATACCACTTCATTGTGACTGCCTAAAGATCTGTGATTCCCAGCACCATCCCACAGCCAGCTCCACCCCAGCCCTGGTAGAAATTAGTCTTCTTGCTGAATGAACATTCTTTCGGCTCTTCAGGACCACGCCTCTCCCCACAGGAGGGTGGAATTGAGGATCTCTAAGAATCCTTTTAACTCTATGCTTATATAATTTCATGTAGATAATATACAAGAGAAATGTTTAAAATTTGACCTTTCAATGCTTTTTAAAAAAGTAATGGATTTTTAGAAAGGATTGTACTGAACAAAGGAGCAAAATATAATATAATCCGTTTCAGGCCTATAGCCAGGATCAGGTTATAAGCTTAGTAGATGAGTGTAAGAAAGGTGATTCAACAGAAAAGGGGCAGGACTGGTCTAAGAAGGAAGAGCCACACTTGAAATCGGCTTCACAGTGCCCTCTGGAGAAGGGAAAATTACGGTAGCAATGGATGGATTGAGCATGTGACCCTGAATAGTCTTACTGAATAGGGGAGACAAAATGGAGAGTGGGAGAGAAGGAAGTAAGGTACCCTAAGAGATAAGACAATGTTGCAAAAAGGCCAAGAAGGAGAAATTTGTGACTCTCTTACTTAAATCAGGACATTTCCAAGAAGTACTAAAGACTATCTATTGGAGTGATAGGGCTTAATTATTTTAAGTATTACCTTGGCCAAATTTTCACTGGTAAATCAGTCAATCCTTCTTCCCTCTCTCTCTCCCTCCCTTTTTCCGTCCCTCCCTCTCTTCCTTCGGTCCTTCCTTTTGTGCTAAAATTCTTCTCTGACTTATGGTGCATATATTTCTGTTACATAATTAGCTGGGCATGGTGGCGTACCCCTGTAATCCCAGCTACTTGGGAGGTTGAGGCAGGAGAATTTCTTGAACCCAGGAGGTGGAGGTTGCAGTGAGCCAAGATTATACCACTGCACCCCAGCCTGAGCAACAGAGTGAGACTCAAAAAAAAAAAATTTAAAAAAGGATTTTGCATATTTAATGAGCTCCAAATATTCTGTAGACTCCTACTCTGTAATTAAGTGTGGTTTAAAAAAGAACATATGTAGTCAGGCTCGGTGGCTCATGCCTATAATCCCAGTACTTTTGGAGGCCGAGGCAGGTGGATTAACTGAGGTCAGGAGTTTGAGACCAGCCTGACCAACTTGGTGAAACCTCGTCTCTACTAAAAATACAAAAATTAGCCAGGTGTGGTGATGCACGCCTGTAATCCCAGCTGAATACTCAGGAGGCTGAGGCAGGAGAATCTCTTGAACCTGGGAGGTGGAGGTTGCAGTGAGCCAAGATTCTGCCACTGCACTCCAGCCTGGGTAACAGAGCAAGAGTCTGTCTCAAAAAAAAAAAAAAAAATACATCATGCAGATGACTTTTCTTAAGATGTCATTATATTGGCCATCACTAGCAATTAGTCACTTTTATGAGATATTAATATTCACAGCTTTGAAGGCATTACATGTCTCCAGGTTCAAAACAGGAAAGAGAAAAGAGCTTAGATTATTTGGCTTTGTCTATCAAGACATTAGAAGAATGTAAACTGAAAACCATACAATTTTGGCTTTTGCTATTTTCCAGGCTAGCTCACATTAGCTCCAATATCATCCTAAAATATGAAGCCAGATTGGGCAATGAAATTGCAATTTTTGATTGCAATTCTGATTTTTAAAAAGTTAGTCTTTTTTGGAGGGGGGGGTAGATGGAGTCTCCCTCTGTCGCCTAGGCTGGAGTGCAGTGGCATGGTTTCAGCTCACTGCAATCTCTGCCTCCTGAGTTGAGGATATAGATTCTCCTGCCTCAGCCTCCTGAGTAGCTGGGACTACAGGTGTGCACCACCATACCTGGCTGATTTTTGTATTTTTAGTAGAGACAGGGTTTCACCATGTTAGCCAGGCTGGTCTTGAACTCCTGACCTCAAGCAATCCGCATGCATTGGCCTCCCAAAGTGCTGAGATTACAGGGGTGAGCCACTGTGACTGGCCAAATTAGTCTTAAATGTTTTCAAACATTGATCAACATCATTTTAACAAAGCAACTATAATACATTAGGAGATGGATAGGAAAATTTGAACACAGACTGGATAATCAGTATTAAAAGATTATCATTAATTTTTTTTTTTTTTTTTTTTTTTTTTTTTTTTTGAGACGGAGTCTTGCTCTGTTGCTCAGGCTGGACTGCAGTGGCCGGATCTCAGCTCACTGCAAGCTCCGCCTCCCGGGTTTACGCCATTCTCCTGCCTCAGCCTCCCGAGCAGCTGGGACTACAGGCGCCCGCCACCTCGCCCTGCTAGATTTTTGTATTTTTTAGTAGAGACGGGGTTTCACCGTGTTAGCCAGGATGGTCTCGATCTCCTGACCTCGTGATCCGCCCGTCTCGGCCTCCCAAAGTGCTGGGATTACAGGCTTGAGCCACCGCGCCCGGCCCGATTATCATTAATTTTTTTTACCTTCGCCTCTCCCACTTATCATTAATTTTAGGTGAGATAGTGGTATTGTTTGTATGTATTTTTAAAAGTCTTTATCTTTTACACATACAAATGGGAGGGGGAATGGATAGGAGTCCAGTGAAATAAGATTGGCCATGTAGTGACAATTGTTGAATCTGTGTAATGGTTATATGGGAGTCCATTATACTACTTGCTCTACTTTTGCACATGTTTAAACTTTTTTCATAATAAGCAGTTTAAAAATCTGATGAAAACTATTTCTATTTGTGAATTTAAAAAATACTAGGCTTTTAAAACTCAGAACTACAACTTAATCCTGTACAGTCTGTCTTTTTAAAACAGGTAGTACCAATAGGAAATCAAGTCTGCAGCTCCCACAATCCTTTTTTGTTGCTGTTGAGATGGGGTCTGGCTATGTGGCTCAGGCTGGTCTTGAACTCCTGGGATCAAATGATCCTCCCCCTTTTTTTTTTTTTTTTTTTTGAGACAGAGTCTTGCTCTGTTGCCCAGGCTGGAGTGCAGTGGTGTGATCTCATCTCACTGCAACCTCCATCTCCCGGGTTTAACAGATTCTCCTGCCTCAGCCTCCCAAGTAGCTGGGATTACAGGTGTGCACCACCAAACCTGGCAAATTTTTGTATTTTTAGTAGAAATGGGGTTTTGCCATGTTGGCCAGGCTGGTCTCAAACTCCTGGCCTCAAGTGATCTGCCTGCCTTGGCCTCCCAAAGTGCTGAGATTACAGGCGTGAGCCATCGCGTCCGGCCCCCACAATCCTTTTTTAATACATACACTGTTTCTTAAACCTTTTATACATAAGCAGCTACTTTGTGCCATCTGATAATTTTACGATGGCTTTATGGGTAAAGACTTGGGGGACCACCTGTGTAGAAGCAGAGATGATGGGGAAGTCAGATCTGAATGAATAAAACATCTTTATATGCCCCTGGCAGGCTAAAATAATAGCTTAGACTGATTAAAAGTGAAGTAGGGTCTGAGTGCCGTGGCTCATGCCTGTAATGCCAGCACTTTGGGAGGCTGAGGCGGGCGAATCACTTGAGGTCAGGAGTTCGAGACCAGCCTGGCCAACACAGTGAAACCCCGTCTCTACTAAAGGAACAAAAATTAGCTGGGCATGGTGGTGGGCACCTGTAATCTCAACTACTTGGGAGGCTGAGGCAGGAGAACCTTTTTTTTTTGAGACGGAGTCTCGCTCTGTCACCCAGTCTGGAGTGCAGTAGCTGGATCTCGGCTCACTGTAAGCTCCGCCTCCCAGGTTCGCGCCATTCTCCTGCCTCAGCCTCCCGAGTAGCTGAGACTACAGGCACCCACCACCTCGCCCGGCTAGTTTTTGTATTTTTTAGTAGAGACGGGATTTCACCGTGTTAGCCAGGATGGCCTCGATCTCCTGACCTTGTGATCTGCCCGTCTCGGCCTCCCAAAGTGCTGGGATTACAGGCTTGAGCCACCGCGCCCGGCCAAGGAGAACCTTTTGAACCCAGGAGGCAGAGGTTGCAGTGAGCTGAGATCACACCAGTGCACTTCAGCCTGGGTGACAGAGCGAAACTCTGTCTCAAAAAAGAAAAAACTAAAGTGAAGTAGAGATTTTGCTCACATAGATAGATTGGGTGATCTGTGAGTAATGAGCATCCTAGTAGCTGGTAGTGAGAAGGCAGTACACCATAATGAATGACTGAGCATAAGCCAGTCATAGATCCAAATCTCAGTTCAGCCAATTACTAGATGTAATCTTACTATATGTTCCAGAGCCTCAGTTTACTCATCTAATACCCCATATACTGGGGGACTGTTGAAGTTTAAATGAAAGATACATAGTGTTAATGCAGCAGGTCTGGCTGTTCAGTCCTTGCATGTCTTCAAGGGAACCTGGAATCATTGCTGACCTTTGGCCAACCCCTGGAAATGTGGTCCTCAGAATGTTCTTATGTGAATGGTTGATGATTATATTTTATACACCTGGAGCAATGGACCAGGCCTCATCAGCTTGTCAGGATTGCTTTGCATAAACATCAACCTGTATGAAGTGCATTTGGTTTCATTTGTGATCCTGTGTTTCAGTTGCTTTGGCTGGTAATGTAGCATGATGTCACTATGAGCCTGAATCTTGATAAAAGTCTCAGACCAAGAGACTTAAACAGTTTTCCCTGGGCAGAGACATTCTGCTCATGTCAATGCAGCTTGCTGCTAGAGAGAAAGCATATCCTATGTGGCCCCAGATGGGAAAGTACTCAAAAGCCTGTCCCTGACCTCTCTGGATTTCTCCTGATATATTTTTCCTATTGCTCTTAGTCTGTGTAATCTTGCTCTAACAAAACCTTAGCCATGAGTATTGAGTTTTATGAGTCCTTGTGGTGAATCAGCAAACTTGAGGGTGAATTTAGGACCTGTGAAATATAAAGGGACTAGTACAGTACCTGAAGAATAATACATATCCAATATATGCTTGCTAGTGGCATTTAAATTCTGCCTGCTGGATGTTGTAGGGGACAAGTTGTACTCTGCTAGAATATAGGCTGGGAATACAGGACTTTGCCTGATTTTCTCAACAATGCCCTTGGAAGAAGGGAAGGATAACATTTCATCAATAGGAAACTTAGAGGATATAACTCCAAGATTCTCCTCTGGCTTCCCAGCCCTTCTGATTCAGAGTGGAGAGGTGCCATGTAGGACAAATGTGTGGACGAGTAGACCACCAACTGAGACCTTTGGAGACTGCATGCAGGGCAAACTCTTTTACCATTTTGAAGAGTAACAAAAACAATGAAAAGCCTTGTTGAGAGTTCGAAATTTAGAAAACTTAGACTAATGTTATGGTGCTCCAAGTGTGGGTGCCACAGGCTGGATCTTCACTTTAGGTAATAGCCACCAGAGGCAATGGTGTTAAAAGTAGTTATCAGGAAGGCCAGGCACAGTGGCTCATGCCTGTAATCCCAGCAGTTTGGGAGGCCAAGGCAGGCGGATCACTTGAGGTCAGGAGTTCGAGGCCAGCCTGGGCAACATGGTGAAACCCCATCTCTACTAAAAATACAAAAATTAGCCAGGCATGGTGGTGCATGCCTGTAGTCCCAGCTACTTGGGAAGCTGAGGCAGGAGAATCACTTGAACCTAGGAGGGAGAGGTTGCAGTGAGCCGAGGTCATGCCACTGTACTCCAGCCTGGGCGACAGAGTGAGACTTTGTCTCAAAAACAAACAAACAAACAACAACAACAACAACAAGTGGTTATCAGGAATTTCCCCAACTCAGCCAGAACCAAGCGAACAGAATGTTTTAGTCTATCCAGGCTGCTATAGTAAAATACCATCAACTGGGTGGCTTATAAACAACCAAAATTTATTGCTCACAATTCTGGAGGTTAGGAAGTTCAGATCAAGGCACCAGAATATTCAGTGAGGGGTGACTCTATGATGTGTAAGTGGGGTCTTTTCACTGTGTCCTCACATTGTGGAAGGGGTGAACTCTAGTCTCTTCAGCCCCTTATAAAGGATTAGTACCCTTATATAGGGCTGAAGGGTACTTACATGACCTAATTACCTCCCAAAACCTCCACCTCCTGATACCATCACATAGGGGATTAGGTGTCAACACATCAATTTGCGGGGAACACAAACATTTAGTCCATAGCACAGAGCTATTTCCAACAAGCACTGGGCATGACAGAAAGAGTCTTTTTTCTGTCATGAAACTGTGAGGACTGCACATAAACATTAAAAAGTAATTGGATTGAGACTTCAGTTGAGAGCTAATTCTAGGGAAGGAAGTCTAGGGTACCCATATTGCAATTTCTTTTTTTTTTTTTCTTTTGAGATGGAGTTTTGCTCTGTTACCCAGGCTGGAGGGCAGCTGCTCAATCTCGGCTCACTGCAACCTCCGCCTCCTGGATTCAAGCGATTCTCCTGCCTCAGCCTCCCGAGTAGCTGGGATTACAGACACCCGCCACCACGCCTGACTAATTTTTGTAATTTTAGTAGAGACGAGATTTTGCCATGTTGGCCAGGCTGGTCTCGAACTTCTGACCTCAGGTGATCTGCCTGCCTCAGCCTCCCAGAGTGCTAGGATTACAGGCGTGAGCCACCACACCAGGCCCCATCTTGCAATTTCTTTCTAGGTTTGTATGAGTGTATGTTTATGGTTCTTATCCAAGTGACCAGGTCTAAGTAAGAGACATCAAAAGATCCTTGTGCCCCCTAAAATGAAATAATAATTACAATAGTAATTTATGTCATGTATTTTATTGATATTTTTAAAATAAATCGCCTCCAAGACAGATTGGACTGATCTTGATAGTGATTTTTCCCTCTGCTGGTTTCTTAAGGGATGATGAGCATAAAATAGTTGGTATAAGTTTGCTCTTTCACACTTGGATTTTATTTTTGTTGAGCTCCTAATCATTTAGGGTTACTTCAGAGGTGACTTGATTGTACCCTCTGTCGCACGTAATGATTATATCTTTATCACTGTCATCCTCACTGTAATAACTCATCATATCACTGTCATTCACGTGATCATCGTATGCATTGTTCCTGGAATGTAACTCACGAAAGGACCTGGGAGAGGACTTGACTTTGCTTGAAACATATAGGTTTTGAGTGTTTTTCTCCTTTGCCTCAGAAATATCATTGACCAAAGGCTTATAAGTTTTGGAAACAAGATGTTTTTTCTTGTAGGATTGACAAGTTTCGGCTACTTTAGAGTTGGATAATAAGGCTGCCCTGCCTCGACTCACTGACCTTTTTGGATTAAAATGTTTGGGAGGCTTAGCCAATTCCTTTAGACTGAATGGCTCGGATGGTGACATTTCATTTTGTGGATGAGATGAACAAAGTGGCTTGGATAGCCGAGGTGGCCTGACTGGCTTATCTGAACTGGCTAGATTACACGCATAGTCTAGCTTACGTGATTTTTCTGGACTGCCTGTTCTATGTGCCTTTTCCAGGTGAGATGACTTGCATAATTTTTTTGAGCGTGATGACCTGGATGACCTTTTTGGCTTTGATGGCCTAGTTAACTTTCCTGCGCTGTTTGGTATGGATGGCTTTTGTAGACTTGAGGGCCTGATTAATTTTTCTGTACTGGATGGTGTGGATGACCTTTCTGGACTTGAGGAATCAGATAACTTGTCTACAGTGGATAGCATGGGTTGTGTTTCAGGACTGCATTGACTGGCTGTCTTGGCTTCATTGCATGATGTTTTGGATGACTTGGCTGCTATACCTTTTTTCTTGACCCTGAAAGTATAGAAAATTTGGAGTATATGATTTAAAACAAAAGAGACCTGTTATTATTATCAGAGAACATATGGTACTGTCAGCTTAGACCTATGGTCTTTTTGGGACTTTAATATGAAAACTGAACACAGTAAGAATTGGAGTGTGATGGCTGGGCATGGTGGTTCACACCTGTAATCCCACACTTTGGGAGGCCAAGGTGGGCAGATCACTTGAGGCCAGGAGTTCGGGACCAGGCTGGCCAACATGGTGAAACTCCATCTCTATTAAAAATATAAAAATTAGCCTGGTGTGGTGGTGCACGCCTGTAGTCCCCAGCTACTCGGGAGGCTGAGGCAGGAGAATCGCTTGAACCTGGGAGGCGGAGGTTGCAGTGAGCCAAGATGATGCCATTGCACTCCAGCCTGGGTGACAGAGTGAGACACTGTCTCAAAAGCAAACAAACAAACAAAACCACAAAAACAGAATTGGAGAGTGGTGAAAGCCACAACTAAGGTTATAAATATGAACTCTTGTTTAATGCTTTTTCTTAAGAGCATTTTACTATTTAACCACATTAGATAACTGTATAATCCACATATAGAATTACACAAAGTTGTTTCAAATCTACTGTAAAAAGAGAGAAACACACACACACACACACACACACAGAGAGAGAGAGAGAGAGAATGAACCTCACTTATTTCAGAATTAAACTTTTTATTAAAAAGTCACAAATTGATAATGTATCACAAGAAAAAAACTATAGAAAAAGTCATTGTTTTGTATCATATTTACAACACCAAGTTATCTGTGCATATTTCAAATCATAACATTCCTCTGAAACTAAAGAATACAGTACTGGTACCACATTTTAGTCACCAGTCTTTGGAATGGAATATTTTTAGGGAACTAGTATATAAAAGGCAGGCATTGAGATCATGAGAGTAACAACAGTGAATAATTTTTTCATGCGATTAAATCTTAAAATGGTAGATTATCCAAAATGTTTTATTGTCTTTGAAAAATAGAGACCCGGCCGGGCGCGGTGGCTCAAGCCTGTAATCCCAGCACTTTGGGAGGCCGAGACGGGCGGATCACGAGGTCAGGAGATCAAGACCATCCTGGCTAACACGGTGAAACTCCGTCTCTACTAAAAAATACAAAATACTAGCCGGGCGAGGTGGCGGGCGCCTGTAGTCCCAGCTACTCGGGAGGCTGAGGCAGGAGAATGGCGGGAACCCGGGAGGCGGAGCTTGTAGTGAGCTGAGATCCGGCCACTGCACTCCAGCCTAGGAGACAGAGCGAGACTCCGTCTCAAAAAAAAAAAAAAAAAAAAAAAAGAAAAAGAAAAACAGAGACCCAATTCCCTCTCTCTTTCTCTT
This sequence comes from Macaca thibetana thibetana, assembly GCF_024542745.1. Classification (NCBI taxonomy): domain Eukaryota; kingdom Metazoa; phylum Chordata; class Mammalia; order Primates; family Cercopithecidae; genus Macaca; species Macaca thibetana. Next base: position 134,950,313 of record NC_065598.1, read on the forward strand.
CATTCTCCCACTCTTATTTGGATATTCATGCCCTCTTTTCCTATATTGAATTTATAATGCAATTAATATCCTGGAGTTCAGCTGAACCCTGAACAAGAGACACTTTGACTAAAGTTAATAATGTACTAGAGAATATTTAAGAGTTGATATAATTTAAGTGAAAATATTCACCTACAAAAGGTTGGTAGCTCTTCAGAAGTCTAAAGTTAATATTAAGTAACCTGAACAATGAAACCTCCACTATATGTACACACACACACACACACACACACCTTGCACTCTTAATTCAAAGGAGTAAAACTTACATTCCTGCTTTGGATGCATCATCACTCAAACAGTTATAATGGAGATAACAAAAACAGATAAAGACAAAAACCATGATGATAATACCGACTAAAATAAGTAGATTTCTTCTAAGGTAGTTCAATTTTGTCTGCATTGATTCAACAGGTTTATCTCCTGCAAAGAGATTGTATAATCAGAGAAGGTGTTAGGTAACCAAGTTTTTTTTTTTTTTTTACATTGATAGTGGTTTGATAGTGTAGATCGAAATAACATTTCTTCATCAATTATTTTTTAAACCTGATTAATTGTACCACTATTATGTTTTTACCTCATGGATCCAGCCAGTCTAGAAGCTAAATCTGGGAGGCATCACTGACTAATCCATACCATTACCTGGGTTATCCCTGAATCTTGGCTTGCTTATCACATTACCCAGGTTTTTGAATCTGTGTGTGTATGTCTTGCATGTATAAGTGTACTTGAGCGTCAATGTGTGTGTGAATGTGTGTAATTGAAAAGAGATGTGACAAAAACAAACCCTTGTTAAAAACCTACTATATGCTGGAGATCTGGCAAGATGGCCAAATAGGAACAGCTCTGGTCTGCAGCTCCCAGTGAGACCAATGCAGAAGGCGGGTGGTTTCTGCATTTCCAACTGAGGTACCCAGTTCATCTCACTGGGACTGCTTAGGGGTACCCAGTTCATCTCATTGGGACTACAATGGGTGTCGCCCAAGGAGGGTGAGCAGAAGCAGGGTGGGGCGTTGCCTCACCCGGGAAGTGCAAGGAGCCAGGGGACTCCCTCCCCCAGCCAAAGGAAGCCGTGAGGGACTGTATTATCTAGCCCAGATACTACGCTTTTCCCATGGTTTTGGCAATCCACAGACCAGGAGATTCTCTCATGTCCCTACAACACCAGGGCCCTGGGTTTCAAGCACAAAACTGGGTGGCTATTTGCACAGACACAGAGCTAAATGTAGCAGTTTTGTTGTTGTCGTTGTTGTTGTTTTTCCCCCGAGTGGCACCTGGAAGCCCAGTGAGACAGAACCGTTCACTCTCCTGGAAAGGGGGCTGAAGCCAGGGAGCCATGTGGTCTCACTCAGCAGATCCGACTCCCATGGAGCCCAGCAAGCTAAGATTCACTGGCTTGAAATTCTTGATGCCAGCACAGCAGTCTGAAGTAGACCTGGGATGATGGAGCTTGGTGGTGGGAGGGGTGTCCACCATTACTGAGGCTTCAGTAGGCAGTTTTCCCCCTGACAGTGCTAAGGAGGCCAGGAAGTTCGGACTGGGTGGAACTCACCACAGTGCTGCAAAGCAACTGTGGCCAGACTGCCTCTCTAGGTTCCTCCTCACTGGGCAAGGTATCTCTGAAAGAAACGCAACAGCCCCAGTCAGAGGCTTACAGATAAAACTCCCACTTCCCTGGGACAGAGCACCTGGGAGAATGGGTGGCTGTGGGTGCAGTTGCAGTGGATTTAAACGTTCCTGCCTGCCGGCTCTGAAGAGAGCAGTGGATTCTGACAAGGAGGATTCTTCCAGCACAGCACTCAAGCTCTGCTAAGAGACAGACTGCCTCCTCAAGTGGGTTCCTGACCCCCGTGCCTCCTGGATGGAGAGACCTGCCAGCAGGGGTCGACAGACACCTCATACAGGAGAGCTCTGGCTGGCATCAGGCTTGTGCCCCTCTGGGACAAAGATTCCAGAGGAAGGAGCAGGCAGCAATCTTTACTGTTCTGCAGCCTCCACTGATGATACCCAGGCAAATAGGGTCTGGAGTGGACCTCCAGCAAGCTGCAGCAGACCTGCAGAAGAGGGACCTGACTGTTAGAAGAAAAACTAAAAACAGAAAGCAGTAACATCAACATCAACAAAAAGGACCCCCACACAAAAACCCCATCCAAAGGTCATTAGCCTCAAAGATCAAAGACAGATAAATCCACGAAGATGAGGAAAACCCAGTCCCAAAATGCTGAAAATTCCAAAAACCAGAATGTATTTTCTCCTCCAAATGATCACAACTCCTCTGCAGCAAGGGCACAAAACTGGACAAAGAATGAGTTTGATGAATTGACAGAAGTAGACTTCAGAAGGTGGGTAATAACAAACTCCTCTGAGCTAAAGAAGCACGTTCTAACCAAATGCAAGGAAGTTAAGAACATTGATAAAAGATTACAGAAATGGCTAACTAGAGTAACCCATTTAGAGAAGAACATAAATGACCTGATGGAGGTGAAAAACACAGTATGAGAACTTCAGATGCATATACAAGTATCAATAGCCAAATCAATCAAGCAGAAAAAAGGATATCAGAGATTGAAGATCAACTTACTGAAATAAGGTGTGAAGACATGATTAGAGAAAAAAGAATAAAAAACAAAATGAACAAAGCCTCCAAGAAATATGGGACTATGTGAAAAGACCAAACCTATGATTGATTGGTGTACCTGAAAGTGACAGGGAGAATGGAACCAAGTTGGAAAACACTCTTCAGGATATTATCCAGGAGAACTTCCCCAACCTAGCGAGACAGGCCAACTTTCAAATTCAGAATATACAAAGAACACTACTAAGATATTCCTGGAGAAGAGCAACCCCAAGACACATAATCATCAGATTCTCCAAGGTTGAAACGAAGGAAAAAATGTTAAGCACAGCCAGAGAGAAAGGTCAGATTACCTACAAAGGGAAGCCCATCAGACTAACAGAGGATCTCTCTGCAGAAGCTCTACAAGCCAGAAGAGAGTGGGGGCCAATATTCAACATTCTTAGAGAAAAGAATTTTCAACTCAGAATTTTATATCGGCCAAACTAAGTTTCATAAATGAAGGAGAAATAAAATCCTTTCTAGACAAGAAAGGATTTTTGTCTTTTGTCAAAATATTTGTCAAATACTGAGGGATTTTTGTCACCACCAGGCCTGCCTTACAAGAGCTCCTGAAGGAAGCTCTAAATATGGAAAGCAAAAATCAGTACCAGTCACTGCAAAAACACACCAAAATATAAAGATCAATGACACTATGAAGAAACTGCATCAACTAATGTGGAAAATAACCAGTTAGCATCATAATGACAGGATCAAATTCACACATAATAATATTAACCTTCAATGTAAATGAACTAAATACTCCAATTAAAAGATATAGACTGGCAAATTGGATAAAGAGTCAAGACTCATCAGTATGCTGTATTCAGGAGACCCATCACACGTGGAAAGACACACATAGGCTCAAAATAGAGGGATGGAGGAATATTTACCAAGTGAGTAGAAAGCCAAAAAAAGCAAGGGTTGCAATCCTAGCCTCTGAAAAAATGAACTTTAAACCAACAAAGATCAAAAAAGACAAAGAAGGGCATTACATAATGGTAAAGGTATCAATGCAACAAGAAGAGCTAAGTATCCTAAATAGATAAGCACCCAATACAGAAGCACTCAGATTCATACAACCAACTCTTAGACACCTACAAAGACATTTACACTCCCACACAGTAATAGTGGGAAACTTTAACATCCCACTGTCAATATTAGACAGATCAAGGAGACAGAAAATTAACAAGGATATTCACAACTTGAACTCAGCTCTGGACCAAGTGGACCTAATAGAACTCTCCAACCCAAATCAACAGAATATACATTCTTCTCAGCACCACATAGCACTTATTCTAAAACCAACCACGTGATTGGAAGTAAAACACTCCTTAGCAAATGCAAAAGAACAGAAATCATAACAAACAGTCTTTCAGATCATGGTGCAATCAAATTAGAACTCAGGATTAAGAAACTCACTCAAAACCACACAACTACATGGAAACTGAACAACCTGCTCCTGAATGTACATAACAAAATTAAGTCAGAAATAAAGAAGTTCTTTGAAACTGTGAGATCAAAGAGACAATGTACCAGAATCTCTGGGACACAGCTAATACAGTGTTAAGTGGGAAATTTATAGCACTAAATGCCCACATCAGAAAGCAGGAAAGATCTGAAACTGACACCCTAATATCACAATGAAAAAAACTAGAGAAGCAAGAGCAAACAAATTCAAAAGCCAGCAGAAGACAAGAAATAACTAAGATCAGAGCAGAACTGAAGGAGATAGACACACAAAAAACCCTTCAAAAAGAAAATCAATGAATCCAGGAGCTGGTTTATTGAAAATATTAATAAAATAGACCACTAGCCAGACTAATAAAGAAGAAAAGAGAGAAGAATCAAATAGACACAATAAAAAGTAATAAAGGGGATATCACCACTGATCCCACAGAAATACAAACTACCATCAGATAATAGTATAAACACCTTTACACAAATAAACTAGAAAATCTAGAAGAAATGGATAAATTCCTGGACACACACATTCTCCCAAGACTAAACTAGGAAGAAGTCAAGTCCCTGAATAGACCAATAACAAGTTCTGAAATTGAGGCAGTAATTAATAGCCTACCAACCAAAAAAAGCCCAGGACCAGACAATTCACAGCCAAATTCTACCAGAGATACAAATAGGAGCTGGTACCATTTCTTCTGAAACTATTTTAAACAATAGAAAAAGAGGGACTCCTCCTTAACTCGTTTTATGAGACCAGCATCATCCTGATATGAAAACCTGGCAGAGACACAACAAAAAAAGAAAAATTCAGGCCAATATCCCTGATGAACATCGATGTGAAAATCCTCAATAAAATACTGGCAAACTGAATCCAGCAGCACATCAAATAGCTTATCCACCATGATCAAGTTGGCTTCATCCCTGGGATGCAAGGCTGGTTCAACATACGCAAATCAATAAATGTAATCTATCACATAAACAGAACCAATTACAAAAACCACATGATTATCTCAATAGATACAGCAAAGGCCTTTGATAAAATTCAACACCCCTTCATGCTAAAAACTCTCAATAAACTAGGTATTGATGGAACATAACTCAAAATAATAAGAGCTATTTATGACAAACCCATAGCCAATATCATACTGAATGGGCAAAAGCTGGAAGCATTTCCTTTGAAAACCTGCACAAGACAAGGATGCCCTCTCACCACTCCTATTCAACATAGTATTGGAAGTTCTGGCCAGGGCAATCGGGCAAGAGAAAGAAATAAAGGGTATTCAGATAGAAAGAGAGGAAGTCAAATTGTCTCTGTTTGCAGATGATGTGATTGTATTTTAGAAAATCCCATCATCTCAGCCCAAAATATCCTTAAGCTGATAAGCAAATTCAGCAAAGTCTCAGGATACAAAATCAATTTGCAAAAATCACAAGGATTCCTATACACCAATAATAGATAAGCAGAGAGTCAAATAATGAGTGAACTCCCATTCATAATTGCTACAAAGAGAATTAAATACCTAGGAATACAACTTACAAGGGATGTAAAGGAACTCTTCAAGGAGAACTACAAACCACTGCTCAAGGAAATAAGAGAGGTCACAAACAAATGGAAAAACATTCCACACTCATGGATAGGAAGAATCAATATCGTGAAAATGCCCATACTGCCTGAAGTAATTTATAGATTCAATGCTATTCCCATCAAGCTACCACTGACTTTCTTCCCAGAATTAGAAAAAACTACTTTAAATTTCATATGGAACCAAAAAAGAGCCTGTGTAGCCAAGACAATCCTAAGCAAAAAGAACAAAGCTGGAGGCATCACTCTACCTTACTTCAAACTGTACTACGAGGTTACAGTAACCAAAACAGTATGGTGCTGGTACCAAAACAGACATACAGACCAAAAGAACAAAACAGAGGCCTCAGAAATGACACCACACATTTAAAACCATCTGATCTTTGACAAACCTGACAAAAACAATGGGGAAAGGATTCCCTATTTAATAAATCATGCTGGCAAAACTGGCTAGCCATATGCAGAAAACAAAAACTGGATCCCTTTTTTACACCTTATTCAAAAATTAACTCAAGATGGATTAAAGACTTAAATGTAAAACCTAAAACCATAAAAACCCTAGAAGAAAACCTAGGCAATACTATTCAGGACATAGGCATGGGCAAAGACTTCATGACTCAAACACCAAAAGCAATGGCAACAAAAGCCAAAATTGACAAATGGGATCTAATTAAACTAAAGAGCTTCTGCACAGCAAAATAAACTATCATCAGAGTGAATAGGCAACCTACAGAATGGGAGAAAATTTTTGCAATTTATCCATCTGACAGAGGGCTAATATCCAGAATCTACAAGGAACTTAAACAAATTTACAAGAAAAAGCAAATGACCCCATCAAAAAGTTGGCGAAGGATATGAACAGACACCTCTCAAAAGAAGACATTTATGGGGTCAACGAACCTATGAAAAAAAGTTCATCATCACTGGTCATTAGAGAAATGCAAATCAAAACCACAATGAGATACCATCTCATGCTAGTTAAAATGGTGATCATTAAAAAGTCTGGAAATAGCAGATGCTGATGAAGGGAGGAGAAATAGGAACGCTTTTACACTGTTGATTGGAGTGTAAATTAGTTCAACCATTGTGGAAGACAGTGTGGCGATTCCTCTAGGATCTAGAACCAGAAATACCATTTGACCCAGCAATCCCATTACTGGGTATATACCCAAAGGATTATAAATGATTCTACTGTAAAGACGCATACACATGTATGTTTGCTGCAGCACTATTTACAATAGCAAAGACCTGGAACCAACCCAAATGCCCATCAATGATAGACTGGATTAAGGAAATGTGGCACATATACACCATGGAATACTATGCAGCCATAAAAAGGAATGAGTTCATGTCCTCTGCGGGGACATGGGTGAAACTGGAAACCATCATTCTCAGCAAACTAACAGAGGAACAGAAAACCAAACTCTTCATGTTCTCACTCATAAGTGGCAGTTGAACAATGAGAACACATGGACACAAGGAGGGGAACATCACACACTGGGCCTGCTGTGGGGGTGGGGGGCAAGGGAAGGGAGAGGATTAGGACAAATGCCTAATGCATGCAGGGCTTAAAACCTAGATGACGGGCTGATAGGTGTAGCAAACCACCATGGCACATGTATACATATGTAACAAACCTGCACATTCTGCACATGTATCCCAGAACTTAAATTAAAAAACCCAAAAAACAAAAAACAAAAAACAAAAAACCCCTACTATATGTTAAGTCCCTTGCCAGATTCATTTATATAGTATTAGCTAGTTTGGTGGGGACGGGTTGGTATATTGAGTGGGGAAGGGTGGTAAAGGAGGACCATAAGTCTGTCATCTTGACGCTTATATTTTGCTTAAGTTTTTTACACAGAAGTAGAAATATCAGCTGTTGTATTAGAAATTCTTGAAGACCTACTAATGTTAACACTGCTAAAAGCAACAGCAAAGTAACAGCAGATTTCTTAAACACAGCTGGCTTTTCTAATTGAATACTTTAATGTATACTATAACAGATCATAATTTACAAGTTTTAAGGTTAGGCACCTACCTGTAGTAGAAGATCCATTCGTTTGGTTTGTAGTCATACAATTATTTGTCCAAATGGACAGAAGTAGGACACAAATAACAAGATTCATGTCCGCAACTTGGTTCAAATGATTCGTCTACTAATTCTCAAGGTAACTACTGAATTTATGTGGTTCAGAGTGTTCTAGGCATTTATGACATCATTACCATTGTGTGTCATACTCTGACAACATAATCTCACCATGGGGAAGCATAAGCTTCTGTATACAAATTTTACCAGGTGACTTTTTTTTTTGAGACAGAGTTTGGCTCAGGCTGGAGTGCAATGGCATCATCTTGGCTCACTGCAACCTCCACCTCCCGGGTTCAAGGCATGGTGGCTCACAGCTGTAATCCCAGCACTTTGGGAAGCAGAGGTGGGCAGATCATTTGAGGTCAGGAGTTCAAGACCAGTCTGGCCAACATGGTAAAACCCCATCTGTATTAAAATGCAAAAATTAGCTGGGTGTGGTGGTGGGCACCTGTAATCACAGCTACTTGGGAGGCTGAGGGAGGAGAATCACTTGAACCTGGGAGGTGGAGTTTGCAGTGAGCCTAGATTCCACCACTGCACTCCAGCCTGGGCGACAGAGTGAGACTCCATCTCACAAAAAGAAAAAAAAAATTCGAAACAAGAAAATTGAGGCATTATTAATTAGAGAAGGAAGTATTTGGAGAAGGTAAGGGAAAATGGGATAGATTTCCTAGGGAAGCAATACTGGGGCTGAGTTCTGAAAGGTAAGTAGGAGTGAATTATCAGGAAAGCAAAGAGAAGAATATTCTAAGTGGAGGAGGCACATGTGCCAAGGCACTGTGATGGAAGGAAGGGTGGCACGTTGGAGAAACCAGAAGAACGTAAGAGAGTTGAAGAATAATGGGGAAGCACAGAAGAGCTTTGGGTTGTTTGTTTGTTTTTGAGACAGGGTCTTGCTCTGTTGTCCAGGCTGAAGTGAAGTGACACCATCTTGGTTCACTGCGGCCTCCACCTCCTGGATTCAAGTGATTCTCATGTCTCAGCCTCCCAAGTAGCTGGGATTACAGGCTTATGCCACCATGCCCGGCTAATTTTTTTTTTTTTTTTTTTGTATTTTTAGTAGAGATAGGGTTTCACCATTTTGGCCAGGCTGGTCTCGAACTCCTGGCCTTTGGTGATTTGCCCACCTTGGCCTCCCAAAGTGTTGGAACTGCAGGCGTGAGCCACCAGCCTGGCCCACAGGAGAGTTTTTAGCTAAGGATTGACATGTTAAGGTCTGTGTTTTAGAAAAAGCACTCTGGCTGTAATATGGGGAACAGATTGGAGAGGCACAAGTGGAAGAAAGTAGTAAGACAATTAGGAGGATATTACAGCAGTCTGAGAGAGAGAGAATGGTGGCTTAAAGCAGAGTAGTAGTGGGGAAGATAAAGAAAAATGGACCAAAGCCAGGTGCAGTTGCTCATGCCTGTAATCTGAGCACTTTGGGAGGTCGAGGGGGATGGATCACCTGAGGTGAGGAGTTTGAGACCAGCCTGGGCAACACAGTGAAACCCCTTCTCTACTAACAATACAAAAATTAGTCAGGCATGGTAGTGCATGCGTGTGATCCCAGGTACTTGGGAGGCTGAGGCAGGAGAATCACTTGAACTCGGGAGGTGGAGGTTGCAGTGAGCCAAGATCGTGCCACTGCACTCCAGCCTGGGCAAACGAGTAAGATTTCATGTCAAAAACAAAACAAACAAACAAACAAAAACAAAAACCACCACCACCACCAACAAACAAAAAAAGAAGAGAGGTAACGAGGATGATTCATTCATTCAACAAATAAGTACTGAATGTCTATTATGTGACAAGAAGCTTTGGGTTCAACGGTGAACATTCACGTAGACGTAGTCCTTGCCTTCAAGTTCGAAATCTAAAGAGGGTAGGCAGACATATACATAAGCAATCAGTAGGCAGTGTGGGTGTGTACTGTCATGCAGGCTATGGCCAGGGAGCATGTACCACCACTGGAGCACACTAAAGGAAAATCTATTCAGAATGGCAACTCCTGGAGGAGATTGCCCTTAAGCTGAGGTGGGGTTTGTTTGTGTTTAAAACATGAGTATAACTTCCTTGAATCTAAAAAGGAGGGAAAGAAAATTGCATTGCAGACAGAGAAGTCAATATGTGCAAAGCATGGTTGAGGGAACTTCATTTCCATATGGCCAAAATGAAGAACGTCCAGGAGTGGAGGTGGGGGGTGGGGGTGAATTTAAGGCTAGAGTGGGTCAGCAGGGGTCAGATTACTAAAAGAGTATGTGTTAAAGGGTGTTCTTTATTTCAATTTCCTCATCTGTTAAAATAAGTAGAAAAGAGGCCAGGTGCAGTGGCTCACATCTGTAATCTCAGCACTTTGGGAGGCCGAGGAGGGTGGATCACTGGAGGTCAGGAGTTTGAGACCAGCCTGGTCAACATGGTAAAACCTTCTCTCTATTAACAATACAAAAATTAGCCAGATATGGTGGCACGCGCCTGTAGTTCCAGCTACTCAAAAGGCTGAGGCACGAGAATCACTTAAACCCAGGAGGTGGAGGTTGCAGTGAGCCGAGATCGCGCCACTTAAACCCAGGAGGTGGAGGTTGCAGTGAGCCGAGATTGCGCCACTGCACTCCAGCCTGGGCAACAGAGCAAGACTCTGTCTCAAAAAATAAAATAAAGTAAAATAAAGAGTAAAAAAGAAATGAAAGAACGTGTCCTATAAAGGTGACAGTCTTTGAAATTATGCATTTGGGGCCATTGGAATAGAATAAAATTAAATATTAATTGGAAAACTCCCAGCCTGGCCAATATTGTGAAACCCCCTCTCTACCATAAAAAAATACAAAAATTAGCCGGGCATAGTGGCAGGCGCCTGTAATCCCAGCTACTCAGGAGGCTAACACAGGACAATCACTTGAACCTGGGAGGCAGAGGTTGCAGTGAGCTTAGATGGTGCCACTGCACTGCTGCCTGGGCGACAGAGCAAGACTCCAACTTAAAAAAATTTAAAAACCAAAAAAAAAATACAACTCAGTTTTACCCTGAAGGTCTAAATAATCCTGCTCATACTTTTTAACTGTATAAAGATCAGAAAATGTTATTCTATTGCTTTTGAATAAGCTGCTTTTGAAAATTTGAATAGGGCTTATAAAGTAAAAGAATTGATCTGTCACCTTTTTTAAAAAAAGAAATCAGGTTTTTGTTTTTGTTTTTGTTTTTTTCCCCTAGTGATGGATACATGCTAGACAAATATCTTACAGCCAGCATTTCAGAAACAGCTTCCAAATTAATTTGAACATTAACTTCATATTCGCAATGGTTACAAAAACACTTTAGTTTCTTTGGCTTTAACATAGATTTATATGATTTTATTTCATTTGCAAGTTTACATGACTAGCATGTTAGTAATAATAGATGTCACTCAGAAATTCTAGGTATTATTTTGATAAAAAATTGTGCATAATAAGTACACTATAAAGCCCCATTTCTTGCTTCATATTTGTTGTTGTTATTGTTTTGATTGTTGCCAGGACTAGAGTAAAACCCAGTGAGATATTTGCCTCTAGTACAAAATTTAAGGGGTGCTGCAAAATTCAGTAATCAAATAAGATTTTAATGTGATGCTTAAAAATCAAAATTAATGCCAAAAACCTACGACCAACAAAATATTGAACATTTAAATAAAGACAGGATCTGATTCTGCACTTGCATGAGCCTGTCCCACTCCCCTCACCCTAATCCCAGCTCTGCATCTTGAGCCTGCAGGGCCATATTTATTCTTTTCCATTTTAAAAAGCAGAGGGGAAGGGTCCAAGGACTCAGCCAGGTGCTTAACAGGGCTGTGTCCCCAAGACCCCTAGAAATCTCACTAGGTCATTTTCCCCAGAGAGCTGCTCCTGGGCCCTTGTGTAATGATTCTTGGTGAAGAATGGCTGCTCCTGGTTTCTCTCTCCTTGGTTCTCCGGAGATTAACCTGTACCACTTTTCTGATTTCCGCCATTGTATTTGATTATCTTGCTCCCAGTGTCTGGCTGGCATTATATCTAGAGGAATCAGTAGTAGGAAAAGCTCCTAAACTCTTCCCAGCACCCACATGGCAAGTTCGAACCCTTATTCTCATCCAGGTGAGAGGGAGGAACGTTTCTGGGGTTGCCACCTTGGGGAATTTCTACTGCCCTCCTCTGGACCTCAATTGACAGTGCAGTTCCACCTTGGGCCTTCAACTTTTTCCCCCATTTGATTTTTTTAATTAAAAAAAAATATACACCAACCTGGCTAATACGGTGAAACCCCGTCTCTACTAAAAAATACAAAAAACTAGCCGGGTGAGGTGGCGGGCGCCTGTAGTCCCAGCTACTCGGGAGGCTGAGGCAGGAGAATGGCGTAGACCCGGGAGGCGGAGCTTGCAGTGAGCTGAGATGCGGCCACTGCACTCCAGCCTGGGCGACAGAGCAAGACTCCGTCTCAAAAAAAAAAAAAAAAAATATATATATATATATATATATATATATATATATATATATACACCTTATAAAAATTTTAAATCACACAGAGGTATTTCAGACTTCCTTTATCCCTTGAGATCGTCTGACCCCGTTAAAATTGCTTTAAATATTCCTTACTCACAGCTTGCGAAGATGCCTGAAATCTTCATCTCTATGTTTATTTGCACTTTAAAATTGTATTAGGAATATATTAATATTAACCCATTCTCATTATGAAAAATACACAAGACAGACATATACAGAATAAAACGTTATATACTCTTTTCCTTCCCCACTCCACCCTATCCCCATTCTGGAGACAATGACACAAAAATTTCATGTGCATCTCTCAGATCTCTTTCTACATATTTATGTACATATCTATGTACATGATGCACGCCCATACTACATATAAATGGGAACATTCTGTAAGTATTCCTTTTCAGGATTAAAAAAAATCACACAACTATTCATATGCTGATATTCAGAGCAGTATTAGTCACAATAGCTAAAAGGTAGAAGCAACCTAAATGTCCATCAACAGATAAATGGATAAACAAAAAGTGGTATATGCATACGACGGAAAAATATTTAGCCTTAAAAAGAAAGGGAATTCCAATACATAATACAACATGAATGAACCCTAAAAACATTATGCTAAGAAATAAGCTACATATTGTATGATTCCGCTTATATGAGGTACTTAGAGTGGTCAAATTCATAGAGGCAGAAAGTAGAATGGTGGTTACCAGGGGCTGGGCAGAGTGGGGAATGGGGAATTATTGTTTAATGGGGACAGAGGTACAGTTTGGGATGATGGAAAACTTCTGGATATGGATGTGATGATAGCTGTACAGCAACGTGAATCTGCTTGATGCCACTGAAGTGTACACTCAAAAAGGGTTAAAATGGTAAATTTTATGTTATATTAATTTTCTATAATAAAAATATAAAAAAATACATAACTAATTCTTAAACCATTTCCTTGTTAAAAAAAAAAAAAAAAAGGTCAGACGTGGCTGGGCACAGTGGCTCACACCTGTAATCCCAGCCCTTTGGGAGGCCGAGGAGAGTGGATCGTCTGAGGTCAGGAGTTTGAGACCAGCCTGGCCAACATGGTGAAACCTCCTCTCTACTAAAAATGCAAAAATTAGCCGGGCATGTTGGCAGGCGCCTGTAATCCCAGCTACTTGGGAGTCTGAGGCAGGAGAATTGCTTGAATCTGGGAGGTTGTGGTTGCAGTGAGCCGAGATCATGCCGCTTCACTCCAGCCTGGGCAACAGAGTGAGACTCTGTCTCAAAAAAAAAAAAAAAAAAAGTTAGATGTAAACATTTATAAGGCAAAACATGACTGACACCCTTGACCACCCTCCATCCCATTCTTCTTTCCCGAGGTAATGGCTGATATATGTCCCTTGAGTTCTTTTTCTTTGCATTTACAAATATTACAGAGCATAGATCTGAAGCCAAAATTGGTTGAAATCCTGGCTCCACCATTTACTAGCTGGCTGACCCTTGGACAAGTTCATGTCCAAGTTCTGTACTTTAAGATCCACATCTGGGCCAGGCACGGTGGCTCATGCCTCTAATCCCAGCAGTTTGGGAGGCCAAGGCAGGTATATCATTTGAGGTCAGGAGTTCAAGGCCAGCCTGGCCAACATGGTAAAACCCCGCCTCTACAAAAAATACAAAAATTAGCCGGGCGTGGTGGTGGGTGCCTGTAGTCCCAGTTACTGGGGAGGCTGAGGCAGGAGAATCGCTTGAACCTGGGAGGCAGAGGTTGCAGTGAGCTGAGATCATGCCACTGCACTCCAGCCTGGGTGACAGAGCAAGACTCCATCTCAAAACAAAACAAAACAAAAAATCTACATCTGTAAGAAGAATAATAGAATCTTCTGCATGGATGGAACTGGAGATCATTATGTTAAGTGAAATAACCCAGGTACAGAAAGACAAATGTCTCATGTTCTCACTCATATATAGGAGCTAAAAAGTTGATCTTATGGAGGTAGGGAGTAGAATGATAGTTTCCAGAGGCTCAGAAGGATGTGTGTGTGTGGTGGCGAGGATAGGAGGGTGATAAACACAGGTTGGTTAATGGGTACAAATATATACTTAGGAAGAAGGAATAAGTTCTAGTGTACAATAGCATAAACAGGTGACTATGGTTGACAACAACATATTGTATATTTCAAAATAGCTAGAAGAGAAGATTTGAAATGTTCCTAATACAAATAAATCATGAATGTTTGAGGTGATGGATCTCCTAAATACCCTGAATTGGTCATTACACATTGTATGCATGTGTCAAAATTGATCGCATGTACCCTTATAAATATGTACAATTATGATGTATCCAAAAAGTTTAAGGAAAAAAATAATAGAAGCTTCTAAATGGAGATACAATGAGGATTAAATTAAAGAATGCATGTATGACACTTAGCACAGTACCTAGCGTATAATAAGTAGTCAAGAGGGGCCAGGCGCAGTGGCTCACGCCTGTAATCTCAGCACTTTGGGTGGCCGAGTCAGGTGGATCACCTGAGGTCAGGAGCTCAAGACTAGCCTGGTCAACATGGTGAAATCCCGTCTCTACTAAAAATATAAAAATTAGCTGGGCATGGTGGCGGGCACCTGTAGTCCCAGCTACTCGGGAGGCTGAGGCAGGAGAATGGCTTGAACCTAGGAGGTGGAGGTTGCAGTGAGCTGAGATTGCACTATTGCACTCCACCCTGGTCAACAAAAGCAAAACTCCGTCTCGAAAAAATAAAAAAAAAATAAATACGTGGTCAAGAAATATTATTATTGGATATAGTACCCACTTTTAAAGAGTCAATAAAGTAGGCCAGCAGATAATACCTATGATGTTGATATCAGGAGTCAGGGACTGAAGGGAATTTGAGAATAGGGGCCACAAAGAGAAGCAGAAGAGTCCCCAAATGGAAAGTGAGTGGTTGCCAATCAAATCTATTGTTTAACTTTATGCAACAAAAAGTAGAAGAGATATAAGAACACATAGATAGAAGCACAGTTATACTACACAACTTTCAGCACAAGATAAATCAAGCAAATGCAAAATTATTAAGGAGGTAGAATATATAAATAATATAAAATATAATCAGTAGGGTTGATCATATATACATATATATGGAACTTTACAGTCCTTTTCTTTTTCACAGGCATAATGAATTGTTTTTTCTTCTTGGGGGCAGGAAATCTATTATTTTAGAAAACCACTTCTTTCCACCTCAACCAAATGGTCCTGATAAGAACTAACAATCATAGTATCCCTCTCTGCTGGCCACAAGGGTGGGCATGTGGCTCAGGCTAGACCAGTAATCGGTTCCCATCTCTGACCACGGTGATTGGTTTATAGTTGGGCATGTGACTCAGGACAGGCTAATCAGAAGTTTTCCCTGAAGATTTTTCAAACAATCTGGGCTAAGAAATTCCTTTACCACCAGCGGCGGTAAACCTGGAAAAGATGTCCAAAGGTGCCTGTGACACAGCCCCTGATGGCAGGAGTGAGCTAATTAGAAAGGATAAAAGTGGATGGGTGTGGTGGCTCATGTTTGTAATCCCAGCACTTTGGGAGGCTGAGGCAGGCAGATCTCTTGAGTTTAGGAGTTTGAGGCCAGCCTGGCCAACATGGTGAAACCCCGTCTGTACTAAAAATACAAAAATTAGCTGGGCATGGTAGTGCACGCCTATAATCCCAGCTACTTGGGAGGCTGAGGCTGGAGAGTTGTTTGAACCCAGGAGGCAGAGGTTGCAGTGAGCCGAGATCACGCCACTGCACTCCAGCCTAGGCCACAGAGCGAGATTCTGTCTCAAAATAAACAAACAAAGAATAAAAGTGACATAAAGAGAAACAAAGATGAAAGATGGAGAGTCTTCCAAGGAGGGTTACAATTCCTGTTTTCCTACAGCCATCTGCATTGCTGCCCTTCTAGTGGTTTGATTATATGTATTAATATATTCCTTCTTTTTGATTCACTGGTTAGAATTTGCTTTGTGTCATTTTCAACCACAAGAGCCCTAACGAATACAAATTGATGTGATGTGTGTATATAAACAACACGATAATAGCACAGAGGCCCCTGAGCCATTAATTCAGATTGATGGGTCAAAGCCAGGCCCAGCATACTTGTTCTTGGTACTGCAGCCCCCAGCCACACCTCTGTAGCACAGGGGATGCTGCTGAGGTAGAATGAGTCTGACACCCACGTTCACTGGAATGTTAAATGCTCCCTTGCCAGCAGTTACCAACACATCTTCTCTTTGCAGGCAGGGACATTTCTGGTGAGAAGGCTGTTAACAGCGTCCCCTCTTACATCTCTGTGCATAGACCTCCCTGCCAGTGCAAAGGCATGTGTATTCTTACCTGCACACATTCACAACATGCGTACACATGAGTGCCCTCCAGGGTCTTCACACATGCACGTATATGCATGAGCTCTCAGGTAGAACATGTAGGAAGCATCTGTAGTACTAGAAATTGTGTTTTGTTTATTTTTAAATCACATATGCCATATGCCTGTTAATGTGCTCTAGTCATTACCACGTAAAGAATGAATAGCTGGTTTGCTCTGAACTGTCGTCCAGCCTCAATTTATTCAGTGACTGTTATTAATGAAATTGTAATAGGTTGCTTTCGGGAAGGTTTTAACCATCCTCTAAAGGACAGCTTGACATTCTAGTATCCATTTCACACTTCTTTGCCTATTCTGCCATCGTGTGGGCAAGGAACACAAACATCAAGGTGTTAACGACCCAAGGTTGCATTTAAAAGGGGCTCTAATGATTATTATTTTTTCTTTTCTCCAGGGGTAGAGGAAAAGTGGGAAGGACACGGGGAGAAAACACAAGTCCCCTCGCACCACCCTGTAAAAAGGCTGACTACTTTCTTTTTTTTTTTTTTATTTTGAGACAGAGTCTGACTCTGTTGCCCAAGCTGGAGTGCATTGGCATGATCTCCGCTCACTGCAAACTCTGCCTCCCTGGTTCAAGCGATTCTCCTGCCTCAGCCTCCCGAGTAGCTGGGATTACAGGCGCCAGCCACCACGCCTGGCTAATTTTTATATTTTTAGTAGAGAAGGGGTTTCACCATGTTGGCCAGGCTCGAATTCCTGACCTCAGGTGATCCACCTGCCTCGGCCTCCCAAAGTGCTGGGATTGATTACAGGCGTGAGCCACCGCACCTGGCCAAAAGCTGACTACTTTTACTAAATCTTTACAAGGAGTTCAGGTTGGAGGGTTTGCTCATCGGGATGCAGTGTCCCTCAGAGGAACTAGCGCATATTAGCACCACCGTGTGCCAGGCATGGAATTCTCGCAGCAATCCCTTGGGTGGAGGCCAGCTGGGTAAGCATTATCATTGCATTATCATCTTCCTTTTACAGATGAGCCTACTGAGACCCAGAATGGCTAAGTATCATGCCTAAATTCCCACAGGTAGTAAGTGGCAAAGCCAGGAGGTTTTGAAAATAAACTGGGAATATAAACGGAAACTATAAAAAAAATTTCATTAGAAAACTATGTACAAAGAAATACAAATTACAGGAATACAATGGCACACAAGGCTATATATATATGTCTTATGAAGCTCAATAATAAAACCAATACTTATGAATGCACCAACTAACTTAAGGAAACAGCACCACCAATGCCACTGAATCTCCTTGTGTGCTCCTTTCTGACCCTATCCTCTTGTCTCCTTGCCCTGAGATAGCCACTAATCTTTTTTTTTCATTCCCTTGATTTTCATTAATGTTTTATTCCAAAAGTATATGTGTTTAGTTAGTTTTGCTTTGTTCTGAAACGTATAAAAGTGGAAAGAGATTTTACGTTTCTCCTGTGACTTGCTTTATTCACTCAAAGTTGCTCCTGAGATTCATCCATGTTTTTTGGTGTACTTGAGGCTCTTTTTTTTTTTTTTTCGTTATACTTTAAGTTCTAGGGTACATGTGCACAACATGCAGGCTTGTTACATATGTATACATGTGCCATGTTGGTGTGCTGCACCCATTAACTCGTCATTTACATTAGGTATATCTCCTAATGCTATCCCTCCCCCCTCCCCACTCCCCACAACAGGCCCCGGTGTGTGATGATCCCCTTCCTGTGTCCAAGTGATCTCATTGTTCAGTTCCCACCTATGAGTGAGAACATGCGGTATTTGGTTTTCTGTTCTTGTGATAGTTTGCTGAGAATGATGGTTTCCAGTTGCATCCATGTCCCTACAAAGGACACAAACTCATCCTTTTTTATAGCTGCATAGCATTCCATGGTGTACATGTGCCACATTTTCTTAATCCAGTCTGTCACTGATGGACATTTGGGTTGATTCCAAGTCTTTGCTCTTGTGAGTAGTGCCACAATAAACATACGTGTGCATGTGTCTTTATAGCAGCATGATTTATAATCCTTTGGGTATATTCCCAGTAATGGGATGGCTGGGTCAAATGGTATTTCTAGTTCTAGATCCTTGAGGAATTGCCACACTGTTTTCCACAATGGTTGAACTAGTTTACAGTCCCATCAACAGTGTAAAAGTGTTCCTATTTCTCCACATCCTCTCCAGCACCTGTTGAGTTAGGGAGGATTCCCTCTTTTTCTATTGATTGGAATAGTTTCAGAAGGAATGGTACCAACTCCTCCTTGTACCTCTGGTAGAATTTGGCTGTGAATCTGTCTGGTCCTGGACTTTTTTTGGTTGGTAGGCTATTAATTATTGCCTCAATTTCAGAGCCTGCTATTGGTCAATTCAGGGATTCAACTTCTTCCTGGTTTAGTCTTGGGAGAGTGTAAATGTCCAGGAAATTATCCATTTCTTCTAGGTTTTCTAGTTTATTTGTATAGAGCTGTTTATAGTATTCTCTGATGGTAGTTTGTATTTCTGTGGGGTCTGTGGTGATATCACCTTTATCATTTTTTATTGCGTCTGTTTGATTCTTCTCTCTTTTCTTCTTTATTAGTCTTGCTAGCGGTCTATCAATTTTGGTGATCTTTTCAAAAAATCAACTCCTGGATTCATTGATTTTTTGGAGGGTTTTTTGCGTCTCTATCTCCTTCAGCTCTGCTCTGATCTTAGTTATTTCTTGCCTTCTGCTAGCTTTGGAATGTGTTTGCTCTTGCTTCTCTAGTTCTTTTAATTGTGATGTTAGGGTGTCAATTTTAGATCTTTCCTGCTTTCTTTTGTGGGCATTTAGTGCTATAAATTTCCCTCTACACACTGCTTTAAATGGGTCCCAGAGATTCTTGTATATTGTACTTTTGTTCTCATTGGTTTCAAAGAACATCTTTATTTCTGCCTTCATTTCGTTATGTACCCAGTAGTCATTCAGGAGCAGGTTGTTCAGTTTCCATGTAGTTGTGCGGTTTTGAGTGAGTTTCTTAATCCTGAGTTCTAGTTTGTTTGCACTGTAGTCTGAGAGACAGTTTGTTATAATTTCTGTTCTTGTACATTTGCTGAGGAGTACTTCACTTCCAACTATGTGGTCAATTTTGGAATAAGTGCGATGTGGTGCTTAGAAGAATGTATATTCTATTGATTTGGGGTGGAGAGTTCTGTAGATGTCTATTAGGTCTGCTTGGTGCAGAGTTGGGTTCAATTCCTGGATATCCTTGTTAACTTTCTGTCTTGTTGATCTGTCTAATGTTGACAGTGGGGTGTTAAAGTCTCCCATTATTATTGTATGGCAGTCTAAGTCTCTTTGTAAGTCTCTAAGGACTTGCTTTATGAATCTGTGTGCTCCTGTATTGGGTGCATATATATTTAGGATAGTTAGCTCTTCCTGATGAATTAATCCCTTTACCATTGTGTAATGGCCTTTTGGTCTTTTTTGATCTTTGATGGTTTAAAGTCTGTTTTATCAGAGACTAGGATTGCACCCCTTGCTTTTTTTTGTTTTCCATTTGCTTGGTAGATCTTTCTCCATCCTTTTATTTTGATCCTATGTGTGTCTCTGCATGTGAGATGGGTCTCCTGAATACAGCAAACTGATGGGTCTTGACTCTTTATCCAATTTGCCAGTCTGTGTCTTTTAATTGGACCATTTAGTCCATTTACATTTAAGGTTAATATTGTTATGTGTGAACTTGATCCTGTCATTATGATATTAACTGGTTATTTTGCTCGCTAGTTGATGCAGTTTCTTCCTAGCATCGATGGACTTTACATTTTCACATGTTTTTGCAATGGCTGGTACCGGTTGTTCCTTTCCATGTTTAGTGCTTCCTTCAGGATCTCTTGTAGGGCAGGCCTGGTGGTGACAAAATCTCTAAGCATTTGCTTGTCTGTAAAGGATTTTATTTCTCCTTCACTTATGAAATTTGATTTGGCTGGATATGAAATTCTGGGTTGAAAATTCTGTTCTTTAAGAATGTTGAATATTGGCCCCCACTCTCTTCTGGCTTGGAGAGTTGCTGCTGAGAGATCTGCTGTTAGTCTGCTGGGCTTCCCTTTGTGTGTAACCCGACCTTTCTCTCTGGCTGCCCTTAAGATTTTTTCCTTCATTTCAACTTTGGTGAATCTGACAATTATGTGTCTTGGAGTTGCTCTTCTCGAGGAGTATCTTTGTGGCGTTCTCTGTATTTCCTGAATTTGGATGTTGGCCTGCCTTACTAGGTTGGGGAAGTTCTCCTGGATGATATCCTGCAGAGTGTTTTCCACCTTGGTTCCATTTTCCCCGTCACTTTCAGGCACACCAATCAGGCATAGATTTGGTCTTTTCACATAATCCCATACTTCTTGGATGCTTTGTTCATTTCTTTTTACTCTTTTTTCTCTACACTTCTCTTCTCGCTTCATTTCACTCATTTGATCTTCAATCGCTGATACTCTTTCTTCCAGTTGGTCGAGTTGGTTACTGAAGCTTGTGCATTTGTCACATAGTTCTTGTGCTATGGTTTTCATCTCTGTCAGTTCTTTTAAGGTCTTCCCTGCATTGATTATTCTAGTTATCCATTCGTCCATTCTTTTTTCAGGGTTTTTAGTTTCTTTGCGCTGGTTACGTAGTTCCTCTTTTAGCTCTGAGAAGTTTGATCAACTGAAGCCTTCTTCTCTCAATTCGTCAAAGTCATTCTCCATCCAGTTTTGTTCCGTTGCTGGCGATGTGCTGCATTCCTTTGGAGGGGAAGATGCGCTCTGATGTTTTGAATTTCCAGCTTTTCTGCACTGTTTTTCCCCATCTTTGTGGTTTTATCTGCCTTTGTTCTTTGATGATGGTGACGTACTGATGGGGGTTTGGTGTGGGTGTCCTTTCTGTTTGTTAGTTTTCCTTCTAACAGTCAAGACCCTCAGCTGTAGGTCTGTTGGAGTTTGCCTGAGGTCCACTCCAGACCCTGTTTGCGTGGGTATCAGCAGCGGAGGCTGCAGAAGATAGAATATTGCTGAACAGCAAGTGTTGCTGTCTGATTCTTGCTCTGGAAGCTTCGTCTCAGGGGTGTACCCCACTGTGTGAGGTGTGAAGTGTCGGTCTGCACCTAGTGGGGGATGTCTCCCAGTTAGGCTACTCAGGGGTCAGGAACCCACTTGAGCAGGCAGTCTGTCCCTTCTCAGATCTCAACCTCCATGCTGGGAGATCCACTGCTCTCTTCAAAGCTGTCAGACAGGGGCATTTACCTCTGCTGAGGTTTCTGCTGATTTTTGTTTAGCTATACCTGTCCCCAGAGGAGGAGTCTACAGAGGCAGACTGGCCTCCTTGAGCTGTAGTGGGCTCCACCCAATTCGAGCTTCCCAGCAGCTTTGTTTACCTACTTAAGCCTCAGCAATGGCGGGCGCCCCTCCCCCAGCCTCACTGCCACCTTGCAGTTAGATCTCAGACTGCTGTGCTAGCAATGAGGGAGGCTCTGTGGGCATGGGACCCTCTGGGCCAGGTGTGGGATATAATCTCCTGGTGTGCTTTTTGCTAAGACCCCTGGTAAAGCACAGTATTAGGGTGGGAGTTACCCAATTTTCCAGGTGTTGTGTGTCTCACTTTCCTTTGGCTAGGAAAAGGAATTCCCTTCCCCCTTGCACTTCCCAGGTGAGGCGATACCTTGCCCTGCTTCAGCTCTCGCTGGTTGGGCTGCATCCGTGGACCAGCGCCAACTGTCCTACACGCCCAAG
This sequence comes from Macaca thibetana thibetana, assembly GCF_024542745.1. NCBI lineage: Eukaryota > Metazoa > Chordata > Mammalia > Primates > Cercopithecidae > Macaca > Macaca thibetana. Next base: position 134,972,657 of record NC_065598.1, read on the forward strand.
TGAGATGAACCTGGTACCTCAGTTGAAAATGCAGAAATCACCCGTCTTCTGTGTCACTCACTCTGGGAGCTGGAGGCTGGAGCTATTCCTATTCAGCCATCTTGGGTACGTCCCCTGCGATTCTTTTTTCACCAATGTATGGAATTCTATTCTATTCCAATTTTGCCAATGTATAGAATTCTGTATAGAATTCTAGTACATGTCACATGCCAGAATGTACTCATTCATTTACCTGTTGATAGACACTTGGCTGTTTCCAGTTTTTCACAATTACATGCAATGCTGCTATAAATGCTCATGTACATGACTTGTAGGACATGGTGTTAAGAGTTTCTCTAGGGAATATGCATGGAAACAAATGGCCGCATTATAGTGAATACAAATGTTCAACTTTTACAAAGCAATCTAATATCCTTTTCCAAAATGGTTGTATCATATCCATTTATGTTCCTACTGGAGTGTATGGGAGTTTCCATTGGTTTACATCCTTTGCTACCATTTGAAGTTGCCAGAACTTTAAATTTTGGCCAAACTAATGAAGTTAAAATGGCATGCCATTGTAGGTTTCTAGGAGTTTGTCAAATTTTTTAAAGTTTTCAAATTTATTGGCATTAAGTTGCATCAGTTGATGGGGCAGAGAGAGAGCATTCCAGGTTGGGGGAACCACTTGGGAAAGGGTTCTAAGTCAGGTCAGAGGTTGGTGCGTGTAAGGAACAGAAAAAAAGCCAGCATAGATGTTGCATAATGAGTTCACCTCTGCCTTAGGCAGCTAACCTCTCGGTACCTCACATTTTACCTGACTTTACCTACAGCATCTGCCAGACCTTACCTGCTAGACCTGACTGCTTCTGAACAGCTCTCAAGTATTACACCATATTATATGGTGAAATTGTGTTTTAATTTTAACCAGATGGATTCAAACTAGTTCTTATGTTTTTTATCTTTTATCAGATAGCTTTCACATTTGGATGAACTTCCAAAAGCTTATTTCAAAATATCTTTCTGACCATTGCATCACAGGTCCACTGTCAAATCCTCTTTGATCATCAAACAACTTTAAATTTGCTTTGTGAAATGTATTTAGGCTCTCATATAGAGTTCTGAAAGACATGTGAGAATACATTTTCAGGAATTTATTTTAGAGCAAAAAATCAGCTTCCATTTCTTTGGCCTAGAACAAGGAGAGAACCTGTTAACTAGGCAACTGTGAATTACGATTATCTTTGTTCTTTGGGAGATTTTACTGCTGGTCGAGTGAGTCTGAAAGTCTAACTCAGGTTTTGCCCATTGGTTTGCAACATACAGACAATAAAAACAAAACCCAAGATAAGAATTAATAATTATGAAGTAAGTGAAATTTGCCTTTGGCCCTCTGTGGTAGCTAGATTCTGACGATGGCCCCCAGGGAACCATATGACCTGGTATTTGCACCCTTGTGTAATCTCTGCCCACATTAAATATGGGCTGACCTGTGACTGGTGTTAACTAATAGAATGCTGTAGAAGGGACACCGTGTCAGTTCTAGATCTAGCCTTTAAGAGGACTGGCAGTTTCTGCTTCCTATCTCTTGGAATACTCACTTTTGGGAACCCTGAGCCACTGTGTAAAATGTCTAGCCACTCTTCTGCAGAGAACACAGGGAGAGGTCATGTGGAGGGTAGAGGCTTTGAGACCATATGGAGAGACATAGCAGTCCAGCTGTACCAGTGTCCCAGTCAAGCCTTCAGATGACTCCAGCCTCAGCTATCATGTGACTGCAACTGTAGGAGGGCTCCCAAGAGAGACAAGCAGAGCTTCACAGCTGAGCTCAATAAACCCACAGCACCACGAGAGATAATACAATGGTTTTAAGCCACTAAGTTTTAGGGTAGCTTGTTATGTAATAATAGGTAACCAAGGCCGGGCGTGGTGGCTCTCGCCTGTAATCCCAGCCCTTGGAGGCTGAGGCAGGTGGATCACCTGAGGTTGGGAGTTTGAGACCAGCCTGACCAACATGGAGAAACCCCGTCTCTACTAAAAATACATAAATTAGCTGGGTGTGGTGGTGCACGCTTGTAATTCCAGCTACTCGGGAGGCTGAGGCAGGGGAATTGCTTGAATCCAGGAGGTGGAGGTTGCAGTGAGCTGAGATAGTGCCATTGCACTCCAGCCTGGGCAACAAGAGCAAAACTATCTCAAAAAAAAAAAAAAAAAAAAAAAAAAAAAAAAAAAGGTAACCAAAATATAAATTGGTATGTGAAAGTGGAGGGCTGATGTAAGAAGAATCTAAAACATGTGGCAATAGGCAAAAGCTGAAATGGCCTTGTAGAAACTGTTAGTGAAGGCTTGAAGGAAATATGCAATTTTTGGAACTCTCAGTCACCATGTAAAAAGCCTAAATACCAGCAACAGAGTGAGACTCCGCCTCAAAAAAAAAAAAAGAAAAAAAAAAAAGCCTAAATACCTTGCTGGAAAGGCCACCTGGAGTGGAGATATCTTGATATACAAGGAAAAAGAGAAAGGTTCAACCTTCCAAGCATTCCAGATGAGTCTAGCCCAGTTGCCATCTTACTATCTAGTTGCAACCACATGAGATAATCCAAGTGAAACCAGCTAAGGAACTGCCCAGCTGAGACAAGTTCACTAACAGAACAATGTGAGATAATAAAATGGTTGCTGTTTTAAGCCATTACGTTTTGGCGATGGTTGTTATGCACGATAGATAACTGAAACACCTCCTATGGCCTCAGATTTTCATTGTTCATTGACTCTTGTGCTCATACACATTCTGGACTCACAGTTAAAAAGTTCCACCTCAATCTCCCTTCCTTTTGGTAGTGCTACAGATGGTCATTAAGGTCTTGGCTTTGCAGTCATGTGGCCCTCAGGTCAAATCCTTGCTCATGTGCTTATTTATTAACTGATCAAATTTTGGCAGATCATTTAAACATTTTGATACTTTAATAAATTATTTTTTATCTGTCAAACGGGGGAAATGGTGCTTATCTCATCCAAGGCTTGTTATGAGGATAAAATAATCATAAGCATCTTGATTACTTCAAAGCTATGGAAATAAGTTTGCATTATTATTTTTTTCTTTCCTTTCTTTCTTTCTTTCTTTCTTTTTTTTTTTTTTGAGATGGAGTTTCGCCCTGTTGCCCAGGCTGGAGTGCAATGGTGTGATCTCGGCTCACTACAAGCTCTGCCTCCCAGGTTCAAGCGATTCTCGTGCCTCAGCCTCCCGAGTAGCTGGGATTACAAGCACCCGCCACCACACCCGGCTAATTTTTTGTACTTTTAGTAGAGACGGGGTTTCACCATGTTGGCCAGGCTGGTCTCAAACTCCTGACTTCAGGTGATCTGCCCACCTCGGCCTCCCAAAGTGCTGAGATTACAGGCGTGAGCCGCCATGCCCGGCCCTCTATTTTTATTAGAAAATAAGAAATTAGCCACACTAGCCCCACAAAGACTGCAAGTTAGTCAAATTACGCTCTTTCTGAATCCCAGTTTATATCTGCAGAAATACTAGCTAACCACCGGCCACTCACAATATGCAGATTATAGTCCGAGAAGTCACCATTAACTTGGGTTACTGATTTCAATCTGTCCTCTCACAATCCTTGGCCTGTTTCTTTGCCAGTGTCCCTCAGACACTGCCTCTCATTTGGGAACTTGCTTCATTCTCGGCTCCAAGTAATTCCCCTCAAACTCTTTCATAGAACCCATCCATCACTAGCTGAGACTTTTTTTTCCAGATATTTGTCAATCCTAAAGTACCTGCCTAATTGCAACCTTGTTCTGAGACAAAGTAGGCTCCTTAAGTGGACTGAAAAAGCCTCTTCTGGAGTTCAGCTTTCCTTTTCTTTTTCATTCTTTCTTACTTTCTTTTTTTTTTTTTGAGACACAGTCTCACACTGTCACCCAGGCTGGAGTGCAATGGCGTGTTCTCAGCTCATCTGCAACCTCTGCCTCCTGGATTCAAGCAATTTTACTGCCTCAGCCTCCCAAGTAGCTGGGATTACAGGCGCCTACCACCATGCCTGGATTTTTTTTTTTTTTTTTAAGTAGAGACAGGGTTTCACCATGTTAGCCAGGCTGGTCTCGAACTCCCAACCTCAGGTGATCCACCTGCCTTGGCCTCCCAAGGTACTGGGATTACAGGCGTGAGCCACCACCCCCAGCCTGGAGTTTAGCATTCAAGCAAGATGGGGCAATATGGGCTGCATTTACTCTGCCACATGAAGCAACAAAAACAAACAGACAAAGTATGTTTGAAACAGCAGTCTTAAGATGCAAAACATCAAGCAATAGAGGACAGTGATCCTGGGAGATGGAACGTAAGACGAATGCTACAGTGTCCCAGGTTATTACACTAAGAGAGTTTCCAGGCCACACTGCATGAAGGAGGAATCCAGGTGGAGACAGGCAGACTTTCTGAGGGTTTATAATAAATGTAGAAGTATGATATATGGCAGTAATAGCACAAAGGCCAGGAGGTAAGAAATGAAGGTATATGATTGTGTAGTTCTTATACTGTATGTGAAATGGGATAACCATTGGAAGTAGGCTCTGATAAGATGAAGATGTATCCAATAAACCCTAAAGCAATCACTAAAACAATAAAATAGTGAGATATAGCTAATAAGTTAACAGAGGAAATAAAATGAAATCATAAATAAATAATCCCAAATAAGGCAGAAAGGATGAGAAACTACTAATGAGATGATACAATTAAATGTAACTATATCAGTGATCACATTAAATGTATATGGTCTAAACACTTCAGTTAAAGGCAGAGATTGTTATATTGGATAAAAAAGCAACACTCAGCAACCTTCTGCCTATAAGAAACCAACTCTGGATATAAAGACACAAATAGGGTAAAAATAAAAGGATGGCCAGATTGGTCAAAGGGTACAAACTTGCAGTTGTAAGATGAATAAGCTCTGGAAACATAATGTACAGTATGGTGACTGTGAGAGTTTTCAGAATCAAAATGAAGTCACTATACCAAACCCTAACAAAATGGAGTCAGGAGGCCATAATGGAGGGGCTCTAACACACACATGCTTGTGATAAAAAGTATTCCAAGTACTCTCCGAAAACCATAACTTTGCACAAAGACCACCACAATCTTACACAAATAATACTTATGCAGGCTGGGTGCAGTGGCTCACACCTGTCATACCAGCTCTTTGGGAGGCCAAGACAGGCGGATTGCTTGAGCTCAGGAGTTCAAGACCAGCCTGGGCAACATGGAGAAATCCCATCTCTACCAAAAATACAAAAATTAGCCAGGTGTAGTGGTGCACAACTGTAGTCCCAGATACTCAGGAGGCTAAGGTGGGAGGATCAATTGAGCCAGGGAAGTGGAGGCTGCACTGAACCACCATTGCACCACTGCACTCCAGCTTGGGTGACAGAGTGAGACCCTGTCTCAAAAAAAAAAAAAAAAAAAAAAAGTAGGCGAGGCTGTCTGCTCAGCAACTGCCTATTCAGCCTTTGACTGACGCCACCCTTGTTATTAATTATTGTAGCCAAGAATAATTGTTTCAAAATAATTTCTGTAACAGTCTTCATTTTACCTTTATAAGTTTCACCTTGCCTCAGCCTCCCTGGATATGCCTATAATCCATCATAGCACATGTCTTGGATTATAATCCTGCTAATTCCTGAATAAACCCATTATCTTTGCAGAATCTCTCTCCATTGTTATTTTAGGTTGGCATGGTTATAGTTCATAATAAGGTATTCTATACTTGAGATTTACCAGTAGAATAGATCTTAGGTATTTTCACCACACCCAAGAAGAAGTAGCTATGTGAAATGATGGATATGTTAATTAGCTTGATTGTGGTAATCAGTTCACGATGTATATCAAAACATCACATTGTACACTTTAAATATATATAATTTTTATTTGTCAATTGTACCTCAACAGAGCTGGGGAAAAGTGAAAGGATGGAAAAGTATATACTGTGGTAATACTAGTTAAATGAAAGCTGGAGTGGTTACATAAATATCAAAGTAAATTCAAAAGCAAAGATTATTGTCACAGATAAAGGAAGTTGTTTCATAATGACAAAAAGGTCAATTCATTGAGTGGAAATAATAATTCTAAGTGTTTATGCACCTAAGAACAGAACTCCAAAATGTATGAGGCAAAATTGAAGAAGCAGCAAGGATAAATAACAATTATAGTTAGAAATCTCAATACTTCTTCCTTAATTATTGCTACAAGTAGGTAGAAAATTGCAAGATATAGAAAAGTTGAACATGCAGCCATAAAAAGGATGAGTTCAGGCCGGGCGCAGTGGCTCATGCCTGTAATCCCAGCACTTTGGGAGGCTGAGGCAGGTGGATCACAAGGTCAGGAGTTTGAGACCAGCCTGGCCAACACAGTGAAACCCTGTCTCTACTAAAAATACAAAAAATTAGCTGAGTGTGGTGGTGGGTGCCTGTAGTCCTAGCTATTAGGGAGGCTGAGGCAGGGGAATTGCTTGAACATGGGAGGTGGAGGTTGCAGTGAGCTGAGATTGCACCACTGCACTCTGGCCTAGGCAACAGAGCAAGACTGTCTCAAAACAAACAAACAAATAACAACAACAACAAAACAAAAGGACGAGTTCATGTCATTTGCAGGAACATGAATGAAGTTGGAAGCCATCATCCTCAGCAAACTAACACAGGAACAGAAAACCAAACACTGCATGTTCTCCCTCATAAGTGGGAGTTGAAGAATGAGAACACATGGTCACAGGGCGGGGAACAACACACACCAGGGCCTGCTGGGGGGTGGTGGGGCAAGGGGAGGGAACGTAGAGGACAGGTCAGTAGGTGAAGCAAGCCACCATGACACATGTATACCTATGTAACACACCTGCACGTTCTGCACATGTATCCTGGCACTTAAAAAAAAAAAAAAGCCCAGCCAGTGGGGGGAAAAAAAAAGTTGAACAGTACTATCAAGCAACTTGATATAATTGGTATTTACAGAAGACTCTACCCAACAAAAGTAGAGTAACACATTTTTTTCCAAGTGTCCATGGAACATTTACCATAGTGCATAGACTGTGTCGGAAAATAACGATCAAATAATTTAAAAGGATTCAAACCCTACAGAGTAGGCTGTTTGACAACTAGGGAATTAAATTAGAATCAATAACAAAAAGTTCTCTTGAAAATCCCCCACATGTTGGAAACTAAACAACACATTTCTTAATAACATATGGACCCAAAAAGATATCAGAAGGGAAATTAGCAAGTATTTTGAAATGAATAAAAATGAAAATACAGTATAACAGAATTCGTAGAGTGCTACTAAAGCAGTGCTTGGGGGGAATTTATAGCACTAAATGCCTATGTTAGAAAAGGAGAGGCTGGGTATGGTGGCTCACACCTGTAATCCCAGCACTTTGGGAGGCTGATGGGGCGGGGGGGGTGGATCACCTGAGGTCAGGAGTTCGAGACCAGCCTGGCCAACATGGTGAAACCCCATCTCTACTAAAAATACAAAAAATTTAGCCAGGCTGGTGTGGGTGCCTGTAATCCCAGCTACTTGGGAGGCCGAGGCAGGATAATCACTTGAACCTGGGAGGCGGAGGTTGCAGTGAGCTGAGATCATGCCATTGCAATCCAGCCTGGACAAAAAGAGTGAAACTCCGTCTCAAAAAAAAAAAAAAAAAAAAAGCAGAAAGATCTTAAGTCAGTGACCTCAGTTTTCACTTTAAGAAACTAGAAAAAGGAGAGTAAATTAAACTCAACATAAGCAGAGGAAAGGAAAGAATTAAGATCAGAGCAGACGTAAATGAAATGTGAGACAACAATAAAAATCAAAACAATAGAGAAAAATCCAATGAAATCAAATGCTGCTTTTTTGAGAAGGTGAATGAAATCGATAAATCTCCAGCCATACTTACCAGGAAAAAAAAAAAAGAGAGAGAAGAGAGACAAATGACCAATAACATGAATGAGAATGGTTATATCACTATAAATTCTACAGATATTAAAAGGATGACAAGAAAATACTATAAATAAATGTATTCCCATAAACATGACAACTTAGAAAGACACAAATTTCCAAAGTTCCACCAGTTATTAAATGTGAATCCTTCAACAAGTTATTTTAAGTGTCTAGACCTCAGTTTCTTTGTATTAAAATGGTAGAGTTTGTGAAGAGCAAATGAGCAAATGTACCTGAAGTTATTAGCCATTAGTATTATTACTGTTGTTATCTTGGATTCAGACTTACAGAGCAAATGAGGATCTGGATGGGACAGAGAGAAAAAACAAAACATGTGATTCACAAATAGCTACTGTAGGAGCTAGTTGATTTGGTAAAATGCTCTTGGTTGGACCTCTGATCTTGTTCAATCTCATCATTTTTGTTTTAAAAGTTTTCCTGCTCACTAGAGAGTACTTATTGGTGCCTTGTGCATTAAAAACCTGATTGATCACTATCATTAAATTGTGCTGATAAAAGGATTTCTTTTTTTAAAAAATTTTATAAATTATTTCTCTCTCTCTCTCTCTCTTTTTAATTTCTCCTTCTGGAACAGAGCTACCCTATAGGCAGTTTGCCCAGAGTATCCTTTTTTTTTTTTCTGAAACAGGGTCTTGCTCTGTCACCCAAGCTGGAATTCAGTGACATGATCACAGTTCACTGCAGCCTCGATCTCCTGGGCTCAACCGATCCTCCCACTTCAGCCTCCTGAGTAGCTGGGACTACAGGTATGCACCACCCCACCTGGCTAATTTTTTTGATTTTTAGTAGAGATGAGGTTTTGCTATATTCCCCAGACTGGTCTTGAACTCCTGACCTCAAGTAATCTTCCCACCTCAGCCTCCCAAAGTGCTAGGATTACAGGTGTTAATCAATGGATCTGGCTAGATTTCTTAATTCAATAACTGGAAATTTCAATAATCTTTAGCACTTAGGGAAAAAATAATCTTTAAAACATTTAGTTTTCATTCCTGGAATCTACAGCAATAAATAAAGTTAATTCAAACAATTTTACTAGCCTATGGCGCAAAGTGAAATTTAAGGAACTACTCATTAAGTGATCAGGTAGGTGAATATTTTTTTGCCTGGTGTGTAGTCTTTTTCAACTAAAATTCCTCATATGAACTGCTGAAAAGACAAAATTATTTGAGTGACTGTTTCCTCAATTTCCTTCATTTCTTTAAGGAGAAATGACTGGTACCACTCTAGACGCACGGGAAAGAAGTTAATTCATTACACAGGGTGGATGCCTTAGGGCGTCAGAGCTTAATCGCTTTACAGAACCTCAGTTGAAAATGATAATCTACAGAAACAAGGCACCATCCACCCATCGCACAGGGTTGCTCCAGGGATGATCAAGGTCAAATCCTTTAAAATTTCATGTGTAGCAAACTTAATGCTGCACTCTAAGATAATGCAGAGTTACTCATTCATTATAATTAGGATGAAACTTTTAAAAATGTTTATTTTTTTAAATAAAAAACTTATGCCGCTATCTTAAAAACAGGAAATGCAAACAAAAAAATCTTTCATAAACACCACCTAGAGAAAGTCAAATTAATGTTTGAAGTGCATTTCCATCCTGGTTTTTAAAAGCGTATTTATGAATACACGTTTTAAAACCAGGATGGAAATGCACTTCAAACATCTATAGATATATATATCGATCGATATATAGATATCTATATATCAATATATCTATAGATATATAGATAGAGATATCGATAGATACAGATATACATACAGATATACATACATATAGATATACATACATATATATCTATAGATAGATATACATACGTATATATCTATAGATAGATATACATATATAGATATCTATCTATAGATATATATAGCTATAGATATATATATATTTTTTGAGACGGAATCTCACTCTGTCACCAGACTGGAATGCAGTGGCACGATCTCAGCTCACTGCAACCTCTGTCTCCCAGGTTCAAGCGATTCTCCTGCCTCAGCCTCCCGAGTAGCTGGGACTACAGGCACGTGCTACCATGCCCAGCTAATTTTTGTATTTTTAGTAGGGACAGGGTTTCACCCTGTTGGCCAGGGTGGTCTCTATCTCTTGACCTCGTGATCTGTCTGCCTCGGCCTCCCAAAGTGCTGGGATTAGAGGCATGAGTCACCGTGCCCGGCCTATTTAGGTATAATTTTTAATACAAGTGACATCGAAGTTTGAAACCTAAAGAATAGCTTTTCCTTCAACACCAGTCGGTACATAGACTTAAAAATTGATACACAATGATTGTACATATTCTGAAGTACATGTGATATTTTGATACATGCATACGATGTATAATGAAATCAGGACAACTGGGGTATCCATCATTTCAAACATTTATTTTGTGTGTGTATGCTGGGAATATTCCAAATCTAAGGCTTTTGAAGTTGAGAAGGATTTGGAAGAGAAAACTGAGGCCCAGAGATTGGAAATGATTTGACCAACACAGGGAAGAACTTGGGCTGGGGCTGCAGGCTTCTGCTGCATAGCCGGAGATCTTTAGTCTCTCTTCACTGTGCTGCCTGTCGTGGAGATGAGTGATATTCTGGCTTTTATCAAGTATGTTTTCCCTAAAATATCTTTTCCTTTTCCTGGTAAGTATGCTTAAGAGGAATCTAGAGAATAGAGGAAGAAGAAACTTGGTTAACAATTTTTTATTTTTTTATTTTTTTGAGACAGAGCCTTGCTCTGTCACCCAGGCTGGTATACGGTGGTGACATCTTGGCTCACTGTGACCTCCTCCCGTGCTCAAGTGATTCCCAAGCCTCAGCCTCCCAAGTAGCTGGGACCACAGGCATGTGCCACCACGCCCGGCTCATTTTTGTATATATGTCTATATTTTTTTTAGTAGAGATAGGGTTTCACCATGTTGGCCAGGCTGACCTTGAACTCCTGGCCTCAAGTGGTCCACCCGCCTTGGTCTTCCAAAATGGTGGAATTACAGGCATGAGCCACTGCGCTCGGCAATAAACAGCTTTTGATAACTTGGTTAGTTAGATTTTTGTCTGGCTCAACTTTTTGTTGTTGTTGTTGTTAGAAAATTGGATCGGCAGGTCAGACATAGTGCTAGTGAGTGAAATAGACCTAATTACTTTATAACATGTTTTTAATTTAATGTTCAACAAAGGCCAGTTACTCCACACACAAATCAATAAGCAAACAACCAAAGCTGATTGTTGGGACACAAAAAAACATTGCAAGCTGATTGCTGGCTGCCTGGTTTCCTAAGCACGCCTAATGCAATTTGAGATAACCTTGAAGCTTTACACAAGCCTTACTGAAAGAACTATTTTGAAATAGTTAAGAGTGGCCTGTAAACAATTTCAGGTAGCCTGTAAATTGTGTCAAACATCTCAAAGCACCTTTCCAAATTCTGACCGTGTTGAGCAGGAGTTGAAAATGAAGCTCAGAAATGGATGTATGACAGCAAAGAAAGTGGGAAGGACTAGAATGGTGTGGCTTAAGGGGCACCTGGAAGGCTTTTTGTCCCAAAAGCTCTTCCCCATTGCATGTCAAATACCTGAAATTCTTTCATTATAGACTGGAACCAAATGACTAAACAACTGCCTTAGTGTGGATTAGTTTTGGGAGCCGAGGCGAGAGGACCACAAGGGAGCAATTGCTGTGAAGGGCAAGTGGCTTCACCAGGTGGTCTCTCCAGGTCCTTTCCAACTCTGTGGAAATGAAAATGTGGAGGTTTTTGTCGAAGGTTTCTTTCTTTCTTTCTTTCTTCCTTCCTTCCTTCCTTCCTTCCTTCCTTCCTTCCTTCCTTCCTTCCTTCCTTCCTTCCTTCCTTTCTTTCTTTCTCTCTCTCTCTCTCTCTCTCTCTCTCTCTTTCTTTCTTTCTTTCTTTCTTTCTTTCTTTCTTTCTTTCTTTCTTTCTTTCTTTCTTTCTTTCTTTCTTTCTTATTTTTGAGATGGAGTCTCGCTCTGTCGTCCAGTCTGGAGTGCAGTGGCGCCATCTCAGCTCACTGCAACCTCCACCTCCTGGGTTCAAGCGATTCTTCTGCCTCAGCCTCCCAAGTATCTGGGATTACAGGCGTGTGCCATCATGCCCAGCTAATTTTTGCATTTTTAGTACAAACGGGGTTTCACCATGTTGGGCAGGCTGGTCTCGAACTCCTGACCTCAGATGATTCGCCTGCCTCAGCCTCCCAAAGTGCTGGGATTACAGGCATGAGCCACTGCACATGGCCAAAGGTTTATTTCTTTCTAAATGCGATTCTCTTCTAAAACAAGTCACTTTATTTTTTTATTTTTTTGCCAATAGAGCATCACTTGGTTTAACATGCAGTTCTCATGAACTATGTAAAACTGTTCCGCTTTGCAACTCAAATTGTTCAAATGTACTGCTCTGCAAGTTCAATTTTTGATTTGTTTTCTTAAAGTGAAAACTATCTTAATATTTCAAAACAAACGCATTTAACTAAAAGAAGAATATTTCATTCCTATCATAACATATATCTCAAAAGTCTTAAATTACTCTCCTGAATCATTAAAATATCAAAACAAAATTCATCCTTATAGCAATGATAAGAGCTGTGTCCTGAGCCTCACCTAGGATAGGGAGAAAAGAAATCAACATCACTATCTAAGGGGTTAGGATTTGACCAGTGTCCTTTATAATAGTGTTTTAAAAAATATATGTCCTTTCTGTCCATCTTCACCCAGCTTTAATGTTTTCTTAAAATGTGAAGGCATGGATTTTAAATGACTCATTAAAAATATAAATTATAGGCCGGACACGGTGGCTCACATCTGTAATCTCAGTACTTTGGCAGGCCGAGGTGGGCAGATCACTTGAGGTCAGGAGTTCAAGACCAGCCTGGCCAACATGGTGAAACCCCATCTCTACTAAAAATACAAAAATTAGCTGGGTGTGATGGCACGCGTCTGTAGTCCCAGCTACTTGGGAGGCTGAGGCAGGAGAATCACTTGAACCCAGCAGGCGGAGGTTGCAGTGAGCCAAGATTGTGCCACTGAACTCTAGCCTAGGAGACAGAGCAAGACTCCATCTCAAAAAAAAAAAAAAAAATTAGAGATGTTAAAAATGTGTGACAGTATGGATTTAAGCAGGAAATGAAGACAGGCAGAATGAACCATTTTAAGAAAAGGAGAGAGTATAATAATAGTGAATGTGCCCATGAGGTGCTTGCAGTAGCTAATATTATGTCACTGGTAAATCACTACCAAGACGCTGCATTAGGATGGTGGCATTATGGTTTGTGTTTCCTTTCTGCTTTCCAGAGTTTCTGGAATGCTCTTATAACGTTTTTATCAGTAGCTATGTTTGTCTGTATATACTTACATTCTACTGTGATTCACAAGAATACAATAATAGTGTTTTTTGCAAATTGCAATTTTAAAAGTTGTCAGCAGTGAAGCATTAGGATGCAGCTGAATGAGCACTCATTTGAGAAATCAGGAAACCTGGATTTTAACCCCAGTTCTACCACCATGGTCAAGTGATGTTTCCACTCTGTGCCTTGGTTTTCCATAGGTAAAATGAAGAGGGCGGACAAGATGTTCTCCAAGTTCTCTTTGCAGCCCTTAGTCCTCTGACTCCTTTCTGTCAACATGTGTTTAATGATTACTCCATTCAGACTTAAAGTACTTAATATTTCACAAGGTGCACTAAAGTTTAAAGATGGTATGTAATGTCTGGGTGCGGTGGCTCATGCCTGTAATCCCAGCACTTGGGGAGGCTGAGGCAGGCAGATCACCTGAGGTCAGGAGTTCAAGACCAGCCTGGCCAACATGAAAAAAACTCTATCTCTACTAAAAATACAAAAATTAGCTGGGCAAGGTGGTACATGCCTGTAGTCCCAGTTACTCCGGAGCCTGAGGCAGGAGAATCGCTTGAGCCTAGAGGTGGAGGTTGCAGTGAGCTGAGATCCCGCAACTGCGCTCCAGCCTGGGTCACAGAGCAAGACTCCATTTAAAAAATAAATAAATAAATAAATAAATAAAATGAAAAAAAGATAATATCTACCAAATTTTGTTTGTTTCATTTGGAAATGGAAAAGAAACCCTATCTGCCTTATGGTCAAAGCAGCCATCCTAGAGCGGGTCTGACACCACACAAAAGCCATAGAGCAAGGAAAGAATTGACAGGGACTTCTGTTTATTCCAAATATCTATTGAAAATAGAGCCATAAAGAGCAAAAAGGGCTGGGCGTGGTGGCTCACACCTATAATCCCAGCACTTTAGGTGGGCGGATCACCTGAGGTCAAGAGTTTGAGACCAACCTGGCCAACAGGGTGAAACCCCATCTCTATTAAAAATACAAAAATTAGCTGGGCGTGGTGGCACATGGCTGTAATCCCAGCTACTCGGGAGGCTGAGGCAGGAGAACCGCTTGAACTCAGGAGGCAGAGGTTGCAGTGAGCCAAGATCACACCACTGCACTCCAGCCTGGGGGACAGAGCAAGACTCCTTCTCAAAAAAAAACAAAAAAAAAAAACCCCAAAAGAGTAAAAAGGAAACCTGTGTGTAAACATCAGCAGGACATTTGCCCGGAGAAATAAGGAGAGAAACATGGGCCTGGGAATTTTGACTGGATGAATTCCGTGTAAAAGCTTCCCTCTTTGACAGTGGTATGAAAGCAGGTGTGAGCTTTAAGCCTCAGTGCTGACATTAAAAAACTGTGTTATCTGGGTTTAACTGCCCGGAGACAGTAGATAGAAACCTTTTCATCTGAGAGGAGTAACATTAAAGTTGGTACTCTAAAATCAAACTCTAACATTTAGGTGAAGAAAATGACAAAATTTGCCTCAGTGCTCTAAGTACTATAGTCCTGTTTAAACTCTTCCCATCCATTTCAGCATCGTATCAGCAACAGAGACCAAGACTGAGCCCTCGGTATGGCACTATTCTTTGGAGAGACGTACTGGCCACTTGGTGGCAAGTTGACTGCATTGGGCCCTTCCATCCTGGAAACTGATCCTCACAGGGAGAGATACTTATCCAGGCATGGGTTTGCCTTTCCTGCTTGTACAGCCTCAGCCAGCACCAGTCTATGCAGCCTTATGGAATTCCTGATCCATAAATATGGTACCCCACACAGCGCAGCATCTGACTAAACTACCTCTGCACAGCAAAGGAGGTGCAGGAGTAGTTCAAATGCCATGAGCTCCACTGATCATCTCATCTACCACACCATCCAAAGGCAGCTGGTCTCACAGAATACTGGAGCAGCCTTCTTTTTTTTTTTTTTTTTTTTTTTTTTTTGAGGCAGAGTCTTGCTCTGTTGCCCAGGATGGAGGCTGGAGTACAGTGGCACCATCTGCACCATCTTGGCTCACTGCAGCCTCCACCTCCCAGGTTCAAGCGATTCTCCTGTCTCAGCCTCCCTAGTAGCGGGGATTACAGTAATGAACCACCACGCCCGGCTAATTTTTTCTATTTTTAGTAGAGTCGGGGTTTCGCCATGTTGGCCAGGCTGGTCTCGAACTCCTGACCTCAGGTGATCCACCTGTCTCAGCCTCCCAAAGTGCTGGGATTACAGGCGTGAGCCACCACGCCCAGCCTGGAGCAGTCTTCAAAAGGTACAACTGAAGTGTCAGCTCAGAAGAAACATTCTGAAAATGGGGAGCCAACCTTCAAAGCACAGTGTGTTTGTTAAGTCACAGACTGCTATATGGTGCTGTGCACCACTGTTAAGGATACAAGAGTTCAGAATCCCAGCAGTGGAAGGATGAGTGGCCCTGGTTACTTTCACTCTTAACGACCCACTTGGAGCTTATACTTTCTGTCATTTTAACTCTGGGCTCTGCTAAGCTGGAAGTCTTGTTTCTCAAAGGGGATGCACTCTTTCCAGGAAACGCAGCAAGGGTCCCATTGAACTACAAGTCAGGGGTGATTCCAGGGCACTTTGGATTCCTTGTGCCCCAGGACCAGGCAGGTAAGAAGAGCCACTATACTGGCAAGGGTAGTTGATCCTGGCGTTCAGGAGAAGGCATGGCGGTTTTTACACAATGGTGGCAGGGAGGAATTGTGTGGCAATCCTAGGTGATCCTCTTGGGTGCCTCCTGGTATTCTCTTGCCCCATTCTAACTGAATAGGGAAGTACAGTCATTCCAGACTAAGTAGGTCTCAGACCACTCAAGAATAAAGATTTGGACCACATCACCAGGAAGTCAACAAGACCTGCAGAGGAGATAGCTGAGGGAGAGGTGGATTTAGAATGGCTAGTAGAGGAGGGAGAGGGTGACTCTCAGTTGTGGCCCCAAGACCAGCTACGGTGACTGGAGTTGTAGTTCATCCCACTAATAACCTTCCTACCTTTCTCTCAGAAAACAGTGTTCATGGGACAATGCAGGAGCTTCTCCACAAAACCGTGTAGAGTAAATCTGTGTGGCCAAAGATGTGGACGGACAGTGGCAGCAATGAGAATGCACCTCACAGACCTCTTACTACAGGGACCATAATTGGCGAAGGGCCTCAGCTATTGCATTCTGAAATCTATGTGAGACTCTTGTGCTACGCCACCCACGGGTGACTCCCAGCAAGGACTGGGAACTCCCTTAGACTAGATGGCAATCCAGGACACTTCCACCCAACCTTTTCTCCTTGCTTCCTTCATCCAGAGTCAGAATTTCATTGCAGTCCGAGGGTGCTTTCAGACTCTTCAAGCTTCCTCCTTATTTCCTTTCACACAGGTATTTCTTTTAATAACATTCTTGTACATTTAATCCTTTATTGACATCTGCTTTTCAGAGGATCTGGACCAACACAGGGGCAAAGTGGAGACAATTGGCAAATCTTAGAGAATGGTCTGTTTGGGTACTTTTACGATGATTGCAACTCTTCTTTAAGTTTGAAATTATATCAAAAATAAAAGTTGGAAACAGCTGACTTCATGTGTTTGAAAGCACTTACAAAAAATGTCAATCAAATATAAACTCTTAGAAAGTGGAAGTGTCCTGGATTGTCATCTGGTCTAAGGAGTTCCCTGCCTTTGGGAAATCTTTGAGCCAGTCTCTCTCCTGCAACTCCTTTACTATGAGGGGGTAGTCTGGTCAGATGCTATATTGTATGGGCTCCTAGGCCTATGGATCAGGAATTCCATATGCTCACAGATAATGGTGCTGGCTGAGGCTCTATAAGCAGAAAAGGCAAACTTATGCCTGGGTAAATATCTATCCCTGAGCTGGCCGGGTGTGGTGGCTCATGCTTGTAATCTTAGCACTTTGGGAGGCCGAGGCAGGCGAGTCACAAGGTCAGGAGTTCAAGACCAGTCAGGCCAACATGGTGAAACCTCATCTCTACTAAAAATACCAGAAAAACCAAACCAAACCAAACCAAACAAACAAACAAACAAACAAAAAACCGGGTGTGGTGGCTCGGGCCTGTAATCCCAGCTACTAGGGAGGCTGAGGCAGGAGAATTGCTTGAACCTCGGAGGCAGAGGTTGCAGTGAGCCAGGATCACGCCACTGCACTTCACATGGGCAACAGAGCAAGACTCCGTCTCGAGAAAAAAAAAAAAGCCAGGTACGGTGACTTACGCTGGTAATCCTAGCACTTTGGGAGGCCGAGGTAGGAGAATCACCTCAGATCTGGAGTTTGAGACCAGCCTGACCAACATGGTGAAACCCCGTCTCTACTAAAAATACAAAAAATCTACCGGGTGTGGTGGTGGGCACCTGTATTCCCAGCTACTTGAGAAACTGAGGCAGGAGAATTGCTTGAACCCAGGAGGCGGAGGTTGCAGTGAGCTGAGATCGCACCACTGCACTCCAGCTTGGGCAACAGAGCAGGACTCCGTCTCTAAAATATATATATCCCTGTAAAGATGAACTGTAGGTCTTTCCAGAATGGGAGGACCCAATCTAGTCAATTTGCCACCAAGTGGCCAGTAAGTTTCTTTAAAGAACACTGCTGTACTGGAGGTTTAGTTTTTTTTTTTGTTTTTTTTTTTTTTTTTTTTTTTGAGACGGAGTTTCGCTTTTGTTGCCCAGGCTGGAGTGCAATGGCGCGATCTCAGCTCACTGCAACTTCCACCTCCCAGGTTCAAGTAATTCCTCTGCCTCAGCCTCCCAAGTAGCTGAGATTACAGGTGCGCACCACCACGGCTGGCTAGTTTTGTATTTTTAGTAGAGACGGGGTTTCACCTTGTTGGCCAGGCTGGTCTCGAACCCCAGACCTCAGGTAATCCACCCACCTTGGCCTCCCAAAGTGCTGAGATTACAAGTGTGAGCCACTACGCCCGGCCTCTTCTAGATTTATTAGTTTGTATTTTACTCTAAGGAAGAACTGTTCCTTCTACTCCAATAATTAACTCAATAACTAATGAATTAATATCAGTATGGATTCATGGATTCTTATTATATTTAATGCATTATTATGCATTGCTATCATTATTTATTTCAATGCACATATTATTATTTATTTATTTACCTATTTTTATTTTACTTTAAGTTCTGGGATACATGTGTACAATGTGCAGGTTTGTTACATAGGTATACATGTGCCATGGTGGTTTGCTGTACCTATCAACCTGTCGTCTATGTTTTAAGCTCCACATATATTAGGTATTTGTCCTAATGCTCTCCCTCCCCTTTCCCCCAGCTCCCCAACAGGCCCCAGTGTGGGATGATCCCCTCCCTGTGTCCATGTGTTCTCATTGTTCAGATCTCACTTATGAGTGAGAACATGCAGTGTTTGGTTTTCTGTTCCTGTGTTAGTTTGCTGAGGATGATGGTTTCCAGCTTCATCCATGTCCCCTGCAAAGGACATGAACTCATTTCCTTTTATAGCTGCATAGTATTCCATGGTGTATATGTGCCACATTTTCTTTACTAGTCTATCATTGATGGCCATTTGGATTGGTTCCAAGTCTTTGCTATTGTAAATTGTGCTGCAATTAACATATGTGTGTATGTTCTTTTACAGTAGAATGATTTATAATCCTTTGGGTATATACCTAGTAATGGGATTGCTGGGTTAAATGGTATTTCTGGTTCTAGATTTTTTGAGGAATCACCACACTGTCTTACACAATGGTTGAACTAATTTACACTCCCACCAACAGCATAATAGCGGTCCAATTTCTCCTCCCCTCACCAGCATGTGTTGTTTCCAGACTTTTTAATGATCACCATTCTAACTGGTGTGAGATGGTATCTCATTGTGGTTTTGATTTGCATTTCTCTAATGACCAGTGATGATGAGCTTTTTTTCATATGTTTGTTGGGCACATAAATATATTTTTGAGAAGTATCTGTTCATATCCTTTACCCACTTTTTGATTTTTTTTTCTTGTAAATTTGTTTAAGTTACTTGTAGATTCTGGATATTAGACCTTTGTCAATGAATAGATTGCAAAAATTTTCTCCCATTTTGTAGGTTGCCTGTTCTCTCTGATTACATTTTTTTTTTTTCCTGAGCAGAAGCTCTTTAGTTTAACTAGATCCCATTTGTCAATTTTGGCTTTTGTTGCAATTGCTTTTGCTGTTTTAGTTATGAGGTCTTTGTCCATGCCTATGCCCTGAATGGTATTGCCTAGGTTTTCTTCTAGGGTTTTTTATAGTTTTAGGTTTTACATTTAAGTCTTTAATCCATCTTGAGTTAATTTTTGTATAATGTGAAAGGAAGGGATCCAGTTTCTGTTTTCTGCATATGGCTAGCCAGTTTTCCCAGCACCATTTATTAAATAGAGAGTCCTTTCCCCATTGCTTGTTTTTGTCAGGTTTGTTAAAGATCAGATGGTTGTAGATGTGTGGTGTTATTTCTGAGGCCTCTGTTCTGTGCCATTGGTTTATATATCTGTTTTGGTACCAGTACGATGCTATTACTATGCTGATTACTGTAGCCTTATAGTATAGTTTGAAGTCAGGTAGCATGATGCCTCCAGCTTTGTTCTTTTTGTTTAGGATCGTATTGGCTATATGGGCTCTATTTTGGTTCCATACGAAATTTAAAGTAGTTTTCTTCTAGTTCTGTGAAGAAAGTCAGTGGTAGCTTGATGGGAATAGCATTGAATCTATAAATTACTTTGGGTAGTATGACCATTTTCACAATATTGATTGTTTTACCCATGAGCATGGTATGTTCTTCCATTTGTTCGCATCCTCTTTTATTTCCTTGAGCTGTGGTTTGTAGTTCTCCTTGAAGAGGCCCTTCATATGCCTTGTAAGTTGTATTCCTAGGTATTTTATTTTCTTTGTAGCAATTGTGAATTGGAGTTAACTCATGATTTCGCTCTCTGTCTATTATTGGTGTATAGGAATGCTTGTGATTTTTGCACAAGAATTTTGTATCCTGAGACTTTGCTGAAGTTGTTTACTAGCTTAAGGAATTTGGGGGCTGAGATGATGGGGTTTTCTAAATATACAATCATTTCGTCTGCAAATAGAGACAATTTGACTTCCTCTCTTCCTATTTGAATACCTTTTATTTTTTTCTCTTGCCCGATTGCCCTGGCCAGAACTTCCAATACTATGTTGAATAGGAGTGGTGAGAGAGGGCATCCTTGCCTTGTGCCAGTTTTCAAAAGGAATACTTCCAGGTTTTGCCCATTCAGTATGATATTGGCTGTAGGTTTGTCATAAATAGCTCTTATTATTTTGAGATACGTTCCATCAATACCTAGTTTTTTGAGAGTTTTTAGCATGAAGGGGTGTTGGATTTTATCAAAGGCCTTTTCTGCATCTATTGAGATAATCATGTGGCTTTTGCCATTGGTTCTGTTTATGTCATGGATTCTGTTTATGTGATGGATTACATTTATTGATCTGCATATGTTGAACCAGCCTCACATCCCAGGTATGAAGCTGACTTGATCATGGTGGATAAGCTTTTTGATGTGCTGCTGGATTTGGTTTGCCAGTATTTTATCGAGGATTTTTGCATCGATGTTGAGAATCTGACTGAGGGGCATAAGGCAGAAAAAGAGACTGAGGCAAGTTTTAGGGCAGGAGTGGAAGGCAAGAATTGATGTTGCTGCAGACCCATTTGAATTCACTGCTGAAATAAACAAGCAGAAGATGGCCACCTAGGAACAGCTCCAGTCTGCAGCTCCCAATGAGACCAACGCAAAAGGCAGGTGATTTCTTCATTTCCAACTGAGGTACACTGTTCATCTCACTGGGACTGGTTAGGCAGTGGGTGCAGCCCACGGAGGCCAAGCAGAAGCAGGGTGGGATATTGCCTGACCTGGGAAGTGCAAGGGGCAGGGGAGCCTGTCTTTCCCAGTCAAGGAAAGCTGCGAGGAATTTTGCTATCTCGCCCACACACGACGCTTTTCTCATAGTTTTTGCAATCCGCAGACCAGGAGATTCCCTCATGTGCCTACACCACTAGGGCCCTGGGTTTCAAGAACAAAACTGGGCAGCTGTTTGGGCAGACACCAAACTAGCTGCAGTTTTTCTTTTTCGTACCCCAGTGGCACCTGAAACCCCAGTGAGATAGAGCCATTTACTCCCTTGGAAAGGGGGCTGAAGCCAGGGAGTGAAGTGGTCTTGCTCAGCAGGTCCCACTCCCACAGAGCCCAGCAAGCTAAGAACCACTGGCTTGAAATTCTCACTGCGAGCACAGCAGTCTGAAGTCAACCTGGGATCATCAAGCTTGGTTGGGGGAGGGGTGTCCACCATTACTGAGGCTTGAGTAGGTGGTTTCCCCCTCACGGTGCTAAGGACTGGGCAGAACTCAACACAGCACTGCAAAGAGGCTGTGGCCAGACTGCCTCTCTAGATTCCTCTTCACTGGGCAGGGCATCTCTGAAAGAAAGGCAGCAGCCCCAGTCAGGGGATTATAGATAAAACTCCCATCTCCCTGGGACAGAGCACCTGAGGGAAGGGGCAACTGTGGGTTCAGCTTCAGCAGACTTAAATGTTCCTGCCTGCCAGCTCTGAAGAGAGCAGCTGATTCTGACAAGGAGGGTTTTACTAGGACAGTGCTCGAGCTCTGCTAAGGGACAGACTGCTTCCTCAAATGGGTCCCTGACCACTGTGCCTCCTGACTGGGAGAGACCTCCCAGCAGGAGTTGACAGACACTTAATACAGGAGAGCTCCAGCTGGCATTGGCTGGTGTCCCTCTGGGAAAAGCTTCCAGAGGAAGGAGCAGGCAGCAATCTTTGCTGTTCTGCAGCCTCTGCTGGTGATACCCAGGCAAATATGGTCTGGAGTGGACCTCCAGCAAACTGCAGCAGACCTGCAGTAGGGGGCCTGACTGTTAGAAGACAAACTAAAAACAGAAAGCAATAACATCAGCATCAACAAAAAGAATCCCCACACAGAAACCCCATCCAAAGGTCATCAACCTCAAAGATAAAAGGTAGATAAATCCATGAAGATGAGGAAAACCCAGTGCAAAAAGGGTGAAAATTCCAAAAACCAGAATTACTCTTCTCCTCCAAATGATCACAGCTCCTCCCCAGCAAGGCCACAAAACAACAGAGAATGAGTTTGACGAATTGACAGAAGTTGGCTTCAGAAGGTGGGTAATAACAAACTCCTCTGGGCTAAAGGAGCACGTTCTAACAAAATGCAAGGAAGCTCAGAACCTTGACAAAAGGTTACAGGAACTGCTAACTAGAATAACCAGTTTACACAAGAATATAAATGAACTGGTGGAGCTGAAAAACACAACACGAGAACTTCGTGATGCATATACAAGTGTCAACAGCCGAATCAATCAAGCAGAAGAAAGGGTATCAGAGATTGAAGTTCAACTTACTGAAATGAGGCGTGAAGAAAAGATTAGAGAAAAAAAATTGAAAAGGAATGAACAAAGCCTCCAAGAAACATGGGACTATGTGAAAAGACCAACCTACAATTGATTAGTATACATGAAAGTGACAGGGGGAATGGAACCAAGTTGGAATACACACTTCAGGATATTATCCAGGAGAACTTCACGAACCTAGCAAGACAGGCCAACTTTCAAATTCAGGAAATACAGAGAACACCACTAAGGCACTCCTGGAGAAGAGCGACCCCAAGACACATAATCATCAGATTCTCCAAGGTTGAAATGAAGGAAAAAATGTTAAGGGCAGCCAGAGAGAAAGGTCAGGTTACCTACAAAGGGAAGCCCATCAGACTAACAGCGGATCTCTCTGCAGAAACCGTACAAGCCAGAAGAGAGTGGGGGCCAATATTCAATATTCTTAAAGAACAGAATTTTCAACCCAGAATTTTCATATCCAGCCAAACTAAGTTTCATAAATGAAGGAGAAATAAAATCCTATCCAGACAAACAAATACTGACAGATTTTTTTGTTGTTGTTGTTACCAATCAATTCAACAAGAAGAGCTAAGTATCCTAAATATATATGCACACAATACAGGAGTACCCGGATTCATAAAACACATTCCTGGAGACCTACAAAGAGATTTAGACTCCCACACAATAATAGTGGGAGGCTTTAACACCCCACTGTCAATACTAGACAGATAAATGAGACAGAAAATTAACAAGGATGTTCACGAGTTGAACTCAACTCTGGACCAAGCGGACCTAGTACACATCTACAGAACTCTCCACCCCAAATCAATAGTATACACATTATTCTCAGCACCACATAGCACTTATTCTAAAATCAACCACATAATTGGAAGTAAAACACTCCTCAGCAAATGCAAAAGAACAGAAATCATAACAAACAGCCTCTCAGACCATAGTGCAACAAATTAGAACTCAGGATTAAGAAACACACTCAAAACCGCACAACTACATGGAAACTGAACAACCTGCTCCTGAGTGACTACTGGGTAAATAATGAAATTAAGGCAGAAATAATGAAGTTCTTTAAAACCAATGAGACTAAAGAGAAAATGTACCAGAATTTCTGGCACACAGCTAAAGCAGTGTTTAGAGGGAAATTTATAGCACTAAAGGCCCACATTGAGAAAGCGGGAAAGATCCAAAATGGACACCCTAACATCACAATTAGAAGAACTAGAGAAGCAAGAGCAAACAAATTTAAAAGCTAGCAGAAGACAAGAAATAACTACGATCAGAATGGAACTGAAAGAGATAGAGGCACAAAAAAACCCTCCAAAAAATCAATGAATCCAGGAAGTGGTTTTTTGAAAAGATTAAAAAAATAGATAAAATGCTAGCCAAACTAACAAAGAAGAAAAGAGAGAAGAATCAAATAGACACGATAAAAAATGATAAAGGGGATATCACCACTGATCCCACAGAAATACAAACTACCATCAGAGAATACTGTAAACACCTTTATGCAAATAAACTAGAAAGTCTAGAAGAAATGGATAAATTCCCGGACACATACACCCTCCCAAGACTAAACCAGGAAGAAGTCAAATCCCTGAACAGACCAGTAACAAGTTCTGAAATTGAGGCAGTAATTAATAGCCTACCAACCAAAAAAAAGCCCAAGACCAGACAGATTCACAGTCAAATTCCATGAGAGGTACGAAGAGGAGCTGGTACCATCCCTTCTGAAACTATGCCAAACAATAGAAAAAGAGGGACTCCTTCCTAACTCATTTTATGAGGCCAGCATCATCCTGATTCCAAAACCTGGCAGACACAAGAAAAAAAGAAAATTTCAGGTCAATATCACTGATGAACATTGATGCAAAAGTCCTCAATAAAATACTGGAAACTTCTTCAAAAGACCTACTATTCAGACTGTCAGGGATGGGGCTGAGGAATATGTAGTTTCATAGCCTCATCAGGTGATTCTTATGCACGTTCAAGTTTGAACTGGAGGTATAAGGACTGTAGCTCTGGTAACTGACAGGTTTGAAATCTGGCCCTGAAAATTTCTAGCTAACTATGGGCCAGTCGTCTAACCCCTCTGAGCTTTAGTTCCCTCATCTGTAAAATGTGAATAAAATAATAATGCCTACCTCGTAGAGTGGTTTTGATGATTAAATAAGCTATTACATGCAAAGCCCTTATCACCTCACATGACTAGCACTCAATGAATGGTAACTATTATTTATAAAGCACAAGCCCAGATTTTTAATTGTTTTGCTCTTATAGTTCCCAATAAACGTTGGCTATTATTATCATAGGTTAGAAGGAGACCACGGAGAGGCAGTGTGGTATAGTAAAATGAGCACAGGACATGGAGTCAGATCTGGATTCAAGTCTAAGCTCTGCCCTTATAGGCTGTGATCATTAACAAATCACGATCTGTGTGAGCCTCCGTTTCCTCTTCCATAAGATAGTGATAATAACAGTATCTTCATCCTGGAGTTGTAATAATTCAATGACATAATCCACTTAAAGAACTTGGCATTCAGTAAGCACTTACTACATAATGTCAAACTTTGTCTCCCCATCCACCCCTCCTGAAGCCTCACTGTAGTAATCAAAATGATGGACTGGCTAAGGATGATACAGGTACAGCCTATGGAAAAATTCTCTAAGAAGTCTAGTCTAGTGATTTTTACCTAGTTTAGATTTTGCCATTGGTAATTTTCTGAACTTGGATCCTTTTACTCTATGATCTCTTCTTACTATGACTTCTGCATTTGTAAACCTCACCATACCCCTGCTTATTAAAACAGATGCATTTGTGGTTAGTGATTATCATTGCATCTCTTTTTCTGGTTAAAAGCTAAACATGTTCCTAGTCCAAAACTTCAGAATGATCCAAGGGTTCCACGAAACCACATGGCAGACATGTATAAATCATTAGTAAATTTTAAGATCTAAGTAAATCACATCAATATTTAAATAGTCACCCTTCTATCTTCTGATTTGCATATTTAGTCAGCAGTAAAATACATTTTTGTAAATCTCCGATGTTTCAGAAGTTGGCAATTGCTAGAAAAAATGATCTTACCTGATTAGACAGACTCGGGCATAGTTACCAGTTGGCCAATTCCTGCCAGTATGGGAAAGAGGACACTAATATGATGGAAACCAGGAGTCTGCAAGGCTTAGACATCTACTTTGGTCTAGATTGTCAAGGTCGTGACCATGTCAGCAGAAGGGCAGTTAACTCTAGTCATTTACCTTGTCAAGACTAGGGTCCAAATAGAAAATTTCAGTTAGGAAGAATAAGTTCAATAGATCTATTGTACAACATGGCGACTATAGTTAATAACAATGTATTGTGTTCTTAAAATTGCTGAGAGTAGATTTTAAGTGTTCTCACCACAAAATAATAAGTATGTGAGGTAATGCTTATGTTAATTAGCTCAATTTAGCCACATTCCCCAATTCATACATATTTCAAAACATGTTATATATGACAAATACATATAATTATGATATTTCAACTTAAAATCAATCAATCAATGTTAAACAAAACTCCATTAATGAATACTTCAGAGAATGACACCGGTCAGTGAGTACCTATCCTCCTACAGCAGTAGAGATGTGTGTGCAAGTGTATGGTAGACGCACCTGGCAGGGAAGTTAAACTTAAGCATAATCTGAGAATTACCCTGTATGGCAGATGCACCTGAGTGTGTGCTCTGAGCTAAGGAATCCAGAAATGGCCAACTAGGAGATACATTCCTCGTCTATACATCCAGGAGGAACATCTGAACCCCTGGCCATCCAGTGGAATGTAGAAGGGAGTGAGGCCCTTTGTTTTGGGTTAAATGAAATTTGCTGGGTGGAGGTTGTTAGGGGGAGGGTGCTAAGTGAATATGTTATATAAACTGGTTGCTTTTTGTAAGCTGTTGTTGTTGTCCTGCCCAGCCCACCACCACTGGACTTTCCCTGTATGTAAGGTGATTCTTCTGTCTGGCCCAGCACCACTGGACCATCCCTGTATATGTTTCCTGCTAATGAAATCCTATGTCTCATTTGCTGACTCTGGGTCTCTTCTTTGGCCTCTTGAACCCGGCGCCATCCCTGTTGAAGTTAATTGGAGTCTAGTATGACAGCAAGTACCTGCAATGCAAAGTAATATCTTATTAAGTGTCCTGTGGGTGGTACAGACCCTACATCTTACGGGGGCTATGAGGAAGGAGAAGCATATCAGACTCTTCAAGAGCAGGTGCACTTTGGAAAAACATTTAAGGTACCTACAGATTTGTAATATAAATGTAAAAAACAAATAAAGATCTATAATATTAATATATTATTGGCTGGGGCCAATATGCAAATAAGAAAGCATGGTTAGGGCCATGAGTTGAAACAGGTCAAGAATATGACAGCCATTCTACCCAGTCAACAGATTTTTGTTTAGACACTGTTCTTGGCACTAGGGAGACAGCAGTGAACAAGGTAGATGACACCTATCTTGAGCAAGATAGTTAACCTCTCTACATCTCATGTCATCTTTAAAATGGGAAGAACATTCATTATTCCTACCTCATGGGGTTGGTGTGAGGATTAAAGGAGGGCAAAGAGTATAAGGTGTTTTGCATTATGTACTTCAGAGTAGACACATCATAAATGAAATAATAAGCCTGCTGGGGAAAATAAGTGGTTCATCAGCTTGGCTGTGAAGATGTATATGGTTTTGATAGGCAGAGACAAAAGGAAGATGTTTAAGTAGAGAGAACAGCGTTAATTAATTAAGTCACTCACGCAAAGAAACTTTTTGACATTGGCATTCATAGACATGTTTCATTTACATGAATTCAGCTATATACACTAGGAGAAAATTGTCTAAATAGTACAGGCAAATTATCCCACCATTATATTCAGTTAATATATACCCTGGATTGAGTGTGAAATGAAAGGCATGAATTTGTTCTTTCGTCTCATAGTGTGAACACCTCACTTTGCTGAACGTCATTCTTTTGTTTAGATATGTATTTTTCATGTAGTGTGGTCAGCCACGAGTGCAAGCCAATTACTTAATCTGAGGATCAAACAAAAGGAACAACCCAGTCATCTGCTCCTACACTGGAGGAAAAGCTGGCAGTGCTGAACTTTCTGAGAAAAGAATGTCATTCTTCAATGTTGCACCTTCCTAAGGCATTACGCAAAGTCATTTTACCAGATGATTTTCATTTTACATGTTGATTTTAGGACATATCTTGTGTTTAAGGAATGACTTCACTATGTGTGTCAGGAATCATGCTAGACGCTGGTTATACAGTGATTTCAAAAAACCCGTCAATGTACAAATCTATGTCCAGCAAAAAATCTTGTAAACATAAAGGCAAATTGTGTTGCCAGCATATCTAATATATGAAAATGCTAAGGAAAATTTATAAAAATGATAAAACAAGATGGAAATTCAGACATAAGGTAATAAATGAAGAGCACTGGAAATTCTAAATAGGTAGTAAAATATAACACATTATTTTCCTTCAAATTTTTAAAGGGCAATTGAATGTTGAAATCATATACTAACAGCAACATATTTGAGGTGTTATAAGTAAAAGTAAAGCAAAACGACAGCACTAAAAGCAAAAAGGGTGTAAACATCATGACATAATTTTAATGTTATTATACATAAATGCTGTATTATTTGTTTTTTATAATTTTGACTTTTATTTTACATTCAGGGGGAACATGTGCAGGTTTATTACATGGCTATATCACATGATGCTCAGGTTTAGGGTATGACTGATCTCATCATCCAGGTAGAGGGCATAGTACCCAGTACTTAGTTTTTCAACAATTACCTCTCTCCCTCCCCCTGTAGTAGTCCTCAGTATCTGCTGTTGCCTTTTTTATGTCCATGAGTACCCAATGTTTAGCTCCCACTTGTAAGTGAGAACGTGTGACATTTGGTTTTCTGTTCCTGCATTAATTCACTTAGGATAATGGCCTCCAGCTGCCTCCATGTTGCTACAAAGGACATGATCTTACTCTTTTTTATGGTTGTATAGTATTCCATGGCATATGTGTACCACATTTGCTTTATCCAATCCACCATTGATGAGTACCTAAGTTGATTCTATCTCTTTGCTGTTGTGAATAGTGCTGTGATAAACATTTGAATGCATATGCTTTTTGGTAGTATAATTGCTGAGTTGAATGGTAGTTCTGTTTTAAGTTCTCTGAGAAATCTCCAAACTTAATTCCACAGTAGCTAAATTAATTTACACTTCCACCAACACTGTATACACATTCTCTTTTCTCCACAGCCTACCAGCAACACAATAATAGTGGGGGAACTCAGTACTCCACTGACAGTACTAGACATGCCATCAAAGCAGAAAATCAGCAAAGAAACAATGGACTTAAACAATACACTAGAAAAAGTGGACTTAACAGATATTTAGAAAGCATTCTACCTAAGAACTGCAGAATATATATTATTTTTATCGGCATATAAAACATTTTCCAAGATAGACCATACAGTAGGTCACAAAACAAGTCTCAATAAATTTAAGAAAATCGAAATTATATCAAGTATCCTCTCAGACCACAATGGAATAAAATTGGAAATTAACTCCAAAAGGAATCCTCAAAACTATAAAAATATATGGAAATTAAATAATCTACTCCTGAATGATCTTTGGATCAACAATGAAATCAAGATGGAAATTTAAAATTTCATTAAACTGAATGATAATCATGACAGGTTATCAAAACACCTGAGATACGGCAAAAGCAGTGCTAAGAGGAAATTTCATAGCATTAAATGTCTACATCAAAAAATTTGAAAGAGCACAAATAGACAATCTAAGGTCACACCTCAAGGAACTATGGAAACAAGAACAAGCCAAACCCAAACCCAGCAGAAGAAAAGAAATAACAAAGATCAGAGTAGAACTACATGAAATTTAAACAAAAAGAAAAATACAAAAGATAAATGAAACAAAAAGTTGATTATTTGAAGAGATAAACAAAATTAAGAGATCATTAGCAAGGTTAACCAAGAAGAGAAGAGACAAAATCCCAATAAGCTCAATTAGAAATGAAACAAGAGGTATTACAACTGGTACCACAGAAATACAAAAGATCATTCGAGGCTACTATGAAAACCTTTATGGGCACAAACTAGAAAATCTAGAGGAGGTGGACAAATTCCTGGAAATTTTCAACCCTCCTAGATTAAATCAGGAAGAAATAGAAACTCTCGCACGCAATGACACCCACAGGCTCAAAATAAAGGGATGGAGGAAATCTACCAAGCAAATGGAAACCAGAAAAAAGCAGAGCTCACAATCTCAGACAAAACAGACTTTAAACTAGCATATGAGATGGGTCTTTTGAAGGTAGCATACCTACCAGCAGGTCTTGCTTCTTTATCCAACTTGCTACTCTGTGACTTTTAACTGGAGAATTTAGCCTCTTTACATTCAAGGTTAGTATCGGTATGTGTGGATTTGATCCTGTCATCATATTGTTACATGGTTATAATGCCAACTTGTTTGTGTGGTTGCTTTATAGTGTCAGTGGTCCATGTACTTAAGTGTTTTTGTAGTGGCTGGTAATGGTCTTTCCTTTCCATATTTATTGCTTCTTTTAGGAGCTCTAAAAAGGCAGGTCTGGTGGTAACAAATTCCCTCAGCATTTGCTTGTCCAAAAAGGATCTTTTTTCTCCTTTGCTTATGGAGTTTAGTTTGGCTGTATATGAAATTCTCTGTTGGAATTTCTTTTCTATAAGAATGTTAAATATAGGCCCCCAATCTCTTTTGGCTTGAAGGGTTTCTGCTGAGAGGTCTGCTGTTAGTCTGATGGGCTTCCCTCTGTAGCTGACCTGGCATTTCCCTCTAGCTGCCTTTAACATTTTTTATTTCTTTCATTCTGATCTTGGAGAATCTGATAATCATGTCTTGGAGATGATCTTCTTGTGAAGCATCTTGCTAAAGTTCTCTGTATTAGCTTAATTTTAATGTTGGCCTCTCTAAATAGGTTGCAGAATTTCTCATGGATGATAACCTGAAATAAGTTTTCCAAGTTGCTTCCATTCTCCCCATCTCTTTCAGGGATGCCAATGAGTTATAGATTTGGTCTGTTTACATAATACCATATTTCTCAGAGGTTTTTTTTCCATTCCTTTTCATTCTTTTTTTAAAAATTTTTCTCAGAAAGCCAGTCTTCAAGCTCTAAGATTCTTTCCTTGGCTTGGTCTATTCTGCTGTTAATACATACAATTGCATTATGAAATTCTTGTAGTGTGTTTTTCAGCTGAATCAGTCAGTTATGTTCTTTTCAATGCTGGTTATTTTGTCTGCCAGCTCCTGTATCATTTTATTGTGATTCTTAGCTTTCTGGAATTGGGTTTCAATGTTCTCGTGAATCTTGATGATCTTTGTTCCTATGAACATTCTGAATGCTATTTCTGTCATTTCAGTCATTTCCATCTCTTTAAGAACCATTGTTGGGGAACTAGTGTGGTCGTTTGGAGGAAAGAAGACACTCTGGCTTTTTGAGATGTCACAGTTCTGGCAATTGCTCTTTCTCATCTTTGTGGGCTGATTTTCCTTCAATCTTTGAAGTTGCTGTTTTTGGATCTTTTTTTTTTCCCCTTTTATGCTATTTTATGACCTTAGGAGTTTGACTGTTGTATAAGTTTTTTTCAGTCAACTGGATTCATTTCTGGAAGATTTTAGGGGGCTAAGGCTTAGCTCGGGAATCCTAGACTGCGTGTCCTAACTCTGGAGGACTAGTATCAGGCCCTGGCTTTGTTCTCTGGCTACTCAAGGTAGGAACCTGCTGCACTGGAGGGGCCGAGGTGCTCCCAGACCACTGGTCACAACAGTCCAATGGGTGGTGCCAACCAAATGGGTGGTGCCAATCAAACCACTTTGTAGGGCAGTGGCAGCATAATTTATCTTTGTTCACCCACGGCAGGAGTGGCGTCAGTGGCAGCATGATAAGGTGTCCACTTTTCAACTGCAGTGGGGTGCTAGCAGGTGCCAGGATGCTGGCCGTCATGTGGGCATTTGCTGCTGCAGCAGCATTGGCAGCATGTTGTTGGGAAGCAGGGACCCCCACTGGCATCTTTGTGTATGTTTGTGCTGGTGGCAGTTTTAGCATAGTGGTGGGGCCGTGGTGGCCACAGGACTGGATGAGCTCCTTGTGTGTGTTGATGGGTGGCAGGGGCTGCTCAGGGCCAGGGCAGGTCTCAGTTCTCGGTGCCTGGTTTCTGGCAGCAGCAGCAGCATCAACACAGGAGCAGGGTGCTGGTGGCAGGTAGGGTTAATGGGCTCTGTGCCCTCCAAAGCTTCAATGGGAATGGCAGGATGCATTCATGCTCACAGTAGTGCCATGGCAGGGTGCACCTGCACACGTGTGCTGGTGGGAAAGGGGAGGCAAAATCTGCCTGTGCACACACATGCCAACAAAGTGATTTGGAAGGTGGCCGTGCGTGAGTATCTGCAGGCAAGGTACCACTGGGGAGGCTGCGTGGAAGGAGTGCATGTGCGGGCTGATATGTGTCTGTGGACGCTGCTCACCTGGAGCTCTCTGCTTGTCAGGTGTGGTCTGCCAGCACAGGAGCTATGATGCAGGCCACCAAGAGGAACACCCCTTTTGGGCACCTGAGCCTGTACTGCAAGCACCCAGGGAGAGTCCAGCAGACTGAGGGGTCTCATGGCCAAGACCACCCTGCAGAGTTCATGTATGACAATTCCTCTAGTGCTAAACTCTCCTACAGGAGTAAGTTGAGCCTAAGGGAATGGGTGTCCCTGGCTGTGTTCCACTGCAGATGCTCCTGCATCAAACCCTCTGGGACTCCACACTGGCTGGAATTCTGTCCCTACCACTTCTGTAAGCAGCTCTCCCTGTCCTCTCAAGTGTCCACAGTGGTCATGGGGTCTCCTCTGGCCAGGATTCCAAAGGCCCATGGTTAGAGCAGGTTGCTCTTTCCTTCTTCAACTCATCCCTTCCCCAGGAGTTGTTGGGGGATAGGAATGAGTCCTGGTGCGTGGTAGCCCTGTGCAGGGTTTCCAGCTTCCTCCCCCTTCAGCCCAACATCTGTGTCTTCCTTACATCTGCTCTCAATGCCTTCCCTCTGAAGATCTGCTAAGAGTGCACCAGTCTTCTCAATGTCCCAATCCCTCAGTGGCAGATGTTCCTCCTGGCTGTGTATCTAGTTGGCCATCTTGATCACAGGTCTACTTTGCTCTCATAAACCCTGATAAAGCCTTGTTCCCAGTAACCTCACAACAATGAGATGGAAAGCCTCAGAGAACGCACCAATGTGGTTACTCCATGGTGATAGAGGCATGACCCACTTCAATTTTTGTTGTTGTAACAGTTGCTTTTGAGGACTTAACTATAAATTATTTCTCAAGGCTGATGCCCAGAGTTGTGTTTACTAGCTTTTATTCTAGGATTCTTAAAGTTTGAAGTCTTACATTTAAATCTTTAATCCACCTTGAGTTACATTTGTATGTGGTGAAAGCTAGGGGTCCAGTTTTATTCTTCTCTATATGTCTAGCCAGCTATCCCAGCACCACTTATTGAAGACTGCCATTTCCTCACTGCTTACTTTTATTGACTTTGTTAAAGATCAGATGGCTGTTGGTGTGTGGATTTATTTCTCAGCTCTCTATTCTGTTCCATTGGTTTATGTGTGTTTTTGTACCAGTATCATGCTCTTTTAGTCACTGCAGCTTTGTAGTATAGTTTGAAGTCAGGTATTGTGATGCTTCCAGCTTTGTTCTTTTTGCCTAGAAGTCCTTTGGCTATTCTGGCTCTTTTTGATTCCATATGAATTTTAGAATAGTTTCGTTCCAATTCTGTGAAAAATGATGTTGGTCATTTCACAGGAATAATGCTGGATCTGTAGATTGCTTTGGGCAGGATGTCCCTTTGAATGATATTGATTCTTCCAATTCATGAGCAGGGAATGTTTTTCCATTTGTTTGTGTCATCTATAACTTCTTTCAACAGTGTTTTGTAGTTCTCCTTGTAGATCTCTTTCATCTTCTTGGTTAGATGTATTACTAAGCAATTTTTTTTTGTGGCAGTTGTAAATGGGATTACTTCCTGATTTGGCTATCAGCTTGACCATTATTTGTGTATAGAAATGGTACTGATTTTTTACAATGATATTTGTATCCTGGAACTTTACTAAAGTCGTTTATCAGTTCCAGGAACCTTTTGGTGGATCTTTAGGGTTTTCTAGGTATAGAATCACATTGTCTGTGTAGAGAGATAGCTTGACTTCTTTTCCTATTTGGATGTCTTTTCTTTCTTTCTCTTGCCTGATTGATCTGGCTAGAACTTTCATTAATTCTCTGTTGAATGTAACAAGATCAGGATGCGTATTGTAATCCACACAACAACTAAATATATATATATATATATATATATATATATATATGCTATTATTAAAAAGCCAATAGAGAAAACAGAATAAAATACAAAAAAAAAAAAACCCCTCAACCCAAAAGAAGACATGAAAGAAGGATATATATAACAAATAACAGAGAGACCAAAAATAACAAATAACAGAGAGACCAAAACAAAAAGCAAGTGGGTACACTTAAACACAGCCATGTCAATAATTCCACTAAATATAAATGTATTAAACACTCCAACAAAAGACGGAGGTTAATGAACTTGATTTAAAAATCAATATCCAATTATATGCTCTTAACACATAATGCACTTAAAATATAAAAACACAGCTAGGTTGAAAGTACTGGAATGGAGGAGATATACAATGCAAACAATAGGTGAGTTTGCAAGAAATAACAGATGGGTGCAGCAAACCAACATGGCACATGTATACCTATGTATCAAACCTGCACATTGTGCACTTGTACCCTAGATCTTAAAAGCATAATAATAATAAAAAGAATGTATGTGGGACCTAGAATAGCTGAAATGATCTTGTAAAAGAAGAGCAAAGTTGGATGAGCTGTGCTACCTAATTTTATGTCTTAGCATGAAATTATGACATGACATGAAATTAATCATGACAATGTGGTTTTGGCATAAGGATAGGCAAATAGATCAATGGAACAGAATAGATGAGGAGTTGCCAATCTTTTTTTTAAAAGGACAGATAGCAAATACTTTATGTTTTGCAGGCTATACAATCTCTGTCGCAACTACTCTGTTGTAGTGTCAAAGCAGCTATAGCTGATAGTTAAGTTAGTGTATCTGTGTTCTAATAAAGTTTTATGAACACTGAAATTTCAACTTCACATAATTTTTACATCATAAAATGTTATTTTGTTTTTTTTCTCAACCATTTAGAAATGTAAACAAACACACACACACACACACAAAACCTGTCTTAGTTTACAAACCATACCAAAACAGATACAAAATGGAAATTTGTTTGAGGGAAGTGGAATGATTCATATTTTGACTGAGAATTAAATAAGGCCACTGTACCCTGGGGGGATTGTAGATAAGACATCCAAAATAGTAGGCCATGGTAAAGGGTGGGAGAGAACAGAATGGACCACTGGCTGGGGGTGGCTGTAGGGAATGCCTTTAAGGAAACACCTTCTCCCTGCTATGTGACCCACCAGAATTGAACATGGGGAATGATGGGGGTAGCAGGTCATTTTGAAATGGACCTTCAGGTAGTATTGGGGGTGGAAAAATCCCCTTTCTCTGACCACATTTTGGCCACCCAAGCAACACCACCCCCACAGAAGTGTCAGTGCTTTGTGATGTCCAAGCCACCCCAGGACTACCATTGGATAGGGGTGCCCCATTCTGACCAAACAAAGCTGAAGGGTGGGGCTCCTCGTCACCCAGGGCTGCGTATACATAAGGAGGTCAGGAGCATGGGGTAGACCACTGGGAGGCTTCAATATGGCTAAGGAGACCCACACACCAGTGAAGCCCAAAGAAAATACGAAACAACCAATTGTAAGCACGAAAAAGCCAACCCCGAGAACCAAAGAGAAGAAGGAAAAGAAGAACTCTTGTCAACAAAAGACCAACAAAACTGGCAAGGTCAGATGACCCTATCCTTGTTCTTTCTCTTCTTCCCCTCTATTCTCTCAAGACCCCTGTCCTGTCCTTGCCTAGCACACTCCCCTCCTCAGCCTGCACTCCTATCCATGAAGCTCCCCTTGCTATACAACCTCTCTCTCTTCCCCTAAACCAATGTCCTTCTGGCTCATGTGTTGTCCTTCCAGGTGGAGAAGAAAATCACAAAGGTAAAAAAACCCCTTCAAAGGAATTCAAGAAAGAAAACTCAATCACCTCCTTCCTGCTCCAAAAAGCCTAGGATAACAATGAGACCAACAATATTTGCGTGTCACCACAAGCAGAATAAGACGCAAACTAAAACTCAGAAGAGCAAGCACAAAATACAACGGAAAATACAAATCACAAGAGCAAGCCCAGAAGCCATTGGCAACAGCAAACCATCCCAAGTAACCATCTCTGCTGCCAGTAAATGCAGAGCCTGGATCAGAAATGTACAACTAGCAACAGCATCTCCATAGGCAACTCTGGGGAATCACCAATCACATAAAGGCCGAATCTGAGACCAACAGTGTTCCACCATGTTGATGAACGCAATAAAATCAGCACAATGTGAAAAGATGATGTGGACTTTGTCTGTAGTGGGGAGGGGGTTACGGAAGAAAAACTGGTAAGAAGGAGAGAGGCAGGCTCCTGCATGGTTGGGGGCCAGACCAACAGGTATACAGTTAGCCATCGGGGGGGATAAGGAGTGGGTGAGGACTAAGAAATGAAGACTAATGAACACTTTGCCCCCACAGACAAGAAGAAAAAGGGTTTTGGTGTTTCTACATGTATTTAGGGTAGGTGTGGGCAACAACATCAAGGTCTAAATTCCCAGAACCCAGTTAGGAAGAGGGTTTCATGTGTGATGTGTGTGGCAATAACACACCGCACAAAAAGACACTAAAGCCACCTCCAGGTCACCCGCGTCACAGTCGTGTCTGTTGTACCCCACACTATGCTGTAAGCAAGTAAAGGCCCTCAGGAGGACCCAGAACTCATCCTGTCAAGAGTCACTCCAGCAGCCTGAAAGACAAATAGTGGAGTCTGGAGGCCACAAACCCAGCGCTAATTAGGCCACTTTCTTGTTAAGTAGCTTAGGATGGAGCAGTGGCCTACCAAGCGTGGGGGCAGTGGCAGAGGTCTGCCCACTTGCTGGCCATAAAGAGAAACATTGTCTGCGGAGAATTTTTTTTTTTTTTTTTGAGATGGAGTCTCGCTCTATTGCCCAGGCTGGAGTGCAGTGGCTGGATCTCAGCTCACTGCAAGCTCTTCCTCCCGGGTTTTACGCCATTCTCCTGCCTCAGCCTCCCGAGTAGCTGGGACTACAGGCGCCCGCCACCACACCCGGCTAGTTTTTTTGTATTTTTTTAGTAGAGACGGGGTTTCACTGTGTTAGCCAGGATGGTCTCGATCTCCTGACCTCGTGATCCGCCCGTCTCGGCCTCCCAAAGTGCTGGGATTACAGGCTTGAGCCATCGCACCCTGCCGAGAATTTTAATATAAGAATAATAAAACCCAGTAAAAGTCAGTCTTTTACTTATTAGCATCACATACAAGTTTTCAACTTTTCTCCCCCCACATCCTCTTTTGGTCTGAGCTGTAAAAGATTGCTGTGGTTACATTTAAGCTTGAAGAAAATCTATGTAAGGTGCGAATTCGCTGATTTTTAATATTTCTGTTTTAATAATCATTTGATTCTACAGGGAAGTTAATTTGGATAAATCCTCATTAAATAGTTGGTCCAAGACATAGGCTGTTCCCTTCTAAAGTAAGCTCTGAACAATTTGGAAATGTTTTGATGCGGGACAGGGAAGCCCCACACTTGGGGCTTAGGTGGGAGGTTCTTGGCTTCACTCAGGAAAGAATTCAAGGGCAAGCCGGTGACGTTAAACAGCAAGTTTAATTGAAGCAGAAGTGTACAGAGCAGCAGAGGAACTGTTCCTGCTTCTTGCAGAGCAGGGCTGCCCCATGGGCGGTGTCCCCAGAATAGCAGCTCAGAGGCAGTTCTGCACTCATGCTGATTCCCACTTTGAATTATATTCACATTAAGGAGCAATTTATGCAGCAATTTCTAGGATGAGGGTGGTAACTTCCAGGTTGTCAGGTCATTGCCATGGAAAGGGGCAGTAACTCCTGGGTGTTGCCATGGACTGGTAAATTGACATGACACATTGGTAGACAAGGCTTAAGGAAAGCTGCTTCTGCCCTAGACCTGGTTTAGCCAGTCCTCAATTCGGTCGGCTGTCCAAGCCCCGCCTCTGGAGTCAGGTCCTGCCTCCTAGCTCCATTTGAGCTTGCTTTGAGCATACTTCCAGACTGCAGTCCCTGTGGTAATATATGATACATATGTCTACACTTTCAAAGTACACGAAATTAAAAATTATAGCGTGTGATTATAAAGACTAAGAACAACCCGAGTTGCCTCAGCTCTGTGATTCTGTGTGATCACTTGCTTTTATTGGTGTCTAAATCAGTGAAACGAAGTGTTAAATTTAAGGAGTAAAATTTGGGGGGATAAAGACGTTTTTATTACATTTGAAAATAAAAGACTTTACTGAATTTGAACAATATACTCAAGCATGAAATGTATTCTTTAATTGCTCATTAATACTACGTAAAAATCAAAATGCTAAAATGTTATATCAGTTGCATAATTTAGTAGTTGCCTACATTTTACTTTTACATGTTTTAATTTTCTTAAAATTGTCTTATGATTTTTACTATGACAACTATATGCAAAATGTTTTATAGAGAAAATCTACATTTTATTTTCTTTCTGGTTATAATTATTTGTGTTAATTCATGTGTATTACTAAAAACATATTCTGTTGAGGAAGGGGTGTTAAAAATATACCTCACAACTCAGTGTATACACTAAAAATCATTCAATTATGCACATTTATTAAATGGTTAATTGTACGTTAAATAAATGAATTGTATGGCATGTAATTATAGCTCAATTAAATTGGCTTTGTGTGTGTGTGTGTGTGTGTGTGTGTGTGTGTGTATCCAGGTGAGAACTATATTAATTGTGTCATGGAGGGGAATTTTTTAAACTAAAATCTTTCATAATTTGGCTCCAGTCTCTGGTATTTTTGTTTTTCTTTTTTCTTTTTGTTTTAAACAGCTCTATTGAGAAATAATTAGCCTACAATAAACTGCATGTTTAAAGTATGCAATTCGATAAGTTTCCACATACATATACATCTGATAAACCATTACCTCAATTAAAATACATATTCATTCATAATCTCCAAATGCTCAAAACTGGAGACAACCCAAATGGCCATTAATAGATTAAATAATAAACAAATTGTTATATATTCATACAATGGAATACTACTCAGCAATAAAAAGGGAACGAACTGAGAATACAAATAATGACATGAATGAATCTCAAAATAATTATGCTGAGAGAAACAAACCAAACAAAGTGTTTACTATATGATTCCATTTATATAAAATTTTAGAAATTACAAACTAATCCACAGTGATAAATAAAATCATTAGTTGCCTGGAGACAAAGCTGAGTCAGGGTGGAAGGAGTAGAAAGGAGGGATTACAAAGGAGCACACAGAAACTTTTGGGAATAATGGATATATGCATTACCTTAAGTGTGGAGATGGTTTCATAGATGATCATGTGTGTCAAACCTTTTCAGTTTGTACACTTTATTTATTTATTTTTTGAGACAGGGTCTCACTCTATTGGCCTGGCTGGAGTGCAATGGTGTGATCTGGGCTCACTGCAGACTTGACCTCCCGGGCTCAAGCAATCCTCCCACCTCAGCCTCCCTAGTAGCTGGGGCTGTAGGCACACACCACCACACCTGACTAATTTTTTTTCATTTTTTTTTGAAATGCCAGGAAAAAATGTGAAGGAGATGGAAAATAATCATAATGTACTTCATGACTAAGTTGACTATTGTATCTATATAATCATAATGATGTTAACATTGAATATTGATCTGAAAGTATAAATATATTGAGAGCATATGGATGGGTCATGGGATGTGTGTGTAAGAAAGAAGCAGAGAGAGAGGCAGGTACAGAGGCTAAATCCTATCTTTCGTAGGGTAAAGTCAATCTAAAAAATGCTTCAAGCTGTAAACCCAAGCCCTATTCATGCAAGCGTGGAATTTGGAGAAGTAGCTGTAAATAGAAATATACCCACCTCAAAGAATTAGCTGAAAGTGGTTAAATCTGGGGAGCAGACTATAAGAAAGGACTGTTGCTTTTCTTTCCTTTTCTTTTTTGCCATGATGGGGCCAGAATTTCACTTTAAAAAAAAATTATTTTACTTTAAGTTCTGGGATACATGTGGAGAACGGACTGTTGCTTTTCTTAACAAGTCTTATAGATCTAGTTGTCTCTTTAAACTAGGTGTGTATATTTATTTAATAAAAAATAAAATGAATGTTATTTATTTTTAATTTTTTTTACACTTATTTATTTATTTATTTATTTAATTATACTTTAAGTTCTAGGGTACATGTACACAATGTGCAGGTTTGTTACATATGTATACATGTGTCATGCTGGTGTGCTGCACCCATTAACTCATCATTTACATTAGGTACATCTCCTAATGCTAGCCCTCCCCCCTCCCCCCCACCCCACAACCAGACACAGTGTGTGATGTTCCCCCTGCTGTGTCCAAGCATTCTCGTTGTTCAATTCCTACCTATGAGTGAGAACATGAGGTGTTTGGTTTTCTGTCCTTGTGATAGTTTGCTCAGAATGATGGTTTCCAGCTTCATCGATGTCCTTACAAAGGACATGAACTCATCCTTTTTTATGGCTGCATAGTATTCCATGTTGTATATGTGCCACATTTTCTTAATCCAGTCTATCATTGATGGACATTTGGGTTGGTTCCAAGTCTTTGCTATTGTGAATAGTGCTGCCATAAACATACTTGTGCATGTGTCTTTATAGCAGCATGATTTATAATCCTTTGGGTATATACCCAGTAATGTGATGGCCAGGTCAAATGGTATTTCTAGTTGTAGATCCTTGAGGAATCACCACACTGTCTTCTACAATGGTTGAACTAGTTTACAGTCCCACCAACAGTGTAAAAGTGTTCCTATTTCTCCACATCCTCTCTAGCACCTGTTGTTTCCTGACTTTTAATGATTGCCATTCTAACAGGTGTGAGATGGTATCTCATTGTGGTTTTGATTTGCATTTCTCTGATGGCCAGTGATGATGAGCATTTTTTCATGTGTCTGTTGGCTGCATAAATGTCTTCTTTTGAGAAGTTTCTGTTCATATCCTCTGCCCACTTTTTGATGGGGTTGTTTGATTTTTTCTTGTAAATTTGTTTAAGTTCTTTGTAGATCCTGGATATTAGCCCTTTGTCAGATGGGTAGATTGCAAAAATTTTCTCCCATTCTGTAGGTTGCGTGTGCAATCAGATGGTAGTTTCTTTTGCTGTGCAGAAGCTCTTTAGTTTAATTAGATCCCATTTGTCAATTTTGGCTTTTGTTGCCATTGCTTTTGGTGTTTTAGTCATGAAGTCATAGCCCATGCCTATGTCCTGAATGGTATTGCCTAGGTTTTCTTCTAGGGTTTTGTTTTTTGTTTTTTTTTTTTTTTGAGACGGAGTCTCACGCTGTTGCCCACGCTGGAGTGCAGTGGCGCGATCTCGGCTCACTGCAAGCTCCGCCTCCCGGGTTCCCGCCATTCTCCTGCCTCAGCCTCCTGAGTAGCTGGGACTACAGGCGCCCGCCACCGTGCCCGGCTAATTTTTTGTATTTTTAGTAGAGACGGGGTTTCACTGTGGTCTCGAGCTCCTGACCTTGTGATCCGCCCGCCTCGGCCTCCCAAAGTGCTGGGATTACAGGCTTGAGCCACCGCGCCCGGCCTCTTCTAGGGTTTTTATGGTTTTAGGTCTAACATTTAAGTCTTTAGTCGATCTTGAATTAATTTTTGTATAAGGCGTAAGGAAGGGATCCAGTTTCAGCTTTCTACATACGGCCAGCCAGTTTTCCCAGCATCATTTATTAAATAGGGAATCCTTTCCCCATTTCTTATTTTTGTCAGGTTTGTCAAAGATCAGGTGATTATAGATGTGTGGTATTATTTCTGAGGGCTCTGTTCTGTTCCATTGGTCTATATCTCTGTTTTGGAACCAGTATCATGCTGTTTTGGTTACTGTAGCCTTGTAGTATCGTTTGAAGTCAGGTAGCGTGATGCCTCCAGCTTTGTTCTTTTGGCTTAGGATTGTCTTGGCAATGTGGGCTCTTTTTTGGTTCCATGTAAAAGTAATTTTAAAAAGATATTCCTCCTCCAAATCAGTCCATTAATTGCAGTGGTGTTCCTTTCTTTCTTTCTTTTTTTTTTTTTTTTTGAGACACGCTCTCACTCCCATTGCCCAGGCTGAAGTGCAGTGGGTCAATCATGGCTCACTGCAGCCTCAAACTCCCAGGCTCAGGGGATTCTCCCACCTCATCTTCCTGACTAGCTGGAACTACAGGCATGCACCACCATGCCTGGCTACTTTTTTTTTGTATATTTTTAGTAGAGACAGGATTTCGCCATGTTGCCCAGGCTGATCTCGAATGCCTGGGCTCAAGTGATCCAACTGCCTTGGCCTCCCAAAGTGCTGGGATTAGAGGCGTGTACCACCATGCCAGGCCTAATTGCAGTAGTCTTCTAAACTTCCTGCTGAGGCCATGGGCCAAGTCTGGCTTACGTAAAAAATCGTTTCCCTTGACAATAAGGCTGTGGCATTTTTTTTTC
The DNA here is from genome assembly GCF_024542745.1 of Macaca thibetana thibetana. NCBI lineage: Eukaryota > Metazoa > Chordata > Mammalia > Primates > Cercopithecidae > Macaca > Macaca thibetana. The sequence goes on from NC_065598.1 coordinate 135,015,148, forward strand.
AGTACTTACTGCTTCCACGGTACTTAGCATTCCTGCCAATAAAAGAAGGTGAGGAGTAATAAGAGATGTTCAACTTCATTAGCAATGGGAAAAATGAACGCAAATTAAAACAATAATAGTTTGGATTAAGAGATATAACACTCTAGTGGTTAAAAGCATGGGCATTGGAACCAGGCTGCCTCTATTCAAATGCAAGCTCTATTGCTTTTAGCTGTGTGACCTTGGACATGTTGCTTTATTTCTCTTAGCTTTAGTTTTCACATCTGTAAAGAGGAATTTATGCAGTATTTTCTTCTGTGGTGGTTGTGAGGATACAATGAATTAATATGTAGAAAATGCTCAGAACAGAGAAAGTACTTTGCAGAGTAATTTGGCAAATCTAGTAAATTTGAAAATGCTTGTACTTTGTGGCCCAGCAATTCAATTCCTAAGTGTCTCCCTGAGCAACTCTCAGAAGTGGGCACAAAGGGATATGCCACGAGAGCATTTTCTCCAGTGCTCTTTGTAATAGCAAAATATAAAATAAAAATTAAAGAGTGGAGGCAACCTAATTATCCCTCAGTTGATGAATGGGTAATTAAGCTGTGATTTACTTATACAGTAGAATGCTACATAACTGTTAAAATGAATGAACTAGAGTGAATACTACAGCAACATGAATCAGCATGAATAAGTTTTTAAAAACAATATTGCATAGAAAAAATGAAGAAAAAGAGCAAACATACCCTATTCAATTTTAAAAATTGTAAGAATACTTGAAATAATTTTTTTTTTTTTTAAGATGGAGTGTCACTCTGTCACCCAGACTGGAGTGCAATGGCGCAGTGTTGGCTCACTGCAAACTCTGCCTCCCAGGTTCAAGTGATTCTCCTGCCTCAGCCTCCTGAGTAGCGGTGATTACAGATTCCCTCCACCATGCCTGGCTAATTTTTTGTATTTTTAATAGAGACAGGTTTCGCCATGTTGGCCAGGCTGGTCTTGAACTTCTGACCTCTAGTGATCTGCCCACCTCGGCCTCCCAAAGAGCTGGGATTACAGGCATGAGCCTCCATGCCCGACTGAAATAATTGCTTATATTCATACATAAGTACAAATATATGCACAAAAGTGATGCATGACAACTGCAGGACAGTGTTTACCCAAGGAGAGATATTGATGAAGAAGTCATGGGTTGTAGAATTTTGCTGTATTTGTAATACATTATTTTTCAGAGAGAGCTGAAGCAAATTAGGCAAAAACGGTAGCGTCCAGTTAATTGCATGGTGATCGTAGGTGGCTGTTTTATCATTTTATCAAGTGCAACTTACAATTAATCTGTAGATTTAACTTCTATAAAATATGATTAGTAAACTGAAAAACATTATACAAATGTTAGACCATTATCATTATTCATATGTCATTATTCAGGCAATATATGAACACACAGGGCAAAGATAATGCTTAAGTTGAGGAACAGCCAAGGTGTAATGCTGGTAGACTGTCCTAGCATTCTAAATTCCAATGAGTTGATTTTTTTTTTTTTTTTTTTTTTTGAGACAGAGTCTCACTGTCACCCAGGCTGGAGTTCAGTGGCAGGATCTCAGCTCACTGCAACCTCCACCTCCTGGGTTCAAGCGATTCTCCTGCCTCAGCCTCCCCAGTAGCTGGGATTACAGGCACCCACCACCATGCCCAGCTAACTTCTGTATTTTTAGTAGAGATGGGGTTTCACCATGTTGGCCAGGGTGGTCTCAAACTCCTGACGTCAGGTGATCTGCCTGCCTTGGCCTCCTAAAGTGTTAGAATTACAGGCGTGAGTCTGACTATTCTTTGGGTCACTCATGAATAATGAAGAGTGATCAACAAAAAATAAAATGATTCCCACCTAATGCTGGAAGTAGCAATGGAGAAAACTTGAAGAAGACCAAACACTGATAAAATTTCCCATCCTTAAAGTCTGACTCAGCTCTCTCCTCCTCTGTGAACCCTTCACTGATCACCCTCCTCCCCAGTCAGAATCCACCTTCTTAGGCATTTCATCACAAGCAATGTTCTCATTAGCTTTCCATCAATTTATCTTCCCCAGTAGACTGCGAGGCTGAGAGAAGAGAATATCTCTATTTCACTTCTTCTATTCCCGGCTGGGAATATCCTTTCTTACCCACTCGTCAAGGCTCAGGTCCAGAAAACCCTTTCCTGATTCCCCCAATTTGGGTTAATGCTCTTCCTCTGTGCCTCCATAATACCGTAAGCCAATTTCTGCTGCAGTGTGTGTCAAGGCATATTACTATCATTCCCTGTTTACCTGACACTCCGTAGAGACTGGGAGCTCCTTGACATCAGGGACTGTGTCCCCGCAGTGTTCAACAAAGAACTGGCCTATAGAGGGATTGCAATGATTGCATAGTTAAATCAAGAAAACGTACCAATTCTGCAATTAACTCTTATATATGCATAGCAGATGCTCTGGCTTGATTGTAGTCGAAGTATAGCTGGTGTGTGGGGTTGAGTTCTAATTGTCATTATTAATCTCGTTGTGAGCATAGAAGCACCGTAAAAACACCAAAACCTAGCTGAGAGTATATACAGGAGTGACACTTTTCAAATGGGCATAATTAACAAGGGAGTGTAACAATTTTGTGACGGCCTTTTATGTTCATTTTTCCCAAGCACCATCTGATCACCTTTTTAGTAGTAATATATGGAATATAGTAGCTTGGTTTTTTTTTTTTTTTTTGACATGGAGTCTCACTCTATCACCCAGGTTGGAGTGCAGTGGCATGATCTCAGCTCACTGCAACCTCTGCCTCCCAGGTTCAAGTGATTCTCGTGCCTCAGCCTCCCAAGTAGATGGGATTACAGGTGCATGCCACCATGCCTGGCTAATTTTTGTGTTTTTAGTAGAAGTGGGGTTTCACCATGTTGGCCAGGCTGGTCTTGAACTCCTGACCTCAAGTGATCTGCCGGCCTCAGCCTCCCAAAGTGCTGGGATTACAGGTGTGAGCCACCGCGCCCTGTCTATAGTAGTTTGTTAAACTAAATACCATTTTGTTAGCTTTTATTTATTTATTTTTTTGAGACAGGGTCTCACTCTGTCACATAGGCTGGAGTGCAGTGGCACGGTCACAACTCACTGCGGCCTTGACCTCCCCGGCTCAGGTGATCCTCCCACCTCAGCCTCCAGAGTATCTGAGAATACAGGCATATGCCACCACACCCGGCTAATTTTTGTATTTTTTGTGGAGACGAGGTTTTTGTCGTTTGCCCAGGCTGTTCTCAAAGTCCTAAGCTCAAGTGATTTGCCTGCCTGAACGTCACAAAGTACTGGGATTGCAGGCGTGAGCCACCATGCCCAGACCCCATTCTGTTAGCTTTGTAATAACATTAACTAACATTTATTAAGCACTCACTAAGTTTAAACCAAGATAGATAAACAGATATTCACGTGTAATACTTCCCTAAGTATCTTTCCAGTACTATTATTACTCTATGTTATAGGTGAAGAAACTGAGGCTCAGAAAGATTAAGTAACCTGCCCCAAATGACTCAGCACTTAAACCTGGGTAAGTTGACTACAAAATCAATCTTCTTAAACATCTCGACAATATTTCATTTCCTTTTTAAGACATCACAGTGGCCATTTAGGATGGCCTCCTGTGATTCCTACATTCAGGTAGTCATTCCCCTTGAATGTGGGCTGGTTTGTGACTTATTTCTAACTAAGAGTATCTGGTGCTGGCCAGGTGTGGTGGCTCAAGCCTGTAATCCCAGCACTTTGGGAGGCCAAGTCGGATGGATCACTTGAGGTAAGGAGTTCGAAACCAGCCTGGCCAACAGGGTGAAACCCTGTCTCTACTAAAAATACAAAAATAAGCCAGGCGTGGTGGCATGCACCTGTAATCCCAGCTACTTGTGAAGCTGAGGCAGGAGAATCGCTTGAAGCCAGGAGGCCAAGGTTGGAGTGAGCCGAGATTGCGCCACTGCACTCTAGTCTGGGTGACAGAGTGAGACCCTGTATCAATAATAATAATAAAAATAAAAATTAAATAAATAAAAAGTATATGGTGCAGGTGATGGGTTATCACTTCTGTGATTAAGCTACAAGAGATGGTAATCTCTGTTTTTCCAGCAGACTTGCTACCTTATTGACTTTGAAAAAGCAAGTTGTCCTTTTCAGGAGGACACTGTGGCGAGGATCTTAGGACAGCCCCTGGCCCATAGCCAGATAGAAACTGAGGCCTTTGGTTTTACAAACCACAAGGAACTGAATTTTCCCAACAACTACATGAGACTGGAAGCAAATCCTTCCCCAGCCAACCTTCAGAAGAGAATCAAGCTCTGGTTAACACATTGATTGTAGCGTCATTGGAGACCCCGAAGCAGCGGATCCTGTTAAGCAGTGGCCAGATTCCTGACCTACAAGAACAGTCAGATAATAAATGGGTGTTGTTTTAGGCTGTGAAATGGTGGCAATTTATTGTGCATCGATAGATTACTGATACAGTCATTAAAGATACTGCTACAACTAAGTTCTATAAATTATGTATATTAGATAAATATTGCAAACGCATACATGAGTTTACTATGTGTCATGCACTATTCGAAGTACATTACATGTATTTACTTGCAACTATCATATGAGGTAGGTACCATTATTGCCTCCATTTTCTAGATGAGAAAATAGAGGTATAGAGGTTGTCAGTAACTTGGTCACACATCTAGACAATAGTGGAACTTAGATTTTTATCCAGGCATTCTGGCATTGAGAGTCTCACTCCTTAACCACTCTTACATTGAATCCAATATAATAATTTCTGAAAAAGACACATGACAGAACGTGGCCATTAAACCTTAATTTATTAACATTTATTTATTTATTTTAATTTGTGCAAATACATAGGGTACAAAAATTTTGTTATATGCATATAATACATGGTGATCAAGTTATGGTATTCAGAGTATCCATCACCCAACTACAATTCATTTTTGTTAAGTATAGTTATCCTATTCTATTAGTAAACATTGAATTTATTCCTTCTATCTTACTGTATGTTTGTATCCTTTAACCCACTTCTCTTTACCTTTCCCTCCCCCAACACAGCCTTCCCAGTCTCTGTTATCTAATTTTTCACTCTCTACCTCCATGTGTTCCAATTTTATAGCTCTCACATATAAGTGACAACATTAACATTTATTTTGAAAGCATACTATCTTTTTAAAAAAATTATACTTTAAGTTCTGGGATACATGTGCAGAACGTGCAGGTTTGTTACATAGGTATACACATGCCATGGTGGTTTGCTGCACCCATCAACCCATCATCTACATTAGGTATTTATCCTAATGCTATCCCTCCCCTGGTCGCCCAGCCACCAACAGGCCCCAGTGTGTGATGTTCCCCTCCCTGTGTCCATGTGTTCTCATTGTTCAACTCCCACTTATGAGTGAGAACATGCGGTGTTTGTTTTTCTGTTCCTGTGTTAGTTTGCCTAGGATGATGGTTTCCAGCTTCATCCATGTCCCTGCAAAGGACATGAACTCATCATCCTTTTTTATGGCTGCGTAGTACTCCGTGGTGTATATGTGCCACATTTTCTCAATCCAGTCTATCATTGATGGGCATTTGGGTTGGTTCCAAGTCTTTGCTATTGTAAATAGTGCTGCAATAAACATACGTGTGCATGTGCCTTTATAGTAGCATGATTTATAATCCTTTGGGTATATACCCAGTAATGGGATTGCTGGGTCAAATGGTATTTCTGGTTCTAGATCCTTGAGAAATCACCACACTGTTTTCCACAATGGTTGAACTAACTTACACTCCCATCAACAATGTAAAAGCGTTCCTATTTCTCCATGTCCTCTCCAGCATCTGTTGTTCCCTGTCTTTTTAATGATCACCATTCTAACTGGTGTGAGATGGTATCTCATTGTGGTTTTGATTTGTGTTTCTCTAATGACCAGTGATGATGAGCTTTTTTTCACGTTTGTTGGCCGCATAAATGTCTTCTTTTGAGAAGTGTCTGTTCATATCCTTTGCCCACTTTTTGATAGGGTTTTTTTTTCTTGTAAATTTGTTTAATTTCCTGTAGATTCTGGATATTAGCCCTTTGTCAGATGGAGAGATTGCAAAATTTTTCTCCCATTCTATAGGTTGCCTGTTTACTCTGATGATAGTTTCTTTTGCTGTGCAGAAGCTCTTTAGTTTAATTAGATCCCATTTGTCAATTATGGCTTTTGTTGCCATTGAAAAGCATACTATCTGAAAATAGCCACACCTAAAAACAGATGTCATAAGGAAAATCTATTGTCCTCTATCATGACTCTATTAAGTAAGGTCTTTCCAAAGGTAACCATGGAGGACGAGAGGTTGGAATCTAAATAGATGAAAATTGGAATGAACTCTTGAATAGTTTGTCTTTTCTAATCTGGCTAAATGCTCTCAATTAGAATAAGATACACTGCAATTTATTCTCAAAATGTTTTAATTAAGTCAAAACACAGAGACCTTGATATTTCCATGATTTCATTTTATTCTGGAGATAACAACTAAAATAATTTACATATTAGATTCTTGGCATTTCATATTTAGTAGTAGTGGTTAGCGAAAGAGGAGGGATTTGTCTTCCAAACAAAACATTGAGGTTGAAAATAGGATAAAGAGGAGCAACATTAATTTAGAACTAGGAAAATTATTTTCAACATTGTTTTTAGCGTGCTATCAGTTTTTACCAGAAGTTAATATTTATTTATGCCAATAAACACTTAGTCACCAGAAATAGCATATGTCTATTTTTAGAACAGGGAAACCTCTGGGTAGCTAACAACAATGGCAGCCACCTAGGTCCCAATCTCCTAATATCCCTCCAAAATCAATACAGAACAACAAGAGAAAAATAAAACTAGGCAAAACCATACTCTCACAATAACTTGAAGAGAAAGAATACTCCAAATTCAAAAGAACGATAAGTAAAAGGAGAAATAACACCAAATCATAATGCGTTGCTGCTCATGCTTCTTTTCTCCTACTCACCCTGCTATGAGACGTTGTGGCCAGCAAGGCAGACTGAATAAATTTGAGGGAAAAACAGAAGAGGGAAGATAGCTAAAGGGCCAAAAGATAGGTAAAACCACCACCAGAAAGAGTGAATTTACTCTAAATTTTTTTAAAAAAGCGTCTAAGTAGATCAGAGTATATGGATTACAGGGAAAAAAATTTAAAAGTATGTGTGATTTGAAGGGGCAGTCTTTGAAACAATTAGCCTCTGGGAAAGAAAAAGAAGGTAAAAAAGTAATGAAGAATGCTTTGGCAATTGAGTGGTGAAGGGGAAAAAGCAAAAGGTCAAAATTTATGTTCAACAAGAGAAGAGAGGACCACAAAATTAGAGAACAGTAAAACCCACTTCTCTATTATCAAAACAAAAGCACAAATTTACTAAATAGATGAACTTTGTTATGCTGACAGAAGAGGGCGCCATTAAAGTAGGAATCTCATATCACAAAATGAAAAGCAAAAAGATCTGTACACAGTTTTTAGAGAGAAATTTATGGCACTAAATACTTACAATAGAAAGGAGGAAGGACTTCAAATCAATAATCTAAGTGACTACCTCAAAAAACCAAAGAAAGAAGAGCAAAATAAACCCCAGGCAAGCAGAAGAAAGGAAATAAAAAAAGCAGAAATAAATGCAGTTGAAAATAGAAAAACAGGCCAGGCGTGGTGGCTCATGCCTGTAATCCCAGCACTTTGGGAGGCTGAGGCAGGTGGATCACCTGAGGTCAGGAGTTTGAGACCAGCCTGGCCAACATGGGGAATCCTCGTCTCTACTAAAAATACAAAAATTAGCCAGGTGTGGGGGTGTACACCTATAGTCCCAGCTACTTGGGAGGCTGAGGCAGAAGAATCTCTTGAACCTGGGAGGTGGATGTTGTAGTGAGCTGAGATCGTGCCACTGAACTCCAGCCTGGGTGACAGAGTGAGGCCCTGTGAGACTCTGCCTCAAAAAAAAAAAAAAAAAAAGAAAATGAAGGGCTAAAAAATATCTCATAGTATTCCATGTTGTTTATCCATTCATCATTTGATGGACATTTGGGTTGTTTTCACTTTTGGCTATTATGGATTATGCTCTTATAAGTGTTTGTGTAGAAGTTTTTGTGTTGACATAGGTTTTGATTTATCTTGGGTGTATATCTAACAGTAGAATTGCTGGGTCATATAGTACCTCTATATTTAACTTTTGCAGAACTGCCAAACTGTTTTACAAAGTAGCTGCATCCTTTTACATTCTCACCAGCAGTGCATGAGTGTTTGAATTTCTCTACATCCTCACCAACACTTGTCATTGTTTATCTTTTTGATACTAGGAATACTAGTGGGTATAAAATGTTATCTCATTGGGATTTTGATTTCCATTTCCCTAGTGACAAATAATGGTGAGCATCTTTTCATGTGCCTATTGGTCATTTGTATGTCTTTTTTTAAAAAAAATTTTTTGGAGAAACGTGCTGAAATTCTTTGCTCATTTTTCAATTGGGTTATTTGTCTTTTTATTATTTAATTGTAAGTACTCTTTATATATACAGGATACAAGTCCCTTGCCAGATATATGATTTTCAATTTTTTTTCTTCCAGTCTGTGAACTGTCTTTTCACTTTTTCGATGGTGCATTTGTTACAGGAAAGGGGCCCCAATCCAGACCCCAAGAGAGGGTTCTTGGATCTCATGCAAGAAAGAATTTAGGACAAGTCCGTAGGATAACGTGAAAGCCAGTTTATTAGGAAAGCAAAGGAATAAATATAGCTATTCCATAGACAGAGCAGCCCCAAGGGATGCTGGTTGCTCATTTTTGTGGTTATTTCTTGATTATATGCTAAACAAGGAGTAGATTATTCATTCATGTATCCCCTTTTTGGACCATATAGGGTAACTTCCTGACATTGCCATGGCATTTATAAACTGTCATGGCGCTGGTGGAAGTGAGCGGTGAGGACGACCAGAGGTCACTCTCCTGGCCATCTTGGTTTTGTTGAATTTTAGCCAGCTTCTTTACTGCAATCTGTTTTATCAGCAAGGTCTTTATGACCCGTATTTTGTGCCCCAACCTCCTATCTCATCCTGTGACTTAGAATGCCTTAACCATCTGGGAATGCAGCCCAGTAGGTCTCAGCCTCATTTTACCCAGCTCCTATTCAAGATGGAGTTGCTCTAGCTCACACGCCTCTGACACTTTGAAGCACGAAAGTTTTAAATTCTGATCAAGTATAATTAATCGATTAATATTGTTTTTGCTTTCTTTTTGTGCCATATCTAAGAAATAATTGCCCAGTTCAATTGATTTTTGACAAAGAATGAAAAGCAATTCAATGAAGGAAAGATGGTTTTTGCAACCAATGATGATGGCACAATTGGACAACCATAGGGGCAAAAAACCAAACCTCCCCTAAACCTCACATCATATACAAGAATTAAGACAAAATAGATCATGGATATAAATATAAACATAAAACTCTAAAACTTTACATAATACATATGAGAATATATTTGGGAAATAAGGCTAGGTGAAGACTCTGAGACATAACACCAAAAGAACAATCTATATAAGGAAACGTTGACAAGTTGGACTTCATCAAAATTAAAAATTTTGCACCACAGAAGATGGTTAATTTTATGTGTCAACTTAACTAGGCCATAGGCTGCCCAGATCTTTGGTTAAATATTATTTCTTTGTGTGTCTGTGAGGGTGTTTCTGGATGAGAGCAACATTTGAATCATAGAGTGAATAAAGCAGATCGCCTTCCCCAATGTGGATGGACCTCATCCAATCTGTGGAAAGACTGAATCGAATAAAAAGCTAAGTAAGAAAAGATTCATTCTCCCTGTCTGACCTTTCAGCTAGACCATTGGTCTCCCTCTTTCAGACTTGGCCTTAGACTGGAGGATATCATTGGGTCTTGTGGGTCTCCAGCTTGCCACCTGCAGATCTTGAATTTTTCACTGTCCCTAATCACATGACCCAATTTTTAATTGTCTATCTATCTATCTCTATCTGATCTGTATCTATCTATATTTCTCTCTCTGTCTTTCTCTCTCTCTCTATCTCTCTCTGAATATTGAGAGAAAGATACTGGTTTTGCTTTTCTGGAAAATAAAGAATAATAAAGATTTTGGTACAGAGTGGTTTCAGAGAAACAGAATTTTAAGGATGAGTTTTGTGAATAGTTCTAAGGTTTCTGGAATTGGCTGTCTAATCTCATTAGATTTAAAGATGCTAATAACCATTTCCAGCAGTTAAAAAAAAGCACTGATAATCCATGGCATGATCTGGCAACTGAAGTGTGCAAAATATTTCAACTGGATATTCCTAATCAACCACTTCTAAGAAGCAAGAAGGAGGAGGTGGAGCAAGATAACCAAATAGAATCCTCCAGTGATCATCCCTACATAGGAACACTACATTGATCAATTATCCCCAGAAGAAAGCACTTTCATAAGAACCAAAAACAAGTTGAGCAATCACAGTACTCGGTTTTAATATTTAATATTAAGGAAAGAGGCACTGAAGAGAGTAGGAAAGACAGTCTTACATTGCCTATACCACCCCTCCCCCATTCCCCAGTGGCACACAGAAAGAGAATCTGTGTCTTTTGGGGACGGAGAGGAAAGTGACTGTGGGACTTTGCATTGGAACTCAGTGCCACCCTATCACAGCAGAACACACGATAGGGAAGAAGGATTTGGTCCGTGCCCATGGAGGGAGCATTTAGATCAGCCCCCGTCAGAGGGGAATCCTAAAATCCAGTGGGAACTGAGTTCTGACCAGCCCCACCAGTGGTGAACTAAAGGGCCCTGGGGTCCTGAAAAAATGTGAAAGGCAGTCTAGGCTACAAGGACCACAGTCCTTGGGCAAGTCCTGCTGCTGTGCTGGGCTCAGAGCCAGTGGACTTGGGCACAAGTGACCCACTGAGACACCAGTTGGGGCAGCCAAGGAAGAACTTGCAGCTCCAACTCCAAGCGGTGCAGCCTGGGCAGAGATTGCTTTTGCTTGCAGAGAGGAGAGGGAAGAGTAAAGAGGTCTTTGTTTAGCAATTTGGATACCAGCTCAGCCACAGTAAAATAAAGCACCAAGCAGAGTCCTGAAGCCCCCCAATTCCAGGCCCTAGTTTCTGGGTGACAGTGCTAGACCCACCCTGAGCTAGAAAGAAACCTGCTACCCTGAAGGAAAGGACCCAGCTCTGGTAGGATTCAACACCTTCTGACTAAAGAGCCCTTGGGCCTTGAATAAACATCAGCAGTAGCCAGGCAGTAGTTGCCATTGGCCTTGGATGAGACCCAGTACAATGCTGGCTTCAGGTGTAACCCAGCACAGTCCCAGCTATGGTAGCAGTGGGAGTGCTTGCATCACTCCTCCCTCAACTCCAGGCAGCCAAGCATGGAGAGAGAGACTGTTTCTTTGGGAGAAAGTGAGGGAAGAATACAAGAACCTCTGCCTGGTAATCCAGGAATTTTCACGGATCTTAGCCAAGCCCACTAAGACAATACATCTACGAGGAGTTTACAAGAGTTGCAGTGCTCCTGGGCTTTGGGGCCTCCACTAGTGCAGATATGGCTGCAGTGACCAAAGACTTAGATCATAACACTCCATTCACTTTGAATAACTGGAAAGCCTTCTCAAAAGGACAAGACAAGGAAGGCCAAACTGTGAAGATTAGAATAAATACCTAAGTCTTCAGTGCTCAGACATTGATGAACATTCACAAGTATCAAGAACACTCAGAAAAACATGGCCTCACCAAACGAACTAAACAAGCCACCAGTGACTAATCCTGGGGTGGCAGAGATATGTCACCTTTCAGACAGAATTCAAAATAGCTGTTTTGAGGAAGCTTAATGAACTTCAAGATAACACAGAAAAAGAATTTGGAGTCCCAGAATAGAAGTTTAACAAAGAAATTGAAATTATTTAAAAAATCAAGCAGAAATTCTGGAGCTAAAAAATTCAATTGACAAACTAAAAAATGCATCAGATGGCTAGGTGCAGTGGCTCATGCCTCTAATTGCAGCACTTTGGGAGGCTGAGGCATGCAGATCACTTGAGGTCATGAATTTAAGACCAACTTGTCCAACATGGTGAAACCCTGTCTCTACTAAAAATACTAAAAAAATGAGCCAGTTGTGGTGGCATGCACCTGTAGTCCCAGCTACTCAGGAGGCTGAGGCAGGAGAATCACTTGAACCTGGGAGGCAGAGGTCGCAGTGAGCCGAGATCATGCCACTGCACTCTAGCCTGGGTTACAGAGCAAGATCCTGTCTCAAATAAATAAATAAATAAATAAATAAATAATGCATCAAAGTCTCTCAACAGCAGAGTTAATCAAGCAGACGAAAGATTTTGTGTCCAAGAGCCTATTCCTGGAACTGGGGACCTCAAAAGACTGCTTGTTGCTCTACCCTATTGTGGCTGTGCTGGTATCTAAGGTGCAAGACAAAGTCCCTTTTACTTTTTCTTCTTTTCTCAAACAGAAGGAGTCTTTCACCATAGGTGGGAATGTGCTTGGTCACACCTGAAGTCAGCACATTTCAGAACCAAAGGCCCACGGCATACTCCTTAGTTATTACTGCTGGCTATTCGGGACCAAGGGCTCTTTAGTCAGGAAGTGATGAATCCTGCCTTCCCTTCAAGGCAGCAGTTTCCATTTTGACCCAGGGTGTATCTAGAAATGTCTATGAGCTAGGAACTAGAATGTGGGCCTCATGACTCTGCTTGGTGCCCTATCCTTCTGTGGCTGAGCTGATATCCCACATGCAACATAAAGTCCTCTTTACTTGTTGCTTTCCTCTCTTTAAGCAAAAAGAATGAGTCACTTTTATCGCTGCAAGGTGCACTGCCTGGGGTTGGGGAAGGTTGGCGCAATCACTCGTCTAGTCACTTCAACTGGTGTCTCCTAGGTCACATGCCACCCTAGCCCTCTGGCTCTGAGCCCAGCTCAGCACTAGGAATTGCTTAGTAATCATAGTTCTTGTGTCCTAGCCAGTCTTTCAAGTTTACCAAGGACCCCAGGGCACTTTGGCCCATGGTATGAGGCTTGCCAAGAAACTCAAGTTCCAACTGCTGGGATGGGTGATTCCTCTCTGGCGAGGTCTTGTCCAAATGCTCCATCCATGCCTGGGTACTGGTTGAGCACAGCATGGCTTTGTTCTCTATTATGACAGGGTAACACCGAGTTCAATGTGATGTCCCCCAGTCACTGAGCTCTCCTTTTCCAGTGTGCACATACTCTCTGCACCACAGGGATGCTGCCAGGGGATGGGGAAGGGGTGGTGCTGGTAACATGAAACTGTCTCTCTGACCCTCTTCAATACCTCTTTAGCAATATGGAGTTAAGAATAGGTATTGTGATTGCTCACCTGATTTTTGGTTACTGTGATGGTGGTTTTCTGTTGCAGACAGTTGTTAAAATTTGGTGTGTTTCTGTTGGGGAGACAAATGGTGTAGGCTTCTATTTGGCCATCTTGTTCCAACCTCTTTAATTTTTAAGAGATAGTTATTGTCCTAAACTTCTTCTTTTCTATAACGTTCTATAATTCTTGTATGAGTAGAATATTTTCTCTTATCTCTAAGGATGACAAGGATAATGTTTGAAAGTTTTCTTCTGCCACCTGCATTGCCTGTTTCATCAGAATTCCTTCAACTCTGTTGTTTATGGTATTCTTTCTCTTTAGCATTGAAAATTTTTCTGAAAATTCTGATGATTGTAAGCTATTTGTTTATATATGTGAATAAGATTGGAAGTTCTTTGTGCATAGGTGGGGTTGTCTACCAGCAGCCATCTGAAGTTGGGGGAAGATACCTGAGGGGTCCATTATTTGTATTCTGACTTTTAACCATCCTTTTCTATTTTGAACCCTGTGTCTTACTCCTGTTTTCAACTGTATCCCATGCCTTCAAATTCTGAGTCACTCCATGTTCTACAGTGTGACTAATTTACCTACTGCTCTTTGTCCCCCTCTACAAATGCTTGGGCTATAGTGCCCTCTGAGCCCTCCCTTCCCTCTCCTCCAGCCATAAACTGTCTTCACAATTTCTGTTAAACCTTTTCTTTGGCTGTTATTATCTCTCCTGTTTTGTTTATTTATGTGAGTATGTTTATGTATTTGTAATTACAAAAGCAACTTTATTTTTGTCTCCCACTATTTTAAATTTGTTCAGGTTAGATAGTCTATCCTTTGCCTTTTGGTGAAAACTCAGGCTGTCTCAGTGATTTCCTGATCACTCGTTGACAGTCTCGCAGGGCCTTGCTCTGTTGCCCAGGCTGGAGTGCAGTGGTGCGATCATGGCTCACTGCAGCCTCGACCTCCCAGGCTCGGGTGATCCTTCCACTTCAGCCTCTCAGTACCTATTTTAAAATTAAAAAATATTTTTAAAATTTTTTACAATTAAAAAATATATATTTTGTTTATTTATTTTCTTTGAGACAGAGTCTTGCTCTGTTGCCCAGGCTGGAATTCAGTGACTTGATCTCAGCTCACTGCAGCCCCTGCCTCTTAGGTTCCAGTGAGTCTCGTGTCTCAGCCTCCCAAGTAGCTGGGATTACATGCATATGCCACCATGCCCGGCTACTTTTTTGTATTTTTAGTAGAGATGTAGTTTCACTATGTTGGCCAGACTGGTCTCGAACTCTTGGCCTCAAGTGATCCACCCATCTCAGCCTTGCAAAGTGCTGAGATTACAGGCATGAGCCACCACACCTGGTTCCTACATTGCTTTTAAAAATACATTATACTAAATGAAAGAAGCCAGACATATATCATAAATTTCACCCATTTAAAGTGTACAATCTGGCTGGGCGTGGTTGCTCACATCTGTAATCCCAGCATTTTGGGAGGCCTGAGGTGGGTGGATTGCTTGAGCTCAGGAGTTCCAGACCAGCCTGGGCAGCATGGTGAAACCCCGGCAAAGAATAAAAAGAAAGAAAGAGAGAGAGAGAGAGAGAGGAAGGGAGGAAGGAAGGAAGGAAGGAAGGAAGGAAGGAAGGAAGGAAGGAAGGAAGGAAGGAAGGAAGGAAGGAAGGAAGGAAAGAAAGAGGAGAGAAAGGAAAGAAAGGAAAAGAAAGAAAGAAACAAACCTAGGCATGGTGGCATACGCCTGTAGTCCCAGCTACTCTGGAGGCTGAGGCAGGAGAATCGCTTGAGCCCAGGAGGTCAAGGTTGCAGTGAACTGTGATTGGGCCACTGCACTCCAGTCTGGGCCACAGAGCAAGACCTTGTCTCTAAATAAATAAATAAGTAAAGTATACAGTTTAATGCTTTTAGTGTATTTACAGTTGTGTTATCATCACCACTATCTAATTACAGAGCATTTTTATCAACCTAAAAGAAATCTCATAATTATTAGCAGTTGCTGCCAACTCCCACTTGCCTCCATTCCCTTGCAACCCCGAATCTACTTTCTATGTCCAGAAAATGCCTATTCTGGACATTTTATATAAATGGCATTATACAATATGTGACCTTTCATGTTTGGCTTCCTTCACTCAGCATAATTTAAAAAAATTTTTACTTTAAGTTCTGGGATACATGTGCAGAATGTGCAGGTTTGTTACATAGGTATACATGTGCCATGGTGGTTTGCTGCACCTATCAACCCGTCATCTAGGGTTTAAGTCCAGCATGCATTAGGTATTTGTCTTAATGCTCTCCAATCCCTTGCCCTCCACCCCCTGACAGGCCCCAGTGCATGATGTTCCCCTCCCTGTGTCCATGTGTTCCCATTGTTCAACTCCCACTTATAAGTGAGAAAATGCAGTGTTTGGTTTTCAGTTCCTGTGTTAGTTTTCTGAGGATGATGACTTCCAGCTTCATCCATGTCCCTGCAAAGGATATTATCTCATTCTTTTTTATGACTGCATAGTATTCCATGGTGTATATGTGCCAGATTTTCTTTATCCAGTCTATCATTGATGGGCATTTGGGTTGGCTCCAAATCTTTGCTATTGTAAATAGTCACTCAGCATAATGTTTTTAAGGTTCATCCATGTCGTAGCATGTATTAGTACTTCATTCATTTTTATGACTGAGCAATATCTTATTGGGTAGTTATGCCTTACTTTGTTTATCCATTTTATCAGTTGGTGGACATTGGATTGCTTGTACTTTTTGGCTATTATGAATAATGCTGCTATGAACATTTGTGTACACATTTTTCTGCACACATATGTTTTCAATTCTTTTGGGGATATACCTGTTGCAGGAAGTCAGGGACCCTGAACGGAGGGACCAGCTGAGGCCATGGCAGAAGAACATAAATTGTGAAGATTTCATGGACATTTATTAGTTTCCCAAATTAATACTTTTATAATTTCTTACACTTGTCTTTACTGCAGTCTCTGAACATAAATTGTGAAGATTTCATGGACACTTATCACTTCCCCAATCAATACCCTTGTGATTTTCTATGCCTGTCTTTAATCTCTTAATCCTGTCATCTTCGTAAGCTGAGGAGGATGTATGTCACCTCAGGACCCTGTGATGATTGTGTTAACTGCACAAATTGTAGAGAATGTGTGTTTGAACAATATGAAGTCTTGGCACCTTGAAAAAAGAACGGGATTACAGCAATGTTCAGGGAACAAGGGAGATAAGACTTTGGACTCTGACTGCTGGAGAGCTGGACAGAACAGAGCCATATTTCTCTTCTTTCAAAGGCAAATAGGAGAAATGTCGCTGAATTCTTTTTCTCAGCAAGGAACATCCCTGCGAAAGAGAAAGTGCCCTGAGGGTAGGCCTATAAGCGGCCCCCCAGGGCAGCCGTCTGTTATGGTCGAAGCTGAAGGGATGAAATAAGCCCCGGTCTCCTGTAGCACTCCCAGGCTTATTAGGATAAGGAAATTCCTGCCTAATAAATTTTGGTCAGACAGGTTGTCTACTCTCAAATCCTGTCTCCTGATAAGATGTTATCAATGACAATGCGTACCCAAAACTTCATTAGCAATTTTAATATCCCTCCATCCTGTGGTCCTGTGATCTTGCCCTGCCTCCATTTGCTTTGTGATATTTTTATTACCTTGTGAAGTATGTGATCTCTGTAACCCACACCCTATTCGTGCACTCCCTCCCCTTTTGAAAATCGCTAATAAAAACTTGCTGGTTTTATGGCTCGGAGAGCATCACGGAACCTGCCGACATGTGATGTCTCCCCCGGACACCCAGCTTTAAAATTTATCTCTTTTGTACTCCTTCCCTTTATTTATCAAACCAGCCAACATGCTTAGGGAAATAGAAAAGAACCCATGTTAACTATTGGGGGTAGGTTCCCCTGATATATACCTATAAATGGAAATACTACATCATATGGTAACTTCATCTTAAAATTATTGAGGAAATGCCAAAATGTTTTCC
This sequence comes from Macaca thibetana thibetana, assembly GCF_024542745.1. Classification (NCBI taxonomy): domain Eukaryota; kingdom Metazoa; phylum Chordata; class Mammalia; order Primates; family Cercopithecidae; genus Macaca; species Macaca thibetana. Next base: position 135,032,522 of record NC_065598.1, read on the forward strand.
ACATCAGCTGCACCATTTTTTCTTTCTACCAGCAATATACAATGATTCTGATGTCTTCACATCTTTGCTAACACTTGTTTTTTTCCTTTTTAAAAATTTTAGCCATCTTAGTGGGTATGAAGTAGTATCTCATTTTGATTTTGATTGACATTTCCCTAATGACGAATGATGGTGCACTTTTTTTCATCTCCTTATTGGCCATTTGTATGTCTTCCTTGGAGAAATGTCTATTGAGATCATTTGCTCATTTTTAATTTAGTAATTTGTCTTTTTGTTATTGAATTATAAGTGTTATTATATATTCTGTATACAAGTCCCATATCAGTTATATTTGTAAATATTTTCTCCCATTCTATGGCTGTCTTTCACTTTCTTGATAGTGTCCTTACAAATGTAAAAGTTTCTAATGTTGTTGAAGTTCCATTTATGTATTAATTCTTTGGGCACTTGTGCTTTTTAGGTATTATATGCAAGAAACCATTGCCTAATCTAAGGTCATGAAGATTTATACCAATGTTTTCTTCTGGCCGTTTTTATAACTTCAGAATTTTAGATGAGATATTTGGATCATTGATCCATATGGAGTTTATGTGTATAGCATGAGTTAAGGGTCCAGCTTCATTCTTTTGCTTCTGTATATCCAGGTGCCTCAGAAATATTTGTTGAAAAGATTATAATTTCCACATTGAAGGGTCTTGGCACCCTTGTCAAAAATCGATTGACCATAAATGTCTATTTTTAATGGGAAATTATCTTCATCTTAAAATTCTATGGCAATCCAAACATGCTCATGTTAAATGTTAGAGTAAAATATGCAAGGACTCAAAAAATTCCTCCTATGAACTCTTCTGGAAGCAATTGGAGGTTTTGCTCTACTAAAATGAAGGAGTAAGCCAAGAAAAAGAAAGACATAGTATAAGATCCAGGAAAAAAAGACTATAACTCCAGGGGATGGGAAGGGAGAGTCCCAGGAAGACAATCATGTTCAAGGCCGTGAGAATAACTGGCTTAGTTTGTAGCAGGGGAACAGGGAGCTGCAAAAGGACAACTGTTAGGGGGAATGTGAAAGCAGCAGAGTTTTAGATGAATCAGAGTGTTCGGAGAAATTATTAATAGATATTTTACGGAACTGTTAGAATACCTGGGGTGGGGGGAAGCATTAGAAATATTGAAATCTCAAATAATATAATACTGAAGCCATTATTAACTTCAAAAAATCAAAAGTCTAACAATAATATGCTAAGACTAACAATAATGTACTACTTTACTTAGCAGCAAACAATAATTGCATAGTCGTCATCGTGTGAACCTGGCAATGATTTTTTTAAATTAATTAATTAATTATTATTATTATACTTTAAGTTCTAGGGTACATGTGCATAACGTGCAGGTTTGTTACATATGTATACTTGTGCCATGTTGGTGTGCTGCACCCATCAACTCGTCAGCACCCATCAACTCATCATTTACATCAGGTATAACTCCCAATGCAATCCCTCCCCACTCCCCCCTCCCCATGATAGGCCCCGGTGTGTGATGTTCCCCTTCCCGAGTCCAAGTGATCTCATTGTTCAGTTCCTACCTATGAGTGAGAACATGCGGTGTTTGGTTTTCTGTTCTTGCAATAGTTTGCTGAGAATGATGGTTTCCAGCTCCATCCATGTCCCTACAAAGGACACAAACTCATCCTTTTTTATGGCTGCATAGTATTCCATGGTGTATATGTGCCACATTTTCTTAATTTAGTCTGTCACTGATGGACATTTGGGTTGATTCCAAGTCTTTGCTATTGTGAATAGTGCTGCAATAAACATACGTGTGCATGTGTCTTTATAGCAGCATGATTTATAATCCTTTGGGTATATACCCAGTAATGGGATGGCTGGGTCATATGGTACATCTAGTTCTAGATCCTTGAGGAATCGCCATACTGTTTTCCATAATGGTTGAACTAGTTTACAATCCCACCAACAGTGTAAAAGTGTTCCTATTTCTCCACATCCTCTCCAGCACCTGTTGTTTCCTGACTTTTTAATGATTGCCATTCTGACTGGTGTGAGATGGTATCTCATTGTGGTTTTGATTTGCATTTCTCTGATGGCTAGTGATGATGAGCATTTTTTCATGTGTCTGTTGGCTGTATGAATGTCTTCTTTTGAGAAATGTCTGTTCATATCCTTTGGAACCTGGCAATGATTTAATCAAGCATTGTGATAGAAATTTTAAGGGAATTGATGAATCTGGATGTGCAGTGTGGGGAGGTATAAGAAAGCTAAATTGTCAACTATTGTGAAAGAAAATCAATAGGTAGTATCTAATATCAATCAATAAATAGCTCTTTAGGCATATTATTTAGATAATATAATGTGGAAATCACAAGAAACAGCTATTATTGCTTCTTGGGAGGGTGATGGGAAATGCTGGGGTAGGAGACTGCTGTTATTTGCTATGTCATGCCTCAATATTATTTTATGTTTATGTGTATGTGTTACTATGGAAACAAAAATTGTTACTCTTTAACTCCCAAGCCAGCAGGAGCTACAAAGAGACTATCACCTTATAACATGGCTCAACTGGAAACTTAAGCTTCACATTTGGTTATCTGAACTTGGCCTCCATGTAGGTGAAGTATGTGGCAGAGAGGGAAGGGCCTTGAGCCTTCTAGATGCTAACCTCTGATGATGTGAATTAATGCGTGCAGGTGGCTTTCAACTGGCCAGCTAATTTCTGCAATATAGGAAATGACTGTAATTTCTGTTTTTGCATCTGGCCTCAAAAGAGAAAGTGGCCCCAATTGCCTATTGAATTTATGGAGATGAGATCTCAAGTATCTTAGGATAATTGTTGGATGAAGGGACAGGCTTTGCCAGAAAAGCAATTTTAGTCCTTTCCCCTCTCATAAGGTACTCTGAAACAATTTTTCTATTTAAATTTTTTTAAAGTACCATATCTTTAAAAAATCTCCATTTTTGCTGTGACTGGCATGTTTTATTAATGCATTTTAGCTCCCATCCTAGTGTCCGAGGTCACCAAAACAGGGTTCTATGTAGCTAGCTTTCTTTCCTATTTACCCTGCTTTATAGTTATGTGTTTCTCTTACTACCTAGGTCCCAAGTATATCTCCTGTTAGTGATCATTATGATAGGTTTCTGTGCCCCTTTTTCTGTTCCTTATCTATCTCTTTCATCACCTCCCTAAACCATTTTTTGTGGTTGTTTGCTTCACATTCCCACATTTTTCTCTCCATTGTCCATTCATTTAAGAAATATACATAGAGCAGCTATAATATGCATTAAAACATGACACTCCCCGAGGAGTGCTCTCAACAGTCTAATTGAGGTGACATACAAATGATGAATAGAAATAGTAATTAACTAGAGTTAATGATGTAATGACAAAATTATTTCTATACATGGTGAATGCTACGGGATTAAAAAATAAAGGTAATACGTGCTCATTGGAGGAAATTGGCAAAATACAGAAAATATACAAAAAAAAATGAAAATTGAGTCAGACTGTCTAGGTTGGAATCCTACCTAGCTCTATCTTTGTTAGAGATATATCCTTGGGCAAGTTGCTTAACCTCTCTGAGCCCCACTTTATCTGTTATGTAAGGATAATAATATTAGAGGGCTACAAGAGGCGGAGGTTGTTGCAGTGAGCAGAGGTCGTGCCACTGCACTCCAGCTTGGCAACAGAGTGAGACTCCATCTCAAAACAAACAAACAAATAAATAAATAAATAAATAATAGTAATCATAATAATATTAGAGGGTTGATAGGCTTACCACAGAGCCTAGTAAACGTAAGTGGTAGTAGTCACAGTTGTCATTACCACCACCATCAATTTTTTAGTACATGGCCTTCAAATATTTTTTTCTGGCATATGTTTTATGATTCTTAGTTGCAGCTTAACATGTTTTTCCTCCATGTTTCATTTTTCATACCTTATTCTTTATTTGCTATGCTTGTCACTGTCATTTCCTATTTCTTTAACGTTTTCTCTCATTTCTCCTGTTGTTTTTTTTTTCTTCTTGTAAAATTTCTTTTCTACCATTATTTGGAAATAGTCTGACAGGCAAGAAATATTTACTGAGCTGCTACAAAGTACAGGTACTGTGTTAAGTCTCAGGGAGACTGAAAATAGAAGATGAAGACATTCATTCTTTTTCAGTAAATTTGCTTACGTAGGGAGTCACTTCTGGCATAGGCAATAAGAGAGCTAGGCCCTGGTCCCTAGCTCTGTCACTCTCCAGGTTTTGTGACCTCTTTCACTTTCTAATTTGTCTAAATGGGTACATTAATGCCTGCCCTGCCATTGTCATTAGGCTGTGGATTATGGAATGTCAATGAGCTTTTGCAAACTAGACGTATGGAAAACAATGGCAAGTACATACGTTTAGAGAGAAACTGGTTCCTAGCTTCTTTATTAGAGGGCAACATAGGCTGTTTTTGTTCTTTTTAAAAAATTTCTTCTTAGGTTGGCACAAAAGTAATTACCATTACTTTTAATGGCAAAAACCACGATTGCTTTTGCACCAACCAATAATTAATCTTCTTACCTTCACTCACTTTGTCAAGAATAGTTAAATCTCTGGTCAGAATTACCCTGAAGTCAAACTGGTTTAGTATACTGAACCAACTAAATATTTGATGATATGCATAGTTATTATGAAAATAAAATGCTGCCCTCTGTATAGACTAGCTAGAGCCCTCCCCTTCCCCCACCAGCTTGTCCTCCATAGACAATTGAAATTCACTAGCCCTTGGCCTGTACTGAAAAACGGAAGTATTATTTAGATCAGAGACTCATTATGCTGAGGCATTTTAAAAGCAGCAAGACCAAGTAAAATCAATATTTGCTTGGAATTTGCCAGGTATTAAAATTAACTTTTTCTTCAGCATTTGAGAAAATCAAATACAACTCCCCCATTATTTTTAGAATCATAAAAAGAATCATATTCATATACTGCGTTGGATTTTGTTTTAAAATATACAGAAATATAAAATGTCTGGGGGCTATGTGAAACAATAATAGCAGAGTTTAGAATCATTGAAGCTAGGATACCCGCCACGGAGACTCATTACTTGTTCTGTCTTCTTTTTGTATGTTTGAAAATTGGACTTGATGAAGAATAAAAATGAAACAAATTAAAACACAGAGGTCATTTTCACCATTCATTGTAGTTTGTTTCTCTAGGCATTTTCCATGGCCTAATAATTTTGATTTGTTAATTGGGAAATCTATAAGATCATGTGGAATTTTAAACTTTTCAAAGCATTTTGGATTTGTTTTTATTTCACTGAAAGCCCTGTGGGGGGCATGATTCCTTTTGTTGTTCTTGTTATGCAGTCAAGGACACTTTATGGTCAAGTGAGTTGCCCGAGGTGACACAATGGGGTGACACAACTTCGTAGCACTACAAGATGGTTTCTTGACTGCCATGCTGAAGCCCTTTTTACACAAACATCAGAGGGTAAAATAATTCACAGGTATGTTTGAATAAGCCTTCTTTAATTACTGGGATATTTTATCAATGTGATGCCAACAAGATCTTTTAACATATACAATTTTAAGTTCATGAGGCCTGATGACAAGTAAGAAACTCCCATTTATCAAGCCAGGCACTGTTTCAAGTGTTTTATATTTATATGAGTTTTTCCCCAAATCCCCGGGTTTCAGTTATGTGTCCTGCAACTCACCAGCTGTGGGACCTTGAGCAACTTAAATGACATCTCTCAGCCTCAGTTTCCTTATCTGTAAAAGGGGGGGCAATAATACCTACCTAATTGAGAGTTTGGCACAGTTAATGAGAGAGCATACATAAAGTGCCCAACACAGTGCCTGGAACATACCAAAATCATTAAAGAGATGATACTGAGAAAACAAAAGGCAAGGAGGAAGATGCCTATAAGGCTCAGAAGAAAGCACACATTGTTTAGAAAACTGTAAACCATCTGACATGGCTGCCTTCAAACTCTGCCCCGCTCTGTGCTACTGTCATCCTACAGTATATGATAGTCACCTTGTTTTAATAATACAGGCATATCGCGTTAACTCCCCACTCAAAAGTCTTAAATGGTCCCTATGATCTCTCAGCATTCCAGAATCTTTTTGTCAGCAAAATGCAAACCATTTCAAAGTTTACTACAAAATTTGTACTTTTGCAACTCTCCGTAGAGTACAACTCTCCGTAGAGCATTTCACACAATGCTGTGTGAAATATATGCTGGTGATAATTTAACAACTTACTAAGGTAGAGAAGAACGAGTTAAGTAAATGATGATTAAAAACTATACCCTCATCTTTCATATTTTATATCAACATTAGTTTCAGGTACATACAAATGGAAACAACAAAAATGGGGGCCAAAAATTAAGACCATAACAATGTGAATATTTATTGCACCTCTGTATAGAGGACATGTTAAGTTTAAAAACAATAGAAGAAAAATCATAAAAGAAACTATTTAAATATCTGACTATATAAAATGAAAAGCTTCTACATGCCAAATATGATAAAAGACAAAGAACAAACTTGGAAAAATATTTGCCATGTATATGAGAGAAAAATAATGTCTTGAATATCTAAAGAGCATATACAAAATAATGAGAAAATCCAAAGGCGTTCAGTGGAAAATGACATTAACAAACAAGTCACAAAAGAGAAAAGTGAATGGCTAATAAACATATGAATAAATGTTCACTTGCACTAGTAATCAAAAATGCTAATGGAAACAAAAGCCCAATTTTCGCCTATTAATTAACAAAGATGGCCAGGCGCGGTGGTTCACACCTGTAATCCCAGTACTTTGGGAGGCTGAGGTGGGCGGATCATGTGGTCAGGAGATCGAGACCATCCTGGCCAACACGGTGAAACCCCGTCTCTACTAAAAATACAAAATTAGCCAGGCGTGGTGGCGCGTGCTTGTAATCTCAGCTACTTGGGAGGCTGAGGCAGGAGAATCACGTGAACCTGGGAGGTGAAGGTTGCAGTGAGCCGGGATTGCGCCATTGCACTCCAGCCTGTTCAGCCTGGTGACAGAGCAAGACTCCGTCTCAAAAAAACGAAAACAAAACAAAACAACAACAACAAAAAAAAAAAAAAAAAGAAAGAAAAGTGAAAAAAGATAATACTCCAATACTGTATGTTAGCCAGAGTAGCATAAGAAAGGGATTCATACGTTGGTAATGGGAGCATAAACTGATGCAGTCTTCATGGAAAGCAATTTGACAACACACTTCAGGAGCTAAAATATAGTCTTACCCTTGACCTGTATCTCCACTGTTAATATAATAACAATCACTTCTCAGGAAGTAAGCCGAGGTCCAGACAAAATTTATGCAAAGAGATGCCCATTTATAATAACCAAATTGTCAATCAACCTAAATGTTCAACAATGGGGATTTGGGTAAATACATTATTGTGTAATCTTAGAATAGTATGCAGCGATTCCAAACTGTGCCTGTGGGAGAATTGCTTGAACCCAGGAGGCAGAGGTTGCAGTGAGCCGAGATCGTGCCATTGCATTCCAGCCTGGGCAACAGGAGCGAAACTCCATCTCTAAATAAATAAACTTTTTAAAAATTGTGCCTATGATGACTGTTAAATGTCTTGGAAAACCTTTATTATATAATGTTTAGAAATAGAAAGATGATATATCACTGTGCATATATGTTCTCACCTGGGTTGGGAAAACATAAATGCATGGAAACAAAAGGAAAAACTGTTAATGTCGTAGGTATCTCAGGGAGGTGAGATTATAGGTGCTTACAACATTCGTGGTCATTTTTTCTGCGTTTTACAAATTTTTGACAATAGCCATGTATTTTTGTTATTTACAAAAAAGGAATATTTAGAATAGACCACGAGAAATGCTGCAGACTACAAATATTCCCCATTATCAACATTTAATCACAATGATTATTAGAGCATTTGATGTCCAGCAGATGGAGCTGCATCCCTTACCATCTGGCTTGCACTCTGGGACTATAAAAACTGTTTTCATTTGTTTTGTTTTGTTTGAAGCAAATCCCTTATATCCTCCTAAAGGTTTTGTAAAGCATATGTTCTTTAAAAAAAAAAAAAAAAAAAGATTACATTTAAAATTTGTTTTGAGAATTTTATGAAACCCCTCTGGGGTAATTAGAGGCCCCCTGGGGTGTCACAAAAAGCAGGGCTATGCAATGGATTTGGGGAACTGGGTTACTTGAGAGATTAGCTGATTGTGTGGAGCCACAAAAGGAGTCGGGGCAAAGTCAGAAAAAAAAAGTTGAGGGTCCCGTTCACTGGGCTTCATTTGTTGAGGAAAGACAGGGTAGAAAATTGTATTTTGATGTGTAAGTGCACAGGCTTAGCATTTCTGCATAATTTCAGAATTGATGTTTTCATTGGTTCCCAACACACATTTAGGGTGGTGATTAAAACGCTCTCTTACTTAAGACCTCCATTCAAAGTCAAATTTCACAACTTCCTACCTGTGTGACTTTGGGCAAATCATTTCACCTCTCTGTGCCTACCTTTCCTCATTTGTAAAATAGAAATAGTAATAAAACCTACTCATAAGGTGTTGTGAGGGTCAAATTATATAATGCATGTAAAAGTGTTTGGCATAATAATTGGCACATGGTAAGCACAAAATAAATGTTAGCCATGATTATCATTCATTCATTTATTCAACACACATATTGGTACCACCTATGTGCCAGGCAATGGGCTGCACACTGGCAAGAGAGAAAAAATAGACACGTTCTGCCCTCTAGGAGTTTAGAGGAGGAACAATACCATGCCTAAGAAGCAGTGTGAGAAAGCTTGGGACCAGGATTTCTGGGTCTCAGTCTGGTTTTGGCTTATTTTAGGATCTCAGATATAATAAATTACTTACTCTCCATTTTTCTCTCAGTAAAACAAGGGATTTGGATGAGATGGTCTCTTTCAGCTCTGGAGCATTCTGACTGTATTTCAAAGAACATTGCTGAATGAGATCAAATCAAAGTTATTATCTTTCAAATATATTCACATTATGCAGTCTCTTCTCAGGAGGTGCAAAATTCTCATAATTAGGAAAAGGTCCAAGGGCAAACAGAATGATTACAGCAGAGGCTGGATAAGACACCCATATCTGAGACGCCAGAGAAAAGAAAAATCAGTCTTCAAAAAAATACTGAAACAGTGCCTTACAAAAAATATATTTATGGTTACTTTAATCGCCAAAGAATAAAAATAAGTTAATTTCCATTTCACAAACTTCGTGGGACATCAACATTAGTTTGCTATTTTCAGATTACAACAAAATTGTGTTTTGTCGTTATAGCACATTTGCGTGTGTGTGCATGTGTGTGTATGAGCATGTCGATGTCTGTGGGTGTGGCTGCTTTTTGCTATCATTATTTTATTCACTGAAACCATCTATCAGCAAATGTTTTCTGTAACGGACCAGATAGCAAATATTTTAGGCTTTCTTGGCCATATACTACCTCTGTTGCATAATCTTCTTATGTTTTTAATAACCATTTAATGATATAAAAACCATTCTTCAATCCCAGGATGTATAAAAATAGACTGAGGATTAGATTTGGTCTGTAGGTCAGTTTGCTGACCCCATCTTAAATCAAATTTTCAGCTTCCTGTCTCCATAAGTTTGGTTTCATGGTATGTCTCCACCACCATCCCATCCCAACTTGCTCAGTGCACAGGTCGTTTCTTACCCTAGTCTCCTCTACTTGTTATCATCCGATTGTACACAGTCCCTGCTTCCCATCTAACCACTCTAATTCCAGTGCCATCCTGGTGTACAGTGCAGTTCTAGCGGAAAGCATCACCCCAAACCAAAATGGTAGTTGGTGGTCTGGTCCACGAGATTGACTGCTCCATGGACATGCACCCATCAACATATCTGTCCCATGAAGCAAACTGCAAGGTTTCCTGGGCCTAGCTCCTTAACCATGGCAATGGCATTGACTCACTTCTACCTAGTACCAAACTTTTCATTATTCAGCAAATATTTACTGAGCATCAGTGATATGCTTGGCATTGTACCAGACTCAGGACACAGCAAAGAACAGTGTGGGCATGGCTGTGATTCTCATAGAGCTTACACATCACAGCGAGCAAAAAAGACATGGAGGCATGTCCGTGTGGTAATGCTGGAATTTTTATGTGATATTTCAAGAAGTACAGGGTTTTGTGGGAGCACAGAGAAAGGCATCTAACCCAGCTGTGGAGGTCAGGGGAGGCTGCCTCCAGAGGAAGTGTCACTTAGCTCTTTCTATGTGGGAAAGATATATGGAACCCTCTATTAGACCTTATTAGAGCAGCAGGCACCCTAATCTCCTTAGTAAATGGGTCTTGAGCTCTACTTAGAATTTTGGTGACAGTAATCCTGCCAAATCTGACTTTATCCCTTTGGACTGAGCTCCTGGTCTCGGTCCTACTTTCAAGGCTTCATTCCCAAGAAACACTGTCTTCACACCCCCTCCCACTGGTCGTGCCCTTACATCCACAACACTGACTCTAACCTAGTCAGTTCACCTCTTCCAGGAAAAGCATTTTTGCTAAAGTGACCTGAATTGAGTAGCCAATTGGCAAGAACAGTGATAATCAGCTTTCAATGATTAATATTGATACCAGCAATTACTCTTTTCAGATACTGGACATTTGCCTTTTCCAGTGGGCTTGGTTAGTTATGAATGGGCATCCAGGTTTAAATGGATATTTTCTATACTCAACATTTTAGCTGTAAATTCTGAATCCCCAGGGAAAATTGGTCAGAAAAGGTCCTCTTACTCTTCATTAACTGTAAAATGAATATAAAGAATCTCTTCCATTTGTACCCCCCCAACCCCGTGCAGGGGCTTCTTGGGAGGTATGTTAGCCTATTCATATGTTAATTCCGCAGAGCCCTCGATCTTTTCACAGAGGCCCTGTACAATGATGGGGGAGTCTGCATATTTCAAAAGAGCAGCATATGCTCCTTAAGGTGAACGTGCAATATAACACTGCAGGGGAAATACAGTGCATTATTCTTTGCCCCTTTGCAGAGAGAGTTTACAAGCATCATTTGGAAATGGATGACATTTTTCTGTATAGAAATTGAATTTGACAATTAACCATGATTTTTTTTTTATTATTTAGAGGTCCAGGTCTTCTAAACAACATTCTTTTTAGTGTAAATAAAAGAATTAAAAGAGAAGAAAATTTTAATTCCTGGAAAAGCACCAGAAATGCCTTCCCCTGAAGCTGTTTAACTGTTGTTTGGAAACTGCATTCTCCTGAGAAAAAATTCTGAGTTGGGAGGGAAGCAGACAATGTATATAACTTGATATCTTAAATTTCTCTCTCACCCTCTTTTTTTGTTTTCATTCTTAAGCCTAATGCATCCTATCACAAGAGTGCTGAATGTTTAGGTTATAATTTCAGATATGCAAATGATTCATTAGTCGAGTATTTGATAATCATATTTCAAAAAACTTCTGATAGACATTAATTGCGTCTTCTAGAATTATATTCCAGTGCTCAGTAACGACAAACACTGCGTATTAATTTCACATGTATTAGAAATTATGATTAAAGTAAAACCTATTTGATGTAATGACCATTAGTTGAGAGCTGTAGAACGATGCTTCGTGGCTTAAGATGAATAATAATGGCCCGTTTTTCATCAGACAGATGTTCCATCTTATTGTAAAAAGATGTTACATCACTGAAATAGAAAATGTAAAACAACTAGAATATACTATATCACCAAGCTTGATTAACCAATTGAACAATTAATGTCTGAAAAGCATTAGCATTTGCAATGCACTATGTGCTGTTTTTATCATGTTTTCTATGGGACCAATTTTGAAGAACGTTTTACAAAAGTAAAATTTAAAAATTAGAGAAGAAATATGTAGTAACATAGTTCAAGTTTGTATGGACTATGAAATGCCGGAATGTCAAACCACAGTGTTGTAAAAGTTTAAAAAAAAAAAAAAAGTCACTGTTAACGATGGTTGTCCCCTGGGCAGGTTACTGGGTGGCTGAGGGACAGGAATAGGAGAGAGATTATTTTTTTGGATTTACTTTTTACCCTTTTTTAAAAAATGTTTTGCATTGTATATTATATGCATTGTTAAGTATTTTTAAATAATTTCATTATAAACAACAATAACAACTCATAACCATATATTGAAGTGGAGAGGGAGCATGAGAAACTACCGTGATAGGCTTCGGGGCCACACACACACAAACACACATTCATTTCCCAATTCTGTTTCTTTCTAGTTATGAGGCCTCAAGCAGGTTGCTTATCTTTCCTAAACTAAGAGAACCCACCTCATGGGTTTGATAGGAGTATTTAAATAGGTTGTAGAATGACACCTGTCACATGTTAAGTGCTTGATAAATGTTGACTAGCATTATTGTTTATATCATACTAAAAACAGTCTTATCTAATACAGTAGTCCTCCAACATCTATTACTCTTATTTTCACAGTGCCAATTTAAGATTGTATTTATGTGGCTTGCTTTTATTTATTTATAGCCTAACACATTCCATTGAGAAAGAAGTGAAAGATTCATTCCTCTCTTCTCCCTCCCTTCTTTCCTTTCTACCACAAACTTTTCCTGGGTACCTATTAAGTGCTAAGTGCACAGTGCATACAAAACCTTACAAGTGATCCATACTATTTTTCAACTGATATAAGAATTTATTTTTGTCGTATACCTTAAAGGTGACCCAGCTACAGTTTTAACCCTCCATGTAACAAGAGACCTCACTGTTTCTTGAATCATACTTTCCTTTGTTGAACAATTCTAATTTGTTAGAATGATCTTTTTCACATTGAACTAAAAATTGTTGTCCCCATGGCTTCCATAGTTGGGTAAACCTCTATAATTTTCCTAACTCGTTTCTTACTTGCAATTCTTCACTTCTGTCACAGTGCTAGTATCAGAACCCAGATCCCCTGACTCCTTGTCCAGTACCATTTAGAGGTTATTTTATTTTATTTTTATTTTTTATTGATTTTTGAGACAGAGTCTCACTCCATCACCCAGGCTGGAGTACAGTGGCACAATCTCTGCTCACTGCAATCTCCGCCTCCTGGGTTCAAGCAATTCTTGTGCCTCAGCCTTCTGAGTAGCTGGGATTACAGGCACGTGCCACCACGCCCAGCTGATTTTTGTATTTTCAGTAGAGACAGGTTTCGTAATGTTGGCCAGGCTGATCTCGAACTCCTGACCTCAAGTGATCCACCCGCCTCAGCCTCCCAAAGTGCTGGGATTACAGGCGTGAGCCACCGTACCCAGTCTAGAGGTTACTTTAAATAAAAATCTCTGACAGACCAGTTGGCTGCCTTCGATTTCATTGAACACCCTGACCTTGTCCAAAAGACTGACCGTGTTGAGGACTTCATTTCAAACACAAAGGAAAAAATTGCAAGAGTGCTTCCCAGGCAAGACCTGGTGCATCCTAGTCAAAGTTCCTCCAATCCAGTGGTTACCCTAGCATCAAGTATCGTACCAAGGACGAGTCTGGTGAGAGCAATTCTTCATGAGTTCTATAGCTGTGCTAGTCCAAAAGTGTTTTCCGTTGGTTGAGAATCACTAAACACAAGACAAGTTTCCTTGATATTCTATTCGGTTTTTCAGAGCTTCAAAATTTACTACTAAGTAATTTGAATTGCTCAGTGTTTCCAGTGTTCATTGGGAGCAAAATACCCTGGTCACTTTGTCAACTTGCCACTTACCAATGCAGACAACAGGTGATCTTAATATGGGTTGTTCAAGTGTGCATCTTCTGAAATAGGTGCCAGTGTCAGAGTCTGGGAAACCTTTGTCAAGGTTAGATGTAACATAGTCAGGTGGATCATTCTTATTCCTAGATCTGGTGAGTGCGCTAGCTGTGCAGGCTAGGACTGGGTTTGCAAACAGAAGGGAGGAGACATCTTTCAGTGCAATTCCCACTGAGACAGGTCCTGAGTTAGGCCAGGAGGGAGCAGCAGAGAGCTGGCCTAGCTATGAGCCCGGTGAACCCAGGGGTGAGGGGAGTACAATGGAGAACTCGAAGCTGAAGAGTGTGGGATTGTCTCCCAAAGGCGTAGAAAAGACACTAAGCGAGTAAGAGGCCTAGTGAGGGAGTTGGCAGGTGGAGGGAGATAATCACGGAGGAGGCACCTTCCTGAGGGCAAATTCACCAACTCAGGAGGCAGGGCCCACCCAATTTAAAGGCGTTCCTATGAGCCTGGCTTTGGAATAAAACAAACCGTGGCATGAAACTAGGCCCTGGCTTGGGAAGGCTAACATTCTTGAGCCTCAGTTTCCTCATGTATAAAAGGAGAATAATAGTAGTGCTTACCTCATATGGTTGTTATGAAACACATCTGGCATATACTGAACAATTAAAAACTACCTAGTAATAATGACTACCTGCTGTTAAAAAGACACAAACTTGGCCAGGCACGGTGGCTCCTGCCTGTAATCCCAGCACTTTGGGAGGCCAAAGTGGGCGATCACCTGAGATCAGGAGTTCGAGACCAGCCTGGCCAACATGGTGAAACTCCGTCTCTACTAAAAATACAAAAATTAGCAGGGCGTGGTGGTGGGAGCCTGTAATCCCAGCTACTTGGGAGGCTGAGGCAGGAGAATTGCTTGAAACCAGGAGGCGAAGGTTGCAGTGAGCCGAGATCATGCCATTGCACTCCAGCCTGGGCCACAAGAGCGAAACTCCATCTAAAAAAAAAAAAAAAACAATGAAATAATGAGGTTTTGAGGGGCCACTACAGAACATCTGAACAGAAAAGTCTGCCTGCCTCCCTTTGGAACCTCACATCAGGGCAATAGAATCATACTACTAACTTGCCCCTATTCCTGGTGTTTTTTCAGATTAAAGTCTGCAGATAAATCACCCTATATCACCATAAAACAAGTCAATCTTCACAAATATCTGTGTCCAAATACTGCTTCTCAGACTGTCATTTGCAACCAGAATTGGCACAAGAACTTCCCTGCTGAACCTTGGATCCGAACTCGCGGTTAGAAAACGGTGCCCAGTCTTCAGACGGGAGTGGTCAGCCGGTGATGGGCTTGTGGGGGAGCCTGGGCGGGGAGCTGCTTTAGAGCTGACCCTCAGATCCGATCACAGCAGGGGTGCCACTGAGTTTTCTTTGGGTGTTCCGCACCCTGAGCTCCTTTCAGAGAGCAAAGACTCTTGAATTGGATAATAAAATCAAAAGAATACACACAGGACTGAAAGCTCTGGGCACAGCGGTGAAGGAGACGGTTATAGAGAGTGGGAGAGAAAAGTGAAAGTGGGGGTCGGGCGCGGTGTCTTACGCCTGTAATCCCAGCACTTTGGGAGGCTGAGGCGGGCGGATCACGAGGTCAGAAGATCGAGACCATCCTGGCTAACACGGTGAAACCCCGTCTCTACTAAAAAATACAAAAAAATGAGCCGGGCGTGGTGGCGGCGCCTGTAGTCCCAGCTAATAGGGAGGCTGAGGCGGGAGAGTGGCGTGAACCCGGGAGGCGGAGCTTGCAGTGAGCCAAGATGGCGCCACTGCACTCCAGCCTGGGTCACAGAGCAAGACTCCGTCTCAAAAGAAAAAAAAAAAAAAAGAAAACAAAGTGGGGAGCTGGGATCACTAAAGTGAACCTGAGTGCACAACCGGCTCTCTTCAAGACTGGCCAAAATCTAGAACTCTGTATACATATTCAGTTACTTTCTTTCCAAAAATTTCAACCTAAAAAATAGTTACAGAGTGGTTATCTATGCTTGAGTAAGATGTTAAAGGAGAACCCTGATACAAGGTTTTAACAAATGACCCCATCTAGTATTAGAGTAGCCTTGAGGAAAAGCACTAAAGAAGACCAAATGGAGATTTTTGAATGAGAAGAACTTCTTAAGCACCACGGCTTATGGATGTCTGGGGGCTGTATTTGAGGAACTATCCGGATTTTTTTTTTTTTTTTTTTTCCCAGCAAGCATATCAATACAAAGTTCTAGGACCCTTTTTTTTTTTTTTTTTTTTTTTTTTAGGAATTGGGCATCTGCAGAACCAAGGTAGGTGTGGACTCCTACTAGAAAGTTCCAGTAGTTTCTTTCTAGGAAAATAATTCATGGGGATGCAAGTTCAATTATAGTCTATTCTTTGAAGTGCGCTAGATATCAGACTAACAATTAGGGCATTATATTTGCTTCATGATAATAAAGTATTATTTACTTAATCAAACACTGTGATAGGATAGTCCCAAAAGCTCATTTAAATAGCTTAAAGTGTCTAGATGCTTCTACACCTAATATGTGTACTATGAGAGAGAGAGAGAGAGAGAGAGAAGGAGAGAGAGAGAGGAGGAGAGGGAGAGGGGAGAGGATATCATATTTTTAAAATTCATTATAGGCCAAGAGCTTATAGGATTTTTTAAATAAATTTTTTAATTGACAGATAACGATGTATATATATTTAATATCTTTTCCTTTGTCACTTCCTCTGTGAAGCTGTGATATCCCGTCCAGTCCTCTATCAGAGCACTTCTTTTGTATTTAATTAATTATTTATAGGTCCAGTTTACCCAGCTGCTGAGATCCTTGAGGGAAGAAGCTGGGTTTCTTTCCTCTTTTGGGCCCTAGGGCCCAGTTCTGGGTGTGACAGATAGCAAACACTCAAAATATTAAATGAAAACATACATGAAATAAGAACATAAAAATCATCCTGGGGTGGTACCAACTTGAAACCAGTCATCCGAAGGAGGCATCAATGCAGACAAGCTGGGCAGAGAGCGAGAATCTGGAGGTGAGCCAATAAGATCAAAACCAGGAACACCAGACAAGAAAAGGAACGTTTCAACAGAAGGATGAAAGGCAGAACATGGAGATACTCCATAAGCTACGGAGGGGAGCTAAAATAGTCATTGCAAGGATCCCTTGGTCTTGGTTGTTTGTGGTGAGGTGTCATTAAACATTCTGATGGAGTGGCTAGATGTGGTGGCTCACATCTGTAATCTCACCACTTTGGGAGGCCTGTGTTGGGGGAGGATCACTTGAGGCCAGGAGTTCAGGAGCAGCCTGGGAAACATAGTGAGACCCCATCTCTGCAAAAAATTTGAAAATTAGCTGTGCCCAGTGGCTCATGCACGTGGTCCCAGCTACTCAGGAGGCTGAGGTGGGAGGCTTGCTTGAGCCCAGGGGTTTGAGGTTGCATTGAGCTATGAACATGCCACTGCACTCCAGCCTGGGCAACAGACCCCAACTCTTAATAAAAAAAAAAAAAAATTCTGATGGAATCTGAATATCAACATTTCCTCACACCTCACTTCTTGCTCTGTTGAGGTAGCTGGTGTGTCCCTACATTTGCCTGGCCAAAGGCCTCGATGTGCTCTAGAGAATTTGAGGTTGGAGACAGGGACCATTCCTTCAACCTTTACATTTTTCAGGAGCTTGAATTGAAAGTTCTAGCCTTGCAGATATCTCCAGGAAGGCCTGAGGTGCTTGAGGGGGAGGGGACTCCATGTGGTGTGCTAGACCCGAATTCCTGAAACCTGAGCATTATCAAGGGACCTCCCAATAAAGCTTACACATTTGTATAACTACCCTGGCTGGCTTCCCATATCCACCATCCTCTGTGTTTATGTGAATTGCTAGGCCAAATAGCAACAATAATAAAAACAACTTTATTAGTGAATTTAGGCTCCTGGGTGTGTCCAAGCCTTTGCTGAGTCCCACCCCATTTTGTATTCTGGTCCTCAGTATTATTATTATTATTATTTTTTGAGATGGCGAGTCACTCTGTCACCCAGGCTGCCAGGCTGTAGTGCAGTGGTGTGATCCTGACTCACTGCAACCTCTGCCTCCTGGGTTCAAGCGATTCTCCTGCCTCAGCCTCCCAAGTAGCTGAGACTGCAGGTGCCTACCACTATGCCTGGCTAACTTTTTGTATTTTTAGTAGAGATGGGGTTACTCTATGTTGTCCAGGCTGGTCTCAAACTCCTGGTCTCAAGTGATCTGCCCACCTCGGCCTCTCAAAGTGCTGGGATTACAGGTGTGAACCACCGTGCCTGGCCTAGTCCTCAGTCTTATAATGGAGTGTTTCTCATCCCATTAGGGCTCAAGGTGTAGGTTCCTGCCTTTTTACTAAAGTAATGATAGTCTCAGGGACTCATGGTGACTCCATGGACTCAACTCTGATTCACAGACATAAGGCATCCCAGTTAGAGAAACCAGTAATCCATGAGGCTATCATTAAGATGGGTGTGTATCTAGCATCCCATTAATTGTGCTGTCCATGACGCACTGTTCTTGCTTCCTTTTGGTCTTTGTCTTCTTCTGCCTTGAGTCCCATGAGATGACTTGGTCATGGAAAAATAAAATCCTCTATTTCATGCCACTTTTCTGCCAACCACATTGCTGGTGCCCCTAGCAAATACTACCTCATGTAATAGATCTAAGATAAAGGTCTTAGGCAAGTCCCCAGTTTACGGTAAAATGTTTTCAGGTGTGAAAGTGGCAATGGCACTTCCCTGTCACCACTGTGATTGGGCAGTAGAACTGAGACTAAGATGGCTCTGACCTACTATGCAAGTTTATTCTTATACGATGTGTGGAAAGGGTTCCTCCGTTCTTCCACCACCCCCACAGGTAATCTGCTGCTCTCTCTGAGCCTCACCTTCTTGGATCAGCTCTAGGAGATTCAGGTCCTTACAAAATTCAGCCATGGAGACCGTATAACCTCATCCTTAGCAGCAGGTGGTTAAAAGGAAATGCTTTCAGGTTTTGGAAGAAGACCTCTTACTAGCCATATTGACGTTTTGTTGTTTCTTGAGCATCCTATGCTCCTACTCACCCATGGGGCCTTTGCACTCGCTAGTCTCTTGATCTGAACTACTCTTTCCTTCCATCTTTTTTTTTTTTTTTTTTTTTGAGACAGAGTCTCGCTCTGTCGCCCAGGCTGGAGTGCAGTGGCTGGATCTCAGCTCACTGCAAGCTCCGCCTCCCAGGTTTACGCCATTCTCCTGCCTCAGCCTCCTGAGTAGCTGGGACTACAGGCGCCCGCCACCTCACCCGGCTAGTTTTTTGTATTTTTTGGTAGAGACGGGGTTTCACCGTGTTAGCCAGGATGGTCTCGATCTCCTGACCTCGTGATCTGCCCGTCTTGGCCTCCCAAAGTGCTGGGATTACAGGCTTGAGCCACCGCGCCCGGCCCTCCTTCCATCTTCACATGGCTGGCTTCTTATCTTCATTCAGGTCTCTGCTCAGAGAGGCCTTCTTTGACTACCCAAATTAACATAGCCTTCCCCCCATCACATCATCACTGTCTTTGTACTTAACGCCCTTAACTTTCTTTCATAACTCAGCACCTTGACCATATATATATATATATTTCTTTTCTGGACCTTTTTGGACCTTCTTCATGGTCTGACTATACAATACAATATAAGTTATGTGAGGTCAAGAACTTGGTCATGTATGAACTGTTCCCAGCACCCAGAATCGTGCCTGGCACATAGTAGGCATTTAATACATTTGGTGAGAATGTTCTAAATTTACAGTTATTATTATAATTATTTTTATCATTGTTATCAACCTGGCTGAAAGGAAGGTACTAAGGAATGGAAGTCACAGTGACATTCTCCCTATCACCACTGACTGCTATCTCCCATCCCGAGGACCATGAGGAAGAAAAAACAAAAAATTTGAGCCCCATATAGTAGCTTCAGGATGTCACATGCAGGCCAAAATAGAATTCTTAGAGTTCTGGATGCCCACGATCCTCTATGGGACTCGCTGGGATACTGCCTCCCCAATCCTGTGAACCAGCTACTGCTATTATGCTTCAATCACTCCCCTCAAATCCTCTGGAATTCACATTGCCTGCTTAACCAATTCACCTGTAAACTCAACCCTTTCCTCAAACAGTTCTTTTATGACTTAGCCTTAAGTGAAACCTAGTTCCTCAGTAAAGAGACCATCATTCCAGCTGCTTCTTGAGCTGCCTACAGGTCATGTTCCCACACTTCATGGGCCAGCAGAGCCAGTTTTTTCTTCACTCTCCAAACCCATTTACAGCTCCTCCACCCACTTTTAAGCAAAGACAAGACTCAAAACCAACAACAACAACAGCAACAACAAACAAGGCCAAAAATGTCTGCTCCTTTGGAGACATGCCTCAGTTGAACTGCTCTTTAACCTTCCCTGTCACCATCATCTGTGGGTCTCCTAGACTTATCTCTGTATCGATGAAACACTTTGGCAGTAGGCCCACTCTTCCCCCATGCCAAGTCTTACCACACATTCTGGGCAAAGTCAACAGCTTATGTGAGCAACCTATCTGACACCTTCATCTTGAAACTGCTTGACTTCCGACTCAGCCACTCACATCTCCCATCTCAGCCTGTAATTTTTTAGGACCCCAAAATTGTTCCATCTCTAAGACCACGACTTCTGACATTCCTCTCTGGTCACAACTTCCTAGCCCTTTAGTTTGCATAGTCAGTCCCTGCCACCCCCACTGTCCCCCAGCCCCCACCCCACTGCCTCATCCTTCTACTTTCCCCTATTTTGACTTTCTTCTCCTTCCATCTTGCATAACATGGCTCATCTTTTGCTCTTTTGTCAAGATTCTTCACAACCAGTGAGCCTCTCCCCTCTCTCTTCTTCCCCCTACACAAAATATAAGGGAGCATATATTCTCTGCTGCCAAACCCACACTTGTGTGATCCTAAGAATGAGTGCCTCCTTACATTCTGTGCCAGGGAAGGGGGGTGTGGGAAGGAGGCTCAATCAACTCAACCTACTATCTAGGAAATCCTCAAATCTGGATTAACTCAAATTATATGCTTTTTTTTTTTTTTTTTAATACCTTTCCTGGGGTAGCTGAGCACTACCAGAAAAAGTCACACAACAAGATAAATTCATTCCACTGCACATTCATGATTGTTCACCTCAAGTGGTCCTTAAACCTAGCCTAGTAATTCACTCATTGCCACATACTGTACAATAACTATTTTAAATCTTTTCCTCTTTCTTCAAACCTTTGACCCTTCTACCCACTTCCATCTCCACTCTTAGACAACGATTCGGGTCTCTTATCAGGGAAAATAGAAGTCATCAGATACAACTTACTTCAATCTCCTCCACCACATTTATAATCCTAGTTGCATCTTTTTTCTACGTCAGATGAGGTATCATCTTTATCATCTTCTTGCCATGATCTACTTGCCTTCCTGCCTGCCTTTTCTGTCATCTTGCCTGATTGAGTAACTATTCTGTGTTTCTTCCTCTATTGAAAATCTCTTCCCTACTATCAACTTCTCATCAGCGTTTAAACATGCACCCATCTTTAAAATAGATCTTTCTTCGGTCACATATCTCTCTGCCAGACTACTGCTCTGTATCTCTCTTGACCTTCACAACTAAACACCTTTAACACAGTTCCCACATTTTATCATTAACACTCCTCCATCCACCACAATATTTTTTTCTGTTTCCTTACTCCTCCCATCATGAAACTGCTCTCACCAGTAAACTCTTTGTTGCTAAAGCTAATGGAAATTTTCAAGCATTCAATTACCCGACTGTTTATTAGCAGTCAACATTATTGACCACTTCCTCCTTCTTGAAATTTTCTTTTTTTTCTCCTTGTCTTCCACAGCAACACACAATCTTGTATTTTATCTTTTTTTTTGGAGGCAGTCTCACTCTGTCGCCCAGGCTGGAGTTCAATGGCACAATCTCGGCTCACTGCAACCTCTGTCTCCCAGGTTCAAGCGATTCTCCTGTCTCAGCCTCCCGAGTAGCTGGGATTACAGGCCCATGCCACCATACCCGGCTAATTTTTGTATTTACAGTAGAGACGGGGTTTCACCATGTTGGCCAGGCTGATCTCAAACTCCTGACCTCAAGTGATCCGCCCACCTCGGCCTCCCAGAGCGCTGGGATTACAGGCATGAGCCACTGTGCCCAGCTGTATTTTTTCATTTTTCTCTGGATGTTCTTTTTTCAGTCTTTGTGTTGGATTTTTCTCCATCTGCCCCAAATATTTTCATCTACTCAGTCTTTTACTGGATATTTCCACTTGGATGTCTTACAGGCAACTCCAACTCAGTATGTTCAAAATTGAACTCCTCTCCCTCCTACACACACACACACACACACACACCCGCTTCTGTGCAGTGTTCTCTATTTAGGTTAATATCACCGAATAGCAAATCTAGAAACCTGAGACATCTTTTCAACGTTGGCTCTGGTTTTCTCTCTTTCTTTTCATAGCTGGGTAATCAATAAGTCATGTTGCTCTAGCCTAACCCAGTCTGATCAACATTTTCTCAAGGGTACACTTATCAGAACCTGGTTCTCTCTAACCAGCTGCAAGGAGCTTAGAAAAGGATGGTTCTGGAAGGCAATAAAAAGTCAAAGTACCCTGGCCGACCCAAGATTAGCCCAGTAACCTCAAGGACGTGATGAGATCAGTAACCCCAGCATGCATGTAACTCTTATATAACATAAGGAAGCTACTCAATGTGTGGTCTATGGACTAACAGCACCTACATCACTCAAGAGCTTAGTAGAAATGCAGAATTTCTTGTTTTAAAATTATACTTTAAGTTCTGAGGTACATGTGCAGAATGTGCAAGTTGGTTACATAGGTATATACTTGCCATGGTGGTTTGCTG
Source organism: Macaca thibetana thibetana (assembly GCF_024542745.1). Classification (NCBI taxonomy): domain Eukaryota; kingdom Metazoa; phylum Chordata; class Mammalia; order Primates; family Cercopithecidae; genus Macaca; species Macaca thibetana. The sequence continues at coordinate 135,055,169 of NC_065598.1, forward strand.
CACCCATCGACCCGTCATCTACATTAGGTATTTCTCCTGATGCTCTCCCTCCCCTTGCCCCCCACTCCCCAACAGGCCCAGTGTGTGATGTTCCCCTCCCCAACAGGCCCAGTGTGTGATGTTCCCCTCCCTGTGTCCGTGTGTTCTCATTGTTCAACTCCCACTTATGAGTGAGAACATGCAGTGTTTGGTTTTCTGTTCCTGTGTTAGTTTGCTGAGAATGATGGTTTCCAGTTTCATCCATGTCCCTGCAAAGGACATGAACTCATTCTTTTTTATGGCTGAAGATGCAGAATTTCAATCCAGTGCTACCTCCTACTAGCATTGAATCAGAATCTGCATTTTAGAAGATTGGTAGTAAAAAGAGAGGGCAAGGCTTGGACTTGTTAAAAATACAACTTCCCAGCCATGCCTATGTACCCTTACATGTCTGGGGCAGAGCCTGGAGGTGTTTGGGAAACTCTGGACAAAAGCATTTCAGTTTCACGTAATATATTTACCCATCTAAAAAATTTGCATTTTCAAAATGTACTTTTACATTTACACTTAAAAGTAGATTGGCCGGAGGCTGGGCAAGGTGGCTCACGCCTGTAATCCCAGCACTTTGGGAGGCCAAGGCAGGTGGATCACAAGGTCAGGAGATGGAGACCATCCTGGCTAACACGGTGAAACAGCATTTCTACTAAAAAAAAAAAAAAATTAATCGGGCATGGTGGCACGTGCCTGTAGTCCCAGCTGCTCAGGAGGCTGAGGCAGGAGAATTGCTTGAACCTGGGAGGCGGAGCTTGCAGTGAGTGAGATCGCGCCACTGCACTCCAGCCTGGCGACAGAGTGAGACTGTCTTAAAAAAAAAAAAAAAGTAGATTGTCTGGGCGCGGTGGCTCATACCTGTAATCCCAGCACTTTGGGAGGTCGAGGCAGGCAGATCACAAGGTCAGGAGTTGAGAACAGCCTGGCCAACATGGTGAAACCCCGTCTCTACTAAAAATACAAAAATTAGCCGGGTATGGTGGCCGGCACCTGCAATCCCAGCTGCTCGGGAGGCTGAGGCAGGAGAATCGCTTGAAACCGGAAGGCGGAGGTTGCAGTGAGTGGAGATCATGCCACTCCACTCCAGCCTGGACAATAAGAGCGAAACTCCATCTCAAAAAAAAAAAAAAAAAAAAAAAAAAAAAAAAGTGGATCATGCAAGAAGATGAATGACAATGGAAGGACCCTGCTTAACTTTCAATTACGTGATTTTTGCTTTTGTGGCTACAGTTAGAGAATCTAATATAGGCAGAGGATGCTTTTACAGTATGACGTATGACATGTTCAGGCAGACATTGCATTATTTCTTCTTATACGTTAACGTAAAGCTGACTTTTCAATGAGGTTTTCAAAATAGTCGAGCCCATTTTTGTTTAGGTGGCTGTAACTTTACCATCTACCTTTGCATATTGCTTAATAATTGGCAGAGTTTAGAACTTCATTGGTCTCATAAAAGCTCCTTAAGGTGAGAACTTCAAGTTTTATTACCCCCTTTCACAGAGGAAGAAACTGAGTCTTTGGGAGTTTGAAGAAATATATTTTCTTCATGATTACTTGGCCTATCGGAACTTGAGACTGGGATCTGCTCATCCTCTCTCCCAACATCCATCACAAATATTGTTGTCGGGGGTGTTATCATAGTAATTATTGGGTCTAGGTCAGTGCTGCAAATGTGTGTCACTTCACTGAGATGATGCTGAAAATTGTGGTTTCACAGGGTAAAATAGGGGTAAGAATCCCTGCTTATGCTCTTCTCTGAGACACCAGAAGCATGCAAAGCCCTTCAACATCAAGCATGCATTCTTAATAGGGTGATATAGTCTCCAAAGTGGGAAGACTGTTGGTTCTTGGGTGACAGAAAGTTTTGATTTATATAAAGCACAGGTATACGTACAGTACATAAACAGATATAGAGTATATCTGTGGTATTAAAATTTCAAAAAGGGGCAATTAGGAAAAAATGTCTAAAAAGACTCCTGGAGGTGGCAGAGCAATACGGAAAATGAAGGTTGAGGGACTGGCATAGAGAGCCAGAGGAGCTCTGTGTTTCAGAAACGCCTCAGAAAGACCCAGTGTAAGTCAATACTTTATATAAGTTAGTTGGCCCCAGCATCCCTTTGAGACATAGTTGCTATGAAGAACATAAGCAGAGAAGTGGTGCCACAGAGTGCCAAAAAGAATCAGATATGGATTCGATATTTTCTGTCCTACAGCTACAGATTTCACATTGGGCAAATCGTTCCAGGCCTGGTTAAAGGACCAAGGCTAAGAGCTCAGGTCTGAGGAAGTTTGCCTGGTATTCAATCCTAGCTCTGACATCTACTATATGGGGTCCTTGAGGTTGGGCAAGATGTTGGGCCTCCCTGAGCCTCGCTTTGCTCATCTACAAATGTGGCTCTTTAAAGTACATACCTCCTAGGGTTCTTATGAGAATCAAGGGAGTTGATGTCTGCCAAGATAGTAAAGCAGTGTCTGGTACTTGGTAGCTACTGTCTAAGGAAGCATTGCCTGGTGCATTGTAACTACTACCCAACTATTTGTTAAAGTAAATGAACAGTCTAGGGAAGCCATTCTCCCACTGAGTGCGTATTTATGCCTGCTATATTCAAGGCACTGACACATGTATGAGGCACATGCAGACATGTCAGAAGTAGACCCTACCTTCAGGGATCCTACTGTCTTTCAGGTGAAGCAATAAGAGTATGGAATAACCAGGACAGAAAGTAGTGCATATATAGTCAGAGTCGTGAGTGGTAACTAGTACTTTATATATACAGTTGGGGAAGACATCATGTACAGCAGGGATGATGGAGAAATCCTCCACTAAAGAAGGATTTCATTTGGGTCTTAAGGAAGGCATTAGATATTGAGGTACATGGTAATTGCTGGAAGTGTGGTGGCAAAATATTAGCGGAGTGGAGAATATGTAAAAAGGCTTGGAGGAGGGAAAGCCCCATGTATGTTTAGGGGAAGGTGATTAATCCACCTTCACTAACACATGAGGTTTGATGGTGGGGGTAGGATATAAACCCAGGGGTGAAGACAGGAGCCAATAATGCTTTCTGTAATGCTTTAATAGTAATTTCTCCTAGATAGAATGCAAGCATTAGGACATCAGGGTCTGTGTCTGTCTTGCTCTGTGCTTTATCCCCAGTGCCTAGCACAGTACTTAGCAAAGAGTAGAGTCTCAGTAAGAATATGTTGAAAAAAATGAATACATTAATGAAACAAATAGGTTTCAAGAAAAAGTTTTTCTAAAAAAGATTTGGAATCATTGTATCAATAGAAAGAGGCTGTTGAAGGAGATAAAGATGTAAGATTAAATGTCACAGAAGTTGGTCAGGTGTTTGGCCATTGATACACATGCGTCAAAGAACAGAAGAACGTGAATATCCATTGCACAGGAACCTGAGTCCAAAATGAGTTTCTTAACCAAAATTCGCAAGTCAGAAGTAAAGGAAAGTTGTAGGAGACAAATGTGGACAATGTATTATTCCACTTTCTATTGCTAGAACTGAATACCACAGACTGGGTAATTTGTAAAGAATAGAGGTTTATTTAGCTCATAATCCTAGAGATTGGAAAGTCCAAGATCAAGGGACCAGTGCCTGGTGAGGGCTTTCTTGCCACATCATAACATGATGGAGGACATCACATGGTGAGAAAGCAACAGTGTGCCAGCTCAGGTCTCTCTTCCTCTTCTTATAAAACCACCAACCCCACGTTTGGCTGCAGGGTGAGGGAGTGGGGCTCAACCTGATGACCTTATCTAGTCCTAATTTGGAGGCTCCACCTCCAAATGCCATCAGCATATTAATTTGAAGACTAAGTTTCCAACACATAAAATTCAAGGTGTACATTCAAGCCATAGCAGGCAGGCAGCTGTCTCTGAGATAATTGAGCTGGTGAAGGCCTTTTTTTCTCTGCAGCACATAGGGGAAGGGTTGGTAGGGGACAGTACAGGCCTCAAAGACATTGGTGGGCATAGGACTCCTCTTTCTGCATGGAGGCAGCAGGAATCGAAATCCAGGAATATGGAAATCCTCAATAAAGCTTGGGGCCAGGGCAGAGGGCCTTCTTAGAGAGTGATGTGCATGGGCCTAGTGGTGACCCCAGCAAAGTCCACCACCATCAGGCCACCAGACACATGCTGGCTTGAAGACATGGAGCAATACACTGGGTGTTCAGCAGTGTTTGGATTCTGAAGATGAAAGACTGGGAAGAGAGCATTCTGCCTTGAGTACATTACTGTCCCTGTTGTTTCTTGACCTGGTAACAAGAAGGTTCCTAATGTATCATCATGTCTGAAGTTGGGATTATAAACACGTTGTATACCAGAATTTTATGTAGCCTGCTGGGAACTTGAAATGACCACATGGACAGGTGCTCTGGAGGCAGAAACAGACCAGATTTGTGTCCCAGTTCTTCCACCTCCTAGTTCTTACCTCTGGGACCTTGGGCCAGGCCCCACATCATTCTTGCCTCAGTTTCTTCATGTATAAAATGGCATCTATCTCATAGGCTTCTTGGGAGGATTAAATGAAGTAATGTTTGGAGCATGCTTGGCACATAGTAATTAAGATCTGACCCCAATCCACAAAACTCCAAGAAAACTGGCCTCCAGGACAAAAAGGACAGGTTCACTATGCCTTATCTGAAATCCTATGAATAGCGCAAAAGCACCATTTATAAAAGGGAAACTATAAACCATACCTCATCAAAATCAGGACATACAAAAAGATGAAAAGACTATGAGAAAATATTCACAAACCATATATCTGAAAAAGGACTAGGACCTAAAATATTTTTTAAAACTTGCAAAACTCAACAAACAAATAATTTAATTAGAAATAGAACATAACACATGAATAGTCATTTCACTGAAGAGGATATACAGGTGCAAATAAGCACATAAAAAGATGTTCCAGGCTGGGCATGGTGGCTCATGCCTATAATCCCAGCACTTTGCGAGGCTGACACAAGAGGATTGCTTGAGCCTAGAACTTTGAGACCAGCCTGGGCAACATAGTGATACCCTGTATCTTAAAACAAAACAAAACAAAAAAAGTAAAAAAATTTTCTTAAATGGTGTTCCACATCAATACCTCAACATAAGGAAAATGCAAATTAAAACCACAATGGGATATCACTACACAGTTATCAAAGAGAATGGCTGAAATGAAAAGTAGTGATAATAACAAATGCTGCTGAGGGTATGGAGAAACAGAATCACTCATACATTGCTGCGGGAATGTGAAATGGTAGAGTCACTCTGGAAAATCATTTCTTTAAAAAGCAAACATGCGGGGGCATGCCCAAGATGGCTGAACAGGAACAGCTCCAGCCTCCAGCTCCCAGCATGAGTGACACAGAAGACGGGTGATTTCTGCATTTTCAGCTGAGGTACCGGGTTCATCTCACTGGGGCATGTCAGACAGTTGGCGCTGGTCTGTGGGTGCAGCCCGACCAGTGAGAGCTGAAGCAGGGTGAGGCATTGCCTCACCTGGGAAGTGCAAGGGGGAAGGAAATTCCTTTTCCTAGCCAAAGGAAAGTGAGACACACAATACCTGGAAAATCGGGCAACTCCCACCCTAATACTGTGCTTTACCAAGGGTCTTAGCAAATGGCACACCAGGAGATTATATCCCACACCTGGCCCAGAGGGTCCCACACCTACGGAGCCTCCCTCATTGCTAGCACAGCAATCTGAGATATAACTGCAACGCGGCAGTGAGGCTGGGGGAGGGGCGCCCGTCATTGCTGAGGCTTAAGTAGGTAAACAAAGCCGCTGGGAAGCTCGAATTGGGTGGAGCCCACCACAGCTCAAGGAGGCCAGCCTGCCTCTGTAGACTCCTCCTCTGGGGACAGGTCATAGCTAAACAAAAAGCAGCAGAAACCTAGGCAGCGGTAAATGCCCCCATCTGACGGCTTTGAAGAGAGCAGTGGATCTCCCAAAACGGAGGTTGAGATCTGAGAACGGACAGACTGCCTACTCAAGTGGGTCCCTGACCCCTAAGTAGCCTAACTGGGAGACATCCCCCACTAGGTGCAGACTGACAACTCACACCTCACATGGCGAGGTACACCCCTGAGAGGAAGCTTCCAGAGCAAGAATCAGACAGCAACACTTGCTGTGCAGCAATATTCTATCTTCTGCAGCCTCCGCTGCTGATACCCAAACAGGGTCTGGAGTGGACCTCAGGCAAACTCCAACAGACCTACAGCTGAGGGTCCTGATTGTTAGAAGGCAAACTAACAAACAGAAAGGACACCCACACCAAAACCCCATGAGTACGTCACCATCATCAAAGAACAAAGGCAGATAAAACCACAAAGATAGGGAAAAAGAAGTGCAGAAAAGCTGGAAATTCAAAAAATCAGAGTGCATCTCCCCCTCCAAAGGAATGCAGCTCATCACCAGCAATGGAACAAAGCTGGATGGAGAATGATTTTGACGAGTTGAGAGAAGAAGGCTTCAGTTGATCAAACTTCTCAGAGCTAAAGGAGGAACTACGTAACCAGCGCAAAGAAACTAAAAACCTTGAAAAAAGATTTGACGAATGGCTAACTAGAATAACCAATGTAGAGAAGTCATTAAAAGAACTGATAGAGACGAAAACCATAACACAAGAACTACGTGACAAATGCACAAGCTTCAGTAACCGACCCGATCATCTGGAAGAAAGAGTATCAGTGATTGAAGATCAAATGAATGAAATGAAGCAAGAAGAGAAGTGTAGAGAAAAAAGAGTAAAAAGAAATGAACAAAGCCTCCAAGAAATATGGGATTATGTGAAAAGACCAAATCTACGTCTGATTGGTGTGCCTGAAAGTGTCGGGGAAAATGGAACCAAGTCGGAAAACACTCTGCAGAATATCATCCAGGAGAACTTCCCCAACCTAGTAAGGCAGGCTAACATTCAAATTCAAGAAATACAGAGAATGCCACAAAGATACTCCTCGAGAAGAGCAACTCCAAGACACATAATTGTCAGATTCACCAAAGTTGAAATGAGGAAAAAATGTTAAGGGCAGCCAGAGAGAAAGGTCGGGTTACACACAAAGGGAAGCCCAGCAGACTAACAGCAGATCTCTCAGGAGAAACTCTACAAGCCAGAAGAGAATGGGGGCCAATATTCAACATTCTTAAAGAACAGAATTTTCAACCCAGAATTTCATATCCAGCCAAACTAAGTTTCATCAGTGAAGGAGAAATAAAATCCTTTACAGACAAGCAAATGCTTAGAGATTTTGTCACCACCAGGCCTGCCCTACAAGAGATCCTGAAGGAAGCACTAAATATGGAAAGGAACAACAGGTACCAGCCATTGCAAAAACATGTCAAAATGTAAAGTCCATTGATGCTAGGAAGAAACTGCATCAACTAGCTAGCAAAATAACCAGCTAATATCACAATGACAGGATCAAATACACACATAACAATATTAACCTTAAATGTAAATGGACTAAATGGTCCAATTAAAAGACACAGACTGGCAAATTGGATAAAGAGTCAAGACCCATCAGTTTGCTGTATTCAGGAGACCCACCTCACATGCAGAGACACACATACACTCAAAATAAAGGGATGGAGGAAGATCTACCAAGCAAATGGAAAACAAAAAAAAAAAAAAGCAGGGGTTGCAATCCTAGTCTCTGATAAAACAGACTTTAAACCATCAGAGATCAAAAGAGACAAAGAAGGCCATTACATAATGGTAATGGGATCAATTCATCAGGAAGAGCTAATTATCCTAAATATATATGCACCCAATACAGGAGCACCCAGATTCATAAAGCAAGTCCTTAGAGACTTACAAAGAGACTTAGACTCCCATACAATAATAATGGGAGACTTTAACACCCCACTGTCAACATTAGACAGATCAATGAGACAGAAAATCAACAAGGATATCCAGGAATTGAACTCAACTCTGCACCAGGTGGACCTAATAGACATCTACAGAACTCTCCATCCCAAATCAACAGAATATACATTCTTCTCAGCACCACATCACACTTATTCCAAAATTGGCCACATAGATGGAAGTAACGCACTCCTTAGCAAAGGTAAAAGAACAGAAATGATAACAAACTGTCTCTCAGACCACAGTGCAAAAAGCGAACATGCAACTGCTGTATGACTGACAATCGCACTACTGAGCATTTGTCCCAGAAAATGAAGACTTGTGCTCATGCAAAAATTGGTACCTGAATATTCATAGCACACTGATTTGTATTGGAAAAACAAAACATGGTCGGGCGCAGTGGCTCATGCCTGTAATCTCAGCACTTTGGGAGGTTGAGGTGGGCGGATCACCTGAGATCAGTAGTTCAAGACCAGCCTGGCCAACATGGTGAAACTCCATCTCTACTAAAAATACAAAAATTAGCTGGATGTGGTGGTGCACGCCTGTAATCCCAGCTACTTGGGAGGCTGAGGCGGGAGAATAACTTGAACCTGGGAGGCGGAGGTTGCAGTAAGCCGAGATTGCACCACTGCATTCCAGCCTGGGCGGCAGAGTGAGATTCTGTTTCAAAAAAAAAAAAAGTAAAAGAAGAGAAAACAAAACAAAACAAAACTTGGAAACAGCCCATATGTCTTATAGTAGGTGAATGGTTAGAGAAAAATACTGTGGTATATCCACCACCATGGCGTATGACTCTGCCATGAAAATTAGTGAATTTTAGTCCACACAACAGTCTAGATGACTCCAGGAAATTATGCTGAATAAAAGGAGCCAATCCATAAGTTTACAGACAGTAGGATTCCCTTTACATAATATTCTTTTTTATTATTTATTTCTTTATTTATTTTAAACTTTTATTTTAGGTTCAGGGGTACATGTGCCAGTTTGTTATATAGGCAAACTCATATCACAGGAGTTTGTTGTACAGATTATTTTGTCACTCTGGCACTAAGCCTATTACCCTATATAATATTCTTGTAATGACAAAATTATAGAACTGGCAAACAGATTAGTGATTACCAAGGATTAGGGATGGGTGCTGAGGTCTGGAGGGAGGTACATGTGATTATAAAAGGATAAATGAATGATCCTTGTGTTAATAAAATTGTTCAGTATGTTGACTGTGCTGTTAGATACGTGAACCTACATATGTGATAAAATTCCATGGAACAAAATACACACACACACAAATGGGTACAAGCAAGACCAGGGAAATGTGAACAACATCGGTGGATTGTACAAATGTCATTGTCTTGGTTGTGATCTTGTAGTACAGTTTTCTAAGATGTTACCGTTTGGGGAGATTGGATCTAGGGTACATGGGATCTCTCTGTATTATCTCTTACATCTACAATTACCTCAACTAAAATTTCAATAAACATATAGACAGTGACAGATAAAGTGCCACTAGACCTGTCTCAGAGAAGCAAGAGGTGCAACTCCCAGAGCAATTTCTACGCAGAGCACTGTGTCATGAAGCCTGATCCAAGGCCCTGTCTGGACTCGATGGGACAGAGAACCTCTTCAGTGATGTCTGCCCTCATGAAGGTGGAAGTGTCCTCAGAACTAGTGCTGCATGTTGGCCACCCCTTCCGTGTGGAGTGCCTGTCTCACAATGACAGTGTGGCACTGTGACATCTGGGGTAGAGGGGGTTTTGAGGCAGCAGGGCCTGTTTAGGGCCCCACAAATTCCACCACTGTAGGCCACACCCTACAAGTCCAGGTGGGGTTCCATGATTACATTGGGTTCTACACTAGCCGGATCCCTAAGGGGCTGAGACTGTGGCTAATGTACCAGAAGCTGATATTCACTGAACCTAGGCCCTGTGCTCTACATGAATCAATTTACTTAATCCTTGCCACAGTCCTATTGCTTACTTTTGAAAACCAGGCTTTCCTGTTCCCAGATGTTCCAAGCCTGGTGTATTAGGTGTTCATTCTGCCACTAGGTCATTGGCTGATACTGACTTCATAGAGCAGCTGAGAGGTCCCTGAGAGTGACTCTCATCAGCCACTCCTCACTCACCTCCTGCCTCCTGTGCCCCAGGATTGCTGGCTAATTAGGAAGTGGCCAAGTGGGACCGTGCAGGAATCCTGGACTCTCCACAGCCACCACATGCTATGGTTAGACAGCAGGGCTCCAGGGCAGGGGTCTTGGGTAGCAATAGGTGACCTCTATGGAGCATTGCCTGGGTGTCAGACCCTGTGCTCAGAGTGTCACCCTTATCCTCTGACTTCATCCCTCCCAGTGTCCTGCGAAATTGTAGGATTTCCATCCCTTTTTCATGATAAGGAGATCGAGGGTTACAGAGGTGAAGTTGCCCGAGTGCACAAAGCTGATCAGTGGAGAGCAGTGATTTGCACCCAGGTCTGACTGACCCCAGAGCCCATGATCAAGTTTAGAGTCCTGCATAGGGCCTAGCGGAGGTCTCAGTAAATGTACAATGGCTGAATGAAAGGCCACTGGATAAATCTCATCCTGGGGCAGTACTAGTAGTCTTTAGGGTATGTGTCCTGAAATGAGGTAGCACACCCGTCAACCAGGGTAATGGGTGTCATCTGAGCTTGTGCTAAAAGATCCATCTCCTTATAGAGGCATCAAGGAGAATTGTTCATGTTTGTTGAGTACCTGCGATACATCCAGTTCTGGGCTGCACTTCAATGATGAATGAGATGGGGTCTCCTGTTTTAGAAAACAGTGTTGCTATGGAGACCAATGTCAGTTGTGAACTTTCTGGTGTTTACCTGCTGTTTCCATCTCGTGAAGCCCCGTCCACCTTGTCACCTTGCTTCAGATCACCACTTGGGCTGTGACTGGTATGCATTTCTGTGATGGGTTTCACTTAGGGGTTTTAGACTCTTTTGTGATTGGGCTTGGCTGGGCCTGGGCCTCCTGATATGGTGGTTTAACCCTCATTTCAGCATGTGTGTGTGTCATGGGGTGGTGAGAAGGCACATTATTGCAAGAATTTAAGCTTCCTTGCTTTTTCAAGTATCTTTCCCGTATACTCTCCTAATTAGTATTTTGTTGGGCTAGTGGGTCTCAAAGTGTGTACTCTGGACCAGCAGCATTACCTAGGAGTTTTTTGAATGCAGAAGATTAGGCCCCATCCCAGACCTACTGAATCAGAATCTCTGGAGTTGGGCCCAGCAATCTGTGTTTTGACAAGCTCTCCAGGTGATTATGATGCAAGCTCAGGTTTAAGAACCATTGATAAATATAATGGGCCTGGGGTGTGGCTGGTACTTCAAAAATGGTCAAGATGGTTACTTGGAATGACGCTGATACTTTGTAGAGCTGACTGATCAAGAACTTGTGGTTTCTGAAGGAGGCAACATAGACCTGGTGCTCACCTTGGTTTGCCAAGGACCTTCCAGTATTTAGCCTGAAAGTCCCACATCCTGGCAACTTCTTAAAGTCACAGACATTTAGTTACCTTACTGGTAAAAGACAGTGTAGTACCACCCATTGATGCCAGGGTGCCATTATGTACCTTGAATTTATAGAGGGGCAAACTGACAGAGAGAAGTCACACAGGAAGGATGTGTTGGTGCCAGAATTCAAATCCAGATCTGTCTTACTCCAGGCACTATGCTTTTAACAAATTTCTCGATGTGGAATTGCTATGTCAGAGCATGCATGTGAAAAATGTCTAATACTATTGCTGAATTGTTATTCAAGAGGCACACCACATTGCCTCTTGTCCGAGAGCCACAGCCACACACATATTTTTATGCACTATTGTATATATATTAATGCAGCATATATATGTATGTATATATGAGAATGCATATAAAAAGATGTGTTTTTTCCATATATTTATCAATGGGGGTTTATGAACCTGTTTAATCTTTGCCAATCTGATAAGTAGGCCTCATTTTATTTTCTGGTGCACATTTTTGACCTCAGCCAGTGTGCGCAGTTGGACAGCAAAGCTGAGTGTAATGGGACACAGGAAATTGAATAGGGCATACCTTGTTTTGGCTTAGTGTGAACTTCGTTGAAATAAAGTCCTGATGTACTTCAGAGGCTCCTGGGGACACCATTAAAGATACATATGTGAAAATCTATGAGGATGAACATCCCATCTCATTGGTCCCAAGTGGATGCCAGGATTGGAGAGACCATGTTGTAAAGAAGCTTGCTAATCTTTTCTAAGTCTCTAAAGACATCTTCCTCCTTCAAGTTGCAGTTATATGCTTGGGGCTTAGCTGATGAACCCATTAGGTTACCTGGGGGAACAACATGTCGAAGGTTTAGGACACATACTCTCTCTATTCCTCAAGGGAATTTGTCTCTTTCTTCCAACCTCCTCAAATTGGTGGCAGAGTAGAGGGACATTTGAGCTGTCAAAGGAATTGGAGAAGGCACAGGAATTCCAAAGCATGAGGTTGGAGGAGATATATATATATATATGTTGTAAATGTGGAGAACCCACTAGCAAGTGAAAACGGGAGCCATATTCCTGTGCAAAGCCTACAAAAAGTTTGTGACTGAGGTGTTGAAAATACAGAAGTTCTGACTCTCAATTCTTGTTTGCCTTTGAAGATCCTTTGAACCCAACGTCTCAACTCACCTGGACTATTTTACCTCAAGGGTTCAGGGATAGCCCCCATCTATTTGGCCAGGAATTAGCCCAAGACTTGAACCAGTTCTCATACCTGGACATTCTTGTCCTTCGGTATGTGGATGATTTACTTTTAGCCACCCGTTCAGAAACCTTGTGCCATCAAGCCACCCAGGCGCTTTTTAATTTTCTTGCCACCTGTGGCTACAGGTTTCCAAATCAAAGGCTCAGCTTTGCTCATAGCAGGTTAAATACTTAGGGCTAAAATTATCCAAAGGCACCAGGGCCCTCAGTAAGGAATGTATCCAGCCTATACTGGCTTATCCTCATCCCCAAACCCTAAAGCAACTAAGAGGATTCCTTGGCATAACAGACTTCTGCCGAATATGGATTCCCAGGTATGGCAAAATAGCCAGGTCATTATATACACTAATTAAGGAAACTCAGAAAGTCAATACTCATTTAGTAAAATGGACACCTGAAGCAAAAGCGGCTTTCCAGGCCCTAAAGAAGGCCTTAGCCCAAGCTCCAGTTTTAAGCTTGCCAACGGGGCAATACTTTTCTTTAAATGTCACAGAAACAACAGGAATAGCTCTAGGAATCCTTACACAGGTCTGAGGGATGAGCTTGCAACCCGTGGCATACCTGAGTAAAAAAATTGATGTAGTGGCAAAGGGTTGACCTTATTGTTTACAGGTAGTGGTGGCAGTAGCAGTCTTAGTATCTAAAACAGTTAAAATAATACAGGGAAGAGATCTTACTGTGTGGACATCTCATGATGTGAACGGCATACTCACTGCTAAAGGAGACTTGTGGCTGTCAGACAACCGTTTACTTAAATATCAGGCTCCATTACTTGAAGGGCCAGTGCTGCGACTGCACACTTGTGCAACTCTTAATCCAGCCACATTGCTTCCAGACGATGAAGAAAAAATAGAACTTAACCGTCAACAGGTAATTGCTCAAACCTACACCACTCAGGGGAACCTTCTAGAGGTTCCCTTGACTGATCCTGACCTCAACTTGTATATTGATGGAAGTTCCTTTGTAGAAAAAGGACTTCGAAAAGCAAGGTATGCAGTGATCAGTGAAAATGGAATACTTGTAAGTAATCCCTTCACTCCAGGAACTAGCGCTCAGCTGGCAGAACTAATAGCCCTCACTCGGGCACTAGAATTAGGAGAAGGAAAAAGGATAAATATATGTACAGACTCTAAGTATGCTTACCTCGTCCTCCATCCCCACGCAGCAATATGGAGAGAAAGGGAATTCCTACCTTCTGAGGAAACATCTATCGAACGTCAGGAAGCCATTAGGAGATTATTATTGGCTGTACATAAACCTAAAGAGATGGCAGTCTCACTCTACTGGAGTCATCAGAAAAAAAAAAAAAGGGAAATAGAAGGGAACTGCCAAGCGGATATTAAAGTCAAAAGAGCCGCAAGGCAGGACCCTCCATTAAAAATGCTTATAGAAGGACCTCTAATATGGGGTAATCCCCTCCAGGAAACCAAGCCCCAGTACTCAAAAGAAAAAACAGAATGGGAAACCTCACGAGGACATAGTTTCCTCCCCTCAGGATGGCTACCCACCAAAGAAGGAAAAACACTTTCGCCAGCAGCTAACCAATGGAAATTACTAAAAACCCTTCACCAAACCTTTTACTTAGGCATTGGTAGCAGATGGCCAAATCATTATTTACTGGACCAGACCTTTTCAAAACTATCAAGCAGATAATCAGGGCCTGTGAAATGTGCCAAAAGAATAACCCCCTGCACTTCAGGCCATACATTTCAATCCCTGTACCTGAACAATGGAACAACTGCAGCACAGAAATAAACACCACTTCCGTTTTAGTAGGACCTCTTGTTTCCAATCTGAAAATAACCCATACCTCAAACCTCACCTGTGTAAATTTAGCAATACTATAGACACAACCAACTCCCAATGCATCAGGTGGGTAACTCCTCCCACACGAATAGTCTGCCTACCCTCAGGAATATTTTTTGTCTGTGGTACCTCAGCCTATCATTGTTTAAATGGCTCTTCAGAATCTGTGTGCTTCCTCTCATTCTTAGTGCCCCCTACGACCATCTACACTGAACAAGATTTACACAATCATGTCGTACCTAAGCCCTGCAACAAAAGAGTACCCATTCTTCCTTTTGTTATCAGAGCAGGAGTGCTAGGTGGACTAGGTACTGGCATTGGCGGTATCACAACCTCCACTCAATTCTACAAACTACCTCAAAAACTAAATGGTGACATGAAATGGGTCACCAACTCCCTGGTCACCTTGCAAGATCAACTTAACTCCCTAGCAGCAGTAGTCCTTCAAAATCAAAGAGCTTTAGACTTGCTAACTGCCAAAAGAGGGGACCTGTTTATTTTTACGGGGAAAATGCTGTTATTTTGTTAATCAGTCCGGAATCATCACCAAAAAAGTTGAAAAAATTCGAGATTGAATACAACGTAGAGCAGAGGAGCTTCAAAACGCTGGACCCTAGGGCCTCCTCAGCCAATGGATGCCCTGGATTCTCCCCTTCTTAGGACCTCTAGCAGCTATGATATTGTTACTCCTCTTTGGACCCTGTATGTTTAACCTCCTTGTTAAGCTTGTCTCTTCCAGAATCAAAGCTATAAAGCTACAAATCATTCTTCAAATGGAGCCACAGATGCAGTCCATGACTAAAATCTACCACAGACCCCTGGACTGGCCTGCTAGCCCATGCTCCCATGCTGATGACATCAGAGGCACCCCTCCTGAGGAAATCTCAACTGCATGACCCCTACTACACCCCAGTTCAGCAGGAAGCAGTTAGAGCGGTCATTGGCCAACCTCCTCAACAGCACTTGGGTTTTCCTGTTGAGAGGGGGGACTGAGGGACAGGACTAGCTGGATTTCCTAGGCCAACTAAGAATCCCTAAGTCTACCTGGGAAGGTAACCACATCCACCTTTAAACACAGGGCTTGCAACTTAGCTCACACCGGACCAATCAGGTAGTAAAGAAAACTCACTAAAATGCTAATTAGGCAAAAACAGGAGGTAAAGAAATAGCCAATCATCTATAGTCTGACAGCACAGCGGGAGGGACAATGACCGGGATATAAACCCAGGCATTCAAGCCAGCAATTGGCTACCCTCTTTGGGTCCCCTCCATTTTTATGGGAGCTCTGTTTTCACTCTATTAAATCTTGCAACTGCAAAAAAAAAAAAAAAAAAAAAAAAAAAAAAAAAGAAAAAAAAAAAAAGAAAATACAGAAGTTGAAGGAATAATGAAAAGGGAAATTAAGGGACTTAAATATATATATAGCTTAGACTCTGAAGGGAAGAAGGAGGCCTCAAGAAAGGCCCAAAAACTGGAGGAGGCACTGTCGCAGATGGCTAAAATTTAGAAGAAAGGAAAGTTTTACATACCATGTTCCAAGAAAGAGGTAGTCTACATGAGTTGTGGAGTCCCTGTGCCCCTAATTGGGTAGCTTTCTGATGTGATTGCCTGCTCGGAAGATTTCTCCCAAGTGACTTACATTCACAGCAGGTAGACTGGACAACTAACAAGGATTGATACCTTGGTGAAGAGAAAACCCCCCCAAACCCCCCCAAAATTTTCCATTTTGGAAGTTTTTCAGCTCTATCAAGTTGTACTTTAGATACAATAAGATCCACCCATTTTTATTTATTTATTTATTTATTTTTTAGATGATTTAGATTTTATTTTATTTTCATTTATTTATTTTTCTTCAATTTTTCTTTTTCTTTTTCTTTTTTGTTTTTGTTTTTTTTTTTTTTTTGAGATGGAGTCTCACTCTGTTACCCAGGCTGGAGTGCAGTGGCGTGATCTCGGCTCACTGCAAGCTCCGCCTCCTGGGTTCACGCCATTCTCCTGCCTCAGCCTCCCAAGTAGCTGGGACTACAGGCACCCACCACCACGCCTGGCTAATTTTTTTGTATTTTTAGTAGAGACGGAGTTTCACCGTGTTAGCCAGGATGGTCTCGATCTCCTGACTTCGTGATCCACCCGCCTCAGCCTCCCAAAGTGCTGGGATTACAGGCGTGAGCCACCGTGCCCGGCCTTTTTCTTCAATTTTTATTTTAAGTTTGGGGGTGCATGTGCAGGATGTGCAGGTTTGTTACATAGGTAAACGTGTGCCATGCTGGTTTGATGTACAGGCCATCTCATCACCTAGGTATAAGCCCAGCATCCATTAGCTATTCTTCCTGATGCTCTCCTTTCCCTAACACCCTGGCTCCAACAGGCCCCAGTGTGTGTTGTTCCCCATAATGTGTCCATGGATCCACCAGTTTTAAATGTACAGTTGGATGAATTTTAGTAATTTTATACAGTTGTGTAATCACCACCACAATTAAGTCATGGTGCAGTTTCATATATCTAAAAAGCTTTCTTGTGTCCATTTATACCCTTCCAAGACCCCATTAATTTGCTTTCTGTCACTGCAGTCTTTTGTATTTGACTTCTACTTAGCATAATATTTTTGAGATTTATCCATCTTGTTGGGTCTATCAGGATTTGCTCCTTTTAATTGCACAGTTTGTTTATCCATTCATCAGTTGATGGACGTCTGAATTGTTTCCAGTTTGGGGCTACTATGAATCATGCTGCTATGAACTTTTGAGTGTGGGTATTTCTGGATGTATATTTTCACTTCTTTTGGGTATATATCTAGAAGTGGAATTTTTGGGTTGTATGTTAACTGTATGTTTAATTTCATAACACATACAACTTCCTCCCATACTGTTTTGCAAGTGGTTATACCCACTTCGGATTCTCACCAGCAATTTCTGTGAGAGATCTATTGATCCACATCCTTTCCATCACTTGGTATTGTCAGTCTTTTTAATATTAGCCATTTGAATGGGTGTGTAGTGATGTATCATTGTGGTTCTAATTCACATTTTTTCTTTTTTTTTTTTTGAGACGGAGTCTTGCTCTGTTGCCCAGGCTAGAGTGCAGTGGCCTGATCTTGGCTCACTGCAGACTCTGCCTCCCCGGTTCAAGCGATTCTCCTGCCTCAGCCTCTGGAGTAGCTGGGATTACAGATGCCCACCACTGCGCCTGGCTAATTTTTGTATTTTTTAGTAGAGACGGGGTTTCACCATCTTGGCCAGGCTGGTCTCGAACTCCTGACCTCATGATCCACCCACCTTGGCCTCCCAAAGTGCTGGGATTACAGGCATGAGTCACCGCACCCAGCCTGGGTAGGGGTTTATATTCTTTCCCAAATGGATATCCAGTTGTTCCGGCATTATTTGTTTAAAAAACAGTCCTGGTTTGTTTGTTTGCTTTTCTTCTGTTTTCTCTCTGTACTTGTATTTTACCCAGCTAAGGGTCCATTGTCTGTGTCTGGTAACAATCATGGGGATCTAAATTATAAGTGGAAATACTACTGTTTCTTCAGAAATGGAGCCTAGGTTGTAAGGAATATCAGTAATTTTATGTGGCTATGGCATTTGGTAATGTTTTGTGGGTGTGTAAACTAAGGATACCACAAGAAGAACCAATACACATGTTAATCCATTTATCCTCACCTATCTTTGAAGACCTCCAAAAATATTAACTGTAATTTAGCTCAGAAACTATCAAACCTAGCCTCATCTGAATCACTTAAATTGTCTTAAATTGTGCCTTAAATTGTCCTTTATGTTTATTGTTGAGATAATGACTGCATATGGTTTCTAAGAAATTGAACAGTATAGAAGAGAAAGTTTCCTGTTTATTTACTAGTTTCCAGTCGAGAGGTAACTTGTAAAATTTTTTGAATTTTGAGTTTTTCTGATGATTAACATCATTACTCTAAAAATGTGTTTATACTTCTAGCTCTTGCTTTATCATTTTTAGACAATATTTGTTGACTACTAAGAAAAATGAAGGATTTAACATATGCTACCTCTTTAACCTATTTCTGACGTCCTCCAAATTTTATTATATTATTATAATTTTCAGAACACCTTAGTGGTTGCCTTTATAACTTTAAGTAATATACTTAAATCTCTATTTCTGTGTCCATTAATTACATACAATGTTTATTGGCACTCATTTCAGAGACACTTGCCTACCCTCTTTCTCCCTCCACTGCTTCCGACTTCTGCCAGGTGTAACATTTCTTGTACGTTATTAAGCTCATAGTAACTACCACCTGTATTCAAATCTCTGTTGCAACACTTGTTATCTATGTAATCTTGGGTAAATTACTGAACGTCTCTGTGCCATCACTTTCCTCAATTGTCAAATGGAGATGATAACATCTTCATAGGGTTGCTGTAAGACAAAATTTTACTGAAATCGAAATAAATATTTCAAAGCACTTAAAATTATATTTGGCATGCAGAAAGTGCTTTTTAAGTGTTAAATTTAAAAATAAAATGACAAAATTAAAAACAAAAAAATTCCGTTTTACAACTTTAATGAAATCTTCAGACTGCTGTATCTCTAGCTTGATTCAAAAAATCAAACCAATGGGCAAAAGAGATAAACATTTCACCAAGGAGGATATACAGATGGCAAATAGACACATGGAAATATGTTCAACGTCATTAAATATTAGAGAGACTTAAATTAAAAACACCATGTATCTATCAGAAGGGCTAAAATTAGTACATTAACATGCTTTGGAAGATGTGGTGAAACTGGATCACTCATACATTGCTGGTAGAAATGTAAAATGATACAGCCACTTTAGGAGAAAGTTTCTTTTGGAGGAAAGTGGGTGTAGATATAAGAAGGAAACATAAGGGATTCTTGTGGTGATGGAATTGTTCTGTGTTTTGACTATACCTTGACTGTACCAACGTCAATATCTTGGTTGTGATATTGTGTTATAATTTTACAAAGTGCCATCAGTGAGGGAAATGGGGTAAAGGGTACACTGGATCCTCTGGCTCTCTCTGTGTTGTTTCTTACAACTACATGTGAATCTAAAATTACCTTAAAATTAAAAGTTTACAGCTAGGCATGGTGGCACATGCCTATAATCCTAGCACTTTGGGAGGCTGAGGCCGGTGGACTGCTTGAGCCCAGGAGTTTGAGACCAGCCTGGCTACCATGGCAAAACCCCATCTCTACAAAAAAAATACATAAAATTCGCTGGGCATGGTGGCACGTGCCTGTAGTCCCAGCTATGGAGATGGTACTGAGGTGGGAGAATGACCTGAGACCGGGAAGTTGAGGCTGTAGTGAGCCATGATTGCACCACTGCACTGCAGCCTGGGTAACGGGAGGCTGTCTCAAAATGAGACCCTGTCTCAAAAAAAAAAAAAAAAAAAAAAAAATTACAAGCTTAATTTAAATCAGCGTTTCCAATAGTAAATTCCATGTAAATAATATTCACAGCAAGACTGAGGTGTGTGATTGGACCCAGAGAGAAAAAAATGTAATCATATGGCACCAAAGAAGGGCTGCTTGAAGGAGAATGTTTCAAGTGTCAAGATCAAATGGATTATCTTTTCTTACACTCCTTCAATGGCTCAGGATGATGCCACGTTTTAGTATGCCTCTTATTAGAACCAAGATCATAGGACAGCTTTTTGTTTTCTTTACAGTTCCTAATTGTATTTGTTTTATTGACAACCAAAACCACGTATAAATAACTTCTGGTTTCTTACATGGGTTGAGTATGGAATTTGTGTCCATCTTAAGAGTATTTTTCACTGACCTCCCTGACTTCCTGTTCTAATTATGACCTGTTGCTTTCTTGGTCAGCTTAGTAGTTGTCATCTTGAACTTTCTGTTATGTGTATCTCTGTGATGCTTTAAAACACAGATTCCCAGGCCTCACCACCGATCTATTAAATTAGCTGGGGTATGGGTGTTTCTGAAAAGCTCCCTCAAGTGACTTTGCTGATTAGTCACATTTGGGACCCCATTTAGCTAATCCTTAGAGTCCTATAGCTGTTATTATTAATAATAATAATAGTAATAATATATACTGTTTATTGAGGATTTACTATGTAACAGGCATTATTTTAGGTGTGAGTTCATGGTCTCATTTACTCTTTACTACAAACCTATGAAGGAGGTACTATTATTATCCTGATTTCAGAGAAAACTGAGTATCAGAGAAGTTAAATCACACCACTTTCAAGCTCCAAAGCCAGAATTAGAACTCAGTTTTGTCTGACAATATAATCTTCAATTTTAACCAATGAACTATGTTAATTTTAAATTGGTGGGTGTGGTGACACTTACCTGTAATCTCAGCTACTCAGGAGGCTGAGGCAGAAGGATGGCTTGAGTGGAGGAGTTCTGGGTTGTAGTGCCCTGTGACGATAGGGTGTCTGCACTGGGTTCAGCATCAATATGATGACCTCCTGAGAGCAAGGGACTACCAGGTTGCCCAAGGAGGGGTGATCTAGCCTAGGAATGGAGAAGGTCAAAACTCCTGTGTTTATCAGTAGTGGGATTGTGTGTGAATAGCTGCTGTACTCCAGCCTGGGCAACATAGACCCCATCTCTAAAAATTAAAATTATAAGATAAAATAAAATTAAAACTCAGTAGCTCCATGGAAAACATCTAGAAGTCAAAGAGCTTATTATTGGAGCACAGGTAAAAGAAGAGTAAAAGGAGAGTATGTATTGTCAACAAATTTTATAGCTAAAACCTGGCATTTTTTAATTAGTTAATTAAGCAATGTCATTTTTGTAAGATACCAGAGATTTGAAAAACGGGCCATGGATTAAGTGGAAAGCCTTGGGGATTTCTTTTGAACTCTGAATATTTTGGATGTCATAGAAACAATTTATAAATAAACTTCCCATTGTTGAACTAGAGTCTTAATATTTACAAATAACATATGCTCTTACTGTTCTGATATGGACTGATCCCCAAGATCCATCAGGTTAAAAAGAAATAGCATATGCTACCATCTATATTAAAAAGAGGAGGCATGCATATTTGCATTTGGTGATGAAGACATAAGAATCTCTGAAAAGATACACAAGAAGAAAACAAAACAAAACAAAACAAAAAAACCCATGCCCTAGGAATGGGCACAAAAATAATGTTTGAAATCTAAATCTAAATTGTTAATAAAATGTGCAAAACTACTACACACACATAATGGAATAGTGAATTTTGTGTTACATTAGATCACTGTATGCTTTCATACTGTATTGGTTGTTTTTCTTGTGTAATTTAAAAACTAAACCAACTCTGCTAATTAAGCTCTCCCTGGCCAAGAGCTCACTTGGATCTCTGACAGTTCCTAGTTAAAGCCTAGTTTGTGGTTTTTGACAACAAACCAAGACCCTGTTGTTTGCTTCAAGAAAGCTGGCTGGTTTTAGTTTCTGGCATTATTCTGGGGGGTACCCTCATCCCAACAAGTCACTAATTGTCTTGACCATGACTTATAATTGTGCCAGATTTTTCTTGGTTGCTTTCTGTTTGAGTCAGGTAGTAAGAGTAGTGATGAAATTATTAATAATTTGGTTTTGATTTATGACAGATTATCTTGGAAACAGGAATAGGTGGTATACAGAGATGACTATATAAGGACAAAATCAACTAAATCAAATTAGTTGAACTAATATATGTGTTTTTGGCATATATTTTAATTCTTCCACTCATTGCTTCTTAATTAGTCCAGAACTCCAAAGATGAAAATACCATCGGCAAGTGACATTTAATAAGATGAAATGTTAAAAATGTACTACTTCTGATAATGGTATTCAATGTCAATAGTATTTAGTTATTTTTTTTACAATTTTACTTATTTATTTTGGCATGTTTAAGAATAGGAAAAGAGGCTGAGCCAGAGACCTTCAATACTTTATTATTAAATCTACCTCATCTCCCTTTTTGTATCTCCCTATCAGAAAAGAAATGGCCTAAGAATTTCCACCTGCTTAGTATGATATTTTAAGACATCTCATAACACTTTGATTTCACTGACATATTACCCAAAGCAACTAGTTTCCATCACCTTTATCCTCTTATGAATCCCCAAACTAAGCTTAAAAGGAAATCACAAGGCTTGTAAAAAAAAAAAAAAAAAAAAAAATGAGAACTATTTCTTCCTTCCCCTATATGCTCTACTGGTGTCACTTAACTAAAACTCCTCAGTCTGTGACCTTGAGAAACCTAGAGGCTAAATAGGAGTAGAGTATTGAAGGTCATCCCCTCGACCAAGACCCAAAAAGAAGAGCATATATTCATCCTAACAGGTATGTGTTTTCATAATTATGGCAGATGGTGATTGAAGCAAAGGCAATTCAGAAAGGGGGGGCACGTGAAAGCAATAATTTTGAATGTTTGACATTTGTTTTGAAACTACCTTACTACCCCGTACCCTTTACCATCTGTCTGTTATCCCTCCCAACACCCACCTCTGTCTTCCCACAGGGCTCCATTGTGTGCAGTTCCTGTTTCTCAGGGGCGGAGCTGTGGGAGGCAGCCATGGGTGCCATAATAGGCACCTGCGGCCAGCACAATGGGCTGTGGGTGCTTGTGGGAGAGACAGATTGATGTATTGTGCATGGGGGAGGAGGGCTGTCACTTGAATCCATGTGAACCCAGGCTTTAGGGGCAAGGGAGATTGACAGCTTTTGTAGGTTGCATTTCTTTTTCAAAGCTTGGCTTTAATAGACAGTAAGTTTGGGGCCCCAGGCTTTCACTCCCATAATTCTAACAGGGCAATCACGAGCATTCAGCATTTCTTTTTACCCCCCTTGTTACGCATTAAATGATTTCAGTAAAGGAATGTGCAGCATTAATTAGAATTTGTTAGCAGATACCAAGGGGAAAAGTTTCTTCACAACAACTATAGGAGGTGTCATTTGTACAAAGACGTTTTTGTTTTCTTTCCCCATTACATTATCACTGCAATATGTAAGGTAGTGATTCTTTTCATTTAAATTAAGTGGAAAGCTACTAAATCTTGTTTTATTCTCCAAAAAGAATAAGGTCCTTAACACTTATCTTTTAACTTCTTTCATTTCCTAAGGTTGGTGTTTACTTTTGCTTTCAGTCTGACCCATTTACTGGTCTGTGTGGTTGTGTATCCAGTTTTGTGTACCATTTAGCTCTTACAATTACAAGCAACCCACTACTGATATATAAGGATTGTTTCCAGGTGAAAATAGCTAGCAATAATACTGGAAATCGTGGCTCCTGGAGCCCATTTTGGTAATGGTATACTGAGAAATGGTAAAAATTAGACTGCTATAGATTTGTGTCCTAACTTATTTTCTAACAATATTTTTCCCTACTTGATATTTAACCTTACCCATGACATCAAACTTATGGAAGAATGAGGCAGTGGCAAAGGAATATTTTTTTCCCCGCAGAAAACTTACTCTTAAACCATGTCAGTTTTTTTTTTTTAAACATCAAAAGTTCTCCCTCACACACATACACAGAGAGCATCATTTCCTTAGAGCAAGTAAAAAAATGGTCTTTTTGTTTAGTATCTGTTTCCTATTATTTTAAAAATAATCCAGACACTTTAGAATTATATAGGAAGAAAGCTGATGTCAGATAGGGTATCTTATAAACACGTCTTTGGCATCCTGGGAACTAATAAAACATTACTAAAATTTCTGGTGTGATTTTTTTCTAACATCTCGCTTATATAAAATCATTTTCTCAATAGAAGGAGTTGGAGGCTAATTGAATTAGAATTTCTCCACTCAATTGTTTTATTTAAATGTGTTAAGGACAACAGTGAAAAATATTGTCTACCATTATTTCTCAGAAAGAACATAGTCTCACACAGTTGTCTGGCCCTGTCTATAATAATAATTTGGTGCAATGGTTTAAAAAGTAGTGGGGTGATAATAATTAGGGTGTGCGACACAGAAATTTCAATGTGGGATTCAACATTTCACCATGCAAGGCATGAAAATTGCCGACCAGGGCTAGTCAGCTCTAAGTACTAATTAACTAATTAATCAGGTGCTGAAACCAACTGAATGGAGGATACCAGCCAGACAACTCAAGCCCAAGCAGAGGTTTGTGCTCTTTAAAAGACAGAACAGTCTTTCTTCTCAGTTTTTAACCTAGTCAAAAATGAGAAGAGAAAGTAGGATATGCTGTCCTATCGTCAGTCATTTCGGTCTAAACTTTTTACTTAGAGAAAATAAAACAAAAGCATGTGCCTGTGATACTAACTGTGATACACCATATGTAGGGCAACCCGCAAAGCGCTGCAAACCTGCCTACTCCTTGGCCACGAAGTATTAACATTTCAGGTCTGGTGAGGGGTGGGGGGATGAAGTAGGGTCTGCCTTCTTGGTTTCTTCCACAATGTATTTTCTGAACATACAAGAATGAGAAACGTATCTCTCCTCTTAGGCTCGTCTTAGGTCTTTTGCCTCATCCTTCGTTTATGTAAATGAGAAGAGTCCAATTACACATATGGAAAAAGGGTTTAATGAATCGTGAAAAAGCCCGGTTTGCAGAGAAAGAGCACAATTCCCTCTTCTCCTTCTCTTCTAAATTTAACTTAGAAACATGTATTTCTTTTAAGGGAGATGATAAAACTTAGTAATTTTATTTTATGTCCTAATTTTCATTTTTGGGAATTATTAGACAGATTTTGCTAGAAGAGTTAGCTTTATTTATGTCTGTAAGGCTTTCTGGATACTTAGCAATTTTTCCACACAAAAACTGAAAAATTCTAACTTTTTTCTCTAAATCTTAAAATTGATTACGTTAGTTCCTCCAACTTTTGATGTTATTTTTAGTTCAGTGATTTTTTTTTTTTCTTTTAACACAGTTTGCTCTGGAATTGTCTGCACTGAAAAAAGATTGCATTATTACAAGGAATCTGTTACCGAACCCAAGGAAATGACGTTAGTGTTCCATACCGTTTTAGCTTAATTTTGGTATTATTATGATGTTTTAACTAGCTGGAATTTTTAGGGTGTTGGAAATTAGGTATTTTTTTTTCTTTCTTTCCTAAAAGGGACTGAACTTTATATTAGAACAGAAAATCTCGTGTTTGGGCATTCATTTTTTTTTTCCTTTTTTCTTTCCCCTTACTTCTTCATCTTGGAATTTTCAATAGTTGAGAGTAGTCCACACAGAATCCACTCTCCACCCCATTTTTCTTAATGACAAAAACCTTTGCAAGAATGAAGGGGGGATCAATACCATTTCTGACCGTTACTCTTAGAATTTGATAAGTATGAAACTAACCCCGAAGCAGTGCTTTGCAGGGACAGCAGGGAAGTTCTCAATCAGGACTGGAGCACTTTCCGGAGACCTTGTTTAACAACTTCATTGGATACTTGGGGAAACTGAGGCCCAAGAAGCAGCAGCAGGCACTTTCCCTGTGATTCTTTTTTTCTTCTACAAAATACTGCTTTCGTCCACGGAAAACACTTTTCTCGGGCACCTAGTGTGGGGAGGACATTGCTGGGGTCCAGACTGCCTGCCTACCCACGAGGGCCGTGCTCTTTCCACTTTTATTCCCCCGGCCTCCCCGGATCGGCGCCCTGGATGTGATCGACACCATGAAGTTGCCCCATAATCCTCTCTGGCAACATAGGATGTAAAATTTGATCAGCTCATTGGATGAAGCCGACAAGTCCCAAAAATGTGTGAAAAGGGGGCTAAGAGGTAGGCAGGCGCCGCGTTGAGGCAGCGCTCCTGCCAGCCCCCCTCCGAGTTACCGGTGCTGCAGCCGCAGCGCAAGCGGGGGCTGGGACCGAGCTGCGGGGCCGCAGCAGCGGCGGCGACCGAGGCGGCAGCGGCTGGGAGGCCGCAGCGCCATGGGGGGGCCGTAGGAGCGGACCGCGGGGCCGGAAGGGGACATCGCGGCGGCGCCGGCGGCTGTGGGGTTATCTCCGCGGCCGCGAAGGCAGCGTCCGCGCCGTTGCCGGTGGCTGAGCCGGCGGGCGGGGCGGGGCGTGCACCAGGGCCGCGGGCGACTCGCGCTGTAGCAGTTGGCCTCAGGGCCCCGCCGCCCGCGCGCCGGCCCGCCCGCCCGCCCGCAGGGCGGCGCACGCGAAGGAGGCGGCGGCCGCTGAAGGAGGCGGGGAGCTCGGAGCAGGAGGTGAGGAGGTGGAGGACCAAGAGTAGGCGGCAGCGGCGGCGGCGGAGCAGGAGGCGGTGGTGGAGGTGCGCGGCCTGAAGAGGAGGATGGAGGAGCAGCAGAAGGAGGGCGAGGCCGAGGTCGCGGAGCATTGGTTTTCCAAGTGGGAGCGCCAGTGCCTGGCTGAGGCCGAGCAGGAGGAGCAGCTGCCCCCCGAGCTGCAGGAGGAGGCGGCTGCAGAGTTGGCGGGGCTCAAGAGCGAGAAGCAGAAGCTGTGGCACCTCTTCCAGATCTCGGCCACCGCCGTTGCTCAGCTTTACAAGGATTCTGGGTGCCAACAGCAAGGACTTTCCATGTGGGACCCCTTCCAGAATGCGGCCATGGCCGTGACCAGCCTCTACAAAGAGAGCGGGGATGCCCACCAACGAAGTTTTCACTTGGGGGTCCAGGTTGGCCACCAGCGTCGCATCAAAGATGTGCTGGAGTGGGTGAAAAAGGGCCGGAGCACCATTCGTCGTGAAGACTTGATTAGCTTCCTGTGTGGCAAAGTGCCCCCCGCTCCTCCTCCACCTCGCACTCCTAGGACACCCCCGAAGCCACCCACTGGGGCCCCCAGCCAGGCTGTGGCAACTGAGTCCAGCTCATCGGTGGACGTCGACCTGCAGCCCTTCCAGGAGGCGACCGCCCTGCATGGCCTCAGTGGCGCTATGGCAGGCATCAGCATGCGATCAGGCGACTCGCCTCAAGACAGCGGTGTCGCCAGCAGTGGGCGCCGAAAAAGTAGCTTCTTGGAGGACGACTTGAATCCCTTCGGCTCAGAGGAACTGGCCCTCCATCTGGACAGTGGGGGGATCCGCAAGCGCACCTCGGCCCAATGCGGTGATGGCACCACAGACTCACCAATGCAAAAGCGCAACCGAATGGTCTAAACTGCCTCATTGGTTGCCTGCTGCCATATTGCTTGAGAGTGAACTCAACCTTCGACACGCTTGTCTAAAGGTTACTGGAGACCGTTTTTCTTCCCTTCTCTAAGTTAAACAAAGATTTCTAACAATTTTGCGATGAAGAAACTTTAAAAGTATTCCAGAAGAGGCTTCATATGACTCTGACTTTCCAAAAAATATAATCCTATCAGAGAACAAATATGTAGTAATTAGCAGGATCATTTAAAGCAAACTTATCTGGTCAAGGCAGGAGTCGGATTTATCTTGTTCACAGTTATATTCCTCAGCACCTAGCACAGTTCCAGGTGCTCAATAAATGTTCACTGAATGAATAAATGTGACCTTATTTATTCTTAAAGGGAAGTCATAGCAGGTGTTTACTTAGTTATAGAATACTTTTTTCGTTGGTAACTGTTGACTTTAATGGTCTTTGCCAATTCAATTGCATTGTATCAAAATGTAAAACTTGACATCTTTGTGAAATCTGAAGTCTTCCATTTTTACCTCACTATACCATGCACCTAATTTCTAGAAAGAAACTGCAAGTAATACATATTAGGCTGTGATTTTTTAATTTTGAAAAATTGTTGATTTTGGTGGTTATGTGATGCTGCAAAGAGGTGCTGTGGTGGTTACGCAGATATTACTTGATATTGAGTCAATTCAGTGCTCTTTTGGGGAAAACTAAACCATCAACTTGAGACCCTGATAAAATAAGATGGTGGCCCAGTGGTGCTCTTTTTCCTTAGGAATGTAAAAAGTTCCTTTTTCTGAGGTTACATCTTTTTTATGATCTCTGTTTTGAAGTGGAAGACCAAGTAGTCAGAATGAACTTGTGTTTTTTTTTGTTTGTTTGTTTTTGTTTTTTTGGGTTTTTTTTGAGACGGAGTCTTGCACTGTTGCCCAGGCTGGAGTGCAATGGCGTGATCTTGGCTCACTGCAACCTCCGCCTCCCAGGTTCAAGG
This sequence comes from Macaca thibetana thibetana, assembly GCF_024542745.1. Classification (NCBI taxonomy): domain Eukaryota; kingdom Metazoa; phylum Chordata; class Mammalia; order Primates; family Cercopithecidae; genus Macaca; species Macaca thibetana. The sequence goes on from NC_065598.1 coordinate 135,083,637, forward strand.
GATTCTCCTGCCTCAGCCTCCTGAGTAGCTGGGATTACGGGTGCCTGCCACCACGCCCGGCTAATTTTTTGTATTTTTAGTAGAGACAGGGGTATCACGATGTTGGCCAGGCTGGTCTCGAACTCCTGACCTCAGGTGATCTGCCCACCTCGGCCTCCCAAACTGCTGGGATTACAGGCGTGAGCCACCGTGCCCAGCCTTTTGAACTTCTGGGTTTTAATTAAGGGTACAGCATGGTATAACCAAAAGAGTGTGAGCTTTGTTTTAAAAGGACCAATCGCAGAATCCTAGCTCCATAAATTAACTGCATGATTTTGAGCAAGTTATTTAATGTCTTTTGACCTCAGTTTTTCATCTGTCAAATGGAACTGTGTGTCTCCTAAGGTGGTTGTGAGGATCAGGTGAAATTTATATTTCAAGTGTCCAGCACAATCTTGGCACATAAAGTACTAAATAAAGGTTCTCCCTTCTCTATAAATAAAAATCAATAAAACGTTAAAATCATTTTATTTTAGAAAAAGCAGAAAAGTAGATCAGTTTTAAAATCAGCAAGTAGAATCTCTGTGTTTGAACTGTAAATTACTGTTTCACATTTGAAACTTGCCTAAATATCACAGATCTTGTGTAAGTGTGTTGAGCTCATGAGCACTCAGGGTCACCAATCTGGATACTAGGGCAATCTTGGAGTTTCTGAAGTTGCCTGAAGGATGCACTTTGCAATCAGGAGTAATGAAACATCTATCTCCTCTGGCCTGAAAAAATATGAGAAGGAGTGTGTAAAGGTAGAAAAAAAATGGAAGCCAAGGTCCTAGGGCACCTAAAAGGCTAGAGTGGTTTTAAATGAGGGTGGGGTGGGGTGGTGTGGAGGCGATGAAGGAGGTAGAGCAGGTGTGGAGTCTGAGGTGTCGGAGAGGGTGAATGGAGGTGGGAGTGTGATTATTGAAGTAAGGGGGAAGTTAAAAAGCCCAATCTTCCCAGGGTCTCCCAAAACCAGTGCATAAAATATTATAGATTGGCACAACCTTGCCTTTATGTTCACACAAGAGTTGTTTCTGCTTTGTTAGCATGGCCTTTCGAGTAGATTTGTAACTGATGAATGCATTAAAATAACAAAACAAAATAAAGTCAATTCCATGATATAATAAAAACTGGCTGGCCGGGCATGGTGGCTCATGCCTGTAATCCCAGCACTTTGGGAGGCCGAGGTGGGCAGATCACCTGAGGTCAGGAGTTCGAGACCAGCCTGGCCAACGTGGTGAATGAAACCCGATCTCTACTAAAAATACAAAAATTAGTGGGGCGTGGTGGTGGGCACCTGTAATCCCAGCTACTCAGGAAGCTGAGGCAGGAGAATCTCTTGAACCCAGGAGGTGGAGGTTGCAGTGAGCCAAGACCGCACCATTACACTGCAGCCTGGGTAACAAGAGCAAAACTCCTTCTCAAAAAAAAAAAAAAAAACAAAAAAAAAAAAACTCCGAAAAAACCTGGCTATTGAGGTACTGTGCTAGGTCCTGAGAAGGGATATAAAAAAGCATAAAAACAATTCTTATCCTCAAAGAGCACATCCTGCCTTGGAAGATAAATTATGTAGCCAAAAGCACGCTTCTAACTGGGAAAAGTGCCCAAGGGCTGTGCAGAATTCAGAGGTCAGAGACTCTCCTTGCTGAGAGGGTCACAGCTTCTGGAAGAAGTAGCATTTGAACCGGGCCCAGAAAAATGGGTAGGAAGGGAGTGTCCGGGGATGCCAACAGGGAACGGTGTCTAACAAAGTTTGAGAAGGAGCAAACAGTGAAGTGGGTTCAGGGAATCACAGGAAGTGGGTAGGGGAGGTACAAGCCAAGGTGTTTAGGGTCTCAAATGCCTGTCGCCAGTACTTTAGGTTCTCTCTAAGTGCAGGAGGTAATACTGGTTTAGGAGGGTTAGTTTGACAGAATGCCGGGTTGTCCAAAAGTGAGACACGGGGGCAGAGACAGAGACAGGACAGGGTATCCCTGTAGGATGCATTTTACTGGGGATGTGGCCGTTTGGTTAACCCGCGCTGGGGGAGATGTTTACCTTGACGGGGTTTTCTCTGGCAAGCCTTTGCGCATTCCACCCTCGCACACCACAAAGCTTACGAGGTAGGAAACAGCTCCACTGTGTTCTACGGTGCTTCTTTAAGGCTAAGAAAACCTTCACTTCCAACAGCAGTTATCTCTTGGAAGGCTAGTTTTGAAGAAACAAAGTGGCCATTCCCTTTTTTTTCCTTCCTGCTTCTTATGCAGTGGAATCATTGGGGTCCATAGGACTGATCAACCGCAGCAGTTTTAACAGGTAGGTAGGGAAGGTCATAAGAGGTCATGTCAATATGAGGGCAAGGACCTCATTTGTCTTGTTTACTTCTGTAATCCCTAGTATCTAGTACAGTGCCTGATCCATATGGGCGCACGATGAATATTTATTTAATGAGTGGATGAGTAGGACTCCATCCAGACCCAAGTATATCTATTCTCCTTCCCCTTTTCTCTATTTACTTACTGCCCAGAGAAGGCATCTGAAGCCCATACCCTAATTTGTAGATAATTCTCTGCTGTGTATCTTTACCCTCATTCCTAACTACCAGATTCAGCTTTTTGCAGTGTGGTCCGTCCCATGACTACCGCTCATGAGAATCTCCTGAGGAGTTTGTGAAACTGGTGACTTTAGAATTGCCCTTGCTGAATTAAAATCTTAATGGGAGGTTCCCCAAAGCTACCTGCTTTCAGGAAGAGGTCTCAGTAATTGTGTTGCAGAGTGAAGTCTGAAAACCCATCCTGATTCTGATTGTGATGGATTCAAGGAGCTAATTTTAAATTGATTATTGTTTTCGAACTTTCTATGCAGGCTTAAAGTGAATCTTCTCATTTGTAGATATCTTTGTCATCACTTTGCATATTTCATACATTCTCTTACTGGGAGCTTAGTTAGATAAGACTGAGGCAAACACTTGTCAATAACTGAAATTTCCTGATTTTTTTTTCTTTTTATAGGAGCCTGAGAGAAGAAGGCTGATTTCCTAAACTCTAGTTGCATATTTTATCCATTAGACCTCTGCTTTCTAGTGAAAATTGCATATGCACTGATAGTTTGGGAACACTGCAGTTAGATCACTTTGCCTTTTATAAAATGATGGAGTAGGGATCAGGGGAGGATTGGTTGCTGATGACCTTGGGCCTTTGTGGAGGTCTACAGACCTTTATGTTTGATCTTCTAGTAGCATACGCACGGTCACTAGATTGCAAACACAAAGCTAAAAGGGACCTTAAGGATTATTCAGGGCAGGGTCAACTATTCATTTTACAAATGCGGCAGCTGACCTCACTAGAAAGGGCCACAGTGACTTATTGGTAAGTTCCAGTCCGTTGCTCCCTTCACTGTACCTCCCTTAGTTACATTGTGTATGACCTTGTAATTAATATGTTGATGGTCAGGTGGGGCTGGGGAACTTGATTATGAAGCCGCTCTGGCATGGTAAGCATACTCTTTTTACTATGCTGTGTTTATTTAGGGGAAGCTGTTGGAATTGTGCATTCAGGGAACACAAGTGACCCCTTGCCACTGCCACTGTGCTCTAGCCACCAGCCAAACTAGGCTACTTGAACACTTGAAGTTTCCTGAATTTTCTATAATCTTTGCCTCTGGGCCCTTTTGCCTTGTTGCTTCCTTGGTCTGGAACGCCCCCCGTTGCTTGCCTAACTCCTATTCAGCCTTCAAAGCTCACCTCAGGCTTTACTGTTTTTTTTGTTTTTTTTTTAATACCTTCCTTGTCCTTCTGAGTCAGGATTAAATCCCCACACTTTGGACTTATCACTGTAATTGTCGGTTTCCTTCTTTGTCTGCCCCACTAGTCTGTAAACTGTTCATTCTTATCGCAAGGGGCTCACTTCCCTAGGGAGGTGTGTAAGAATCTCCATGATTGCATGTGTAGGTTGAAAAAGCATAATCGATATTACACTGTACATTTATGTTTTAGTGAAAAAATTGTCTTTGTCATAAAATTATATTAGGGTAAGGAAAGCTGAAAACAAAACCTTGGGGGAACAGTTTTATTCTATGTGACATTAAACATGTTTCTGTAAAGAAGGATAGCAAATAAGTTATCAGCATTCCCATTTGTAGACAAAACTGCAGTGTCTCAGGCATCTGGTAAAGCGTGCAGGATCTTGGTTTAAGCCTTGACTTTCCTGATCACCTTAAGCAAGTTGATTTCTGTTCTGGACCCTTTTTTGTTTGATATATGAAATAAGGGAGTTAGTTGTGCTAAAGTCCTCACAGTTCTGGTACTTTCTGATCTCTGTTGTAATTCAGTAGGCAATGGTAGTGATAACCTTTCTATGATGCTCTCATTTTAGCAATCTACTATTTGACCGGTTGAGCTCTGTGAGCCCATTGGAAATAAGGACTGCCAAGTTGAAACAATTCTGAGGCAGGAAATTCACTCGGTGGGAGTGGCAGAGCTGCCTGTAGAATGGGAATGTGTGCGCACAGCACACTCTTCCCTCTCTTTTAGTTCCATCTTCTTCAGCAGGTCAAGAATGAAAACAAACAAACAAAAAATTCCAAAGGCTTAGGAGGCACATTACAGCCAAATGTCCCCTTCTCTGGGCACTGTTGTTTTTCAAAAATAAGTTGAGCAGGAGGATGTTACACAGAGAGATGAGTTCACAGACTCATTGGACTAAAGGGAGAATTGGAAGGTCACCGAGTCCACATGCCCCAACTCTTGTGAGAACTGGAATATAAACCATTTTGGATCCATGAGCTGCTCTTCTCACATTAAAAAGCTTTTAGGAGAGTCCAAAACCTTCTTCAGGAGCTGCCAGGCAGGTCTTTCTGAAAAAGCCCCAGATTCCTCGGAATGCAGCTGGGTGTGCTGCGCTCCTTCTGTTGTAGCTTAACTGCAGACAAGCTGGCTATCCATCTCAGTGGAATAATCCTCTTGTATTTTTCAAAATTCCCGTTTCCAAACCTTGGCTTCAGACATTGAAAAAAATAATAAAATCTAACTCATTTAACTTTTTCTCATCTTTTTCTTCCTTCCTTTTTGTAAAAAATAAAATCACAACTTTTCCAGCCTCTTGGCTGGATATAATGCTTTTTTGTTTCTATGTTTCCTAAAGTACTGCCCCAAACCCTCACATATGGCATGTGTTATATAGTATGTCATACATCTACCCTCCTATCCCTAATAGAGACCCCAGCTGCAATTTGTTCATTCTTTACTTCTCGAAATCGCAGGCTTTCTTGACACCAGAACCCAATTTTGTGTTTAAGTGTGAATATCTTAAATTAGAAGCTTATGGGAAAGTTGGGGAAAATGTCAGATCGTTAAGGAAATCATGTGCCAAACCACGTGGGAGCCTCTTAAATACAACTTTGGTGGTCATGACCCTGGCCAGAGGGGGAAGCCTGTGATGTCACCTCTTCCCCCAGTCCCAGTTTCACGGATAGTATCTCTGAATGGAATTGTCTGAGGGAGATTGTTCCTTGTGAAAAGTTCACATGATGGAGTTTGAAGAGCTTGTTTTACTCGGAGCCCAGCAGGACAGAGTGGTTTGGAATGCAGCATTCAGTGTGTTCTGTTTGGCTGAAAGCTGTCACAGGGAACAAGTACTTAGCAAACAGCATGAACAAGGATTTGAACTAGAAAACGAGAAGGGCCTTGACAACATTGTAATAGTGGCTTGTGTCCTCAAAAACTACTCAATGGTACACAAGGAGATGATAAAGAAAACTAGGAAAATACATAAATAGATTTGGGTCTCATTAAAAACAACCCAGTGTAAGAGCATTCTAATATGAGTAAAGTTGGACAGAGGTTGCTGGGTCACTGAGACCATCTGCACTTTACTATATGTCATCGGATTTTTGCTTCTTTTTAGCCTTCCGACTAAGTGTGTGCCTATAGAGCATCCACACAACCTGTTGAAAATAGATCGATTGGCTTGGCGGTTGCTGACGCCTGTAATCCTAGCACTTTGGGAGGCCAAGGCGGGCGGATCACTTGAGGTCAGGAGTTCGAGACCAGCCTGGCCAGCATGGTGAAACCCTGTTTCTACTAAAAATACAAAAACTAGCTGGGTGTGTTGGTGGGCACCTATAATCCCAGCTACTCGGGAGACTGAGGCAGGAGAATCACTTAAACCTGGGAGGTGGAAGTTGCAGTGAGCCGAAATCATGTCTCTGCACTCCAGCCTGGGCAACAGAGCAAGACTCTGTCTTTCCAAAATAAATAAATAAATAAATAAGAAAGAAAGAAAATAGATCGATTAATCAACTGCTTACTCTGTTTTCACATGCCAAATACCTGGATTGAATGTTTTTCGTTTTATATTTTACCTAATTTGGTAAAATATATAAAGAAAAGCATTCAGTTAATTTACCGAATAGACCTGTTGATACCACTTTTGACTTTTCATGTTTTAAGTGGAATTAGGTGCAATTTAACAGGGCTATTCTTTCAATGTTTACATTGCATTTGCTTAAAAATCAATTCTTCCTATTTCTTAAAGTCTCTTTTTAATACTCCAATTTCAGATGATATCTGCACATGATACATGGAACACACATCTTCATGGATGATAAAATTTAACTCCTGCAGTTGTGTGCAGTAGTCTTAGGCTCTGTCATGATGCTCTCCATAGGGGCTATGCCACAGAAGCCCTCCTTCTTTAGAAGAAATGATTATAAGAGGGTATTTATTACAACACAGGTCTAGCTTATAATTAATTCTTCCCTATAGCAGCTAGTGCTCTAGCAAGGATTCAGTAGTTATGTAAAAGGCCAAGAGAGCACAGCACAGTGTCCACACATGATACATGTTAGTCAACTCGGAGTTTTAAGGTTGTGTATGAACCTACGCTGGTTACATTAACTTTAGTTTAAAAAGAGATCAAATTCAATTAGGCAACTTCTCCCAAATTCAATTCAATTCCACAAACACTGTTAAGATTGCAAGATAATGAGCTACCTGGTGCAAAATGTTTCAATTTTATTTTCCATTCCCGTTTTCAGTTTGTTGCCATATCGTGTCAACACAGTTAGAAGGGTAAATATTCAAGGTTCATTGTTCAGAAACTTTGAGAATGCCTTTTCTTATTGACTTGCAACTCTTTCTAAAAATTTTACAATTCTCTGCTTGGGAGGCCTTCACTGAGAACTCCTGTTCCTAGCTTGGGTACAGATTCCGATATTTTACATATGTAGTTATATTATTTTACCAGTGCTGTGTCATGACCCTTTGGTTTTTGGCACCTTGTTGATCTCAAAAGGAGATGGTGGATGTACGAATTATTAGGATTTAAGTTGTTTTAAGAGTATAGTCTTAGGCTGGTCTTGGTGGCTCACGCCTGTATTCCTAGCACTTTGAGAGGCTGAGGCAGGTGGATCCCTTGAGCTCAAGAGTTTGAGACCAGCCTGGGCAATATGGTGAAGCCCCATCTCTACAAAAAAATACAAAAATTAGCTGGACTTGTTGGCATGCTCCTGTAGTCCCAGTTATTTGGGAGGCTAAGGTGGGAGGATCACTTGAACCCAGCAGGCAGAGGTTGTAATGAGCTGTGATTGCACCACTGCACTCCAGCCTGGGTGACAGACCAAGACCAAGACCCTGTCTCAAAACAAAACAAAACAAAAGAGTAGAATTTCATTTTGTTTTGTTTTAGTATCATTTAGTATCAAAATAGTATCATTTCAGCATGCAATCAATATAAAATTATTACTGAGATATTTAATGCTCTTTTACAAATCTTGTCCTAAGTCTTCAAATCCAGTATGTGTTTTACATTTACAGTGTATCTCAATTCAGTCTGGGCACAATTCATGTGCTCAATAGGTGCATGTTTCTAGTGGCTCCTGTGTTGGATAGCACTGTCCTAGGCGGACCTAGCCTCTAACTGGGAGGGAGGATTGTGAAAACTTAAGCGCGCTGACCTCCCTTGAGGGATTTATCGACACTGCCATACTCAGCTCTGTCCAGATTGGGAATCCCTGTTGTCCCATCTGGGATCATTGATCACTTTACTTCAAGGACAGTGATTATGTTATGCTAAGTACCAATTTTTCCATTTTTTTCAAAAATAGGTTAGCTGTTACTCCATAAAATTATTCCCTCAATTAGAGCATTTGTCAAAGATGGTAGCTTCATACAGCTTGAAGTAGACGGTTTTAGGGAACAGAAAAAGGAAATATCTCCCCTAACAGTAAATAAATGGTTCTCATTACCTTTAACAGTCATCAGTGTTTATTGGACAACTAATGTGTGTAAGGCAACGTGATAGATGCTGTGAAGGATATATAATGATGACCCAGACATGCTTTCTGCCCTTAAGGAGCCTATATTCTTGTGAGCGAGTCAAACTACAGACATACATGTGCATATACACAAACACACAAATTCTATGATAAACTAAATGTAAATGACTGTCATACTAGAGGCTCACCATGTGTATTAGGGCACAGACAAGGGAAAGATACCTTCCAATTGATAGGATTCAGGGCCAGGTCATGGAAGAGGTAACTGGACTGAGCTTTAAAGGGTCAGTATTTTCAAATCAATGAAAAGGGTTACCTGCAATATATCATACAGAATCAAATTTGAAATAGATCCTAAAACAGTTGAAGCTCACTGATCACCTGGGGGCTTGTTGTGTATGTTTTTCCACACTGAGTTAGCCTGGAATAAAACTGTTTTCTGCTCCCACAGCATGTGCCTTGGTACCCTTCTCAGAGACTCCATACAGGCTAACTTAACTCCAATCTAATGAGGCTTTTCTAATGTTACCTGACTACACTCTTTTTCTATTTAAGACAGGGCTCAACCGTAGGTCATTTGATTAAAATTGTATTCTTCGATATGGGGTTTTCCTGTTATGGAGCTGCTGATTATCATTTCCATTGTCGGCTTTGGAGGGGGGAGTAGGAGACATATTATTAATTATCAACTTTATTTGCCTAGCATTTTACAGTTTACCAAGTGCTTTTACACAGATGATTACATTTGGTTTTCATTGTTTCTTTATCTGACAATATTACAGGCAAAGAAACTGAGGCCCAGAAAGATCTGCTGACTTGCTTAGGGTCCTTTGGCTAGTCAATGGTAGAACTGGGTTAACCCAGGGCTTCTGACTTCTTCGCCAGTGTCCTCATCTTGCCTCTGTCCTGCTTTTCTGCTCCCTACAAGTCCTGTCCTTCAAGCGCTGAAAAACAAGGATAAGCAGGCTAGCTCTCTGATAAGAAGTTTAATAAACAAAAATCCAGCCACTCTCAATAGATGAATTAGAGAGGGATTGTTTACATTGCAAAATAATTCCCCCATTTGTTCAAAAAGTGACCTCCCTTGTGAGGTTAGCATATAATTTTATTTATAAAAATTAAAAAGAAAGCTTTACACCCAGCAGCTAAAGAGGACATTTATTAGGTGACGTAAAATATATATAGGTCCACAGGGCAGGTCATTATTTGAAGTTGGCAAGAGTAATTTCTTCATATTAGTCAGTTTTCTATTTTCGCAAATGTGTTTTAACCTGAAACCTCTGAAATCAGTGCAGAATTCCAAATTGAGTAGTTTTTTTTTTTTCCTGGTAAAATACTCTTTTTCATACCCAGCGAGTTTCACAGGGTGGAATGCATTTTCTTTTCTGAACTTAAAAGTGAAAAAACATTACTCTGTCCTCAGAAATTTTCCTTCTAGTGCCTTGTTTTGGTGAAATTCCTTCTAGCTGTTCTCTTTTCAATGGTATTCTGAAGGATCATCAGCCTTAGCATCAGCCTTAACAATGGTGCAGAAGAATCAGATCTGACATAGAGTGCAACCAATTAACAGCAAAGAAAAACCCCTCTAAAAACAGCAAAACCTACTGGCATGGGTCACAACCTTATATATTCCGTATCTTATTACCATTTAATATACATCCAGATGAGGCAAGTAAGCAATTTTAATGGGAGAGAAATGAAACTTCAGCCGCATTAAGTGGTGACCTGTAACATAGCAAGGAATGTTTTCATTTTCTTCCAAACTGCAGTGTTAATGTACGGTTTTCATTGGGAAATAAAGACCAGCCGATAACTAAGAAAATTAGGGGAAGAATGTACTATGAAAATCCTATATGATTAGATTTCTCTAAATGTAGTATGGTTATCTAGAAAGAATCTTACCTTAATTGAATACAGTATTTTAGGGAGTTTCTGTTCTAGCCCATAGAGGGTTTGAGTACCATTTTGATCTATTGTTAGCCTTCCCTAGCACGTACATTTCTCATATTTAGAGTTTCTGGAATGGTTTTAACTGAAATGATAGCATTTCTCTGCCCATGAAAAAAGCAACATGTTTAACACAGAGGGGCTGTGAATTTAAGTTAGACTGAGTCCCAATAATGAACCCTACGATAATATGATTCACTTCCACTTCAAGGCATATATTTATTGCCAAAGGAGTTTTCACATAAACTAAAATGTATGCACAGATTTTTGCAGGGGAGGGAACCCTGGACCAGGAATCAGGAACTGGATTCTCAACCATGTTCTGGCCCCAACTAGCTCTGTAATTTGTTTTCTTAGGACTTTTGTTACTGAATATGGGAAATGAGGGTAGAATTGGACTCAGTGATCACTTTCTTTTTATCTCTAAATTCTACCTCTTCTTTGTTTTGCTTCCACTTTCCTACTACTCGTGATCCATGCTACTTGATATGTTGGCCATGTGATTAATAATCCTTCAGGTTCACAGTTGGAGTAAAAATGCTACTTTGGGGAAACTTGCCATAGTAACTAAATGGCCATTGAGAACACACAACCGTGAAAGGGCAACATTTCCTATGTAGTTTTACCCCCCAGATGCCCTTGAACTGTACAGCACTTGCATATATTAGTGATGCAAATCTGAGAGAAGAACAAGACCAAGATGTTATGACCAAGACACCCAATTTGCATTGGAATGCCCCATGCAAACAGCACATCAGAACTCATGAAGTGGCATTTGGCTTGAACTCTTGGAAGGCATGCCAGTCTGCAAAGAATTCAAACGGCAAATGTTAGGATGAGAGCAGTCCATTGTTCTTCTCTAAATGCAACTTGATACCGAATCTAAAGAGATTGGGAAAAAATATGAATTTGATCATTTAACTAAAGTCGCTTCCCCTCTATGGGCATAAGTGACCTCATCTATAATATGAGAGCAAAAAACTTGGAGATAGACCTTCCAACCCTAATATTCTGTTTCCATTTGGATTTTTTCTTAAAGGAGGAGGTTTAATATCTGCATGTTGGAGAGATAGAAGACAGCAACTTCTGAACTGAGGAGTTCTGAGAGGTTTAAAGTTCAAAGACAGAATTCACTGCTTTTCCAGTTTTGTCCAGTGCTAGACCTGCTCCTTGCTCTCTTCTTCTCCGTTAAAAGGGCTAATAAAGGTGATGGATAACCATATGTCACCATGTGTCAGTGGGATATAAACCAGAATAGAGAGGTACAGTACTAGCTTTTGGACTACTGGCTTCCTCACCATTTTCCCTTTCTGCCTCTGGTCATCTCACTGCCATCTTGCAAAACTGGTACAGAGATCAAATACATCATATCTCCTAAACACTTGACATTTGGAGGGCAGGATGCTAGTGACATGAGGCCAAGTGAATGCTGCGAGGACATTATAAGTTTCACTTATTTAATTTGACAGAAATTTATATAAAACTCACTTTTGTCAGGCACTCTTTTAAAAGTTTTACAAATACTAATATAGTTTTTACAACATGGATTATAAATTCATACCTATTTTTGTCCCCTAATTAACAGATGAGATAACTGAGGCATGGAGAGGTTAACTACATTGCCTAAAGTCAAACAGCTAGTAACAGCAGAGATGAAAACCCTGGCAGTCTGGCTCCACAATCCCTTCTTTTAACCTCTATCCCCATGGGATACTGAGTTGCCTGGTGTAATTTTTCATGTGTCTCACTCCAAAGGTGAAGCAGGTTTTGTGATTAACTAGTAGGCCCCAGAAGCTGGGCAAGCCCCTGACCAAGTCTCCAGTCCTGTCAACCTGACTTAGACCTAGATCCCAGCCATTTTACTTTGCTGATTTTTTTTTTCCTTTTTCTGAGATGGAGTTTCACTCTTGTCATCCAGGCTGGAGTGCAATGGCGTGATCTCAGCTCACTGCAACCCCCACTTCCCGGGTTCAAGCAGTTCTCCTGCCTCAGCCTCTCGAGTAGCTGGGATTACAGGTACCCAGCACCATGGTTGGCTAATTTTTTTTTTTTTTTTTTTTTTTTTTTAGTAGAGATGGGTTTCACCATGTTGGACAGGCTGGTGTCGAACTCCTGACCTCAGGTGATTCCCCCATCTCGGCCTCCCAAAGTGCTGGGATTACAGACATGAGCCACCATGCCTGGCCCCAGCCATGTTACTTTTCCCAACGCTTGGGTTTATGATGGTCGTACTCATTCCACTCTTCCTACACTGGAATTGTGTGCTCTCTGATCTCTGTCCTATAGGTTTTCACAAGTTCTCAGACTGTATCTACAGGAAAGCAAACATGCCCTTAAGCCTGTTGGTTTCCTCAACCATCCAGTAAATTGAACGAGGAAAGACAGTCATGCCAATAATAGCTATTGTTTATTGAACAATTACTATGTGCTAAGTGTTGAGAAAAATGTTCTGCATATTTGTCCTATAATTTTCCCATTAAGCCTAGGAGGTGTGTTCTTTTATTATCTTCATTTTACAGATAAAAAAACAAGGCTCACATATGTTGAGAAAGTAACTCAAGGTCACACTTTTAAGCACATGGTAGAGCTAGGATTTTGCCTTAGGCTATATATACCTTATCCAAAGCTCTTGGGTTTAACTACTGTTTTGTACTGCCTCCAGTATTTTTCTGGGATGCCACCCTCCCAATACCACATGTACAGTCAGTGTATCCTATTTTGCAGCTGCTTGTTCAGGCTATTATTGATATATCCAGTTCTGCCTTAGTGGATCATGGTTTTAATACAAGTATACCATCGTCTTATAATAACATGAACTGTTTTGGGGTTTTAAGGGAGTATTTGCTTTGCCCGTAATGGACACCTTGTGTAATGGATCTTCATAAGTGCCACTTTGTCTTAAAGAAGTTATGGAAAGAGACTGTGAGAGGATTTAACTAGGCTAAAGGGTTTAGGGCATGTCATATATTATACTCCTGTGGGCTTTTTGATTGGGGAACTTGGGTCTTCTATTGGAATGGACCTAGACAGACAGAAAATGAGAGTGTTGTGAATAAAATAGAAGAATTGTTATTATGGCAGATGAAAACACCACTAGGATTTGTGATTATCTAATATTCTCACATTATTGCCAGGTTTTTTTTTCCAGTTTTGACACTAGATGATTGCTGCTTTTGAATGAATGCAGTTTGGTTTGAAAGCAACTGAGATGATATTAGAACTATGGATGATGCCAAAATATCCATACAAGAAGGCTGAATTAACTAAACCAGGCCTTAAAACTCATTTGACTTTATTAATCTTTGTAACTCAAGTGCCACCACCAATCAGAAAGGATCTTCTGTGCCTCTGAGTCTGACTCTAATTGCCAGTTAATAAAAAATGCCAGGGTATCCTTAATCAGCCAATTAACTGACCTAACAATTATAATAGGGAAGGAAGGTGGGAGGGGTCGAGACTGGGAATAGCAAATCCCTCAAGGTGGAGTAGAATTCTTTAGGGGTTAATGGTGGACACCCTTTAAAGTAAAAGGATTTTGTTCTACCTTGACTGGTTTCCCGTTTTTTTTTTTCCTTTATCCCTTTCCTGACATTTGTAATTGTTGGAACCCCTAATTGGCTGATTAGCTAATTGAGGGGAGGGAGGGAGAAGGAGAAGAGGGAGAGAGAGAGAAAGAGAAAGAGGCTTATGTGTAGAGTATGGATTAAAAAAAATGGTCCTTCACTCTGAAATAATATTTATCTAAAAATAGTTGTCTGTAGTTAAGGATTTATTATTTGAAATTTACAGCATCACTTTTTCCTTTTTACTGAAACGGTTACCTCCTAATTTATGAATCTCACAACAGCAACATGCAAATTGAGGTTGAAATATAATGTGAAAGGTCTGACATTAAGGAAGCCAGTTTTTTTTTTTATCCGAACATACCTTCATAAAATTTTAAATAACAGTAAAACAGAAACTGTCTTTATTAAAAGAGTATATTATTGGGAGAGTATTTTTTTATTTGTATGATAAAAATTAATATGTTAAGAGTACTGAAAAAAGTGTGCATGTAGGTAAAGTTCTCCTCTCAATTATCATTTACCAGTTTATAAATATTCTCAGAAGTTGATGATAAAAAATGTATAGAATTAAAAAAACTATTTTTGCTCCAAGGAACTCTCAGTTGCTGGAGTTTTCCTTTCCAGATGCAAGCACATGTTTTCTTTTTGTTTTGTTTTCTTTTTTTGTTTTGAGACAGTTTCGCTCTTGTTGCCCAGGCTGGAATGCAATGGTACCATCTCGGCTCACCGCAACCTCTGCCTCCCGGGTTCAAACAAGTCTCCTGCCTCAATCTCCCGAGTTGCTGGGATTACAGGCATGTGCCACCACGCCCAGCTAATTATTATTATTATTATTATTATTTTTGTATTTTTAGTAGAGACGGGTTTCTCCATGTTGGTCAGGCTGGCCTTGAACTCCCGACCTCAGGTGATCTACCCGCTTCAACCTCCCAAAGTGCTGGGATTACAGGCGTGAGCCACTGCACCTGGCCTAAGCACATGGTTTTTTAAAAAATATATTTGGAAACAGAAAATTATGGAAAACTGCCAGAGGGGCTCAAGATTGATTTGCTATACCAACTCCAGCCTCAATCCCAGAGTTATAGACTTTCTTTACAATTTATAAATTATATGCAGTACTTCTGTACTTTTATCACTGGTCATCTAGAATTTTTGTCACCAAGCTATGGAATTATAGCATTTTAGAATTGGGACTAAATTTAGAGATCACCTGCTTCTACCTTCTCATTGAACAGAAAGAAATCAGAGGCCCAGATAGGGGAAGGGACTGGTTTACTGTCATACGGAAAACTTCCTGGCTAGGCCTGGAGCAGGTCTCCAGATTCCCAGTCCTGTGTTCTTTTCTTTCTTCCAGACTTCTTCTTGTATGATACCAAGGCCAGAGGGCACATATCAGGCACCATATTCTGTTAGAGATCATGTTAATGTAAAATTTGCTGCACTCCAAGTCTGGTTGTGTTCATTTTAAAGCCATTCCTCAGTCTGGGCACAGTGGCCCACCCCTGTAATCCCGGGACTGTGGGAGGCTGAGGCGGGCAAATCACGAGGTCAAGAGTTTGAGACCAGCCTGGCCAACATGGTGAAACCCCATCTCTACTAAAAATACAAAAAATTACCTGGGCGTAGTGGCGGACGCCTGTAATCCCAGCTACTCGGGAGGCTAAGGCAGGAGAATCGCTTGAACCTGGGAAGTTGAGGTTGCAGTGAGACAAGATCGTGCCACTGCACTCCAGCCCAGGCGACGGAGTGACACTCCATCTCAAAAATAAATAAATGAGTAAATAAATAAATAAAACCATTCCTCAATGGCCAACTCAGAAGGCATATGTCTTAGTTTTATTCTTATGAGTCCCATCTTTCTTTCACTAATGTATTATTAACGTGTCTTCTTTCTGTTCTGCAAAGTTCTCAGGGGAATAGCTGTGTCCTGAATTTGGAAATGGAAATGACTGTAGGATCTATTCCTTTTAATCTCATGGCTAGGAAATGCTGCCATTTCAACTCTCCAAGATTCTGCTTAAAGGGATTATTTAAAATAGATTTTTCTAGTGCTATTATAAACTCCACTTGGCTCTACAAAGTACATGTACCTTGATTTTTATTTGCCTTTTTTTGGGAGCAGTGGGGTGTTTGTTTTCTCTGTTTTTTGTTTTGTTTTGTTTTCAATCTGCAGGCTTTAAAATTTATTTGTATAGAGACTCCCTTATTTTTCTTACTAGGGGCTAGTTTCCCTTGAGCTTGGAGGGTTCATCACAAATTGCTTGTAAATCAAGATCTGATTAGGAAGTAATATATTCATCTGTAACTCCTGCATAAAAGTTATTCAAGTATTGTGACAAAATAAGTGTTGTTTACTTTATACATTTTCTGCAAATTCTAAAGATTTTGTCTAACTTAAAGACTCTCATGGAATCTCGGGGATTGCGGCTTGCCCACTGAGAGTATAAAGGCTTGCTAAATTAAGTTGATTTGCCTGTGAAAGAAATGCTTCCATTATTCATGTCAGAAGCCTGTCACATCAAATTGAGGGAGTGGAGAAAACCCTTTTTTATCAACATTTAGAACCAAGAAAAACCAACCATTGAGGGTCTGAATTTCAATTGGGGAAAAAGTCAGGCTGAAAGCAGGGTTCAGAAAAAAGGAGGGGGGGCTGGGTATTTGTCTAATGTTGAAAATCAGTAGAGGAGATTGATTTAACTTTGGCTGAAACTTTTTATATAGACAGACAGAATGAAACTTCTTAAAGCAGCAAGTAGTACATACAATCTTGGTGTCTTTCATGTGTAAACTTGTCAAAAGTGGTTAAGCTAATTCAAATTTAAATCTCCTTGAATTCCTATTCTTGGACTCTTAATTTGTTTATTTTAAAGGATTTAGGAATGAATTTCTTGGGGGTTACTTTTCAAACATTGATGAATGTATTTTGTTTTTCAAAAGTTCAAGATTATAGGCTCTGGTGTGTGATTAGTAGTTGTATTAATAAGAGAAGGAAGACAGGCCAGTCAAGCATCAGCCCCCTTGTTTGTATCAGGTATGTGGGCATTTGTCTCTGTGTGGATGTATTGTATACATGTATGCACACACACACACATACAGAACTTCAAATAAAAAGCAAGTCATTAAGAGAATAACACAACTTTCAACAATAAAGGGAGGACCATTCCCCAAGAAAAAATATCCTCCTGCAATATTAGTTAATTTTAAGAGGATTCTCTTGTATTTGCCAGAATAGTAGATTTTGTTAAATTTTAACTATTTGAAAAAACGATTATAATACAGAATAATTTATTTGATTATTATTTATGTAAGAAATCTGATGTTCTTTTTTTTTTTGCAATATCTGATTTCTATCAGCATATGCATTTCAAATGATTGTGTGCCTAGTGAAATCAATCACAAAACTAAGTTTCTTATTTTTGCAGATTTAATCCTTCCCAACCTTCATTTACCTTGAATATGCTTCTACCATTATTATACAAGTGAGTGTCTTTGATCTGACTTTTTTTTAACAAACATTTTTTGGCCTATTAAAAGTCATTTTAATATCATTTTCTATATTTCCTAGATATATTTTTAGAGGTTTTAACCTAAGTTTTGTACCAAGAAAACTGCTCCAAAAAAAAAAAAAAAGATAATTTAAACTGAAAAGATTCCTGCTTTCTCCAACCTTTAAAAAAAAAATGAGATCTGAAATACCGTTAAAGAAAAGAATGGAAACTCCCCTCCCCCCTGCCTTTTTTTTTTTGGTGAGAGGTTCTGTAGCACTTTAACCCTAAATTTAATATTATGCTTAATTGATATTTGTGTGTAGTGGAAATAAGAGTTGATTTGTGGTGTTCTCCGTACAAAAGTAATTACTTCTCCGATTGACTGCAAATATGTGCAGGTTGTAGATGGGGGACAATGAATGAAATAGAGAGGCAATTGTAGTACGGAGGGCTGCCGAAGACAAGGATTAATGGTGAGCAGAATTGTATTTTGGTGTTCTTTCAGCAACATTACAATCTCCCTGAAAGTGAAAGCTGCTAATAAGGAACCTATAGGGCAGGGGGCTGGGGGTGGTGATTGGGGTGGGTGATTGTGAACTGGTAGAAAACAGAGAATTGAATATCTAATTTATATATATTTACAAAAGCACAAAACAAACAAGCAAAATAACAAAAAAACAACTTTTCTAATTTGACCTGTGCTATTTTTAGGTTACAAAACCACCAGAGGTCATTCCTATTGTGCATTATCCCAGTTTCTATTTGCTGGCTGTTTGTTTCCAACTGTCAGAATATAGACTATTGTCTGGTGAAGCAATCCAAATAGGTGTGCAACAGGAACTGAGGATAGCAATAGTGAACTCTTCAAGGTTTTCATGTTTTCCCCCTTGAGGTGTTATCATTTCCAGGTACTTTGCAAGTGCTGGTAATGTTATTTTCTAAGGAATGAAATTTGAATTATATAGAAGCATAAAGTGATAGGTTTGTAGAGCTGACAGAGGTTAGAATTTGGGTCAAGTTAATCAGTCTTACAGATAAGTACACAGGCAGCGCAGAGGAGGGGAGAGAAACATCAGAACATAGGAACTGTCAGCATCAGAACCTAGTTTTTCTGATTCTCAGGCCAGTGAACTTCCCAGCGATTTACATGGGACTGGCTGGCATGGTTTTCCTTCACTTTCTGTGAAACAATATGGAAATGGATCATATTAAATAAAAAGGGGAGACCTTTGCAACTCCACACCCAGAGATAGCCATTCACAGTCCCCGTATACAAATATAAGCACTAGTATTTTTACTTTGTATTATTCATATTTTCTTGCTTGTTTAATATATATAATGTCTTATATATAATATATACCTACATTTAATGTCCATTTAGCCAGAATATATTAGTGTGTAGTGTTTTTTTTACCTTGTTGTTAGGTATCTGGAGAATTTTGCTGCATTTCCTTAATTGGTTTTGGAAATATTTAAAAATATATTACAGACATAATGATATTTTACTGTATATAATTTGTATATGCATCACTAACAAAAGGGATTTTTTTCTATGTAACCACAGTACCACTAAATTTTAGTTATTGAGAATAATGTTGCTATGAGCATTTGTATATAAGCTGCTGAATGAAGATATATTTTCAGTTCTCTTGGGTATATACCTAGAAATGGAATTGCTGGGTTATCTGGTAATTCTATGTTTAGGCCTTTGAAAATTGCCAGCCTGTTTTCCTAAGCAACGACACCATTTTACATTTCTACCAGCAGCGTGTAAGTGTTCCAATTTCTCTTCATCCTCTATAATACTTGTAATTGTTGTCTTTTTGATTAGAGTCATTCTAGTGGGTATGAAGTGGTATCTTGTTGTGATTTGAATTTGCATTTCCCTGGTGACTAATGGTGTTGAGCATCTTTTTATCTGTCTGTCTTCTATTTGTGTATCTTTTCTGGAGAAATGTTTATACAGAGACTCTGTTCATTTTAAAAATTGGATTTTTTTTATTGTTGAGGTGTAATTGTTCTTTTATAGGTTATTTGTCAGATATATGATTTGCAAATATGTTTTTTACATTCTGTAGGTTTTCCTTTTATTTTATTTTTAAGTTAAATTTTAATACACATAATAATTATACCTATTTATGGCATATAGTGTGATGTTTTAAAACCCATATACATTGTGTAATGATCAAATCAGGGTAATTAGCCTATCCATCACCTTAAACTGTTATTATTTCTTTGTGGTGAGAACATTCAAAATCCTATCTTCTAGTTATTTTGAAATACACAATACAATATTGTTAACTACAATCATCCTACAGTGCAATACAACACAACTTATTTCTCCTATCTATCTGCAATTTTATACTCATTTACCAATATCTCCTTATCATCTTTTTCCTCCCTTCCTCAGCCTCTGACAACCACTATTCTCTGCTGTACTTCTATGATAACAGCATTTTTCAATTTTGCAAATGAGTGAGATCATGCACTATTTGTTTTTCTGTGCTTGGTTTATTTCACTTAACATAGTGTCCTTCAGTTTCCTTCCAATTGCCACAAATGACATAAGTTCATTCTTTTTGTATGGCTGAATAATATTCCATTGTGTGTGTGTGTGTGTGTATATATGTGTGTGTATATATATATATATATATAAAAAATATTTTCTTTTTAAAAATTTTTAAGTTCAAGGGTACACATGCAATTTTGAAACATAGGTAAACTTGTATCATAGGGGTTTGTTGTACAGATTATTTTATCACCCAGGTATTTAGCCTAGTACCCATTAGTTACTTTTCCTGATCCTCTCCCTCTTCCCACCCTCCACCCTCTACTAGGCCCCAGTGTGTGTCATTCTCCTCTATTTATCCATGTGTTCTCATCATTTAGCTTGCACTTACAAGTGAGAACGTGTGGTATTTGTTTTCCAGTCCCTGCATTAGTTTGCTAGGGATAATGGCCTCCAGCTCCATCCATGTCCCTGCATAGGACATGATCTCATTCTTTTTTAAGGCTGCATAGTATTCCGTGGTATATATGTACCACATTTTCTTTATCCAATCTGTCATCAATGGGCATTTAGGTTGATTCCATGTCTTTGCTATTGTGAATAGTGTTGCAATGAACATACATGAGTGTGTGTCTTTATAATAGAGCAATTTATATTCCTTTAGATATGTACTCAGTAATGGGATTGATGGGTCGAATGACATTTTTTTTTTTTTTTTTGAGACAGGGTCTCACTCTATTGCCCAGGCTGGAGCGTAGTGGTGTGATCTTGGCTCACTGCAACTTCTGCCTCCCAAATTCAAGCAATTCTCCCACCTCAGCCTCCTGAGTAGCTGGGACTACAGGCACGTGCCACTATGCCCAGCTAATTTTTGTGTCTTTTGGTAGTGACAGGGTTTCACCATGTTTGCCAAGCTGATTTTGAGCTCCTGACCTCAAGTGATCCATCTGCCTGGGACTCCCAAAGTACTGGGATTACAGGTGTGAGCCATCACGGCTGGCCAAATGATGTTTCTGTCTTTAGATCTTTGAGGAATTGCCACACTGTCTTCCACAATGATTGAACTGATTTACACTTCCACCAACAGTGTATAAGCATTCCTTTTTCTCCACAACCTCACCAGCATCTGTTATTTTTTTGACTTTTTAATAACAGCCGTTCTGATTGGTGTGAGATGGTATCTCATTGTGGTTTTGATTTACATTTCTTTAATGACAGTGATGTTGAGATTTTTTTTTTTCATGTGATTGTTGGCTGCATGTATGTCTTCTTTTGAAAAGTGTCTGTTCATGTCCTTTGCCTACTTTTTAATGGGGTCGTTTGTTTTATTTCTTGTAAATTTGTTAAGTTCCTTATAGATGCTGGATATTAGACCTTTGTTAGATGCATAGTTTGCAAAAATTTTCTCCCAATCTCTAAGTTGTCTGTTTACTCTGTTGATAGTTTATTTTGTTATGCAAAAGCTTTTTAGTTTAATTATATCCCATTTATCAATTTTTGCTTTTGTTGAAATTGCTTTTGGCATCTTCATCATGAAATCTTTGCCTGTGCTTATGTTCTGAATGGTATTGCCAAGGTTTTCTTCTAGGATTTTTATAGTTTTGGGTTTTGCATGTAAGTCTTTAATCCATCTTGAGTTAACTTTTTTATGTGGTGTAAGAAAGGGGTCCAGTTTCAATCTTCTGCACATGGCTAGCCAGTTACCCAGCACCATTTATTGAATAGGGAGTCCTTTTCCCATTGCTGGTTTTGGTCAGCTTTGTCGAAGATCAGATGGTTGTAGGTGTGTGACCTAACTTCTGGGGTTTCCATTCTGTTCCATTGGTCTATGTGTCTGTTTTTGTACCAGTGTACCATCCTGTTTTGGTTACTGTAACGTTGTAGTATAGTTTGAAGTTGGGTAACATGATGCCTCTTAAGCTTTGTTCTTTTTGCTTAAGATTGCCTTGGCTATTTGGGCAATTTTTTGGTTCCATATGAATTTTAAAATAGTTTTGTGAAAAATGTCCTTAGTAGTTTGATAGGAATAACATTGAATCTGTAAATTACTTTGGATAGTATGGCAATTTTAATCTTGATTCTGCCTATGCATGATCATGAAATGTTTTTCTATTTGTTTGTGTCATCTCTGATTTCTTTCAGCAGTGTTTCGTAATTCTTCTTGCAGAGATCTTACACCTTCCTGGTTAGGTGTATTCCTAGATACTTTATTCTTTTTGTGGAATTTTTGAATGGGATTGCATTCTTCATTTGGCTCTTGGGTTGGCTGTTGTTGGTATATTGGAATGCTGGCGATTTTTGTATGTTGATTTTGTATCATTAAACTTTGTTGAAATTTTTCCAGTTGAAGGAACTTTTGGGCTAAAACTATGAGGTTTTCTAGATATAGGATTATGTCATCTGCAAACAAGGATCATTTGACTTCCTCTCTTCCTATTTGGATGTCTTTTATTTTTTTCTCTTGCCTGATTGCTCTGGCCAGGACTTCCAATACTATGTTGAATAAGAGTGGTGAGGGAGGGCATCCTTGTCTTGTGCCAGTTTTCAAGGGGAATGCTTCCAGCTTTTGCCCATTTAGTACGATGTTGGCTGTGGGTTTGTCATAGCTGGCTCTTATTATTTTGAGGTATGTTTCTTTCATACCTAGTTTTTTGAGCATTTTCAACATGAAAGGATGTTGGATTTTATCAAAAGTCTTTTCTGCATCTATTGATTTAATCATGTGTATTTTGTGTTTAGTTCTGTTTATGTGATCAATCACATTTATAGATTTGTGTATGTTGAACCAACCTTGTATCCCAGGCATAAAGCCTACTTGATCATTGTGTATTGGCAAGTATATAGAAATTCAGTTGATATTTGTATACCAATCTATATCTTGCAATATTTCTGAATTTCCTTGTTAGCTTTAGTAGGTTTTGATGAATCCTTTATGGCTTTTCCTATATAAGATTATACAATCTGTCATTAGAGATAGTTTAATCTCTTCTTGTCAAATCTGGATGCCTTTTATGTGTATTCCTTACATAATTTTCCTGGCTGGAATTCCAGTATGATGTCAAATAGAACTGGTGAGAGCAGACTACCTTGTCTTGTATTTGATCATAGTGGGAAAGAATTCAGACATTCACCATTAAGTATATTAGCTGTGGATATTTTTCTTCATTTTTTATCTTGATTAAATGTGGAAAATTATCCTTTTCTCCACTTTACATATGCAAGTATAGACCATGGGGTTTGGGAAACACTTTCAACTATGTGACTCTATACTTAGTCATGATAGCATTGCAAGCAGTGGAGAGGGGGCAAAGTATAAGACTCTGGAGATGATAAACCTCCCTGCGATAGTTTTCCCTCCATATCACTCACCTGTGTAGAGAATGGTGCTAGAACCAGGTTACCTGAGCATTCACTCTCTAACGTCATAAAAGCTTAATTATTTTCCCTAACCTGGCCAATAAAGGTTTCCTTAATTTTTACGACCATGACATTGACAAGCAAATTTCCAAATTGGAGAAAGAGGAGGAAAAAGTAATTGTACTACATAACTTTTTCACCTCTGTAAAGGCTTCCAAGGTGGCTTTTAAAAAATGACCTACCCTTTCTAGAAAGTGCTAACACGTCTTCACAAAAACAGTAAATCTTTAGCCAGTGAAAGTATACCACTTATTCTAATTCATGGGTTGTTTATTAAAAGAAAAAAAAAAGACTTAAACCTGTGCCTCTTGCAAACCCCAATAAATCATACTAAATATTCAGTGCAGGCAAATAGTTCCCAGAAAAGGTCAAGAAACTTTCATTTTCCTTGGAGGGCTTGTGGCATTGAAAGCCACGTTGCTTCTCAAGTCTAGTATTTCAGCAGATTAGCCATGAACTTGAAAGTGAAATGGTTTCTAGTGCTTCCCTCTGGTCTCTCTTTTCTTGAACTTCGGAAGCCTATCTTCCTTGATCTCATTTTTTCTTTACTATACAGTTTCCATTCTCTTCATTCAAGAAGACACATACCAGTCTCATTTTTTTTCCTGCGGTTTTCCACCTTATAAAAAGAGATCAAGGCCAGCCATCACTCAATTCAAGATAATTGTTGTCATGAGGAAATGTAAGGAAGAGACTTAATAAAGTCTCTACATTTCCAAGAGAAATGAGAATCTATATTTCTATTGATAACTGTTCATTTATAATTAAGGACAAATTTAATTTTTCAGTTTGCCAAAGGCTGTGTTTAATATCTAGTCCAGGTCTAAATGGAAAAGACTCAATTATTTTTAAAGAGATTTAAAAAACAAATTAAAAAGTCATATTTGTTTATATAGCTACCATTTCAGGTGTTCTTCATTCCTTTGCGCATATTCACATTTCTATCTGGTAACATTTTCTTTCTGCCTGAAAGAGTTCATTTAATATTTCCTGTATTGTAGTTCTGTTGCTAGTGAATTCCTTTTGCTATTGTGTGTCTGAGAAAATATTTTAAAATATTTTTATTTTGAAAAATTTCAAAGATATGGAGAAATAGAATAAATAGCAGAATAAACACTCATATATCGACATCTACATTTAACAATTATAAGAATTTACTATATTTGCTTCTTCTAATTTTGAAATATGCTAAAGTAAATTATAGATATATTTTACTCCTAAATAATTTCTATATGCATCACTAACAAAAAGGATATTTTTTCCACATAACCACAGTACCATTATCACAGCTAACAAAATTGGCAATAATATTCCTTAATATCCTTTAACGCCCTCTCTACGTTTAAATTTTCCTGATTGTACCAAAAATGTCTTTTACAATTGGCTTATTCAAGCTATATTTTAATCAATAATTGTTTAATGGTTATAATTCTTAAGTTTTTTCTAATCTAGAATGGTCCTGCTGTTCCCTCCAACTTTTTTTTCCTATGACATTGACTTGTTCCAGGTATCAGGTCAGTTGTTCTGTGGAATGTCCCACCCTCTGGGTTTTTCTCATGGTTTCCTCATGATAGTTAACTTGTTCCTTTATCCCCTGCATTTCATAAAATATAGATATTAGATCTAAAGGCTTGGTCTGGTTCTGGTTATTTTTTTTTTTGCAAGAATAATTCAGAGGGAGTGGGGAGGTGGGATTTGAACCCATCTCTATGTAAACCAAAGTACCTGCTTAATTGCATTCTTAAAGTATTTTATGAATGAATCAGTGAGTTTTCAGACTGGGGCAAGTTACCTGTGCCTTTAATTAGACTTTGCTTCCTCTTTGTATGCTTTTATAAAGAGTGTAAAATTCGAGATACAAGACTCTATTTTCTTTTCTTTTCTTTTCTTTTCTTTTTTTTTAAAGGAGTCTTACTCTGTCGCCCAGGCTGGAGTGCAGTGGCGCGATCTCGGCTCACTGCAAGCTCCGCCTCCCAGGTTCACGCCATTCTCCTGCCTCAGCCTCCTGAGTAGCTGGGACCACAGGCGCCGCCACCACGCCCGGCTAATTTTTTGTATTTTTTTAGTGGAGACGGGGTTTCACCGTGTTAGCCAGGATGGTCTCGATCTCCTGACCTCGTGATCCGCCCATCTCGGCCTCCCAAAGTGCTGGGATTAGAGGCTTGAGCCACCGCGCCCGGCCTCTATTTTCTTTTAATAGTACTGTGGTGGCTTTGAAAGTCACCCCTCAGACTGAGCATGATGGCTCACGCCTGTAATCCTAGCACTTTGGGAGACTGAGGCAGGTGGATCGCTTTAGCCCAGAAGTTTGAGAGCAGTGTGGGCAACATGGTGAAAACTCATCTCTACAAAAAATACAAACATTAACTGGCTGTGGTGGTGCATGCCTGTAGTCTCAGCTACTTGGGAGGCTGAGGTGGGAGGATCATTTGGGCCCAAGAGGTTGAGACTGCAGTGAGCCATGATTGTGCCACTGCACTCGAGTGTGGGTGACAGAGCAAGACCCCATCAAAAAAAAAAAAAAAAAAAAAAAAAAAAAAAAAAAAAAAAAAAGCCACCTCTCAGATCTCTGAATTCAGGGAGCCTGACTGAATGATGACCTCAGTTGCTAAGCCCTGAAATCCTCTACTGCATTTGCGTGAGGCCAAGTTTCCCATGGGCAGCTCTCAGCCAATGACAGCACAGCAAAGATACTAAAGCTTCGTCTCCTAGGAGATGAAGAGCTCCTCCAAAGGGTGATTTTCACTCAAGGATTCTGTTTGTCTTGCTGAAATTTTCTTAGAATTATACTGTAGCCTAGGACTTTTCTTAACCAATCCTCTTTCCTTCCTCCTTTCCTCCACAAAGGTCAGACCTATGTTACGGTCTTGACAGCTCTCTGAGCCTCTTAATGGCTCTCTTTGCCTCCATTTTCTCTCATAGGTGTTTTCTCCAATAAATCAATCTTGGTATCCTCTCCTTCCTGGGGAACTCAGACTAATAGGTAATAATTCCCCAATGCATTGACACCTGCCAAATTAAACAATTTCTGGAAATAATATGAAACAACCAACCAAATAAACAGATAATACAAGGAGAATGATAGACTGCTAGAATGGAACTGTCAAATAGCAAGGTTATTGTGTGCTTCAAGTATCAATTTTTCAGGGGATGGTGCAATAATAATTTGATTAGAGACATTAAATTAATATGCATATTAGCAACTCCCAACAGGTAGTTTCACTAAAATATTATTTGAAAATTGGAAAAAAATTGCAATGCCTTCTGGTTGGCACAGATTCTGGAAATATTAAAATCAATGAAGGTCATGGCTTTCTTTTTACTAAATTTTTTATTTTTGATTTTTTTGGTACATAGAATGTGTATAAGTTTATGAAGTGCATGAAATACTTTGAAACAGCCGGGTGCGGTGGCTCAAGCCTGTAATCCCAGCACTTTGGGAGGCCGAGACGGGCGGATCACGAGGTCGGGAGATCCAGACCATCCTGGCTAACACGGTGAAACCCCGTCTCTACTAAAAAATACAAAAAACTAGCCGGGCGAGGTGGCGGGCGCCTGTAGTCCCAGCTACTCGGGAGGCTGAGGCAGGAGAATGGCGTAAACCCGGGAGGCGGAGCTTGCAGTGAGCTGAGATCCGGCCACTGCACTCCAGCCTGGGCGGCAGAGCGAGACTCCGTCTCAAAAAAAAAAAAAAAAAAAAAAAAGAAACACTTTGAAACAGACATGCAATATGTAATAATCACATCCGGGTAAATGACATATCTGTCTCCTCAAGCATTTCTCCTTAATGTTACAAATAATTCAATTGTGCTCTTTTAGTTATTTTAAAATGTACAATTAAATTATTGACTGTAGTCACCCTAGTGTGCTATGAAGTACTAGGTCTCATTCATTCTTTCCAAATACTATTTGTACCCATTTACCATCCCTACTTCCTCCCAACACTGCTCAATACCCTCCCCAGACTCTGGTAACCATCCTTCTACTCTCTATATTCATGACCTGGATTGTTTTAATTTTTAGCTCCCACAAATGAGTGAGAACACTTGTAGTTTGTCTTTCTGTGCCTGGCTTATTTCACTTAACATAATGACCTCCAGTTTTGTCCATGTTGTTGAAAGTCACAGGATATCATTCTTTTTTATGGCTGAATAATACTCTGTTGTGTATGTGTACTATATTTTCTTTATCTATTCATATATTGATGGACACTTAGTTTGCTTTCAAATCTTAGCCATTGTGAACAGTGCTGCAGCAAACATGGGAGTGCAGATATCTCTTTGATATACTGATTTCCTTACTTTTATGTATATACCCCGCAGTGGAATTGCTGAATTGTATGGTAGCTCTTTTTTCAGTTTTTTGAGGAACCTCCAAACTGTTCTCCATAGCGGTTGTACTACTTTACATTCCCACCATCTGTGTATGAGTGTTCCCTTTTCTCCACATCCTCACCAGCATTTGTTGTTGCCTGACTTTTGGATAAAAGCCATTTTAATTGGGATGAGATATCTCATTGCTGTTTCAATTTGCATTTCTCTGATGATCAGTGATGTTGAGTACCTTTTCACATGTTTAATTTGTCTTTTTTTGAGCAATATCTATTCAAATCTGTAGCCCATTTTAAAGTCTAATTATTAGAGTTTTTTCCTATAGAGTTCTTGGAGCTCCTTATATATTCTGGTTATGAACCCCTTGTCAGATTAGTAATTTGCATATATTCTCCCCCATTATGTGGGATGTCTCTTCACATTGTTGGTTGTTTACTTTGCTGTCCAGAAACTTTACAATTTGATGTGATCCCATTTGTCCATTTGTTTTTGCTTTGGGTTCCTGTGCTTGTGGGGTATTACTCAAGCAATTTTTGTCCAGACCAATGTCCTGGAGCATTTCCCCAAAGTTTTCTTGTAGGAGTTTTGTAGTTTGAGGTCTTAGATTTAAGTCTTCAATCCCTTTTGATTTGATTTTTGCATATGGCAAGATATAGGGGTCTAGTTTCATTCTTCAGTTTATGGATATCCAGTTTTCCCAGTATTGTTGATTGAAGAGACTGTCTTTTCCCCAGTGTATGCTCTTGGCACCTTTGTCAAAAATAAGTCACTGTAGGTGTGTAAATTTGTTTCTGGGTTCTCTATTCTCTTCCATTGGTCTATATGTCTGTTTTTATGTCAGTACCATGCTGTTTTGGTTACTATAGCTCTGTAGTATAATTTGAAGTCAGGTAACATAGTCAGGTAATGAAGTCTCGATTTTGTTCTTTTTGCTCAGGATAGCTTTGGCTATTCTGGGTCTTTTGTTGTTCCATATACATTTTAGGATTTTTTTTTTTTTTTCTATTTCTATGAAGAATGTCACTGGTATACTGACAGGGATTATATGGAATCTGTAGATTGTTTTGGATAATATGGAAATTTTAAGAATATTGAGTCTTCCAATCCATGAACATGGAATATCTCTTCATGTTTTTTCATTTTACTATAATACTTGTTTCCTCCATTTCTTGTGTCAGTATCTTATAGTATTCATTGCAGAGATCTTTCAAAATTCAATTTCTATTTCAGATTGTTCACTGTTGGCATATAGAAATACTACTGATTTTTGTATGTTGATTTTGTGTCCTGCAACTTTACTGAATTTGTTTATGAGTTCTAATGGACTTTGGGTCGAGTCTTTCATTTTTTCCAAATGTAAGATCATATCATCTGGAAACAAGGATACAAAATTCTTGGCTGGCAATCATTTTGTTTGAGGAGGCTAAAGACAGGACCCTAATCCCTTCAGGCTTGTAGGGTTTCTGCTGAGAAATCTGCTGTTAATTTTGTCAGTTTTCCTTTATAGGTTACCTGATGATTTTACCTCATGGCTCTTAAGATTCTTTTCTACATTTTGACTTTAGATAAGCTGACACTATGTGCCTAGGTGATGATCTTTTTGTTATAAATTTCTCAAGTGTTCTTTGAGCTTCTTGTAGTTGGATGTCCAGATCTCTAGCAAGGCCAGGGACATTTTCCTCAATTATTACCTCAAATAAGTTTTCCAAACTTTTAGATTTCTATTTTTCCTCAGGAACACCAATTATTCTTATGTCTGGCCATTTAACATAATGCCAAATTTCTTGGAGGCTTTGTTAATTTTTTTGGATTCTTTTTTCTTTGCCTTTGTCTGATTGGGTTAATTAAAAGACCTTGTCTTTGAGCTCTGAAGTTGTTTCTTCTACTTGTTTGATTCTATTGTTGAAACTTTTCACTGCATTTTGTATTTCTCTAAGTCTGTCTTGCATTTCCAGAAGTTGTGATTGCTTTTTCTTTATGATATCTGTTGCTCTGGAGTATCTTCCATCCATATCCTGTATTTTTTTTTTTAAATTTTAAGTTGGTTTTCACCCTTCTCTGGTATCTCCTTGAGTAACTTAAGAATTGGCTTTCTCAATTCTTTATCTGGCAATTCAGAGACTTCTTCTTGGTTTGGATCCATTGCTGGGGAGCAAGTGTGGTCTTTTGGGCATGTTATAGAACCTTGTTTTGTCATATTACCAGAATTACTTTTCTATTTCCTTCTCATTTGGGTAGATTATTTCAGTGGTAAATTCTGGAACTGAAGGGCTGCTGTTCAGATTCTTTTGTTCTACAGAGTTATCCCTTAATGTGGTGCACTTCCATTTTCCCTAGGCATATATACTATTTCAGAGTAAAGCTTTATTTTTTTCATATAGCACATTAAATATGCCATGCCACTCTCTCCTGACCTGTAAGGTTTCCACTGAAAAGTCTGCTGCCAGACATATCAGAGCTCCATTGTATGTTATTTGCTTCTTTTCAGGTGGTGCTTTTAGGATCCTTTCTTTATCCTTAACCTTTGGAAATTTGACTGTTAAATGCTTTGAGGTAGTCTTATTTGGGTTAAATCTGCTTGGTGTTCTATAACCTTCTTGTACTTGAATGTTGATATCTTTCTCTAGGTTTGGAATGTTCTCTGTTATTATCCCTTGGAATAAACTTTCTACCCCTATCTCTTTTTTTTTTTTTTTTTTTTTTTTTTTTTTACCTCCTATTTTAGGCCAATAACTCTTAGATTTGCCTTTTTGAGGCTATATTCCATATCTTTTAGGCATGCTTTATTGTTTTTTCCTTTTGTCTCCTCTGACTGTATATTTTCAAATAGCTTATCTTCAAGCTCGCTAATTCTTCTGCTTGATCAGTTCTGCTAATAAAAGACTGATGCATTCTTCAGTACGTCAGTTGCATTTTTCAACTGCAGAATTTCTGCTTAATTCTTTAAATTATTCAAATCCCTTTGTGAAATTCATCTGATGGAATTCTGAATTCTTTCTCTGTGTTATATTACATTTCTTTGAGTTTCCTTGAAGTTATCTATTTTGAATTGTCTATCTGAAAGGTCACATATCTCTTTTTCTCTAGGATTGGTCCCTGGTGCCTTATTTAGTTTCTTTTGTGATATTGTGTATTTCTTGTGGTCTTGATGCTTATGGATATTTGTCAGTGTCCAGGTTCTAAACAGTTAGGTATTAATTGTATTCTTCACAGTCTGGGCTTGTTCATGCTCATCTTTCTTGGGAAGGCTTTCCAGGTATTTGAAGGGACTTGGGCCCCAAGCCCAGTAACACTGTGGTTCTTGCAGATTTCCAAAGGTATTTTCTTTGTGGTCTTGGATAAGATGTGGAACAATTCTCTGGATTACCAGGCAGAGACTCTTGTTCTCTTCCCTCCCTTACTTTCTCCCAAACAAATGGAATGTCCTTTTTTTTTTTTTTTTTCTTTTTTAAGATGGACTTTTGCTCTCGTTGCCCAGGCTGGAGTGTGATGGCGCGATCTCGGCTTACTGCAACCTCCACCTCCCGGGTTCAAGCGATTCTCCTGCCTCAACCTCCTGAGTAGCTGGGATTACAGGCGTGTGCCACCATGCCTGGCTAATTTTGTAGTTTTAGTAGAGACGGGATTTCACCATGTTGGTCAGGCTGGTCTCGAACTCCTGACCTCAGGTGATCTGCACTCCTGGGCTTCCCAAAGGGCTGGAATTACAGGCGTGAGCCACTGTGCCTGGCTGGAGTGTCTCTTTTTGTGCTGAGCCTCCTGGAGCTGGGTGTGGGGTAATGCAAGAACTCCTGTGGCCACCACCACCGGCCAGTGCCCTATCTGATTGTGGCTGAGTTCTTATTCAAGACGCAAGACAAAGTCCTCTTTACTCTTCACTATTCTCTCCTCAAGCAGAAGGAAGGAGTCACTTTCTTTGCTGCCAGCTACACTGCCTGAGATAGGGGAAGGGGTGGTTCAAGCACTCTCTTAGTTGCCCCAGCTGTTGTTTCCCTAGGTCATGTGCCACCCTAGTCTACTGGCTCTAAGCCCAGTCCAGTACCATGAGTTGTCTAGGAAGTACAGTACTTGTATCTTAGGCTGCCTTTCACGTTTACCTAGGACCGCAGAGCACTTTAGCTCACAGTGGCAAGGCTTGCTGTGAAACTCCAGTTCTGATCCCTGGGATGGACAATTCCTCTCTGGCTGTGGCTGGTCCAAATGCTCCCTCCATGGGCAGGCACCAATTGAACCCAGCACAGCTTTGCTCTCTGCTGTGACAGCTCAGCACTGAGTTCAATGCCAAGTCCCCGAGTCACTACACTCTCCCTCCCCCAAGTGCACAGATTCTCTCTCCATGCCCTGTGGCTACTGCCATGGGATTGAAAAGGGGTAGCATCAGCAGTTCAAGAATGTCTTCCCTAGGCCGGGAGCGGTGGCTCATGCCTGTAATCCCAGCACTTTGAGGGGCTGAGGCAGGCAGATCACTTGAGGCCAGGAGTGTGAGACCAGCCGGGCCAACACAGTGAAACCCCGTCTCTACTAAAAATACAAAACTTAGCTGGGCGTGGTGGTGCGCACCTGTAATCCCAGCCACTCAGGAGGCTGAGGCAGGAGAATCACTTGAACCCAGGAGGTGGAGGTTGTAGTGAGCCGAGATCGTGCCACTGCACTCTAGCCTGGGTGACAGAGAGAGACTCCGTCTCAAAAAAAAAAAAAAAAAAAAAAAGTAAAAATTAGCCGGGCCTGGTGGTGCATGCCTGTAGTCCCAGCTACTCGGGAGGCTGAGGCCGGAGAATTGCTTGAAACCGGGAGGTGGAGGTTGCAGTGAGCCACAGTCACACCACTACACTCCGGTCTGGGTGATGGAGCAAGACTCTGTCGGAAAAAAAAAAAAAAAAAAGTCTTTTCTACCCTCTTCAGTGCCTCTTTCAGCAATATGAAGATAAAACCAGGTACTGTGATTGCTCACCTGAATTTTGGTTCTTATGATAGTGCTTTTTAATGTGTAGTTAGTTGTTAATATTTGATATTTCTGTTGGGAGCGAGATGATCACTGGAGGCTTCCATTTGGCTGTCTTGCTCTACCTTCATGGCTTTTTAATATAGGGAATCGTTTTTCATGGTTGAAAGAGTTTCACAATAAAAGATTATTTTCTCTATCCTGGGCTAGAGAAGGTACATACGTTTTAGAGTTTAAAGCTGTATTCTATATAGTATTATAACTTTTGGGCAACTGTACGGTGGTGGTCTGGAAGGAAGAAGAGGGAGGAGGGAAGGAAGATGTAATATAAATATCTGATGTAGCATTTGGATGGGAACCAAACACCAAATTCTCTATATAGATGAATTGGTAACATTTGGATTTTCAAAGCATATTATAAGATCGGATTAAACTTCTCAGTAGCCACACATAAAAAAGATACAGTTGCTTCTGTAAGTTTTCATTTTAAATAATTCATAGAAAAGTAAAATAAAATATTTATTGAGTAGCCTTCTGCATGCTACAGTTTGAGAGGAAGCAGGATTATTGTAGAGTTCAAGATAGGCACAGAAAGATGTTTGTGTGTAAGACTTCACTTGTCCATGGCCCTGCTGTGCTATTTCTGTACTTAAAGAAAAATGGAAGTTCAGAGTAGAAATGTTCAATTAACTGTTAAATACCCTCATCAATTAAGAGATCATTTCCAAATCTGATGGATGAGTTCAAAATATCCAATTCATTCTAATCATCAGGCGGAAGAACAGTCCAAGTCCCAAGGAGAAAAGAGCAGATAAACATGTAAATGAACTCACAAATCTTTTAGAAATACTCTGCCTGGAATGGCTGAATATTAATGTACAAAGTTTTCCATGTGTTGAGTGAAGAGCTGAATTACAGCGAGCAATGCGACATTCAATGATAACCTAATTCTATTTTATTTTGTAATATTTTTCAATATGTGCTAGATTATAAGAGTAAAACACTGGGAACACAGCTAGGACATGAAACACTCTGTGGAAAGCTCCAAAGACTAAGTCTCATAGCTATTATAAGGCTTGGCAAGTACCACAATTTTGCATCCATTTTCCCTTTTCTATACAGAGCTCAGTTTTCTTTTTTATACTGTCACTATTCACTAGTGAATAGTATCTTAAACCCAGGTCAAAAGTCACCAGCACCAGAAAGCCTTCCCTGACACTTAATACTTGTTGTGACCAGGAGGACCATACCTTGAGGACTTTACAAGGGGGCGTAATTGATCAAGTGTCTCAGCTACTGTGCTCCGAAATTCATCTTCATGTTTCCTTCAAGGTAACACAAGTTACAGGGTGCTCCCAGTCAATGATTGAAGATATCCGAGTTGCTAAAGCAGACTTATTCCTGGGAGACATTGCTCTTACCTGTTGCTAACTTTGGCTCGAATTGTCCCCAACAATGGCTTTGTCAAACCACTTTTGGGCTGCATGGCAGTCTAGGGTGGTATCACCCAACCTTTTCTCCTTCCCTCCTTCATTCATGTCAGACTTACATCATGGTCTAATGACTCTCCCAGACGTTTTTTGGCTCCCTTCCTATTTTCTCTCATAAAGGAATTTCCTCTAACAAAATACATGCTCCTTTAATCCTGTCTTGACGTAGTCTTTTCAGAAGACCTGAACTAAGACAACCCTCCATTCTCTAAGTTACCTCTTCAGTTGCCTTCTATAATTGCCATTGTTTCATTGTCTTGAGTGGCCATTATTTTTTGTTCACATGTGTCTTCCATGCTATCTTGTGAGATCCTGGATTGCAGGATTTGTTTTGTCCCATGATTCTCTCCCTCATATTTAGCATGCATTAGGTACATAATCAATGTTTTTAGAGTGAATGATGAATATATAAAGACATAGTTGCTAGGAGCCACTGAATCAGACAAGTGTGATTTCAAATCCCGACTCTGACACTTTAGTAGCCCTGTGACCTTGGAGGTGTAAGTTATTTTACTTCCCTGTTCCTCTCTTTCTCATCAGTGAATTGGGGGTGATGATAACAATAATAGGTTCGGCCGGGTGCGGTGGCTCACACTTGTAATCCCAGCACTTTGGGAGGCCGAGGCGGGCAGATCACCTGAGGTCAGGAGTTTGAGACCAGCCTGGCCAATACGGTGAAACCCCGTCTCTATTAAAAATACAAAAATTAGCTGGGCGTGGTGGCAGGTGCCTGTAATCTCAGCTACTCGTGAGGCTGAGGCAGGAGAATTGCTTGAACCCAGGAGGCAGAGGTTGCAGTGAGCCCAGATCACGTCGTCACACTCCAGCCTGGGGGACAAGAGTGAGACTTTGTCTCAAAAAAAAAAAAAAAAAAAAAAAAGTTCAACCATATGAAATAGGTCATATTCAATCTTTTTTGAGTTCTAAAGTTAGCAATTTCTTTATGATTCAACCTAACATTTATTATATAGTTTTGTTTGAGAATTAAAATGAAAGGGTATGTCAATTGCAAACTCTAGAAACTGACCTCTGTAAGACCTTATTGAAGGATATCAGTTGTTGTTTTGGGGGTTACCATTGTCATTTTTAGCTCTAGGGCAGTGTTGTGAATATATTACTACAATGAAATGTCACCTAGTTCCACAGGGTGAAGTAGGATGTGAATCACGGCTCATACTCCATTGTTAGACAATAGAGAGATACAATGCTCATTATCATCTAGCAGTGCATTCTTTTTCTTCTTTTTTCTTTTTTTTTTTTTTGTAGAGAAGGGGGTCTCATTTTGTTGCCCAGGCCGGTCTTGAACTCCTGGGCTCAAGCAATACACCTGCCTCGGCCTCCCAAAGTGCTGGGATTACAGACGTGAGCCACTGTACCCAGCCTAGCAGTGCATTATTAAAAGGACAATATTGAAGAAACAACATTGTCCCCATTGAGATAAATATTGTATTTTATTTTATTGTTTAGAGGTAAAAATTCACAAAACTTAAAATTTACCATTTTAATAATTTGAAGTGTATAATTAAGTGATTTTTAGTATATTCACAGTGTTGTGCAATTATCACCACTCTCTAATTTATAATATTCTTACCACCCCCAAAAGAAACCCCATACCCATTGGCATATATTCCCCATTTTCCCCTTTCCCCAGTTCCTGGCAACCACTAGTGTACTTTCTGTTCCTATTGATTTGCTGTTCTGGACATTTCATATAAATGGAATCATAGAATATGTGGCCTTATGTATTTGACTTCTTTCATTTGGTATGATACTTCCTTTTTTTTTTTTTTATTTTTTTGAGATGATCTTGGCTCGCTGCAACCTCCACCTCCAGGGTTCAAGCCATTCTCCTGCCTCAGCCTCCCAAGTAGCTGGGATTACAGGCATGCACCACCATGCCTAGCTAATTTTTGTATTGTTAGTAGAGACGGGTTTTTGCCATGTTGGCCAGGCTGGTCTGGAACTCCTGACCTCAGGTGATCCACCCCCCTAGGCCCCCAAAGTGCTGGAATTACAGATGTGAGCCACTGCATCTGGCCTAGCATGATATTTTCAAGGTTCACACATCTTGTAGCCTGTATCAGTACTTCATTTTTTTTTTATGGTTGAATAGAATTCCATTTTATAGACCACATTTTATTTATCCAATCATCAGTTGATGGATTATTTGGATTGCTTTCACTTTTGGCTACTACAAATAATGCTGCTATCACCCTTTGCATACAAGTTTTTCTGTGAACACATATTTTCAGTTTTCTTGGATATATACCTAGGAATGGAATTACTGGCTCATATGCTAACTTTAAAATTAACTTTTTGAGGAATTGTTAAACTTTCCCAGAGCAGCCATATCATCCTACATTCCATTAGTAATGTACGAAAGTACCAGTTTCCCCCCTCTTCATCAATACTTGTTATTTTCTCTTTTCCTCTTCTTCTTTTTTAAAAAAATTACAGCTCTTCTTTGTACCTCCAGTAGAATTGGGCTGTGAATCTGTCTGGTCCTGGACTTTTTTTGGTTGGTAGGCTATTAATTATTGCCTCAATTTCAGAGCCTGTTATTGGTTGATTGAGAGATTCAACTTCTTTCTGGTTTAGTCTTGGGAGGGTGTATGTGTTCAGGAATTTATCCATTTCTTCTAGATTTTCAAGTTTATTTGCATAGAGGTGTTTATAGTGTTCTCTGATGTTAGTTTGCATTTCTGTGGGATCAGTGCTGATATCCCCTTTATCATTTTTTATTGCATCTATTAGATTATTTTCTCTTTTCTTCTTTATTAGTCTTGCTAGCGGTCTATGAGTTTTGTTGATCTTTTCAAAAAACGGACCAACCAAAATGTCCATAAATGATAGACTGGATTAAGAAAATGTGGCACATATACACCATGGAATACTATGCAGCCATAAAAAAGGATGAATTTATGTCCTTTGCAGGAACATGGATGAAGCTGGAAACCATCATTCTCAGCAAACTATCACAAGGATGGAAAACCAAATGTCGCATGTTCTCACTCATAGGTGGGAATTGAACAATGAGAACACTTGGACACAGGGCAGGGAACATCACACACTAGGGCCTGTTGAGGGGGTTGGAGGTTGGGGGAGAGATAGCATTAGGAGAAATACCTAATGTAAATGTCAAGTTGACGGTTGCAGCAAACCAACATGGTACATGTATACCTATGTAACAAACCTGCACATTGTACACATGTACCCTAGAAGTATAATAAAAAAAAAAAATACAGCCATTCTAATGAATGTAGAGTAGTATTTCATTGTGACTTTGATTGGCATTTCTCTAATGACTAATGATGTTGAGAATATTTTCATGTACTTATTAGCTATTCGTATATAAATGGAGAAATGTCCATTCAAATCCTTTGCCCATTTTTTACTTTTTTGGTCATTTTATTTTGAGGTGTAAATGTTGCTTATACAGCCTATATACAAGTTTTTAAGATTATATATGTGATATGCAAATATTTTCTTCCATTCTATGGGTTGTGTTTACACTGTCTTGATACTATTCTTTGTTGCACAAAAGTTTTTAGTTATGACGAAGTCCACTTTATCTAATTTTTCATTTGTTGCATGTTTTGAATGGCATATTTTAAAAACCATTGATTAATCTAAGGTCGTGAAGATATATCCCTATGTTTCCTTCTAAAGTTTTTATAGATTTAGTTCTTAAATTTAGGTTTCTGGTCTATTTTGGGTTAATTTTTATATATGGTGTGAATAGGGATCCAAATTCGTTCTTTTACGTGTAGATATCTCGTTAACTCAGTACTTTTTGTTGAAAATACTATTTTTCCCCATTGAGTGAATGTCATACAATTGTTGAAAATTAATTGACCATAGATGTATGGGTATATTTCTGGACTGTCAATTCTATTATACTGATCTATGTGTTAATTATTATGCCAATACTCCACAATACTCCTTACTGTATCTTTGTAATAAGTTTTGAAATTGGGAAGTGTGAGTGAGTCCTTGGAATTTGTTCTTCTTTTTCAAGATTTTTTTTGACTCTTAGAGGCCCCTTGCATTTCCATAAGAATGTTATGGAATGTTAAGAATGTTATGGGCCAAGTGCAGTGGCTCATGCTTGTAACCCCAGTGGTTTGTGAGGCTGAGGCCAGAAGATCACTTGAGGCCAGGAGTTTGAGACCAGCTTGGGCAACATAGTGAGACCCTGTCTCTACAAAAAATAAAAGCAGCCAGGCATGGTGGTGCATGCCTGTAATGAAGCTAAGGCAGGAGGATTGCTTGAGCCTGGAAATTCAAGGTTGCAGTGAGCCATGATCACACCACTGCACTCTAGACTGGGTGACAGAACAAAACCCTGTCTCTGAAAGAAAAAAAAAAAAAAAGAATCTTATGACTAATTTATTCATTTATTCAAAAAAGGCACCTACGATATTTTGGCAGAGATTGGCCGACTCTGTAGATAATATGAGGGAGTATTATCATCCTAACAATAAAAAGTCTTTTAATCAATGGAAATGGGATATGCTTCCATTTATTTAGGTCTCTTTTAATTTCTTTCAACAATGTTTTGTAGTTTTCAGTGCACAAGTCTTACACTTATTCTGCTAAATTTAGTCCTCATTTTTTTTTCTTTTTGATGCTATTGTAAATGGAATTATTTTCTAAAATTCATTTTCAGATTGTTCATTGCTAGTGAATAGAAATACAAATGATTTTTGTATGTTGATCTTATATCTTGCAACTTTCCTAAATTTATTTAATAGCTCTAATAGTTTTTCTTTTTTTAATTTTGATGTGGATTCTTGAGGTTTTTCTCAATATAAAATTATGTCATCTGTGAATATAAATAGTTTTACTTTTTCCTTTCTTATGTGGATTTATTTTCTCTCTTTTTCTTATCTAATTTTTCTGGAAAGAACTTTTAGTACAATGTCAAAGTGACAAATCAGACATCCTTGTCTTGTTTCTTATCTTAGGGGAAAAGCATTTAGTGTTTTAACCTTGAGTATAATTTTAGCGGTTAATAGGGTTTTTCATAGATGGCCTTTACTGGATTGAGGTTCTCTTTTATTCCTAATTTGTGGAGAGTTTTTACCAATAAAGAGTCTTAGATTTTTACGGAATGTTTTGTTGTACATCTATTGAGATTATTGTGTTTTTTCCTTTATTAATAGGATATATTACATTGATTGATTTTTAATATGGTGACCCAATATGATATATCCCACTTCTTTATGGTATGTAATCTTTTTTATATGTTGTTGGATTTTGTTTGCTAGTATTTTGTTGAGGATTTTGTGTCTATTCATAAGGATTCTGATCTGTAGTTTTATTTTCTTATAATCTCTTTGGCATTAGCATTAGGGTAATACTGGCTTCATATTAGTAAGTGTTCTCTGCTCTTCTATTTTCTTTTACTATTTTTTTTTTAAGACAGGGTCTTGCTATGTTGCCTTGAATGGAGTGCTTCATAGGTACAATCATAGCACACTGCAACCTTGAATTCTTGGCTTCAAGGAATCTTCCTGCCTCAGTCTCCCAAATAGTTGGGATTACAGTTGCATGCTACTTCCCTGGCTTTTCTATTTTTTAAAACAGTTTAAGAAATATTCATGTTAATTTTTCTTTAAACATTTGAGACTTTACCAGTGAATCTATCTGGTCTGGGCTTTTCTTTACTGAAAGTTTTTGATTACTGACTCAATCTCTATGCCTGTTAAATAACAACTCCCCTTTATCCTCTCTCCTCAGCTCCTGGTAACCACCATTCTATTTTCTATAGCTATGAATTGGAATATTTTGGATATATCATTGTCTGAGTCTATTTCTTGCTGCTATAACATAATACTAGATAATGCGTAATTTATAAAGAAAAAACTTTATTTCTCACAGTTCTGGAGGCTGGGAATTCCAAGACTGAGGGGCCAACATCTGGTGAGGGCTTTCTTGCTGTGCCAGTTTATGCTTGAAAATGAGAGGATGGTGGGGGCAGGGAAATTCATCCTTTTGTAATAAACACACTGAGTGATAATGGCATCAATCCACTCATGAGGCCAGAGCCCTCATGGTCTAATCATATCTTAAAGGTCTCACCTCTTAATATTGTCACGTTGGGGATCAAATTGTCAACACAAGAACTTTGGGGGACACGTTCAAACTATAGCACTCATATAAAGTGGCATCTTACTGTAGTTGTCCTTTTGTGACTGATTTACTTCATTTAGCGTAATATCCTCATGGTTCATCCATGTTGTAGCATGTGACAGAATTTCCTTCCTTTTTAGTGCTGCGTATTATTCTACTATACTTATATTCCATATTTTGTTTATCCATTCTTCCGTCAATTGACATTTGGGTTGCTTCTGCCTCTTGGCCAATGTGAATAATGCTGCTATGAATATAAGTGCTATGGCTTGAATATTTGTCCCCTTCAAAACTCATGTTGAAATTTAACCCCAATGTGGCAGTATTGAGACATGAAACCTTTAAAAAATGATTGGGTCACAGTGGGCAGAGCTCTTATGAAATAAATTAATCCATTCATGGGTTATCATGGGAGTGGGACTGGTGGCTTTATAAGAAGAGGAAAAGAGACCTGATTTGGCATGCCTATTCCCCTCACCATGTGATGGATGCACTATGCCACTCCAGGACTCTGCAGAGAGTCACCAACAGAAAGAAGATTTGTGTCCTAGCTCTTCCACCTCCTAGTTCTTACCTCTGGGACCTTGGGCCAGGCCCCAAGTCTTTCTTGCCTCAGTTTCTTCATACATAAAATGCCTCTGATAGTGGCATCTATCTCGTAGGGTGCTTGGGAAGATTAGATGAAGTAATGTTTGGAGCATGCTTGGCACATAGTGATTAAGGTCTGACCCCAATCCACAAACCTCCAACATAACTGACCTCCAGAACAAAGAGGACAGGTCCACTATGCCTTATCTGAAATCCTATGAATAGCACAAAAGCACTATCCATAAAAGGAAAACTATAAACTGTACCTTACCGAAATTAGGACATGCAAAGAGGTTGAAAAAACAGTCTACTGTCTGAAAAGATCAGGAGAAAATATTCAAAAACCATATATCTGGCAAAGGACTAGGACCTAGGATATAAAAGGAACTCACAAAACTCGACAGTCATAACAAATAATTTAATTAGAAATAGAACATAAGACATGAATAGTCATTTTACTGAAGAGGACATACTGGTGGCAAATAAGTACATAAAAAGATGTTCCAGGCTGGGCATGGTGGCTTACACCTATAATCTCAGCATTTTGGGAAGCTGAGACAAGAGCATTGCCTGAGCTCAGGAGTTTGAGACCAGCCTGGAAAACATAGTGAAACTCTGTATATTTTTTAAAAAGGTGAAAAAAAAATTTTAAATGGTGTTCCACATCAATAGCTCAACATAAGGAAAATGCAAATTAAAACCACAATGGGATATCACTACACAGCTATCAATGAGAATGGCTGAAATGAAAAGTAGGGATAATAACAAATGCTGCTGAGGGTATGGAGAAACAGAATCACTCATACATTGCTGTGGGAATGTGAAATGGTAGAGTCACTCTGGAAAATCATTTCTTTAAAAAGTGAACATGCAACTGCTGTACGACTGACAATTGCACTACTGAGCATTTGTCCCTGAAAATGAAGACTTGTGCTCATGCAAAGATTGGTACCTGAATATTCATAGCACACTGATTTGTATTAGAAAAACAAAACAAAACAAAACAAAACTTGGAAATGGCACAGATGTCTTATAGTAGATGAATGGTTAGAGAAAAATACTGTGGTATATCCACCATGGAATATTACTCAGCCATGAAAATTAGTGAACGTTTAGTATACACAACAGTCTGGATGGCTCTCCAGGGAATTATGCTAAATGGAAAGAGCCAATCCATAAGGTCACAGACAGTAGGATTCCATTTGTATAATATTCATTTTTAATTATTTATTTATTTTACACTTTTAGGTTCAAGGGTACATGTGCAGGTTTGTTATATAGGCAAACTCCTGTCACAGGGGTTTGTTGTAAAGATGATTTCATCACCCAGGTACTAAGCCTCTTACCCTATATAATATTCTAATGTTCTTGTAATGACAAAATTATAGAACTGGCAAACAGATTAGTGATTACCAAGGATTAGGGATGGGTGCTGGGGTCTGGAGGGTGGTACATGTGATTATAAAAGGATAAATGAATGATCCTTGTGGTAATAAAATTGTTCAGTATGTTGACTGTGCTGTTAGATACATGAACCTACATATGTGATAAAATTCCGTGGAACAAAATACACACACTCGCAAATGGGTACAAGCAAGACCAGGGAAATGTGAACAACATCGGTGGATTGTACAAATGTCATTGTCTTGGTTGTGATCTTGTAGTACAGTTTTCTAAGATGTTACCGTTTGGGGAGATTGGATCTAGGGTACATGGGATCTCTCTGTATTATCTCTTACATCTACAATTACCTCAACTAAGATTTCAATAAACATATAGACATTGACAGATAAAGTGCCACTAATTGTAAAACTAAATCAGAAATAACATAAAGCAATGACAGAGAACCTGTCTCAGAGAAGCAAGAGGTGCAACTCCCAGAGCAATTTCTACGCAGAGCACTGTGTCATGAAGCCTGATCCAAGGCCCTGTCTGGACTCGATGGGACAGAGAACCTCTTCAGTGATGTCTGCCCTCATGAAGGTGGAAGTGTCCTCAGAACTAGTGCTGCATGTTGGCCACCCCTTCCGTGTGGAGTGCCTGTCTCACAATGACAGTGTGGCACTGTGACATCTGGGGTAGAGGGGGTTTTGAGGCAGCAGGGCCTGTTTAGGGCTCCACAAATTCCACCACTGTAGGCCACACCCTACAAGTCCAGGTGGGGTTCCATGATTACATTGGGTTCTACACTAGCCGAATCCCTAAGGGGCTGAGACTGTGGCTAATGTACCAGAAGCTGATATTCACTGAACCTAGGCCCTGTGCTCTACATGAATCAATTTACTTAATCCTTGCCACAGTCCTATTGCTTACTTTTGAACACCAGGCTTTCCTGTTCCCAGATGTTCCAAGCCTGGTGTATTAGGTGTTCATTCTGCCACTAGGTCATTGGCTGATACTGACTTCATAGAGCAGCTGAGAGGTCCCTGAGAGTGACTCTCATCAGCCACTCCTCACTCACCTCCTGCCTCCTGTGCCCCAGGATTGCTGGCTAATTAGGAAGTGGCCAAGTGGGACCGTGCAGGAATCCTGGACTCTCCACAGCCACCACATGCTGTGGTCAGACAGCAGGGCTCCAGGGCAGGGGTCTTGGGTAGCAATAGGTGACCTCTATGGAGCATTGCCTGGGTGTCAGACCCTGTGCTCAGAGTGTCACCCTTATCCTCTGACTTCATCCCTCCCAGTGTCCTGTGAAATTGGTAGGATTTCCATCCCTTTTTCTTGATAAGGAGATCAAGGGTTACAGAAGTGAAGTTGCCCGAGTGCACAAAGCTGATCAGTGGAGAGCAGTGATTTGCACCCAGGTCTGACTGACCCCAGAGCCCATGGTCAAGTTCAGGGCCCTGCCCAGGGCTCAATAACTATGTAGTGACTGCATGAAAGGCCACTGGATAAATCTCATCCTGGGGCAGTACTAGTAGTCTTTAGGGTATGTCTCCTGAAATGAGGTAGCATACCCGTCAACCAGGGTAATGGGTGTCATCTGAGCTTTGCTAAAAGATCCATCTTCTTATAGAGGCATCAAGGAGAATTGTCCATGTTTTTTGAGTACTGCTATACATCCAGTTCTGGGCTGCACTTCAATGATGGATGAGATGGGGTCCCCTGTTTTAGAAAACGCTCGGTGCTGCTGTGGAGACTGATGTTATTTGTGAACTTTCTGGTGTTTACCTGTTGTTTCCATCGTGTGAGATCCCTTCCTCCTTGTCACCTTGCTTCTGATCACCACCTAGATTGTGTCTGATATGGGTTTCACTTAGGGATTTGAGACTGTTTTGTGATTGGGCTTGGCTGAGCCTGGGCCTCTTGATATGGTGGCTGAATCCTCATTTCAGCATGTGTGTGTGTCAGGGGGTGCTGAGAAAGTACATTATGTCCAGAATTTAAGCCCCCTTGCTTTTTCAAATACCCTTTCCATGTGCTCTTCTAATTTGTTATTAATCTAGACAGTTCTCTTAAATTACACATTTCAAGTAGCTTGAGAAATTACACATTTCTCTTAAATTACACATTTCTGAGCCTTAGCTTTCTTATCCATATTTCGCGGGGTCCTAGGACTGGCCCAGGGTTCCACAGATGTGTAATGACTTGCCCAATGATACGGACTGGATGTGGTACAGAGATTGAGTCGTCCCCTCTCCCCATGGGACTTTTGCTGTATTTTGCTGCAGCACACTTCTTGAAGCAGCTCACTGTGGTGGAGTATAGGAATCACAAGTGGTAGATAAAGGTAGACCTTGGTTTAATCTCAGCTCCTCCATTTCCAAGTTTTTTACCTTGGAGAATTGAATTAAGGTAGCTCAGCCTCAGTTTTC
This sequence comes from Macaca thibetana thibetana, assembly GCF_024542745.1. Lineage (NCBI taxonomy): Eukaryota > Metazoa > Chordata > Mammalia > Primates > Cercopithecidae > Macaca > Macaca thibetana. The sequence goes on from NC_065598.1 coordinate 135,128,136, forward strand.
TTCTCTGGAAAATGGTGATACAAATAGAACCTGACTTGTACACTTGGCTTGAGAATTAAATGGTATGATGTATATAAAGTGCCTGGGTCTTTGCAGATGACATTAATATCTATGTAGAATATTTCAAAGGATTGACACAACATTCTCCTGGAACAAATAAGTGGTTAGTCACAGGATACAAGGTTAATATACAGAAGTTAATTTCTTTGCTATATAACAGCAATGAACAATTGGAAATAAGAGTTAAAAATGAATATCATTTAAAATAGCACAAAAATTGAAATACTTAGGTACAAATGTAACAAATACTTGCAGGATGTGTAGGTGGAGAGCTACAATGTTCTGATGAAAGAAATCAAAGAAGACCTAAATAAATGGCGAGTTATCTCACATTAACGGACTGAAGAACTCAGCGTTGTTAAGATGTTGATTATTCCCAACTAGACCTATAGCTTCAACGCAATCCCAATCAAAATCCTATCAAGCTCTTTGAGAAATCCACAAACCGATTCTGAAATTGATATGGAAAGACAAAAGGCCTAAAATAGCCAACAAAATACAGAAGAAGAACAAAGTTGGAGGATTCAGACTACTACTATGATTTGAAGACTTACTAAAAAGTGACAGAAATCAGATGCTGTTGCATTGGTGAATGAATAGACAAGTAAATCAATAGAACAAAATAGAGACCTCAGAAAATAGACCCACACAAATATAGTCAACTATTTTTGGACAAAGAAGCACAGTCAATTCAATGGAGCAAAGAGAGTCTTTTCAACAAATGATGCTGAAACAATTGGGCATTCATATAAAAAATTATCTAGACACAGACCTTATATCTTTCCTCAAAATGAACTTGAAATAGATCATAATAGATCACAGACCTAAATGTAAATTTCCCAGCATGTGGCAGGTGCTCCATCAATGGTCACTGTGGGTATTTGGAAGCGTTCTGAGGCTTTTTGAGTTGGCTGGTCAAGAACTTGTGGTGCTTGAGTGAAGCTGAGTGGGCCTTGTAAGATGCCTGATGTTCAGTGTGGCCAGGGGACCACCTGATCAGAGTCTCATGGAGTCTTTATTACCAAGGCAAATTCCTGGGCTTGCTGCAAACTGAGACTCCCTGTGCCTTGTATTTTTGTTCGCATTTTCATTTTTCTTAAACAATACCCACAAGTGATTTTGGTGCATATTCAGGTTTGAGAATTTTTGGCATATGGGTTAGTCAAGATAAGGAGTCAGTCACCACCTGGGTTCCAATTATAGCCCCACCATTTTCCATAGCCCATGGCGCAGTAGAAGGGAGAGTAGGTTCTAGATTCAGAGGAATCTGGGTTTCCTTTCTACCTCTGCCTCTTATTGACTGTGTGACCCTAGGCAAGACACTCTCCTCTCTAAGCCTTGATTTTGCTAAATGAGAAGAGTAAAATAGTGATTCCTGTCTCCTAGTCTTGTTGGGAGGTTTAAATGAGACAAATCCTGGCCTCGTGGGTGTTCTATCAGTGTCAGCTGAATTGCATCTGAATAGCTACCCAAAGGAAAACAGCAAAGTGGGGTACTTGGTTGGTTGTAGGGTAGCTGCAGAGGGGCTTTTTGGAAAGTCAGAAGGCTGTGAGTGAGCCATGTGTGATGTCACAGAAGAGATGGAAGCGATGCTGGGCAGCTCAGGGGTTTAGCCTTCTTTGGGAGCTGGAAGCCTGCTCTCAGAAACGGTGGAGAGATTTCAGTCTGAGTGGCTGCCTGCTTTCTGTCTTCAGGGTTTGAAAAGCCATTTATAGACCACAGCTATCCCCTTCAAGAACTAGCATTTTTAAAGGAAAATGCACTCTGTTTTATTAATTTTATTAAATTAAATTTTGTCTGTTTAATGTGCACTCTCTTCTCAAGATGGGAAAAACATTTAATGCGCACTCCCTTCTCAAGAGGAGAAAAAACTCCTGCGCCCCCTCTGCTGGCTGTATTGGAGAAGAACAGGCGACTAAATTGGAATGATCGCTTAAAAACATGCACATGCTCATAGGGGCATAGAGACACCTACAATTACAGAAAGAGAGCCACATATACTCACATGCCTTTGCATACAACACACACACAAAGACATGCACAAGCATACACTTACATAACATAGCTACGTGAGTGCAAGGTGGTTGAGGGTACAAACTCTGGCCTCAGACCAGCTGTGCATCTCCTATATAGATCTGTGCAACCCTGGAAAGGTTGCTTAATTTTTAATTTTGTCATTTAAAAAACATATACATAAACATACGAATAATGTATATATATGCCTACATATGTAAATATCTGTATTATAATGTATGAAAAGGGTCCATTTAGTATATAATAAGTACTTGGTAAATGGAAGCTATTATCCTTCTATTATTGTTGTTATTAAGCCAAATTCAACCTTCCAGAGCTTCAGTTTAATTTTCTGTAAATTGAGAGCAATAGCAATGTTCATACGGTACTTACTAGGTGGCTGGCACTGTTCTAAATGCTACCTATGTATTTTCTCATTTAATCTTCACAACGACCTTATAAAGGTACTATTGTTATCCTCATTTCACAGATGAAAACATGAGTCTCAGGAAGGATAAGTGGTTTGTCCACGCTCACACGTCTAGGAAGTGGAAGAACTGGGATTTAAACAGGCAGCCTGGCTCTAGATATTCATCTTAAACAGGACACTGCACCTGTCTCATGGATAGGATTAAATGCAATACCTCCTGCAAAGTGCTTAGCACAGTGCTATGCACACCATAGACAGTAAAAACCAACTGTTATTACTCAAATTTCAACTTTGCCACTTACTAACTGGGTCTACACAAATACATACACATCTGTGGGCACAGACAGTGGTTAACATGTATATGTGTGCACACACATTCAAGTACACCGATGCATACGTAGATACACACAGATACATTTACTCATCAGTGAATTCAATGACATTTATTGAGTAAACATTATATTATTTGCCTGAAGCGCTTCTGGGCTTCTGCGCTGGAAATGCAGCATTGAAGAAAACAGACAAAATTTCCTGGTCTTGTGGATCCAACATTCTAGTGCATGAGAAAGAAGAGAAACAAGATTTTAAAATACTATATAATTGGATAGTGAAAAGTGCTCAGGAGAAAATATAAACAGAGAAGAGAGGTATGAAATGCTGGGTAGGGGGTTGATATTTTACTTAAGGGTGGCTAGGGAAGGTACAATAAGGAAGATACTTTTTGAGTAAAGATCTAAAGGAGGGCAGACAGCAAGCATGCGGCTGCCTGAAACCAGAGATTTCCAGGCTGAGGAAACATCAAGGTCAAGTGCCCTGAGATTGGAGAATTCCTGGCATGTTCAAGTATTAGCGAGGAGGCCAGTGTGTCTGAAGTGGGCTGAAAGAAAGGGACAGTGGTAGATAAGTGGGGATGGGAAAGATCATGTAGGTCTTTGTAATCTTTGGATTTTCCTCCGTGATATAGAAACGTGGCAAGATTTTGAGCAGAGGAATGGCATGATCTAATTTATGTTTTTCAAATTGACGCATAATAATTGTCTATCTAATTTATGTTTTAACAAGATCACTCTGGATTCTCTTTGAAAACAAGCAGAAGCAAATTAAGGATAAAATCTCAAATACTGGGCCGGGTGCGGTGGCTCACACCTGTAATCCCAGCACATTGGGAGGCCGAGGGGGGTGTGGATCACGAGGTCAGGAGATCGAGACCATCCTGGCTAACACGGTGAAACCCCGTCTCTACTAAAAATACAAAAAATTAGCCGGGCGTGGTGGTGGGCGCCTGTAGTCCTAGCTACTCGGGAGGCTGAGGTGGGAGAATGGCGTGAACCCGGGAGGCAGAGCTTGCAGTGAGCCGAGATTGTGCCACTGCACTCCAGCCTGGGCGACAGAGTGGGACTCCATCTCAAAAAAAAAAAAAAAAAGAAAAAAAAATCTCAAATACTAGTTAGGAGGCTATTGCATAAGTCCAAGCAAGACATGGTGGATTGGGTTAAACTGATATGAAGGGAGATGGTGAGAGATATTTGGATATATTTTGAGAATACAGTCAACACAATTTACTGGTGGATTGGGTTAGAGTTGTGAGAAAAAGAGAAGTCAACATGACACCAAGACATTTTGCCTAAGCAACCAGAAGTGTGGAATTGCCATTAACAGATGGCCAATACCATAGAAAGTGCTGATTGGTATGCGGAGATCAAGAATGGGGTTTTGAACATGTTAAGTTTGAGATGCCAATTAGACGTTCAAATAGAGATACAAGTATGTAGTTGAATGTGGAAGTCTGGAGTTCAGAGAAGAGATCTGATCTAAAGATAAAAATCTGTGAATTGTTGGAGAATAGATAAAAGCGTGAAACTGGTTAAGATTACCAAGGGAGTAAGTGTAAGTAAAGAAAAAGAGCTTCAAGAACTGAGCCCTGGTGCATTGTTAAGTTAATAAGTCGAAAGGTGAGAAGTTCAGCAAAGGAGATGAGGAAGAATGGTCAGTAAACTAGGAAAGCAGGGATGGTTGAGTGTGGGTATCCTGGAAGCCAAGTGAAGAGTCTGTAGGAAGATCAAGTGTTTATGATCATCGTCCCCTGTTCATCAACTGCCAAATGTTGCTGATGAGGCAACATGAGGTGTGAGAATTGACTACTGTATCTGAAAACGTGGAGGTCATTGGCGACCTTGAGAACAGCAGTTTAGAGTGAAGCCGTGGGACAGAAAGCCTGATTGAAATAGGTTCAAAAAGGAATGGGAGGGAAGGAGTTGGAAACAGTAAATATAGGTAACTCCCAAGTTTTGCAATAAAGGGGAGTAAAGAAACGGAGCAACAGCTGGGGGGAAAGTGAGCTCAAGGGTCACTTGAGATTTTTTTTTTTTTGAGAGAAAAAAAAAAAATTTTGGTGTGCTCCCATGATGATAGGAATGATCCAGAATTGCTGGATCCCATAGAGAGAGTAAGATTTGTGGTGCAGAAAATAGAGGGAAGAATTACCAGAGGATGTGCTTGAGCAGGTGGAAGGAATGAGACTCCATGCACAGGTGAAGAGGTTGATCTTAGCTAGGAGCTTCAACTTTTTATCCCCAGTAAAAGGAAACTAGCATATGTAGGCAAAGATGCTGACATATTTTTGGAGAAACAGGAAGCAAATTCATAGCTAAGCATGGGGTTAACTTAGAAGTTTGAAGAGAGAGAAGAAAACATAATATGTTCTTCAAGGAGTGTCACAATAAATAGACTAGGAGACTGTAATATGATTCTGGGGTTAGTGTCCCACCTGATTTGGGGTTGGTTCATGAGTTGAAAGTGAAACCAGCTGGAATCATGTATTTCATGTATTCCGCCCCACCCCCACCCCCCGCCCCCAGTTTCATTCAGGTAGGCAGGTGGAAGCACAGAGGAGGTGGAGAGTTGATTTAACCAGGAGTGTTGCTTAGATAAGTGCCACAAGAGATTCTAATGAGTGACTGACATAATTTAAGCTGGACAAGGAAAGAAGAAAGGATACCAGGTAGGTAGACCGTGCAAAGGAGGTAGTATCAGTAAAAATGGATGTCCCAGCAGGGTGAAGGACTACTAGATTTGCAGTATAAGAAGGAGTGAACTGAAAAGATAGGAGATGGTCAGAGAGGGTGATTATGAAATTGAGATTATAGGAGATTTGCAGTTATTGGTCATGGCAAGGTGTAAGAAACATGGCTGTGCTTTGGTCAAGGATAGGCCGAGGGAAACATCCAGAGTGACTCTGAGTTTAGAGTGCGGGCGTATAACTTCACTTGTTATCACAGCCATGTAGCCATAACATGGGAAGGCCATCACTTGGCTCTATACCACTATTGTCTGTAAAAGGTATAATTGCCCTCCTGACACTGTACAAGCACGCTTGTGCTCAGAGAGAGAGAGTTAAAACTGTCAGTCTTGCAGACAGACAGGAGGGAACCAGGACACAATTTGGCTTGCTTGTGCCCAGACAGAGAAAGAGTTAAGCTGCTGACCCTGAAGGCAAAGGAGAGCCGGCCGCGCACCTGTCATGGGGGCGGCCCGCTCAAGCAGCTGAGACAGAGCAGGCAGTGTAAGAGAGCTGCTGCTGAGAGCCGCTGCTGAATAACATCATCTTTCACCTACCTGCGCCGCCCCGCCCCGCCGTGCCCCGCCCCCCGTGCCCCGCCCCGCCGTGCCCCGCCCCGCCGTGCCCCGCCCCGCCGTGCCCCGCCCCGCCGTGCCCCGCCCCGCCGTGCCCCGCCCCGCCGTGCCCCGCCCCGCCGTGCCCCGCCCCGCCGTGCCCCGCCCCGCCGTGCCCCGCCCCGCCGTGCCCCGCCCCGCCGTGCCCCGCCCCGCCGTGCCCCGCCCCGCCGTGCCCCGCCCCGCCGTGCCCCGCCCCGCCGTGCCCCGCCCCGCCGTGCCCCGCCCCGCCGTGCCCCGCCCCGCCGTGCCCCGCCCCGCCCCGCCGAGTGTTCTTTCAGCTATCTGCTACTCATCTACCCACTCCCTTTGGACCTCAGCATGGGCTGGAACCTGACCCTGGACTTAACACAGGCCTAAGTGTTGTTGATGAGAAATGACCCCAAGTTCTTTGCAGTGCCTTCTATCCACAGTGGAGTCTGTTTCTCTGCCTCTTGAACCTGAGCTGGCCCTGTGATTTGACCAAGAGAAAGAGGAAAAAGTGATGTATGACTTCTGAGTTTCAGCCTCAAGAGGCCTGGCAGCTTCTGCTTTGCTGAGCTGCCACCACTACATTAAAAAACAAAACAACTCTTTGAGGATGAACTACTACTTGGAGAGAGAAGCCCAGCTAGTCCAGGCCCCAGCCAGCTCACCACCAAAGGCATGAGTGAGCCCAGGTGAGACCAGCACAAAGAACCGCTTAGCCAATTCACAGAATTGTTAGAAATAATACATGTGTTTGTTGTTCGAAGCTACAGTGTTGCAGTGGTATGTTGTACAGCAAGAGATAACACATTAAAATGCGACTGTGGGAATTAGTGACTGTGGCGGGGTCGAGAATGCCATTGTTGGAGTTCAAAGAACTGAGAAGCCAGGGCGTTGGGTAGATAATCTATATTTATATTACAACTGCCGGGGATTGAGGCAGGCATAGTGTTGGGGGGAAGAATAGTGTACCAGGAGTGAACGTCTTCAAGAAATAAGTGGGAGTGATTTGGGGCAGTATGGTCTGATGAAATGAGATTCTAAGATAGAGATTTTTATGTAGCTGGATGTTTATATATGTACATACAGACATATATAAAACCCTACATGTGTTTTATACATAAATACAGATATGTGCACACACACAGACATACTACAGATCCACACAGATACACCGAGCATGCAAAATTCATATAAGCATGCAAAAATACAGTTCAACACCTAAATCCACATACACATACAGGTATGTAGAGGTACCCCTGAACTCAAGTCACAAATGCACAGACATGCACTCACACAGGCATACATAGAAATCCACAAACATAAATGCATGCAAGCATGTAGGCAAATATGCAGACAAGTACGTAGAGATATGGTGATGTACAGACAGCCTCATGTGGAGAGACATGCAGAGAATGTGCTTACACAATAGCACACTAACATCCACGTGTGTGCTCATCTCCTGCGTATGCTCATGGACACATACACATCAATGCACATACACATAGCTACACATGTATAATCGTAGAATGTTCACATAAGTACACATATACCCAAACACCTAGACACACATACCACACTTATATCCACACATCACAGACATAGAAATGCACACGTACACACAGATTAAGGCACCAAAAGATTTGTGGCCAATCATACACACATTTGACCACAGATATGCATGCACACATGTTCATGCACACATTGAGACCACACACATACAGGTACTCTCAGGCACACAGAGGCCATGATAGCACCACAGCACTTGAGAATGCTTTTGTTATATTTTGAAATTATTTTAGATTTAGATTTGCGTTCTGCTTATGTTTACCAGGCTGATGGGATGGGGGCTTTTCCAGTGCATAGCAACCACTGGGCTCCTGCCTCAATGGGGGCCGGGGGCATCTGGGGCTGCAATGAGAGCAGACTGCTGAGCCTCTTGAAATCCAGGAGGAAATGGGAATGAAGGAGTAGTTTTGGCTCAGAAGCAGGGCCTTTAAGTGCTTGTAGTAGCATAGCTTAGTGGCTCTCAGTGCACATTTGGGAGTCCATTAGAACCTAGTTCAAATCCCACCTCTCTCATTTATTGGCTGTGTTATCTTGGAAAAATTATTTCATCTCTCTGAATCCCAGTTTTCTCATTTGGAAAAAAGATGATAGTAATAGCAACTGCCTTAGAATTATTATGAGTATTAATTGAGTGAATACTCATGAAACACTTAGAACAGTGTGTGACATATAGTAAGCTCTTAGTGTTAGCTATTGCTGTTGGTGGTGTTTGAATTAACTCCCTTAAGCCAGCTGAGAGTCCTGAGTTCCTACCATTAACTCCAACTGTTACTTACAGCCTTGTCTTCAGAGAGCTCAGGAGCAGAAAGCAGAGGCCTGAGGGAACGGGCCATAGGACATATGAACTTTGGACTTAGAGGGCTGGGAGAAGGAATGAAGACAGAGCTCAGAAAACTTGGAATGAAGACCTATAAGATGCATTAGCTGAAAGCCTTAGGTTACAGGGAGCCTAAGACAGAGCTGATTTTTCAAAGCCTTCTCCCAAAGGCCCGCTTGTGGGATCCCAGTGGAGTCTGTTCCTGGGACTGCTGTAGGAGGTGGACACAGAAGGGACAGCTGTCATTCTCTTACTCATTGTCCCAGGGATGTGGAAGATTAGAACATAGGTGCCTTCCAAAGCCCTCTACCTATTTTTTAAAAGTTGAAAAAATTGAAGAGAAGCACACGTCATAAGCATACAATTCAAAGCATTTCTACAAATTGGTACATCTGGGTAACTAGCATTCAGATCAAGACATTTTAAATGACTGGCATCCTGAAAATCTCCCATTTGCTCCCTTCCCGTGGCTGCACACCAAAGTTAATCACCAGCCTGGTTTCCAACAGCATAGATTTGGTTTGTCCATGTTTGTAAATGAAATCATACAGCTTGTCCTCTTTTGCGTCTGGCTTCTTTTGCTCAAAGGTATGTCCATGAGCTTCCCTCATTGACGCATGTATCAGTAGCTTATTATTTTTTGTTGCTGTTTAGTATTCTAATATATGAATCTACTACACTTTGTCTGTTTGAGTGTATGTCAGTTTGGGGTATCAGAAATATATACTCTATGCATTCTAGTCCATTGCCATGATCTGCATGTTCGTATCCCCTCAAAAGCCATATGTTGAAGGGTTACTAGAGGCTGGAAAGAATAGGAGGAAGGGGGGATAGGGAGAGATCTGTTAAAGGACACAAAATTACAACTAGATAAAAAGAATAAAGTCTAGAGTTTTATAGCACTGTAAGATAATTATAGTTAACAATAATATATATTTTCAAATAGCTAAAAGAGAGGATATTGAAGGTCCCAACACAAAGAAATGATAAATGTTTGAGATCATGGATATGCTAATTCCCCTGATCTGATCACTATATACCGTATGTATCGAAACATCATAAAAATATGTACAATTATGTGTAAGTTAAAAATAGAAAATAAAGTCTATATTACCTCAAAAAAAAAAAAAAAAAAAGCTATATTGTGAACCTAATCCCGAATGTGATGGCATTAGAAACTGGGCCATTGAAAGGTGATTAAGTCACGAGTGGGACTCTCATGAATGAGATTACTGTCCTTATAAAAGGCCAGAGGAAGCCGCCTTGCTCCTCCCACCAATGTGAGGATACAGCTAGAAGGTACCATCCCAGAAAGTGGTCTCAGCAGATACCACATCTGTGGATGCCTTGATCTTACAACTTTCCAGCCTCCAGAGTTGTGAAAATTAACTTTCTGTTGTTTATAAGCTACATGCTTTATAGTATTTTGTTATAGCAGCCCAGACAGACATGCATCTTTTGGTGAACACATGCACATACCTTAGTTTTAATTCATACATTTTCATAGTCTTGTAAGAGGGCCACCCTCAATTGGATCTACCCTTGTCCAGAAGCCAGGTGATTGAAATTTATCAGAGGCTATTGCATAGCACAACTCCAGGGGTCACCATTGCCATGTGTTGTACACGGCTGGCACCCCTGGGCCACAGTGCAGAGGATCTGGTGTACTCTGGAGTTGTGCAATGGGCAGCCCTCCACCATTCTGCTTCTCAACCACTCTCAGGGGTTGGGAGATGGTTTATTACACTGAACTCTGAAAAACCTTTCCTCAAAATCTCTCTTCCTTTATGTCTTTTTTGCCTTTGAGTCACAGGCACAGAATCACAAGAGCCATGGGTCACTCTGAACAGTGCCAGCAAGCCATCAGCTAGTTCTGTGGCAATGAAAAAAAGAAACCAAAGTTACACCAGGTATTTGATCTTAGAAAAATGGAATCACCCCAAATCACAGAGCCTTTTTTAAAAACAACAACAACAACAACAACAGTTTAAGGGGTTAGACATCAGGTAGACACTGCAGTAGTCTCTCTCACCTACTTTGGCAAGTTAACAAAGGAGAAACTAGGACAAGTTTAGGTTTTGGAAAGGAAGTTTTTGTTTCAACGCAAGGCCCCAGCTTCTGTCTCTGCCCCCAGCTTCAGCATGGGTATGTGTAATGTGGCTGGGGAGCCTTTTCTCTGGAGGAAAATTGATCTGCTTTCAGTCTCTGCTCAGCCAGTTCTGAGCTAGGCAAATGGCATAAGTTCTTTAGGTTTCTGTTTCCTCCTCTGAAAAGATCTTGCTACATCATGGGTAGGAAGCATGGAAACAAGAAGAAGACATATAACCATGGTGGACTGAGCAGCCTGCCCTACCTAGGCAAAACGTGGGTGGCAGGCCCAGAGGTGGAGAATGGCTGCATTGGCTGGCCCCAGGTCTGGCCAACCCAGCCCAGTGCCCAGCAGGTGGGCAGTGGAGGGAGACCATGAATTCTTCTTCTTTTTTTTTTTTTTTTTGAGACAGAATCTCGCTCTTTTTGCCCAGGCTGGAGTGCAGGGGCACTATCTCAGCTCGCTGCAACCTCCGTCTCCCAGGTTCAAGCGATTCTCCTGCCTCAGCCTCACGAGTAGCTGGGATTACAGGCGCCCACCACCTCGCCCAGCTAATTTTTTGTATTTTTAGTCGCGATGGTATTTCACTATGTTGGCCATGGTGCTCTCGAACTCCTGACCTCAGGCAATCCACCCGCCTCGGCCTCCCAAAGTGCTGGGATTACAGGTGTGAGCCACTGTGCCTGGCCGAGACCATGAATTCTTAACTTTCTGAATGGAAAAATACTGTTTGGGCAATTTAGTGTTTTGTGGAGTTTGCAATTGGACAAAGTACAGGGGCTTGAATCCTTGATCAGGATTACAAAGAAGCTTCTCTTGAGGGCCCTGTGAGGGCTCTGGAATTGAAAAGACCTTAGTTCATTCTTGGCTTCAGGCTTTGCCTTTCACCTGTAAAGTGTGTGACAGTTTACACTGAGTCTTAGTTTTCTTATCTGGAATCTAAAGAATAATTCTGGTCTTACAGGGTTGCTATGAAGATTACATGAGACCATATGTGATGATTAGGTATCAACTTGACTTAATTGAGATATGCCTAGATGGTTGGTGAAATATTGTTTCTGGGTGTGTGTCTCTGAGGGTGTTTCCAGAGGAGACTGACATGTGAATCAGTGGACTGGGACATGTGCCATGGTGGTTTGCTGTACCAATCAACCTGCCATCTAGGTTTTAAGCCCTGCATGCATTAGGTATTTGTCCTAATGCTCTCCCTCCCCTTACCCCCCACCCTCCGACAGGCCCCAGTGTGTGATGTTCCCCTCCCTGTGTCCATGTGTTCTCATTGTTCAACTCCCACTTATGAGTGAGAACATGCAATGTTTGGTTTTCTCTTTCTGTGTTAGTTTGCTGAGAATGATGGCTTCCAGCTTCATCCATGTCCCTGCACAGGACATGAACTCATTCTTTTTTATGGTTGCATAGTATTCCATGGTGTATATGTGCCAGATTTTCTTCATCTAGTCTATCTTTGATGGGCATTTGTATTGGTTCCAAGTCTTTGCTATTGTAAATAGTGCTGCAATAAACATACGTGTGCATGTGTCTTTATAGTAGAACGATTTATAATCGTTTGGGTATATACCCAGTAATAGAATTGCTGGGTCTAATGGTATTTCTGGTTCTAGATCCTTGAGAAATTGCCACACTGTCTTCCACAATGATTGAACTAATTTATACTTTCACCAACAGTGTAAAAGCATTCCTATTTCTCCACATCTTCTCCAGCATCTGTTGTTTCCAGACTTTTTAATGATCACCATTCTAACTGGTATGAGGTGATATCTCATTGTGGTTTTGATTTGCATTTCTCTAATGACCAGTGATGATGAGCATTTTTTCATATGTTTTTTGGCCACATAAATGTCTTCTTTTGAGAAGTGTCTGTTCATATCCTTTGCCCACTTTTTGATTTTTTTTTTCTTGTAAATTTGTTTAAGTTCCTTGTAGACTCTGGATATTAGACCTTTGTCTGATGGGTAGGTTGCCAAAATTTTCTCCCATTGTGTAGGTTGCCTGTTCTCTGATGATAGTTTCTTTTGCTGTGCAGAAGCTCTTTAGTTTGATTAGATCCCATTTGTCTATTTTGGCTTTTGTTGCCATTGCTTTTGGTGCTTTAGTCATGAAGTCTTTGCCCATGCCTATGTCCTAAATGGTATTGCCTAGCATTTCTTCTATGGTTTGTATGGTTTGGGGTTTTACATTTAAGTCTTTAATCCATCTTGAGTTAATTTTTGTATAAGGTGTAAGGAAAGGGTGCAGTTTCTGTTTTCTGCATATGGCTAGCTAGTTTTCCCAGCACCATTTATTAAATAGGGAATCCTTTCCCCATTTCTTGTCTTTGTCAGGTTTGTCGAAGATCAGATGGTTGTAGATGTGTGGTGGTATTTGTGAGGTCTCTGTTCCATTCCATTGGTCTATATATCTGTTTGGTACCAGTACGGTGCTGTTTTGGTTACTGTAGCCTTGTAGTGTAGTTTGAAGTCAGGTAGCGTGATGTGTCCAGCTTTGTTCTTTTGGCTTAGGATTGACTTGGCAATGTGGGCTCTTTTTTGGTTCCATATGAATTTTAAAGTAGTTTTTTTCCAATTCTGTGAAGAAAGTCAATGGTAGCTTGATGGGAATAGCATTGAATCTATAAATTACTTTGGGCAGTATGGCCATTTTCACGATATTGATTCTTCCTATTCATGAGCATGGAATGTTTTTCCATTTGTTTGTGTCCTCTCTTATTTCCTTGAGCAGTGGTTTGTAGCTCTCCTTGAAGAGGTCCTTCACGTCCCTCGTAAGTTGTATTCCTAGATATTTTATTCTCTCTGTAGCACTTGTGAATGGAAGTTCACTCATGGTTTAGCTCTCAGCTTGTCTATTGTGGGGGTATTATTTCCTCAAGTAGTTTTAGAGCTCTGAATTTCTGCCTCATGTAGTCATCCTCAACCACATCAGACCCTCTGTCCCTTGGATAGAATACCTATTTGACAATGGCCTCTTTACTATCCTGAAAAGAAATGTGCAGTTACTATAGCCCATTACTACTCAAAGTGTAATAGCATCCCAGATCAGCAGCATGTTGGCCATCATCTGGGAGCTTGTGATCTTGGGCTCCACTCTCAGGTCTGCTAAATCAGAACTTGTATTTCAATAAGATTCACATGTGGTCTATACATGCAGTAAAGTTAGAGATTAATTGCTATAACACACTTACACCCATAATTAAACATTAAGAAACAAAATGCCCTAACTGTAATATGAAGGGGAAATAGAAGGAAAGTAATTGTAATACATTTTTCTTCATACACAATGGCTCACACTTAACTATAGTAGATGTTTGCACCTATATGTAGAATCTGTGTGAAAGTAGCAGCTCCGCATACAGGCTGATACTACTGGTTTGTGTCACCAACCGAAATTTCATAAGCATTATCATAGCTGATGATCTTCTGAAATGGACAGCCGTAGATAGAGTAGCAAACTAAAAACAAAAGCACAGTGTGATCTTTCCTGGATATATGCACCATTTGCATTTCTGGAAAATGCAGTATCTGCTAAAACCAATGTAAATGTAAGATGGAGCTAGGTTCAAGGTTCTGATACTTATAAAAATGATTTCTTACCACATGGAAGTTTGGTGGGGCCTTCAAAAAAAAAGTCTCAGGCCTTGCAGCATTCACCACTGAAGGGCCCTTGGACCGTAAACGAACATCAGCAGTAGCCTGGCCATACTTCCCAAGGGCCTGTGGTGGTGATGGTCACTGGGCAAGGCTCCTCTGCCTGTGGGAAGGGGAAGAAAGAGTGGGAAGGGCTGTGTCGGTGGTTTGAGGGCCAGCTTAGCCACAGTAGACTAGAACACCAGGTAGACTTGTAAGGTTTTTGAATCCAGTCCATGGCTCCTGGATAGCATCTCTGAAACTCCCTGGGACCTGAGGGAACTCACTACCCTGAAGTGAAGTGAAAAAACCCGACTGGCTTTGCAACCTGCTGATTGTAGAGCCCTAGGACCTTGAGCAAATGTAAGCAGTAGCCAGATACTGGTTACAGCAGGTCTTGGGTGAGACTGAGTGCTGTGCTGGCTTCAGGTCTTACCCAGTACAGTCCCACTGGTGGTGGCCACATGGGTGCTTGTGTTACCCCACCCCCAGCTCCAGGTGGTTCAGAACAGAGACACACAGAGAGATTCCATTTGTTTGGGAGAAAGTAAGGGAAGAGACAGGAGTCCCAGGCTGGTAATCCAGAGAATTCTTCTGGATCATATCCAAGACCACTAAAGTGGTACCCCATCTGATTGAAATGATCTGTTCACAGCTCTTTTTCCCCTACTGGACTGTGAACTCCTTGAGGGCAGGACTCTGTTTTATTCATGTTTGTATCCACAGGGCCTAACTCAGGGCTGGCTCAGAGTAAGACGTCAGTAAAACTGTATTGAACATGACCATCAATCATTATCATAATCACTTTCTCTCTTTTGTGACTTTCATGGCTTTTGCTGTTCAGACAATCTCATACATTTTATTACTAAGTCATCTTCCTTCTGGTGGTGATTGCTCTCCGATTATTTCATACATGTAACTGTGGCCTCTCCAAAATGACTAAGTTCCATAAAAGCAGGATATTCTTATATTTTTTTTCTTATTCTGTTCTGTGCTTAGACACTTAATAAGTTGTCAACAGCTATAGTTTGATTTTTGAAATGGGACTGTGTTACTGGGATGCTACAATTTCAATGGCATTGAACTGATAGTAATTTGGCAGAAAAATAGGAAACTGTGCTTTGGTGGAAATGGTCTCTTCTAGTCTAGAGAACTCTTTCTTCCACTAAGCTGGTTGCAGTGTATTTCATCATTACATATGAGTAGCAAAACTGAACTTGCTGAATATTTGGATTATTGCCCAATGTCGATTCCATTTGGTAGACATGAACACCCTGACTATATAAGCAATTATTCCAAGCAATTTTGGCGATTGATATGGCCAAGAAGATATTAGGATATGTAGTAAGCCATTGAGAGGCCAGTCCATAGAGCTATTCAGGGATTTGAACATCTAATGCGTAAGTAGTTTTACAGATTATTGAATCAGAGTGTCAAAAGGCATTTCAAATCATTATGCATTTACAAATATTTACAGATCTTTTAAAGATCAAGTCTGTCATTATCAGTTTCTGTGCTGTATATTGTCAGTATCCACAGTGACCCCAGAGGAGCCTGTGCTGGCAGGAGTAATGCCGTGGTATGTTCAGCTCTGCTGGATCTCCATAGAGGGGGGCTGGAATGCCTTGTGGAACAAAGCCCTAGGCTCCCGAGAGCAAAGAATGAAGGGCAGCCTAGTTTGATAACCACATTAAAGCACTACCAACATCTGTTCAAGCCAAAGACAACACTATCTCCAGGAATTAACCTTCTGAACCACTGAATCATTACCCTCAGCAGAGTGAAAGTTGGACAACAAGAGCCTATTTGTCAGTGGTTCCTCCGAGAGACGTGGTAAGCCGTATTTTACTGCAAACAGCGTGAGAAGGCCTGGCTCGGCTTTATACATCTTAAACACAGAATATATTTGTGTGGGAAACAAGCAGACGATGAATGTAAATAAACTTTTGATGATACCTTGCAACTTTCAGCATTGATTCCACTCCAGAACAAATGGACCATAGAGGATTGCTTCAGAGAATAGCATTTCCTAAATTTGTACATAATGTTTCCCCTTTATTTTAATAGAACAGTAGATACCAATAATGAGAGTACTCACAAAATATACAAGATACACATTTGCACTAAATGAAAAACCCAACCATTTGTTGAAAGTAATATAATTCACTATAAATGTAATAATAACTATCTGGATGGGCTTTGTCAAGCTGCATCATACGGAGAGTGAGGCAAGGCGGATGGGAGGGGAAATCTAATAAAATAAAAATTTTAGTACAGAAGTAAGCATAGAATGCCAGTCATTGAAACTTCGGAAGAATCTGGAATTTGGGAGTGTATTTCTTATAATAAAGACTGGTTGCAACTTCTACTATGATATGTTTTAAGCCTTGCACCACACTAATTGGAAAAACCTTCTCCAGCTTTTTATTTTCTGATATATTATTAAATGTAGCATATTATCATTAATAGACACATGGCTTTTATGTCAAATCTGCCTGAGAAGACTGAGACTAAACTAAGTTTGGCCATTAGATTAGTCCCTGGAATATATGTATTTTGTTTTATGACTCTTACATAGTACTTAGTATGTGCTATTTTATTTACTCATTTATTTAGAGACAGGATCTCTCTCTGTCACCCAGCCTGGAGCACAGTGGCATGATCATGGCTCACTGCAGCCTTGACCTTCTACTCTCAAGTGATCCTCTAGCCTCAGCCTCCTGAGTAGATGGGACTACAGGTGTGCACTAACACACACCCAACTAACTAAAAAAATTTTTTCTTTTCTTTTGCAGAGACGAGGGTCTCATTATGTTGACCAGGCTGGTTTCAAACTTCTGGTCTCAAGTGATCCTCCTGCCTCGACCTCCCACAGTGCTGAGATTACAGGTGTGAACCACCACACCCGGCTATGTGCTGATTTAAAAGAAAACAAGTAAATACTGTATAGTGACTGACACCTGTAATTGCTATAAAACTAATCCCTTTTTCATGATTTAAAGTATATAGACTATCCATACATAGTCCATATAGCATATATAAGGTATTTAGAAGTATCCATATGTGGTATTTCTCTGTGTGTGTATATATATGTATACATATATATACACATACATACATACATACATACATAGTATGTACAGAGTATGTAGACTTATTTTACCAAACAAAATAAGGCGGGATGGAAGGTCAGTGTCGTGGCTTACTCCACTCATCTCCCTAAAAGCCATCAAGTCTGTAATATTGTGGGTGGCTTCAGGCATGGATGCCCTTGTGAGCTGACTTGCTAAAGCCTATACAGTGTACCTGGGTGAGTAGCTTGGTATCTTTGAGTCAGTGCAAAATGTCATGACATTGTATTGGGTCTGGACAAAGCAAAGCGCCTTGGGAAATACCACCTTTGGGGTTACCTAAGTGGATTCCCTTTACAAGTTTAGAGGCAGAGTTCTGTTTAAGTTCTAGTCCTTCCACTCGATCTAGGTAGCAGACTGTAATGATGGAGGGAAGCTGGCACATAGCAGGGATTTATTGAATGCATCTGAGTGAATGAAATAAAACTTTGGATGCAGGATGCTTTTGCCCAGCAGTTTTGCCAACATGGTCCATGAACCCTGGTTGGGAGGGGGTTCCCCAAGATCCTTCTGGGGAGGTCATGAGGCCAAACTTTTTAAAAATCATAATGCGAATACATGATGTGTCCCTTTCACTGTGTTGACATTTGCACTGAAGGTGCAGAAGCAATGTTGGATAACACTGCTGGCTTGTGGGCATGAATTAAGGCAGTGGCACAAAGCTGTACTAGCAGTCATCATATTCTTCCCCACTAAGCACTCACAGAAAAGAATTTAAAATGCCACTTTTACTTAAAAATGTTCTTGATGAAGCAGTTAAAAATATAATTTTTATTATATCTCAACTTTTAAGTACTTGTAAGCGTAAATCACTTCTGCACACTGAAGTACGACAGTTATCTTAACAGAAAGCACTTGTGCAGTTGTTTGAATTGTATGCTGAACTGGCCACTTGTTTCCCCATGGAAGTTTTTTTTTCTTTTTTTAATTTAAAAGAATGACTGACAAACTATGGTTATTCAGACTTGGGTATTTGACAAGACATTTTCTCAAAAATGAGCAAAATGAGCCTGTCACTTCAAGGAAAACAGCTGACAGTATTTGTTGCCAATGATGGAATTTGAGCTTTTAAGCAAAAATTAGGAATTTGGAAAACTTGTATCTGCCACTGTGAGCCTGACAGTTTTCCAACACTTACAGACTCTGCCAGTGAGTCTGGTGATGATATTAACACATGTGATTTTTTTGGATTTTGTATAATTAAAAGTAAATATTTGGAAGATTTTTGCAACTCAGAAATCAATATTTTTGAAATGATCAATGCATGATGTTATTACATAATGCATGAATCAAAGATCAAAATGTAAGATAGATCAATGGATTTTGGTATAACAGAGTAAAGTACACTGATATGGTTTCCAATTCCACATTGCAACTTAACTTGAAAACTGTTACTTGCAAGCTGGGCATGGTGGCTCATGCCTGTAATCCCAGCACTTTGGGAGGCCGAAATGGGCGGATCACCTGAGGTTGGGAGTTCGAGACCAGCCTGACCAACATGGAGAAACCCCATCTCTACTAAAAATACAAAATTAGCCGGGCATGGTGGCGCATGCCTGTAATCCCAGCTACTCGGGAGGCTGAGGCAGGAGAATCGCTTGAACCCCTGGGGAAGCGGAGGTTGTCGTGAGCCGAGATCGCACCATTGCACTCCAGCCTGGGCAACGAGCAAAGCTCCGTCTCAAAACAAACAACAACAAAACCTGTCACTTGCAGAATTTTGGTCCAAGAAGAATAGCCACAATTATCTGAAAAGGCTATCAAAATAATGTTTCCTTTTCCAAACACATATCTGTGTGAGGCTGGGTTTCTTTTTTATATATATCAATGATAACCACATATTGCAACTGATTGAAATCAGAAGCCAATATAAGATCCAGCTATTTTCTGTTAAGCCAGACATTAGAGATTTGCAAAAATGTGAAACAAGGCCATTCTTCCCACTTTTTTGTTTTAAAAATATGTAATTTTCATAAAATATGGTATGCTAACATGTAATAGGTTTATTTTAAGCAAATTAATAAATACACTGTAAAGTTCTCAAACATTTTAATATAGTATATATAGATACAACTCACACAAACAAAACCTCTGAAATTTCCAGTCATTGTTAAGAGTGTGAAAGGGTCCTGAGACCAACATGTTTGATAACTGCTACTCTAGTCCAGTGGTTCACAAAGAGTGGCCCCAGACCAACACCACCACCACCACCATCATCATCATCATACCTGGGAACTTGTTAGAAACATCAGTCCTCAGGCCCCACTCTAAACCTACTGAATTGGAAACTCTGGGGATGAGGCCCAGCACGTTCTGTTTTAACAAGCTTTCCAGGTAATGCTGATCCTCACTAACCTTTCAGAACTCCAGGTCTTACTCCCAACCCCTTACAGATCAGTGTCCATAGTTCCTTAACGTCTGCTGATGGGTGATGGTGGGAAAGCTGACTTTCCAAGCCAAATGTGGCATACTAGCATTTGCTTTGGACTCAAAAATAGATATCCTGCTCACCCTCCTCCTTCCTCCACTTGCGCCATAGTCACTTAGGTGAGCACCACAAGGGAATGTGCCAGAACATCTAGGTGGTGCTTTGGCAGGGAGAAGAAAGTGTTGGTTGAGCTTTAAGAAGGTAGCATATAACATTATGCTTACTGGTCAGAAGTGTACTTTTTCTCTGGCTCCTGCCCCATGTGTGTTTCTACCACAGATAGTAATTGAGCTCATTTTCAGAAGTGTAAGACCAGAGTAAGTTTTCTAATATTGTTGACATCTCCCTCTATGCCCTGACTCCATTTCTGCTGACTGAGCACAGCTGGAACAAAATCCTAAGGCCAAGGAGCTGCTGAGCACTCACTTTGCTGGACCCTGGCAGCCCCTTTTTACACTGTCTTCAAGGCCTTATTCTACTCCTTCAGCTACCACACTTTTCAAATTCGTAGTGCCCTTGACCAAACATTTAGTCTTGGCTTCCACCTCATCAAGAAAATGTATAAACATATTTATTCATTGTAGACCCAGCTCTCTACTCTAGAAACCTGGCTGTCATCCTTGATTCTTTCCTCTCTTACCCTCCACATCTAGCAGTTGACAAACCCTGCCTATTCTGCTTCCTATTAGGGAGTCAGCAGAGTAGAGTGGTTAAGAGTGTGGCTTTTGGAGTCAGATGCCTGGGGTGTTCTTATCCCATGTGCACTAGTTTCTGTGTCACATGAATGAGTTTCTTGGCTTCTCTGGGCCTTGGTTTCTTCAACTGTTAAAAAAAAAACCACGAAGCATTATGATAATAATGCTACCTATCTTGTAGGATTGTTAAAAGAATTAAGCAAGGCAATATGTAAGATGCTTGGAACAGTGACTGGCATATCTATTTCATTTAACAAACTCTTCCAAGGTGCCCTGCACTGCTCTACAGTATATAGTGGTAAACCGGGAATGCACTAGTTCTGGCCCCAATTGTTTCTCATGTCATTTAATGGTATCTCTCTCTTTGTTGGCCTTCCTGTCTTTGCTCTGGCTCCTTCTAGCTTGTTCTTCATCTACTCAAAGAGGAATCTTTTTCATACATCATTGTATCATATTGTTCTCTTGCCTATAACTCTTCAAGGGCCTTCCACTTCCTATAGGATAAAGTTTAACTTTTTAGGCAAGGCTTATCATGGTGAACAACCTCTCATTCCTCACTACTTTGTGATTTGGCCTGTATGTCCTAATATATTCTTTGATCTATCTTCCCACAGAACTCTTCCTCTCCCTGTTAAAGCACCTACCACTTTCCTGATACTAATCTCCTTACACACCTGTCTCTCCAAATGGACTTTGAGAGTCTTAAGAACAAGGACTATACACTAGTCACATTTGTTTCCAGAGCTCAGTATATAAATCAAGAAAGATAGGACAGTTTAGAATGATTGTGGAATGCATGAATGAATAAACAAATGAGTC
Source organism: Macaca thibetana thibetana (assembly GCF_024542745.1). Taxonomy (NCBI): domain Eukaryota; kingdom Metazoa; phylum Chordata; class Mammalia; order Primates; family Cercopithecidae; genus Macaca; species Macaca thibetana. The sequence goes on from NC_065598.1 coordinate 135,149,467, forward strand.
ACTTCTTCAGGCTCCTTCTCATTTGAATTCTATCCCAGAATCGTATGTAGTATTTTCTTATGTGTGTGGATTCTCATGGGACCAGCTTAGTCACTAAATATCATCTTATGCAGGGCTTTTGATCCTGGCTCTGAAGCAGAATCTTCTGGGGATCTTGTTACAATGCAGATTTCTGGACCTTCTCCCCTCAGAGTTATAATTTATAATGTCTATGGAAGAGCTCAAAATCCGTATTTTAACCAATTTCCCTGGGTCAGTGATAATTTGCCAAGTTAGGGACTCACATATTTTAGTGAGTCCAGTTCCCTGCTTTTTCTGATGGGGAATATAGGACCCAGAGATTGAGTGATTCTGCAGGGCCACATAGCTTGTCAGTGGAAGAGCTGGGATTTGCCGTACCAGTGTGCCCATCCTCACCTCACCCAGAGTAACTCCACTTTCGTCTGCTTTATATATAGGAGTTCGGCAAAAGATGCGTTTATTTTGTTTTTCATTGAAAAAGAGTACAGTCTTGAAGACTCCTGTACTCTACCACACTCATTGCCCTCCAATGGAGGGCTCCTTACACACACCTGTGGAAGGGCGGTGTGGTGCAGTGGGCTTAATACTGAGCAGGGTCTGGGGAGCTTGTATTCTCTCCTGTCTTTGTCACTAAGAGGCTGTGTGACGAGCAAGTCATTAACTGCTGTTGTGAGTTTCCTTGGTTGTAGAAGGAACATAATCAGGCCCATCCTGCTTAATGAGCATGGTTCCTATTTGGCTAACATTTTTGTTTTCTCTATAGAGCCAAGCACAGTGCTTTACCTGTAGTAGCAGCACCAAAAACTGCTTAGGGAGTGAATAAATGGAAGTGTTTTGGAAATGAGAAAGTGGTCTATGAATGTAAGCTATGATTAATAACAAATTCAAAAGCTGCTGCTACAGTCGCTCAGCCTTAATGGTAACTTGATTCAAAATGGTTCCTTACAAAATGGAACAAACCGCCCTAACAGACCTTTGTTTTCAAATATAAGAAAAGAAAAACTTACACTGACCAGTCGTGTCTATAAGATGTCTAAAGAGCCAGGTCATTTGGTCGATTCATTGAAAAAGCCAGGCCAACAGTATTGGGCCTTGTACCTCAAAGGAAGCTAAGTGGCTCAGAGCCTTTTTCATTGCTGCTCATTGGCTTGACGTTATGTACACACAGCTATCCTTTCAGTTTCCACAAAATGGCTTAGTTTCATTTCTGAAATGGTAGCCACGTGGGAGCCCCTGGGTTGCTGTGGAGAAGGCCGGGAGAGGCCCAGCTGGTTGACAGTCATTGGGCAACTTGAGCCCTCCGCTTTGCCTTAGCCACTGTTGGGAGGTGGGAGTCCAAGGTTTTTATAGTTCTTCTCTCGAATTAGTGCCTGCAGACTCTACAGCTATGAACATGCAATTAGTCTTTGTTTGTGCACAAAAGGGAGCTTGACCCTTGCCCGTCTTTGATTGGCATGCACAACTCTTGTAGCTACTTACCTAAGGCCCTCTCCAAGGAGCACAGCGTCTTGTTCCTGCACCTGCCTTCAGCTTTTCTCTTTTGTGGCTTGCTTCACATAAGATTCAGCCCAACTCACAGCAAGATTGCAGGGATGAAGACATCATGCAGGCACAGTAAGATTTCCTGTTTTTCAGGGAGGTGGGGGAGTGGGTGGGAGGGAGGTTTGAATCTATAACCTGAATTTTGGATAATTGCTGAGCCCCAAAACACTTAGCAGGAGCCCAAAGAACTGGTTTTTTTTTTCTTAATAAATGAACACTTTGCTTGCTTTCAAAAGCAGACCTCCCATGCCAGGAAAACAAGCTGTGTGCACAAAGCTTTACATTTCATTCCAAGTTCACCTGCTTTCCTAGCAATGTAGATCTGTCTTTTTTTTTTTTTTTTGAAAGACAACTGCTATAAAAGGGATGCAATTATTGTGGTCAGAAAATTTCTCTTTAAACCATGCTTTCTGAGATACTAGAAGAGTGTTTATTAGCAGCCTGAATGAGTTAAATACCGTGGTGGCAGATTACATTTTCAATAAATGTTTTCCAGGAGCTTGATTGGTTTTCAAAACACACTCATTTCTTACTCTCCATGCCTAAATGTGCCACATCATATTAGAATAAACTACCCGGCTATGGCATTTAGGGAAAAAACTCCAAAATATGTGTGGTTTGAAGTAAAAGCCATGTTAAACCCCCAGATCTGCAGAGAACACTTAATAAACGGCTCAAAAACAATCATACCTTCCTTTTTGGAGTACCCACTTAGGTTCAGGCATGGTACTGGCTGCTTTACACTTTGTTTTTCTCTTCAAATCCCTACAATGGTATTCCATGTTGGGTTTTATTGTCTCTATTAGATAGAGGAGAAAATTGATGCTTACAGATGTTAAAAGACTTGACCATGTGTGTTCAGTTGCTGAGAGGCAGAGCAGATCAGTAAAAACGGTTCTCTGTTCCTCCATGGCGTGCTACTGAGACTTTATTACTTGAAATATGCACACTAGATTTTACAAAACCAAAAGAGTTTTGTCCTTTGAAGTAGTTACCTTGGGTGCCCAGATGTACCTTCCAACATCACAGCTATAATTGTCTTTGGAATGCTACTTCTGAGCTGACACACGCACTATGTGGGAACATCCGTCACCTGCCTTCTTACTGGCGCTGTACTGTTTCTTGCCATTGCGCAGCTGGGTCATGTACTTTTTTAGAAGACCTGACTCCCAGTCACTTTTGACTTTTTTTTGTTTTGTTTTTAAATCGCCAACTTCTAACAAAAAGGATTTGCCAAAATTTAGGACATTCAGAAGAAGGTGCTCCCAATTCTAGAGATGATTCTAAAACAAGTGTTTCTTCTGCCAAAATGGCTATGATACCATAATTGGCATAGATGTGTACATTTTGAAAGAGACCATCTTGGGTGGGTGTGGTGGCTCACGCCTGTAATCTCAGCACTTTGGGAGGCCGAGGCAGGTGGATCACTTGAGGTCAGGAGTTCAAGAGCAGCCTGGGCAACATGGTGAAACCCTGTCTCTACCAAAAAATACAAAAATTAGCCAGGCATGGTGGTGGATGCCTATAATCCCAGCTACTTGGGAGGCTGAGGCAGGAGAATCACTTGAACCCAGGAGGCAGAGGTTGCAGTGAACTGAGATCATGCTACTGCACTCCAGCCTGGGTAACAGAGCAAGACTTGGTCTCACCAACAAACAAGCAACAAAAAATAAACCAAAAAAAAAAAACCAAAAACAAAAACAAAAAGACAACCTTGCAGGGGCCAACCCTCCCCTGAATAATATGTGAGCTCCACCATTCTTAGGGAGGCATATAATGGTAATAGGAGTTTGCCCTTTGGCATCATGCTTCCTGTATTTGAATCCTGGCTCTGCCACTTTATTAGCTCTGTGCCTTTAGGAAAGTTATTTAACTCCTCTAATCTTAGTTTTCTTGCCTATAAAATGAGGATAATAATTCTATCTACCCAAACAGGGTTGCTGCATGAATTAAATGGTAATATTTGTAGTATCCTAGGTCCATAGTAAGTGCTCACCTATGCTCACGCTTTCTGCTGCTATGTTTTGTCAAACAAAATATTTCTTTTTGTAGTGACGCCTCATCTATTTTGTGATTCATAGAAGGTTAGTGCTGGATGGGCCCTTTATGATAATCTTATCTAGTGGTTTTCAAACTTCTTTTTAACAGCACAGCCTACAGGTCAAAGGAAAACATACAGGGAGCCTCGATCACCACAGCAGCGGAAGTGAAGCTGCTGCTGTTTAAGTGAGTGGGTTACAGATGGGAAGGAACAGATCTCCAGCATTTCAGGATCCACTCTACTCCCTCAATTGAATTTTGTTGTCACCACTGAATCCTACCCCTCCATCCTTCCAACATGGATCACAAAGGAAGTCCTAACTAAACTTTAAGGCTCCACTTACATGCTAAACCCTTCACAATGCCTGACAGAGCCAGCCAGAATTAATCTCTTCTTTACCAATTCTCCGTTGGCAATATATAATACATTTCTACTATAGCATTTAGCAAATTTTCCTTCATATTAGAGTTATTTTCATCTAAACCTCTTTATACCAAGTTGTTTGAGAGCAGGGCCCACATCTTAATTATCTCTGTGTCCCACACAGAGACTGACAACGTAATTTACACATGGGAAACCTTCAGTTACTGCTTATTGGATGGTTAAATAAATGACCAGAGATAAATCCAAATCATATTAAGGTCTAGGAAACCAGGGGGAAGGTTCCTAATAAAATGTATTCTGTGCTTTTTCAAAGTTGTCCTCTTTAAAATGTAACTTGAGATGCTTCACAAATCCAGAGCTCGTTGATTTATGTCATCCTGGCATGATGTGCTTGCCTGATTTCTTAAGCAAATAGAATCATTCTAATCCTCCTTTGGCCCTTTCTCCATCGTTTGAAGGAATAGGAGGCAGAAAAACCATCTTCAGCACAGTTAATACCTTGAAATATGCAAACAATTTGAAAACCTTTAGACTAGGTACTAATCACATGCCTACAGTAAAAAGCAGAGGAATGAGTGAATGTTGACAAACATCTGTTTTATAATGTCAACAGAAGCAGCTAATCTTAGGAACTTATAGAGTCACAGAAATGCTATATTTTGTAAAGGGGAGTAATTGAAGGGGAAATAATTTAAAAAGACTTTGAAAATATATTGAGTAAAATTCAAGAGAGAGAAAACAACACAGAGATTAGCAGGAAAATGTAAGAAATCTAGGCCGCCTTCTGGCTTCTTCTGGTTTGTAACAGTGTTGTTATACAGATATGCTTCAGTAGCTAATTACCAAGCCTTGTAAGACAAAGAAGATGAAGTAGTCAGATGCCATAGTACTTCCAAAGAAAAAAATTACTTTTGAATAATATGAAAACATTTTAAGTCTTTTTGTTTGTTTGTTTGTTTTGAGATAGAGTCTTGCTCTGTTGCCCAGGCTGTAGTTCAGTGGTGCAGTCTTGGCTCACTGCAGCCTCTGCCTCCTGGGTTCAAGCTATTCTCCTGCCTCAGCCTCCTGAGTAGCTGGGACTACAGGCGCATGTCACCATGCCTGGCTGTTTTTTTTTTTTTTTTTTGTATTTTTAGTAGAGATGGGGTTTCACCATGTTGGTGAGGCTGGTCTTGAACTTCTGACCTCAAGTGATCCTCCCGCCTTGGCCTCCCAAAGTACTGGATTTACAGGCATGAGCCACCATGCCTGGCCTGAAAACATTTCAAGTCTTATTCATTTAACTTTATATATTACATAAGAGTATATAAGATGAACAAAAATGCATTTCATACATATAATTAGACTAGGATGCACAGCTTTTTAACTTTAGTGCCTTGCATGTGGTAGCGGTCAAAGATTAACATCAGGAATGAGGCTGGAAGGGCTTTCAAAGGATTTAAGATATAAGAATATAAACATTTGGAGGAGTGAGTCCTGCTGTGTTTTTTTAAATAAGGGTTAGTCCTATTATTTCATAATCATTCTATATTCAATTCTTAACTGACGATAAAAGGGAAACAAACAGAGCTCTAATGATGGTTGTCATCCTCCCTTACAAGGTCAGTGTAGAATACTTTTCATATTGTGGATCTGGGGTTAAACTTGGGCTGGTGCACCTTTCACTTTGGCCATCATCAAGCCAGAGCTTTAAGGCTTTGCAACCTTGTGAAACAAGTCTCAAAGAATTGTAGGATGACAAATTCTGTGCAACAGGGTGGGTTTATACACTTAAAGTGAGGGAGTTGACTTGTACCCCCTTATGCCCAAAGCTAGTGCTGATGAGATAGCTCAAAAAAGCAGAACTTTGCTTTAAAGGCAGGAAGAAAAGTAAATAGCATGTTTGGTTAATGCCTATTTCTGCTAGTGGAAGGCTGGTAAAGTTCAGGGGGGAAAGGCAGCAAAACAATTATCTTTGGATCATATTACAAAATATCAAATGAGGCTGGGTGCAGTGTCTCACGCCTGTAATCCCAGAACTTTGGGAGGCCGAGGTGGGTGGATCATGAGGTCAGGAGATTGAGATTGTCCTGGCTAACACAGTGAAACCCCGTCTCTACTAAACATACAAAAAATTAGCCGGGTGTGGTGGTGGGCACCTGTAGTTCCAGCTACTCGGGAAGCTGAGGCAGGAGAATGGCATGAACCCAGGAGGTGGAGGTTGCAGTGAGCCGAGATCGCATCACTGCACTCTAGCCTGGGCGACAGAGCAAGACTCTGTCTCAAAAAAAAAAAAAAAAAAAAAAAAAAAAAAAAAAAAAAAAAAAAAAATCAAATGACCATCTTTCTATAAAATCTTTTTGGGTTCCTGGGCAAATTTCTCCAGGGAAGTCCTTTTGAATCTATAACCACAGTAGTGTTTCTTCTCCTCTGGATTTGTTGTAGCAAACACGAAAATAAATTATAAGGCAGGACGAGAGAGCTCCGTGATATGCTATATACAACACCAGATTAAATACAATTTTACTGTGTTGGGTTCTATGTGATCTGTTAAACCTATGCTATGCGTGTACTTCACAAAGCATTTCCTTGCACCAAGATACCATTTGTAGTTTATGGTTATTTCCTTAGCAAGTTTGCCATTCCAGCCTTTCTACAGAAATATGACTTCCTGGGGCACCAGTGGTCCTCATCTGCAGTATAGTCACACATTGTTGTGTCACAATCAGTTGTGAGTTGGGTTCCAAATGATGTGTTTCTACTAATAAGTAAGGATCTGAAGTTTGTAAATGGTTGCCTGTTTTAGTAAATTAGACCTAGTTCAAGTTTGCTCTTATGAAAATGTTGCTTTCATTCACTTGCGTTCTGAAATGCTTGCCCGATTGAGACAACAAGGTGCAAACTTGCATAATCTTGATTAAGCCTCTGGGAACCAGCCCTGTATGTGAGCTGCTTCTATCATGTGTGTCCTGGTGGATGTAAGCCTGAGAATGGCCGTGCTATTCCATTGTTTCTATGAGAAACTCAGATATGAATTAACCCCCATCCAGGAACATAACCTCACTTCCAGGCCTGTTCACTCATCCATCCGCTCTACTGCTTCAATGACTCCTGAAGAAATTAAGCAAGGGCTTCCACTAACTATGGTCAATTTTATTTCTTCACATCTACTTAGAGGGCTGCATAACTGAAGTCATTCATTTGCTCACTCAACCAACAAACTTTTATTAAGTCCCTTTTTAGGTACCAATGCACTACTTCATAGGAGAGAGAGAATTTGCACCTGGTGATGCCTAAAAATTAAGTAGAATCTTGTTAGTTTGAGTAAGGGGCAGAGCATGAACAAAGACAGGAGGGAGAAATGGAGGGAGTTTCCACAGAAGGAAAAGAGTTCAGAGTGTCTAAAGGCCAGGGAATTTGGAGGTCTTGGAATGTATAGCTATACAGTTTGGAAGGATCCAACCAGATGCTTGATGGACCTAACTCAGCCCCCAGTAAATCAGAACTCAGAAGTGATGAACTGTATTTCAGGTCTCTATGATATGCATCGGTCTGTCTCAGTATGTACTCAATAAATTCCAACTGAACACATATAAATGTGAGTCTATTCATCACACAGAAAGACTAGCAGCAGCCCTAGTGCAGTTTTGCCCCTCTGATCTCTGATACTTGAATGCGGTGCTATTTTTCCACATTTAAAAGATTGAGATACAATTCACACCCCATAACATTCATTCAAAGTATATAATTCAGTGGTTTTCAGTTTAGTGACAAAGTTGTGTAACTTTCACCACAATTTAATTCCCAATCTAATATCCCCACATTTTTATCAATCCGAAAAAGAAACCCTGTACTCATTAGCAGTCACTTCATTTCCCGTCCTCCAAGCTCCTAGGCTAACCACTAATCTACTTTCTTTCCATCTCTATAGATTTACTTTTCTGAATATTGCCTATAAATTGAATTATATAACATGGAGCCTTTGTGTACAACTTCTTTCACTTAATATAATGCTTTCAAGGTCCATCCATGTTGTAGCATGTATAAATACTTTATTGCTGAATAATATTTCATTGTATGGAGATATATCACATTTTGTTTATTTACCAATTGATGAACCCTTGGGTTCTTTCCACATTTTGGCTATCATGAATAATGCTGCTATAAGCATTCATTTTGTGTGGACATATGTTTTTATTTCTCTAGAGCATACAGTTGGAATTGCTGGGTCATGTGGTAACTCTGTGTTTAACTTTTTGAGGGACTACCAAACTGTTTTCTACAGAAAACAGAAGCATTTTACAGTTCTACCAGAAATGTATGAGGGTTCCCATTTGATATGGCCTGGATCTGTGTCTCCACAGAATCTCCCCTTGAATTGTAATAATCCCCATGTGTCAAGGACAGGACCAGGTGGAGAAAAATTGAATCATGGTGGTGGTTTCCCCCATACTGTTCTCATGATAGTGAGTGAGTTCTTATGAGATCTGATGGTTCTATAAGTGGTTCTTCCCCTTTTACTCAGCACTTCTCTTCGCTGCTACCATGTGAAGAAGGATGTGTTTGCTTCACCTTCTGCCATGACTGTATGTTTCCTGAGGCTTCCCCAGCCCTGCAGAACTGTGAGTCAATTAAACCTCTGTTCTTTATAAATTACCCAGTCTCGAGTATTTCTTTACAGCAGTGTGAGAATGAACTAATATAGTAAATTGGTACTGGGAGTGGGGCACTGCTGTAAAGATACCTGAAAATGTCGAAATGACTTTGGAACTGGGTAACAGGCAGAGGTTGGAACAGTTTGGAGGGCTTATAAGACGACAGGAAGATATGCGAAAGTTCGGAACTTCCCAGAGACTTGTTGAATGGCTTTGAGCAAAATGCTGATAGTGATGTGGACAATGAAGTCCAGGCTGAGGTGGTCTCAGATGGAAATGAGGAGCTCATTGGGAACTGGAGCAAAGGTGACTCTTATTATGCTTTAGCAGAGACTGGAAGCATTTTGCCCCTGCCCTAAAGATCTGTGAAATTTTGAACTTAGATGATTTAGGGTATCTGGCAGAAGAATTTTCTAAGCAACAAAGTGTTTAAGAGGAGGCAGAGCATACAAGCTTGGAAAGTTTGCAGCCTGTTGATGTGATTGAAGAGAAGAACCTATTTTCTGGGGAGAAATTCAAGCTGGCTGCAGAAATTTGCATAAGTAACAAGGAGGTGAATGTTAATTACCAAGACAATGGGGAAAATGTGACCAGGGCATATCAGAGACCTTAATGGCAGCCCCTCCCATCACAGGCTTAGAGGCCTAGGAGGGAAAAATGGTTTTGTAGGCCAGGCCCAGGACCCCCCTGGTTTATGCAGCCTCAAGGCATGGTGCCCTGCATTCCAGCCACCTCAACTCCAGCCATGGCTGAAAGGGGCCAAGGTACAGCTCAGGCCATTGCTTCAGATGGTGCAAGCCCCAAGCCTTAGCAGCTTACACGTGGTGTTGGCTCTGCAGGTGTACAGAAGTCAAGAATTGAAGTTGAGGAACTTCCACCTAGATTTTAAAGGATGCATGGAAATGCCTGAATGTCTAGGCAGAAGTCTGCTGCAGGGGCAGAGTCCTCATGGATAACCTCTCCTGGGGTTAGAGCCCCCACACAGAGTCCCCACTGGTGCACTGCATAGTGGAGCTGTGAGAAGAGGGCCATTGTCCTCCAGATCCCAGAATGGTAGGTCAACCAACAGCTTGCACTGTGTGCCTGGAAAAGCCACAGGCACTAAACACCAGCCTGTGAAAGCATCTGGGAGGGGGACTGTACCCTGCAAAGCCAGAGGGACAGAGTTGCCCAAGGCCAGGGGGCTCACCTCTTGCATCAGCATGACCTGGATGTGAGACATGGAGTCAAAGGAGATAATTTTGGAAATTTAAGGTTTAATGACTGCCCTATTGGATTTTGGGCTCACATGAGGCCTGTAACCCCTTTGTTTTGGCCAATTTCTCCCATTTGGAATGGCTATATTTACCCAATGCCTGTACCTCCATTGTATTTAGGAAGTAACTAACTTGCTTTTGATTTTACAGCCTCATAGGTGGAAGGGACTTGCCTTGTCTCAGATAAGACTTTGGACTTGGACTTTTGGGTTAATGCTGGAATTAGTTAAGACTTTGGGGGACTGTTGGAAGGGCATGATTGTGTTTTGAAATGTGAGGACGTGGGATTTGGGAGGGGCCGGGGCAGAATGATATGGTTTGGCTCTGTGTCCCCACGCAAATGTCACTTTGAATTGTAATAATCCCCACATGTCAAGGACAGGACCAGGTGGAGACAATCAAATCATAGGGGCAGTTTCCCCTGTGCTGTTCTCATGATAGTGAGTTCTCATGAGATCTGATGGTTTTATAAGGGGCTCCCCACTTTGCTCAGTGCTCATTCTCTCTCCTGCTGCCCTGTGTGGAGGTTTCTTCTGCCATGATTGTAAATTTCCTGAGGCCTCCTCAGCCATGTGGAACTGTGAGGCAATTAAACCTCTTTTCTTTATAAATAACCCAGTCTCGGGTATTTCTTCATAGCAGCATGAGAACAGATTAATACACTATTTCTCTACACCCTCACAACACGTGTCATCATCTGTCTTTTTTATTATAGCTTTCTTAGTAGGTGGGAAATAGTATCTAATTGTGGTTTTGATTGTCATTTTCCTAATAACTAATGATATTGAACTTCTTCATATGTTTATTGACCATTTATATATCTTCTTTGGAAAATATCTGATTAGGTGTTTCACCCACCTTCTAATTGGGTTATTTGTATTTTTATTATTAAGTTAAAAGAGTTCTTTGTATATTCTGTATGCTAGATCTTTATCAGATACAGTAGTCCCCCCTTATTTGCAGGGGATACATTCTGAAACCCCCAGTGAATGCCTGAAATCTCAGTCCAAACCTTATATATATATATATATATACACACACACACACACACACACATACATACACACACACACACATATACACACACATATATTTTTTAAAATCTGATCACTGAGATGGCGAGTAAGTGGGAGGGTAGCATATACAGCATGGATACTCTGGATAAAAGGATGATGGATGTCTTGGGTGAGATGGATCAGACAGCACAACATTTCATCACTACTCAGAACTATGTGCAATATAAAACTTATGAATTGTTTGTTTCTGGAATTTTTCATTTAGTATTTTCAGACCATAACTGAAACTGTGCAAAGTAAAACTATGTGTAAGGGGAAACTATTGTATTTGGTTTGCAAATATTTTCTGTGATTCTGTGTGTTGACTTTTTACATTCTTGTTGGGGCCATTTGAAGCACAAAAGTTTTCAATTTTGGAAAGGTCCAATTTATCTAATTTTTTCCTTGGTTGCTTAGGGGGAGGCTGTTTTAAATGAAAGAATAGTCCATAGAAATGACCACTAGCCATTGGGGTCTGCTAGAGGTTAACATGTGGCTGGAATCCTAAGGCTGGAAAGAGTGAATTATCTTTAATCCTATTACTGGGTTTTAGAAAATGTTTTAGAATTAAATGATCATTATCTAGTTGCCAACAATTCTGTTGTTAACATGGTGTAGATAGAAGCCTGGACTAGAATAAAAAGGCTGTCACCTCTGGGTCTCCATTTTCAATGGCCTGGGATTGCAAGAGTAGCGTAGAAACCTGATGGTTGGACAAGAGCAAGGGCATTTTGCCGTGCTTAAAATCAGCTTTGAATTCAAGGGCTGATTTCTAACTCACTGTTTAATCCTTTGACCTTGATTTGAATCAAATTCCCATTTGAAAATAAAGAGCCTCCATTTAAAAACTTTTAACCAACATTTTAAACTGCGAAAATGTAAAATGTTAGTTAAAAATTGAAAAAGTTCAAAAGCCAAGAGAAAGTTGTTGGCAACTCTAGCTTGGGATCTTGCTGTGCATAACACAATGAAGGAATTTTGAAGGTTTTTAAATAAATGAGCTCATGGCTGTGGTGAGTGTGGGCCTTTGCTAATTTCTGCAATTTGCTCTGGAGGCTCTCTGTGCATCTGAGCACTTTATTCAGAGAATCTTCCACTTTCTGAGTTCGAAGGAATCTTAGAAGTCATCTAATCCAAACCCCCACCCCGTTTTCAAATCTGCTCTCCAACAATAAGTGGAATGTGGCAGAGAAAATGCCAGTAAGAACCATGAGGGGATGGGCGGCTTAAGGATGTTACGCCTGCTTCAGAAAGAATAGACACTAAAGGAAAGGAAATAAATGAAATGAGAAAGGCGGTTGAGTGAGAGCAAAATAAATAGGGTTTGCAAAGTCTAAGGAAGAAGGCCAGCTTTTGAGATTTAGTTGTGGAAAAAAAAATTCTATTTCTAAATTCCTGCCAGTTACACTTAATCACTCCCTTCTCTATGGTCCTGTCTCATTTTATGGACAGTTCTATTCTGGCACTGATCACTATCTGTTTTTCAGTGTGGTTATCTGTTAATATGTTTATGTGTCCCTCTAGGAGCCCCTGGAGAAAAAAAGCCATAGCCTTCCAGTGCCTGACTCTTAGGTCACTTCGCTGGCAGTATTGTGGCATGGCTACAAATATGGGCTACAAGGTCAACAAGGCTTGACTCTTGGCTTCAAAAACGCCACATTGGAAATCCCTCCTGGCTTTGACTGGTTCTGTAACCCTGGGCAAGTCACTGAACCTGAGCCTCATATGTGTGATGGGTGGAAATATATGAGTGACCTCACATGTAAAATGGGTGGAAATAATAACTCTCTTCTAACTCAGTTGCAAGGATGATAGCTGACCAGCGTGTTTGGTGCTTGGCAAATGATAGTTGCTGAGATTTGGATTATCACGCCTCAAGACACTCTTGTTGAGATTATTTGCATAGGGCAGGTAGAAGAGTCCTGGACCCACTGGAGGCAATACTCCAGCTGGCTGCTTATAGTGCTTAAATTGTTTTTAATTCTTGAGCCTCATAGTAATGACTTCTTAACTCTAGTCATCAACTGGTCTACTTAGGTTCAGTATACTTAATAGTACATAACTCTGTTGTTATTCGGATCTGTTTGATTTCATTCACCTATCCATTAGTCCAAGAGGACAGGTCAGATTTCACCAGTGCTGCACTTCAGCTGCTGCCTGGGGAGACAATGGGTGGAAGTCATCCTGATGAGTCAGGAAGCAAACCTGTGCTCCCTGTTCACTTACAGGGCCCTACTGGGAATCACTTTTACCTTTAGGGGTCTTTAGGTAGTTTAGTCAAAATGGCAGGCTTTTCCGTTATTGGTAATCGTAATCCTGATTGCTGTCACAAATCATTTCTTCACTATGTGAATCCATGTCTACTCTCTGCTAGGTGTTAGAATTAAAGGGTTGAAAGAGATCGTCTTTTCCTGAAAGAACACACAGTATAGTATAGAAGACTTGAGAATATAAGATAGTATGGTGAGTGTTGTTGTTGGGGAAGCATATTAGGTGTCGTAAGAGCACAGAGGAGGGGCATCATTCTCTTCTTTGGGACTTTTTAGAAAGCTTCCTAGAGGACTTGCCCCCTGATCTAAGTCTTGAAAGAGAACCCAAGTTGTCAGACAAAATCAAGAAGGGAAATTCAGCCCAATCAGAGGTAATAGCACGTACAAAGGCAAGAAGGTGGGAGATGAGTTTGGCCTATAGTGTAAGATGTGAGGAGGAGAGCAGAATGAGAAAATGAGAATAACAATAGCAGCTAATAATAACATAGCACCTACCATGTATTTGGCACTGTGCTCACTATTTAGTAGTTAATAACTCATTTAAATGTCAAAACAAGAAAGCTAATAATTTTAACAGCTAAAATTTGATGAACTCACCTCACACACCAGGCATTGGTATGGGTGGGTTTTGTGTACTATCTAATTTAATCTTTATTATTACCCCCTATTTCCAGATCAGGCAACTGATGTCGAAAGATATTTAAGTTACGGTCCCAGGCCACATAGATGGCAATTGGCCGAGCTGGGATTTGAACCCAGAGATTGTCTGATTCTTGATCACTAGACTACAGAGGCAGCTTTTTTCTTTCTGTGCCTGTTGGGCAGACTATATCACAATGAAAAATGATCTCACATTAGGTCAGTTTCCCTGGACACTAATTCAGCCTCCTAAAATTCTTTTTGAAATAAGGTGGGTCATAATAAAATAACACATGCCCAAATGGACCCTGAAGTCAGCAGACAGGTGAAAACTGGTTATTCCTGGAGAAGAATTTGTCTGTGCAGAAGTGAAGAGAATTCAGAAAATGTTATTCTGCATTCATGAGAAACTCCAGGGTCCTGCAATGTTTTTGTAGAAACACTAAATTCCCGTCTGGCCAAAGTAAACAGAGCATCACAAATTGGGTTCCAGTGCCAGTGGTGAGCTCTTTGTACAAAAGAGCTCACTCTTCCTTCCAGGCCATCAAAAGCCAATTTCCTTCCTGACAAAGCTTGCACTGTTAACCTAGGTTGCATCCAGCTGCATTCCCCTGCGATTTGTGAGACCACCTCTGCGACTCTAATTGTGGCTGAGACTTCAGCTCCATTTGTAAGTACACCTGGATTCTGGCCCTGACTCTCACAGTGATTAGTTGTGTGACTATAGGTAAGTCCCTTAACTTCTCTGAACTTATTTTCCTCATCTGTCATGTGAAGCTATTAGTACCTTGCCTCCCTCACTGGATTGTGGGGGATAAAATAAGGCATTACGTAGGGTGGGGTTTTGAGAATGTAAAAACGTGAAACAAAATAAGAGGTGATTTTTCTTCTCCATCAATTTGGCTTGTCTCCTGCATTGACTTTTGAAAAACTCACTAAGGGCAAGAACAAAACCTTTTCCTTACCTTTTGGGAACTTGTCAATATGATTCTTTTAGCCTTGCTGAGCATTTGCCGAAAGGACATCTTTGTGCTTCGGGCAGCTTCTTTATTAGGCCTTAGCAGCTGCTTATTTCTTTCATATTATTATGATTTCATTTTGTAGAAGTTCTGTAGAGTGCTTTACTGACCACCCACCCCCCTGCCCATCTTTGAAAACAGTGACATTTGGTTGTCTTCAGAGCTCTTAAATAGTAGCAGAGGCCCCAAGCAGGCTTGAGTGGATTCCTTTCACTTGTGTGTATGAACTCACTAGTGGCAGTAATTAATGGGGAAGATGGGCTTTGTAAACTGAGGACAAGTGAGTGAGTCATGGCACACAGGCTGACCCCCCTCACCTGGGCAGCCTCTGAGTACACCTGCCTCAGATCATTAAAACCCCCTGTCCAATTGACATAGTCTGACTGCCTCTGCTGGTAGGGGTGAACAAAGCTGAGCATTTACTGGCTGGAGTGCAGGGATGAATGGCTCTTCGGCCAGGCCTGGTCCAGACAGCTGCTCATGCAGAGGGATTCCAAATGAACATGTTTCTATTTAGAACGTACATGTTTTGATTGAATCTGAAGAAAAGCATGAGGTAGCGCTCTCTTTGGAAAACAAACTAATTATGTACTCCTATGTTGGCTGGTGGTTGGAAGCCGGGCATGTCCACAAGAGCACTTCATGGAAAGAATTTTCTTCCCTGTTGAACATGAGACGCTTCTTTAGCACCACAGCTGATGCTTTTTGAAAATCACATGGTGGATAGCTGAAAAGAATCCTTTAGGGAAACCTTCAGCACAGTAAATGTTCTTTTTATATTGGGAATTACCACCACACAAGTTTTTTTGTTTTCTTAATTTGGATTGGTATCTTCTGGGTTTTCCCTGGAGTTTGGATACGGGGTCTACTCAGGTGATTTGCTGTCTTGTATGCAGTTGAAAATTTGCAGGGATGCAAGAGCTGGTGGACCAAGTGACACCCCAACAAGTTATTGGACTGAACCATTTGCATTTCCATTCAGGTCATGCTGTCTCGGCCAAGCTGTTGACTTAGCGCTGTTGTGACTTGGGTGGCTTTGACTCTTCCATTCAGGCTTTAGAAACATCATTGAGTTAACAGGCCACACACCAATTCACCCTTCTCCCTCCCTACTCTTCAATCCCTTTGTGTTACATAAGGAGGCCTTTCCTTGCTACAAAAAGGTAGCAGGCCTAAGGTTCCATGAGCTCTGTGCCCCTTATACCACCCCCAATTTAGGCTTTGTGCAAGGCTGCTTTTGTTTCCCTCCAAGAATTAAAAGTTAATTGATACCTCAAATGGATGCTGGTCACAAAGCATTTCACCATCCAATGCAGTCCTGCATCCCATTAGATTAACCCTCTTCCACAGTCCATTGTAAATAAACATCCCACAACCACACACAAAAAAAGCTTACCTACCTGAAACGTTGTATTCATCTGAGTTCTGCAGTGGGGCTAAAATTCTATGACAATGTCACTGGGTTAATTAATTTAGATTAATGACTCTTGGAGCTCTGTTTTCCTTTGCCTTCCCTCTTTGTCACAGACTGCTGAACAAGTATTTCCAAATGTCTGAATTTATCAGGCTATCCAGAGTTCTTCCAGAGATGGGTAGTCATCTCAGCCCTCGACCTTTAATTGTAATACTACATATCCTCCTAAATGATCCTGATATGATAATCCAGTATGCATGGACTGTATATTCATACTGTTCTTCTAGTGAGTTTATTTTCAGAGGAAAGAAACACATGAATTATTTTTCCAAACACGGAGGAAAAAATTTCTATGAGATCAACTGAAAGCGCAGTGAAATGGACTCAATTAAGTTGAGAAAGAAATAAAGAGCACCCGAGTTAGACTTTTGCTGTTACCCTGAGGTGCACAAGCATACATGCCAATGACCTGACAGGTACTGGCAGAATACAGTCTTCAATGAGATGTTCTGCAGTTTTGAGGCTTAGATAAATATAAATTGTTTTTCACGCTAAACAGACTTTCCCCATTACCTAGTTTCTGTTCACCTTCAGCTAAGGCCACACAGATAGAATAATTTTTGTTGCCATTAGAAGAATGTTTTTTTTTTTTTTTTCTGTCAGTCAAGCTAATTAATTCAGTCGTGTGTTGGAATGACGATGGAAATACATATTTTATCAGCGTCCCTATTTCTATTACAGATGGTCCTACTTACTGCATCATACTTCCCAAACACCTCTTAGAGTATGAGAGTGAAACCATGACTTCTCCAAAGAAGATATACAAATGAAGAAGATATACAAATGGCCAACAAGCATATAAAAAGATGCTCAACATCATTAGTCATTAGGAAAATGCAAATCAAAACCACAATGAAAGATTACTACATACCTACTAGGATGGCTATTATCAAAAAGTCAGACAATAACACGTGTTGGCCAGGATGTGGAGAAATTGGACCCCTCTTACACTGCTGGCAGGAATGTAAAAAGGTACAGCCACTTTGGAAAACAGTCTGGCAGTTCTTCAAAGCGTTAAACACAGTGTTATCATATGACCCAGCAATTTCACTCCTGGGCATATACCAAACAGAACTGAAAATATTATGTCCACCCAAAAACTTATACACATGTTTATGCAGCATTATTCATAGTAGCTAAAAGAGGAAAACAACCCAAATGTCCATCAATAGATAAATGAATAAACAAAATATGATATATCCTCACAATGCAGTATGACTCGGCCACAGACAGGATTGAAGTACTGATATGTACTATAACATGGGTGAACCTTGAAAACATTATGCCAAGTGAATGAAGCCAGTTACAAAAGGGTACATATAGACAAAATATTCAGAATAGGTGAATCTGTACAGACAGTAATTAGTGTTTTCCAAGGGCTGGGGGAAGTAGAAAATGGTGGTGGTTATCGTGAGTGATGGCTAAGTGATGTAGAGTTTCTTTTCTGAAAATATCCTAGAATTAGTTGTGGTGATGGATGCACAATTGCAAATATACTAAAAGCCATTGAGTTGCATACTTTAAATAGGCAAATTGTATTGTGTGTGAATTATATTTCAAAGAAGTGGTTAAGAAATTAAAACTATGACTTTGGACTTAGAGAAGCAATATTTTATCTACCACATTCAAAACCATAAGAAAAACTAAAATAAGCTAAAAGCAAGAGAGCCATGTACGATTTTCCTTGAAATGGGCATTAAAGGGCCAAAGCATTTGAATGTGGCTCGATATTTTTGTTATTTTCCTTTAGTCTGCATTTAGATGAAAACAACTCAGCCCATATTCGTTTTTAAGTTATGCTCAAAATAGTATTTGTGATGCTGCTGAATTCTAGTTGTATCTCGGATTTGTAAGTTTTCCTGTTATCGGTTAAAGTAATGGTATAAGGATATGTTGGTGGGTTGAACTTTTCAGCCTTAACAACAAACAGTTTCACTGAATGGCAGTCAAGTTTTTCAAAGCTCTAGATTGGCAATGAGAGACACTAAGATTAGCATACGAACATGTTTAATCGTGAAACAAACTGAATATTTTCTTCCGTAAGGAGAATAATCACCTGCACTTGTATACCTGAAGTTGAAGCCATTGGAAACACCACGTCCTTTCCTCTGGAACCAGTCTCCATTTGCTCAGAAAAATGAGCAGTCCTGTCACTCTGGCACAAAAACTGATGGCAGAGGCGTGCCCAGCCCACTGATTACTTCTCAGTAATAACAGTGACTAATGTTTTTGAGGTCTTGCCATGCATCATGTACTGTCCTGAACGATTTACACAAATCATTATTTAATGTTCTCAACCCTATGGCATAGATTTTATGATCATCTCTACTTTACAGATGGTGAACTGAAGCACAGGACTGTAGCGCATAAGGTCACACATCTACCAAGTGTCAAACCTGAGATTTGAACCCAAGTCTGTGTGATACAGAGTCCTGTCCTTAGTCATACTGTCGTCGTACCCCATTAGCTTTTTTTATGGTTTTTTTTTTTTTTTTTTTTTTTTTAAATGTGGGAGAGTGTCCCTAATCCTCTATGCCTTTAGTAGTGGTTCTCAGCTAGGGGCAATTTTGCCACCCAGCAGACATTTGAAAATGTCTAGAGACATTTTTGCTGGTCATAACTGGGGGTGGGGGTGGGGACGGAGGTGGGGGTGGGGAATGCTACTAGATGCTGCTAAAGCAGAGGATCAATTACAGTAGAAGTCCCAGAAGCTGCTAAACAGAGGATCAATTACAGTAGAAGTCCCTGAAGCTGCTAAACAGAGGATCAGTTACAGTGCCATGCTGAGTCATTTTGGAGCCTGAAACAAAAGGAACATTTAGGAATATTGATCTTACCTATATTTAAAATTTTGATATTTTGTTCATCATGGGGCACTAATTTAGATGTTTTCAAAATACTTAAAGATATTACTTATCTTGATTAATGAGTTTTTTTGGTGTCCTCTTAAATTTCATGCCCAGGGCAAGTGCTTCATTCACTTCACCCTAGTTGTAACACTACTGCTGAATGGCCTACAGTGCATAAGATAGCCCCTGAAACTAAGAATTGTCCAGTCCAGAATGTCAATAGTGCTGAGGTTGAGAAACCCTGGCCTGAAGTACTGGAAGAAGTTTCCCCATGGATGGGCAAAGGGAGAATAAAAGGGAAGCACATAATACAAATCATAATAATAGCCGCCGTTTACTAAACTATTACTCTAATCTACAGACTGCTGCGCATGTGTTCGTGTTGATCTGTCTTTTGTCATACCCACCCTGGGAGCCACTAGGCTGCTCTGCCCTCTAGCATCAGAGTTGTCCACTAACCATTAATTAGGTCATTGAACTGCACTTGCATCGGGTCACAGAAAACAGTGCACCATATTGCTCCAACTATAAGTGTAGAATGGGTTTTGTTTCCTCCAACAACAAAAATATGTTTTAAATCTCCTTGAAGAAAATCAGCCTAATACATTTGGGAGCCATTTTGCTGAAGACTGTCACTGACATAAATTTTGGAGCTGCCGGAAGACACAATCAGTTGTTGCAAATCAAGTGTTCCAGCGTATCTTTTCTGACGTGAGTTAATGATTTGATAAGGAGTGTCAACTTGGTTTTAAACCTCACAGATATTCTTATAAAACACTCCTGTACTTGCTTGCTGCTACTCAGAATTAGTAAGCAATGGGGTGCTGTGGAAAGCTGGAGGGCCTCAAGGGTGGACTGACCTAAATTCAAGCTGCTTCCACTATTTGCTAGATGTATGACCTTGGGCAAATTAGTTAACATCTCCAGGTCACAATTTTCAAGGCATGGCGATGATAATATTACCTAACAGGGTGTAGCGTTGGTGTGAGATTTAAAAGCAATAGTAGGTCTCTTCTTTCCCTTGAAAAGTGTATTAGGAAAAAGTAAAAGCTGTGTTGTTCTGATATTTTAGAAATCTAAAACTCACTTCTATTTGGGGAAAATAAACTAGATTTCATCATCTTTCACTGAAAATAATAATATTAATAATAGTAAAACACATGCAACTTGAAAAGTTCTTTGAAGTTTTCGCTATGAAAATCCACTAGAACATCTTTCCTCCCATGCCTCCCCATCGTTTTAAGGCTAGCAAGCTGTTAATTTGTTTCTCCAGTTTTTTTCTGAAGTGGGTCTTCACCTTACTCCTAAAGCCATCTGGGCTGGTTTAGCTCAGTCAGAGCCCAAAGCTAATGAGGCCAAGGTCAGGGCTGCATCCCCGTGGGGAGCAGTTAGCTTGGCTCCCTTCTTTGGCCATACCCTGTTTCCCTAACCCTACCAGCTGGCTTTCCACCACGTGTTTGTTTTAAAGCGGGGGGGTGAGAAGGAAGGAGTGTGGCGGTGGACCCTCGCTACTAGCAACAGCTGAAAGCCTGGGTCTTTGTATGAAAAAGGTGGCACATGAAAACCAATCCCCAATTCCACTGGGCCTTGAAGACAGATGATTGGCACTGATGGTCATATAAAGGCAATGATCACGGTACAGATTATAATTATTTTCTTTCTAATGTATCCCCTTTTCCCTGACTGACCCCGTCAGAGAGTGGCAGCCACTTCCTGATACTCTACCATGGTCCTTGGTTGTTTAGGACAACATAACTGATGCCTGCTGTTGTCAGCAATGCCATGGCAAGAACCTTCTGTGAAGGTTGCAACAAGGTTAAATGTTGGGAAGAGGTTCTTGTTAGTAGCATCCGGTTACTGTTGCTATGATACATTTGGTGTATTGATGGCAAGGCATTAACAAAAACCCTCTGTCGTCCAAGGTGGAGACAGTTTTTCATCCGGCTTTTGATTTAGCTTCTGTTGCATGTGTCTTTTAAAGGGTATTTGCTAACACACTACACCTGTATCACGGAGCAGCACATGTTTTATCATTTTGGTTGTAAACAGAAAATTATCAGCCAAGGTCCCCAGTAAAGAGACAGTTTCTGCTAGGACTTCTTACCTATTTCATTCATTAGTATCAAAACAGAAATGAAACCAGTTTAAAACTTTTCAAAAAAAATATCTAAATTGTGCTCAAATGTCTTCTGTGTGCACAGGATATGGACCTTCTGCTTCTTTTGGCGGCCATTTATGATTTCAAGGCATTGCCTGAAGCAAGAGATGTAAGAAAAGCAGAACTATACTCCTTATGAATAAAATTATACACAGCTCAGGCTAAGGAAGTGTCAGAAGGAAGGGCTAATGAGTGCTCAAGAATATTTCTAGACATAGCTTTTTATTAAGAAAAATTTCTGACATGTAAAAAACTAGATTGATATCACGAGCCCTCAGGTTCCTCTCATTCAGTTTTCACACCTTCTCTGTTTCATCGCTTTCTCAACTCACCTCCCTGCTTCTTGACTATTTTGAAACAAACCTAAGATGTGTCATTCCATGCATGAATACTTTAATAGATATTCCTACAACATTAACACTTCAAAAACACTTTAAGTAGATGTGTAGTATGGCAGAAAATACTGTGATGAGAGAGAAATCTCATCCTGAGTAGTGTCAGCTCTCCTGGTATCACACTTTTGGGTTACAGAAACTTTTAAAATCTAAAGAAGTGACTGGAGGGGTCAGAAGGGAACAGAATGTTTAGGGGTCTTCAGAGGACTGTCACTAGATGAAGCAAAGGTACTGGCACCCAGGTGAATATTCTGGAAGAAGTCTACCACTAAGTTGTCCTGCAGCCTACAGCTGAGAAGAAGTCAAAAAGAAAAGTTGGATAAATGATAAGAAGAGCAACTCATCAAAAAGAGTGTATCAAGTGAGATTTGAACATGTTGCTGCTTTGTCTTTAAAAGTTGCCCCCAGATCATGATAATAGTCATTAACATTTGAGCACTTACTATGTACCATGTGCAGTTCATGGATTATCTCTTGTAATCTTCGAAATATCTGTGATATATATTGAAGTTATCCCCATTTTACAGATGAGGAAACTGAGGTCTGGAGAGACCTGAGGGCAAAGCAATGATTGGGATGTAATCAGTTTGACTCCAGTGCCGTTACTTGTAACCACTATGTAGCCCTGCCTTTCAACCAGCTTTGAAAGTCATAGGTTAATGGTCAATAAGATTTAAAATTTGAATAGTCATACACTTATGGGCACTGAGACTTATCTGAATGTCAGCTTAAGTTCATTCCAGGTTATTTGGAACACATGCCTCTATTCGTTCATTCATTGATTCACTCATCCATTCAGCAAACATTATATGAGCACCTACCACTCAAGTATATGCTAGACCCTGCAGTACACCAGGATCTCTCCTGCCTAAGTGGATTATTGAATGCAAACTCTTTTCGCTTTAGGGTGAGTGTATCTGTTTTAAAATGAAGACTGTCAAAGTTGGAATGTGCAGTCACCTGGACTTTTGCTTGTAAATAACAGAGACCTACTTTAGCTAGCTTAGGCAAAAAGGAAAATTTTATTCTAAAGACGCTGGGGTTCTCAAGGAACCCAGGGGTAAGAATGCAGCTAGGCTTGACCTGGAACCAGACACTGTGTTATTGGTCAGGACTTTTCCGTGTCTCACTCCATCTCATCTGTGCCCCTTTCTGCATGTCAGCTTGATTCTTTCTTTCTCTGCTCCCCAGGCTATATGACGGCAGATGGCTATCTCTATTATCTCTATGAATACAGATTACTCATTCTCTGATAGACTAAATAGCCTTATCTGTAAAATAGATTGTTCAATTCCAATGATAAAATGCATGTGGAAATGATTTGTAAGTGGTAAATGAGTATAAAAATGTTGTTGATCATTCTTATTACAGGACTCAAAATGGAATTTTCACCTCGTGTCTGTATTCGTATTAGAGGCTCAGCTACCCAGAGTGAAACCAAATCTCCCTTAGTCTCAATTCCAAATTCACGGACAGCTGCCCACTTCTAGACCAGTTGGATGTGGTCAAGAAGGCGGCCGTGTTGTACAAACATGGCTGCAAGAGGATTGAAGAGGGAGGGGACAATTCCAAGGAAAGGAAGGGAAAGGGGAGGCTATGAAGACAAACTAATAGGCATTCAGTGAAGGAACTGGTAACAAGTACTATAGAAGCACATTAAATTACATGCATTCAAGTTTCTTATACTTCCTTCTGGGATGAAAATTAAGAAGCCAAATAAAATATTACTCAAATATCTGCAAGGGGTTGACAGGTACAATCATGGCAATTATTATACAACATACATGTCATAGTTTCAAATGCCTTGTCTTTTGCCTAGATAGAAACATTTGAAGTTAATGTTGGATTAATGTCAATCCAATATTGACTTTTGCAATCCAATATTAGATTACAAAATCTAAAATATTCTCACTGCATATATCCCGTGGTCAATTGTGCCTTCTTTTATTTTAGGTGCTTACAAGTCCCTGAATAGGAGAGGAAATTTGTAAGCCTTATGCTTAACCAAGTTCTTCTTTTTTAAAAAATATTTTCAACTTTTATTTTAGATTCAGGAAGTACATGTGTAGATTTGCTACATGATCAAGTTCTCGAGACTGCAAAAGCAATGAGCTCTTTGCTTTCTGCAACTAGGGGAATACAATGAATGCCTTTCACACAAACAGATACATGTATTTATCCCTTAGCACTGCTAATTGTGATTTCAAAAATAAAATTCTAGCTCCAAATTATATTCAGACTTGTTCTAGTAATAGCTCCCAAATATGCACTGCATTCATGCAATTAGTGTGTTTCACTTTTTAGCATTAGCTATTTTTTTTATTATACTTCAGAAATAATACCGCACACCACCAGGCACAATGGCTCACACCTGTAATCCCAGCACTTTGGGATGCTGAGGCAGGCAGATCACCTGGGGTCAGGATATGAGGACCAGCCTGGCTAACATGGTGAAACCCCGTCTCTACTAAATATACAAAAATTATCCAGGCATGGTGGCAGGCACCTGTAGTCCCAGCTACTGGGGAGGTTGAGGCAGGAGAATCGCTTGAACCTGGGAGGCGGAGATTGCAGTGAGCCAAGGTAACACCAATGCACTCCAGCCTGGGTGACAGAGTGAGACTGCATCTCAAAAAAAAAAAAAAAAAAAAAAAAAAAAAAGAAAAAAAAAAAAAGATAGTACCACATACAATATACTCCTTCTTTGCCTGTAATCATGTTGTTTGTTTAAACTGGGAGAAAATCTCATTCCCTAGATATGATGGTGATTTTCATCTATTTAAAACAGTTTTTCACCAGTGAGATGTAAGCAGTTACAACAATGTGTTCTTGAAACTGGCATAGGCCATTGATGGCCTCGAATATTTGGCCAGTGGGATCTGGTGGCAGTTAAGATGCAGTCTACATAAAATTGAACAGGCTGTCTGTGTTTCCTTGTCCTCTTTTGGGAAAGACGCATCTTTTGTCAGAAGAGGGGGAGGTTCAACTGCACAGGAAGGAGTTGTGTGCAAAAAGGCGCTGACTTTTTAGTTTAGACTCATGAAAAGTCATTGATGGGACGCATGTAAATAAGGGTTGCAGGGTCAGTCCTTCAGTTTCAAAGCCAGAATGATGCTTAACATTCCAGACCATGGCCTTCAGCAAAGCACCAGGAGCCTCTTCAAAGGTCACCTTTGCCCTGTTCCCACCCTGTTAACACAAGGTGGAAATTCTATTTTGAGTCCTGTAATAAGAATGATCAACGACATTTTTATACTGATTTACCATTTACAAATCACTTCCACATGCATTTTATCATTAGAACTGAACAATCCATTTTTACAGATAAGGCTATTTAGTCTATCTGAGAATAAGTAACCTGTCAGTGATTGCAGAGCCAGTAAGTCATGAAGCCAGAACTGAAATCTAGGATTTTGGCCCCAAATCCTTTTCTTTCCCCAGCATACACACGTTACTTCTCCAATGGGTGTGTGTTGTTGACAAATCTCCAAGCTAAAGGATACCATGTCTTCCTGTCTCAAGGGAACTGGAGAAAAGGTTTAAAGACAGTTGTGAAAAGTAGGGATGAGGAAGTTGATACCTCACAGCCCAAAGTTTAATTTGGTAAACGAGTGACCACAGTTAATGATCGTTCAGTTTCCTCACAATTACATTAAAACACACACACACACACACACACACACACACACACACACACTTTGGGGCTTTTAAGAAGTGACATGCAGAAAAAAATAGAGCCTATTCACATAAGATGTTTGAAGACCTTCATTAGTATTGACTTACTTAGCTCATCTTCCTGTCCTTCCTCCCCCAACAAAAAAGTGGGAAGGACATTGGGAGGTTAAAATCTTCTTTAATACAGATTTTTTTTTTTCCAGATGTATCTAAACAGCAGATCAAGGAACAGCAGATCTAGGTTTGAGAAACTTCACATTTCCACTTTTAAAAACCAGGCTCCATTTTACTGGTTTTAAAACGATTTGATTCACAAACACTTGACAGTTTTCTTTAGGAGCACTGTGATAGTGTGAAGAGGGATAAGCCTGTAGCTCTTCAATGTTTTTCTTACAAGTTTATGTTTGCCTTTCTCAGTTATTCTCTGCCTTGTGGATGGTGCCACAAAGCTGTCTGTCTGATTTTTAATAATGAGCAGGAGTACATTAGTGGCACATACCCATTTTAACTCCTGCCTTGCAGATTCTTAACTAGAGACTCCACCCAGGACACAGCCAGGATATGCTATTGAACTTCTCTAGTTGTTGTAAACATTAAAGATAAATACCAACCTCACTTTGCCCCCTCCCCCTCTGGAAAAGGAAAGTTATGGTGCTTGTGCAGTCAGAATTTTCTATACATAAATGTGAATTGAAAATGACTAGATTTTAATGGGTGATAATAGCAGCATTATAGTCAGTCAGTGGCCTCTTGAGCATGTAGCAGAGTAGTTTGGTTGATACATTCCCACCTGAACCAAACACTGTTATCTTCTTATTTCTTACACCCTTTCCCACTCACCTGGAACCAAACACTTCCCTTTGTTGTATCTTATCTAGGAACAAGGAAATGCCACTAGCTACAGGTAAATATGACCTTTGTGAACTGACAGAAGCCTTCCTCAGTGGGATGGCTTGGAGCTCTGGTTTCTGACATGAGATTCATTTCAAAGTGGCCTACCCAGAGTTTATACTTAACCGTGGATTTGTTGGTAGTTTCTGGTGATTTGGTGATGCAATTATGCCTGATGCTAATAAAAGCCGTATCACATGGATTTATAGAAATTTTGTTAAAATTTCTTAAAACAAGGAGTCAACTCCTATAACATTCAAAGATGTAATCGGTGTTTGTGATGGAAAATAGTACTGACAGCTAAATTGATACCTTTTAGATAATAAATAAAATGTCATCAAATTCATATATTTGGCATGTTACAAGTAAAGATGAATAGTTGTATAAAAATTGGATTGCCAGATAAAATACAGGATGCTCTGTTAAATTGAATTTCAGATCAACAAAAAATAACTTTTTGGTGTAAGTTTCCCCTTGCAATATTTGGGATCCATTTACACTAAAAACAAAAATCGTTATCTGTAATTCAGATTTAACTGGGCATCCTATAGTTTTATTTTCTAAATCCAGCAAGCCTAGTAAATAACTCCTATTTTCCCATGACATGAAGCCACCAGATCAAATAGCAATTGTTCTTAACACACAGATCAATTGAAGTAAGCCTGTTACTAATGGGCAACTGACTGGAAAGGAGTATGTTTCAGCAGAATCTCTATTAGTCTATTTTACAAATCATATCAGAATCCTGCATAAAGAGGTATATGGTTTTTTTCATTCTCTGAGTTTGATGATTACATATTGTGATCAATCATACAGCAGCAGACGGAGTCTTGGAACAGTGTGTCCTCCAGCTGTGGCAGAGAGCCAGGCAGCAATTAGGAAGGATTGCAAGAGCTTACCAGGCATGTTTGGATTTCTTTTGCTGCGACTAGAAAAGACTACAGAACTTTAAAGGTGATTAGTCCAGAATACTCCACGGTTTCAGTCAGGATCAAAAACATTTATAGTGTTCCTTGAACTGCCTTTATGTAAAGAAGATTTTAGGATTATTTTCTGAGAGGAGTAATTAATAATGAGAACAGTCATAGCAGCAGCAGCAGCAGCAGTTGCTATTTGTTGAAGGTCTACTATGGGCCAGGCACTGTGGTCAGCTCCTGACTTCCTGTTGGACTCTGGCTAATTCTGGCATCTAACTCAGGTATAAGTTTTAGCCACTCTGCTGAATTCCTTTAATAAATTACTGACTTTATACAGAAATATATCAATTTAAAACATGGGCCGTGCTCTCACAGGCTACTTATATATCTGTGGTGTGGATTAATGGAAGAAAGAGAGTGCTTTGGGTTTCCAGAACTCACTCAAAGGGTAATACTAGTTTAGGGACATTGCGCTTTAAAAAGTCAAGAAACCGTTGTGAAGAAATTAATCTGGTTTGACTATTTTATTCTCTACCTCATTTCAGAAAGTATTTAAGGCAATTCATTCACTTTAGTGCTAATTTATATTCTGTTAAAATCATGTTTTTGCAATTTTGCTGGAACTGTGCTACTATTTAGCAAACCCTTCTAGAGCATCTCTGTGCTTGGCTCCTGCTTTCAAGGAGCCAAGGTAAAACAAAATTCGAGACAGGTAAGACAAAATTACCACCAAGTTTTCCTCTCAAAGACTTGAAAATAGGCTGGGCGAGGTGGCTCACACCTGTAATCCCAGCATTTTGGGAGACTGAGGCAGGTGGATCACCTGAGGTCAGGAGTTTGAGACCAGCATGGCCAGCATGGTGAAACCCTGTCTCTATTAAAAACACAAAAATTAGCTAGGCATGGTGGCGGGCGCCTGTAATCCCAGCTACTCAGGTGACTGAAGCAGGAGAATTGCTTGAACTCGGGAGGCGGAGGTTGCAGTGAACTGAAATCACACCACTGCATTCCAGCCTAGGTGACAGAACAAAACTCCGTCTCAAAAAAAAAAAAAAAAAAAAACCTTGAAAATAATCCAGAGATTAAATCTCTTCCAATACAACCTGAAAAAAGAAGAAAAACAATATAAAATATTCAATTTTCCTCCATCCTTTGCCCCAATTCAGAAGTTTAGCCTTTTGCAAGATGGGGGCAGTGATCTCTTCCTTGTTTTCCACTTTATACCTCTGAGCTCAGGGTGTTAGCACCCTCTGGGCTTCCCTCCCTTCAAGGAAGAACTGGCTGCACTTTGTCAGCTGCCCCTTTTGCTTTTGTCAGCCATCTAGGACAAAAAGGAATTGTGAATTTTTGATGACTACTCCTCCAAGAGCGAATCTGATGGCCTGCCCTCAGGTGGGAAGATGAACCTCTTGATGGATAATCTTGCTCAACCAGATGGCCCTCCCATTAGATTACCTTCAAGGTGTGCTGGCTCCTGCCTTTCCTCCTAAACTCAGTTTGAAATCCCGCCAACTTTCTAGATGAGGAGATTGATTGAGGCTCAGAGAAAAGAAGGGACTTGCTGTAGGAAATATACCCAGTTAGTCACAGAAGCAAAACTGGCCCCTGTGTCTTCTGATTCCTAGGCTAAAAGTTTTGGTTTCATACTGTGAAGCTTCTTCCTGCCTTCAGACTTAGTTTGGGTCCTCACAGTCTCCTCTTTGGTCTAGAACTGTATTCAATAGGGTCTCTAGTAGAGTATAGCCATCATTTACCAAGAACAGAAGCATGTCTAGTGAGGGTCTAGAAATCAACTATGTTATCTTCAGGTTAGAGAGCTTTCGTACCGAAAGATAAACATTTGAAGCACAAGTTAAAATAACACTTTCCCACCAAAACAGTTAGTGGTTTGTTATTATTCCTGTGGAAATACCCTGAAAATGTTTTTTGAAGTTCTTTGCAAGAATAAACCAGAGAGCTGAGGAGGGGGAGGCACAGTAATAACTAGGTACAAGAAATGGTATTGCAGAATGTAGATTATGACTGGGAAACTATAATAACTCAGTCCCTTCTGTTGCCTAAGAGGAAGCTGTGTTTCTCTTTAATTGAGTTTTTCATATACGTTTTCTGGAGATAGTAATCAATCTCTGATTTTATCTAAGCTGTCCTTGAATGAATCTGAAACTGTAGCTATAACAGTTTGAAAACAGCCACACAGAGAAAAAGACAACCAGAACAGTTATTTGGTAATGTAACGCATAAACCGAACTGAATTTGTGTGATATTTTGTAGATCCTCCTTTGGTCAGGCAAGCAAGGATCAATAATTAACATTTCCCAAATGCCTTAAAATTATTCATTGATCACAATAGCACATCTGTAAAGACATTTCCATATGAGAAGCATAAGGCTCTGATCTGTTTAGATCAGACCACCTGGTCCCCAATTGGCAGCCCCCAATTTACAAATGAATCATGTCATGTTCCAGACGTTAGTATGTAAGTCAGTTGGAAACCTGGGGCATGCTTCACCATAGAAGCAATATTATTTATGATGATTAGTTTCTTAGGCTAACTGGCAAACACTATTGCCTTTCAATTATACCATGAATTAGCTTACAAGTCTATTTAAATCATGGTGTAATTGAAGGACAACGGTGTTGGCCAATTAGCCTAAAAAACGAAATAGAGAAGTAAGATCCATATTTCTCAGAAGACAGTGGTAAGGAATCTATGTTAGTGCTGCGATTTAGATTGCAGGACCTGCTAGCAAATCCCCCAAATTCAATTTGCCCCATATTATTCTTCATTTGTAAAGGTCTAAACTGGAATAACCTGGTACAGTTCTGTCCATGAGGCAGCTGCTGTAGGGAGACCTGCCCTGAACAGCCAGCTTTGATAATTCTATGATCAGGATACTGACACTCATTTGCTTTGTAATATTGGACATGTGACCCCCACCCTTACTTGAGTGGCATTCGGGAAAGTGGAGTAAGACCCATGGTGGGGTTGTTCTCCTGGTTTGCTTGAGTCCTGCCCTAGCCCAGCCCTACCACTTCAACCTGGAGAAGCGTTGAAGGAATGGAAGAGAACTCATGAAATAAGGTGTTCAAGTTCCTGTTTTTTTAAATTAAAAAAATGCATATACACATAATATATGCCCATTGTAAACTGTGACATAGAAAAATTGAAAAAGGAAAATTAAAATATGTACATAATTCTGCCACCTACAGATAACTGTTAATATCTTGGTATATATGCTTAAATCATTTTTTCTGTTTATGAGGACACACACACATTTAAAAAAATTACAATGATATACTGATGTTGATTGGTGACTTTAAGAAAATCTTAATAATAGTATATTGAAGATTTTTTCATGTCAATAAATATAGATATATTTATTTTAGAAAAGAAATGTATAAATAAATAAATATAGATCCACATCAGATTTTTAGCAACTGCTTAGTAGCCTATAGTCTGGATAAACTGTCATTTGTTTGCCCTCTCCCTTATTGAAAGTCCCGACTCCTTTTTGATGCTGTGCACAGACTGTGTGTTGCTAGAGCCTACTTGGCTTGCACTGGCTCTGGAAAGCTATTGTTAGCATCTTTTCCCGTCTTCACATTCAGTGAGGTCACATTGGAAGCTTGAAATTGGCCGTGGTGAGTGCATTTACACTGTGGAAATTGGCAAATGCTCCAAATAGGGGATTTAGTTTTTTCTCCCAAGGAACTGGTATACTAGCACATTATACAGAGCCCCTCAGCTCATTCCCTGGCTTCACTTTGCCTAGCACAGCTGGTCTGATGAGGGTGGATGGATGGGAGAAAAGGAACTGACAACAAATAATCACAGTAACAACCGGTTCTCAAACTTTGCTAACATAGATCCATTCGTGGCTAATGCTCCTATTGCAAACTGCACGCATTGTATCTTAACAATCATGTGTAAGTAAATAATAAGAAGGTTTTGGAGGCCAAGTGTCTTGGCAAATAAATTAAAGCTGTGTTATCTGTTAACCTAGTAACAAGGTTCAGATTGAATGGATTGCAGATGGGTAGCAAAGCTAGCAAGAAGAGTCTAAAAGAACACAACTGGCATTTTGGCTTTCCAAGGATTTTTGTTTCTGTCAGAGAAAGAATGTTCACCAGGAGAATGGCTCCTGTGATCCTCAAGTGTTTGCTCTGTTTACTGTGGGACTTTAAACCTGTGGGGGCAACACCATATATTAGGAACAGCACTTCTGGATTCTTCTTTTTTCAGTCAGGTTTTCTTCTTCTCTTATCAGGTTGTAGTTTTTGGAAAGAGTGGGAAAGAAGGCCAAGGAAATGTGCTTACCCTTAGGGATGGCATAGACTTGTCACTTCACAACATGTTTTGCTTTTTCCCTTGTCAAAGTAGGAGGGACACAGGGTTAAAGGACACCTTGTTAATCTGAGTCATGTCCCTCTGTCACTAACATAAAAGTACCTTGAGCACCTCAGAAACTGTTCCACAACATTCCTGTATATTGTTCTGTGTTATTTCTAATAGCGTAGTGTGGTGGTGAGGAGTGCAGGTTCCAGAGTCTGAAAGATCTAGGTTCAAATCCCAGGTCTGCAGTGTATAAACTGTGTGACTCTGGGTATGTTACTTAACATCCATTCTGAGCCTCAGTTTCTTCAGCTATTAAATGAGGATGCTAGTGGTGTCTGTCTTGTAGTTTTCTTGTGCAAATCAACCTAGATGATGCATATAAAACGCTTGGTATGATGCCCAGTATTTAGTATAAGTTCAGTACTATTGTGATTTTCCTGTAATGGTCTAGTACTCTCTGTACATTTTACAGAAATGCTAGCTAAAGTACTCCTGACTGCCCTCACGTGCCCCTCTCTAAACGATCTTTAATCAAAACCCTGCTGTACACAAAATTATCTCTCCATGAGCATGATACGTACTTTGTAATCCATCTCAGCTTCAGGATTTTTTTTTTCTCATGAAACAAACAGCTCTCGAATGTATTCCCTGTTATTCCCATCCTTCTAAGTCTGTCTCCTCCAGGGAGCCTCTCTTGATCACTCCAGCAGTCAATGCTTATGTGTGCTTTTATAACTGATATCCTTCATCAATTCCAGTCCTTCCTCTTCCTCTCGGGATTACCCACTTGACCCTGAACCATGTCATACCATGTGACTGGTCTAGAGCTCTTACAGCAGAATTACCATCAAACCCCTGTGTCATTTGATGACTGCTCCAGATGCATGAGAGAGAGCAGCAAGAACTACATCAATTCAACTACGCATTGAGAATAGGTTTGCCAAATTTAGCAAATAAAAATACAGGGTGCCCAGATACATTTAAATTTCAGATAAACAGTGAATGTTTTTGAATTTTCTTTAATTTTTAAATGTTATTGACAAATAATAATTGTATATATTTATAGAGTACAATGTAATGTTTTGATATATTTACATGTATCAAACATTGTGAAATAATTATATTAAGCTAATTAATATATCCATCACTTGACATACTTGTTTTTTGTGTTAAGAATATTTAAGATATACTATTTAGCAATTTTGAAATATATAATACATTTTTTAAAGCATGAGTATATTCCAAATATTATTTTCCAAAAATAATACATTTTTTAAAGCATGAGTATATTCCAAATATTCCAAATATACTTACACTAACCTTTTTGTTGTTATTTAGTTGAAATTCCAATTAAAATGGGTGTTCTATGTTTTATCTGGCTACTCTAATTGGGAAATGAGCAGAAAGGCCCTAAGAAGGCAAAAGGGCTGTCACAAATCCCCGGTACACAGGTACTCTGACATCATCTATCAATTGAACAAATACCTCCTAAACGATTTTGTCATCTGGCTTCTCTGTCCACCAGGGCATATATGTACAGTTGTGTATAGGGTGCTTACAACATCATTGTTTATTTGGGACACCATTCATAATGTTGACACCAAGATTTACTGATTTATTTTTAACCATTCTCTGCCTTACAACAGTAGTGTCTTACTCAAACAAAGTCAGCACATTATGATAATTTTTGGCAGATAGAATTAAGCATCTTGAGGAAGGGGCACCTTTTTCTAGTTCACATCAAGGTGTCATGGATAGTGGTTACCCTGTACTCATTGTAGATTAGCATAAAATGTGCTGCAGCATTTTTCAAACCGTGGATTGTAGCTCACTGATGGGCTGGGAAATCATTTTAGTGGGTCACGACCAACATTAGTGATGATAATGATGGAATAGAATGGAATAGAATATCAGAGTGTGTTGTACGTAATAAATGTGTTGTCGTTGGGAGTTTCTATTCAGTTTCATATGTGTCTGTCTACTGGATGGTAATAAAAATATATTTCTGTTTGTGTCTCACTGTCAAAAAGGTTTGAAAAGCACTGATGTGGTGCTAAAGAACTTAAAATGTTGAGACCAGCACATCAGAGTCCAAATCCTAGTTCTGATACACGCTTGCTGTGTAACCTTAGGCAAATTACTTGACCCTTCTGGGCCTTGGTTACCCCATCTGCAATTTGGGGGTAATAATTGTACCTGCCTCCAGGGTTATTCTGAGGATTTAATTAATTAATCCATGCAAAGCACTTAGCACAAGGCCTGGCATATAACAGTGGATCAATGCGGTTTTTGCTGTTATTATCAGTGATTAGCCGAGAGCTGAGGGGGTTGGAAGAGACAGGCTCATTAACTGTGGATGAGCAGTGACAGGTGACAGCCAGATGTGGAAAGAAAGAGAATTCACAATAATGCGAAAGCAGATGAGGTACAATAAAGGATATTCAAAAAATGACCCTGAGTCATCAGAAAAAGGTTAAATTATACCCAGGATGTTCTGTCGAATAAGACAAATTTGTAATACATTTGGAAGGCTTTCCAATAAAAAGAATCTAAATAAAAAGAATCTGAACACTTAACAGAAATTATCAGTTAATTGGATAAATTAATTTAAATGGAAGTTTTGGTTCTGCAAGTCCAGTTAAACGAGGTACTCCAGTCCGAAATATTTCCTGCAAGCCAATCTTGACTCTCATGTAGGTTGCAGGTTCTCTGAGGGCACAGACGGAATGTTTTATTTCTTCTGTATCTCCTGCAGAGTCAGTTTGGGGCCAAGCACACAACTGTTAGTCCTAGGGTCATCATTCCCCAGGTTAAAATCCGGGGGCAGTTCCCCCTGTCCCCAGTACAGAACACGTCTGCCAACTGTATCAGGTACTAGCCCAGCACTGAGCGTGGACGGGTGGTGGTCTTCCCTTCATCTTGCTCCTAGCTGTCTTCGCGAGATGAGAGATGGGAGCAGCAGCAGAGCTTGCAATCTCCTTTCATAGACTGTTGCTGCTTACTAATACTTGCCAGGTGCTCGTGTGTGTGTGTGAGAGAGAATGAATGAATGAATGAATGAATGAATGAATGCATCTTATGGCTCCAGAGCATTATTAGGCTGTTGGTTCAGAATTCTTTGGAGTATGAAGATTCCTTTAAAAATAACCATCATTTTTTTACTGAGCAAATCAAACAGCTGATCTTGGGAGAGCTTGATAAAGACATTTAAATATCAACAATAATTTTCAAATTCATTTGGGATCTGTGGCATAGCAATCCAGCATTCACTTAGCCCAAGGTTTCTCTCAAAGTACGGACATGTGTAGAGACCCCTTTTTAATGTTTGCAGTTTTCATGAGGTACCTCTTCCTGTCCCACCCTCCCAACTGCCACATCAATAATAGTTGTGCTATTAGAATATAGCGACTGAGGAAAAAGTACATGGGTGAATAAACCTATGAATTCAACTGCACTTTAAGTGAATCAATCATAGCTACATGTATATTAAAAATATAGCACACATATGAGCAAGACATATTTTAGTATATTGCTGTGATAGCTCCCTGCATTCTCCTCTCCTCTCCTTTCTTTTTTTTTCTTTTTTTGAGACGGAGTCTCACTCTGTAGCCAGGCTGGAGTGCAGTGGCACGATCTCGGCTCACTGCAACCTCCGCCTCTGGGGTTCAAGTGATTCTCCTGCCTCAGCCTCCCAAGAAGCTGGGACTACAGGCACACGCCACCACGCCCAGCTAATTTTTGTATTTTTTTTTTTTTTAGTAGAGACGGGGTTTCATCATGTTGGCCAGGATGATCTCGATCTCTTGACCTCGTGGTCTGCCCGCCTTGGCTTCCTAGGGTGCTGGAATTACAGGTGTGAGCCACCGCGCCCAGCCTGCACTCCTTTCTCTTTGCAGTTGCACAACTTAAATAATTATTTATTTACTTGTTAACTAATTTTAATGCCTGTCTCTCCCACTGAACTGTGACCACCATATCAAGGAGTAACTTAATTTGTGCTCACTCTTGTTCTAAGACACAGCACGAAGCCAGGGCCCTTCTAGATGCTTTTTTTTTTTTTGAAACAGAGTTTTTTGCTCTTGTTGCACAGGCTGGAGTGCAATGGCATGATCTTGGCTCACCACAACCTCCACCTCCCAGGCTCAAGCGATTCTCCTGCCTCAGCCTTCCCAAGTAGCTGGGATTATAGGCATGTGGCACCAAGTCCAGCTAATTTTATAGTTTTAGTAGAGATGGGGTTTCTCCATGTGGGTCAGGCTGGTCTCAAACTCCTGAACTCAGGTGATCCGCCCACCTTGGCCTCCCAAAGTGCTGGGATTACAGGCATGAGCCACTGTGCCCGGCTTATTACATTTCTGCTAAATGAGGGGATGAATGGTAAAGCTGCTTATGCAGCTTCTGGGCTTTTGTATGGTTCTGCTGAAACCAATCAGAATTGAGCTTTCCTAAGTCCACCCCAAGGCAAAGGGCAATACTCTTATAGGGGAAACTGCACACATATGATCTACAGTGAGAGAAATCATGTGAGTGTTGAGCATTGTCGGAACTTTATTAAAATATACATTGTATTAGTTCATTTTCACAGTGCTGATAAACACACACCCGAGACTGGGCAACTTACAAAAGAAAGGGGTTTATTGGATTTACAGCTCCACATATCTGGTGAGACCTCACAATCATGGTGGAAGGCAAAAGGCACTTTTTACATGGCGGTGGCAAGAGAGAATGAGGGCCAAGTGAAACAAATTTCCTCTTATCAAACCATCAGATCTTGTGAGACTTATTCACTACCAGGAGAACAGTATGGGGGAAACTGCCCCCATGATTCAGTCATCTCCCACTGGGCCCCTCCCACAATACATGGGAATTATGGGAATACGATTCAAGATGAGATTTGGGTAGGGACACAGAGCCAAACCAAATCATACATATACAGTGCACAACTGGGAGATAGAACAGCAGATTTATTTTAGTTGCATGGGTGAGAAGATAGTGTTCGAGCCAAGATCAAAAGGGCAGGTAAGAAGGCAACTAAATATGTTTCCTTTCCTCCCTCCATGTATGAAGGAAGTTATCTGGACAGAGTGGACTGCAGGAACCCAGACCCTACAGTGGAAAAGAAAAGGATGTGCTAAAGGAACAAGAGAAGACTGGTGGTGCCCACTGAAGAAACTGATGGTAAATCATTGGCCTCTAAGAGAGTCTGTGGTTCTTGGGATACAACACAAATTAAGTTTTATTTCTTATTTTGAGTCAGTAGCACATGCATATTGTGTGAAATTCAAAAGCAACGAAGGACAGTGAAAAGTGCATTTTTCTTCCATCCAGTCAGCCCTGCAGCTGCCAGTCCGGTTTCCTTCCTAAAAGGACCACTATTGTCAGTTCTTAAGGGAAAATTTACACTAAGGAAAGTTTGCGGGTTCTGTTTGTGTGAAATAAATGAATACATAAATCAGTAAACTAGTAAGTAAATCAGTATTTTCCTATTTTTCACTTTCTTGAAATATACACCAGTAACATCTTGGCAACCATCCTTTATCACATCTTCCTGCGCATGTGTGCCTGTGCGCACACACATGCTATTTTACCTAAAGAGTACTACAGAATACAAGTTTTCACTGTGGATACCTTTTTAAAAAAATGTGAAGCCTTTTTTTCCTACCCTTTATATTGCTCCCAAAAGGTAACCAATGTGAATAACCTGGTAAGTATCTTTTCATGTCTTCTTCCATATTTGCATAATTATATAGAGCATTTATATTACATATACAAAAGGGAGGTTTTGGTTATTTGATTTTACAACAGTGGCATCCAAGTATCATATATATACTACTACATCTTGCTTTTTTCACTTAATAATGCACCATGGAAACCACCTCATTCCTTTAAGTGCTGGCATGAAAGGCCATGGTTTGGATATGCAGTTCACTCGGCCATACCCCTTCTCACAAACATACCTTCCATTTCCAGTGCTTTTATTTCTGTGGAGTAGATTCCCAAGAGTGGCATTGCTAGGATGAAGTGTAGCTATATATTTAATTTAGCAGATAATACCAGATTCCGTTCCAGACAGGCTATAACAATTTATATTTTTACCACCAATATATGAGAGTATACTTTCTCCAGCATGTTCACATTCACTTTTGTAAAAAAAACAAAATTAGGATAACCCTTCAATTTTTTGTCAGCTATTTGTTGACCCAAATTGGGAAATATTTTGAGCACTGAAAATACTTGAGTAGATTCTCCTTCAAGGCCAGAGACCTGACTAAGAAAATGCTTTGACTTTATGCATTTGACTTTAACACAACTTGGGTTAATAATCAACATGATAGCTACTAATTGCTAAGAACATCTGTTGCATTCAGTATTTGCTAAACATTGTCTCATTTAAATTTTTAAGAGCTATTAGCAGACACTCTTACTCCTTCCATTTTACAAATGAAGAAATTTAAGTACGGAGAAGTTGAGAGATTTACCAAAGGTCACACAGCCAGGATGTGGCAGAATGGGTCGTTTACGTTCAGCATGGGACTCTTATCTACAGTGCCACTAGACTTTGATTAGCCTGTATACCTTTGGGCTACTGGAGGTTAAGGCTAGGCCTGACCTTTGTAAAGGTGTGCATTTGCTTTCTGCAGACAGTGGAAAATGAACTGGGAATACAGTCAAGGTCCTAAGTGCCCTGTGTTTGGACCTGGCCAACTGGATGTGGGCAGCTGTGTCTTGCAGCTCTTGAGAAGGTCAAATCCCTCCTGAGGAGCAAGGGTGTCCACTTAGCCAAGGGAAATCACAGTCCCAAGAAGGGAGGCTGGAGTCTGTTTGTTCAGTGTTCAGTGAGGTGCTGGATTTTTGTCTCCTGTCCCCAGGCAGAATTTCTGTCATTCAGGAACGGGAAGTCTTTCCTTAAGTGCTCTTTCTCCACAGCCACTTTGCTTCCAAAAGCTTTCTAGCCTATCTCAGCAAAATAAGGCAGGTAAAAGGACTTCTGGAGAAAAAAGGCTCAGAACAACTGATGGCCAGGTCTTGAGTCTGCTTTCATCCCTGCAGCTCTGTTTCTGTGCTGACAGGACCAGACCATGATGCATTCTTTAATATCACTGTGATAGAAGTGCTTATTTAAATGGATTTGTGGAGGTGATTAATTTCCTCCGCACAGAATTCCAGCCAAATATTCCTTGTGAGAGAAAGTGAAGGACACATTGCAATTCTACCCCAAGAGATACTTATAAAGAAAATCAGATGTAGATTGGTTCATCAAATAAAGAAAATCACTGATATTAATGCTTTGGCTGGAAATGGTTTCACCTTGATAGGGTAATCAAAATAACTACAGTTTATTGAGCACTCAGTAAATGACAGGTGATTTGCATACATTTTCTCATTTTATCTTCACCACAACCCTAAAGAGGTAGGTAGCCATTACCATGTCCATTTTGCAGATGAGCCAGTTGAGGCTGGGGGAGGTCGGTGGCTTTCTGTCTGAGACAATATTGTGAGTAACTGGTGGGAGCTGAGACTACAAATCAGGAGTGTCTCAGCCTTCCTTAACCTCCTTGACTCCATCCCCCTGAGCCTGCTCAGGATTTTGGAGCTATCTTATTTTTTTGGGCAGTTGCATCTAAGCATCATTAGACATTCATAATAACAACAGTTTCCATTTATCAGAGGCCTGTTATGAGCTAGGCACTTCACATCTGTCTTACACAGTCTGTATGACTCTAAAATCTGAGCTTTCTGTTCTTGATTCTCTACCACTCTATCCCTACAGATAAAGTTTCTTTAGCAATACTGACCAAGGAAAAAAGAGAGAAGGCAAAAAAAAAATCACAAAAGTCAGGAATGGAATAGGGAACTTCACTACAGGACCTGCAGTCATCAAAAGGATAATAAGGGAATATTACAAAGAAGTACGAACACATACATTTGACAACATAGATAATGTGGACTAATTCCTAGAAAAATGCAAATTTTCACAAGCCACCCAATATGAAATAATTTTAAAAGCCTTATAATTATTTTAAAAATGGAATTCATAATTTAAAACTCAAATAAATCGCCAGAGTAAGATGGCTTCACTTGAGAATTCTACCTTGTGTTTAAAGAATAATCAATGGCAATTCTTCACAATCTCTTTCAGAAATAGAAGAGTAGAGAACACTTCTCAATTCCTCATATGAAACTGGTATCACTCTGATATCAAAACCAGGCAAAGACCGTACAAAAAAAGTCTACAGACTAAGATTCCTTCTAAATATAGATGCAAAAATCCCTAACAAAACATTGGCAAATAGAATTCAGAAATATATAAAAAGAATTGTACACCATTACCAAGTGGGGTTTATTCCAGGAATGTAAGGCTAGTTCAACATTAAAAAATCAATTAATGTAATCAACAGGTTAAAGATGAAAAATTATATGATGATATCAACTGATGCAGGACAAGTTTCCCGGAATTCAACTTACTTGTGATAAAATCTCTCAGCAAACAAGAAATAGGGTACCACTTCCTCAATTTGATAAAGGATATCTATAAAAATCTACAACTAACATTACACTTAATAGTGAAAGGCAGAATGTTTTCCCCCAAAGATTGTCAATAAGGCAGGAATGTCTGCTCTCGCAACTCTTATTCAACGTAAGACTGGAAGATGTACCTAGTTCAATAATGCCAGAGGAAATAAAAATAAGACATGCAAATCGGAAAAGAAAAATCAGCCATCTCTGTTTGCAGTTGACGTGACGATCTACATAAGAAATCCAAAGGAATCTACACAAAATGGATAAAATTAACAAGTGAGTTCAGAAAGTCACAGGATACAAAATAAACTTACAAAAAGAAGTTACATTTTTATATACTGTATATACCAGCAATGAAGATGTTTAAGTTAAATTTTAAAAGTACAAGATCATATGAAACTACTCAAAAATGACATACAATAGTAATAAAAATAATAGAATATCTAAATGGAGAGGCATATGTGTTCATGGATTGGAAGTTTCAATATAGTAAAGACGTCATTTCTCCCCAAATTGTTATAAAAATTTGCCCAATTCTTATCAAAATCCCTGCAATGTTTTATCTAAATATAGAAAAGATTTTTATGAAATGGCAAGTAAATGAGAATAGCTAAAACAATTTTGAAAAAGAAGAAGAAAGTAAAAGGAATAACTCTATTTCAAAACTTCTTATATAGGTACAGTCATCAAGACTGTATGATGTTGACTGAAGGATAGACTTATATATCAGTGGAAGACAATAGAGAACCCAAATATAGCACCACACAAGTTCAGCCAACTAATTTTAAAATAGTAATAAAATATGAATAGCAACATAAATATAATAAACTATTAATAAAATTATATAACAAATTTCTAGATTTATAAAAAAATTGTGAAGATATTACAGAGTTTTCATATAATCTGCAACCAGTTTCCCCTCTTATTGACACTTTAGATGAGTATAGCACATTTGTTACAATTGATGAACAAATATTAATATTATTAACGAAAGTGCGCACTTAATTCAAATTTTTAAAGTTTTTACCAAATGTTTATTTCTAACCTGGGAAGTCATCCAGAATACTATATTCCATTTAGTTATCATGCTTCCTTAGGCTCTTCTTGATTTTGACAATTTCTCACTTGTTTTTGATGACTTTGGCAGTTTTGAGGAGCACTGGTCAGGTATTTTCCAAAATGTCCTTCAACTGAGATTCATCTAATTGTTTTCTTGTAATTAGACTGGAGTTATGGTGCTGTAGTTTTGATGTGGTTTATCCCTGCCAA
Organism: Macaca thibetana thibetana; assembly: GCF_024542745.1. Taxonomy (NCBI): domain Eukaryota; kingdom Metazoa; phylum Chordata; class Mammalia; order Primates; family Cercopithecidae; genus Macaca; species Macaca thibetana. The sequence goes on from NC_065598.1 coordinate 135,190,812, forward strand.
AACTCATGCTGAAATTTGATTCCCCAGTGTAGCACTGTTGGGTGGTGGGGCCCAGTGGGAGGAGTTTTGGTCATAGGGGTGGATACCTTATGAATGGATTAATCCCCTCCCATAGTGGTGAGTGAGTTCTCCCTCTCATGGGAATGGATTAGATCCCATGAAAGCAGGTTGTTAAAACAGTCTGGCTGCCTTGGCTTCTCTCTCTCTTGTTTTTTCTCTTACCATGTGATCTCCTTGTACCTGTCCACTCCCCTTCTGTTTTCCACTATGATGAGTGGAAGTAGCATGAGACTTTCACTAGAAGCTGAGTAGACACCAGCACTATGCTTCTTGAGCTTCCAAGCCTGTGGAATTGTGAACTAAACAGACTTCTTTTCTTCATAAATTACCAAGCCTTAAGTATTCTATTATAGCAACACAAAATGGACTAACACACATGGGTTTCTGGGAGGAAGACCATAGAGGTAAAGTGCTCTTTCATCACATCATATCAAAGATACCTACTATCAATACGAGAGCACTGTTGATGTTGACCTTGAACCTGGCTAAGACAGTGTTTGTTAGGTTTCTCCTCCGTAAAGTTACTCTTCCCCCTTTCTATACTTTACTCAGAAGAAAGTCACCACACGAAGGTCACACTTATGGAGTCAGACAGTTATATTCCACTTCATTTAGGGTGAAATATCTATATAAACTATTTGGAATTCTCTGCCTGGGATATTTATTTCTTTTTCTTCATTCATTCATTCATTCATTGAGTTATACCAATATGGACTCATGGATAACTTTTTATACTTTAGAATATAATCTGATATTACATAATTTTGTTGCTCAAAGCATTCCAGCTTTGGCCATTGGGAGCTCTTTTTCAGTTGTCTTTGTATCCCTTTAACACATCCCATCATTATTGGTCCTCCTTCCCTTTTCCCTTCCCTTCCCTTCCCTTCCCTTCCCTTCCCTTCCCTTCCCTTCCCTTCCCTTCCCTTCCCTTCCCTTCCCTTCCCTTCCCTTCCCTTCCCTTCCCTTCCCTTCCCTTCCCTTCCCTTCCCTTCCCTTCCCTTCCCTTCCCTTCCCTTCCCTTCCCTTCCCTCCCCTCCCCTCCCCTCCCCCCCCTCCCCTCCCCTCCCCTCTTTCTTTCCCTCTTTGCTTCCTTCCTTTGTTCTTTTGAGTAATTCCTTACTTTCAGGCACTATAGGATACTCTGTGCTCATCTTCAGTATTTCCTGCCCCAGTCCTAGAATCAGCCATTTCTCCAAGGATCCCTGATTCTTTTTATTGGAGAATGGTAATAGAATCCAAAATATGCATGCAGGAAGTGTTCTTTGCTACTGGGGTGTCATTATTTCTAGGCCTTCTCACCTGATAGAGCCAGGAAATGTATGTGTATATAATAATGTATATATACACATATTTATAAATGTTTTTATATATATTAATGACTTGCCACTTCTTGCTTCCATTTTGTAGTCTAGCAAATCAAAATGCCCTAATCTCGCCTTAATCTTATCCTGCTGGTTATCACCTCTGGACCCTTGTTTATGCTGTTACCCTGCTTTGCCTCCTCCAGGAAGCTTTCCCTGTCATCTCTAGTCTGTGTTATGTGACCTTTATCTGTGCTTCCATGGCACAGGTTCATTTCTTTATCACTGCACTATTGTGGAATATTTGAATGACACTTTGTCTCTCTCCTCAATAGAATATGAGTTCCTTGTGTGAAAGGACTGGGTCTTATCAATTATGATACAATCAGTACTTGTCTCAGGGTGTATATGTTCACCATCTTTCACAAAGGAAGGTGAATATACACTGTACAAGTACAACTAGAATTTGTTAATGAATCAAATTCTTCAAATGAGGAATTCTATTACTTTCTATTGAATATTTACTATATTTAATAACTGAGCTGGAGGGTTGTTTTGGCATGGCTTAACTGGAATTTAGTTGGATAATTGGGACTTTCAATATAAGTAGAGGCAATGGGAAATTAAAGTTAGTCTCAAAGGAAAGGGAATTTGTTGGATGGTATTCCATTTTCCCTCCTCATTATGTCCTGCTACACACCTAGTTAATAGACAAACAACAACAAAAAAACCCAATTGCTTACTGACCTCAGTAGTTAACTCCAAATACCACCCTCTCCTATGCAAGGTCTTTGAGAGGCCTTTGCCTAAAAGCTATTAATTAAAAATATAGATCCTGCCCTTTTTCCACAAACTCTCAGATTTTGGCCTTCCAAGTGGTCCCACTTTGTCCTTGCCTTGTGCTTTCATCTTCATAGAAATAGAGTTTAGCCTTTTTTCTTTAAGTTCTGCAAAGATTAATTCCAATTAATGCAGTAATATTCACTTATCTGCCATGCTTAATGTTGACTAGACAAAATAGGGGACAGCTGTGCCCAGTCATTTTTAGTTGGAAAAATCTTAATCTGAGTCTCCATCATCAAGGTGAAGATGGCTGTGCAATTATTTACTTTAATGACAAGCCTAGGGCTGAGCTGGGTCAGGAATTTTGGTACCTGCCTGCTTTATCACAACATTGGGCAGTAATCCTCTCTTAACATGCTAGCATGAATTTCCCCTCAAGTTAACTTTGCATGATGATATTTTTTTCAAATCAAAACATATTGAAGCTATTTTAACTCCGGTGCTTATATCTCTAGGATGATATAAAATTCTAATAATATTGAGAAGAGTATTTTGAAAACCTGTTTCAATTTTTATCTTTTTAATTTCCATGGGTTTCGGGGGAACAGGTGGTATTTGTTTACATGGGTAAGTTATTTAGTGAAAACCTGTTTTTTAAAGAAGAGTTTAATCTTTTGTTTTTTTCATGTGACCAATTTATAATACAAAAGACTTGTAGCCATCAGATGATACCAATAGATTTTGCTCTAACGGCTCTCTGTGTAGACCTTCCTTTGTGAGAACTGGTGACAGAAGATCACTATGTAGGAATTAACAGTATCAATGAGCAAGAATCATTTTATGCTTATTTTTAGTAGAATCAAGAGAACTCCCTTCTGAAGGGTTTACAGATTTGTAAATTATGTACCAAAATCAGCAAGATTTTGAGAATACCGGTGAATTGTTAGTAAAGAATTATGGAAAACAGTATGGCGATTCCTCAAGGATCTAGAACTAGATGTACCATATGACCCAGCCATCCCATTACTGGGTATATACCCAAAGGATTATAAATCATGCTGCTATAAAGACACATGCACACGTATGTTTATTGCGGCACTATTCACAATAGCAAAGACTTGGAATCAACCCAAATGTCCATCAGTGACAGACTGGATTAAGAAAATGTGGCACATATACACCATGGAATACTATGCAGCCATAAAAAAGGATGAGTTTGTGTCCTTTGTAGGGATATGGATGCAGCTGGAAACCATCATTCTCAGCAAACTATCACAAGAACAGAAAACCAAACACCGCATGTTCTCACTCATAGGTGGGAACTGAACAATGAGATCACTTGGACTCGGGAAGGGGAACATCACACACCGGGGCCTATTATGGGGAGGGGGGAGGGAGGAGGGATTGCATTGGGAGTTATACCTGATGTAAATGACGAGTTGATGGGTGCTGACGAGTTGATGGGTGTAGCACAGCAACATGGCACAAGTATACATATGTAACAAACCTGCACGTTATGCACATGTACCCTAGAACTTAAAGTATAATAAAAAAAAAAAAAAAAAAAAAGAACTAGTGCTCGGCTGCTCTGCCAAAGCAAGACCTATAAGAGGGGAGGAATATCTACCTACCATAAGGAATTTGTCTTGAAATATTACATTTTAACTCTTACTTGAAACAACTCCAACTGAAGGACATATATTTGTATGGGTGTTCGTTGTAATGGTCCTTATAGGAATGCAGAAAGACCTAGCTTTTTAATTGATGTATCAAAATCTGCAAGCTTTTGCTTGCTAGTGGTTGATTCTAATATGAAGAGGTTGAAAAGATGGTTACTTTTCCCACATGACTCAGATGAGTACTGAATTGAACAAAAAGTGGGCAGTGGTCATGGTGTTATGTGTGTATGGTGGGCAGGAGGGAATTAAAAGTCATGGCAGCAAGGCACAGCATCTCACTTCCTTCACTTTGAGCTTCTCTTATTAGCCCTTCTAAGCATTCCATCACCATATATATTTTTTTCTTTTCATGATTACTTATATTGTTCTCTGCCCAAATCCCATCATTCTAGGCCAGGCCCCATTGTTAACTTCTTTGTTATACAACTATGATAATAGGTATACATATATTGAGCAATGTACATGGTGAAACTCTGTGGGAGACATTCTACACACATGATAATGTTTAATCTCCACAAGACATTATGGAATTAGTAGAAAGTGGTAGGAGATGATTTGAAGAAATAAGGAGAAACCAGATCAGGCAGGGGCTTGTGGGCCCTGACAGTAATTTAGATTATTCTGAATGTGAATAGATGTCATTGGAGGGTTTTGAGCAGTGGAGTGATACAGTCTGACTTATATCATGAAGTGAGTTCTCTGGATGTACTGTAGAATGTTGATTAAAAGGGGTCAAGAGCAGAAGTGTGAAGACCAGTAAGAAGGCTTTTGGAATGATAATGAAAACGTAATGGTATCTTGGGTCAGGGAAGTAGTGATGGAAATAATAAGAAGTGCTAGATTCTAGATATCTTGTGAAGAATGAACTGACACTTCAGGCTGATAGGTTGGATGTAGGATAGTGACAGAAAGAGATTTAAGGATGACTTGAAGGTTTTTGGCCTGACCAACTGGGTATATGGTGATGCCATTTATTTCGATGAGGAACACTAGGGGACAGTTTGGGCGAGACTGAAAACCAAGAGTTCAACTTTAGGCATGTAGAGTTTGAGATGCCTACCAGATACCCAAGCGGAGAAGTAAGGTAGGTAGTTGTATATATGAGTCTAGAGATAAGAAAAATTTAACTGCTATTACCACCCATCGATAGGGCTAGAATGTTATAGGAAGCAATTGGCCTGGGAGGTGGGGGAATAGAAGACCAAAGATATACTTTTCTTGTGAGGAACTGGCCCAAGCTGCCATTGGCTCTACTATATCTTCAATATCACTATGTAACAGGAGTTTTGAAAATCTGTTATAAGACCTGTTCTGGACAACCATCCTAGAAACTATGTAGGAGTAACATGAAATGACAATAAAAAGGAAGGATGCAGAATAGAACATGTGGAAGAAAAATAAAATTATATTCTATTCAAAATGAGCTTCTACACCAAAATTTCAAAACACATGTAAAGTATCTACACTTAAGTGAGGTCACCAAGGAAATGAACAATCAGAATATGAATTCATTCAGAATGAAATGATTTTATGAAAAGATTTGTCATTTAAAAATATGTTTAGGATGCTGAAAGAGGTAAATGAACAACTTTTATTGAAAATAGAAAATTATGAAATAAACAAGCGTAAAGAAATGAAAATGAGACCACATGAATATAAAAGAACCAATTAGAAATCCTGGACATGAAAAAAAGTCATTTAAATAAAAAATTCAAAAGAACATAAACTTTGGGTTGCATACAGTCAGAGAGAACGTATCAAATTGCAAGATAGAGTACTGAGAAATTCTAAATATAGCAAAGAGGACGATTTTTAAAAAACAGAATAATGACATATGAGCTATAGATAGAGAGGTTTCAACAAATATTCTATGGGAATGACAGAAGTAGTGAAGAGCATCACAGAGAAGTAATGTTTGCTGATATAATAACTGAAAAAACATCCATAATTGAATGCTTGAGTTATCAGTTCTGTAGTACATGAGTATTAAGCAGGATAAATGAAAATATACAGCTAGACACATCATAATAAAACTGCAGAGGATTAAGGATTAAGATACTATCTTTAAAACTACCAGAAAACATTGATTACCTATGAAAGAATCAATTAGACTCACAGTATATTTATCATCAGTAAAAAATAGTATTATCTTAAAGTGCTAGATGAAAATAATTTCAAGAGTGAGAGTAGATGAAAGTATTTTTAGACATGCTCAGCCTGCTAGTTTACAGGTCAGAGAGGCTCACTAAAGGAACTCTTAAAATATGTACTTAATAAGAAGAAAGGGCGAGTTTAGAATATAAGAACAGGTTGAAACAGCATAGACATGGAATCAACCTAAATGCCCATCAAAGGTAGACCGGATAAAGCAAATGTGGTACATATACACCATGGAATACTATGCAGCTATAAAAAAGCATGAGATAATATCCTTTGTAGCAACATGGATGGAATTGGAAGCCATTATCCTAAGTGAACTAATGCAGGAACAGAAAATCAAACACCACATGTTCTCATTTGTAAGTGAGAGTTACACATTGAGTACACACGTGATCTGGTGTAGATCTGTGTCCCCACCCAAATCTCATGTCGAATTGTAATTTGAATATTTGAGGAGGGGCCTGGTGTGAGGTAATTGGATCATGGGGGCAGATTTCTCTTCTGCCGTTCTCAAGGTAGTGACTGAGTTCTCACGAGATCTGGTTGTTTAAAAGTGTGTAGCACCTCCACCTTTGTTCTCTTTCTCCTGCTCCGGCCATGTAAGACCTGACTGCTTCCCCCTCACCTTCTACCGTGATTGAAAGTTTCCTGAGGCCTCCCCAGCCGTACTGCCTATACATCCTGTGGAACTATGAGCCAATTAAACCTTTTTTTTTTTTTTTTTTAAATAGAGTACTTAGTCTCAGGCATTTCTTTATAGCCGTGCAAGAACAGACTAATACAACATGGATACCTAATAATCAGTATCAGGTACTGATTGAGTATCAATCAGTACAAAGAAGGGAATAATAGACACCAGGGCCTACTTGAGGGTGAAAGGTAGGAGGAGGGTGAGAATTAAAAAACTACCTGTCAGGTACCATGCTTATTACCTGGGGGATGAAATCATCTGTACACCAAACCCCTCCAACATGTAATTTATCCATATAACAAACCTTCACATGTACCCCTGAAACTAAAAGTTAAAAAAACCAAAAATAGATGATATATTTATATATTTAATTAATTGAATGTAAGAATTACTTTTTGATGTTTGAGAAAATACAAAATTAATGCTCAAGATAAAATGAAAAATATTAGAGTATTTAGTTTGAGGTTATAATGTGCCAAGGTCTACATCATATTCAGTAGGTGAATGAAAATTCTAAATAATTTTAGGTTGTGTTAGAAAAAGGTACAATTTTATATATCCTTAAAATATTAAAAATAACCAGTAAAAAACTAGAAATATTATCTATAGCTTCAAAATATGTAAAGAAAAAATATAGAAAACTTTATAAATCAAACTGAAAGTCAAGAGAAAAAATGAAACAAAATGATGCTATACAAAAAACATAAAATGAGAGAAAATTTCTAAAAATGTCAGCAATCATTATAAATGTGAACAGATTAAATTCAGCTATATAGAAGAAAAGATTATCTAATTATTTATGAAACAAAGTCCAATTATATGCTGTTTGTAAGATATATACCTAAAACCAAACCAACAGAACATTGAAGTTAATGAAATAGAACAAATAAATGCTATGTGAATTCTAACCAAAAAAAGATTAGTGAGGTAATAATATATCAAAGTAGAATTGAAGAGAAAATAATTAATAAAGAGAAACATTGCATAAAAACACATCAACTAGGTATAACAATCATGGACTTGTATGCCCCTAACTTTGAAATATACAAACAAAACCTAACAGATATACAGAGAGAATTAAACAAATCCACAATTATAGCAAGAGATCTTAGCACACCTCTCTTCAAAATAGAAAGACCAATTGAGATAAATGTCAAGTAGAGAATCCAAAATTACTCAGCATATTAAGAACCGGAAAAAATTGTCCACTTCCATAGAAACGTCAACATATGCCAAATGCCAGTATGATGCAGTTGTTGAAATTATATGACAAAAACTTTAACGTAGCTATCAAATGCTCTATCAAGTAAGGGTAAATGTTTTTGAAGTAAGTAGAAAGATAAAAAATGTCTGCAAAGAAATAAAAGATATAAAGAAAGAAATAAATGAAAACGTTAGATCTTAAAACCACAATAACTAATATAAAAAACTCATTGCATGAACTCAAAAGTAGAATGGAGATGACAAATGCAAGAATCAGTGATCTTGAAGAAAAATCAATAGAAACAATTCAATCTGAACAAAAGGGGGAAAAAATATTTTTAAAAATGAACAGGGCGGCCGAGCGCGGTGGCTCATGCCTGTAATCCCAGCACTTTGGGCGGCCGAGGTGGGTGGGTCATGAGGTCAGGAGTTCGAGACCAGCCTGGCCAGCATGGTGAAACCCTGTCTCTACTAAAAATACAAAAAATTAGCTGGGCATGGTGGCACATGCCTGTAGTCCCAGCTACTTGGGAGGCTGAGGCAGGAGAATTGCTTGAACCCAGCAGGTGGAGGTTGCAGTGAGCCAAGATTGTGCCACTGCACTCTAACCTGGGCAACAGAGTGAGACTCTGTCTCGGGGGATCGGTGGGTGGGTGGGGAAAGAACAGGGCTTCAGGAATCTGTGGAACAATATCTAAAAGTTTAACATATACATAATCAGAATTCCAGAAGGAGTGGATAAATAGTGTAGGGCAGAAAACATATTGAAGAAATAGTATCTAAACATTTTCCAAATTTGGCGAAAGATATACACTTAGAGATTATAAAAGTTAGAACCTCTAGTACTTTTCATAAAAGAAAACATGATATATTAGATTTCATCAAAGTTAAAAATGTTGGAAATGAGAAAGACACTGATAGAAGGACGAAAAGTTACAGCCTAGGACAAAATATGTGCAAGTCACATATTCAATAAAAAATGTACAGCCGAATATATAAGGGACTCTTGAAACTAAAAAGAAAACAAATGAGCCAATTTAATTAAAAGGGCAAAACATTTGGTGAGAAACTTTACAAAAGTATATGTGTATATGTATGTATATATAATATATATACACACACATATGTATATATAATATATACACACACACATATATATATATATGCTCATGTATATGAGCATCTCTTCATGTCTCCATACATATATATACACACGCATGCATATATATACATATATGTATGGGAACACGAAGAGATGCTCATCATACAGAAGTATTAGTTAAAACCACAGTGGGACATAATGACACAGACATTACAATACAAAGCTAAAAATAAAAGGCAATATAAAGTGTCAGTGAAAATGTAAACTGGGATTATCATGCACTGTTGGAATAATCACTTTGAAAAACAGTTTGGCTGTTTTTTAAGGAATTAAATATACACCTATGTGTGTTCCAGTTATTCCACTTCTAGGTATTTACCCAAAAGAGAAGAAAGCACAAGTTCATACAAAAACTTGTACATGAATGTTTATAGAAGCTTTCTTTGTAATAGCTAAAAACTGGAAGAAACTTCAATGTCTATCAACAGATGAATATATAAAAAATAGTGGTATATGGATAAAAATGTGGAATACTACTCAGCCATAAAAATGAACTATCGATATACACAACAACATGGATGATTCTCAGTATCATTATGCTAAGTGAAAGAAGGTAGACACAAACGACTACTTACTCTATAGTTCCCTTTATATAAAAATCTAGAAAATATAAACTAACCTTTAGTGACAGAAAGCAGGTTAGCAGTTGCTTGGGAAGTGGGGTACAGGAAACATGGAAAGGAGAGATTATCAAGAGGCCTGAGAAAATTTTAGGAGATTATAAATGAATATGTTCACTATTTTATTTGAAGTGATGGTTTACCAGATGTATGTGTATGTGGAAACTTACCAAACTGCATACTTCAAAAATGCGTTTATTGTAGGTTAATTATTTCTCAATAGAGCTGTTTAAAACAAAAAGAAAAAAAGAAAACCAAAAATACCAGAGACTGGGGCCAAATTATGAAAGATTTTAGATAAAAAATATTCCCCTCCATGACACAATTAATATAGTTCTCACTTGGATACACACACACACACACACACACACACACACACACACACACACAAAGCCAATTTAATTGAGCTATAATTACATGCCATACAATTCATTCATTTAATGTACAATTAACCATTTAATAAATGTGCATAATTGAATGATTTTTAGTGTATACACTGAGTTGTGAGGTATATTTTTAATGCCCCTTCCTCAACAGAATATGTTTTTAGTAATAAACATGAATTAACACAAATAATTATAACCAGAAAGAAAATAAAGTGTAGCTTTTCTCTATAAAACATTTTGTGTATAGTTGTCATAGTAAAAGTCATAAGACAATTTTAAGAAAATTAAAACACGTAAAATTGAAATGTAGGCAACTAAATTATGCAACTGCTATAAAACTTTAGCGTTTTGATTTTTATGTAGTATTAATGAGCAATTAAAGAATACATTTCATGCTTGAGTATATTGTTCAAATTCAGTAAAGTCTTTTATTTTCAAATGTAATAAAAACGTCTTTATCCCCCCAAATTTTACTCCTTAAATTTAACACTTCGTTTCACTGATTTAGACACCAATAAAAGCAAGTGATCACACAGAATCACAGAGCTGCGGTAACTCGGGTTGTTCTTAGTCTTTATAATCACATGCTATAATTTTTAATTTCGTGTACTTTGAAAGTGTAGACATATGTATCATATATTACCACAGGGACTGCAGTCTGGAAGTATGCTCAAAGCAAGCTCAAACGGAGCTAGGAGGCAGGACTTGACTCCAGAGACGGGGCTTGGACAGCCGACCGAATTGAGGACTGGCTAAACCAGGTCTAGGGCAGAAGAAGCTTTCCTTAAGCCTTGTCTACCAATGTGTCATGTCAATTTACCAGTCCATGGCAACACCCAGGAGTTACTGCCCCTTTCCATGGCAATGACCTGACAACCTGGAAGTTACCACCCTCATCCTAGAAATTGCTGCATAAATTGCTCCTTAATGTGAATATAATTCAAAGTGGGAATCAGCATGAGTGCAGAACTGCCTCTGAGCTGCTGTTCTGGGGACACCGCCCATGGGGCAGCCCTGCTCTGCAAGAAGCAGGAACAGTTCCTCTGCTGCTCCGCACACTTCTGCTTCAATTAAACTTGCTGTTTAACGTCACCGGCTTGCCCTTGAATTCTTTCCTGAGTGAAGCCAACAACCCTCCCACCTAAGCCCCAAGTGTGGGGCTTCCCTGTTCCGCATCAAAACATTTCCAAATTGTTCAGAGCTTACTTTAGAAGGGAACAGCCTATGTCTTGGACCAACTATTTAATAAGGATTTATCCAAATTAACTTCCCTGTAGAATCAAATGATTATTAAAACAGAAATATTAAAAATCAGCGAATTCGCACCTTACATAGATTTTCTTCAAGCTTAAATGTAACCACAGCAATCTTTTACAGCTCAGACCAAAAGAGGATGTGGGGGGAGAAAAGTTGAAAACTTGTATGTGATGCTAATAAGTAAAAGACTGACTTTTACTGGGTTTTATTATTCTTATATTAAAATTCTCGGCAGGGCACGGTGGCTCAAGCCTGTAATCCCAGCACTTTGGGAGGCCGAGACGGGCGGAACACGAGGTCAGGAGATCGAGACCATCCTGGCTAACACGGTGAAACCCCGTCTCTACTAAAAATACAAAAAACTAGCCGGGCGTGGTGGCGGGCGCCTGTAGTCCCAGCTACTCGGGAGGCTGAGGCAGGAGAATGGCGTGAACCCGGGAGGCGGAGCTTGCAGTGAGCTGAGATCCGGCCACTGCACTCCAGCCTGGGCAATAGAGCGAGACTCCGTCTCAAAAAAAAAAAAAAATTCTCTGCAAAACAATGTTTCTCTTTATGGCCAGCAAGTGGGCAGACCTCTGCCACTGCCCCCATGCTTGGTAGGCCACTGCTCCATCCTAAGCTACTTAACAAGAAAGTGGCCTAATTAGCACTGGGTTTTTGGCCTCCAGACTCCACTATTTGTCTTTCAGGCTGCTGGAGTGACTCTTGACAGGATGAGTTCTGGGTCCTCCTGAGGGCCTTTACTTGCTTACAGCATAGTGTGGGGTACAACAGACACCACTGTGACGCGGGTGACCTGGAGGTGGCTTTAGTGTCTTTTTGTGTGGTGTGTTATTGCCACACACATCACACATGAAACCCTCTTCCTAACTGGGTTCTGGGAATTCAGACCTTGATGTTGCTACCCACACCTACCCTAAATACATGTAGAAACACCAAAACCCTTTTTCTTCTTGTCTGTGGGGGCAAAGTGTTCATTAGTCTTCATTTCTTAGTCCTCACCCACTCCTTATCCCCCCCGATGGCTAACTGTATACCTGTTGGTCTGGCCCCCAACCATGCAGGAGCCTGCCTCTCTCCCTCTTACCAGTTTTTCTTCCTTAACCCCCTCCCCACTACAGACAAAGTCCACATCATCTTTTCACATTGTGCTGATTTTATTGCGTTCATCAACATGGTGGAACACTGTTGGTCTCAGATTCGGCCTTTATGTGATTGGTGATTCCCCAGAGTTGCCTATGGAGATGCTGTTGCTAGTTGTACATTTCTGATCCAGGCTCTGCATTTACTGGCAGCAGAGATGGTTACTTGGGATGGTTTGCTGTTGCCAGTGGCTTCTGGGCTTGCTCTTGTGATTTGTATTTTCCGTTGTATTTTGTGCTTGCTCTTCTGAGTTTTAGTTTGCGTCTTATTCTGCTTGTGGTGACACGCAAATATTGTTGGTCTCATTGTTATCCTAGGCTTTTTGGAGCAGGAAGGAGGTGATTGAGTTTTCTTTCTTGAATTCCTTTGAAGGGGTTTTTTTACCTTTGTGATTTTCTTCTCCACCTGGAAGGACAACACATGAGCCAGAAGGACATTGGTTTAGGGGAAGAGAAAGAGGTTGTGTAGCAAGGGGAGCTTCATGGATAGGAGTGCAGGCTGAGGAGGGGAGTGTGCTAGGCAAGGACAGGACAGGGGTCTTGAGAGAATAGAGGGGAGGGAGAGAAGGATCAAGGATAGGGTCATCTGACCTTGCCAGTTTTGTTGGTCTTTTGTTGACAAGAGTTCTTCTTTTCCTTCTTCTCTTTGGTTCTTGGGGTTGGCTTTTTCGTGCTTACAATTGGTTGTTTCGTATTTTCTTTGGGCTTCACTGGTGTGTGGGTCTCCTTAGCCATATTGAAGCCTCCCAGTGGTCTACCCCATGCTCCTGACTTCCTTATGTATACGCAGCCCTGGGTGTCGAGGAGCCCCACCCTTCAGCTTTGTTTGGTCAGAATGGGGCACCCCTATCCAATGGTAGTCCTGGGGTGGCTTGGACATCACAAAGCACTGACACTTCTGTGGGGGTGGTGTTGCTTGGGTGGCCAAAATGTGGTCAGAGAAAGGGGATTTTTCTACCCCCAATACTACCTGAAGGTCCATTTCAAAATGACCTGCTACCCCCATCATTCCCCACGTTCAATTCTGGTGGGTCACATAGCAGGGAGAAGGTGTTTCCTTAAAGGCATTCCCTACAGCCACCCCTAGTCAGTGGTCCATTCTGTTCTCTCCCACCCTTTACCATGACCTACTATTTTGGATGTCTTATCTACAATCCCCCCAGGGTACAGTGGCCTTATTTAATTCTCAGTCAAAATATGAATCATTCCACTTCCCTCAAACAAATTTCCATTTTGTATCTGTTTTGGTATGGTTTGTAAACTAAGACAGGTTTTGTGTGTGTGTGTGTTTGTTTACATTTCTAAATGGTTGAGAAAAAAAGCAAAATAATATTTTATGACGTAAAAATTATGTGAAATTGAAATTTCAGTGTTCATAAAACTTTATTAGAACACAGATACACTAATTTAACTATCAGCTATGGCTGCTTTGACACTACAACAGAGTAGTTGCGACAGAGATTGTATAGCCTGCAAAACATAAAGTATTTGCTATCTGTCCTTTTAGAAAAAAAGATTGCCAACTCCTCATCTATTCTGTTCCATTGATCTATTTGCCTATCCTTATGCCAAAACCACATTGTCATGATTAATTTCATGTCATGTCATAATTTTGTGCTAAGACATAAAATTAGGTAGCACAGCTCATCCGACTTTGCTCTTCTTTTACAAGATCATTTCAGCTACTCTAGGTCCTTCATACATTCTTAAAATCTTTAGAATCAGCTTTTCTATTAATGTTAAAGCCTGTTATGATTTCATTGTGACAGTGATGAATTTATAAATCAATATAGGGAGAATTAAAATCTTAACAATTTTGAGACCTTCAATTTGTGAACATGTATCTCTTTTATTCAGGTGTTTAATTTATCTCTGCAGTGTTTTTTAACGTTCAATTTGTTTAAAATTGGTATTGTTTCCTCCTTAAGTATTTGGTAGTAGTCATCCATGAAGACATCCGTTCCTGAAACTTTCCTTTTGAGAAGCTTTTATGTTTTGAATTAACTTTGGTATTTACACTGTTCAAAAAGTCCAGTCTCACGTTAGTTTGGTAAATTGTTTTTCAAAGGCTTTTTCCATTTTATCTAAATTATCAAACTTGTTGGCATAAAGTTGTACATAATATTCCCTTTACAGTTTTGAAATGCGTGTAGCATGTGTAATGATGCACCCTCTGTAATTTCTGAAATTGGTAACTTATGTTTTGTGTTTTTTTTTCTTGATTACTTTTATCTAGGCTTTTATGAATTTTATTCTTTTAAAAACTATCTTCAGCTTTCTTGATTTGTGTCTATCATTTTGGCTTTTTCTAATTCAATTATGTCTGTTCCTTATCTTTACTATTTTATTTTTCCTATTCAATTTGAATTTAATTTATAGCTCCTTAAGGTGAAATCTTATATTATTCACTTCAAACCATTCTTCTTTTCTAATATAAAAATAAAGCTATAAATTTTCCACTTAGCACTGCTTAAGCTGCATCTCACAAAATTTGATATATTGTGTTTCCTTATGCAGTTTGATATATATTTAATTTCACTTGTAATGTCTTTTTATTTTATTTTTTATTTTTTATTATACTTTAAGTTCTTGGGTACATGTGCACAATGTGCAGATTTGTTACATATGTATACATGTGCCGTGTTGGTGTGCTGCACCCATTAACTTGTCATTTACATTAGGTGTATCTCCTAATGCTATCCCTCCCCCCTCCCCCCACCGCATGACAGGCCCCGGTGTGTGATGTTCCCCTTCCTGTGTCCAAGTGTTCTCATTGTTCAATTCCCACCTGTGAGTGAGAACATGCGGTGTTTGGTTTTTTGTCCTTGTGATAGTTGGCTGAGAATGATGGTTTCCAGCTTCATCCATGTCCCTGCAAAGGACATGAACTCATCCTTTTTTATGGCTGCATAGTATTCCATGGTGTATATGTGCCACATTTTCTTAATCCAGTCTATCATTGATGGGCATTTGGGTTGGTTCCATGTCTTTGCTATTGTGAATAGTGCCACAGTATACATACGTGTGCATGTGTCTTTAAAACAGCATGATTTATAATTCTTTGGGTATATACCCAGTAATGGGATTGCTGGGTCAAATGGTATTTCTAGTTCTCCATCCTTGAGGAATCGCCACACTGTCTTCCACAGTGGTTGAACTAGTATACAGTCCCACCAACAATGTAAAAGCATTCCTCTTTCTCCACATCCTCTCCAGCACCTGTTGTTTCCTGACTTTTTAATGATCACCATTCTAACTGGTGTGAGATGATGTCTCATTGTGGTTTTGATTTGCATTTCTCTGATGGCCAGTGATGATGAGCATTTTTTCTTTTTTTTTATTATTATACTTTAAGTTCTAGGGTACATGTGCATAATGTGCAGGTTTGTTACATATGTATACTTGTGCCATGTTGATGTGCTGCACCCATCAACTCATCATTTACATCAGGTATAACTCCCAGTGCAATCGCTCCCCATTCCCCCCTCCCCATAATAGGCCCCAGTGTGTGATGTTCCCCTTCCCCTGTCCAAGTGATCTCATTGTTCAGTTCCCACCTATGAGTGAGAACATGCGGTGTTTGGTTTTCTGTTCTTGCAATAGTTTGCTGAGAATGATGGTTTCCAGCTGCATCCATGTCCCTACAAAGGACACGAACTCATCCTTTTTTATGGCTGCATAGTATTCCACAGTGTATATGTACTACATTTTCTTAATCCAGTCTGTCACTGATGGACTTTTGGGTTGATTCCAAGTCTTTGCTATTGTGAATAGTGCCGCAATGAACATACGTGTGCATGTGTCTTTATAGCACCATGATTTATAATCCTTTGGGTATATACCCAGTAATGGGATGGCTGGGTCATATGGTACTTCTAGTTCTAGATCCTTGAGGAATCGCCTTACTGTTTTCCATAATGGTTGAACTAGTTTACAATCCCACCAACAGTGTAAAAGTGTTCCTGTTTCTCCACATCCTCTCTAGCACCTGTTGTTTCCTGACTTTTTAATGATTGCCATTCTAACTGGTGTGAGATGGTATCTCATTGTGGTTTTGATTTGCATTTCTCTGATGGCCGATGATAACGAGCATTTTTTCATGTGTCTGTTGGCTGTATGCATGTCTTCTTTTGAGAAATGTCTGTTCATATCCTTTGCCCACTTTTTGATGGGGTTGTTTGTTTTTTTCTTGTAAATTTGTTTGAGTTCTTTGTAGGTTCTGGATATTAGCCCTTTGTCAGATGAGTAGATTGCAAAAATTTTCTCCCAGTCTGTAGGTTGTCTATTCACTCTGATGGTAGTTTCTTTTGCTGTTCAGAAGCTCTTTAGTTTAATTAGATCCCATTTGTCAATTTTGGCTTTTGTTGCCATTGCTTTTGGTGTTTTAGACATGAAGTCCTTGCCCATGCCTATGTCCTCAATGGTATTACCTAGGTTTTCTTCAAGGGTTTTTATGGTATTAGGTCTAACATTTAAGTCTCTAATCCATCTTGAATTAATTTTCGTATAAGGAGTAAGGAAAGGATCCAGTTTCAGCTTTCTACTTATGGCTAGCCAATTTTCCCAGCACCATTTATTAAATAGGGAATCCTTTCCCCATTTCTTGTTTTTCTCAGGTTTGTCAAAGATCAGATGGTTGTAGATGTGTGGTATTATTTCTGAGGGCTCTGTTCTGTTCTATTGGTCTATATCTCTGTTTTGGTACCAGTACCATCTGTTTTGGTTACTGTAGCCTTGTAGTATAGTTTGAAGTCAGGTAGCGTGATGCCTCCAGCTTTGTTCTTTAGACTTAGGATTGTCTTGGCAATGCGGGCTCTTTTTTGGTTCCATATGAACTTTAAAGCAGTTTTTTCCATTTCTGTGAAGAAAGTCATTGGTAGCTTGATGGGGATGGCATTAAATCTCTAAATTACCTTGGGCAGTATGGCCATTTTCACGATATTGATTCTTCCTATCCATAAGCATGGTATGTTCTTCCATTTGTTTGTGTCCTCTTTGATTTCACTGAGCAGTGGTTTGTAGTTCTCCTTGAAGAGGTCCTTTACATCCCTTGTAAGTTGGCTTCCTAGGTATTTTATTCTCTTTGAAGCAATTGTGAATGGAAGTTCATTCATGATTTGGCTCTCTGTTTGTCTGTTACTGGTGTATAAGAATGCTTGCGATTTTTGCACATTAATTTTATATCCTGAGACTTTGCTGAAGTTGCTTATCAGCTTAAGGAGATTTTGGGCTGAGATGATGGGGTTTTCTAAATATACAATCATGTCATCTGCAAAGAGGGACAATTTGACTTCTTCTTTTCCTAACTGAATACCCTTGATTTCTTTCTCTTGCCTGATTGCCCTAGCCAGAACTTCCAACACTATGTTGAATAGGAGTGGTGAGAGAAGGCATCCCTGTCTTGTGCCAGTTTTCAAAGGGAATGCTTCCAGTTTTTGCCTATTCAGTATGATATTGGCTGTGGGTTTGTCATAAATAGCTCTTATTATTTTGAGATATGTTCCATCAATACCTAATTTATTGAGTGTTTAGCATGAAGGGCTGCTGAATTTTGTCAAAGGCCTTTTCTGCGTCTATTGAGATAATCATGTGGTTTTTGTCTTTGGTTCTGTTTATATGCTGGATTATGTTTATTGATTTGCGTATGTTGAACCAGCCTTGCATTCCAGGGATGAAGCCTACTTGATCATGGTGGATTAGCTTTTTGATGTGCTGCTGGATTCAGTTTGCCAGTATTTTATTGAGGATTTTTGCATCGATGTTCATCAGGGATATTGGTCTAAAATTCTCTTTTTTTGTTGTGTCTCTGCCAGGCTTTGGTATCAGGATGATGTTGGCCTCATAAAATGAGTTAGGGAGGATTCCCTCTTTTTCTATTGATTGGAATAGTTTCAGAAGGAATGGTACCAGCTCCTCCTTGTACCTCTGGTAGAATTCAGCTGTGAATCCATCTGGTCCTGGACTTTTTTTGGTTGGTAGGCTGTTAATTATTGCCTCAATTTCAGAGCCTGCTATTGGTCTATTCAGGGATTCTACTTCTTCCTGGTTTAGTCTTGGGAGAGTGTAAATGTCCAGGAAATTATCCATTTCTTCTCAATTTTCTAGTTTATTTGCGTAGAGGTGTTTATAGTATTCCCTGATGGTAGTTTGTATTTCTGTGGGATCCATGGTGATATCCCCTTTATCATTTTTTATTGCGTCTATTTGATTCTTATCTCTTCTCTTCTTTATTAGTCTTGCTAGTGGTGTATCAATTTTGTTGATCTTTTCAAAAAAGCAACTCCTGGATTCATTGATTTTTGGAGGGATTTTTGTGTCTCTATCTCCTTCATCCAGTTCTGCTCTGATCTTAGTTATTTCTTGCCTTCTGCTAGCTTTTGAATGTGTTTGCTCTTGCTTCTCTAGTTCTTTTAATCATGATGTTAGAGTGTCAATTTTAGATCTTTCCAGCTTTCTCTTGTGGGCATTTAGTGCTATAAATTTCCCTCTACACACTGCTTTAAATGTGTCCCAGAGATTCTGGTATGTTGTATCTTTGTTGTCATTGGTTTCAAAGAATATCTTTATTTCTGCCTTCATTTTGTTATGTACCCAGTAGTCATTCAGGAGCAGGTTGTTCAGTTTCCATGTAGTTGAGCGGTTTTGATTGAGTTTCCTAGTCCTGAGTTCGAGTTTGATTGCACTGTGGTCTGAGAGACAGTTTGTTATAATTTCTGTTCTTTTACATTTGCTGAGGAGTGCTTTACTTCCAATTATGTGGTCAATTTTGGAATAAGTGCGATGTGGTGCTGAGAAGAATGTGTATTCTGTTGATTTGGGGTGGAGAGTTCTGTAGATGTCTATTAGGTCCACTTGGTGCAGAGATGAGTTCAATTCCTGGATATCCTTGTTAACTTTCTGTCTCATTGATCTGTCTAATGTTGACAGTGGGGTGTTGAAGTCTCCCATTATTTTTGTATGGGAGTGAAAGTCTCTTTGTAAGTCTCTAAGGACTTGCTTTATGAATCTGGGTGCTCCTGTATTGGGTGCATATATATTTAGGTTAGTTAGCTCTTCCTGTTGAATTGATCCCTTTACCATTATGTAATGGCCTTCTTTGTCTATTTTGATCTTTGTTTGTTTAATGTCTGTTTTATCAGAGACTAGGATTGCAACCCCTGCTTTTTTTTGTTCTCCATTTGCTTGGTAGATCTTCCTCCATCCCTTTATTTTGACCCTATGTGTGTCTCTGCATGTGAGATGGGTCTCCTGAATACAGCAGACTGATGGGTCTTGACTCTTTATCCAGTTTGCCAGTCTGTTTCTTTAATTGGAGCATTTAGTCCATTTACATTTAAGGTTAATATTGTTATGTGTGAACTTCATCCTGTCATTATGATATTAACTGGTTATTTTGCTCGCTAGTTGATGCAGTCTCTTCCTAGCATTGATGGTCTTTACATTTTGGCATGTTTTTGCAATGGCTGGTACTGGTTGTTCCTTTCCATGTTTAGTGCTTCCTTCAGAGTCTCTTGTAAGGCAGGCCTGGTGGTGACAAAATCTCTAAGCATTTGCTTATCTGTAAAGGATTTTATTTCTCCTTCACTTATGAAACTTAGTGTGGCTGGATATGAAATTCTGGGTTGAAAATTCTTTAAGAATGTTGAATATTGGCCCCCACTCTCTTCTGGCTTGTAGAGTTTCTGCTGACAGATCTGCTGTTAGTCTGATGGGCTTCCCTTTATGGGTAAACTGACCTTTCTCTCTGGCTGCCCTTAACATTTTTTCCTTCATTTCAACTTTGGTGAATCTGACAATTATGTGTCTTGGAGTTGCTCTTCTCGAGGAGCATCTTTGTGGCATTCTCTGTATTTCCTGAATTTGAATGTTGATCTGCCTTGCTAGGTTGGGGAAGTTCTCCTGGATAATATCCTGCAGAGTGTTTTCCAACTTGGTTCCATTCTCCCCATCACTTTCAGGTACACTAATCAGACGTAGATTTGGTCTTTTCACATAGTCCCGTATTTCTTGGATGCTTTGTTCATTTGGTTTTACTCTTTTTTCTCTAAACTTCTCTTCTTGCTTCATTTCATTCATTTGATCGTCAATCAGTAATATCCTTTCTTCCAGTTGATCAAATCGGCTAATGAAGCTTGTGCATTCATCACGTAGTTCTTGTGCCATGATTTTCAGTTCCATCAGGTCATTTAAGGACTTCTCTATACTGGTTATTCTAGTTAGGCATTCATCTAATCTTTTTTCAAGATTTTCAGCTTCTTCGTGGTGGGTTTGAACTTCCTCCTTTAGCTCAGAGAAGTTTGGTCATCTGAAGCCTTCTTCTCTCAACTCATCAAAGTCATTCTCCATCCAGCTTTGTTCTGTTGCTGGCAAGGAGCTGCATTCCTTTGGAGGGGGAGGGGTGCTCTGATTTTTAGAACTTTCAGCTTTTCTGCTCTGTTTTTTCCCCATCTTTGTGGTTTTATCTACCTTTGGTCTTTGTTGATGGTGACATACAGATGGGGTTTTGGTTTGGTTGTCCTTTCTGTTTGCTGGTTTTCCTTCTAACAGTCAGTACCCTCAGCTGCAGGTCTGTTGCAGTTTGCTGGAGGTCCACTCCAGACCCTGTTTGCCTGGGTATCAGCAGCGGAGGCTGCAGAACAGCGAATATTGCTGAACAGCAAATGTTGCTGACTGATCGTTCCTCTGGAAGCTTCATGTCAGAGGGGTACCCGGCCGTGTGAGGTGTCAGTCTGCCCCTGCTGGGGGGTGCCTCCCAGTTAGGCTACCCAGGGGTCAGGGACCCACTTGAGGAGGCAGACTGTCTATTCTCAGATCTCAAACTCTGTGCTGGGAGAACCACTACTCTCTTCAAAGCTGTCAGACAGGGACATTTAAGTCTACAGAGATTTCTGCTGTCTTTTGTTTGGCTATGCTCTGCCCCCAGAGGTAGAGTCTACAGAGGCAGGCAGGCCCCCTTGAGCTGCCATGGGCTCCTCCCTCTTCGAGCTCCCAGCTGCTTTGTTTACCTACTCAAACCTCAGCAATGGCAGGCACCCCTCCCCCAGCCTCACTGCCACTTTGCAGTTCAATCTCAGACTGCTGTGCTAGCAGTGAGCAAGGCTCCATGAGTGGGACCCTCCAAGCCAGGCCTGGGATATAATCTCCTGTTGTGCCGTTTGCTAAGAGCATTGGAAAAGTGCAGTATTAGGGTGGGGGTGACCCGATTTTCCAGGTGCCGTCTGTCAAAGATTCCCTTGGCTAGGAAAGGGAATTCCCTGACCCCTTGTGCTTCCCAGGTGAGGTGATGCTTCACATTGCTTCGGCTCATGCTTGGTGGGCTGCACCCACTATCCGACAAGCCCCAGTGACATGAACCCAGTACCTCAGTTGGAAATGCAGAAATCACCTGTCTTCTGCATCACTCACATTGGGAGCTGTAGACTGGAGCTGTTCCTATTTGCCCATCTTGGAACCACCTGCAATTTCTTTTTAAACCATGAGTTATTTAGAAGAATGTACCTAATTTCCAAGTATTGGGGATCTTCTAAATATGTTTTTGCTATTGGTTTCTAATTTAATTTCTTTGTGGTCAGATAACATATTTCATGATTTAAATATTTTAAAATGTTTAGAAATGGCCCAGAATTTGGTTTATCTTGGTGTAGGTCAAATTTGGTTGATAGGAGTTTTCAAATACTGTATATATCCTTAGTAATTTATTTGTCTGCTTCACTTATGAATAATTAATAGAAGAGAGTTTAAATTTACAGCTGTGATTGTGGATTTATCTATTTCTCTTTTTTGATTTTGTTCATGTATTTTGAAGTTCTGTTATTTCTTGCATAATCACTTATTGTTTGCATTGTGTATCTCCTCCATCCTAGTACTTTCAACCTAGCTGTGTTTTTATATTTTAAGTGCATTATTGGCTAACAGCATATAATTGGATATTGATTTTTAAATCAAGTTCATCAACCTCTGTCTTTTGTTGCAGTGTTTAATATATTTATATTTAGTGGGATTATTGACATGGCTATGTTTAACTGTACCCACTTTCTTTTTGTTTTCTATTTGTTCTCTCTCTTATTTGTTATGTATATCCTTCTTTCATGTCTTCTTTTGGGTTGAGGGTTTTTTTTTTTTAAATTTAATTCTGTTTTCTTTATTGGCTTTTTAATGATAGCTTTTTGTATATTATTTTTTAGTTGCGTGGATTACAATATGCATCCTTATCTTGTTACATTCAACACAGAATTAATGGAAGTTCTAGCCAGATCAATCAGGCAAGAGAAAGAAAGAAAAGGCATCCAAATAGGAAGAGAAGTGAAGCTATCTCTCTACACAGACAATATGATTCTATACCTAGAAAACCCTAAAGAGTCCACCAAAAGGCTCCTGGAACTGATAAATGACTTCAGTAAAGTTCCAGGTTACAAAAATCATTGTAAAAATCAGTATCATTTCTATACACCAGTAATGGTCAAGCTGACAGCCAAATCAAGAAGTAATCCCATTTATAGCAGCCACAAAAAAATTACTTTGGAATATATCTAACCAAGGAGATGAAAGAGCTCTACAAGGAGAACTACAAAAACTGCTGAAAGAAGTTATAGATGACACAATCAAATGGAAAAACATCCCTTGCTCATGAATTGGAAGAATCAATATCATTCAAAGGGACATCCTGCCCAAAGCAATCTACAGATTCAGAGTTATTCCCGTGAAACGACCAACATAATTTTTCACAGAATTGGAAAGAAACTATTCTAAAATTCGTATGGAACCAAAAAGAGCCAGAATAGCCAAAGGACGTCTAAGCAAAAAGAACAAAGCTGCAGGCTTCACACTACCTGGCTTCAAACTATACTACAAAGTACAGTGATCGAAACAACATGATACAGGTACAAAAACACACATAAACCAGTGGAACAGAATAGAGAGCTGAGAAAAAAACCCACACACCAACAGCCATCTGATCTTTGACAAAGTCAATAAAAGTAAGCAGTGGGGAAAGTGCAGTCTTCAATAAATGGTGCCAGGATAACTGGCTAGACATATACAGAAAAAATAAAACAGGACCCCTAGCTTTCACCAAATACAAAAGTAACTCATGGTGAATTAAAGATTTAAATGTAAGACTTCAAACTTTAAGAATCATACAAGAAAACCTAGGAAACACAACTCTGGACATCAGCCTTGGAAAATAATTTATAGCTAGATCCTCAAAATAAATTGTGACAACAACAAAAATCGAAGTGAGTCATGCCTCTGTCACCCTGGAGTAACCACATTGGTGCGTTCTCTGAGGCTTTCCATCTCATTGTTGTGAGGTTACTGGGAACAAGGCTTTATCAGGGTTTATGAGAGCAAAGTAGACCTGTGATCAAGATGGCCAACTAGATACACAGCCAGGAGGAACATCTGCCACTGAGGGATTGGGACATTGAGAAGACTGGTGCACTCTTAGCAGATCTTCAGAGGGAAGGCATTGAGAGCAGATGTAGGGAAGACACAGATGTCGGTCTAAAGAGGGAGGAAGCTGGAAACCCTGCACAGGGCTACCATGCACCAGGACTCATTCCTATCCCCCAACAACTCCTGGGGAAGGGATGAGTTGAAGAAGCAAAGAGCAACCTGCTCTAACCATGGGCCTTTGGAATCCTGGCCAGAGGAGTCCCCATGACTACTGTGGACACTTGAGAGGACAGGGATAGCTGCTTACAGAAGTGGTAGGGACAGAGTTCCAGCCAGTGTGGAGCCCAGAGGGTTTGATGCAGAAGCATCTGCAGTGGAACGCAGCCAGGGATACCCATTCCCTTAGGCTCAACTTACTCCTGTAGGAAACTTTAGCCCTAGAGGAATTGTCATACATGAACTCTGCAGGGTGGTCTTGGCCATGAGATGAGGCTGGTCCAACCTGAACACCCCTCAGTCTGCTGGACTCTCCCTGGGTGCTTGCAGTACAGGCTCAGGTGCCCAAAAGGGGTGTTCCTCTTGGTGGCCTGCATCATAGCTCCTGTGTTGGCAGACCACACCTGACAAGCAGAGAGGTCCAGCAGAGCAGCCTCCACAGACACATATCAGCCCACATATGCACTCCTTCCACGCAGCCTCCCCAGTGGTAACTTGCCTGCAGATAGTAGCCTATGACCAACTCCCAAATCACTTTGCTGGCATGTGTGTGCACAGGCAGATTTTGCCTCCCCTTTCCCACCAGTGCACATGTGCACGTGCACCCTGCCATCACACTACTGCGAGCATGAATCACCCTGCCATTCCCATCGAAGTGTTGGAGGGCACGGAGTCCATTAGCCCTACCTGCCACCAGCACCCTGCCTCTGTTGATGCTGCTGTTGCCAGAAACTAGGCACAGAGAACAGAGACCTGCCCTGGCCCTGAGCAGCCCCTGCCACCCATAAATGCACACAAAGAGCTCATCCAGTCCTGTGGCCACCAGGGCCCCACCACTATGCTAAAACTTCCACCAGCACAAACATACACAAAGATGCCAGTGGGGGTCCCTGCTTCCTGACAACATGCTGCCAATGCTGCTGCTGCAAATGCCCACATGACGGCCAGCATCCTGGCACCTGCTAGCACCCCACTGCAGTTGAAAAGTGGACACTTTATCATGGTGCCACTGACGCCACTCCTGCCATGAGTGAACAAAAATAAATCATGCTGCCACTGCCCTACAAAGTGCTTTGGTTGGCACCACCCATTGGACTGTTGTGACCAGTGGTCTGGGAGCACCTCGGCCCCTCCAGTGCAGCAGGTTCCTAACCTTGAGTGGCCAGAGAACAAAGCCAGGGCCTGATACTAGTCCTCCAGAGTTAGGACACGCAGTCTAGGGTTCCTGAGCTAAGCCTTAGCCCCCTAAAATCTTCCAGAAATGAATCCAGTTGACCGAAAAAAACACCATAGACAAACCCGTAAGGTCATGAAATAGCATAAAAGGGAATAAAAAACCCATCCAAAAACAGCAACTTCAAAAATTGAAGGAAAATCAGCCCACAAAGATGAGAAAGAGCAATTGCCAGAACTGTGACATCTCAAAAAGCCAGAGTGTCTTCTTTCCTCCAAACGACCACACTAGTTCCCCAACAATGGTTCTTAAAGAGATGGAAATGACTGAAATGACAGAAATAGCATTCAGAATGTTCATAGGAACAAAGATCATCAAGATTCACGAGAACATTGAAACCCAATTCCAGAAAGCTAAGAATCACAATAAAATGATACAGGAGCTGGCAGACAAAATAGCCAGTATTGAAAAGAACATAACTGACTGATTCAGCTGAAAAACACACTACAAGAATTTCATAATGCAATTGTATGTATTAACAGCAGAATAGACCAAGTCAAGCAAAGAATCTTAGAGCTTGAAGACTGGCTTTCTGAAATGACAGTCAGAGAAAAATTTTAAAAAAAAAACAAGAATGAAAAGGAATGGAAAAAAACCTCTGAGAAATATGGGATTATGTAAACAGACCAAATCTATAACTCATTGGCATCCCTGAAAGAGATGGGGAGAATGGAAGCAAGTTGGAAAACTTATTTCAGGTTATCATCCATGAGAAATTCTGCAACCCAGTTAGAGAGGACAACATTAAAACAGCTAATACAGAGAACTTTAGCAAGATGCTGCACAAGAAGATCATCTCCAAGACATGATTATCAGATTCTCCAATATCAGAATGAAAGAAAAAACATGTTAAAGGCAGCTGGAGAGATATGCCAGGTCAGCCACAGAGGGAAGCCCATCAGACTAACAGCAGACCTCTCAGCAGAAACCCTTCAAGCCAAAAGAGATTGGGGGCCTATATTTAACATTCTTATAGAAAAGAAATTCCAACAGAGAATTTCATATACAGCCAAACTAAACTCCATAAGCAAAGGAGAAATAAGATCCTTTTTGGATAAGCAAATGCTGAGGGAATTTGTTATCACCAGACCTGCCATTTTAGAGCTCCCGAAAGAAGCAATAAATATGGAAAGGAAAGACTATTACCAGTCACTACAAAAACACTTAAGTACACGGACCACTGACACTATAAAGCAACCACACAAACAAGTTGGCATTATAACCATGTAACAATATGATGACAGGATCAAATCCACACATACTGATACTAACCTTGAATGTAAAGAGGCTAAATGCTCCAGTTAAAAGTCACAGAGTCACAAGCTGGATAAAGAAGCAAGACCTGACGGTAGGTATGCTGTCTTCAAGAGACCCATCTCATATGCTAGTTTAAAATCTGTTTTGTCTGAGATTGTGAGCTCTGCTTTTTTCTGGTTTCCATTTGCTTGGTAGATTTCCTCCATCCCTTTATTTTGAGCCTGTGGGTGTCATTGCATGTGAGAGTTTCTATTTCTTCCTGATTTAATCTAGGAGTGTTGTAAATTTCCAGGAATTTGTCCACCTCCTCTAGATTTTCTAGTTTGTGCCCATAAAGGTTTTCATAGTAGCTTCGAATGATCTTTTGTATTTCTGTGGTACCAGTTGTAATACCTCTTGTTTCATTTCTAATTGAGCTTATTGGGATTTTCTCTTTTCTCTACTTGATTAATCTTGCTAATAATCTCTTAATTTTGTTTATCTCTTCAACTTTTTGTTTCATTTATCTTTTGTATTTTTCTTTTTGTTTAAATTTCATGTAGTTCTGCTCTGATCTTTGTTATTTCTTTTCTTCTGCTGGGTTTGGTTTTGGCTTGTTCTTGTTTCTGTAGTTCCTTGAGGTGTGACCTTAGATTGTCTATTTGTGCTCTTCCAGATTTTTTGATGTAGACATTTAATGCTATGAAATTTCCTCTTAGCACTGCTTTTGCTGTATCTCAGGTGTTTTGACAAGTTGTGTCATGATTATCATTCAGTTTAATGAAATTTTAAATTTCCGTCTTGATTTCATTGTTGACCCAAAGATCATTCAGGAGTAGATTATTTAATTTCCGTGTATTTCTATAGTTTTGAGAATTCCTTTTGGAGTTAATTTCCAATTTTATTCCATTGTGGTCTGAGAGGATACTTGATATAATTTCGATTTTCTTAAATTTATTGAGACTTGTTTTGTGACCTACTGTATGGTCTATCTTGGAGAATGTTTTATATGCTGATGAAAATAATATATATTCTGCAGTTCTTAGGTAGAATGCTTTTGAAATATCTGTTAAGTCCACTTTTTCTAGTGTATTGTTTAAGTCCATTGTTTCTTTGCTGATTTTCTGCTTTGATGGCACGTCTAGTACTGTCAGTGGAGTATTGAGTTCCCTCACTATTATTGTGTTGCTGGTAGGCTGTGGAGAAAAAGAGAAAGTGTATACAGTGTTGGTAGGGGTGTAAATTAGTTTAGCTACTGTGGAATTAAGTTTGGAGATTTCTCAGAGAACTTAAAACAGAACTACCATTCAACCCAGCAATTATACTACCAAAAAGCATATGCACTCAAATGTTTATCACAGCACCATTCACAACAGCAAAGAGATAGAATCAACCTAGGTGCTCATCAATGGTGGATTGGATAAAGCAAATGTGGTACACATATGCTATGGAATACTGTACAACCATAAAAAAGAGTAAAATCGTGTCCTTTGCAGCAACATGGAGGCAACTGGAGGCCATTATCTTAAGTGAATTAACGCAGGAACAGAAAACCAAATGCCACATGTTCTCACTTACAAGTGGGAGCTAAACATTGGTTACTCATGGACATAAAAATGGCAACAGTAGATACTGAGGACTACTAGAGGGGGAGGGAGAGGGGGCAATTGTCAAAAAACTAACTACTGGGTACAATGCCCTCTACATGGATGATGGGATCAATCATACCCTAAACTTGAGCATCATGTGATATAGCCATGTAATAAACCTGTACATGCTCCCCCTGAATGTAAAATAAAAGTCAAAATTATAAAAAACAAATAATATAGCATTTATGTATAATAATATTAAAATTATGTCATGATGTTTACACCCTTCCTGCTTTTAGTGCTATCGTTTTATGTTTTACTTTTATTTATAACACCTCAAATATGTTGCTGCTAGTACATGATTTCGACATTCAATTGCCCTTTAAAATTTTAAAGGAAAATAATGTGTTATATTTTACTACCTATTTAGAATTTCCAGTGCTCTTCATTTATTACCTTATGTCTGAATTTCCATCTTGTTTTATCATTTTCATAGATTTTCCTTAACATTTTCATAGATTAGATATGCTGGCAACACAATTTGCCTTTATGTTTACAAGATTTTTTGCTGGACATAGATTTGTACATTGACGGGTTTTTTGAAATCACTGTATAACCAGCGTCTAGCATGATTCCTGACACACATAGTGAAGTCATTCCTTAAACACAAGATATGTCCTAAAATCAACATGTAAAATGAAAATCATCTGGTCAAATGACTTTGCGTAATGCCTTAGGAAGGTGCGACATTGAAGAATGACATTCTTTTCTCAGAAAGTTCAGCACTGCCAGCTTTTCCTCCAGTGTAGGAGCAGATATTGGGTTGTTCCTTTTGTTTGACCCTCAGATTAAGTAACTGGCTTGCACTTGTGTCTGACCGCAGTTCATGAAAAATACGTATCTAAATTTTTAAGAACACAATACATTGTTATTAACTATAGTCGCCATGTGGTACAATAGATCTATTGAACTTATTCTTCCTAACTGAAATTTTCTATTTGGACCCTAGTCTTGACAAGGTAAATGACTAGAGTTAATTGCCCTTCTGCTGACATGGTCACGACCTTGACAATCTAGACCAAAGTAGATGCCTAAGCCTTGCAGACTCCTGGTTTCCATCATATTAGTGTCCTCTTTCCCATACTGGCAGGAATTGGCCAACTGGTAACTACGCCCGAGTCTGTCTAATTAGGTGAGATCATTTTCTCTAGCAACTGGCAACTTCTGAAACATCAGAGATTTACAAAATGTATTTTACTGCTGACTAAATATGCAAATCAGAAGATAGAAGGGTGACTATTTAAATACTGATGTGATTTACTTAGATCTTAAGATTTACTAATGATTTATACAGTCTGCCATGTGGCTTCGTGGAACCCTTGGATCATTCTGAAGTTCTGGACTAGGAACATGTTTACCTTTTAACCAGAAAAAGAGATGCAATGATAATCACTAACCACAAATGCATCTGTTTTAATAAGCAGGGGTATGGTGAGGTTTGCAAATGCAGAAGTCATAGTAAGAGGGGATCATATAGTAAAAGGATCTAAGTTCAGAAAACTACCAATGGCAAAATCTAAACTAGGTAAAAATCACTAGACTAGACTTCTCAGAGAATTTTTCCATAGGCTGTACCTGAATCATCCTTAGCCAATCAATCATTTTGATTACTACAGTGAGGCTTCAGGAGGGGTGGGTGGGGAGACAAAGTTTGACATTATGTAGTAAGTGCTTACTGAATGCCAAGTTCTTTAAGTGGATTATCTCATTGAATTATTACAACTCCAGGATGAAGATACTGTTATTATCACTATCTTATGGAAGAGGAAACTGAGGCTCACACAGATCGTGATTTGTTTATGATCACAGCCTATAAGGGCAGAGCTTAGATTTGAATCCAGATCTGACACCATGTCCTATGCTCATTTTACCATACCACACTGCCTCTCCGTGGTCTCCTTCTAACCTATGATAATAATAGCGAATATTTATTGGGAACTATAAGAGCAAAACAATTGAAAATCTGGTCTTGTGCTTTATAAATAATAGTTACCATTCATTAAGCGCTAGGCATGGTGATAAAGGCTTTACATATAATAGCTCATTTAATCATCAAAGCCACTCTATGAGGTAGGCATTATTATTTTATTTGCATTTTACGGATGAGGGAAGTAAAGTTCAGAGGGGTTAAACGACTGGCCCATAGTTAGCTAGAAATTTTCAGGGCCAGATTTCAAACCTGTCAGTTACCAGAGCTACAGTCCTTATACCTCCAGTTCAAACCTGAATGTGCATAAGAATCACCTGATGAGGTTATGAAGATATATGTTCCTTAGCCCCATCCCTGACAGTCTGAATAAGTAGGTCTTTTAAAGAAGTTCCCCAGGGGATTGGAATGCAAGGCCTCCATGGACCATTCTATGAAAACAGTGATCTGCGGCACAAATATGGGCCTGGGCCTGGGCCTGGGGGAAAGAAAATTGAGTACAGCATAGGTTACATGAGGAGCAGTCACAACTTTATCACAGTGCTGCTATGACTGTTTCTTTCTCCTTCTGACTTGCCCAAATTTGGACTCTGTTTGCTTTTCTAGAACAAAAGTATTACCCTTTCTTCTTACCATCTCACACGGGCCAGATTCTGCTTTCTCAGCAAAATCAACAGCACCAATAACAGCAAATCGACTTACTCATTTTTCCAGATAGACCAGGGCTTCTTACTCTGTTTTGTACCATGGATCCCATCAGCCTCTGGTGGAGCCTATGGACCCCTTCTCAGAATAATATTTCTTAATTATTATTTTTAACGACAGAGTCTCTCTCTGTCATCCAGGCTGGAGTGCAGTGGCACAGCCATGACTCACTGCAGCCTCGATTTCCCGGGCTTCAGAGATCCTCCCACCCTCAGCCTCCTGAGTAGCTGGGACTACAGGTGCATGCCACCACACCTGGCTAATTTTTGTATTTTTTGGCAGAGACAGGGTTTTGCCATAGTTGCCCAGGCTGGTCTCAAACTCCTGGGCTCTAAGCGATCCACCCGCCTTGGCCTCCCAAAAGAATAATACTTTTTAATGGCTATGAGGAATAACACTCTAAAGAGTCCCCAGTGATTGCTGCCTCCTTGTATTCATGTCCTTATATAATCTCCTTCACTTGTTTATGGTCTAATAATTTATTTTGAACAAATTGAATATACCAAAAGTGATGTCACTTTTGTGATTAAGATTTTCAACATAGGTTTCTTTGAAATATAATTCACATACTATAAAATTTATTCTCTTAAGGTATGTAATACAGTAGCATTTAGTATGTTACAATGTTGTACAACTATGACCAATATGTATCCTATTAATGTAAGATTTTTATCACACCAAAAAGAAGCCCAGTACCCATTAGCGGTCACTCCCCATTGTTCTCTCTCCCGAGCCTATGATAACCATTAATCTATTTTTGTCTGTACAAATTTGCCTGTTCTGGATATTTCATAGAAATTGAATTATACACTAAGTGGCACTTTGTGACTGGCTTCTTTCAGTTAAGGTAATGTTCTCAAGGTTCATCCATGTTGTAGCATGTGCTAGTACCTTGTTCCATTCTTTGGCTGAATAATATTCCATGATATTGATAGGTTACGTTTTACTTATCCATTCATCAGTTGACAGACATTGGGTTTCCTCTACTTTTTTACTATTGTGAATAGTGCTGCTATGAACATTCATGTACAAATTTTTGCATGAAAATATGTTTTCAGTTCTCTTGGATGTATATCTAGGAGTGGAGTTTCTGGGTCATAAGGTAACTGTAATTAAATTAGAGAAACTGCCAAACTGTTTCCTAAAGTGGCTGCAATGTTTTACATCCCCACCAGCAATGTAGGAGAGTTGCAATTTTTCCACATCCTTGCCAACACTAGTTATTTTCTGTCTTTAATTCAAGCCATCTTAGTGGATGCGAAGTGGCGTTTCATTGTGGCATTGTTTTGCATTTTTCTATTGAACAATTTTTCACATTCTTATTGGTCATTTGTGTATCTTCATTGGATAAATAGTTATTGAGATCCTTTGCCCACATTTAAATTGGATTATTTGTCTTTTCTTAATCAATTTAAGAACTCTGTACATGTTTTATGTATTAGACCCTTAGCAGACATATCATTTATAAATGTTTTGTCCCATCCTGTAAAGTCTTTTTAAGAAATAGACTTAAGTTTTAGAGCAGTTTTTGATTTACAGAAAAACTGAGCAGCAAATACAAAGACTTCCCATATATCCTTTCTCTCTCACTGCAAATTTCCCTAGTATTAACATGTTGCATTAGTGTGGTACATTTGTCAAAACTGATGAACTGATATTGATACATTGTTAATTAAGTCCTAAATTTACATTCGTGTTTACTCTCCATATTGTATAATTCCATGCATTTTGACAAATGCATAATGTCATGTATCCGCCATTATAGTTCATAAAAATAATTTCACTTATGATTACAGTGAAATAAAAATCACCTTAAAAGTCACCTGCACTCTACCTATTAACCTCTCTTTCCTTTCTCCTGAACCCCTGGCAACCAGCGATCTTTCTACTGTCTATAATTTACCTTTTTTCAAAACATCACATCATTGGAATTATATAGCCTTTTTATATTGGCTTGTTTCACTAAGTAGTATGCAATTAAGGTTCCTTCATGTCTTTTTCTGATTTGATGGTTTCTTCTTTTTCGTTGCTGAACAGTATTCCATTTTCTGGACATACCACAGTTTATCAACTCACCTGTTGAGGAATATCTTGGTTGCTTCTAGTTTTTGGCGATTATAAATAAAACTTGCATCTTAGGTTGTTTGTGCTGCTATAACAAAATACCTGAGACTTGGCAGTTTATAGAGAACAAAAATTTATTTTTCACAGTTCTTGGGGCTTGGAAGTCCAAGATCAAGATGCTGGCAGGTTCAGTGTCTGGTGAGGGCCCGTTCTTTTAAAATGGCGTTTTCTAGGCATCCTCAAATGACAGAAGGGCAGAAGGACAAAAGAGAGCAAACTCCCTTCTTTCAAACCTTTTCATAAGGACACCAATCCATTCCCAAGAGCAGAGCCCTCATGGCTGAATCACCTCCTAAAGGCCCCACCTCTAAACACTGTTACATTGATGACTAAGTTTCAACATATAAATTTTGGGGGACAGATTAGACCTTAGAAGCTACTATAAACATTCTTATGCAGGTTTTTGTGTGAGTATAAGTTTCCAACTCATTTGAGTAAATACCTAGAGGTACAATTGATGGATCACATGGCAAAACTATGTTTAACTTTGCCAAATATTTAATTGAGATGTTTGTTCTCATATTGTTGAATTTTAAGGTTTTGAAATTTTTAATTTATTTTTTATTTTATTTATTTTTAAATTTTGTGGGTATATAATAGGTGTACCCACAAAATATAATTTATGGGTTACATAAGATATTTTGATACAGGCATGCAATATATAATAATCACATCGGGTAAAGGGGAATCCATCACCTTAAGCATTTATCCTTTGTGTTACAAACAATCCAATGATACATTTTTACTGTGCAATTAAATTATTTTTAACTATAGTCACCATGTTATGCTAGCAAATACTAGGTCTTATTCATTCTTTCTAGCTAATTTTTGTACCCATTAACCATCCCCACCTATCCCACATTTCCCTCCCCAGTACCCTTCCCAGCCTCTGATAACCATTCTTTTACTCTCTATTTCCATGTCAGTTTGATTTTGAAATTTTTAGTTCCCACTAATAAGTGAGAACATATGATGTTTGTTTTTCTGTGCCTGGCTTATTTCACTGAACATAATGACCTCCAGTTCCATTCATGTTGTTGTAAATAATAGGATCTCATTCTTTGTTATGGCTGAATAGTACTCCTTTTATATATGTACCACATTTTCTTTATTCATTCATCTGCTAATGGACATTAGGTTGCTTCCAACTCTTGGCTATTATAATTAGCCCTGTAACAAACATGAGAGTGAAGATATCTCTTCGATATACTGATTTCCTTTTTTGGGGAATGTACCTAGGAGTGGGATTGCTGGATCATATGTCAGCTCTGTTTTTAGTTTTTTGAGAAACCTCCAAACTGTTCTCCATAGTGGTTGTACTAATTTACATACCCATCAACAATGTACAAGTATTCCCTTTATCCCTATCCTCACTAGCATTTGTTTTTGCCTGATTTTTGGATAAAAGCATTTTAACAGGGTTGAGATGATTTGTCATCGTAATTTTGATTTGTATTTCTTTTATGGTTGATGATGTTGAGCACCTTTTCATATGTCTGGTCTGTTTGCCATTTGTATCTCTTCTTTTGAGAAATGTCTATTCAAATGATGTGCCCATATTTTGGTTGAATTATTAGATTTTTTTTCCTATAGATCTGTTTGAACTCCTTGTATTTTCTGGTTATTAATCTTTTGTCAAGTGGGTAGTTTGCAAATATTTTCTCCCATTGGTTGTCTCTTCACGTTGTTGATTATTTCCTTTGCTGTGCAAATGCTTTTAAACTTAACGTGATCCCATTTCTCTATTTTTGCTTTGGTTGCCTGTGCTTCTGGTGTAATGATCAAGAAATCTTTGCCCAGTACAATGTTCTGGAGATTGTCCCCAATGTTTTCTTGTAGTGGCTTCATAGTTTGAGGTGTTAGATTTAATCTTTAATTCATTTTTATTTGATTTTAGTATATGGCAATAGGTAGGTGATATGGTTTGGCTCTGTGTCCCCACCCAAATCTCATCTTGAATTGTAGTTCCCATAATCACTGCCTGTCGTGGGAGGGACCTGGTGGGAAGTGATTGACTCATGGGGGCAGTTTTCCCCAGGCTGTTCTTGTGATAACGAGTGAGCTCTCACGAGATCTGATGGTTTTATAAGCGTCTGGCATTTCCCTTGCTTGCACTCATTCTCTCTCCTGCTGCCCTGTGAAGAGGTGCCTTCTGCCATGATTGTAAGTTTCTTGAGGTCTCCCCAGCCATAAAGAACTGTGAGTCAATTAAATCTCTTTTCTTTATAAATTACCTAGTCTCATGTATTTTTATAGCAGCCTGAGAATGGACTGATACAGTAGGAGTCCAGTTTCATTCTTCTGCATGTGAATATCCAGTTTTTCCAGCACCATTTATTGAAGAGACTGTCCTTTGCCCAATTTATGTTCTTGGAAACTGAAAAAGTGAGTCCACTGTAGGTATGTGGATTTATTTCTGGGTTCAGTATTCTGTTCCACTGATCTATGTGTCTGTTTTTTAAAATTTTATTTTAAAAGTTTTGGGGTACTGGTGGCTTTTTTTTACATGGATAAGTTCTTTAATGGTTGATCTGA
Source organism: Macaca thibetana thibetana (assembly GCF_024542745.1). Taxonomy (NCBI): domain Eukaryota; kingdom Metazoa; phylum Chordata; class Mammalia; order Primates; family Cercopithecidae; genus Macaca; species Macaca thibetana. The sequence goes on from NC_065598.1 coordinate 135,226,276, forward strand.
GATTTTGGTGCACCCATCACACTAAAAGTACTGTGCTGTTTCAGTTACTATAGCTCTGTAGCATATTTTTATCCGTCTCCTCAAGCATTTACCCGTTGAGTTACAAACAATCCAATTATATTCTTTAAGTTATTTTAAAATATGAAGTTATTATTGACTATAGTCACCCTGTTGTGCTATCAAATACTAGGTCTTATTTATTCTTGCTATTTTTTTGTACCCAATAACCAACCCCACCTCCTGCACCCAACCCCCTACTACCCTTCCCAGTCTCTGGTAACCAACTGAATCAAAGCATTCAATTGTTTTGATGTTTAGATAACACAAATAAGTGAGCACATGCAATGTTTGTCTTTCTGTGCTTGGCTTATTTCACTTAACATAATCATCTCCAGTTCCTTTCATGTTGTTGCAAATGACTGGATCTTATATTTTTTATGGCTGAATAGTACTTGATTGTATATATGTACCACATTTTCTTTATCCATTCATCTATTGGTGGACACTTAGGTTGCTTCCAAATCTTAGCTATTGTAAACAGTGCTACAACAAACATGGGAATGGAGATATCTCTTTGACATGCTGATTTCCTTTCTTTTGGATATATACCCAGCAGTGGGATTTCTGGATCATATGGCAGTTCTATTTTTAGTTTTGGAGAAACCTCCAAACTATTCTCCAGAGTGGTTGTACTAATTTACATTCCCACCAACAGTGTACGAGGGTTCCCTTTTCTCCACACTCTCACCAGCATTTGCTATTGCTTGTCTTTTGGATATAATCTGTTTTAACTGGGGTGATATAATATCTCATTATAGTTTTGATTTGCATTTCTCTGATGATCAATGATGATGATCAGCTTTTCATATGCCTGTTTACTACCATTGTATGTCTTCTTTTGAGAAATGTCTGTTCAAATCTTGTGCCCATTTTGATTGGATTATTAGATTTTTTCATACAGAGTTGTTTGAGCTCCTTATGTATTCCGGTTATTAATCTGTTGTCAGATGGATAGTTTGCATATATTTTCTCCTATTCTGTGGATTGTCTTTCCCTTTGTTGATTGTATCCTTGGCTGTGCAGAAGCTGTTTAATGTGATGTGATCCCATTTGTCCGTTTTTGCTTTGGTTGTCTGTCTGACAGGAAACTTTAGTCCAATGTCCTAGAGATTTTTCTCATTGTTTTATTGTACGAGTTTTATAGTTTGAGGTCTTAGATGTAAGCCTTTAATCCATTTGATTTGATTTTTTATATGCCAATAGATAGGGGTCTAGCTTTATTCTTCTGCATATTTATTCTCTTCAGCACCATTTATTGAAGATACTTTCTTTTCCCCAGTGTATGTTCTTGGCATGTTTGTCAAAAATAAGTTAACTGTAGGTGTGTGGATTTGTTTCTGGGTTCTCTATTCTGTTCCATTGGTCTGTGTGTCTGTTTTTATGCTGGTACCATGCTGTTTTGGTTACTATAGCTATGTAGTATAATTCGAAATCAGGCAATGTGATTACTCACGTTTTGTTCTTTTTGTTCAGGATGGCTTTTGCTGTTTTGCATCTTTTCTGGTTCCATATAAATTCGAGGATTGTTTTTCTTTTCTGTGGGAAAAATCTTATTTTGATAGGGATTGCATTGAATCTGTACATTGCTTTGGGTACTCTGGACATTTTAATAATATTGATTTTTCCAATCCATGAACATGGAATATTTTTCCATTGTTTGTGTCCTCTTCAATTATTTTAATCAGTGTTTTATAGTTGTCATTAGGAAGATCTTTCACTTTTTTGGTTAATTCCCAGGTATTTAATTTTGTGTGTGTCTATTGTAAATGAGATTACTTAAAATTTGTTTTCACATTGTTCACTGTTGGCTTATAGAAATGCTACTGATTTTTGTATGTTGATTTTGTATCCTCTAACTTTACTGAATTTGTTTATCAGTTCTAATAGCTTTCTTGTGGAGTCTTTCAATTTTTCCAAATGGAAGATCATATTATTTGCAAAGAATGATAATTTGACTTCTTCCATTCCACTTTGGATGCCCTTTAATTCTTTCTCTTGTCTGTTTGCCCTACCTAGGACTTCCAGTACTGTGTTGAGTAACAATGGTGACAATGGGCACCCTTTTCATGCTCTAGATCTTAGAGGAAAGAGCTTTAGTTTTTTCCCATTCTGTATGATATTACCTGTTGGTCTGTCATATATGATTTTTATTATGTTGAGGAGTATTCCTTCTGTCCCCAATTTCTTGAGGGTTTGTATTATGAAGGGATGTTAAATTTTATCAAATGCTTTTCGGCAGCAATTGAAATAATAATATGGTTTTTATCCTTTATTCTGTTGATATGATGCATCATATTAATTGATTTATGCATGCTGAACCATTTTTACATCCCAGGGATAAATCCCACTTGGTCATGATGAATGATCTTTCAAATGTATTGTTCAATTCTGTTTAGTCGTATTGTGTTGAGGATTTTTGCATCAATATTCATCAAAGATATTGGCCTGTAATATTCTTTTTTTATGTGTCTTTGTCTGGTTTTGTTATCAGGGTAATACTGGTCTCATAAAATGAGAGTGGAAGAGTTCCCTCCTCCTCTATTTTTCAGAATAGTTTAAGTAGGATTGGTATTAGTTCTTCTTTGAATGTTTGGTAGAATTCAGCAGTGAAGCCATCAGGTTGCAGACTATTCTTTACTGGGAGATTTTTATTATGGCTTTGATGTAATTACTTGTTATTGGTCTATTCAGGTTTTGGATTTATTCCTGGTTCAAACTTGGTAGGTTGTACATATCTAGGAATTTCTTCATTTCTTCTAGATTTTCCAATTTATTGGTACATTGTTCCTGGTAGCCACTAATAATCATTTGAGTTTCTGTAGTATCAGTTGTAATATCTCCTTTTTATTTCTGATTTTATTTATTTTGATCTCTCTTTTTTTCATAGTTAGAATGGCTAATGGTTTGTCAATTTTGTTTAATTTTTCAAAAAAACAACTTTTTATTTCGTTACTTTTGTATTTTTTTATTTCAATTTCGTATATTTCTGCTCTGATCTTTATTTTTTATTTTTTTTCTTTTACTAATTTTGGGTTTTACTGTTGCTTTTCTAGTTCTTTAGATGCATCATTAGGTTGTTTATTGGAAGATTTCCTCTTTTTTAATGTAGGCACTTATAGTTCTATTTCCCTCTTAGTACTGCTTTTGCTGTATACCGTAAGTTTTGGTATGTTGTGTTTCCATTATCATTTGTCTCAAGAAATTCTTCCATTTCCTCATTAATTTCATCATTGACCCACTGCTCATTCGGAGCATATTGTTTAATTTTTATGTATCTGTATAGTTTCCAAAATTCCTCTTGTTATTAATTTCTAGTTATATTCCATTGTAGTCAGAGAAGATGCTTGATATTATTTCAGGTTTTTTTAATGTTTTAAGACTTGTTTTGTGACCTAACATATGGTCCACCCTTGAGAATGATCCATGTGCTGAGAAGACTGTGTGTTCCGCAGCTCTTGTGTAAAATGTTATGTAAATATCTATTAGATCCATTTGGTCTATAGTGCAGATAAAGTGTGAGGTTTCTTTGTTGATTTTTCTGTCTGGAAATGCTGTCCAATGCTAAGAGTAGGATGTAGAACTCTCCAACTATAATTGTGTTGGGGCCTATTTCTAATTCTAATAATATTTGCTTTATGTATCTGGATACTCCCATGTTGGGTGCATGTATTTTTTAATTGTTATGTCCTCTTGCTGAGATGACCTTTTTAAATTATATAGTGACCTTCTTTGTCTGTTGTTATAGTTCGTGTCTCGATATCTATTTTGTCTGATATAAGTATAGTGACTTCTGCTCTTTTTTGGTTTCCATTGGCATAGAATATCTTTTTCCATCATTTCATTTTCAGTGTATGTGTGCCTTTATATGTGAAGTGTGTTTCTTATAGACTACAGATCAATGGGCCTTTTTTGTTTCATCCCTTCAGCCAGTCTGTGTTACCATGTTATCACTGGTAAGTAAGGACTTACCCCTGCCCTTTTATTATTTATTTTCTGGTTATTTTGTGATCTTCTCTTCCTTCTTTTCTTCCTTTCTACCTTCCTGTAGTGAAGGTGATTTCCTCTGGTTATATGATTTAGTTTCTTGTTTTTTATTTTTTGTGTGTCCATTGTATGTTTTTTGGTTTGTGGTTACCATGAGGCTTGCAAATACTACCTTATAACCCATTATTTTAACCTGATAACAACTTTATACTATTCGCATTAACAAACAAGCAAGAGCAAAAAGAAAACTAATGAAAACTCCATGCCTTAACTTTGTTTCCCTGCTTTTTAACTTTTTTTGTTTCTATTTTTATCTTATTGTACTGACTATGTCTTGAAAAGTTGTTGTAGTTAGTATTTTTTATTGGTTCATTATTTAGTCGTTCTACTGAGGTCAAGAATAGTGATATGGTTTGGCTGTGTCCCCACCCAAATCTCATCTTGAATTGTAGTTTCCATAATCCCCACATGTCATGGGAGGAACCTAGTGGGTGGTAATTAAATCATGGGGGCAGTTACCTCCATGCTGTTCTCATGACAGTGATTGAATTCTCATGAGATGTGATGGTTTTATAAGGGGCTTTCCCTCACTTCGCTCTGCACTTCTCCTTGCTGCCATCATGTGAAGAAGGATGTGTTTGCTTCACCTTCTGCCATGATTGTAAAAGTTTCCTGAGGTCTCCCCAGCCATGCTGAACTGTGAGTCAATTAAACCTCCTTCCTTTATAAATTACCCGGTCTCGAGTATGTCTTTATTAGCAGTGTGAGAATAGACTAACACAAATACTTTATACACTATGGTTTCAGTGTTACAATCTGTGCTTTTCTGTGTATTTACTATTATTGGTAAGTTTTGTACATTCAGGTGATTATTTACTGGTCATTACCCTTTTATTCCTGAATGAAGTACTTCCTTTAGCATTTCTTGTAGGACAGGTCTGCTATTGATGAAATCCCACAGCTTTTGTTTGTCTGGGAAATTTTTTACTTCTCCTTCATCTTTGAAGGATATTTTCACCAGATATACTATTTTAGGGTAAAAGGTTTTGTCTTTGTTTTTTTTTTTTTTTTTTTTTTTTTTTTTCCTTCAACATTTTAAATATGTCATGCAACCCTCTCCTGGCCTGTAAAATTTCCACTGAAAAGCCTGCTGCCAGACTTATTGGCACTCCACTGTATGTTATTTGTCTTTTTTTTTCTTGTTACTTTTAGAATCCTTTATTTTTGCCTTTGATTATTAAATGCCTTGAGGTAGTCTTTGAGTTAAATCTGCTTGGCGTTCTATATAACCTTCTTGTACTTGGATATTGATATCTTTCTCTAGGTTTAGGACTTTCTCTGTTTTTATTTCTTTAAATAAACTATCTATTCCTCTCTCTTTCTCTACCTCCTCTTTAAGGCTAATAACTCTTAGAGTTACCCTTTTGAGTCTGTTCTCTAGATCCTGTAGGTGTTATTCACTCTTTTTTATTCTTTTATCTACTCTGGCTGTGTATTTTCAAATAGCTTGTCTTCAAGCTTACTAATTCTTCTGCTTTATCAATTCTGCTATTAAATGACTTTGATGCATTCTTCAGTATGCCAGTTGCATTATTCAGCTCCAGAATTTCTGACTGATTCTTTTTAATCATTTTAATCTCTTTGTTGAATTTATCTGATAGAATTCTAGATTCCTTCTCTATGTTATCTTAAATTTCTTTTGAGTTTCTTCAATACAGCTATTTGACTTCTCTATCTGAAAAGTTACATCTACTAGCATCAACACCATCCAGAAAAACATGACCTCATTAAATGAACTAAAGATGTTATTTCATGTCTGGGCATTGAAGAATTAGGTATTTATTGTAGTCTTCACTGTCTCAGCTTATTTGTAGCCATTCTTCTTGGGAAGGCTTTCCAGACATTTGAAAAGACTTGAGTATTTTGATCTAAGCTTTTCTAATATGCCAGCTGCAAGTTTCTTCTTTCTTACCTAGACTTTTTTTGGGGGAGGGGGAGTGTACAAATTAATTGAAATTAATTACAACAAATTTAATATCTCTTAAAACTTTAAATGTACATATCCCTTGGTCCAGAAATTCTGTTTCTAGGAATTCATTATGCAAATGCACCAAGATATATGTAGAAGGATATTCACTACAATGCCATTAGTAATGCTAACAACTAAATGTACATCAATAATTTTATTGCATAAATTACACCATGAAACTGTAAAAACAACAAATAATTGTTATGTGCTGCTATGAAGTGATCTCCAGAATATAGTAAGCAGAAAAAGTGGGAATCAAAGCAGTATGTATGATATGCTTCTATTTGATTATGCATAGAAATTTTCTGGAATTAGACAACAGAAACTGTTAATATTGTATACCACAGGGAATGGGAATGAGGAGTTGGGGTCTGAAGTAGGAAGGGCATGTAATTTTTATTGTATACCTGTGGTTCCCAAACTGTGCACCAAAGTACCCTGAGTTCCTGGAGGAAATTTAAAATTTCAAGGTAAGGACAATGATACTAGAAATCTATTAAACATTGCCAAATCTACTAAGTCAAGATAGTTTGTAATTTCAACATTAGATCATGACACATTCCTTTCATTTTTTTCCCTTTATAAAGGGAAGTTTTGTTTTTGTTTTGTTTTCATTTTTCCGTAAGTTATTGAGGATACAGGTGGTATTTGGTTACATGAGTAAGTTCTTTAGTGGTGATTTGTGAGATTTTGGTGCACTCATCACTCAAGCAGTATACACTGTGCCATATTTATAGTCTTTTATCCCTCACCCCCTCCCACTCTTCCCCCTGAGTACCCAAAGTTTATTGTATCATTCTTATGCCTTTCCTTATAGCTTAGCTCCCACACATCAGTGTGAACATACCATGTTTGGTTTTCCATTCCTGAGTTACCTCACTTAGAAAAATAGTCTCCAATCTCATCCAGGTCACTGCAAATGCTGTTAATTCATTCCTTTTTATGGCTGACTAGTATTTATATATATATATATATATATATATATATATATATGATACATATATATGATATACATGAGATACATATGACATATATGAGATATATGTATATATGATATCTATAAAAAACAGTTTCTTTATCCACTTGTTGATTGATGGGCATTTGGGTTGCTTCCACGATTTTGCAATTGTGGATTGTGCTGCTATAAACATGTGTGTACAAGTATATTTCTCGTATAATGACTTCTTTTCCTCTGGGTAGATTCCCAGTAGTGGGATTGCTGGATCAAATGGTAGTTCTACTTTTAGTTCTTTAAGGAATTTCCACAGTGTTTTCCATAATGGCTGTACTAGTTTACATTCCCACCAGCAGTGTAGAAGTGTCCCCTGATCAATGCATCCACGCCAACATCTGTGGTTTTTGATTTGCAGAAGTAAGGTGGTATCACATTATGGTTCTAATTTGCATTTCCCTGATCATTAGTAATGTTGAATGTTTTTTCGTATGTTTGTTGGCCATTTGTATATCTTCTTTTGAAAACTGCCGTTCATGTCCTTAGCCCACTTTTTGATGAGATTGTTTGTTTTTTTCTTACTGATTTGTTTGAGTTCATTGTAGACTCTAGATATTAGTCCTTTGTCAGATGTATCGATTGTGAAGATTGTCTCCCACTCTGTGGGTTGTCTGCTTACTCTGCTGACTGTTCCTTTCACTTTGCAAAAGTTCTTTAGTTTAATTAGGTCCCAGCTACTTATCTTTGTTTTTATTGCATTTGTTTTTGGGTTCTTGGTCATGAAATCCTTGCCTAAGCCAATGTCTACAAGGGTTTTTCCAACGTTATCTTCTGGAATTTTTATAGTTTCAGGTCTTAGGTTTAAGTTCTTAATCCATCTTGAGTTGATTTTTATATAAGGTGAGAGATGAGGATCCAGTTTTATTCTCCTACATGTGGCTAGCCAGTTATCCCAGCACCATTTGTTGAAAAGGGTGTCCTTTCCCCATTTTATGTTTTTGTTTGCTTACAGCACATGCTTTTCAATAATATTGTATCTTTGTGAAGTTGGCTTTGGGGAAGTTACTATGATAAAGTAACAAATATACCCTTTGGGTCATCTAAGTGACACTCCATTACAATATAACTTACCTTCCCTCTGAACTGACAGAAAAGGCCCTATCAGCTCAGGTAAAAAGATCTAGGAGGCTATTCTTATTACTAAACAAGGAAAAAGTTCCCCAAATCCCCAGAAAAGATGACTATAAAAGTGGGTAGGTACCATATTCAAATTATGTTTTAGAAAATCATGACTTTGCTAGGCAATGTTAGTAGAAGTTGACTTTGAAAGATGCTCAGATTATGGTAACAGAATGTGAAAATTGAGGCATAATAGAGTCATGATTAATATGCATATTTCCATATTGAAAGTTCTTAAAGGTTCATGGCTACTCTTTGAGCTGGAGCAGCTCAGTATTTCTGGTTCAGCCTCTTTGATTGAAAATGCTGTCACCAGACTGACTAGGTTTCCTCATTGCTTTGTCATTGGGCAGGAGCATTTCTTCTAAGTATACTGAAGCTATCTATAGGAAACCATGGCTCATGATGGTCTGGCTCCTTTCTTTTCTTGGGAATCGGACAGAGGACCTGATCTCAGGGTCTTGACTGAAGTCACCCATTAAGATTGTGACACAGCTAAGACTACAAACTAGGTCTTCTGGTCTAAGGTCAGTGCTCTGTCCATTCCACATCACTCCCTCCAATGTCAGTGAAGGCAAGATGGACCGAAGTAATGCTTTGACTAACTTTAAACTTAGGAGGTCAAGCAGACCTTGTGTTAAAGGTCTAATTGTGAGACTTGTCTAACCCTCAGTTTCCTCACTTGTTTGATGGGTATGATAATAATATCTACCTCTCAGGATTTTGTAAAGATTAAGTGACATCATGTAGACGAAGTGCTTAACATGGTGTCTGGCTCAGTGAAAATTTTAGTAAATGTTGTCCCTTCCTCTTGGCTAAGAGGTTGATCTCTGGAGTGAGCAATGCAAGTTTCAGAGTCTCAGTCCTATCACTCTCTGTATGTGTGACTTTGAGATCATTACTTATCTCCTCTATGCCTTAGTTTCCTTATCTGTCTTACAATATTGTTATGAGGATGCAGTGGGATTATAGATATAAAGTGGTTGAATTCAGTGCTTCTCCTGAAGCAAGTGATCAACTTTATATAGTGTGACATCATTATTAATGGCAGAATTACTAAGAGGAATTTGGTGTGAGCTCCCTGCGTGGAATGATCCTTATCATGAAATGGTGAAAGCCTTCCAATAGGATGTGTGCTTTGTGTCCTCCATGTCCTGTTTTTCCTCTTCTTCCCTACCCAGCCATTTATCCAATCCCGTTCACAGATCCTTGCTTCATAGTCAGGTGTAAGTGGCCAACAGCATAAAATATTACTACTCTCAGTGGGATTTGCATTTTTCAAGGGACTGAAATCCTAAATTGAAAGGAGGAAACTCTAGTGGTGCAAATCCAGCCCTGATTTAGAGCAGAGTTTCTCAATCTCAGCACTGTGGACATTTTGGGCTGGATAGTTACTGTGGGGGACTTTCCTGTGCATTGTAGGATGTTCAGCACCATCTCTGGCCTCAACTTACTAAATGCCAGTAGTGCAACAATGCCCTCCTCAGTTAAGACAAAAATGTCTAAGCACTGCTAACTATCCCCTGGGGAGAGAAATCACGCATAATTATGATCCACTGGTTTAGCGGATTCTGCAGGGAAGTGGGGCCTTCCAGGATATCTTAAATGACACAGGGGTTATAAGTGCAAATGCCTTCAGGGGCCAGGCAGAAATGGAAATGCAGAAAGCAGAAGAGTATAATACGATAAGGAGTGGTGGGGCTTGTGGCAAAATGGAGGATGTATGCCCTATTTAAAGGCATTCAAAATAAACATTTAAAGAAAAACTCTCTGGCCTGGCATGGTGGCTCATACCTGTAATTCCAGCACTTTAGGAGGCTGAGGAAGGAGGATTGCTTGAGGCCAGGAGTTTAAGATAAGCTTAGGAAACATAGTGAGACCTCATCTCTGCATAAATATTTTAAAAATTTAGCTGGGAGTGAGTAGTATGTGCCTGTAGTCCCACCTGCTCTGGAGGCTGAGGCAGGAAGATAAGTTGAAGCCTGCAGTTGTACGTTGAAATGAGCTGTGATGATGTTACTGCACTCCAGCCCAGGCAACAGAGCAAGACCCTGTCTGTAAAAAAATAAAGAAATAAATTAAAAAGCTCTGTAAGCCAGACAAAGCATATATGAGGACTGAAATGGGCTGCCAATTTCAAGTCCCAGATGTAGGCTGTCCCTTAGGATGGTTCAACTCTGGTACATACTCTCCTCGTTTGGGCCAGTGATTCCCCCAACCCAATTTCTGCTTTTCCCCCATCTGCCTGCTGCCTTCAAAGTAAGGATGCTTTTAAATAGTCAAGGCATATTTTATCATCCTAGAATGTAGACTTAATTTTAAATTCCACTAAAACTTTCAAATATATATGTGTTATTCAAATGGGCACATTTCAAATGTAATAATTTAAAACTGTCTGTATGTTGTGTTAAAAATGGACAATAATTTGTAAGAACAGTAAAAGCAGGGGGAAAAATCAACAAAGACCAGAAAAACATAGATGAAAATATTAACAGGGGTTGTGCCCGGGTGAATTTTATCTATATATTTTTTTGGTTTCCTATATATTTTTGTAAAGCTTGATGTTATACTGGGGAAAGCATACACTTGAAAGAAGAGCTCTATGTCATCCAGTACTTGTCCAGATGGGAAAGGTGTCATGAAATCAAATAAATAACAAAAATCCTAATGGCTGAGCTAGTCCTCCTAATCCCTGCACTGTCAGAGGCTTCATGTCTGATGAACAAGAGAACCTGGAGTTCCCTGCATGTGGTTATTAACATTGATAATAATTGGAACACTAATCTCTGCCCACTACATTCTGTTCTCCGGTCGCTTTCTGCTGCTTTTTAATGACGCGCTTTTGCTTTTTCCCATGTATTCCACATTATACACATGCTGTACTGCTCTACCTTCCCTCGATTTATGCATGTCTCTAGCAGATGGTTGGGCCAGTCCACCTCGGGTGCTTGTTTAGCATAACAGAGAGCTCAACAACTGGGGCCCCACTCACAAGTTTCAGCTTGCATTTCTGGATACTGGTGGGGTAAACACAGGGTTAAGGCCAGCACTTACCATTTCCGACCTACCTTTACTACAGCTAGGGATGGGTTTTCCTATTTGCTTTTCAAGAGTTGTTTTTCCTCTCTCATTTTTTCCACCCCCTACCCCCATTTTTTCCCTTGGACTTCTCAGGTTTTCCACGAGACTTCTCATGGTAGTGGTGAGTACAGGGAATTTTCGAGAAAAAATTCCATTTTGGAAATCTAACATTTGGAGTCCCTGCTTAACCTGTTTTTGGTGACTGAATCTTGTTGAAGGCGAGGGAGGCATCCTTCATTCACCTACTCCTTTCCCCTCTCTGAAGAAGGATGTGCTGCATCAACCATCCACTCTCCTCAGAATGGTGGAAATTTTGAGCACATGTGGATATGAGCAATTAAAGAAATCAGAATTGACCTCCATTAACACACTTCCAGTCTCTTGAAGCTTGTGGAGTAGTTCCAGTCACCTTCCAGGTGCCAGGCCTCCTGGCTGCCTCAATTCAGAGCTACACTTCTCCCCATGCCTGTAGCACGTTGATTTGAAGCTCCTGCAGTTCTAAGGAGTACTTATGGATGCTTACTGTGGCAATATAAGCTACACTTTTTTTCATCTGATCTGGGTCCTCAGATCTTCTGGGCTACTATTTATGAAGAAAAAACTATCTTGTGATAAAACCATCTAAGGAGTTGAAGGTTGTTATTGTTCTAGGTTGCTACAAGATTTGCCTTAATGACTTAAGATGAACACAGCTTGAGATAAGAAAGCTGTAAAGTGCCAGTCTGAAGTTTCCTGTAATATGTAATTTTCATGTGGATGGAAAAAATCGATTTCTAATTTATAAAATACGTCCCCCAATGCCCGTTATTACGTACTTTTCTAGTTTCAGCTTGAAAGCACTCAGAGTGATGCATCCACAGAAAGCAGAAAAGCGGGGGTTACTTTCTTCCCACTCCAGGTGAAGAAGGAAAAAATGGAACTTTGTGGAGAGGAAGCCAAGAAAGCAGTTGGGGTGGTGTGATTGGTGGGGGAGGAGCCTGGATAAATGGTGGTCTCCATATATTTTCAGGACGGCTCTTTTCTCTCCAGCACTGGAGGAAAATCAATATCTTGTTTTCAGATGGGTAAATGGAGTTGTCTCTTTAAAGTGCCCCGGTCAGTTCACCACACGTCAGGCAGCTGCTGCTTTCCAGGCTGCCCCGCGATTCCCAGGCTAGAAGGATTGACAAGGCGATGATAAACTAACGTGCCCCCTCAGCTCTGGGTGTGCACCATTGTTCCTGCAGCTGAGACCCTCTGCTGCTATTTGCTTTCTCCCACATACATTATTCAACAGCCCAGGAAAAGGCCAAGAACCTCTTTCATTCAGGAATTCTGTATTAAAATAATCAATTTCAAACTGAAGCCGGGAAGGCCAGCTTGCTACAGGGAGAGCCTATTAATAAGCCACCAGTCTTTTCCATTTGCATTGAACTCATGCTGTATTGTGGTAATATGGGATTATTTTTTTTTTCAGTTTCCTTCAAGAAACTAAACATTACATTGGTTCTCTTGCCCTTTCATAAATAGCATGTAGAAGAGCTTCTTCATTTGATCCCATCATTAATAGAACACTAGAGGCCATATTTGTGCCTGATACTCTGCACTGACCAATTCTGATTTGGAACGTACTTTAAAAAAGCCATTAGCTCTCCATGAAATGTAGCAAGAAGAAAAGTTTTCAAGTGTTTTGTTTTCCATTCATTGGCATTACGTTTCTTGTCTGGCCTCTTCTGCCCCCGCCTCTAACCATTTCCCCACGTGCACACACACACACACACACACACACACACACACACACACTGTTATATTCAACCACTAAGCCAAAAAATTAGAAACCTTACATGTACAAGTAAAGATAACTTTCAAGTGCTTTCCAGCAGCACCATGAGACACTCTCCCAAATGGGTGTGTTTTTCCTATTTGGTTAATAAAGGGTTAATCAAAAACTCCCTTTCTGTGGCTTCCTTATTGTCAAAATTCTTTCTAGGCTTACATCTGTCCATTTTCATGCCTTTAAACAGTCAATGACCAAAAAGTAGCTATTAGTAATTACTATTCTAGAGTCAATTCAACAAACATTTATTGAACACCAACTGTGTACACGAGGAATCTCCAGGGCTTTAACTTGGGGCATCCCAATGAATCAGTTATAATTCCTCAAATGTCCCCTGAAACATAGATTTTTAATATGGTTCCCAGATTTAGCAAATAAAAATATAAGGCACTCTCTTCAATTTGAATTTTAGAGAAATAAACAAACAATTGTTTAGTGTAATTTATGCCATGTCATCTTTGGGACATACTTACACAAAAAAATTCTCATTGTTTATTTGAAATTCAGATTTAACTGGGAGCCCTATATTATATATGGAAACAGTACTTAAAGGAATTCTTGATGTGACGATGAGGTTTTTGATGTTGCTATCTATTACGTTCTTCTCACTTCCAAAGCTTAGACCAGAGAGAAACTGATTCACTGAAGGCTTCGTTAGTAGGGTTCAACTTAATTAAAATTTTATTTTTCCATGTTATAAGCTTTCTCAACTAAACTAAATAATTCTAAAATAATGCATAAAAATTCCTGTCCCACTAGTTGATTGATTTAATTGAAATGGAAAAAAAATTGCCCAGAATAATTCACTGTGGATCCTACATTGTGCCACAGACTGCTAGGCATTAGGGAGACAAAGCTGAGGTAACTGTATCAATGAAAGTGCCCTGTGCAAGAATGCACAATGAATAATAGCCACAGCTGACTATGAGCATGCCCCAGCAGAGGAGAGACATACAGGGGCCAACCCTTGCAACCAGTGGTAGAAGTACATCCCAGAGGAGGGAAGACTCACTCAGCCTGGATTCTGCATAATAGGGAAAGGTACAACAGACAAAGCACAGAGTATTGTCTACAAGGATCAATTCTGATTAATTCTTTATTGAGGGCAATCTGGGTGCTGAGGAACCTAGTAGACAGTGACTGCCCTCTGGGAGCTCACGGTGGGGTTACAAAAAGTAGACATGGTGCTTACAAGACAGAATGGGTGTCAAGAGGGTAGACGAAGTAGCAACTACCCTTTATACAGGCTTACTATGTGCTAGGCAGTATGCTAAGTGCTTCATGTACCTTTGTTTCCTATATCCTCACAATATCCCTTTGACAATATCCCTTTCTCAGATGAGGAAGCTGAGCCTAAGCAAGGTAATTTGGTTTGCTCCACAAGGCCAAGTGGTGGTTCCTAGATTCAAACCCATATCTTAGGCCTAGGTGCTAAGTTACCATGTTCTTCTTTGGGGGCTAAAAGGAGGGAGAGAAAATCCTCTGAAAATGTATAGCAAGCAATATAAATCCAAATACAGCAAGTATGTGATTCTCTTTTCTATCCTACTGATCTATTTATCTAGTCTAGTGCTAATAATATATTGATTTGATTAGATTAAGGTGGTATTATAATATGTTGGATATCTGGTACTACAAAATGATATTTTAATTCAGTGGGAACAAGATGGATAATTTAATAAGTGATAATACATCTGGCATCATTTGAGAGGAAAATAACATTGCATGAATACTATCTTTCATCACATACTAAAATAAATTCCAGATGTAGACTTAAATATAAAAAAATTAAAATCTTGTAGAAAAATCCTGGAGTGTATGTGAAAGACAGAGGACAAGACTGGATACTCAGAAGCTACAAAAGGAAAGAGGGTCTTACTAAACATTATATGAATTTAAAAATTCTGTATGGCAAATGAAAACATAAATAAAAGCCACAGACAAATAATAGTTTTAGAAATGTTTCAGTAATGCAAAGGGCAGATAGAAAGGATATCTAAAATGTACAAAGAGCTCTTGTAAATTGAGCAAAGGAGGAAAAAAACAACCTAAAGGAAAAATCAAGAAAGGATGTGAAGAGACACTTTCACAGAATAATAATTTAACAAGCTGAGCAAACTTATGAAAAATGCTCAAATTCACTAAGAGTCAAGCAGTTTCAAATTAAAGCAATAATGCGGTATCACCTTACTTCCACCAGACAGGCAAAATGTTTAAAAGTGATACAGCCACTTCCTGAAGAGATGTAGAAAGATCCTGCAATATGCTTTACCTCAGAAATCTCGTTCCTGAGAATATGTCCCATGGAAATATGAGCACCAATGTACAATACTCTCTATATAAGTTTATTATAGCATTTTCTGTAGTCATGCACATGCACACGAATGACAACAAAGAGAATGTTGTTAATAGGAAAGATGCCTGAATAAATTGATAAGACATCAATGCAGTGAAATATTATGCAAACATAAAAAAGAATAAAATAGAGCTCTACCAGGTGATTTGTAAGGGATTCTATGAAGAATTGCTAAATATAAAAATGCAGAAAAATGTCCCATTTTAATATATATTTTAAATGGTATATGTAACCTGTATATAATTATTTGGCCATGAAGAATGATATGAAAGGATATATACCAAGCTTGTAACATAGGTGGGAAGGGTAGAGTGGAAAGGGCTGTAGGGAGTAAATGATGTGGGTGGAGAAGATGGAGAGAAGTGAGCCATGTAAAAAAAGGGAAAATGGCCGGGCGCGGTGGCTCTCGCCTGTAATCCCAGCACTTTGGGAGGCCGAGGCGGGTAGATCACGAGGTCATGAGATCGAGACCATCCTGGCTAACATGGTGAAACCCCGTCTCTACTAAAAATACAAAAAATTAGCCAGGCATGGTGGTGGGCGCCTGTAGTCCCAGCTACTCGGGAGACTGAGGCAGGAGAATGACGTGAACCCGGGAGGCGGAGCTTGCAGTGAGCCGAGACAGCGCCACTGCACTCCAGCCTGGGCGACAGAGCGAGACTCCGTCTCAAAAAAAAGGGCGGGGGGAATCACAGAGACTGCACTAAAGAAAAATTCCATGCATGTTTTCATTTTTCTTCCTTAAAAAAGTCTAGTCACTTTTTTGTTTGTTTGTTTGTTTGTTTTTTGCAACTTTTTCTGTATAGCCCAAACGAAGGTAATCATTGTTAGGTCTATTGATGGCAACTGCAGCTGTTAGCATGTGTGCAACAAGCTCACATTACTGAGGAAGAAAATTCCAATTGCTATGAAGCATAACCTTCACTAGAGTGTGGAGACCATAGATTTGCCCAAGACCATGAAATTCTGAGTGTACCAATTTTAAACAGTGCTTTTCAAAGCTTAGCTCCTGGTTAACAAGAATTACTAAGCAAAATGGAAAGTTCCCTGATGGCACACATTGGCAATAAAACCTGTCTCTGAGTTCTGCCATACTTATGGAATTGATTTGAGGATTGCTCTTCTCTGTTTGCCTCTGTCCCAAAATCGCTCTGGCCCCTTCCATTCTGTTTCCTTAAACTTTTTCTGGTTATTGACATTACATCTCAGTGGTAGGCTTTTGGAAACCAAGTGGGCTATCATTTAAAGAAAAATGAAGAAAATATATCCTAGAATAGATTTAAGATGTCTGTGCTGCCAATATGTGCTGCCAGTGTTGCCTGCAGTGGTTATTGGGAAACTTCCCACTTATAGTTCCTACAGCCAGGGAGGAGGTCCTCCCTGACCAGAGAATCAATCCAATAAAAAGATACAGGATGCAGCCATCTCCATCTCTCCAGAAAAAATGCCAAGAGCCTAAGCTGAGGCTTTGGCAATGGGTGTGGGAAAGACAGTTTGCTTCTCCAAGTCATGTGAGTGTTTGAAAGGGGAACTTAGATGACACCATTTATGGAAATATACAAGTATGGAAGAAGAACAGGTTTGAGGAGGTGAAAGCTATTTCTCCAACAGATCCATGCCAGGCATCAGGGTGGAAAGTTTGAGCAGGGCCTTGGAAATGTGGGACTTGGATTTAGGAGAGAGGTAAGGCCTGCAACAGGTAAAACCAGAAGCCTGAAGCACTGAGTCTAGGGAGAAGAAAAAAGACAAAGAAACCATGTATTAGTCAGGGTTCTCTAGAGGGACTCAGCTAATAGGAGATATATATATATATATATATATATGAGTTTATTATATATAAATTAAAGTATATATATATGAGTTTATTAAGGAATATTAAACTCACATGATCACAAGATCCCACAAAAGGCTATCTGCAAGCTGAGGAGGGAGGAAGCCAATCCAAGTCCCAAAACTGAAGAACTTGGAGTCTGATGTTGGAGGGCAGGAAGCATCCAGCAGCATGGGAGAAAGATGTAGGCTGGGAGGCTAAGCCATTCTAGCCTTTTCATGTTTTTCTGCCTGCTTTATATCCCGGCCATACTGGCAGCTGATCAGATGGTGCCTACCCAGATTAAGGGTGGGTCAGCCTTTCCCAGCCCACTGTCTCAAATGTTAATCTCCTTTGGCAACACCCTCACAGACACACCCAGGATCAATACTTTGCATCTTTCAATCCAATCAAGTTGACACTCAGTATTAAGTATCACAAGTCCACCCCTTGTCAACCTGAACCCATTCACATCTCCTGAGATCATACATAATCTTCAAATAAAGACAATAATAAAGTCATAATTACGCCTAACATAATGCAACTATTTCTTCATACAACTGGAAATGCACCAATCCCCAACCCAAATGCTATTACATAAAGTTAACAACACTTAAATGCTGATGTGAAGTCAGTAAGTCTTATGTCACATGATAAAGGAAAAAGGAAATAAAATGAAGGTATTTTCTTAGTACAAGTATATACAGGCACAAATATGTTTTTAACAAAAGGAGGAGGAAATACTCATGACGATTACAGTTCTCCTTTCTGCAACTGGTCACGTGGTCATAGCTGGTATTGATGACGACCTTCTTCTTCTACCCATTCTATATTCCCTTTGCCTTCAGCAAGCGCCTCAGCAGGTCATGGTTTTCTTCCTGGTGGAGTGACCCAAACCTTCATTCCTGAAGGGTATGGGCCACTTGTAGTCCTGCCTGGATTGGGCTTTTGTAGTTTCTCATTGACCTTAATCACAGGGCATGGTAATACTAAGAGATGCCCCAAGGGATCTCCTGTATTCTACGCATACTCTTCCTTACCTCCATTGTGGAGTATTAGACTGATTTCATCTTGATAGTTCAGGTCCATCACCCCAGCCAATACTGTAACTCTCTTCTTAGCCTGTTGGCTTAGAGGTAGGAGGAGCCCAAAGTGGCCAGGTGACAATATTAACTTCCAGTTTAATGGAATCGTTGTTGTTTCTCCTGGTAGCAGTGTTCGTCCCTCTGGAACTAAGACCTCTAGGCCAGCAGAAAATAATGTCGCAGGAACAGGAAGTGAAAATTTTGCTAGTGAATCACTAGGGGTAATGGTGAGTGGTGCCACTTCCGCTTCCATCCCTTGATTCCTGGACCCATGAATCCTGGCTATAGGAGAAATAGTACCATATATTGCATGCTGATTCAGAGCATACACAACCTTCTGGAGAACTTTGCCCCAGACCTGCGAAGAATTGTCACCTAGTTGATGTTGTAATTGTGACTTTGAAAGGCCATTTCACCATTCTATCAATCGAACTGCTTCAGGATGATGAAGAACATGGTAAGGCCAGTGAATTCTATGAGCATGAGCCCACTGTTGCACTTCTTTAGCCATAAAGTGAGTGCCTTGGTCAGAGGCAATGCTATGTGGAATATCATGACAGTGGATAAGGCATTCTGTGAGTTTATGGATGGTAGTCTTCACAGAAGCATTGCATGCAGGATAGGCAAACCCATATCTGGAGTAAGTGTCTATTCCAGTGAGGACAAACTTCTGACCTTTCCGTGATGGAAGAGCTCCAATATAATCAACCTGCCACCAGGTAGCTGGCTGATCACCCCAAGAAATGGTGCCATATTGAGAGCTCAGTGTTGGTCTCTGCTGCTGGCAAATTGGACACTTAGCAGTGGCCATAGCCAGGTTAGCCTCGTTGAGTGGAAGTCCATGTTGCTGAGCCCATGCATAGCCTCCATCCCTGCCACCATGGCCACTTTGTTCATGGGCCCATTGGGCGATGATAGGGGTGGCTGGGGAAAGAGGCTGAGTGGTGTCCATAGAATGGGTCATCCTATCCATTTGATTATTAAAATCCTCCTCTGCTGAGGTCACTGTTGGTGAGCACTCACATGGGATACCAATATCTTCACAGTTTTTGATCACTCAGAAAGGTCTATCCATACACCTCTTCCCCAAATTTATTTGTCACCAATTTTCCAATCATGCTTCTTCCAGGTCCCTGACCATCCAGCCAAACCACTGGCTACAGGCCGTGAATCAGAATATAATCGCATATCTGGCCATTTCTCCTTCCATGCAAAGTGCACAACCATGTGCACTACTTGAAGTTCTGCCCACTAGGAAAATTTACCTTCATCACTGAACTTCGGGGATGTCCTAGAAAGAGGCTGTAGTACTGCAGCTGTCCACTTTCGGGTGGTGCCTGCACATCATGCAGAGTCATCTGTGAACCAGGCCCTAGTCTTCTCTTTCTCTGTCAGTTGATCGTAGAGAACTCCCATGAGGCCATTGGTGCAGGCTGGGGGAGAGAAAGCAAGGTGGCAGGAGTGGAGACCATGGGCATTTGAACCACTTCCTCATGTAACTTACTTGTGCCTTCAGGACCTGCTTGAGCCCGATCACATATATACCACTTCCATTTGATGATGGAATGCTGCTGTGCATGACCTACTTTATGGCTAGACAGGTCAGAAAGCATCCAGTTTGTGATAGGCAGTTCAGATTGCATGGTGATTTGATGACCCATAGTCAAACCTTCAGTTTCCACCAAAGCCCAGTAACAGGCCAAGAGCTGTCTCTCAAAAGGAGAGTAGTTATCTGCAGAAGATGACAGGGCCTTGTTCTGAAATCCTAGAGGCCTCCACTGTGATTCGCCTATGGGGGCCTGCCAAAGGCTTCAAACAGCAACCCTATCTGCCACTGACACCTCAAGCACCATTGGTTCTGCTGGGTCATACAGCCCAAGTGGCAGAGCAGCTTGCGCAGCAGCCTGGATGAGTTGCAGAGCCTTCTCCTGTTCTGGACCCCACTCAAAACTGGCAGCCTTTCAGGTCACTCGATAAATGGGCTAGAGTAACACACCCAAATGAAGAATGTGTCTCCTCCAAAATCCAAGTAGGCTCACTGGATGTTGTGCCTCTTTCTTGGTTGTAGGAGGGGCCAAAGGCAGCAACTTATCCTTCACCTTAGAAGGAATATCTCGACAGGCCCCACACCACTGAACTCCTAGAAATTTTACTGAGGTAGAAAGTCCCTGAATTTTAGTCAGATTTATTTCCCATCCTCTGGCATGCAAATGTCTCACCAATAAGTCCAGTGTGTTTGCTACTTCTTGCTCACTGGATCCAATCAGCATAATGCCATCAACATAATAGACCAGTGTGATATCTTGTGGAAGCGAAAAATGATCGAGGTCTCTCTGAATAAGATTATGACACAAAGCCAGAGAGTGGATGTACCCCTGAGGAAGGACAGTAAAGGTATATTGCTGACCATGCCAGCTGATGGCAAATTGCTTCTGGTGGGCCTTATGGACAGGAATGGAGAAACAGGCATTTCCCAAGTCAATGACTGCATACCAGGTACCCAGAGATATGCTAATTTACTCAAGCAACGAAACCACTTCTGGTACAGCAGTTGCAATTGGAGTTACCACTTGTTTAAGCTTATAATACTCCACTGTCATTCTCCAAGATCCGCCTGTCTTCTGCACAGGCCAAATAGAAGACTTGAAGGGGGATGTGGTGGGAATCACCACTTCTGTGTCTTTCAAGTCTTTGATGGTGGCAGTAATTGCCACAATCTCTTTCCAGGGATGAGATATTGTTTTAGATTTACTAGTTTTCTAGGTATAGTCAGCCCTAATGGCTTTTATTTGGCCTTTCCCACCATAATAGCCCTCACCCTACCAGTCAGGGAGCTAATGTGAGGGTTCTGCCAGCTGCTAAGTATGTCTATGCCAATTATGCATTCTGGCACTGGGGAAATGACACAGGATGAGTTTACGGACCCACTGAACCAACTGTAAGTCAGACCTGAGCTAAAGCTTCATTAATTACCTGACCTCCATAAGTCCCGGCTTTAACTGAAGGACCACAATGACGTTTTGTGTCCCCTGAATCCACGTCAGCTAAGAGCCAGTGTCCAGTAGTCCCCGAAATATCTGACCATTTCCCTTTCTCCAAATGCACAGTTACCCTGATAAAAGGCCAGAGGTCTCCTTAGGGAAGGATGGGAGAAAGATTAACAGCATAAATTACCAGTATTGTATTGGGGTCCTTCCTCAAGGGGACCCAGCCTCCCCTTCATTCAAGGGGTTCTGGGTCTCTAAACTTGCTCAAGTCTAGAAATTGATTAAGGGGCCGTAATTCTCTGTTTCTATAATTCAAATTAGCATTTTGTCCATTCAACCTGGAAGATTTCTGCTTGTATAAATTAAGTAGAAATATAGTAGGCTTCCTATCAATTTCACTTCTGGGAACACTGTGATTAATTAGCCAATGCCAGAGCTCTACACGAGTCAAACTATTCTGATTGCTGCTTTGCCTCTGCTGTCCACTACAGTAGCTATATCCACCTTGCCTTTGATGGTTGAGTGCCACCACCTGGCCCCTGCCACCTCAGGATCCAATTATTCCCCTTGAATTTAAATTTTGTAGTTGAGTGACTGCATATCCCACTGTTAGATCTGACATACAGAGAAGAGCAGTTACAGGCCTCTTCATAGATGCAGGTGCTGCCCTCGGAAATCTATTTTGCAAAGTATTGGTCAAGGGTATATCTTCCGGACCCTCCCAGCTAGGATGAGTAGGTCTAAAGTGACTAATCCACTCCACCATCCTAATCTCTCTCAGCATTTAGATACCTTCCTCTACATTAAATCAAGGGAGATCAGGCATTTCTAGCTCACTCACAGTGGGCCATCTTTTAATCCATATTTCAGCTAACCAAGCAAATAAACTATTAGAAACTTTTTTTAACTCCCCGAGCTGCAACATTAAAAGCAGAGTCCCTACTTAGTGGGCCCGAATCAATAAATTCAGCCTGTTCCAACTCTATGTTTCTTCCACCATTATCCCACACCCTTAATATCCATTTCCATGCCTGTTCTCCAGATTCAGGCTTATATAAATTACAAAACGCAAGTAGTTCCTTTCAAGTGTAATGCACCTCCTCATGGGTCACACTCTGAGCTTCACCTCTAGGGGCCCACTGGGACTTTAGTTATAGGTCTAGAAGCAAACAGCGGTGTTGGGGGTGGCTGAGGAGAATCAACATTATCTTGCCTGGCAGCTGCCTCAGGGGAGGCCATCACTGTTGTCTCAGGCAGTACAGGATTTATCTCCACAGACAAAGGTGGAAAGGGCAGCATGTGTCAGGGAGGGGATGTTGCCACTACTGGGGATGGGGAAGCTGTTTCTTCTGGCAAAAAAGGTTCTTCAGATTTTACAAGCTCAGTGTCCCCAGCTTCATCAGGGTCCTCCCAGACGTCCCCATTCCAAGTTGCAGGGTCCCATTCTTTTCCAATCAATTGCCTCACTTTAACAGTAGACACCTGGTGAGGCTGTGCATTCATCTTTCATTGCAGTGACCTTTCTCCCATGCCACTTGCATGATAACAGCTTGTGTCTGTTTTTTCACAATTTCAGCTCTTTCTATACAGGAGATAAAACTCTCACTCAGGGCAATCTTAGCAGATTTGAGGTTAAGTATCTGCTTCTGAAGCTGGAACATAGAATCCCTGAGTTCGTCATCTTCCTTCGTCACTTTGTCCAGTGAACTCAGGAGCAACCAACCAACTTTATTATGTTCCTTGGTTCTCCACATGTGGTCAAAGGTATTATCTATAGAGTAATTTGCCTCTTATGAGCAGTGAATCAGGAGTGTCAAATGACTTTATTTTGCATAACTCTCTAAACAGTTCATGCCAAGGACTCTCAGTGTTCTCCATACTTTTAGAAGTAGAGTCCTTAACATTTTGGGGCCTAATCATATTAAGCAGCCAACTCCGGAAACCCCAAAACCAATGAAAGAACATTATCCTTTTTTTTTTTTTTTTTTTTTTTTTTTTTTTTTTTTTAGACGGAGTCTCGCTCTGTCGCCCAGGCTGGAGTGCAGTGGCGCGATCTCGGCTCACTGCAAGCTCCGCCTCCCGGGTTCACGCCATTCTCCTGCCTCAGCCTCCCGAGTAGCTGGGACTACAGGCGCCCACAACCGCGCCCGGCTAATTTTTTGTATTTTTAGTAGAGACGGGGTTTCACCGTGGTCTCGATCTCCTGACCTTGTGATCCGCCCGCCTCGGCCTCCCAAAGTGCTGGGATTACAGGCGTGAGCCACCGCGCCCGGCCCTACATTATCCTTAATATTCTGTTTCTGTAGAACCACTCCTGGTACCAAAATCTGTATTAGTCAGAGTTCTCTAGAGGGACAGAACTAATAGGATATATATATATATGTGTGTGTGTGTGTTTGTGTGTATATATATATATGAGTTGATTAAGGGGTATTAAACTCACATGATCACAAGGTCCCACAATAGGCCATCTGCAAGCTGAGGAGGAAGGAAGACAGTCTGAGTCCCAAAGCTGAAGAACTTGGTGTTTGATGTTAGAGGGCAGGAAGCATCCAGCATGGGAGAAAGATGTAGCCTGGGAGGTTAAGCCAGTCTGCCTTTTCACGTTTTTCTGTCTGTTTTATATCCTGGCCGCGCTGGCAGCTGATCAGATGGTACCTATCCAGATTATGGGTGGGTCTGCCTTTCCCAGTCCACTGTCTCAAATGTTAATCTCCTTTGGCAACACCCTCACAGACACACCCAGGATCAATACTTTGCATCTTTCAATCCAATCAAGTTGACACTCAGTATTAACCATCACAAGCCAGAAATATCACTTCATTTAGAAATAGGGTGGAAGAAGGAGAGCTGGAAGAAGAAAATGGTGTTGGGAGAGGTGAGAGGGGAAGCAAAAAGTAGAAAGCCACGTCTTCAAGGCCATGGTTCCATGAAAGAGAGCTTCATGGGTGCTAGCACATGCTGCTGAGGGAGTGGAGATGTTAAGGACTGGTAGGAAACACTTGCAGTAGGCAGTTAAAAATGGTGATCTTTAGGAGAGCATGTCAGTAATGGATTTAATAGCCAGATTGTGAAGGTTTAAGGAGTAGTTAGTAAAGAAGAAGATGAAGTAAATAAGACTACACTGAAAAAGTATTCATGGTGAAAGATGAGGGTGGCAGAATGACCACAGAGTTAAGTAAAAGTGATTCAGGGCTAGTACGACTGTGACCTTGTGTAAGGGTGGAGAAGTCTCTGAGAAGAGAGTCTATGAGAAGAGAGAAGCAGAACTTTAAAAAAGCAATAATTAATTGATCAAGTGATGCCCCTTGGCTACAAGGGAAGTGAGCCTATCACAAAAGAAGGAACACAGGTTTTTTTTTTATAAGACTTGGCAGAAGAAGAGAAAGAGAGGAATGCATAGGTGGGTGAATGAATGGATGAATGCAGAGAGGAACATTTAAATAATGTTTATGATTCCTTTGAATTATAAACATGATACATATCTGTTGTAGAGAAATTGGAAAATACAGAAAGTTAAAAAGAAGATGAAAGTCACCTGTAGTCCCATCACTCAGGGATAACATTGGGCTATATTTCCACCCAATTTTGTCTGTGTATATATTTACTTTTATCTTTAAAAACATTGGGATCATAGTGTATAATTTTGAATGGTCCACTTTTGATTTTTGCTTAATGTATTTGAGGATTTCCATATATATATATAAAATACTACTACTAATGGCTGCACAATTACAAGGCTGTAAAACATTTGTTTAACCATTTTTATCTTAGTAAGCCTTTCTGTTGCATTCCTTTATCAATATTATAAGTAGTACTAGCATTATTTGGAAATATTCCCAAAAGATAAATTACCAGGTAAAACTGAATTAAAAACAATAATATTTGATAGATTGCTTTCCAGAAAACCTGTATCAATGTATACTCTCAGCAGCAGTATTGAGGGTCACTGTTTCATCTCACTCTCATCAAATGTAATGCTATAATAAAACAAGCAAACAAACAAAAACATCTTGCTAATTACTAGACCAAAAATGCTTACTTTGTAAATTTGTAGTTGTATTATTACATGTAGTTTAACATTTTAAATATCTTGTTTAGGTTTCTGTATTTATGGCCCTTTCTATTTTATTTTCTATTGAACTGTAAGTTTTTCCTACTGATTTTTATGATCTCTTTAATCAGAATATGTACAGTTTACTCATTTTTTTTAGTTTTTCTATTGCTCTTATGTTACGAAAGTCCTACTCTAGCCCCAAGCTATATGAAATATTCACTTTTATTTTTATTTACCCATTTGTCGTTTCATTTTTGCCATTAACTCTTTAAGCCACCTGAAATTAATTTTGATGTGAAATATGAAAAAAGAGTCCAACTTTATTTTACTGTAGTTAACCAAATTACTCAACACCACTTGTATAATACACTTCATTTTTCTTTCTGATTTGGGATATAACTTACTCTTCTATTGAAAAACATAAACATTTAAAGATAGAACAGTATTTTTTGACCTGTTTACTCCATTTCGTTGATGTGTCTCTCAACTCTAGTTCCAGTGCTGCACTGTTTTAATTACTGTATTTAATTACTGTAGCTTTAAATTGTGTGTGTTTGTGTGTGTGTGTATGTGTATGTTTTGGGGGGGAGACAGAGTCTCACTCTGTCACTTAGGCTGGAGTGCAGTGGCACAATCATGGCTCACTGCAACCTCTGCCTCTTGGGCTCAAGCCATCCTCCAGCCTTGGTCTCCCGAGTAGCTGGGGTTATAGGTGCATGCCACCACACCCAGTTAATTTTTTGTGTGTGTGTTTTTTGTAGAGATGGGGTTTCACCATGTTGCCCAGGCTGGACTCAGACGATCTACCTGCTTCGGCCTCCCAAAGTGCTGGGATTACAGGTATCAGGCACTACGCCCGGTCTTAAATTGTGTTTTAATATAAGAAGATAATTCTTAGTTTCTCTAGCCCATTGCTTTCTAAGTGAATTTAGAATATTTCAAGTTTTACTTACAAAAATCCTCCTGGAATTTATTATGGGGAAAATAAACATCTTGGTCTTCTGGTATATAAGGCAACACATGATAAACTGTTCAGCCTTGGGAGTCAGGCTGCTTGCATTCAAATTCTGGTTTTGCCACTTCTAACTGTGTGACTTTTAGAAAGTTACTTAATATTTCTGTACCCTAGTTTCTTTATCTGTAAAATAGGGATATCAATAGTGCCTACTATGTAGGGTTTGCAGCTAGATTAAGTAAATAAACACATATAAAGAGAAATGTAGAACAGCATGTGACACATAGTAGGCATTCTGTAAAAGTTAAGTATAGTATGTATCTCCATTTATTAAAGTATGTTGGAGCCCTTATGTAAGGTACAGACATTCCTTTCTTTGCATGGTTCTAATATTAATGAATTTCATTTGTGATAGTTTAATTAAATAACACCAGTTCCCCAATAACACAGTTTGAAATTTAATCACCACAGTATGTTAAGCGTGAATAATTGCATAAAATACAAACTTCAGTGCTATCTCTTTGGTCCACAAATTTACTATGTAAATAACAGAAGTGCATCATGATTGGTGACTAATGGTATCACTTCTTTCAAACCCAATTGGTGATTGGTCCCTGTGTGCAAAGCATGTTGCCTCTTTGTCTCTCAGTGATAAATCCCTGTGATATTTTATGAAAATAGATAATCAAAAGAGTGCATTGGCCAACAAAGATGAAAGTACAACAAGGAACGAAAAGCGATAATGCTAGAAGTGAAATTAGAATCAAACATAAATGAAGTCACAGAAGAAATCATTAACCATGAGAATGTTGACACTGCCGCCATTCCAGAGACCCTAGAAATGTAGCCAGAGGAGCTTAATGGGGGTGAAAGTGTTGACATAAATGTGGGAAATTGTTGTGACAAAAAGAATGAAGATGATCCAGAGGAAGTGATACCAGCAAAAAACAAACAAAAACAAAACAAAACATATGTGAGAAATCCTTGAGATATTTGGCAACATTGAAAATGCAAAGGATGGGCCGGGCGCGGTGGCTCAAGCCTGTAATCCCAGCACTTTGGGAGGCCGAGACGGGCGGATCACAAGGTCAGGAGATCGAGACCATCCTGGCTAACACAGTGAAACCCCGTCTCTACTAAAAATACAAAAAAAACTTAGCCGGGCGAGGTGGCAGGCGCCTGTAGTCCCAGCTACTCGGGAGGCTGAGGCAGGAGAATGGCGTGAACCCGGGAGGCGGAGCTTGCAGTGAGCTGAGATCCGGCCACTGCACTCCAGCCTGGGTGACAGAGCGAGACTCCGTCTCAAAAAAAAAAAAAAAAAAAGAAAATGCAAAGGATACAATATTGAAAGATGATGCAAACTTACAAAGGAGTATTACAATTTGTCAAGGCATAAAAATATACTAGCTTGTGTGGAAGACAAGAAGAAGGCAAGTACTGTTTAAACTATCACTGATACTTTTTTTACAAAGTAACAAACACTTTCTCAATATTTCTAACGTTTAAATTATAGTGAACTAAATAATTTACTTTTTTCATTTTCTTATACATTTATAATGGAATGGATGGTGAGAGAGTTTTTAGTGTATTGACAAAAATTTTTAAAGGTCACTGAACAATCATAATTTTTCCCATTGATTATTAAGACTGATTTGTATGGTTTCAGCTTGCATGGTCTTTTTAATGTGTCTGTACTACCTTGCTCATATTGTAATTTTCTTCATATAGCCCATTCCATACACACGTCTTAATAAGATTGTTCTTAGTTGTTTTAAATTTATTATAGTTGTTGGGAATGGGATTTATTTTTATTGTTTTCTAACAGATACCTTTGATATATAAGAAAGTTCTTGCTTTGTGTATATTTACTTAGCGTCTGAATCCCCTGTCACGCTTTTATTATTTCTAGCAGGTTCTCAGTTTATTTGGTGCCTATCCATTGGAAATCATGGATTTTGATTTTACATGGAACAGCTGTGTGAAAAAAATAAAAAGTCCTGGTTACCTAAGAAAAAAGGTTTCTTTTCTTCTGCTTTGGAAATGGACTCCCATGTCTGACATCATAGCTAAGCAGACTTGTTTCAAAAGCAATCTTGGTGGCATGGAAGATCGTCCTGAGTTGAAATCTCCGATTTGTCACATACTAGCTGTATTATCTAAACCTGTGTGAACTAAACCTCACTGAACCTGTTTTCTCATTGGGGAATAGAAATAGTAATATATACCACATGAGATTATTAGAAAGGTTAAGTGAGATAGTGTGTATGAAACACCTCCCTGAGAGGACAAAGGAAAAGCTCAATAAATGTTAAGCATTATCGTATTATTTTAAAAATTGTTATTACGTAGGAGCAGCCTTTTCCTTCCTGGACATGCTGTACTGCTTGGGAACCCACCCATGCTTTGCTTAAAGACAGTTCTTCTAGGGCTAAGACAGAAGGTTGGGGATACCTTGCTGGTTTTCAATTTCACTGCATCTCTTTATCTTTATGTATTTTCCTATGAATTTAAATGAGGAAGATGGCTTCCACTTTAACCCAAAAGTCGATAAGAAAATATCCTAAGCTGGGAAGAAAGGTGTGGCATAGCTATGTTGTTATTTCTAGCCCCTCCCACATTTATTTGGTTGACAAGTGCTGTAAACCCTATCTCCAGTGCTTCTTGTATCCACCATCCCCCTTCCCTTTCCATTCCCATTGCCCTATTATCTGGATCTTAGTTCACACATGAATCTTTGTAACATTTTCTGAAGAGGTATTTCTACCTCTTTTCTTTCACTGCCATTACCCAGACCTTGTACCAGGGAGTTGCTTTTTAAACCACAGGAAAAAAAAACATGACATTTCTTTCCTTAAAAATAAAAAATCTCACTTGGGTCTTCATTACTTATAGGATCCTGACTGAACGCTAAAACTGTTCCAGCTTCATTTCTAGTGGCTATCAACACTCATCTCTCCCTCACTTCCCCAACACACCCTCCCACCACTGCTACCACCAGCAGCAGCTTCCCCTCTAAGCACGCCTATTAACAGCTCCCCAGTCCCCAGATGTGTTCTGTGCTTTTCTGCCTTCATGTGTATGCTGTTGTTCCTCCAGCCTAAAATCCTCTCCCCGTCCCGCCCTCCACCTTTTAAATCCTGCCCAGTTTCACATGCCACAAAGTTCATGAATTTCTTTGTTTTTTCTTTTTTTTTTAATTTTAATTTTTATTTATTTTTAATTTTACTTTAAGTTCTGGGATACATGTGCAGAACGTGCAGGTTTGTTACATAGATATACATGTGCCATGGTGGCTTGCTGCACCTATCAACCCGTCATCTAGGTTTTAAGCCTTGCATGCATTAGGTATTTGTCCTAACGCCCTCCCTCCACTTGTCCCCCACTCCCTGACAGGCCCCAGTGTGTGATGTTCCCCTCCCTGTGGCCATGTGTTTTCATTGTTCAACTCCCACTTATGAGTGAGAGCAAGAAGTATTTGGTTTTCTATTCCCGTGACAGTTTGCTGAGAATGATGGTTTCCAGGTTCATCCATGTCCCTGTAAAGGACATGAACTCATTCTTTTTATAGCTACATAGTATTCCATGGTGTATATGTGCCACATTTTCTTTATCCAGTCTATCATTGATGGGAATTTGGGTTGCTTCCAAGTCTTTGCTATTGTAAATAGTGCTGCAATAAACATACGTGTGCGTGTGTCTTTATAGTAGAATGATTTATAATCCTTTGGGTATATACCCAGAAATGGGATTGCTAGGTCAAATGGTATTTCTGCTTCTAGATCCTTGAGAAATTGCCACGCTGTCTTCCATATTAGTTGAACTAATTTAGACTCCAACCAACAGGGTAAAAGCATTCCTATTTATGCACAGCCTCACCAGCATCTGTTGTTTCCTGACTTTTTAATAATTGCCATTCTCTCATGTGAGATGGTATTTCATTGTGGTTTGGATTTACATTTCTCTAATGACCAGTGATGATAAGCTTTTTTTTCATATGTTTGTTGGCTGCATAAAAGTCTTCTTTTGAGAAGTGTCTCTTCATATCCTTCGGCCACTTTTGATGTGGTTGTGTGTTTTTTTTCTTGTAAATTTGTTTTAAGTTACTTGTAGATTCTGGATATTAGACCTTTGTCAGATGGGTAGATTGCAAAAATTCTCTCCTATTCTGTAGGTTGCCTATTCACTCTGATGATAGTTTATTTTGCTGTGCAGGAGCTTTTTAGTTTAATTAGATCCCATTAATGAATTTTGGCTTTTGTTGCAATTGCTTTGGTGTTTTAGTCATGAAGACTTTGCCCATGCCTATGTCTTGAATGGTATTGCCTAGGCTTTCTTCTAGGGTATTTATGAGTTTGGGTTTTACATTTAAGTCTTTTTTAAAAAATTTATTTATTTATTTGTTTTATTATACTTTAAGTTCTAGGGTACATGTGCACAACGTGCAGGTTTGTTACATATGTCTACATGTGCCATGTTGGTGTGCTGCACCCATTAACTTTTCATTTACATTAGGTATCTCTCCTAATGCTATCCCTTCCCCCTCTCCTCTCCCCACAATAGGCCCCGGTGTGTGATGTTCCCCTTCCTGTGTCCAAGTGATCTCATTGTTCAATTCCCACCTATGAGTGTGAACATGAGGTGTTTGGTTTTCTGTTCTTGCGATAGTTTGCTGAGAATGATGGTTTCCAGCTGCATCCATGTCCCTACAAAGGACACGAAGTCATCCTTTTTTATGGCTGCATAGTATTCCATTGCTTGTTTTTGTCAGGTTTGTTGAAGATCAGATGGTTGTAGATGTGTGGTGTTATTTCTGAGGGCTCTGTGCTGCTCCATTGGTCTATATATCTGTTTTGGTACCAGTACCATGCTGTTTTGGTTACTGTAACCTTGTAGTATAGTTTGACATCAGATAGCAGGATGCCTCCAGCTTTGTTCTTTTAGCTTAGAATTGTCTTGGCTATACAGGCTCTTTTTTGGTTTCATATGAAATTTAAAGGTTTTTTTTTTTTTTTTTTTTCCCCAAATTCTGTAAAGAAAGTCAATGGTAGCTTGATGGGATTAGCATTGAATCTATAAATTACTTTGGGCAATATGGCCATTTTCACAATATTGATTCTTCCTATTCATGAGCACAGAATTTTTTTTACATTTGTTTGTGTCCTCTCTTATTTCCTTGAGCAGTGGTTTGTAGTTCCCCTTGAAGAGGTCCTTCATATCTCTTGTAAGTTGTATTTCTAGGAATTTTATTCTCTTTGAAGCAATTGTGAATGGGAGTTCACTCATGATTTGGTTCTCTGATTGTTCTGTTATTGGTGTATAGGAATGCTTGTGATTTTTGCACTTTTGATTTTGTGTCCTAAGAAGTTGTTGAAGTTGCTTATCAGCTTAAGGAGTTTTTGAGCTGAGATGATGGGGTTTTCTAAATATACAATCATGTCAACTGCAAAGAGACAATTTGACTTCCTCTCTTCCTATTTGAATACATTTTATTTCTTTCTCTTGCCTGATTTCCCTGGCCAGAACTTCCAATACTATGTTGAATAGGAGTGATGAGAGAGGGCATCCTTGTCTTGTGCCAGTTTTTAAAGGGAATGCTTCCATCTTTTGCCCATTCAGTATGATATTGGCTGTGGGTTTGTCATAAATAGCTCTTATTATTTTGAGATATGTTTCATCAATACCTAGTTTATTGACAGTTTTTAGCATAAAGGTATATCAAATTTTATCAAACGCCTTTTCTGCATCTATCGAGATAATCGAGTGGTTTTTGTGATTGGTTCTGTTTATGTGATGGATTATGTTCATTGATTTGCATATGTTGAACCAGCCTCACATCCCAGGGATGAAGCTGCCTTGACCATGGTGGATAAGCTTTTTGATGTGCTGCTGGATTCAGTTTGCCAGTATTTTATTGAGGATTTTCGCATTGATGTTCATCAGGGATATTGGCCTGAAATTTTTTTGTTGTTGTTGTGTCTGTGCCAGGTTTTGCAATCAGGATGATGCCTCTTTGTACCTCTGATAGAATTTGGCTGTGAATCTGTCTGATCCTGGGCTTTTTTTTTTTTTTTTTTTTGTAGGCTATTGATTACTGCCTCAATTTCAGAACTTTTTATTGGTCTATTCATGGATTTGACTCCTTCCTGGTTTAGTCCTGGGAGGGTGTATGTGTCCAGCAATTTATCCATTTCTTCTAGATTTTCTAGTTTATTCACGTAGAGGTGTTTATACTATTCTCTGATGGTAGTTTGTATTTCTGTGGGATTGGTGGTGATCTCCCCTTTATCATTTTCTATCGTGTCAATTTGATTTTTCTATCTTTTCTTCTTTATTAGTCTAGTTAGTGGTCTATCTATTTTGTTAATCTTTTCAAAAAACCAGCTCCTGGATTCATTGATTTTTTTTGAGAAATGTTTTATGTCTCTATCTCCTTCAGCTCTGCTTTTGTCTTAGTTATTTCTTGTCTTCTGCTAGCTTTTGAATTTGTTTGCTCTTGCTTCTCTAGTTCTTTTAATTGTGATGTTGGGGTGCCCATTTCAGATCTTTCCAGATTTCTGATGTGGACATTTAGTGCTATAAATTTCCCTCTTAACACTGCTTTAGCTGTGTCCCAGAGATTCTAACACGTTGTCTCTTTGTTCTCATTGGTTTCAAATAACTTCTTTATTTCTGCTTTAATGTCTGTCTTTACCCAGTAGTCATTTAGGAGCAGGTTGTTCAATTTTCATGTAGTTGTATGGTTTTGAGTGCATTTCTTTATGTTGAGTTTTAATTTGATTGCACTGTGGTCTGAGAGACTGTCTGTTATGATATCAGTTCTTTTGCATTTGCTAAGGAGTGTTTTACTTCCAATTATGTGATTGATTTTAGAATAAGTGCTATGTGGCACTGAGAAGTATGTATATTCTGTTGATTTGGGGTGGAGAGTTCTGTAGATCTCTATTGGATCCACTTGGTCCAGAGCTGACTTTGAGTTCTGAATATCCTTGCTAATTTTCTGTCTCGTTGATCTGTCTAATACTGACAGTGGGGTGTTAAAATCTCCCACTATTATTGTGTGGGAATCTAAGTCTCTTTGTAGTTCTCTAAGAACTTGTTTTATGAATCTGGGTGCTCCTGTATTGGGTGCATATATATTTAGGATAGTTAGCTCTTCTTGTTGCATTGATCCCTTTACTATTATGTAATACCCTTCTTTGTCATTTTTGATCTTTGTTAGTTTAAAGTCTGTTTTATCAGAGACTAGGATTGCAACCCCTGCTTCTTTTTTTCCTTTCCATTTGCTTTGTAAATATTCCTCCACCCCTTTATTTTGAGCCTTTACATGTCTCTGCATGTGAGATGGGTCTCCTGAATACAGCACACTGATGGGTCTTGACTCTCTATCCAATATGCCAATCTGTGCCTTTTAATTGGGGCATTTAGCCCATTTACATTTAAGGTTAATATTGTTATATCTGAATTTGATACTATCTTCATGATGCTACCTGGTTATTTTGCACATTCGTTGATGCAGTTTCTTCATAGTGTCATTGGTCTTTATATTTTGGTGTGTTTTTGCAGTGGCTGGTACGAGTTTTTCCTTTCCATATTTAGTGCTTCCTTCAGGAGCTCTTGTAAGGCATGCCTGGTGGTGACAGAATCCCTGAGCATTTGCTTGTCTGTAAAGAATTTTATTTCTCCTTCGCTTATGAAGCTTAGTTTGGCTGGATATGAAGTTCTTGGTTGAAAATTCTTTTCTTTAAGGATGTTGAATTTTGGCCCCCTCTCTCTTCTGGCTTGTAGGGTTTCTGCAGAGAGATCTGCTATTAGTCTGATGGGCTTCCCTTTGTGGGTCATCTGACCTTTTTCTCTGGCTGCCTTTAACATTTTTCCTTCATTTCAACCTCAGAGAATTTGTCAATTATGTGTCTTGGGGTTGCTCTTCTCAAGGAGTATCTTAGTGGTGTTCTCTATATTTCCTGAATTTGAAAGTTGGCTTGTCTTTCTATGTTGGGGAAGTTCTCCTGGATAGTATCCTGATGTATGTATCCAACTTGGCTCCATTCTCCCCATCACTTTCAGGTACACCAGTCAATCATAAGTTTGGTCTTTTCACATAGTTCCATATTTCTTGGAGGCTTTGTTCATTCCTTTTCATTCTTTTTTCTCTAATCTTGTCTTCATGCCTTATTTCAGTAAGGTGATCTTCAATCTCTGATATCCTTTCTTCTGCTTGATCAACTCAGCTATTGATTCTGGCGTATGCTTCACGAAGCTCTCATGCTGCATTTTTCAGCTTCATCAGGTCATTTATGTTCCTCTCTAAACTGGTTATTCTAATTAGCAGTTCCTGTAACCTTTTATCAAGGTTCTGAGCTTCCTTGCATTAGGTTAGAACATGCTCCTTTAACTCAGAGGAGTTTGTTATTATCCACCTTCTGAAGCCTACTTCTGTCAATTCATCAATCTCATTCTCTATCCAATTTTGTGCCCTTGCTGGAGAGGAGTTATGATCATTTGGAGAAGATGCATTCTGGTTTTTGGAATTTTCAGCATTTTTGCCCTGGTTTTTCCTCATCTTCATGGATTTATCTGCCTTTGATCTTTGAGGTTGATGACCTTTGGATGGGGTTTGTGTGTGTGTGAGTGGGTGGGTGGGTGGGGGGGGGGGGTCTTTTTTGTTGATGTTGATGTTGTTGTTTTCTGTTTGTTAGTTTTTCTCCTAACAGCCAAGCCCCTCTTCTGCAGGTCTGCTGCAGTTTGCTGGAGGTCCACTCCAGGCCCTATTTGCTGGGTATCACCAGTGGAGGCTACGAAACAGCAAAGATTGCTGCCTGCTTCTTCCTCCGGAAGCTTCGTCCCAGAGGAGCACCAGCCTGATGCCAGCTGGAGCTCACCTGTATGAGGTGTCTCTCGACCCCTGTTGGGAGGTTCTCTCAGTCAGGAGGCACAGGGATCAGGGACCCACTCGAGGAGGCAGTCTGTCCCTTAACAGAACTGGTGGACTGTGTGGAGAGAATCCCCCTTGTCGGGATCAGCTGCTCTCTTCAGTGCTGGCAGGCAGGAATGATTTAATCCACTGAAGCTGTGCTCACAGCTGCCCCTTCCCCCAGGTGCTCTGTCCCAGACAGATGAGAGTTTTATCTGTAAGCCCCTAATTGGGGCTGCTGCTTTTCCTTCAGAGATGCCCTACCCAGTGAGGAGGAATATAGAGGAGCAGTCTGGCCACAGCTGCTTTGCTGCACTGTGGTGGATTCTGCCCAGTCCAAACCTCCCAGCCTTCTTAGCACTATCGGGGGAAAGTCACCTACTAAAGCCTCAGTAATGGCGGATGCCCCTACCCCCACCAAGCTCGATGATCCCAGGTCGACTTCAGACTGTTGGGCTAGCAGTGAGAATTTCAAGCCAGTCATTTTTAGCTTGCTGGGCTCTGTGGGAGTGGGACCCACTGAGCTAGACCACCTGGCTCCCTGGCTTCAGCCCCCTTTTCAGGGGAGTGAACGGTTCTGTCTCACTGGGGTTCCAGGTGTCACTGGGGTAGGAAAAAAACTCCTACAGCTAGCTTGGTGTCTGCCCAAACAGTCACCAAGATTTGTGCTTGAAACCCAGGACCGTGGTGGTGTAGGCACA
This sequence comes from Macaca thibetana thibetana, assembly GCF_024542745.1. NCBI lineage: Eukaryota > Metazoa > Chordata > Mammalia > Primates > Cercopithecidae > Macaca > Macaca thibetana. Next base: position 135,262,239 of record NC_065598.1, read on the forward strand.
TGAGGGAATCTCCTGGTCTGCAGATTGCAAAAACCATGGGAAAAGCGTAGCACCCAGCCCGGGTAGCACAGTCTCTCATGGCTTCCCTCGGCAGGGGGAGGGAGGTCCCCCTGGCCCTTGCATTTCCTGGGTGAAGCGATGCCCCATTCTGATTCTGCTCACTCTCCATGGGTTGCACTCACTGCCTAACCAGTCCCAATGAGATTAACTGGGTAGCTCAGTTGGAAATGCAGAAATCATCCACCTTCTGCATTGGTGTCTCTGGGAGCTGCAGACTGGAGGTATTCCCATTCTGCAATCTTGGCACCTCACCTTTTTCTCTTTGTTCTTCTCTCACTTATCTTCCATCTTCCTAAAGTACATGCTTGTATGTGTTTTCTTACAGTCAGTTCATCTTTCTTCTTGAATATACAGTAGATCTTTGTAAACTGAAATTTTCTCAAGCAGGAGAGCCAGTTCTTAAGCATCTGAGTAAACCCTGGACCACTTCCACATCATATTGTATTTGTCTGCCTCTTTTTGCCCATCTCTCCGCTAGCCCCATCACATTTGAAGAAGGGTGAGAACCATGTCTTCTTCACCATTGTATCCCAAGTGTCTGCCACAGAGCCTGGCACATAGTAGGCTCAGTGAAAACTTGGGGAATCAATAATAGCCCTCCCATTTCTTTGACCTCTTTGACCCTGTGATTTGGTCCTCCTGTTTTATTCAGCAACCACTGCTTTTACTTGTAGTTTCCTACTTCACCTCTCAGACCTCAAACTCCGAAATGCCTTCCAGCTACCCAAACTTTCTGTCTTCTGGTGAACTTGTTCAACTCCATCTTTGTGACTGATGGCCCCCGGCCTCTCCTTATTCTTTCAGTCAGTCCCCCTCTGACTTCCCTCACCTCCCTTCCCTGTCCAACATTCCGCTCTGTTCTTTCCAGAGCCTTGGCTAGGGTGGGGTCACTGGGGCACAGAAATTTACAGGGCACCACATTTTTCTCCCACCACCTCTCTGGTCTCAGTTGGAAGCCTCACCCTGGCCCCAGGCCAGCCCACTTGGCAGCAGCAGAGATGGATGGAGCGAGAGGCCTGAGGTCAAGGGCTCAGAGCACACCAGCCAGGGGACCTTTTGTGCGTAGGGCTGCCCCTTCCCCCACCAAGAGCAGCTTCCATTGAAGAGAAGGCGAGTTTCACACTGCTTGCCCTGGGCGCCAGAAATGTTAGTTAGGACTCTGGTTCTGTCCCTGCTTCCCTCACCCCTTGATATTGTGCCAATCTCCATGCTGTTTTCTCTGCTTCAGAGCTACAGCAAGCCCTGTTGCTGGGCTCCCTGGGATCACTACCAGTCCCTGCTGCCTTTCCTTGGTGGACACTTGATGGCTGCTCAGCCATCTTTGTAACTGAATATTCATATTGGGGTATATTTGTGTTGCAGGATGCAGGATAGAGAGAGAGAGAGAGAGATTGAGAGACTTGAGCTGAGCTGCATAGGACTACCAAAAGAAGGCACAAGCCCCTTCACCTCTCTGAGACTCCTTTTCCTCATCTGTAAAATGGGAATGATAATAACATTCACCTTATAGCATGTTCTAAAGAAAAAAGTGCATGGCAGAGTGTTTGGCACATATGATAATCATTCCATAGACATAACTTCTCCTCTCTTAGTTTTGAATAATCTTCCTTTAGTCTACTTTTTCCAAGACTGTGGTGAGAATTAGATAAGAAAACTAGTGATCACACCTACTATAGTAGGTTTGATAAATGTTAGTTATGGCCAACTCCAGAGGCCAGGCGGTAGCTTTTCTTCTCCCAACCCACCTCACTACTTAACGCCAACCCAGTCAGTAAGCTGAAAGACTCCCAAGAAAGCTTTTCTTTCAGGATATACAAATAAAACATTTTGAGCTGATGTCAAGAATGCTCATTGCCATCAACTTTGTCATAAAGAGGTCAGCCTTGGGTTTCAAGTTCTGCCACTGAGTATTGGATTCCTTCTTCAGGGCAGTGGAAGTTTTAAATGCAGCTAAAATCAAAGTCAGTTCTTCATATTGCTGGGTTTTAATAATCCCAGGCACATTATCATCCATGTTTTGGAAATTACAACCAAGTCCTAGGTAAGAATTGCAAAAACAAAAATAGGTTCCTGTAGAGTCCTTTACTTCCTTTTCCCCAAATGCATTTCTTTTTCCAAAGTCCAGCATTCTATGTGCACGTTCATTATATGTTGTTTCCAGCTGACTTACTCTTTAGAAAAGTCGTAACCACAGGAAATGCATGCCCTGGAAGTGACTCAGGCATTACAATAGCACATATCCTTCACACTTAGCCAGGCCTCCAAGGAAAGTTGACCAGTGGACTCACCACTCCATATAAACTAAATCAGATGGGATCTCTATTTGCCATACTTGGAAACATGTGATCATGTTAACATTTCTTTTTTTTTTTTTTTTTAAACAAATGAGTGATGTTTTAAACTAGTTCATAGCATTTTCTGAGCAAAATATTTTAATTTTGATGATGCTCAGTGTAATTTTTTTTTCTTTTATGGTTGTGCTTTTGGTATAAAGTCTAAAAGCCCCTGGTCCTAAAGACTTTCTCTTATGCTTTTTATTTTTTCTGAAAGTCTTATATTTTATATTTAAGTCTACAATCCATTTTGAGTTAATTTTCATAATAGGTGTGAGATTTAGGCCAAGGTTCATTCTTTTGCCAATGTATGTCCAATTGCTTCAGCATCACTTGTTGAAAAGACTATACTTCCTCCATTGAATTACTTTTGTACCTTTGTCAAACATCATTTGGACATGTTGATATGGATCTGTTCCTGGGTTCTCTATTTTATTTATTTGATCTATTAGATCAATGTCTATTACTCAGCCAATACCACACTGTGTTGATTACTATAGCTACATAATAACACTTAATATTAGGTACAGTGACTATTCCCACATAATTCCTATTTTTTTAAAGATCGTTTTAGCTACTCTAGGGCCTGTAGCTTTCCAAATAAATTTTAGAATAAGCTTGTCTAGCTATGCCTACCAAAATCCTTACTGGTATTTTGGTGGGAATTGCATTGGATTTATAGATAAATCTGGGAACAAGTGACATCTTTTCTATGTTGAGTCTTCCAATCCATAAACATAACATGTATCTGCAATTACTTTAGGTATCCTTTGATTTTTTTTTTTCCTATAGAGTTGTTTAAGCTCCTTATATATTCTGGCTCTTAATCCTTCCCAGATGAGTAGTTTGCAGACATTTTCTCCCATTCTGTGGGTTGTCTCTTCACTTTGTTGATTACATCTTTTGCTGTGCAGAAGCTTTACAACTGGATGCGATCCCATTTGTGTACCTTTGTTTTGGTTGTCTGTGCCTGTGGGCTTGTGGGGTATTGCTCAAGAAATTTTCACCCAGTCCAAAGTTCTAGAGATTTTCCCCAATGTCTTCTTATAGTAGTTTCATAGTTTGAGGTCTTAGATTTAAGCCTTTAACCCATTTTGATTTAATTTTTGTATATGGTGAGAGATAGGGATCTGTTTCATTCTTCTACATATGGATAACCAGTTTTCCTAGCACCATTTATTGAAGAGACTGTCTTTACCCCAGTGTATGTTCTTGGTACTTTTGTCAAAAATGCACTCACTGTAGGTGTGTGGATTTGTTACTGGGTTCTCTATTCTGTTCCATTGGCCTATGTGTCTGTTTTTATGCTACTACCATAGTGTTTTGGTTACTATAGCTTTGTAGCATAATTTGAAGTCAGGTGATGTGACTCCTCCCATTTTGTTCTTTTTTTCTCAGGATAGCTTTGACTAGTCTGGGTCTTTTGTGGTTCCATATAAATTTTAGGATTGTTTTTTCTATTTGTGTGAAGAATATCATTGGTATTTTAATAGAAATTGCATTGAATCTGTAGATTACTTTGGGTAGTATGGACATTTTAACAATATTGATTCTTCCAATCCATGAACATCCATTTTTTGGTGTCTGCTTCAATTTATTTCTTCAGTGTTTTATAGTTTTTATTGTAGAGATCTTTCACTTCTTTGATTAATTCCTAGGTATTTGATTTTATTTGTATTTATTGTAAATGGGATTATATCTTGATTTCTTTTTCAGATTTTTCACTGTTGGCATATAGAAATGTTACTGATTTTTGTATGTTGATTTTTGTATCCTGTAACTTCACTAGATTTATCAGTTCTAATGCTTCTTCTTTTTTTTTTTTTTTTTTTTTTTTTTGGTGGAATCTTCAGGTTTTTCCAAATGTAAGATAATATTATTTGCAAACAAGAATAATTTGACTTCTTCCATTCCACTTTGGATGCCCATTAATGCTTTCTCCTGTCTGATTGCTCTGGCTAGGACTTCCAGTACTATGTTGAATAACAGCAGTAACAGTGGGCATCCTTATCGTGTTCCAGATCTTAGAGGAAAGACTTTCAGTTTTTCCCATTCTTATTATACTACCTGTCAGTCTGTCATATATGGCTTTTATTACATTGAGTTTTGTTCCTTCTATCCCCAGTATTTTAATATTGTTATTATAAAAGGATGTTAAATTTTATCAAATGACTTTCCATCATCAATTGAAATGATCATATGGTTTTTATCCTTCATTCTATTTATATGATGTGTCACATTGATCGATTTTCATATATTGAACTAACCTTGCATCCCAGGGATAAATCCCACTTGGTCATGATGAATGATGTTTTTATTGTATTGTTGAATTTGATTTGCGAGTATTTTGTTGAGGATTTTTGCATCAATATTCATCAGAAAGATTGGTCTGTAGTTTTCTTTTTTTGATGTGACTTTGTCTATTACTTGGTATCAGAGTAATACTGGCATCGTAGAATGAGTTTGGAAGTATTTCATCCTCCTCTATGTTTTGGAATAGTTTGAGTAGAATTAATATTAGTTCTTTAAACATTTGCTAGAATTCAGCAGTGCAGCCATCAAGTCCTAGGCTTTTCTTTACTCTGAGACTTTTATTACATCTTCTATCACATTATTGGTCTGTTCAGGTTTTGGATTTCTTCCCGGTTCCATCTTGGTAGGTTGTATGTGTCTAGGAATTTGTCTATTTCTTCTAGAATTTCCAATTTAATGGCATATGGTTGTTCTTAGTAGCCACTAATGATCCTTTGAATTTCTGCAGTAGCACTTGTAGTGTCTCCTTTTTCATCTCTGATTTTACTTATTTGAATCTTTGGTCCTTTTTTCTTAGTCTGGCAAAAGGTTTGTCAGTTTTGTTTAACTTTTCCAAAAAAAACCAAAAAAACCAAATTTTTGTTTCATTTGTCTTCTGTATTGTTTTCTTCATTTCAACTTCATTTATTTCTGCTCTGATCTATATTATTTCTTTTCTTTAATTGGGGTTTGCTATGCTCTTGCTTTTTTAGTTCTTTAAGATGCACCATTAAGTTGTTTATTTGAAGTATTTCTTCTTTTTTGATGTAGGCCCCTATTGCTATAAAATTCCTTCATAGTAATGCTTTTGCTGTATCCCATAGATTTTGGTATGTTGTGTCTAGATTATCATTTGTTTCAATAAATTTTTTCAATTTTCTTATTAATTTATGCATTGACCCACTGGTCATTCAGGAAAATATTGTTTAATTTCTATGTATTTGAATAGTTTCCAAGATTTCTTTTATTAGTGATTTCTAGTTTTATCCCTTTATTGTCAGAGAAGATGCTTACTATTATTTCAGGTTTTTCTTTAAAATATTTTAAGACTTGTTTTGTGACCTGACAACATATGGTTTATCTTTGAGAATGATCCATGTGCTGAGGAAAAGAATGTGTATTATGCGGTTCTTGGATAAAATGTTCTATAAATATCTATTAGATCCATTTTGTCTATAGTCCAGATTAAGTCTCACGATTCTTTGTTGATTTTCTGTCTGGAACATCTGTCCAATGCTGAAAGTGAGGGGTTGAAGTTTTCAGCTATTACTGTATTGGAGCCTATTTATCTTTTTAACTTGAATGATATTTGCTTTACATATCCATGTGCTCCCATGCTGGGTGTGTGTATTTTAAAATTGTTATATCCTTTTGTTGAATTGACCCCTTTATCATTACCTAGTGCCCTCCTTTGTCTCTCTTTATAGTTTTTGTCTTAATATCTATTTTGTCTGAGATAAGTATTACTTATTCCTGCTCTTTTTTGGTTTCCATTTGCATGGAATATTTTTTCCATCACTTTATTTTCAGTCTATGTGTGTCTTGATAGGTGAAATGTATTTTTTGTAGGCAACAGATCACTGGCTCTTATTTATTTTAAAATTAATTCAGCCACTCTGTCTTTTTATTGAAGAGTTTAGTCCATTTACATTCAATGTTATTATTGATAAGGACTTAGTCCTGCTGTTTCATTATTTGCTTTCTTTTTGTGTCTGTCTGTGGGCTTCTCTTCCTTCTTTCCTTCCTTCCTGCCTTCTTTTAGTGAAGGTGATTTTGTCAGGTGGTATGTTTTAATTTCTTGCTCTTTATTTTTTGTATATCCATTGTATGTTTCTTGGTTTGAGGTTACCATGAGTCTTGCAAATACTGTCTTATGTCTCTTAACCCATTATTTTAACCAGATAATGACTTAACATATTTTGCATAAACAAACAAGCAAAAGGAAAACTAATAAAAATTCTGCTCCCTATCTTATTCTTTTTGCTATTTAACTTTCTGTTGTTCCCATTTATATCTTATTGTACCATCTACGTATTGAAAAGTTTTTGTAGCTATTATTTTTGATTGGTTCATCATTTAGTCTTTCTATTTAAGATAAGAGTAGTTTATACAACTCAGTTACAGCATTATAATAGTCTGTGTTTTTCTGTGTGCTTACTATTACCAGTGAGTTTTGTACCTCCAGCTGATTTCTTCTGCTCATTAATGTCCTTTTCTTTTTGATTGAAGTACTTCCTTTAGCATTTCTTGTAGGACAGGTCTGGTATTGATGAAATCCCTCAGCTTTTGTTTGGGAAAATATTCCTCCTTCATCTTTGAATAATATTTTCACTGGATATACTATTCTAGGGTAAAAGTTTCTGTTTTACTTCAACGCTTTAAATGTGTCGTGCCACTTTCTCCTGGCCTGTAAGCTTTCCACTGAAAAGTCTGCTGCTAGGAATATTGGAACTCCATTGGATGTTATTTGTTTCTTTTCTCTTGTTGTTTTTATGATATTTTTAAGAATTTTTTTTGACCTTCGGGAGTTTGATTGTTAAATTGCTTGAGGTAGACTTCTTTGAGTTAAATCTGCTTGGTGTTCTATAATCTTCTTGTACTTGGATGTTGATATCTTGCTCTGGGTTTGCAAGTTCTCTGTTATTATCCATTTGAAAACTATCTACCCCTATCTCTTTCTCTACCTTCTGTTTAAGGCCAGTAACTCTTAGTCGTGCCATCTTGAGATTTTCTAGATCTTGTAGGTATGCTTCATTTGTTTGTATTCATTTTTCTTTTGTCTCCTCTATTTTCAAATAGCCTGTCTTAAGCTCACTAATTCTTTCTTCTGCTTCATCAATTCTGCTATTAAAAGACTCTGATGTGAGTGAAGAGGCAACCTACAGAATGGGATAAAATTTTTACAATCTACCCATCTGACAAAAGGCTAATATACAGAATCCACAAAGAACTTAAACAAATTTACAAGAAAAAATCAAACAACCCCATCAAAAAGTGGGCAAAGGATATGAACAGACACTTCTCAAAGGAAGACATTTGTACAGCCAACAGACAACATGAAAAAATGCTCATCATCACTGGCCATCAGAGAAATGCATATCAAAACCACAATGAGATGCCGTCTCACACCAGTTAGAATGGTGATCATTAAAATGTCAGGAAACAACAGGTGCTGGAGAGGATGTGGAGAAATAGGAACAATTTCACACTGTTGGTGGGAGTGTAAACTAGTTCAACCATTGTGGAAGACAGTGTGGCAATTCCTCAAGGATCTAGAACTAGAAATACCATTTGACCCAGCCATCCCATTACTGGGTATATGCCCAAAGGATTATAAATCATGCTGCTATAAAGACGTATGCACACGTATGTTTATTGTGGCACTATTCACAATAGCAAAGACTTGGAACCAACCCAAATGTCAATCAATGATAGACTGGATTAAGAAAATGTGGCATGTATACACCATGGAATACTATGCAGCCATTAAAAAGGGTGAGTTCATGTCCTTTGTAAGGACACGGATGAAGCTGGAAACCATCATTCTCAGCAAACTATCGCAAGAACAGAAAACCAAACACCACATGTTCTCACTCATAGGTGGGAATTGAACAATGAGAACACTTGGACACAGCAAAGGGAACATCACACACTGGGGCCTGAGGGGATGGGGGAGGGATAGCATTAGGAGATATACCTAATGTAAATGACGAGTTAACAGGTGCGGCACACCAACATGGCACATGTATACATATGTAACAAACCTGCACCTTGTGCACATGTACCCTAGAATTTAAAGTATAATAAAAAATAAATAAAATAAAATAAAAGACTCTGATGCATTCTTAATTGTGTCAATTACATCATTCAACTCCAATATTCCTGCTTCATTTTAAAAAATGATTTCAATCTCTTTGTTAATTTTGTCTGATTGAATTCTGAATTCCTTCTCTGTGTTAACTTGAATGTCTTTGAGTTTGCCCAGCTATTTTGCATTCTCTGTCTGAAAGGTCACATATCTCTCTTTCTCTACAATTAGTTCCTGGTGACTTATTTAGTTCATTTGTTGAATTCATGTTTTCCTGGATGGTGTTGATGCTAGTAGATGTTCTTTGGTTTCTGGGCATTGAAGAGTTAGGTATTTATTGTAGTCATCATTGTCTGGGCTTCTTGTAGCCATCCTTCTTGGGAAGACTTTGTAGATATTTGAAAGGATTTGGGTGTTTTAATCTAAGTTGTATCTGCTTTAGGGGGCACCCCAAGCCCAGTAATGCTGTGGTTCTTCCAGAGTCATAGAGGTACTGCATTGATGGTCTTGGACAAGGTCCAGGAGAATTCTCTAAATTACCGGCAGAGACTCTTTTTTTTTTTTTTTTTAATACTTTAAGTTCTAGGGTACATGTGCACACCGTGCAGGTTTGTTACATATGTATACATGTGCCGTGTTGGTGTGCTGCACCCATTAACTCATCACTTACATTACGTATATCTCCTAATGCTATCCCTCCCCCCCTCCCCCCACCCCATGACAGGCCCCTGTGTGTGATGTTCCCCTTCCTGTGTCCAAGTGTTCTCATTGTTGAATTCCCAGCTATGAGTGAGAACATGTACCAGCAGAGACTCTTATTCTCTTCCCTTACTTTCTCCCAGAGTCTTTCTCTATAAGCCACCTAGAGCAGGGGCTGGAATGATACAACCACCTCTGTGGCCACCATCACTAGGACTGGACTGGATCAGACCTGAAATCAGCATAGCACCAGGTCCTACCCAAGGCCTGCTGTAACCACTCTCTGGCTATGGCCTATGTTTGTTCAAGGCCCTGGAGCTTTACAATCAGCAAATTGCAAAGCCATCCAGGCCTTTTTCCTTCCCTTCATGATGGTGAGTTTCCCCAGGCCCCAGATGGGTCCAGAGGTGCTGTCCAGGAGCCAGGGACTAGAGTTGAAAACCTTAGACGTCTACCTGGTTATCTATTGTACTGTTGCTGAGCTAGCACTCAGACAATAAGATGCAGTCCTTTCCATTCTTTCCTGCCCTTTCCAAAGACAGAGGAGCCTCACTCCATGCCACTACCACCACAGACCATTAGGGAATATTTCCAGACTACCACTCATGTTTCCATTAGTCCCAAGGACTCTTCAGTCAGTTTGCGGTGAATGCTGCCTGGCCTGGGACTCACTCTTTAGGGCAGTAGATTCCCCTCTAGCCCAGGGTAGGTCCAGAAATGCCATCTAAGAGCCAATTCCTGGAGTCAGGACCCCAAGAGCCCCCTTGGTCCTCTTACCGTCCCCTCACCTATGGCCAAGCTGGTACCTAAGGTGCAAGACAAAGTCCCCCGTACTTTTCGCTTTGCTCTTCTCAAGTGGAAGGACTCTCACTCTGTAGCCACCACAGGTGGAAATGTGCTGAGTCTCACCTGCAGTCACAAGTATCAGAGTCTCACCCAAGGCCCTCAATGTAGTACCTGGGTATCACTGTTGGTCATTCAGGTCCCAAGAGCTCTTCAGTTAGCAGGTTGTGAATCCTGCCAGGACTGGTTCCTTCCCTTCAAGGCAGCAGGTTCACTTCTTTCCCAGGGTATGTCCATAAATGTTATTTGGGAGATAGGCCTGGAAAAGGGACCTTGCACCTCTGACTGGTGCTGTATCCTGGTCTATCTGAGATGGTACCCAAGATACAAGACAAAGTCTTCCTCATTCTTCCCTCTCTTCTCCTCAGGCAGAAGAAAGGGATCTCCTTTGAAGCAATGAGCTGTGCATCCTGAGGTTGGGGGAGGGTGATGCCAGCACTCCCTTAGCCTCCCTGGCTGGTGTCTTAGTATGTCACGTGTTCCCCACCACACTGTCTCTGGGCTCATTTCAGCAATAGGACTTAACCTAGGAGCTTCAGTCTTGTGGTCAAACTGCCTATCAAGTTTATTTGGAGCCCCAAAGCACTTTAGCTCATGATGGTGATGTTTGTGGGAAGTCAAGTTTAAACCACTGGGATCAGTGATTCCCCTCTGGCTAGGGCTATTTTAAATGCTCGTTCCATGGGCATACATCAGCTGAATTTGGTCTGGTTTTGTTTTCTGTTGTACTAGGATAGCACAGAGTTCAATGTCTCATAATTTTTGCATTCCCCCTCTCCCCAGAGCCCAGAAATGCTTTCTGCACCATGCTGCCTCTGCCGGAAGATGAGTGAAGAGTGGCATTGGTGATTCAAGACTGATTTTTGTACCCCTTCAGTGCCTCTTTCGGCAATATGAAGTTAAAATCAGGTACTGTGAGCACTCACCTGACTTTTGGTTCCTATGAAGGTGCTTTTTTGTGTAGGTACCTCTTACATTGGTGTCCTTGTGGGGAGAATAATCAGTGGGGCCTTTTATTTCACCATCTTTCTCTGCCTCCCTTTTTGGGATTTTCTATGTATACAATAATTTCATTTACAAATAGGAAGTTTCATTCCTTCCTTTCCAAACTGTATGCCTTTGATCACATTTTCTTGCCTTATTAAAGGGCTAGAAATTCCAACAGTATGATGAATAAGAGTAGTGAAAGCTAACATCACTGGATATTAGGGGGAAAGCATTCAGCTTTTAACCATTATGTATGATGTTAGCTGTAGGTTTTTGTAGATGTTCTTTATCAACTTGAGATAATTCCCCTTTATTCCTAATTTGCAGAGGTTTTGTTTTGTTCAACTTTTATTTTAAGTTCCAGGGCACTTGTGCAGGATGTGCAGGTTCATTACATAGGTAACCATGTGCCATGGTGGTTTGCTGCACAGATCATCCCATGACCTAGCTATTAAGCCCAGCATCCATTAGCTATTCTTCCTGATTCTCTCTTTCCCCTATCCTCCTGACAGGCCCCAGTATGTATTGTTCCCCCGATGTGTCCATGTGTTTTCATTGTTCAGCTCCTAGTTGTAAGTGAGAACATGCAATGTTTGGTTTTCTGTTCCTGTGTTAGTTTGCTGAGGATATTGGCTTCCAGCACTATACATGTCCCTCCAAAGGGCATGATGTCATTCCTTTTAACGTCTGCATAGTATTCCATGGTGTATATGTGCCACATTTATTTTGACCAGTCTATCATTCATGGGCATTTGGTTTGATTCTATGTCTACTATTGTAAATAGTGCTGCAATGAACATATGCATGGATGTATCTTTATAATAGAATGATTTATATTCCTATGGATATATACTTAGAAATTGGATCGCTGGGTCAAATGGTATTTCTGCTTCTAGAACTTTGAGAATTGCTGCACTGTCTTCCACAATGGTTGAACTCATTTACACTCCCATGAACAGCATATAAGCATTCCTTTTTCTCCACATCCTCACCAGCACCTGTCGTTTCTTGGTTTTTATTAGCAATAGCCATTCTGACTGGTACAAGATGGTATCTTACTGTGGTTTTGATCTGCATTTCTCTAATGATCAGTGATGTTGAGCTTTTGTTCACATGCTTGTTGGCTGCATAAATATCTTCTTTTGAAAACTGTCTGTTCATGTCCTTTGCCCACTTTAATTTGGTTGTTTGGTTTTTTCTTGTAAATTTGTTTAAGTTCCTTGTAAACACTGGATGTTAGACCTTTGTCAGATGGAAATGTTGCAAAAATTTTCTCCCATTCTATAGGTTGTCTGTTCACTCTGAAGATAGTTTCTTTTGCTGTGCAGAAGCTTTTTAGTTTAATTAGATCCCATTTGTCAATTTTTGCTTTTGTTGCAATGGCTTTTTGCATTTTTATCATGAAATCTTTACCTGCGCCTATGTCCTGAATGGTATTGCCTAGATTTTATTCCTGAGTTTTTACAGTTTTGGGTTATACATTTAAGTCTTTAATCCATCTTGAGTTAATTTTTGCATAAGGTGTAAGGAAAGCATCCAGTTTTAATTTTCTGCATATGGTTAGCCAGTTCCCCCTGCACCATTTATTAAATAGGGAATTATTTCTTCGATGCTTGTTTTTCGTCAGATTTGTCAAAGATTACCTGGTTGTAGTTGTGCAGTCTTATTTCTGAGTTCTCCATTCTGTTCCATTGATCTATGTGTCTGCTTTTGTATTCGTACCATGCTGTTTTGGTTACTCTAGCCTTGTAGTATAATTTGAAGTCAGGTAGCATGATGCCTCCAGCTTTGTACTTTTTGCTTAGGGTTGTCTTGGCTATTCAGACTCTTTTTTGGTTCCATATGAATTTTAAGATAGTTTTTTTCTAATTCTGTAAAGAATGTCAATGGTAGCTTAATAGAAATAGCATTGAATCTATAAATTGCTTTGGGCAGTATAACTATTGTCATGATTGATTTTTCCTATCCATGAGCATGAAATGTTTTTCCATTTGTTTCTCCTCTCTGATTTCCTTGAACAGTGGTTTGCAGTTCTCCTTGAAGAGGTCCTTCACTTTCCTTGTTAGCTGTATTCCTAGGTATTTTATTCTTTTTGTAGCAATCACGAATGGGAGTTTATTCATGATTTAGCTCTTGGCTTGCCTATTGTCAGTATATAGGAATGCTAGCAATTTTTGCACACTGATTTTGTATCCTGAGACTTTGCTGAAGTTGCTTAAGAAGCTTCTGGGCTGATGCATTGCCAAGACAATCCTAAGCTAAAAGAACAAAGCTGGAGGCATCATGCTACCTGACTTCAAACTATACTACAAGGCTACAGTAACCAAAACAGCATGGTACTGGTACCAAAACAGACATATAGACCAATGAAACAGAATAGAGCCCTCAGAAATAATACCACACATCTACAACCATCTGATCTTTGACAAACCTGACAAAAACAAGAAATGGGGAAAGGATTCCCTATTTAATAAATGGTGCTGGGAAAACTGGCTAGCCAAATGTAGAAAGCCGAAACTGGATCCCTTCCTTACACCTTATACAAAATTAATTCAAGATGGATTAAAGACTTAAATGTTAGACCTAAAACCATAAAAGTCCTAGAAGAAAACCAGGCAATACTATTCAGGACATAGGCATGGGCAAGGACTTCATGTGTAAAACACCAAAACAATGGCAACAAATGCCAAAATTGACAAATGGGATCTAATTAAACTAAAGAGCTTCTGCACAGCAAAAGAAACTACCATCAGAGTGAACAGGCAACCTACAGAATTGGAGAAAATTTTTGCAATCTACTCATCTGACAAAGGCTAATATCCAGAACCTACAAAGAACTTAAACAAATTTACAAGAAAAAATTAACCCCATCAAAAAGTGGGCAAAGGATATGAACGGACACTTCTCAAAGGAAGACATCTATGCAGCCAACAGACACATGAAAAAATGCTCATCATCACTGGTCATCAGAGAAATGCAAATCAAAACCACAATGAGATACCATCTCATACCAGCTAGAATGGCAATCATTAAAAAGTCAGGAAACAACAGGTGCTAGAGAGGATGTGGAGAAAGGAATGCTTTTACGCTCTTGGTGGGATTGTAAACTAGTTCAACCATGGTGGAAGACAGCTTGGCAATTCCTCAAGGATCTAGAACTAGAAATACCATTTGACCCAGTGATCCCATTACCGGGTGTATATAAATCATGCTACTATAAAGACACATGCACACATATGTTTATTGTGGCACTATTCACAACAGCAAAGACTTGGAACCAACCCAGATATCAACCAATGATAGACTGGATTAAGAAAATGTTGCATATATACACCATGGAATACTATGCAGCCATTAAAAAGGATGAGTTCATATCCTTTCTAGAGACATGGATGAAACTGGAAACCATCATTCACAGCAAACTATCGCAAAGACAGAAAACCAAACACCACATGTTCTCACTCATAGGTGGGAATTGAACAATGAGAACACTTGGACACTGGATGGGGAACATCACACACTGGGACCTGTCATGGGGTCAGGGGATCGGGGAGGGATAGCATTAGGAGAAATACCTAATGTAAATGACAAGTTAATGGGTGCAGCATACCAACATGGCACATGTAGACATATGTAACAAACCTGCACATTGTGTACATGTACCCTAGAACTTAAAGTATAATAAAAAGAGAAAGAAAGAAAGAAAGAAAGAAAGAAAGAGAAAAAGAAAGAAAGAAAGAAAGAAAGAAAGAAAGAAAGAAAGAAAGAAAGAAAGAAAGAAAGAAAGAAAGGAAGAAAGAGCAAGCTTCTCGGCTGAGACAATGGGTTTTTCTAGATATAGAATTATATCATCTGCAAACAAGGATAATTTGACTTCCTTTCTTCCTATTTGAATACCTTTTGTTTCTTTTTCTTGCCTGATTGCTGTCACCAGAACTTTCAATACTATGTCCAATAGGAGTGGTGAGAGAAGGCATCCTTGTCTTGTGCTGGTTTTAAAAGGGAATGCATCCAGCTTTTGCCCATTCGGTTTGATATTGGCTGTTGGTTTGTCATAAATGGCGCTTATTATTCTGAGTATTTCCCTTCAATACATAGGTTATTGAGAGTTTTTAACATGAAGACATGTTGAATTTCACTGGAGGCCTTTTCTACATCTATTGAGATAATCATGTAGTTTTTGTCTTTAGTTATGTTTATGTGATGAATTACAGTTATCGATTTGCTTATGTTGAACCAACCTTGCATCCTGGGGATGGAGCCAACTTGACAGTGCTAGATTAGCTTTTTGATGTGCTGCTGGATTCGGTTCGCCAGTATTTTTTTGAGGATTTTTGCATTGATGTTTATCAGGGATATTGGCCTGAAGTTTTCTTTTTTTGTTGTATCTCTGCCAGGTTTTGGTATCAAGATGATGCTGGCTTCATAAAATGAGTTAGGGAGGAGTCCCTTCTTTTCAATTCCTTTCTGATTAGTGCTTTCTTCAGTTTGGAGTAGTTTCAGTAGAAATGGTACCAGCTCTTATTTGTACCTCTGGTAGAATTCAGCTCTAAATCCATCTAGTACTGGGCTTTCTTTTTCTTTTTGTTTTGGTTGTAGGCTATTTATTACTGAGTCAATTTCAGAACTCGTTATTGGTCTATTCAGGTGTTCAATTTTTTCCTGGTTCAGTCTTGGGAGGGTGTATGTGTCCAGGAATTTATCTGTTTCTTCTCGATTTTCCAGTGTATATGCATAGAGGCATTTATAGTATTCTGTGATGGTTGCTTGTATTTTGGTAGAGTCAGTGGTGATATCCCCTTTATCATTTCTTATTGTGTCTATTGGATTCTTCTTTTATTTTCTCTCTATTAGTTTAGCTAGCAGTCTATTTTACTAATTTTTTTCAAAACATAACAAAACAAAACGAAAACCAGCTTCTTGATTCGTTGAGATTTTGAATGGCATTTTGCCTCTCTATCTCCTTCAGTTTTACTCTGATCTTAGTTAATTTTTGCCTTCAGCTAGCTTTGGGGTTTGTTTGTTCTTAGTTCTCTCATTCTTTTAGTTGTGATATTAAGTTGTTAATTTGAGATTTTTCTATCCTTTTGATGTGGGCATTTAGTGCTATATATTTCCCTCTTACACTGCTTGTGATGGTTAATACTGAGTGTCAACGTGAATGGATTGAAGGATGCAAAGTATTGTTCCTGGGTGTGTCTGTGAGGGTGTTGCCAAAGGAGATTAACATTTGAGACAGTGGACTGGGAAAAGCAGACCCACACACAATCTGCATGAGCACAATCTAATCAGCTGCCAGTGTGTCCAGAATAAAAGCAGGCAGAATAACGTGGGAAGACTATGCTGGTTTAGTCTTCTGGTCTACATCTTTCTCTTGTGCTGGATGCTTCCTGCCCTTGAACATCGAACTCCAAGTTCTTCAGCTTTGGGACTCGGACTGGCTTCCTTGCTCCTTAGCTTGCAGACAGCCTATTCTGTGACCTCACCTTGTGATCGTGTGAGTCGATACTCCTTAATAAACTCTCCTTTATATATACATCTATCCTATTAGTTCTGTCCCTCTAGAGAACCCTGACTAATACACTGCTTTCACTGTGTCCGAGAGATTCTGGTATGTTGGCTCTTTGTTCTCATTAATTTCAAAGAACTTCTTGATTTCTGCCTTAATTTCATTATTTACCCAGGAGTCATTCAGGAGCAGGTTGTCTAATTTTCATGAAGTTGTGTGTTTTTGAATGAATTTCTTAGTCTTGAGTTCTAGCTTTATTGTGCTGTTGTCTGAGAAACTGTTATAATTTCAGTTCTTTTGTACTTGCTGGGGAGTATTTTACTTCTGATTATGTGATCAATTTTAAAGTACCAGGTGGTGATGAAAAGAATGTACATTGTGTTCTTTTGGGGTAAAGAGTTCTATAGATATCTATTAGGTTCACTTGATCCAGAGCCAAGTTCAGGTTCTGAATATCTGTGTTAGTTTTCTGTCTCAGTGATCTGTCTAATATTGTCAGTGGCATGTTAAAGTTTCCCACTATTATTGTGTGGGAGTCTAAATCTCTTTGTAGGTTTCTAAGAACTTACTTTATGAATTTGGGTGCTCCTGTATTGGGTGCATGTATATTCAGGATAGTTAGCTCTTCTTGTTGACTTGAACACTTTACCATTATGTAATGTCCTTGCTTGTCTTTTTTAATCTTTGTTGGTTTAAAGTGTGTTTTGTCAGAAACTAGAGCCCCTGCTTTTTTCTGTTTTCCATTTGCTTGGTAAATTTTCCTCCATCCCTTTATTTTGAGCCTACATGTGTCTTTGCATGTGAGATGGGTCTTTCAAAGACAGCATATTGATGGGTCTTGACTCATTATCCAGCTTGCCATTCTGTGTCTTTAATTAGGGCATTTAGCTCATTTACATTTAAGGTTAATATTGTTATGTGTTAATTTGATCTTGTCATCATGATGCTAGCTGGTTATTTTGCAGACTTGTTTCATGGTTGCTTCAGAGTGTCCCTTATCTGTGTACTTCAGTATGTTTTCGTGGTGGCTGGTAACAGTTTTTCCTTTCTAATTTAGTGCCTTCTTCAGGAGCTCTTGCAAGGCAGGCCTGGTGGTGATGAACTCACTCAGCATTATGCTTGTCTGAAAAGGATCTTATTTCTCCTTTGCTTCTGAAGCTTAGTTTGGCCAGATATGAAATTCTAGGTTGGAAATTCTTTTATTTAATAATGTTGAATATTGGCCCCCAATCTCTTCTGGCTTGTGGGGTTTCTGCTGAGAGGTCCACTGTGAGTCTGATGGGCTTCCCTTTGTAGGTGACCTGGTCTTTCTCTGTGGCTGCCCTTAATGTTTTTTTCTTTCATTTTGACCTTGGAGAATCTGATGATTTTTTGTCTTGGGGTTGATCTTCTCATGGAGTATCTTACTGGGGTTCTCTGGATTTCCTGAATCTCAGTTTTGGTCTGTCTTGCTAGGTCGGGGAAGTTCTCCTTGATGATATCCTGAAGTGTGTTTTCCAACTTGATTCCATTCTCCCCATCTCTTACAGGTACCCTAAGCAGTCATAGTTTCGGTCTTTTTACATAATTCCATATTTCTCAGAGGTTTTGTTTGTTCCATTTCATTCTTTTTTCCTCTATTATTGTCTGCCTGTCTTATTTCAGAAAGACAGTCTTCAAGCTCTGAGATTCTTTTCTCTACTTTGTCTATTCTGCTATTGGTACTTCTGATTGCATTGTGAAGTTTTCGTGTTGTATTTTTCAGCTTAATCAGGTCAGTTATGTTTCTGTCTAAACTGGCTATTCTGGTTATCGGCTCCTGTATAGTTTTATTTTAATTCTTCGCTTCTTTGTATTGGGATTACAACATGCTTTTTTAAGCTCAGTGAAGTTCATTATTACCCACCTTCTGATGTCTACTTCTGTCAATTCAACCATCTCAGCCTGAGTCTCATTCTGTGCCCTTGCTGGAGAGGTGTTGTGGTCACTTGAAGGAGAAAAGGCACTCTAGCTTTCTGAGTTTTCAGCGTTTTTCTGTTGATTCTTTCTCATCTTTGTGGGGTTATCTACCTTTGATCTTTGAGGTTGCTGACCTTTGAATGGGGTTTTTTTATGGAGTTGTTTTTGTTGATGTTGTTGTTGCTTTCTGTTTGTGTGCTTTTCTTTTATCAATGAGGCCACTCTTCCATAGTGCTGCTTCCATTTTCTGGGGGTCTGCTCCAGACTGTAGCTGCCTCCATTTTTTCTGTACCTGGAGATATCACCAGTGAAGGCTGCAAAACAGCAAAGATGGCAGCCTACTCCTTTCTGTGGGTGCTCCATCCCAGGAGGGTACTGACCTGTTTCCCGTCAGAGTGCTCCTGTAGGAGGTGTCTGGAGACCCCTGTTGAGAGGTCTCACCCAGTCAGGAGGAATGAGATCAGAGACCCACCGAAATCAGCAGTCTGGCTGCTTTTTGATAGAACTGGTTTGCTGAATTGTGGGAACCCTTCTTCATGCAGACCACTTGGTCTCTCCAGAGCCACAGGCTAAAAAGGCTGAGTTGACTGAACCACAGAGACAGTGGCTCTCCCTCCCGCTGGGGTCTCCATCCCAGGGAGAGATCAGAGTTGTAACCATGGCTGGAGTTGGTGAAAGTCCCTCAGGGAAGCCCTGCCCAGTAAGGAGGGAGGGATCAGGGTCCCACTTACAGCAGCAGTCTGGCAACGATCTGGCACAGCAGCTGTGCTGCGTTGTGGGGCACTCCTCCTTATCCAGACCACCTGTACTCCCCAGAGCCAGCAGGCTAGAATGGTTGAGTCCACTGAACCACCTGTTTTGTTTTTTAATTATGAATGGCTCTTGGATTTTGTCAACTGCTTTGTCTGAATCAATTTACATGACATTTGAGTTTTTTCTTCTTTAACTTGTTGATATGGTGGATTGCATTGGCTGATTTTTTTGTGATTTATTTTTGAACATTGAAGCAACTTTGGTGAAGTAAAAAGAATTCAGTCATGGTGTATAATTATTTTATACTGTAGGTGAGTAAGATTTTCATCAACTCTCTTAAGGTTTCTGACTGGGTCTAAAAATAAAACTGAAAAAGACAGATTAAAAGGAAAAAAAAGTAGACAAAATTTTTAACATAAGTATTATGTGACATTGGAGCCTTCAGAAATGATGATCCAAAGAAAAAGGGAAACCTGTGTATTTTTATGCTTAGGTTTAATGAAGAGTAGACAGTTGTGGAGAAGTATGATTGGACAAAGGGTGTATGATCTAAAGATAATTAACTGGGGTAGCTTCACAAGGCCTGTTTGTTCAGATTCTTCTGTGTTTCTGTGTTTTCAGAGACAAGGAAGTTCCTTTCCTCTGGCTATGAAGTTTGCACTGTCACATTACAGTCTTATGACCTGCTTCAGGGGAGAGTAAAAAAATTCTTTCTAGGTTTTATGACCTTCTTTAGAAGAGAAAAGCAGGAGTAGGTAGATGAGAGGGCCCTTCCTGCTTCTGTCATTTTCTCAAATTCCTTCAGCTTAAAATAACTCAGTATGCTGAAGTTCCATATTTTGGGTTTGTGTGTCCTAAACCCTGTGAATACATTGCTGTATTTAATCTGCTTTTTTTTTTTTTTAGTACTTTTGAATTGAAATTTATCATACTATTTTTCTGTAGGTTTTTTTTTTTTTAAATCAGGGTAATACTTGCCTCAGAAAATGGGTTCCCTCTTCTATTTTCTGAAAGAATATGTATAAGATTGCTGGTAATTCTTTAAATGTTTGGTAGAATTCTCCAGTGAAACCACATGGGCCTGGATATTTTATTTTTGGGGTGTTTTTAATTACAAATTCAGTTTCTTTAGTGGTCATAGGACAACTCAGAATGTCTATTTTATCTTAGTTTGAGTTTTGGTAGTTTTTTTGAGGGATTGGTCTATTTCTCCTGTCAAATTTATGGTACTAAAGTTATTTGTAGTAATCTCTTATTTACCTTTTAATAAGCACAGGTTCTTTAGTGATATCCCCTGCTTCATTTCTGATGTTTATTTGTGTCTTCTTTTTGTCAGTGTTGCTACAGGTTTACTAGTTTTATTGATTTTCCCCGTAAAGAATCAGTGCTGTGTTTCATTGATTTTCTCTACTGTTTCTGTTTCCAGTTCAATTGATTTCTGCTTGCACCTTTGCCATTTCCCTTCTTATGCTTGTTTGGGTGTCTTTCACTCTTCTTTTTCTCATTTTTTGAGGTAGAAACTTAGATAATTAATTGAAACTGTCTTCTTTGCTGATGTAATTATTTAGTGTTATAAATTTTCTTGTCTTCACTGCCAAAAAGCTACATTCCATGTATTTTGGCATGTTGTGTCTTTTTAAAATATTTTAGTAGACTTTATGTTTACAGCAGTTTTAAGTTCACAGCAAAATTTAGCTGGAGGTACAGAGATTTTCCATATACTCCGTGCCCCAACACCCACCCCCCCCCCCCCCCCCCCCCCCCCCCCCCCCCCCCACCCCCCCCCCCCCCCCCCCAAACCCCCCCCCCCCCCCCCCCCCCCCCCCCCCCCCCCCCCCCCCCCCCCCCCCCCCCCCCCCCCCCCCCCCCCCCCCCCCCCCCCCCCCCCCCCCCCCCCCCCCCCCCCCCCCCCCCCCCACCCCCCCCAAACCCCCCCCCCCCCCCCCCCCCCCCCCCCCCCCCCCCCCCCCCCCCCCCCCCCCCCCCCCCCCCCCCCCCCCCCCCCCCCCCCCCCCCCCCCCCCCCCCACCCCCCCCCCCCCCCCCCCCCCCCCCCCCCCCCCCCCAAACCCCCCCCCCCCCCCCCCCCCCCCCCCCCCCCCCCCCCCCCCCCCCCCCCCCCCCCCCCCCCCCCCCCCCCCCCCCCCCCCCCCCCCCCCCCCCCCCCCCCCCCCCCCCCCCCCAAACCCCCCCCCCCCCCCCCCCCCCCCCCCCCCCCCCCCCCCCCCCCCCCCCCCCCCCCCCCCCCCCCCCCCCCCCCCCCCCCCCCCCCCCCCCCCCCCCCCCCCCCCCCCCCCCCCCCCCCCCCCCCCCCCCCCCCCCCCCCCCCCCCCCCCCCCCCCCCCCCCCCCCCCCCCCCCCCCCCCCCCCCCCCCCACCCCCCCCCCCCCCCCCCCCCCCCCCCCCCCCCCCCCCCCCCCCCCCCCCCCCCCCCCCCCCCCCCCCCCCCCCCCCCCCCCCCCCCCCCCCCCCCCCCCCCCCCCCCCCCCCCCCCCCCCCCCCCCCCCCCCCCCCCCCCCCCCCCCCCCCCCCCCCCCCCCCCCCCCCCCCCCCCCCCCCCCCCCCCCCCCCCCCCCCCCCCCCCCCCCCCCCCCCACCCCCCCCCAAAAAAAAAAAAAAAAAATTCCCTTGCAGTGTGAAAGAGAGTAACATTGAAAGTTAGAGAGGGGACTCACCACTCCTATTCAACATAGTGTTGGAAGTTCTGGCCAGGGCAATCAGGCAGGAGAAAGAAATAAAGGGTATGCAATTAGGAAAAGAGGAAGTCAAATCGTCCCTGTTTGCAGATGACATGATTGTATATTTAGAAAACCCCATCGTCTCAGCCCAAAATCTCCTTCAGCTGATAAGCAACTTCAGCAAAGTCTCAGGATACAAAATCAATGTGCAAAAATCACAAGCATTCCTATACACCAATAACAGACAAACAGAGCCAAATCATGAGTGAACTCCCATTCACAATTGCTTCAGAGAGAATAAAATACCTAGGAATCCAACTTACAAGGGATGTGAAGGACCTCTTCAAGGAGAACTACAAACCACTACTCAACGAAATAAAAGAGGACAAAAACAAATGGAAGAACATTCCATGCTTATGGATAGGAAGAATCAATATTGTGAAGATGGCCATACTGCCCAAGGTAATTTATAGATTCAATGCCATCCTCATCAAGCTTCCAATGACTTTCTTCACAGAATTGGAAAAAACTACTTTAAAATTCATATGGAAGCAAAAAAGAGCCCGCATTGCCAAGACAATCCTAAGCCAAAAGAACAAAGCTGGAGGCATCATGCTACCTGACTTCAAACTATACTACAAGGCTACAGTAACCAAAACAGCATGGTACTGGTACCAAAACAGAGATATAGACCAATGGAACAGAACAGAGCCCTCAGAAATAATACCACACATCTACAACCATCTGATATTTGACAAACCTGACAAAAACAAGAAATGGGGAAAGGATTCCCTATTTAAAAATGGTGCTGGGAAAACTGGCTAGCCATATGTAGAAAGCTGAAACTGGATTCCTTCCTTATACCTTATACAAAAATTAATTCAAGATGCATTAAAGACTTAAATGTTAGACTTAAAACCATAAAAACCCTAGAAGAAAACCTAGGCAATACCATTCAGGACATCGGCATGGGCAAGGACTTCATGTCTAAAACACCAAAAGCAATGGTAACAAAAGCCAAAATTGACAAATGGGATCTAATTAAACTAAAGAGCTTCTGAACAGCAAAAGAAACTACCATCAGAGTGAACAGGCAACCTACAGAATTGGAGAAAATTTTTGCAATCTACCCATCTGACAAAGGACTAATATCCAGAATCTACAAAGAACTTAAATAAATGTACGAGAAAAAATCAAACAACCCCATGAAAAAGTGGGCAAAGGATATGAACAGACACTTCTCAAAAGAAGACATCTGTGCAGCCAACAGACACACGAAAAAATGTTCATCATCACTCACCATCAGAGAAATGCAAATCAAAACCACAATGAGATACCATCTCACACCAGTTAGAATGGCAATCATTAAAAAGTCAGGAAACAGCAGGTGCTAGAGAGGGTGGGAAGAAACAGGAACACTTTTATGCTGTCGGTGGAACTGTAAACTAGTTCAACCATTGTGGAAGACAGTGTGGCGATTCCTCAAGGATCTAGAACTAGAAATACCATTTGACCCAGCGACCTCATTACTGGGTATATACCCAAAGGATTGTAAATCATGCTGCTATAAAGACATATGCACACGTATGTTTATTGTGGCACTATTCACAATAGCAAAGACATGGAACCAACCCACATGTCAATGAATGATAGACTGGATTAAGAAAATGTGGCACATATATACCATGGAATACCATGCAGCCATTAAAAAGGATGAGTTCGGCTGGGCGTGGTGGCTCAAGCCTGTAATCCCAGCACTTTGGGAGGCCGAGACGGGCGGATCATGAGGTCAGGAGATCGAGACCATCCTGGCGAACACCGTGAAACCCCGTCTCTACTAAAAAATACAAAAAAACTAGCCGGGCGAGGTGGCGGGCGCCTGTAGTCCCAGCTACTCGGGAGGCTGAGGCAGGAGAATGGCGTAAACCTGGGAGGTGGAGCTTGCAGTGAGCTGAGATCCGGCCACTGCACTCCAGTCCGGGCTACAGAGCGAGACTCCGTCTCAAAAAAAAAAAAAAAAAAAAAAAAAAAAGGATGAGTTCATGTCCTTTGTGAGGATATGGATGAAGCTGGAAACCAACATTCTGAACAAACTCTCACAAGGACAGAAAACCAAACACCACATGTTCTCACTCATAGGTGGGAATTGAACAATGAGATCACTTGGACACAGGAAGGGGAACATTACATACTGGGGCCTGTTGTGGGATGGGGGGAGGGGGAGGGATAGCATTAGGAGATATACCTAATGTAAATGACGAGTTAATGGGTGCAGCACAGCAACATGGCACATGGATACATATGTAACAAACCTGCACATTGAGCACATGTACCCTAGAACTTAAAGTATAATAAAAAATAAAAATAAAATACAAAGAAAGTTAGAGAGGGGAAAAAGGGAGCAGAAGACGTAATGACAAAATAGTACATTTAGTTTGAAGTACAAGCTTAGAGATAAATGAAAACTGACTTAAGAAAGTAATGCTTAGTAGAATATGAACAGAAGGGCTGGGGGCACCATTTTCAGGAGACAAGACCCAAGGTGAAGGAGCAGACTGGTTCTCAGACTTTAATGGGTATAGAAATCACCTGAGTAGCCATCATGTCTGGGATGGACCTCAACTATTTGCAGTTCTAAAACTTTTCTAGGTGATGCTGATGCTGCTAGTCATGGACCATCATTTAAGTATCAAGGAGTTAGTTGTCTGTCTAGGTTAACTTTCTCATTGTACAGTGAGATTTCCTTCATTATCAGCTATCCCTTCTGTCATTGTAACAAACCTCAAGTGAAAGAATGTATTCAAACAGTTTTGTAATAGGTGTCTAGGGCAAGTGAAGCATCTGGGGTCCAAAGTGAACAGACCAGGCAAACAAAACCTCTAACAGAAGGGGGCTACAACAGAACTCATTGCTCTAATTAGTTCCCAAATTCTCTCTGCGTGTTAGACTCACCAGGAAAACTGTTAAAATTCCGGAGTCCAGGTCACCTAAGGCTAACTAAATCATAATCTTTGAGGGTGGGAAATGGGCATCAGCATTTTTTAAGCTCTTCAGGTGATACTTATGTGCAAAATTGGGAACCACTGTTCTGGTGCCAGTACTGGCAATGAGACAGCCTAGTCAAGGACAGATGAAAGTTTTTATTAGTTCTGCACGGTGATCCAAGAGGGTAGAGCCAAGAAGGTGGGTCTAAGGAACCTCCTTTGGCTTAAAAGAAAGCATACGTTCTCAGGCAGTTGTCAGAGAAATACTCCCACAGCCCTCTCTTGGATATTCTGATCTGAGATTTCTGGAAGCATCAAGGCCTGATTTTGCCTTGTCAAATTTCTGAGCACTCTCTCAGACTATCTGTACTTTTAATTGTCCTTATTTCTCATACCATCTCCGTAACATTGAACACAAATATTTGGAACTGTAACAAGCCATTTATTAATATTACTCGGATAGAAAGGCACTCTTTAAAAAATATCAGCACTAGTAAACACGAGGTAATTATTATATTCTCCTCACTTGCTTAAACAAAACGAAGTTTTTTTTAAAAAAAACCCACCTTTGTTGTCTACAGCATTGGCTCTCAAACTTGGCTGTAAATTGGGATTAACTGGGGAGCCATAAAAAGTATTGATCCATTGGTACCACCCCCCAGAGATTTTGATTTAATTGATATAAGATGCAGAATGGGCTTTGGGTTTTTGAAAAGATCCCAAGCTGATTCTAGTATTCAGCAAAGATGGAAAACAACTGGGTAAAGCAATAGTGTTTGTCTGTCTTGTGTTCCCCAGACTGAGAGCATCAACATCCCCTGAGAACTTGTTAGAAATGCAAAATCTGGAGCCTCATCCCAAGTCTACTGCATCAGGAATCTGGGGAAGGGGGTAGCAGTCTACTGTCTAACAAGCCCACCAGGTGATTCTAATGTATGCTCCAGTTTGAGAATCACTGGTTTACAATTGAGTGGGTAAATATGTGATATGGTTAGGCTTTGTGTCCCCATCCAAACCTTACCTTGAATTGTAATCCCCAGGTGTTGAGGGCAAGACCTAGTGGGAGGTGATTCGATCATGGGGACGGTTTCCCCCATGCTGTTCTCACAACAGTGAGTGAGTTCTCATGAAATCTGATGGTTTCATAAGGGACTCTTCCCCCTTCACTTTACGCACATGCATGCCCTCTTCTCTCGCCTGCCACCATGAGAAGAAGGTCCTTGCTTCCTCTTCCACCGTGATTGTGAGTTTCCTGAGGCCCTCAGCCATGTGGAACTGTGAGTCAATTAAATCCCTTCCCTTTATAAATTACCTAGTCTCAGGTATTTCTTCATAGCCGTGTGAGAATGGGCCAATACAACATGCATCTAAAAGCAAGCCTCTTAGCCTTCCTCAGCAATTTCAGTTTCTTAGAGATGGTAACTTTTTGAGTGTATTTAGTTGTTGACGTTTACGTGCCGTAGTACATGAAATAAGTGTAGGAAATAAACATATAAAATGCCTTCGCTGCTCTTTGCTACCATGCTTTCCCTTTTACAAAAAAGAAAAAGTCTGCAGTGGGAAAGAAAATAACATTAAAAATTAGAGAAGGGAAGAAGGAAGCAGCAGAGGTAAAGGCTAAATAGAACATTTAATTTGAAGCACAAGCTCAGAGATAAATGAAAAGCGATTTGAGAACGTAGTGCTTTAAGATGGGCAGAAGGGCTAAGGACAACCATAATGATTACATGATGTGAGTGAGTTGGCATATGTGTCCCCAGGACTGGTCAGTTTGTACTAATCGGTGAGTCTTAGCCATTTCAACTATGTTACCTTTTGGGACCGGACCCTGGCCTGAACGAAGTTAAGAAATTGTGGAACTTATTTCCCAATTATCTGCTTCCTAACTCATGACATGACTTTTAGCAAATCTTTCAATGTGTTTGCAGTTTCCCTAAATTTACATATGTAATGGAAATGAGTCTCTTCTATCCCTATAGTCTGCTCAGGGAAGTATCTCTCCTTAGTTCCCAGTGCTGCCCATCCTCCCCAGAGCTCTAGCCACAGTGGAAACAGGAGACAGACATACTGCTCTGTCAGAAAGCAGGATTCTTCGGCTCCAAGTGCTGCTGGACCCAGAGAGAACCAGAATTTGGGGTAACAGAAGCTTTGATTCTTCAGTGGTGGGGAGACTAGTCAAAGGAAGGACATGAGTAGAGTCATCTTTATCTTTTGAGGAATCCTGTTTTTCCCCCACCCCAGTATAGTGCTTTTTATCCTTAAAACTGTACCTCTGAGGATTAAAACATGTTGGGTGGCATTTACATGAAATACTTTTCACTGATGTGATTTTTCTGAGTCATAGGTAGGGAACAACTCTAACTATTAACATCTGGCTTGTTGTGGGCCTCTTCTAAGACAGTTTGTACAAATCAGGCAATAGAAACTTCTAGCCAGAATAGAATTTAGAGATTTCATTTTATGGACCAGAAAGTTGAGGCTTAAGGTCACCAGTTAGTTGAAGGCCAAGTTTTTAACCATGCCCTGTTCCAGATGCATCTAAGCCAAATACTGACATTTCTTTAAAAGTTAATTTTCTTTCAGTTTGTTCTTTACTTTTGAGCTAGTATATATATTTTTTATAATGTTCAAAACTGTGACAGGCATTTGGACAGCGCATTTTCCCGTCCTGAGGTTGGTGGATATGCCTATCAACTAATAGCAATGGTGAGCCTCTGAAGGGGATTGCTGCAAGCCCCTCTATGACAGTGTGATGAAAAGTGTTTGTTACAACTGTAGGCATGCTATGTTAGCTTACGTTAGCTGTTTGAACTAAGTCTGTAGAACCTCAAATTCCGCGATGGTAGCCGCAGACCTCACATAAATTATTTTCCCATTTGAGTGGGGATATGTTTTCTGACTCTTGGCACATAGTAATCTTCAGGATTGTAATCACAAAATCCTTTCCTCCTATGCTAGAGAAACACTTTTTGGAGCTCCTTTTATCATCAGTGGGAGGGGGTGTGTTGAAAGTCTTGTCTGTACGTGTTTTCTGTGCTAATCTGAGAGCTGGACTCAACCCCGGGACTTGGGTCACTTATGCACAGAGATCTCATTGTGAGGGGGGAGGAAAATGGCAGCTCCTCAGCTGCACTTTGAAATTTTGCATTAAAAAAAAACCCAGCAAGTATTCACAAGCCTCTTATTTAGTGAATGAATCCCTTTGTATTTACGTCCTTCACAATTCAGGGAACAAATAGGGTTTAGTTGCTAGAAAGTGAAAACTTGAAATTCATCAGAATGGGGGAAATAGTAGGCAATTTAAATGAACAGTGGAAATTGCTCCATCCTAATTCCTTGGTACCTGTTCCTAAGGGCATGCCAAGCAATCCTTTATTTTATAGTGTCTCCACCTCCAGTTTAGGGCATTATCCAAAAAGGAGTAGCAAAAGGCTGAGCAGCACAAATCTGTATTCAGCTGGTGTTGTGCTCACCTGAAATTCGTAAACAAAAGAGCAGAACACTTACTGAGGTTTGCTAATTGACAGTTGCCAATAAATGGCCTACTTTCTGCCACGTACCTTCATCTTGCCCCTGCTCCACCCCTTTTATCTAACATTGGTGTTTACTTCTCAAGAATGAGCAGACTAGTGAGGAAGCGTTTTAAAGATCCAGCTCCATCAGAATAGATCTGAAAGGAAATTTTGAATTGACATTATTTCAAAATGGAAATGGGATAAATTCATTCTTGGGTTCTCCCACTCATAAGGGTAGTTTCAAGAAACTCTTCAATATTAATTAGTAGGCTGTGAATCCAGTTCTATGCAATTATGATGAGCCAGTTTTGGGAGCATGAAAGAGCTAACTTATCATATTTTTGAATTACCCATCTAGAAGCCTGAATATTTTTATATTTCCATATTTCTCGAGTAGCACTTAATTTAATCTTAGCCCCATTGATTTCAATAAACCATTGTTGCGTCTCATAAGCAGCACAGCTTCTTCCTCTAACTCATCTCCCCGTGAAATTGGTTTAATGAAGCAGAAAGGTATGAAGCATTAGCAACAGTGGAATCCATGTGGTAGCACTTCATTTTTCAGAGGCACTCACATTTCCACCCTAATTTATAAAATCAGCACACAAATGATTTTTATCACGGCCATTACATCAGTATAAATTACTGCCTTTTCTATAACACGGCAGTTAGTCAAACTGTTGAAATGATATCTATTAGTCAAGGAACGGGGGTGGGGGAGAGGTTGGAAAGAGTTAGTGAAAATGAGGGCTGATGGTTGTCTTACAGAACTACTAACATTAATTTACCATAATGAACACCGATGGGGTATTTTGCAAATGTACAGATGAAAATTAAATTCACGAAGTGAAGCAAATAGGTCAATTTGTTCAGGACAAAGAAGGGAACCTTCAATAAACAAACGGTGCTATGTGGAGACAGGCAGCAATGCAATTAGTCAGGCACTCCTCCTGTCCGGTGGGCAGACCGCAGCCACCCTGGGCAGGAGCCATTGTTGTTCTCTCCCTCGTGGGTGTCTTCATTTATCTCATTGTAGGAACTGTCATCCTGGTTTTGTACCCCTCAGCTTCATGATGTCAAATCCATCCTGCCAGAGCCTCCTTGGAGAGTGCTACCCACTGGCATCCCTTCTTTTCACTATTGCCACCTAGGTTGCTTGCCAGAACCTACTTGTCCCCTCCCCGCCCCACTTTCAAGTTAGGCAAACCTCAGCCATCTGACCTCACTAATATGGGCCATGTGATTATTTGAGTGGGATTGAGTTGACGGGCTCCTTTGCTCTCACTGTGAACAACAGTTTACTAAGCAATTGATTA
Organism: Macaca thibetana thibetana; assembly: GCF_024542745.1. Lineage (NCBI taxonomy): Eukaryota > Metazoa > Chordata > Mammalia > Primates > Cercopithecidae > Macaca > Macaca thibetana. The sequence continues at coordinate 135,291,953 of NC_065598.1, forward strand.
GCATGACAGTTTCTTTTGGTGAGGGTATGCATGGATAGATACAGGAAGAGTTTAACCTGCAGAGAATAGATTGTCCACATGCTTCAGAAGTGACATTTAAACATAAACAATGTGTGGACAAATTGGAAGTCATTCTTGTCTATTGAGTGACATGGTCAGGCAATCCAATGGAGGATGGTATTTTCAAAGAGGCAGATCTTCAGCAGTTGTGATATAGATTTCAATGAAGTTTGGTATTCTGGTCAATATCACGGATATTTGTTTGTATGAAATGAGGTCAGTAGTCCGCAGACCTACTAATCTTTTTTTTTTTTTTTTTTTTTTTTTTTTTGAGATGGAGTCTCACTCTGTTGCCCAGGCTGGAGTGCAGTGGCTGGATCTCAGCTCACTGCAAGCTCCGCCTCCCGGGTTTACGCCATTCTCCTGCCTCAGCCTCCTGAGTAGCTGGGACTACAGATGCCCGCCACCTCGCCCGGCTAGTTTTTTGTATTTTATTTAGTAGAGACGGGGTTTCACCGTGTTAGCCAGGATGGTCTCGATCTCCTGACCTCGTGATCCACCCGTCTCGGCCTCCCAAAGTGCTGGGATTACAGGCTTGAGCCACCGCGCCCGGCCAGACCTACTAATCTTAATCTTTGACAAACCAAAATGAGTGATATCTGGTATCAGGAGTGCTATAATAGAATCTAAAAACTTTTTGCTTTGGTTTTAAGATAATCATCATTTGAGTTTATGTGTTTTTATTGCCTGTCCTCATCTAATTAGGAAGATGGTCTCTTCTTTAAATGATGACTTTAGAGATGTAACTCTTTCCTTAATTCCTTAAGTACTCTTTACTCCTAACCAATGGGGAAAATACTACGTTCTGTCAGTGATTTTAGACCAGGCTAGAAAAACTTTTTCTGTAAAAAACGGCCAGCAATAAATATTTTTGGCTCTGTAGGCCATACAGTGTCTGACTTAACCCACCTATTGTTACACAAAAGCAACCACAGGCAATGCATAAAAACCATGTGGCTCTGTTCCAATAAAACTATATTTATAAAAATTGGTGGTAGCCCCGATTCGGCCTATAGGCCATAGTTTGCTGACCCTGGTTTTGGAGCATAAGAAACTTTCATGGTATTAGGAAAATAAACACAAACCAAAGATAAAACCGCAAAGCATGGTCATGAAGCTTCATCAAGCTACACTTGCAGGGAGGTTCCCTTTGCTTAGTTACCCCTCCCCTTTCTTAGGAAGCACAGTTTCCGATTCACAGCTAAACTTCAGTGTTATGTAAAACCTTTGGAGCTGCACGTATGCACCTAGCTTTCTTCTTCTAGTCTTCATACATTTTTATACTATCATCTTTTTTAATCTTGAGTTTTTAATTGTAACTTTTAAATTTTCCTTGTAGATATGGGAGTCTCACTATGTTGCCCAAGCTGATCTTGAACTCCTGGGCTTAAGCGATCCTCCTGCCTCAGCCTTCCAAAGTGCTGGGATTACAGGTGTGAACCACTGAGACTGGCTGAGCTTTTAATTTTTGATTTATGGTCTTCTACAGTATTGTCTTTTGATCCTGGACTTTATGGAGGGTGTGCCCTTTCTGATTGGTTCTTCAGGCCTGACTCTTGAGTTCAAATAAAACCCATCTCTTGGCAGTTCTCTTTTTCCCATAGCTCAGATTTCCCTTGCCCCAAAATAAGGTATTCGTTCAACTCAGTTCTTTCCTAAGATTCAACCCTGTTCAACCCCTTAGATGTTCTTTCTTGCATCTCTTGCTTTGTTTAACTTAGCATCCTTCTTAGCCCTGAAGAATTATATACAGGTGAGTCTAGTATCACAAAATGTGCTATACAGGGCTCCATGCTCCAAAGAGCCCTAGCAAGTGATACATGAGTGACACATGTGCATACCTGTCCTCTGTCTCTTGCTTTCTTTTCACAATGCACATGCATACATACACACATATACACATTTTTAAAATATTTACTATCTGCTAAGCATTCTCGTAAGTATTTTACATACATTAGCTCACTTAGTTACTATAAACACTCTGTTAAGGCATGTTTTATATTATTAATATTATTTTTATCAACATCATCATTATTTTCATCATCTCTATTTTACAGATGAGAAAATGGAGACCTAGAGCAATTTAACCTTCCCAAGGTCACACAGTGAGAAAGTAACACAGCCCAGATTTACATTCAGGTTGGCCTGAACCAGAGCTTCTGATCTCATTATCATGACAACAGAATGAGAGTGGTCAGTGCTCTGCTGCTACAGTTTCCCCAGAGATGCTCATAAGAGAAATGCAAATCAAAACCATAATGAGATACTACTTTATATACACTAGGATTATTATAATTTTAAAAAGCAGATAAGTGTTGGCTAGGATGTGGAGAAATTGGAACCCTTATATATTGCTGATGGAAATGTAAAATATTACAAACACTGTGGGAAACCTTACCTCAGAAGATTAAACATACCATATAATTCAGCAATTCCATTTCTGGGTATATACCCCAAAGAAATGAAGGCATATGCTTATATAAAAATTTGTATTCAAATGTTTATAGCAGAATTATTCATAATAGCTAGAGAATAAATAGCCCAAATGTCCATTAACTAATGAGTGGATAAAAAACATGTATTATATCCACATAATGGAATATTGTTTGGCAATTAATGAATCTTGAAAACATTATGCTAATTAAAAGAGGCTAGTCATAAGCCAAACATGGTGGCTTACAGCTGTAATCTCAGTATTTTGGGAGGCTGAGGCAGGAGGATTGAGTAACAGGGACTTGACTGCTAGATGTTTGAGCCCTCTTCCTGTCTTCCTGTGTTATCTCTATGTTGTTGTCACTCTGTCTTCTGATGCTACATAAATAAGTCTACAGGCCTTAGCGAAGCCTCTCCTAATTCTTGATCCAGGCCTCTAGTGTCATGTAGACAGCATGGACTACAGTTATACACACCTGATTCAATATCTGGTTCTGACCCTTACTAGCTATGTAATGCTGGAAAGGTTACTTAACCTCTCCGAGACTCAGTTTCTTCATTTTTAAAAGAAGGGACAATAATAGAAACTACCTCACATAGTTGTTATGAGGAAAGAAAGAAATGAACATAAAGCTCTTGGACCAATGTCTGGCACAAAGTATTTGCTATATACATCTTGGCTATCTTGGATGCTGTCTGTATTCTATTTCCCTACCTACTTCAATCACCACTGCTTCCCATCCACTCCACACAATTTTCTTCAATCCCATGCCATCAACTATGATGAATTTATCATCTATTTTGGCTTCTGAGGGACATCCTGAACATTATACTCTGGGTGACCCATATAGCCATTCACTTAAGCCATCATTCACTCAATATTATCATATATTAAATAACATTTTTATTCAGATAGAAGCAAACATAATAAAATTCATCAATTTAAAGTGTACAATTTTATGGTTTTTAGTATATTTACAAACTTTTTGTATTCGTCTGCTCAGGCTACCATAATAAAATACCATAGACCAGGTGGCTCAAACCATAGAAACTCATCTCACAGATTTGGAGGCTAAGTCTAAGATCAAGGTGCCAGATCATTTGGCTCCTGGTCAGGACTCTGTTCCTGGCTTATAGACGGCTGCCTTCTTGTGTCCTCCCACTGGATCTGCTGGTACCTTGGTCTTGGACTTCCCAGCTTCCAGAACTGTGAGAGACAAATGTTTATTGTTTAAGCCACCCAGTCTATGGTGACTTCTTACAGCAGCCTGAATTGACTATGACACTAGTCATTAGGAAAATGCAAATTAAAACCACTGCAACATTATTGCATACCTGTCAGAAAGACTAAAATGAAAAATAACGACAATACCAAATGCTAATGAGGATGAAGAGAACCTATCTGTCTCATACATTGATGGTAGGAATCTGAAATGGTATAGATTCTTTTTAAAGTTGTTTTGCCAAGCCAATTATTTTGCCATGCCAATATAATCACGACTGGCTTTGCCCCCCACACCTGCCCGAGATGGAGCACACAGACCAGGGTCCTGTGGATTGCCATACCTATTCCACCACCTTGGGCACCTGAGCACTATTGCTGGGGGCCTGAAGTTGGACCTAAATTCCTGGACACCACAACTTCATTTGGTGCCTACCTACAAGCACCACCTATGGGCCTGGAGCCTGGCCTGCCCAGACAATCACGACCATCTCCAAGATCAATGCACACTCCTTGGGATTCAAAGAATCATTCTACCACTACTATTGCCATTGTCCATGCCACATTGGCTGCCTGTGGTCCCAATAACCCACCCACCCACCAGATACAGTGTTTTCACTACTGGCATCCAAGCAAATCACCTGGAGGCTCAAGAATTGTCATGCCTATAACTGCCAACACAGGTGCCAGTGTATACCACCCTGGGGCATATAATAAATATAAAAGTGCCCAGCTCACTGCTTCCACCACTGACTCCTGGAGACTGGTCTACCTGGCATCCCAGTGCCAGCACAACCTCACCATAGCCAATACTAATAACTTTACCCTAACCTACCAAGTAAATCACAGATGCCATCAATGCTGTTTACAGGCAAAGAAATCGTAGAGACTGTACAACTACATGAACTGAGAATCAAAGACAAGGTACCCTACCCAACCAGCACCAAAGATATATCTTCAGGAAAAAGTTATTCCCTATGAAGATAAATTCAAAATAGGAAGAAGCAATTGCTATACCAGATGTGCAGATTTCAAGGTAATGACATAAGAAACATGTAAAAGCAAGGAAATATGCCACCTCCAAAGGAACACAATAATTCTCCAGCAATAGATCATACTCGAAAATCCCAGATAAATAATTCAAAATGTTAATTTTAAAGAAGCTCAGTGAAATACAAAATAATAATGAAAAAACAATACAAAGAAATCAGAGAAACAATTAAGGATATGAATGAGAAATTTACCAAAGTGATAGATATTTTTTAAAAGAACCAAATAGAAATTCTGAAACTGAAGAATTCATTGAAGAAAATACAAAGTACATTTGAAATCTTCAAAAAAGACTAGAACAGGTGAAAGAAATAATTTATGCAGGCGAAGAAAGGTCTTTTGAAATAACGTAGTTAGATAAACTTATTTTAAAAAGAATAAAAAATAATGAACAAAGCCTCCCTAACATTTGGGACAATATGAGGGGACTGACTATTCAAATTATCAGTATTCTCAAGGGTGAAGAGACAAAGAAAGGATTAGGAAACCTATTTAATGAAATATTAGACTAAAACTTCCCAGGTGTAGCAAGAGATTTAGACGTTCAGATACAGAAGGCTCAGCAATCCCTAAGCAGATACACTGCAAAAACTTCTGCATGACACATTATATTCAGAATGCCTAAAATCAAAGATAAAAACTGCAAGAGAAAAGCATCTAGTCTCTGTAAGGGAAATCCCATCAAATTAACCGTGGATTACTCAGCAGAAACTTTACAGAGCAGATGAGAATGGGATGCTATCTTCAAAGTGAGGAAAGAAAAAACCTGTCACCCTGAATACTATATTGAGAAAAATTATCCTTTATAAATAAAGGCAAAATAAAATCTTTCCCAGACAAGCACATGCTGAGGGAATTTGTTACCTCTAGACTAATCCTACAAGAAATGCTCAAAGGAGTCCTAAACCTAGAAGTGAAAGGATGACATTTACCATCATTAAAACACAAGAAAGTTTAATACTCGCTGGTAAGGAAATCACACAAAGGAGACAGAGGGAGTCAAAAGGTATAGAAAATATACTCTATAGAAATCCAACAATGATTATTAATAGGAGAACAAGAAGAAAAAACAAATAATATGTAAAACAAACAGAAAACAATTAACATTATGATGGAAACAAAACCTCACATGTCAATAATAACCTTGAATGTAAATGGATTAAGTTCTCCAAATAAAAGACATAGAATAGCTGAATGGATTAAAAATATAACAAAACTATATGCTGCTTACAAGAAACTTACAAGTAAAGACACATATTAACTAAAAGGAAAGTGTGGAGAAATATATTCCATGCAAGTAAAAACCAAAAGCAAGCAGGAGTAGCTATACTTGGATAAAACAGACTTTATGTCAAGAACAATTTAAAAAAAGACAAAGAACATCATTATATAAAGGGATCAATTCGGCAAGATAATATAATTCTAAATACATATGCACCCAACACTGGAGCACCCCAATTCATAAAGCAAATATTACTAGATCTAAACAGAGAAATAACCTGCAATACAATAATAGTGGGGAATTTCAACACCCTGCTCTCAGCATTAGACAAATTATCTAACCAGAAAATCAACAAAGAAACACTGGATTTAAAATGAACTTTAGATGAAATGGAACTAACAGACATTTACAGAATATTCTATCCAACAACTGCAAAATATATATTCTCTTCATCAGCATATGAAGCATTCTCCAGGGTAGACCATAAGTATTCCACAAAATGAGTCTCAACAAATTGTAAAAATCGAAAATCTTTCAAGTATCTTTGCAGACTGCAATGGAAAAAAGCTATAAATCAATACAAAGAAGAATTTTGTAAACTATACAAATACATAGAAATTAAACAACATGCTCCTGAATGACCTTTTGGTCAATGAATAAATTAAGATGGAAATTTTTAAAAAGTTTATTGAAGTCAATGATAATTGAAACAACATACAAAAAAACTATAGGATACAGCAAAAGCAGTGCTAAGAGGAAAGTTTATAGCAATAAATGCCTACATCAAAAAAGTAGAAATATTACAAATTACTAATCTAATGATTTGCATCAAGGAACTAGAAAAGCAATGACAAACCAAACAGCAAAGTAGCAAAAAACAAACAAACAAAAACAAAACAAAACAAAACAAAAAACCCAAATCAGGGTAGAACTAAATGAAATAGAGACTAAGTGTATCTCATAAATTTGTAAAAATAAGAAACGTAATTTTGCAACTTCTTGCAAAACAAAACCATACGACCCACAGCCTCACTCTTGAGGATTTATCCCAGAGAAATGAAAACTTTCGTTAACACAAATGCCTCTACACAAAAGTTTATTGCAGCTGTATAGTAGCAAAAATTGGGGAAATACCCAGATATCCTTCAATGGGTGAATAAACAGTCTTTAGTATATTCATACCATGAAATACTATTCAGCAATAAAAAACAATAAACTGTCAATATATGAAACATGATTCTCCAGGGACTTACAATTTTGTACTTAAAAGTAAAAAAAACAAAACACCTTTTCCAAAAGGCTACATGCAGAATGATTCTATTTGTATAACATGCATGATATGATAAAGTTTTAAAAATGGACAGATTAGTGGTTGCATCAGTAGGAAAAGATAAACCAACAGAAACTTTTCCTGAGGAAGCTAAACTTTCTAGACAAAATCTTTAAATCAACTGTCTTAAAAATACTTGAAGATCCAATGGAAGCCATGGAAAAAGAACTAAAGGAAACCAAAACAGTGTGTCACCAAATAGAGAATTATCATAAAAAGTTAATAATTATTTAAAAATGTAATAGAAAAATTTGAGCTGAAAAATATAACCGAAATGAAAACTGTAGTAGAGAGGTTGCACAGTAGATTTGGTTATGGTGAAAAAATAATTATCAAACTTGAAAATAGCTCAGTTGAGATTATTCAGTCCAAGAAACAGAAAAAAAAAATTAAAGAAAAATTAACAGGCTAGGAGACCTGTGGAATACCTTCAAGCAAATGAATGTGCTGTTAATGGGTATCTCAGAGGGAGAAAAGAGAGATTAAGGAGGCAGAAAAAGTATTTGAAGGATTAGTGGCTGAAAAGTACCCTCATTTGATAAAGATTTGCATCTATACCTCCAAAAAACTAAATGAACCGCTATTATAAACTCAAAGAGGTCCTCACTGAAAAAACGTTATTGTTAAATTGTTGAAGTCAGGGCAAGAGAAAATCTTAAAATCAGCAAAAGAAAAGCAACTCATTACATGTATGAGAAACAAAAAGATTAACAGCCACTTTCATCTCAGAAACCATGCAGGTCAGAAAGCACTGTGATTACATATTTAAAGTGCTATAAAAGCTATAAACTAAAATTTTTATATCTGGTCAAATTATCCTTCATAAATAAAGGAGAAATTAAGGCATTTCCAGATAAAAGCTGAAGAATTCTGTCCCTAGTAGACCTGCCCTACAAAAAATGCAAAAAGGGAATCTTCCAGGCTGAAATGAGAGGACATTAGACAATAAAGCCAAACAAAGAAATAAAGAAGAACACTAAAGATAGCTACATAAATAAATGGGAAAGAAAAGTATCGCACATTTTGTTTTAAATCCTCCTTTTTCCCTATATGATTTTAAAGGCAAATATATAAAACAATAATTATAAATCTTTGTTGGCCGGGCGCGGTGGCTCAAGCCTGTAATCCCAGCACTTTGGGAGGCCGAGACGGGCGGATCACGAGGTCAGGAGTTCGAGACCATCCTGGCTAACACGGTGAAACCCCGTCTCTACTAAAAAATACAAAAAACTAGCCGAGCGAGGTGGCGGGCGCCTGTAGTCCCGGCTACTCGGGAGGCTGAGGCAGGAGAATGGCGTAAAAACCCGGGAGGCAGAGCTTGCAGTGAGCTGAGATCCGGCCACTGCACTCCAGCCTGGGCGACACAGCGAGACTCCGTCTCAAAAAAAAAATAAAAAATAAAAAAATAAATAAATCTTTGTTAAGGGAGATACAAAGTATGAAGATGTAATTTGTGACAATAACAACATGTAGGGTAGACAGAGCTATAAAGCAGCAGAATTTTACATACTGTTGAAAGGAGGGAAAAACTGATATAATTGAAAAGAACAAGACAGTTGTCCAATAATAGTTGGAAACTTCAATATCCCACTTTAAGTCCTGGATAGGACTAGAAGACTGAAGATGAATAAGAAAACAGGGGAATTGAACAAAACTATGAACTTATTAGGCCATATATATATATATACACACACACACATATACACACATATATATATATATATATATGAATTCACTCAACAATGGGGAAATATATGTTCTTCTGAAGTATACATGAAACATTCTCCAGGATAGACTGCATGTTAGGCCACAAAAAAATGTTTCACTAAATTAAAAATGTTTTAAATCATACAAAGAATCTTCTCTAACCACAATGGAAGCAAACAATAACAGAAGGAAAATAAGAAAGTAAAATACATGTGAAAATTGAAAAACACAATCATAAAATTGGATTGAAGAAGAAATTACAAGTAAAATTAGAAAATACATTGAGATTAATGTAAAGAAATCACAGCAATCAACATGTATGAGATACAACAAAATTAGTGCCTGGAGGGACATTTATGGCTGAAAGTGCTTGGATTTAATAAGGAGAATGATCCCAAGTTAATAACCTAACATTATATGTTAAGAAACTAGAAAAAGAAGAGCAAGCTAAACCAAAAGGTACAAGAAGGAGGGAAATAATAAATGTTAGAGTAGAGAAAATAAAAATAGAGAATAGAGAAATAATAGGGATGATTATATTATTCTTCTTTCATTCTGTTAATATATTGTATCATGTTGATTGATTCATACAGATTCAAACATCCTTGTATCATTGGGATAAATTCTACTTGGTCATGATGTATAATCCTATAAATGTGCTGTTGAAGTTTGTTTTTTAGTATTTTATTAAAGATTTTTGCATTCATGTTTATCAGGAATATTGTCTTGTAGTTTCATTTCTTGTAGTGCTATTGCCTAGTTTTCATATCAGGGTAATGCTGGCCTCATAAAATGCATATGAAAGTGTTCCTTCTTCTGTTTGTTGAAAGAGTTCAAGAAGAATTGGTATTCATTCCTCTGCTTTTTTCTGGGTAGACTGACTAAGAAAAAAGAAGGCTCAAATTAACAAAATCATAAATAAAAGTGGCATTATTACTATCTATACATTACAGAAATAAAAAGGATTACATTGCCTATATGATTTTAAAGATAAATATATAAAACAATAATTATAAATATTTATACTTATAGATTATAACTGTTTATAGATAATACTGGAAGCAGAAAATGGAACAGGAGGGAACACTTTCTAACTCATTCTATGAGGCCTGCATTACCATATAGATGCAAATATTCTCAACAAAATACTAACAAACTGAATACAGCAGCATATTAAGAAAATATACATCACAACCAAGTAGGATCTTTCCTAAGAATCCAAGTGTGTTTCAACGTATGAAAGCCAATCAAACTAATACATCACATTAACAGAACAAAAAAATTACATAATTATCAATTAACCCAGAAAAGGCATTTCACAAAAACCAACACCTTATCATAATAAAAACCCTCAACAAACTGTAGAAATAGAGGCAACTTCCTCAACATGATAAGACCATATGTGAAAAACTCACAGCTAAGGTAATACTCGATATCATAAGACTAAAAGCTTTTCCTCTGAGATCAGGAATAAAACCAGGATGTCCACTGTCACCACTTCTGTTCAACATGGTATTGGAAGTTCTATCCAGGACAATTAGACAAAAATGTAGTCCAAATTGGAAATTAAGAAATTTGCAGATGATATAATCTTCTGCATTAAAATCCTAAGAATCCACAAAAAAGTTAGAGCTAATGAATGAATTCAGCAAAATTGTAAAATACAATATCAATATGTACAAATCTGTTCTATTTCTATACACTAGGAATTAACAATTTGAAATAAAATTATGAAAACAATTCCTTGTACAATAGAAAATAAAAGTCAAAAATTCATAAAGTAAAATTTCAGGATACAAAATTAATGTACAAAAATAAGTAGCATTTCCATACACCAATAATGTTCAAGCTGAGAGCCAAATCAAGAATGCAATCCTATTTACAATAGCCACAGAAAAAAATACTTAGGAATACATCTAACAAAGGAGGTGAAAGATCTTTTCAAGGAGGACTATAAAACACTGCTGAAAGAAATTATAGATGACACAAATGAAAAACCATTCCTTGCTCATAGATTGGAAGAATCAATGTCATTCAAATGACCATACTGCCCAAAGCAATCTACAGATTCAACGTTATTCTTATGAAACTACCGACATCATTTTCCACAAAATTAGAAAAAAACAAATCTAAAATTTATATGGAACCAAAAAAGAGCCTGAGTAGCCAAAGCAATCCTAAGCAATAAGATCAAAGCCAGAATCACCACATTACTTAACATTAAACTGTACTATAAGGCTACAGTAACCAAAACAGCATGTACTGATACAAAAACAAACGTAGATAAATTAATTAGAATAGGGAACCCAGAAACAAATCTGTACATCTACAGTGAACTCACTTTTGGCAAAGGCTCCAAAAGCATACACTGGGGAAAGAACAGTCTTTTCAGGGCCGGGCGCGGTGGCTCAAGCCTGTAATCCCAGCACTTTGGGAGGCCGAGGCGGGTGGATCACGAGGTCAGGAGATCAGGACCATCCTGGCTAACATGGTGAAACCCCGTCTCTACTAAAAAGATACGAAAAATTAGCCGGACGAGGTGGCGGGCGTCTGTAGTCCCAGCTACTTGGGAGGCTGAGGCAGGAGAATGGCGTGAACCCGGGAGGCGGAGCTTGCAGTGAGCTGAGATCGCGCCACTGCACTCCAGCCTGGGCGACAGAGCGAGACTCCGTCTCAAAAAAAAAAAAAAGAACAGTCTTTTCAATAAATGGTGTTGGGATAGCTAGCTATCCTGATGCAGAAGAATGAAACTGAACCCATACCTGTCACTGTATACAAACAATAACTCATGATATATTAAAGATTTTAAATTTAAGACATCAAACTATAAGAATCCTAGAAGAAAACCTAGGAAACATCATTCTGGACATAGGCCTTGGAAAAGAATGTATGACTAAGTCCTGAAAAGCAATTGCAACAACAAAAAAATTGACAAGTGGGACCTAACTAAACCAAAGAGCTTCTACACAGCAAAAGAAACTATCAATAGAGTATACATAAATGCACAAAATGGGAGAAAATATTTGCAAACTATGTATCCAACAAAAATAATAATAATAACCATATTAAAAATGGGCAAAAGGCATGAACAGACACTTATCCACAGGAGACATACAAGTGACCAACAAACACGAAAAAATAGTCAGCATCACTGATCATCAGAGAAATACAAATAAAAACTATAATGAGGTATCATCTCATCCTAATCAGAACCCCTATTATTGAAAAGTCAAAAACCGACAGATGCTGGTGAAGCTGTGGAGCAAAGGGAATACTTATACACTTTCAGGGAAATGTAAATTAGTTCAGCCATTGTGGAAAACAGTTTGGAGACTTCTCAAAGAACTTAGAACTACCATTCGACTCAGCAATCCCATTACTGGGTATATATCCAAGAGAAAATAAATTGTTCTACCAAAAAGACACATGTACTCATATGTTCATCACAGCACTATTCACAATAGAAAAGACATGGAATCAACCTAGGTGCCCATCAACAGTGGATTGGATAAAGAAAATGAGGTATATATACAACATGGAACACTGCACAGCCATAAAAAAGAATGAAATCATGTTCTTTGCAGCAACATGGAGGCAGCTGGAACAGAAAACTAAGTACTGCATGTTCTCACAAGTGAGAGCTAAACATTGGTTATTTACGGACTTAAAGGTGGCAATAAGAGACACTGGGGACTACTAGAAGGGGGAGGGAGGGAGAGGGGTAAGAGTTGAGAAGCTAAGTATTGGGTACTATGCTCTTGGACTGGTAGACTTACTATTGTTAAAATGGCAAAGCTACCCAAGTTAATCAAATTCATTGCAATTGCTACAAAAGTCCTTTTATAATCTTTTTTTTTACAGAAATGGAAGAGCAGATTCTAAAACTCATGCAGAAAGTCAAGGGACTTCAAGTAGCCAAGACCATATTGAAAAAGAAAAATAATGTTGGATGATTCACATTTCCCAATTTGAAAACTTACTGCAAAGCTACAGAAATCAAAACAGTATGCTACTGGCAAATGGATAGACACACAGATCAATGAAATAGCACTGAAAGTCCAGAAATAATCATGTACATATATATCTCCAGTTAATTTTAAACAAGGGTTTTAAGACCATTCAATTAGGAAAGAATGATCTTTTCAATAAATGGTACCTGGACAACTGGATATTCACATGCAAAAGATTGAAGTTGGATCCCACTATGTACAAAAATTAACTCAAAATGGGTGAAAGACATATATGTAAGAACTAATAATATAAAACTCTTAGAAGAAAACACAGAGGTAAATCTTCATGACCTTGGATTTGGCAATGGGTTCTTAGATATGTCACCAAAACATAAGCAACAAAATTAAAAAGTAGATAAGCTAGAATTCATCAAAATTCACAGCTTTTGCGATTCAAAAGTTACTGTCAAGACAGTCAAAAAACAACCTACAGAATGGAAGAAAATATTTGTGAATCATATATCTATTAAGGGTTTAGTAAACCATAATTGATAATGACCTCTTACAAATCAACAATGAAAAACAAGGACAGGCAAGCAGAGCAAGATGGCAGAATAGAAGGCTCCATGGATCATCCACCCTGCAAGTACACCAACTTAATACATACACAGGAAAAAACACCTTCATAAGAACAAAAATTAGGGGAACCCTTATAGGACCTGATGTTAACTTTGTATCACTGAAAGAGGCACTAAAGAAATAGAAAAAACAGTCATGAATCACCAACAATACCCCCCACCCCAACAGTGGCAGCCTGGTAGGGACACATCTCTGGGTACTAGGGGAAAGAGAGCACAGAAATCGTGAGGCATTGAGCTCAGTGCTGTCTTGTTCGAGCAGAAAGGAAAATCTGACCAAACTCAGATGACATCTACCCATGGAGGGAGCATTTAAACCAGCCCTAGCCAGAGGGGAATCTCCATTCCCAGTGCCCCAGTGGTAGGAACTTGAGTTTTCCACAAACCTTGCCACTGAGGGCCAAAGGGCTCTGGGTCTCTAAGTAAACTTGAAAGGCAGTCCAGGCCACAGGGACTGAGACTCCTAGGTGAGTCCCGGTGCTAAACTGGGCCCAGAGACAGTGGACTGGGGGTGTGGGGCACACAACCTATTGAGACACCAGCCGGGGTGGCTATGAGAGTGTTATCATCGCCCTTCCCTAACCCCAGGCTGCATAGCTTGTGGCTCCAAAGGAGACCCCTTCCTTCCAAATAATGAGAGGAGATGAAAGAGAGGGGAGGACTTTATCTTGCATTTTAGATACTAGCTCAGCACAGCAGGATAGGGCAGCAGTCAGAGTCATGAGGCCCCCGTTCCAGGCCTTACCTCTGGGATGACATTTCTAGACACACTGTGGGTCACAAGGGAACCCACAGCCTTGAAGGCAAGAACCCAATCCTGGCAGCATTTATCGCCTGCTATTTGAAGGGCCATTGGTCCCCGAATAACCAACAGCAGTACCCAGGTACTGTGTCGAGGGCCTTAGGTAAGCATCTGAGACTTGCTGGTTTTAGATACCACATGGCTACAGGGAGATAAAACATGTAGTGGGCTCTTGGGGTCCCTGATTCCAAGCCTTGACTCTTGCACAGCATTTCTGGACCTGCCCTGGGCCAGAAGGGAGCTCACTGTCCTGAAGGGTGAGTCCTAGGCCAGGCGGCATTTACCAGAAGCTGACTTAAAAGCCCTTTGGCCTTAAGGGAACATCAGTGGTAGTCTGGCAGTACCCCATGTGGCCTGTGGTGGCTATGGGGTGAGGCGAGGCTCCTCTGCCTTTGGAAAGGAGAAGGAAGAGTGAGAAGGATTGTGTCTTATGGTTTGAGTGCCAGCTCAGCTACAGTACAACAGAACACCAGGTAGACTTCTAAGGTTTTTGACTAGTCCATGACTCCCAGATAGCACCTCTGGACCCACCCAGGGCCTGAGGAAGCTTGCCACCCTGAAGGGAGAGACACAGAACTGGCTGGCTCTGCCACCTGCTGATTGCCTAGCCCCAGGGCCTTGACTGAACATAAGCCATATTCAGGGAGTGGTTACAGCAGGCCTTGGGTAAGACCCAGTACTGTGCTGACTTCAGGTCTGACCCAGTGCAGTCCTAGCAGTGGTGGCCATGGTGGTGGTATGTCCACTCCACCTCCAACTTTAAGTGACTCAGAATAGAGAGAGAGACTCCATTTCTTTGAGACAAAGAAAGGTAAGAGGACAAGAGTCTCTTGCTGGTAATCCAGAGAATTCTCCAAAATCTTGTCCAAGATCGTAAAGATACAGCTTAGAGCACCACATCCAAGTCCTTTCAAATATCTAGAAAGCCTTCCCAAGAAGGACAGGCCCAAACAATCCCAGGCAGTGAAGACTACAATGAATACCTAATTCTTCAATGCCCAGACACCAAAGAACATCTATTAGTATAAGTACCATCCTTGAAAACATGACCTCAAACAAATAAACTAAATAAGTCACCAGGGACCAATCCTGGAGAAACAGAGATATGTAACATTTCAGACAGAGAATTCAAAATAGCTGTGTTGAGGAAACTCAAAGAAATTCAAGATAACACAGAGAAGGAATTCAGAATTCTATAAGATAAATCTAATAAAGAAATCCAAATAATTAGAAAAAATCAAGCTGAAATTTTGGAGCTGAAAAATTCAACTGGCATACTGAAAAATGCATCAGACTGTTTCATTAGCAGAACTCATCAAGCAGAAGAAAGAATTAGTAAGCTTGAAGATAGACTACTTGAAAATACACAGTGAAGAGGAAAGAAAAAAAGAATAAGAACAATGAAGCATGCCTAGAGAACCTAGAAAATAATATCAAAAGGGCAAATCTAGGTGTTATTGGCCTTAATGAAGTAGAGAAAGTGATAGGGGCAGAAAACATATTCAAAGAAATAGTAACAGAGAACTTCCTACACCTAGAGAAACATATCAACATCCAGGTACAAGAAGGTTATAGAACATTAAGCAACTTTAACCCAAAGAAGACTACTTCTAGGTATGTAATAGACTCCCAAAGATCAAGGATGAAGAAAGGATCCTAAAAGTAGAAAGAGAAAAGAAACAAGTAACATAAAATGGAGTGCCAATACATCTGAAAGCAGACTTCTCAGTGGAAACTTTACATGCCAGGAGAGAGTGGCATGACGTATTTAAAGTGCTGAAGGAAAAAAAAATTACCCTAGAATAGTATATCTGGTGAAAATATCATTTAAAGATTAAGGAGAAATAAAGACTTTCCCCGACAAACAAAAGCTGAGGAATTTCATCCATACGAGACCTGTCCTACAAGAAATACTAAAGGGAGTACTGCAATCAGAAAGAAAAGGATATTAATGAGCAATAGGTAATCACCTGAAAATATAAGACTTACTGGTAATAGTATGTACACAGAAAAACAGACTATTATAACACAGTAACTGTGGTGTGTAAACTACTCTTATCGTAAGTAGAAAGACTAAACCATGTGTATTAGTCCGATTTCCTGCTGCTGATAGAGACATACCCAAGACTGGGCAATTTACAAAAGAAAGAAGTTTATTGGACTTACAATTCCACATGGCTGGGGAGGCCTCACAATCATGGTGGAAGGCAAAGAGAAACAAGTCACATCTTACATGGATGGCAGCAGGCAAAGAGAGAGCTTGTATAGGGAAACTCCCCCTTATGAAACCATCCTAACTCCTGAGACTTATTCACTATCAGGAGAACACCGTGAGAAAGACCTGCCCTCATGATTCAACCACTTCCCACCAGGTCCCTCCCACAGCACATGGGAATTTAAGATGAGATTTGGGTGGTGATGCAGCCAAACCATATTACCATGAATCAATCAAAATCAATAACTGCAACAACTATTCAAGACATAGACAGTACAATGAAATATTCTCCATGGTGTGCTTATTTCACATTGCATACCTGTATCAAAACATCTCATGTGTCCCATAAATATATACACCTACTATGTATCCACAAACATTAAAAATTTAAAATATTTTTTAAAAAAACAAGGCCGGGCGCGGTGGCTCACGCCTGTAATCCCAGCACTTTGGGAGGCCGAGGCGGGCGGATCACGAGGTCAGGAGATCGAGATCATCCTGGTGAACACAGTGAAACCCCATCTCTACTAAAAATACAAAAAAATTAGCCGGGCGTGGTGGCGGGCACCTGTAGTCCCAGCTTCTCGGGAGGCTGAGGCAGGAAAATGGCGTGAACCCGGGAGGCGGAGCTTGCAGTGAGCCGAGATCGTGCCACTGCACTCCAGCCTGGGCGACAGAGTGAGACTCCATCTCAAACAAAAAAAAAAAAGCCAAACAACCCAATTAAAATGTGGGCAAAGAATTCAAATAGAATCCAGTACTCCAAGGAATACATATAAATGGCAAACAAGCTGATGGTGGGATTGCAAAATGATACAGCTGCTACTTTTAAAAACACTATAACATTTGTCCCAAAAAGTGAAACATAGAATTACCATATGACCCAGAATGCCAAACCTCATACCCAGGAGAATAGAAAGCAGGTATTTAAACAAAAACATGCACATGAATGTTCATAGCAGCACTATTCATAATAGCCTCAGGGTAGGAAAAACCCCAAATGTTTATCAAGTGATGAATAGATAAACAAAATGTGGAATATCCATATAAAAATATTATTCAGCCATGGAAAAGAATGATGTACTGATATATATTAAAACATGAATGAACCTCATAAGCATTATGCTAAGTGAAAGAAAACAGAAAAGGTCATTGTACTATACAATTCTGTTTATATGAAGTATATATAATAGGCAAATCCATAGAGACAAAAAGCAGGTTCATGGTTTCCAGGGGCTGGGAGAAGGAGAGGGGATGGGTGGCGATTCCAGGGGATGATTAATGTGTATAGGGTTTTGTTTTGGGCTGATGAAAATGTTTTTGAATTAGATAAAGGTGATGGTTGCACAAAATTGGTAATGTGCCAAACACCTTTGAACTGTACATTTAAAATACTTAATTTCATGTTATATGAATTTTACATCAATTTAATAAGTGATCATTCTAGCTGCCACAAAAAGAATGGATTTGAAAATAGCATGAATGGAAGTAAGACTAGTTAGAAGGTCATCACAGTGTTCCAGATGAGAGATAATGGTGGCCTGAATTAAGGTGCTGGCAGTAGGGTTGGAGAGAGGGAAATAAAATTGCTGTTTAGGGGCCATTATGTATAGGATTTGGCGGCCAATAAGATGAGGTATGGGTCATAGGCATTGAGGATGTCTCCTGGGTTTTGAGACTGGGCATCTGGGTGAACAGCATCACCACTGGGATTAAAACCCATTTTTACAGGGTTTGATTTTACTATGTTTGAATTATAACGTTATAGCCATGATCATATTCTAATGAAACCACATCATATTCTAATGAAACCACATCTCCCCTCCCTGAGACCGCCGCCCCCTAGTGTCTGCCACTTACCTCTATAATGCTTTTATATAGTACTGACAACCCTGAAAGACTCTTCTGTTATTGATCCCCCAACACAACTGAGTGAACATGCCATAGCCCCTAATTCTTTCTCTGAAGCAACCCCGTTGTAAGGGACTGAATTTTCATAGCTTTGAGCCTTCTGATACTGGAATAAGGATGATCCACTCAGATCACCCTCAGATATAGGGATGAGTAGAAGAGGGGGCCAGGTGGAAGGAAGGAGACAAAGCAAGTGACTTATCATGGGGGACAGGTGGCAGGAGGCAGAAGGAGTGGGGGCACAGCAAAACCTCAGCTGCTGGAGTGGAAGAGCCAGGACCTTTTGTCTCATAATGTATGGAAGAGTGTGTGCGTGTATGTGATGATGATGATTAAATGGTACATGGTATCAGGGAGAATTGTCAGAGCTGATGCTGATTAGGGATGCTGGAAAACTAATAGTAAGGAAGGAAACTAGAAAAATTGGTCTGAATGTGGAAAAGTAATACTAATTACAATCATTTATGCGAACTGCTTACCATTTATTACTAATTCCCATCCAACAAAATAACTATTAGGTGTATCATTAAATATGTGTTAGATTAACTTTGTCGTCACTTTTATTTGTGATTAGAACAGTAAACTCTGCATGTATGCTCAGGCTTAATAGTTTGTTGCTCATGCAAGCATGGCTGTCAGCTCACAATTAGAAAAAAAAAAAAAAAACTATTATGTTAGGGCTGGAGCATGGCAGGCTTTGAATTCCAGGCTAAGCAGTTTATAGTTAATTTAAGAGGCAATGGGGAGCCTTTACAGAATGATCAATGGCTGGGTGGGGGGGACGGGGGCAGGGGTTGCTCGTTACACGATCAGCACTGTATTTTAGGAATCACAGATTGACTGGGCTGGGAGATTGCTTAAAGATTACTCACCCAGTGATGACTAGCCAGGGAGCACGGGCAACCACACTGCGGGTTCTGGATGGATTATGAAGATTTCAGAAAGCCTAAAGGAACCACTGTATTTCTCTATAATAAGGCTATACAGATCAACCACAGTGTCAGTATTATTTGCTTTGGGCTAGAATTAATCAAATGGGACACTGAGCAGAAGAATTGATTGGTGGTTATGAAGTCATGTTTTCATGTTTTTTAAATGGCAAAACAAGCTAATTGATCTGTAACAAATAAAAAATAAAAACTTTTTTTTTTTTTTAGACAGAGTCTCACTCTGTTGCCCAGGCTGGAGTGCAGTGGTGTGATTTCAGCTCACTGAAACCTCTGCCTCCTGGGTTCAAGGGATTCTCCTGCCTCAGCCTCCTGAGTAGCTGGGACTATAGGCACAGGCCACCACACCTGGCTAATTTTTATATTTTTAGTAGAGATAGGGTGTCACCATGTTGGCCAGGCTGGTCTCGAACTCCTGATTTCAGGTGATCCCCCCGTCTCAGCCTCCCAAAGTGCTGTGATTACAAGCATGAGCCACCACACCCGGCAATAAAAATTTTGACATTAGAAAAAATTTATAGTCAGGGGCCCTACAGATTGAAAACAAAACAAAAGGGGTATTGGGTGATGAAAAAGTTGGGAGCCTCAATTGTCATCCAGTCAATCCTTTCATTTATAGATGAAGGAGCAGAGGTTAGAGATGGATGGAACTTGCCTTATAGGAAGATGGTCAAATGGACTGGACAGTGCAAATGGAAGGTAGGTGAGACTAAAGACTAGAAAACCAACTCAGTAGCAAACTGAGATGCCTAGATTAAGGTGGTAGAAGTTAATTTGCAAAGAAAAGGGCAGATGGGAGAGAGTGAAAAGGCAGTGCCAGATGGTTGGATATGGACAGAGAGGAAAAGAAAGAAGTTGAGAATGACTCCAGAATTTTCAGCATAGTAGACTGAGCCAATGATGGCATTATTAGCAGAAATATAAAAAGCTGGAGAAATAATTGGTTTGGGGGTAGAGGGGAATCATGAATTTGGTTTCATATATATTGATGTTAAGTTGTCATTTTGTGTATTCAAAAAGAATATAGCAATAGAAATTAGAAATGCTTGGCTTTATTTTTAACCTACTTTATTGAGGTATGATTAATGTACAATAAACTGTACATATTTAATGTATACAACTCAAGGAGTTTGGAGATAGGCATACACCCATGAAAGTATCACCAAAATCTATATTGTGAACATAGCCATTACCTTCAACTGTTTCCTTCCACCTTCCTTATCTATTATTATTCTTAATTTATTTTTTAAGAACTGCTTGGCTTTAAATTCTGACTTATTTACATTGTGCAGCTTTTGGTAAAGAATTTTTCCTGTGATTTTCAGTTTCCACATCTGTAGATTTGGGATATTGATATTTGCCTTATGGGATTCATGAGAGGATTAAATGGGAAGACTTATAAAAAGTACTTAGCACAATATCTAGCAAAGGGCAAGTACCCGTTACTCTTCTCTGGAGAAACAATGGAGATGGAAATGTTTGAGGCAGTTAGAAACAAGGGAAAGCTCAGGAGAGCTGTTAAATCCAAAGCTATATTTTTAGGATCTAGCTGCAAAACATTGGTGGTACTTTCTGAGAGTTTCAGAAAGTTTGAAGTTAGAGGTCTGATAATTTGAGAAGGAATCTAGCAAAGGAGTCTGAAGGAATGGATAGAATGAAATAGGGAGCACACTGTCCAAGAAGCCAAGGGAGGCAGGATAATTTGAAAGTGGAAGAGTATTTCATGGGGTCAAATGAAATAAAGATAAAAGAGAGATATGAGACCATTGGGAGTTTACTTTAAGAGACAGCAGAGAACTGAGAATGAATTAAATAAGAGCCTAAGTAGTGAGGGTGGGGCAGTAGAGACAGTAAAGAAAAAGCAACTCTTTCAACATGAATGATGGAATAAGAGGGATACAGGTGACAGTAATTCAGAAAAAAAAAAAAGTAGCAGCCATAAGGGAAGGTTATTTTCAGATACTCAAAATCAGAGCATGTTGTATGCTAAGGGACCAATGGAGAAGAAGACACTGATAAGGCAGAATAAAGAGGACATATTTGTAAAGCAGGCTCTCTTAAACTATGCAGAGGTAGTCTTAGGTTGTAGCCACATTAAAGGTGTCCCTAGTGGAGGATCTGACATCTAATCCAGGAGAAGTGATGTGAGGTCAAATCAGAAGCAAGCAATCCCATTGATGTTGTTCTATGACAAAGTGGAATTTATACAAGGGAGGCAAGATTAATTCAATATTCAAAAATCTATCTATGTTATCCACCATATCAAGTTAAGAAGAAAAATCACATGATGATATAAATCAATGATTGTTTGTTCTCATTTTTTAAAACATAATATTAGAAGATTTAGCCAGCAGAATAAAGCAAGAAAATACAATAAAAGGCATACGGACTGGAAAAAAGAAAATTAAACTTCTACTTTCAAATGATGTGACTGTATGTATAGAAAATCTCAAGAACTCTAGAAAAGAATTCCCAGAACTAATAAATAATTTCAGCAATGTAACAGTATATGAGTATACGAGATCAACACGCAAAAATCAATTACATTTCTAAATGCTAGCACCTAACATGTGGAAATCAAAATCTAAAGATATAATTTACAGTCATGCCAATGAAAATCTGTATAAATACTTAGCAAAATACATAAAGGATCTATATACTGAACATTACAAAATGCTGATAAAAGATATCAAAAAAATCTAAAAATGGAAGAACATACTATATTTATGGACTGAAAGTGTCAGCATTATAAAGATGTTAATTTCCCCCAGATTCATCTAAAGGTTTAGTGCAATTTCTATCAAAATTCCAGCATAGTTTCATTTTAGACATAGACCTACTTATTCTAAAATGTAAATGGAAAGTCACAGTCCATATAACAGCTTTAACAATCTTGTGAAAAAAAAAATAAAGTAAAAGAAACGCTTCTATCTGATATTAAGGCTCAGTATATAGATAGAGGAATCATGACAGTGTCATGATTGGCAGAACGACAGGCATATGAATTAATGGAAGGAAATAGAGAACCCAGAAATGGGCTGACACAAATATATGCAATTCAATAGAGGAAAGATAGCCTTTTCAATAAATGGTCCTGAAACATTGTGATATCCACAGACAAAAAGATAAAAGAAACTTTGACTTGAACCTCACACATTACACAAACATTAATGCAAAATGGATCATAGATTTATTTTTTAAATACTTTTTTTTTTTCCAGGATCTTGCCCTGTCATCCAGGCTGGAGTGCAGTGGCATGGTCACAGTTCACTGTAGCCTCAAACTTCTGGGCTCAAGAAATCCTACTGCCTTAGCCTCCTTAATAGTTGGGACTACAGGCATGTGCCACCATGCCTGGCAACTTTTTTTTTTTTTTTTTTTTTTTTTCACTTTATGTGTAACTAGGGTCTAATTGTGTTGACCAGGTTGGTCTTAAACTTCTGGCCTCAAGCGATCCTCCCACCTTGGCCTCCCAAGACACTGGTATTACAGACATGAGCCACCATGTCTAGCTTTAAATACCTATTTTTATTTAATATTTATAACAATGCTGGATCATAGATTTAAATGTAAAATGTAAAACAAAGACAATTTTAGAAGAAAATGTGGGAGAAAAACCTTTGGGAACAAGACTTAGTGAAGAATTTTTAGTTTTGAAACTAAAAGCACAATCCACAAAAGGAAAAAGTGATAAATTGGACTTCATCAAAATGTAAAGATTTTTGCTGTGTGAAATATCCTGTTGTGAAAATTAAAAAGACAAGCTACAATCTTGGAGAAAATATCTGCAATCCACATACTTGACAAAGGACTAGTATCTAGAATGTATGAAGAACTCTCAATTCATCTGGGTGTGGTGGCTCACAAAGTCAGACATTCAAGATCAGCCTGGCCAAGATGGTGAAACCCCGTCTCTACTAAAAATACAACAATTATCTGGGCGTAGTGGCAGGCACCTGTAATCCCAGCTACTTGGGAGGCTGAGGCAGAGAATTGCTTGAACCCGGGAGGCAGAGGTTGCAGTGAGCAGAGATCATACCACTACACTCCAGCCTGGGCAACAGAGCGAGACTCTGTCTCAAAACACCACCATCACCACCACCACCAACAACAAAAACTCTCAAATCTCAATCCTAAAAATACAAACAATTCAATTATCTGATGACCAAGGACATTTCACCAAGAAGGATATGCAGTTGGTGGTAAAATAGCAATGAAAACATCTCTAGCCATTAGGGAAATGCAAATTAAAACCACACGTAATGCAATATTACTGCACCTCTGTCGGAATTAGAAAAACAAAAAATAGTGACATCACTAAACGCTGGGGAGGATATGGAGAACCTAGTACCCTTATTTATTGCTGGTGGGAATATTAAATGGTACAACATCTCTTTGAAACAGTTTGGCAGTTTCTTAGAAAAGAAACACCATGTGTTCTGCAGTCATACTCTTGAGGATTTATTCTAAAGAAATGAAAAATGGATGTCCACACAAAAACCTGCACACCAAAGTTTATAGAAGCTTTATTCATTATAGCCCTAAATTGGAAAAATAAAAACACAAATGTCCTTCACTAGGTAAATGCTTAAAGAGACTGTGGTACATCCATACCATGCAATACTACTCAGCAATAAGAAGAAATGCACTATTGATGCATACCACATCTTGGACGAATCTCCAGAGACTTACACTAAGTGAATAAGGCTAATCCCAAGAGGAAAAGTGCATTTATATGATGTTCTTGGAATGGTAAAATTTTAGAAATGAACAGATTAGTCATTCCAGTGCCTAGGGATGGGGAGATGGGCTGAGAGGGAGACAGATGTAGTTTGTAAAAGGGTAACACAAGGGATATTTTTGGTAATAGAACTGTCCGTTATTTTGATCACAGTGGTGGATACATCAACCTACACATGTGATAAAATTGTATACAACTAAATACCCTCATACCCACACAAATGAATACAAGTCAAACTGGAGAAATCTAAATAAGATTGGTAGATTGTATCAATGTCAATATTATAGTTGGGACATCATACTACAGTTTTATAAGATGCTATCATTGGAAAAAACGGGGTAGTAGATATACTAGATGTTACTGTAACAAATGCATATGAATCTATACTTATTTTAAGAAAATTTTCAGTTTAGAAACAAGTGATTAACTGCCATAAGTGGTGGAAATAAAAATGGTATGAGTGAAAATAGGGATACTAAGCAAAAGTCTGTCACAGTCCTCCAGATGATAGATGATGGTGGCCTTAATTAAGGTGCTGTCAGTAGACATGGAGAAAAGCAGATGAATTCAAGTTATTTAGAAACCAGTATGTATAGGACTTGTCAGTGAATGAGGTAAGGACTGAGTGACAAGCACTGAAATCATCTCTAAGGCTTTGATGCTGGATACCTTAGAGAATAGCAATACAACTGGGATTTAAATTCATTTTATACAAGATCTATATGAGGAAAACTATAAAACTTTGATGAAATAAAGAAGATTCTAAATGAATGGAGAAATAGTCTATGTAAATGGATAGAAAGATTCAATATTGTCAAGATGTCAGTCTTTTCCATCTTAATCTATAGATTAAGTGCAATCTCAATCAAGATTTCGGCAAGTTATTTTATGGACATTTTGTTGGAAGACTAAAGCTACCTGACATCAAGACTTACCATAAAGCTACAGTAATCAATACAACGAGTTATTGGTCAAAGAATAGACAAATAGATCAGTGGAACAGAAGAGAGTCCAGAAATAGACCCACATGAATATAGTCAACTGATTTTTGATCAGGGAGCAAAAGCAATTCAGTGGAGAAAAGATAGTCCTTTCAACAAGTGGTGCTAGAACAACTGGACACCCTCATGCAAAAGGGTAGGCGTGGTGGCTCACGCCTGTAATCCTAGCATTATGGGAGGCTGAGGCGAGTGGATCACTTGAGGCCAGGAGTTCGAGACAAGCCGGGTCAACATGACAAACCCTGTGTCTACTAAACATACAAAAACTAGCTGGACGTGGTGGCACAAGCCTGTAATCCCAGCTACTCGGGAGGCTGAAGCGTGAGAATGGCTTGAAGCCGGGAGGCAGAGGTTACAGTGAGCCAGGATTGCGCCACTGCACTCCAGCCTGGGTGCCTGGGTGACAGAGTGAGACTCTGTCTCAAAAAAAAAAAAAAAAAAAAAAAAAAAGAATTATAATCTAGACATAGACATTACACGTTACATTCTTCATAAAAATTAACTCAAAATGCACCATAGACCTAAAGGTAAAATGTAAAACGATTAAGCTCCTAGAAGATAATATAGGATAAAGTGTAGGTGATCTTGGGTTTGGTGATGACTTTTTAGATACAACGCCATAAGCATGATACATGAAAGAAAAAATTGGTAAGTTGGACACTGCTAAAATTTACAACTTCTACTTTGTGAAAGATATTGTTAAGAAAATAAAAAAGCCACAGACTGGCAGAAAATATTTTTAAAACATATCTGATAAAGAACTGGTATCCAAAACACACAAAGAACCCTTAAATCTCAACAATAAGAAGACGACTCGATTTAAAAATTATAAAGCATATGAAAAGATGATTAACATCATTTATCATTAGGGAATTGCAAATTAAAACAATGGAATACCACTTATACACGTACTAGAATGGCTAAACTCCAAAACACTGACAACACCTACCACTGACAAGGATGTGGTACAACGACAACTCCCATTCAATGCTAGTAGAAATGCAAAAACTCATTTAAACTTTTATGGATGCTTAAAAGTTTCCCTCCAATAAGGTGGTACCAATTTATAGTTTCTGAAAATACCTGTGCATACTTGTTGAGAGTTATACATAGTACTTAAATACCTGGAATCTACAGCTAGTTTGCCTAGTTTCAAATCATTGCTCTGCAACTTGGTAGCTGTGTAGTTTTATGCAAGTTATCTAACTTCTCTGTGCCCCAGTTGAATCATCCGTAAAACAGAGATCATAACATTTAGTGTACCTCATGGGATCATTGTGAGGATTAAACAAGTTAATATTTGTAATGTTTTAAGAATTATACCTGGAACAGTGTAAGTGCTATGTATTAGATGTTATTACTGTTCGTCATATACAGCCTAAGAGTGTTTAATTTATATTATGTATAATATATATACATATCATATATGTATAAATATATATAGTTTTTGTATATGTACAAATATAAATTTTAATAATCTGAGGGTTAAAAATATTGTCTCTTAGAAGTATCCATTTGCATTTCCTTTTTATGTATTAAGATTTAGATATATAGGATTTCATATATTTGAAAGCTATTTATATTTTCTGTTCTGTCTTTTGCTGATTTTTCTGTTGAGTTGTTGGTATTTTATTGATTTGTAGGAGTTGTTTATATATTAAGAAAATCTCCCTGTATCTGTGGGGTTTATTATTTCATTAGATATTTATTCAGTGCTTATTAAGTATCAAGTACTATACTTGGTTCTAGAGAGCAGTGCTGAACAAAACAAAGCCCCTACTCTCATGAATCTTACATGTAATGGAGAGAGACAGACAATAAGAAAATAACTAATATGCTGGACGATGATAAGTGGGATAACATAATGAAGCATATACAAGGAATAGGGAGTGCTTGGTATGAGGGAGTTGCTATTTTATATATAGTGGTCAGGAAAGGCCTTCCTAATAAGTGACATTTGAATAGACACCTGAAGGAAATGAAGTAAGCCATGTGGATACTTATTCATTTCAAAAGTATTTATTAAGCCTGTGCCAGGTACAATTCTAGGCTCTTGTGTTGCAGTAGTAAATAAGACAAACCAAAAAAAGTTTTACCCCATGGATCACACACTCTGGGGTGGGGGGAAACAGAAATAAATAATAAAGGTAATGAATTAATTATATACTATTTTAGTAGTTGATCAATGCTATGGGTAAGAAACAGTAAAGTAAGTTCAGATGGATCAGGAGTGCCAGATCCAGAGTTTGTTATATTAAATAGATGACACCATGGTGGTAATGGGGTGCCAGATCTTGAAGGCCCTCGTGGGCCATTGTACGGATTTGGGCTTTGACTCTTATGCTGGTACCATGCTGTCTTGATTAATATAGCTTTGTAGCAAGTTTTGAAATCTGGAAGTGTGAGTCTACCAACTTTGTTATTTTTCAATATTATTTTGGCTCTTCTGGGTTCCTTATTCTGCCAAATGAGTTTTAGGATTAGCTTTTTCTATTTCTGCAAAAAATCCACCTGATTTTTAAAGGGATTATATCTGATTTGTAGATCAGTTTCAGCAGTTTTGTCATCTTAGCAATATTTGTTTTCCCAATCCATGAAAATGAGATGTTTTCCATTTACTTAAATCTTCTTCAATTTCTCTTAGCAGTGTTTTGTAGATTTTAGTGTACAAATTATATACCTCCTTGGTTAAACGTATTCATAAGTACTTTATTTATGATGCTATTATAAGTTGAATTGGGTTTTTAATTCTTTTTAAGAAAAATTATAGTTCGCTGGGTGTGGTGGCTCATGCCTATAATCCCAGCACTTTGGCAGGCCAAGGCACGTAGATCACTTGAGGTCAGGGGTTTGAAACCAGCCTGGCCAACATGGTGAAACCCCACCTCTACTAAGAATACAAAAATTAGCCAATCATGGTGGCATATGCCTGTAATCCCAGCTACTCGGGAGGCTGAGGCAGGAGAATTGCTTGAATCCAGGAGGCAGAGGTTGCAGTGAGCTGAGATTGCACCACTGCACTCTAGCCTGGGCAACAGAGCAAGACTCTGTCTCAAAAAAAAAAATAATAATAATAGTTGCCAAATAAAGCTTTTATATATTTACAGTGTAAAACATGATGTTTTGGTATATTAATTCATGGTGAAATGGTTATATCAAGCTAATTGACATATCTCTCACCTCACATGCTTATTTTTTGTTGTGAGAACATTTAGGATCACTTTTTTGTAATTTTCAAATATATAATACATTATTATTAACTATAGTCACTATGCTGTACAGTAGACCTCCAGAACTTATTTATCCTGTTTAACTGAAATTTTGTACTCTTTGACCAACATCTTCTCATTCCCAACCCCCGAACTGTAGCCCTTGGAAACCACCATTCTACTCTCTGCTTCTATGAGTTCAACTTATTTAGACTCCATGTATAAGTGAAATCATGGAGTATTTGTCTTTCTGTGCTTGGCTTATTTCATTTAGCACAGTTTTCTCCAGGTTCATCCATGCTGTCACAAATAACAGGATTTCCCAGGATTTCCTTATTCTTAAGGTTGAATAGTATTCTATTGCTTGTGTGTGTATAAACATTTTCCTTGTCCATTTATCTATCAATGGCTTAGATTGATTTTATGTCTTGGCTATTGTGAATAATGTCGCAATAAAACAGTAGCACCGACATTTCTTTGACATACTGATTTTAATGCCTTTGGATATATACCCAGAAGTGGAATTGCTGGATCTTAGGTAATCCTATTTTTCACTTTTTGAGGGACTTCCATACTGTTTTCCATAATGGCTGTACTAATTTACATTCCTTTCCACAGAGTGCAAGCATTCCCTTTTTTCTACATCCCCACCAGCATTTGTTATTTTTGGCTTTTTGATAATAGCCACTATAACCTTGTGATTTTACCAGTTGATTTTTTTTAAATTTCCTTTTTGGGTTACTTATTATAGTGCATAGAAGTACAGTTTTTTTTGTGTGTTGATCTTCTATCCTGAAACTTTTCTGAATTTCCTTATTAACCCTAATAGGGATTTTTTTTTTCTGGTAGATTGTTTAGGATGTTCCATATATAACATCATGTCATTGGGAAAAGGGAGTTTTACTTTTTCTTTTCCTATTTGGATGTGTTTAATTTATTCATCTGGGTTTTTTTGGCTAGAGCTTGTAGAAAAATGTTGAATAAAAGTGGTGAGAGTGAAATAAAGGGATGGAGGAAATTTTACCAAGCAAATGGAAAGAGAAAAAAAAAACAGGGGTTGCAATCCTAGTCTCTGACAAAACAGACTTTAAACCAACAAAGATCAAAAAAGACAAAGAAGGGCATTACATAATGGTAAAGGGAACAATTCAACAAGAAGAACTAACTATTCTAAATATATATTCACCCAATACAGGAGCACCCAGATTTGTAAAACAAGTTCTTAGAGACCTACAGACTTAGACTCCCACACAATAATAGTGGGAGAATTTCACACCCCACTGTCAGTATTAGACAGATCAATGAGACAGAAAATTAACAAGGATATTCAGGACTTGAACTCAGCTCTGGATCAAGTGGACCTAGTAGACAGCTACAGAACTCTCTACTCCAAATCAACAGAATCTACATTCTTCTCAGTGCCGCATGGCACTTATTCTAAAATTGACCACATAATTGGAAGTAAAACACTCCTCAGCAAATGCAAAAGAACGGAAATCATAACAGTCTCTCAGACCACAGTGCAATCAAATTAGAACTCAGGATTAAGAAACTCACTAAAAACCACACAATTCCATGGAAATTGAACAATCTGCTCCTGAGTGACTCCTAGGTAAATAATGAAATTCAGACAGAAATCAAGATGTTCTTTGAAACCAACGAGAACAAAGAGACAATGTACCATAATCTCTGCGACACAACAAAAGCAGTGTTAAGACGGAAATTTATGACACTAAATGCCCACATCAGAGGCTTGAAAGATCTCAAATTGACACCATAAGATCACAATTAAAGAGCTAGAGAGGCAAGAACAAACTAATCCAAAAAGTAGGAGAAGACAAGAAATAACGAATATCAGAGAAGAACTGAAGGAGACAGAGACACAAAAAACCCTGCAAAAAAAAAAAAAAAAATCGATGAATCCAGGAGATGATTTTTTGAAAAAATTAACAAAATAGGCCACTAGCTAGACAAATAAGAAAAGTAGAAGAATCAAATAGACACCATAAAAAATGATAAAGGGGATATCACCACTGATGCCACGGAAATACAAATTGCCATCAGAGAATACTATAAACACCTCTATGCAAATAAACTAGAAAATCTAGAATAAATGGATAAACTGCTAAACACATATACCCTCCCAAGACTAAACCAGGAAGAAATTGAATTCCTGAATAGACCAATAACAAGTTTTGAAATTGAGGCAGTAATTAATAGCCTATCAAGCAAAAAAAGCCCAGGACCAGATGGACTAACTGCTGAATTCTACCAGAAATACAAAAAAGAGCTGGTACCATTCCTTCTGAAACAATTCCAAATACTAGAAAATCAAGGACTCCTCCCGAACTCATTTTATGAAGTCAGCATCATCCTGATACTAAAACCGAGAAGAGACACAGCAAAAATACAACACTTCAGACTAATATCCCTGATGAACATGGATGCGAAAATCCTCAATAAAATACTGGCAAACTGAATCAATCAGCACATCAAAAAACTTATCCACCACAATCAAGTCAGCTTCATCCCTAGGATGCAAGGCTGGTTCAACATGTGCAAATCAGTAAATGGAATCAGAACCAAAGAAAAACTCAAAACATAAACAGAACCAAAGACAAAAACCACATGATTATCTCGATAGGTGCAGAAAAGGCCTTTGATAAAATTCAACATCCCTTCATGTCAAAAACTATCAATAAACTAGATATTGATGGAACATATCTCAGAATAATAAGAGCTATTGATGACAAACCCACAGTCAATATCATATCGAATGGGCAAAAGTTGGAAGCACCCCCTTTGAAATCCGGTACAAGACAAGGATGTCCTCTCTCACCACTCCTATTCGGCATAATATTGGAAGTTCTGGCCAGGGCAATCAGGTAAGAGAAAGAAATAGAGGGTATTCAAATAGGAAGAGAGGAAGTCAAATTGTCTCTGTTAGGGATGACATGGTTGTATATTTAGAAAACCCCATCATCTCTGCCCCAAATCTCATTAAACTGATAAGCAACTTCAGCAAAGCCTCAGGACACAAAATCAATGTGCAAAAATCAAGCATTCCTTTACACCAACAATAGATAAGCAGAGAGCCAAATCATGAATGAACTCCCATTCACAATCGTTACAAAGAGAATAAAGTACCTAGGAATACAGCTAACAAGGGATGTGAAGGACCTCTTCAAGGAGAACTACAAACCACTGCTAAAGGAAATAAAAGAAAACACAAACAAATGGAAGAATATTCCATGCTCATGGATAAGAAGAATTAATATCATGAAAATGGCCATACTGCTCAAAGTAATTTATAGATTAAATGCTACTCCCATCAAACTACCATTGACATTCTCAACAGAATTAGAAAAAAAAAAACTATTTTAAATTTTATATAGAATCAAAGAAGACTCCATACAGTCAGGACAATCAATACTAAGCAAAAAGAACAAAGCTGGAGGCATCATGCTACCTGACTTCAAACTATACTACAAGGCTACAGTAACCAAAACAGCATGGTACTGGTACCAAAACAGACATATAGACCAATGGAGCAGAACAGAGATCTCAGAAATAACATCACACATCTACAACCATCTGATCTTCGACAAACCTGCCAAAAACAAGCAGTGGGGAAAGGATCTCCTATTTAGTAAATGGTGCTGAGAAAACTGGCTAGCCATATGCAGAAAACTGAAACTGGACCCCTTCTTTACAACTTATACAAAAATTAACTCAAGATGGATTAAAGACTTAAGTGTAAAACCCAAAACCATAAAAACTCTAGAAGAAAACCTAGGCAATACCATTCAGGACATAGGCATGGGCAAAGACTTCATGACAAAAACCCCAAAAGCAATTGCAAAAAAAGCCAAAATTGACAAATGGGATCCAATTAAACTAAAAAGCTTCTGCACAACAAAAGAAACTATCATCAGAGTGAACAGGCAACCTACAGAATGGGAGAAAAATTTTGCAATCTACCCATTTGACAGAGGTCTAATATCCAAAATCTACAAGGAACTTAAATTTACAAGAATAAAACAAACAACCCCATCAAAAAGTGAGCAAAGGATATGAAGAGACACTTCTCAAAAGAAGACATTTACGTGACCACCAAACATATGAAAAGAAGTTCAACATCACTGGTCATCAGAGAAAGGTAAATGAAAACCACAGTGAGATACTATCTCACGCCAGTCAGAATGGCAATTACTAAAAAGTCAGGAAACAATAGATGCTGGTGAGGCTGTGGCAAAATAGGTAAACTTTTACACTGTTGGTGGGGAATGTAAATTAGTTCAACCATTGTGGAAGACAGTATGGCGATTCCTCCAGGATTTAGAACCAGAAATACCATTTGACCCAGCAATCCCATTACTGGGTACATACCAAAAGGAATATAAATCATTCTACTATAAAGATACATGCACATGTATGTTTATTACAGCACTATTTACAATAGCAAAGACATGCAACCAACCCAAATGCCCATCAATGGTAGACTGGATAAAGAAAATGTGGTACATAGACACCATGGAATACTATGCAGCCATAAAAAGGAATGAGATCATGTCCTTTGCAGGGACATAGATGAAGCTGGAATCCATCATTCTCAGCAAACTAACGCAGGAACAGAAAACCAAATACTGCATGTTCTCACTCATAAGTGGGAGTTGAACAATGAGAACACATGGACACAGAGAAAGGAAAAACACACACTGGGGCCTGTTGGGTGGTGGGGGGTGAGGGGAGGAAACTTAGAGGATGGGTCAATAGATACAACAAACCACCATGGCACATGTATAACTATGTAACAAACCTGTACATTATTGTACATGTATCCCGTTTTTTTAGAAGAAAAATAAAAGTATGGTGAAAGTGGGCATTTTTGTCTTGTTCCTTTTCTTAAGAGGGTAGAGCTTTCATCATTGAGTGTCATGTTACCTGGGAGTTTTCATACATGCCCTTTAGAATGTTGAGGAAGTTTTCTTCTAGTTCTAATTGTTCTGTGTGTTTGTTATGAAAGGGAATTGGATTTTGTTAAATGCCTTTTTTCCATTAATCAAGATGATCATGTAGTGTTTTCTTCCCTTCATTCTATGAATGTGATGTATTCCATTGATAGGCTTTCATATGTTGAAAACCCTCACATTCCTAGGATAAATCTTTTTGTTATGATGTTAATCCTTTTAAATTCTGTTGAATTTGGTTCGCTAGTATTTTGTTAAGAATTTTTGCATCTATATTCATACAGAATATTGGTCTATAGTTTTCTTTTTCTCATGTGAAGAAAGAAATGGTGGGGAAAGGGAAAAGAAGAAAAAACTCCAGTTTTCTGCACATTGGCTCTATGTTGGAGTCTTCCTTCTATGCCTAGCCAGGCCATTTACAACTCTGTCTTAGCCTTCACTTCCTGATTACACGGAATCTAAACATTATCTAGCATTGAAAGCTATGTTCTTCTTGGGTCTTTTCTGAATCTGTGCTCTTCCCTGGGCATGCATGTGGCTTTCTAAATTCCAGAGTATACACAAGACCTATTTCAAAGCCTTACTCTCCCCAAAACACATCTCACTTCCTAGGTTTTCCTTCCAGGATTTTAGCATGTCTATCATTTCTTCCAACTGTTATTTTTTGCCCTAGGTTGTAGCAAATTTTTCATTTGTCTTTCAACGTTTTCAGAGAACGTCCTCCATGAAACAACTCTGCCCTAATAGATTTCCAACTTAGGCAAAACTAAGGGAGACCTTTCCATCATTCTTTCAGGGAAACCCCAGAAAGGTCAAAAACAGACAAACCAAACTATTTGGGAACAAGTTCTGCTTTGCTCCCTCTGGAACCTGGTAGTCATCCTTGAATGGTGGCCACCATCTTCAAGATCAGCACTGAATCCAAGAAGGAAGTGGGTCTAGGGTGAGTTAAAATGCCTCAAAGACCTCCCACAAACAAAATTGCCTTTCTCCTGTGAAGTGTTACCTTTGTTGTTGTAAACCTTAGACTATTTCCCAGACTTGGCATGAGGTTCGTTCTGATGGCTTCTGTAGGATGTTTTTGGTGTTTCAGGAGAGTGATGGACACTTAAGTTTCCCTAGTCCACCATTTTTACTGACATACAGTTTGATGGTCTTTTTTATATAAGTAAATTTTATCATGTATATTTAAAGTATACAATATGATGTTATGGCATAAATAGTAAAAATGTTACTATAGTAAAAAATTAACATATACATTATCTTATATAGTTATGCATTTTTTTTTTTTTGTGGCAAGTGCGGCTAAAATCTACTCATTAAGCATGAATCCCATATACAGTACAATATTTTTACCTGGACTTCTTTTTGAGACAACCGTTCTCCAAGGAGGCTGTTAGACCAAGTCAATAAATGTCTGTGGAAAAAAACAATAGATGTTCAGCATTCCTCATCCTACATGCTGCTATCATAAATTTTGTGTTATTTAGATTCATGATCTTAAGTTGTCTCATCAGCTTCCACACCCACCCCTCAGAAAATAGACCAATAATGGAAGATTTTTCTAAGATCTTAAAAAAAACCCACAGTATTTTTACTTGCTGCTTTAGAAATCTGAAAATGGCTTTCCTATGACACCAGAAATGCTCAAAACACCTAGGGAAAGGGGCAGAGAAGAGAAAATTCAGCAGTGAGCAGTGACTATCCTTGCTTGTTTATTCTTTTTAACTCTCAGTAGGTAGAGAAACTGCCCTCACCTGGTATCTGAGGCCAAAAGAGGAGAAGAGACGGTATCTTTGACAGACTTAGGTAGCAATGATGATGGTCTGGAGTCAGAACAAATCTTGGTTCAAATCCTGCTGCTGCCACCTACTGAGTAATTTCAGGCAAATCACTTAACTTCTGTGTGCCTCAGTTTCCATAGCTGAAAACTAGGAATAATAATTATGCTTACTTCAGAAGGTTGGTTTATTCTTACATGTAAATCACATAGCATAGTGTCTGGCACATGAAGAGAGGCTGAGCTATAATAAGCAGCAAAAGTATCTCTGTCTGTTCAAATTTATTCTGGTTCCTGAATTTGGATAGTAGGGAATTCTCAGAAAATTTATCTTAATCTACTCAAGTTCTTATTTCAGAAAGCAAGAATTTGAATAATGTTGTAGTTTGGCCTGCTATAACAAATTACCACAGACTGGGTGGCTTAAACAACAAACATTTATTTCTCACAGTTGTGGAGACTAGGAGTCTGAGACCTGAGTGCCAGCATAGTTGAGTTCTAGTAAGGGCCCTCTTCGAAGATGTAGACTGTCAACTTCTGGTTATATCCTTGCATGGTGGAGAGACAGCTAGCTAGCATTCTGAATTCTTCTTATAATAGCACTAATCCCATTATGAGGGCTATGCCTTTATGACCTGATTATGTCCTAAAGACCCCACCTTCTAGTACCATCACGTTAGGATTAGAGTTTCAACATGTGAATTTTAGGGGGAACACAAACATTCAGTCTATTGCAGATAATAAAGTGTATCTCCATTTATATAGTGTTTATTGGATTGTAGACTCTAAGTGTTTCACATGTAATAACCTATTTATTTATCACAATAGTTCTATGATAGCAGACTACAATCACATCTCCCATTTTACAAGTGAGGAAACTCAGAAACAGAGGGATAAGGTGACTTGCCATAAATTTTATAGCTAGTAAGTAACAAAGCTGGGATTTGATCCTACTGAGTCACTCTGGCTCCAGATTCTGTGCCCTTAAACCCTCTTTTATTCTCCCCTTTCCTCTCAGATACACAAATAATCACATCTTTCTTCACGTATTAATCCTGAAACTCTTAGATGGTATTGAGAACTATTAAACCAAGAAGAGGTTCCAAGATGGCCGAATAGGAACCGCTCCAGTGTGCAGCTCCCAGCATGATTGACACAGAAGACAGGTGATTTCTGCATTTCCAACTGAGGTACCTAGTTCACCTCATTGGGACTGGTTAGACAGTAGGTGCAGCCCATGGAGGGTGAGCTGAAGCAGGGTGGGGTGTCCCCTCACCCAGGAAGTGCAAAGGGTCAGGGGATTTCCCTTGCCTAGTCAAGGGAAGCCATGACAGACTACCTGGAAAAAAATGGGACACTCCTGGCTCAAATACTGCACTTCTCCCAAAGTCTTAGCAACCGTCAGACAAGGTAATTCTCTCCTGTGCCTGGTTTGGATGGTCCCACACCCATGGAGCCTTGACCACTGCTAGTGCAGCAGTCTGAGATTGATCTGTGAGGTGGCAGCCTGGCTGGGGGAGGGGTGTCTGCCATTGCTGAGGCTTGAGTAGCTAAACAAAGCGGCCAGGAAGCTCAAACTGGGCGGAGTCCACTGCAGCTCATCAAGGCCTACTGCCTCTAGACTCCACCTCTGTGGGCAGGGCATAGCGGAACAAAAGGCAGCAGACAACTTTCGCAGACTTACACGTCCCTGTCTGAAGAGAGCAGTGGTTCTCCCAGCATGGCGTTTAAGCTCTGAGAACAGACAGACTGCCTCCTCAAGTGGGTCCCTGACCCCTGTGTAGCCTGACTAGGAGACATTTCCCAGTAGGGGCTGACAGACACCTCATATAGCGTGGCTGCCCCTCTGAGACGAAGCTTCCAGAGGAATGATCAGGCAGCAGTATTTGCTGTTCTGCAATATTTGCTGTTCTGTAGCCTCCGCTGGTGATACCCAGGCGAACAGGATCTGGAGTGGTACTCCAGCAAACTCCAACAGACCTGCAGCTGAGGGACTTGACTGTTAGAAGGAAAACTAACAAACAGAAAGGAATAGCATCAACATCAACAAAAATGTCATCTACACCAAAATCCCATCTGTAGGTCACCAACATCAAAGACCAAAGGTAAATAAAACCACAAAGATGGGGAGAAACCAGAGCAGAAAAGCTGAAAATTCTAAAAATCAGAGTGCCTCTTCTTCTCCAAAGGATTGCAGCTCCTCACCAGCAATGGAACAAAGCTGGACAGAGAATGACTTTAATGAATTGACAGAAGTAGGCTTCAGAAGGCTGGTAATAACAAACTCCTCTGAGCTAAAGGAGGATGTTTGAACCCGTCGCAAGGAAGCTAAAAACATTGAAAAAGATTAGACAAATGGATGACTAGAATAAACAGTGTAGAGAAGACCTTACATGACCTGATGGAGCTGAAAACCATGGCATGAGAACTTCGTGATGCATACACAAGTTTCAATAGCTGATTCGAACAAGTGGAAGAAAGGGTATCAGTGATTGAAGATCAAATGAATGAAATAAAATGAGAAGACAAGTTTAGAGGATAAAGAGTAAAAAGAAATGAACAAAGCCTCCAAGAAATATGGGACTATGTAAAAAGACCAAATCTACATTTGATTGGTATACCTGAAAGCAATGGGGAGAATGGAACCGACTTGGAAAACACTCTTCAGGATATTATCCAGGAGAACTTCCACAACCTAGCAAGGCAGGTCAACATTCAAATTCAGGAAATACAGAGAACACCACAGATATATGCCTCGAGAAGAGCAACCCCAAGAGACATAATTGTCAGATTCATCAAGATTGAAATGAAGGAAAAAGTGTTAAGGGCAGTCAGAGAGAAAGGTCGAGTTACCCACAAAGGGAAGCCCATCAGACTAACAGTGGATTTCTCAGCAGAAACCCTACAAGCCAGAAGAGAATGGGGACCAATATTCAACATTCTTAAAGAGAAGAATTTTCAACCCAAAATTTCATATCCAGCCAAACTAAGCTTCATAAGTGAAGGAGAAATAAAATCCTTTACAGATAAGCAAATGCTGAGAGATTTTGTCACCACCAGGCCTGCCTTACGAGAGCTTCTGAAGGAAGCACTAAATATAGAAAGGAACAACCAGTACCAGCCACTGCAAAAACATGCCAAATTGTAAAGACCATTGATGTTAGGAAGAAACTCATCAATTAATGGCCAAAATAACGAGCAAATATCATAATGACAGGATCAAACTCACGCATAACAATATTAACCTTAAATGTAAATGGGCTAAATGCCCCAATTAAAAGACAGAGACTGGCAAATTGGATAAAAAGTCAAGACCCATCAGTGTGCTGTATTCAGGAGACCCATCTCACATGCAAAGATGCACACAGGCTCAAAATAAAGGGATGGAGGAAGATCTACCAAGCAAATAGAAAGCAAAAAAAAAGTGGGGGTTGCAATGCTAGTCTCTGATAAAACAGACTTTAAACCAACAAAGATCAAAAGAGACAAAGAAGGCCATTACATAATGGTAAAGGGATCAATTCAACAAGAAGAGCTAACTATCCTAAATATATAGGCACCCAACACAGGAACACCCAGATTCATACAGCAAGACCTTAGAAACCTACAAAGAGACTTAGACTCCCACACAATAATAATGGGAGACTTTAATACCCCACTGTCAATATTAGACAGATCAACAAGACAGAAGGTTAACAAGGATATCCAGGACCTGAACTCAGCTCTGCAATAAGCAGACCTAATAGACATCTAGAGAACTCTCCACCCCAAATCAACAGAATATACATTCTTCTCAGCACCACATCACACTTATTCTAAAATCGACCACATAATTGGAAGTAAAGCACCCCTCAGCAAATGTAAAAGAAGAGAAATCACAACAAACTGTCTCTCAGACCACAGTGCAATCAAATTAGAACTCAGGATTTGGAAACTCACTCAAAACTGCACAACTACATGGAAACTGAACAACTTGCTCCTGAATGACTACAGGGTAAATAACAAAATGAAGGCAGAAATAAAGATGTTCTTTGAAACCAATGAGAACAAAGACACAACATACCAGAATCTCTGGGACACATTTAAAGCAATGTGTAGAGGGAAATTTATAGCACTAAATGCCCACAAGAGAAAGTGGGAAAGATCTAAAATCAACACCCTAATATCACAATTAAATGAACTAGAGAAGCAAGAGCAAACAAATTCTAAACCTAGCAGAAGGCAATAAATAACTAACATCAGAGCAGAACTGAAAGAGATAGAGAAACAAAAATCCCTTCAAAAAAATCGATGAATCCAGGAGCTGGTTGTTTTGAAAAGATCAACAAAATTGATAGACTGCTAGCAAGACTAATAAAGAAGAAAAGAGAGAAGAATCAAATAGCTGCAATAAAAAATGATAAAGGGGATATCACCACCGATCCCACAGAAATACAAACTACCATCAGAGAATACTATAAACACCTCTACGCAAATAAACTAGAAAATCTAGAAGAAATAGATAAATTCCTGGACACATACACTCTCCCAAGACTAAACCAGGAAGAAGTTGAATCTCTGAATAGACCAATAACCGGCTCTGATATTGGGGCAATAATTAATACCTACCAAACAAAAAAAGTCCAGGACCACTTGGATTCACAGCCTAATTCTACCAGAGGTACAAAGAGGAGCTGGTACCATTCCTTCTGAAACTATTCCAATCAATAGAAAAAGAGGGAGTCCTCCCTAACTCATTTTATGAGGCCAACATCATCCTGATACCAAAGTCTGGCAGAGACACAAGAAAAAAAGAGAATTTTAGACCAATATCCCTGATGAACATCAATGTGAAAATCCTCAGTAAAATACTGGCAAACCAAATCCAGCAGCACATCAAAAAGCTTATCCACCATGATCAAGTTGGCTTCATCCCTGGGATGTGAGGCTGGTTCAACATACACAAATCAATAAACATAATCCATCACATAAACAGAACCAAAGACAAAAACCACATGATTATCTCAATAGATGCAGAAAAGGCCTCCAAAAAAATTCAACAGCCCTTTATGCTACAAACTCTCAATAAACTAGGTATTGATGGAACATATCTCAAAATAGTAAGAGCTATTTATGACAAACCCACAGTCAATATCATACTGAATGGGCAAAAACTGGAAGCATTCCCTTTGAAAACTGGCCCAAGACAAGGATGCCCTCTCTCACCACTTCTATTCAACATAGTGTTGGAAGTTCTAGACAGGGCAATCAGACAAGAGAAAGAAATAAAGGGTATTCAATTAGGAAAACAGGAGGTCAAATTGTTCCTGTTTGCAGATGACATGATTGTATATTTAGAAAACCCCATCGTCTCAGCCCAAAATCTCCTTAAACTGATAAGCAACTTTAGCAAAATGTCAGGATACAAAATCAATATGCAAAAATCACAAGCATTCCTATACACCATTAACGGACAAACAGAGAGCCAAATCATGAGTGAACTCCCATTCACAATTGCTACAAAGAGAATAAAATACCTAGGAATCCAACTTACAAGGGATGTGAAGGACCTCTTCAAGGAGAACTACAAACCACTGCTCAACGAAATAAAAGAGGACAAAAAGAAATGGAAGAATATTCCATGCTCATTGATAGGAAGAATCAATATCGTGAAAATGGCCATACTGCTGAAAGTAATTTATAGATTCAATGCCATCCTCATCAAGCTACCAATGACTTTCTTCACAGAATTGGAAAAAACTACTTTAAAATGCATATGGAAGCAAAAAAGAGCCTGCATTGCCAGAACAATCCTAAGCCAAAAGAACAAAGCTGGAGGCATCATGCTACCTGACTTCAAACTATACTACAAGGCTACAGTAACCAAAACAGCATGGTGCTGATACCAAAACAGATATATAGACCAATGGAACAGAACAGAGGCCTCAGAAATAAAACCACACATCTACAACCATCTGATCCTTGACAAACCTGACAAAAACAAGAAATGGGGAAAGGATTCCCTATTTAATAAATGGTGCTGGGAAAACTGGCTAGCCATATGTAGAAAGCTGAAACTGGATCCCTTCCTTGCACCTTATACAAAAATTAATGCAAGATGGATTAAAGACTTAAATGTTAGACTTAAAACCATAAAAACCCTAGAAGAAAACCTAGGCAATACCATTCAGGACATAGGCATGGGCAAAGACTTCATGACTAAAACACCAAAAGCAATGGCAATAAAAGCCAAAATAGACAAATGGGATCTAATTAAACTAAGGAGCCTCTGCACAGCAAAAGAAACTACCATCAGAGTGAACAGGCAACCTACAGAATGGGAGAAAGTTTTTGCAATCTACCCATCTGGCAAGGGGCTAATAGCCAGAATCTACAAAGAACTTAAACAAATTTACAAGAAAAAAGAAAATCAAAAAGTGGGCAAAGGTTTTTGCCAGAAAAACAGACACTTCTGAAAAGAAGACATCTATGCACCCAACGGACACATGAAAAAATGCTCATAATCACTGGTCATCAGAGAAACGCAAATCAAAACCACAATGCATTACCATCTCATGCTAGTTAGAATGGCAATCATTAAAAAGTCAGGAAACAGTAGATGCTGGAGAGGATGTGGAGAAATAGGAACACTTTTACAATGTTGGTGGGAGTGTAAATTGGTTCAACCATTGTGGAAGACAGTGTGAGGATTCCTCAAGTTTCTAGAACTAGAATTACCATTTGACCCAGCAATTGCATTACTGGTTATATACCCAAAGGATTATAAATCATGCTACTATAAAGAAACATGCACACATATGTTTATTATGGCACTATTCACAATAGCAAAGACTTGGAACCAACCCAAATGCCCATCAATGATAGACTGGATTAAGAAAATGTGGCACATATACACCATGGAATACTATGCAGCCATAAAAAAGGATGAGTTCATGTCCTTTGTAGGGACATGAATGAAGCTGGAAACCATCATTCTCAGCAAACTATCAGAAGGGCGGAAAGCCAAACACTGTATGTTCTCACTCATCGGTGGGAATTGAACAACGAGATCACTTGGACACAGGATGGGGAACATCACACACCAGGGTCTGCTGGAGGGTTGGGGGCTGGGGGAGGGACAGCATTAGGATAAATACCTAATGTAAATAATGAGTTGATGGGTGCAGGAAACCAACATGGCATATGTATACATATGTGTCAAACCTGCATGTTGTGCACACGTACCCTAGAACTGAAAGTGTACACACACACACACACACACACAATTAAACCTACTGAAATTGTATGTGAAATGTGGTGCATTGTTTTCTAACCAGGATTCAAATATTAGCTGTATGTTTTGCTGGCTATGAAACCCGAGGCAAGTCGTTTAACCTCTCTGAATTTCCATTTACCTAACTCTAAATCAAAGATCAAAATATCTATCTCATCAGGGGCTTATTGTGGGAATTAGGGTGAGGTATGTCCAGAACCTGGCATAGTGCTTTGCACAGTAGGTGCCCATTAGATGGCAGCAGTTAGAACCCAAGCCTCTTTCCTCCTGGACTGTATGGTTCCCCTTGACCATGCTGCCTTCCTGAAGATCAGAACTTCTGTGCTAGGTAGAATTCTAAGACAATCTTCAATGAGCCACACTTCTGTATAATCTCCTCCCTTTGAGTGTAGGTAGGAACTGTTACTTACTTTTAGCCAATAGACTATCACAAAGATTATGAAATATCACTCCCCTGATTAGGTTATCTTATTTGCTGAAGGTGAAGCGATTTTGCCCATGTAATTAAGGCCTTTATCAGTTGACTTTAAATTAATCAAAAAGGAGACTGCATTGGGTGGGACTGACCTAATCAGGTGAACCCTTTATAAAAGGAGGTACAGGACAGAGACAAAATAACTCTCTTAAAGAAGCAAGCTGCCTGGAAGTAGACTGCCAACAACCATATGTGCTTGAAAGAGGACTCCAAGTCTCAGATTAGATGATAGCCCTGACCAGCACCTTGATCTCAGCCTGTGAGACCATGGCCAGGTGACTCAACTAAACTGGAAACTGTGAGCCCCATAGAAACTGTGAGATAATAAATATGTGGGTTTTTTTTTTTTTTTTAACACCACTGAGTTTGTGGTAATTTCTTATGCAGCACGAGAAAGTTAATAGAGCTTCTTGGCCTCTTTGTATGCTGGAGACCCTTTTGGCAGTCTGATAAAGGCTATGGAGCCCTTCTCAAAATAAATACATGCCTGAAATAAATACATAGGATTCCCAAGAAGATTATCATGAAAAAAGTTATCCAACTATTTGAAAATATGTGGTGTATAATATCATTTTCTGAACATATTAAACAAAATCTAGTAGTGAGTTTAATAACTTTTGTAATTTTGAAATAGTGGTGAGCATGATCTTTGGAGGTACACCTACAACAACTGTAATGTTATATAAAAATATCTGTGATTTCTATTGGTGACCATGTCATAGGCACTGCTGATGTCAGTTTGTTCTGCTGCTTACACCATAAGGAAAGGAACTGTGACATTTCAGTTACAAGTTGGTAGAAATAGAGATGTCATTTTTTTTCTACCTAAATTAATAGACTTCTGAATTCTACCTGTGGATTCTAGGTTAAAAACTCTTACTGTAGATAAAGTCAACGATCCAAATAAATAAGAATACTGTAAAATTTGTATCTGCGTTATTTAAAAACCAAGATTCATTCATGAAATTCAAATGTTACTGTGTAATCAACAAAAAGATAATTAATGTCAAAAGAATGATAGATGACTTAGACTGAACTATTATCTGTCTTGTTATGGGAAGATTAATTCAGTGTAGAAGACTATTTTGGTAGTCCCTTCCTATTCAAGTGCGATGAACATATAATATTACTATCCTTTTAATAAGAGGACTAATGGGATTCAAATTTTATCTAAATATTCTAATCACTCTAATTCCAACTAAAGGTTATAAACATACATAATTTACTTTCTGGTTAGATTTATTCAAACAGTTCTCAGAAGAGACAAGCCTGTTGAGGCCACCATCTGCTCTGGGTATTCTCAGGCAGATAATCGTGTTCAGTTGTAAAGGAAAAAAAAAAAAACCCAAAAGCTAGAAATAGATTACAGAAGAGAATGTCTGAGGGCAAAATGCAAGGAGAGGGTTGTATTTTCTAGCTT
Organism: Macaca thibetana thibetana; assembly: GCF_024542745.1. Lineage (NCBI taxonomy): Eukaryota > Metazoa > Chordata > Mammalia > Primates > Cercopithecidae > Macaca > Macaca thibetana. The sequence goes on from NC_065598.1 coordinate 135,336,309, forward strand.
ATTGGAAATAAAACCTTCCTCCTCATAATCTGTAGATATTTGCTATTATTATAGCTTTGAATAGATACCATGTTTACATGGTTAAAAAGTCAAAGCAGTATAATAAGGAACCCACATAAAAATCTTATTCTAACCCATAGTACAATTCACCCCACCCCATCCCCTATAGACTGTGATTCTTTATGGAAATGCAATAAAATATGTATGTGTATATACAGTGTATCACACTTGCACACTGTGTGATACATATATCACACAAACAGTGACATACTATGTATACTGATTTGTACCATGTGCTTTCCACTTAGTGGTAATATTGGATATCTTTCTATATCAATGTAGTAGGAGTGTCCACATGCTCTTTTACAGCTGACGAGCATCCTCCAGTGGGAATGTACATGCCATAATGCATTTCACACCTTTTTTTTTTTTTTTTTGGTCCAGGCTGAAGTACAATGGCGCAATCTCGACTCACCGCAACCTCTGCCTCCAGGGTTCAAGTGATTCTCCTGCCTCAGCCTCCCGAGTAGCTGGGATCTCAGGCATGTGCCACCCAGCCTGGCTAATTTTGTATTTTTTAGTAGAGGCAGAGTTTCTCCATGTTGGTCAGGCTGGTCCCGAACTCCCGACCTCAGGTGATCCGCCCACCTCAGCCCCCCCAAAGTGCTGGGATTACAGGCGTGAGCCACTGCGCCTGGCCGATAGGCTATTTTTAAACTTTTACTTATTTTATTTAGAAGTAGTATTGGTTCAGACTTCTTTGGTTTTAAATGACAGAACTCAGCTTAAACTAGATTAAAAAATGGGATTTGTTAGAAAAAGACTTGAATAATTTGCATCATCAGGAAGAACTGCAGGAACTAGGGAAGTTCTGTGAACCTCAGGGCCTGGAACTGGGGTCTAGACATGCTAGAATACTCTCTTTCACTCTCTCTGTCTCTTACACTTTTCCCTGTCAGGGTGTTTGGCGACTATGGGGCCACATCCTTACAGAGGCAGGCCCTAGAGGAAAACAGATCTTCCCCTACTGCTCTACCAGAAAAACCCCAGGGAAGATCTTGAGTTGACTTGGATCATATGGACATCTGATGTTGTTTGGATATTTGTACCCTCCACAGCTCATGATGAAATTTGATCTCCAGTGTTGGAGGTCGGGCCTCGTGGGAAGTGTTTGGGTCATGGAGGTGGATCCCTCATGAGTGGCTTGGTGCCCTCTCATAGTAATGAGTGACTTCTCACTCTATTGTATGTTCACCTGAGAGCTGGTTGTTTGAAAGAGTGGTTGTTTAAAAAAGCTGGTTGCATAAAAGAGAGCCGGTTGTTTAAAAAAAGCACTCCTCCCCCTTGCTCTCTTTCCTTCTCTCTTGCCATGTGGCTGGCTCCCCTTTCCCTTATGCCATGAGTGGAAGCTCCTTAAAGCCCTCACCAGAAGCAGGTGCTGGCAACATGCTTCTTGTTCAGCCTGCAGAACTGTGAACCAAACAAACTTTTTTTCTTTATAAATTACCCAGCCTCAGGTGTTCCTTTATAGCCACACAAAACAGACAAGGACAACATCTCTTGACCAATCACCATGGCCAGGGGGATAGATTACTTAATATAATTCAGTATTTGTCACATGTACCACCCTTGGAATCAGAGGTAGGATGTATTACCTAGAAGAAAAAGAGAAGCATAAGACAAATAAGACTGCAGCCACCACAGCTGTGATTGTCAAGCTTGGGTAACCCTTGGTCCTATTTAAAGGGCAGAACATCTAAGGGACTGCCATCCCTCTGATTTAAATTAGGTTTATTATAATATTACTTACATATGGAAAAATCTAACATGTGTAAGAGCTCCTAGCTCTTAATACAACAATAAAAGGAAAGTCAATTCACAAATTAAATAGAAATAAATCCATAAAACCAATAACATTGAAATAATCACCATTGATATGATGTGATGATTGATGTTATTTTGCAGACATTAATATAGGGCTTGCAACTGAATATGACACAGATTTCTTTTGAATTATTTGATATGCTTATACTACTAAGTGATAACTCAGTCTCTTTATTTTTTTCCCATTCCAACTACTATGAAATCTTTGCTGTTACAACAAACATCTGGCCTTTGCTTCTTTTCTTTACCCATTAGCTCAGTACAATTCAAGTATCACTGCTTGGAATCTCCTTGATCTTAAATAAATAGGAGACTCAAGCCCAGGAATCCTATGTCAATTCTCTGTTATAAGGTGGCCATCCGGATGATTTGTAACATGCCTACCTAAAGGTCTTTTTAGATAAACATCAGAATGAGAACACAAAATTTAAATATTCGCATAGAAAACTCATATCCTCCTAGGATTATTTCCGGAAGTCCCAGTGGGGCAAACAGTGGACTTTAGTATAATGTTTCCAGGACTATTTTAGGTGCAAAACTAAAGGTTTGATTACACAGAGAAAGAGAGCTTGATCTAAGACAAAAATAGGCATTCCTGTAAAATTAGAAGACTTGCCCAGCAAGTGAGAAAAATCTGTACTCAGGTACTTTAGGGAGCTTGGAAGTCCTGCCACCCTCAGAAATCAGCTTAGTGCGTGGAACAGTTGAGCTGGCCTGCATCAAAAAGGTCCTCTTACTCAGAGTGTGGAGAACTTTAAAAACAAACAAAAGAAGACGTGAAAGGACTGGAAAATAGGTGTATATTTTTTAAAAATGAAATGAATTGGTGTTAATCAGATTGAGGATGAAAAGAAAGAAGCAGAGTCAAATATATGAATCAGGATAATCAGTTCATCTCTGTAGGAGGAAGAGAAAATAAGCAACCTTCACTTGCAGGTAAATTACGAATGAGTAAATAATGCATGACAATTAGAACGTGTGTCAATGGAAGAAAATGGAATTCTTTTGCCTACAGGTAAAAAGCAGTCATCTGTTTATGTGTGGAAGCAAGGCAATAAATCGAAGAATCTTGAAGCACTACTTTTAAGCATAATGGTAGTGTCTATGGCGCTCACTAAGGGTTGAGGTAAACTGGAAATGAACTATAGGTACCTTTGGGGAATTGAATCAGTAGACAGAACTTAAGAAAAGATGAACATCTTTTCCCCAAATCTATTTTAACTGGTGGAAGATTTATATTACAGATGTGTTCATGGAAGAAATGGTTGGACCTCTTAGAAGAAAGAGAACGATGAATTCTGCTATTTTGTCTACTCTTAGAAGAAACTGACAAGTTTTGTGTGTTCACTTAGTTAAATGAATTGTCTGGGATTAATCTTATTGCATTGTAGCTGCAAGACACACAATCTGACATTTTATCTGTTTGGAGATTTTTCTCCAAAATCAACCCCTGTCCATATACCTAGGATGACCTTGTTTTCTGAACCAGAAATGTAACACATGGTTTGAGAAGAACACAGTTGGGAATAGTGGTGTGGATATTTATATTTATTCATTCAACAAATATTCACTCATTGTGCACCTACTATGTGCCAGGAACTGTTTTAGCTACTTGGAAAATGGGAATGAATCAAACCTGTGAAGATCCCTGCCTTCATGGAACTTACATTTACTGTGAGGGGATGGAGAGTAAACAATGGATATTTTTAAAGTAAGTAAATTGTATAATATGTTAGAAGGCAATGAATGCTACTGAAAAAAGAAAAAGAAAGCCAGACAAGGTGATGAGGCATGCTGTCGTGGGGCAAGAAAGCAGATTGCAAGATTAAGCAGAGTGGTTAGCATAGGCCTCTCTCTCAGAGAGTGAGTTTTGAATAAAGACTTAAAAGAAATGAGGAAAGCAGCCAGGTGCCTATGGGTCGGGGAGGGGGGTGAGTGTCACAAGCAGGGGGGACAGCCAATGGAAAGACTGTGAGAAAGAACAGCAGGAGGACAGTGTGATCAGAGGGGAAGGAATGAGATACAGAGTAGAAGAAGGGGAGAGGCAGATCATGAGGGCCTTGTAGATCACAGGAAGGCTTTGGCTGTTACTCTGAGGAAAATTGGAGTCACTGTTGTTTTGAGCAGAGGAATGTCAGCTGATTTCTGTTTAAGAAAGATTACTGTGGGCTTGGGCATGGTGGTTCATGACTGTAATCCCAGTGTTTCAGGAGGCCAAGACAGGAGGATTGCTTGAAGCCAGGAGTTAGAGACCAGCCTGAGCAAATAGCAAGACCTTGTCTCTACAAAAAAAAAAAAAAAAAAGGCAGATGTGGCAACATGTACCTATAGTCCCAGCTACTCAGAAGGCTGGGGTGGTAGGGTCTCTTGAGCCCAGGAGTTTGAAGGTACAGTAACCTATGGTCACGCCACTGCACTCCAGCCTGGAGTTAGATTCTGTCTCTTAAAAAACAAACAAAAAATGATTACTGTGGCTGCTGTATTCAGAATCACCTGAGAGCAAGTGGCATACATGGTTCCCATATCCATGAATTCAATTACCAGAGCTTAAATAACACTAGTCCCCCAAGAACACACTTCAAATCTTAGTTACCATCAAATATTAACTAATTGCATCAAGTACAGATTGGGTTGATCACTCAAAATTTTAAGTCCACAAATCACTACATAAATAACAGATGCACATCATGATCAGTGACTAATCATTTCTTTCAAAGTTTTTTCATGTCCGTTGGTGACTGTTCACTATTCACATTACTCAGTTCATGCACAGACAGCAAAGTGTGTACTTGTGTCATCTTGTCTCACAGTGATAAACTCATACGACATTTTATAAAAATAAATAATCAAAAAAGGGGAAATTGGCTAACAAAGATGCAAATACAGCAAAGAAATGAAAAATTATGATGCTGAAAATGACATTCAATCAAAAGTATATGGAGTTATAAAAGAAATAGCTGACCGTGGGACCATAGGAATGTCGACATTGGCACCATTCCAGAAACCCTAGAAATGCAGCCAGAGAAACTTAGTGAAGGTGAACAAAATTGACATAAATGAGAAAGTTGTAACAAAAAGGATAAAGATGTCCCAGAGGAAGTAACATCAGCAAACAACTTCACATTGAAGGAACTCTTGGAGATATTTCACACTATTAAAAGTACAAAACATAAAATGTTGGAAGCTGATCCAAACTTTAAAAGGAATATGACAGTTCATAGGCATAAAAATGATGCTCGCTGGGTATTTTAAGTTATAAAATGAGAAGAAGAAGGCAAGTACTATTCAAACTACCACTGATGAGTTTTTTATAAAGGAATAAAACATTTTAATGCTCAATGTTTCCAATGCTTTAAATTACACTGCACTAAAAAAAGTTAGTTTCACTAATTTGCTTCCCCATATTTGATCCAGTTTTACTAAGTTATTCGATCCCCCGTTTAGTACAGTGTAACATATATATTACATAAATATATTATATAAATTACACAACATATATAATATAAATTATGGATCAAAATAAATTAGCAAAATACATATAATACATAAAACTTATAAATTTGTAAATTTAATAAATTATATATATATTTGTGTTTTTTGAGACAGACTTTTCCTCTGTCATCTGGGCTGGAATACAGTGGTGCTATTATAGCTCACTGCAACCTCCACCTCCCTGGCTGAAGGGATCCTCCCACCTCAGCCTCCTGAGTAGCTGGGACTACAGGCTCATGCCACCACACTCAGCTAATTTTTGCATTGTTTTAGTAGAGACAAGGTCTCACTATGTTGCCCAGCCTGGTCTCGAAATCCTGGGTTGAAGCGATCTTCCTGCCTTGGCCTCCCAAAGTGTTGGGATTACAAGCATGAGTCACTGTGCTTGGTCATTCCCCTATATATAAATAATGGAATGAATAGTAAAGGAGTTTTTTTAATGTTTTGGTAAAAATTTTTAAAGGTGACCGAACAATGGCACTTTTCCCCATGATTAAGATGGCTTTGTACTGTTTGTTTTCATTTTCAGCATCCACACTACCCTGCAGTAAGGACTGCCTGTATTTGGTGATAATGACTAGATCTGGGTTTTGACCGTGGAAGTTAGTGGCTGTGGTGAAGTGGAGGTAGTCTTGTAGTTGAAGACCTTTTGGCCCTCCTTTTCAGTAGAAAAATCTAGAATCCATAACAACTGTTGGCAAAAAGAAAAAGACTGGAAGAAAAGGTGGCAACATGTCATCATGGTTACTTCTGGGTGCAGGAATTGCAGGAGATTGAAATGAAAAGAAGTTCATGTGAATCGTTAAAACAAAACAAAACAATAATCCACAGGCTCTGGGGCCAGACTGATGACTAACGGCATTAACTTTGAGTAAGTTCCCTAGTTTCTCTGTGCCCTGAGACCTCCTCTATGAAATATAGATAATAGTATTATCTATATGACCTCGTAGGTTTATCAAGATAGAACCGATTAATACTTATAAAACATTTATAAGTTTGGTATGTAGTAAGGGCTCAATAAATGTTAACTATTACAATTATTTTGACGTGTATACAGTTAAAAATAGAAGGTGTATTTTTTATTCATTCTCTACATTTCCACTCTTCAGGAATAATCATTGTTAACAATTTAATGGGTATCCATCCAGTTCTTTATTATGCAAACACACATACATATACATATATGTGTGCACAAATATATACACATACATATATGCATATATGCTTATATATGTGTATATACACACACATACGTATTTGAAATATAAATGGGGTCGTACAATGAACACTATTAAACAGCCTGCTCTATATATTTAGCAATATGTAAATATATCATTGACATCCTTGTAAGTCATAATGCAGATCTGCTTTTTTTTTTAATGGTGGCATTTGTGTTCCAGAGCATGTACTATATTTTATTTAACCATTTCCTTACTGATGAATACTTAGATTATTCTCAAATGTTTCACCTTTACAAATAATGCTGCAATGATTTTGACCTTCTGCATATTTTTAAACATTTATACGAGTGTTTTTGTAGGACAGATTTCTACAAGTGAAATTGTTGAGTCAAAAGGTGTGTGCATTTATAATATCTGCATATACTTCCAATTTCTCCTCCAAAGAAGTTGTACCAGTTTATCAATATATAAGCATGCCATTTCCCCTAGGGCTTCATGCACTCTGGATATTATCAATTTTTAAATATTTTCCTACCTATTAGGCAATGTGGTATCTATCTCTTTAGGGTTATAATTTGCATTTCTCTGATCACTATTGAGGTTGAGCATCTTTTCATATGTATATCGGTCATTTGCATTTCCTCTTCTGTGAATTGCTTGCTCAAGTCCTTTTCTGTGAGTGATTTTCTTTTTTATTTATACTTTTCTGTTTTTAAAAAGAAAGGGAAATATTTTGTATTTTTTAAGTAACCTTGCGATCTCTTCTTGATCAACCATATTAGCAGTGGAAAGCATTTACTCAATTCAAAAGAAAGGAAAAATTAAATTTATATTTCTTGCTATGAATTTCTTTTGGGGGGAAGGGGAACAGGAAACAATTTTAATTGCTTAATTCTGCTTTTCTCAATATAAAAATGACCCTCCTTTCATTCCCTGGGCCTTCATACTGGAAGACACTATTTGGTCATTTCAAATTCATCGTGGACTTCTGACACATTCTTCTAAGTTGCTCAAGTTTAAACTTTTAAAATTTAACTCAATAGTTAATAGTTTAAGAGTTTTTTTTAAAAGCCATTTTTGAGGTTGATACAGAAGGAAGTACAGGGCTGCACAGTTATTTCATATATTCAGACCCACTCTAACAACCCATTCTAACTGTTCAGGCAGAGGCAGATGTATTTTTTTCTCTCAGAATTCTTTCAGAATGACCTCATAATTGGGCTGCCCCTGTAGGCTCAGCATTGAAGAATAATGAGTTTTTGAACCGTGAGGAGGACATGTTTTGAAACAGAAGCAAATAGTGCAGATTATTTACAATGCTGTCATCAAGGGAATCTGTGCTACAATGGCTTGAAATGCTTCTGGGACTGAAGCTGGGTATGGCCATTGCGAAGAGTCCAGAGTGGCAGTGGCTGGCTTTTCCTAACTCTTCCTGATTCCATTTTTCCTTCACGTGGGTAACATGCTAATTGTTGAACAGCAGAGAGGCCAGCCCAAGCTGATTAACAGTCTGGCTTAGTGACAGTTTAGTTGAGTTCCATTTCTTCTAAAAGATACTTCAGTTGTTCAGGGAAAAAAAAAAAGGCATGGGGTAGGTATGTTTATGTTACCTTATTTTAAGGTAAACATAGGGGCATTTCTGTAGCCAAACACAGGAAGTATTAAAACTTTAGTAACCTGGTACCTCCTAGACCCTTTTCACTCATATATTGCATGAAAAGACATGCAGATGCTTTCTGACATTTTTACTCAGTGTCTTGACTATTAAATTCACCTTGAGCATTGTGTATGATGTTGGATCCACCAGAAAGCAAGTATTTACCTTTACCATAATTAGTATCAAAGAAATGTTATTAATATTTCAGGACACAAATTTAGATTACTAGAATCTGAAGCTTTAAAGGTCATCCAATCTAATCCCCCTCCCAGGCTTGAGTATGCCTGGGTCTTCCGTCCCCCACCCCCACCCCCCCAGCTCCCACCAAGTGGGGAGATACATCCTCAGTTCATCTAGAATCTCTCCAGTGATATGGAGATATGGAGATCACTGTTACATGAGACAGCCCAGTCCATTTTTAAATAGCTCAGAGAGGTAGAAAGTTTTGTTTTTTTACTGAACTGAATTTTTTCTGTCTTTAGATTCAACCCACTGAGCCAATGGGAGTCTAGTGGTGTCTCCCAGAACACGTCTAATCTCTGCTATACATCATAGACCTATAAATATTTGAAGATGGTTTTCTTCCCCCTCTTTCCTTAGCTCTACTACTGTTTCCACTCCAACAGTCAGATTAACTATTCCAGGCTTTTGTGACTTTTGTCATATCAAGCCCCTGGCTACTTCTGTAACCTAATCTTCTCCTCCCTGCCTGTGCTTCAGCCACATGACCTCCTTCTGTTCCTCAAATATGAAGTGCATATTCTCTTATATTTTCTTTTCCCACTGATGGAAATATTCTTCCCTCACCTAGCAGCAAGGTTTATTTCCTTACTTCATTTTGCTCAAATATCAACTCCTCAGAGAAACTTCTCTTGACCTCCCCCATCTCCAACACTATCCCTTTATCCTCATGTATGTTCTTCATAGTATACATCACTCCCTGAAAGATGATTATGTATCCGTTTTTGAGTTTGTATATCTCTCCAGCTAAATATAAGTATCATGAGGACCAGGGACATCTGTCTTGTTTAGCATATAGTAGGTGCTCAGTAAACATTTGTTGAACAAATCAATAGGATACGATTTTTAATTCCTTTACCATTCTGATGACTGTCTTGACTTTGTGCATATCTCTGTCAAAGTGCAGTGGCCAGAACTGAGAACAGAAACCTAGCTATGATCTAACCAGAGCAGAATAAAGCAAAATAACCACATTATTTAATCAATGAGTATATCCTATGTAGCAGGCACCATCCTATGTCATGGATATATGACAGTGAAGAAACTCAACATGGTCCCTGCCTCCAGAGAACTCATCTAATATCTTATAGACATTACTCCAGTATGATGAAATCTTAAGATCACATTTGCTCTTTTGGAGGTTATATCATACATCACACTGAAGAATTTACAGTCAATTAAGACTTTAAGCTTAATAGAATTTGGGGGCTCAATTCAAAATCATGTATTTATTCTAACTATTAAACTTCATTGAGTTAAATTTCATCCATCATTCTATTAATTCAAATTATTTGGGGATCCCAGTTCAGTCAATCTTAACCCTAGTCTTCCCAGCTTATGTCATATCTAAATTTAATAGGTGAGCCTTCTACATATGCAAGTCATCTATAAAACATTCACCAGGACAAAGATAAAGACAGACCTCTGTGACACACCACCAGAAGATTCCTTTCACCTTAACACCCAAGTCACAATACTTACAAATGCCTTGATGCTGTTCAGATTTTCTGCCTACCATGTTTTCATACTTACCAATTTGAAAACCCTGTTAAAGAAGGAGTTGAGGTTAGTCAGACATACCTCGTTCCTAGTGAATCCATGTTGGGTACCAAAGACTGTTTCTGGACCTGAGAAACCACTATAAATTCTGTTAGGTATTAGTACTTTAGTACTAAATTTTAGTTCTGTTTTAGTACTTTAGTATTTCATTTGATATATTTATTTGATCTTAACATCAAGCTATTTGATTTGTTATGTCCAGAATCTAACTTTTTGCCATTTTTGAAAATCAAAGTAAATATCCATTTCCTTGATTCTAGATCTTCTCCTATTTGCTCTGATTCCTCAAATTGTGCCATAATAGTATTCTTTCTCTCTTTTTTCTCTCTCCTTGTGTTCTTTTTTCTAAGCTTTCTTAGATGGGGGCAGAGTCACCTGGGTAATGAGCTTAAAACACATTTAGATAGCACCTATGTGTTCTCTTACACTCATCTCAATTTGAGGCTTCTGCTGCTTCTCACTAAGGTTTTCTCTAAACTTTTCTGTCTTAAGCTCATTGTCTTTTACAGAGAATGCAACTAATTTGGAGTTCTGGGGTTCTGCTTTTCTTGTCTTTCATCAGCAATACCCCTCCAGCCCGAAGCAGCACATCTCTCCCCTGACTTCTTTGTTCTTGCTCAGAAAAAAGTTAACAAAGCCCCATGCTTTTATCCTAGACATTGTCTCCTGATCTCAGCTCTTTGGAGACTTTCACCTTTCTGAAATTATTTACATCAGCTGGTGATCCTCTTTGGGTTTGTCTTTAGTCTCATTTCCTACCCACTCTCCTCACACTCTGGTTCAGCCACAAGCACCTCCTTGCTGTTCCTTAAAGATGCTAAGCCTATCCCCAAATCAGGGCATTTGCATTTGCTGAAATTTCACCCTGTAATACTCTACCCAGATATTTACAAGGTTTGCCCCTCACCTCATTCAGATATCTGCCCATCATCAGAGAGGCTATCCTTGACACTGTAGCTGAAACAGCAAAAACATATTTCCACCTCTGCTGGTCACTCTCTGCCCCTTTCCCTGCTTCATTTTTCTTCTCTACTATTATCACTATCTGATATATTTATTTGGCTACTGTTTGTCCCCTCTCACAAGTTGCACAAAAACAAGGATCTTTGTCTATTTTGTTTATTGCTACAACAGTGCCTGTCACATAATAGGTGCTCAATAAATATGTATTAAAAATTAGTGATGCTTAGGTATTTCTCTTAGAATATTGTTCCATGAGACCTACATATCATTTTTTCACCTTCAAGCTGACTTTGAAGACCCTAACGACAAATAATACTGCTATGAGAATATTGATTGAAAAGTGGCTGTAAATACCACTTACCACTTAGAATTTCTATGAACTGATCCAAGTGATGTGCAAAGTCAAGTTGAAGGTCTAGTACAGGGTGGTACAAGTGGGACTGCGGTATTCACTGGAATTTAGTGAGACAAATCTAAAGACTGCAGGCAGAAGAGGCTGTCTTATGTAAAAGGAGCATATCTGCTAGGTGAAGTCGTATGCCATATTAAATTGATATTCACTTAGATCGATAGGTGTTGACACAGAAAGAAGTCCATGATATTCTGTTACATTTAAAAGGCTGAAAATGGAACATGTGCAGTGTGTTTCCATTTGTATGCAATTGAGTATATACACACAGGTATCTGGAGGGATATATTAAAACATCAATATGGTTATCTCTAGATGGTGCATTTTATTTTAGATTTTAAAAAATTATTTTTGTTTCTGAGTTAATTTTCTGTTGAAACAATGGTGTGGATTATTTACTACCCTTTCCAAAAAGTATGGAGTTTTTTTTTTAAAGGGTTCACAGGAACCGGAAAAAGTGGTTGCCTCTGGAGAGTAACTGGAGAACTAATAAAGAAGAAGGGGCACTCACTTTTCACATAACTTGCCATTACACTGGTTGATTTTATACCACGTGCTTGTGTGTGTTTTTTTTTAATATACATGTGATTAGAAAGCTTTGAATTTGAGAATGCATGTTATGTATATTATACGTGGGATGTTAAAGGTCACCTGACCAGAAAGCAGCTGAAAGGTATTAAAATTGTGATGACAATTTCTGGAACCTAGAGAGAACAACTAGAGAGACTGTGAATCTAGAATTAATTCTGACTAACTGGGGGAGTGGTTCAGAAAGTGGAAGTGATGAAAATGTAACAAGAGAATGAAGAACCACAAAGTCTTTGACCACCAGAAAGGGTGATATGGTCTGGCTGTGTCCCCACCCAAATCTCATCTTGAATTGTAGTTCCCATAATCACCATGTGTTGTGGGAGGGACTGGGTAATTGAATCATGGAGGCAGTTACCCCCATGCTGCTGTTCTTATGATAGTGAGTGAGTTCTCACGAGACATGATGGTTTTAAAAGGGGCTTTTCCCCCTTTTGCTCAGCACTTCTCCTTCCTGCTGCCACTTGAAGAAAGACCTGTTTGATTCCCCTTCCATCATTATTGTAAGTTTCCTGAGACCTCCCCAACCATGTGGAACTGTGAGTCAATGAAACCTCTTTCCTTTATAAATTACTCAGTCTCAGATAGTCCTTATAGTAGCCTGAGAACAGACTAAGACAAGGGGTATTGGTGAGGTCTAATGTCCAAGTTCATAGCACGACTCTACAAGAGAAGATAATTCAAGAGGGTTGGGAAGCTCTCTAAAATGACACTCTGGCTACAACTACAAATTATCTATATAGAAGAAAATGTAGAGAGGTTCTTAAGGAAACCAGATAATTTGTATAGGGAAGTCTCAAAACTCAGATTTTTAAACATTAATTTTTTAATAAAAAAGGGGCTTATATTTTACTGGGTAGGGAAGACAGTAACCAAAGAATATGTTGGATTATTATAATTATTATAATTGATAAAGAAGAAAACCAAGGCAGAGTAAGGGGGCAGAGACTGACCAACAGGAGTGCATGTTAGTGTGTGCTCTTTCTGCTATAGTGGTGAGCATGGCCTTTTTGATGAGGATAAATTAGGAAGAGATCTGAATTAAATGAGAGGGCAAGGCCTGCACATATCTGGTAAAGAGCATTCCAGGTGGAGAGTTCAGAACATTTAAAGGTGCTGATATAGGAATACGCTTGGTGTGTTTAAGGAACCACAAGAAAGTGAATGGAGCTAGATCAAAGTGCTGGGACAGTAGTAGGGATGATCTCAGAGGAGTAGAAGGGAGCCAGATCACACAGGGCCTTGTAGGCCATGACAAGAACGTTTAATTATATTCTGAGATGGGTTAGCACTGAAAGGTTTTGAGCAGAGGAGTGGTATGATCTGACAAGAATGGAAGGAAGGGGGAGCATTTTAGAGGCTACTCTATTAATATAGGCAAGAGATGTTAGTGGCTTGGACTGAAGTCCCAATGATAGGGCTGGGGGACAGAGTTACTTTTCAGATATATGTTGAAGACAGAGTCAATGTGATTTTTAATGGGGGTAGATATAATATGCTAAAAAAAAAGAGAGAGATAAAAGTCCAAGATAAGTCCAAGATACTTGGTCCGAGCAACTAGATAAACAGTGATTGCATTTATTGAGATTGGAACGTTTGAAGGATGATCAAGTTTTGGGAGATGGGAATCTAAAATGTGTTTTAGACATACTGAGTTTAAGATATCTATTCAAGTGGAGATGTTGAGTTGAAGATACATTCATGAGTGTGGAATGTAGGGAGTGGTCTTTGCTAGAGATGTAAATTTAGGAGTTCTCAGCATATACATTTTTGTGTGTGTGTTTTTGAGACAGAGTCTCGCCCAGGTTGGAGTGCAATGGCACGATCTCAGTTCACTGCAACCTCCGCCTCCCAGATTCAAGCGATTCTCCTGCCTCAGCCTCCTTAGTAGCTGGGATTATAGGCGCCCGCTACCAGGCCCGGCTAATTTTTCAGTGTATACATAATATTTAAAGCTAAGGGACTGGAGAAGCAAGTGGACAGGGCTGCTAATTAAGCTTTTCTTACCATCACCATCCCCCTTCCTTTTCCCTACCTGCACTATACCTGGCCACAGGGATAATTTATCGCTTGGACATATTTCATGTACCTTTTCAATGTGTTCTGCTCGGCTCTTTTGACCTTCAGATGACAAAAATCAAAGGGAATGTGGTCAGCATAGAGAGTAGGAATTGAACAGAGGAAAAATAAGCAGCCACTTTCATGAGATGAATTCTGGGGTCCTGAGAAAATCTATTACTCCCAATTTGTGGTAGCTTCCTTAGCTGCTGGCAGAATCCTCTGATCATTCCCGCCCCACCCCACCCCCCCCTTTTTTTTTTTTTTTTTTTTTTTTTTTGTGATGGAGTTTTGTTCTTGTAGCCCAGGCTGAAGTGCAATGGTGTAGTCTTGGCTCACTGCAACCTCTGCCTCCCGGGTTCAAGTGATTCTCCTGCCTCAGCCTCCTGAGTAGCTGGGATTACAGGCATGCACGACCACACCCGGCTAATTTTGTGTTTTTAGTAGAGACAGGGTTTCACCATGTTGGTCAGGCTGGTCTTGAACTCTTGACCTCAGGTGATCCACCTGCCTTAGCCTCCCAAAGTGCTGGGATTAGAGGTGTGAGCCCCTGCGCCTGGCCTTATTTTTATTTTTATTTTTTTTTGAGACTGAGTCTCACTCTGCTGCGCAGGCTGGAGTGCAGTGGTGTGATCTGCTCACTGCAACCTCTGCCTCCCAGATTCAAGCAATTCTCCTGCCTCAGCCTCCTGAGTAGCTGGAATTTCAGGCACGTGCTACCACTGCTGGCTAATTTGTATAATTTTTTTTTTAGTAGAGATGGGTTTTCACCGTGTTGGCCAGGCTGATCTCAAACTCCTGACCTCAGGTGATGTGCTTGCCTCAGCCTCCCAAAGTGCTGGGCCTATAGGCGTGAGCCACCACACTCGGCCTTCTGATCATTTCTTTAGCTAATCTGGAAGTGGACAACTTTTGTTGTTGTTGAACATTCATAACTTCTAGAGGGGAAATTTTGCAGGCCGCTACACACACACACACACACACACACACACACACAAACACCTTAAAGAAAATAAACTATTCAACTAATCTACTTTTAAATTGAGGAAACATTGATGGTTAACTACAGAAAGTATTAAAATTATGTTTCACTATCATATAATAGCTGGTTGTAGAGGGGAGAGAGGGGAAAGAAGGAACGGGGATGTCCGTGTTTCCCTGCCCCCGCCCCACCCCCTGCTCCCCACAGACACAGCAGAAGAAAAGGTGAAGAAGTCATGTTGTATTCCTATTTTATACAGTGTAGTGTGCTAGGCCTTGTACATTAATTAGGTCAATAATCCTCACAACAATTCTATCATTGGACCCAGTTTACAGATGAGGAAGTTAAGGCTTGAAGAGTTTAAGTCACTTGCCCAAATTATCATATCTAGGTAGCAAGTGGCAGAGCCAGTAATCCAGCCCGGGGTTCCCCTAGACTTTAAAGCCCATGTGCTGCCGAACAAGGTAGAGACGTGCAGGAGGTGATAGTGTTCATCAGAGGCCACATCCTGGGGCTCTGGGATTCACAGTATTTATTGCTTGTTACCCCCCTCTTTGAAATGCTAATTAGCTATTGTTCCCTGCTTGTTAAGTGCTTTCATCCTTAAAGCTTTACAGGTTTTTTCTTTTTTCTTCTTTTACTAAATGAGGCAACCATCATTTCCCACAAAGCTGCAAACTATTTTCTACCCTTAGGCCAAATAAGCAGAGTCATCCCAGGTTTAGGTGAAGCCCAGCCCAAGGACCTTATCTGACCCCCCATTCTCCCAATGGGAAAGGTTTGAATTCCCATTAAAATGCAGATGCCTCTAAAAGGAGTTAACATTAGCACTGTCAGGTCTCTGCAGTCCGAGGGTATATGATTCTATGACCTTTTCCAAGGACAGGTTTGAATGGAGATGAAGTCATATTTGCAAAAGAACCCTGGAAAGTGAGCTGGCCCCAGCCAGGAGAGCACATGTACACACCTCCCCCATCTCCTCACACACCAGGTGGATTTAAGGCCGTTTAAGAGGAGGTGGCTTCAATTTAGCAATAAGAAGCCAGTGTCATCGCTTACAAACTGTGTGACTATTTGGCCAGTGGTTGGGAATCAGGGAGTCAGGACGGGATCTGTGTCCTGAAGGGTAAAGCAGAACTGTTCATTCTAGGTTTTGTTGGGCCTGAAGGAGTTTCTTTCTACCAATTAACTGCATTAAAGTGGAACTTGGGCTTCCAAGACAATGCAGGGGCCCCATCTACGTTCAGCCAGAATAGTCTAAAGTCTTAATGGCATTTTTTCCCCTTCTCAGGTTGTTAGAATAAAACAGTGTGTCATATTTATCCCTTCTTCTGCCCGGAAAGCTCTACTGATGTTCTCAGTTGAAATTAATTTTCCCCTTCCCATATTCCCGTAGCCTTTTGCTTGCACTTCTATTCCAGCGTTTCCCAGTGTCATCCTTATTAGTGTTATTTATGTGCACGTCTGTCTCCTCTTCCAGATCATGAGCTCCTGGAGGGCAGAAACTGCAGTTTATTCATCTCTATCCCCCATGGGCTGCACACAGGGCCCCGCACATCGTAAGCACTCAATAACTGCTTGTTGAATTGAATTATTACTCTCCACTGCTGTTGTTGTGATTGGCATTCATTCATTTAGTCCATTTGCCCCTTAAAAATCTCCTGCCAAGACTCAAAAGTAAAGATGCACCAAGTACAAAGAGACGCGTTTTTAACAGTTGATGTTTTTTACTTGTTTCATTTAAAATGGACCCAAATGAAAAGAAATGTTTTCTTAGGTCTTGCCGGCTAGACAGAAAAGGTTATCAGCAGATTAAGAGGAGTGTTCTCAAACAGCATCAAGTGTCTTTCAGTGTGCCCAATGGGTGAGGAGCTTTGTGTGGCCGTAAAAGCTGGCTTAAAGGCTACTTGGATTCATTCTGACATATGTCATATTTTCAAGAGAGGTGTTGAAAGCAGAGTCAAACAAACAGCCAGTCAAAGTGCCGCTCCGCGCACTGGAATTGGCATTACATGAAAGCGTTAGTGAGCACCTCGGTGAACAGGGTTGCCCCCAGGTCTTCCCCGGGAGCTACTTGAAAAGTTGAGAAGTGTACTGGGGGTTCTCATCACATAGTCACATTCCCTCCATTCCACGCCATGTAGCTGGCCTCACGGACACTTTGTAGCGACTACATTCTAGCTGTCAGGTTGTACTTATCTTCAGTGCATTGATGCTATCAGTTGAAAACAGCACATCTTTATAGACGGACACATTTTAGGAAACTCCACGGCATGTGAAGTACAGATTCCCCTTGCTGTTACTGACATAATTGAACATGGAAAGAGGAGACCTACTGTCGGCAGCACCAAAGGCAAGGAAGGGTTAAGGCAGGCAGGCAAGTTGTGAATATTTACTGTGCACCTACTATGTTCCTGGTCCTGGGCTGGTGGTAACCGCAACAGAGAGTATTAGTCCTTGTGGAACATGGAGCGGGGGGAGGGGGAGGTAGAGAAGGGACAGGGCAGAGACAGGCATTTAAAAAGTAATTCTATAAATCATGAACTAATTCCACATATAACAAGAACTCTTGACAGAGATACTAAGAGAGTTTGTAAGAGAAAAGTCAGACCAAATTTACAGGGTCAGGGTAGGTTCCTCTGAGGGAATATGCTTTCAATAGAGGCCTGAAGCATGAGTAGGAATTAACCAGGTGAAATACATGCATGCACGTTGGAGGGGGTAGTATTTAGGGAAATGGGACAGCATTTTCAACAGCACTGCAGTAGACAAGATCATTGCACATTGGAGGATTCGGAAGAAGGCCATATGCTTGCAGCATGGGAGGTGAAGTGAAGTGCTACAGGTGTAAGAGGTGAATTTAGGCCGGGCGCGGTGGCTCAAGCCTGTAATCCTAGCACTTTGGGAGGCCGAGACGGGCGGATCACGAGGTTAGGAGATCGAGACCATCCTGGCTAACACGGTGAAACCCCGTCTCTACTTAAAAAATACAAAAAAAGCTAGCCGGGCAAGGTGGCGGGCGCCTGTAGTCCCAGCTACTCCGGAGGCTGAGGCGGGAGAATGGCGTAAACCTGGGAGGCGGAGCTTGCAGTGAGCTGAGATCCGGCCACTGCACTCCAGCCTGGGCGACAGAGCCAGACTCCGTCTCAAAAAAAAAAAAAAAAAAAAAAAAAAAAAAGAGGTGAATTTAGAGAAGTCAGCTGGATTGTGTAGGGCTTCACATCTGGTATTTGTTTTTAATATTGAGGAGTTAGGGAGGAACAAAGAAATAGCTTTCAAATGCTATTCAGCAGGAATGGAAGAGGCAAAGGAATGAACTGCTGATACATGCTACAGCATGGATGAACCGCAAAAATATTATACTAAGTGAAGGAAACCAGTCACAAAATACCCAATATTGTTTGAGTCCACTGATATGAAATGTCCAGAAATGGCAATGCACATTAGTGGTTGCTCGGGAGTGGGAATCGGGAATGGAAGAAAATGGGCATAAGACATATTTTGGGGGTGATTAATTCCATTATAAAAAATTGAATTATGGGAATGATTGTACAACACTGTAAACCTATTTAAAAATCATTGAGGTATATACTTAAAAATAAATCAATTGAAAGTTAAAAAATAAGAAATGAACTTTCTGCTCTCCGGTGTAAGGAATGTGAGACGAGTCAGATAAGGAGAAGAAGCCTTCTTCCCATGCAGCCTAAACCACCCCAAGGGCTGTGCAGGTCTCAGACCCCACTCTTAGTCTCTATGGGCAAAGAAGGCTAGAAGGAAATCTGTTGATTTCCTTGGTACCTTTAGCTCCATGTGGAGAGTGGGCACAAGCAGACCATATCTTCGGAACTATGAATTGGGCGCAAAATAGGGGTGGTTAGTTACCCAAAAGATAGCTGTCATTTTTGTAGATAGGTAAACAGAAGTGTCCATGATCGGTCATTAGAAGAGAGTGATTAGAGCTCAGTGAACACCTCTGCTTTCCAGAAGGTGCACTCTCACGTTGGTTCCTGGCCAGAGAGCCAAAGGAAGCTGGGCCATGATAAGAATTACAAGCTAACTGCCCATCCAGGAGTTAGGGGGACAGTGCCATCATTTATGAACCTCTATGGTCCCTTGGCCTCTTCTGAGGGCAGCCTCCATCTATTAAATTTCAACAGTTTTCATAATAGTCACCTAATTAGGGGATTGAGAGTAAAATCAGGGGGAAATCTGTGCCTCATTCACTGGAAAGCAGTGACTTTCCTGTACTTTGGATGAGAGACAAAAGATCATAACTGAGTTTCTGCCCTTCCCAAGGGAACAGTTTGTAATAGCCTAAAGCAATCAAGCAGAAAAATGAATTGGCTTTCCCACTCTGCAGTCCTAGGGGAAAGTATTATAAAAGGTCACCAAATTGCTATATTTATGTAATTATATCCAACACTTTGATCAATTTGATGAGGACAGCATTCTCGGTTGCCTTTGAGATCTGTAAACCAACTCTCTCTTCTCTTGCTTTGCTGACTTTCTAGCTGATGTTCATGAGTAACATCAAAGGCTTGCTGTTGATGAGAGCCCCTATCTTGCTTTCATACCAACAGAATTGCCCATGGAAATAATAAAATGACAAGAGTAAAATTGAAGGAAGTGATAGGAACACAGAGGGATGGCTTCAAATGAGTGAGTTTCTGAATTACAGGCACTCTGTAACCAGTCTGCTACTTGGGGAAGATTTTCCATGTGCTGTTTGATGAAATCAATGTTCACTTGAAGAAATAGACTTTCTGCTCCTCTAAGTTCTCTTTGCTGTTAAGTTAGCAATGAATGCCACCAAAAAGGGTATGACTGGACAAGACCAGACAAGACCACCATCTGTTCCCAATGGAAGGTTGCGCAAACAGTCTCGGTTCTGCCACTGAGACACTCTCTGTGTAACTTTGTCTTAATTGACTTCTAGGAGCTGTGTTCTCTCTTCCCCCAGCCCACATTCTGCTTAGAACATAAGTAACTGCACTTTTGTATTTCTTGGTCTCTCCTTCTGGTCTTCCTTCTAACCATCAGGAGGATGCCAAAGAAAGAGCGCTCATCACACTTGCAGTGACTACCAAAAGTTACGAGTCAGAACTTGGCAGAAGATGAACCACTTACTGGTATGATGACCTTGGGCAAGTTACTAAAACTCTGTACACCTTCATTTCTTCATTTCCAAAATTAGGATAATAGAAACAACCTCACAGGATTGTTGTGAGATTAAAAGTAGTTTGAAACCTGTAAGGTACTTAAAACATTGCCTATATCACAGTAATCGTACATTCTTCATTAAAGCAACCACTGGATTGAATACCTAGTATGTGTAGAAAGTGCTGTGGGGCATATGGTACATTATGTGGAGATTATACGAGTGTATGAAAGGCAACATAGTATAGTGGAAAGAACGTGAACTTGGACTCAGAAATCTGGTTTAAATCACCACTCTGACTCTTGCTGTGTGACCTCAAGCAGATAACCCAAACTCTCTGATTCTGTTTCCCCATCTGTAGCATGGGGTCGATGACAACTTACATGGTTTGGCTGATAGTTAAATAACATAATGCACATGAGAGGTTCACAAATCTACAGGCGGAACACCTATAGCCTAGTACATGAGGGAAGAATAAATGTAAGACTGATTTTTCTTAGGCATGAACCATGAACCTCTCACCAAATGCACCTTCATACCAGGAAAAAGACAATTTCAAAGCTGCCTGTGTTTTCAACCATTATGTTACTCTGTTTTACTTTTAAGTTTTCCTGCTCCCTTATTTATAGATGGAGACACTGAGGCATAGGAATACTGTTGAAAAGAAATGGCAGGCAAGGATGTGACACTATCAATTCCCATCCTCTCTAATCTTGCCTCTTTGTTTCAAATAAACTGAAATTAAAAGTGAATTATTATCACTTAATTCACAAAAATGCCATGGCATGCATTTTCTCTCCCTACACTGAATCTGAAATAGTAGACTTCATTCAATTTTTTTTTTTTTTATGTTTATCTTCTGTCTACTTGTAGTTTATTGGAAGCTTTTGGGAGTGCCCTAGTTTCTCCCTTTCATGAGGGGCTTGGATAATGAGACTCTAGAAGGTACCTGCCAGCTCTGACATTATGCGTTTACAGGGATGTCTCGAATTTTCAAGAATGCATGCAATGGTGTTTCCTTAGTAAATGTCCTTGTAAAAGAAGGTTATGTCCACCTTTCTTTGTATAATCCCATCGGATACTTTGGGAAATCACTAGGAATAATTAACGCGTTCTGGATGACGCGTGCTTAGCTAATTGGGCTGAAAGCCAGGGTTGGTTAGCAAGTTGGCTGAGTGCCAAGTAGCAGGTGTCTGCATGGAGTCAGCACTGATTCTTTATTCAAAGAAGGGAGGAAGACCTATGCATGTTTTGTTTTTGAGCAAGTTTGTCTCGATTTTACCCCACTCCCACACTCATTTAAAAATGGTGAGATTAAAAAAAAGTTTATTAGCACTAAAACAAAGATTATTTCTTTTACTATAGTTTTGTTTCTTTTCACCGTTTTCAGTCTGGATTTTAAGAGGTCACTACATGTTCCTACCGGTCTTTAATTACCTTATATTTTGATTGGGGGCATACAACCAAGATTATTTTATGAAGTTTTGCTTCGAGGCAAGTTGAATTGGGGCTCTTTGCACAGAGATGACTTTTCTTAATGTACTCCCAATTGCTTAATGTTTTGCATTTCCAAGTTAGTCTATCATTTTTAGCTTTGGGCTAATTTGTAGCATAGTTCTTCAAGCAACACATTTAAATTATTCACTTTCCTCCTTCCAAGTATAAAATTTCTATTCATCAGAAGCCTTCCAAGGGAAAGTTAAGAACATTCAGTGATGGGCACATGGGTATTTAAGCAGGATTTCTGGATCTTGTAAGTGGGGAACAACATTCCCTACATACCACTGATAAATAAGCATCTTGGGATATGCATTCAAATCACTGCCCTCAGGGGTCATTTGGATAAACACATGCTTGAGTTTATGGAGGTAGGATTTCCCTTGGCCTGAAAGAAAAACTGGGCTAGAGAAACTTTTCCATGAATTTTAGGAATTTTGCTGCAAATAATAGAATCCCACTTGAGCTAGCATTATAAAGATTCTAGAAGTCTCACAGAACTCTAGGGTAGGATGTGAAAACCCACCAGGAAGCAAGGCAGCCATTGTCTGTCTTTTTCTCTCTGGTCTCTCACCTCTGCATCTTCTAGCAGCATGTCTTCTTCAATCTCTACTTGCAGAAGGGTTTTCTTAACATTCTCTCTTTGTCTATTGAAAATGTCCCCCAGTGTTTAGAAGTCCCTGGGCTCTTTTGTGAAAAGAAATGTTGTAATTTTAGAAAGGCTGTTGGTGACATTGATTGCTTTTTTAGCAAGAAAACAAAGGGAGAGTAGTGGATGATCTCTTCCCACTCTTCTAACTCTGACTTCTTATGATCCTGTAGGGATCTGAATGTATCTTAGAAAATAGTCTAGCTATTAAGTAACATTTGTCTTCAAGTATACAATTTTATCAATTTGTTAGACATCTCAGATCACATTGGGCAGTAGTTGTGAATGAAACCACTCCTCTGTCAGCAGGATAGAAAATTTGTGGTACATGGGAAGCACCACAGCTCTCTCTCCCCCAGCACCTGACAGACACCCATGGCCATGGCTTTCTTCCCTGATGCTCCCAGAGCTGGCCTCAAAATCCTTCTCAGAACCAACTGGATAAACGAAATGTGGTCTATGCATACAACGAAATATTATTCAGAAACAATAAGGAATGAAGTACTGTTACATGATACGACATGGATGAAATTTGCAAACATGATGCTAAGTAAAAGAAACCAGGCAGAAAAGACCACATATTATATGACTCCATCTATGTAAAATGTCCAAAATGGGAAAATCCGTAGAGGCAGAAAGGGCTCTGGTGGTTGCCAGGAGCTAGGGGGAGGGGATAATGGGAGGGACTGCTTAATACATATGAGGTTTCTTTTTGGGGGTGATAAAAATATCTTGGAACTACATTGCAGTGATAGGTTGCATAATCTGTGAATATATGAAAGCCATTCAATTGTACACCTTAAAAGGGTGAATTTTATGGTATGTGAATTTTACCTCAATTAAAAAAGAATCCTTCTTAGCACAGCATTCCAGGGAACCACCACTAGTGGAATTAGCGTGTGTCATAAAATCTGAAGTTTTGCTATTTAGCTTTTTAAGTCCACCTGTGCATGGGCTGAGATCCCTTCCGGCTATGCACTACACAATTACAGACCTTTGGGTTTTTTCTTCTACTGGCATGTTATACCCTTTCCCCTCTCTATTTATTTTCTATGCCTCCAGCACCAGTGGAACATTCTCTGTGAAGCCTTTTTTCCTTACTCTCTACACCTCTACCTTCGCCCCAGAACAACTAAATTACCTATTCTCTACACACCAACAGCACTTTGTGTATCACTCTAGCCCAGTCCATATCACACTGTATTGTAATTGTGTACTTATTGCTCAGAATTTCCTTCTCGACGGCCTTCCTCATCTTTGTACCTGCAACCCCTCTACAGAGCCTGGTCCAGAGCAGTCTCCCTCAGAAAATAAATAAATAAATACAATATGGTCCCAGCCCTCAGGATAACTACAGATTATTAGGAGACAAATACTCAATTAAAAAGCATGTACCCAAAATTAGACGCTTGGATATGTGGGCCCTGGAGAAGAAAATGATTGAAGGGGCATCACAGAGAAAGTGACATTTGAGCCTGGCTTTCACATAAGGGAATAAGATTTCTCCAGCTAGAAAGACTATGTGCAGTGCTGGAGTATGAGGAGGTAACTTCTAACATTCTAGGTGAGGAAATAACAGCTGCTGGGACAAGCATGCCAAAGTGCATGGCACATCCTACGGCTCCAAAAATAGGCTACTTATGACTGGCAACCAAAGAGAGAGGTCAGGATCAGGGCATGAAAAGCTTTTGTTACCATATGCAAAGGTTTAGACCTCTTTCTGTGGGCAGTCAGGAGTCATCAGAGGTTTTTTTTTTTTTTTTTTTTTTTTTTTTTTTTTTTTTTTTTTAAAGGGGTGACATCATCAGATGTAAATTTTAACGTGAGTAAGAGAGGACCTAAGGGACCTAAGAGGGGGCCAAGTAGATCACTATTTCGGTAGTCCAAGCAAAAAATAATGAAAATTAAAAGTAGGGCAAGCTGCTATGATGTAAACTGCCTATTGCAGGTAGCCTCTAGGAGTTGAGGGCCTTAGCCCATAGTCACAAGGAACTAAATTCTGCCAACATCCCCAAAGCTACGAAGAGGACCCCAAGCTTCAGATGAGAATGCGGTTGCCAACACTTAGATTGCAACTTTGTGAGATTCTGAAAAGAGAACCCAGGAATCTCATGTTAGACTTTTAACCTACAGCACTGTGAGCTAATAAATGTCTTTTCTAAACCAGTGAGTCATGGCAATTTGTTGCACATTATAGAAAAACTAATACAGGACCATTCACCATTCATGATTAAATTTACCATTTGCCATTCATCATAAAGTATTTCAGCAAATTAGGAAGAGAAGGAAACTTTCTAAAGTTGATAAAGGCTTCTATGTAAAAACTTGCAGTGAATATACTTTTTACTGGTGAAATATTTAATATTACCTCCTTAACAATGGGGAAAAGCAAGAAAATTAGTTATCATCACTTCCAATTCACATTCCACCTGCAGTTCTAACCAGTGCAATAAGGCAAACAAATAAATAAATAAAAGACATACAAATTGGACGTGAAGAAATAAAATGGTCTTTATTTGCAAATGGTATGGTTGTGAGTAGAGAAAATCATAAGAAGTGCAAAAAATAGCCATAGGAACAAATAAGTAAATTCAATTAGGTTGTAGACTGCATGATCAATATGCAAAAATTAATGATGTTATCTTGGGAGTGGGTTTGTTATCACATGAGTGTGCTCATTATGAAGGGACAATTTTGGTCTTTATTTTGTCCCTTTATCTCACCCTCTTTTGCCTCTCTGCCTTCTAGCATAGAATGAGGAAGCAAGAAGGCTTTTGCTAGATGCCAGCCCCACAGGTTCTCAGGCCCTTGGCTTCATACTAAGAGTTACACCTTCAGCTTTCCTAGTTCTGAGGCTTTTGGACTTGGACTGAGCCATGTTAGCAGTAACCCCTGGCCTCCAGTTTGCAAATGACCTATTGTGGGACTTCCCAGCCTCCAGAACCATGAGCCAATTAAATTCCTGTTCATTATAAATTACCCAGCCTGAAGTATTTTGTTATAGCAGCATAAAACGGACTAAGAGATATGCCGGGGAATAGTGTGACATTCTAAGAAGGGCGTATAGAATGGAGTGATAACAGAACATATTTTACTATTGAACTGTTTGATTGGGGTTTTTCCTCCCAAACTGGCTTCACATCTTAACATCTGCATGAAATATATATTTCCAGTAAGTTCATTTTACATCTGTAAGTCTAGGGCCCAGAGAGGGAAAGAAGCTAGTCATTCAGCTAGTCAGTGCAGAGCCAGGATTAAACCTTGTTTTCCCTGATTCCCAAATTAATGTTTTTCCACACACACCAGGCCAACTCACTGTCAGTTTCCTCTGGATGCAAACTGTAAACCAAACAAGAAATATTCTTGATCAGAGAGTAGAAAAATGTCATGGAAGCTTTCCTAGATGTCATTTCTCATAAATAAGGCTGTGATTATTCATGCCATCATTGGCTCATTATTGAACCTTCAGTTTACTCACGAGGTTTGGAATTAGTAATAAGCCATGAAAAATGACACTTGTCAATCAGCGCATTCAAAGCAAATCACTTTTGGATGAGGCTTACCCCAAACAAACAGCATTTTTTGTTTCTGATTTAAACAAAAGGTCTCGTTAGAGCAGGGGATATTTGTGGCTACCTTTCCATTGGCACTAAATTGTGATGGTAGGAACATGAAGATAGCAGGTTTAAACTCTCATCAAAGCAGTAGTTCCAGGACCAGCAGTATCAACACCAGTTAGGAGCTTATGAAAAATTCAAAATCTTCAGCTTCACTCCAGACGTACTGAATCAGAAACTCTGGGGTGAGGTCTAGCAATCTTTCTCTCTCTCTCTCTCTCTCTCTCTCTCTCTCTCTCTCTCTCTCTCTCTCTCTCTCTCTCTCTCGTTAACCAAAGCTTCTAGGTCGATTCTGAATGTACAGTCAAGTTTCAGAACCAATACATTAGAGAAAATGAGGCTCTCGAAGGAAGAGAAAAAAAGGTGGTCCAATTTCAGGTGGAAAACTGTATTAGTTCATTTTTACACTGCTATAAAGAAATACCTGAGACTGAGTAATTTATAAAGAAAAGAGGTTTAATGGGCTCAGGTTTCTGCAGGCTGTACAAGAAGCATAGATGCTTCTGCTTCTGGGGAGGCCTCAGGAAACTTACAATCATGGTGAAAGGTGAAGGAGAAGCAGGTACTTCTTATGCGGCCAGAGCAGAAGCAAGTGGGGGGGAAGTGCTGCACACTTTTAAACAACGAGATCTCACGAGAACTCACGATCATGAGAATAACATCCGAGGGATGGTGTTAAACCATTCATGGCAGCAGTTGCTCCCATGATTCAATCTCCTTCCACCAGGCCTCACCTCCAACAGTTGGGGTTACAATTTGACATGAGATTTGGGCAGGGACACAGATTCAAACCATATCAAAAACTCAGGCAAAAGACACACCTTGTAACAGCATGAAAGTTTTTTTTGTTGTTTGTTTGTTTTTTCCCCCAATTTGGAGCTTAGGACATAAGTGAAGATTAGGTAACAGGCAAGAAAATCGTATAGAGCCATTCAAGAAAAAGAAAGGGAGCCTGAATAGGCCAAGGCAATCCTAAGCAAGAAGCACAAAGACACAGGTGTCACATTGCCTGACTTCAAACTGTACTACAGGGCTACAGTAGTCAAAACTGCATAGTACTGTTACAAAAACAGGCACATAGACCAATAGAACAAAATAGAGAGCACAGAGTAACAAGGCTGCTCACATAGGGCCATCTGACCTTTGATGAAGCAGGCAAAAGCAAGCAATGGGGAAAAGACTCCTTATTCAACAAATGGTGCTCGGATAACTGGCTAGTCATATGCAGAAGATGAAGTTGGACACCTTCCTTACACCATATACAAAAATCAACTCAAGATGGATAAAAGACTTAATGTAAAAATCCCAAACCCTGGAAAACAACCTAAGCAATACCATTCTGGACATAGGAACGAGCAAAGATTTCATAATGAAGATGCCAAAAGCAACTGCAACAAAATCAAAAATTGACAAATGGGATTTGATTAAACTTAAGAGCTTTTGCCTAGCGAAAGAAACTATCAACAGAGTAAACAGACAACCTACAGAATGCAAGAAAGTATTTGCAAACTATGCATCTGACAAAGGTCTAGTATCCAGCATCTGTAAGGAATTGGAACAAATTTACAAGAGAAAAACAAACAACCCCATTAAAAAGTGGACAAAGGACATGAACAGACACCCTTTAAAAGAAGACATACATGTGGACAACAAGCGTATGAAGAAAAGCTCAATATCACTGATCATTAGAGAAATGCAAATCAAAACCACAATGAGATACCATCTCACACCACCAGTCAGAATGTCTATTATTATAAAATTAAAAAATAAGAAGGTTGGGTGTGGTGACTCATGCCTGTAATCCCAGCACTTTGGGAGGCAGAGGCGGGCAGATCACCTGAGGTCAAGAGTTCGAGACAAGACTGGCCAACATGGTGAAACCCCGCCTCTACTAAAAATACAAAAATTAGCTGGGCATGGTGTTGCATGCCTCTAATCCCAGCTACTAGCGAGGCTGAGGCAGGAGAATTGTTTGAACCCAGGAGGCAGAGGGAGGTTGCAGTGAGCTGAGATCATGCCATTGTACTCCAGTCTGGGTGACAAGAGCAAAAACTCCATCTGGAAAAAAAAAAAAAGGATACTGACGATGTTGCAGAGAAAAGGGAACACACATACATTGTTTGTGGGAGTGTAAGTTAGTTCCACCATTGTGGAAAGCAATATGGCGATTCCACAAAAGTTAAAAGCAGAGATACCATTAGACCCAGCAATCCCATTACTGGATATCTACCCAGAAGAATATGAATCATTCTACCATAAAGACACATACA
Organism: Macaca thibetana thibetana; assembly: GCF_024542745.1. Taxonomy (NCBI): domain Eukaryota; kingdom Metazoa; phylum Chordata; class Mammalia; order Primates; family Cercopithecidae; genus Macaca; species Macaca thibetana. Next base: position 135,364,514 of record NC_065598.1, read on the forward strand.
TGCAAATGTTTATTGCAGCACTATCCACAATACCAAAGTCATGGAAACAACCTGAATACCCATGTGTGACAGACTGAATGAAGTATGGTACATATATACCATAGAATACTATGCAGCCATGAAGAAGAATGAGATCATGTCTTTTGTGGGAACATGTATGGACCTGGAGACTATTATCCTTAGCAAATTAATGCAGGAAAAGAAAACCAAATACCCACATGTTCTTGCTTATAACTGGGAGTTAAATGATGAGAACTCATGAACACAAAGAAAGGAAAAATAAACACTGGGGTCTACTTGAGGGTGGACGGTAGGAGGAGGGAGAGGAGTAGAAAGAAAAAATAACTGTTTGGGTACTAGGTTTAATACCTGGGTCACAAAATAATCTCTACAGCAAACCCCCATTACATGAGTTTACCTATATTACAAACTTTCACATGCACCTCCCAAAAGTAAAATAAATGTTAAAAATAATTTGTGCTCAATAAACGGGAAAGTGAATGATTATGATGAAAAAGAATTTGAGTACAAATAAAAGGGAAAGGTGCTTTACAATAGATTACCTTTCAAATCCTTTCCAAAAAAGAGAGAGAGAGAAGAAAAAGGAAGGAATGAGAAAGGACTAAATGTAGAAAAGATGAACAACCATGAGAAGGAAAATGAAAAAAATAAAAATAAAAAAGTCCGTTGGGCCATTTAGAAGATCCAAGACTGGAAGAGTGTACGTTCTAATTTTTTCTTGCTTGTTTTGGTCTTGTTTTGTAATTACCTGTTTCCACACTTTGTGTCTGTGGTTCCTAGAACACAAGGGGATCTAGGCAGATCATGGCAGCTCTGTGGTGGGAAGGCAGGGGTTTGAGACCTGTCCCAGTTCAGATCTACCATTTACCATTGGTATAATCCTGGGAAAGTCACTTAATCACTCTGTACCTGTTTCCTATTCTAAAAAATGGGCATGATCATCTCTGTTCACTTTGAATGTTAATCCTAGGGCTAGAAAGAAGTTTTGAAATAATCCAGTTCAGTCTCTCAACTTGTTAAGTCTGAAGTGTGAGCCCAGAGAGGTGGTCTCCATTTGAGTTTTCTCTAAGGTTGTGGGGCTTGTTAGTGGCCATTGCCAGAGTAAAAGTCAGATCTGCTGACTCCCAGGCCAGTGCTTTTTTCTATGTAGGCACCCTCTTCCTATATTCACTACCTTTCCTGCTGGGGCAAGGATGTGAGGCTATAGTGCAATGTGTATGTATGGGTGTAGTGGGGTGGTGTGAAGGGAAGAATGTGTTTAAGCACTGTAAGTGGGAATTGGAGGAGGGTGCACTGCTACCCTGTCTGTCTTTTCTCTTGACTTTGGATGCAAATTGTTGGTGCTACAAAGCCTGAGTAATAGAGAGTCAAGGAGCAAAGCATAAACTTCCAAGGCATTTGCTTTATATCCAACTTCTGTAGTTGTCCACTGTGCATTAATTGCAGTATATACAAGGATAATCAGTTGAGACAGCCCCATCTACTCTCTGCTATGAAGCCTGGAGATGCCTGCCTACTAGAGAAAACCAAAGCCAAGAAAATCAAAGGCCCAGTGGCCAGGAATGGTGGCTCACACCTGTAATTCCAGCACTCTGGGAGGCCAAGGCAAGCAGATCATCTGAGGTCAGGAGTTCAAGGCCAACCTGGCTAACATGGTGAAACCCTGTCTCTACTAAAAAATACAAAAATTGGCTGGGTGTGGTCTTGCACACCTATAGTCCCAGGTACTCGTGAGGCTGAGGCAGGAGAGTTGCTTGAACCCGGGAGGTGGAGGTTGGAGTGAGCCAAGATCGTGCCACTGCACTCCAGCCTAGGCAACAGAGTGAGACTCTGTCTCAAACAAAACAAAACAAAAAAACGGTGTAAGACAAGGATGTCTTCTCTCACCACTCCTATTTAACATAGTATCGGATCATCTGGCCAGGGCAATCAGGCAAGAGAAAGAAATAAAGGGCATTCAAATAGGAAGAGAGGAAGTCAAATTATCTCTTTTTGCAGACGACATGATTGTATATTTAGAAAACCCTGTCATCTCAGCCCAAAAACTCCTTAAGCTGATAAGCAACTTCAGCAAAGTCTCAGGATATAAAATCAATGTGCAAAAATCACAAGCATTCCTATACACCAATAATAGACAACCAGAGAGCCAAATCATGAGTGAACTCCCATTCACAATTGCTGCAAAGAGAATAAAATACCCAGGAATCCAACTTACAAGGGATGTGAAGGACCTCTTCAAAGAGAACTACAAACCACAGCTCAAGGAAATAAGAAAGGACACAAACAAATGGAAAAACATTCCATGCTCATGGATAGGAAGAATCAATACCATGAAAGTGGTCATACTGCCCAAAGGAATTTACAGATTCAATACTGTTCCCATCAAGCTATCATTGACTTTCTTCACAGAATTAGAAAAAACTACTTGAAATTTCATATGGAACCAAAACAGAGCCTGTATAGCCAAGACAATTCTAAGTTAAAAGAACAAAGCTGGAAGCATCACGCTACCTGACTTCAAAATATACTACAAGTCTACAGTAACCAAAACAACATGGTACTGGTACAAAAACAGATATATAGACCAATCCAACAGAACAGAGACCTCAGAAATAACACCACACATCTACAGCCATCTGATCTCTGACAAACCTGACAAAAAGAAGCAATGAGAAATGGATTCCCTATTTATCAAATGGTGTTGGGAAAACTGGCTAGCCATATGCAGGAAACTGAAACTGGACCCCTTCCTTATACCTTATACAAAAATTAAGATGGATTAAATATTTAAATGTAACACCTAAAATCATAAAGACCCTAGAAGAAAACCTAGGCAATACCATTCAGGACATAGGCATGGGTAAGGACTTCATGACTAAAACACCAAAAGCAATGACAACACAAGCCAAAATTGACTAATGGGATCTAATTAAACTGAAGAGCTTCTGCACAGCAAGAGAAACTATCATCAGAGTGAACAGGCAACATATAGAATGGGAGAAAATTTTTGCTATCTATCCATCTGACAAAGGGCTAATATCCAGAATCTACAAGGAGTTTAAACAAATTTACAAGAAAAAAAAACAACCCCATCAAAAAGTGGGCAAAGGATATGAACAGACACTTTTCAAAAAGAATACATTTATGTGGCCAAGAAACATATGAAAAAAAGCTCATCATCACTGGTCATTAGAGAAATGCAAATCAAAACCACAATGGGATACCATCTCATGCCAGTTAGAATTATGATCATTAAAAGGTCAGGAAACAACAGATGCTGGCGAGGATGTGGAGAAATAGGAACACTTTTACACTGTTGGTGGGAGTGTAAATTAGTTCAACCATTATGGAAGACAGTGTGGCGATTCCTCAAGGATCTAGAACTAGAAAAATACCATTTGACCCAGACATCCCATTACCGGGTATATACCCAAAGAATTATAAATCATTCTACTATAAAGACACATGTACACATATGTTTATTGTGGCACCATTCACAATAGCAAAGACTTGGAACCAATCCAAATGCCCATCAATGATAGACTGGATAAAGAAAATGTGGCACATATGCACCATGGAATACTATGCAGCCATAGAAAAGGATGAGTTCATGTCCTTTGCAGGGACATGGATAAAGCTGGAAACCATCATTCTCAGCAAACTATTATAGGAACAGGAAACCAAACACCGCATGTTCTTACTCATAAGTGGGAGTTGAACAATGAGAACATATGGGCACAGGGAGGGGAACATCACACAATGGGGCCTGTCAGGGGGTGGGGGTCAATGGGAGGAATAGCATTAGGAGAAATACCTAATGTAGATGATAGGTTGATGGGTACAGCAAACCACCATGGCACATGTATACCTATGTAACACACCGGCATGTTCTGCACATGTATTCCAGAACTTAAAGTATAATAATAATAATAATAAACCAGTTTTCAACAAAAAAAAAGTAAAAAGAAAATCAAAAGCCCTGCCACCTACCTCAGTTGTGGCACCACCCTCTTAGGGAATTAATACATAATATTAAATATTGATTGCTAACACTTACTGAAACATTACTTTGCGTCAAGCACCGTTCTAAGTATCCCATGGGTACTGGTTTATCAGGTGTTAATATATGCAGCATTAGAAGGAGGTATAGATTCTATGATTTGGAGAAACATGGAATTATGTAACAATAATAGGGTTGCTTTACTGCAGGACTTGCCAGAGCCTTTAGTCATATGCCTAGGTGCATTGTGACTCTCTAAGAAGGATATATAGTGTGCAGTGACTCCCAAACTTATTTTCCATTGAACTGTTTCTGTCATTTTGTTTTATTTTCCCCAAACCCAGCCACACCTACAAAAATCTCATGGAATATAAATTCTTATTTAATCCCCAAACAACTCTTTGAGGTAGGAAAAATTGTTACTCTTACTTTACAGATGGGAAAACTGTGGCTTAGAAATGTTAAATGACTTGCCCAAATTCCCACAGTAAGAGGCAGAGCCATGATTGTAGCATAGCAGACTGGCCCCAGACTAGCTCCTGACCACTATGCCTACTGCTGCTCTGATCATAGTAATAGCTACATTTTTTTTACAGCATTTACTATGTGGCAGGTACCATGTTGAGTATTATACATACATGATCTCATTCACCCTCTTAACAACACTGGGAGATGTGTGTGTATTACTATTATCCCACTGAATATGAAGTCACTGATGCTAGAGAGGTTAAGTAGCCTGGTCACATTGCCTGACTGATAGTAGAATCAAGATTTGAACATCGCACTTATTCCAAAATTGACCACATAGTTGGAAGTAAAGCACTCCTCAGCAAATGTAAAAGAACAGAAATTATAACAAACTGTCTCTCAGACCACAGTGCAATTAAACTAGAACTCAGGACTAAGAAACTCAATCAAAACCACTCAACTACATGGAAACTGAACAACCTGCTCCTGAATGACTACTGGGTAAATAACGAAACGAAGGTAGAAATAAAGATGTTCTTTGAAACCAATGAGAACAAAGATACAACATACCAGAATCTCTGGGACACATTTAAAGCAGTGTGTAGAGCGAAATTTATAGCACTAAATGACCACAAGAGAAAGCAGGAAAGATCTAAAATTGACACCCTAACATCACAATTAAAAGAACTAGAGAAGCAAGAGCAAACACATTCAAAAGCTAGCAGAAGGCAAGAAATAATTAAGATCAGAGCAGAACTGAAGGAGATAGAGACACAAAAAACCCTCCAAAAAAATCAATGAATCCAGGAGTTGGTTTTTTGAAAAGATCAACAAAATTGATAGACCACTAGCAAGACTAATAAAGAAGACAGAAGAATCAAACAGATGCAATAAAAAAGGATAAAGGGGATATCACCACCGACCCCACAGAAATACAAACTACCATTGAGAATACTATAAACACCTCTACGCAAATAAACTAGAAAACCTAGAAGAAATGGATAATTTCCTGGACACTTATACTCTCCCAAGACTAAACCAGGAAGAAGTTGAATCCCTGAAGAGACCAATAGCAGGCTCTGAAATTGAGGCAATAATTAATAGCCTACCAACCAAAAAAAGTCCAGAACCAGATGGATTCACAGCCGAATTCTACCAGAGGTACAAGGAGGAGCTGGTACCATTCCTTCTGAAACTATTCCAATCAATAGAAAAAGAGGGAATCCTCCCTTACTCATTTTCCGAGGCCAACATCATCCTGATACCAAAGCCTGACAGAGATACAACAAAAAAAGAGAATTTTAGACCAATATCCCTGATGAACATTGATGCAAAAATCCTCAACAAAATACTGGCAAACCGAATCCAGCAGCACATCAAAAAGCTTATCCACCATGATCAAGTGGGTTTCATCTCTGGGATGCAAGGCTGGTTCAACATACGCAAATCAATAAACGTAATCCAGCATATAAACAGAACTAAAGACAAAAACCACATGATTATCTCAATAGATGCAGAAAGGCCTTCGACAAAATTCAACAGCCCTTCATGTTAAAAACTCTCAATAAATTAGGTATTGATGGAACATATCTCAAAATAGTAAGAGCTATTTATGACAAACCCACAGCCAATATCATACTGAATGGGCAAAAACTGGAAGCATTCCCTTTGAAAACTGGCACAAGACAGGGATGCCCTCTCTCACCACTCCTATTCAACATAGTGTTGGAAGTTCTGGCTAGGGCAATCAGGCAGGAGACAGAAATCAAGGGTATTCAGTTAGGAAAAGAAGAAGTCAAATTGTCCCTGTTTGCAGATGACATGATTGTATATTTAGAAAACCCCATCATCTCAGCCCAAAATCTCCTTAAGCTGATAAGCAACTTCAGCAAAGTCTCAGGATACAAAATCAATGTGCAAAAATCGCAAGCATTCTTATACACCAGTAACAGACAAACAGAGAACCAAATCATGAATGAACTTCCATTCACAATAGCTTCAAAGAGAATAAAATACCTAGGGATCCAACTTACAAGGGATGTGAAGGACCTCTTCAAGGAGAACTACAAACCACTGCTCAGTGAAATAAAAGATGATACAAACAAATGGAAGAACATACCATGCTCATGGATAGGAAGAATCAATATCGTGAAAACGGCCATACTGCCCAAGGTAATTTATAGATTGAATGCCATCCCCATTAAGCTACCAATGACTTTCTTCACAAATTGGAAAAAACTGCTTTAAAGTTCATATGAAACCAAAAAAGACCCGGCATTGCCAAGGCAATCCTAAGCCAAAAGAACAAAGCTGGAGGCATCACGCTACCTGACTTCAAACTATACTACAAGGCTACAGTAACCAAAACAGCATGGTACTGGTGCCAAAACAGAGATATAGACCAATGGAACAGAACAGAGCCCTCAGAAATAATACCACACAGCTACAGCCATCTGATCTTTGACAAACCTGACAAAAACAAGAAATGGGGAAAGGATTCCCTATTTAATAAATGGTGCTGGGAAAATTGGCTAGCCATAAGTAGAAAGCTGAAACTGGATCCTTTCCTTACTCATTATACGAAAATTAATTCAAGATAGATTAGAGACTTAAATTTTCCTAAAACCATAAAAACCCTAGAAGAAAACCTAGGTAATGCCATTCAGGACATAGGCATGGGCAAGGACTTCATGTCTAAAACACCAAAAGCAATGGCAACAAAAGCCAAAATTGACAAATGGGATCTAATTAAACTAAAGAGCTTCTGCACAGCAAAAGAAATTACCATCAGAGTGAACAGGCAACCTAGAGAATGGGAGAAAATTTTTGCAATCTACTCATCTGACAAAGGGCTAGTATCCAGAACCTATAAAGAACTCAATCAAATTTACAAGAAAAAAACAACCTCATCAAAAAGTGGGCAAAGGATATGAACAGACACTTCTCAAAAGAAGACATTCATACAGCCAACAGACACATGAAAAAATGCTCATCATCACTCGCCATCAGAGAAATGTAAATCAAAACCACAATGAGATACCATCTCATACCAGTTAGAATGGCAATCATTAAAAAGTCAGGAAACAACAGGTGCTGGAGAGGATGTGGAGAAATAGGAACACTTTTACACTGTTGGTGGGACTGTAAACTAGTTCAACCATTGTGGAAAACAGTGTGGCGATTCCTCAAGGATCTAGAACTAGAAATACCATTTGACCCAGCCATCCCATTACTGGGGATATACCCAAAGGATTATAAGTCATGCTGCTATAAAGACACATGCACATGTTTGTTTATTGTGGCACTATTCACAATAGCAAAGACTTGGAATCAACCCAAATGTCCATCAGTGACAGACTGGATTAAGAAAATGTGGCACATATACACCATGGAATACTATGCAGCCATAAAAGAGGATGAGTTCGTGTCCTCTGTAGAGACATGGATGCAGCTGGGAACCATCATTCTCAGCAAACTATTGCAAGAACAGAAAACCAAATATCGCATATTCTCACTCCTAGGTGGGAATTGAACAATGAGATCACTTGGACACAGGAAGGGGAGCATCACACACTGGGTCCTATTGTGGGGAGGGGGTGGGGGGAGGGATAGCATTAGGAGATATACCTAATGTAAATGATGAGTTAATGGGTGCAGCACACCAACATGGCACATGTATACATATGTAACAAACTTGCACGTTATGTACATGTACCCTAGAATGTAAAGTATAATAAATACACATACATATATAAGTAAGTAAATGAATGAATAAATAAATGAAATAGAAAAAAAAAAAGATTTGAATCCAGTTATCTCTCTCTCCAAAGCCCATGCTCTTAACCACTATGTGCTGCTATCTAAATTCTTCATGTACTTAGATACTTTGATGACTCCCAGCAACTAGTATTTCTTGTGTTGATGGATCACATTGTACTTTAGTTTTTCTAAGTAGTTCAGGCAGTGGAGTCAGGTAATTCCACATAGGCAGCTAGGAAGTGCCCACAGGAAAGCCAGACTGGATTCTTGGCGTCTGTCATGCTGTGTGAGTGCCCCACAGGAGCTATTTATCACCTCTGTCAGGGAGGAGTTCGCCACCTGTGTCTTAGTCAGCTTAGGTTGCTACAGTAAAGTGCCATAGACTGCATGGCTAATAAACAACAGAAATTTGTTTCTCACAGTTGCAGAGGCTGGAAGTCTGAGATCATGGTGCCAGCATGGTTGGGTTTGTGCGAGGGCCCTCTTCTGGGTTACAGACTGCTAACTTCTTGCTGTGTCCTTACATGGTGAAAAAGAGGACAAGAGAGCTCTCTGGGTTTCTCTTATAAGGGCACTAATCCCATTCACAAGGGCTCCACCCTTATTACCTAATCACCTTCCAAAGACTCCATCTCCAAATATCTTCACATAGAGGGTCAGGATTTCAACAAATGAATTTCGGGGAGACACATTCAATTTATGTGTTGGAAATTTTTTTAAAACTCCATATTTTCCTCATTCCTCAACATCCCCACAAACCAGCTGTAAGCACCCCACCCAGGTGACCATATATACTTGTATGATAAGGCTGGGCCCTGCCACAAGTTCCCCTTCTCTCCCTCCCCCAACTGGGACCTAGAGACATTCAGATGCACCAGTAAAATCCCCTCATGCCTTTTACTTACTCTGACTCCCAATAAATGCACTTGACCACAGGTCCCTGCTTTCTCAGCTCCCCACCTTCTTGGTTAAGCCTGCTCCCTGGAAGCTCCTCCCATATGGTCCTGTGTGGTATGCCATGCCTTCTGTCTCTAGGGCCTGTGAGTATAATGAATCCTTTCATTTCATGTCCTTTCCCAGTATAATTTCCATGACTGTGTTTGGAGTGATCCTTAAAGACACCACAAGGTGGACTTACTCCCCTTTACAACATGATCCATAACCAGCTGCTCTGCCTCAGAGACCCAGCTGTCAAACAGAGGCCTTCCTCTGGGATGAGGACAGTTTGTGGGCCTTCATTGGAACATCCAGCTTTGAGAGAGGCCCCCGTGCATTCCCTACTCTTAGGAGGTGCTCTCATTAGCAGGGGGGCAACCGTGTCCAACCTGTGGCCTGCTGTGTACACATCCAAAGCAAGCTGACCACTTGCTACATCTGATGGCTAGTGGATCCTGCTCCATACCAGCTGGGCTGATTTTGAAGCAGTGAAGAAGCACAAGCAACTAAGAGATGCTCACCATGTTGTTGACAGCCAAAGGTAGACTCTGTCTACCATACAAATGGTAGACTCTGCTCTAACACTGGGAAAGCTAGCCTCATGCCATGTGGATATACAAGTTAAGACCTACTGGAAAACATTCAGGCTTGATGATGACAGTGCAACCCCCAATCTCAGCTCTATAGCCTCACCTCCCTTTTGTTAAATATTGTGAGTAAAGGTGTTCTGACTGCCTACAGAGCTGCTGGGGCTGGTGCCTGCCTAGATCCCCCAATAGTAGTAGTTTCTGGGAACCAGGAATCTCATAGACTTGGCTTTGCTCCAGTAAGCCCATTTATCAACCCACACCAATCCCCTACTGCTGATTTGGTTTGTAAGTCTGTTAATTAGCATGAGCAGGCACTATGCTAGGTACAGGGGATAAAGTGGGAAACAAGCCAGAACAAAATTTCTGCTTTGAGGGGGGTATGTTTAGGGCATGAGATGGACATTAAATGAATATTACACAATTTATCAGATTATGTGATAAATTCCCCAAGGAGGTTATAGGGCTAGGCCTTATGGGTCTTTTGAATACTGATTTTCTGTGCTACCTATGGGTGCTTGGTCTTGCCTGGCTCTAAGTCCCAAGGCTATAGCTTTGACTACACCCATCAGTGTTGCTGTGGGCACTCCGGGAAGCTTCCCGGGCTGGTTTATTAATGGCCAGAGTACCAAGAAAGTCTACTACCAGCACGTTATTTGACACAGGAGTTGACCCCAAAGGCCAGTAACCCGAGGCCAGGAACCAGTACTAATTATCAAGCATGAAACTAGACACCATGACTTTACAAGAACCATCAAAGTCCTACTGCAATAATGGATGATAGTCAAGTTCCCCTTATCCTAGAGCCCTTGGATTCATGAACTTTAGGAGGTCAAAAATCAACACTCTCTTCTTTTCCTTCTACATGATAGGCCACTCCTTCTCAGTGTCCTTTGCTGACTCCTCCTCTGCTTAGCCTGTTAATGTCAGGGTGCCCCAGAGTTCAATCTGTTTCCATCTTTTTACTATATACACATTCTCCCTAGGTGATCTTATGAAGTCCATGACTATAGATAATAACATATGCTGATGACCTCCAAATTTATGTTTTTAGCCCAGATTCACATCTCCAACTGCCTAACTGGCATCTCCATGTAGATATTTCTAAAGGCTTTTCAAACTTAGCAAGTCCAAAATTGAACGTTGATTTTTCCCCCCAAACACTGTTCCTTTTCCAGCCTTCCTTGGCTCAGTGACTGGCACCACCACTCACCAAGTCATTCAAGCCCCAAATATATAATTCATCCTAGGCTTCTTCCTTTCCTCAGTCCCCATATCCATTTTATTAGAAGTCCCTTGAATTCATCTCTAAATATATCCTAAGTCCAGCCTCCTTTCTCCATCTCTACCATCATCACCCTAGTCCCAGTCACCATCATTGCTTTCCTTTACACTTACAATGGAGGCCCTCCCTCTTCTGCTTTTACTTTCTTCCAATCCAGTCTCCACAACTGCAGCCAGTGATCTACCTTCAGTGACTATCCGTCATGTCATTCCTCTGCCTAAACCTATCCAGTTTTATCTAAAATGGGATTCAAAGTCTTTACCACAGTTTGGAAAACTCTTTACGATCTGCTTCTAACCCTCCCTTCCACCTCATCTTGTGCCACTACTTCTCCTCATTCACCATAATCTTGACCTTTTTCTGTTCCTTGAACATACCAAGCTCTTTTCAGCCTCAGGGCTTTTGCACACACTGTTTCCTCTGTCTGGAATGCTCTTGGCCCCACACTTCATGTGCCATCCTGTCCTGCCTTAGAGAGGCCTGAAGTAGACATGCCCCTATTATTCTCTATCTCAACCTCTTACTTGTTTTCTTTATAGACCTCATTAGAACTTGCAATTATCTGTTGCTTCCTTTTTCATCTGTTTACTTGATTTTGAGTAGGGGGATTCTGTCCTCCCCACTAGAATGTAAACTCCCTGGGGGCCACCACCACTGCCAGTTGTACTTGGAAGTTAAAATATAGGTTAACTAGGAAAAATCAGTAATTTCCATCAGAATTATTACATTTTTCAAATAATTACCAGGGTTTCTTTCAACAAAAAGCTCTTCTTCAGTATCTAAAGTTATCTGATTTATAAATGCCTGATTCATTCCTAACTTTCCTGGCATTCTCCTATCTCAAAACAAATAACATATGTATTTTCACTTTATTTTATTTGGTGTGAAAATGAGAAAGAAATTTTGTGAGTGTATCAAGATGGGAAGGATCACCCTTTTTTATCCTTTGAATGACCTTCAAAGAAGGCAGTCTGGTATAACAGAAAGAGCACTCTCTGGCTTGCAGACGAATGGAAGAAATGGCCATCAATCTCAGCTCTGCACCGATGACCTGTGTGACCTTGCTGAAGGTACTTGACTTCTCGGAGCCCCATTTTATACATGAGAGTATTAATACCTTAAGACAGTTATTTTAAAGACGAAGTAAGGTTAAGGTCTTATAAAGGTAACTGGCATGTGGTAGGTGAAAGTTCATTCTTTTTCCTTTAGGGTTAGTCACTGAGAAAAGCATTGCTTCTTCATTACTCTATTGTTATTATGCTTTTAGTTTTTTTAAATTTTATTTTAATAGTTTTTGCGGAGCAGGTGGTTTTTGGTTACATGGATAAGTTCTTTAGTGGTGATTTTTGAGATTTTGGTGTACCCACCACCCAAGCAGTGTACACTGCACCAAACATGTAGTCTTTTAACTCTCACCTTCTTCCCCCCTTCTCCCTGAGTCCCCAAAGTCCATTTTATCATTCTTATGCCTTTTCGTCCTCATAGCTTAGCTCCCACCTATAAGTGAGAACATATGATATACAGTTTTCCATTCTTGAGTTACTTCACTTAGCACAATGGTCTCCAACTCCATCCAGGCTGCTACAAATGCCATTATTTCTTTCATTTTTATGGTTGCATTACTCTATGTTTAAATGGTATGTCCTAAGCTAACTACTTCATTTTTGCTTTGGGGTAATTTATGGCTCTTTGCAAAAATCAAATTCACCCCGCAAAGATATAGGTTTGTCACCATTGAAGAGATTCTTAAGAATATAGTGCACACTCTGAAGGTAGTCCCCAAAAAGAGGAGGTCTCAAAAATATCTTCAATAGTGTCAGTATCACTGTGATAACTGGCCAGACCCCCTATGAGCTATACGGGTTCACATACATTTATTGAAATTAAAACAGCAGCATCCGGGCTTGTGACTTTCCAGGCATATCTTTTGATATGAGACCATCATTTCAGAGTGAATCTAACCCATATCATGCACTTAAAGATCCTCTTTCCATATGACTGCCTTTGTGGGAAGTATTTCAGCAACAAAGACCCTGCACTGGCTAGCTCTTGGCAGACCCTATGGTCTGTTAATAGGACTAGTTCCTACACTGAGACCATCTTGAACTCAGGAGTGGCCTTGAGGCTAAAAGATAAAAGCAGACTTTAGAGAAGTTAATGAATGAATTCATGCTGGCAAATGTTTCTCTTGGGCCAGAACCCCCATTGATTCCTTTCACATTCCCTGTCCCTGTTTCTCAGAGGCCTCCAGTCACATATGACAAATGGCTGATCATCCAAGCGAAGTGACCTGCCATTCAATAAACTGTATCTCAACCGGTGTAGAAAGCAGCTCATTTTTCTCCTTAGGGATCTATTCTCCCTTCATCTGTATGAATATCCCAAATGGGGTTCATTGAGGCCGTTACCTGTGCTGAGGGAAGACAAGCTCCTCCAATCTGCCTGCAGAATCTTTCCTGTAGAAAGATCTTGGAAAGGCTCTAAAAGTTTTACTACTTCAAGTTAGGCTTGGCCAAATTACTCACAAGTGCTGAATCCTCTTAGGGGTGTCAGCCTGAGGGAAGGAGACCTATTCAGATTGGGGAGTGCATTGAGGCTGCCAACAAAGACCAATTAGTCTTGATTGTGCTGGTTGCGTTTGGAGGGTGAATGCCCTCAGACCACCAACTCATGCCACCAAAGTGCTCATCCCACCCAGGAGTCAGCTACTTTCCTTCAGTTCCCACTCGGGCTTCACATGACCTCTGGGTCAAACGCCTCTCTCTTGCCCTTGCTTTGGTTCCTGCTAGGTTGTGGATAGTGTGCTTGCTCCCAACTGCATTCTTTTCCCACTCTGTCTGAAAGCTGGTCAGGTTTGCATGATTGTTGTGAGAGACTCAGCAATGTAACTCTCCTTGTGAAAATTCATGTGACTTTATTGTGACATATTTTACTTCTTAGTAGCCCAGACTATAAGCTTTATTTGGAGGAATTCAGATCTAATCTTTAGATTATAGCCATTTACAAGGTTCTACATTTCTGTAACTGGAAATATATTTAAGCAATGTGGTGATGACTTTCTCCCAAAGACCATTTATTGAGCACTTACAAAGTACAATTCAATGCATGCGGTTGGCTGTTTAAGACAAAGCCTCTTCCTCTGCAAGAGCTCGCTGACAATAAAGGGTTAAAGCCAAGTACACAAATGATCATGTAACAATAGCTTAATTTCATTAAGCATTTATTATGTGCTAGCACTATGTTAAGTGCTACACATATTTTATTTAACCTTCACAAGTCCACAGTCTTTTATCTACAATTCTAAAGTACAAAGTTTTTAAAAACCCAAAGTTGATTCGTATGATTTTTTCCAGAACCAATTTGGCAGTAAAAGCTGACCTGAACTGACAGGAGGCTCTTTGTCATTTTAACCTACTTCGTGTAATTATTCATTTGTTCCACTGTAGAAGTACTAAGGTGTTTGCTTTCAAGGCAGTATCCCTTCTGAGGTATGTTTTGTAGTGTACAAAATGTGCGCTATACCATTTAAAATCCCCAAATCTTTGAATTCTAAAACTCTCATGTCCTCACGATTTGAGAATGAGGAAATAAAACTATTAGCACCAAGATTGAAACCCAATTTTGTCTGACTCCAGAGTCCACACTATAAACCACTGTGCAATACCAACGTCTCATCAGAAAACAGTGTAGCAACTATCACAGAAGAGGCTCAGGCTGAGGCTCCAGGGGATCTGATGAGGAAAAGGGGACCTCTCATTGGGGGGTTAGTAAAAGCTCCAAAAAGGAAATGCGCATGTGGAACTGTAGCTTGAAGGAAAGAGAGGACTATGAAAAGGGGAAAGTAATCTACCCAAGGCACATTTGGGTAAATAGCAAGTAGCGTTGGCTAGAGAGGGGAGAAGCTGGAAATCAGACTGAGAAGGTAGGTAGGGGCGGAGTAGGAAAAGCCAGGGTGACTAGAGTAAGGAGTCTGCGATGAGAGCCAGTTATGATCCCATGTGTATCCCAAAGCATATATTGAACATCATGTCATCCTGCCTCCATCCTGCCTTGGAGGAGGAAAGTGCGGAATGAATATCCCCATACTTTTTGACTGGCATTATTTTATTTATTTTTATTAAGCAAATTAACAGGATACATTGAAAAGGCAGCCAAGAAATTGAGGAGTCAAGAAGAGCAACAGTTATAAACATCTAGAATACAAGTATCTGTGCTGGGCTTTGTTGCTTCTTTGCAAGCAGAGAGTTAAAATTTAACCAGGACACTCATGCCTCACTGCAGCTGGCAGGGATTCAGTGGGAACCCGGCCGGCACCCACATGATAACTCACAATCCCCCTCCTGTGCTTAAACAACTCTTTCCTCCTCCTCTTATTTGGAATCCCAGTAAAGGTCACAGGGGAATACATCCATTATCAGGAATTTAAACCTAAAATCTTAGTATGTTCTCTTTTGTCAAGAACAATCAAAGTTCTAAATTGATATTTTAGAAATCAGGTGCAGTTCATGAGTAGTGAATTGAGTGTGTCTAATTACATTTTATAGTCATTTAACAGCTGTTAATAATGTAATTTTGTGTTATGCCCAATTTGCACTGAATTACTTTAATAGCACATATTGTATTTATTTTCCTTTTGGCGAAACAGTAATCAAACACTAGGGAATCAAGTTGGACATGGAAATAAACGATTTATTATTTTTACAAATTTGAAGAACAGGGATTTTAAAAAGAAAAGAGTAAATCCTGTTATAAAGCTAAGAGTAGCCAAACACACCCAAATGCATTTGTTTTCTCAGGCATTCCTTTTCGTAAAAATAATAATACTAATAATTTAATGAGCACAATACATTTGTTCCCTATCCAAGTCTGTATTGTTTGATGTGCACCAAGTGTTTGCAAATATACATTTGGCTGACAAGCTAATGAGATTTCCCCCCCCACCCCCAAATATCCTTCTCAAATGAAAAGGCCAGATTTCTAAGTTTCTGGTATATGAGTAAAAGAAACACAGCATTCATTTAAATAGACTCCGCAAAGGAAACTTTCCAAGGTGAGGCTAGATAGAAAAGCAGCGTAAAGACAGGACGGAATACAGCTTTAATAGAAGAAAAAGGCAAACAAGGTGAGCAGGTATTTCTCCCACAAATTAGAAGAAACTTCTATGTGAGATCTTTATTAGGGTAAAAAGAAGGGTCAATCCTGGACCTGCCCCCAAAATGGTGGGATAATTGGAACGGTACCTTATGAAAGGCCTACTCTACATTTCCCATTCACTTGAAGCACTTGAAGACCCAAGCATCTAATACTGTGCCCATATGGAAGTGTTTTCTGCAGCCCACATGGATCAATGACCTTTGTATTTGAAGCAAGCTACAAGAGTAGAACAGAAAGGGAATTCTCTCTAGCTCTGAGATACTGGCTGCCATCACTCCATCCAGGACTTGACTTAGCATTTTCTGCCTTTGCCCACTTGCTTCCTAGGGCCTATGTGGGAAGAACTACAAATGGATGGCCTTCCCTCCAGGAGAGCCACAGTTATTTTGCAATCTGCCAATAGTAGGAGGCTAATTTCATCTCCACTGTTTCTCAGGCCCTAGTGATTGGGGCAATGTTGTGCCAAGTGGGGGAGAGGTGGTGGGAGAGTTCCACCCCAGGTGCAGGCAATAAGGAGGAGAGGGCGGCACTGCCTGTGGTGAATTTAAAAACAATAATAAAACTAACTCAAAGTCTGTCTTCTTTTCATGCTCATCATGTGCTAGCCATCCTAAACAATGTCAGTGATAAAATCCTTCTTCCTGCGGGGTTGCCTGCTCCCACTGCTGCTGTTCTCACGTGGGTATTCCATTGGGTTGTGGGTGGGGGTAGGGCTCTGAGCCCTCGCACTATGGGAGAGTTACTGGCCCCCAAGCCCTCCAGGCTGTACCCCTCTCTTGTAATGGTGGGCATTATTATATTATTTGCAACTAGCATCAAAGTCACTCTCCTCTAGGTCTCCTGCTGGTCCTGATTAGCAGCTGCAAACTTCTGTACCCATGTTCTTTAGCCTTTGCAGGGCTCTTCTCATCACTGCTGTTGCTCTTGCCAGTGTGTGGGTGGGTTCTCTTCCTGCCAATGTTTGCAGCTCTTTATTAGCTTCGTAAAGGGTGTTGTGGCTCTTTTAGTTGACAGAGCCTTCTGTTGAAAAATTTGGGACAAGTTGCCAAGGGCTGGCTTGAGGGCATTTAAGTGACACCACCTGATGTCTTACTTCTGCCAACAGTCAGCCACTGTCCCCAGCCAAAGCACATGGCCTTTGGATCTTTCGTGCTTCAGGGTGAATTCTTTCCTTACCCAGAGCACTAGTCTTAGAAGTTAGTGGATAAAGGGATAGACTTGAGGCTTAATCCTGGGGTCCTGGAGACTAACGCCAAACGTACAGTTCTTTTCACCTGACCAATCCTTCAGGGCTGTTAGGACAGAGTTCAAGATTTGACTGTGTGTGTTGAGGGATGGGGATTGGGGGGTAGTACCTATGCTTGAGTCAAGGAGCATCTAAACCAATGCAACTGCTTCTATAGTCCATAGGAATACAGAGGTTGAGTTATCTCAACAAGATCTGGCATGGGATTCCTTAGCACACCTTCACTACAATAGATGGTCTCCTTTTTCTTAATCTGTTTTTGGAAAATGGATCCCTTTGAGAATCTAATGTAAACTATGCATGCTTACCTCAGAAAAATGCACACCTCTACATATGTGCAGAATTTTCTATACAACTTAATTGATTTCAGTGATTCAGGTTGTCCATAAATTTCAGGTTGTGAAGTACTCTAGCAAGTCTTCCTGTTCTTACTGCATCACTCTGTCCAGAAAAATATCCAGGGCCCTCTTCTCCATTAAAAACAGGAGGCACAAAGCCTAGTGTCCACAATAATTTTAGGAACTCATGAAAATGTCTTAATTTATTTTAAAATCAGAAGAAAAACTTTGGACTATTACATCAAAGAAAATGTTTTAATATATAATAAAACATATTCATCTTTATAACAGTGCAGTAGTAAAACATAAGTTTTATATTTTTATCTATCTGGACGCTCCAATGGTGGGTGCACTTTATATTTTTATGGAGGAAGAGGCCTATAAAGTCATAAGCATTTAGGATTGATGAAAGTCATAATGCAGCCCAGAAAAGACCTATTGCAGTATTGTGGAGATAAAGGATAGACAAAATTGTTGTGCATGCACACCTCTCCATGCAAGGAGACAAGGGACCTGTACTACCTTCTCATGAGGGTGGTAGAAAAGCACAGGATTTAAAATTGGGGGATGTGAATTCCAATCGTGGCTCAGCCGCTGACTGCTTGTGGGACTTTAAGAGAGTTATCTCACCTCTGATTTTCTTCATCTGCTAACTGGATTTAAATCTAAAAACTCTATCTGGACCCCACTCGGGTGTCTAATACTCTGGTATATAATAAGAAAACGTATGTTGAAAAGTGCTTCATAAACCTTAAAGTACACGAGATTGTAATTATTAGCATGACAATCCCAGACTGGAAGCATTAGTGACGGAAGCCACTCTAAAGTGAGTGGCATGTCTACTCTTGCTGTTGATGAAGCTCACAGATCCCCAGGATAGTGGAGAAAGGGATGTCTCTGGAAGTAATGACTAGAGATACAAACCCACAATCCAATTCAGGTAACTGAATATGAATGTGATTGTAAAGTAGCAAAGCTAACTTTTAGACGGAGGTAACATTTTTTGAATCTTATCTAAATAAATACTCTTCTTCTAAGTATTCATCCTGAATAGTTATACACTATTCCTACCCATGCTAGCTATCAAATAACTTTAATAACTCTTTTGGGAACTGTCTTCAGGTCTAGATTATAAACTCCATGCAAAAATTATTGTCATATATAAAACTGGATTTAAAATTGGAAGATCTAGTTTCATGCTTCAGCTCTGCTGTTAATCAGACTGGATCAAAACAAAAACAAAAACCAGGCACATGAGCTGGAAGCTGCCCACTGACAAGGCCATTTCTTTTCAGCTCATATAGGCCCTGATTCACCTCTTTGATTTCTGTGTAGTCTTAAAGACCTATCAATTTACTTTGTGACCTAGAGAGTGAACAGGGCTGGTAGCAGCAGCAGCAGCTACCATAAAGGGCTTAAAATCATGAGAAAGAGCAGGAGTTGCTCTACTTATATCAGAAAAAAATAGCTTTTAAGGCAAAAACTATAAGAAGGGACAAAGAAGGTCACTATGTAATGATTAAGGGGTCAATTCAGCAAGATAATATAACAATTTTTAAATATATATGCACCAAACACTGGGACACCCAGATATATAAAACAAATATTATTAGAGCTAAACAGAGACATAGACCCCAATACAATAATAGCTGAAGATTTCAACACCTCACTTTCAGCACTGGACAGATCTTGCAGATAGAAAATCAACAAAGACACATCAGACTCAATCTGCACTACAGACCAAATGGATTTAATAGATATTTACAGGACATTTCATCCAAGGGAGGCAGAATACGTATTCTTTTCCTCAGCACATGGATCATTCTCAAGGATACACCATGTTAGGTCACAAAACAAGTTATAAAATGTTGAAAAAATAGAAATAGGCCAGGTGCAGTCACACACACCTGTAATCCCAGCACTTTGGAAGGCCCAGGCGCTCAGATTACTTGAGCTCAGGAGTTTGAGACGAGCCTGGACAACTGGCAAAACCTCATGTCTACAAAGAAATACAAAAAATTAGCCAGGTGTGATAGTGCACACCTGTAGTCTGCACTATCTGGGAGGCTGAGGTGGGCAGATCACCTGAGCCTGGGAAGTTGAAGCTGCAGTAAGTCATGATTTCACTGCTGCACTCCAGCCTGGGTGACATAGTGAGACCCTGTCTCAAAAGAAAAATTGAAATAATATCAAGTGTCTTCTCTGACCACAATAGAATAAAACTAGAAATTAATAGTGAGAGGAATTTTGGAAACTACACAAGCACATGGAAATTAAACAATATGCTTGTGAATGACTAGTGGGTCAATGAAGAAGTTAATAAGGAAATTGAAAAAAATGTTGAAACAAATGATAATGCAAACACGACATATCAAAACCTATGGCATAGAGCAAAAGCAGTACTAAGAGGGAAGTTTATAGCTAGAAATGCCTACGTTAACAAAGAGAAAAAATTTCAAGTGAACAATCTAATAACGCAACTTAAAGAGCTAGAAAAGCGAGAGCAAATCAAACCCAAAATTAGTAGAAGAAAATAAATAATAAAGATCAGAGCAGAAATAAAAAAAATTGAACATTTTAAGAAAGTACAAAATATCAATGAAACAAAAGTTGATTTTTTGAAATGTTAAACAAAATTGACAAACATTTAGCCAGACTAAGAAAAAAAAAGAGAGAAGATCCAAGTAAATAGAATCAGAAATGAAAAAGGAGACATTACAACTGATACTGCAGAAATTCAAAGGATCATTAGTGGCTACTATGAGCTACTGTATGCCAACAAATTGGAAAATCTAGAAGAAATGGATAAATTTCTAGACACATACAACCTATCAAGATTGAACCATGAAGAAATACAAAACCTGAACAGACTAGTAACAATTAATGAGATTGAAGGTATAATAAAAAGTGTCCCAGTAAAGAAAAGCCTGGAAACTGATGGCTTCACTGCTGAGTTCTACCAAACATTTAAAGAAGAATTAATACCACTCCTGTTCAAACTATTCTGAAAAATAGAGGAGGAGGAGGGAATTCTTCCAAACTCATTCTACAAGGCCAGTATTACCCTCATACCAAAACCAGGCAAAGACATATCAAATAAAGAAAACTACAGGCCAATATCTCTGATGAATATTGATGCAAAAATCCTCAACAAAATACTAGCAAGCCAAATTCAACAATACGTTAGAAATATCACGTACCATGACCAAGTGGGGTTTGACCCTGGAATGCAAAGATGGTTCAACATATGCAAATCAATTAATGTGATACATCGCATTAAAAAAATGATGGGTAAAAACCAAACGATCATTTCAATTGATGCTGAAAAAGCATTTGATAAAACTCAATATCCCTTCATGATAAAAACCCTCTAAAAACTGAGGATAGAGAGAACTTAAGGCAACATAATAAAAACCATATATGACAAGCTCACAGATAGTACCATACTGCATGGAGAAAACTGGAAATCCTTTCCTCTAAGATCTGGAACATGCCAAGAATGCCTACTGTAACCACTGTTATTCAACATAATACTGGAAGTCCTAGTTACAACAATCAGACAAAAAATATATATATATAAAGGGCATCCAAACTGGCAAGTAAGAAGAGAAATTGTCCTTGTTTGCTGATGATATGATCATATATTTGGAAAAACCTAAAGACTCCACAGGAAGACTATTAGAACTGATAAATAAATTCACTAAAGTTGTAGGATACACAATCAACATACAAAAATCAGTAGCATTTCTATATGCCAACAGGGAACAATGTGAAAAAGAAACAAAAAAGCAATTGCATTTACAATAGCCACACATAGAATTGAAAACCTAGAAATTAATTTAACCAAAGAAGTAAAAGATGTCTATAATGGAAACTATAAAACACTGATGAAAGACATTGAAGAAGACACCAAAAAATGGAAAAATATTCCATGTTCATGGATTGGAAGAATCAATATTGTTAAAATGTTCATAGTACCCAGAGCAATCTACAGATTCATTGCAATCCCAATGACATTCTTCACAGAAATAAAAAAGAAAATCCTAAAATTTTTATGGAACCACAAAATACCCAGAATAGCCAAAGCTATCCTAAGCAAGAAGAACAAAGCTGAAGGAATCACATTACCTTACTTCAAATTATACTACAGAGCTACATTAACTATAACAACATGGTACTGGCATAGAAACAGACATATAGACCAATTGAGCAGAATAGAGAAACTAGAAACAAATCCACATACCTACAGTGAACTCATTTTTGACAAAAGTGTCAAGAACATACAGTGGGGAAAAGACAGTTTTTTCAATAAATGGTGATGGGAAAACGATATCCATATGCAGAAGAATGAAACTGGACCCTTTTTCTTGCCATATACAAAAATAAAATAAACATGGATTAAAGACTTCAGTCTGGGACCTCAAACTATGAAACTAGTACAAGAAAACATTGGGGACAATCTCCAGGACATCGGTCTGGGCAAAGATTTCTTGAGCAATACCTCACAAGCATAGGCAATCAAAGCAAACATAGACAAATGGGATCACATCAAGTTAAAAAGCTTCTGCACAACAAAGGATACAATCAGCAAAGTGAAGAGACAACCCACAAAATGGGAAAAAATATTTGCAAACTACCTATCTGACAAGGCATTAGTAACCGGAATATACAAAGAGCTCGAACAAATCTATAGGAAAAAGTCTAATAATGTGATAAAAAATGGGCAAAAGATTTGAATAGACATTTCTCAAAAGAAGATGTATGAATGGCAAACAGGCATATGAAAAGGTGCTCAACATCGTGATTATCAGAGAAATGCAAATCAAAACTACAATGAGATATCATCTAATCCCAGTTAAAACGGATTGTATCCAAAAGACAAGCAATAGCAAATGCAGGCGAGGGTGTGGAGAAAAGGGAACTCTTGTACACTGTTGGTGCCAATGTAAATTAGTGCAACCACTGTGGAGAACAGTTTGGAGGTCCCTCAAACAACTAAAAAGAGAGGGAAATGTCGACTGTGCTGGTGGGAATAGACATGCCTGCAGTGAAGAAGCAGAAGCTGAGCAGTGACGAGACCAGCAACCCTCACCTCTCTGGAGAGGAGAATGATGACGCTGTCAGTAGAAAGTGGTACAATCACTGAACACCCTGATACACCTATAAACATGCCAAATGCACCTGGAAGGCAAAGTTGGGGAAAGGGAAAATGGAAGTCAAAGAAATGCAAATATGCTTTCAAATGTGTAAATAGTCTCAAGGAAGATCATAACCAACCACCGTTTGGAGTTCAACTTAATTGGCATGGTAAAGAAGATCCATTACTGTTAGGAACTGTGGGAAGCAACAGAGTTACCTTGTGTGAATGTCATTGACAAGGAGAAATTCGGTTGTTGCCATCTTACATGGATGCTGATGCTGATGAAAACTTTTACACTTGTGCATGGACCTATGATAGCAATAGAAGCATAACTGGGATGATTAATCCCATAACAATCCAGTGTAAAAAGCACTATGTTGGCTGTGGAAATGCTATCAATGAGCTGAAATTCCACCCTAGAGATCCCAATCTACTCTTGTCAGTAAGTAAAGATCATGCTTTATGATTATGGAATATCCAAATGGACACACTGGTGGCAATATTTGGAAGCATAGAAGGGCACAGAGTTGAAGTTCTAAGCCCTGGTTGTGATCTTTTGGGTGAAAAAATAAAGTCCTGTGGTATGGATCACTCAAACTTTGGTGGATCGATTCAAACAGAATGATGAATTCAATTAAGAAATCTTATGATTATAACCCAAATAAAACTTACAGGCCATTTAATTATCAGAAAATCAATTTTCTGATTTTTCTATCAGAGACATACATAGGAATTATGTTGATTGTGTGTGGTGGTTAGGTGATTTGATACTTTCTAAGTCTTGTGAAAATGCAGTTATGTTGGAAACCTGGCAAAATGGAAGGTGATGTAGATACAATTCAACCTGGCGAGTCTAATGTGACTATTCTTGGGTGATTTGATTGTAGCCAGTGTGATATTTGGTACATGAGATTTTCCGTGAATTTCTGGCAAAAGATGTTTACACTGGGCAATCAAGTTGGAAAACTTTATGTCTGAAATTCAGAAGTATAAAATCCTCATAAAGCCAAATGTACAACACTAACTCATCATAGATGTGATGCTGCTATTCAACAAACCAGTTTTAGCAGGGATAGCAGCGTTCTTATAGTTGTTTGTGATGATGCCGGTATTTGGCACTGGGTTTGACTTTGATAAAATGCTTTCACCTAATCAAAATTAGAGTGTATTGTCTGTGTAAAATAGAATTGATGTAGTTTGCTAGTAAGGGCACATAGAGCATTGAGAGTTGTCTTTCGGCATTCAATCAGGTTGAGCTGAATGTAGTGATGTTTACACTGTTTACATTCTTTGTACTGTCTTCCTGCTCAGATTCTACTGCTTTCTAATAAAAATTTGTTTTGTAAAGCTGTGTGTTACTTTTGTTATTTTCACTGTGATGAAAAAAAGTTGAAAGTGTCACTATAAAGCAACCACACAAACAAGCCAACATCATAACCAGCTAACAACAAAATGACAAAATCAAATCCACATATATCAATACTAACCTTGAATGTAAATGAAATAAATGCCTCACTTAGAAGGAACAGAGTGGCAAGCTGGATTAAAAACCAACCAACCAACAAACAAACACACACAAGACCCAATGCTATGCTATCTTCAAAAGACCCATTTCACATGTTATGACACCCAGGGGCTCAAAATAAAGGGATGGAGGAACATCTACCTAGCAAATGGAAAACAGAAAAAAGCAGGGGCCGCAATCTTAATTTCAGACAAAACAGACTTCAAACCAACAAAGACCAAAGAAGGGCATTACAAAATGGTAAAGGGTTCGATTCAACACAGAGACATAACTATCTTAAAGATATATTACATATTAAAGGGCACCCAAATAGGAAGAAAGGAAGTAAAAGTATTTTTGTTTGCAGATGACATGATTTTACATCTAGAAAATCCCATAGTCCTAGCTCAAAACCTCCTTCAGCTGACAAACAACTTCAGAAATGTTTCAGAATACAAAATCAAGGTGCAAAAATCACTAGCATTTCTATACGCCAACAACAGCCAAGCTGAGAGCCAAATCAGAAAGGCAATCAATCCCATTCACAATTGCCACAAAAGAATAAAATACCTAGGAATACAGCTAACCAAGGAGGTGAAATATCTCTGCAATCAGAAGTACAAAACACTGCTCAGAGAAATCAGAGAAGACACAAACAAATGGAAAAACATTCCGTGCTCATGAAGAGGATGAATTAATATCATTAAAATGGCCATACTGCCCAAAGCAAATTACAGATTCAATGCTATTCCTATAAAACTACCAATGACATTCTTCACAGAACTAGAAAAAAAAGAAAAAACTATTGTAAAATTCATATGGAACCAAAAAAAAAAAAAAAACCTAATAGCCAAAGCAGTCCTAAGCAAATATAACAAAGCTGGAGGCATCAAGTTATCCAACCTCAAACTATACCGCAGAGCTACAGTAACCGAAACAGCATAGTACTGGTACAAAAACATGCACTTAGACCAATGGAACAGAACAGAGAGCCCAGAAAAAAGGCCACACATATGGTCATTTTCACAATATTGATTCTACCCATCCATGAGCATGGAATGTGTTTCCATTTGTTTGTGTCATCTATCATTTCTTTCAGCAGTGTTTCATGGTTTTCCTTGTAGAAGTCTTTTACCTCCTTGGTTAAGTATATTCCTAAGTAGTTTATTTTATTTTTTGCAGCTATTGTAAAAAGGGTTGACTTCTTGATTTGATTCTTAGCTTGGTTGCTGTTGGTATATAGCAAAGCTACTAATTTGTGTGTATTAATTTTGTATCTTGAAACTTTGCTGAATTCTTTGATCAGTCCTAGGAGCTTTTTGGATGAGTCTTTAGGGTTTTCTACGTATACGATCATATCATCAGCAAACAGTGACAGTTTGCCTTCCTCTTTATGGATTTGGATGTCCTTTATTTCTTTCTCTTGTCTAATTGCTTTGGCTAGGAATTCCAGTACAATGTTGGGTAGAAGTGATGAAAGTGGGAATCCTTGTCTCATTCCAGTTCTCAGGGGGAATGCTTTCAACTTTTCCCCATTCAGTATAATGTTGGCTGTGGGTTTGTCATAGATGGCTTTTATTACCTTAAGGTATGTCCCTTGTATGCCAATTTTGCTGAAGGTTTAATCATAAAAAGTTGCTGGATTTTGTCAAATGCTTTTTCTGCATCTATTGAGATGATCATGTGATTTTGTTTTTAATTCTGTTTATATGGTGTATCACATTTATTGACTTGTGAATGTTAAAACATCCTTGCATCCCTGGTATGAAACCCACTTGATCATGGTGAATTATCTTTTTGATATGCTATTGGATTCTGTTAGCTAGTACTTTGTTGAGGATATTGCATCTATGTTCATCAGGAATATTGGTCTGCAGCTTTCTTTCTTTGTTATGTCCTTTCCTGATTTTGTAGTACGGTGATACTGGCTTCATAGAGTGATTTAGGGAGTATTCCCTCTTTATCCATTTGAATAGTGTCAATAGGATTGGTGTCGATTCTTCTTTGAATGTCTGATGGAGTTCAGCTATGAATCGCCTGGTCCTGCACTTTTTTTGTTGGTAACTTTTAAATTAACATTTCAATCTCAATGTTTGTTATTGGTCTATTCAGAGTTTCTATATCTTCCTGGTTTAATCTAGGAGCGTTGTATATTTTCAGGAATTTATCCATCTCCTCTATGATTTCTAGTTCATGTGTGATATGGTTTGGCTGTGTCCCCATCCAAATCTCACCTTGAACTATAATAATCCCCATGTGTCAAGGGCAGGGCCAGGTGGAAATAATTGAATCATGGGGGCAGTTTCCCTCATACTGTTCTCATGGTAGCGAATAATTCTCATGAGATCTGATGATTTTATAAATGGGAGTTCCCCTGCACATGCCCTCTTGCCTGCCACCATGTAAGATGTGCCTTTGCTTCTCCTTCGCCTTTCACCATGATTGTGAGGCCTCCCCAGTCATATGGAACTCTGAGTCCATTAAACCTCTTTTTCTTTAGAAATTACCCAGTCTTACTAAGAAAATGTGGCACATATACACCATGGAATACTATGCAGCCATAAAAAAGGATGAGTTCATGTCCTTTACAGGAACATGGATGAAGCCAGAAACCATCATTCTCAGCAAATTATCACAAGGACAGAAAATCAAACACTGCATGTTCTCACTCATAGGTGGGAATTGAACAATGAAAGCACTTGAACACAGGGCAGGGAACATCACATACCAGGGCCTATCAGGGGATGGGGGACTGGGGGAGGGATAGCATTAGGAGAAATACTTAATGTAAATGATGAGCTGATGGGTGCAGCAAACCAACATGGCACATATATACCTATGTAACAAACCTGCACATTGTGCACATGTACCCTAGAACTTAAAGTATAATAAAAAATAAATAAGTAAAATTAACAAAAAAAGAAATTACCCAGTCTCAGATATGTCTTTATTAGTGGCATGATAACAGACTAACACAATGCACATAAAGGTGTTCATAGAAACCTTGAACAATACTTTGTATTTCTGTGGTATCAGTTGTAATATCTCCGGTTTTCATTTCAAATTAAGCTTATTTCAAGCTTCTCTCTTCTTTTCTTGGTTAATGCCACTAATGGTCTATCAATTTTACTTATCTTTTCAAAGAACCAGTTTCATTTATCTTTTTATTTTTTTGTTTCAGTTTCATTTAGTTCTGCTCTGATCTTTATTATTTCTTTTCTTTTGCTGGGTTTGGGTTTGGTTTGTTCTTGTTTCTCTAGTTCCTTGAGGTGTGACCTTAGATTGTCTATTGTTGCTCTTTCAGACTTTCTTTTTTTTTTTTGAGATGGAGTCTCACACTGTCACCTGGGTTGGAGTGCAATGGTGTGATCTCAGCTCACTGCAACCTCCGCCTCACAGGTTCAAGCAATTCGCCTGCCTCAGCCTCCCGAGTATTTGGGATTACAGGCACCGCCACCATGCCTAACTAATTTTTTATATTTTTAGTAGAGACAGGGTTTCACTATGTTGGCCAGGCTGGTCTCAAACTCCTGACCATGTGATCCACCTGCCTTGGCCTCCCAAAGTGCTGAGATTACAGGCATGAGCCACCATGCCCAGCCTCTTTCGGACTTTTTGATGTAGGTATTTAATGCTATGAACTTTCCTCTTGCACTGCTTTTGCTGTATCCCAGGGGTTTTGATCGGTTGTGCCATTATTACGTAGTTCAAAGAAATTTTAAATTCCCATTTTTATTTCATTGTTGACCCAATGATCATTCGGGAGCAGGTTATTTAATTTCCATGTATTGGCATGGTTTTGAAGGTTCCTTTTGCAGTTGATTTCCAATTTTATTCCACTGTGGTCTGAAAGAATACTTGCTATAATTTTATTTTCTTAAATTTGTTGAGACTTGTTTTGTGGCCTATCATATGGTCTATCTTGGAGAATATTCTATGTGCTGATGAATATAATGTATATTCTGCAGTTGTTGGATAGAATGTTCTGTAAATATCTGTTAAGTCAGTTTAGGGTATAGTTTAAGTCCATTGTTTCTTTGTCGACTTTCTGTTTTGATGACCTGTCCAGTGCTGTCAATGGAGTGTTGAAGTCCCCCACTATTAATATGTTGCTGTCTATCTCATTTCTTAGGTCTAGTAGTAATTGTTTTATGAATTTTGTAGCTCCAGTGTTAGGTGTGTATATATTTAGGATTGTGATATTTTCCTGTTAGGCTAGTCCTTTTATGATTATATAATGTCTCTCCTTTGTCTTTTTTAACAGCTGTTTCTTTAAAGTTTGTTTTGTCTGATATAAGAATAGCTACTCCTGCTCACTGTTGGTGTCCATTTACATGGAATATCTTTTTCCACCCCTTTACCTTAAGTTTATGTGAGTTCTTATGTGTCAGGCGAGTCTCTTGAAGACAGCAGATACTTGGTTGGTGAATTCTCATCCATTCTGCCATTCTGTATCGGGGGAGCATTTAGGCCATTTACATTCAATGTTAGTAGTGAGATGGGAGATACTATTCTATTCATCACGTTATTTGTTGCCTGAATACATTGTTTTTCTCGATTTTGTTTTTCATTGTGTTATTGTTACATAGGTCCTTTGAGATTTATGCTTTAACATTCTATTTTGATGTATTTCAAAGATTTGTTTCAAGATTTAGAGCTCCTTTTAACAGTTCTTGTAGTGCTGACTTGGTAGTGGCAAATGGTCCCAGCATTTGTTTGTCTGAAAAAGACTGTATCTTTCCTTCATTTATGAAGCTTAGTCTTGCTTAGTCTTGCTGGCTAATTTTTTGTATTTTTAGTAGAGACAGGGGCTGATAATGTTTTGTTTAAAGAGGCTAAAGATAGGACCCCAATCTTTTCTAGCTTGTAGTGTTTCTGCTGAGAAATCTGCTGTTAATCTGATAGGTTTTCCTTTACAGGTTGTCTGATGCTTTTGCCTCACTGTTCTTAAGATTCTTTTCTTTGTCTTGACTTTAGATAACCTGATGACTAAGTGCCTAGGTGCTGATTTTTTTGTGATGAATTTCTCAGGTATTCTTTGAGCTTCTTATATTTGAATGTCTAGATCTCTAGCAAGGCCAGTGATATTTTCCTCAATTATTTGCTCAAATGTTTTCCAAATGTTTAGATTTCTTTTTTTCCCTGGGAACAGCAGTTATTCTTAGGTTTGGTCATTTAACATAATCCCAAACTTTTTGGAGGCCGTGTTTATTTTATTTAAATTCTTTATTCTTTGTCTTTGTCAAATTGAGTTAATTGAAAAGTCTTGTCTTCGAGCTCAGACATTCTTTCTTCTACTTGTTTGAGTCTATTGCTGAGACTTTCCAGTGCATTTTGCATTTCTCTAAGTGTGTTCCTGATTTCCAGAAGTTGTTACTGTTTTTTATTTATGCTATTTCACTGGATATTTTTCCATTCATATTCTGTATCATTTTCCTTATTTGTTTAAGTTGGATTTTACCTTTCTCTGTTGCCTCCTTGATTGGCATAATAATCAACCTGCTGAATTCTTTTTGTGGCAATTCAGAGATTTTTTTTCTTGGTTTGGATCTATTGCTGGTGAGCCAGTGTGATCTCTTGGGGGTGTTAAAGAATGTTGTTTTGTCATATTACCAGAACTGTTTTTCTGATTCCTTCTCATTTGGGTAGACTATGTCAGAGGGATGATCTGGGACTCAAGGGCTGCTGCTCAGATTCTTTTGTCCCATGGGGGTGCTCCCCTGATATGGTGCTCTCCCTTTTCTCCTAGGGATGGACCTTCCTGAGAGCCAAACTTCAGTGATTGTTATTTCTCTTCTGGATCTAGCCATCCAGTGGAGCTACCAGGCTCTGGGCCAGTAGTGGGGAGTGTCTGCAAAGAGTCCTGTGATGTGATCCATCTTCAGGCCTCTCAGCCATGGGTACCAGTACCTACTCTGGTGGAGGTAGCAGGAGACTGAAGTGGACTCTGTGGGGGTCCTTGGTTGTATTTTTGTTAAATGCACTCACTTTGTGTTGGTTGGCCTCCAGCCAGGAGGTGGCACTTTCAAGAGTGCATCAGTTGTACTAGTATAGGGAGGATCAGGTGGTGGGCAGGGCCATAGAGCTCCCAATAGATTACGTCCTTTGTCTTCTGCTACCAGGGTGGTTAGAGAAAGGCTATCAGGCAGGGTCAGGATTAGGTATGTCTGAGCTCAGACTCTCCTTGGGCAGGACTTGCCGCAGCTGCTGTGGGAGATGAGGGTGTGGTTCCCAGGCCAATGGAGTTATGTTCCCAAGGGATTATGGCTGTGTCTGCTGCATCACACAGTTCTCCAGGAAAGTGGGGGAAAGCCAGCAGTCATAGGCTTCACCCAGCTCCCACGCCACCTCAGCCCAAAAGGCTTGTCTCACTCCCACTGTGCCCCGGTAACAGCACTGAGTTTATTTCCAGGCAGCTGGTGAGCAGGGCTGAGAACTTGCCCCAGGCTACATGCCTCCCAGCTGAGAAAGCAAGCAGACTGTTCCTTGGTTGTCCTACAAAGCCTGCAGCAGCAATCCACCTCCTTCAAAGGGTGTATGGATTATCTCAGCTTTCGTGGTATGTTCCTGCAGTAGTTTTTAGAAAAAAAATTCATAATGTGGGTCTCCACACACTGCTCTGTCCTTCTGATTGAGAGCTGCAAGTTAGTCCTGCCCCCTATCTGCCATTTCCCGCCACCCCAGGGCTCTCATTCATTTGTGGAAGCATGTCTCAGAATGGGAGCACAGGTTTCAGTATTATTTCAATGAGGAGGCAGCAGAAACAACAGCATTTTCAGGATTATTACTCATTCATTCTACCCATTCATGTTCTCTGACTGTAACAGATTTAAATTAGAAATCAGTAACCAAAACATACTATATATATATCCCCAAACAGTGGGAAATTAACACAGTCTAAATGACTAGGAATTCAATTAAGAGTGGAAAGTAATAAAATAGAAGGCAGACAAATGAAGAGTTAACAAGACCAAATATTTGGAAAGGAGGAAGTGAAATAGTCCTTGCCACCAGAAATATTATGTACACAGAGCATCTAAAGGAATCTGAAACAAAAAACTATTAGAAGTAATAAGCAAATTTACAAAGGACACTGGATACAAGCTGCATTCATTTTCTACTACTGCATAATAGTACCACAAACTTAGCAGCTAAAATATAAAGCATATTTATTATTTCACAATTTCTGTCCGAAGTCTGGGCACAGTGTATCTGGATCTTCTGCTCAGGGTCTTATAGGGCTATGATCAAGGAATTGAACAGGGCTGGGTTTCCATGTGGAGGTCTCAACTGGGCAAGGACCTACTACCCTGAACTCGTGATTATTGGTAGCAATCAGTTAATTTTGACTGAAGAACTGAGAACTTCAGTATTTTTGCCGGCTGTTGACCAGACCACTATTAGTTTTTAGAGGCCAACCACAGTTTCTTGCCACATGGGGTTGTCCAGCATGGCCGCTTACTTCCTCATAGCAGTAAGGTAGAAACACTACAGCCAGATGGATGCTACAATCTTATGTAACATAATCACATATACACAGAATCACGTGCATCCTGTCACCTTTGTCATATTCTGTTGACTATACGCAAGTCACAGGTCACATCCATATTCAAGGGGAGGTCACACAAGGGCATGAACATCAATAAGTGAAAATCTTAGGGGGCATCTTAAGGATCAGTCCACCACACAGTATCAATAGACAAAGTCAATTGTATTTCTATATACTAAAAATAGAAAATTACAAGTGATATTTTCAAAATGCCAGTCATAATAACATCAAAAATTATAAAATACTTAGAAATGAATTTAACAGAGAATGTGTAGACCTCTACAATGAAAACTATAAAATATTACTGAGATTTAAGAAGACCTAAATAAATTGATATATTCTATACTAATGAATTAGTAAACCTAATATTAAGATTGGTTTCCCCCAAATTGATCTATGAATCCAACGCTATCCCGCTCAATATTACAGCCAGATTGGTAGTTGTAGATAAGCTGATTTTAAAATGTACGTGGAAATTTAAAGGTCTAGGAAAGCCCCCCCAAAATTGAAAAAGAACTGTGTTTGCATTTCCACATAAGTTTTAGAACAGCTAAAACGAACTTAAGCTAGAAGAAAAAATTTCGAAGTTCCATACTATCTGATTTCAAAAAATCATGTTGAAAATACTGGATATCTGTATAGAAAAGTGTACTTTAATCTTTAACTCAAACCACACAAGGATTAATTTGCAATTGGTTGGGGACTTAAACTTAGAAGTTAACACCATAAAACTTTTGGAAGAAACTTTGTAATATCTTGGGGTAAACAAAATCTCTTAGACAGAACACAAAAAGTATTAGCCACGACAAAATTGAAAAAGTAGAATATACCAAATTGAAAATATCTGCTTTTAAAAAGATAATGAATAAGCAAGCTACAGATGTGGAGACAATATGCACATAAAGTAATTAATATAGTATAACAACATGCACATATATCTGCCAAAATACTTGTAATCAGAATATATAAAGAATTCCCTAAAATCACCAATAAATAGATTAACAACTCTCCAAAATGGCCTAAGACATGAACAATTTATAAAAGAAGATATAGGAATGGCCAATAAGCACATGAAAAGATACTCAACATCATTAGCCATTAAGGAAATGCAAATCAAGCCACAGTGAGATAATACTTTATACCAGTCGTCCCCAACCATTTTGGCACCAGGGACCAGTTTTGTGGAAGACAATTTTTCCACGGACCAGTGCAGGGATGGTTTGGGGATGATTCAAGGGCATTACATTTATTGTGCACTTTATTTCTATTATTATTACATTCTAATATATAATGAAATAATGATACAACTCACCATAATGTAGAATCAGCAGGAGCCCTGAGCTTGTTTTCCTGCAACTAGACAGTCCTATCAGGGGGTTATGAGAGACAGTGACAGATTATCAGGCATTAGGTTCTCATAAGAAGTGTGCAGCCTAGATCCCTCGCATGTGCAGTTCACAATAAGGTTCATGCTCC
This sequence comes from Macaca thibetana thibetana, assembly GCF_024542745.1. Lineage (NCBI taxonomy): Eukaryota > Metazoa > Chordata > Mammalia > Primates > Cercopithecidae > Macaca > Macaca thibetana. The sequence continues at coordinate 135,397,977 of NC_065598.1, forward strand.
TATGAGAATCTAATGCCACTGCTGATCTGACAGGAGGTGGAGCTCAGGTGTGATGCAAGTGATGGGGAGCGGCTGTAGATATAGATGAAGCTTCTCTCTTTTACCTGCTGCTCACCTCCTGCTGTGAGGTCTGGTTCCCTGGCCCAGGGGTTGGAGACCCCTGCTTTATACCCACCAAAATGACAGTACATAATGTTGAAGAGGATGCGGAGCAACTGGAACTCTCATATATATTGCTGGTGGGGAAGTAAAATGTTACAACCATTTTGGAAATCTGTTTGGCATTTTCTTATAAGGTTAAATATACACTGGCCTTATAACACAGATATTATATTCCTAGATATTTACCTAAAAGAAACGAAAACATGTACCCACAAAAATATTTGTACATGAATTTTTATAGTGGGTATATGCATTATAGTTAAAAACACAACCTAAATGCCCATTAACAGTAAAATGGATTAACAAATTGTGGTATATTTATACAATGTAATACTAGAGAACAATAAAAATAAATGAACTACTGATACATGAAATTTGGTGGAAATTTTTCAAAAATATTATAATGAATAAAATCAGATAAAAAAATGTACAAACAGCATGATTCCATTTATATCACCCTCAAAAAGGGTGAAATGATTCCATGGTGAGAAATATCAGAACAATGGTTATGGTTGCCTTTGGGGAAAGACATGACATTCTTTGCTGGGAAAGGGCACTGAATGAACTTTCTGAAGTGAAAAATGTTCTGTTTTTTTGTTTTTGTTTTTTCTGGAGGGGGTGGTTGTTTTTTTGTTTTTTTATAAGACAGGGTCTGGATCTGTCGCCTAGGCTGGAGTGCAGTGGCATAATCTTGGCTCACTGCAACTTCTGCCCCTGGGCTCAAGCAATCCTCCAACCTCAGCCTCCTGGGACTATAGGCACATGCCAACACACCTCACTATTTTTTTTTTTAATTTTTTGTAGATACAGGGTTTTGCCATGTTGCCCAGGCTAGTCTCAAACTCCCGGGCTCAAGTGATTCACCAGCTACCAGTATCAATCTCCCAAAGTGCTGGGATTATAGGCGTGAACCACCTGGCAATGTTCTGTATCTTAACTGGGGTGGTGGTGACACGGATGTATACATTTGTTGAATCTCATCAAACTGCATGCTATATATATATATATGTGTGTATCTATATATATACACACACATACACACACACACACACACACAAAAATTACATTTCATTAAAAATTATTTTTAATGGTACTGCCTAGCTTGATCACCCACCTTATTTGGTACATGTGGTAGCAGACAATGACTATTAGTTGCTTTAAAAAAAAAATCAGTCCATTTGTAAATCAATCAATCAATCACACAGCACAGAGCTTCTTATTCTGTGACCCTTAGAAATTTTATCCAGAGCTCAGGGGCAGGCCAGAGACATGCCTGTGGATGAGCCCCAGCTGCTGCTCCTGCAGCCATCTGCTCCTCAGTTGGCCCAAGCCTACCTTGGCCTGCCTGCCTGCCTAACTACTCAAAGCTTCTTCCCTGGTTCCTGCTGAGCTTCCTCTCCTAGAAGCAGCCCCTGCTCCTTCTCCTTGTTTTACAGAATCAGAGAGAAAGTGCTGGTATGGTCGCAGTGGTGGGATGGGTTCACCTCTCTCACTTGGCTCAGAAAGAAAATGGAACTGGGCCTGATCTTTTTCACTAGGAGGCCAGGAGGCTCACTGTTATCATTGCCATTTACTTGGCTTTCTCTTAGATTCTGGAACATACCAAACTTTTTATTTTTATTTTATTTTATTTTTACCTTGGAACTTGTGTACTTGCTGTTGCCCTTGTTCAGAAAATTTCTATCCCCAGACCTCAGGTCTTCACATGGCTGGCTCCCGCTTTTCCTTCGGGTTTTCTTCAGAAAGGCTTTGTCTTTGCAGCTTCCCCCATGATTCTGTTTCATGATACTACTTAATTCTTTTATGATGACCACCATTTGTAATTTTATTTTTATTTTAGTGGTTATTTGTTTAAAAATCTTTCCCTCCCACTAAACTATAAAGTTTCTTGAAGATAGGGATTCTAATTTTTTGTTGTTTGGTTTGTTGATTGGTTGGTTAGTTGGTTTTTTCTCTCCTGCGCCTCCCATGCCTAACATGGTACCTCACAAATATCTGTTGAATGAAGGAACTGCTATTCTGAAAGTAAGGTACAACTGTGTTCTGGGCCACATTTTTTTCCTCCTTTTTTGGGTTCTTGTCTCTCCAATTACGTCTTTAATCCATGGTATTTTTTATCTCTCCTGGATCACAGTTTTCTTCCCTTTTACCCTCAAAAACAATCTTGACCATCTTATCTTAAAAAGTAGATGACCTTTTGTGTGAGTCGGTATTTTCTTTTTTATTATTATTATTATACTTTAAGTTCTAGGGTACATGTGCATAACGTGCAGGTTTGTTACATATGTATACTTGTGCCATGTTGGCATGCTGCACCCATCAACTCGTCAGCACCCATCAACTCGTCATTTACATCAGGTATAACTCCCAATGCAATCCCTCCCCCCTCCCCCCTCCCCATGATAGGCCCCGGTGTATGATGTTCCCCTTCCCGAGTCCAAGTGATCTCACTGTTCAGTTCCCACCTATGAGTGAGAACATGTGGTGTTTGGTTTTCTGTTCTTGTGATAGTTTGCTGAGAATGATGGTTTCCAGCTGCATCCATGTCCCTACAAAGGACACAAACTCATCCTTTTTTATGGCTGCATAGTATTCCATGGTGTATATGTGCCACATTGTAAACTAGTTCAACCATTATGGAAAACAGTATGGCGATTCCTCAAGGATCTAGAACTAGAAGTACCATATGACCCAGCCATCCCATTACTGAGTATATACCCAGAGGTTTATAAATCATGCTGCTATAAAGACACATGCACACGTATGTTTATTGCGGCACTATTCACAATAGCAAAGACTTGGAATCAACCCAAATGTCCATCAGTGACAGACTGGATATTTTCTTTTCACCTAACTTTGCCCCTTCACTGCTAAACTCCACACATGCTGTATTTACTGGCTGCTTCCTCTGCCTATCCATCCACGTTAACCTTCAAGCCTGTCTACTACCTATTCCACTCTATGGGCCACTGTTCAGAAGCTTCAAGGCTTACCCAGTTTATGCCCGGTTCTTGTTCTTACCTTCCACTGCATCTCTATCATTTGAAGAGGATTATTGCCCACTCCTTGAAATTCTCTTTTTTGACTTCTGTCTCTGCTTCTATTTTTTTTCTCCCTCTCTAGTAATTCCTTTTTAGTCTCTTACATGGATTTAAACTTTCTCTTCCTACACATAAATGTCCCCTGGAGGACCTCCTTAGGCTTTTTTTCTCTTTTCTTTTATCCTATGCTTATTTCTTTTCTCTCTCTATTCAAATTATACTCAACCTTCAAGGTTCTGCTCAAAGTTTTCTTCCTCCATGAGGCACCCCCTAAGTAGACAGTCAATCCTCTCTGTTATCTCTCCATTTGCTGAACACCTCTGACATTTAGCATGGTCAGTACTTCTAATCTAGCACCTGCTACAACAGACATGTTTTCTGAATTAGAAATCAAGATGCCTTATCTGACAAAGACTGTTCTTTTATGTATGAATCTAATGATATAGAAAGCTTGACAATGATATAAAATTACATTTTATTCAGTTAGAGATTTAGCAAATTGCAATTGCTCAAAATAATGAAATTACATAAAAGCAAGAAAGTTCTGGATATACAAGTTGTCACTTCAATCAGAGTTATTATCTATGAGTGTTCTTTTTATTTAACATATTATGTCTGTGTCCCTGGCTATAAGGTAATTTCTTGACTGTGGAACATAGAAGACTAAGAGGAAGTGTTCCATAAACGTTGATTGAATTGAGACTTTTTACTGCTTGTTTCATAAACTGGCTATACAAAATAGTGACATATAGATTATTGAAAAGATTTCTAGACCAAAAATAATTGCAAAGTATGAGATTCCTGTAGTCTAGAGAAACATACCATTCACAGTTCCATAAGAAGTGTAAAATGGTTAAGATTATGGGCTTGGTCTAAGACTTGGGTTAAAGCTCAGCTGTGCCATTTATTACCTGTTTGACATTGTATTATTTAAACTCTGTAGGTTCATTTCCTCATCTATAAAATGGCATAATACTTTTACATAAGCACTCAATAAATGTTACTATTATGATTAAGCTCCATGTTGTACTTGAAAATTTGCCTTTGCAATTGTGTACTTTCTGGTTAGGCATCTTCAAATCCTGGAACAAAAAGTGCATATTTTTGAAGAGTGACAGTCATGTTACCTTATTTCTTGTAATTAAAATTGTTAAATTTGTAAAATCTTTCTAAAACAATTCACCAAACTCTGGAAACCAACTGAGGGCAAACGTTTTTATTTACCCAATGGCTTTTAAATATTTGAGTTTTATTTTCCTTTACAAGAAACATCTCATGGCTGCTGAAGTCAAAGACTTAAAAAAGTAACTTGGATAGAAATGTGTGTTACAGCTGGGATACCCCTACAACTATAGTATTTCAAATCAAATGTCTATGGGTGAAAGAGGTGACCGTGATTGCCAGACTGTCTTACAAGACAGTGGTCATCGTGTCTGTATTAGTGACTTGATATTCCTTGGTAATGTCACAACTTTTATTGCTGATTCAGTCAACCATAGTCAAACTGGTGAAAGTGAGAAGATTTTTCTCTCTGTGTGTCTTTCTCCCCCTACCCCTGCCATTGAAATCAGTCACCCAGTCTTCAAATTTTCACCGATCGATGTATTATATCATCATTTGCATGTGAGAATATCTATTTTCTTTCCAAAAGAAATACATTACAAACCTCCAGTAGCAATTAATAACAATCAAATATTGGTTTCCACTATTTCCATGGTAAGGGCTTAAACTAGAAACGTGTGTGGCATTACAAGAGTTAGCTTCTGAAGGACTATACTGGGCAACTGAAACAATGATATATTGCTTTTTAAAAACACTAAAGTCACCAGAAATAAACTAGAACAAACATGTTAGGGGCTTGGAGGGAAGCTGAACCCCTTCAAAATTGATATGGTTGGAGTTGGTTGGGGAGATTGGAAATGTTGGTGAAAGTTATCCTGAGTTTCCCTACATATTCTCTATAATGCACAGAGAACTCTGGTGGAACAAAAGCCACTACAAAGCATTGGTCCCACATGCTGCCACCTTTAAAATCTGCTAAATAATGAAAATAATGTTCTTATGTCATAGTTCATTTTCTGTTGCTAAGACAGAATATCACGGACTTGGTAATTTATAAAAATAGAGGTTTATTAACTCATGGTTCTGGAGATGGGAAGTCCAAGAGCATGGCACCAACATCTGCTGATGGCCTTCTTGCTGTGTCATAACATGGCAGAGGGCATCACGTGGTGAGAGTGCAAGAGCACAAGAGCCAGAGAAAACTTGCTTTTATAACAAAGCCTCTCTCATAGTTAGAAACCCACTCCTGTGGGAGAACATTAATCCATTCATGAAGGCAGAACCCTCATTAATCCATTAATCTATTCATGAGGGCAGAGGAATTGTGTTTCCAACACATACATTTTAGGGGACACATTCATACTGTAGCACCTTATTTCAAAGGAGACATCAATGTCATCAGTAAATTCATTTGTGACACAAACTAGAGGATAGTCTTTGTCATATTTTCAAACCCCAAACTACAAATGAGCAGCCTGTAGACTATCCAGAAGAAGTTCATGGGCCACATTGATGGAAACTCCTCAGGATCATAGTGCCATTGCTGTCTGCTCTGACCCTGTACCTTTAAGCCAGTCCTCCCCATCCATGCCATGCCCAGACAACAGCAGATAAATGCAAGCACTTCAGATATATTTTATTTTCTACCATCACCTGATTCTCCTCACTTTATCCCCCACTTATATCTGTTCTGTTCACGTTTTTTGTAGCTCCTAGTTCATGATTGTCTCTCATCGTGGTTCTTCCACTGCCACATCAGACTTGATATTTTCTCTTGGTTTTCCAAGATTTCAATATCTATGCTCTCTAATGACCAAGGTCTGCAGTTGTCTTCTATTCTAGGCCTTCATGACTAGATTGTTCTTTGTTTTTGAGAATTTAAAATACAGCACTAGGATTCAAACCTTGTCACTAGTCCACTTGTTTTAGGTCCTGTGTTATATCTAGGTCCTGTTCATATATCATAAATCTTTTGGTACTCCACAAAATATTTTCATTTGGTAGTGTCTGCTATAGGTAAGAATCTGAATAATTGAATCCTGATCAAGTGGATTAAAGAGGAATTGGAACAATAATAAGAAGGTATAGAAAGTACTGGAACCTGACATTCTCCTAAGAATGACAGAAAATAGAGATTTTCACCTCTCTTGCCCTTTAAGCATCAGCCTTCATAGCAACATGCACCAATAATGGGATGCTAAAGATGAAAGCCATTGTCATGAAATGCCTGTACTTGGCTAATGGCAGCTGCTTGAGAGGGTCTGAATGGCTCAAGCTTCTGATTAACATGATAGGAAAACGTATCCTACTCATTATAGATTTCATCAAATACTTATCCAGTTAGGAAGCTCAGAATGTCAGTCACGTATCACTGTTTTTCTCTGAATAGCCTTAATTATAACATCCAGTTTCACTCCTCATAAAGCAGATCACAAGAGCAAAAGCTGTCTCACACCAGGCTCAAGCCTGTCCAAATTGTCATGTTGGAAATTCTCTCTTTGGAGACTTTAGCAAATGGAAGGTTTCCAACCTGTTAGAAAGGAAAGAAGGAACTCCTGCACCATGAGATATCACAACCTTAGACAATGATGATAACTGTTGTCTGTAAAATGTGGTCACATGTGAGTTGTCCAGACCCAGGGTCAACATTTCTGTGCTGAGTGAAACCAGACTTTCTGTTGAAGGGCAGCCCCTGAGAAGGATTCCAGCTGCAGTTTTCCTTGTAGAGGTCTCCACCCTCTAGCATGAAGGCTATCAGGTGTTGGCTCTACAGTTGGACAATCACTTGTCTTAAAATTCTTCAACTTGGCAAGAGATATTAGTGACCTTCTGGTGACCCTACACCTACCCTTCAAACTTGAGCTTAGTGCTTCTGACTTGGCATAATGACTAGAAATGTTGAGAAAGAGACATTGAATCTAGATGAAGGTAGTGTCCACAGAGAATAAACTCATTGTCACAAGAGAGCTTGGCCCAAGGAAAATCATTTGGTCTCTCAGGAGTGAGAACTAGAATATACCTGGATTTCTCCTCCTTACCAGATGTTGCAGGCATCAGTTCATAATCACTACGTTTATCTTCTACCTACTACTTAGGATAAATGCCAGTTTAATGCACATACATTTTCAACAGTATTATACATTTGTCGTGCTCTCCAATGGGACCCACAGAAACCTAAGTTCACCAAAACCATTTGAGGTGCTGAGTGGTGTCCTGATAAACGCTTCATTGCTCTGACTCTGAAGTGTAGAAAATAGTCACTAATTTGGAAAAAGAAGTATGAAGAAGAAAGAAGATTGTCCTACCCAAATGTATAAAAGGTTTGAGTTGCAGATAACTTTAATCACACTGGAGAACATGTGAGCTTGGATAAAAGGAGAGAGAAATAGTGATATTGTTTACATGGGGATATTGTTTAGGTGATTAATAGTGTGGGCTCTGGCACCTGAAATCCTGGGTTGAAATCCTGGCTCTACCACTGATAGCTATGTGATCTTGGACTAGTAACTTGCAGTATAATCATAAAAATTCAGGGATATAACTCTCCATACTTTACACTCAATTTTGCTGTGAACCTATGTAGTAGTAGGGTTCTCCAGAGACTCAGAACCAGCGGGAGATACAGATAGATAGATAGATAGATAGATACATACATACATACATACATACATACATACATACATACATAGATACATAGATAGACAGATAATAAGGAATTGCCTTATGGGATTATGGAGGTTGAGAAGTCCCAATATCTGCAGTCCAAAGCCTTGGGACTCAAAAGAGTCGATGGTGTAAATTCCTGTTCAAGTCCCAGCTTGAAGACTGTCAGGCAGAGACAGCAGATTCTCTCTTGCTCAGTCTTTTTGTTCTACTCAGGCCTTCAACAGTTTAGATGAGGCCCACCTACATGGGGGAGGGCAATCTGCTTTATTCAGTCTACCAATGTAAATGTTAATCTCTTCCAGAAACACCCTCACAGATACACCCAGAATAATGTTTAACCAAATATCTGGACAAACTTTGATCCAGCCAAGTTGACACATAAGATTAACCATCAGCAATGTAAAACTGCTTGAAAAAATTAAGTCTGTCTTTTAAAAAAGCAGGGATAACTGTAATACCTGCCCCAAAGGATTGTTATAGAGAGCACTCATGCCAATTATTAGACTACTGCCTCTCAGCCCAAAACCCATCTGTCTATACTCAGTTTTGTGATGCTGAGACAGATACCATACAAACATATTTCTTTTCTGCCAGTCGGCTCCTTGTTAGGAAGTATCAAAGGGTACATTAGAGGAAGACTCTTGTGGCTGGAGGAGGAAGAAGGGACTTTCTCTTGACTGTGTTCTTCTTGTTGGTTTCATTTCCTATAAATATCTCCCTTAACAACACTTCTTCACTCCAATAGTTGCAGTTTCTTCCAGAAGCAGCACATTCTGAATTGAGATTTTCATTTTTCTAGAACTTACCAAACTCACCTTATCATACCCCTTTCATAGAAACCGCACCAGCCAACTGACATGGTTTGGCTTTGTGTCCACACCGAAATCTCATCTTGAATTGTAACCCAATAATCGCCATGTGTTGAGGGAGGAACCCAGTGAGAGGTGATTGGATCATAAGAGTGGATTCCATCATGCTGTTCTCATGATAGTGAGTTAGTTCTCATGAGATCTGATGGCTTCATTAGGGGCTTTTCCTCCTTTGCTCCTTCTTCTCTCTCCTGCTCCCTTGTGAGGAAGGTGTCTGCTTCCCCTTCCACCATGACTGTAAGTTTCCTGAGGTCTCCCCAGCTGTGTAGAACTATCAGTCAATTAAACCTCATTCTTTTATATATCACCCAGTCTTGGTTAGTATCTTTATAGCAGTGTGAAAATGGACTGATATACCAACTCTGCCCCTCCCTAAAGGTCTGAGGTTCGTGGAGCCACTCCTGCAAGCTTAGAGTCAGCAGTATCAGCTGAGCAGTGCCCTCTTCAGAGGTCTGAGCTTCAGCTCTGATGAACATCTCTTCCAAGATTTTAAGTTTTAACACTTCTGACCTCTTCCCTTTGTTTTCCCAGGGATGGTAGCTACATCCTGCAGTTGTTAATTCTGTGTTGCTTTAAAGTTCTCTTTTTACCTTTTCAGTTGTTGGTGTAATGACTTTATGCCTAGGTAACAATTCTTTGTACTAAATTTTCTGTTCAAATAACTGGTGTGGTTTATGTCTCTGGACCTTGTCTGATATATTATATAGCTAATATTTATTGAGTACCTGCTATGTGCTAGACCTTATTATAAGCATTTTGTATATTTTGCCTAACTTAATTTCAGTCTTAACCACTATGCTAAGGTACATGAAGTGAATATCATGATGGCTGGCCCACAGTAAGTGCGCCTTTAGGGTAAGACACTATTTTAGTTTGGCTCCTCCAAAAACAGAATTGAAACAAAGACTACTAGATTGTAGGTTATTTGTGGGCCAGCCTAAGTGGTAAAGTGGGAAAAGTGAGGCAGGAAGAGATAAAAACCAATAGCATGTACATTAATGAGCAGGTTACTGCTATGGACAAATGGGGCTCAATCCTACTGGGAAACCTTCTTTGAGAAGCCTGGTATAGCATACTTCAGAACTATCCCACTGGAACACAGGGAGGCTAGGTCATTTATCTACTCTCTGCCACCCCCGGGAGCATTAACCCTTACATTTTTAGGTTAGCCAAGTAGATATGAGGTAGGGCATTAATAGCATCTGTTAAAGGTATTATCCTTGTGAGTGTGGACTACAGACTGGCCATATGGAAGCCATGAAAAATGTTTGCCTAATACAGATCACAAAACTGACACAGAGGTGAGGGAGAACCTATAAATAGTGCCTGGAACATAATAGTCATTCAGTAAATATTTGTTCAAGTGAACTATTGAAGACAGGAATCATCTAGGAATACTATTGGCTAACAACAAAACACCAGCTAAAATATTCTCTTGAGTAAAATGTAATCTTCTTTGGGAAGAAGGACTTAATTCTAACCAAGGAAACATTAAATGGCAATTCGAATATGCAGGAACTTTGAAGGAATGCCACCATATTACCCTGGAACTCAATATAGGAAAGGAAAGAGTGAGTCATGCTGCCAGGGTAATCTCTGTCACTTGCAAAGTACTGTCCCTGCTCAAGGTAATACAACTAGTAAGTGATGAGTACAGAGATTTTAAAAGCCCAAGGTCTTTGAAACTTACTAAAATCAACAACAACAAAAACAGCACAAACATTATCTGAGAAGGGGAGAGGTTGGTTTTCTAAACAGGAATATGAGATTTTTTTTTAATATGGGAGAGACTTAAATATTTATATGCTATCCATGGAAAGGTTGAAGATATAAGAATGAAAAAATAATAATATCATGGAACAGAGAAGAGATGCTGGGTACAAGGGAAGAAATAAGCCTTTAGGAGTAATAGGATACACTTCTTTCATGATACAAGAAGGAATGGCGTAGTTAAACATAAATACAATGTGTGGTGGGAAGAAAGAGGAAAGGCAGTTAAGGAAATTCTACCTGATTGGTCCAAATGTCTTTGTAAGGTAAAAAATGAGTTAATATGAGAATGACGGTAGAGGTAATGAGGTAGTAATCTTAAAGAAAATGATGACAGGCTGAATTATCTTTTGCGTGAAATGGGAACGATCTTAGGGATGCATAGAAGGATTGTTTGACAATGTTGAGGACACGCTTGAAATTGAAGAATGTGAATTTACAGCAGTTCCAACCTGCAAGTGGTTGTGTGGTTTTCTGCAGGAATATAGTTGAATAAGGCAAAGAGTTTTGCCCAGCAGATTCAATGAATGAGAGGACATGTAAGTTGAAGTTTTCAGTAAGAGGGTGGTCAAAGGTTAAAATACTAAGGGAGAAAAGATAGGACAGACGGTGAGTAATTGGAGAAGCAAAGGGGACTGATGGTTTTGATGAAGCTAAAAACTGCTGGCAATAATGGAATGAGAGAACTGGAAGGAAAATCATGTTCAGAGAACAGTTTGTGGAGTTCAGAATTCACAAGATAGAGTAATTCTCCAAGATGATAAGATTCAGGGTGTGGCCATGAGTGCATAGCTCAGGTGGAGGGGAGGAAAGGCCACTGTAGATGAAGTCAGAAAAATGAGAAGCCGAGGCACTGGGTAGATTGTCACCATGGGCATTGAGGTCCCCTATCATAAGGGCAAAGTGTGAGGTGGAGAGGAAGCCATAGAGTCGGGGATCACAGTCTTCAATGAATCTTGGGAAGTGACCAAGAGTTTGATTGATGAGAGTGGCAGGGTAAAAGAGTCATGTTTTGGAAACAGCAATTAACAGTTAAAAAATATTTCTCCCTCTAGGCCCTCTGCTAAAAAGGCTGGGAAAGTGAGCCCATTGGAGAGGCCACAGAGATAGCAGCATCCTCAGAGCTTTCATTATGAGTCCCTAGGCCTATAAAGCAAAATCCCAACTCTTTAGCATGAACCAACCACAGTGCCTTTTACAATCTGGTCCTAAACCCACTTTTTCAGGCCACTTCTTCCAACCACACCATGGATACCTCAGGACATGTTTTAACTGACAAAATTAGAATTTAACATTTAACTTAGAATTTAACATTTAAATAGTATCTAATCCAACTCTTTTGAGATAGGAGGGTTTTTTTGGTTTGGTTTTTTATTTTTTTAAACTGCTGCATGTCTACGTGGGATGATACTTAAGTGAATTTAACACAATATTCAATGGGATATTATTGTTTTTGAAAGGTGACAACAAAAGCAAATACCTCTGTATTTAAAAATATAACCCTTAAGGTAACTCAAAAGCTGGACATGCTTACAAATGAGCCCTTCTCAACACCCCTGAATCCCTGTTGAAGCTGCAATTACTTGACTTCAATGTATCAGTCAATCAGTAAGCAATAACTGAGCATCTACTAAAAGCAAAGAATTGTGTTTAAGTGCCGTGGGAGTTACAGAAACATAGTAAGATACAACTCATGCTTTCATAGAGCATTCAGTGTCCTTGGAAAGAGAAGATAAACATTTGAAACAACTCAAAAGACAAAATGTAATTCAGTGTCAAGTCTTGAGCTGCAGGAATTAAGAGGAAAGAAAAATCATTTGATTAGGGCATTCAAGAAAAGCTTCAAGGATAAGGCAGAACTTGACATAAGCCTATAGAGCCTATACTACATATAATAATAATAATCACCACAACAATAGTAGTAACAATAGCTATCTCTTATTGAGTGTTTTTAATATTCCAGGTACTATACTGAGTAATCATTTAAATTCCTTTTTCTCAAGCATTTCTCACAATGCTCTGAGGTGGCTACTACTCTTATTTCCATATTAGAGCTGAGGAACCCAAAGATCAAGGAGTTTTAGTGACATGCTCAAGATAACAAAACTAGTAAGTGGTGTACCCAAGCCTTTGTTGGGCCCTAGAACCTGTGCTTCTCACACTGCACACCATCCTGCTTTTTGGGAGCTTCCCAGTCATACCTGATTAAGCAACTGAGAGAAAGAACAATAGTAATAGCCATCATTTATTGAATGCCTAGATTGTCTGTAATCCTCCATTAAGGTAGGTGTATTAGTTTGCTAGGGCTGCCACAACAAACTATCACAAACTAGATGACTTAAACAACATGAGTGAATTGTCTCAACTCACAAAATGGGAGAAAATATTTGCAAACTATACCTCTGACAAGGAATTAATAACTAGAACTCAATAGGAAAAAATCCAATAATCTGATTTTAAAATGGGCAAAAGCTTTCAATAGACATTTTTTGAAAGAAGACATGTAAATGGCAAACAGACATATGAAAAAGTGTTCAACATCACCGATCATCAGGGAAATGCAAATCAAAACTACAATGACATATCTTCTCACCCCAGTTAAAATAGCTTACATCCAAAAGATAGGCAATAACAAATGCTGGAAAGGATGTGGAGAAAGGGCAACCCTTGTACACTGTTGGTGGGAATGTAAATTAGTACAGCCACTACGGAGAACAGTATGGAGTTTCCTGAAAAAACTAAAAATAGAGCTACCATACCATCTAACAATCCCAGTGCCGAGTATACTCAAAAGGAAGGAAATCAGTATGCTGAAGACATAATTGCACTCCCATGTTTATTGCAGCACTATTCACAATGGGTAAGATATAGAAGCAACCTAAGTGTCCATCAACAGATGAGTGGATAAAGAAAATGTGATACATAGACACAGTGGAGTACTCTTCAGCTTTATGAAATCCTGTCATTTGCAAAAACGTGGATGGAACAGGAGATCACTATGTTAGGTGAAATCAGCCAGACATATTAAGACAAATATCTCATGTTCTTACTTATTTGTGGGATCTAAAAATCAAAACATTTGAGCCCATGGAGATAGACAGTAGAAGGATGTTTACCAGGGGCTGGGGAGGGTAATGTGGGGTGGAGATGAAGTGGGAATGGTGAATGGGTACCAGAATATAGTTAGGTAGAAAGAATAACTAGTATTTGATAGTGTAACAGGGTTATTACAGTCAACAATATTTTATTGTGCATTTTTAAATAACCATAAGGATAGAATTGAAATGTTTGAAACATAAAGAAATGATAAATGCTTGAGATAGGTAATGGATACGCCATTTACCCTGATGCAATTATTGTACATTGCATGCTTGTATCAAAATATCTCGTGTACCCCATAAATATATACATCTACTATGCACCCATAAAACTGAAAATTACAACATTTTTTAAAACTATAAAATAAAGAAATTTATTGTATCACAGGTCTGGTGGCTAGAAGTCCAAGATCAAGGTGTTAGCAAGATTGGTTCCTACAGAGGGCTGTGAGGGAGACTCTGTTCCGCTTCTTTCTTCTAGCTTCTTGAGGTTTGCTGCAATCTTTATCATTCCTGGCTTATAGATGCATCACACTGATCTCTATGTTCATCTCCAAATGGTGTGCTCTGTGTGTGTATGTCTGTCCTTCCATTTTCCCTTTTCATAAGGACACCAGTTGTATTAATCAAGGTTCTACAGAGAAATAGAACCAATAAGACATATATAGATGTGTAGATATTTGAGAGAGGAGTTATTAAGGAAATTGGCTCATGTGATTATGGAGGCTGAGAAGCCCCATGATATACCATCTGTAAGCTGAAGAACCATGAAAGCTGGTAGCTTGCTCAGTCCAATTCTAAAGGCTGACAACCTGAGGGGTGACTAGTGCAAGTCCTGGAGTCTGAAGCCCAGAGAACCTCGAGTTCTGATGTCCAAAGGAAGGAGAAAACAGGTGTCCCAACTCCAGAAGAAAGAAAGATCACATTTTCCTTTCTTCTACCTTTTGTTCTATCCAGGCCTTTAGCTGACTAGATGGTGCCTGCCCACATTTGGTGAGGCCAGACCTTCCTTAATCAGCCCACTGATTCAAATACTAACCTCTTTTTGAAACACTGTCCCAAACATGAGTGAAAAAACACATACTCAGAAATAATGCTTTACCAGCTATCTGTGTATCCTTTAATCCAATCAAGTTGACACCCAAAATTAATCATCACCAGTCATATTAGACGAAGGTCCACTCTAAAGACTTTATTTTAACTTGATCATCTACAAAGATACTATTTCCAAATCACATCACATTCACAGGTACTAGGGGTTAAGACTTCAACAGAAAATTTGGGGAAATAAAATTTAACCCATAATAGTAGGCATCATTATCCTATTTTACAGATGCCAAAAAAGTTAAATAACTTATCTAAATAGGAGCTCATACAGCTCCTATCGCTAGAGCTACGGATTCAAAACTGAGTCACACTAGCTCCAAAACGTTTGTCCTCTGCCTCCCCCTGACATAAATCTGATCAGGTAGCTTCTTTGCTTAAATTTTTTTTTTCCTCTCCAATGCCAAGCCTGACCTCTAAGTAGCCCCAGGCAAGGGTTCTGGGCTTGGTTTACATGTTCTGTTCTGCAAAACCCATTCCTACCCAGCTTATGGTAATAGCTGGGCCTCTCCTTCCAAGAGCACTTCCATCCCTACATTAGACCCAAGTTTAGTAATAATGTCAGTCAGTGTACTTTCATATACACTGCCTTATTTAATTCCTAACCTTGTGAGATGATTTTGAAGTGTCTCCATTTGCCAGATGAGGAAACTGAGACTCAAAATTTCTGAATAACTTGCCCAATTTTACAGAGGTCTTAAATGGCATTGCTATGATTTGAACTCAAGCCTGTCATGCTCTAAGCAAAGTCAATGCTCCCTCCACCACACCACCCTGGACTCTGGAGTCCGCACCAAACTGGGCTAGTGCTCCTGGCATTTGAGGCCTAGGGAGAGGTTCCCTAGGACTTGACATTAAGTTCTAGCCCAGAGCATGGGGCCCTGCTGCCTGCTGTCAACCTACCCTGAGGTCCATGCTCTGCCCATTGGAGTGCCCATCTATAGTTGAACATGTTCCCTTTGCCCTTACTCTCCCAGAGAACAGTAGTAGTTCCATACCACAGTCCCTCCCAGGCAATTTCATTCCATTGCTCTGAACTGGTTCCTGCTGGCTGTATCCCAGCATATAATACAACTGAGCGAATGCCTAGTCTATGACCCTGTTGAGTGAATAGAGCTGTTGCTGCTACCCTCGCTGTTACCCCTGGGCACCTCTGCCCAGGCAGGAAGCACAGGAAGCTGCGGCAGTGTCAGTCTCAGCATGCTGCCTGAAAAGACACCCTCTCTCTTGCCCTCCCCCCACCGCCCCAGAACTGAGTGCCAGATCCAAGCCAATGAGGGTATTTTCTGGGATAGCATTCTAAAACAAGTACAGTATCAGCAGGAAGGAGACAAGTTTAGGGAACTAGTGTAGGTAGAGGATGAGCCCCCAGAGTTCCTGGGCACTAGACATCAAATAGGAGACAGGAGAAAAGAGAGATAAAGTGAGGAGAGCAACATAAAACCAGAAGAGATGAAGGAAGGTGGAGAAAGGACTTAAAAGTTCTGCTTGAAGTCTGACTCCCAGTAACTCTGAGTTCTTTAAGGGTTTTCATGTGATCTCACTAAATGGTGTGGATCTACCAGAGCAACAGGACCACCTGGTTCCCCAGAACTCCCCAAGGCTCCAAGCATGTTCCTCACTGCCATATGGGCTGTAGCTTCCCCAAGCATATTCTTCTCTAGCTGCCGCCTCCAGATAACAGTTTCTAACATCTGGCCTCAGTGTGAGATACCGGGGCCCTTTCACAACAGGCACATAATTTTTTCTGTAAAGACATCATGGGTCTAAAGAGCTTGGGATACTTGGATCTACCACTGGACATTCCCCTGGCATGGATTCTGGCAGGAAAGACTCAGACTGGGCGATAGTCCAGGGCAGACAGTGCTGGCTGGAGTCCCAGTTCCCTGACCTGGCCCACTGCCCTCCTTGGCTAACAGACAACGTTCACAGAGCCTGCAGACATCTGTGTGCCCATAGGAACAGCTAGGGAGCTGCAGGACCTGGAGACACAAGAGGTTCCCCTTTGTCTCCTTCTGCCCTCACTAATGGCCCTTCCCAGCATAGCAGCTGGGTATTTGGGAAGGGAGGTGGGGGAGGGATTGGCCTCTGACCAGAGGAATACAAGGCTGCCCTTAAAGAGGTGGCCCAGCTGTTGTGAGTGAACACACAGGTGCACATTGGTGGCTTTGACCCTCACGCACACTCTGGTCCCCTGACCAAGGTAAGGGCTGTAAAATGTAGCCAGGCCAGGGTAGCCCTACCCACATTTTTGGAGGACATGCCAATTTGGCTCCCAACCCTGTGTCACTGCTAGGATATGATCCCCAGAAGGCACAGTAATTCCCACCACATCCACTGAACTCTTGGCATGATCCAGTGAAGCTTATACATGGTATCCATCTGTCGGCATTGTCACATAACATGACCATCCACATGGGCAGTTCTCCTTCAGTGTCTTTGGACTCCTCCATGATACTCATTTCATTTGGTTACCACTTCCCTTAGGCAGCTCACTCACACCACCCCACCCCTCACTCTCCCAACTCTTCTTTCCATTGTCTGCACCCCACTCTATCACCCTGTTCCCCAATACACACACACACCCATAAACACACACACACACACACACTCTCATAGTTTGCTACAAGGCCCATATAAGTGGATTATTTTGTGCCATACATTCTAGGGGCTACTTCTGGTTTTCAATGCCCCAGCATTGAGCATGGGTATGTCCCTGTGGTTCTGTGCCTCCCCTCTCCAAGTTTTGTGGCAGATTAAGGAGAAGATATCCACCCCTTTCCAAGCCATGGATTCAGCCCCACAGTAAAGGAAACAACCTTCAGAGGTGACGCGGTGTGGATGGCAGGGCATCTTGGGTTGGTATTGACAGAGAAGGAAACTGACCTAAGAGAGGGGTTAAGTGACTTTCTCACACAATTAGTGAAAGAAGCAGAGATTGAGCCCTGATCTGATGCTTTTTTTTTCCCCTCTACTTTTAAACCACATTATTTCTCCAGAGACAAAGCCAACAAAAGTGTGGTCCAAATACCAGTGCCAGTCTGAGAACTGTTCGTTAGTGGTCCATGACGAAATAAGGAGCTTGCGCCAGAATGTAAATCAATTCACTACTTGCTTCATCAACGATCTTGCTGTGAAAATAAAATGTCAGCTGAACTAAACAGCATGCTTAGTGATAGCTGATTTACATTGGCACAAACTCTCTAGCTCAATGCCGTCCCTGTATCCAGCAGCCCTGGTGCTGATGACTGTCCAACATGAGGTGGGATCTACTGCAGAACTGTGCCTCACCTTTTGTGTAAGAGGAATGGGTTGTGATAGAGGCTGGAGTCACAGGTCACATGGTCATGGAATAATCACAGCCCCTCAGGACTGAAAATGGCTCTGCACAGCCAAAACTAGTTCCTGGCTGCCCGAACCCAACCCTATAGATAGAGGCTACTCAAAGACCCAGACTGCAGATGGTTTGTTGCCTTTGTACACGAAAATTTCTGTGCCTGTCATGTGACTGTTCCAGTCGTGGGTCTGTTGACCCTCAAGTCCATTTCTAGCTTTTTGCCTGCTCTGCTTTGTATGGTAGCGGGCCTGACCCCTTCAGGCTTTTTCCCAGGCTGACTTCCCGCTGGGTCTAGCCAATGGGAGGCACTCACTGGAGAAAGAAGAGGGGAAAGGAAAAAGAAGCCAGATAATTTCTTTCCCCTGCTTCTCTGTGTCCCAGAGTGACCAACTTGTCCCGGTTTGTCCAGGACTCTTCTGGTTTCAGCACTGACAGGCCCATGTCCCAGGAAGCCTTGAAAGTATCTCTGCTTCAAGCAGTTTATCCTTCAAGGCTGAATCTCTTCTGTGGCTTCAGCCCCTGCTGGTGGCCCTTCCTTCTCCATCCTAGAGATTGCCACTGTGATTCTAGCTTCCACTGGGTGATCCCAGCCCCTAACTCTTGTACCACTGTCCCCTCCCTTTGTCCCTCCAGCCTATGGGTATTAGCAGCTTCCTGCCACTACTAATGTCCAGGTTGCCTCTTCAATCCATTTTGGTTCTTAGGTCTGCCCTCAACTGTGTCACCAATTTCAGGCTTAAATTCTCACTGTTGTTTACACTTGAAGTGGTTTCTGTTTTACTGCTTAGATTCTGACAATAGTACTTACTTTATAGTGTTATCATGAGGATTAAATTAGTTAAATAAACCACTTACAGCAGTGCTTGGAACATGGTAATTGCTTGTTAAATGTGTACTGCTGTTATTATTAGTGTAGTGCGAAATAACATTTACCGCACGCTTGCCACGTGCCAGGCTAATCACTTTACACCCATGACCGTATTTAAGCCTTACAACCCTTCTACCTGGATGAACGTTGCTCTTGAGCTAATTGTTTAGGAAACCTGTTTGCATTTCACACCTAGAAATTCCCAGGCTCTTCTGAACCACTCCCCTTGGCGAACCCAACCATATTCCTTATTTACTGAGCATTCTCTTAGGCTTTCAGGACACAAACAGGAATGAAATGGTAACAGGAGATACAGTCTAGTGGGAGAGACTGGTATGTCAGCCAGTTGATTCATCCAAGCACAGAGGGCAATGCAACCCAGAGATAGCAGCAGTGTGGCAAAGTAGGGAAAAGCCTGAGCTCTGGAGTTGGGCTGCCTGGGTTTTGACCTAGGCTCTGCATCTACAAATTAATACATCTACATCCACCTATCATAAGGCAGGGAAGTCATTTTTAACCTCTATGTGCCTCAGTCTCCTCACATGGCAAAAGTACTCTTTTTATCATACCTATCCCAGGGAGGTTATTTTAAGGATCAATGAGTTAATATTTTTCAAGAGCTTAGAATATACACTAAATGTGATGTCTTTCTTAAGTGAAAATAAAATTAATAAGCTGAACCAATTGTAGGGGGAACCCAGAGGATGGTGTCACTTGATTCTGCCTGCAAGTATTCAGGAAGGCTTCACAAAGGAGGTGACATTGGAGTGGGATCTTAAAGAAGCAGTGGAAGTTTTCCAGATAAAGAAGAAAGCATCCCAAATCATCAGAAAGGCATGTGCAAAAAAGGCACAGAGTCATGAAAATGCTGGTATGACTGGGGAGTAATGAGAAATGAGTAGCTAGAATTTGGTGGCAGGATATGAGGCTCAACATTTAGTTTTGGATATGTTGGACCAGATCTTGAGTGTCATGCTAAGGACTTCAGATTTAATTCAGAGGAAAGGAAGGGAGAGCCAACAAAAGACTTTAAGTTTGAGAGGGCAAAATAATCAGCTTTGTTTTGTGGGCATTTCATTCTCATGGCAGTGTAAATTTAAAGCTGAAAAATCTGCTCAGGTGTAATAAAAAATACAGTAAAATCAAGTCACCCCAATTGGAACAACCTAAATGTCTATCAGCAATAGAATGGATACATTGTGTGTTATATTTCCACAGCGAAACACTATGCAACAGCACTTATAATGAATTACTGCTACGTGCAAAGGACATGGATGAATCTCTCAAGCCTAGTATTGAGCAAAAACAAACAAACAAAAAACCACACACACACACACACAAGGGGTACATCCTGTATGATTCCATTTACATAAAGTTCAAAAACAGGCAACACTAATCTATGCCACTAGAAGTCAATGGTTATCTCTGAGTGAGGAATAGTGATAGAAAGGGGACCCAAGTAAGGTTTCTGGGCTGCTAGTAATGTTCTCTGTCTTGAATTTGCCCTGGGTGCTGGTTTCATAGGTGTGCTCACTTTATGATCAAGTTCAAGACACAGAACACTTGTACTTTAAACCAAAAACAACATGTTTTTTAGTGACTTATAGGATACATATGCAAAAAAATCGCTTACTGTTTCAAAGTATAAGTGGAGAATATTCAACCCTGCAGAGATCCAACTGACCTTTGACCACAGTGGGATATGGGGATCCATGAACACAGATGTCTATTACAAAGCAGCTGCCCCAACAGAGTTTTCCTTTTAGGTATTTCCAGGTGACCCCAATATTATGCTTCTAGATCAATTCAGCTACAAATGGTTGGTCTGCATCATCACCCTGTGTTTCTGAAGTTCAAATTTCAAGGACTTTAAACATTGCCTCTAAGGAGAGACAAAAGGACCCAGGATTTGGGAAGGAAGTCAAGGGAGACTCTAGCCTTATCTATAATGGTTTAAGTCCTTACAAGGAGAAGTGTGTTTAAGTCAGGTGTTTATTGCAGTTAACACTAAACCTGAAAAAAACCTGTAGCTGTGCCTAGTCATTACATGATAATGAAAAGTAGCAGATATTACTTAATCAGGACTGAAAATTACTGGACCTGGCTTATCGTTATGTTAAATTAATGGCTTGCCTGTATATGTTCTTTTTTGATTACCTTCATGTGAGAAAGGTTGATGGTGTTGGGGACAATTTGCAGATGAGAAAACTGAAGATCTGAGACATTATGTGCATGGCCCCTGGCCAACCATTTATTAATAGTAGAAAACCACTATCATCACCCTAGTCCAAGCCACCATTATCTCATGCTTGGACAACTACATAGTTTACTAGTTGTTTCCCTAGATTTACTGTTTCATAATATGTTTTCTACACTGAAGCTAGAGTGATCTTTTAAGAACGCCATGTTGGCCGGGCATGGTGGCTCAAGCCTGTAATCCCAGCACTTTGGGAGGCCGAGGTGGGCGGATCACCTGAGGTCAGGAGTTCGAGACCAGCCTGGCCAACATGGTGAAACCTCGTCTCTACTAAAAATACACAAATTAGCCGGGCATGGTGGCAGGCGCCTGTAATCCCAGCTCCTCAGGAGGCTAAGGCAGGAGAATCACTTGAACCCAGGAGGCGGAGGTTGCGGTGAGCCAAGATCGTGCCATTGCACTCCAGCCTGGGGGACCAGAGTGAGACTCTGTCTCAAAAAAGAAAAAAAAAAAAAAAGAATGCCATGTCACCCCCTTGACTTTTTAGTTTTTTATTCTTTTGTAGAGACAGAGTCTTGCTATCTTGCCGAGGCTGCTCTTAAACTCCTGGCCTCAAAAGATCCTCCCACCTTGGCCTGCCAAAGCACTGGGATTACAGGCACACTTTATTTACTAAACTTTTCAATGGCTTCCCAGTGATCTTAGGGTAAGGGCTCAAAACATCAGCAGGACTTTGTAGGCCCATGATGGGTAGGCCCCACATGTGTATCTCTTCAGCTCCATCTCACACCATGTTCCTCCTTGTTCTTTATGCTCCAGCCACACTGAATTTTCAGTCCCTGAAACTTGCTATACCCCTTTCAACCACAGGGTCTTCGCATGTGCTGCTCCCTTTGATGTGGGTGTTCTAAAATTTATTAATTTGGCATCAGCCATTTTCTGTTCCTCCAACTAACACCTGTTAACAGGCAGACCTACCTAAGTTAGGAGCCCAATTCTCCTTGTTTCCCTTTGTGTTACAGCAGTTTGAAGCTATTTCAGTCTTTTCAAGGAAAAAATGATCCCAAAGGGACTTAAAATAACAAAGCAAGGGATTGTCAATTCTGTTACCTTGAAAGGCAAATTTTGGAAAACAAAAAGCTACCCTTTGAAGAACTGTAAACATTAAAACACAATTAATAACAATAGAAGGCAATATCATCTAATGGTTTAGAAAACAGGCATTGGGGCCCGGGTGGTGGCTCACGCCTGTAATCCCAGCACTCTGGGAGGCCGAGGCAGGCAGATCACGGGGTCAAGAGATCGAGACCATCCTGGCCAACATGGTGAAACCCCATCTCTACTAAAAATACAAAAATTAGCTGAGTGTGGTGGCACGCGCCTGTAGTCCCAGCTACTCGAGAGGCTGAGGCAGGAGAATCACTTGAACTTGGGAGGCAGAGGTTGCAGTGAGCAGAGATCGTGCCATTGCACTCCAGCCTGGGCGACAGGGTGAGACTCTGTCAAAAAAAAAAAAAAAAAAAGAGAACACACATTGGCTTCAGACAAGCCTTGGCTCTGTGAAGACCTCACTGACTGTGACCTTCAGCAAGTTACTTCAGCTTGCTGAGTTTCCACCACTGTAAAATGGAGACAATAGCAGAACTCACCCAAGAGGATGGTTTTGAGGATCCAATGACAGGATGTATTTGATCACTTAGCTAAGTGCCTGGCACACTATAAATCTTCAACAAAGTGTGGTTACTCTAATAATTATTATATGAGAACACCTAAAACTTTCTTCCACTCAGGCTATGAAGGCAACTGATAAAAGTGGAACAGAAAATGACATGTTCACGAATAGCAAAAACAAAAACAAAAAAAACTTCTTATAAAGAGCCAAAAGATGTCAGTCAACAAGCCAGGCACTGTGACTCACACCTGTAAATACCAACATTTTGCGATGCTGAGGTGAGATCACTTGAGCCCAGGAGTTCAAAACCAGCCTGGGCAACATAGTGAGACTTCGTCTCTACAAAAATTTAAAAATTAGCAGGATGTAGTGGTGCACCCCTGATCCCAGCTACTCAGGAGGCTGGGGTGGGAGGATTGCTTGGGCCCAGGAGGTCGAGGCCGCAGTGAACCGTGATCGCCCCACTGCACTCCAGCCTGAGTGACAGAGAAAGACCCCTTCTATTTATAAAAAAGAAAAGAAGAAAGGACGTCAACGGATTTCACTATTTAAGTAAAGAGGACATTCATTCGACTGAGGAGTGGTTAGGAGCAAGCTTTCTTAGCCTCTCAGATCCTTAGCTTCCTTTTCAATACAAGAGGCTCTAATCCCAACATCACAGGTTGTTGTAAATTAAGTTTACACCTCGTCATGCTTGTAAAGCACTTAGCATGACACTTGGCACATAGTAAGCGCTCAATAAACAGTAGCTGCTGTTCCCACCGATGTTGCTGCTTTTATTCTTCTTGAGCCGGAGCCTTTGCAGCCCTTAGTGTCCAGTGAAGGCTGCTGTGGTTAAAGCTCCGGGTGCATCATCGAAACCGGTTCCCAAGCTTCTAAATTCTGTGTCAAGTGAACTTCTAGGCCATTTAAAACACAAAGGCAAGGCGAGGGGGCCCCCAAAGTGCCCCGGATTTTCAAAGGGCATGCCGGCGCCTGGAAAGTTGTGATGCCCCGGGCATTCAGGGTAGCGCGGTGGGAAAGCCCGCGCCGCTCGGCCCCTACTCAGGCCGGCCGTCTCGGGGGGCGCGGCCCAGACCACCGACGCGCCTGGCGGGGGCACGAGCCGCTGGGCGTCCACCCTGCCTGGCCCCGGAGGTGTTCCCAGGTACCCGAGCCTCGCGGCGTTTTCAAGTGCTGGCTGCGAAGCTTGAAAAGGACCCGCCGCTGGGCCGGGCGTTTTGTGTTTGCCAAACAAAGCATGAAGGCAGAGTGAGTAAAAGGGGCGGACCGGGCGCGGCACAAAGGCCGGGGGCGGGCCCGGGCTGGGGAAATACAGTTCAGTGGGCCTGAATTGATACGCTCAGCCCCTAAAGCCCCGGGCTGGGCGATCACAGGGCATGAAGGCCCAGCAAAGAGCACTCTGCTGCATTGATCCAATCCCGAGCGAGCAAGCGAGAGGCTTGGAAAGGGGAGGCGGGCAAGGACCGAAGGGGGGCATACAGGGGTCTGTAGGAGCCGCTGGCCGCAGTTAGGCACTTTTCTTAGAAATGAGGGAATCTCCTGGACTGGGCGAGGGCCCTCCAGATGGAGCCTGTCCCCAAGCCCAAGCGGCCAGGGCAGGAATGTCTCCTCCGTTTCTATGGAAAGCAAGCACGCTGCCGGGTCACCCGCGACAAAGATGTTCTCTCTTCCTGTTCTGGAAAAGATGCAGGGCGGGGTGTGGGGGTCGGGGGGGCGGCTGCACGTTCTCTAGGGCCCTCCCCCACCCCTCCTGCATTCTGTGAGTCTGGAGATGCACAGATGACTCTGGTCCTACACCATGCGCACACCCGGCACCTACACAGTGTCTGCCATTGTTTATTATTGGAGGGAGGGACAAATTGGGTGGATGGTGGGAAGGACACATGCATAGATGTGTGGTTCAACCAGATGGGTTCTGATCCCTTAGTTATTTTCTAATTCACATTTTTGACTGGGTGGTTTTGTCTCATATGAATATGGTTATGGAAGTTTTGTTTTTTTCTTTGTACCTTCTTGTGTTTTCCAAATCATTGAACATGTTCACAAAGTATATAATCAGAAAAAAATCGATAAACATTGTTTAAAATACAAATAAAACAGACAAAAGGAAACAGTGTCAGAGATCATGACCATGTGATAATAATGATGATATCGTACACATTATCCGTAACCAACTATTCTTACATGCTTATATCACACACATTGCTTTTCACAATCACCCCGTACTTAATACAGGACCCAGCACACAATACTTAATAAATGGCTGGATTTGCTCCTGCATAGTGGCAGGCTGGTGGAATCCAATGCCTTTGAACAAATGAAGTAGCTGAGGTTCTAAGAGCCTAAGTGTTGCAGCCAGGAATGAATCTGCCAAATGCAAATCCAGTCCTCCTTCCCAATGCCCCATAGAATCCTGAAGGGCTTCTTCAAATACAGGCTATTTTATTTCACTCTTCTGTGTTCATTTCTGGACTATGAGGCCCCAGATTTCCTTTCTGAAGACAAGGTTTGTTTGTTTTTGTCCTAATGACACACTCGGCATCATTAAGTGTCCGTGAAGAGGAATCTTTTAGTTGCATTAGAAACGTGGTTTGTGACCACTGAGAGCCTTGGGAAACGAAGCTCTCCTAGCAGGAAGAGAGGCAGGCTGTTAATGAAACGGCTTTCTCGGGGCGGAGTTTCTGCATTCTCTTAGGGCAGACTTGAGCATTATTGCCAAGGAAAAGCTTAGGCCATGTCTGAACTACACACACTGTGATCTGTGAGTATAAACAGTTCAGATCTGAGCAAGGCAGTTCCTACCCAGAAAGACTTTCTCATTCCTAGCTCCTTTCCTTGGTTTGTAAATTGTAACTGATACAAAATACTTTAAACTCGGCCTTGATTTGAAGTTTACTGAGGGAATCAGGCCAACTAATTGAGCAAGAATATACTTTTTGAAGTTAAGTCAGCATTGTTTAAGCAGTTTTATTTGAGATCCTTCAAACAGGTTTGCACCATAATTTATTGCAATTCCTTTTTTAAAAAAATTATATTGGTATCAATTTTCTTGCTTGAAAGTATTCTTTTCCTGTATTATATTGTCAGTCAGAACATCATAGTAATAAATATCAATCTACTACTTTATTTTTAAATTGACTCTTACATGTGGTTTTGTGAAATTCTTAAACCTCACATGAAATATTTTGCTTAAAATTGCATCATGCAGATCAATACTGATTTAGCCCATCTGTTTTGATGAAAAATTTCTTGGCTCTAGTAGGAAAGAGGGGTTTCCTTGCAATATATTCCCCTCACTTAAAACCCCACAAATGAAATAAGACCTCAGGATTGCATGAGATAATTTACATACTAATTAGGTTGCATGGTGTAGTTGAGAGAGAGAGAGGCTCTGGATGCTAACATGGCTTCAAACTAGTGTGATTGTAAGTTGCTTATCCTCCCTGTGTCTCAGTTCACTCATCAGTCAATCACTGAGGGCCATTAAGAGGATAAAATGAGATATGATTGAAAAGAGCCTGGCATAGTAAGTGCTCAAGAATTTTTTTTTCGTGTTTTTCCCTATTAACAACAGCCTTTAACATCCTCCTTTGTAAAAAAGGATTGATTTCCTCACATGTAAAATGGGGATAGTGACACAATAAGAGTAGCATAGTACAGGATATTGATGAAGAGCATAGATTCTGAACTCAGACTGGGTTCGAATCTCAGCCCCATTACCAGTTGTGTGACTTTGGGCAACTACATCAATCTTCTTGCTCCTCATTGTCCTCCTGTGTAGAAAAGGAGTGGTCAGGGGCTCGTTGTAGTACCCACCACCCAGGGTAGTTGCCAGTATTCAGTGAATTAATGCACACAGTATAGATCTACCTAAACTTCTGCATGGCTTCCTTTTGCAGCCTGTAAAAACCTGCAGACCCCTTTGCAGAATAATATTTTTAAATACATAAATGCAATACTTTGGATTACAAAGGGAAAACTAGTTATAATGAAATCAAGTTATTGATATATTTTTAAAACAAATTTGTGATATACATGCTTCCTTAGTAGCATATTAAATAAATAACAAGATTTAGCAGTCTGTCTAATATCCACCAATATTTCAAAGCAATAAGGAAAGTAAGTGGTATTGTGAGATAACTACAACTGTAATGTACTGGAAAAGTACCTATGATATTTCTACTGGTAACAAAGTCACAGGTATTGCACATATGACTTTGGTTTGTTGCCTACATTCATCATGAAAGGCTTGCTTTCATTTAGAGGTTAGTGGAAATTAATTTTCTAATTTTGTTGTAATTTTTCCCATCTAAGTTTATGGACACCAGATTAAGAACAAAACTCTGATTAGTACAATACGTGCTAGCTATTATTACATCAGAGAGGTCGTATGGATTGGGTAAAATAATGAGTGTGATGGCCATTGCAAACATCAGGCCTTTAATACATGGAAGATATTTCAGTTGTTTGCAACTGTTACATTTCATGAAAGCCATCATAGACAATATATTTTAAAAATAGGCATAACTGTATTTTAATAAAATTTTATTTACAAAAATAAGCAGCTGGTGGGCTTGTTTGGCCCATGGACCATAGTTTGCTGGACCCTGTATTAAAACATTCTTTCTTTTTTTATTATACTTTAAGTTCTGAGATACATGTGCAGAACATGCAGGTTTATTGTACAAGTGTACATGTGCCGTGGTGGTTTGCTGCACCCATCAACCCGTCATCTAGGTTTTAAGCCCCATATGCATTAGGTATTTGTCCTAATGCTCTCCCTCCCCTTCTCCCCCACCCCCAACAGGCCCCGGTGTGTGATGTTCCCCTCCCTGTGTCCATGTGTTCTCATTGTTCAACTCCCACTTATGAGTGAGAACATGAGGTGTAAAACATTGTTTCTTGAGGAATATTGTATGCAACTTGAAACATTTCAACTTATCATACCTTGTCAAATACTTGACACAGGACTCAACTGGGAAATGCTGTGAAAATCCTTTATAAAAACCAGAAAAATAATGGTTTTTCTAATGATAAATGATAGGTGAATGATAGCTAACCAAATTAAATTGAATTTACTTGATCTGTTAACCTGCTATAATGTCTAGAACTGCCTTGTCTATGAAAACACAGAGAAACATAAAGCCAGTAACAATGGTAATATTCTGAGTAATTAGAACCAGCAGCACGTTAATATGTGGGAAAAGTAAATGGCATGGAAACCATTCATGGCAATATTACCTTGTACCTGGAGCTTTCTCCAAAGGGCTGTAACTACCCTGCAGCTGTTGCTTGCTTGGTACACTGTAGGTTTTCAGTATATACTTGTCAGTTGATTGACTCTCCTGATGAGTCTTCAAGGAAGAAGAGAAGCAGGCATGTATTCATTTGGAAATCTTGGTATTTCTATTGTGTAGACAGTGTTCTGGTATTTCTAGGGCTGGGGAAAGGAAGGCAAAACAAGGTGAGATAGTTTAGGGTTCAATAGAATGGAAAAGGTAAAGTACTGGGATGGCTGCTCTTCAGATAGACACATTTCATGGCGGCCGGGTGCGGTGGTTCATGCCTATAATCCCAGCACTTTGGGAGGCCGAGGCGGACGGATCACCTGAGGTCGGGAGTTCGAGACTAGCCTGGCCAACATGGATAAACCCCCGTCTCTGCTAAAAATACAAAATTAGCCAGACGTGGTAGCGCATGCCTGTAATCCCAGCTACTCGGGAGGCTGAGGTAGGGGAATCGCTTGAACTCAAGAGGCAGAGGTTGCCATGAGCCAATATCACACCATTGCACTCCAGCCTGGGCAACAGGAGAGAAGCTCCATCTCAAAAAAAGAGAAACGTTTCATGGCAACAAACATTATTGAGCAACTACTGAGTGCCGGGTGCTAGGATGAGATTGAGGGGGGAGAAATTGCCAATGGATTTTGCTTCTCCTACAAAAAGTTAAGTCTACATAACAGAGAAAGTGGCTGTGTTACGGAAAGCAAGAGGACAGGTCAGAACTAGAAATGTTAAACATTCCAGCCAGCTGTGGAAGTTGAGTATCTGGAACTAATATCTTTCGTTGTCTTTGTTTCTGGCCCCAATGCCATCCATTTCCTTTTTTCCTGTTTTGTTTAGCACTTGCCTTCAACTGGCGGAAACAAACAAACAAAAACAAACAAACAAACAAAAGCTTCTTGTGCAAAAGTCACCAAGACATTGTAAACGAAAGGGCCCACATCATTTGTGTGCATGGTTGGACCTGAAACTGGCTTCGACACTAACACAGCGGATTATAGGCAGCCCCCAGTGTATAACTTTAGGAAGATCCCATTCATGGGGTAAAAAGAACATTCCAAGACTTCAGTCCAGGTCCCAACACTAGAAGCTGCCTTTAGCCATAGAAGTCACCCCCAATGATTTCTGCTTTCTCTGCCTGTTGGGGTGGGAATATTCCTACTGCATCTGCCAGGGTAGCATGGCAGAGTTAAGCTACAACCCTGGAAGAATGTTTTTGTAGGTATCATGTTATCTGGAGTCTTAAGTTTTATAGATGCCAAGTCCTACCTGTTCTCTTTTCTTAAGCTGTTGGGCCTGCCCCATACCACACAGCTGGCACCCCTAAGGAAGTATGTGAGGGAGTTCATCTCAGTCAACCAGGCACCATTCAGATCTTTGATCCTGAGCCATTTTTTGCTCTGCACTAATTCCTAGTCTTTCTGACTTCTACCCTCATTTTTCATTGTCAGTCTCACCTTTATCCTACATTCCTCATGTTCAGAATTGCTTCCCTAGAAAACACCATTGGCTACCTTTTTTACTGGTATCTAAACTTCCTTACCATGTGGCGATGGGGCTTGATGAGGCTCTCATAGTGCTAAGAGTTGTTTGTGAGAGGATCCTGTGTGTAGCTACAAAGGATGCTCAAATTGAGATGGTGTGCAGAGAGGAGAAGCAAGTGGGAACTCAAGGTCAATATAGCAGAGAAAGGCATGAAAATGTGTCAGGAAGCTGGGTAGGTAGTGAGGGGCAGTTATTGAAAGTCAAGCTATGCAGTTAGGGAATAGAGGCACAGTGAAATGAGAGTAAACATTAGCATATTGAAAGGTCAAGCGAGCAAGAGGACATGTCTAGCTGGATATCTGAAATGAGCATTATGATTATTATTACCGAGACAGGGTCTCACTCTGTCACCAAAGCTGGAATGCAGTGTGCCATCACAGCTCACTGCAGCCTGTATTTCCTGGGCTCAAGTGATCCTCCCACCTCTGTCCCTCAAGTAGCTAGGACCACAAACAGGCACCACCATGCCTGGCTAATTATTATTATTATTATTATTATTATTATTATTATTATTATTTTTGTAGTGGTGGGGTCTTGCCATGTTGCCAAGGTTAGTCTTGAATTCCTGGGCTCAAGTGACCCTCTCATCTTGGCCTCCCAGCCTCCCAAAGTGCTGGATTTATAGGTATGAGCACCACACCAAGCCCACCCAGGCATATTATCCATGGCCAATCTAATACCTCCTCCAACTATGGCATGGTACAAGGAGGACCTGATGGATTTAGACGGCCAAATGGCAAACACCACTGTATAAGGTAGGCTAACCTACATTGTGCTAACTACCCACAATTTTAGTGATACACATTTCTGTTTCATTCTTGCTACATGTCTTACATGGGTTGCCACCTAGAAAGAGGTTGCTTACATTCATGGCTTACCAGGCATTAAATGCTCTGGCCTAGGAGTAACTCACATCACTTCTGCTCATGATCCATTGGCCTGAGCTAATCCTATGGTCCTGCCCATCAATACTTCATGAGCGCTAATTTAGCCACAGGCAACACTCAGATGATAATCATGGCTACACCAGGGCCTTGACATTGACATAGCCCCTCCATGAATGGCACTTTGTCCAGGTTCACTCCAGCTCTACACTTGGCTCTTGAACAGTAAAACTTCCAATACAACAGCCCATCTGCTGGCCATATATAACATTACTCTATGGGAAAACAAACTCTGGGTTTTAAAAAGCCATCTCACAAATAGACCTTGAAAGCTTGCCTATTAGTAAGTTGGAAATGGCCTTAGTGATCCTAAGCCCAGGATGATCATGTGGCAAAATTATGCCACATGGGAGCAATGACAATTTATAATAACCTCCTTCTTCCATGGTGCCTCTTCCAGTGAATGGCACCACCATGTACCCAGTTGCATAAGCCAGAACTCGCTCCTGCCTTCTCTGCCACCAATCTCTCCCTTATACTATGCTGTAATCCCAATGGGCTTTCTTTGTTTTGTTTTGTTTTGTTTTTTTGAGACAGAGTCTCACTCTGTCACCCAGGCTGGAGTGCAGTGGCACGATCTCGGCTCACTGCAACCTCTGCCTCCCGAATTCAAGCGATTCTTCAGCCTCAGCCTCCTGAGTAGCTGGAATTACAGGTGCGTGCCACCACACCCGGGTAATTTTTGAATTTATTAGTAGAGATGGGGTTTGCCATGTTGGCCAGGCTGGTCTCGAACTCCTGACCTCAGCTGATCCACCCGCCTTGGCCTCCCAGAGTGCTGGGATTACAAGCGTGAGCCACCGCACCCAGCCCCAATGGACTTTCTTCTGTTGTTTATATACTTCAAGCTTGTTCTTGTTTCCACGTCTTTGTATTTGTTGTTCTTTCTGCCTGGCATACATTTCCAAACTACCTTTAATATTAATTTAGCTATCCCTTACCTTTAGGAATGTAGATGAACTCACCATCATTAGTTAGTGACTCAGGGCCAATCACTAGAATGGAAGCTCTCTGAAAGCAGGGACTACTGTGTACTCTTTGGATTTTAGTAAGGGCTCAATAAATGCATGCTTACTGGATGAATGGCCATAGTGAGTCACCAGCGAAGGCAGTACGGAGTGCCTCTTTTCACTCTCATACTCTTGGGTGTCATGTATGACCTGTTTCACTTTACTGCCAGTTGGGGCAGTGCAAGGGTACAGGCAGCTTCACAGTTTCCTTCCATGCTTCCGTCCCCTCCTTTGGGTGGGGATTTCAGACTCAGGAGCAGCTTCAGTGATTTTTTTGTTTTTATTGTTGTTGTTTTTGTTTTTTGTTTTGCTTCATTTTGTTTTGTTCGTTTGTTTGTTTGTTTTGCCTATATCTGGTTGGCTAATAAGGCACCAGTGCCCTGGAAATGACAGACTGAAAACCTGCTCTGTTATTTCTTCTGTGAAATTTTCTTTTGATATAATCATTTTGGGATCATGCACATTGTTTCAAGTACACATTTTCCAGTAGGTTGAGTCCAATGTCTGTCTCTTCCCCTTCCCTCATCCCCCACCTTACATCCACCAGACTGTAAACTACATAAAGGCAGGAATTTTGTCTATTTTTGTTTATCACTCTATTCTCAGCATCTAAAAGTAAAGCTGGCACAGAATTAGTAAGCATTCAACCAATATTTGTTGAATTAATTAATAAGTCCAGAGATGGGTTACCCCTCACTCCTAGGTTATAAACCATGTTATACACAGAAGAGAAATCCTCTTTATTTGAGCTATGATCACTGGACACCAGCCTTATTTAGTTAAGGTTGGTCAAGCTGTACTGAAAGGACTTCACCTGACAAGACAAGCTGAGCTCACTTTCGTTATCCAATATGGGCCACATAAAGTGTCACTGGGATATTAGAGAGCAAGAATCCCATATAACTTTCAACACATTAAGATTTATATATGGCTGAGGTGGTGGCTCATGTCTGTAATCCCAGCACTCTGGGAGGCCAAGGTGAACAGATTGCCTGAGCTCAGGAGTTCAAGACCAGCCTGGGCCACATGGTGAAACCCTGTATTTACTAAAAATACAAAAAATTAGGTAGGTGTGGTAGTGCAGGCCTATAGTCCCAGCTACTCAGGAACCTAGGAGGCTGAGGTGGGAGGATTGCTTGAGCCTGTGAGGCAGAGGTTGCAGTAAGCCAAGATTGTGCCACTGCACTCCAGCCTGGGCAACAGGAGTGAGACCCTGTTTCAAAAAAAAAAAAGTTAGATACCTCCTTCTATGATAATGATAGTGACTGCAAATGTAATAATAATAATAACATTAAATATCACTTATTGAGTGCTTATCATTTAAAGTGCCAAGCACCTTGCTAAGAGCTTTGCATGCATCCCCTCATTTAATCTTAACAACAGTATGAGCTCCCTCCTCTCCATGGCCTCAGTTTCTCCTGCAAGTAAGACACAACCCAGTGGCAGAGGGCAGAGAGCTGAGGAGGCAATAGCCAAGAGCTGCAGCAGAAAGATTCTCTGCTCCCCAGAAGCTGGTGACCAATTCCTTTGTCTGGCTTTGTTAATGCATTCCTTAATGCTGAAAGTATTAAAATACAATTAAAGTATAAAAAATTCTCAATCTATTCAGTGCTGCCAAAAGGAAATACATCCATTTCCCACTTACCATATTGGAGTGACTTCAAACATAATTCCTATATATTCCAATGGGAAACTATTTATTGAATAAATTCAGAAATGAACTGTTGGGCTATTTATGCCTCTCTGGCAGGAGATAATTGTACATTGACAGGTAGATGATTTCTAGAGGCCTATGGGCCTGGTGGGCAGATTTTAAGTAAATGGCCAACCTTCCCTTCCCTCCCTCCTCAGGCTCTTTCTGGAGAGAAAGGTGTGCTAGATGTGTCATGGAAACTTCCCGCTTGAACCTGCCTGTGTTTGCCCACCTGAGCCTCAGAGGTGTTTACTGTGTTGTGAGAGCTGTTATTGTGCTGTACACAAACGGAGCCCTCTTGTCTCCCACTTTCAGCGTTTGATGAATTTGTTTTTGAGGCACCATCCTTCAGTATGTTTCATTTGATTACGGTTCCCTTTGATTTACCTTTTTTCCAAAGCTTTCTCATTAGTCCTTATAGGAGCCAAGACAAGGTGTACAATTTGGCAGCGAGGAAATTGGGATTTAATAAGTCCTCTGCACAATCCAGCATGTCTACAAATAATTGTAGGATTAGGCTCCCCAGCCTCATTTGGAACTGGATGCAGCTGACCTGAATAATGAAAGTTATGAATCCCCTCCGAGCATCGCTTCATTAGAATCCCCTTACAAAATAAGAAATAAGACTCATCTCATCAGCTCGATTTTATGGCATCTGATTAGACCACTATTTTCTCAGCAGGTCCCTTTTCTTTAAACTGTTGACTATAGATGGCCTGCTGAATAGAATGAACTTTGGACCACTAAATTGCAGCATTATGGTTATTTTGTGTAATTTATGAAAAGCGGGAGAAGCCATGATCACTTACTTCTTGTTGCTAATGATATCACCATTTATCTGAACAGGTGTGAGTTTGGAATATTCCTCCCACTCCCGATACTCAACCTGGAACACTGCCCAAGTAGAGACCCCAAAAATGATATTTGGAGGTACAAACTCTACAGATGGTAAATTAAAAGTTAATGGCACCTGCACAAGTCTTCATGAATGTCTACCATCAGCAGCCTTTCAGGAAGCTATGCATTTTAACTATGTTTACCTAATAAGTCCATCCATTTGTTGTTTGACTTACAATTCAACAAATTTGGTGAAAGCCTAAGTGGGCTTTCAGTGTAACATCCTCCGTTAGTACATCATCATCTCCCTATTTTGAGATCTAAGGCAAGGTGTTGAAATTATGTAGAAATTATTTCAAGCATTATGATTAAAGTGGTACAACATGCCAATCTTTTCTGGCTAGTGGGAAATTCACAGTCACAACCACATTACAAATGTAAAAGCTATCCTAAAACAAAGGCTATCTGAATCAGTGATCTTCCAAAAGAGTGACTTGTAGAGGATGCAGATTACCTTTAGATGATGGCTAGATGTGGTTTTCTCAAGCATCCAGGAGCTAAGAGACCAGTGTGGTGAAGTGGTGAGCAAAGCCATGCACTTCAGAGTAAGCCAGAGCTGGCGTTGCATACTAGTTCTATCAGTTGATGGCTTTGCAACCTTGGGTAAGTTTTTACTCTTCTTGAGTCTTGGTCACCTAATTTGGAAAACAGGGATGTGAATGCCTCCCTCATTGGGCCATTTTAAGGGTTAAAGAAGAGAGCACATGTAAAGTGCCCTAGCACAGTGCCTGATTCACAGTAGACACTCAACAAATGTTAATTAATGTTTCCTCTAGGGGAACAAAGCCCAACTTGAGGGGTCAAACTTACCTGACAGAGGTAAGGTAATCACAGGACATCTAGTCATCACAGGACATCTCAGGATATTTTCCCAAACAAAAATGGTTTTACTCAATCCTCATTTTAGAAATTAGTATCAGAATGCCTAGGGAATGGATGATAGGGCAGGTGCATGACAAACTGAGCCTGAAGTCTACACTACAAAGGGGTTTCTTTTCTGGACGAGGCTAGGCTCAAAGCTTTTTTTGTTTAGGATCTATACTGAGACATTGGACCAGCACCTTTTGTTCAAAGTGACAGTAACATAAGCCTACTCAAATAAGTAACATTTCCCTTTGCCACTGGCTCATTTGAGTGGAATGACAAAGTTTGCTTGCGTTTGTGTAGGCAGACCCACACAACCCTGGCACTGATAAATATTCAGTATGTCTTTATGTTATCACACTAAGCAGCACTGAAAAGTGGTCAAATTTTTGTTTGTTTTTTGTTTTAGAGACACCTGTAATCCTGCTGATGCTCATGTGCTGAAAACTATGACTGCACTCAATAAAGAAGGAGACACAGCATTACAGCTCCTGTGGAATTAGTCTAGCAGATTTCTTAGTTTTCACTGGAAAACCTTAGAAAAGTAGAGGAGAGAGGGGTGCATGGAAGAGTGAGCACAAGAGAGGAGGCATCTTACATTTTATAAACATCTGAACACTGGGATTCTATCAAGATTCTGTGTTTCAATGTCTATTTGACCACAGATGTGCTCTTTCAAAATTCTGTGTTTGAAGTTACGTCAGTAACAACTGATGACCATCCTGCAATGACTAATCCAATTCTCAGCGCAGCTCTCTGAAATAGTTTTGCTTTCTCTCTCTAGGTCTGTTCTATACTCCTAACCCTCCAGGAGTTTACAAGGAATAAAATCTCTTCCAAAAGCTTTCTGTTGCAACAACTGGACCATACTGAAAACTGAGTCCCACCATTGTAATCTAGGTTAGCAGGTAATCATTGTTGGTGGGGTCCTCCCTTTCCCCAGGCTCATGTTTGTATTGGGGAGTGGGAAATTTTTGCTAGAGCAGCACTGCCATCTCTCTACACTCCACCTGATTGATGGGATGGACCAGAGAAATGGACATTCCCAACACAGTCCCTCCTTTCACATCTGCTCACCTGCCCAGAGGATACTATCCACCACGCATAGTGGGCTCTGCACCAAGGATTCAGCAGTGACCAAGAGGAAACTTGGACCCTTCTCTCTAGGAGCTGACACCATTTAGTGAGGAGTCAGACAAGTAAATAAAGAAGGAAATGCCGTTAAACATACAGGATGATTATCACAGTTGTAAGGGGAATGAGGGAACACTCTGGGAGCATAAAGGAGGTGCATCTAACCAATTATCAACTGCATCATCAAGTATCAAGTCAGAAAGATTAAATTTCATAAACCTTGCCTCTAAGCACCAACTTGATGGTCACTCTGACAACACTATATTGAGCATCCTCTCTAGGTCAGACCTGTGCTAGGAGCTGGGGTGATATAAGGAAGAATAGGACATAGCCCATGCTCTTAAGGAGCTCACAATCTGATGGAGAAAATCTCCAAATAAGCTAACACTTTCAGCATAGTGCAGAGATGGGGTCATGCAAAAAGAACTATAGAAAAACAGGGGTGGGGCCCCTAACACAGTGTGTAGGTCAGAGAAGGCTACTCCGAGGAGATTAGTCCTGAGCTGATTCTGAAGGGATGAATAGAGCTTAGTTGCTTGAAAAATATGGACAAGGTCAGTCCAGACAGAGGGAACTTCATGGTCAAGAGTATGGAGATGAACCTGAGCATAGAGGTTGGGGAATGAGGCTTGAGCAATAAGCAGGGGTCAGAGAATGAAGGACCCTGTATACCATTCTGGGTACAAGTGGAAAACTTGTACTTGATCCTATGTAAAAACAAATAAGATGTTGTGGGCCGGTGGGGGGCAATTCTAAAGACAGAGGTATAAGCCAAGGGGGCCGGGCTATTACAGTCCAAGGGAGAAACGATAACAGCCTGAGCTAGGCCTGTAAGAGCAGCAAAAGAGAGCAGAGAGACACAGAGCTGTTTGCAAGGTAGACAGATGAGTGATTGATCGGCTGTGTGGCTAAGGCAGAGGAAGGAGTTTATGATGACTTCCAGTTTTCTAGTTTGTGTCCTGCCAGAATTGGAGATACAGAAGGAGCAAGGGTAGCAGAGGCAGGAGGGGAAGAATGAGCTCAATTTTGGACATGTCAAATTTGAGGTCCTTCTGGGTCATCCTGGTATGAGTGGCTCCCAAAGAAAGTGATTTTGCAGAAGACATGATGCTTGCTACTTGCTCTCCTTTACTGATATAAATTTGAAGAGGGGACATATAGTCTGGTAATCTCACATAGACATAGAAAAGATATCAAAGCAGCCAGGAACCAAGCATTAAGAACTCTCTCATATAGAGAGAGTGAACAAATAAACCTCATCAGACCAGCAGACTCTCCCAACCTACCCTGCATTTCCCTGTTTGATGTTCCTGCTATTCCAGTGCTGATGTCTAAGTAACTGTGCCACAAAGTATACTGGGAAGCAGAACAAATTGCCAAAATTGTCTCAAGATCTCCTTTTCTTTTGACATGCACTATGACTTGGGCAAATGGAAAATAAATAAACCCAAACATAAAAGAGGAATTGCAGGCCCATGTTCTTCTCAAGTGACTTTTAAGGGGAGGCAAATGGAAATGTTCACTTTGCTTTTATTTGTATCATTTTTTAAAATAACTTTATTGATGTAGAATTCACATACTATACAATAAAATCCTCTGATGTCACTCCTAAGATGGTATGACTGTGAACATGAGCACAATCACCCTGAGATGATAGTGGTTTCAGCATAGCTCTGTTCGTCTTTTTCCTTGATTCCTCCATTAAATTGTCTGCCTCCTTCTATTAAACTACACGAATTTCTGGCTGATTGCTCAATTATTTTTCAATAATTTTGGGGTTATACATTGCTTCGCAGTTTGATCCACTTACATTTAAGCAGGGGTAGCTTTATGTCGTGATTCTTTGAAGTTTGTTCTAACCCCAAGAAGACCCCTCTTAGCTGGGCCTTTCCCTGGTTCTCTCTGATAAACAAGATGGTCTGTGGTTAAGCTTTTTGCTCTAATAGAGCTATCGGCCTCTTAATTGCTCACCATTAAAATCTCCATCATTTTCCAGAGCATCCTTACGCTTGAACTGCAACATACTCCTTCAAACAAAGTCAGTTTCTTTGAGAGAACTTCAGCTACATCTGTTCTTATGGACTGACTCTCCCCCTGGGCAAAATCTGTGAGTCACTGCTTTGAGCATTGAGAATCTCTTGCCTTGCTGGGTTGCTTCTCCCAGTATGAAGCCTCTGCTCTACAAACTAGCTGGAGGGAGAGTCGTCAAGGCCCTAGTATTCGTATGAAACCTCTGCTCTACAAACTAGCTGGAGTGAGAGTCGTCAAGGCCCTAGTATTCTTGGCCTGTTGTACCTGGCCTATAGACACAAGCCTAGTATATATACAAGGTCTGGGTGGAGGTAGGGAACACCCTACCTCTCAGCTGCACTCATCAGGAATTCAGCCTCTATCATTTGGAGTTGGAGAGAATGAGAAATGCTGGCAGCCAGATCCTCCTCGTGGGATGCCATATTTCTTGACTGGGATATGAGGGGAGAAAAAGGGCCATCTTCTTGACCACACCCACCCAGAGTGGAACTTCCACTAAGCTGAGCTTAGTGAGGGGCAGGTAAAAGGGAGCCACTCATAACTGAAATATCACAGACTCTTGCTGCTCTTGCTGAGATTTAGTAGGTTTTCTTAAATAAATGTTTTACTTAATGGATGCCCTTAAGGTAATTTTAGAGACTTTGAATGACTGATTTTTTTAAGAACAATTTTCACCAGTTATGATGGTTTCATTGAGAAGTATGTCCACAGTGCTATTCACACTGCCATTCTAGAAGTGAAACTCTTTGTCACTTTTTAACCCATTATTTGTTTGTGTTTATGTAAACAAACTATTGACTTCTGAAATATATATGGAGTATGGGTTGGGAAATAAGACCAAAAGGATATCTTGCTCTTCAGCTGGAAAAGTTTAAAAAAAAAAAGAGAGATGAAGAGAATAATGGAGAAAGCACATGAGCTACATGGCTTTTTCATGGTAAATGGAAAATACAAAGTGTGATCTCATAGATGACCAGGTTCCAAGCTACATGATCCTCTTTATGCACAGAAGCATAAAGAATAAATGGATTCTAAAGTAATTTGGAATAATTTTGCACATTTAAAACTATAACCTTGCCAGAGATACTAGCGATGTAATTTTCACAAATGTAGTAAAAATCAATCAAGTCCAATCACTTGAACAGGACACTTGTAGTCCATTCTAACTCAACCTGTGCCCAAAGAGGAAAACACGTAGAAGGAAAAGTATGGCCTTGTTACTTACTGACTTATGATTATTGTCGAGTTATTCAATGACTTTCTGCCTCAGTTACCTCATTTATTTGTTGTCTGCATCAACTGAGAGAAATTACATGAAAATGCTGAGGAGTATTATATAAGAAATAAGGCCTTTAAAGCTAGGGCAAGTTTCACATATCTTGAAATGACCTTATTTTATGAAGATGGAATACTTCTTCCTAAGAGGCGAAAATAAAGGAAAGCTGCTTTTTGCCTGTGAACTGAGTTTAACTCTATGGAAAAACTTCAAGACATAACAAGGAATGTGATAATAGTACTTTCAATCGAAGCTTGGTTAATAAGTCAAAACTAAGATGTATTTCTTCTAAAACTCAACCAAAAGTCAATGCTGCATGGTTTAGCAGTGAAGTACATGGGCTCAAGCCTGACTGCTTGGGCTTGGCTACTGGTTCAGCCACTTTCTAGCCAAGAGACCTTGGGCAAATTACGTAACCTCTACACACCCCAGTACAATGAGTTTAATACCTTATGGGTTGCTGTGAGGCTTTAATGAATTAAAAGATGTAAAGATGTATGAGCAGTGCCTGGCACAGAGTAAGGAAGTGTGAGTGATGATGATGATGATGATGACAGTTGGGAGATTTGTCCTTGTTGGAAGTTGTTATCCTGCCCCAAATGAATCCTGTCAGATTTCCTAAAAATCTGATGTCTTTCCTCCGAGAGGCATTACAGAAAGACAGTGGAGGAGATGTCTCCAATGCAAAGTCATGGATCATCAAGATGGCCAATGTGAGAAAAGTCAAATCCATTGTTCTGGGCATCAAGTTCCTAGAAATGTTGGAACTGACAGCATGTCTGATTCAGTGATGCCATTCAAGACATTTAGCCAAGGGTGATGCTCTAGGATGAAATTAAGAAGAAAATGACAAATAAACTATGGCAACTAATCAATACATAGCCCAGTATGAAGCTAATAGTCCATTTCAAGAGCAGGAGCTGGCCTTTGCAGAGCTCACCTTTTTTTGTGGTCAGAATTGAGTCTTGTTATAATCACATTGAGAATTGCAGAGATTAGTGCCCTGAAATCATCAACATTGCACTATGAATATTTCTTTTCCCTTGATTCCCTTACTAGTTAGAAAATCATATATATACAGTTATTGCAGTGATCCTATTTTAATAATGTAGTGTAATGAGATTCATTTGAAATTATACTGAAACTTTAAAATTGGGGAAGAGAGATAGATGACATTACTAGGGCTACATATGGATTCCAGATTAAATAAAAGCAGAAGTATATATCTTTTATCTTCAGATTCATCTATCTTATAATAATTGTTACTTTAGTTCCAATGTGCTTCTTAAGTCCAGCACCTTAGCCTAGTCTTCTTTTACAACCCTTAACATCCTCTTGGCATAAAGTCCTGACATTTCCATCTTTTACTTTAAAACTGATTTAGTGCTGTCATTAATCTCCCGAAAGGATTGAGATCTGTGAGCTACCCAGAATGAGTGATTGTAGGTCAGTCCACTGGTCACATCAACAGGCAAACAGGGGGTTTTGAGCGCAGAACTGGGGGATCGAGGCAGTAGTTCAGGGTCTGCCAAACCACAGGCCAAATCTAGGCCATTGCCTGGTTTTATAAATAAAGTTTTATTGAAACACAGCCATGCCCATTTGTTACCTATTTCCCATGATTGCTTTCACACTACAAAGGCAGCGTTGAGTAGTTGCAAAAGAGACCATGTGGCCTACAAAGCCTAAAATATTTGTTATCTACTCCCCTCATAGGAATATTTGGCCAACCCACGCACTAGATGGTTGTCTGTAATCTAAAATGTTCTAACATATTTAAAGTTGCTGAATCTAAAATAAGCTCAGCTATATTTGTTGCCTTGATTTGTTTGCTTATAGTCAACTTTAAGCAGATGTGGCATAAACTAATGATTACGCATTTCTTGAAAGCAGCCGAAGGTGCTTGCTTCCCTGTGAGCCTTTGCTAATGCAGTCCCCTCTGCCGGGAATGTACAACCCCATCCCACCCTCTCTCTTTTTTTCCTGTCTATCTCCTGTCAGTTTTCAGAATTCTATCTAAGTCAAGCCCTGTTTGTGAAGCCTTCCCTCACCCCAGACCCCAGGCAAAAGGAACCATTCTCTCCTCCAGTTTCCAGAGCTCATATTAAAGTCCTCTGCCATGGCGGGCTCACATGGAATTGTTGGTCCATCTACTCCACTATGAACTCTGCAGGGGCAGTAGCAATGTCATATTTATTTCCATAACCCACCCTTATAAGACTCAGTCATTTGTTAAATCTGGGCTCGTCTTTTCCCTAAGTGATTTCCCTAAGTTTGTTCCCACATTGCATACCTCATTACTTGTCTCTTGGCTTCTAGTCTTACCCTCTTTAGTCTGCAGTGAAAGTGAACTTCTCACAGGATAAATCAGGTCATTTCACTCCTCTGCTCAAAACCCTACACTAGCTTATACTTGGAATAAAATCAAAAGGCCTACTATAGCCTGCAGAGCCCTGCACGACCTGATTCCTTGACTGTCTGTCCACCATCGTATACCCCTTACTGCTCTTTCTCATGCAAGCTGGATTCCAGGGACACTGACTTCTTTGCAGTTCCTCAAACGCTCCAAGCATGCTTCTGCCTCAGGATCTTTGCACTCACTATTCCATCTTCTTGGAATACTCTTCCCCAGGTAGTTACATAGCGTGCCCCCTTACTTCATTCAACTTACTGCTCTGATATCACCTCCTCAAAGAGGCCTTCATTCTTGGAAGAAACAAAATAGCCCTTTTTGTCACTGTCTGTTCTCTTAAATTTATATTGTTTCATAGCCCTTATTACTTCCCATTAAATTTATTTGTTTACCTGCCTTCCTGAGCAGAATACAAACTCTATGAAGTTAAGAACACTGCCTTGTTTGCTGTCCTCTCTCTCTCTAGTGTTTGAAACAGGGCCTGGCATCTAGTAGATGCCCAGTTATCATCTGTTGAATACAAATGAATGGAAGTCTGTTGATTCTGGCATGAGCACCACACTGTTTTCATCATTTAAGTGTTATAATGTGTACTAATATTACTTTGTAATGAATATGAAAGTCTGTTTAGAAAGGCATGGGTTTTAAGAGGAGACAGATATTGGTTCAAATTCTGGCTCTATCAAGAGGTAGTTGCATGGCCTCAGTCAAGTTGTTTGACCTCTCTGGGCCTTAATTTCCTTGGAGTTAATCAGGGGATAATCATCCCCTCCCCACAGGGTTATTATAAGGAATAAATGAGGTAATACATGTATTATGAAATTGTTTTTAGAGATAGCGTCTCGCTCTGTTGTCCAGGCTGGAGCACAGTGATGGCTCACTGCAGCCTCAAATTCCTGGGCTCAAGCATTCCTCCTACCTCAGCCTCCTGAGTAGCTGAGACTGCGGGTATCTTCCAACATGCCCAGCTAATTTATTTTATTTTATTTTTTTGTAGAGATGGGGTCTCACTTTCTGGTTCAGGCTGTTCTCAAACTCCTGGCTTCCAACAATCCTCCTGCCTCAACCTCCCAAAGTGCTGGGATTACAGTGATGAGCCACCATGCCCAGCCATATTGTGAAATGTTTTTTTGGCAAATTATAACATATTATAAATAGTATAACCTCATTTTTTAAACTATGTGTTTGTGTTTTTTAAAATGTCTGCAAGGGTATAGCCCAAAATGTTGACAATGGTCATCGATGGTAAGCTTGGGAGTGATTTTTATTATCTTCTTTACACTTCTGTAATTTTTTATTTGTTTCTCTTTTTACAAATAAGTACATTGCTTGAATTGTCAGTGGCAAGAAGCCACTTTCATTTTGAGAAAATAAAATGCAAATAAGACTATACCCTTTCCACCACACTGTGTTAGCCATCTACTATGGCACTCAGGCAGTGATAAAATCTTACTAAGTAGGTTGGCAGGGGAGGGTGGCCAGGAAAAGAGGGCCAGCAATAACTAAGAATAGAATTGGGGTATAACTCAGTTCATTATCTTTTCTACACCATTCTCCTTTCTCAGTCAGGTTGGTAAGAGGGGCAGTGAGCCTCAGTCTCCTTGTCAGTATCCATACCTCAGAATAGTGTGGAGATCAAATAAGATAATTTTCCCATAGCCAAGCGAGCGTATGGGGGTTAAGAGCACAGCTCTGGAGTAGTTAGCATGAGTTCGGATCCTAAATTCCTCATTACTAACCTTACACTTTTTGAACCTGTTTCCACATCTCCAAAATAGGAGGAATAATTTGGACCTGGCAAATTTCCTGTGAGGACTCAAGGAGCACATGGCCTGCTGAAATCCATGAACTACCAGACTGCCTCTATTCACCTGATGTCCTGCTTTTCACCCAGCCTCTTCACCACAGCCTTTACGATGGAGAATAGAGGAGGAGGAGGGGCACAGAGCCTCTTCTAACTCCAGCCACATTTTCCTGGGTCTTGTTTCTAAGCAGTGGAAAGCCAGGAAGGAGAGTTAAGAAAGGTACAGATGAGTCATCATCAATTCCCTTTGTGCTGCTAGAACAAGTGTGGGAGAGAAGCCATGTACCTGTCTGCCCACTGACACTCAGACAACCATTGTACAATAAGAAGCACTTGGCTGCCTGAAGAATGGAAAGTAAACATGGCAAGGCCAAGATGTCCAAGATGTCCAAGATGAGTCAACTGGGCAATGGTGGCAGGAGAGCAACAATGAACAGTCCTAGTGTTTTGCACAGCCTGGTATGCATCTGGCCCCAGAGCCTATTAGGATGAGTACTGTGTCCCCCC
Organism: Macaca thibetana thibetana; assembly: GCF_024542745.1. Classification (NCBI taxonomy): domain Eukaryota; kingdom Metazoa; phylum Chordata; class Mammalia; order Primates; family Cercopithecidae; genus Macaca; species Macaca thibetana. The sequence continues at coordinate 135,442,226 of NC_065598.1, forward strand.
AAACACCAGCCCTCCAACCCAATGGATGCCTAGAACTATTCATCAAGATGAGGTGGGTTTTATTATTGTGGATATTGTTAGCCAAAAAACACAAAAGATGCAGAGGAGGAAGGATTACTATGTTCCTCTTTTGTGATATTCAATGGTTTGAGTCATGATGAGGAGGTCATCAGGGTGAGAGTGGGTATCTCCCACCCCTTTCCTTTCTTTTGTAACAGAATATTGGATTGAACCCTGCGGTATGCTGGGCCCCAGGGATGCAGAGATGACACACTGCATGCTCTGCCTTGGAGAAGAAGTCAAGTGGTGAAACCAGGCAAGTGCCATGCCATTAGAGTGCCCTGTGGTCAGGATGTACTCCAAAAGGATCTGAGACTAACTATCAGTGTGTGAGCAGCTTTACTTCCTACTGGAGGCACAAGCTGGTTCCTAAAGGACGACAAGGCACTTGCCCAGGGCAAAGGCCTTGAAATAGGTGGCCAGCAAGTGACAACTGGGTCATGGCAACCCAAATGTGTCCAGATGCCAGGAGAGGCTTAGTCAAATGCAAGTCAGCATGCCAATTGAGTGTCCTCTTTGACGCTTAGAGCAGTTGAGCAGTTAGGGTAAATCTTCTTAACTTGGGGCATGCAAGGCCCTACAGATCCCCTCTCCCCGCATTTGGCTTCAGTTACCCTTTCCAACCTCATTGCCATTATTGGCTGCTATCGTACCCTTTACCCACTTCACTAAACACACCCTGTATTTTCCTGCCTTTGTGCCTTTCCAGGTACGGTCTGATCACCCAGAGTCCTCTTCTCCATATCTGCCTCTGGCAGAGTCCAGTCAATCAATTAAGGTCAAATTCCTCCTCCAATAAACCCATCCCTTGGGGCATATCCACCATCTCTACCCACATGCCACTAGAAAGAATCAATCTCTCCTTCCCTTTTGTGCCCAGGACACTTAGTACCTCTGTTAAGAACTTGACAAAGCCTGCCTTGTATAGCCAAATGGTTAAGAATACAAGCTGTAGTTTCAAGAGAGCAGACTTAGAAACACCACCTGTGTGACCTCGGGTAAATTTACTAACCATTCGAACCCTCAGTGTCATGATCTGTATAATGAGAATAATAATAGTGTCTACTTACTAGAGTTATTTTTAAGATTATATGAGATAATGCATCTAAAGCATAGTGCCTGACACATAATAAGCATTCAATAAATTGTAGCTCATTTTGTTATATGGCCCTGTTGTCCCCACCTTAAATTGTGAGTCACTAGAGATCAGAGACTATTGTTAATAGTATTGTATTGTTACTGACTCTCTTTTCAGTTTAGTGACTAGTATACAGTAGGTGCTTGATAAAGATTGATAAGATCCTCTTGAATCATTGCCTTGAAGATACTGGGGTAATTCTGGAGTGCTTCAAAGTTTGGGTTTATGATCTAGGATGTACCATAACCCTAAAAGCATAAGACCCATATAGCCTTCTGAATAGCCTTCTGAATTGGGGGAAGCCCTTGAGAGTTGAGCTGGTATGGGCATATATTTGATAGGGCTTTTTTTCTCAGGCCATCTCAGACCAGTGAAATACTTGGGGTATGCTATGGTCTGAATATTTGTGTCTCCCTGTCTCCCCAAATTCATAGGTTGATATCCTAACCCCCAAGATGATGGTATTAGGAAATGGAGTCTTTGGGAAATGATTGGGTTATAAGGGTAGAACCCTCATGAATGAGATTAGTGGCTTTATAAAGCAGGACCAAGATAGATTCCTTGCTCCTTCTGCCATGTGAGGTTAGTGTGAAAAGACAGCTATCTATGGTTAGAAATTGGACCCTCACCAGACACTAAATCTGCTGCCTTATTGATCTTCGACTTTCCAGCCTCCAGAACTGTGAGCAATAAATTTCTGTTGTTTATAAGCTACCCAGTCTATGGTATTTTATTTATCAGCCTGAAGGGACTGAGACAGGGTATGCAAGTCTATGATTCTCTAGAGCAGTCATGTGAAGTACCTATGAGAAGGTTTTAAAGGAACACTCTAGACACCTAGGAAAGGAAAAGAGCCACCGAGATCTGCTGGAAGCAGTTGAAGGAACCACTGGGGAGAGAGCAGTAGAGGAAGAGCAGCCCCATCCTTCTGCCAAGAAGGTGATCTTGTTGAGTTAGGTCGGGGCTGGTGGTGTTATTTTAAATACAAACTGAGTCTCTCATTGGTCTGTACTGGGCAAAACAGAGACAAACAGGGGAGGGAACCGCCACTGCCATGTGTTGTGTCTAGTCACATTATTATTATTATTATTATTATTAGAGATGGAGCTTCTCTCTTTTTGCCCCAGCTGGAGTTCAGTGGTGTGATCTTGGCTCACTGTAACCTCCGCCTCCCGGGTTCAAGTGATTCTCCTGACTCAGCCTCCCGAGTAGCTGGGATTATGGGCACATGCCATTATGCCCATCTAATTTTGTATTTTTGGTAGAGACAGGGTTTCACCATATTGGCCAGGATGGTCTCAAACTCCTGACCTCAGGTGATCCACCCGCCTCAGCCTCCCAAAGTGCTGGGATTTCAGGCATGATGATGATGATGATGATGATGATGATGATATACTTTTTGAGACAGAGTCTCGCTCTGTTGCCAGACTGGAGTACAGTGGTGCGATTTCGGCCCACTGCAGCCTCCGCCTCCCTGGTTCAAGCAATACTCCTGCCTCAGCCTCCTGAGTAGCTGGGACTACAGGCACGCACCACCACACCCAGCTAACTTTTGTATTTTTAGTTGAGACAGGGTTTCACCGTATTGGCCAGGATGGTCTCGATCTCTTGACCTCGTGATCCACAACACACCTTGGCCTCCCAAAGTGCTGGGATTACAGGTGTGAGCCACCGCACCCAGCCTCATTATTTTTTATTAGACTTGAACTACCCTGGCATAGACTTTATGTACTGTTCTTAGCTCTGATGCCATTTTACTTCCCCATCCTGGTTTTATCTCTGACTCTGCTTTGCCGTCTGGTTATTTTCTGCCTTCTGTTGAAGGTGACATATTTCTTCAAACCACCACAAATCGATTTGGGAATAAGGTAAGGTATAAATAAATCATCTTTTTAAAAAACATACATTCTCATTTGATACTCAAAACAATCCTGTGACAGATATGCTGATTCTCTGAGAGTATGAGATTTGTGCAAAATCAAAAAGCTTGTAAATATCTTCTAGCTCCAAGTTTGGTACACTTTCCACCAACAAACGACCAACCTGTTGAGCCCTGACTATATGCCAGACACTGGATGAGGGGTTGAAGATTGAGAATTGACTTGGTGCCAAGCACATTATCTCAGTTCTGTAAGGACGGTGTTGCCATCAATCCTGAATTACAGGTGAGGAATTTGAGGCTAACCACAGTTAGGTAACTTGATGTGATCATACAGAAGTGCAAGTAACAGGTTCTGTCCCAGCTAGTGCTCCTTTGGCTCCCACCTAACAAAGGTAGAGAGCTCACTGATGAGAGTCTTAGTTAGAGGCTACATCCTGCCATTCACTCAGTCTGCTGGTTTTCTAGTCCCATAGGTCTGTAATCAAAACACTAAGAAGTACTAACATTTCTGGACCACCCACCAGGTGTCAGGCATCATGCTAAATACTTAACTTTCATTATCTTGTAATCCTCTGAGGCAGGTACTATTGTATTCCCTTTTCTCACTTCATTCCCTTTCCCTATGTACTCTCATCCACAGCCACAACTACAGTTAGTACCTATGCTCAAATGAATAACAAACGTTTATATCTAGACCAGACTTTTCTGAACATTTCACACCACTATTTCTAATTGCTTACTTAATTTTTGTTCTTGAATTTATTTGTTCATTTATTCAACAAATATTCACTGATCACCTACCATATAAAAAGCATGATTCTAGATGTTGAAGATTACAGCGGTATAAAAATAGATAAGAATCCCTTTCCCATGGAGCTTACATTCTGGTGGGGGAATCACAGTAAGGAAGAAAATAAAAAAAGGAAAATATCTAGATAATATGAAGAACTAAGGTGAAAAATAAAGCAGAGAAGAGGATATGAAACGTTGGAGTGGTGTTGAAATTGTAGATAGGATAGAGAGAGAAGGCCTCGCTGATGTTGTAGTATTTGAATAAGGGAGGCGGAAGAGGTGAGAGAGGTAAGGGAAACCTCTAAAACACCTCAAACTAAATAGGACCAAAACCCAACCCATGATTTTCTCCGCAAAACTTAATCCTTTTTCAGTGATCTCAGTCTCAAGAAATGATCCCACCATCTGAGTTAGTTGAAGCAGAAACCTAGGAGCCATCCTCACTGTAAGCTCTTTCTCCCTTCTTCATACCCCTGCCAACATATCCAATCCATCAACAAGTTTTGTTGATTCTAGCCCTTAACTATTTCTCTTGAGATAACACACTTTTCTCCCATCTCCATTATTACCACTGTGATCCAAGCCCATGTCATCTTTCACAGCAGCCAGAGTTAACCTTTTCCAAACCAAAATCTGATAATGTTATCACCTCACTTAAGACTTAAAATGGCATCACATTGCTCTTACTGGTAGAATGAAGACCAAACTCTGTTTCATGACCTGTACATGATCTGACTCTAACCTCCTTCCCCAGTCTCCTTTCATACCAGTATTGCCCCCACTTCAAATACACGTACCCACCCCCCACCCCACACATACTCTAGTCAAACTAGCTTTATTTTAGAATCTTAAATCAGTCATGTTCTTGCCAATATACACCCTGTTTACATGCTGTTCCCTCTTTCTGGAACACCCTTCTTCACTTGTCTCAAGCCTGTCACTCTCACCTAGTTATCACCCTGTTCAGAGAGCAGCCTTCCCTGACCTTCCTGACTTGGTCATGTTCTCCTGTTACAGGGTGTCATGACCCTATGGATGTCCCCTTCCACACTTTCACAGATGAAATTTTACATCAAGTTTTGTGACTATTTGTTTAATGTCTACGTTCCCCACTGAACTGTAACTCCATGAGGACAGGAATCTATATGCTTATGATTGAAACCGCAGTGTATAGAATAGTGCTTGGCACTTAGGTAGGTGCTCAACAAATAGTTGTTGAATGAATGAATGAAACAAATGAATGGGCCACAATTTCACAGATAAAACTGTGACTCAGAGAGGTAAAACACATTGCTCAAGGCCATATAATTGGTTAGTGGCAGAGCAGAGACTTGAAATCTGTTGATTTCATTTCCCATGTTCTTTCTCTCGCCTTTTACATTTTATACTTTTAATTTCAGAAGTTTCATGTGAATACAGTCATGCTGTAAAAATCCCCCAGGCTTTGTCCTTCCTAAGAAATACCACTGTTAACATTTTGGTATCTATGTTTCCAAGGCTCATTCTCTGTTATAAAATACATGTATGTATATATATACACACACTCATGGATAAACACATTTTATTGACTTTTGTATTTTAATATTAATGGGATCATACTAGTGCATTATTCTGACAGAATAATCTTTTATTAACATAACATTGTGCTTTTAGAGATCTTTTGTCCGTCCGTAAACCTGACACCCTCCTTTGCATACATGAAGAGATACTGAAACAATTAAATAAATGATACATAAAATGCATGTGTCATTGAATAATTAGTTTGTTATCAAAAGAGAGTCAGGTAACAACATTTTGGTGTAGTTCCTTTATTGTTTGTCACTGTGCTACATTTTAGAGATCCACAGATGAGGAAGACAGTTCTTATCTGTTTTCTGCCAGCATAGGAGGAATGAGACAGCATGGTGTACTTCAGGCAACAGCAGTAGCTCTGTATTACCATAGCCTATAGTGCAAGGACAAATGTGAGAGACAAGGCTATGGAGATAGGCGGGGGGTAGATTATGTAGAGCTTTATTTATAATGCTAAGCACTGTGGCCCTTATCCTGATGGCACAGGGTACCATATAAGGATCACTGGTTAGGAGTGCTTTAGCTGCAAGTAGCAGAAAATCTATTAATAATATATACTTTTTCTTAAATGTAATAAGAAGTCTAAAGACAGGCAGTTGCTGGTTTAGCTTCAGAGGCTCAACAACGCTCTTGGAGCCCAGGCTCTATCCTTATATTCATCATCCTGATTAAGTTGGCTTTTCACCCCCATGCTTATTGCTTCATAGTGACCAGATGGCCACCATGGCTCCAGGCATCATGTTCATGTTCAAAGAAGTTAAAAGAGGAAAAGAAGTTATCTGCTCTCAAGAAAGCAAAAGTTTCCCCAGGACCCTCTAGCAGACTGAAGCTTATAAGTCATTGGCTAGAATAGTGTTGCATGGATGCCTCTAACTCCAAGAAAGCCTTGGAATATTGGCATTTAGATTTTCTATCTTCTATAACGAGGGCACACACAAGACTTGGGAATGGGTGTTGTGAAACTCAGTCAAAATGATTTGCGTATGGCAGGATTTTACTTGGGGAATTGGCAGGATCTAACCTACCATGCACCTCTGCCCCTGTGATACCATTATAGTTCTTGGAAAATGTCATTGGCAATCAATCTCATATGTATAACCTGACAATGTTTGCTAAGAGAATGATGCAAGCCTCCTGGTCACATAGAGGGAATGAATGATGTTAAAGTGTGATATTGCCAATGTCACCTGGAGAAAGAGTCTGTCCATCAATCTCCAAATTGTTGCTGTTGTCTTAAGGCTGTGTTGGAAAGCCCCTACGATTATGACACAGTTATGAGAAGTCCATTCAGAAAGGATCATGGTTTGAACTGGTTGAGCTCATAGGAGTGTATCTGCTGCCAGCTTCATCTTTTGGCAGTCTCACCTGGCATTTTTATGTATGCCCTATCTGGGAGATTTAACCTACTGCCAGGAAATGCCACTAGCCACCAAAAATGGAGGAATATACTGGGGTCACAATCTCCATCTAGGCCTCAGGAAAGACAAAGTATTCATTATTTAACCTGTAGATGATACCTTCCTAAACTACAAATATAAAAACAAATGTGGTCCAAAATGTATTAAGAAGAAAGAGGAGGAGGAGGTGGACAATAACAACAATGACAGCAAGAACAAGGGCAAGACATTAACAACGGGAGTTCAGCCTCTGCCAAGATCTTCTTGACCTCAGCACTGAGGTGGTAGGAGACAGCTACTTCTTCCCACTCTTTCCTTATGTCTTCTGTCAATTCAAAGAAGCCCAGGTAGTCATGAATCTGGACCTCCTCAGAGCTTCAGAGCATAAATCCTAGACTGAGTCCACAAGGGCAGTACCCGAAAAATGACTCTTTATATGTGATTGGGGTAATTAGAATAATTGACAATGTCTCTTGACCTCTGTGAATAACTTAATTATATAATCATATACTCTTTGCCTGGCTACCCAAGAACAAACTAGGATGACCCCATATCTGTCCAACCAAGGTATTCAAAGTCCTAGACTCTTTTCATCCCCAACTTCTACCTCTCTATATTAAGGACACATAGAGATTTTTTTAGTTGCCCTTGCATCAAAATCCAGAGGACAGGAAGGTAGTAGAGGCCATTTTTGTATTGAGATATTAACTGCCTTTAAAACTATGGGGTTTTGTAAAGGACAAGCCCATCTCAGCCCTCTCCCCTATCCTCACATCTACCCCATTCATGTGTGACCAACAATTTGGACTTCTCAAAGTGATCTGTCCTATTTATATTAACCAGCATTACTCTTTAGTTTGGATGAACTGCCAAACCTTATGACTACCTGGAGGCTCTTGCTCACTATTTAGATAATGGCTTTCAAACAAAAGACTTTCTGGAAGAAGTCTAAGTATCTATAATCTAAATAAGTGCCCCTGATTATTCTCATATGTAGTCATTGGAAACTACTGGCCTAGAGGTCATTAAGAAAAACCAAAAGATATCCTGTGGTACAAGGAAAGCTTCTTCCAGAAGGGATGACTCGCCAAGAAAACATCCAGGCATGAGACCAACTTGGTTCGGTGCCCACTTCTCTATCTACTCATTCATTCATGCAGCTGATCATCTAGCTAAAAACTATGATTTAAAGAGTAGTTTAGGATAAGATTGAGTTCTGATGCAGGCTCATGAAGGAACTAACATATCTTAAGGAGGGGCATGACATCATCAGATTCATTAAGTCACTCTCATTTCTTCTACTTCCCCAAGTTCAAGCTTTTTCCTGTGTTTTCTCAGGGTCTTCAAGATGGTAAAACCTGTGTCATCTTCCCTTAACTAAATGCATGTATAATATCGATGGATTTTCAAATATTTATTGAGCATTTACTATATGTGAGGTATTTTGCCTGTTTCCAGAGATGTAGCAATGAACATGCTAGGCAAGAATGTTGATCTCATAGAGCCTTCCCTATTCTTTGCTACCTACTCTGTGTTGCAAGCTTGAGGAAGGATCCTACATCCACAGCAGAAGTTCAGGAGTAGAAGTCAGCTCTGGTACTGGGTACAGTCAATTTGCAGGTGATCAGAGAAGAGGGGTACTTCTAGAAACCAACCTCTGACATCACATGTTCTAGGACGATTTTTTTAAAGATGATGTGGTTAGCATAGCAGAGACTACTTGTTCCCCAATATTTCTTCACTTCCTCTTCCATAATAACAGAATCTTGAGCAGGTCACATGGCCACTCAGAATGGAGATTGTATTTCCAGTCTCCATTGCAGAGTCAGTTTTAGCCATAAGACTAAGTTTTAGCCAGTGGGGTGTGAGCAGTAGTGGTGTGTGTGGTATCTGAGTTGTTACCTCTAATGGAAAAGACATTCCTTATCCTTCCCTTTTTCCCCTCCTCACTGGCTGGGTGTCATGGTGAGTTATCTTTGACCACACAGGTAGAGTAAGATTTTATGGATGGCAGAGTAGGATAGTAGAAGGAACTTGGGTTCCTGAATACTTCACTGAGCAGTGTTGCTGTACTGGTCCTGCACTACCTACCTCCTGATGGTTACATGAGAGAGAAAGCAACATTCATGTAGTTTAAGCCACTCTTATCTTGGGTTTCTGTTACAGCAACAGAACCTATGTCCTAACTAATACTGTGTTCAATGAGAAATTCATTAATTACCAGAATGAGAATAAATTTAACAGGTTCATATAGGCAAAACCCATATAATACTGGATTGAGGAATGTGGAAAAAGTGTGGAAGTAGAGATAGTAATTGTAGGCAACTCTTTCAAGGTCATCTGTAAAAAGACGGACACTAAGGCAGTAGCTATAGTGGATGTTGGGTGAAGAGAAGGCTATGGTTTTGGCGGTATGGTGATAAAAGAAATATGATCATGTTTCTAATATTATTGGAAGGCTCCAATAGAGAACAAGAAGTTGAAATACAGAAGAGGTGGTGAACACAGTGGCTCACGCCTGTAATCCCAGTACTTTGGGAGGCCAAGGTGGACAGATCACTTGAGGTCAGGGGTTTGAGACCAGCCTCGCCAACATGATGAAACCCAAGCTCTACTAAAAATACGAAAGTTAGCTGGGCATGGTGGCAGGCACCTGTAATCTCAGCTACCAGTGAGGCTGAGGCAGGAGAATCACTTGAACCAGTTACAGTAGGTAGTACAGGTTACAGTAGGTAGTGCAGGTTATAGTGAGCTGAGATTGTGCCACTGCACTCCAGCTTGGGTGACAGAGGGAGACTCAGTCTCAAAAAAAAAAAAAAATACAGATGGTGAGAGGAATCGATGGAAGCAACCCCTAAGGGCTGGGCACACAGTAGCTGACACCTATAATCCCAGCAATTTGAGAGACCCAGATGGGAGGATCACTTGAGCCCAGAAGTTCTAGATCAGCCTGGGCAACATAATGAGACCCCATCTCTACAAAAAAGGAAAAAGAAAAATTAACTGGGTGTGGTGGTGCACACCTGTAATCCCGTGGGAGGCTGAGGTGGAAGGACCACTTGAGTCTATGAGGTCAAGGCTGCAGTGAGCCATGATCATGCCACTGCACTCCAGCCTGGGCAACAGAGTAAGACTCTGTGTCCATCACCACCCCCAAAAAACGAAAGAAACCCCTTAGGAGTCAGCAAGGATGAGAGCCAAAACCCAGGGTGGAAAAAGGAAAGCTGGTTCTTCCGAGAAAGAAACAACAAGGAAAAGATGACTGTAGAAACAAGGGATGGCCAGGAATCTGAGGGAATTCCTCTGTGAAGGAGGAGACAAATCCATCTGCTGAGAGCGTAGGAAGGATATGGCTGTCAGTTCAGGGGCTTGCGTTTTTGAGTAGTGAGGTTTTGAGTAGTTGGGTAGGATAAGAAGGTGACTAAAAACAAAGAGGATTTCAGGCTGGGATTGTGGGCCCAGGTGGCTTTGCACTCTAGGAGTCCACACAGTTGTACGATATTTATCTGGAAAAGATTAATTATAGAAAAAAACAAAAAGTGAAAGAGTGTAGACTATATAGGAACAGAAGGCTTAAAAACCCAAGGGGGACCTTAACATAATGTGATAACATAACAGATGTTAAAAAATGGATAAAGGGTTAGAAAGTGAAAGGAACTTCTCTCTAAAGATGAGACAAGCATTTATTCTCTCAGGCCAGGCAGAGTGCTGGGCTCTAACCAATACCATCTCATGTAATCCTCACCACAACACACGGAGCTAGGGATCACTAGCTTCATTTTTCACATATGAAATGGAGTCAGGTCAGGTCACATCAATGGTGAACTACAAAGGTAGAAGTAAGCCCGATTTTTTTCCTGATTTTAAAGTACATGCTCCAGCTACCTCCACTCTGCTGCCTTGAACAGACCTTCCCTGGATACCAGAAAATGATGATCTATTTGAGAGGCAATTTTGCAGCAGGGAAAGTTACTGGTTTTTATCTGCAATTTCTCATTAGTCTGGGTTTTGAAAGCCTACTTGAACCGTCTCTACTTGTTTGTGGGCTTTTTTCATTCGTGTGCACTCTGACCTAAGTTGCGATGGATAACTTGTTGCCAGGATATTTCCGTAAGAGCCAGAATGAAAAGTAAACAATAGCAGAACATCACATTAATCTAGCTCTTTGTGATGCCTGCATTTCTTTTTGTTAAACCCATTATTTCTGAATCTTTCTTGGGGGTGGCGCCAGGGAAGAGAGAGAGCTATTAACAATCTACTATCCTTTATTTAAAACCTCTTTATATAATATTCAACTATTACTCTACAGACATTTAACACCCAATCTATATCCCTTTTGGTTAAAATGCTGATGACTACATGACCAGATAAATTACAGTCTTAAGTAAATGTGGGTAGGCATAGCAAACTGAAAACTGACAAGGACCTTTACAACTCTAAGTTTCCAAATAATAAGAAAATTATAGGAAACAGATCTTTTTTTTCTGTTGTCCCAGGCTTATTCAAAATATTGCACCATAGAAAAAAGATTCAAACAGCTCCAAGTGGTATTTTAAAATTCACCCCAACTGTAGGATGAGTGACTTGCAGATTGGACAGACTGCCAAAGTCCAAAACCCTCAGCATTTCCTCAGTGTCCAGATCCTCTTCAATGATCTCCTGATCCAGAGTTGTGATAACTTGGGAACATAATTATCTCTCCTTTCTCTGCCCTCCTCCTGCAACTTGATGGAGATAACCCTCACCGGACCTCTCTAAATCTCTTTCATCAGATATGTGACATAGCCTGCCATCTTGTTGTGGAGCTTCTTGTTGGAAATAATGGCAATCTTCTCGTACATGGCTTTGTTCATGTGGAAGTAGTTGTCCAGGCAGGTATAGTACCTTTCAATGATGATCCAGGCTGCCTTCTTCATACTGTTGGTGTGAATGTGGTCCAGCTTGGCGGGTCCTTGCTAAAAGAGCCAAATGTTATCTTCTGAAACCGCCCATTTAGAAACATCTAGCTCTCTGACACTTTCCCACACAATCCCACAATGAACTTGTGGGGTAGGTACTGCAATTATCCCCATTGGACAGATGAGGAAACTGAAGCCCAGAGAGGTGAAGTGACTAGTGACTAATGTAAGGACACACAAACAATGAGTGGTAGAGGCATGATTTGAACTTAAGTATGTACAGTTCACATACAGGTGATCGTTTTGCTCCAGCTTTAAGAATGGGTCAGAGGCCAGACATGGTGGTTCACGTCTGTAATCCCAACACTTTGGGAGGCAGATGTGGGAGGATTTCTTGAGGCCAGGAATTCTAGACCAGTGTAGGCAACACGGCAAGACCTTGTCACTGCAGAAAATTTAAAAATTAGCCAGTCATGGTAGCATGCACCTGTAGTCCTAGCTACTTGGGAGGCTGAGGCAGGAGGATCACTTGAGCCTAGGAGTTGGAGTCCAGCCTGGGCAATATGATGAGACTCTGTCTCTACAAAAAAATTAAAAATTAGCCAGGTGTGGTGGTGTGTGCCTACAGTCCCAGCTATGCAAGAGGATTGCTTGAGCCCAGGAGATTGAGGCTGCAGTGAGCTGTGGTTATACCATTGCACCCCAGCCTGGGAGACAGAGCAAGACCCTGTTTCAAAAAGGAATAAAAAAGCATAGGTAGGCTTTCAATGTGTGGATTTTAACTTTATTTGTTTAGAGACAGGATCTCACTCCGTCACCTAGACTGAAGTATACTGGCATGATCATGGCTCACTGCAGCCTCAACCTCCTGGGCTCAAGTGACCCTCCTGCCTCAGACTCCCAAGTAGCTGGGACCACAGGCATGGCACCATGCCTGGCTAATTTTTTATTTTTTAGTAGAGATGAGGTCTCACTATGTTGCCCAGGATGGTCTCAACCTCCTGGGCTCAAGCTACACTCTCGTCTTGACCTCCCAAAGTGTTGGGATGACAGGTGTAATCCACCATGCCTGGCCTCAACATGGATTTTAGTCTTGGTAGAAGTAGACAGAAAAACTGCAAGGACGTAGTAGAATTGAACATAACTATTAATGTGCTTGACCTATTGACTGTTATAGAACCTTCAATCCGGCCGGGTGCGGTGGCTCAAGCCTGTAATCCCAGCACTTTGGGAGGCCGAGACGGGTGGATCACGAGGTCAGGAGATCGAGACCATCCTGGCTAACACGGTGAAACCCCGTCTCTACTAAGAAATACAAAAAACTAGCCGGGCGAGGTGGCGGGCGCCTGTAGTCCCAGCTACTCGGGAGGCTGAGGCCGGAGAATGGCGTGAACCCGGGAGGCGGAGCTTGCAGTGAGCTGAGATCCGGCCACTGCACTCCAGCCTGGGCTACAGAGCGAGACTCCGTCTCAAAAAAAAAAAAAAAAAAAAAAAAAAGAACCTTCAATCCAGCAGTAGAATACACATTCTTTTCGAGCACATTTAGACTATGAACCAGAATGGACCATATTCTAGATAAGAAAACAAATCTCAATATATTTGGAAGGATTCAGGTAATACAAAGTCTGTTATATGACTATAAAGGAATTAAATTAGCAATCAATAACAGAAAGATCTCCTGAAATCCCCAAATATTTATACACTAAATAACATACTTCTAAATAAACCATGAGTGTCTAAGAAGAACTCAAAAGTGAAATTGGAAAGTGATTTGAACTGACGCAAAGGAAAACAAAAAATTTGTGGGAAACTGCTAAAGCAGTGATGAAGGGGGAATTTGTACCACTAAACACCTATGCTAGTAAAGAGGAAAGATTTCAAAACAATGGTCTCAGCATCTACCCGCAGAAACTAGGGAAAAAAAGAGCAAATAAGCTCAAACTGAGCAGAAGAAAGGAATGGAAATCAATGAAATAGAAAACAGAAATGCAATTGAGAAAATCAATGAAACTAAAAGCTGTTTAAATAAAAATAATAAAATTGATAAATCTCTAGGCAGATTGATGAGGGAAAAAAAGAGAACACACAAATTATCAGTATCCGAAATGAAGAAAAACGAGATCATGAAAGATCCTACAGACATTAAAATTTTAAGCACCTACTATGAGCAAATTTATGCCAATAATTCAATAGCTTAGATGAATGGACAATTTTTTTTTTAATTTGAGATGGAGTCTCACTCTGTTGCCCAGCCTGGAGTGCAGTGGCCTGATCTCAGCTCACTGCAATCTCTGCCTCCTGGGTTCAAGCAGTTCTTCTGCCTCAGCCTCCTGAGTAGCTGGGACTATAGGAAAGTGCCACCATGCCTGGCTAATTTTTATATTTTTAGTAGAGACAGTATTTTGCCATGTTGGCCAGGCTGGTCTTGAACTCCTGACCTCAGGTGATCTGCCCACTTCAGCCTTCCAAAGTGCTGGGATTACAGGTGTGAGCCACCATGCCTGGTTGACAAATTCTTGAAAGACATAAACTACCAAAGTTCCCACAGGAAGAAATAGATAACTTGAATAGTTCTATATCTATTAATGAAATTGAGCTTCTAGATAAAAACCTACCCACAAAGACAATTCCAGGCCCAGGTGCTTTCACAGGTAAAATCTATCAGACATTTAAGAAAGAAATTATAGCAATTCTATACAAAGTCTTCTAGAAAATTGAAGAAGCACCTGTAATCCCAGCACTTTGGGAGGCCGAGATGGGCGGATCACCTGAGGTCGGGAGTTCAAGACCAGCCTGACCAAAATGGAGAAACCCGTCTCTACTAAAAATACAAAATTAGCCGGGCATGGTGGCCCATGCCTGTAATCCCAATTACTCAGGAGACTGAAGCAGGAGAATCACTTGAACCTGGGAGGCAGAAGTTGCAGTGAGCCGAGATCACACCATTGCATTCCAGGCTGGCAACAAGAGCAAAACTCTGTCTAAAAAAAGAAAAGAAAAGAAAGGAAAATTGAAGAGGAGAGGATACCTCCCAACTCAATCTATAAGGCCAGCATTACTCTGTATTAGTTTTCTAGGGCTGACATAACAAAGTACCACAAACTGGGTGGCTTACACAACAGAAGTTTATTGTATCACAGTTCTGGAAGCTAGAAGTTCATGATTAAGGCATCAGAGACGTTTGAACCAGAACAATTTTATTTTGAATAGGGGCTGGATAAAATGAAGATGAGACTTGCTGGGCTGCATTCCCAGGAGGTTAGGCATTTATAGTCACAGGATGAGATAGAAGGTCGGCACAAGATACAGGTCACAAAGACCCTGCTTATAAAATAGAATGCTGTAAAGAAGCCAGCCAAAACCCACTAACATGGTTAGGCTTTGTGCCCTCCCCCAAATCTCATCTTGAATTGTAATCCCCAGGTGTTGAGGGAGAGACCTGGTGGGAGTTGGTTGGATTATGAGGGTGGTTTTCCCCATGCCATTCTCATGATAGTGAGTTCTCACAAGATCTGATGATTTTATAAATGGCAGTTTCCCTTGGGCTTTTCTTCTCTCTTCTGCTGCCATATGAAGAAGGTCCTTGCTTCTTCCTCTGCTTCTGTCATCATTGTGAGTTTCCTGAGGCATCCATGGCTACACAGAACTGTGATTCAATTAAACCTCCTTCCTACGTAAATTGCCCAGTCTCGAGTAGCATCTTTATAGCAGTGTAAAAATGGACTAATACAATAAATTGGTACCCAAGTAGTGGGGCACTGCTATAAAGATACTTGAAAATGTGAAAGTGACCTTGGAACTGGTTAACAAGCAGAGATTGGAATGGTTTGGAGGGCTCAGAAGAAGACAGGAATATGTTGGAAAGTTTGGATCTTCCAAGAGACTTGTTAAATGGTTTTGACCAAAAATGCGGATAGTGATATGAACAATGAAGTCCAGGCTGAGGTGGTCTCAGATAGTGATGAGGAACTTCCTGGGAAATGGAGCAAAGGCCACTCTTGCTGTGCTTTATCAAGGAGACTGGTGGCATTTTGCCCCTGCCCTAGAGATCTGTGGAGCTTTAAACTTGACAGAGATGATCTGAAATTGGAACTTATGTTTAAAAAGGAAGCAGAGCATAAAAGTTTGGAAAACTTACAGCCTGGCAATGCAGTAGAAAAGAAAAACCCATTTTCCAGGGAGAAATTCAAACTGGCTGCAGATATTTGCATAAGTAACAAGGCCAAGACAATGGGGAAAATGTCTCCAGGACATGTCAGAGACCTTCATGGCAGCCCTTCCCATCACAGAACCGGAGGCCTAGGAGGGCAAGATGTTTTCATGGACCAAATCCAGGGCCCCCCTGCTGTGTGGAGCCTTGGGACTTGGTGTGCTGTGTCCCAGCCACTGCAGCCATGGCTAAAAGGAGCCAAGGTACAGTTCAGGCGGTGCAGACCCCAAGCCTTGACAGTTTCCATGTGGTGTTGGTCCTGCAGGTGTGCAAAAGTCAAGATTTGAGGTTTGGGAACCTCCACCTAGATTTCAGAGGATGTATGGAAACTACTGGATATCTAGGTGGAAGTCTGCTGCAGTGGTGGAACACTCATGGAGAACCTCTACTAGGGCAGTGCGGAAGGGAAATGTGGGGTCAGAGCCTCTACATAGAGTCCCCACTGGGGCAATGCCTACTGAAGCTGTGAGAAGAGGCCACAGTCCTCCAGACCCGAGAATGGTAGATCCACCGACAGCTTGTACTGTGTGCCTGGAAAAGCCACAGACACTCAATTTCAGCCTGTAAAACGGCCAGAAGCGGGGCTATGCCCTGCAAAGCCACAGAGGCAGAGCTGCCCAGGGCCATGGGAACCCACCTCTTGCATCAGCGTGACCCGGATTTGAAACATGGAGTCAAAGAAGATCATTTTGGAACTTTAAAATTTAATGACTGCCCCATTGAATTTCAGACATGGATGGAGCCTGTAGCCCCTTTGTTTGGGCCAATTTCCCCCATTTGGAATGGGTGTTTTACCTAATGCCTGTACCCCCATTGTATCTAGGAAGTAACTATCTTGCTTTTGATTTTACAGACTCCTAGGCAGAAAGGACTTGCTTGTCTCAGATAAGACTTTGGACTGTGGACTTTTGGGTTAATGCTGGAATGAATTAAGACTTTGGGGGACTATTGGGAAGGTGTGATTGGTTTTGAAATGTGAGGACATGAGACTTGAGAGAGGCCAGGGGTGGAACGATATAGTTCAGCTTTGTGTCCCCACTGAAATCTCATCTTGAATTGTAATCCCCAGGTGTTGAGGATGAGACCTGGTAGGAGGTGACTAGCTCGTGGGGCAGTTTCCCCCATGCTGTTTTCATGATAGTGAGGGAGTTCTCATGAGATCTGATTGTTTTATAAATGGCAGTTTCCCCTGGGCTTTTCTTCTCTCTCCTGCCACCATGTGAGGAAGATTCTTGTTTCCCCTTCCCCTTCTGCCATGATTGTGAGTTTCCTGAGGCCTCTGCAGCCATGTGGAACTGTGAGTCAGTTAAATCTCTTTCCTTTATAAATTACCCAGTCTCGGGTATTTCTTTATAGCAGTGTGAGAATGGACTAATACACCCACCAAAACCAAGATGGCAAATAAAAGTGACCTCTGATCATTCTCACTTTTCATTATACACTAATTATAATGCATTAGCCAACTAAAAGATAGTCCCACCAGTACCATGACAGTTTACAGATGCCATGGCAATGTCTGGAAGTTACCCTACATAGTCTGAAAAACCCTCAGTTCCGGGAAATCCATGCCCCTTTCCCAGAAAACTCATGAGTAACCCACCCCTTGTTTAGCACATGATCAAGAAATAACTATTCGTGTACTCAGTTGAGTAGCCTATACCGCTGCTCTGCCTATGGAGTAGCCATTCTTTTGTTTCTTTACTTTCTTAATAAACTTGCTTTCACTTTATTCTATAGATTCACCCTAAATTCTTTCTTGCATGGTCTGTTAACAAAGGTATCAGTCAGCAAGTGTGGTTCCTTCTAAGGGCTGTGAGGAAGAATCTGCTGCATGCTTCTTCCCTAGCTTCTGTGGTTTGCTGGCAATCTTTGGCTTGTAGACACATCGCCCCTAGTTCTCCTTGTATCTTCATATAATGTTCTCCTTCCCTGTGTGTGTGTGTGCGTGCGTGTGTGTGTGTCTAAATCCTCCCCCTTTTTTAAAATGAAAAGTCACATTACATTAAGGTCCCATCCTTCTCCAGTATGACCTTATAATAACGTAACTGATTATATCCACAAGGACCCTTTTTGCAAATAAGGTCACATTCTGAAGTACTAGAGGTTAGGGCTTCATTATATAAATCTAGCGTACACAATCAACGCATAATACTCTGAAACAGAAACCAGCCAATGGCATTCTAAGGAAAGAAAATTACAGTACAATATCCCTCATGAGCATGGATGCAAAAAGTGTAAAGTCATACAAAGCACTAAAAGCCTACGTTAGAAAAGATCCGATTTTCAACTAATGGAATCCAACACTATATTAAAAAATAATATATCATGACCAATTGAGATTTATTCCAGAAATGCTGGGTTGGCTTAACATTAAAACATCAATTAATATAATTAACATAATTCACTATATTAACAAGCTATGTATGTATAAGAACATATATATGTATACACACTTATAGGTGTCTGTATGTATGATCATTGCAATATATTTGGAATAAATATTTGATAAAAACTAACATCCATTCTTAATTTTAGAAACTCAGCAAACCAGGAAAAAATGGGGACTTCCCCAACCTGATAGAAGGCAGATATAGAAAACTTACAGCTAACATGATAATTAACAGTGAAAGACTAAGTCCTTTCAGACTTAGATGGCTGCTCACTATACTTCATTATAAATGAAGTTTCTGGCCAATAGTATCAGATAAGAAAAGGGGGTGGTGCAAAGAGAGGCACGTTGGCATGTCCCTCTTCCCCTCCCTCCCCAATCAGGGCCCAGCGGGGAGCTGAGCCTGCACCTACATCCAGCATCAATGAGGTGGAATGAAGCAGTGTGAAGTGAGGTTATCAGGTTTTCTGATTACTCTTTCCCCAACTGCTATCAGAGGATCCCACTGGGAAACTGAGCCTCCACACCTATCCAGCATCAATGAGGTGGAACAGGGTGTGTTGTGGCAGGGCTAGTTGGCTTTCTGATTTCCGGCCTCCCCTACCAGTGGGGAGCTGAGTTCCAATGCAGGAATGAGGCTGAATGAAGCAGTACTTTGCCTTCTTCAGGAATGTGTTAATGGGGTCAGGAGGAGAACTGAACTTGCAGCTGCAGCACTTTAATCTCTGCCTCCATCATCACATGGTATTCTCCCCTCATGTCTTTACATCTCTGTGTCTCTTCTTTACTTATAAAGATACCACTCATTGTGAATTAAGGGCCCACACTACTCCAATATGATCTCATCTTAAGTAATTACATCTGCACTAATCCTATTTTCAAATAAAGTCACATCCAAAGGCACTGGGGGCTAAGACTTCAACATATATTTTTGTAGGACACGATTCAACTTATTTCAATTATGTTTAATGGTTGGAGCAAAAATTATAATATCATCTAGTGTGGTGTTCAATATAGAGAAAATAATTATGACATTTATATTTTTAATTGAGAAGGGCAGAGACCTAAATGGAAGTACAGTTTCAATGGGTAGAAAAATATCAAAACAAGTAGACTCAATGTTATGTATTTATGTTATAGTGCCTAGCTCAACTACTAAAAGAGAACTGTACAAAGAGATATATTAGGAAACAACAAATCAAAATAGAATTCTTAAAAATGTTCAAGTAACCCACAAGAAGGCAGGCACAATGAAGAAAAGGAACAAACCAACAGAAAACAAATAATAGCATGGCAGCTTAAGCGCTAACATATCCAAAATTAAGTATAAATGATTTGAATACACCTATGAAAAGACAGTGATTGAAAGAGTGGATAAGGTAAATTACCCAACTACACACTCTCTAGAAGAAACTCACTTCAAACATAATGACAGAGGTAGATTGAAAGTAAAAGAATGAAAAAATATACCATGCACAATCTAATTTTAAAAAGCAGGAGTAGGTATATTAATATTACATAAAGTAGACTTCAGATCAAAAGAATTGCTAGGGGCAAATTGGACATTATATAAAAATGAAAGGAACAATCCACAAGAATATGTAGTTATCCTGATATGTGTATACACCAAACAACAGAGTTTCAAAATCTATGAAACGAAAACTGATAGAAATGAAAGAAGAAATACACAAATCCACAGTAACAGCAGGGGACTTCAACATACTACTCTCATCAATCAATATAACTACTAGGCAAAAAATCAGCAAGTATGTAGGAAAACTGAACAACAGAATCAACCAATATTATCTAATTGACATATATAGAAAATACAATACTCAACCCAACAGCTGCAGAGTAAATTTTTTTTTCAAGTGCCCATGGAACATTCACCAAGATGGACCACATCCTAGTCCATAGAACAAACCTCAGCATTTTTTTAAAAAAATGAACATACGAGGTATGTTCTCTGACCTCAGTGGAATCAAACTAGAAATCAACTACAGAAGGTTAACAGGAAATTATTTAAACTCTAGGAAATTAAACAGCATACTGATAATCCATGGATCAAAGAGGAAACCTCAAAGGAAATTTTTAAAATATATAGAAGTGAATGAAAATGAAAGTACAACCTATTAAGACATATGGGACACAGCTAAGCTAAAGCTGAGAGGAAAATGTGTGGTAATAAATGGTTACTTACAAATAAGAAGAGGTCTCAAATCAACAATCAAAATTCCTACCTCAAGAAACTAGAAACTGAAGAACAAAATAAACCCAAAGCCAGCAGAAGGAAAAAATAATAAAGATAAAAGCATAAATCTAGGAAATTGGAGAAAATAGAGAAAATTCATAAAATGAAAAGATGTTTCCCTGAAAAAAATCAATAAAATTGATGACCTTGTAGCAAGACTAACAAAATAAAGACAGAAAACACAAATAGCCAATATCAAGAATGAAATGAAAAATGTTACTACAGATCCTGCAGCCATGGAAAAAATAATAAGGGACTACTATAAACAACTTTACACTCATCAATTGAACAACTTGGAAGAGATGCATCAACTCCTCCAAAACCACAAACTGCCAGAATTCAGCCAAGATGAAATAGACCATATGATATTGATATTAGGATAGGCAAATATATCAATAGAACAGAATAGAGAAGTTTGCAAACTTTCTCACAAAGGGCTAGATGGTAAATATTTAGTCTCTGTTTGAACTACTCAACTCTACTGCACAAAAAGCAGCCGTAAGCAATACTTGAATGAGCATATATGTGCTCCAATAAGACTTTATGTATGAATACTGAAGTCCTAATTGTATGTTTTGTGTGTCGCGAAATATATTTCTTTTAATTTTTTGCAATCATTTAAAAATGCAAAAAACATTCTTAGCTTGAGAGTCAATAAAAACAAGCACATATTTGGTTGGAGACAAGTAGGATGATTCACATGGCCACGGAGACTTAAATGTGGCCACATTACCTTAGAGGGATTTTAGGCAAGTCATCGAAAATACTAGGTAATGGTGAAGGGTGGGAGAGAACAAAATGAACCACTGATGTGGTGGCTACGGGGAACAACTTGGAGGAAGCACCCTCTCTCTGCCATGTGGGTCAACAGAATTGAATATGTGGAGAAGAGGAGGGGGTGGCAGATCAGCTTGGGAAGGCTCTTTCTGTGGTGTTAAAGAAATCCCCTTTCTCCAATCACAGCATCCTAGCCTCCCTACCACCACCCAAACACCAGTGGAGGTGTTGGGGTTGTGTTTTGTGATGTCTAAGACACTCCAGGGCTACCATTGGCTGGAGCAGTGCCTAGATAACCAAACAAAACTTAAGAGTGTGGTTTGGCTTTGCCCCAGGGAGGGTACATGTAGGGAGGGGAAGAGCCCTGGGACAGACCACTGGGAAGCTTCAACTTGGCTGAGATTTACAAGCAAACCACAGATATTTAACACAGATAAGGACCAACCAACCACAAGAGCAGAACAATCAGCCACAAGTGCTCAAGATTAAAAGAAAGAGAGGACAACCCCCTGCCAGTGCAAGTGCAGAGACAGTTGCCAGGTCAGATGACCCCACCCGTGCTCCTTCTCTTCTTCCCCATACATTCCCGTAAGATCACTACCCTCTCCTGGCCTGGCACAAACCCCTCCTCAGCCTGCATCCCTTATGAAGCCCCTTTTCCCATCCCATCTCCAACTTCTTCCCTTAAACCATTGCCCTTCTGTGCTCACTCTGTTGCCTCCCCAGGTACACAAGACAGCCATGAGGATAGAAATTACTCCTTTATCCTTCTGCAGGCAAAAAATATCCTCTGAAACGTCTATTACCCAATCAAGGAGGCATAAGAGAGGGGGAAAATGCCAACAATAATTGTCTGTTACCACATGTTGACTAAGAAATGAAATCGGAACCAAGAGATCCCCAGAGAATGCCACCAATCCAAGTAAGCCCTGTGTGTAAGAAGGGAGGGAGGGAGGTGGAGTCCCACGGTTAGCCAGACATTGAAAATAAGGACAGGGGGAAGACTGAACATGGAAGACAAATTTCCTCCTCCACACTTCATCCCACAGGCAAATGGGAAAAGGGGCTAGGTGTTTCTGCATGTCGGGGTGAGGGAGCAGGTAGGAGTAGAAATGAGAAGGGCCCAGCTGGGTCAAGGTGTGCTGTGTAGATGATACCAATGTAACGGTGACAATCTTCCCACAAAGGCAGACAACAAAATCACTTCCAGGCCACCTTCCTCACAGTGGTATGTGTTGTACCTCACCTGATGCTGTGAGCAACTGAAGGCCTCAGAAAGACAAAAAAAAACTACCCTACAGAAAGCCACCAACAGCATCACCATGCAATAAAATAATGGCATTTGGAAGCTACGAACGCAACACCAATTGAGGCACTCACTAAGAAACTTAAGGTGGAGCAGTGGTCTTCCAAAGGCAGGGTAGTGAGGGTGCCTTTGAAAGGCCACCAAGTGCCTTTGGTGCCCCCACCCCAGTACAGGCAATAATAGGCAGCATTATCTCCCTGTTTTTAGGAAATTTTATTTTTGGAGAATTTTAATAGTAGAATAAAAGTGAGTAATGGTTGGTCTTGTTTTTATTAGTAGACATAGACAAACTATATCTAAAATCTACCTAGAAAGGTGGAGGCCATAGAATAAATAAAACAATCCTGAAGAAAGAAGAATAACATAGGAACACTGATTGTATCTAATATGAAGTCTCACTACACAGCTACAGTAATTATGACAGTGTGGCAGAGGGATGGATAACATTGATAAATACAGCACAAAAAAGAATTCATAAATAGACTCACAAAGAAGCCCAACTTATTTTTGACATCGTTGCAAAAGCAATTCAACACCATTTTGGAGTAATTGGACACCCATAGACAGTAAATAAATAGCATCTATCTAAACCTTGTACTTTAAGCAGACATTAACTCAAAATGAATCGCAGACTTAATTATAAACTGTAAAACTCTAAAACTTTTAGAAAAAAAGCCTAGACAAGATATAGGGCTTGCTGAAGACATTTTAGACGTGATATCCAAAGCATAACCCAAAAAAGGAAAATTTAATGAATAGGACCTCATCAAAACTAAAAGTTCTGCTCTGGGAAAGACGCTGTTAAAAGGATGAAAAGACAAGCTCCACAGAATAAGAAAATATTGACGAATGCTATCTGACAAAGAGCTTCTATCTAGAATATATAAAGAGCTCTCAAAATTCAACAGTAAAAATAAGAAAAATTCAATTAGAAAATAGGTATTTGTGGAGATGGTTTGAGCACGCTCAGTAGCTGCTGGTAGGAAACTAAACAATGTGAGGGAAAAGTGCTTCGTTAACTAGACATTTCCTTAGTTATCTAATGAGAAGTACCTCTGGCTGACTGCTAAGTTTTTGCTGGCCACTTACATTTCTTTAGTCCAACAGACGGGTGAGATGTCCAGAGCCATTCTGGAGTCAGTAAACATCCCTAACTAAGAAAAGGCATGCCGGGAAATCAATTGAACACAAAGGTAGGGAATTTAACACCACTCTTCAGTTCTGTTTAGACAAAAAATCTGGGTAAAATGTTTTAATTCTTTTGATTTATACTAGATAACATTATTATGATATATTGTTATATAGATTCCATTAATTGTAACATAAAGCTATGTAAATGGTAATCACAGTTTTGAAGCAAAGATTCAAATTCATTCTCTGCAGAATGCAAGTGAGTGTTTGACCCACGACTGGAGTTACGTGTGTTACTCTACTTCTCTATGTATATACCGTGGGTGCTCAAGAAGTATTCATTGTGCATATATATTTGAATTTTTAAATTTATGTGGAAATGTATTTTCATGAGTGGATGAATGTATCTCAAAACAAGTTCTGAAGACTATTTAATTTTTCCCACAGTAAAGGAAGGGGAAAGAAAGTGGTGCTTCTCACTCTTGATAAAATATCAGTACTCATTAGCAGGGTTCCCTCAGTCATCAACATGGATACATGATAGGTTTATTTTAAATTAGTTTTTAGTATTGTATGGAGGCAAGGACACTAAGCTGGCAACCAAAAGCCCCATGTCCTAGTCCATGCTCCACCACTAACTCCTGGTGTGGCTTTGCTGAAACTCCTTCTCCTTTCTGGGCTTGCATTTTCATCTGAAAGATGTGGGGTTTGGACTAGAATATGACATCGGCCCTTTCTTGAAATTCTATGAGTGTGTGTGTCTGTATCTTTTTATTTATGTACTTTGGTGGATAAAAATGCTTTTTTGGGCCAGGTGTGGTGGCTCATGCCTGTAATCCCAGCACTTTGAGAGGCCAAGGCAGGCACATCGCCTGAGTTCAGGAGTTTGAGACCAGTCTGACCAACATGGAGAAACTCCGTCTCTACTAAAAATACAAAATTAGCCTGGTGTGGTGGCGGGTGCCTGTAATCCCAGCTACTTGGGAGGCTGAGGCAGGAGAATTGTTTGAACCCGGGAGGCAGAGTTTGCAGTGAGCCAAGATCATGCCATTGCACTCCAGCCTGGGCAACAAGAGCGAAACTCCATCTGAAAAAAACAAAATGCTTTTTTGATCAGGGTGTATAACCTAAGCCATTACATTTAACAAAAAACAAAAACAAAAAAACAAACAAACAAACAAACAAACAAAAAAAACAGGCAACATGGGGAGACTCCGTCTCTACATAAAACTAGAAAATTATTATCCCAGCATGGTGGGGGTGTTCCTGTAGTCCCAGCTACTTGGGAGACTGAGGCGGGAGGATTGCTGGAGCCCAAGAGTTTGAGGCTGCAGTGAGCTGTGATTAGGCCATTGCACTACAGCCTGAGTGACAGGGTAACACCCGATCGCAACAAAAAAAAAAAAAAAAGAAAGAAAGAAAAAAGAAAAAGAAAGAAGAAGCCCTGTTTTCTGTGTGCTTAGGCACAATTGAAAGACTGAACAAATTCCATGGTCAGCGAATCACAAGAGTAGGGGATCTTGGAATCTGGCAACTACTGGTAAAGTAGTCAAAGGATGTCACTGAGAAGCAACAGTTTTAGTAAGTAGTTTTCCTGTGTACTGCAACTTGGAATGTCTTGCTAATATTTGTGACCGAAAATATTGTAGCTTGTTCAGTTTAATAGTCCCTGTGGAGATCAAATGCTGGAATTTCATGAGCTTTCAAGATCTTAAAATCATCATCCACAGCACGCAGCCATGTCTGTCCGGATCTCGATCTGGTCCTGAGTTTTATTAGAACACAACAAATGAAGCTGAGCCCAGTGGCTGTGGGACGTTAAGGCTTAGAGGCAATACTGGAGTTCTTATTCTATCCTTGCTGGATGTTCCCCAATAGCTCTCTAGGGTCTAGGTATAACTGTAAAAGAAGCTAACTTTTTCCTTTCTCCTTCCTTTTAGAATCCTTCCCTGAAAAGAACTTACGACCGGGTTCGGGGGCTCACGCCTGTAATCCCATCACTTTGGGAGGCCGAGGCGGGTGGATCACGAGATCAGGAGACGGAGACCATCTCGGCTAACACGGTGAAACCCCGTCTCTACTAAAAATACAAAGAATTAGCCGGGCGTGGTGGCGGGCGCCTGTAGTCCCAGCTATTCGGGAGGTTGAGGCAGGAGAATGGCGTGAGCCCGGGAGGCGGAGCTTGCAGTGAGCCGAGATCGCGCCACTGCACTCCAGCCTGGGCAACAAAAGCGAAAATGCGTCTTAAAAAAAATTATAAGTGGCAATCAGTTTGATTACATATATGTATGATTTTATATATGTGTGTGTATATATATGTGGCCATCAGTTTGCTTTTATATATACATAAATATATATTTATAATATATATATACACACACTCCCATATATATGATAAATGTTCAACCTTCATATATGGATAGATAGATACACACACACAAACACTCCCATATATATGATAAATATTCAAAATGTGTATTTTATAAATACATAACCCAAATTATATATACTATATGAAATTATATTATACATAAATTTATATTAATTATAAAATTGGGCCAAGCTACCTCCATAGAATAGCAGCTGGGAAGAATATGTTGGATGACAGAATCAGGACCTGACAACGAAGTGGGACTGAGTAGCTAAATTAATCAATATGAAATGTATTGTGAGTCAACATGTAATGTACCTGCTCATAGACTTCTGGGCTGGTGAACCTTGCTTTTCAGAGTGGGAAAGTGAGTCCTGCTCTGCTCTGCCCTAGTCAAACCCCACCCAGTGTTCACTTCTGGCTGCTACACTGTACTGATGGATGAAGAAATATTGCAAAATTTTCTCAGGAAGACGCAAGAAATTTGAAGAGCACCTAGAACCTTCCAAATGAGAAAAAGTTGAAGGAAGTGAGAGTGATTGGCTTGGAGATGAGCAAAATTAGTGCACAATGCTGTCCTAGGATAGAGAGGAAACTCTGTAAGTCCCCACTAGGAGGAGCGGGTGGCAGGTGCAAAACAGAATAGCAAGAGCTTTTCAAACAGGGGCCACTTTGCCCCACAAGGTAGTGATCTGTTCATCCCGGGAGGCCTCCAAGCTGAGCATCCATTTGGCTGGGACACTCAAATGTGACATGAATGAGATCCATGGCACATCATATGCCTCAACATGTGGAAATAGTAGAGCATCTCCTCTAGGAAATATGTATATAATGTAAGATTCAGTAAAAATGGATGGAAACTTTGCATGAGGCACATCTTTGATCAGAAAGGACATAGAGATGCCCTGTGACATACCTAGAGCCAAAGAAGCCAAGAAGAGTGGCTCTTACTAAAGTAGACCTGACCATCACATTTTTAAGCAAGCACAACCCTGGGCAATGTCCTCTTGAGAATGGCTTACCTCCTAGTCTGCTGTGCTCTTTTCATAGTCTAGGCCCTTCCACCCTCCCCAAATGAGCTGCAATTGAAGTGTTGACAGGCTTGAAGAAAGTGATCAAAAGTAGATTGAAACTCACTGTCGACAAGAATGTTCTTATGCATGGCTGAGTTGAGGGACATCTGAGAGTTTAGACATCAGGAATTGCTCAGAGCAAACAAGTTACAATTCCCTGGGAAACTGTCTTTCGACCTCATTTGTCCCTGACAAATGTTCATCAAAGACATGCTGTAGTTCTGTGTCTTATCCTGCAAACCATACCCCCTCCAGACACAGTAATGCTAGCTTGCTCACCAGTGGAAACATTCTTAAGATAGATGTAAGATCTTCTGATTTCTGGAAACGATTTTTCCAAATTTTCTTTAGTAATTTTCTTTCCCATTTCTCCCATCCTTTTTCATCTCAAATGTGTATTTTTAATGGATATGTCTTTACAATAAAGTCAAAAAAGAGAATGCTTTGTAAGAATGGAAAAATCAAAGTTATTGCAGACAGGGTTGATGTGCAACATTGTTTTTTTCAGACTGTGGGAAAGTTATGGAACAACTGTTGATCTAGTAAAACTTAACCTAAGGCCGGGAGCGGGGACTTGCGCCTGTAATCCCAGCACTTTAGGAGGCCGAGGTGGGCGGATCACCTGAGGTTGGGAGTTCAAGACCAGTCTGACCAACATGGAGAAAACCTGTCTCTACTAAAAATACAAAATTAGCCGGGCATGGTGGTGCATGCCTGTAATTCCAGCTACTCGGGAAGCTGAGGTAGGAGAATCACTTGAGGCCGGGCGCGGTGGCTCAAGCCTGTAATCCCAGCACTTTGGGAGGCCGAGACGGGCGGATCACGAGGTCAGGAGATCGAGACCATCCTGGCTAACACGGTGAAACCCCGTCTCTACTAAAAAAAATACAAAAAGCTAGCTGGGCGAGGTGGCAGGCGCCTGTAGTCCCAGCTACTCGGGAGGCTGAGGCAGGAGAATGGCGTAAACCCAGGAGGCGGAGCTTGCTGTGAGCTGAGATCCGGCCACTGCACTCCAGCCTGGGCGACAGAGCGAGACTCCGTCTCAAAAAAAAAAGGAGAATCACTTGAACCCGGGAGATGGAGGTTACAGTGAACCAAGATCACGCCATTGCCTGGGCAACAATAGCGAAACTCTGTCTCAGGAAAAAAAAAAAAAAGACTTAACCTAGAGCTTGTATTCTGTCTATTGTTTGTTTGCTTCTTTACTCTAGTGGTTTAAATCTGCCTTAAAGAGTCAAATAGTATAGAGTGTAACAACATATGGAACAGTGGAAAGTGGACTGAAAAGGAATGCCAGTGGTTCTTCAATCTGCAGCAATAGCACTTAATGAATGAGCCAACCATAATGCCTTTCAGACCTTATTAGGCCCTCAGGGAGCCTTCTAGGACATCTTGTCCTACCCCTTTATTTTATACCTGAGGCCCAGAGGGGAAGTTAACAAGGACTAATGAAGGGTAGACCTCAGGTTACCCAGTGGCCTATTCATTAAGTATTCTTTCCACTACACGACAGAACCCCTGAACATAAAGAAGTCACAGATTCACAGATTTGCAATAAAGCAGCCAAGGACTTTATCAAGACTTGTGGTTCAAATAATAACAGCCACTATTCATTAAGTACTTTATGTGCGTTATCTCATTTATTGGGTCACAACATGTAATAAGGAGTCTGATCTGATTTTTTGATGTTTGACTGCTGGCAGCTTTTAAGCCCCAGTCCCCTCTTCCCATTGTTCCCCACATCTGGGCAAGCTTTTAAGAAAGCTTGGGCACTACCTCCTTTAGTGCTGGCAGGATTCAAACCACATAAGCCCCTGACCATGTGTGGGAACCCATACCCTGGTCCTACCTCCTGGCCACAATAAAACCCCCTGTCCAATCTCCTTTTCTGGCTCTCTTAAGCCAGTTTTGGGCTGGCTTGGGATGCCTGCGCTGCTCTCCCTTGGAGAGCCCCAATTATATAATTAACAAACCTTTTCATACACTTTTTGTTTGTGTTTGGCATCATCAGTCTTGACACTGGACCAAATTTTGGGTAGATGGTCACAACAGAACTCAGAGGTATGTGCCATTATAATCAGCATTTTGCAGATGGGGAAGCTGAAGAATACAAAGGTCAACATAATATACAGAGGCTTCTAAAAGGCTACAAAATTATAGAAACTACCTCTGAAAGTAAATATACTGCTAAGATTTCAATTCAGATCCAAGAAAATGTAATAGTTTGTGTGTGCTATTGAAAGGTAAGCAAAGAATCTATGATAAATCTTTGACTCCTAGTTAAAGTTCTTGCCCAGGGTCACACGGTTACTGATGGGGCTGGGCTTGAAACCCAGGCACTGGACTCTGGAATCTACACTCTAAGCATCTCAAACTGATATTGGTCCAATTGCAAAGCCTGTGCTCTTTCCACAGCAGGAAAGTAAACCTGGATTGCATAAAGCTATCGAAAGGTTGTGTCTACAATAATATTAAGAGTATATGCCAGGCATTGCTAAATCTTTTATTTAATCTTTTCTACAACTCTGTAAAGTCAATACCATTATTGTCCCCATTTTACAGATAAGGAAATTGGAGGCTCAGAGAGCTTGGGAAATAATATCCAAGGTCACAGAGGTTCTTGCGAAGCCTCTGCTTACTACCTGTGTGACCTTGGATATTATTTGTCTTGAGAAATTACATGGGTTGATTTATTAGAGGTCATAGTCTAATGTTCATTTGGAATGTGGAGTTTTGGATTCTTCCAGGACCATAATAATAAAGGTAATATTTTCCCTGTATTGAGTGACAAGCCCCTTATATACATTCTCCTATTTAAACTTAGAGCAATGCTATAAAGTAAGTGCTGCTATTATTCCCATTTTGCAGAAGAGGTACTTGAGTCTAAGAGAGGTTCACAAATGAAAGCAAGCTAAGCTATGGACCTGGGTAGAAGCTGAAATTTAAAATCCCACTGGTTACACTGGCCAAGCTCTGAAAGACTTACTGGCTTCACAATTTGAGCCCTAATTCTTTCCTCTCCCCACTGAAAGTACACAATATCTAGCAAGAACCTCACCATATCTTTGGGATTTTAACACACAACCAGCTGCCCTGCCACAGCCCTCCCGCCATCAGCACCTCGTGAGCTGTTGCAGCATATTCCTCCTCAGCACCTCCTGTCAGATTCCTCATTCTTGTTGATTTTAGAGCCTGCACTGTCACTGGAATTGCCCTTGCTGCTGTAGCTATTCAGGCATCACATGCTGCAAGTCCTTGTTATCTCTAGGACAGCTCTTTTTCGTATTCAGTAGAAAAGGAAGAAGAAGGAAAGGAGAACCTTCTGCTGTCCATACATTTCCTGAAGCTTGTAGCTCTGGAAATGGAAATCCATGTACCCAGAAAGGAGAATGCTGAGCGAACCTACAGAAAACGGAGAAGAATGCAGTTACTGGAGGAGGCCCGAGAGTGGTCCTCCAGGACCATAAACTCCTGCAAACAAATTCAGCCCTCCAACAAAAACTGAAAAGTGGATGGAATTTCTTCTGATTTATTTACCCCAAATTAGAATGTGATTCTCGCCACCTTATCATGCAGGAAGTCTATGTTCACACAAGATGGAGATAATAATAGGACGCATGTTGATTCTAACAGGAACGGAGAAGCATCACCTGCAGGCTTATTTTTAAACTTCAATTTTTCCTACCTTTGGTGAATCATAGATTTTAGGGGGCAACAGGGAGCCTAAAAGCAGTGAAGGTACTTTGGTAGGAGTAGCAAGAGCACTTGAGTTGATGGAAGGAGGTCTGGCTAAGCTTGTTAGTTGTTCCAACTCAGTCACTGAAAAGCAGTGTAACCTCAAACAAATGCTTTCCTTTCTCCTCTCAAGCCCTCCAAGTCCTACCTCATTTGAACTTCAATATTCTTTGCCTTTTTTTTCTTTTGTACAGCTCTAGCTCTATTTGGTTTTATTCAAGAAAATGACAAAGTGGCATCAAGTGTCTCATCATGTATGCTAGGCACTGTGTAAGTTCCTCAAATGGAACTACATACAAAGAGCTTGGGAGGCACAAAGACAGGGATAGTCAGGGTAAGAATCTGAAAGGAGGGGCCACTGAAGCTGTGCCTCGAAGGATGAGAGGCAGAAAACAAGACCAGGCAGCCAGAGGAGCATACACTCTTCACTGCCTCTGAAATTGTCGAAGGACCTAGAAGAACCTGGTTTGTTTCAGGGAACCTGGGAATCGTGAGAAATTTGGTATTGCTCTAGAGGAAGAGTGTGTTAATATGAAACAAGACCAAGGAGCTAAGAAGTCAGGAACAGATCATGGAGGGCCTTGGATGGCTTGCCAAGGAGCTTGTATTTTGTCCTGTGGGTAGCACAGGTTGCCAACAGAGTTGGTTTTTAGCAGCAGCATCATATAATCAGATTGTTTTCATAGGAAAACTGCTCCGGTTTCAATATGAAAGATGACCTGGAGCAAGGTGACCCTGGAACCCTGGAGGCCAGTGGGATGTTAGTGCCTGCATTACATTCCAGCCAAAGATAAGGACCTTCTGGTTGAAAGGCTTTAGGTTGGTTTCTAATGATCTCTGCCTGCTGACATTCAGGCCCCTGTTTATTCCCCTCCCCTTGAGTGTGGCCTGCCCCTAATGTCTCACTCCTATAAACAGAATACAGTAAAGGTGATGGATGTCTCTTCTGAGATTAGGTTACAGAAAGGCTATGACTTCCAAAACCAGCTGCCATGTCATGAGTGGCCCTATGGAGAGGTTCAGATGGCAAGTGGCTTATATCTCTGGCCAAAACCCAGCTAGACCCAGAGGCCTGCCGATCAGCCACTTGAGTGAACTCGGAAGTAGATCTTCTGAGGCAGGCCGACAGCCACGTCAGTGACCTGGGAAATGGATCCTACCCCAATGGAACCTTGAGATAACTGCAGTCCTGGCTAACTCCTTGACTGAGTCCTTGTAAGAGATCCTGAACCAGGTGGGCCACACCAAGATTCCTGAGCCACAGAAACTGAAATTAACAAGTAGGATATCTGTTGTTTTATACTGCCAACATTTGAGATAATTTCTTACACAGCAATGGATAAGTAATATAAGCCCCAATAAAGCAGTGGCAATGATAAGCAGGTGAATTCTGAAAATGTGAACAAGCTGGGTTGGTGTGTGAGAATTAAACAGATATCTAGGCAGACATCGACGCTGTTTAATTAAAATGGAAAATAAAGTAGGAGGTGTCTCTTTGGGGAGGAATATGATACACTAGTTTGCTGGCCAAAGTTTGAGGGCCTGTGGGACACCCCTGGGAATATACTTAGGAGGCAGCTGGATTCAAAGAGCGGAGGTTTAGGAGAATCATATGGACTGGACATTTAGGAATATTAATGTAGAGGTGGCTTAGGAAGTGCAACACTGAAGTCCTGGAGATCCTCAACGTTTCATCAAACTAGTGTTATTGTATGTGTTTTTGTGTGTACTATGTGTGTATATCTTCTCCTAAGCAACTACATCGCATCCTTAAAAAAAATTTCCTTATCTTTGCAGCCATATTTGGGTTTTCATTTTACCTCACTAAGGACTCCAAATATGAGTGAGTCTCTTCACCTTTCAGATTAACGTGAGCCCTCTCCAAATTGGACAAGTTCCCTTTTTAAGAGTGCTGCATAAATCTGCTGTTGATTTCTGCTGCTTGTAATTATTAGCAACATCTCTAGAGTTCATATGTTGTTTACACACTCAGCCTAATTTATTCTTCCCAAAGAAATTGTATAATGTGGCATAGCAGGAGAGCTTGTTAGAAGAAACACAGTACATGAAGAGTCTAGAAGATGTCAAGTTGACCCAGAGATCTTTATCAGGGGTTGGTAGTGGTGAGTGTGTTTCTAGCTAACCTGCAGAATGTAAACAGAGCCTGCAGACAGACTGAAAGACAGCTCTATCAGCTCTGCTGGAAGTGTTGACAACATTATCCTACCCAGGGTGTGAGCACCGAAGTTTGTTACTATTCCAATTTTGCTGAGCTGCTTGGGGCTTTTGACATTACAGATATCCTGTTCCTGCACATAGACTCTCATAGAAGAATCTTAAAGTTAGAAAGCACCTTAGAGGTCTTCTCAGAAAAGAATGCACAGACCAATTCTGAATGTTTGGAACTATCTACTTGCAAATAATGGTATTTCAATTGCACAATGAATAAAGCAACAAATAGAATCATTTTCTATTGAGCAATGCTAGTAGATGGAATATGTTTTTATTAACTTACAAAACCACATTAAATTTGATGGGGCAATGGTTCATTTGAACAAAAGTGATGTAGATATTAATGTGATTATACATGGAAACATATAGTATCAAACTCAAGTCACATATCAAAATCCATTCTTTTCACTTTAAAAGTTTAAGAACTGGCCAGGTGCGGTGGCTCATGCCTGTAATCCCAGCACTTTGGGAGGCCGAGGCGGGCAGATCACGAGGTCAGGGGTTCGAGAACAGCCTGGCCAACATGGTGAAACCCCGTCTCTACTAAAAATACAAAAATTATCTGGGCAAGGTGGTGGGCACCTGTAATCCCAGCTACTCGGGAGGCTGAGGGACAATTTCTTTTTTTTTTTTTTTTTTTTTTTTGAGACGGAGTCTCGCTCTGTCGCCCAGGCTGGAGTGCAGTGGCGCGATCTCGGCTCACTGCAAGCTCCGCCTCCCGGGTTCACGCCATTCTCCTGCCTCAGCCTCCCGAGTAGCTGGGACTACAGGCGCCCACAACCGCGCCCGGCTAATTTTTTGTATTTTTAGTAGAGACGGGGTTTCACCGTGGTCTCGATCTCCTGACCTTGTGATCCGCCCGCCTCGGCCTCCCAAAGTGCTGGGATTACAGGCGTGAGCCACCGCGCCCGGCCTGAGGGAGAATTTCTTGAACCCGGGCGTCGGAGGTTGCAGTGAGCCGAGATTGTGCCACTGCCCTCCAGCCTGAGTGACAGAGTGAAACTCTGTCTCAAAAAAAAAAAAAAAAGTTAAGAACTTAAACTCCTTTTCTTGTGCTATCTCTGTTCATGCTACCTCTGTCTCTAGTCACCCCCAGCCAGGGTGAAGAAGAGACTCACCCTGCTTACCTACCTCTTGATCTTACTACTTCCCATGCTCATTGCTACTGGACTCAGTTAGAGATTGCTTTCTTGCCTTAACCAAAATCAAACAGTCTCTTGGCTATTCTCTCTGCCTCTAGCCTTGTACAATTTGTTCTTCACACCATAGTCAGCTTGATCTTTATAAAGCACTGACCAAAATCATTTCATGGTTTCCACTGAGTACAGAATCAAGTCACAACCCCTTAGCATGACATTCAAGGCCCACGAATGCGACCTTTTCTACCTCTCCAGCCTCATTTCCTGTGACGTCACTCTATCTGCTCCCTCCAAAGCCATGTTCTTTAACCACATAAAGTTCCCTGACTCCAAGATAGATGGCTGTGTGTTTTGCATGCTGTTCTACCAGCCCGGAATGCCCACCACCCCTTCTTTTCCTGTGAAATTTCTATGTATATTATAAGGCTCAGCTTAAATATTCTCTTCTCCAGGAAGCCCCTTCTTTGACTCTCTCATGAACCCTGGCTCTACCATGAAATGGTTCCCATTTCATTTTGTCTCAAGAATGAGGCCTGGTGACCTTCTCTCTCCAAACCTACATTGTGAGCCACATGACTTCCTTTTGTTCCTAGATCGTTGCACACTTCCTGACACATAGGTTGCCTCAAAAGTGTTTATAGAGTAAATAAATCATGGGCGTTAGCAAAGCTTTTTAACATATTTCAAAAGTCCTTGAAGGTTTCATGTTTAGATAAAAACTGAAGTTCATTAAATGTTTTGAATACTGTTTAATAAGTATTATACATTTTTTATTTTTGCTCATCGGGGATTGCCAAGATCCACGTATAAAAGCATATTTGTCATCAGTTAATAAAATGTAAGAGTAAAATAAACATGGTAATTTAAACTTCAGTTACATTTGATTGACATTTTCATAGAGAATACATACTTTAAAAAGAAACAAGCTCTTAATTACTTCTTTAAATAGGACCCTTTTGTCAATGAAAATTTTATTTAATACAGAAGTTCTCACTTTTAAAATTTTTGAGGAGAGTTGCTACCACAAAAACCCAATTTGAAATTCTAGACTTTTAGTAACTAAAAAGATTACTTTGTTTTTCTTTTGGGAATGTTTTGTCCTTTTCTATACACCCTCAAACTGAGAAAGTGTTTCTGGTGGAGGTGAAAAGAACGCATTCAGCCTTATTAAAGGCAGGTTGAGGGTAGTTGTAAAAATCATTGAACAGGGAGGGAGAATACCCAAGATCTAGTTTGCTGACTCTGGCATTAACAAGCTATGTGACCTTGTTATGCCTGTATCTCTCCGGGCCTCAGTTTCCCTGTTTGTAAAGTGAGAGTGCTGGATTAGATGATTTCTGAGGACTTTTCCTGTTCTAACAGACTAGGTTAGCAGAATGCATTTGGATTGAGGTAGCAGCTGGTTAGTACAATAGTCCCTAGCGCTGGACAGGTTTCTCTCAAACACCTCTCCTAGTATCAGCCACCAGAGCCCCAGGTGTTTTTTTAAATTCAAATAGCCACTTTATTGAATATAATTTAATACCATAAAATTCATCCATGTAAAATTTAAAATTCAATGGGTTTTAGAATATTTACAGTGGTGCAACCATCATCCCAATCAATTTTAGAACATTTTCACCATGCAAAAAAGAAACCCTATACACATTAGCAGTAACTCTCTGAAACCCTATACAAATTAGCAGTAACTCTCTATTTCCTCCCAACCCCTCCAGCCATAGGCAACCACTAATCTAATTTCTGTTTCTATAGATGTGCCTATTCTGGATATTCATACAAATTGAATCATACAATATGTAATCTTTTACAGTTGGCTTCTTTCACTTGTTAATGTTTTCAAGGTTCATCGATGTTCAGCATTTATTTTTCAAAAAACAACTTGACTGGGCATGGTGGCTCACACCTGTAATCCCAGCACGTTGAAGGCCGAGGTGGAAAGATTGCTTGAGCCCAGGAGTTCAAGACCAGCCTGGGCAACATAGTGAGACCTCATCTCTATGAAGAATAAATAAAAAACATTAGCTAGATGTGGTGGAACATACCTGTAGTCTCAGCTACTTGGGAGGCTCAGGCAGGAGAAGCACCTGAGCCCAGGAGGTTGGGAGGTTGAGGCTGCAGTGAGCAGTGACGGAGCCACTACGCTCCAGTCTGGGAGACAGAGTAAGACTCAGTCTCAAAAAATAAAATTAAGCCACGCACAGTGACTCACACCTGTAATCCTAGCACTTTGGGAGACCAAGGTGGGCAGATCACTTGAGGCCAGGAATTTGACACCAGCCTGGCCAACATGGCAAAAACCCGTATCTACTAAAAATACAAAAATCAGCTGGGCATGGTGGTGCATGCCTGTAGTCCCAGCTACCGGGGAGGCTGAGACAGGAGAATCATTTGAACCCCGGAGGTGGAGGTTACAGTGAGCCGAGATCGTGCCACTGCACTCCACCCCGAGTGACAAAAGGAGACCCTGTCTCAAAAAAATAAAGAATAAACTTTACTTTTCAGAACAGTTTTGGAATTACAGAAAAATTGGGAAGATTGTACAGAGAGTTCCCATATAACGCCATATCCCATTTCCCTTATAATTAACGTCTTACATTAGTATGGTACATATGTTATAATTAATGAACCAATACTGATATGTTATTACTATATAACTCCATACTTTATTCAGATTTCCTCAGGTTTTCCCTAAAGTCCTTTTTCTTTTCCAGGATCCTATCAGAATACCATAATACATTTACATTACAATAGTAGTCAAGTCTGCTTAGGCTACTCGTGGCTGTTTCCTAGCCTTTTGTTGTTTTTGATGACCTTGACAGTTTTGAGGATTGCTGATCAGGTGTTTTGTAGAATGTCCCTCAACTAGAATTTGTCTGACGCTTTTCTCATGATTAGACTGGGATAATTGTTTTGGGGAGGAAGACTGCAGAGGTAAAGTGCCATTCTCATCACATCATATCAAGGCTACATACTATCAACATATTTATGACTGTTGATGTTGACCTTGATAATCTGGATTTGATAGGGTTTGTTGGGTTTCCCCACTGCAGTTATCCTTTTTGCCTCTTTTCCATACAGTACTCTTTGGAAGGTACTCACTGTGAGTAGCCCACACTTAAGGCCTAGGGAGTTGTGCTCCACTACCCTGATCCAGACTATCTACATAAATTACTTGGACTTCTTCTGCACAGATTTGTCTCTTCCTCTCCTCTCATTTATTTATTGTCTTGTTTATTTATATCAGTGTGGATACACGCATTTTTAATACTTTAGGTTATAATCCGATACTGCTTTATTCATTTTGTTTCTCAAATTGTTCCAGTTTGGTCACTGGGAGCTATTTTAATCGGCTACCATGTTCCTTTGACACAGAGCATCACTGTAGTTTATTTGTCTTCTCTCTCCCTCTCCCTGTTTGTCTTTCTCTCTCTCTCTCTCTCTCTCTCTGTCTCTCTCTTTTTCCTTCCCTTACTTTCCATCACTGCAAGATGCAACAGGCTTATTTTGTATATTTCTGGCCCCAGTCCTAGAATCAGTCATTTTCCCAAAGATCCCTGGTTCCTTTTATTGAAGAATAATATTATAAACTAAGATCTGGGCACTGGGTGTATTCACTGTAACTGGGATGTCTTTGCTTCCAGGTCCTCTCAGCAGACAGAACAACGAAATATGTGTGTGTATACTAGCCCCTGTATATACTAGTACTCAATTTATTTTCATTGCAGAATACTATTCATTGTATGGATATATTGAATTTTACGTACCTATTAATCACGTAATCGACATTTAGGTTGTTTCTACTTTGGACTGTTATGAATAATGCTGTTATTAACATTAGTTTCCAGATTTTTGCGTGAAAATATGTTTTCATTTTTCTCGGATATTCCTTAGAGCGGAATTGCTGGGTCATATGGTAAATCAATGCTGAACCTTTTAAGGTACTACTGGACTTGTTTCAAAGAGTTTTGCAGTCTCACTAGCACTGAATAAAGATTCCAATTTTTCCACATCTTTGGCAACACTTGTTACTGTCTACTTTTAAATTGTTATTATAATAACCATGTTATTTGTGAGTGGTATCTCATTCTGGCTTTGATATGCATTTCCCTGATGACTAATGATGTTTAGCATCTTTTCATAGGCTTATTGTCCATCTGTATATTTTCCTTGGGAAAAAAATGTCTACTCAAGTCCTCTGCCCATTTTTAATTGAGTTGTGTTTGTATTATTTCGTTTCAAGAGGTTTTATATAGTCTAGACATAAACCCCTGATCAGATATGTGATTTGCATATATTTTTTTCAATTCTGCAGGTTGTCTTTTCACTTTCTTGATGGTGTTCTTTGAAGCAAAACATTTTTAATTTTTATGAAGTTCAGTTTATTTATTTTTGTGTGTCTGTTTATGCTTTTGGTGTCATATGGCTTTCTTTTCATTATTAATGGTGAAGACTGATTGTGCCTTCTTTTATATCAAGAACTAGCCTCAGCAATGAGAAGCATCACTCATGGTGGGAAGTACACAATCTGACCAGAGAACACTCCCTCTTTTCTGAAAGGTCAACAGAGGCTATTGAGAAAGTGATCATAATAGCTTACATAAGCCAAATGTGGTGGCATGTGCCTGTGGTCCCAGCTACTCAGGAGGCTGAGGCAGGAGGATTGCTTGAGCCCAGGAGTTTGAGGCTGCAGTGTACTATGATGGAATCTGTAAATAGTCACTGCACTCTAGCCTGGCAACGTAGCGAGATCCTGTCCCTAAAAAAAGTTTTTTTTTTCTTCAAATTTACAAAGAGAATAATAACTAACGCATACTGCACAATGTGTGCCAGGCACTGTGCTTAGCCCTCAAAGCACTGTTTTTTTGGTTGTTGTTTTTTGTGGGGTTTTTTATTTTTAATTTTTTTTTTAATTTTTTTTTTTTTTTTTTTTTTTTTTTTTTGAGATGGAGTCTCGCTCTGTCACCCGGGCTGGAGTGCAGTGGTGCCATCTCGGCTCACTGCAAGCTCCACCTCCCAGGTTCACACCATTCCCTGCCTCAGCCTCCCAAGTAGCTGAGACTACAGGACCACGCCCGGCTATTTTTTGTATTTTCAGTAGAGACGGGGTTTCACCATGTTAGCCAGGATGGTCTCAATCTCCTGACCTCGTGATCCGCCTGCCTCGGCCTCCCAAAGTGCGGGGATCACAGGCATGAGCCACCGTGCCTGGCCAAAGCACTGTTTTTTATTGAATCCTTAACCACAAACTGGACACATTGTTGTCCCCACTTGACATTTCAACAAATCGAGGCTCAGAGTAAGTGATGTCCTCAAGAGCCCACAGCTGGTAAGAAATGGAGACAAAAAATTATAAATTCAA
This sequence comes from Macaca thibetana thibetana, assembly GCF_024542745.1. Taxonomy (NCBI): domain Eukaryota; kingdom Metazoa; phylum Chordata; class Mammalia; order Primates; family Cercopithecidae; genus Macaca; species Macaca thibetana. The sequence goes on from NC_065598.1 coordinate 135,481,938, forward strand.
TCTTGATTTTCACTGATCCTATCGGCTTCAAGTCCCCAGGGCACCCATTCCTAAACATGCAATAAACACTCATTAATATTCTGAGAGCCTCCTATAAAACAGGCATTGTGCTGAGTATTGGTGAAGAGTAGACATGATCTTTGCCTTCATGGAACTCACAGACTAGAAAGCAGACAAGAGGCAGAATCATACAATTAATTAAAATAATCAGTGGAATCAGTGCCTGGAAAGGCACCCAGAGCTATGACAGCTTATAACAAGGAGATCTGTCCTATTCTGGAGAAGGGCACCATGAAAACCTTTCTAAAAGAAGTGGTGCTAGGGATAGGCATCATGCCTCATGCCTGTAATCTCAGAATTTTGGAAGGCTGAGGTTGGAGGATTGTTTATGGCCAAGAGTTGGAGACCATCCTGGGCCACATAGCAAGACCCTGTCTCTCCAAAAATAAGAAAAGAAAAAGTGGCTAAGTGTGGAGGTTCACACCTGTAATTTCAGCACTTTGGGAAGCTGAGGCAGGAGGATTGCTTGAGCCCAGGAGTTCGAGACCACCCTGGACAACATAGTGAGGCCTCATCTCTATAAAAAAAAAAAAAGTGGTGAGTGAGCTGGGATGTTCAGAAGGACACTGGACTATTTGAGAAACAAGCTTGGAAAAGAACATTCTAGGTAGAGGAAATAGCAAGTTCAAAAGCCCTGAGGCAAGAAACCATGCATTTTTGCCAATAGATGTAATTGTTAGGAAATCTGTGCTTGGTGTGTGGATTTGGGGGAAATCCTACAGATGCAAAAGGTAAAATATGTACTGTGCATAATAATCTTTATTTAAGACAATTACTAGACTTTAAAATGTGTTAACATGTGAAACTAACACAAACCATAATCTATTTATTCAACAAACATTTCTCAAAAGGAATCCAGGCTGAGGTTGAGTGAAGGAAGAGTAAGAGGTCCAAGGAGTTGAACCCAGAGAGGTAGGCAAGAGCTGGATCAGGCAATGCTTTTGAGAGTTGGGATATTTTTTAAAGTGCAATCAATAGGAAGCCACCAGAAAGTTCTTTAAAAAGTAACAATGAAAGGATTTATGTTGGGCAAGTGGAGTGAATGTTCTAGGGAAAATGGGTTGAAGCAGGCCAAGTAGAAGTAGTGAGAACAGGTAGAAGAAGGCCATGGCAGAGGTCCAACAAGAAATGACACTGGTGGTGTGGATGAGGATGGTGACGATGGAAAGGAGAGACACAGCATGTTGTATGTATTCCACTCAGCTGGTTGGTGCTCACCTAACCTCTCCTCTGCCTGACCTGGGAACCCACCCCTGGGCTAGCTCTCTGCCCCCTTCTCAGGAGGGCAGTGAGGGTTGATCGGGCCCCTGCATTTAAGCGCCTTCTGGTTCCTCAGTGGCCCCAGCTCCCCGCAGCCCAGGCTGTTCAGCTTGGCGCCCAAGGAGGTCTTTTTCTCCAGTGAGTGGGTCTGAAGAATGACGGAGCTGCTCACTAATCTGATCCTGCTCCTGCTTACTGAGGAGGCGAATTGGCAGGGGGTTGCTCTGGTGTGCTTGTCCTGCTTGTGTTAACTGCAGGCCCCAACCTGGAGAAAAGCTAGAGGATTACTGCTCCTGGGGCTCCCTGCCCCCTCCTCGCCCCAAAATAGCTGAAGGAAAGGCTTGAACTTTTTCTCTTTCACAAGGAGACACAATTTTGTATTTGTGATAGGGAGAGAATATATTTTAAACCTGCCTTTTCTACTGATAACAGGAATGCAATCTTATTAGAGAAAGTTGGAAAGTACAAGAAGGACGACTAACCAGTATTTATAACACTACCCTGCATTTTTGCATGTCTCTCCAGTCAAATATACTTAAACAGTCAAGGTCATATACACTGAATATAGTTCTGTGTATCTTGCTGTTTACATTTTGTGCTTTAAGCTTTTTCCCATGTCATTAAAAATTTCTCTGTAAATGATTTGCATATCTGCAAAGTAGCCTTTTTAAAACATTTTACTTAACCTTTCTCCATCTGTTGGACATTTGGTCTGTTTGGAACTTTTTTGCATAAGAAGGGCTGTGATGAACATCTTTGCTATAAATCTTTGGCTGCATTTTGGATGTGCCTCTTCAGCCCCCACCTTCACCTCCTCCTAGATTTCTAGAAGGGGGATTAATGAAGGAAGTTGTATAGTCAGAAGATAGGAAAGCAGAACTCTTCCTAGGGTAATTCCCACCAAAAAGTAGCTCTGCGCCTGTCATAGAAGCCACAAAATGGACTAGTCATTTTCCTCGGTAAGGACTTGATGCTTCCCACATCACTTTCATTCACCAAGAGGTGGCTAGTAGGTGTCTCTGTGTCAGGAATGACCTCTCTCTAGAGGCCCGCCCCGCTGGATAATGGCTTTGAGGGGCAGCTGGGGCTGTGATTTCACTGGTTTCTCTCTTGGTTTTGTGGCCGGCAGAGGAGAGAGTATCCTGCCAGCCCTGGGAGTGTGGTTCCACTGCGCCGCGGTAGAACCAGCTACGCAACCTTGAGCTCCGTCATTTCCCCTTTTGGGGCCAGTTTCCTCCTGTGTAAAACAAGGAAGAGGAGGGAGGAGGAATTAGAGTTTGACCAGATTTCATTATTGTTGCTGTTTAAGCAGCAGAACGCTTGTTATAAATTAAACCTTATCAGAACCCCAATGTATAAAACTGATTAAGGTACAGTTCCCCTGATAGACGTGAGTGGGGAGGAGTGGGGGAGGGGCCCCAGTTTGAAAACTCGGGCCTAGAAGATGAAAGTTTCATTCTAGTTCAGTTCAGTTCTCTTCCCTATTGCTGAAGGGTAGAAAAAAAAAATCTTTCATCTGTATTTAAATCCTCCTAATGTGCTGATTGATGAAATCTTTTCTCTTAAAGGCAATTTGGAAATCAGACAAAGTGAAGCACAAAGCCATGGATGTTTAGAGAGAGAGTGAGCAGTATGTGAGGCACGCTGAAAGGGTGACCCTGGCACTTCTAAGAAGGCAGCAGCACAATGGACTCTTCGAAAGAAGCAGTGTCAGAGTTTATTCCCCTGTTGGCACCGCCTCCCACAGTGGGGGCGAATTGCTTGTTTTTATCCTCCCTTTCCTGGAGTCATTTCAGACCAAATTTGAGTCCACAATTGCTAGCAATTGGAAACGCAGAGTAACCTACGGACAGGTATTTTATTGAAGGCCAAACACGGTGAAAAATATGATGGGGGGATAGATAGGACAAAAGAGTTTCCTCTCGCCCCTGGGTTTTTGGAGCACCCGGGTTGAGGGGCAAGGGGAGATCAGACTCACTGATCAGGCAGCTTGCGGGTTTGCTCCGATCACAGCAGCAAGGGTTGAAGCACCAACCAGCCAGGAGGGGCGCGAGGTCTGTGTTCCCGGGATTGGGAGAAGGGGGAGTGGTACCGAGGCAGAGATTGAACCCGAACAGGGGCCCCAGCCCGAGCTCGAGCCTGGACGCGCGGCAGGACCAGGAGGAGGACTGGGTGGAGGGCAAAGCGTATGGGTCTGTAAATCAACGCCGGCCTCCTCCCACCCCATGCTGCACGGTAGGGATTGGAGTGAGGGGGGTGAGGGGTGGCAGTGGAAATGTCTTAGGGGGCTGGTGCTGCCTTCCCAGGGAGACCCAACCTTTCTTGGAGAGGCGGAGTGGGTTTAGTCTCCAGGATCCTCAGTGATGTGTAAAAAGCGGGCACGACCCCCGAAGCCTCAGAAAGCCCCCTCCCCACCCCACCCCCCAGGCCCTCCCCGGCCCGCAGGTGAATGACTGGCTCGCACAAAGGAAGCCGGCTGGAAATGTGGAATTCGGACCAATTTACGGGAGACTCTGTCGCCTAGGGTCCCAGCAGACCTCAAGCAAAGAAACCTGTGGTCAGTAGTGGATGAGGATAAAAACAGTGCACCAGGCCAAGCTTATTGGAAAGGCTGAGTTTAGTTATTCTGGGATAGCGAGGTAACAGGATTAAAGGGATTAAGGAAATCACCTCAAACAGCTGAGGAGGGGGTAAAAAAACACTGGTTCTATTTGTTTTCTTCCTAGGCCCCAAACAGATACACTGGGGCCGTGTGGCTGGGCGCGAAACTAAAGGCCCTTCGGGGGGCACAGTGGAATGGCCAAGGGTCAGGAACTGGAGGAAAGTGGGGAGGGGGAAGGAGTAGAAAGCGGGCTCGAGACTCTGGATGAAAAGGAGCCTTCTCTGGAAAACAAATAGGTGGACTGAGTTCACACGTTAAAAACAAAACGCCTGGGAGGAGTTTCGGAGATCTTTGAAAATCTAAGGAGTACTTTTTAATACCAAATCTTCCAGCGCTGAATGTTGACTCGGCGGTTCAGCTACCAGGGTTGAAATGTATTTGTTTCCTGCTGGGGATCCCTGTAACCATTTATTTTTAATAGGATCATCGAGATTTCCGAAGGGTTTTCGTTTTGTAAATATTTCAGCTAGGCTCAAATGTCTTCCCGCCCCAGTGCACAAAGGTAAAAGTGCCCCGTTTTTGGTCGGTTTCAGCGGCCGCGCCTTTCCAGCCCCGCCTCGCGTGGCTGCGGCAGCACACTTTCAGCAGACGCTCACTGCGATCAACAAGTGCGCGGCGGCGGGCTTCTGCGCCTTAGCTCCCGTGTGCCCGCTCTCGGGAGACGCTCCTAGAAGACAAGCCGCTTTCTGCTCCGAGTTTCAGTTGAGACTATTGGAAGCTAGTGTATGGTGGATCGCCAGTAGTTAAAAGGAAACCATTTCAGATTATGCTTGCCTCCCCCCAGGTCCCATCCCGTCCCTAGGATGGGATCTCAGTTGTAAAACCGAGTGTTGGTCCCCTCCCCAACCCGCAAAAAAGTTTCAGGGCCGCAAAATTATCAGGACTCCATCATGTTGGTTATAAAATTTATTGATCTCTCATTTAGGAAGAGTAAAAGCTTGAAACACCTGAAACAAAGTAGCCCCTCCCCACTACCCAAACGAAATCTGAACACATTAGCGCGACGAAATATCAAACAGATCACGGCAGAAATCACCAACTCAACATGACTGGACAGAAGCTGTCCCGCGGCCAGGGGCGGCGAGGCGGGAGACACACGCACACCTGGCTATAAATTAACATTGGCTTTAGCTGCCGCGCCGCTTGGAGCGGTCAGCGCCCCCAAAAAACCACGAGAAAAACACGCGACACGACTGGGGGCGTAGGCGTTGCAGTTCTCCAACTAGCCTCACCCGATACTATGTTTCTCCCATTCACTCCTTGGCTAACTGCAAACTAACAAGACAACATTTTCAAATGTAACAGAATAACCCAGGAACTCAGGAGGAGGAGTGGGGGTGGGGGGGGGCTGTTTTTTCTTTGCAAATAACACAGCAATTCCCAGTCTACAAAGGTGAAAGGAGCAGCGGCGTGGGACAAGAGAGCTCTCTAGAAGTCCCATTTTCGCTGCTCCTGACTTATTTTTGCTTTTGTACAAAACCCGACAGCTACAGCAAAACTTTCAGTCCTCCCCGTCATCGGTACAAGGCAACAGTCCCAGGCAAGCAAAGCTAAACAAGGCGTCCCAGCTTGGGGGTGCGGGGCGGGAGGTGGGGGTGGGGGTGGGGAACAAGGGTGGACGAGCGCAAGCCGGTGCTCAGATGTGGGTCAGCGGCACCGTTCCGTTGACTGCAGTCCCGGCGCCCTGGTAGTGCTGGTGCACGCCGTGCAGGCGACCGCCGGGCAGCGGAGAGGCGGCGTCGGCCGCGTCCCCGCCGGGTGGCAGGTACATGCTGATCATGTCGCGCAGGTCGCCGAGGCACGCGCGCTGAGAGTGCGATGCGATGGCGGGCGGCGGCGAGCTGGGCTCAGACTTCACTACCGAGCCCATGGGGCCCAGGCTCATGGCGGCTGCGGCCGCAGCTGCGGCAGCGGCGGTGGCGGGCTGCTGCCCGTAGGCGGCGGCCGCGGCGGCTGTGGCTGAGGGCGCCATGCCCCCGTAGCCCGAGGCGGCGGCGGCCGCGGCAGCGACGTTCATGTAGCTCTGAGCGCCGGGCGGCATCATGGGGCTGTACTGCAGGCCGGCCATGTCGTAGCGGTGCATCGGCGGCAGCGCTGGCGGGGGCGGCGGGCTGCTCATGCTCGGGGGCTGCGCGTAGCCCAGCTGCTCCTGCACCAGCGAGTACGCGCCGTTGGCCCAGCCGTTCACGTGCGTGTACGTGTCCAGGCGCTGGCCCACGCCCACCGGACTGCTAGCGGCAGCGGCTGCGGCCGCAGCGGCGGCGGCGGCGGCGGCGGCACCGGGGGGCAGCAGGCCACTGGGCAGGGAGTACTTATCTTTCTTGAGCAGCGTCTTGGTCTTGCGGCGCGGTCGGTACTTGTAGTCCGGATACTCCTTCATGTGCACGGCGCGAAGTCTCTTGGCCTCGTCGATGAATGGTCGCTTCTCGGCGTCGGTCAGTAGTTTCCAGTCGGCGCCCAAGCGCTTGCTGATCTCAGAATTGTGCATCTTGGGGTTCTCCAGGGCCATTTTGCGCCGCTGCCCGCGGGACCATACCATGAAGGCGTTCATGGGCCTCTTCACACGGTCCTGGTCTGTGCCCCCGCCACCGCCGCTCGAACCACCGCTGCTGCCGCCGCCTGCGTTCGCCCCGCCGGCTGCGTTCGCACTACTCTTGCCTGCGCCTCCCGGGGCTGCGGGGCCGCCGGTGCCCGCCGCTTGTGTGGATGTCCCTACGGGGTTCTTGAGTTCAGTCTCCAGAAGGCTGTACATTGCCGGGGCGGGAAGAAGGTGCGCCAGCGTGGCGGGAGGAGAAGGCGCTCCCGGGGCTGGAGCGGCCACGGTGAAAAGGCCCTGGGATTCCGTCGGAGCGGAGCTTGGGGGCCTGTGGGCCAGCGAGTCCGGCGGGAAGGGTAGGCTTATCAAAATGCTCCGCGCCAAGACAGCAGGAACCCGCGGGCTTCTCGCACCTGATGCGTTGTCTCGAGCAGGTCGCATTCACAGTCTGGCTGGGCTCTAGCCGGGCCCCTTATATACCTGCTCGGATCCCCCGGGGTTGGCGTTTGGTCCGCCCCTCGCCACCCGGAGGACCCGTGATTGACAGGTTCGCAGTGATGCGCCCTGGCCAATCATTACCGAGCCCCCGTTCGGCCTGGCTGGAAAAAAAAAAGTTCGGGGAGCCCTTTCGTTCACCCCACTCCCCTCTTTGGCCTAGTGACGTGGTAAGAGTTACTTAGGAGGCGGGAGTCCACGAGACCCACTCAGAGGCCACCAATTAGGGTTTCAAAAAGTTTGAAAGAACGAAACCTGAGGAGGTGACGGGGGCGGGGGGAGGGGGCACGCGAGCAGATTGGGGGGAGGGGGCAGAGGGGCGCCTTCGGAATTTAGAAAACAACTTTGCAACCCTGTCAAGGCCGACCGGCGCCCCATCCCCTGGCCAGCCTGCAAAGCTTCCCGTTGTCTGCACGGAGGTTTTCTGGCCGCATCTGCTGCCAGCGCTAGGAACACAGGGCACCACCAGCTACCCAGGCCGGCTTAGGGACTCCAGGCTCATTGGAAGTGCTCCTGGCTGCGTCTCCAAGAAGCTCTCCCTGAAACTGGCCGCTGGTTGTCCAGACCTTTCTCTAGGAGGGCCAGTGCGTCCAGGACGGAGCGTGGGTCAGGGGCCCGGGCATGGGAGACAGGCTTCAGGACTGCAGGGTGCACTCGGCTGTGAGGCTCTTGGGGGTTTGCGGGAGGGCGGGCAAGCAGTCAGTCGCCCGTCTCCTGAGCCTGGCGGAGGCGCTCGCACAAGGTGGTGTGGAGAGTATGTGTGGGACGTAGGGGGTGAACTGGCCTCCGCTCTCTCGCTCCTGGCCCCCGCTTAGCGGCCCCTTTTTGTCTCTGCTCTCTGGCCATTTCGGTTTTTCCAGTCCGATGCCCCTGAGGGGGAGGGTCGGGCCCCTTGGAAAATCCGTTTTCATGGCAACACGGAGCCTCTCAGAGTGAAAGAAAAGTTTCTTGGGGGGGGGAGCGACGTTGGCCGGAGCGGAGCCGAGGCCGTTCTCCGGGCGAACCGCCGGGCCCCCTCCACTGCCCCCGCACCTGCCGGGACCGCTGAGCGCTACTCTGGGCGCGCAGCCGCGCCGCCTCCCCCGGGAGCAGGCTCTGCTAACGGATTCCGTCCATCTCTTTTATTGTTTTAGAGACTTCCTGAGATTCGGAGCGGGACATTCACTTGCTTGTTGGGTTATCTGCCAAAGACAAGCGGCGCGGGAACTCTGGCTGCGGGGAGAGGAAACTCCGATAATCGCCACCGCCAGCTGAAGCGAGTGGCACAGCGTTTGAAACTCTCCGAGCAGCCCGAGGTAGCGAGTGGGAATGAGAAGCCATCCCGGCAGATTTGGCAGAAACTAAAATAAGGTGTCCATATGGTGTGGGGTCTCGCTCCCCCACCATCCCCAGTCGCGTGGAAAGGTGGGGAACTAAACGGAAAGCATAATCTTAAGTGGTTGGGGGTACGCGGGGGAATTCCAGGTTTCTAGCTTCTTAGCGTTAATGAGACCACGCGATCTCCGGACTTCTGCACGCTGGGCTCATCCGCCTTTCTCTCCCCCACGAATTAAAACGTACGCCTCCTCGGCTTGTTAGTGGGGTCGGGGGGAAGTGGAGGCGCAGAGCAGGCCAGCCCCCTCTCGGCCAGGCGGACCGCAGGCAAAAGAATCCCGGCTCTGAGCTGGCATCATCTCCCGGAAGTGTGGGATCTGGAAACTTGCCCCTTAAGTTTGTGTTCCACCTGATCTGAGTATTCCGCAGCCAAGGGCTGCGATCAACTGGATGGGCATACGGATTTAGGGTTTTAAATTTAAGTAAACTCTCTGGAAGGTTTCTGTATGTGGATATAGTTTGTGTGTGTGTGTGCGCGCGCCCGCGCGCGCGCTTAGCGAACATGGGCTGAAAAGTACGTCTCAGAAAACATAATGATTAGGCAATCCCTACCTGCACCTGTTTTCTTGGCGAAGTGGCCGACAAGGTCAAACTTTCTTAGGCAAATCCATCCTCTCCTACAGAAGCCAATGTGCAATATCCCTGCCCTCCTGCGGTCTTCCCCGCATGCCCTCTCTGGGCTTTTCTGGGCCCCGGAGGCTGTTGCTAAGTGAAGCGAGTTTTAGGAAACTACCCAACCGACGCGCGGCCTGGCGTCCAGTAGCTTGACAGATGTCAGGTTTCTTTCCAAGTTTTAGGACCCAAGTAAACGTTGCGGTGACAGCGCCTGGGCTGCATATTTCCCAAGGCAGGGGATACGGTGCTGGGCCGATACCCTCCCCGCAGCAAATTAACAGGGGAAACTAGTCACTGCTCCCAGCTGTCTGACATTTGATCACACTTAGCACGAGGCTTACGTGAGCTCATTTTTGCCCTACATCCTCCTGCCAGATTTACAGCAGTCTTTTGCCAGGACCAGGCACACTCTCCCAATTCTCCCGACTTCTCGCTGAGGCCAGCTCCCTCTCGGGGGGTAGATACATAAAATCTCCGTATCTGGTGGTTCTGGGGTGATCTGCACATTCTCAAGTAAGAGCCACGCCAGATTTCCTTGGAAACTCTTGGGAGGACGCTTTCTAAATACAAACTATTATTTCAATAGACAAGCAAGGTTACCATTGCGGGCGTGGGGAGATGAGGGAAGGCTGGAAATAAATCAGTTCTTAGCCCACCTGCAGCGCAGGCTTAGGCACCAGCCCAGCGGCGCAACCTTCGCTGAGGATCGGGAGAGGTTGTTGCGACAGGTACCACAGTGCAGGAGGCCTCGGTTCCGGCCGGGGCTGCGGGAAGGCAAGGCAGCTGGCGGAGCCCCAACTCCAGTGTCTCCAACGCGCACCCTGCACCCAGCGAGGAAAGCAGAGGAACGCAGCGGGAACCAGGACCGATCCTTCAACCTCTTCAGGAGAAGAGAGCGCGCTCAGCAGCTCTCTTGCCCTCTCCTGCCTCCAAGTGCCCTTGGGCCGCTCACAGAGCTCCGGATCTGGGGCTGGGAACCCTACCAAGGCCCCCTCCCCATTCCCCCGCCCTCCCTAGAGAGCTCCCGCTCCCTCCGACTGGATCCAGCCCTGGGGCTCCCAGAACCCAGGGCGCGACAATAGCGCCGTTTGTTGGCTTCCGTTGGAAACTTCACCCAGCGTAGCCTCTTGTCGTTTCGCCCTCCGGGGCTTGGAGGTCGCCCCAACCTTCGAAAGAGACCAAGCGGCTTTGCGGCGGAGCAGATGTGATGCCTATGCTTAGAGGGCGGGTTATAGCAAAACTCCGGGACCAAGAGTCTAGCGTGACTGGGCCAGTGGGCTTTGGGTACATAGGGCACCCTGCTCTGCCTTCTTCCTGTTTCTAGGTTTGGCCGACATCAGGTGTGTCCCAAGTGCCTTATATCTGCAAAGAACACTCAGCAATTGTGCCTTAGAGCTACTGGTAGAAAGAGCAGGAAAGGAGCTGTCCCACGACCGCGCGGAGGTGTCTGCATCGATTCCTCTTCAGTAACTGCTCATAGGGGACCTTTTTCGAGGTCCCTGGCGTGATTGGGACCCAACTTATTAGAAGAGGTGCCCTCGACCGGGCGCGGTGGCTCACGCCTGTAATCCCAGCACTTTGGGAGGCCGAGGCGAGAGGATTACCTGAGGTCAGGAGCTCGAGACCAGACCGGCCTACATGGCGAAACCCCGTCTCTACTAAAAGTACAAAAATTAGCCTGGCGTGGTGGCGAGCGCCTGTAATCCCAGCTACTCAGGAGGCTGAGGCAGGAGAATCCCTTGAACCCGGGAGGCGGAGGTTGCAGTGAGCCGAGATTGCGCCACTGCGCTCCAGCCTGGGCGACAAGATCGAGATACTCCGTCTCAAAAAAAAAAAAAAAAGAAGAAGAAGAAAGAAGAGGTGTCGTCTGCGTGCTAGATGGTTTGGGACGGATGTGTGTCTGTGCCGTTTGGGGGATGGAGAGTTGGAGAGTGGGGTGGGGTGGGCGGTATTTGGGCTCGCCTGGGCCGGCTGAGGCCTGACAATAGGGTCAGCAAAGGTTGCCCTCCGACTGTGGCCTAGCGTTCGCCTTTCAGGTTTCTCAAGTGTAGCCAAGCCCAGCTCAGGGTCTGGCTTTTAGGAAGTGAGAACAACTTATCCTGGAGACTCTCGGAGACGCTTTGATTTTCAACAGACAACAAAACCAAAAACAAACTCGCAACAGTTTGCGTTTCTTAAAGCAGTCATTTCTATTTTTTCCCTTGAGAACACCCCTTGTCTGTTTACTCTGGCTTCTAGCCAAGATTGTGTATTTAGGCCACTGATTGAGAGCCTTGATAAAAAAAAAAAATCATAGGCTTAGGTCTATTGTAGAACCATACCTTGTAAAAAAAAAAAAAAAAAAAAAAAAAAAAAAAGGTCGGAAAGGTCACCATCATTTCAACAGGGTGGTAGAGACAGCACCTTCCAGTTCCTGATGCATTCAGTAGGAACCCCACCCCCAATCCGCCAGCCCGTAACACTGTCTCCAGCGAAAGAACTCTTTCTGACAGGTCACAGAAGGAGCTGAAGACCCTAGGCTGGTGGGTGCATGATTGTAATAACTTAGTTGATGGTCTCTAAAGAAAGGTTGCTAGGAGCTGCGAGGTGTGGGACAACAAGGTCCTCGAGGTACCATAAAGTCTCCTGCGGGCTGTGCAACTGTATTCTATCGTAGTTTGGTGTTGCTCTTTTTTGGGAGGCTGCGGGGATACTTTTTAAAAAGTTTCCGCATTCTATTCACTTGGTTAGCTGAGCTGTTCTTGGAAAATACACTGGGAGTCCCCTCGGCCCACACGTTGGCGCTCAGTTTCCTTCCACCCACAGAGCATTCAGGTGTTAATCACTAGCTCTCTTTTCTCTATGTGCGCAGCAACTACAAGGAATTTGACAACCTTTGCTTTCTGCTTTCACTAGCTGACCTCACCACCCGAACGTTGCCATTTTCCCGGAGGAAGGAAGGCTCTGCCCACGCACTGGGGTCCCATTTCCAGCGGGCTTTGCTGAGCCACCGCTGTCAGCCTCTTTGCCTCTCACCCCCCTCCCACACCCGTCTTTGCCTAAACCCACAACTCTCCTCACGCGCTCAGCTCAGCAGACTGCCAAACCCCCACCCCTGCGGAGCAACTCCAGGAACTCGGCCCCCTACGGCTAGGCCTGCCCTCCCACTGGGCCTTTTGCCCTTTCCAGTTCCTTCTGTGGCTGCAGAGGCACAGCGCTCACCTGTACAGAAGCGAGGTGACCTGCAGGAAGCCGGGGCCAATAAAGCAATCTTAAAATCGTTATCGGTATGCAATGCTGTTTGAGTTTTTCCACGTCTCCACAATTCCACTCGTGTCCACCAGGAAAGGCAGCGCTTCTTGGGAAAGGGTGCCTGGAAAATCAGTGGACCTCCAGGCACTTCCAGTATGGCCAAGCAAAGCTATCGCCCCAACCACAGGGGGCGCAGGACGGCAGGGTTGGGGGTTGGGTAGAGCTTCCTGGAGAAAATTTTAAATTCGAAGGCAGCACTCAGCAGTTCCTTTTCCCCTCCCTTTTATTTCTCTGCTTTTCTTTTTATTTATCATTTTCTTTTAAGAGAGTGGAAAGCCGTGGAATTTGGTGCGCAGAATTTCTATGTTCTCTTTTCATCTCTTCTCGGCCCTCATTTTTTTCCATTTCACTAACCTTTGTCATCCACCTACTATGTGCTGAGTTGTGCACCAAGTACGGGACGGAGACCCGGCACTTTCCCATTCCGTATCAGATAGTGGCAATGGCTTGGGAAAGTCTCAAGAGGAGTCCGGATTCGGAGAGAAATTTTCGCCTCATGCTACCCCATCCCGCTAGTCGATCTATGGAGAAATCGGGCCTCGCGAGAAGCGCAGCGTCTTGGACAAGGACCTGGAGTGAGCGGGGTCGCTCCGCCACGACCCGCAGGGGCCACACTCATTCCCCTGTGTGCGCTCGCTTTCCCACGGCAGCGTAGAGTCCAGCTAGCGGAGAGGCTGACGCGGAAGCGCCCGCGTGCCTGGAGCCCTGGCGGTCCAGCGTCCCGGCGTTGCCGTCTGAGTGGCCTAAAAGGGAGGCTCTGGGGCCGCTGCTCGCGACAGAGTGGGGACGCGGCCCAGGAACAGCTAGCGTGCCGCTTGCTGCTTGCCAGGTATGGAGGATGCCTATCCTCAGGCAGACCCGTTTCCCAGCGGGTTGGCGGCCAGACGGCGCGAGAAAACGAGATCTGTCGAGAGGTCTGGCCGTGCTGGAGTTTTGGCGTCTAGGCCGCCGTCATCCCAATTCCATTTCTCCAAAAAGCATCCCCGAGTTAGGACGTCGGGGCTTTGCTAATGTGATGTTTGTGTAATTAACACAATCTCCCCTTGTTTCTGAGCATATTTCCTCCCGCAGCACAGCTCAGCTTTCATTTGAAAAAGCAACGGGAAGAACGTCCCAATAACCCTTTCTAATGGGAAAAAACTGTCCCTTTTGTGGAATGGTTTCTTTACAAAGCCAACAACCAACCTTATTTTCTAGTTCCAATGGCTATCCCTTTATGAGTTATATTATTAAAGAAATCCGACACTAATTGTGCCGATTTAACTTGTTAATTAGTTGCAAATAAACTATTCATTAGTGGTAAAATAAAATAAAACCCATGTGTCTAGATATCATTCCACATTCACATATTGTAGTGTCTGCATAACATAGGCATACTAAATTAAGTTCCTAAAAGGTTTCTCCTCAGGATAAATAATTAAAATATATTCTACTTTAATTGACATTATAGAGGACATAAATGAGCTTTTCCTTTTAGAAAGAAATAGCCATTTCTAAATAAAGCTTGCAGTCTGGAGAATGGAGGCTTCAGCCAAATGAATAGTCATTACTACCTTTTCAACGACGTGGGCCTTTTGATCAGAAAAGAAATTAGCTCTAAAAAACAGACAATGGAAGCCTGCCCTGCAATAGGAAGAAAATTAGACGGCCAAGGCTCTTCACAACACCTATTTCTATAAACCATAGAGCTCCTTGCTTTTCAATTACAGCTGTTCATTTCATATAAGGAAAGGGGAAAAACAGGCCTCTAATGTAAACTCGCTTTCACCATAAAGCCTTGTTCCTGGCTCACAGCCAGGCTGCCTACTTACTATTGTTTTTAGTCCTGTCATCAATTAGCTAATACTATATATTTTAAATGACTCTGGGGGTATTCACAGTCTCCCTCCCCACTTCCCCACTCAGACAAAACCCAAGCTGGAGTTTCATGAAAGGACTACCATTCGGTACACAGATACTTATATACATAAAGTTTAATGTTTTTATTGTTTCCAAAAGAAAAACCATATTGAAAACCCTGCTTTGTTTTTTTTTTCTCTATATTTCTCAGCCCATCACTGAAAGACCCAGACGAGGTGATGACAGAGGAGGGACATAAATGAGCAGCTTTCAGTATTGTTTCTAATTGTTCACAGAACTCAATCCATCTCTAGATAATTTTGCTCTGCCCTTTAGACCATAATTTGTTTTGTACGTCTTTGTGTTTTAAAAATAAAAATTTTGAAATTTGCTAACCCCATTGGTTTAGTATCATTAGATATAATTTCATTTTATAAATATTAATTCTTTACCATTTTGGTGAAATTATCTAGCCTGCAAGAAAAAAAAAATATGTTTGTATGGTGTGCTACAAAATAAAACCTTTCAATATATGTAAAGTAATAATATGAGAAAAAAATTCAGTAATAATAGCACTGAGTCTTAGCCTGTAGACATATGTTCTAGAAACATCAAAATAGAGTTATAGGCTGGGAAGGCTTTACTTCCTTTGAAAGTAAAATGCTTATCTATCTCATCTTTATAAATCACTGTATAAATCCCTTGAATAACTAAACAATAGTGCAATTCAATAGGGTTGGTTTGTGATTTTCCTGTTTAGGGTTGTGCTAATAAAATCACTTAGAATCTTTTTAAAATACAGTTAAGGATAATTAATTTGTTCACAAAACAAAGAATATTTTAACAAAACTGTAAATTCGTTTAAACAAAATAACATAATAACCATGGACAGGTCCCTGAGAGTCGTCATTCCCTTGAATAAAGTTAAACAGAGATAGGTGGCCAGTTTAGAAAGGATAGACAGAGTAGAGCCACTAGGATGACTATTCAAAGTATGTATTTCTGAAGAACAATGACAAAAAAGTTGCTACCAAAATGCTTCTTACGGGCCAGATGTGGTGGCCCACATCTGTAATCCTAGCACTTTGAGAGACTGAAATGTGAGGATTGCTTGAGGCTAGGAGCTCAAGACCAGCCTATGCAACATGGTGAGACCTCCGTCTCTACAAAAAATAAAATTTAGCCAGGCATGGTGACATGCGCATGTAGTCCCAGCTACTCACAGGCTGAGGTAGGAGGATTGCTTGAGCCCAGGAGGTCGAGGCTGCAGTGAGCCATGATCATGTTACTGCACTCCAGCCTGGGCGACAGAGCGACACTGTCTCACCAAAACAAAACAAAACAAAACAAAAATGCTTCTTATGCTCCTGTATTCAGCATGTATTTCTTGTTGAGAATGGATGCTTCCATTTGATGGCTTCTCGTCATATTTTCGATACTGGATAAATTGGTGTGTTTGCTTTTTGCTTTTGAGCATTAACTTCTTTGTTGCTGTGTTCAAATGGATGTCAGAATGGAGTTCTTAAAAGCATTTTGCCAAAGAGTATGACATTGCCATATCTGATTTCCTTAGCAACTGGAAGAAGGTGCTTTTCCTTGGCAATCAAGTCCCTTGACTCTTCCTACCCTTGGATTCCTATAATAAAGGGCGTCATCTTACCAGTATGCAAGGGTGAGACGGTTCCTCTTGTCTGTTGCTTATGATGGTGCCTGCTTTCAGAGAGAATTCTGCAGGAGCTAGAGGAAACCTGTCACCTTCTCAAAGTGAAGTTTAGTGGTAGGAGTTAGCAATCAGTAGCCTGGAGGTTGTCCAGACTGAGAGTTGTGCGAGTATTTTGGTGAGTCTGATCTTGTGTGCTGTAGCACTTGGTTTTCTTTTTGGAAAGAGGTATCAATGTGTGATGTTGTGGTCATCCGTGAAGGAGTTTGTGGGAGTCCCAAAACTGCTGTCAAAGAAAACTGAAGCTTTAACTGCAGCTTTGGAAGGGGACAGCATATGCAGCAGAACTATTTCTCAGGATGCTGATGTAAAATAGAGCCTGGGTGTTTCCTTGTTTTAAAATTAAGGAAACAAAGGGATCCTAATGCTTGAGAAGAAATCCCCCGGGGCAGAATCCTTGTACAGAAGCCTTGAATTGCGCCAGTTGATTTTTGTTAGATCTTGATGAATAAGAGCACAGGCTCAAGGGTCACATGGACGTAAGTAAGCAAGGTCATTTATTAATCGACACATTTTTATTGAAGGTCTACTATAGGCCAGATACTCTTCAAGACCTTGGGGGTACAACAGTGGACTTAACAAAGTTTTTATACCCATCGCATTTACATTCTAGGGGAAGATGGGAACAATAAACACAAACAAATGAATACAGAGAATTAGTGAGTGTCTGGAAGTAATAATTGCTGGGAAGACAAAGCAGGATATGGGTCTAGAGAGTGATGGGAGTTGATGTTTTAAATAGAATGTTCAGGAAATGCCTCTTTGGGAGGTGATGCATGTGCCAAAATCTGAAGTGAGTAAGCACTCAAATAATGCCATTCATCATCATCATCATCATCATCATCATCATCACCACCATCATCATCACCATCAATCATCATCATCACCACCATTACCATTGGCTGGCAGTGATTTGTAATCTCCAACCCAGCTCTAAAACTCTAAGATTGTAGAAGGAAGGGGCTGAATTTCCAGACCAGGGCTGGGATAAGCCGGGCACCTAGGACACACAAAATTTAGGGAAGTACCTGCTCTTAAGGCTATACAAATGCAACCCTGGATTAAATAAATTATCTTCTTATTAATGTAGTAAAGTTTTCTATGCTTTAACTGTTAGAAGAGAACAGAACTTAGGGATTGAATGTGTCAAGACACTCCGTGATCTTCCAGTGGTCAGAGACCAGGCCAGTTATTTGCTTGGGTTTTGATTAGCATGATATTTATTTATTTATTTATTTATTGTAGACACAGGATTTCACTCTTTCACCCAGGCTGCTGTGACATGATCACAGCTCACTGCAGGCCCATGGCACCATGCCCAACTGTTTAAAAACTTTTTTTTTTTTTTTTTGTTGTAGAGACAGTCTCGCTATGTTGCCCAGGCTGGTCTTGGACTCCTGGCCTCAAGTGATCCTCCCGCCTTGGCGTCTCAGAGTGCTGGGTTTACAGGCATGAACCAACATGCCCAGCCAGTTGGGGCTTTTGTACGAGCCTGGGTGTGTGCCTCCTTAAATTTTGTGTCCTAGGTGCCTGGCTTGCCTCACATTAGTCCTGGCCCTGCTCTAGACTGGCATTTAGTAGCTTCCATGAAATCTCTAAGGGTCAAGATTCAGGTCTTAGTTTAGCTCTCTCCTCTTAATACCAAATTGCTGACCATTGATTATGGTTTTTCACTTTAGAGTAGTGTGGTGTGGCAAGAAAAACAAATACAATGGTATTGGTCTGGTAAACCTGAATTTGAACTTGAATTTGAGCATTTATCATCTGTATGATTTGGGCAACTTTGCTAATCTTCCTGAACCTCAGTTTTCTCATCTGATAGGGTTGGGTAGTCAGGCCTTCTTCACTGAATTAGGGTGAGGATTCAACAAGATGATACAGCCGAAAGCACCTGGCACTCTGCTTCGTACAGAGCCAGCTTAAGGAAGAGTTATTGTCTTGTTTTTCAACTAGGCTTTCTTTTATCCCAAACGGGATTGAACATTCCTCCAGTGTGGAGAAGAGGGAACCATGTCTCACTTTCCTTATACCTCTTACAGGGCTATGCACAGATGTTTGTGGAATGAATCATGGTATTTAAGTAAGTCGCCTTTGACTGGAAGGAAAAAAAATGAATTAATTACTCCATGGTTCCCATTCTGCGTTGCCATCTCCCACATTCGACAGAGTCACTTGAGATTGTTTCTGTCAAAGCTCTCTGGAGAGCACTCACTGAGATGATGGGGGTTTTCATTTGTGACGGAGAGGCCTCTTGTGTTTAATTTTGAGATAACATAAAATACCTTTTATAATAGACACATGCCTGCTGTTAAAAATGTACAATTAATTAGTGTCATACATATTTTAAATCCTTTATTTTTCTGCTTAAAATGTAGGGTTTAATTTTTTTACTTTCAGGGATCAGTAGAAATATGTTCTTTCTATAGATTACTTCAGGAATCCTGCTGAATTAGGAAAGAAGTCTTGTTCAAATTTTATAGCTTTTATATTTTCTATGAGGCCTCAGAAGTAGGCACAGCTGAACAAGTGGAATGAAAAAAAAAAAAAAAACAAAAGTAATATTAATCACCGGCACAGAGTAAAGTCTTATCATTCCTCACGGTGGCTTCTGAAAAGATTTAGAGAATTGCAAAAATTAGCTGGGCACAGTGGCTCACACCTGTAATCCCAGCACTTTGGGAGGCCAAGGTGGGTGGAATGCTTGAGCCCAGGAGTTCACGACCAGCCTGGGCAACATGGCAAAACCCTGTCTCTCCAAAAAAAAAAAAAAAAAATTCAAAAATTAGCCAGGCGTGGTAGCACGAGCCCCCCAGTTACTTGGGAGGCTGAGGTGAGAGGATCACTTGAAACCAAGAGGCAGGCAGAGGTTGCAACAAGCTGTCTTCCTGCCATGACACTCCAGCCAGGATGAGAGAAGAAGGCCCTGCTTCAAAAATAAGAAATAAAAGAGAATTATAAAAATTATTTTAAATAAATAAATTAGAGACACTTTAGTTCTTATTAAAAAGAATCCTGACGGGCTGCAGTGGCTCATGCCTGTAATCCCAGCACTTTGGGAGGCTCATATATGTCATAAACCAAGAGATGAACACTGGAAAGGTATATTGCCTGAGGTCAGAATTACCTAGTTGCAGTCCCAACCACCTGGGAGGTTGAGATGGGAGGATCCCTTGAGCTGGGGAAGTAGATAGAGGCTGCAGTGAGCTGTAATTGCACCACTGCACTCCAACCTCAGTGACAGAGCGAGACCTCATCTCAAAAGAAAACAAAAAGAAATAAATGAGATTATGTAAATAAAGTATTGAATCAGTGCCTGATACCTAGTCATAGGACTCAGTAAATGTTAGGTTATCGTCATCACAGCAACCTTGTGAGCTATGTAGCACAGGGAGGGCAAATTTATTTATATTTTAACAAATAAGGAAACAGGTTCAAAAGGATTAAGTGACTGTCTAAAAGAGTGGAGCTTGTTATTGGCAAAATCAGGCATGGAAAGGACATTTCTTGACTCTGTCCAGTTATCGTTCCATGAAATTGTAATTTGCACTTTGCCAATGACTGCATTTATTATTAAGTTGCATGTTCTGCAGTGTTATCAGTAATTATGCCCTGTTAAGAAGCGTGTCATATTTTTTCTATATTTAAGTAAAGGCAGATGTCTTAATGAGCAGTGGCAAATGGTAGAGGAAGCACAAGGAATGTCCCCCCACTTCTAGATTGTTCCCCAAGAAGTGGACTGGAGAGAGATATCCTCAGGTCTCAAGGTACACTAATTAGAAACATTAAAATTGACACAGTCAGATTCAGGATTAAATAGGTAAAGCAATACACTAGTGTGAACTTCTCAGGCCGTGCACACTAATCTGTTGTGGTGACACTTATTTCCTTTCGTTCTTGGAAGTCAAATGAATCCTGTATTTTGTTCCTTATCCCTGCCAGGTGGGGTTCACATGGAAGGTCATAGCAAAGCAGCCTGCTGATCTAAGCATCCAGTTCACTGGCCTTGACTTTTCACTTTCCAGTGTTCATCTCTTGGTTTATGACATATATATGCAAACGTGTGTTTGCTAAAGCTTCCAGGAAATTATAATGATAGTGACCATTTATTGAAACTTACTACAAGGTAACACTGTCATGACCTTTACAGGTATAACTTTGTTTAATCCTAGCAACCTGGCTAAGGTTACACATTCAGTGACAAAACTTTGAGATTTGATCTGTCTGTAAATGATGGTTCTTTCCACTGCACTGCCCTAGAAGAGCCTGATTTTCATATTGTGTGATTTTACAAAGAGACCCTTCCTCTCTCTGGATCTCACTTTCCTGACCTGTGGAGTGAGGCAATTGAGTTACACGCTTTGTAAGGACCCTTTTCCTTGTAAGGTTTTGAAGATTCCAAAAGTTCCCGTATGATGCTATTTTTAATAGCACTGAAAGCTGAAGTGATGGGTACAAAAAATAGCTAGAAAGAATGAATAAGGCCGGGCGCAGTGGCTCACGCCTGTAATCCCAGCACTTTGGGAGGCCGAGGCGGGTGGATCACGAGGTCAAGAGATCGAGACCATCCTGGCTAACACGGTGAAACTCTGTCTCTACTAAAAATACAAAAAAATTAGCCGGGGGTGGTGGTGGGCGCCTGTAGTCCTAGCTACTAGGGAGGCTGAGGCAGGAGAATGGCGTGAACCTGGGAGGCAGAGCTTACAGTGAACTGAGATTGCGCCACTGCACTCCAGCCTGGGTGACAGAGCAAGACTCTGTCTCAAAAAAAAAAAAAAAAAAAATGAATGAATAAAACCTATGATTTCATAGCATAACAGGGTGACTATAGTCAATAATAACTGTACATTTTTAAATAACTTAAAGAGTGTAATTGGATTGTTTGCAACTCAATGGATAAATGCTTGAGGTGATGGATACCCCGTTTTTCATGATATGCTTATTTCACGTTGCACGCCTGCATCAAAACATCTCATGTACCCCATAAATATATATATCTATTATGTACCCCCCAAAATAAAAAATAACAATAAACAAATAAAGCTGGAGTGGCCCTTGATTTTCTTCAGAAATGGCTGTTCTCCTAGTTGCACTGTTTAGAGCCTTCAGTTTCAGCACTTCTGACAGAAAATTGTTGTAGAGGCAGAACCAAACTAAGAAAGCTAAATTCTGATTTTGTATCCACAGGAGAAGATGCCCTAATCTGTGGCGGGATGGGGCAGGAGGAAAGCCTCTGGGACTGGAAGAGTAGAGGGATCAAAAAGTTACCTGGAGCGGTCAACCGTCTCTAGCTACCTGCTCTCATCCTGGGTGAGCTCTGTGGGAATTTCAGGAGCGGGAGGAATTCATGGGTGCTTTGGGTTTCAGAATGAGCAGAGTAGTGGATACTCATCTGCATTAGAGCTTCTTAAACCTTCTGCTGCCATCTTGGGTTTGTCTTTACATTTCCAGCCCTAAGGATGTAGGGCTAGTCTGTGGAACTCTACAGGAGAGGCATTCATTGTGTGCTAATAAGGATAGGGGTGCCACATTTGGAGATTGGATCTAGAAAGTGTTCCCACAGTAATACCCCAAATCTGAAGCATTTCTCTCCTGTGACTTCACATTAGCACTGAGAGTCAGTAGCAACCCCTGATAAAATTGGGTTCAAAGTTCCACTTACAATGTCACTTAAATTATGTGACTCTCAGTTTTCATATCTGTAAAGTGCAGCTGTCGGGGGAGAGGGTGTGCTGCCCTTACCTTGAATGTTTCAACCTCCCACTGTAGAGGATCATGCTCACATGATCTGGTTTCTATATATTTTGTTGAATAAATGCTTTTCAATTTGTTGTCTTTTGATCAATCTCCGGAGTCTTTGAATGATTTTATTTACAAATGTTTACTGGTTTAATTGATGCCGCTCCAGAAAAGAGGCTTCCTCAAGCCATTCCCAAAGTCACTGAATCTCTTTGAATGGTTTTTAGCAGGGGAGTGACATAGTCAGCTTTGTGGATTGGGATGATCTTTCTGGCTAGCTGTTGAGCGTATCTCTCAGGGTGTTATGCGACTGTTAGATAAGACGGTGGATGTGAAAATGCCTGGTATGTGGTTGATACTTAATAGATGCTCATTGTTTTGGATGTTAAATTGGTTGTTTCCTACCAGTCTAAGTGTGATCTTGGATAAATTGCTTTCTGCCCCTGGATGTCAGTTTCTTCAACTGTAAAATACAGATGATCTTCCTGGTTTTTTGTTTTTTAATTTTTTTAAGTTTATTCTTTTTTATTGTTTGTTTGTTTCTGAGACGGAGTCTCTCTCTGTTGCCAGGCTGGAGTGCAGTGGTGTGATCTCGGCCCACTGCAACCTCCGACTCCCTGGTTCAAGTGATTCTCCTGCCTCAGCCTCCCAAGTAGCTGGAATTATAGGCATGAGCCACCACACCTAGCTTGTTTTTATATTTTTGGTAGAGATGGGGTTACACCATGTTGGCCAGGATAGTCTCGATCTCCTGACCTCGTGATCTGCCCACCACGTCCTCCCAAAGTGCTTTGATTGCAGGTGTGAGCCACCGTGCCCAGCCTAGTTTATTCTTTTATTCATTTATTATGGTATTTTGTTCTCCCCTTTGTCTCAGTGACCCTCAGTCCAGATAACCTGGGTTCTCCTCCAGTCTATTTCATTAGAGATTTAATATCTCTCATCTGACATAATTTTCATCTGATTTTTGCATTTCAGTTTCATTTAAAAAATATATGGTGGTATTCTCTGAAAAGAGGCAGCTATTGTGGGTGGCCCCCAGGAATAACTCTGTAAATTACAAAGGAGACTCCATTTTAACAGGTCTTTGTAGTCCCTTTTGTCCTCCTTTTGGTAAGTTATCCCTTACTTTTGAAGGCCACAAAGCATTTGCTAAAGGAGGTCATAACGGAGGTCCAGGTAGAGATTAGACATACTATCTGACATGAAGAAAGTTTCATTATGGTAGAAAGGGAATAATCGATTGCTCAGCCATTTACAGTTGTATTAAGTCAAGACGTTGGGCTGATGTTAGTCTTGTTAAGTGCTTCTTTTTTATCAATTACTTTTTATCAGTTACTTCGACCTGGGCAGTGCTGGAGAGACAGATGCTGCTCTCCAGGAGCTCAGTCTATTAGAGGAGACATGTTGGTAACTGTAACAAAAGCCAGCCTCTCCTCAGGGTGTCTGCAAAGGTGTCCTGTGCTGCAGGAGTCGAGGGGTGGGAGGGATTCGTTTTGTCTGGGATGATTTAGAAAGGAGTTTTGGAGAAGCTGGGCTCTGAGTTATAGTTTGTGCCTTGAAAAATCACAGATGGCAAGGATCCCAGATGAGGAAGCATCTAGCACAACGGCCGATGGCAAGGCATGTTTGGGAAATGGCAAGGCAATCGCTGTGGCTAAGAGGTAGAAGGTGCTGTAATGTAAGGTGGGCTTTGGGGCTAAATTGTGGAGAACATTGAAGGCCAAGCCGGTGACTTTGGCTTTGTCTGTGCAGTGAGGTGCCAGCGAATCCTCCTCCACCACCTGGTAGAATTTACATATAGTGTGTCAACAGATTTTCAACAGGATAATGATCATTATTATAGTGACGTTCATAATCAGTTGTTCATTGTAATGAAGGAGTTTGGCCATTTTTCAGTAGTTCTGAGATATCAAGCCAAAAAACAAAATGCGTTAGTAATTGTTGTGCACGAGAGAGGCGACATGGAGAAGTTGTGGAGTACTGCCTCACAACACACAACATCACAAGGCCAGCCAAAGCCTTGGGTTGGAGTACTGGTTCTGTGGCATGCCAGCTGTATCACCAGGGTTATTCACTTATTCTCTGTTGGCCTCCATGGGCTTATCTGTTAAAGGGGCATGACCATTGCCTTCTCAGATGGTTATGTTATTGAAGTGCTATAATAGATAAAAGCTTTTGTAAATTATAAAATAACGACTGTTTTTTATGAAGAAGAAAAAGTTTAAATGAAGCTGCATTCCAGAGGAGAGGTTACTACAGGCATTTCAGTTCCTTTAGCCTAAAGCCAGAAGGGGGAGGAGTTCCCTCTCACTTTGACTTCCTACCCCACGCCTTATTTTAGTTTTTCATTTTGTATGTCTTACAGTCAGTCCAGTTCTAACATTTTTCTCCAAATCCAGCAACTTTTGAGTCTAACTTTGTGCTCCCTCTAACCAATGGGCTGTAGAGCATTCACTCATTCATTCGTTCGTTCATTCATTCATTCATTCATTCCACAAGTGTTTATTGAGTACTAACTCTTCTAGGCACTTGGAATACATCTGAGAATAAAACAAAGAGCCTTGCTCTTGTGGAGCTTACATTCCATTTTGCCTGGGGCAGGAGTGTGGGGGGTGTGGGGGGCAAGCAGTAAACAGCTAAATATCATAAAGTTACAAGTATAGTGTATGAGAAGATGGCAAGTGCTATGAAAAAAACAGAGCAGAGTAAGGGGAGTTGAGTGTGCTGGACGTTAGAGCAGTTTACAGTTTAAATGAAAGAAAAAACTTATGTGAAAGGACTTTGTAAACGGAAAAGTCCTGAACAAATATTCAAGATGAATACTTTTAGACTAGTTTGAAAACTGCCAAGGTTGTCTGCATCCTTTTATAGCATCATCTGCTTCAAGGAACTTCATTCACTCATTCAATCAATCAATCAATATTTATTGAGTGCCCGCTTGGTTGAATGAATAAATGCTGATGATAATAATGATAGCTATTATTATGAAGTGCCTACTAAAGCATTATTTATGTGTGTGATCTCATTTAATCCTTGTAACAACTCAGTAATGTAGACACATGTTCCCAAGTGAGCAGCACTCTAGAGTGTGGGCAATGAGTCTGATTAAGGAAATCGTTCTTCATTCTGAAAAGCAAATGCGGGAAGAAAATGGCTTTGATGAGGATTACTGATGTTTTTCAGGTTGTCAGGGTCAGCTGCTCAGCAAGTTCTGGCAGTGACTTCCTTTCCATTCCCTTTAGTGCCATTGCTTTATCGGTAGTCACCAGGGGACTCAAGACGTGGCTGTTTTAAAGTTCTCTTGGCTGCTGAAGTAGGCAGGTTGATGTGGTTGGTGGTCAAGTCTTAGCATACACAATTGAGGCCTCCTTGTGTTCAAATCCTCGATTTCATAAGGGGAAGTCGTGTGTCCCTTCATTAGAGAGGAACCATATCAAGAACGATGTGAGTGAGTCGATTCTAGCTACTAAGCGAATAACAAGTATGTTTCCAGGTTGGAAGCACTAAGAAAGGAGATGAGGAGGAAAGGACTTGGAAAAGGTAAAATTGGAAACCAAGAAGAAAAGCAGATGAAAGTTCCTGGTCACAGTTCCAGGCTAGGCTGAACTCCGCTCAGTTAGGAGAAGGACCTACTTCACTCTCCTTCCCCACTCCCATCACACCCCCTTTCCCTCCTGTCTTCCCTTCCCCTGCCCTACTTTCCTTCCCTCCCCTTCTCCTCCTTTTCACCTTCTAGAGCTGCAGCCCACTAAGTATGTGGCTATTACTGAGCTGGAGATCCAGCTAGAGATGACACTGCTTTCTGCTGAAGAAACTAAAAATAACCAGAGGATGGGCTATCAAACCCTGCCAGTTCTGCCCTTTTAATTTACAGCTCTTCATTCCATTTGTTTCCTTTCCATAGTCAAAGCCACTGCCTCACCATCTCTTTACTGGTTTATTCAAATAGCTTCTGAAATTCTAAGCTTTCTGCTATCCAGATGTAACCCTGCAACTTACCTGTGTGGAGTCATTCAGTGGTTCTCCACTTCCTTTAGAATAAAACTAGGCTCTTGAATGTGGCCTGCAAGGATCTTCCTGATCTGGCCTCTACCTGTCTCTTCATTCCTTCCCGATTATATGACTAGATCTTTATGTTTTAGCTCTAGTTTTACCTCCTCCAAGCAGAGTTCCCTGATCCCAGGCATGGTCGTGTTCTTGCCTGTGTAGATTTTTGTATATAATGTTGCTTTAATTACAGTGTCTTAATTGTCGTAATTGCTTTGCTCTCTCTGCACCAGATTGCCTGTTACTTGAGATCAGCTTTCCTCATTTTGTCCCCCACTTTTTTGTTTGTTCAGCCACCACATATAACTGTGGAGTGACTTACCTTCTTGTCTGTCTGGCACACATATTTTAATTTCTCCTACCCAAGCCTTCCTTTTCAATTTAATTCCTTTTAGTTCATGCCAATTACCAGGCAGTGTGGCAGTTTCTGGGAACAGGAACATAAGGAAGATATGGTTGCTGTTTGGGGGGTCTCACAGTTTCATGGGGAGACTGCTGGGGACAGAAATTCATCAATACAGTCTGGAGAGCCTTAAGACCCTTGGGAGAGTCCTCAGACCTTTCCACCAAGTCTTCAACAGGAACAGCCCTGCTTGTCTCTTACTGTTGGGATTTTTGTAGAAGCTTTTGGAGGCAGTGGGGCAGCAAAGGCAAAAAAGCAAAAAAGTAGTTACTTAGATACCACTATTTTAAGGTAAAACCTACTGTGTTAAATACTGTAAAACAGTCTAAACAAAGGAGACACTCTGTCTTCTTGTTTGGCAAAAGTCTTTCTTTCTTGTTAAGGTCCATTCCCACCATCTTACTGAGTAGATAAGCTACTTTCCCTTTCTCAGCTATTTAATTCAGAGGTCTTCTAACTTTTGGGGAGGCAACAGTTTAGCTATCTGAAAGCGTAAAGCTACCCAAAGACACGTGTGCTAAATTCCCTGTTTGGGGCCAGGGCTAGTGGGCGCTCCCTTCTGTACAGGCAGAGCATTCTGTATTGACCTCCGTGACAGCCACTACCACAGTGTAATGCCATTGCCTATTTTGTATTCGTCAGTCCCCCACCCCTGAGATAATCCGATCCTCTTAATGGCATGGCCTTTCTGTGTGCCCTAGCAGTGAGCCCTGCAGAGAGTGCTTCTTCAGGTTTGAGCAAAGAAGGGAAGAAGTGGGAGAGGGGAGGGGAAGGGGAAGGGATGGTGTGGAGAAGTCTTGACCATAGAGGGCTGCCTGATTCCCAGAACAAGGCCTAGGAAAGAATCTGGGCCTGAAGAGCTGAGTGGTAATGGGAGTAGAGGAGTATGCATGAGGACAGGGGAGGAGAGCAAGGGCCACGGTATTCAGGGATTCTACTCTCCAAGCCTTTCCTGATGACTTCTGTGGGAAAGCATTTCTCACTTCCTGGAATCCAGGCCTTCTCTGTTTCTAGGCCTGAGCTGAGAAGGTTCAGCTGTCTTTGAAAGGGTTTCCTCTGTAACATGGGGACTCTAATCCAGAGGCTGAAGAGGAGTCACAGTCTTTCTGATTCTAGTAAGTTGTCACTTGACCTGAAGGGTTTTAGGTGGATACTTTAGGAGAAGGTCAAATGTGACCTTAGGGAAACTAGCATTTCCAGATGGCGTGCTCAAAGCTCTGTCCAGGGTACATTCACTTGTGAGTTTACTTATCCACCCTCCATCCCATCCCCCACCCCGGGGTCACTGCCTGTGATGTTCTTCCAGGCCTTCTCTTTACTAAATTGCTAAGAGTCAGGATTTGTATTTGAATCTGCAGCCTCATGCTGAGCAGGACAAATCTCTTCAACTTTGAACAGCCATGATTTCATGCCACAGAAGAGGATAGTTTTTTTTTTTTTTTTCTGATTTTGATTGATTGATATTGATATTTTAGTTACTAACGTGCTGCCTTATTCTACTTTGGCCACCCTGATGATAACTTTTGATGCGTCACACGGGGAAATCACTGTTTTCCCCCACTGCTTAAGAAAGAAACATTTTGTGAAAACTCTGGATGTGAGAGTCATGCAAAAATGCATAGCAATCATCAGGAAAATGTCTTCATTAATACACAAACAATGGTTCCTTACCCACCAATATGTTAATGTATGTTAAACCAGTCTGTTGACATGTAGATTCTAATTTGCACACCCCAGGTTTTACCTGCCCCACTCACTGCTAGGACTCCTGAGGAAACCCTCTTTGAAAAAATGTTTCTAGCTTTTATGTCCTACAGTTTCCCCAACAGACAGAATTCCAACAAGCAATGAATCTGTAGGATGACTAAAGAACCGAGGCATCTGCCACACTAAGACGTGCTTGCTTAATAAAGGAAAAAACATTCAGCCTAGTTTTCATAACATATTTTGCAGTTGAGATTTTTATTAACCGTTTATCCTGTGAGCATTCAGAAGGGTACAAGAAAAATCAAAGGACACAATTTTAGAAATCTCAATAACCGTAAGTCTGCCTTAATAGTTCATGCACATCATGCATGTTAGGACCAAAAGATAGTAAGATATCTCCATTGTCTTTATTCATTCTTATTTAATATATTATTAAAATTGGGCAAGGGACCAGCTCAGACCCATATATGAATGAACATACGGCTGTCGGTCAAGTTGGCCACTGAATCCACTCACTACTGTAGCTATGGAGTAGGATAAACTTTATTTCAGACACGCTGTCACTTAATCAGGAATTGACTTGTCTAGACAAGACAGTTTGTTTGCTTTTATTGTCCTCAATTTAAACTACTCTCTGTCCGACTCTTCAACTTGTCTCAAATGTTTGATTAAACACTGGGAGAATTGTCAATATCGTTCAACTTCTAAGTCATTAGACATCCTAATTCTTTACATTCCTTGCAGCTGAAGCCATTTGCCTTCAGAATTCTTTCAAGCAGTTGGGAGGGTGGAGGGTTGTGTCAGACACCGGGGGCGTTAGAGTCTTTACTTTGGCCTTGCAGTCTGGTGATCGTTCTCAGCCAGAGAGAGGTGTGGAGCTTGTGCAGAGACTTACAAAGTGCTAATGACTAAATAAAAAATCAGCATAGGTTAATACATTCTAAAGTAGATGGAAACCCATGCATGTAGTTGCTTCAGAGCAACCCCAGTTTATCGCGCCACTGCACTCTCCAGCCTGGGCGACAGAGTGAGACTCTGTTTAAAAAAACAAAAACAAAACACACACACAAAAAAACAGTTTATTCCATTGTTATCATACCTGCTTCTGCCAGATATATGAGCGATGAAAAAATTTTTAGTATCTTTAGTAGAGATCCCAGTTGTTGAAACTGGAGAAATTAATGTATTCTCTTGAGCCCAAACACCTGTTCATCCTGTATCCCCTACCACGAATAATCAGTTCTCGTCATGATTATGATAGGCCTGTTGAGAAAATTGCCCATCTCCTTATTATAATTTTTATGCATACTCAAAATGAATATTTAAACTGAGTTTTGTCAAGAGCTATGTCCAGTTATTAGATTTGCACAACAGTATGTGAGTAGGGAGTATGCAAAATTGGGTTTTAATATAAAAATAAAATGCTGAGATTTTTCAGTCTTGTCCTAATAAAATACCAAGAACTCCATCTACCCCTCCCTGTTTTTCTAACACTCCTAGTCGCAAATATATGCTCAAAAAGAAGATAATTATCATAAGGCATCTTTATTATTACAGATTACTCGATTGTAAATCTTTCTTTGGCAAAATGACTTGATTGATTTTGGAATTTGAGCCTCTTTGTGATACACTGCTTAGAAGTGACCATTTCAGAGAAGGCAAAGGGGGACTTAGGCACACTCAGAAAAGCGTGCTGAATAAATAGGGGGAATCACACTGAATTGCCAAAGATTATTTTAATGGCTCAAACCCCTTCCTATTACAATAATTACAGGAACATCTTTAAGCTCTTCTCTGAAGAACTTGTGAATTGAAATAGAAAATGTTTTAATGAATTTAAATTATTTAAAAATTGGTATTAGAATTTTCAGGATGAATTATTTTTGTATTCCCCTCTTGTTTATTAAGCATGAAGTTATTAATGCATTTTTCCTCCTATAGTATGCATGTTATTTATACAATTTTGTATAGTGTTGTGTCACATAGAAATATATCTCTTTAGGATGATGATTATTTTAGGAAAATATGCAGAAATCACATTGTAGCAGAAACAGCTACGTTTCAAAATAACATTTCTTCTTTTTCAAATTGTTTAACAAAAAAAAGATCTGGTTGCAATTTCTGCCTGTGACTTTAGTGTGATGACAAATATTAGACTATTTTATACATCTGGGGATAGTGATACATCAGTTTCCTGATTCTAAAAGCCCTGTCGTTCATCACAATGAAAATGAAGACTTCTCTCAAGCACCTGCCTGAAACAGAAGTCTTTCCAACAGACTGTGCATGACCTCTCATTAAATCAGCATACGGAGGACTAACCAGCAGATGCTGCTGACATGAACCCAGATGTAATCTCTTTAACCTTGTCCTGTAAGGCACACGCAAGTCGTGACCGGAGAATTCAAAGTAAATTAGGTTTTACGTGAAAGTCTATAATCTAAATTCTATTTGATTAAAATGATGCCTGATTTGTGTTTGTAATATTCCACTATGATTGTTAGCAATGATGTTTATTTGAATGCATATAACTCTGTTTCTTCACATCCACGTCTATCTTACTTTTATTTTTAAATTGCCAGTTTTTCATCATTTCACATTCTTGAAATGAAAAATCCTTTATAGGAGGAAGATGTACACAAAGGAACTATTTATCAAGATAATTCACTGAGATGACAAAGATATTTGATTTCAAGAATTCATGGGAAAAGGGTCACTTTACAAGTCCAAATATAATTGTTTTCTGTTAGAAATATTTTCTTTATATTTAATATAAGAGTATTAGACGGTCGGGCACGGTGGCTCATGCCTGTAATCCTAGCACTTTGGGAGGCCGAGGCGGGTGGATCACGAGGTCAGGAGATCGAGACCATCCTGGCTAACACGGTGAAACCCCGTCTCTACTAAAAATACAAAAAAACTAGCCGGGCGAGGTGGCGGCGCCTGTAGTTCCAGCTACACAGGAGGCTGAGGCAGGAGAATGGCGTGAACCCGGGAGGCAGAGCTTGCAGTGAGCTGAGATTGTGCCACTGCACTCCAGCCTGGGCACAGAGCAAGACTCCGTCTCAAAAAAAAAAAAAAAAAAAAAAAAAAAAGAATATTAGAACTCCTTTATTACATGTAAACTTCATCCTGCAACTGTTTTTGATAAATCAAATTAATCGTTCTTTTTTTTTTTTTTGGTGGGGGGGACAGAGTCTCACTCTGTCGCCCAGGCTGAAGTGCAGTGGTGTGATCTCAGCCTACTGCAACCTCCACCTCCTGGGTTCAAGCGATTGTCCTGCCTCAGCCTCCCGAGTAGCTGAAATAACAGGCATGCACCACCACGCCCAGCTAATTTCAGTATTTTTAGCATAGGTGGGGTTTCGCCATGTTGGCCAGGCTGGTCTTGAACTCCTGACCTCAGGTGATCCACCTGCCTGGGCCTCCCAAAGTACTGGAATTACAGGCATGAGCCACCGCGCCTGGCCTCAAATTAATCGTTCTTATTGAACACACTTCTTATGGAAATTCGGTTAGTCATAATAAAAAATTATAAGGCATTACCAGAATTCCTATGTGTTTACATTTCTTGTTTCTTTTCTAAACTTCCTGTTTTTAAGTATGTAATCCTTTTGTCCAAAGATAGCATACAGAAAGTTGAAAACATCTTGGCTTCAGCTACTTTTTGAGTCAGGAGCTAGTTGCAGGAAATTTTACAATTCACTTCTTAAGGTATAGTTTTTCTTTATCTTTAACATCTCCACTCTCTCCCTGTAACCCTTAGAGGTTTGAATGAGCTAATGCCTGGGTGACCACTTCCCAATTCCCTCCCCTCACTAACTATCACCCAGAGATTTGCTGTATGGCCTCACTGTGGTCCTGAGAAGCAAGGCATGGATGTGGGTAGAGATATTTGGTGTCAGGAAACTTTAGGAACACCCCCAGGAGGGAGAGAAGGAGGCTAGAAGTGTTTACAGCTTTTGGAGCCCAGTGTATTTCTGGGTAAGTGAGTGTTTCCAGCTATCAATTGCTGCTGATAGTGATTTGTTAAAAAAAAAAAAAAAAAAGGAAATTCAACAATTAACACTGAGAGCATAAGTGTGCCCTTTGCTGTCCTAATCTAAAGCATTCTCCTCTTGCAGTGGGTAGTTGAAGCATCCTGGATAATTGGAATGCACACTGGATTGAGGATCTGGAGACTGGAATTCTAATCCTGCCTCTCATCTTTCAGTAGCTAGCTGTGTAGCCTTGGGGTAGTTAGTTACTTTCTTGAGGTGGATATTTATGCTACTCTGCAGATATAATAGGTCATCTTTTTAAAAGTTTACTCATTGAAATTTAAAAACAAATTATTGAGATGTGATTTACATTTAGTGAGGTATCCAGATCTTAAGTGTAGAGAAAGATCGGTTTTAAAATACATATACGACCCTGTGACCACCACCTATGTCAAGATATGGGACATCTCCAGTACCCCAGCAAACTCATCCTTGTGCTTCCTAAGCCACACTTTAGACCTCTATTGCTAATTGAAATTTGAGCTGGGCATTTATATGTAAACCTTGATCTCACTTAGCTGAATATAACTAGGTAGTATCCAGTCAATAAGCATCTAATAAAAGAATTTTTTAAACAAATTTACTCTGACTTTTCTTCTATTTCTTTTCTTAAGGAAGTGGAGTACAGTCATGGGTCACTTAATGACCAGGGTATGTTCTGAGAAATGCTTTGTTAGGTGATTTTGTCACTGTGTGAACATCATAGCATGTACTTACACAAACCTGGATGGGATGGCCTTCTATGCACCTAGACTGTATGGTATGGCCTATTGCTTCTAGGCTACAAACCAATAGAGCATGTTATTGTACTGAATACTGTAGGCAACTATAACACAATGGTATTTGTGTATCTAAACATATCTAAATACAGAAAAGTTAAACAGTAAAAATAGAAGGGGAAGCAAACACGTCCTTCTTCACATAGTGGCAGCAAGGAGAAGTGCCAAGCAAAAGGAGAAAAAGCCCCTTAGAGAACCACCAGATCTCCTGAGAACTCACTCACTATCACGAGAACAGCAGCATGGGGGTAACTGCCTCTGTGATTCAATTACCTCCCACTGGCTCCCTCCTATGACACATGGGAATCATGTGAATTACAATTCAAGATGAGATTTAGGTGGGGACACAGCCAAACCGTATTACTCCCTGAGTCTTAGCGTGACTGTGAAGTCAGAACCCAGAGGGCCTCCCTTAGGCACCTGTGTGTGCAACAGTAGCATCAGTGCCAAGATTTCCCACGCTTACCCTCACGATTCTAGGTTTTAATGTGGGATCTGGGGAAAAAAAAGCAAAAGGAACTGTTTTCACACATTATGCCAAGCATAGTGTTAAAATTGCTAGCAATGGACTAACAACAGGTCATATTGATGTGGTGCTTTAGGGTTTTTTAAGGCACTTTCTTCTACATTGCCTTCTTGGGACTTCACAGCCATTCTGCAAGCATGTGTTATTCCTCTCTTTCACAGAGGTGGGTATGGAAACTCAAGAGAGTGAAGTGATTTGCTTAGGATCACATAGCCAGGAAGGGGAGATTTTTGAATTTGACCTTAGATTGGTCTGATTTCAAAGTCACTTAACACGTTTTCCCCTTATAGGCCTTTTTTTCTGCAGGAAATTTGTTTTGGGAGTTCCTATTTCTCTTCTTTTCCCTTTCTTACCTCACCTGGCATAGTAGTTTTGTCAGTGGTTGGGCCAGTGCAAAATGACACTGTCAACGTGTGGGCAAATTAATCCTTAGGGGCATTACCCGAGAGCTGCTGGGGAAGGAAGTAATTGGTGTGGATTGGAAATGGTGTCCAAGTGAAGCAATAGAGTCTGGGCTCAAACTCAAAGGACTAACTGGGGATTTATGGGCCAGTCCCCAGATACTGCGATGCTCAGCAAGGCAGATTGCCCACCAGGATGACTGTCTTGCACTGAACATTCTCCCCTTGTGTGAGTGGAGAGGGGAGATTGTCTAGATCTGCCCTATCCAGTAAGGTAAGCCACCAGTCACATGTAGACATTTAAATTTAAATTTTGATTACCTCCAATTAAATAAAATTGAAAATTCAGTTTCTCAGTTGCACTAGGCACAAGTGTTCAATAGCCATATGATCACCATATTGATTAGTGCAGATCGAGAAGATTTCCATCATTGCAGAAAGTTCTGTTGGACAGCACTGATCTAGAACAGTGAGAGTCTCCATCTTATGTGTTGGTAATTCTCACTCAGCAGACTTAGGAGAGGTGTACTCCCTTTTCTGCATGTGGAACATAAACTTTTGAAGCCCTAGGTGATGGATTCACTGTGTGTTGTATCCACCTCCCCTACTGTAGGGTACCCAGAAGTTGAGAGTTTGCAAAGACCCACACATCATGAGGTTTGTCCAGCCTCCGTGTGTATTCACCCTGTACCTCCTCTCCACACCACCTTATGTATACAACTTTGCAACTAGGTAGTCAGTGCCTTAGGGAAGAACTCTTTCTTCTTCCCTTCCCAGCTTTGCCTATTTTCCTTGAAAGTGGAGACAGATCATCTCTTTCAGAGGAAGCAGTAATCTGTCCCTTTGTTGCCAGCCAAAATAGAAGAAAGTCCAGTCTTCAGGGGTCTTGAAACTGGGGTAGAAATATAAGAATTCCCACTCCAATTATATTTCTCTTTAGCCTACTTTTCCTTGCTTTTATTAAACAAGATAATTTCTTAGCAAATTATATACTTAAGCAATATGAGACTGACCCCCTGACCTTCAAATCAGTTCTCATTGTATTTGCAGCTTTTGGGGAGAAGGTTGTAAAGATCTTTAAAATTGGTGGTCCCAGAGATCTTTCAAGTTTAGGAGGAGAAGGTCATGAGCACCTTTTGAATCACCTGAGATTTTAGGATGTATCTTGTGTTTGTTTGCAATGCCAATAAGTACTTTTATATGTAGAATAGCGTACTAATACTAAGAATTAAAGCCTCTTATTAACAGCAGGACATATTAAAACAATCACTAGTCATTGTTAAAGTAAAGAACAGCTCATTATTTTTCCTATCTTAAAGATTGAACCCTTCACCATGATTAATAAAGGATAGCTGTTATCTGCTTTGGTAACAAAAATTCATGTACAAAAGAAACACTTTGCCAAATTAAAAGTAAAATGGTAGCATGAACACTTGTATCTGCATTGCTAATTAAAAGACTTAACTTATTAGACCTTAAGCGGGGAGGAAAAAAGAAACAAACAAGTATAATTTGCCAGATTAATTTTATGGTCTGTTCTATTTAATCAAACTATACCTTTTAGTGAAAATGACAAATCTGAGTTGTCAGAAAGTGGTAGATAAGGAAGATAAAGGTCATATATTTTAATGTCACAGAAGGTCTTATTAAGGGAACCTTAATTACATTAGGTACCCATGAAACATTAATTAAATACTGTCTGAAATAATTAGGTCCACGTTACTGATGGTTTAATTAAACTCAGTTTCTTTTTCTATAAGAAAACTAAAGGTCCAGTATCTCTGTCGGCAGCATAATTGATAATATGTCAAAAAGGCAAAATAGTAACCTTGACCAACCACAGAGAGAGGGCGATATGGCTCTCAGGGCCCTTCTGTGCATTAACTTCATTGTCTATGGCGGCCGGTGTCTCCAAGAAGACCTCATGATGTGTGTGCCTTTGCAAACTGTCAGCTTCTGGGGGTCCTAGCATAGGAGAGGTGGATACAAAACAGTGAATCCATCGTGTAGGGCTTAAAAAGTATATGCTCCCCATGAAGAAAGGTGGTATGCTTAATACATGCACCTTTTCATTCTAGAAATGCATCCTGCCTTTTGTCATCTCTGCACATTGTATCTCAGAAATGCCAGCAGCCTTTCTGACCACTCAGTCTGCCCAGAGAGTATCGTGGCATTGAACTCCTTTCCCATATTTATTTATTATCTCCGTGCTCCAACATTTATTTTCTTTTTTACTTGTGTATCTTTGAAGTTAAAAGCATGGGCTTTGGAATCAGATTGCAGGCTTTGAATCTCAACTCTGCCATAGCTGTGTAACCTTGGGCAAGTTACTTTGAATTGGTTTCCTCGTCCTCAAAATATTAGATGTAATAATAGCTAATTTAAAAAGTTGGTATGAGATTGATGCTTTGATGTATATACAACACTTACCACAAGTGAAAAGTACATGGTGAGCTCTACAAGAATGACACAGAACATTCCGTGGTCTGCAGGATCATGAAGATTTGAGGCCCAAATTGAGTAAGTAGGTGAATACAAATGAAATGTCAATTTAAAAGGGAAAATGAATTTTACAAAAGCAAAAATGTGGCTGGAGAATTTATGGGCTGGTGATTTGAAATGAGCTGCAGGTCTGTTTTTTGCCTTTATGTTCAAGTCTCGGGCTGACCAAGCCATTCCCTTTCTCTGTGCTGACACATGGGGGTTGGTAATTTGGGTAGGAGAAGAAAACAGTTTTAGTCCAATTCACCACACCGTAGGACAGCGAACTCTTCTTTCACTTTGAATGGGACAAAATGAATCAGGATAATAGTCTTACAGTTTCTAAAGTACTTCAATGTACATTGTCTTACTTGCTCTTCTTTACAGCCCTGTGAAGTACGAACTGATATTAGTAACCATTTGACAGATGAGAAAATTGTGGCATGGAGAGGTTAAGACACTCGTGCATTGTGTGCAAAATTTGTGACAAAGGTACTTCGGCAATGTAAACCTTTTAGCCCTGGGGATTTTAACTCTCTGTGCTTTGTTATCTGTGGGTGACGTCACCCACCCTGAGCTCAGCACTGTGTTATGGTTTAGAGCAGTGTGAAAACCAAGGCCTGTGGGTTCAACCTCACCAGTCCTTGTAGCTAAGGATAGATTTTACATCTTTAATGGGTTGCAAAAAAGGAGGAGAAAGAAGGGAAAGGAGGGAGGAGGAGGTGAGGAGAAGGAGCTACCAAGACTGAATGTGGCTAACAAAGCCTATTTAGTTCCTGGCCCTTTACAGAAAAAGTTTGCTGACCCCTGTTTAGTGAGGTGCTTCTCAAACTTAAATGTACATAAGAATCCCCTGAGGATCTTGTTAAAATATAAATTCTGATTCAGTAAGTCTGGGACAGGGCCTGAGATTCTGCCTGTGTAAAAAGCTCCCAGGTGATAACCGTGCTGCTGGTCCTTGTGCTACACTTCGAATAGTAAGGATTGTGCCTCAGACTAACTCTGGATCCGTAACCATGCTCTTTGCTTATAGGAACATGCACTAATAATTACTCTCCATTTGCCTGTATCTTAAAATCTTTGACTTCTTTTCTGTGTTCATAGCAGATGAACTTTCAGCAATTCATCTTTAAAACAGCCTTCATTTTTTCCCTCCAAAATGGTGATGGCTTCTGCCTGCTACCTCTAGCGGCATGTCAGTTCTGCATGCCCGACCTAGGGTGCGGTGAGAGGAAAACTTGGTTCCTCGTCTCTAGGAGTGTCTTTTCAAGGCCCATGCTGCTTAGTCTGGCCTTAGTCCTTTTCTCCAGCCTGTTTAGTTACGAGCTCCACTTCCATGTTAAGCATCTCTTACAGAGACCCTACTTTTCTTTCTCTGTGGCTTTTCGTATGTACTATGGACTCCGGGGCTTTCCTCTAGGCTCATCAGCCTTCTGTTTTGGCCCCTTTCAGCTCCTTCTTTTCTGTCCTTTATCTGGCTTCCCTGGCAGGAGCTCTCTTCATTTCTCTTGACTCATTCCTTGCTATGGTGGTTATTCCATTTGTACACAATTCTCATTTCAAAGCTAGGAGTCTGAGTTTGCAACAGAGTGGTCTTTCCCTTCCAGAATATGGTCAGCTTCCTCCTTGTAAGAATCTGATCTATTAGATGTAGACACCAGGCAGAGGGACTATGACTTACTCCATTTCTGTTTCACATAATGTCTTGTTAATAATGAGTACATATTAATTACATATATGCCACAATCATCATTTTGTTATAGTAGTTGGTACCTGGCAGTTTATCCTAGTAAAAAGCAGCATTACCAATCAACACTACCATTGACCTGAGTTCTGGTTTAGACTGGAGCATAGCAATTCTTACTCCAAAAAGAATGAACTCTGATTAATGTCCTACCACTCATCTCCCTGGTTTGGCCTAGGATATGTGGTATGTCATACCATTGGAACCGTCTTGTACTCCAGAAATCATGGCATTTTAAGCTGAGTAGCTGGCACTTTTTGCCACAACTGTTTTTTATCCTGTGGCTTTCAACTGCCTGCTCCAAACGTCTCTCAATTTATTCTGCCCTGCATTCCTTAAGTCCAGAAAAGAGAAGCGATTTGCCCAAGGTCATACAGCACATTTGGTGGCAGAGAAAGACCCGGATCCTCACCTTTGTTCTTTCATTCTAATCTGTTGCCTCATATAAAGTACTTTAAGTTTAAAAAGCATTGACATACTAGAAAAATAATGTGAATGCCTACATTCTTTTAAGTCTACTATACATATAACTATATTTTACTAATGAAACAGAAGAGTGGTAACCTTCATTTTTCTATTTTTCAACATGTACTTGGATCAGCATAAACTTTATCGCTTTTTTTCCTCAAAGCAGTTCTGTTAACTCCCAGGTAATCTTGCATACATATATTTTTAAAATAATTTCCTTTTGGGGGAAAAAAAAGAAGCCATCTTTAACCCAGAATATTTAGCTTTTTGAGTATTGATAGTAGTACATATAAATGCAAAGTCCAACAGCCTCCTGCCCTCAAACCTTCAAACTCCACAAAACCCAAGGAGAATAGTAAACCTAAATTTAGGAATAAACAAATGTAAAAGCTAGCCAGGCTGCCATCCATCTATTCATTTGCTCATCTGTCTATCTCTAGTTTGTTAATTTCACCTCTGATAACTTTCCCCTTTAGCTCCTTTGTTTATCCCTCAGTGAGCTCACATATACAGGGAGAGGAGCCTGAGGAATTTGGGCAGGGCAGTGATCTTAGTTTCTCAGCCTGATCATTAGGTGCATAGGATCTGTGAGTTGCAAGTCACAGTTTAGAAAATATTTCAAGTGGTTGCCAGGTGCGGTGACTCATGCCTATAATCCCAGCACTTTGGGAGGCCGAGGCAGACGGATCACTTGAGGCCAGGAGTTCGAGACCAACCTGGCTGACATGGTGAAACCCCATCTCTACTAAAAATACAAAAAACAAAAAAATTAGCCGAGTGTGGTGGTGGGTGCCTGTAGTCCCAGCTACTTGGGAGGCTGAGGTGGAAGAATCACTTGAACCTGGGAGGTGGAGGTTGCAGTGAGCTGAGACCACACCACTGCACTCCAGCCTGGGTGACAGAGTGAGATTCCCTCAAAAAAAAAAAAAAAAAAAAAAAAAAGCCCGGCGCGGTGGCTCACACCTGTAATCCCAGCACTTTGGGAGGCCGAGACGGGCGGATCACGAGGTCAGGAGATCGAGACTGTCCTGGCTAATACGGTGAAACCTCTTCTCTACTAATAATACAAAAATTAGCCGGGCCTGGTGGCGGGCGCCTGTAGTCCCAGCTACACAGGAGGCTGAGACAGGAGAATGGCGTGAACCCGGGAGGCAGAGCTTGTAGTGAGTGGAGATCACGCCACTGCACTCCAGCCTGGGCGACAGAGAGAGACTCCGTCTCAAAAAAAAGAAAAGAAAGGAAGAAATTTCAAGTGGTGATTCCCCACCCCCAAAAGCAATTCAATTTGATTTCAATGGATAGCTGTATTGGCCATTTTTAAAAAATTTATTTTGTATTCTCCCATGGAGGAAAAAGAAGTTGGAGGACAGAGAGAGAATATATTGTTTTCATTGTTTTGTTCAAATGGCAACATTCAAATTTAGACCTTTTATTTAAATCCTTGGATTTTACTTACAGCTCAGTATAAATATTGTCATAAATTAATCGCTGTCACAGTTTGGTCGATGACCACAGAAATGGTAGTTATGGATTGATTTCCAGAAAGCAAAAATAATTTTTTTAAGGAATAAAATAATTAGATGCAGCAGTATGACAGAGAGAGGCATCCGTTTATATGTCTGCCCCTATGTAAGCTATGTTAAATCCTAAAGAGAATAAGCAAATCTTTGATTGTTTATTTTAGAAGTCACCTTTAAAAAGTAAGCTTCAGATGACTGATGTATTTCACATGTTGGTTGGAGATCTGTTACCCTTGCATGTCAACTAAAATCCTACACGTTGTTTTCTTGGATGGCTGCTCTTCAGACAGCAGATTTGATTGTAGAGCACTTTAATGACTTTCACACCGTGTCTGCCGTGAGTGGCGTGTATGCAGAGACCCTACTAAGGTCTCTGGGTTTGGGACAAAGGACCACATCCGATAGATAAATGAACTCTGGAGTTTGACGGTTCCATGGCCAACTGAACAGACTATAGGATATCTTGCTCTTTCTCCTTTCCTAGCAATTATTCACTTAGATTTCAGGATGTTGCTCTATTCTCTAAGAAAGTCTGTAGGAAGAGGAATTCTCTCTTTTACTCCCTCCCTCACTCATCTCCATTCTTCTACCCAACTTTCCCAACTGGTGACAGACTAGGGGACCTTGTTTCTTTTTTCACTTTCTTTCTCTTGTTAAGCGTTGACATACTTCTTTGCCTAGAGTAACTCAGTTAAGCCAGCCACCCAGGAGGTAGGCAGGTCACACAAGCCGAATTAACCATGACAGTTCTCAAAGCAATATAAAGCTTTTCCCAGGAATTATCCTTTGGGCTTTTTTTTTATGCTAAGATATGCAATCTCATGCGACTTATCTTGAAATGGAATACAAAGCAGTTCCACACACTCAATACATTTTTTTGTTTGAAGTAACAGAAATTTTAAATAAAAGTTACCTGTAGCCAGTGGCCTGGTCCCTGCTGGGACGCTTGTTTACCTGAGGGCAGAGGGAAAAAAGGCTCTTTCTGAGATTGGGAGCTCTCTGCAGATGCAGGACATTATACGCTGGCACCTCCTAGAGTCACCTTGAAAGGAGCACAAACCAGCATTGAGAAATAAAGTCATTTCCAAATCAGCATATTTGTTTTTTCATTTTAGCCAGGCAAAAGTAAAAGCAAACCAAAGCATAACTCTCTTCACAGTGTTTTAACCCTTAATACAGAGCAGATACTCTGATTAGTTATCACTGCAAATTGTTGAAAAGCATGCCCTCTGCACAGGCCACCTCAAGGCTGTGAGGGCTGTGGACCTGACAAGACTCAGAGGAGCTAGCCCTGGGGGAGGCCACACCCAGCTCAGTAGCCCCACAAGGCAGCTGGATTTCCTTTTTCCCTAGGAGCACTTACCTGCTGTACTGCCCACTTTGCCATAAAGATCTTTCCTAAAAAGAGAGTGGCCAGTGAATTATGGAGCAGGAATGTAATAAGGCAGGTAGAAATGTGCCCTGTTATCAGTCACACACATTCAAGCTCAGCCTGGGACAGCATAGTAGACGAGACTATAAGCTCTGGGATCTTCTCATTCAACCAAGATTGCTTCATACAAAAGTTGACAATGCCGGCCAGAAAGCCATTGTGGATGTTCAACCTTTTTTGAAATAGCTGAACAGACTAGACAATAAGGCATGACAGAAAACTTGGACAGGAAGATGGCTTGGAGTCTGGCTTAAGAAGGAAACATGCTATTGAAAGTAGGCAACAAACACACATTTCTAAATGTTAAATTCCTTTGAAAATAAGAATCAACTTTACCATTCATTTATTTTCCTTCTCTAAAGCCACAAAGACAAGCAGAACTCATTTTTCAGTTGCTCGTTAGTTTATCTCTCTAGTCTTCCTTTTGCACGTTGAAATTCTCAAGCATGGGAACTCTATGATCCTCTCTTGCTGTTTGATGAGTCAGGGAGAGGGCTAAGAAGATACCTCAAAGGGCCTTTCATAAAGGATTTGTAGCACTGAAAGGTGTCCTGGAACCATCATAAAATCATTCATTCCTTCATTCATTCATTCAGCAAATATTTATTGAGTACCCACAATGGGCTATGGGGTTACAATGGTGAACAAAATTGACATAGTCCCTGCTATGGCCACCATCTACCACTGTCCTGGCTTTAGCGCTGGAAATCCCACATCTGGGAACCCCCTCAAGTCCTGACAAAACTGGGACAGTTAGTCACCAATTCTTCTGTTTTTGAAAGCTAACACTCTATGAATTCCT
Source organism: Macaca thibetana thibetana (assembly GCF_024542745.1). Classification (NCBI taxonomy): domain Eukaryota; kingdom Metazoa; phylum Chordata; class Mammalia; order Primates; family Cercopithecidae; genus Macaca; species Macaca thibetana. Next base: position 135,523,879 of record NC_065598.1, read on the forward strand.
GAGAAAGAGTGAGTGGGTAAATTGTGGCTACCTGAGTCCTAGTACCAAACCTACTTCTTACCAGCTGCATGATCTGTGTCAAGACACTCTGCTCATCCCCAGTTTTCTCATTTGCAAACAGGAAAATAATATCTACCTCAAAGAATATTTTATTTTATTTTATTTTATTTATTTTTGAGATGGAGTCTCGCTCTGTCGCCCAGGCTAGAGTTCAGTGGCGTGATCTCGGCTCACTGCAAGCTCTGCCTCCCGGGTTCACGCCATTCTCCTGCCTCAGCCTCCCGAGTAGCTGGGACTACAGGTGCCTGCCACCGTGCCAGGCTAATTTTTTTTTTTTTGTATTTTTAGTAGAGAAGGGGTTTCACCATGTTAGCCAGGATGGCCTTGATCTCCTGACCTCGTGATCCACCCGCCTTGGCCTCCCAAAGTGCTGGGATTACAGGCATGAGCCACTGCGCCCAGCCCCTCAAAGAGTTATTTTAAGATGAAATGAATTTTGTCTTTTGAGTCTGTAGGAACTGACTTTGATGACAGCTTTTCATCCAGCAACAAAAGAGGGAGATGTAGCTGTGGATGTCCCATTGGCTCTGGAAATAGAAGAGGCTGCTGTCTGCTTTATTACTTTATTTTATTTTATTGTATTTTATTTTATTTTATTTTATTTTATTTTATTCTGTTTTAAGATGGAGTCTTGCTCTGTCGCCCAGGCTGGAGTGCAGTGGTGAGATCTTGGCTCGCTGCAAGCTCAGCCTCCCAGGTTCATGCCATTCTCCTGCCTCAGCCTCCAGAGTAGCTGGGACTACAGGCGCCTGCCCCCAGGCCCAGCTAATTTTTTTTTTTTGTATTTTTAGTAGAGACGTGATTTCACCATGTTAGCCAGGATGGTCTCGATCTCCTGACCTCGTAATCCACCTGCCTTGGCCTCCCAAAGTGCTGGGATTACAGACGCGAGCCACCGCGCCCGACCTCTATGCTTTATTAAATCATGATGGAACCTGCCAGAAATCTGATAATATATCTTGTTGCTAGTGTTTAGATGAGGTAGGCTCTCAGGTCCATAGTACTTTGTTAGGGGAAAAGACTGACCCCCAGAGAGATGCCCACTCTGTCTGCTGGCAGATACAAAAATGTAGGTACCTTATTCTTCAAGTGGGGACTTGGGCTAAAGATTAAATCATTACAGTGAAAGAGGGACATGTATAATCCTACATTAACTCCACTTCTGTTGGGAGTTGGTTTTCACTTTTCTTCTTTAGAGTTTTGAGATTTCTTTTTTCTTTGCCAAGCTCATTCTCCCTGTCCTACAATTTATAATCTTATTTAACATGAGCATCTATTAGGCTCCCAGCACATACCAGTCATTTTGTTAGGGACTGGGATGCTGAAAGGAAGCAGACCTGGTCCCTTTCCTCAAAGAGCTGACAGTCTAGTTGGAAACACATACTCACACGCATGCACAAACCTCTCCCTCTCGGGCTCAAATGATCCTCCCACCTTAGCCTCCAGAGTAACTGGAACCACTAACGTGCAACGTAACACCAGGCTGGTTTTTTAATTTTTGTAGAGATTGGGCCTTGCTGTGTTACACAGGCTGATCTCAAACTATAAAGCCCAAGTGATCTGCCCACCTGAGCCTCCCAAAGTATTGGGATTACAGGCTTGAGCCACCACACCCAGCTGGACACGGAGGTTTTTGGGTTTTTTTTAAGTTTTTTATTCCTTCCTTTGTTCAGCTGCCCCCACCTTTTTTTTTTTTTTTTTTTAAGTAGCTCTAGGTCTTTGTTTTTTCCTGCCTTCAAATATCTCCCCTACCCCACTTCCCCCACCTAATTTCACTTTATCTTCCATATGACAGGTGAGTACCACTCGTTTCACAGGCACCACTGATACTGGTTTTCTATGCACCACATTACAAACAAATGTGGCTTTTAAGATTGAACTTCATTAGTCCATACTAATAATGTAGGCTCTCTCATTAGCCAGTGTTAATGCTATTTTAAAAATTTGTCATGGGAGAAGACACTCAATTTCCATTCCTGATGTACAAAGAGGGGGACACGTTTCCTACCCTCTTTGAATTGTTTGTAACAGGTAACCTGTTAGCCTCTTATCAGTAAGCTAAAGAGCTAGGTTTCATTGGCAATGGAAGAGTATGATGGCATGAACCTTGTCCTTTCTTTAGATTCAAATGGGTTTCATTTCAACCTGTTTGTCTGAATTTCTCCTGTCAGTCGGCCCTGTGCTAGGCAAGGTAGGAATGACAAAGAGAGGCAGAAGGGGGAAATACTTTTTTCTTTTCTTTTCTTTTCTTTTTTTGAGACAGAATCTCACTCTGTTGCCCAGGCTGGAGTGCAGTGGCATGATCTCGGCTCACTGTGACCTCTGCTTCATGGGTTCAAGTGATTCTCCTGCCTCAGCCTCCCAAGTAGCTGGCACTACAGGTGTGCACCACCATATCTGGCTAATTTTTTTTTTGTATTTTTTTTTTTGTATTTTTTTTAGTGGAGACGAGGGTTTCACCATGTTGGTCAGGCTGGTCTCAAACTCCTGACCTCAAGTGATCCACCCACCTCAGCCTCCCAAAGTGCTAGGATTACAGGCGTGAGCCACTGCGCCCAGCTGGGGGAAATACTTTTAATACCTGGCCAGAGAAATGAATATAATGTTATTATAATCAGGAACCAGTACAACATGGTTTTTGCACCCTTCATTAAATTGACACATTTGCTGAGCACACTTACACAGTACCAAGGACTTTTCTTTGGCTTGTCATTTAATATGAAGATACGTAAGATCAAATATTGCTCTAAAGGAACTTACGGGCCACCAAATGGATCCACACCAAAAAAATATGAGTATTGTGTAATGGATGCTCTGAGAGGCACAGGCTAGGAAGCACAGTGAGGTTTTTGGGGAAGTTGGAAGGCATTAGGGAAGGTTTCATGGGAGCTGCCTGCTCAGTGGCGGAAGTAGTCATAGAAGATGTCTGCAGATCATTCAGTTGCCTTGTTACTAGAGAACCAATTATTTCCCCCCACTCCTGACATTTCTTCCACATCTTTAGAAAAGCCACACTGAATCATGATCAGCTTTTCCAGTATGCCTTTTACATTTACTGCAGTAACTATGTGTGTGAGCCAGTGTCCACCTTCACTGTTTTCTAACTCTTTGCTCACCATAATTTTATGTCAGCTACACTTCAAATATAGTGTAGAGGTTGAAGGACTTCTGGAAGTCCTTTTGTAACTTTTGGTTACACACATTTTCAAAATAGGGTTTCATCATTATATGATGGTGGTGATGTGAATCCTCTTATTATGTTTCATCTTTTTCCATATACTCCAGAAACTGGCAATGGTTAATGGCAGAAGTATGAGTACAAATTATCTTCCTGGTCATTTCTATTACATAAACATTACCACTATCATATCTGTGATGTTGTAGGTAGCATATACACATTGCCACTAATTTTTACACCATCTCTATCAATTAGGTTTTATTACCTCCATTTTAAGGATGAAGAATCCAAGGCACAGAGAAGTTATGTAACTCGCCTAGGGTCATCTAACTAGCAGAAGGCTCACCAGCACAAATCCTATGATATATAGTTAGCAAAGGCCATAGAATAAACTGTTGGTGTAATGGAAGCTGTCTCCACCAACTTAAAATTTTGCTTAACATAAATGATTTGTCTGTTTTCATCCACCTGCAGTGAGAAAACATAAATATTTTCCCATGTTTAGATTCAGTTTTTCAAATTCCTTGGTAGCAGGTAGTTTGTCCTCCTATGAGTCCACATGTTCTATTTTAGATAAAATCGTATTTTATCTTTTTAAAGAAATCCCTGGGCTGGCTACCGGATGGGATTAGGTGCATTTCATTTCTCCCGCATGTGTTGCACATTGTCCAAGATCTCCGTGATGGAGCCAGATCTTGTAACTTCACAGCCACTGCGTGCCCTTTCCTAAATCCACAATTCTGTTCCTAAATCAAGGCACTCTCTTAAATGTCATCTTTCTTTCCCAGTTTTAGCCCGGGATGATGAGTAGATGGGTAAATGGGCCTTTTAGAGTGTCTCCGCTTGAAGTAGAGAATTCATAATTGTAAACCATGGTCAAATAAAATTTCATTCTTGTTTTGCCCCTGACCTTTCATAAGTGAGTCTCAGCTCAGTCCTTTTGGCAGATCCTGAATTTTGGGTCAATGCAGAACATATTCAATTTCTCTACAGGGCCTAAAAGCAATTTTCCAAGCTGCTGTTTTTTGATTGAGCATTACTAAATTCTTTTTAATTCTTTTTTTTTCTTTTTTCTTTTTCTTTTTTTGTCTATTTCTCGAAATAGAGTCTTGCTCTGTCACACAGGCTGGAGTGCAATGGCGCGATCTCAGCTCCCTGCAATCTCCACCTCCTGGGTTCAAGTGATTCTCCTGCCTCAGCCTCCCAAGTAGCTGGGATTACAGGCATGCACCACCACGCCCGGCTAATTTTTTGTATTTTTAGTAGAGACGGGGTTTCACCATGTTGACCAGGTTGGTCTCAAACTCTTGACTTCGTGATCTGCCCGCCCGGGCCTCCCAAAGTGCTGGGATTACAGGCGTGAACCACCACACCCAGCTTACTAAATTTTTTTTTTTTTTTTTTTTTTTTTTTTTTTTTTTCTTGAGAGGGAGTCTTGCTCTGTCGCCCAGGCTGGAGTGTAGTGGCGCGATCTCGGCTGCAAGCCCCGCCTCGCCTCCCGGGTTCACGCCATTCTCCTGCCTCAGCCTCCTGAGTAGCTCGGACTACAGGCGCCCGCCACCGCGCCCGGCTAGTTTTTTGTATTTTTAGTAGAGACGGGGTTTCACCGTGTTAGCCGGCTTACTAAATTCTTTAATCATGCCTCAGGGAAGGGAAATGGAAAGGGGGTGAAATGTGCATACATTTTTCTGTTGATTCAGAAAAGGCCTGTAGTGGTAGATTCAGAAAAGTACATGCAGCTGATGATGGAGCATTGGAGACATTTCCAGTTTATTATGCTGGTGAAAGGAATGCCCTAAAAGAAGAGGGGGGAAAGTATTTTGTGGCTGAGCTTACCTTCTTCAAGTGCTCTGGATTTGTGGCAGTGTGTCATCCACTCCACTGTACACATGTGCAGCCTGAGCAGGGTTGTGGGATAGAGAAAGAGACAGGCTGTTTTCATTCCCGAGCCCATATTTAACCCTTTTCCAGTTATGGCCTCTGTCTTCATTTTTTATCTTCCACCTGTTCACAGAGGATGTGGCGTTGGGAATTTTTTATAAAATTTCAAAATGATCCTGAAATTGTGTGATGTCTGGGGTCACCTCTTGAAGCTCAGAGGAAAAACCGTCTGTCTTCCGGGGAATTCCCCAGGACTGATTTATCTTAACGAGATGTGGGTAGGTGTGTTGCTCATATCTGACCCTGTTCACTCCTCTGGGATGAACACTGAATAAGTATGACAGAGAATAATTAAGAAGGAGTCTCTAATGTTCCCTTTGGAGTTCAAAAACAAGGACATTCTTCTACTCTTGTGACTTGGACTGTCCCATCTATTGACTAACACTTTTCTGTGTTTCACATACAAGGAGATAAGAATCCAAACCTTTGGGCTCTGAGAGGATTGCTTGAGCCCAGGAATTTGAGACTAGCCTTGGCAACATAGTGAGACCCTGTCTCTCAATATAAATACAAAAGAATTGTACCAAACTTGCAATTACTTGTATGTCATTCATTTAACAAATATTGAATGGCTACTATGTACTAGGCATGTTCCTAGGGGTTGAGAATGCAATAGTGAACAAAACAGTTAAAAATACTGCTCCTTGTAGAGCTTGCATTGTGGTTGGGGAGAAACAGGCAATAAATATTAGCTAAAATAAATTTGTGAAATGCATGTGGATCCTCCCTCATACTGGCCTGAGGGTACAAAGATATACCGAATATGTAGTAACTTAGAATAATTCTGGAACTTGCCTTCACTACCTAGGCTGATGAAACTCCTAGGTTCCCCTCCCCAACTGGGTACTTTTGGTTCCCTAACAGACCACCAGTATTAACTTTTAAACTTCTTGGCACAGTCTCTTGCTGCGAACATAATGAGTTAGTTACATGGGTGAGTGCCTTACCACTTGGGAAAGCTGTGTTACTGTCACCACCACTGTGACTCTTGCTTCCTGTGGGACCATCTTTTTTGCCTGCACTCAAGGCTGTTTATTCACCCCAGTGCGGGGCTTCCCTTCCCTCTTCCTATTTTCTCATGGCAGCTTCTGACTTTTTCCAGATTTCTACTTTTCCTTGCACACCAGATTCAGTCTTCATCTGTCTGTGATATACTATGGCTAGTGTTTCAAATCATGCTCTTTATTACTACAGGTAGATATCAGGTAACTTTTGTTGGTTCTTTTAAAAGTATTCACTATATTTTCTAATAATAAAAAATAATATATATTCACTTAGTAGAACTTGGAGAATACAGAAAAATGGAAAACAATCAGCAATAATATTAACACCCAGAGATACCTAACTGGCACCAGGGCCATTTCCAGGGCACGCAACCTATGCAATCTCTCAGAGCTCAGTACCTAGATGGACCCTGCGCTTGGTTTAATGCTCTGCTACTGCCATCATTACATTCTTAATAACCTTTGAACAAAGATCCACACATTTCCATTTTTCACTGTGCCCTGTGAAGGATGTAGCTAGTCCTGCCTACTTTTAGCATTACCGTTGTATTCCTTCTGGTCTTCATGTGTTGATTTTTAAAACAATTGTGATTATAGGGTTTGTATATTTTCTAATCCTGTTTCTTTCCCTGAATATCACAAAATGTGAATGTTCCTATTTCATTAGATATTATTTGAAAGTATTTTTAGTTGATGAGTGATATCCGATCACTTATTTAATCATTTTTCTGTCGTTGAACTTTTAGGTCGTTAGTTGATTCTTGAGATCTGGTTTTAGAGCTCAGTGCCAGGAGCATCATGTGTGCTAAATAAATGTTAGCTATTATTATGTCTCCATGATTCCTCAGGCATTTCTGAAAATTGGTGTTCATGGTCTCTCAGGGGTGAAATTCAGTCATCTGTTCTCTAGGTTTGCTGTGCTTTCTGATGTCATCCAAAATCGGGACCATTGGGTTTCCTGTGCTGGGATAATGATGGCCTTATTTCATCAACCTGGGTGATGAGATGCTGTGCTAATTTGGAGCCTGGAGTTTCACATCTCAGAGCTTAGATCCTGATTTTCAGTTGTTGTTCCTGACCTCACCTCTGAACCCCCAACACAGTTCTTGTGGGGCCTTTGGAATTCAAATAATTTCTAGCTCTGGGAAGTGCCTTGGAAAAAATTGTGAATCCCTCACCTTGCAAATGAAGACTCTAGCCCCGAAGATAAAGGCTGTATCTATACTATAGGAACAGAGACGGGATCTGAGGCTAGTTCTCTGGTATTTTTACTTCATCATTATTTAACAATGCTCATTCCTTAAGATTGGTGGGGGGTATACTACCTTTCTCAAATTAACCTAAGAACTTCTTGAAAGTGGTAGATCAGTAAGTACCCAGCAAATGATGGTCATTTGGAGGTTTCTCTATGCTCTCGTTCTTTTTCCCTGATAATGATGAATCTAGGGATGGGGCAGGGACAGGGCAGGAGTGGCTGTTAAATTCGTTCCTCTTGTATCTGCTTGCTGTATCCCCTGTGAAGGACAGTGCCCCTACAATTCTTGACAGAGTCTTGCACAAGGGAAGAGAGTTCGTTGTTTACTGGGCATTAAGATGCTCAGAATTTTTCTAATTCTAAAACAGGTTTAGCTGCTCAACATAGCAAAAGGGTAGGAAAAAAGGATTGTTCTTGGCTCTAGTATTAGGACCACGAGTACCTTTTTCTTTCTGCTTTTTGGAATTTCAGGCTTTTATAATGATCTTTTTTATCTTTATAGAGGAAGATATGTCTTAAGGAAGAAAAAAAAGTGTATTTGAGTGCTTTCGTTTTCTTTTCCCGGCAGGAATGGTAATGATGGTTAGGCAAATTGCTTCCTTAACCTATAGGTCCTAGTCAGCCTCCCTGACATCCATAGTTCAGGAACAAAGAGGAAGGACTATTACATTAAAGCAGTTGTCTTAGGGAATATTGTATCTTCTCCAAAACCTTCTTTGGCCCCCAAACCATTTTGTTGCAGTAGTTCAGCCAGATGCTGGAAAAGTGCAATTTATTTTCTCCAAATATTTGAGTCTGTGGAACTGCAGCTTTTCCCTTTGTGCCCATAGCCATGTGAGGGACTTGTAGTCCCCATGGCAGTGGGAGTTGTAATGCTGCTAAGAGATTCTATGGGAAACTGAGATTCAGGGGAGGCGATTATCCAGGCCGTGCTCAGAAGGGTTTGCTGACTTTGACCCAAGCCTGACTACCCGGTGTGAATGAGGCAGTGGAATGAGGGTGAGGGAATTGCCGTGATCCAGGCAAAGCATGACATCAGGGAAGGATGGACAGCTTTGGGATGGCAGGCTGCCAACCTATAGACAAGGCCTAGGCACTCGGCTGGAGATTGAGGGCAGGTATCTCTCCCTGCAGGAGACTTTTGGAGCCCTGCCTTGTTCTCCAGGCTTCCAGACTAAGGCACTGAGCAGGACAAGAGCGAGACTAAGAGCCAGGGAATCAGAATAGAGATCCAGCTACAGGACCAATGGCATGAATTTTTAGTCTATGGTTGACAGTAAGGAGAAGTCCAGTTCCTAGCATTAGGGCATAGGGTTAGCAGGGCTGGCAGCAATGACCGACCTGATACCAAGTCCCCCAAATATTTAATAGGGTGCATTAAATGCCACCATGTCCTGGGGCTGCAGCACTGATCCTAAACTCAGAGCTGGGGTGAGTCTGCATGTGGGGACAGTGGTTTGCTGAGCGGGTTATTGGGGCAGAAAACAAAGCAGGTTATTCCTTGCCTTTTGGAGGCAAAAGGGAGACCTCGACTCTATGACAGAAATTCACGCAGGTCTTGAGAAGAGTAAATAGTTCTATTTAAGAAAATAATTTATCTTTTCATCAGTCGTTTTACATATTTACATACAAATGTATAGTTACCGTTTATACCCAATAATTAAATTCTCTCTTTAGAACCTAAGCTCCTTTCTTTGCATAGTGCATATTCTTCTCAGGGTTAGTATGCTAGGCTACGTGGCCACCTAGAATTAAATACTCTTTTATTGCAGCCTATGGAATAATAAGTTTTGCCTAATATTAAAGGTTTTTTCTGACTCCTTCAAAAGCCTCTCAATTCACAAATTCAAGGTAAACCTGTTTTCTTTGGCATAAAGCTTTACTCTTTGTTGGGCTTTAATAGACCAATGTGGCCCTGAACTGCAGACTCTAAGTTTCCTTTATCTTTCTTATTGGCTGGGCTTGTTGTCATGGGGGCAGATGTGGATGCGGGGAGCAGAAGGAAGAGAGAGGAGGAGGGAAAGGAAGAAGTACTATGGTTCCAATTTTTTAAAAAAAGGTTATGTGCAATGAAAGAGGTTCCCCCCCACCCCGCTCAGTTTATCCAGCCTATATCAGGGCAATAGTCCTGGTGAGCAGTATAAGGCAGTTATATGTGTGATCCTGGGATCTGATGTTTAACCCATCCACACCTGAATGGAAGATGGTAAGGATAGGTGGGCTCTGGGGGTTCGTATGTAGTCAGTAGCTGCCTCCACTCAGTCGTCATGTAATATGGCACAAAAAGAGCTTAGGCGTCTTCTGGAAAAAGGAATCTTTTATGAAAATATGTTTATACAAGGCAAGCAATACAAACAAAACGAAACAAAGCAACAGGAAGTTTGAGATTTCAATGACAACTTCTTGTAACAGGAAACATTTAAGTGTTAGAGTCAGGAGACTGGGCGCTGTCATGGTCATCCTAGTGCTGTCTTTTTCATGCTGTGCAACTTAGGGCAGGCCCAATAACTGTTCTGGGTCTCAGGTTTTGTAGAATACTGTGTGATAACTGGCTCACTGAGAGGCTGATGTGATGACATGAGAAAAAGCCTAACACAGCACCTGGCACATGGTAGGCACTCAGCAGTTGTTTTCCCCCTCTTTTGTAACGTGGGCATGCATTGAAGCTTCAGCCCTCAGACAGTTCCCATTCTTCACAGGGCTGTTGCAGGACCAGGTGGGATCTGATTTTAGCAAATGCATGTGCAGAGCCAGGTAGACAAAAGCCCCCTTTTCAGCTTCTGCTTCAAGATGACCACGCTCCATATGGCTTCACCTGCTGCGCAGTGTCATAATTGCAATCAGAATGGATCTCATTAGGGTTACAATAGGCCAGGAAAATGAAGAGTGGTTACCATAGCCCACTGCCCGGGCCTTCCAGCCGGGCAGTCCAAAAAGAAGCAGAGTCGAAAACGTTTTCTGTAATTACAGCGCCCCACGGGACACCCCAAGGATGTCGGGAGCTTAATAAATAGCCATTGAGAATTTTTCTTTCCGTCTGCCAAGTGTTTATTACAAATAAGTGGAGGTCCGATTTAATGGCAGTGTACATGCCCCCACCCCCACCTCCCTGAAACACACACACACACGCACACATGTACACACACACACACACACACACACTTGGTGTAAAGGGGCCAGTGTGGAATGGAGTAGGGCGCAGTAGCTGCATGCTTCCTGCATGGATGCACAAACAGTTCTTAGCGAGTGCTATTAGGTCTTTGCTAAATGATTAAAAAATAAACTCAACTACACTCTGTATGTGAATAGATTACAAATGGATGCTTTCTCAGTTTGGCGGTAGGTGGAACAGGAGCAGGTATAATACTTTACTCCAGGGAAATGTTCTAATGGTCAAATCATTTGGAGAGGACAAAACAGATGTGGATCACTTTACTATTCACTGACCAGTGGTTTGGCCCCGGTGTCATCTGCCTTCATGTCAGTCCCGTTCGTTTTCTGAGCAATGTATCTGCAATCTCAGTGATGTAAGTAAAAGTGATGACTTTTGATTAGGGCCTGTGGATTTTTCCTGAACAGGAGCTAAAGAGAAGGAATCTAGTAAATGATTTAACCAGGCCCAGCGTTTTTGGGAAAAGCAACGTCTAACAGTCAAAGCGATAGCACAAACATGATTTAAACAAGAGTTAATAATGTGCATATTTAGAGGAAAGAGTCTGTTTCTATAGCCTGTTTACCCATGTATCCATGTGTGTATTGATTTTTCGATCTATTGAAATAAGTTAATTATATGTTTGAACTGTGTCTGTTTAAAATTTTGCCTTGTGTAACGGGTGTCCCTTACCGGGATTAGGTAGAAAATGTCGTTCGCTCACTGTGAACTTTCTGAACTTTTTATTGGAGGATGAAATATTGTGCTGCTGTGCTCAGCTCTTGTTCAGGTTCCATTTGGGGTATTAATTGCTGCTTCAACATTAGAAACCCTTATGGTAACTCTCTCTGCTTTGCTTTACTTTTCAGAGAAAAGGCTTTAATTTGCTTGCTCAGCCTTTTCCTTTTATTCTAAACACCGCCTGTGCCTGCTGCGTCCTCCTCTTGTGTTTCATTTTTGTTCCCAGAAGAGATGGCTTTGTATTTCTCTATGGGTAGTGAGTATCCTGGATGGGCCCATTTACATGCAGAGCTCTGGAATTCTGTGATGTGGAGGCAGGTCCCTCAGGTCTTTTTTTAATTGAAGGCCACTAAGATGAACAACTCTATTTGTCTCTGTGCACAAAGGAAGGTTGGGAGATGAAGGTGGTACCTCAGAAAGAGTCGAATTCTGAGACAAGAGAGAACGAAGGATCCCAGAGCCATTTCGATGCCTTGGTAAAGAGTCGTCTGTAGAGATGGCATAAACCACGGGGAGGTACAGGGAGGTAGACACCCTTCGCCCAGCTATGTGGCGTCAGTTTCTCCTTGGCATGTGGAGCTATCCACCTGAAGAGGCTTTAGAGAGGCTATGGTCACTTCTGGGCCAAACATTCTAAAGGATGTCATTCTGAGAAGGAAAAAGCCTGCTTCCACATGGAGCAAGAATTGAGAGAACTCTGACTAACAGGAACAGAATCAGAGTCTGTAATGGTGGTTGTGATGGGAATGATGGGAATGGCAGCAATGTTTGCAGCACTGTTATAAGGTAGATCATTGGTGGTCTTAAGCCTGAGCTAAAAGCAGTTATATATTGCAGAGGGAAGAATTTAAAAAGGAAAGATGGTGCAGTAGACGAGTAGGTCTGGGGCCATGATGGGAGCCCACTTTTAACAAAATTTTATTAGGCACCATTGTGAGCCAAGCATTGTGTTAGGTTCTGTTCCATCAAATCTTGAGGCACATTATGTCTGGTTCATTTCAGAAACGCTAAGATTAATCAGTTGATTTAGATAGGAACAGCTGAATCCATCCCTTATAAATAATCAATTACCCCAATAATCAATTACCTAATGATTTGAACAACCAGAAATAGTCTTTGCCCAGGAGTGGGCTAACTCATTCCTTTGAAAGTCAATTTCTGGTTAAGCATGGTGGCTCATGCCTGTAATCCCAAAGCCTCTGGAGGCTGACAGGGGAGGATCCCTTGAGGCCAGGAGCTCAAGACCAACCTAGGCAACATAGCGTGACCCCATCTCTACCAAAAATTAAAAAAAAATAGCCAGATGTGGTGGTGCACACCTGTGGTTCCAGCTACTCAGAAGGGTGAAGCAGGAAGACGGTTTGGGCTCAGGAGTTCGAGGCTGCAGTGAGCTGTGATTGTGCCACTGCACTGCAGCCTGGGTGACAGAGCGAGACCTCGCCTCTAAAACAAAATCATAATAAAAGAGAAGAAAAGCCAATTTCTGCTAGTACAAGATACTGCTCTGGCATGTGTGACCCTGTACTGACAGTAAGGACACTTTAAAAAGGCATAGCCACATAGAATGAATGATACTTCCTTAATATTTTACACTCAATATTCAAAGTTCCTTCATTGTGTATTCTTTTTCACAGTTGATTTGTTCAGATCCAAGCAAGATGTACACATTGCAATTGGTTGGCATGTCTCTTAAGCCGCCGTTATAACAGCATCCCCAACTTCACTTTTTTTTGAGACAGGGTCTTGTTCTGTCACCCAGGCTGGAGTGCAGTAGCGAGATCACAGCTCACTGCAGCCTCAGCCTCCCAGACTGAGGCAATCCTCCCACTTCAGCCTTCTGAGTAGCTGGGACTGCAAGTGCACATCACCGTGGCCGGCTAATTTAAAAGTTCTTTTTAGAGATGAGACCTCCCTGTGTTGCCCAGGCTGCTCTGGAATGTCTGGGCTCAAGCAATCCTCCTGCCTTGGCCTTCCAAAGTATTGGATTACAGGTGTGAGCCACTGAGCCAGGCTGTCCATTTGTAAATGTCATTTATTTGGTGAAGAAACCAGTTTGTTTGTTGTTTAGAGTTTCCCATATACTGAATTTGGCTGAATACATCCTCTCGGTATTGTTTAACTGATTCCTCTATATTCCATATTTTTCGTAATTAGTTAGATACAGAGGCTTGATTAAAGTTCTTTTATTAATATTATTTGGCAAAACAATTTTATAGTGGATATGTGTACTTCCATAGTTATTAGGAGGCACATATTGTCTGGTTGTCCAACGTTTAATGATGTTAAAATTAGTCACTGGGTTTAGGTGCTGGCAGCTTGATCCATCAGTTATAAATTTCCCCATCAACATTTCAACTAATGGTTTGATAATTGGTGATGATCATTTCCTAGATCCATTATTTCATAAGGGCTGTAAAATGGTGATTTTCTGAGTCTATCATCCCTTCTGCCTTTATTAGCAGTAATATTTTTCATAAAGAGGGACTTTTCCTCATCAACTATTTGGTTACCTTGAAGGAAAGTTCATATTGGAAAGGCTTGATAAATGCTTGAGTCTTTCCCTTTATTTAACAATTTTCAAAATAATGAGAAGGTACCCTAATGAATTCCAGTGTTCAGAATGAGATTTTTAAAGTATTATTATGAATTCATGAATTCATCAATAATTGCTGTCTTTCAATTTATTGAAGTCATTGTGTTTTTTTTTTTTTTTTTTTTTTGATGCTCAAATTGTGTCATTTTTGGCCAGTGGGAGCCCCTTAAAGTTGATTTTTGGTTCCTTTTGACAGATCTCATTAAAGTTTGGTGGCTTCCTTGCTCACTGGCAAAACAAGATGTTACAGATTCATCGTGAATATTTTTTGCTTTAACCTAGGATCAGTCTTTTCTCCCAAAAGATTTGGCTCCTTTTGGGAGGAAATGCTATATAGAAAGCACTATCTGATGTCAGGGATGCTCGTTCCTACCGGGCTATCATTGTTTCTAGGCCTTTGCAGCAAATAGAACTAGAGATGACATGTTTTTTAGAAAGAGAAAAATGAATCATGAGTTCACACTGATGTTTACAATTCAAATGAAAGATTACAGGATTTTCAGTTAATTCATTTGAATTTGGGTTCGTATCTCTGTTATTTTCTTTATGGTATTATACGTGTGAGTGTGAGCATGTAGGTGTGTATATGTATATATGTACGTCTCAAAATACTAATACAAATATTACTTTTGTGACTAATGAATATAATTTTATTCATATTTATCCTATTTGGAAATCTGCAGTGGGAGTCCGGGTGTGCGGGGACACGGCCCAGCAGCACCAGCGAGTCCTTCTTGGCGGCCAGATGCAGGGAAAGGTGGGGGCGGGCAGAGTCAGCTGCACCTACAGCGGGTCTCCCCGTGCACATTTGTGCGCCGCCCACTCCAGGCTCCCGCCCTGCCAGAGGCTCCCGCTTCCGCCTGAATTTCTTTCTTTTTAAAAGCTGAATAATACTCCATTATATGCAAATACCACATTTTGCTTTTCTGTTTATCTGTTGATGGATACTTGGTTTGCTTCTATGTTTTGGTTATTGTGACTAATGTTGCCATGAACACGGGTGTACAAATATGTGAGACCTTGTTTTCAACTCTTTTGGGCATATACCCAGAACTGGAATTGCTGGATCATATAGTAATTCTGTTTTTAATTTTCTGAGAAACCACTGTACTGTTTTCCACAGCGCTGTCCTGCTGTATCATTTTATGTTTCCACCAGCAGTACACTATGTTCCAATTTCTCTACATCTTTCCAAACACTTGTTTTCTTTCTTTCTTTCTTTCTTTCTTTCTTTTCTTTCTTTCTTTCTTTCTTTCTTTCTTTCTTTTCTTTCTTTTTTCTTTTCTTTCTTTCTTTCTTCCTTTCTTTCTCTCTCTCTCTCTCTCTCTTCCTTCCTTCCTTCCTTCCTTCCTTCCTTTGTTCTTTAAGTTCTGGAATACATGTGCTGCACGTGAAGGTTTGTTGCATAGATGTACATGTGCCATGGTGGTTTGCTGCACCTATGAACCCATCATGCAGGTTTTCAGTGTGAAAAATGTATGCTCTGCATACATTAGGTATTTGTCCTAATGCTCTCCCTCCCCTTTCCCCTCACCCCTGACAGGCCCCGGTGTGTGATGTTCCCCTCCCTGTGTCCATGTGTTCTCATTGTTCAGCTCCCACTTATGAGTGAGAACATGCAGTGTTTAGTTTTCCGTTCCTGTGTTAGTTTGCTGAGGATGATGGTATCCAGCTTCATCTATGTCCCTGCAAAGGACATGAACTCATTCCCTTTCATAGCTGCATAGTATTCCATGGTATATATGCGCCAAATTTTCTTAATCCAGTCTATCATTGATGGGCATTTGGATTGGTTCCAGGTCCTTGCTATTGTAAATAGTACTGCAATAAGCATATGTTTGCATGTGTCTTTATAGTAGAATGATTTGGTTATATACCCTGTAATGGGATTGCTGTGTATAATGGTATTTCTGGTTCTAGATCCTTGAGCAATAGCCACACTATCTCCCACAATAGTTGAACTGATTTACACTCCCACCAACAGTGTAAAAGCATTCCTGTTTCTCCACATCCTCACCAGCATCTGTTGTTTCCTGACTTTTTAATGATTGGAACTCTAACTGGTGTGAGATGGTATCTCATTGTGGTTTTGATTTGCATTTCTCTAATGACCAGTGATGATGAGCTTTTTTTTCATATGCTTCTTGACTGCATAAATGTCTTCTTTTGAGAAATGTCTGTTCATATCTTTTGCCCACTTTTTGATGTTTTTTTTTCCTTGTAAATTTATTTAAGTTTCTTGTAGATTCTGGATATTAGACCTTTGTCAGATGGATAGATTACAAAAATTTTCTCCCATTCTGTAGGTTGCCCATTCACTCTGATGATAGTTTCTTTTGCTGTGCAGAAGCTCTTTAGTTTTTTAGTAATGTCTTAATATCCAGTGGAACATAACTCTTATTTTTTAAAGTTGACTTAGCTATTTGTGGACCTTTATTTTTCCATATAAATTTTAGAGCCCAAGTTCCTCAAAGAATCTGACTAGAATTTCTATTGAGATTTCATTGAGTTTATATGTCAATTTGGGGAGAATTGGTGTTTCATAATATTGAGTCCCATCCAAGATGCTGGAATGCCTTCTTTATTATTCAGATTATTTTTTAGGCTATTATTAGAGTTTATTATTTTGCCATAGAGGTCTTTTGAGCATGTGTGTATGCACATGCACACACACACACATATAAATATATGTACAAAATACATTTATGTACACATATCTGTGTATATATACATATATAATTGTGTGTGTGTGTTTCTGTGTGTATCTCTCTCTCTCTCTCTCACTCCTCCTTCCTGTTAAAAAATATATCGTTCTTTCCTGAGGCCTGTTCATCTTACTATATTTCAAATAACCTGGTTCTGCTTTTAAATTAATCTTCATTTTTTTTCATTTCTTTAAATTTCTTCCTTTACCTGCATAATTTTCTTTCTCTTACTTTTCTTTGCATTGCTCTGTTGACTTTTTTCCAACTTCCTGACTGCTTAGCTCATTTTAAAAACCTTGTTTTCTGATACATGTATTTAAAGCTATAAATTTTTGTCTGTGTTCCACACAAATTTTTGACATATTGATATTTAAATTTCCCTTGAGTTTACAAAATTTTATAATTTTTAAATGATTTACCTTTTAGCCCAGTGGTTTTATAGTAATATGTTATTTACCTTCCGAATATATGAGAGTATGTTTTCTTTCTCATATATCTCAAATTCATTTTCTAATTTATTTGAGATATTCTTAGTGAGCTGCATGATTTTATCTTTCTGGAACTAGCAAGTTGCACTTCTTGAATAGGCAGACCATAAGAGAAGGCTGGATTAAGGTATAGTGATCTTATGTTGCTTGGTCAGGTAACCTGAGCTGAAAAGATTTAGCACTTAAAAGGTAAGATCTTGATTAGTTAGAGGTAAACCTGAATTGAATTCCTGTGTCTTTACCACGTGATGTCGCCAAGGAAGAATAGTGGTAATCCCTCATATGTACCCTTTACCTCACTGTTGACAAAAACCCTCTTCATAACTTCCGTTTACTTTGATCTTCACAACAGCCTGGTGAGGTAGAGAGAAAAGTCATTTAACCTCTGTGACTTCATCTGTCAGACAGCATTACAAATACTTCCAGACCACTGTGGATGGTTGTGAGGATTAATTAATTAGAGCCAATAATCCGTTCTCTCACTTCCTCAGGGGGTTATGGCCCTGTAGTGAGATAATGCATATGAAAATACAAAGGCACACAGCTATCTGAGCAGTTGTTTCAGTAGTCGGTAGTCAGTAGTCGAAACAGTCTCTTGTTTCCACTCTAGGTTCCTCCTTGTGTAGGGAACATTTAGGAGAGGCTGGAAAAAGATACCATGAGTGAACACTTGGCCTATGGCAAGCGCCTGATATATGGTCATTGATTGGTTATATACCAAGGGACTTAACTGGCATGAGGGCAGTCTTCATTGATGTGTGACCTATGACCTGTGCAGTTGCACAGGGTCTCCACTCTAAGAAGGGCCCCAAACTTAGTTTAATTCTCTACTGTTGCAATCTTGAAATTCATGAAAATTTTATTTTTGATCTTGTGTTCTATAAGTGAAGTGTAATGAAACAATGAAGCATGTGCATGAACAGTGGAGATATAGCAGGTGGTAGTGTGCACACTTGAAGGCTTAGGTTCATAGGCATGGAAGGACAAACAGGCATCGAGCAATTGGTCTGACATGCACAAACAGGCCTTTGGTACAGTCTGGGGTACATGTGGCCCTAAGGTAGCCAAGCTGGGACCTGGACCCAGAAGGGTGCTGTCAATGGTGGTGGCAGCAATAGCAGAAGCAGCAGGTCTGGTAGCAGCAGGAACTGTAGCCGCAGGAGAGAACAAGGATTCCTTGTGGTGGAGGCACTGAGACTGGTGATAGGAGATGGACTTGCCTGTCTCTTAAGCCAGACTCTATGGAATCTACCCAAATATTAACTCTCCATTCTGAGTACAGGGACAAGAACAACTTGCATTCAGGCATTAAACTGTCTCAGTAAGCTATGACCAAAAAAAGAGTGTACACATGGAGATTGTAATAATGTATACTAAGGAATTATTAGAATTATTCAGAGTTTATAATCTCAGGTTGTGTAAATGGCTGCAACATTGCAAAGCAAATAGGCTTATAAATACAAGTTAAATTTAAAGATCATCCATGGAACAAGAAAAAGATGCCCACTTATGCCACTTTTATTCAAATAATACTGCAAGTCCTGGCCAAAACAATTAGGCAAGGGAAAGAAATAGAGGACATCCAAATTGGCAAGGAGAAAATTAAATTAGCCTGGTTCATAGACAACACGATCTTATACTTGGAAAACACTAAAACCTCCACCATAAAACTGTTAGAACTGGTAAATGAATTCAGTAAAGTTGCAGGATACAAATTCAACACACAGAAACTAGTAGCATTTATATAGGCCAACAGTGCGCAATCTGAAAGGGGAATCAAGAAGTCAATCCCATTTACAATAGCTACAAAGAATATAAAATAACTAGGATTCAACTTAACTAAAGAAGTGAAAAAACTCTACAAGGAAGTCTATAAAACACTGATAAAAGAAATTGAAGAGGACCCAAACAAATAGAAAGACATTCCATGCCCATGGAGCAAAAGAATTAATACCTTTAAAATGACCATACTGCCCAAAGTAATGTACAGATCCAATGTGATCTCTATCAAAATACCAATTACATTCTTCACTGAAATAGAAAAAAATCTTAAAATTTATATGGAACCACAAAAGACCTCAAATAACCAAAGCAATCCCGAGCAAAAAGAGCAAAGTTGGAGTCATCACACTACATGACTTTGAAATATACTACAAAGCTGTAGTGACTAAATAAGCATGGTACTGGCATAAAAACAAATGCATAAACTTATGGAACAGAATAGTGAACCTAGATATAAATCTAAACATTTACAACCAACCCATTTTCGACAAAGGCACCAAGAACATACAATGGGGGAAAGGAGCATCTTTAAATGGATGGTGCTGGAACACTATATAACCATATGCAGAATAAAAGGGACCCCACCTCTCACCATATACAAAAATCAAATCAAAGTGGATTAAAGACTTAAATCTAAATTGCAAACTATGAAACTACTGGAAGAAAACATTGGGGAAATGCTCTAGGATATTGCTCTAGGCAAATATTTTTTTGTGTAAGACCTCAAAAGTCCAGGCAACAAAAGCAAAAGTAGATAAATGGGATCACATCAAGCCAAAAACTTTCTGCACAGCGAAGAAAACAATCAATACAGTGAAGAGACAACCCACAGAAAGGGAGAAAATGTTTGCAAATTATCCATCTGGCAAGGGATTAATAACTAAAATACATAAAGAGATCATACAACTCAATAACCAAAAAACAAATAATCTGATTAAACAATTGGCAAAAGATATGAATATAAGACATACAAATGGCCAACATGTGTATGAAAAAATGCTCAACATCACTAATCATCAGAGAAATGCAAATCAAAAGTACGATAAGATATAATTTCACCCCAGTTAAAATGGGTTTTATCAAAAAGTCAGGGAATAATGAATACTGGAGAGGATATGGAGAAAGGAGAGTTCTCAGACACTGTTAGTGAGAGTGTAAAGTAATACAACCACTATGGAGAACAGTATAGCGGTTCCTCAAAAAACTGAAAATAGAACTACCATATGATCTAGCAATTCCGCTACTGGATATTTATCCGAAAGAAAGGAAATCAATATATCAAAGAGACATCTGTACTCCTGTATTTATTGCAGCATTAGTCACAATAGCCGATATATGGAATCAACCTAAGTTCCCATCAGTGGATGAATAGATAAAGACGATGTGATACACACACATGCACACACACACACACATATATATGTATGTATATATATACATGTGTATATATACACACACACAGTGGAATACTATTCATCCATAAAAAGGAGGAAATCCTGTCATCCATGCTACTGCATGGATGAAACTGGAGGCCATTATGTTAAGTGAAATAAGCTAAGCACAGAAAGATAAATATTACATGTTCTGACTCATATGTGGGAGCTAAAAAAGTGAATCTCATGAAGATAGAGATTAAATTCATGGATACCAAAAGCTCAGAAGGGTAGTGGGGTGGGGAGGATGAAGAGAGGTTGATTAATGGGTACAAACACACAGATGAAAGCATAAGACTCAGTGTTCAATAGATCAGTAGGGTCACTATAATTTACTATAATCCATTGTACATTTCAAAATTGCTAGGAGAGAATAATTTGAATATTTCCAGTATGAAGAAAAAGCAAATATTTAAGGTGATAGATATCCCAGTTGCAGTGATTTGATCTTTACAAATTATATGAATGTATTGAATTATCACATACACTTTCCAAAAATTCTATTCAACAGAAAAGAACAGTGTTTTTATGTGAACTTTGAAGGAACCAATTACTAATGAGGAAGACAATTTTAAAATTAATTTTCCTTGTAATTTAATATACAGTAATAAGATGTATAAAAAGGTGTTTTGAATTATATGCAAATCATGATACCAGTTTTGGTTTATTATAAGACCACCATCAAAAATTATAGGAAATGTCAGAGGAAACATTAAAATGGTATTGTATAAATGTACATTTAAAATTAAATTCTGACTTACATATAACTGAGCTGTATGAAGAATTAAACCTTTTGATAAAAAATGTTCCATGAGAATCATCAACTCTAGATGTTTTGAAATTTATACATTTATCACAGTGTTTACACAGGATATAAAATCCTCTTATCAACTCCATTAACAGTGGTATAAGCAGGAAGGTCCTTCTCTAAATTTGAAATTATCAATAATTATTTGTCATCATGCATTGCCAAGAAAGACTGATGGTACTTCCAATTATACTGATTGAAAATGAAGTTGCTAAAAGTATAAATTTTGATGATCTAATAAATAAATTGGTTAAAAAGTGAGCCAGAAAAAAATCTTATGATCAATCATCACATTAATAAAGTATTAGTATTTATTATGTTTTATAAAGTTATGACACCAAAAATGTTGTTTGCAATTTGTAAATTTATGCCACTAATCATTGTGATAGATAGAATAATTCCTTCTTTCCCCAAAGATGTCCATGTCGGGATCCTCAGAACCTGTGAATATGTTACCCTACATGGTAAAAAGGACTCTGCAGTTGTGATGGTGGATCGTGAGATGGGGAGAGTATCCTGGATTATGCAGGTGGCCACAATATAATCACAGAGGTCCTTATAAGGGAAAGAGAGAGGTAGGAGAATCAGAGAAGCAGATATAATGAAGGAAGCAGTGATGTGAGGAGGGGAGAGGCGAGGGAGAGAGAGCCAATGCCTCCAGTTGAGAAGACAAATAAATGAATTTTCCCCAAGGACTCCAGAAGGAGTGCAGTCCTGCTGATATGACCCTAGGCCAAAACCCTATAGCTGTACTGTTCAATATGGTGGCCACTAGCCAGAAGTGGGTATGGAGCTTGTTGATGTGGCTGGTCCAAACTGCAATGCTTTAAGTGTAAAATAAAATGCATGCCAGATTTTAGCGACTTAGTGAAAAAAAAAAAAAGAAAGAAAAGATAAAGGAAAGAATATGAAACATCTTACTAATAGTTTGAAGTTATAGTATTTTTGGTATATTCGGTTAAACAAAAATCTTCTTAAAATTAAGTTTCCCTGTTTCTCTTTAAGTTTTTAATGTGACTACTAGAAAATTTAAAATTACATATGTGGCTCACATTGCTTCTATTGGGCAATGCAGCCCTGGAGAATACTTACATTTAAGTGGGCAGAGTCAGAAATATTTAAGACAGACTGAGAAGAAGAATAACAAGTTTGTTTACTCTCAAAAGCCAAAGGAGCTGGGCATGGTGGCTCATGCCTGTAATCCTAGCACTTTGGGAGGCCGAGGTGGGAGGATCACTTGAAGTCAGGAGTTCGAGACCAGCCTGGCCAACATGGTGAAATGCTTTTTCTACTAAAAATACAAAAATTAGTCAGGCATGGTGGCAGGCCCCTGTAGTCCCAGCTACTCTGGAGGCTGAGGTTGGAGAATCGCTTGAACCTGGGAGGTGGTGATTGCAGTGAGCAGAGATCGCGCCACTGCACTCCAACCTGGACGACAAGAGCAAGACTCCATCTGAAAAAAAAAAAAAAAGGAAAAGAAAAAAGAAGAAACCAAAGGAATTGAATATATTTTTCCTTGCATTAATCTCTTGTGCATATTTAGATACTTTTACATAATTGAATCATGTAGTAAATACTGTTGTTTTTTTTTATGTGAACACTGCATTTATGCCTTTTCCTTCCTACACCTAATAATCAGAGTTTCACCTGGTGAGTATCCTTTATTTTTCTTATGTTCATACAATCTCACACGTCCCTATACTTTTTTTACATATTACCTACCTATACAGAGTTTTCTTTTTTGCCCCTTTTGGTCATTTTCTGGTATACAAATATGGGATTTTTTTGTTGTATGGATATAGGATATTTTACATTTTAATGGGGTATATGTCAGTGTTTGTTACGTTCATATAATGTGTAATGATAAAGTTAGGGTGCTTAGGGTATCCTACATGTTTATCATTTCTGTGTGTTGAATACACTTAAGTTCTCTCTTCTAGTTACTTTGAAATCTACAAAATGTTGTTGGTAAGTATAATCACCCTACTCTGCTCTCAAACATTAGAACTTATTTCTTCTATCTAACTGTATGTTTGCACCATTAACCAACTTCTCTTCATCCTTCCCCCTACCACTTACCCACCCTTCCCAGTCTTTGGTATCTATCATTCTATTCTCTATGCCTATGAGATCAAGTTGCTTTTTTTTTTTCTGTTTTTTAGCTCCCACATGAGTGTGAATATGTGATATTTGTTTTTCTGTACCTGGCTAATTTCACTTAGCATATGACCTTCAGTTCCATCCATATTTCTGTAAGTGACAGGATTTCATTTTTATTTATACCCAAATAATATTCCATGATGCATTAACATTACATTTTCTTTATCTATTCATCTGTTGATGGATACTTAGGTCGATTTTGCATCTTTACTATTGCGAGTAGTGCTGGGATAAACATGCTAAAGCAAATATTCCTTTGATAAACTGATTTCTTTTCCTTTGGATAAATACCCAGTAGTGAGATTGCTGCATTGTGTGGTTGTTCTATTTTAGTTTTTTGAGAAATCTTCATAGTGTTTTCCATAATGGCTGTACTAATTTACATTCCAACCAACAGGATATGAGTTCCCTTTTCTCCACATCCTCACTAGCATCTATTTTTTTTTCTTTTTAATAATAGCCATTTTAACTGAGGGAGATGATATCTCATTACGATTTTGATTTGCATTTCCCTGATGATTAGTGATGTTGAGTGTTTTTTCATGTATATTTGGCCATTTGTATGCCTATTTTTTTGAGAAATGTCTATTCATTTCCTTTATCCACTTTGAATGGGATTATTTGGTTTTTCACTGTTGAGTTGAGTTCCTTGTATATTCTGGATATTAGTACCCTGTTGGATGAGTAGTTTGCAAATATTTTCTCTCATTCAAGAGGTTGTCTCTTCACTCTGTTGACTGTTTCTTTTGCTATGCAGAAGCCTTTTGGTTTAATATTGTCCCATTTGTTTACTTTTGGTTTTGTTGTCTATGGTTTTGAAGTCTTAGCCATATAATCTTTGCCTAGACCAATGTCTTGAAGATTTTTTTTTAGGTTTTCTTCTAGTAATTTTATAATTTTGGGTCTTATGTTTAAGTCTTCAATTCATCTTGAGTTGGCTTTAATATATGGTGAGAGATAGGGGTCCAGTTTCATTCTTCTGCATATAATTATTGAGTTTTCCAGCACCATTTATTGAAGAGGGTGTCTTTTCCTCAATGTATATTCCTGGCAGCTTTATCAAAGACCCATTGGCTGTAAATATGTGGATTTATTTCTGGGTTCTATGTTCTGTTCCACTAGTATATGTATCTATTTTTTATACTAATATCATGCTGTCTTGGTTACTATAGCCTTGTAATGTGTTTTGTAGTGAGGTAGTGTGATGCCTCCAGCCTTGTTCTTTTGATCAGGATTGCTTTGACTCTTCTGGCTTTTTTGGTTCAATATGAATGTTAGTGTTACAGGCCCACCAATGCACCACAATG
The DNA here is from genome assembly GCF_024542745.1 of Macaca thibetana thibetana. Lineage (NCBI taxonomy): Eukaryota > Metazoa > Chordata > Mammalia > Primates > Cercopithecidae > Macaca > Macaca thibetana. The sequence goes on from NC_065598.1 coordinate 135,548,485, forward strand.
TAGCCATCTCTCATTGTTTGAGGTATCACCCAGAGTTCTTTGTCTCATGACCAAGAAAATTAAGGAGCATGGCCACAAAGGGTGAGGTTGGAGCAAAAGTTTAATAAGGAAAAGAAGAAAGCTCTCTGCCACAGAGAGGAGGCCCAAAAGAGGGTAGCCCACTGTGAGGCAGAGTTCAGGGTTTTTATGGACTAGGAAGGGGAAGAATGTGCTGACTGGTCTGCAAGCCGTTTTAGAGAAAGCACCACTTAGAAAGAGGTATGATAGTGTAAAGAACCAATTGGAAGCAGAGGTGAATGCTTGGCCTGGGACCAATCATGGGCTGAAGTGATGACTTGGCCCAGGACCTTGATCTGGGACCAATTGGGGACTGAAGTGATGATTCACCCTCTGTAAATGGAGACTTAGCCTGCAGCCAATTACAGAAAGGTAGGCATATATAAAATAGGTGAAAAGTAAGATACTAAGGCATGCCAAGGAGAGAGAAATGTGTCCAAAAAGGGGTGGAATTCGTTCATCTGGGTTCACAGAGTAAGAGTTTCCATTTAAGGATGTGGACTCTTTCTTATCTGGGACCTACAGTTTGATTTTCAGTCTGTTCTTTGTTTGAAGCAGTTTTACCAAGGATCCACCCTAACCGCCCACTTGACCACTTTCTTACTTTCTCCTCTTTCATTAGGATTGTTTTCTTCTATTCTGTGAAAAATGGCATCAATATTTTGGTAGGGATTGCACTGAATCTGTAATTACTTTGGAAAGTATGGCCCTTTCAACAGTATTAATTCTTCCAGTCCATGAGCGTGGAATGTCTTTCCATTTCTGTCCTCTTCAATTTCTTTTGGCAGTGTTTGTAGCTTCCCTTATAGAGACCTTTCACTTCTTTGGTCAAATTTATTCCTAGATATTTTATTTTATTTTTGTTGCTATTGTAGACAGGATTGTCTTCTTGATTTTGTTTTTGGCTATTTCATTATTGGTGTATAGAAACACTACTGATTTTCGCATGTTGATTTTGTATCCTGCAAATTTACTAAATTAAAAAAATCAATTCTAAGAGTTTGTTGTTGGAGTCTTGGTTTTTCTAAATACAGTATCATGTCATTTGCAAAGAGGGACAATTTGATTTCCTCTGTGTTTTTTTTTTTTTTTTTTTTTTTTTTTGAGACAGAGTCTTGCTCTGCTGGCCAGGCTGAAGTGCAGTGGCACGATCTCAGCTCACTACAAGCTCCGCCTCCCGGGTTCACGCCATTCTCCTGCCTCAGGCTCCCAAGTAGCTGGGACTACAGGTGCCCACCACCACGCCCGGCTAATTTTTTGTATTTTTAGTAGAGACAGTGTTTCACCATGTTAGCCAGGATAGTCTTGATCTCCTGACCTTGTGATCCACCTGCCTCGGCCTCCCAAAGTGCTGGGATTACAGGCGTGAGCCACCACGCCCGGCCTTGATTTCCTCTTTTAAAATTTAGATGCCTTTTATTTCTTTCTCTTTCTGATTGCCCTGGCTAGGACTTCCAGTACTGTGTTGAATAGGAATGGTGAAAATGGGCATTCTTATCTTGTTCCAGTTCTTAGGTGAAAGGCTTTCAACCATTCCCCATTCAGTATGATCTTAGCTGTTGATTTGTCATATATAGCCTTCATTAATTTGAGGTATGTTCCTTCTATGCTTAGTTTGTTGAGTGTTTCTATCACGAAGATGTATTGAATTTTATCAAATACTTTTTCTGCATCTATTGAAATTATCATATGGTTTTTGTACTTCATTCTGTAGATGTGATGTATCATGTTTATTGATTTACATATATTGAACCATCCTCACATCTCTGGTATAAATCCTACTTGATCGTGGTGTATTATTATTATTTTTGATGTGCTATTGGATTTGGTTTGCCAGTATTTTGTTAGGAATTTTTGCTATGTTTGTCAATTATATTGTCATATGGTTTTCTTTTTTTATTGTATCCTTGGCTGGTGCTCTTATTGGTTTAATACTGGCTTCAAATAATGAGTTAGAGAGCATTTTCTCCTCTTCAATTTTTTGAAATACTTTGAGGAGAATTGGTATTAGCTTTTCTTTATATATTTGGAAAAATTCAGCAGTGAGTCCATCTTGTCCTGGGCTTTTCTTTGTTGAGAGATTTTTTTTTTTTTACTTATTCAATTTTGTTTGTCATTATTGGTCTGTTTAGGTTTTCTATTTCTTTTTTATTCAATCTTGGTACATTGTATGTTTCCAGGAATTTATCCATTCCTCTAGGTTTTTCACTTTGTTAGTGTGCTATTATTCATGATAGTCTCCAATGATCTTTTGTATTTCTGTAGTATCACTTGTACTGTCTCCTTTATCATTTCTGATTTTGTTTATTTGGGTCTTCTGTCTTCTTTTCTTGGTTAGTCCAGCTAGTGGTTTATCAATTTTGTTTATCTTTTCAAAGGACCAACCTTTTGTTGCATTGATCCTTCCTATTTTTTTTTTTTAATTTTTTAGTCTATTTTGTTTAGTTCTGCTGTGATCTTTATTATTTCTTCTGCTACTTTTGGGTTTGGTTTGCTCTTTACTAGTTCCTGGAGGTACATGATTAGATTGTTCATTTGAAATATTTGTTGTTGTTGTTTTTTTAATGTAGGCAGACAATGTTTTATATATACTTTTCATATACTGGTGCTTTTACTTCTGTGAGATAAAATCATAGGAGTGGGGTTGGGTGTGGTGGCTCATGCTGTAATCCCAGCACTTTGGGAGGCTGAGGGGGGGTGGATCACTTGAGGTCAGGAGTTTGATACCAGCCTGGCCAATATGGTGAAACCCTGTCTCTACTAAAAATACAAAAATTAGTCGGGCATGGTGGCACACACCTGTAATCTCAGCTACTCAGGAGGCTGAGGCAGGAGAATCACTTGAACCTGGGGGCGCGGAGGTTGCAGTGAGCCAAGATCACGCCACTGCACTCCAGCCTGGCCGACAGAGCAAGACTCCATCTCAAAAAAGAAAAAGAAAAAAAAAACCGTAGGAGTGGGATTTCTGACTCAAGGATATGATTTTCAAAAGTGAAATAGTAATTCTCATTTTCATTGGATGGGATTACCTTTTCCCTTACATCAGTGAAGGTGACAGCTGTAGTTGTTATCAGCCTATTTAATTTGTTATAATCTTACAGATTAGATGTGATATCTCAATACTGTAATTTGCATTTCTTTAACAACTTGTAAGCATATTCTCAAATGTTTACCAATCATTTGGATCTGTTCTACTGTGTATTGCTTGATTTTCTGTAGGCTTTATCTCCTTTATTCCCTGTGTCTGTATCTCTCTTTCTATTCTTTAAAAAAGAATATCTACATCCTGGCTATTGCATTGTCAGTTATTTTAATTTTAGCAATTCTAGTGGATGTAAAGTGATATTTCTGTAGTTTTGGTTTTCATTTCCCTGACAACTAATAACATTGAGCACCTTTTCGTGTGCTTATTGGCCATTCACGTATCTTTTCTTGATGTCTTTTGAAGTTCTTTGACTATTTGAAAATATATAGATATTAAGTCTTTTGCTGTCATAGGTGTTTAAAATATATGTGTATGTATCAGGAAGTGGAACATCACACACTGGGGACTGTTGTGGGGTCGGGGGAGCGGGGAGGGATAGCATTAGGAGATATACCTAATGTAAATGATGAGTTAATGGGTGCGGCACACCAACAGGGCACATGTATACATATGTAACAAACCTTCACATTGTACACATGTACCCTAGAACTTAAAGTATAATAAAAAATAAAATAAAATAAAAAAATAAAATATATGTGTATGTAGATGTATCTGTATATTTAACTCATTTGTTAGTTGTCTACTAAATGGGGGGGGGGGGGGGGGGGGGGGGGGGGGGGGGGGGGGGGGGGGGGGGGGGGGGGGGGGGGGGGGGGGGTGTTTGGGACATATTTTGTCATAAAAATCTTATTTTTATTGTGATAATATATACACATACAATTTACCATTTTGACTGTTTTTAAGTGTACAGTTCAATGGCATTAAATATATTCATTTTGTTGTGCAGTCATCATCTCTGTCCATCTCCAGAACTAATCATCCTCCCAAACTAAAATTCTATACCCATTAAAAATAATTACATTTTAGGCCGGGCGCGATGGCTCACACCTGTAATCCCAGCACTTTGGGAGGCCGAGGCAGGCAGATCATGAGGTCAGGAGATCTAGACCATCCTGGTGAACACAGTGAAACCCCATCTCTACTGAAAATACAAAAAATTAGCCAGGTGTGGTGGCGGGCACCTGTAGTCCCAGCTACTCAGGAGGCTGAGGCAGGAGAATGGTGTGAACCCGAGAGGCGGAGCTTGCAGTGAGCCGAGATCGCACCACTGCACTTCAGCCTGGGCGACAGAGCAAGACTCCATCTCAAAAAAAAAAAAAAAAAAAGAAATTATATTTTTAAAATATTCAAATATGTCAGGCTTTTCTAGTGTCTATTTTTCTTGTCTTGTTTAAAAAGGTTTCATGAACATCTATATTGTGTACATAATTTCTTAGTGTTTATCACATCATTTTTATTGTTTAATTTTTTAAAAAAATATTTACTCCACCTTAAGTTAATTTTTATACATGATGTAAGGGGGTTGGAGGAACAAACTTAATTTTCTTCCAAGTGGATAACCCAATATATGGGCCAGTGATTACATTAAGTATCCTTTTCCTATTGAATTGAAAGTTTGCTTTAGTCAGAAACTGTCATAAATACTGGAATCTACTTCTAGGAACTTTGTTCCACCAATCTAGTTGCCTGTTTCTATGCCAGTTTCATATTATTTGCTTACAGCTTAATTAATCAAACTTCACCTCACCATTCTTCATAATTTTTCTGGATCTTCTCAGACATGCTTTTTCCATGTGGATTTTAGTATTATTTTATTTAATTAAAAACACACAAACCTATTGGGGTTCTAATAGGCATGACATTACGTTTATATATTACTTTTGAGAGCATTTAAATTTTTATAATATCTGCTTATCTAAGAAAATAGTCTATTTTTCTATATTTTCAGATTGAATTTCATATCCTTTAATACAATTTTTATAGTTTTCTCTATCAGTTTCTGTACTTTTCATATGAGTATATTTCTAAATGTTTATATGCATGCTATTGTCAATAAAATACTTTCTCTCATTTCCACTTGATTTATTTTGCTCAACTTAATGCCTGTGAGATTCATCTATGTTGTTGTCTATGTAAGTAGTTTGTTCATTTTGATCGTTGAGTAGTATTCTTATGTTTTTAATATGCCCCAGTTTATTTATCTTTTCATCTGTTGGGTTATTTCCAGTTGTTGGCTAATATGAATAAAGCAGCTTGCTATGAACAACTTTTTCACAAAGTCATTTTTTTAAGTGGACATTAGTTTACATTTCTCTTTGTTAACTACCTAGCTATTCAAATGCCTCTAGGTGTATGTTTGTAAGAAACCGCTCAACGTTTAAGAAGTGGTTTGTGTCATTTTACCCTCCCATCAGCAAAGTAGGATAATTCCATTTGTTCCACATCTAAGTCAACACTTCATGCTGTCAGTCTTTTTAATTTTAGCTATCCTAGTGGGTGTTAAGTGGTATATCATTGTAGTTTTAAGTTGTATGCTCCCAATGACTAATGCTGTTGAACACTTTTTCAGGTACTTATTGGCCATTTGTATGTCTTCCTTGGGGAGTGTCTATTCAAAATCTTTTGACAATTTTTAAATTGAGTTGTTTGTCTTTTGTTATTGATTTGTTGGAGTTCTTTTGTCAGTTGTATGCGGTAAGAATATTTTCTCACATTTCAGGAGAGTATTATCTTTACTGTGTACATTGAAGAATGGATGTTTATATATTTTCAATGATGTTTGATTTACCATTTTTTCCTTTGATGCCTTAGTCCTTTTGTATTCTTATTAGGAAACTTTATCTACATCAAAGTTGTAAAAATTTTTTCTAAAAGCATAATAGATTTTTAGGTCTATGAGTGATCTCAAATTAATATTTTTTATTGAGATATAATTTACATACCATAAAATTTACCATTAAAAATGTAAAATTCAGTAGATTTTAGTATATTCAGAAGATTGTACAACATTATCACTAGCTAGTTTCACAATATTATCATCAACTCAAAAATAAGTTCTGTATTGATTACCAGTCACTTCCATTGCCCCTTCCTCCCAATCCTTGGAAATCATTTATCTATTTTCTGTCTCCATGAATTTGCCTGTTCTGGACATTCCATATAAATGAAATCCTACAATATCTGACCTTTTGTGTCTAGCTTCTTTTACTTAACATATTGTTTTCAAGGTTTACCCATGCTGTTGCACAGTGGTCTCCAGCCTTTTTGGCACCAGGGAGCGGTTTCATGGAAGACAACTTTTCCATGGACCAGGGTGGGGGATAGTTTTGGGATGATTCAAGCACACTACATATATTGTGCACTTTATTTCTGTTGTTATTACATTGTAATATATAATGAAATAATTATACAACTCACCATAATGTAGACTCAGTGGGAGCCCAGAGATTGTTTTCCTGCAACTAGATGGTCCCGTCTGGGGGTGATGGGAGGCAGTGATAGATCATCAGGCATTAGATTCTCATAAGGTGTGTGCAACCTAGATCCCTTACATGCACAGTTCACAATAGGGTGAGCACTCCTATGAGAATCTAATGCCACCACTGATCTGACAGGAGGCAGTACTCAAGCAGTATATGAGTGATGGGGAGTGGCTGTAAATACAGATGAAGCTTCACTCTCTTGTCTGCCGCTCACCTCCTGCTGTGTGGCCCAGTTCCTAATAGGCCACAGACTGGTTACTGGTCTTTGGCCAGTGGGTTGGGGACCCCTGCTGTAGCATGTATCAGTAATTTATTCTTTTTAATGGCAGAATAATATTGCACTGCATGGACATACCACAATTTGTTTAGCCATTCATCGGTTGATGGACATTTGGGTTGTTTCCACTTTTGGGCTAACATGAATAGTGCTACTATGGACATTTTTGTACAAGTTTCTGTTTAATCATATGTTTTCTATTCTCTTGGATATATACTTAGATGTGGAATTGCTGGATCATATGATAACTCTGTTTTGCCTTTCTTCTTTGTGTCGCCATGGCACCTTTATCATATATTAAAAATTGTATATGTGTAGATCTATTTTTGGGATCTTTATTATTCTGTTCTATTTAAAAAATTTGTAGGTCCTGCATTAATAGTACATTGTCTTGATAATTGTAGTTTTAAAGTAAATATTGAAATCTGGTTATGTATGTCCTCTAACTTTGGTCTTTTATTTCAAGATTGTTTTGTTGATACTTTCTTCTTTGCAATTTCCTGTACATTTTGGAATTAGCTTGTCAGTTTCTTTCAAAATGTCTCCTGGGATTTTGATTGTGATTTCATTAACTGAATTCTGGGAAAATAGGCATCATAATAATAATGGATCATCCAATTTTTGAATTTGGTATATATCTCCCTTTATTTGGGCCTTTTAAATAATTCTCTTAGCAATATTATTTCTTCTTTAAATGGCTGATAAAATTCACCAGTGAGACTATGAAACTAGCTTGTCCTGAACCTGGAGTTTTCTCTGTGGGGAGTTTGATTTAAAAAAAAAATAGCTTTGTTGAGGTATGATTTATAATAAAACGCATCTGTTTTAGCTGCACAGTTCAATGGATTTGACAAATTTCGTTCTCTGGAAATCAAGAAAGTTTTACTTCTTCCTTTCTGATTTCTATGCCTTTTATTTTATTTTCTTACCCAATAATCTGGCTAAAACCTTCACTACAATATTGAATAGAAAGGTGAGAACAGTTATGCTTGCCATTCCCTTGATCTGAGAAAGAAGGCATTCAGTCTTTCATTGTTAGGTGTGATGTTCACTGTAGAATTTTTGTATAAGCCCTTTATCGGTTTAAAGAAATTCTCTTCTAGTCCTAGTTTTAGAAGTTTTTTTTCTTTCATCCCAAATGAAATTTTAATTATGTCAGATGTCTTCTCTGTATCTATTGGGTTGATCATACATTTTTTCTTTGTTATTCTCTTAATATAGTGGATTGCACTGAATGAATTTCAAATCTTAAATCTACCTTGCATCCCTGGGATAAACCCTTTTTGGTGATAAAATAACAACATTTGTATATATTGTTGGATACTTGATTTGCTAAAATGTGTACAATCATGAAGGATATTGTTACATAGTTTTTTTTATGTATTTAGTTTTGATATTGCCAATGAGGATCTCATAAAATGAGGTGAGAATGCTCTAATCTTTTCTATTTTCTGGCTGAAATTATAAAAACCTGAAAATCCTAATTTTTAACCAGAATGTGGAATCTGCATAACTTTCATGTATTGCTGGTGGGAGTTTAAATTTTTTCAGTCACTTTGCAAAACGTTTTGGCAGTATTTACCAGAGATTAACATGCATTTACACTATTAACTCATCACTTTAACTCCTAGCTATACACTCAAGAGAAATGAGTGTGCATGCCCACAAAATGTATGTTCAAGAACATTCATAGGTTTGTTCATGACAACAGAATTGGAAGCAACTCAGATAATCATCTACAGAAGAATGAAGAAATAAATTGTGGAATATTCATGCAATGGAATTTTACAGAGCAATAATAAAAGCAAACTACTGATACTTTAACATCGATGCATCAGAAACATAATGTTGAGTAAAAGAAGCCAGACCAAAAAAGTACATACTGTATGATACCATTTATATAAAATTCAAGAACTGACAAAACAAGTGTATGTGTTGAGAAATCATATTAATGATTACCTCTGGGGCAAAATAGATTTTGATTCTGAAAAGGCCATGAAGGATTCTCTTAGGTGATGGTAATGTTCTAATCTTGCCCTGGGTGTTGGTTACACAGGTATTACATATATAAAAATTCATAAAACTGTACAGTTAGGATTTAGGTGCTTTGCAGTGTGTGATTTATATTTCTAATATGATAAAGCATTAATCCTGCCTGGAACTCAGTGAGACCTCCTCGGCTTGCAATTTTTTTTTTTTAGGGAAAAATTTTCTTCTATTGTTTGTTTAATTATTACCCTACCTGCATGTTCTTTTTCTTCCTTCTAAAACTCTTGTTATTTACAGATTAGGTATTCCATATCCATTTGTTTTCTAAGTCTCTTTTACATCTTTTTGTATTTTCTTCTGTGTTTAGAAAGATTTCTTCTACTCCACCTTCCGGGCCCCTAATTTTTTGTCATGACAAGCTATCAGCTTATCCTTCAATATATCTACTGAATTTTTAAATTTAAAAATACACTTTTTAGTCCAGAAAGCCTTTTTAATATTATAATTGGATTTCCTTAACTGCACATGCTTTGTTTTCTTCAAGTGATCATTTTAAGCTTTTTCTTTCGCAGAGCAGGGAACATTACTGTACATTACTGGGGAGCTGCCTGTTGGCAGTACTTTATTCGTTCACTTTCTGGCTGTTATATTTCCTTAGGTAGAGTGACAATATAATTTGTCATCCAGATTTTTGAGGACAAGGGGAGCTATTAATAATTACCAACAAATACCAGTACCAACAAAGACTGTCTCATGGTAACTAGAGTGTATAGTCACCTAACCTTTATGTGCCAATTTATGGCTTGAGCCTCTGATTCAGATGCTAGAGAATGATGGGAAAGTCAGAAATCTTGGTCTCTGGAGGCAGACAATGTACTAGATGGCAAGTTGTCAGGCTCCAGTCTTCCAAGCTGTAAGGATCAGAACAGATTCTCAAGATATTTGTAATAAAGAATGTCCATGGTAGCAGAAAAATTCAGTTACACAAAGGCTGGAAAATATTTACTGAATTCACAGCTAAAATATATTGGTCTCCTTATTGAGAATAATTTCAGTAGTGTAGTAAAGGGAAAAAATCATGTTGTAGTACGTTTTCTAGTGAATGAGGTCTTAAAAACATAGATGCCAAGTGTAGATTATTTATGTTTCCTTCAAAGGAGGAAGAAATGGATGAATGTTAAGAGTACAGGAATGGGAGGAGGGATACTCTATTACCTGAAAATGGAGGTAAGGAGGTAAGGATAGGTGTGGCTATAGATACTTTGTTATCAGACTTTTCATGAGTTAAGTAAGCTTACATATAAAAATTTAATTTTTTTAAAATTCAAAATTCAGAGAGTATTCACGTATAGACACTGAAAGTTCTGCATCCACTCAGTTCTCTTCCCTATAGGCAATGATGCTATTAATTTTTATAAAATATCTTTGGAAGAATAAACAAAAAGTAAATAGCATCATTACCTGTAGGGAAGAGAACTAAGTGGATATAAAAATTTTCCTTTTTTTTTTAATGTGGCTGTACCACAGTTTATTACATTATTCCTTTACTGTTGGACATATATATTGATAAAAAAATTTATTGTTATAATTTTTTAGTATCCTGTGACAGAAATCTTCTTATATAGCTCTGATTGTTTTCATAGACTATATATCTGGATGTGTACTTACTGAATTACATGCTTTTAGGATTCTTGGTACTTACTGACAAATTGCTTTCGAGAAAGGTTGCAGCAGTTTACATTCCTGTTAGTGTATGAGTCTACAAATATGAGTGTCTGTCTCACTCCCTCCCTGCCAACCCTTACTAGCAGTATTGAATTTTAACAGTTTTCTTTGTTAATAGGTTGAAATTAGTATTTCAATTTTGTTTTACTATGTATTTGTTAGATTATTACTATATTTGACCATCCTTTCACGTGTGAATGTACCTTTTGAACTTATTTCAACTTTTTATGCCTTTTATTCCTTTTTAAACTGAGATATGCCCTTTTATTGATTTGTTATGACTTTTTATATTGAAAGGATATCAATGTGAATATTATTTCTTTCTATATTATCACCTTTTAACTTTATGATTTTTTTATTTGTAAGAGATTTACGTTTTCTTAAAAGTTAAGTAGATATCCTTTGTGTATGCTATCTTCTCTTGAAGGTTTCTTAGAAAGTCCTTGCCTTTCATATCAGTGAAATATTAAACAAATATTTTCATTTTTGATGCTTTCATTTTTTACCTTTTTATTCTATAATTCATTTATAATTCTTTTCGGTATGTGGTGTGGTGTTAAATCCTATCTAATTTTTTGCCCCCAGATAACCATAATTTTTCAATGGTTACACAAAGGCCAGGCCAACTATAGGCTGAAAGTCACAGTAAAAAAATAGTACATTTAAAGGATGTGATTGGTGAAGGAAAACATTCCATATGTGGAAATAGGGTGAATCTGCTGAGTGCTGAGGTAGTCTCTCTAGGCTGAAATATTTAAATGGTGGTATGTGGATATTCACTCCTTTGACCTGCTATTGCTCCTACAGGTTTAACAATTTAAAAGGCAGTAAACATGAGATCTCCTCATTTGATCTGACAAATTAATCAATGCTTGTAGGCTGAATTCATTGGCTACTTCTGGAAGTGGCTAAGAAGAAAAGGAGGAACTAAAGTTACTTCAGTTTGTGCGCATTGTTCCCTATACAAGTGTGCCCAGTAGAGGGAGCAACTGGGCGCTGAAATCCAGTCCAGGTTCACTGGTTGAAGTTGCGTTACTTGGAGGAAGGGTTACCTTTTTCTACTTCGCACAGAGGTGCATTATGGGCTAGTGGTGCCTTGTGGTGGTGTGGTTCACTCATTTCTAGCCTTGATCTTGTGCATATTCTTTGGTTTTTGTTTGCTGTTTCAGTGGTAAACCAAAGTGAAAGCAAACCTAAAACAAATCAGAGTAATTATTCTTGCCAATGTTGAAGCTTAAACAGGCCTTTATGGTCTGTCTTAGCTGATTTTATAACACTATCTTTAAAAATTATTTCTCCCTTTGGTTCATAATGTAAACTTTAATTATCCCTCCTCCCTCCAGAAATATCTTTATTTCATTTTCAGTTCTTGATAACACATGATCATTTTGAAGCATTCGAAAAATACGGAGAATTGTATCCGCCTGCCAGGAGCAGCCATTGCTAACAATTTGGTATATATACTTCACAAATCTTTCATAAGTATATAAAAAGATATTTCTTTTAATGCATATGTATCTACCTATGTCATTCTTTCTGTTTGTCTATTTCTCTATTTATCTACTTATTCTGATTGACATTGATGCTTATGTGTTTTTAGTGTTACACCTTTTTTTTTTTTTTGAGACAGAGTTTCACTCTTCTTGTCCAGGTTGGAGTGCAGGGGCGGGATCTCAGCTCACCACAACCTCCGCCTCCCGGGTTCAAGTGATTCTCCTGCCTCAGCCTCCTCAGTAGCTGAGATTATAGGCGCCCACCACCCATGCTGGGCTAATTTTTGTATTTTTAGTATAGACAGGGTTTCTCCATGTTGGCCAGGCTGTTCTCGAACTCCTGACCTCAGGTGATCTGCCTGCCTTGGCCTGCCAAAGTACTGGGATTACAGGTGTGAGCCAGCGCACCCGGCCTGTGTTTTACTATTATAAACTATTCTGCAGTGGCTATCCTTTTAATTGTAGCTTCTCATACACTGGGGCTAGTACTTTCTTAGGATAAATTGTAAGACATGAAATTGCTGAATCAAGCGTATGCCATTTAAACTTATATATGTGTATATGTACATGTATATGTGTATATATGTGTGCATATATTTATATATTCCTCCAAGATGGTTACATCAATTTACACCTCACCAATACTATAAAAGAGGATTTATTTCCTTACTCTGTTGCCTCCACTGGAGAGTGACATGCTCTTTAATCTTCATCAGTCTGATAGACAAAATTTGGTGTAAACTAAGTGCTCAGTACATATTTATTGAATGACAATATTGTGGTTTAATATTGGTGAAATTAACCATCAATTCAAGAGCTCAGCAAACCTTTTCTGTAGAGGACTGGGTAGTAAATATTTTTAACTTTGCAGGCCACATAGTCTCTGTTGCGTCTACCCAACTCTGCCTCATTGTAGTAGGATAGCTACAATGCATAGACAATATGTAAGTGAAATGGTTGTGGCTGGGTTCCAATACATACGAAAACAGGCAGCAGCCAGATTTGGCCCACAGGCAATAGTTTGATGATCCCTGATTTATTGATATGTTTGAGGGCCATTTAGATTACTTTTGTGAATTGCTACCTGTATCCTTTATATCTTTTTTTAGTTGGGGGATTTGTTTTTTTCTTGCTGATTTGTAAGTGCTCTTTATTCTATTCCATCACAAAGTCACATTATTAATAGTCCTTTGTCTTACATTGCAAATATTTTCTTCCAAGCTTTTTATTTGTTTACTAACTTTTCTTATGGTTTCTTTTCCCTATAGATATTTTTATTTTGTACTGAATTAAAAATCCATCAGTCTTTTGCTTTGTGGTTTCTGGATTCATGTCTTATTAGAAAGGTCTTCCTTGCTCCAAGATTATAAAAATATTCTGTATTTTCTTCTTTTGCTTTTATTTTAATTGAAAAATATTTAAACTTTTACTATGTTTGCAATTTACTTTTATTTGGTGTAAAAAAGATCGAACTTTAATTTTGAAGTGGATAATCTATCATTTATGCCTTGACTTGAAAAATAATTTTTATTTATTTACTTTTTTATTTGTGTCATTTTAAATTTCTTTTACATGTTTTACAGTTTTCAGTATACAAATCTTTCATTTCCTTGGTTAAATTTACTCCTAAGGATTTAAATTTTATACCTATATTATAACATCACGTTGTACCCCATAAATATATACAATTATTATTTGTCAATCAAAGTAATGATAAAAATGAAAAAGACAAAAATATTATTGTGTAAATGGAAAACAACAAATGTAGATCTTAAATCACTTTTATTGTATACTGAATTCCCATATACCCATGGATCTGTTTCTGATCTCTGATTTTCTAGCTTATGCATTATGGATTTTTTTGTGCTATTTTATATGACATCTGTTTCACCACATTATCTAATGCATTACTGCTTGCATAGAAAATCTTTTGAGTTTATATATATATATAACTGATTTGTTCTTATTATTTCTAATAGTTTTTCTCTTGAATTTTCTAGGCTGTCATATCATCTGCAGACAATGATAATTTTGCCTCTTTCAAAATAAATGCCTCTTGTTGCAGTGGCTAGAATTTATATGATAATGTCGTATAATAGTGGTGATAATGGATATCCTTATTGTGTTCCTGATTTTAATAAGAGCTCTTGTGTTTCATTGCTAGGTATGCTTGATGGTAATTTTTGATAAATATTCTATCATGTTTAGAAAGATTTCTTCTTCTCCTCGTTCATTATTTTTTAAAAATAAGGATGGATTTTGAATTATCAAACACTGTTTCAGCATCTACTGAAAAGATCGTATAATTTTTCTCCTTTAACCAGTTTATACAATAAATTATGTCAATAGATTTCCTAATATTGAGTCATCTTTTTCGTTAGAATCAAAATGCATTGTTCTTTCAGTTATGTATTATGTTCTGATATATTGTTGGGTTATATTTGCTAATGTTTTATTTAAGATTTTTACGTTTGTATTTCTGGAGAGGTTTAGTCTGACAATAATTTTTTTTGTACTGTCTTTCTCAAGTTTGGTATTAGGCATTTGCAAATTTGTGAAATAAATTGGGAACAAATTTAAATACGATATAGTTAAAATGTTAAAACGACACAGAAAATATCTGTTCCTTGGGAGAATCATGAAAATTGTCTATAAACCTTTATGGATCTAGTGACCTTTAGAGAAATACATGTTTGACAACATAACCAATTTCAAACTTAGTTTTTATTCATTGTAGGTGTTTTATTCTTTGTTTAGTCAGTTGTAGTAACGGTACTTTCTTAGAAAATCATCCATTTTACCTAGATATTCAAATTTATTGGCATGAGTTCCTACATGCAATACTCTTATTTTAAGAATGTGATTGTTTCTGGCTTTCATGTCATACTCAGTGGCAAACAAGACAGATGAGATACTTGCCCCCACGGAGTCTACATTCGGTGTTGCATATTTAGCAAGCAGGCTCTGTGGCGCAATGGCTAGCGCATTGGACTTCTAGCCTAAATCAAAAGAGATTGATTGTTGTACATTTATATTTTCTTTCTTGGATGAAAGGTCAGAAAAACAACAATGTGTCCTGTGACTTGGCAACATTCCACAAACGACTGTATAAAATAAAGCAGAGCGCGCCATTCGAGGCGGCCGCCATGTTTGTCTTGTCTTGTGTTGTCTTGTGTGTTCATTCCTTTGTTTAGGAAACACGCGGACCCCAACAACTGTTCAGTGTTTTATTTGTAATCCCATAGGAAAAACATAACTTTATCATCTCTACTGTTTTATTTCTAAGACAATATTTTTAAAATTTCAGTATTTCCATAAACATATTTTTGTTATGGGAATGTTCAAATATATACAAAAATAGAAAGGATTATATAATAGACTCCCAGGTCCTCATCAGCTATCTTCAACAATGATTAATTTATGGCCAATCTTATTTCATGTTCACTGCCAAACCTCTACATTTTTCAAAGCAAACCCCAAACATCTTATCACTTCATCTACAAACACTTCAGTAAGTGTCTCTAACAGGTGAGTGTTTTTTTTTAACATAACAATACCATTGTCATTCCTAAACATTGACAGTAATTTATTAATAATATTATTTGACATCAAGTCAGCATTCAAATTTCTACAATTGTCTAATAAAGTATCTTTTTACAGGTGAATCAGGACAAGCTCTACAAATTGCATTTGGTTGACATATTTCTTTCACTTTTCTATTTATTTTGAAAAATCGTAAACATATATGAAAGTGGAAAGAAAAGTACAATGAAAACTTGTATACCTCCCACCCGCTTCAGTATTTGTGAATATTTTGCCAAAATTGCTTTATTTCACAGTGGTTTTTTGTTTTTGTTTTTTTGAGACAGAATTTCGCTCTTGTTGCCCAGGCTGCAGTGCAATGGCGCGATACCGGCTCACTGCAACCTTCGCCTCCCAGGTTCAAGCGATTCTTCTGCCTCAGCTTCCCGAGTAGCGGGAATGTGCCACGACGCCTGGCTATTTTTTTTTTTTTTTTTTTTTTTTTTTTTAGTAGAGACGGGGTTTCTTCCTGCTGGTCAGGCTGGTCTTGAACTCCCGACCTCAGGTGATCTGCCCACCTTGGCCTCCCAAAGTGCTGGGATTACAGGCATGAGCCACCGCGCCCGGCCTGTTTTGGTTTGTTTGTTTGTTTGTTTGTTTGGAGATGGAGTCTCACTCAGCCGCCCAGGCTGGAGTGCAATGGCGCTATCTCTACTCACTGCAACCACCGTCTCCCAGGTTCACGCGATTCTTCGTCTCAGCCTCCCAAGTAGCTGGGATTACAGGAACCAGCCATCATGCCTGGCTAATTATATTTTTTTTGTATTTTAGTAGAGATGGTGTTTCACCATGTTCGCCAGGCTAGTCTTGAACTCCTGACCTCAGGTGATCCGCTCGCCTTGGACTCCCAAAGTTCTAGGATTACAGGGGTGAGCCACCGCGCCTGGCCCACAGTGTCTTTATGTGCACATATATATTCGTCTCTGTGTTATTTTAAAGTAACTTACAAGCATCTGGATATTTCAGCATATTCTAGTAATAATAAAAATCACATAGTACCATTATAATTACTAACAATAATTCCATAATAACATGCAATATCCAGTTCATATTCAAATTTTCCCACTCAGTCACAACGTTTAAAAAAATAATAACTGGATCATGTCAAAAAGCACAGAAGCCGGCTACGTGCGGTGGCTCATGCCTGTAATCCCAGCACTTTGGAAGGCCAAGGCAGGCGGATCAACTGAGGTCGGGAGTTCGAGACCAGCCTGACCAACATGGAGAAACCCCATCTCTACTAAAAATACAAAAAATTAGCCGGGTATGATGGCGCATGCTTGTAGTCGCAGCTACTCGGGAAGCTGAGGCAGGAGAATCGCTTGAACCCGGGAGGTGGAGGTTACAGTGAGCTGAGATCCTGCCATTGCACTCCAGCTTGGGCAACAAGAGCGAAACTCCATCTCAAAAAAAAAAAACAAAAAAAAACAGAAAACAAATGCACAGAAGCCAACTTGAAGGGGCTCCTACTGGTTAAGTTGGGGATAATTTCATCATCAAAATAAATCCAAAGTGTGATAAAGAATGGGATATTTACATTGTTTCCGTGTACCTCCCTAGTGAATACATACTAATTACAAGGGGATAAAGAAGAGCTTTAGAGAGACAAAGCCTGGCAAATAATACTCCAGAAAACAAGAGATATTTTGATTTTAGCTGTTTTTCCTTGAATCAACATCTAATTAGTTTCACACATTGCAAATAAAATACCTCTTTAAATCTATACCAGTTTTCTTATTCCTCTTTTTGTTCTTGCAGTACATTTGTTGAAAAAGCATTTATCCTTTAGAACTTTCCACATTCTAAATTTGTCAGTCTTGTCTATTAACGTAAGCATTTTAGCTTTAATTTAATCTGTTTCTTACAGTATCTAGTCCGAAAATAGAGTTAAATTTAATACAGTTGTGTTTTAAAAATAGTTTTATAATGATAAAATTTCAAGCATATACTAAACTGGATGGAATACCACTGTTTTAATGTAATTTTTTTTTTTAAAAAAATTTACTTATTAGGTGATTATACTTTAATATGCATAATGTGATTTTTTTTTAAAAAGTAATTGGTTATGAATAACTTCTAAGTCTTTGCTAAGAACTATCTCTAAAGTCCAACAGTTTGATTTCCAAGTCAGTTTGTGTTTAGAAATTCTCAAATCCTTAATATTTCGACTAAAGAATACTGCACTTGCCGACAATAATTGGGAAATGAATGCTGCGGAGAAATGACAAGTTGTTCTCCTGTAAGCCAGTGTTTAGATTCAGCAGTCATTTATTAGATTATTCTTGCTAAAGTAATCAGCTTTAGGGATCAGGTTAACCTGGGGCACCAAGATAACATTGGTAACAGTACACTCATTTCCTCTCTGTCCTTTTAATGTGGACCAGAGAACTTTGTAAGCAATAGAAGAAGAACAAATAAAATTACATTTGTGTGATGTGTACTTAAAAAGTACCTTGTCTTCTTTTTACTTAGAATGTTTTTGATGACTGCCAGTTTAGTTTTTACGTCTGAAATATTCCCCAAGTTTAATTCAAGTTTAGATTGATTTAGGGTGAAAGTAAGTACTCTGATTGCATTATAGCTTTCTGTTTCTTTTAAAGTGCATTTTACACTTATTGCCACAAGTTTCTCCAATATCTATCATATTGAAGTTGAATGTCAGCTTTGAATACCTATAGAGAACCTTGAGGTATCATAGATCATCATTCTCCTTAGAACGAACACAGTTAAGACTGGAGCTGATAAAATGTTGAGATGACATTGGGAAAAAAAATGAATACAAAATTACACTTAAATTAGGTATGGAATTTCTAGTTCTAGATCTTTGAGGAATTGCCACACTGTCTTCCACAATGGTTGAACTAGTTTACAGTTCCACTAACAGTGTAAAAGTGTTCCTATTTCTCCACATCCTCTCCAGCACCTGTTGTTTCCTGACGTTTTAATGATACCATTTGACCCAGCCATCCCATTACTCAGTATATACCCAAAAGGATTATAAATCATGCTGCTATAAAGACACATGCACACATATGTTTATTGTGGCACTATTCACAATAGCAAAGACTTGGAACCAACCCAAATGTCCATCAGTGACAGACTGGATTAAGAAAATGTGGCACATGGACACCATGGAATACTATGCAGCCATAAAAAAGGATGAGTTCGTGTCCTTTGTAGGGACATGGATGAAGCTAGAAACCATCATTCTTAGCAAACTATCACAAGAACAGAAAACCAAACACCGCATGTTCTCACTCATAGGTGGGAATTGAACAATGAGATCACTTGGACACAGGAAGGGGAACATCACACACCGGGGCCTATTGTGGGGAGGGGGTCGGGGGAGGGATAGCATTAGGAGATATACCTAATGTAAGTGATGAGTTAATGGGTGCAGCACACCAACATAGCACATGTATACATATGTAACAAACCTGCATGTTGTGCACATGCACCCTGGAACATAAAGTATAATAAAAAAAATTAGGTATGGAAATGAATATTTTAGAATGAGATCTTCTTTTTCTCAAATCTCTTCAGGCAACTTACCAGAATAGGTGACATGCCAGTGCTTTTTGATTGCACCGGTTTTTTTTTTTTGTTTTTTGTTTTTTGTTTTTTGCTATTCCTGCAATGCCAGAGAGCTTAAAGCAACTGCTAGCACTCAGGCAGGAGCCTCGTGCAAGTGCTGGGCCCTTAAGCTCAATCTACTTGTGGAGCTTCACGATAAACCTTCCTCAGACTGAGTTGCTTAACCTTCAAACACAGTGGACTTTCAGTCTATTTAATTTGACTTCTGCCATTGTAGTTTAGATGAGAGGTATGCAGGGTTTTGGTTTTTGTTTTTGTTTTCATGACAGTCAAGACCATTTTGTGGGTCTGAGACAGAGCAGTCACACAGGGCCCTGGGCTCATAAGGACCCCATCCATGTTTGGGGCTTAATGCTTTGTGGTCACTATCTTGAAATTTTTAATTTTATCATTGGATGCATGTTTTGGGGGGAAGTGCAAGGGGAGAATGGAGCACATGCTGAGGCCTTTAAAAAAGTTTCCACTGGCTGGGTGCTGTGGCTCACGCCCATAACCCCAGCACTTAGGGAGACCGAGGCGGGCAGATCACGAGGTCAGGAGTTTGAGGCCAGCCTGACCAACATGGAGAAACCCCATCTCTACTAAAAATACAAAAATTAGCCGAGCATGGTGGCGCATGCCTGTAATCCCAGCTAATCAGGAGGCTGAGGCAGGAGAATTGCTTGAACCCGGGAGGTGGGGGTTGCAGTGCGCCGAGATGGCACCATTGCACTCCAGCCTGGGGGACAGAGGGAGACTCTGTCTCAAAAAAAAAAAAAAAAAAAGTTTCCACTGTTGCTGGTTCCTGCCACCTACTGCATCTCTGGTATGGGTGGTCTACTCCCTAACCTCTGGTACCCTGGTCCCCCCCAGGGCTCTTCCTCGAGCTCTTCCTTGCCCACTTTGCCTAGTGACCACCATTGTCTTCTGCCTGGGGCAGCAAATGAGTTGTGTCAGCGGAAGAGGCCCAAGTTCATCCATTGCTCTTCACTCCCTGGTGGGGGCCTAGGCCGGGGTGCAGGGAGGCGATGGTTGAGTGCACACACCTGAGATGTCTTGTCCCACTCTGTATGCAGCCCTGGGCTAGTAGAAACTTATGCACTCAGCAGGCAGCTTGGGAGGGGGTCCCTTCAGCTACCCCCGAGTCAGGTACCTAACATGTTCAAACACAGACGTTACGATGCCTTGAGGGTTGGCCATTTGTTGTGCACTGGGTCTGTGGCCCATAGAAAGGGCAGATAGGCTTCATCATCTCCAACTTGGGCCCTGCATCTTCATTTCACATTATGTTCTGCAAATTGTGCAGCTGACCCTGACAGCAGTGATTTGATACTTCCTCATCCTTAGGTACGTGACGGTGTTATCCTAAGGATATAAATGTCTGGATGGCTTTTTGCACATGTACATATATGCCACATGTAGGTAACAGCAACAATAGTATGTAGGTGTGTGTAGGTAACAACAAGACCAAATCAATTAACTGTGATCTGCAAACAGGTAGTAGAATTCAGATGCTTGCCTGAGTTTAACCAGTTTTGAAAAAGTGTTTTGGGTGTGCTCACAAGCCCTGATGAGATATTAGGGAGTTGGAATAGGTGACTTTTAAGACCTGGAAATTCTTAGATTCTAGGAAAAATAAACTAGTTCTTGGTAAAATAATTTACAATACATTCATACAAAAGCGAGGTAGATGTATATGTGCGAATATGGATTGTGTCTAAAATAAATATTAAGAGAGGAAAACGTTGCAGACAGTGGGTCGTGTATGATCTCAATGGTGTTATGGAAAGACATTCCATCACTTGTAAGATTTTTCTCATTTTAACGTCTCTGAAATCATCTTTAGCATCTCCAAACCAAAACAAGATTATGCCATCATTATTAGTGTGTCCTAGTGATACATTATAGAGTAGGACATTTTATAACCTATGGTGTCTTAGTCAAATAAAATATTTAATAATTAAAATGCAAGGTAAAACATAAAAATATATTTTATTTATAAATAAGCTTATAGACAAAATACAAACATTTCCAGGAGGATATACAAGTTTCTGAGCTAAGAATGCAATGAATCAAAGTTGTCGGGAATTTTGACTATGCATCTAGGTGAATTATTTTTAAAAACAAGAAAATAAAATGGACTGAAAGCTCCTAACTGACTTTTTGTTATGTGCAAGTTGTCATTTTAAAATAATGAGACTAGTCCTACATTTTTTGCCATCACCAGTAGACTGTTGTGTTATAATTTGCATTCTTCAAATATGCTGGACAGAAATTGCAAAATGGGTAGCAGCAGCATAGAAGAAAATCCCAGAGAAGCCAGTGGAGCACTTTACAAAAAAGAAATCCTGCATTGCCAATGCTTTTCAGAGCACACAAGAAAACATGATGAGGAAAACAAGATTGTGGTTATTGATGATTGAATCAAAACATGATTCTGAAAAGGAGGATCCTAAATAAGTATAATTTTTAAAATGTCACAATCAAATTACTTCATTTATTTTTTTACTTTTTATGCATGTACAAAAGAGGAAACATCTGCATCTAAATCTAAATAAGTCTAAAAATTTCTCACAATAAAAAAAGATTATTATATTCTATTTATTTTTCACAATAAATAAAAAGATTATGAGCAGTGGCTCATGCCTGTAATCCCAGCACTTTGGGACGCTGAGGCAGGCCGATCACCTGAGGTCAGGAGTTCGAGACAAGCCTGGCTAACATGGCGAAACCCCGTCTCTCCTACAAATACAAAAGTTAGCTGGGCGTGGTGGCAGGCGCCTGTAATCCCAGCTACTCAGGAGGCTGAGTCAGGAGAATCACTTGAACCCAGGAGGCGGAGGTTGCCGTGAGCCGAGATCGTGCCACTGCACTCTAGCCTGGGTGACAACAGCAAAACTCCGTCACACACATGCACAAAAGAACCAAAACAAAACCAAAACAAAACAAGATTATGTCGTCATTATTAATGTATCCCAGTGATACATTATAGAGTAGGACATTTTATAATCTATGGTGTCTTAGTCAAGTAAAATATTTAATAATTAAAATGCAAGGTAAAACATAAAAATATATTTTATTTATAAATAAGCTTATAGACAAAATATAAACATTTCCAGGAGGATATACAAGTTTCTGAGCTAAGAATGCAATGAATCAAAGTTGTCAGGAATTTTGACTATGCGTCTAGATGAATTATTGAAAAAAACAAGAAAATAAAATGGACTGAAAGCTCCTAACCGACTTTTTCTTATGTGCAAGTTGTCATTTTAAAATAATGAGACTAGTCCCACAAGTTAAGCATTAAAATCACTTTCATCATAATGCGAAATGATAGTTTATGAAAAAGAGAAGGAAAAAGATTCAGTTTGAGGAATTACACCTCTTTTTAGAGAGACCATTGACCCTACTTGGAGATGAAACCTCACACGTGGTCTTTTCCAGCCAGTGGAGCAACCTTCTACCCATCCAGGGACTTGTGGTTGGTTTTTAGATTGCGTTCCCTGAACCTCCCCCTTCTACCAATCAATGAGCTTGGTTTGTATTTGCTTTACGGATTGCAGTTCCACATGAGATTTTATTGGAGAGCAAAATAAAGGTTTGACAACTACCTCTTTCATGGGTTGAGGTTGCAGATAGATGAAAGAAGGGATGATAAATGTCCGGAGGAGTCAGACTTACACCTGGGAAGGCACAGGTATTTGTCAATTCTGAAGGCTGAGGGGATTGATTAGGAGAGTAGGTAGCAAGATATGAAGCGGAGACCTTCAAGGGAGAGACAAGGAAGAGGTGCTCGTCATATGTCTGGGATCAGACTGGGATCAAGCCTGTTCACACTTTTGTCTGGGGAGGTTCTTTTCAGTCCTTGTGGACTGCCACTTCAAAGAGCCACGCTGAAACTGGACAAAAGTAAACTCTCCTTGCAGTTCATGTCACATACAGACTTTGAAGATTAAAGTCCATTTGGTTCAGCTATTACCTTTTTTCACCTTGATAGTGTGTACTTTTCAGTGAATTTACCAGTTTTCAGTCCTGAGAGCAGTGATTAAGAGCCCAGGCTCTGAAGTCACGCAGACTTGGTTTATGGTTGTGCATGTCCTTTAAGCAGATCATTTGACCTTTAAGAATTAGGTTCCACATCTGTAAATTGGTCGTGGTAATCCCAAGTTGCTAAGGTTGCTGCTGCGGTAAATGAGATAATGTTTGTAAAGTGCCTCACGTGTATTAGATACTCAAAAAATATTACTGCTCATATTGTTCAAGCAATGCACGTAAATATTTGTCCGTTTAATTTCCTTGACTGTGTGGCAAACTAAATAGATAAAATAGGTGCACAAAAACTGAATAGCTTTACCTAGCATTCCTTCTTTGTCACGAACTTATTTCTTCACTCTCATGCCATTGCTATCCACTTTCATCAACTACCTGCTACATATATACTCCATCTCTTAGGATTGTAATGATGATCAAATGAGGCAATGAGCGTTTAGCATAATACTTGGCAAACAGCAACAGCTCGATAACTATTAGCTGTCATCAGTAGACAGTCTAGAGAACAGTGACTGCCTTTGGACTCAAGCAGATGTGGGTTTAATTCTTAGCTCTGCTATTTATTGGCTGTGTGACATTTTGCAAGTTATTTAACCTCTCAGTTTCTTTTACAGATAATGCAAAATGAGGCTATTACTGGAACTAATGGCATAGGGATATTGTGAGAATAAAATGATATAATATGTGTAAAATCCTTAGCATTAAGACCTGGCATGCAGTAGGTGCTCAAAATGCAAACATTAACTGTAATACAGATGCTGATGGGTATAATTATGAAGTCAAGCTCACCGTTGAGAGTGCAAATGAGAGGAGATAGGGCACCTTGAGGTGTTGTTGCCCATGGACTGTGCAGACAGTTCCATCTTCCTTTCTTACTTCCTTCTAATCCCAATACTGTGCTTTTAGACAATATGGCCACAGGGCTATTAAGATGATATTTCAGGCTATTTGCTTCTCCCATTAAATGGCTGCCAGGATTTTTCAGTTTCTATTATTATTATCATTATTATTATTATTATTATTATTATTATTATTGAGATGGAGTCTCACCCTGAGGCCCGGGCTGGAGTGCAATGGCGGGACCTCGGTTCACTACAACCTCCACCTCCCAGGTTCAAGCGATTCTCCAGCCTCAGCCTCCCAAGTAGCTGGGATTATGGGTGCCCGTCACCACACCTGGCTAATTTTTTGTATTTTTAGTAGAGACGGAGTTTCACCATATTGGCCAGGCTGGTCTCAAACTCCTGACCCCGTGATATGCCCGCCTCAGCCTCCCAAAGTGCTGGGATTTCAGGTGTGAGCCACCACTCCCGGTCAGGATTTTTCAGGTTGTATATCTGCTCTTCTTTCTGCTGTTTCTCTCACTGACTGCAGCATGTTTCCCTGCAGGCAGCTATACCTTTCACTGATTCCTTCTCTCCAATGTCTTACTGCTAATTGTTAAGACAACCAAACCAGCTATCGCAGCTTGTTGCTGGGTTGTGTCCAAGGGCAAATCATCTGAATATATATTTCTCCAAAGAAGATACACAAATAGCCAATAAGCAGATAAAAAGAAGCTCAACGTAATTAGCTTTCAGAGAAATGAAAATCAAAATTACAAGCCACTAGGATGGCTAAAATGAAAAAGATAGATAATAACAATGTTGACAAAGATGTGGAGTAACTGAAACTCTCATACATTGCTAATGGGAATGTAAAATGGTGCAGTTCCTTCCTTTGGAAAAAACAATCTGAAGGTTTCTCAAAAGGTTAAACACAGAGTTATCATATGGCCCAGCAATTCCACTTCTAGGTATATACCAGGAAGAAATGAACACATACATTCATAGATAAACGTGTACAAAAATGTTTGTAGCAGCATTATTCATACTAGCTATAAAGTGGAAAAACCCAGATGTCTATCAATGAAGCACAGATAGACAAAATGTAACATATCCATATGATAAAGTATTATTCAGCCATATAAAGAATGAAGTACTGATACATGCTTCAACATTGTTGTACCTGGAAAACATGGTGTTAAGTGAAAGAAGCCAGTTACAAAAGACCACATCTTGTATGATTCTATTTATATAAAATATTCAGAACAGGCAATTCCATGGAAATAGAAAGCAGATTAGTGGTTGCCAGGGGCTGGGGTAAGGGGGAATGGGGCAGTGACTGCTTAATGGCTTTTGGGGTGATGAAAGAGTTCTGGAATTAGATAAAGGTGATGGTTGCACAAGCCGGTGAATATACTGGAAGCTACTGAATTGTACATCTTAAAGGAAGGAATTGTATAGTATAAATACAGCTGTTATAAAAAATGTAAAGGATTGTTCAGGCTTTGAATGAGGGCTGGAGGAGCCCATCCTTGAGCCAAGGGCAGAGATGTGGAGCATGAACTTTGCAGCCTCATTTTAGGCCCTTCGGCGACTTTTCTCTTTTCTGATTTAAAAGTGTTTTCTAGATTGCCGATGCTGCCAGCTAAATGACTTTCTTGATCTGTACTAGAGAAGGCAAATACACATTCATGTTTGTTTTTGACATACAATTTTATAAAACATAACTGTTGCTACCATTTATGGCCCCGTTCTATTCACTTATTCCATGCTAACTTCTGTAATCCTCACCACAACTTTTTAAGGTAGGTATTGCAATTCACCCCATTTTACTGAGGAAACTGAGACACAGAGAAGTCAAGTAACTTAACCAAGGGTACACAGCTAGTAAGTAGCACAGAATTTGAACCCTGATGGTAGCCTCCTAACCACTACACTACATAGCCTCAAAGCCAATCTAACCTCTTGGTAAAGAGCC
Source organism: Macaca thibetana thibetana (assembly GCF_024542745.1). Taxonomy (NCBI): domain Eukaryota; kingdom Metazoa; phylum Chordata; class Mammalia; order Primates; family Cercopithecidae; genus Macaca; species Macaca thibetana. The sequence continues at coordinate 135,574,561 of NC_065598.1, forward strand.
TCAACCCTCTATAAGGCACTGTTTTGGGTGAGGTAGAAATTATAGCTTTGTGCTGAAACTGCATGCTCATTCATAAACAACTGATGAAGTACCAAGTCACCAATTGAAATGTGATCTTGCTTATGTGCATAGCCAAGGCAGTAGCATTAATACAGTTGAGCTGGCTATTATCCCCACTAGCATACCCTTTTTTAAGATCTTTTCTTTTCCTCCTTAGGTGAGGTCTTTATTAGGTCCTGCCCACTCTGGAGGTTGCTGCCCCAAGGCCACAGCTTTCTTCCCATCCATAGACTGCTCCACACAACAAATCTCTGTGTGAAAGGTTGCACAAAAGAGGCCTGGAAAAGAAGTGGCTTAAAATGCTCAATTGCAGTGTTCTGGCAAAAGGACTAATTGGCATTTTTATTCCAAAGGGGAAAAATTGCCTAATAGCAAGAATCAGCGAGTAGTACCACCCATGCAAACTGTTCATTCTTGTTTCAGCTCAAAGACCTCAAGTGGGGGAAAACAGCTCTTGTTTGCTCAGTGTTTTGTGTGGTAGAATCAGACTGATGCTGTTTAAATTCGATGCACAGGCCAATTAGAATCACGAAGCAGTTCCATCTTTTTGTTGTTGTTATTTTTTTCCGTGGTATTTTATACTACCAAAAATATACTCTGTTAAAACTCAAACGCCCACTACCTACCTAAATTAAATGTAGAAAATAGGACACGGATTTTTTTGTGCAAAGTCTTCTGTACATATATTTACTATAAACTGACTAGAAGATTTAAGAGGTTTAGACATCTATAAAAAATTGGGTGATTTTCTGAATTGAGTGGAAAGCAGATGGCTGTGATTTCTACCTTAACATCCAGTTGACTAGTTGTGAGTCAAATCCTGCAGAAGCAGAGCACAGGAGGGTGGAGGTGGAGGCAAATGAAAGTAACAGAGGTAGGCTGTGAGTAGCAGAGAATTTTCTCCAGTACTCTGGGGGAAAACTGAATTTTGGATCACATATGTTATCTTTCTATTTAATTCTTTTCTAATGTATGGGGACAAAGAGAAGGTATGTTCCTGGAGGCAGTTCCCTCTGTGATGTCTCTGCCTATAGCTCTGGCCCAGAGAGAGGCCTCGTAAATGTGAAGCTTAAAGTCAAGTCTCCAGCTGGGTAGAAGATGGCAAGCAACGTGGTTTGCAGATGAGATTGTGTCCTTAGCATTCATTGTGACTTCACATATAAATCTTGTTCAAGCATTGTCATTTGTCCTGGTGCTTGGTCTTTAATTTACATGGTTCTGCATCAGTGGTGTTCCTTTCACTCAGAAGGCTCCACCTTACCTCCTTTTCATTCATATCTTCCCATGTCCAAATACCGTCTGTTTGTCGAACACAGTTCAAAACACAAATACCATTGGATTCTGCAACTTGGAAATTATGTCTTTCCTTTTCTTAAACTCCTGGAATACATTGCATATGTCTCTGTCAAGGTGCTGGCTGCTTTTTACCCTGTTGCTACCATGGAGTAGACTCCTATGGCTGGTACTAGAACTGCAAGGTCTGTATCCTCCATAGTGGCTGCACAAGGGCTCAGTATGTGGGTTGAACCAATGAACAAATGAATGTACTTCAGGGTTAAGAAATATGGCTTAGTGCTTGATACTGACACTCGACTAGGTTATACCCCACCAACCATTGTGAGGGTGCTCAACACCTCCCAGACTTGATTAAACTGAGCAAAGGACAATTGGAAATTTCAGCAAGATTCTCTCCCTGTTAGCATAACTTGGGACTTTCCTCTCTGTTGCCCTACACTCCTTGGCTCTTCAGTGCTCATGATCTCCTGAGAAAAGAGTGGTTTTACATAATTTATAATTTAAAAGAGGGCATTTTTCAGAGACCCTCACATAGTACCATGTGTAACTCTTACACGTAGTGGGTACACATGTAACTCTTACACATAAAAGAGTTACACATGGTGCTATGTGAGAGTCTCTGAAAAAGGGCACATAGACCCAGCCCCTTCTCTCCGAACATGGTATTGATGCAAACATACGCAGACAATATAATTAAGCCTTTCAGCTCACATGTAGGTTTATAAGAAATTGTTTGTGTCTGAGGTTGGTGAGTGCCTGGATTGGGAGGAAGGAGGGAAGCAAGTCCTGAAGCTTGCGTCCATGTACAGGTACTGAGTTCTGTTTTGTTTCCTACATATGCTGCCTTCTTCTCACTGAAGAAAGTACTTTCTAGTGCTAACATCTTGTGAGTTTGGCTTCCCTGAAACCCTGTCCCTGGGAACAAAAGAAAATTCCCTTACTCAAGGGCTGAGAGAAACAGGTCCAGATTAAAACCTTCTGGCTGTGGATTTGGTTGGGGGGAACCTTTGTTTAAAAATTGATATCTTTGGAATGTAATGCTGCAAAAAAAAGACAGCATCTCTTCACATCGTATCTGGTGCTTGGATTAAGGGAACTCTGTGGCATAGAAGATAGCTCTCAATACAGGGTATCAGGACATCTGGGTTTTAGCACTCATTATGTCATTTTCTCTCTATGGAGCAGCCAACAAATTGCTTTTACTTTCTTGGTACTCGGTGCCCTTGCCTCTAAACTGAAGAGCTGGACTTCGTCATCTGTGGGTCTCTGCATATTTAAAATGAACTAAATTTTACCTGATTCTTTTCTCATTACTTATAGAGTGTGTTTTCTTCATTCGAAGGGGTTTGGTGGGGGATATTCTCATAAATTTTGGAATGCTTGTAGGATATCTTCACTTCTTTTTACTGAGTTCATATTAAATGTTTCATAGCCCTAAAGCAATTTACTACAATTGACTTTACTATATGGGGTTTCATTTCATGTTATAAAATAGAGGGAAAAATTTTTCTGGTTTGTTGTAAGTTAGTAATATTAGACTACCTATGGCACCCTCCTTTTGAACATCATTGCTGGAAAGAGAGGCTATAAACACTATCTTGTAATGTTCAGTTCATAACAAAGAGCATTTGGAATCTTTTTCCAGGGTAGGTCTATGGGTGATGATTCTGTGCTTCTGTCCCCAGAAGGTGCTTGACCAACCATTGAGGAATTAAGACATACATAGATGCTCTTTGGGTCAACTCCCTGATCTCAAGGCCGGACACCTAGAATTCAGTCTTTATCAGGCATATCAACTGGATTTTTGTCAGAGGATTCAGTCACTCTTTTAACTGGTGACCAATTGGTATTAACTCTCCAATACTTTTGAAACTCTTGAGGATGTGAAATCCATGTTACCAATCCATCATCGGTCCATCCAACAAAAGTTTACCGTGCACTACTCTGTACCAGCCACTGTTCTACTACAACTGTGAACAGAACAGATAAGAATCTGTGACCTCTATAGAGTTTATATTTTAGTGGGGCAGTAGGGTGGCAGAGTGACAGATAATGACCTAAATAAAGAAGGAAGTATATATTCATAGTATGTTAAATGATAGTAAATACTATGAGAAAATACTAAAGCCAGGGAGGTGAGTAGAGAATATTGGTAGTGAGGATAACAATTTAAATTTTCATAAACTATTTTAGAAAAAGCTAATATTTGAGGCAGTACAGAGTAGTGGTTCCAAACATGGACTTTGGAGCCAGAGTTGTTGGGTTCAGATGCAGGGTCTATTATTTTTCAGTTGTGCAACTTTGGGCAAAGCTAGTGAAAATGATCTAGCCTCCAGGCTTTAGTAGGACAGTCTGGTGGAGGAGACCTGCAAATAGCTAAGAGACAGTGCAGAATGAAATGAGTGCCTCATAGAGAAATAAGCAGCAGATTGTGCGAGTTCCTTCTGGGGAATCAGAGGAGATCTCATAGAGGAATTCGAATTGGGCCTTAAATGGCCTTGAATGGACCTTAAATTGACTGAACTTTTAGGAAGGCAGATTGACACTTAAGGTACACATCCCTAAAAGCTGCGATTGCCCAAAGGCAGAGTGAGCTGCCTCTGGAGGTGTCACCAGTGACGTCTGAGCCCAGGGTGAGTGTTCATTGATGAGAAATGTACTAGAGAAGATTCACATATTGGATGGACAAGTTGAACTTGGTGGTCTTGATTACCTTCCAACCTGAGATTCTGTGATTCTATAATATTGAAAGTGCTACAAGCCAGATTATTCTCTTTTATATTTGAGACATCTCATTGCCTACCCTCTACAAAGCTATTCACATAAACTGTAACTTCCTCTGAAGAAATGCTTTACTGGGACAAGTTACATTAATCAAACCTCTGTTTGAATAATCAGAAATTCCAGATTGGTGTGCTAATATCAGTAAAGTCTTATTGTTGAGTATTTTGAACAGGTGTAACCTCCTGAATTTGGGGTGGAGTAAAGGGCCCTGCGACTGACCTTGGAAAACTCAGCTTATTTCTATCCAAATGCAGCTAAGACAGGTGAATTCCAAAGCTTGAGCTCACTTCTCCATTTTGCTCCCTAGAGTGTGATCCGTGATAAAATCACTTGTGAAATCTGTATTTCATGTATGTGATGTCTTGTCCATTATATTATTAACTATGTGTCGCAGATGGATGCATCAATTGCTACATGTTCTTTTATCCACATGGCCCATAGGCCTCTTGTATTTAGTCTGTGCTTTTATGCAAACTGTCATGGTCATTATTGCTGGAAACCAAAATGTATGGACTAATCTATTCTTATTTTAAGGAGCGTTGTAAACTTTGACTTTGTGGTGTTAGAAATTTACAGTCCATAGCCTACAGAGCCCATCTATGCTCAGCTTAACATGTAAGCATAGTTTTGCCTTCTGTCTTTCAGGAACCCTAGGCTGTTTCTATTTCTAGTACTAGAAGAAATAACGTTTATTCTGCCTGTATTTAAACCTAATACCTGGGCTCTGGCTCACACTGCCTTTGTAGGTGAACTGCAGGTACCTAGCTTCTGAATATCCCAAGCTCTGTTGTTGAACTAGGCCCTCATCTTAGGTTGCCATCTTTTGATAGTTCTTTAAAATGAAATAACTTTTTTGGAGTAGTCTAGGATAGAGGACTTCATTTGCCAATTTAACTGGCACTACCAGTAAGGATTACAGGTCAGATAAGAGAAAGCCAAACTGATCTTTATGTTAATATTTCTCATCAGCAATCAACACATGAGATATTTTATATTTTAAGTTATTTGCTTGGCTCCCCTTCCTCATCACTTCTTCTCCTTATCCCAAACAAGATGTATAATGTCGTTTTTCAATGATCGTATTTGTCTAAACAACTGTATATAAGCCCCTGAGCTTAGACTTTAAAGGTAGAACATCAGGGCCCAGAAAACTTAATAATCCAATGTTCTAAAACGTCTCAGAATAAAAATTAATTCAATAAAATATGTTAAATATCATTTGGAGTGTGTGTGTAGTGGTGAAGAGGAGTTAATGAGTAACTGACCACACAAAGATGAAGTTGTAGGGCTCCAAGACGTGAATGGTACTGAAAGACAAGAGAAGAGGAGAGTTAAGAGCTGGGGCTGGAGGGAGACAGGGCCTGCTCAGAACTGAGTATTATCAGTTAGACTTGCTTTTGGGTTGCCTTGCTTGGTTTCAGAGTCAGCCCCTGCAGGAAGCCAGATTTTTTTTTTTTTTTTTTTCAATCTTCTGCTTTGCAGTTCACCTTACTTTTTACTGCTGTTCTTTCTGATTCAGAGTTTGGAGCTGTTGACCTGGTGGCTTCTTTACCTAGCGTTGAATGTTTTGGTCACTAAAACAACACATCATAGGGGCTATTTGTGTGCCTCTCTTCATGACAGGGCATGTGGGGACAGACAGATTGGAGCTTGGAAAAGCATCCCTTTTGGCCGAGATCTCAGAACACCTGAAAGCCCTGTCTTGCAGAAAAAAAAAAAAAAAAAAAAAAAAAAAAAAAACCTAGACGTGACAAAAATAAACCAAGCCAACCCAGAGCTAGATACTTGTTATTTTTTTGTGAACTCTATGGAAATGAATAAAACAGTTTATTTTTCTTCTTGTGATTAGCTGTAAGGTCTGCTTTAAAAGACAATAAATTCACTCAAAAGTTGCTTTCAAAGACTTTTTTTTATTGGACAGAAAGCATCCTAATAAAAAACGGGCTATATGCAAATAAAGTCATTTCTGTTTCTGGAAATTAGGTTTATAAGCACCACAAATACATTTCAATTGATAAAGAGAGCAGAAGGTAAAAATGTGTAGTCGAATACTTCCTGTTCACTACCAACATATACATATTTTTCTAGTACATTGCTCAATTGTGAAATCAGGACGAAAGCATGCAATAAACATTTTTTTGCAGCAAATTTTAGTAAAATATCTGTAAAAAGAAGACCAAATATACCAATGTTGAATATTACAATGTATTTGATTAATTTTTTCTTCTTTTAATACAAAATTGTCAGATAATCTTGTCCTGCAAAAATACTACATTTTAAAATTCAGTGTGGTGCTATCAGGCACCCCCGGTCTCTTCGAGCTATAACTGGTACCGAGCTCGTGCTGCTTGTCAAAATTTAATGAGAGGGCCCGTTCTAAAATAATTGAATTTTCATATCAGAACGAACCAGGATTACTCAGACAATAAAATTGCTGAGTCCTGTACTGTTACCGGCAAATACCTTTTGCTTTGCTCATGAAATCAGTATGTAAATGTTCAGGGTTTGTATTTAAGGCATCTTAGGCATTTGGAGTTGTAGTACTAGCAATAATTTCAAATGGTGCCGGTGATAAGTAGCTGGTTTTTTATAATGTTCAAAGTGTAATTTGTTTGGTGAATCAGGATAAGCATTTGGTTTATATTTTATATAAATGTTAATGCACTTGCAGTTTAATTATATTTCTTAACTTCTAACATTTCAGAAGTCAAATTTGAGGTCTAGTCCATCAGATGGTCTTGCTTTCATAACATTCTGAAAAATGGGAGCACCCCTATGCAGTGAGTTTAAAAAGTAAGAGGTGCCTGGAAAGTTCGTGATGGTATGTTTTGGAAGCTGTCAGCACCGATAATGAAGTGGGAGAAATGCCATTCCATAGGTGTGTCCTCCTGCATGATGGCGAGCTCTCTGAGACACAGCATGGAACTTGAGAGTCCTCTATCAAGAGCAGGGAAGACACCTCCAGGAAGTGAATAATTTATTTCTTTTATGATAGTTGAGTTGGAGAGCAACTATTGAATAAAGGAGTATAATTTCTAAAAATTTAACAAGAGTTTCTGTAGCATTGCAGTGATGGAGGGTATCAGGACAGAAAAGAGCTCTTTCTAATGTGTAGCGAAAGTCGGTTTAGGAAGTGTTATTTTCTATATTATTATTTTTAAAATGATTTGCAGGATTGTAGCCTTTAAGCACATGTGTACTCAATCGAAATTAGCTATGTAATATGCAAGAGATAACAGTACTTGTCAAAATTAGGACTTTTTTTTTTCATATCCCCTTCATGATATGACTTGGTTTGGTTGAAAGAGGATTGGATAACATAGCTTTAGAGGTAGAAGACTTAGCTTTTTCTTTCTTTCATATCATAGAATGCAAAGGTTATCAAACTACAGCCTGTGGGCAAAATATGGCCTGCTGGCTGGTTTTGTAAATAAACCTTTATTGAAACACAGCCAGTTGTCTATTGCTGCTTTTGTGCTCCATGAGCAGAGTTGAGTAATTGCAACAGAGGTCATATGGCCTGAAAAAGTCTAAAATGTTGGCCGTCTGGCCCTTTACAGGAAAAGTTTGCAGACCCCTGATTTAGTAACCTGCCTTTAGAGGGTTATTACTTCCAAGTCTTCATTGTCGTTAGTAGTGGAGGTGGTGATGGTGATGATGATGATGATGATGATGATAGCTAACAAATACTAACACTCAAGTACCCTAAGCACTTTGCGTGTATACATTCATTTAACCCTCACAACAACCTTGTATTATAGCACTGTTACTATCCCAATTTTGCATATAAGGAAAAGGAAGCAGAGAGAAGGTGGGTGATATGTTCATTCTCACTTGGCCAGTGAGTGGCAGAGCCAGGCAGTCTGGCTCAAGAACTTATGTGTGCTCATCTTATTTTTGTGTTTTTTTTTAACTTTTAATTATGAAAATTTCAAGCATAGATAAAAAGAAGAGTATAATGAATCACTAAATACTCATCGTTCAGCTTCACTAATTAATAGTATACTGCTATTTTATCAACTCACCATGTCTTCCAAATATTTTCATGCATGTAGAGCAAATTTCCAACATCATGTCATGTTATTATTTGCAAATACTTCAATGCATAGCTCCCACATATATAACAAAAATGTCATTATCATATCTAACATATTTCACAGTAATTTCATAATATCATCAATGTCCAGTTCATATTACATTTCTTCTGGTGGCCTTCAGTTTTTCTTTTGACCATTGGTTTGTTCAAATCAGAATTCAAGCAAGATCAACTCACTGCATTTGGAAATTATGTCCCTATGTTTCTCTGAATATATAATGGATCCCTACCCCTGCCATTTATTATTTAAGAAAATAGTTCATTTGACCTGTGATAGGTCCCACATTCCCAATTTGATCGATTACTTCTTTTTGGTTTCATTTGCTACTCTTTTTCCCAGTATTTTTTTTTATACTCCTGGCTAAGTCTAGATGATTGATTAAATTAAGAGGTATTTGTATGTGTGTGTTTGTGCCTGTGCATGCACATTTTTAGGCTCCTTTGTAGATAGTGCTGCATATTTCCTATTGTATCATATCATAAACCACATAATGTCTGGTTATCACCACTAAAAAGCGAGTAAACTTTTCTCAGTAGGTTCAAGTGATGTCAGTCTGATCCTGCCATTATGAACTTTTCCCCATCAACTTTTATCTTAATAGTTTTATCATCAGTTAGTGATTGTTGCCTAGATCCATTGTTTCATTGGGAGTTGCAAAATGGTGGTTTTCAGAGGTTTTTCATTCCTTTTCTCTTTATTAGTTGCAGTGGTTCTATAAAGAACTTTCCCTCATTAGCTTTGGTTACCCTGAAGTGTTATTTGTACAGAAGCAGAATAAATGCTTCATTCTTATCTTTTATTTGTGAATGTTCATTGTGATGACTTAGTGTCTCAGCAGCTTCTAGGTGCTCTGGCTGCTCATTGCTACTGAGTGGTCACTGCTTCTAGGCTTGTTGGTGGGAAGATCTCGGAAATATGTACTTTATAGAAAGAGAAAAATAGATTATGATTTCATTTTGATATTTCCAATTTGCGTAAGATTTCAGGATTTTTACTGAATTTCTTTGATTTTACATTTCTTTTTGTTTTATGCTGAGAATCTTGGTTCCTTGTGAGATAAGCATGGTTATATGCTTATCCTATAATTTACATAAGGTAATTTAAAAATAACATTACCAATATTACTGTTATTAGTAAGACAGTTTATGTTTTCTACTCTCTTGACCTCTATGATAAATGGCCTCTTTGTAGAATGGAAAATATAATCCTGAATCTGCCTGAAGGTTCTTATGTGGGAGCGGATGATCTGTTGAGGTCCCTCCATCTGTGAGATTTCTTATAGATCAGTATTTTTAGACAGTTTCTAAAATGTGTGAGATGGCTACAGTGCTTGGGTTTGAGCCAGAAGGTCCAAGGTTGAAATTCTTCACTGGGCTTTGATTCAGAGGTTATGATGAGTTTTTTGGCGTAAGAATCTATGCCCCTCCAGATACTATAAAGTTAGTAACCATAGTACAAAACCTAAATTTGGGGATCATATAGGATAATTTATATATCGAATATTGCTTTCTGGTATATAAAACACCTTCTAATAAGTCGTCTCATTTGACTTGATATCTCTCCTAGGTGATAGGTACTATTATTATCTCTATGTTCCAAGAGGATCAGAGTGGTTAAGTACTTTTCCCCAGTTGCACAGCCAGTAAGTAGCAGAGTAGGGATCCAAACTGAGGTCTTTGGACTCATAACCTGGCATTCCTTCCAGCATATCGACATTGTCAACATATTCTAGGATATTGTTTGCAGCCCAGTAGTGGTGACTCTTTTAACTTCTCTTGGGGGGTGATGAGGAGAGAGATGTTTTGGGACATTTTCCTGGACCAATTGTGCTTCTCTTTGGTAACTCTTAGGTGATCAGACCCAGAGCCGAAGGTGTGGACTTGAGTGTGTCTTATTTTTATTGTTTTCATTGCTCTTCCTTTCCCACTGCAGCTTGATTATTGGAGTTGTTTGAAGGAGCAGGAGGCGATCTGGTGAAACTTCTTTCAAGTCGGAACTTAACTCTGCAGTAGCCATGCTTGTCCTGGTGTCTACTAATTAAACACTACCAGGGTCACCTTTCATTGTTGCTTCATGTGCAGGTGCCTGCATTAGTCATTATAAAAGAACATCCTACTCTTTTTTCCTCTGCTGTATTAGATGGAGATTTAAAATCATTTCATGTTGGCAACTACTCTGTCAGAAAATAGCAACAGTTTTTCATTGTTACCTGCTTCTACCAAAACAGTTTTTCCCCTTAAAGCTTCTTGTGAATTGATTTCAACCATTGCTTCGCTGAAAATTATTAAACCTCAGGGAAATATAGGGGATTAACCACAAAATACAACCAAGTGCATGAAGTAGAGTCTGTATTCTACTAGTTTCTTCCAAGGAACTGGAGAATATTTGAATCAGACCTGAAGGGGGGAATCCTAGAATGTTTGAGGGCCTGCCATACCCATTTTGTGCGTATAATTTCAGCAAGTTAGGAGAGAGATAGGAATGTCTGCACCATGTGCACCTGCTGACCTAGGTAAGAAATCACTTTAAGGGCAAGAAATGTTTCCTTCACTGGTGCTGACATCCCTCACTCTCAGTTCTCACAAGGGATCTGAAATCAAAATGCCTGAGTTTAAATACTAACTTTATCAGTGTACATCCTTGGGAAAGTTACTTAAACTTTTTGCACTTCAGATTTCTTATTTGCCAGATAGAGACAAAATAGTACTTAGCTCATATAGTTGTAAGAATCAAAGCCATAATGTCATACAATGCTTAGCATAGATGTTGGCACATCATGTAGTTGTCACTCCAATGCTGGATGTTATTGCTTATCATGAATGTTATTGTTATTGATCATTGTGATTATTATTTCCTTTATCAAAATAATGTTATCCAAGCCTCAAACCATAGAGTGATATAAAGTACAAATAGCAGTTGGACTTTTTACTCCCCTATCTTGGTCACTTTCGTTAACAAGTGTGAGTGCTTCCTTAATAACAAGCATTAGCTAAAAATGTTCCCCACTCCCACCACCAAACCTTCAAACAGCCTCTAGATTATTCCCTCTGCCCCTACTCTTCAGGGCTTCGACATCATGCTCATCATCATCTTCCTTAACCTTCTTTATAGCAAAGCACCTTAAGAGAACTGTTTAAATTAATCCTCCACAATTTTTCTTCTCCACTTCTCCCTTAAACCCACTCCAGTGAGGCATTCATTCCTACCACTCCAATGAAAGTACTGTTGTTGGGAGGGGATCACCACACACCAGGGCCTGTCGGGGGATTGGGGACAAGGGGAGGGATAGCATTGGTAGAAATACCTAATGTAGATGATGGGTTGATGGGTGCAACAAACGACCATGGCACATGTATACCTATGTAACCAACTTGCACGTTCTGCACATGTATTCCAGAAGCAGAAGAAGAGGAGGATGAGGAGGAGGACGAGGGGGGGAAAGCACTGTGGTCAAGGTCATCAGCAACTTGTACATTGCTAAATCTATTGATCTCTTCTCCTTTTTGTTTTTTCCTTACAGAGTGACCTGGTAACATTTGATGTGGTTCTGGATTTTCTTCCTACCTCATTGACTCCTTTTCCTTAATCTCCTTTCCTGGCCCCACCTTCTTATAGCCATCTGTAAAAAAACAAAGTGTTGGGATACCCTACACCGGCTTCTCTATCTCTATCTATATACATTAACTACATGGGTTTGAACTGCAGAAGTTCAATTGCATGTGGATTTTCTCCCACCTCTGCCACCTCTGAGACAGCAAGAACAATCCTTTCTTTTCCTCCCACTTAATGAATAGTAAACATATTTTCCCTTCCTTATGATTTTCTTAATGACATTTTCTTTTCTCTGTCTTATTTTATTATAAAAATACAGTATCAGAATATAATACATAGAACATACAAAATATGTGTTAATTGACTGTTGATGTTATTGATAAGGCTTCCAGGCAACAGTAGACTATTAGTAGTTATGTTTGACAGAGTCAACTTTTATGCAGATTTTTGACTGTGTGGGGGATCAGTGCCCCCTAACCCTTGTGTTGTTCAAGAATAAACTTAATTCGTTTATACTGACTACATGTTGAAATGATTTTATGTATATATATATTGGGTTAAAGAAAATATACTATTAATTTCATCCATTCTTTTTACTTTTTTTCCAATGTAATTACTGGAAAATTTCAGAATATATACGTGGCTTGCATTTGTAGCTTACGTTCTGTTTGATTGGACAGCACTGGCCTAGAAAGAGTGACTGCTCTGCATCCCTGGGTCCACCTCACTTCAGTGTCTGGTGAAATTCTCCTCATCCCTCAAGACCAACTGCTAGTGTCTCTCTCCTCTTTCCTTGCTCTTTGCCACAAGCAGACAGAGTTAGCCATTCTTCCTAGTCTGCCCTGACTCTGTACGTAAGTTGTGCTGACTTCCATAGCCCCTGACACCTAATGAGCAATGAAAGAGGCCTGTGCCACTCCTGGGCTGTTGGTGGATTTTCTTTGTTGGTCTCCTTACAGGATTTGCTTCATCTCTCTGCTACAGCATTGCACACATTGGTTTCTAGCTATTTATTTATAGGTCTTTCTCCCTACTCTATAATGAACTCCTTGATGTTCTGCGTGGTTTCTAACTTAACTCTGATCCTCAGTGACCAGAACACCATGTTGCAGAAATTTGTGCTCATTAAGTATTACAGGGACACACAAATCACACTCAGGCTGCATTTCCTGCTGCCATTTGCCCCCAGCAATCCCACCCGATGACTTCCGATTCCCTGGTGAGATTTTCCCCATAGCTATTCCTTCCCTAGGTTGCAACCGGGCTCTCATTGTAACTAGTTAGATGACTCCTACTCTATTTGTGGTGTAGGCCGGCTAATCTGGACTACGTCAGGTCTGGCAGCAGCTCTGGTATGCACCCTGGGTGATTGGGTGTCACAGAGGGATGGGTGAGCTCCCTTGAAGGCCAGCTGGCTGTATGGCCAGTCTGTAGAGAACAGCAGTAGGCTGCTTCCTGCCTTGGTTGCAGGAGATTTTCCTGATTTGCCTTGTGGTGGGCAACCTTTCAACTTTATGGGTGATGCTGCCATGTTATTTGTGGTGAGTTAATGATGCACAGAAAGGAGAGTGAGTAGATCTGTGGCAGATGTGGGTTTCCTAGCAACATCATTAGCTATGCTGGACCACCATTCAGTCAGCTTTGTCTCCTGTGGCCTGATACCATGGTGACACCACACTCTCTCTGGCCACTCCATAAACCTTGCACTTATGGCTCTCTGTCTTTAGAGGGACTGGGAAGAAAGATCACTTAGCAGTGTGCTGCTAAGACGCTGAAATCGATGGCAACATTCCACTTTCTTTCTTTTTCCCCTGAGGCCTTTGACTGTGTACTTTGTATGATTTGTTTCCTGGGGACAGACAACCTTGTAACCTTTTTGTCTTATAAATGTAGAATCTTTGCTGAAGCATCCCATGTCTCTCTAACCACAATGGCTGAGAGTAAAGACTTGTTTACAATAATGAAAATGGTATCCTATTTATTTGGCTTAATTTCCACACATTTTTAAACAAACCACAGTCTTCATCAGATTTCTTTTACAATATTCCAGGAATTGTAATCTGCCATTTTCTTCCGTCCTATCCTGGTGCAGATACTGTTGTGATTACTCAGTAGCTGAAATGATTCAGTGGTCCACTGGGCCACTGCAACAAGGCCATCATTGAGGCCACCAAAGCTGTAATGGTTTCTTTGCTTCTGCACTCCAGATGAGGACTGGCTTGTTTCTGTACACACACTGATGCCTCTCTTCTGTGTTCCAGACACTTTAGGGTTCCTTCTTCTCCACCTATCTCCTCCTCTTCTCCTGCCCCCACTTTTTCTTCTCCTGTTATGGTGGTCCCATTGCTGCAGGACTCAGGTCTGTGAGATTGGAGACAATCTGAGAGACAGATATAGTGATAATCTTAGAAAATTCCCTCCTCTCCTTTTCCAAACTGACCTACTGAATGTATACCAAATTTAAACACCCCAACCCTTCTTCTAATTGAAGAGTTCTTTTTTTAAAGAGATTACTTAGCCCCTCAAGTAAATGGACCCTTGATGGCCCTGGCCCTACTGGTCTTTTAGACGGGCTAAAGCTGCCAAGCTCAAACTCTGCACCACTGACATGAAGGAAGGCCCATCAACTTCTCTACGTCTGTTTGGGCCTGTTTTAAAACATCATCAGTGTGGGCACAGAAGAATTCATGCTTCTCCCTGGGTCTCTCAGGAACTCTGCATGGTATCCACAGTTGGAATTCTTGGCTTACTGCCCCTGTGATGCCTCCTTAGAGTATGTTGTTTCCTGCTTGTTTCTGGAGCACAGTCTAAGTGGTAGGCTCTATGAGGATGCTCTGCAGAATAAGACATGAATTCTCTTTTGAAGGAGTCTTCAGAAGAGAATTTGAGATGATGTGATACAACAACGAAGCCAAAGTAGGACGAGTACCCTCCAACAGTACTTCTGCCAGGTGCTCATATGGCCTCTGCCTTGATCTTTACCCATTTTTTCAAACATAGAGCTTTCTGCTGCAGAATAATTTGAAGTATTAGACGTTTTCCCCTATTTAAAGCTGAAATCCTTGGACGATGGGATCATAAGAAGCCCAAACCTCAGCATCATGCCATATACCCATTTAACCAACTTGCATGTATGACCCCTGAATCTAAAATAAGAGAAAAAGAAAAAGGAACTTAAATAAGTGGGAGAGAGAAAGTAGTAGAAAGTATGACGTGTTTAAACATTATAAAGAACTGATAAAGTGTGTGCTTATCAAATATCAACCAAGAAAAGTACCAAAGATATACTTACTTAAAAACATTAAAGCTTAACACCAAAATAAAGGAAATGATTTAAATTCATTGAAACATAAAATGCAAATGAACTAGAGAGCAACAGTAGATTTTTAGCCTATTTCTCAACATCTTCATGGAATGGATAAACCAATGGATATTGTGTTCAAAGTTCTGAGTTAAATCATAGGTGGGAATTGAACAATGAGAACACTTGGACACAGGGTGGGGAACATCACACACCAGGGCCTGTCGTGGGGTGGCGGAGTGGGGAGGGATAGCATTAGGAGAAACACCTAATGTAAATGACGAGTTAATGGGTGCAGCACACTAGCATGGCACATGTATGCATATGTAACAAACCTGCGCGTTGTGCACATGTACCCTAGAACTTAAAGTATATATATATGTGTGTATATATATGTGTATATATATGTGTGTGTGTGTATATATATATATATAAAGTTTTGAGTTCAAATACTTGTCAATTTGGAATTGCATTCCGAGCTAATTTTTTTTCAAGATTGAAGACAAAATGTAAATTAATTCATAAAAGTAATATAAAATAACTTTTAATTATTTATATCTATAAGAAATATAACATTTAAAATAAAATGCTGTTTCTTATTTTTTTAAAAAGCCGAAATCCATTTTCATAAAACTTGTTTCTAGCTGTGTCCTTTGTAGCCATGGGAAATAAATAGAACATTTCCACTTCATGATAGCCCTTAAGATACTTGAAAAGAGCTCTCATAGCTCCTCTAAGTAATTTTTCCCTAGTTGTTGTTAAAGCTGGTTTTTTTTTAAACATGTCATTATAATAAATAGAACATTTCTACTTCCTGATAGCCCTTCAGTTATTTGGAAACAGTTCTCATAGCCTCTCTAAGTATTTTTTCCCCAGTTGTTGCTAACGCCATTTTTTGACATGTCATTGTCATTCTCCTCTGTATATTCTTTTATTTTACAATGTCCTTGTTGTTTAGTGAAGCTTGGAAATAAATCCAGTACTGTAGGTGTGATCCAACCATCAAGAATCGAGCAAGAATATCTTTCCTTATGATTTGAACTCCAGACGTTAAAAGCAGCACCTTTTATGTTTTAGGAGCCCTTCATTAATATTCCCTTTCTATGATCCTGTGCCATGTAAGTAGAAGCTAAGAACACCAAACGCCAGCTACTTGTTCCCTCAATACTCCCCGCAAGAGCAGTGGGATCTCTGTGGGGTCCTGGGTGAGCTAGATGACCATGTTCTTGCTGTGATGTTCAACATTCATGTAGCAGCAACAGTGTTTGTTCTGTATTTATCAGGTTTGTGGTGTGACGTTCGCTATGGCTATAGCTACTGCAAGTTCCCTCTGTTCCTGACTATTTTATGAGCCTAGACATCCTGATGATTCTGTAACCTACCTGATGATCTTTCCAACAGATGTTAGTTTTGTTTAAATCAGTCACTGTCATTTTCATTTACTTGCAACTAAGAACTCTGACTGATGCAAATTCATATTAAACATAAACTTGATTAAAATTCCATGTCTCTGACATGAATGGCCATGAAGCTAAGGCTGTCCACCATGTTAATAAATACGCATTTGGTATTTTTGAACCTAAACACAAGGGGTTTTAGTTTGCTAAGTCTGCCATAACAAAATGTCACCGACTGAGTGGTTTACCGAGAGTTTTATTTTCTCATAGTTACGGAGACTGGAAGTCTGAGATCAAGGTGTTGGAGGGCTAGTTTCTTCTGAGGCCCCTCTCATTCATTTGCAGGTGGCTGCCTTCTCGCTGTGTCCTCGCGTAGCCATCTGTTTGTCTGTGTAGGTATATGTCTGTGTGTCCAAATTTCCTCATAAGAACACCAATCATATTGGATTAGGATCCACCCTAAAGACCTTATACCTTATCTCTAAATATCATTACATTCTGAGGTACATGGGGTTAGGACTTCAGCGTATAAATTTTTTTGTGGGGGAGGCAATTTAACCCCATAACACAAAAGCAACCCTTGGTTGTTGTTATTAAATTCACATTCTTTTGGGTATTATTTCAAACTGTGTAAAGTCTTGATTCTGCTGTCATCACAGGTACAATCACTCTGATTTTGTATTATCTGTAAATTTAACAGCAAGCCTTCACTACTGTGTCTATACTGGTGATTTCAGGTTATTTTCTATGGGAGTGGGTATGAAAGGAACCTATAATTTCTACACAGAATGACAAGCAAAAGAGATAAAATCTGAACCACTCAGAAGCTGAAGTGGAAACTGAAGCAAGAGTTTCAGGTTCAACCCTCTTTGGTCCCTGAAAGGTCAAGGTCAGCGTTTCAGGGTGTATTTTGAAAACAGTTTGAATTATTCGTAAGCTGTTGAGTGGAGCCTGGTCCCAAACAGGGTAAATCAGCATGCCTACATTACACCATTTTCTGGGTTGAGATTGGATTTCTAATAAGGAGCTTTAAAGTACAATTGTTCACATGTTACCATCCAACATACACATTCATCTTCCCTAATGTTACAGTGAAAGCTTTTGTTTAGTGCTTGGTTGAAATTCAGAGTTTTTGAGTTCATAGCTGTGGTTCCCAGATTGAGCTGCAGAGTAGAATCACCTGTTTTAACAAAACCCCAGTGCCCAGGTTGCATCCCATAACAATTAAAGCAGAATGTCTGGAGATGGGAGACAGGTTCTTCCTTTAAGAAATCAGTATTTCTTAAAGGTTCCCCAGATGATTTCAATGTGCTGCAGAGTTTGAGAATCACTGGTCTATAGCATTTCTCATTTCTCTGATTTACTATTCTTATACCTTATTAAGTACACACAATCACACACACACATGCATACACACAGTTCATTTGGGAAGTCATGGTGACACATACAGATTATCTGCATCATTAAATTCAACTGTCTGTTTCACAATTAATTTCAGAATTTGTCAGAAGATCTAATAGTGAGCCAGCCTGTGTGGAGTTTCTAGTATCCTCCTTTTCCCCAGTGTTTGAAAATCAGTATATCTCTTTATGACTTGAAATCTTGTGGACCCCCTTCTGTTCTCTATGAATGATCAAAGTCTGCTGACTATATTTTTCAGTCAATTTTATTGATGTATAATTTATATAAAACCAAATACATGTTTTCACAGATTTTTGAGTTTTGGCAAGTATATAAATTCTTATAATCGGGATCCCAACCAAGGCAGAACATTTCTATCATCCCAAGGATTTCCTTATCCCCCTTTGTTGTTACTTCCCACTGACAGCCCCAACCAACCATTGATTTGTTTTACAGGACTACAGATTATATTTGTCTTTTTTTTTAACCAATTCCCGAATTCAATATGCCAGGGTTTGACAAACTTTTTCTGTAAAGGGCCAGATGGAATCATGGTGTGTACTCTTTCGTGTCTGGCTCCTTTCGCTCAGTATAATGTACGTGAGATTCATCCTTGTTGTGTTTGTCAGCAGCTCATTCCTTTTCATTGTTGTGTAGCATTTCATTGTATGACTATACCACTTTGGATTGATACATTTATCTGTTGGTGGATATTTGAGTTGTTTTTCACTTTTTGGATATTATGAATAATGCTGCTATGCACTTTGGTGTACAAGTCTTTTTTCTGGTCATGTGTTTTCATCTTCCTTTGATAAAATACCTAGGGTTGAGATTGCTAAGTTTTATGGTAATGATATCTGTTTAACTTAAATATAGTCCCAAACTTTTTCAGAAGTGGCTGTAAATGTTCACTCCCAGCACCAGTGTATGGGAAACCGGTTGTTACACATCCTCACCAACACTTGGCACTTTCAGTCTTAAATTTAATCATTTTCAAGTCTGTACCGGTATTTCATTGTGGTTTTAATTTGCAATTCCCTAATGACTAATGATGTGGATCATCATCTCATGTGCTTGTTAGCCATTCTGTATCTTTTGTGGTGAAATATATATTCACATAATTTGCCCATTTTTAAAATTAAGCTTTATGTTTTTAGATTATTGCAGATTTACATGCAGTTGTAAGAAACAATACAGCAAAAGCCCATGTACCCTTTACCCATTTTTCCCCAATAGTAACATCTCACAAAGCTACAACACACAATTATAGAATGAGAACCAGGATATTGATATCAATACAGTCAAAATACAGAACATTTACATCACTACAAGGATCTCTTATGTTTCTCTCATCCACTCACTTCCTAACTCACCCCCTACTTAACTGCTGGCAACCACTAATCTGTTCTTCATTTCTATAATTTTGTCATTTCAAAATGTCATATAATAGAATCATACAATATGTAACTTTTTTGGATTGGCTTTTTCACTCATCGTAATTCTCTGGAGATGCATCCAGGTTGTTGTGTAGATCAATAGTTCATTCTTTTGTATTGCTGAGTAGTATTCCATGGTATAGATGCACCACATTTGTTTAACCATTCACCTGTTGAAGGACATCTGGGCTGTTTCCACTTTTGACCTAGTACAAGTAAAGCTGCTATGAACATTTATGTACAAGTTTTTGTGTAAATGTAAATTTTTAATTTTCTGAGATACTTACTGCAGGAGTACAATTGCTGGGTGGTGCAATGATTGTGTGTTTCATTTTATAGCAAACTACCATATGCTTTTCCAGAGTACTTGTGACATTTTAAATCCCTACAAGCAATGGATGAATGATCCAGTCTGTCTGCATCTTTGCAAGCATTTAATGTGGTGACTATTTTTTACTTTAGTCATTCTGATAGGTATGTAGTGATATTTCATTGTGGTTTTAATTTGCATTTCCATAATGCCTAATGATGTTGAACATCTTTTTACATGCTTATTTGCCATTTGTATATCTTCTTCAGTGAAATGTCTCTTCATGTTTTTGGTCAGGTTTCAAATTGGATTATTTATTTGTTTGTTTTCTTAACTGCTGAGTTTTGTGAGTTCTTTATGTGTTCTAAATATGAGTTCTTTGTTGGAAATATGGTTTGCAATATTTTTTCCCACTCTGTAGCTTGTCTTTTCATTCTGTTCACTTGGGCATTCACTGAACAAAAGTTTTTAATTTTGGTGAAGTCCAATTTATTTAATTTTGCCTTTTTTGTATCATGTTTTTGCTGTCAAGTATAAGAATGTCTTACCTAGCCCTGGATCCTGAAGATTTTCTTCTATTTTTTTTTTTCTAGAAGTTGTGTAGTTTTACATTTTACATTTAAGTCCGTATTAGTCCTTTTGCATTATACAAAGAAATACCTGAGGATGGATAATTTATAAAGAAAAGAGGTTTATTTTGGCTTACAGCCCTACAGGTTGTACAGGAAGTGTGATGCTAGCATCTACTTCTGGCAAGGGCCCCAGGGAGCTTACAATCATGGCAGAAGGTAAAGATAGAGCAGGTATATCATTTGATAAGAAAGGTGGCAAGAGAGAGAGACAATAGGGGAAGTGGCACACTTTTTAAAACTACCAGATCTCACATGAAATCAGAGTGAGAACTCACTTATTACCATGAGGAGGGCAACAAGCCATGCATGAGGGATCTGCCCCCATGACCCAAACACCTCCCACCAGGCCCCACCTCCAACATTAAGGATGACATTTCAACATGAGATTTGGAGGGGACGAAACATCCAAACCATATCAAAGTCCATGATTCCTTTTGAGGTAATTCCTGTATAAGATGTGAGATTTAGGCCAATAATATTTTTTAAAACTTTTGCCTATAAATGTCCAATTGCTCCAGCACCATTTGTGGAAAAGACTATTCTTCCTATTATACCTTTCTCAAAAATCATTTGGGCATATTTGTGTGGGTCTGTTTCTGAGTTCTTTATGCTATTCCATTGATGAATGTTTCTGTCCCTCTGCCAATACCATATTATCTTGATTAATGTAGTTACATGGTAGGTCTTAATATCAGGTAATGATTCCCTCTTCATAATTCTTTTACTTTTCACAATTGAGTTATTCTTAGGCCTATGCCTTTTCATATAAATTTTAGAATATACTTGTCAACATTTACAAAAGCCTTTGCTGGAATTTTTATAGAGATTGCATTCAACCTATATATTAATTTGAGGAGAATTGATATCTTTATTATCCAGAGTCTTCCAAATCATGAACATGGCTCATCTCTGCATTTACTTAGGTTTACCATCTTTATGGGTTGTCTTTTATCTTTAAGTCATAAGTCTTTTATATATTCTTTATAAAGTTCTGGATCAGATATATGTACTGAAAATATTTGCTTCCAGTATACAGCTTAACTTTTCATTTTCATAACAGTAGTTTTAAGAGCAGAAGATATAAATTTTGAGTTAATTTTATCACTTTTTTAAATTTGTAGTTTGTGTTTTATATGTCCTAAGAAATCTTTGCCTACTGCAAGATCACAGATTTTCCTGTGTGATTTCTTTAAGATTTACAGTTCGAATTTTTAAATTTACAATTTTTTTTTTTTTTTTTTTGAGATGGAGTCTGACTCTGTCCCCCAGGCTGGAACGCAGCGGTATGATCTCAGCTCACCGTAACCTCCGCCTCCCAGGTTCAAGCAGTTCTCCTGCCTCAGCCTCCTGAGTAGCTGGGATTATAGGTGCGTGCCACACACTGGCTAATTTTTGTATTTTCACTAGAGATGGGGTTTCACCATGTTGGTCAGGCTGGTCTTGAACTCCTGACCTTGTGATCTGCCCGCCTCGGCCTCCCAAAGTGCTGGGATTACACGAGTGAGCCACCGTGCCCGGTGAGAAAGTTAATTTTGTCACATTTTTTGTTTGTAGTTTGTGTTTTATATGCCCTAAGAAATCTTTGCCTACTGAAAGACCACATATTTTCATGTGTTATTTCTTTAAGATGTACAGTTTGAACTTTTAAATTTACTTCTATGATCCATTTTGAGTTAATTTTTGTGTGGATGTGAGACAAAGGTTGGGGTTTATAGTTTTCCATATGGATATCAAAATTTCTAGCACCGTTTGTTAGGTAGACTATACTTTCTACATTGAATACCTTGATGCCTTTGTGGAAAATCAATTACATGGGTCTATTTGTGAACTCTCTTTTTTTTTCCTGCTTTTAAAATTGATACATAATATTTGTACATATTTATGGAGTACATGTGGTATTTTGATACACACATACAATGTGTAATAATCAAATCAGGGTATTTAGGATATGCATCACCTCAAATATTTCTTTCTTTCTTTCTTTGTGTTGGGAACATTTCAAATCTTCTCTTCCATTTATTTTGAAATATACAATATATTGCTGTTAATCGTAGTCACCTTACTGTGCCATTAAACACTAGATCTTATTCCTTCTATTTAACTGTATGTTTTTACCCATTAACCACCCTCTCTTCATCACCCCATACCCTTCCCAAGCCTCTAGTTACTATCATTCTACTCTCTACCTCCATGAGATGAAATTTTTAGGTACCATATATGAATTTTTAGCTACCATATATGAATGATAATATGTGATATTTGTCTTTCTGTGCCTGCATTATTTGACTTAACATAATGACCTGTGGATCTTCTATTAGGTTGGTGCAAAAGTAATTGCGGTTTTTGCCATTACTTTTAAACTGGCAAAAACCGCAGTTACTTTTGCACCAACCTAATATTTTGTTCTGTTGGCTTACCTGTCAATCCTTAAGCCACAACCACACTATCTTGATTACCAGCTAGTGTAAGTCCTCCAGCTTTTTTCTTTTTTTCCCTGCACAAGATTATTTTGGCTACTCTGAGCACTTTGCAATTCCACATAAATTTTATGATCAATTTGTCAATTGATAAATTTGAGGAGAATTAACATAATAAGGATATTGAACTTTGTAATTCATGACTGTGGTATATCTCTCTACATATTTAAATCTTCATTCATTTATCTTAGTTTGTGTAATTTTCAGTATAGAGATCTTGTACATCTTTTGTTAAATTGATTTCTAAACATTTAATTTTTGATGCTATTTATTTAAAATTATTTAATTTTAAATTTTATTTTCAGATTGCTGCTACTATATAAAATGCAATTGATTATTTTATATTGACCTCGTATACTCTGAACTTAATACATTTAATTATATATTTTTTGTAGATTACTTAGGGTTTTCATACATTTGTTGTGTGCCATTTATTTCTTTTGCTTGCCTGGTTGTGATGGCCGGAATGTGCAATACAATATTGAATATAAGTGTTGGGAGCATACCTCCTTGTCTTGTTACTGGTATTGGGGGATCAGTGGTCAATATTTTACCATTAAATATGTCATTATATGTAGGACTTTTTTATTTATAATTTTTGTGGGTACATAGTAGTTGTATATATTTATGGGGTATATGAGATGTGTTGATACAGGCATGCAATATGAAATAAGCACGTCATGGAGAATGGGACATCCATCCTTTCAAGCATTCTTCCTTTGAGTTACAAATAATCCAATTACATTTAAGTTATTTCAAAATATACAATTATTATTGACTACAGTCACCCTATTGTGCTACAAATAGTAGGTCTTATTCATTCTTTTAAATTATTTTTTTGTGCCCATTATCCATTCCCAGCTCCCCCCCCCCACCAACCCTCCCACTACCCTCACTCTTCCCAGCCTCTCATAACCATCCTTCTACTCTCTATATCCATGAGTTCAACTGTTTTGATTTTTAGATCCTACAAATAAATAAGAATATGTGATGTTTGTCTTTCTGTGCCTGGCTTATTTCACTTAACATAACGATCTCCAGATTTATCAGTCTTCTTGCAAATGACTGGATCTCATTATTTTCTATGGCTGAATAGTACTCAATTGTGTATAAGTACCACATTATCTTTATCCATTAATCTGTTGATGGACATTTCAGTTGCTTCCAAATCTTAGCTATTGTGAACCATGCTGCAACAAACATGAGAGTGCAGATATCTCTTTGATATACTGGTTTCCTTCCTTTTGGATATATATCCAGCAGTGGGATATTGTTTATCTCAATGAAAAAGCCTAATTCCAAATTTACTGAAATTTTAAAATCATTCAAAGTGTTGAATTAGATCAAATGATTTTTTTGCAGTTATTAAGATTATCATATGTGTTTTCTCCTTTATTGTAGTGAATTATACTGTTTAATTTTTGAAGGTTATACCAAGCTTGGATTCCTAACATATACATCAATTACTGATAATGTATTATCTTTTTAATATATTACTGGATTTAATATGCCATACACCAACAAAATTTTTTCCTCTAAAGGACGAGATGTTAAATATTTTCAGTTTTTACAAGCCATATGGTCTTTGTGGCAACTACTTAACTCTGCCTTTGTAACAGGAAAGCAGCCATAGACCATGCATAATTGAATGGGCATGGCTGTGTTCCAATAAAACTTTTATTTACAAAAACAGGTGGCAGGCCAGATTTGGCCAGTGTGCTATAGTTTTCCAGCCTCTGTGAAATAGCAATGTTTTGTTAACGATATTTGCATCTATTTTCATGTGGAAAATTTTTCTTTCTTACAGTGATTCTGTCAAGTTTTAAAATCAGCATTATGTTAGCCTCATAAAATCAGTTCCGCAGTGTTTCTTTCTTCTCTATTTTCTGATAGAGTTTGTGTAAGATTGTTATTTTCTTCCTTAAGTGTTTGATGGAATTTACTAGATAAATCATCTGGATCTGAGTTTTTATTATGGGGAGTTTTTTAAATTACAAATTCTATTTCTTTCATAGATATAGGGCTATGCAGATTTTTGTACTTCTTAAATCAGTTTTGGAAAGTTGTGTTTTTACAGGAATTTGTCTGTTTCATCTAGGTTATTGATCTTATTGCTGATTGGTATAAAGCGATTCATAATATTGAATTATTAGTCCTTGGACATCAGTTGGTTCCATAGTGATGTCTTTCATTTCATTTCTTTGTTGGTCATTTGTGTTTTTTTTCTTTTTGACCCTGGTCACTCTTTGTTTTTAATTTTTTATTAAAAAAATTTGGGGGGTTTATGTCGTATGTGTATATATTTATGGGGTACATGGGATGTTTTGATACAGGCATGCAATGTGACATAAGCACATCATGGAGAATGGGGTATCCATCCCCTCAAGCATTTATCCTTTGAGTTATAAATAATCCATTTATATTTTTTAAGTTATTTCAAAATATACAGTTATGTTCTTATTGACTATAGTCACCCTATTGTGCTATCAAATAGAGGATCTTATTCATTCTTTGTATTTTTTGTACCCATTAACTATTCTCACCTCCTCTCCAAATCCTACAACTCTTTCCAGCTTCTGGTAACTATCCTTCTACTCTCTATCTCCATGAGTTCAATTGATTTGATTTTTAGATTTGACAAATAAATGAGAACATGTGATGTTTGTCTTTCTGTATCTGGCATATTGCACTGAACATAATGATCTCCAGTTCCATACATATTGTTACAAATGACAGAATTTCATTATTTTTTGTGGCTGAATAGTACTCCATTGTGTGTACGTACAACATTATCTTAATCCATTCATTCCCTGATGGACACTTAAGTTGCTTCCAAATGTTAGCTATTGTAAGCAGTGCTCAACAGACATAGGAGTACAGATATCTCTTTAATATACTGTTTTTCTTTCTTCAGGGTATATGGTAGCTCAATTTTTAGTTTTTTGAGGAATCTCCAAACTGTTCTCTGTAGTGGTTGTACTAATTTACATTCCCACCAACAGTGTATTAGGGTTCCCTTTCCCCACATCCTCACTGGTATTTGTTATTGCCTGTCTTTGGATAAAAGCCATTTTAACTGGGATAAGAAGATATGTCATTGTAGTTTTGATTTGAATTTCTCTGAGGATCAGTGATCTTGAGCACCCTTTCATATGCCTAATTGCCATTTGTATGTCTTCTTTTGAGAAGGTCTATTCAGAACTTTAGTCCATTTAAAAAAATCAGATTATTAGATTTTTTTTTCCTATAGGGTCATTTGAGTTCCTTATATATTCTGGTTATTAATCCATTGTCAAAGAGGTAGTTTGCACATATTTTCTTCCATTTTGTGGGTAGTGCCTTCACTTTGTTGATTGTATCCTTTGCTGCAGAGAAGCTTTCTAACTTGATGTGATCCCATTTGTTCATGTTTGCTTTGGTTGCCTGTGCTTGTGGGGTATGCCTCAAGAAGTCTTTTCCCAGACCAATGTCCTGGAGATTTTTCCCAATGTTTTCTTGTAGTAATTTCATAGTTCAAGGTCTTAGATTTCAGCCTTTAATCCATTTTGATTTTATTTTTGTATATGGTAATAGATAAGGGTCTAGTTTCATTCTTTTCCATGTGGATATCCAGTTTTCCCAGTGCCATTTACTGAAGAGACTGTTTTCCCTACTATATGTTCTTGGCAGCTTTGTCAAAAATGAGTTCACTGTAGGTATGTGGATTTTTTTCTGGGTTCTCTATTCTATTCTGTTCCTCTGGCCTATGTGTCTGTTTTTATGCCAGTACCACACTGTTTGGATTACTATAGCTCTGTAGTATAATTTGAAGTCAGGTAATGTGATTCCTCTAGTTTTGTTCTTCTTCCTCAGGACAGCTTTGGCTATTCTTGGTCTTTCGTGGTTTCATAAAATTTTTTTTTCTATTCCTGTGAAGATTGTCCTTGGTATTTTGATTACATTTAATCTGTAGTTTGCTTTGGGTAGTATGGACATTTTAACAACATTGATTCTTCCAATTCATGAACATGGAATGTTTTTCCATGGAATATCTTCCACTCTTCTGTCAAAGAGTGTCCTCTTTGATTTCCTTCATTAGTGTTTTATAGCTTTCATTATAGAGATCTTTCACTTCTTTGGTTGAGTTAATTCCTAGGTATTTAATTTTATGTGTGGTTATTGTAAATGGGATTACTTTTTTGTTATTGATACCTTTATTTTGATATTTTTCTTTTTTTTAAGTTACATTTATCTTTGCTTAATAAACACTTATACATTAATGGAAAACAAAATCAGAGTTCAGGCCTGCACTTCTCTTCAGAGTCTTATGAAATATTTACTGAGTGGAGCTCTTCTGGAGACCATTTGTTTTCTTTTTTTTTCTTTAAACTTTTATTTTAGGTTTGGGGGTTGATATGGTTTGGATTTGTATTCTTGCCCAAATTTCATGTCAAATTTTAATCCCCAATGTTGGAGGAGGGGCCTGGTGGGAGCTGATTAGATCATGAGGGCAGATTTCCCCCTTGCTGTTCTCATGATAGTGAGCGAGTTCTCAAGAGATCTGGTTGTTTAAAAGTATGTAATACCTTCTCCTTTGCCCTGGTCCTCCTGCTTCGGCCATGTAATATGTGCCTGCTTCCCATTCAGTCATGATTTTAAGTTTCCTGAGACCTAATCAGCCATGCTGCCTGTGCAGCCTGCAGAACTGTGAGCCAATTGGTCACTTTTTCTTTATAAATTACCCAATTTCAGGCATTTCTTTACAGCAGTGCAAAAACAGACTAATACAGAAAATTGGTGTCTTGGAGTGGGGCATTACTATAAAGATATCTGAAAATGTGGAAGTGACTTTGGAACTGGGTAAGAGGCAGATGTTGGAAGGGTTTGGCAAGCTCAGAAGAAGACAGGATGATGAGGGAGAGTTTTGAACTTCCTAGAGACTTGTTAAATTGTGACCAAAATGCTGACAGTGATAGGGACGATGAAGCCCAGGCTGAGGAGGTCTCAGGTGGAGATGAGGAACTTGTTGGGAACTGGAGCAAAGGTCACATTTGTTATGCCTTAGCAAAGAGGTTGGAAGCATTGTGTCCCTGCCCTAGGGATCTGTGAAACTTTTAACTTGAGAGTGATGATTTAGGAAATTGGCATAAGAAATTTCTAAGGAGCAAAGTGTTTAAGATGTGGCCTGCCTGCTTCTTGCAGCCTATGCTAATGTTTGTGAGCAAATAAATGACATAAAAGTAGAACTTATATTTAAAAGAAAAGCAGGGTGTAAAAGTTTGGAAATTTTGCAGCCTGGCCATGTGGTAGAAAAGAAAAACCCATTTTCACAGCAAGAATCCAGACTGCTACAGAAATTTGCATAAGTAAAGAGGAGCCAAATGTTAATAGTCAAGACAATGGGGAAAATGCCTTGAAGGCATTTCAGAGACCTTTGTGGTGACCCCTCCCATCACAGGCCCAGAGGCCTAGGAGAGAAGAATGGTTTCATGGGCCAAGCCCAGGGCCTTGGGACACTGTTTCCTGTGTTACAGCCTCTCCAGCTCCAGCTGTGGCTAAAAGGGCCCCAGATATGTCTCAGGCCATTGGTCCAGAGAGTGCAAGCCATAAGCTTTGGTGGCTTCCATGTGGTCTTAAGCATGCAGGTGCACAGAGAGAAAGAATGGATTCTTGGGAGCCTCTGACTAGATTTCAGAGGTTGTTTGGAAATGCCTGCATGTCCAGGCAGATGTCTGCTGCAGGGGCGGAGCCCTCATGGAGAACCTCAGCTAGGGCAGTGGGGAGAGGAAATGTGGGTTTGGATCCCCTACACAGAGTCCCCACTGAGGCACTGCCTAAGGGAGCTGTGAAAAGAGGGCCACCATCTTCCAGACCCCAGAATGGCAGGTCCACCAACAGCTTGCACTGCACACCTGGAAAAGCCACAGGCACTCAACACCACCTCTTGAGAACAACCATGGGAGCCATGCCCTGCAGAGCCACAGGGGCAGAGCTGTCCAAGGCCATGGGAGCCCACCCCTTGCACCCACTGTAGCCTGGATGTGAGGCATGGATTCAAAGGAGATTATTTGGGAGCTTTAAGATTCAGTGACTGCCTTGCTGGGTTTTGGACTTGAGCAGGGCCTGTAGCCCCTCTCTCTTGGCTGATTTTTCTCTTTTGGAATGGGTGCATTTACCCAATGCCTGTACAACCATGGTATCTCAGAAGTAACTAAATTGGTTTTCATTTTACAGGTTCATAGGTGGAAAGGACTTGCCTGGTCTCAGATGGGACTTTGGACTGTGGACTTTTGAGTTAATGCTGAAATTAGTTAAGACTTGGGTAAATTTTGAGAAGGGATGATTGTATTTGGCAATGTAAGAAGGACATGAGATTTAAGAGGTCCCCAGGGTGGAATGATATGGGTTGTATTTGTGTCCCCACCCATATCTCATGTCGAGCTATAATCCCCAATGTTGGAGGAGGGGCCTAGTGGGAGGTGATTGGATCATGAAGGCAGATATCCCCCTTGCTGTTCTCATGATAGTGAGTGAGTTCTTAAGAGATCTGGTTGTTTACAAGTGTGTAGTACCTACCCCTCCACTCTCTTCCTTCTACTGCAGCCATGTAAGATGTGCCTTCTTCCACGTCAGCCACAATGGAAAGTTTTCTGAGGCCTCACCAACCATGCTTCCTGTGCAGCCTGTGAAACCAATTAAACCTCTTTTCTTCATAAATTACCCAGTTTCAGGTATTTTTTTTAATCACAGTGTGGAATGGGCTAATATAGTGGTACATGTGAAGGTTTGTTATGTAGGTAAACTCATGTCATGTGGGTTTGTTGTACAGATTATTTCATTACCCAGGCATTAAACCTAGTATCAAATAGTTAAACTATTGGGATTACTATTTAAAATTTCTTTTTTACATTGTTCACTGTTGACATATGGAAACACTACTGATTTATGAATTTGGATTTTGTATCCTGCAACTGTACTGAATTTGTTCCTCAGTTCTAACAGTTTTCTTGTGGAGTCTTAAGGTTTTTCTAAATATAAGATCATATTATCCTCAAACAAGGATAATTTGACTTCTTTCTTTCCACTTCGAATGCCCTTTATATCTTTCTCTTGTATGGTTGATCTAGTTACAAGCATTCAGTACTATGTATTCAACATGTACTAAATGTTCCTAACTAGCTGCAGTACAAGCATTTGGCACTATGTTGAATAACAGTGGTGACAGCGGACATCCTTGTCGTGTTCCAGATCTTAGAGGAGAGGATTTCACCTTTGTCATTCAGGATGACACTAGCCATTGGTCTGTGATATATGGCTTTTATTATGCTGAGGTATGTCCCTTCTACACCCTGTTTTTTGAAGGTTTTTATCATGAAGGGATGCTGAATTTTATGAAGTGCTTTTTCAGCATCAATTGAAATGATCATATGGTTTTTAATCCTTCATTTTGTTGATATGATGCAACATGTTGGTTGATTTGTGTATGTTGACCCATCCTTGCATCCCAGGGATAAATCCCATTTGGTCATGATGAATGATCTTTCTAATGTATTATTAAATTTGGTTTGTTAGTATTTTGTTGATTTTTGCATCAATATTCATCAGGGATATTGGCCTGTAGTTTTCTTTTTTTGATACATCTTTGTCTGGTATTGGTATGAGGATAATACCGGCCTCCCAGAATGAGTTTGGGAGTATTTTCTCCTCCTCTATTTTTAGGAATAGTTTGACTAGGATTGGTATTATTTGTTCTTTAAATGTTTAGTGAAATGTAGCAGAGAAGCCATTGGGGCCTGGTAAATTGTATGTAGCTAGAAATTTGCCCATTTTTTCTGGATTTTCCAATTTACTGGCAGAGAGCTGCTTATAGTATCCATTAGTAATCATTTGAATTTTTGCAATATGAGTTATAATGCTTCCTTTTTCATTTTGGCTTTATGTATTTGGATCTTCTCTATTTTTTCTTAGTCTGGCTAAAGGTTTGTAAATTTTTTTAACTTTTTAAAAAGCCGACTTTTGTTTCATTAATAGTTTGTATTCTTTGTTATTTCAATTTTATTTATTTCTGCTCTGATCTTTATTATTAATTTTTGTGTAATAATCTTAGATTTTGTTTGTTCTTGCTTTTCTAATTCTTTAAAATGCATTGTTAGATTGTTTACTTGAAGGTTTTTCTCTTTTTTGATATAGGTGCTTATAACTGTAAACTTTCCTGTCCGTATTGCTTTTGCAATATCCCATAGGTTTTGGTATGTTTTATTTCTGTTATCATTTGTTTCAAGAAATTTTTAAATTTCCTTCTTACTTTCTTTATTGACTCACTGTTTATTCATGAGCATATTGCTTAATTTCTGTGTATTTTTATAGTTTCCAAAATTCCTTTTTAAAATTAATTTCTAGTTTTATCCCATTGTGGTCAGAGAAGATGCTTGATAGTATTTCAATTTTTGAATGTTTGTTACCTAACATGTGGTCTATCTTTCAGAATGATCCATGTGCTGAGGAAAATAATGTGTATTCTGCAGCTCTTGAATGAAATGTTCTGTAAATATCTATTAGGTACATGTGGTCTATAGTGCAGATTATGTCTGACATTTCTTTGTTGACTTTGTCTGGAAGATCTGTCCAATGCTGAAAGTGGAGTGTTGAAGTCTCCAGTTATTATTGTATTGGGGCCTATCTCTCTCTCTCTCTCTCTCTTTCTTTATCTCTCTTTCTTTAGCTCTAGTAATACCTTCTTTATATATCTGGGTGCTCCAGTGCCAGGTGCAAATATATTGAAAGTTGTTATATTCTCTTGCTGAATTGACCTCTTTATCATTATACAGTTGGCCTTCTTTGTCTTTTCTTTGAGTTTTGGTCTTGAAATCTATTTTGTCTGATGAAAGTATAGTGACTCTTGCTTTTTTTTTTTTTTTTTTTTTTTTTTTTTGGTTTTCATTGGCATGGAATATCTCTTTTCATCCCTTTATTTTCAGTCTATGCATGTCCTTATAAGTAAAATGTGTTTCTTGTAGACAACCAATCAATGGGTTTTGTGTTTTAATCCATCCAGCCAGTCTGTATCATTTGATTGGAGAGAGTTGAGTCCATTTACATTCAATGTTATTATTGATAACTAAGGACTTAACCCTGCTATTTTATTATTTGTTTTCTGGTTGTTTTGTGGTCCTCTCTTCCTTCTTTCTTTCCTTTCCGTCTTCTTCTAATGAAGGTGATTTTCTCTGGTGATATGATTTAGTTTGTTGTTTTGTATTTTTTGTGTTTCCATTGTATGTTTTTGGTTTGAGATTGCCATTAGGCTTGCAAATACCATCTTACAACCCATTATTTTAACCTTCTAACAACTTGACACTATTTGCATAAACAAACAAATAAGCTAAAAGAAAACTAATAAAAACTCTATGCCTTAACTTTATCCTCCAGCTTTTTAACTTTTTGTTGTTCCTATTTACATCTTATTGTATTGACTGTGTCTTGAAAAGCTGTTGTAGTTTGTGTTTTAGATTGGTTCATCATTTAGTCTTGCTACTTAGAATAAGAGTAGTTTACGCATCACAGTTACAGTATTATAATACTTTGTGTTTTCCTGTGTACTTACTATTACCAGTGACTTTTGTACCTTTTGGTGATTATGTATTGCTCATTAATGTCCTTTCCTTTCTAATTAAAGTACTCCCTTTAGCATTTCTTCTAGGATAGGTCTGGTATTGATGAAATCCCTCAGCTTTTGTTTGTCTGGGAAAGTCGTTATTTCTTCTTGTTTGAGGGGCATTTTCACCAGCTGTACTATTCTAGGGTAAAAGTTATTTTTCTTTAGCACTTTAAATATGTCATGCCACTTTTTTCCAGGCTTTTAAGGTTTCAACTGAAAAGTCTGCTGCCATAAGTATTTGAGTTCCATTGTATGTTATTTGCTTCTTTTCTCTTGCTACATTTAGAATTCTTTAGAATGCTTTTAGAATTCTTTATCCTTGATCTTTAGGAGTCTGATTATTAAATGCCTTGAGATAGTCTTCTTTGGGTTAAATCTTGGTGTTCTGTAACCTTCTTGTACTTGGATATTGGTATCTTTCTCTAGGTTTGGGAAGTTCTGAGTTATCATTCCTTGAATAAACTTTCTACTCTTACCTCTTTCTCTACCTCCTCTTTCACGCTAATAACTCTTATATTTGCCCTTTTGAGGCTTTCTTCTAGATCCTGTAGGTGTGCTTCATTGTTTTTAAATTTTTTTCTTTTGTATTCTCTATGTACTTACAATTAGCCTATCTTAAAGCCCACTAATTTTTTTCTTCTGCTTGATCAATTCTGCTATTAAAGTACTTCTGATGCATTCTTCAGTAGGCCAACTGCATTTTTTAGCTCCAGAATTTTTGTTTGATTCTTATTATTTTGATCACTTTGTTATATTTATCTGATAGAATTCTGAATTCTTTCTCTCCATGATCTTGAATTTCTTAGAATTTTCTCAAAGCAAGCATTTTGAATTTTCTGTCTGAATGGTCACACATCTCTGTTTCTCAAGGATTGGTCCATGGTGCCTTATTTTGTTCATTTGGTGAGGTCATGTTTTCCTGGATAATGTTGATGCTAGTAGATGTTCTTCAGTGTCTGGGCATTGAAGGCTTAAGTATTTATTGCAGTCTTCACTGTCTGAGCTTACTTGTAGCTGTCCTTGGGAATGCTTTTCAGTATTTGAATGGACTTGGGTGTGATCTAAACTGTATCTTCCTTAGCGGGTACCCCAAGCCCAGTAACCCTGTGGTTCTTGCAGACTCATAGAGGTACCAGATCCCAGAGAATTCTCTGGATTGCCAGGCAGAGACTCTTGTTCTTTTTTGTTACTTTCTCCCAAACATAGAGTGTCTCTCTCTGTTCTGAATCTCCTAACATTGAGGGTGGAGTGACACAAGCACCCCTGTGGCCACCACTATGACTGTGCTGAGTCATATCTGAAGCCAGCACAGCCATAGATCTCACCCAGGGCCTGCTGTAACCATGCCCTGTCCATTGCCTATGTTCTCTTATAGGCCCTGGGGTTCTATAATCAACTGGTGGCAAAGCCAACCAGGCCTGTGTTTTTCCCTTCAAAGCAGCAAGGTCCCCCAAGCCCCAAGTGGGTCCAAAAGTGCCATCCAGGAGTTTTGGACTAGAGCAAAAACCTTAGAAATGTTCTATTGTCTTGTGGCTGAGCTGGCACTCAAACCACAAGGTGCAGTCCTTCCCACTCTTCCCTCCTCTTTCCAAAGGGAGAGGAGCCTCACCCCATAGTCACCACCACCACAGACCACATGGAGTACTGCCAGACTACCACTGATGTTCCCTTAAGGCCAAAAGGTCTTAAGTCAGCTTGTGGTGAATGCTGCCTGTCCTGGGATTCACCTTTTAGGGCAGTAGGCTCCCCTCTGGCCCAGGTCGGTTCAGAAATACAGTCCAGGAGTCACATCCTAGAACTGGGGACTGCAAGAGACTACTTGGTACTCTACCCCGCTTTGGCTGAGCTGGACCTAGAGTGCAAGACAAAGTCCCCTTTACTTTTCCCTCTGCTTTTCTCAAGCAGAAGGAGTTTTGCCTCTCGTAGCCACCACAGCTGGTTATGTGCTGAGTCTCACCTAAAGTCAGCAAGTCTCAGTGGCTCACCCAAGACCCTTGAGGTAGTACCTGGATATCACTGCTGGTTGTTCAGGGCACAAAGGCTCTTCAGTTAGCTGGTAATAAATGCTGCCAGGACTGGGCCCTTTCCTTCAAGGAAGTGGGTTCCCTTCTGGTCCAAGGTGTGTCTAGAAATGTTGTCTGGGAGCTAGAGCCTGGGATGGGGCTCTCACAGCTGCGACTGGTGTCCTATCTGCTGGGGCTGAACTGGTATTCTAGATGCAAGACAAAGTCTTACCCAGTCTTCTCTGTCCTCTCCTCAAGGGGAAGGAAGGGGTCTCATTTGGAACCACAAGCTGTGCAGCCTGGGGTTAAGGGAGTGGTTATGCTAGCACTCCCTTGGCTGCCCCAGCTGGTGTCTTAGGAGGTTGCATGCCCTGCCAGTCCACTGTCTCAGGACCCACTTCAGCCCTAGGACTCACCTATGAGTTGCAGTCCTTATGGCCTTGACTGCCTTTCAGGTTTACTTGGCAACACAGAGTGCTGTAACCCTCAGTGGTGAGGTTTGCAAGAAATCAAGTCCTGACCACTGGGATCCACAATTCCCCTCTGGCTAGGGCTGTTTTACATGCTCCCTCCATGAGCAGGCATTGGCTTAGTTTGGTGTGGCTTTCCTTTGTGCTCTAAGAGAATAGCACTGAGTTCAGTGCTTCCCAGTTGCTGTGTTCTTGCTACCCCAGTGCCCAGAGGGGCTCTCTGCACCATGCCACTGCTGCCTTGAGTTGGGGAAGGGGTGGCATCAGTGATTTTTGGACTGTTTTTTTTTCTATCTCTTCAGTGCCTCTTTCAGCTATATGAAATTAAAACCAGGTACTGTAAGTGCTCTCCTGATTTTTGGTTCTCATTTGTGTGTGTATGTGTTTGTGTGTGTGTGTGTGCGCGCGTGTAGCTATTACTAGTTGTTAAATTGTTGTCCTTTGATCCTGATCACTCTTGATAAATACCTATCCATTTAAGTATTTGCAAAAGATCAACTTTTTGCCTTCCTTATTTTCTCCTTTTTTCTTTTTATGATTTTCTATTTCATAGATTTGTACACTTATTATTATCTGTTTGATTTTACTTAATTTTGATTTAACTTGCTCTTCTTTTACTACCTTCTTAAGTTCAAAATTAAGACCAGTGATTTTTAACCTTTTTTATTTTCTATTATAAACATTTAAAGCTATACATTCTCCACCAAACTCTTTCTTAGTTCCAACTCATAGATTTTAATTTGTTGTGCTTTCCTTTTCATTAAGCTCAAATATTTTCTAATTTATGTTGGGATTTCTTTTTTGACTTACGAATTATTAAATCTGTGTTAATTTCTGAATATGTAGTGTTCTATGTAATTTTTTGTTTTTGATTTCAAATTTAAATTCATTTTGGTTAGAGAAAAAATTTTTGAAATTGATTGGTAATTGTTTTATGGTCTACAATATGGCCCATCATGATGAATGTTTCTGGTGTATTTGGAAAATTTTCATTTTATGCAGTTGTTGGGTGGAATTGTCTACAAATGGTTATTATATTATTTAGTTGATAGTGATACTCAAATATTATATAGCCTCATTAATTTTCTGCTTGTCCTTTTAATTCATGAAAGAGAAGAATGTTGAAGTTTCCAACTATAATGTGGATTTGCCTATTTCTCCTTTCATTTCTTTTGATTTTATCTTCCTTACTTTGAAGCACTCTTGTTGGATGCATAGGATTTAGGATTTAGGATTTTTAGGTCTCCTTGATAATGTGACCTTTTAATCCCTATGAAATGCCCTTTTAAATTTCTGGTAATATTTTTTGTTTTGAAGTCTACATTGTGTAATGTTACTGTAGCCTCTCTAGCTGTCTTATGATTAATGCTTACATGGTATAGTTTATTCTTCATATTCAAAATAGGTGTTTTGTAGACAGCGTTTCTCTTTTCATTCAGTCTGATACGCCCTGCCTGTATGTAATGTAATTATCAGTGGTATCTACTAACTTGCTGGTTGCTTTCTGCTTGTTCCATCTTTGTTACATTTTTTTTCTAAAAGAAAACATATGTTTCTTTTAGAAAACATATCTTTGTTTCCTACTTTCCTTTTTTTTTTTTTAAGGATTTCATATTATCTCCATTATTTGACTATTAGCTGGACTTTAAACAATGGTTTTGCTAGAGTTTATAATGTGTATCTTAACTTATTACAGTGTATCTTTAAATGATACAATACAATTTTACATATAAGAACTTTTGACCAATATGCTTCCATTTTTCTCTTTTACCTGTTTTAGTCCATTCAGGCTGCTATAACAAAATATCTTAGACTGGGTAGTTTGTTAACAACAGAAATTTATTGCTCATAGTTCTAGAGGCTGAGAAGTTGAAGATCAAGGTGCCAGCAAGCCCAGTGTCTGGGGAAACCTAGCTCTCTGTTTCCTAAATTGTGCCTTCTAGCTGTGTCCTTACATGGTGGCAGTGGCAAACAAGCTCCCTTTATCCTCTTTCGTGAGGGCACTAATACAATCCTTGAGGGCTTTACCCTGATGACCTAATGACCTCCCAAAGGCCCTACCTTTTAATATCATTGCATTGAGGATCAAGTTTCAACATATGAATTTGGAGGGGACAAAAATATTCAGACCCAGCCTGGGCAACACAGCGAGACCCCATCTCTATAAAAAAAATTTTTTTTAATTATCCTGGCATGGTGGCTCTTGGCTGTGGCACCAGCTACTGGGAGGCTGAGGTGGGAGGATCACTTGAGCCCAGGAGTTCAAGGCTGCAGTGAGACATGTTTGCACCACTGCACTCCAGCCTGGATGACTGAGTCAAACAAACAAACAAACAAACATTCAAACCATAACACATCCTTTCTACTGTGTTGTCTTGGATTTTATTTCTATATGTGTTATATGTTTTTCCTTTAGTTAATCAACTATCTTTTTTTTTAAACTTATTGAGATCATTTTGGACTTACAGAAGAATTTCAGAAATAGTACACAGGGTTTTTGTATATGCTTTATTCAGCTCCTCTAATGTTAAACTCTTATATATCCATAATACAATTATCAAAATAATAAGTTAACATTGATATAATACAATTAACCAAACCATAAACTTTCTTCAAATTCCATTAATTTTTCCACTTATTTTTTTTTTCTGTTCTAAGATGTAATCTGAGATCCCACATTTTATTTAGTCATGTCTTTTTAGTTTCCACCAAACTGTGAAAATATCTCATCCTTGCCTCTCATTCCATGACTTTGACACTTTCGAAGAATACTGGCCAGTTATTTTATAAAATGTCATGCATTTGGAGTTTGTCCAAATTTTTCTCATGATTAGACTGATGTTATGCATTATGGGAAAGGATACAACGTAAGTGTTATACCCTTCTCAGCGCATCACATTAGGGGTACATGATGTTGGCTGATCATATTATTGATCAAATATTTTTAAAGCAATTTTTTAAAAAGTGAATGAGGAAAATAGTCTTTCTTATTACTCACATATTCAATATTTGTAGTACTCTTCACTCCTTTTTATAGATCCGTATTTCCATCTATTATTTTTCTGCTTGGGGACTATCTTTAACCTATCTTAAAATATAGTTCTGCTAGAAACAAATTCCGATGTTTGTCTGAAAAATTTTTATTTTGCCTTAAATTTTGAAAGATGTCTTCATTGATTACAGAACTCAAAGTTTACGTTGTCTTTTTTTTAGAATGTTAAAGAACGTATTTTGCTGAGATCTGACTTATATACTTTATGATGAGAAGTTTATGTTTATTCTGATTTTTGTTTCTCGACACCAATATATTTTTTTCCTGGCTGCTTGTACTTATTTTTTCTCTATCACTGTTTTTTAGGAATTCCATTATGATGTGTTCAGTGTGGCTGTGTTTGTGTTTGTCCTACTTGGATTCATTGACTTTATTGAATTTATGGATTTGTAGTTTTTATCAAATTTAGATAATTTGGGGGCATTATTTCTTTAAATATTTTTTGCTGTTGTTCACCAGCTTTCTGGGACTACAATTACACATATACCAGGACTGCTTGATTTTGTTCCATACGTTACTGAGATTCTGCTAATGTTTTGGTCTTTTTTGTCTTTATGCTTTATTTTGGATAGTTTTTGTTTTGTTTTGTTTTTTGATGTTTCGCTCTTGTTGCCCAGACTGGAGTTCAATGGCGCAATGTCTGCTCACTGCAACCTCCGCCTCCCGGGTTCAAATGATTCTCCTGCCTCAGCCTCCCGAGGAGCTAGGATTACAGACGCACACCACCATGCCTGGCTAATTTTTGTATTTTTGGTAGAGATGGGGTTTCACCATCTTGGCCAGGCTGGTCTTGAGCTCCTAACCTCGTGATCCACCTGCCTCAGCCTCCTAAAGTGCTGGGATTACAGGCGTGAGCCACCGCACCCGGCCTATTTTGGTTAGTTTCTATTGCTGAGTCTTTAAGTTCACTATGTTTTTTTCTTCTCAGGTGTCTAATCTGCTGTTAATTTCAAGTGTATTTTTTTTTCCATATATTTTATTTTTCTTTTGGGAAGTTTCCTTTGACTGTTTCTCATAACCATTTTTCTTCTCTTCTCACTATGTTCATTTTCCTTTGAATTCTTTAATACTTTTAACACGAATACCAAATGATTGCATTATTGTTGTGAAATATTTTTAGAAATTATATAAGTATATACATTAAAAATAGAAAAAAATTATATTTGATCTTTTCTCATCCCTCATCTCTATCCTCCTAAATCTACCCCTGTCGGAGGTTGTTGGTAGCAGTAATATTTTGGTGTGCATGCCTAAAACTGTTTTCTATGCATTAACATACATATAAATGTTCTCAGTCAAATATATAATTACATAAAACATAAATGTGATCATCCTATATGCATATTGCTTTTCAGTTTGCTTTCATTTTTGCTCAAAAATATATTGTGAGGATCTCTTCTTCTTCTTCTTCTTCTTCTTCTTCTCTTAGAGATGAAATCTCACTTTGTTGCCCAGGCTGGACTGTAGTGGCACCACCAAAGCTCACTGCAGCCTCAGTCTCTCAGGTTCATGCAATCCTCCTGCCTCAGCCTCCTGAGTAGCTAGGACCACAGGTGTGTGTTACCATGCTTGGATAATATAAAAAATTTTTTTGAGAGATAGGGTCTCACTATGGTGCCCAGAGTTTTTCATGTTAATGTATGTAGATCAATTTTAACTACATTACCAATTTGTGTTTCCAGTTTTAAAAGTCATAATTTATTTAACCATTTACTTATTTAGATTATTTTCAAGTTTTCGCTCTTTCAAACAGTAATACTGCCTTGTAAAATATATTTGTAAATAGTTGCTACTATTATTTCCATTATAGTCCTAATAGTTACCATTTGTTGTGTGGTTAGTATTTGCCAAGTGCTATGCATAGGGCTTTACGTAAACAATCTCATTTAATATTTACATGGTTCAGTAGGTTCTACTGTTATTATTACTACTATTATTTCCATATTGCAATGAAGTAGCTGATGCTTAGATTTAACTCAGTGCTACATATCTGGAAAATATTGGAATCAAGATGCAAACCCAGAAAGACTTGATAATTTTTTCTTAATTAATAAACTATAACTTGTTTAGAATATTTTTTGGAAGCATAGATTCAAATAAGTGGAATTGCTGGATATGTATATTTTAAATTTTGCTAGTTATTTCCATATTTCCCTCCATAAAGACTAAGCCAGTGTTTATCCTCTCAAGCGTCAACCTCCCGTCTCTGTAAATGTATTGTAAGTTCCACTCCGCCATCTCTCCCAAATCTATCCTTTTCTTCAGAGGAAACTATGCACAGCGGTTTCATATTCATTCTTTGAGTTTTTTTATTTACATTTGCATGTATATATGTGTAATTTTATCGTTTTTTCAAATATAAACACATACTATTTTACAACTTAAATTCCTCATTTTAGAGCTATTTCTGTATTAGTACCTATAGTCCTTTATCATTCTTTTTAGCAGTTTAGTGTTTCGTTATATAGCTATACCATAACTTATTTTACCATTGCAATATTTAAGTAATATTTACACATTTAAGTAATTTCCAGTTTTTCAATATTATAAACACTGTAAGAGTTAACATACTATACGTTTATTCAATGAGTATTTATTGAGCTTTTGCTATTCAAGAGACACCATTCCACGTGGTAGAGATGCAGAAATGAATTAAACGTTAAAAACTCATCATCCACAGAGTTTTAATTTAAATAAAAGGACAAAATACAATAAAAAACTAATTAAAATATTTATATAGGATAGTAGATGGAATAAATATTGTAAAAAATCAAAGAATTCTATGAGTGGAGGCTGAGAGTTTTAAATAGACATCAGGGCAGTGATCACTCAGAAGGTAAGATTTGAGAGCAAAGTCTTGAAGGAGCTAAGTGTAGGAGCCATGTCTACAGCTTGAGAAAGAGCATTTCAGGCAGAGAGAAGAACAGATGCTAGGACTTGAGATGAGATCATGTATCAGTTCACTGTTGCACTGCTGTAAAGAAATACCTGAAACTGGGTAACTTACAAAGAAAAAAGTTTTAATTGGATCATGGTTTTGCAGGCTGTGCAGAAAGCATGGCTGGTAAGTCCTCAGGAAACTTTCTATCATGGCAGAAGGGGAAGAGAAGGAGGAACATCCTACATGGCCAAAGCAGGAGGAAGAGAGTGAAGGGGGAGGTGCTACAAACTTTTAAACAACCAGATCTTACAAGAACGCATTTATTATCATGAGAACAGCAAGGGGAAATCGGTCCTGATGATCTAATCACCTCCCACCAAGCCCCTCCTCCAACACTGAGGATTAAATTCCACATGAGGTTTGGGCAGGGACACAAATCCAAACCATATCAGATCATGTGTAGCATTTGCAAAGAAAAAAAAAAAAAGAAAAAGAAGAAGAAGAAAGATGAAGGTGAGTGTGCTTGGAGGACAGTGAAAAAGAGAAACCAAGACATGGAAAGAAGTGATGAGGTCAGAGAGGTTACATGGGTCCAGGCTCTTAGAAGCTGTTGTAGGGACCGGGCATGATGGCTCACACCTGCAATCCTAGCACTTTGGAAGGCCGAGGTGGGTGGATCATCTGAGGTCAGGAGTTTGAGACCAGCCTGGCCAACATGGTGAAACGCCGTCTCTACTAAAAATACAAAAATTAGCCTGGTGAGGTGGTGGGAGCCTGTAATCCCAGCTACTCAGGAGGCCGAGGCACGAGAATCTCTTGATCCTGGGAGGCAGAGGTTGCAGTGAGCCGAGATTGTGCCATTTTACTCCAGCATGGGTGAAAGAGCAAAACTACATCTTAAAAAAAAGAAGAAGAAGTTGTAAAGTTGTAAGGATGTTAGCTTTACCCTCAGTTTGATGGGAAGCCACTGGAGGACATTAAAGCAGAGGTATGTGACATGATCTTTCTTAGGTTTTCAAAGGATCAATCTGGCTACCTTTTCAAAGAGATTAGGGAGCCCAAGTGCGACTAGGGAGATGAGATAGGAGGTTATTACAATACTTCAGCTGAAGGAAGATGAAAGTTTGAACCATGGTGGAATAATGGAGACAATGAGAAGTGTTTGGACCATACATATACAAGCATACCTAATTTTATTGTGCTTCACTTTATTGTGCTTTGCATATATATATATATTTTATAAAGTGAAGGTTTGTGGCAGCCCTGTGTTGAGCAAGTCTATCAGCACTATTTTTCCAAGAGTGTGTGCTCACTTTGTGTCTCTGGGTCATGTTTTGAAAATTCCCACAATATTTCAAACTTTATTATTATTGCATCTGTTATGGCAATCTATGATCAATGATCTTTGATGTTGCTATCTAATTGTTTTGAGGCGTCACAAACTGAGTCCATATAAGACGACAATATTAATTGAGAAACGTGTGCGTTCTGACTATTCCACCAACCAGTTGGTCTCTCTCCCTCTGAGGGAACCTCTCTATTCCCTGAGACACAATGATACTGAAATTAGACCAAGTAATTACCTTAACAACGGCCTCTAAGTGTTTAAGTGAAAGAAAGTGTCCCGTGTCTCTCACTTTAAATCAAAACCTAGAAATGATTAAGTTTAGGGATGAAGACCTGTCAAAAGACAAGATGGGCCAAAAGCCAGGCCTCTGGCATGCAACAGTTAGTCACGTAGTGAACGCAAAGGAAACGTTCTTGAAGGAAATTAAAAGTGCTGCTCCAATGAACACACAATTAAAAATGCAAAACAACCTTATTGCTGATATGAAGAAAATTTGAGTGATTTGGGCAGAAGATCAAATCAGCCCCCAAATTCTCTTAAGTTAAAGTTTATTCCAGAGTAAGGCCCTAACTCTCTTTAATTCTCTAAAGGCTGAGAGAGGCAAGGAAGCTAGGCTGCGAAAGAAAAGTTTGATGCTAGCAGAAGTTGTCTCCAGGGGTTTAAAGAAAATAGCTGTATCCATAACATAAAAGTACAAGGTGATGCAGCAAGTATAATGTAGAAGCTGCAGCACATTATCCAGATGTAGCTTAGATCATTGATGAAAGTGGTTACACTAAACAACAGATTTTTTATGTAGATGAAA
The DNA here is from genome assembly GCF_024542745.1 of Macaca thibetana thibetana. Taxonomy (NCBI): domain Eukaryota; kingdom Metazoa; phylum Chordata; class Mammalia; order Primates; family Cercopithecidae; genus Macaca; species Macaca thibetana. The sequence goes on from NC_065598.1 coordinate 135,617,497, forward strand.
TGACCAACTATTGGAAGAAGATAGCATCTAGGACCTTCATGGATGTACTAGTGCGTTCTCACACTGGTAATAAAGACATATCTGAGACTGGGCAATGTATAAAGGAAAGAGGTTTAGTTGACTCACCGTTCAGCATGACTGGGGAGGCCTCAGGAAATTTATAATCATGGCACAAGGAGAAGCAAACACGTCCTTCTTCACATGGTAGCAGGAAGGAGAAGTACAGAGTGAAGAGGGGAAAAACCCCTTATAAAACCATCAGATCTTGTGAGAACTCACTCACTATTACAAAAACAGCATGGGGGGACTGCCCCCATGATCTAATCACCTCCCACGAGGTCCCTCCCCCAACACATGGGGATTATCATTCAGATTATAATTCAAGATGAGATTTGGGTGGGGACAGAGAGTCAGACCATATCAGTAGGTAAAGAGGAGAAGTCAGTGTCTGGCTTCAAAGGTCAAATGACAGGCTGAATTGCTTGTTAGGGGTTAATGCAGCTTGTGACTTTAACTTAAACCCAGTGTTTGTTTACCATTCCAAAAATCCTAGGCCTCTTAAGAATGATGCGAAATCTGCTCTGCATATGTACTATAAATGGAGCAACAAAGTCTGAGTGACAGCACATCTGTTTACAGCATGGTTTACTAAATATTTAAACCCACTCTTGAGACATACTTTTCAGAAAAGAAAAAATTCCTTTCAAAGTATTGCTGCTCATTATATTCCCAATAGCCAAGACATGGAATCAACCTAAATGCCCATCAATGGTAGACTGGATAAAGAAAATGTGGTCCATATACACCATGGGACACTGTGCAGCCATAAAAAAGAATGAGATCATGTCCTTTGTAGGATCGTGGATGGAGCTGGAAGCCATTATTCTAAGCAAACTAACGCAGGAACAGAAAACCAAATACTGTATGTTCTCACTTATAAGTGGGAGCTAAATGATGAGAACACATGGACACAAAGAGAGGAACAACAGGCACTGGGGCCTACCTGAAGGTGGAGGGTAGGAGGAGAAAGAGTGTCAGAAAAAAAATAACTATTGGGTACAATGCTTAGTACCTAGATGACAAAATAATCTGTATAACAAACCCCTGTGGCATGAGTTTACATATATAACAAACCTACACATGTACCCATGAACCTAAAATAAAAGTTCTAAAAATATATATTAATGCTCATTGACAGTGTACCTTGTCACCCAAGAGTTCTGATGAAGGTGGACCAGGAATTTGTGTTTTAATGCCTGCTAGTACAACATCTATTCTGCAGCCCAGGGATCAAACAGTAATTTCAGTTTCCAAGCCTTACTATTTAATAAATATATTTCATAAAGCTATATAGCTGCCAATTCCTCTTAACAGGATTTTGGAAGAAGTTAATTCCAACCTTCATGGATGACTTTGAGGGGTTCAAGAGTTTAAAAAAGAAAGTAATACAGATGTGGTGAAAATAGCATGAGAACTAGAATTAGAAGTGAAGCCTGAAGATGTAACTGAACTGACGCAATCTCATGATATATCTTGAATAAATGAGGAGTTGCTGCTTATGAATGACCAAAGAAAATGGTCTCTTGAGATGCAATCTACTTGTGATGAAGATGCTGTTAACATTATTGAAATGACAACAGGGGACTTAGAATATTCTATAAATTTAGTCGATAAAGCAGTGGCAGAATTTGAGAGGAATTTCTCAAATTTTGAAAGACTTTCTAGTGTGAATAAAATGCTATCAAACAGTGTCACATGCTACAGGGAAATATTTCATGAAAGGAAGAGTCCATCGATGGAGTAAACTTCATTTTTTTTCTTCTTTTTTAAAATTGCCACAGCCACATCCACCTTCAGCAACCAACATCTTTATAAGTTACGAGGCACCAACACTGAGGGAAGACCCTCCACTAACAAAAAGGTTACGACTGACTAAAGACTCAGATGATTGTTAGCATTCGTATCAATAAAGTATTTTTCAATTAGGACACGTAAATGTTTTAGACATATAATGCTGTTGCATAGTTAATAGACTGCAGTATAATGTAAGCATAATTTTTATATGTATCAGGAAGCCAAAAAATTCATGTGACTTTCTTTATCGTGATATTTGGTTTATTGGAGTGGTCTGGAACTGAATCTACATGCCTGTACTTTGAAGGTAGTGCCAATAGGATTTGCTGCTGAAGTAGATATGAAGTGTGAGAGAAAGCAAGGAATAAAGAATGACTCCAGTGTTTCTGATGAAATTTCCATTCCTACGGTCTAAATGTTTGTGTCCCCCAAAATGTATATGTTGAAGCCTAATCCCCAGTGCAATCGTATTAAGAAATGGGGCCTTTGGGAGGTTACCAGGTCATGAGGGCAGAGCCCTTATGAGCAGAATTGGCACCCTTGTAAAGAAAGGTCCAATGGAGTTTGTTTGTCTTTTCTACCATATGAGGATGCAGTGAGAAGGCAACATCTGTGAATCAGAGAGTGAGCCCTGACCAGATGCCAAGGATACTGGTGCCTTGTTTGTGGACTTTCAAGCAAAATAAATAGCTGTTGTTTATAAGCTACCCAGTTTAATGATTTTGTTATAGCAGCCTGAATGGACTAAGATACCCATTAGCTGAGATATGGAAGACCATTGGGAAGAACGGCTTTGGGGATGTAAGTTTGATTTTTGAATGATAAATATGAGATGAGTATTACTCATATAATTAGAGCTGTTATAAATATAAATATGGAGTTTAGGCAAGAAGTATGTACTGGAAGTTGTCAAAATGTATTTATTTTTTGTATATGCATGTCTAATTGTTCCAAACTCAATTGTTGAAAAGGCTATATTTTGTCATATAATGTTTCCTTACATTTTGATCTATAATCAGTTGTCTGTGTAGGCATGTATGTGTGGATCTCTTTCTGAACTCTATTCTGTTCCATAGATATAGTTCTATCAATGGAATAGAAACACCAATACCACACTTTCTTAATTATATTAAGTAAGAGTAGTTGTTATTAAGCAAGAATCGTATTAATTTCACACAGAGAAGACTTCAAAGCAAGAACAGTTATCAGGGAAAAAGAGGGACATTATATAATGATAAACAGGTCAATTCTCCAAGATAATATAACAATCCTTAATGTGTATGCATGCATCTAATGACAGAGCATCAAAATATGTGAGGTAAAAACTGGTAGAACTGCCAGGAGAAACAGATGAATTTACTACTATACTCGGGGGCTTCAACACCCCTTTATGAAAAATGGACAGATATAGCAGGCAGAAAAACAGTAAGAACATAGTTGAACTCCACAAAACTATTAATCAAGTGAATATAATTGATGTCTATAACTACTTCATTCAAAAACAGAAGAATACACATTCTTTTTAAGTTTACGTGGAAATTTCACCAAGATAGATCACATTCTGGGCCATAAAACACACCTCGACTGATTTAAAAAGAATAGAACTCATACAATGTTTGCCCTCAGGCTACAAAGAGACCAAAGTACGATTTTTTTTTTTTTTTTTTTTTTTTTTTAGACGAAGTCTTGCTCTGCCACCAGGCTGGAGTGCAGTGGTGTGATCTCAGCTCACTGCAACCTCCGCCTCCCAGGTTCAGGCCATTCTCCTGCCTCAGCCTCCCGAGTAGCTGGGACTACGGGTGCGACACCACACCCAGCTAATTTTTGTATTTTTAGTAGAGATAGGGTTTCACCGTGTTGGCCAGGATAGTGTTAATCTCTTGACCTCGTGATCTGCCTGCCTTGGCCTCCCAAAGTGCTGGGATTATAGGCATGAGCCATTGCGCCCAGCCTAAACTATAATTTAATAACAGAAAGATAACTGGAAAATCCCAAAATACATAGAGAGTAAGCAAAACACTTCTAAATAACACATGGGTCAGAGAAAAAATCTCAAGAGAAATTTAAAAACATTTTGAACTAAATGAAAACGGAAGCACAATTTATCAAAATTTGTGGGATTCAGTGAAAGCAGTACTTAGAGCAAAACTTACAGCATACGTTCGAAAAGTAGAAAGATCTGAAATCAATCATTTATGTTTTCACCATAAGAAACTAGAAAAAAAGAGCAAATTAAATTCAAAGTAAGCAGAAAAGTAATAATAAAAATCAAAATATAAATCAATGAAATTGAAAATAGGAAATTAATAGAAAAAAATCAGTGAAACCAAAAACTGATTCTTTGAAAAGAGCAATGTAATTGATAAGCCTCTAGTCATGCTCACTGAGACAAAAGAGAGGACACAAATTACTAATATCAGAAATGAAAGAGGATCCCTACAGACCCTATGGTCATTAAATGGATAATCCAGTAGGTCATTAAATGGATAATCAAGGAATACTATGAACAACTCTCTGCTCACAAAATTGATAACCTAGATGAAATGGACCAATTTCTTAAAAGACACAATCTGCCAAAACTTACACAAGAAGAAATAGTCTGAATTAGCCTATAGCTACTAAAGAAATGGTGTCAAGAATTAATAACCTTCCAAAACATAAATCACTAGGCTCAAATGGGTTCACCGGTGAGCTCTACAAAACATTTAAGGAAGAAGTTATACCAATTCTCTGCAATCTCAGATGTTAGAAGTAGAGGGAATACTCTCTAACTTATTCTATGAGGCCAATATTATGCTAATACCAAACCAGACAAAGACATCACCAGAAAAAAGAACTACAAATATTTCTCATGAACATAGACACAAAAAGCTTGAAGAAAATATCAACAAATCAAATCATACGATGTATAAAAATAATACACCATGACCAAGTAGGATTTGTCCTAGGACTGCATGGTTGGTTCAACATTTGAAAATCAATTAATGTAATCCATTACATCAACAGGCTAAAACAGAAATACCATATGATTGTATCAATAGACGCAGAAAAAGCATTTGACAAATCCAACACCCATTCATTATAAAATCTCTCATTAACTAGGAATAGAGGGAAACTTCTTCAACTTCATAAAGTATATCCACAAAATGCTTAGAAGTAGCATCATATTTGATGGTGAGAAAATAGAAACTTTTCCAGTACAATCAGGAACAGGGCGAGCATGTTTCACCTTTCCTTTTCAGTATCTTCCTAGAAGTCTAAACCAATGCAACAAGATGAGAAAAGGAAATAAAACTTATATAAATTGGGAAGGAAGAAATAAAACTGTCTTTCAAGATGCCATAATCATCTATGTAGAAAATCAAGAATCGACAAAAAAATTCCTGGAACTAAGCAATGATAGCAAGGTTGCCATAAACTTTGGCTGGGGATCTTGATAATGGAACATGCTATGCCTGTATAGAGGCAAAGGTAACATGGAAAATTTCTGTACTTTCCTCTTACTTTTGTTGTGAACCTAAAACCACTCTAAGTCTTTAATTTAAAAAAGTTGACAACTGCACCACCAACGACTGAAATAACTATGTTTGGAGACCACAAACCCAAAGCATTGTATTGTATGCAGATATTTGTTTCACTTTTATTGAGGTCTAATTGACAAATAAAAATTGTATATTTTAGCTCTACAACATGGTGTTTTGATGTACATGTACATAGTGAAGTGATTACCATAATCAAGCTAATTAACATATCCATCTCCTCACATAGTTACCTTTTCAATTTTTTTTTTTTTTTTTTTTTTTTTGCTTGTGGTGAAAACACTTCAGATCTACTCTCTTAGCAAATTTCAAGTTTTTTATTATTATTATTATTATTGTTAATTTCTTTTTAAGACAGGATCTCACTTTGTTGCCCAGGATGGAGTAGAGTGGCGAGATCACAGCTCACAGCAGCCTCAACCTCCCAGGCTCAAGTGATTCTCCTACCTTAGCCTCCTGAGTAGCTGAGACTACAGGTGTGCACCACTACATACGCAGCTAATTTTTTAAAAAATTTATTTTGTAGAAATGGGGTCTCACTATGTGGCCCAGACTGGCTTCAAACTCCTGACCTCAAGCAATGCTCCTGCTTCAGCCTCCCAAAGTGCTGGGATTACAGGACTGAGCAACTGTGCCCGGCATGTAATTATTATTAACTGTAATCACCATGCTGTACATTAGATCTCTGGAACTTATTCATCCTTAATAACTGAAACTTTGTACCCTTTGGTCAACATCTCCCTATTTCCCCCACTCTCCAAGCCCCTGGGCAACCATATTCTACTCTCTGCTTACGTGAGTTCTAGTTTTTAGACTCCACATATATGTGAGATAATGCAGTTTTCTTCCTTCTACATCTGGCTTATTTCACTTAACGTGATGTTCTCCAGATTTATTCACATTTTCTCAAATGGCAGAATTTCCTTCATCTTTTTTTAAGCTGAAAATTTCTATACAAAAGGATTAAACCAAGTAAAAACCAGTCCTGCTTGTATTATTACCTATATACTAGAGTCTTTCTCAATAAAGTCAGTATTTATTGCATTTTTTGATGGTTAATGATGTTGAACAATTTTCATTGCTTTTGCCATCTTCAGTTAAATATATGTTCATGTCTTGCCTATTTTCTAATTGGATTTTTGAGAGTCCTATGTATATTTTGTATACACATATTCATGTATGCTATATATATTCTGTGTATACATATGAATGCATGTATATTTATAAAAATCCTTTGTTGGATAAGTGGTTTACAAAATTTTTTCAATGTGTAGCTTGCATTTTTATTGCCTTCTCAGGGATTTTTAAGCACAAAAGTCGTAAATTTTGATGAAGTAAAAATTGTTAACTTTTTCTTTTGTGAATCGTGCTTTTGGTGTCAAATTTAGGAACTGTTTGCCAAGCCCTGTGTACCAATGTTTTTATTCTATGTTTTTGTCTTAAAGTTTATAAAATTTTCCATGTTCATTTAAGAGTGTGATCAGTTTTGAGTTAATGTTTGCAAAAAATGTGAACTTTAGGTCAAAGTTTAATTTTCCTATGGAAGATAACTTTGAGGGAGCTTTTAAATTAGGAATCTAATTTCTTTAATGGATTATAAGACTATTCAGATTGTTTATTTCAACTCAACTCATTGATTGAATTTTTGATATTTTGTAGTTTTCAAGGAATTAGTCCATTTGGTTTAAGTTGTCAAATTTATGAGTGTAAAGTTGTTTATATTCCCTTATTATCTTGGCTTCAGGATCTGTAGTGGTATACCCTGTTTTATTATTGATAGTTGTAATTTGTGTCTTTTGTTTTTTATTCTTCATCAGTCTTGTTAGAGGTTTTTTTAAAGAACTAGTTTTTTCATAAATAATTGTTTTCTTATTTTCAATTTCATTGATTTCTGTTGTTTCATTCTTTATGTTTGTGCTGGATTTATTTTGCTATTTTTTTTCTAGTTTCATGAAGTAGGAGCCTAAATTATTGATTTAAGACCTTTATTGTTTCTAGCAAAAATATCTAGTTCTCTAAGTTGCCCTCTCAGTACTGCTTCAGCTGTTTCCTACAAATTTTGATATATTGCATTTTCAATTTTATTCACTTTTATAGGCCACTATTACACTGATACAACAATTACACAAAAAGTACAAAAAAACCCGCACCAAAACTGTAAGTGTATCACAGATTATTAGCAAACTGTGTCCATCATGTAAAAAAATAATTATAAATCATGATCAAGTAACATTTACTCTAGGTATAAAAGATGTACTCAAAATTCAAAAATCAATCAATGTAATCTACCATATCAGCAGGTCAGAGAAGAAATATATAATTTAAGAAACGCATAAGTAAACAAGATAGTCTATTATGTTCACCCATTCTGATATTCTTTTCTTTCGGAAGTTTAAACTCTCTTATATCACAATTTCTTTCAGTTTAGACATCTTCATAAAACCATTTCTAATGGTAACTTTTTTTGGGTAGGGACCAGATTCTTAGCTTTCCTGACTGAGAATGTCTTTATTTCACCTGTATTTCTAAAGAGTATTTTCATGTGATACTGAATTTGTGGATAACCGGCCCCTTCTGGCACTGTTAGGTGGGAGTGGAGGCTCTAATCACTGCCAAACCCTGCTGATGTTACCCTGGTAGGGGATGTGAGCACTGTCTGCCTATGCTGAGCAGAGGATGAAATAACAGCTCCCTGCTCAGGCCCCACTGAAATCAGGGTGGGGATGCAGATTTTCCACTGTGAAGATTGGTGGGATTGCTGGATCGTATGGTAAGATTATGATTAACTTTATAAGAAACTGCCAAAGTGTTTTATAAAGTACTTGTGCTCTTTTGCATTTCCACCTGCCCAGCATGAGAGTTTTGGTAGCTCCACATTCTCACCAACACTTGTAATACCACTTGGATTTCTGTATACTAGATTTAAAAATAAGTTACAATGTTACTCTTAAAATTAAATGTTAAAATTAATTAATTAACATTTCAACAATAAGAAACTAAGAAAAGCAATACTTGATCTCTTTAATGCCTTCTAGTGTCCCTTGGTAGTAGTATTCTTTCAGAGAAAAAAGAAATAAAAACAAACAGGAAGAAATCTCTTAGACCTATTTTCATAACACCTGTCCCCCTTTTTAAACACAATCAGGGAGCTCTCGGAGCCACGATGGCCAAATAGGAACAGCTCCAGTTTACAGCTCCCAGCGTGAGTGACTCAGAAGATGGGTGATTTCTGCATTTCCAACTGAGGTACCAGATTCATCTCACTGGGACTTGTTGGACAGTGGGTGCAGCCCACAGAGTGTGAGCCAAAGCAGGGCGGGGCATCGCCTTGCCTGGGAAGCACAAGTGGTGAGGGAATTCCCTTTCCTAGCCAAAGGAAGTTGTGTCAGATGGTACCTGGAAAATCGGGACACTTCCACCCTAATACTGTGCTTTTCCAATGGTCTTAGCCAACAGCACACCAGGAGATTATATCCCGTGCCTGGCTCATTGGGTCCCACACCCACAGAGCCTTGCTCACTGCTAGCACAGCAGTCCAAGATTGGACTATGAGGTGGCAGTGAGGCTGGGGGAGGGGTGCCTGCCATTTCTGAGGCTTGACAAGGTAAACAAAGCATCCAGGAAGCTCGAACTGGGTGTAGCCCACCATAGCTCAAGGAGGCCTGCCTGCCTTTGTAGACTTCACCTCTGGGGGCAGGGCATAGCTGAACAAAAGGCAGCAGAAACTTCTGCAGACTGAAACATCCCTGTCTGGCAGCTTTGAAGAGAGTAGTGGTTCTACCAGCACAGAGTTTGAGATCTGAGAATGGACAGACTGACTCCTCAAGTGAGTTCCTGACCACCGAGTAGCCTAACTGGGAGACACCTCCCAGTAGGGGCTGACTGACACCTCATACAGCCGGGGGCCCCTCTGAGATGAAGCTTCCAAAGGAAGGATCAGGTAGCAACATTTACTGTTCTGCAATATTTACCATTCTGTAGCCTCCGCTGGTGATACCCAGGCAAGCAGGGTCAGGAGAGGACCTCCAGCAAATGCCAACAGATCTGCAGCTGAGGGTTCTGACTGTTAAAAGGAAAATTAACAAACCGAAAGAAATAGCATCAACATCAACAAAAAGGGCATGCACACCTAAACCCCATCTGTAGGTCACCATCCTCAAAGACCAAAGGTAGATAAAACCACAAAGATGGGGAGAAACCAGAGCAGAAACTCTGAAAATTCTAAAAATCAGAGTGCCTCTTCTCCTTCAAAGGATTGCAGCTCCTCACCAGCAACAGAACAAAGCTGCATGGAGAATTACTTTGACAAATTGACAGAAGTAGGCTTCAGAAGATCGGTAATAACAAACTTCTCCGAGCTAAAGGAGGATGTTTGAACCCATCGCAAAGAAGCTAAAAACCTTGAAAAAAGATTAGACGAATGGCTAACTAGAATAAACGGCATAGAGAAGACATTAAATGACCTGATGGAGCTGAAGACCATGGCACGAGAACTACGTGATGCATGCACAAGCTTTGGTAGCCTATTCAATCAAGTTGAAGAAAGGGTATCAGTGATTGAAGATCAAATGAATGAAATGAAGTGAGAAGAGAAGTTTAGAGAAAAAAGAGTAAAAAAAAACAAACATAGCCTCCAAGAAATTTGGGACTAGGTGAAAAGAGCAAATCTACATTTGATTGGTGTACCTGAAAGTGATGGGGAGAATGGAACCAAGATGGAAAACATTCTTCAGCATATTATCCAGAAGAACTTCCCCAACCTAGCAAGGCAGGCTAACATTCAAATTCAGGAAATACAGAGAACGTCACAAAGATATTCCTCAAGAAGAGCAACCCCAAGACACATAATTGTCAGATTCACCAAGGTTGAAATGAAGGAAAAGATGTTAAGGGCAGTCAGAGAGAAAGGTCGGGTTACCCACAAAGGGAAGCCCATCAGACTAACAGCGGATCTCTCAGCAGAAACTCTACAAGCCAGAAGAGAGTGGGGGCCAATATTCAACAGTCTTAAAGAAAAGAATTTTCAACCCAGAATTTCATATCAAGCCAAACTAAGCTTCATAAGTGAAGGAGAAATAAAATCCTTTACAGACAAGCAAATGCTGAGAGATTTTGTTACACCAGGCCTGCCTTGCAAGAGCTCCTGAAGGAAGCACTAAACATGGAAAGGAACAACCAGTACCAGCCACTGCAAAAACATGCCAAATTGTAAAGACCATCAATGCTAGGAAGAAACTGCATCAACTAACGAGCAAAATAAGCAGCCAACATCGTAATGACGGGATCAAATTCACACATAACAATATTAACCTTAACTGTTAATGGGCTAAATGCCTCAAATAAAAGACAGACTGGCAAATTGGATAAAGAGTCAAGACCCATCAGTGTGCCATATTCAGGAGACCCATCTCACGTTTAGAGACACACATAGGCTCAAAATGAAGGGATGGAGGAAGATCTACCAAGCAAATGGAAAACAACAACAAAAAAAAGCAGGGTTTGCAATCCTAGTCTCTGATAAAACAGAGTTTAAAGCCACAAAGATCAAAAGAGACAAAGAAAGCCATTACATAATGGTGAAGGGATCAATTCAACAAGAAGAGCTAACTATCCTAAATATATATGCACCCAATACAGGAGCACCCAGATTCATAAAGCAAGTCCTTAGAAACTTACAAAGAGAGTTAGGCTCCCACACTATAATAATGGGAGACTTTAGCACCCCCCTGTCAACATTGGACACAGCAATGAGAGAGAAAGTTAACAAGGATATCCAGGACTTGAACTCAGCTCTCCACCAAGTGGACCTAATAGACATCTACAGAAATCTCCACCCCAAATCAACAGAATGTACATTCTTCTCAGCACCACATCACACTTATTCCAAATTTGACCACATAATTGGAAGTAAACCATTTCTCAGCAAATGTAAAAGAACAGAAATTATAACAAACTGTCTCTCAGACCACAGTGCAATCAAACTAGAACTCAGAATTAAGAAACTCACTCAAAACCTCACAACTCCATGAAAACTGCACAAGTTGCTCCTGAATGACTACTGGGTAAATAACGAAATGAAGGCAGAAATAAAGATGTTCTTTGAAACCAAAGAGAACAAAGGTACAACATACCAGAATCTCTGGGACATATTTAAAGCAGTGTGTAGAGGGAAATTTATAGCACTAAATGCCCACAAGAGAAAGCAAGAAAGATCTAAAATCGGCACCCTAACATCACAATTAAAAGAACAAGAGAAGCAAGAGCAAGCACATTCAAAAGCTAGCAGAAGGCAAGAAACAACTAAGATCAGAGCAGAACTGAAGGAGATAGAGACACACACACAAAAACCCTTCAAAAAAATCAGTGAATCCAGGAGCTGGTTTTTTGAAAGGATCAACAAAATAGATAGACTGCTAGCAAGACTAATAAAGAAGAAAAGAGAGAAGAATCAAACAGATGCAATAAAAAATGATAAAGGGGATATCACCACCAATCCCACAGAAATGCAAACTACCATCAGAGAATACTATAAACACCTCTGTGAAAATAAACTACAAAATCTAGAAGAAATAGATAAATTCATGGACGCATACACCCTCCCAAGACCAAACCAGGAAGAAGTTTAATCCCTGAATAGACCAATAACAGACTCTGAAATTGAGGCAATAATTAATAGCCTACCCACCAAAAAAAGTCCAGGACCAGACAGATTCACAGCCGAATTCTACCAGAGGTATAAAGAGAAGCTGGTACCGTTCCTTCTGAAACTATTCCAATCAATAGACAAAGAGGGAGTCCTCCCTAACTCATTTTATGAGGCCAGCATCACCCTGATTCCAAAGCCTGGCAGAGACACAACAAAAAAAGAGAATTTTAGACCAATATCCCTGATGAACATCAATGCAAAAATCCTCAATTAAAATACTGGCAAACCAAATCCAGCAGCACATCAAACAACTTATCTACCACGATCAAGTTGGCTTCATCCCTGGGATGCAAGGCTGGTTCAAAATACGCAAATCAATAAACATAATCCATCATATAAACAGAACCAAAGACAAAAACCACATGACTATCTCAATAGATGTACAAAAGGCCTTTGACAAAATTCAACAGCGCTTCATGCTAAGAACTCTCAATAAACTAGGTATTGATGGAATATTTCTCAAAATAATAAGAGCTATTTATGACAAACCCACAGCCAATATCATGCTGAATGGGCAAAAATTGGAAGCATTCCCTTTGAAAACTGGCACAAGACAGTGATGTCCTCTCTCACCACTCCTATTCAACATAGTGTTGGAAGTTCTGGCCAGGGCAATCAGGCAGGAGACAGAAATAAAGGGTATTCAAGTAGGAAAAGAGGAAGTCAAATTGTCCCTGTTTGCAGATGACATGATTGTATATTTAGAAAACTCCATCATCTCAGCCCAAAATCTCCTTAAACTGATAAGCAACTTCAGCAGTCTCAGGATACAAAATCAATGTGCAAAAATCACAAGCATTCTTATACACCAGTAACAGACAAACAGGGAGCCAAATAATGAGTGAACTCCCATTCACAATAGCTTCAAAGAGCATAAAATACCTCGGAATCCAACTTACAGGGGATGTGAAGGACCTCTTCAAGGAGAACTACAAACCACTGCTCAATGAAATAAAAGAGGACACAAACAAATGAAAGTACATTCCATGCTCATGGATAGGAAGAATCAATATTGTGAAAATGGCCATACTGTCCAAGGTAATCTATAGATTCAATGGCATCCCCATTAAGCTACCAATGACTTTCTCCATAGAATTGGAAAAAAACTACTTTAAAATTCATATAGAACCAAAAAAGAGCCAACATTGCCAAGACAATCCTAAGCAAAAAGAACAAAGCTGGAGGCATCACACTACCTGACTTCAAACTATACTACAAGACCACAGTAACCAAAACAGCATGGTACTGGTACCAAAACAGAGATATAGACCAATGGAACAGAACAGAGCCCTCAGAAATAATACCACACATCTACAACCATCTGATCTTTGACAAACCTGACAAAAACAAGAAATGGGGAAAGAATTCCCTATTTAATAAATGGTGCTGGGAAAACTGGCTAGCCATATGTAGAAAGCTGAAACTGGATCCCTTCCTTATACCTTATACAAAAATTAATACAAGATGGATTAGAGACTTAAATGTTAGACCTAAAACCATAAAAACCCTAGAAGAAAGCCTAGGCAATACCATTCAGGACATAGGCATGGGCAAGGACTTCATGACTAAAACACCAAAAGCAATGGCAACAAAAGCCAAAATTGACAAATGGGATCTAATTAAACTAAAGAGCTTCTGCACAGCCAAAGAAACTACCATCAGAGTGAACAGGCAACCTACAGAATGGGAGAAAATTTTTGCTGTCCACCCATCGGACAAAGGGCTAATATCCAGAATCTACAAAGAACTTAAATAAATGTACAAGAAAAAATCAAACAACCCCATCAAAAAGTGGGCAAAGGATATGAACAGACACTTCTCAAAAGAAGACATTTATGCAGCCAACAGACACATGAAAAAATGCTCATCATCACTGGCCATCAGAGAAATGCAAATCAAAACTACAATGAGATACCATCTCACACCAGTTAAAATACCAATCATTCAAAAGTCAGGAAACAACAGGTGTTGGAGAGGATGTGGAGAAATAGGAACACTTTTACACTGTTGGTGGGAGTGTAAACTAGTCCAACCATTGTGGAAGACAGTGTGGCGAGTCCTCAGGGATCTAGAACTGGAAATACCATTTGACCCAGCCATCCCTTTACTGGGTATATACCCAAAGGATTATAAATCATGCTACTATAAAGATGCATGAACACGTATGTTTATTGCAGCACTATTCACAATAGCAAAGACATGGAACCAACCCAAATGTCCATCCGTGACAGACTGGATTAAGAAAATGTGGCACATAGACACCATGGAATACTATGCAGCCATAAAAAAGGATGAGTTCGTGTCCTTTGTAGGGACATGGATGAAGCTGGAAACCATCATTCTGAGCAAACTATCGCAAGGACAGAAAACCAAACACATGTTCTCACTCATAGGTGGGAACTGAACAATGAGAACACTTGGACACAGGGTGGGGAATATTACACACCAGGGCCTGTCGTGGGGTTGGGGGAGGGGGGAGGGATAGAATTAGGAGAAGTAGCTAATGTAAATGACGAGTTAATGCGTGCAGCACACCAACATGGCACATGTATACATATGTAACAAACCTGCACATTGTGCACATGTACCCTAGAACTTAAAGTATAGTAAAATAAATAAATAAATAAATAAATAAATAAATAAATAAATAAAAAAGAAAGAAAACACAATCAGGTCCAGAGAAAGGACCTGACAGCATAATTACCTAAGATTACTGAGTTGACTCAGTTATATTTTGATATTCTGGAGAGCTACTTTTGAATATGATATGGGAAGAAATCCAATTCTAATTCATAAAATCAGATGCTGTTCTCTTACAGTTTATCACACAGACAATTCTTACATCCCATGTCACATGTATTTGGCAAAATATTTAGTGAGGACATCCTTTAACATCCCGTTCAGAGTAAGTTTAGGAAAAAACATGGAAGCTACCATCTCTGTTTATGTCTGTAAAGAAAATATATTATTCCTTACAAACAACTTTTCTTTTTTTTTTTTTTTTTTTTTTTTTGAGACAGAGTCTTGCTCTGTCACCCAAACTGGACTGCAGTGGTGCGATCTCGGCTCACTGCAACTTCTGCCTCCCGGGTTCAAGCAATTCTCCTGTCTCAGCCTCCCAAGTAGCCAGGACTACAGGCATATGCCACCATACCCAGCTAATTTTTGTATTTTTAGTAAAGAAGTGGTTTTACGATGTTGACCAGGCTGGTCTTGAACTCTTGACCTCAAGTGATCCACCTACCTGTACCTCCCAAAGTGCTGGGATTACAGGTATGAGCCACTGTGCCCGGCCCAGACAAACTTCTTTAACCTGTGTGAAGTCAAATTTGGTATCCATTTCTCTTATAATGAAATTAGCAAAATCTGGAGATACAAAATGTTGAATTCTGATCCTCTTATGAAACGACAGTGTCAAGGATTCATGTGCCACCTCTTTCTGGAGAATATTTCACAGAAATATTCTGATCAGGGACCAATGGGATTACCATCCAGGAGAGTGGATTAGTGAGGAAGACTGAAAAACCAAAGAGTGCAAACCGAATTTTCCAACATAGCCTGCGTTTGAGGATTCAGATCCTAAGGCACCACCATCTGAGTCACCTCAGACAAATCATTTTCACTCTCAGAGATTCAGAAAAGAGTTTAGTGCTCTTTTTTTCACTTGTAAAATGGGATGATAGTACTTGCCTTGCCTTTATGGGATTATTGTTGGGAGCAAAACCATATAACTGAAGTGAAATGTTTGCGTGTGTGTTTTAAAATGCTCTCCACGTGATATCCATGTGGTGTGTCCTCTCATATGTCTACATCTAGAGTGTAATTGTTATATTCAGATTCCATACCAGGGCTTTCTGATACATGAGCTTCATGTCACAGAAGGTACCAATTGGCCATAACAGGTACTAGTGGTTGATATATCCCTGTGAAAGAGACAGGCCAGTCAACAGCCTCATTTTCCCATGGGGACTGCAGGACGTTTTCTCTTCTCCTCCAGCTGGTGCATAAGATCTCCACGAATGCACTGAAAGTTCTTCTGAGAGCACTTGAATACATCCTTACTTCATTCTCTGGGTACATAATTGTGTCATCCATTTTTCCTTTCTTTCTTTCTTTTTATTTTTTGTTTTGTTTTGTTTTGTTTTTTTAGACGGAGTCTCACTCTGTCACCCGGGCTGGAGTGCAATGGCGGGATCTTGGCTCACTGCAACCTTCGCCTCCCAGCTTCAAGTGATTCTCCTGCCTCAGCCTCCCGAGTAGCTGGGATTATAGGCACCCGCCACCACGCCCGGCTAATTTTTGTATTTTTAGTAGAGACAGGATTTCACCTCATTGGCCAGGCTGGTCTCAAACTCCTGACCTCAGGTGATCCACCTGCCTGGGCCTCCCAAAGTGCTGGGATTACAGGTGTGAGCCACCACGCCCGGCCTGTGTCATCCATTTTTTCACAGAGGCTTTGTGGATGTGGACTGTGCATGTTGCAAAAATATCTTCCCCTCCAAGTCTGCTTTCTGATTTCTTTTGGATGCATGTAACCCCTCACTGAGAGTTTCCTTTGGTCCACTTTATGGTTGTCTGCTTTGAGTCTAAGGATCCATTACTTATGGCTCTTCTTTTGTATGTATTTATTCTCAGGGCTGGGGCTATTTGTGGACTGACATCTGAAGTCTTTCAATTGCCATGGTACAGGAGGCATGACTCTCAAGGCTGATTGCTTTGGGGAACTGATACGGATTATTTCTGGTGCATTGCTTTGCCATATAACAAGTTTTGTGGAGATATGCCATTTGCTGAAATTCGTTCTGACCTGGGCCTCAAGTTTCTCAACCCTGCCTTCCTCTGCCCATGTTTTTACTGCCTGGGAAGCTGAACTCCAGATATAATGTGCTCTACTTTGGTAGCACCAAAGAGATCTGGAGAGAACCTGGAAAGACTCAGAAACAAGATGATTGGGAGACAGAACCCCTAGCCTTGCCCAGGCTCAACAAAGGCTTTTATGCACCTGGTATGGTTTCAGGGACATCCGGCAGTGCCATCAGTCATTATCTTCTCTCTTCTTCCAGGTACCAACATCTTTCCACTTTAAGGGCACTAACGGAGAGCTTGCCGACATGGAAGACTGTACTCCAGGTTTTAATCTATATAACCTAGTTCTGAATAGGAATGTAGGTGATAAAGAACACTTTTCCCACCGGCACCTTCAAACTCATCATTTCCTCTGTATCCAGACGTGTTCCTCTTATCAACTTACCCTAGTAAACTTTGTGGGGTCATCACAATTCTCTCCTATATCATTTAAGATTATGAATTTTGAAAAGTGTTTTCATTTACATGAGCTCATCTGATTCTTACCCCAGAATTGATATGGTTGTTCCTGTTTTATGTACAAGGAAACAGTTTTCGAACATTTTAAAAGAATTGCTCAAGGTAACACAAGTATAAAGTGAGAGAGGAAAGGGAATTCACATCTTGCTCTTGTGTGGTCAGAGATTCTCCCATTCTGAGATCCCACCTTCCTTCATTCCCATGGCCAATCTGTCTCTAGATCCCATCATTTCTTCTTTTGCTATAACTATTGGATTTGTCCCTTCCTGTCCATTCCCCATGGCCACTCCTTTTCCCAGGTCTTTATCACCTCAGCTGGAGAGAGTGGCCTCTTAGGGAGGCCATTGACAACTAAGTTGTTGCCATTCTGCTCTGAAATCTGAATTTTAGCTATATCTGAAATCATGTCACCTATTTAGAGGCATACAAACTTAAAAGTCTGGTTGCCTTTTTCTTCCCTCTAGTATTGCTGATACTTAATAAATAATTTATAATATTATATGTGTATATACACACTCATACATATAAATCCAAGCCTGAAATTTATATATAGACACACACACATGCACATATGTGTACTATATCTGTATACGTATATATGTATATGTGATATACATGTATGTATACCATATATCATACTTATCATATATGCTATATGTATATATGTACATATAGCATATATGATACATATAGCACATATGATACATGTATCTATACATGTATAACATAATATAGTATATATGTTATATATGTGTTATGTTCATATATATACATACAAGTGTATGTATACTATATATAGTAGTACTATATATAGTATATATGGCATATATACTATATATGGTGTGTATATACACTATATGGTATATATACTATGTATGGTGTGTATATATATACTATATATGTGTGTATATATACTACACACACACACACACACACACACACCAGGTGTCTATACAGAGATTCTTTGATTATAGAAATGAGAAAGGACCGAATGGCTAAATGACTACTACAAAGGTTCAGTGGGGAATGTTTTGTCATTTTGTTTTCAGTTGAGTTATTCTGAACCTTTGGCCTCTGATGGCAGTTCAGTAAGTTAGCCTTATGCTTGGTTTTGTTTCAGTTTTGAATTTTCTTAGTATCACTTAACTCACCTCCTTTTGAAAGCTATTTTGTAATAATATGTCACTTATATGTAAACTTATGGCCTCTTCTTGTTTGCCATAAAAGAATTATCATTGGTATGTATCATCCGAAATATGTGTTTTGTCATTCTACTAAGAGGTAAAGAGTCACTAATATGATCTCTTAGCCCTAAAGGACTTCAATACTTCTTTGCTTATCTTTGATCAACTTGGGTATAGAACTCTAATTATATAAAAAATGTAACTATCATAATGTCAACCACATTTAACCTTCTTGATATCCCATAATTCTTTGCACTAAGGGCGCAAGGCCAGGTCTTTGCTGACTGCTTGATAACTGAATGAGTGATTATTCTCCTTGTTAATGGACAATGATATAGAAAACTCTTCCATATGTACAGAATATTAATGAGAAGCTGCACAAGCTGAGATAAGACTATAAGATGCTGCAAGCAATCACTTATAAGAACATTATAAAAAATATTACTCGTCAGGGATGTAGCCAGAAGGGGGTCTCCGTGTGACAAATGAGGAGGAAAAAGGCAAGACACTCTTTCCCACATGAATGACCGAGTAATTCACAAACAAAAATGTTGCCTTCGTGGTTTCTAATATTGAGTTTTCCATTTAAATTTTTCAAAAAATAACTTTATCAGAAGGCGTTGCAGATTTTGAAACAGGAAGGGGAAAACTCCTGCCTCCTTCTCTGCCTCTTTAATGCTTTCTGTGCCAGGTGCAGTGTGTCAAGCGTTTGTCCTTGATGAAAAATGACACCCAGATGACTGCTAAAGAAATTTCAACCAACTCTAAAAACTGACCCATCCATAACACTGCTATTTTCCCAGTTTTGTTTGTACTTTGAGGTATTGTCTCTAATTGGAAAACTTGGAAAAGCCATTCTTCTAGTCTGCATTTTTGGATGATATACTAAAAGAGGGGGAATGTTAATTGGATATTGCTTAATTCTCCAATTTGATTCCCTTGGGCTCTGTAAATAAGATCTCTGAGTCAGTTCTCCTAATAGACTCATGGAACGTCACAGCCACAAGAGGCTGAGAGATCGTCTAAGCCTGTTTTTCTCAATTGAGTAATGTAGAAACCTCTTTTAAAGGGGAAAAAGAAATCTTATTGATCCCCACTGTAGACTTGAATTATATTTAGAATGCTATCAAAATAAGAATATAAAGTTACATAATGAAATGTGTAATGTAAAATGTAAGATATTTGTGTATGTATTTATTTTAAGTAATACACAAAAAACTAGTTATAAACTCCTTAGAACACATGTGATAATTCCCTTCTTCCACATTTTTCTTTGAGTCAAAGGGCACCTGCATTGTGTACAGGGTCTTTGTTTCGCAGGAACACAACTTTCGTCTAACATGTCCACCTTCGTGGGATTTTTTTGGTCTAGTTTCTAACAATTACAACAACACGCTACTTGGAGTCAATTTAACTGTTAATGCAAACATATAAGTGGGCAGAAAAATAGCATGGTAGTACTTGATTATAAAAATATACCTTTGGAAAATTTTAAGTAAATTATTATAGAAATGAAAATACAAAATTAGAAGATTCTAATAATAACAGACAAACCATGTCCTCGAATGCATCTGCAGCAGCTAGTTTGAAAAACATCAGTTTAGACCAACCTTCTCATTTTACAAGAGTAAAACTGTTAATCAAGGTCATAAACAAGCCAGATGTAGAGCTGTAACCAGAATCCAGAATTGAGATCAGTTTCTTTTTTTCTTTTTTTTTTAAATTTCATATTTACTGAACTTAAAATGCAATTTGGAAGAATAGTACAGGCAATTTTATGAAAACATTAAAAATGATCAAATTATTTATTCTTTAGGAATACCCTTGACATTGTACAAGACACAGATATCATTAAGAAATTGATTGGCCAGGCACGGTGGCTCAAGCCTGTAATCCCAGCACTTTGGGAGGCCGAGACGGGTGGATCACGAGGTCAGGAGATCGAGACCATCCTGGCTAACACGGTGAAACCCCGTCTCTACTAAAAATACAAAAAACTAGCCAGGCGAGGTGGCGGGCGCCTGTAGTCCCAGCTACTTGGGAAGCTGAGGCAGGAGAATGGCATGAACCCAGGAGGCGGAGCTTGCAGTGAGCCGAGATCGTGCCACTGCACTCCAGCCTGGGCGACAGAGCGAGACTCCGTCTCAAAAAAAAAAAAAAAAGAAAAAAGAAATTGATTGAAGTATTTAATGGTGTATGAAGAATAATTATTCTGCTTTTTATGTTTAGTAGTTAGAAAATCAACATAAAGAATATCCCCCATTTTATTCTAATGGTCATGCATACGTTTTATTTTTTCAAACAAAATTTTTTTGAAAACAGGTTTGAATAGAACTATTTTATAGGCCCACTGATTTAATAAAATCAATTGATTGGTCAGTAAATACATATTTCAAAAATTATATAATTATAATTTTTTAAAATTACTCTAAAAATGTCCCAGTTTGAAGATAAGTTATACGGTTATTCTAGAGATGAGAATGGCCAGTCCCACTGGAAATCCACGAGCTGAGAGTGAGGGACAAGGGACTTGCCAAAGGGAAGTTAAAAGGATGGAATGGCTTCCGTGTTGGCAAAACCAACTCTGTGCACTATACACAAGTACCAGATCAGGACTTAGGTTTGCTGACCCAACCTCTGATGCTCCAGTACTGAATTTCCTTTTCCATTGTCCCCCACTCTCTTAAGTTATAACACTTCTTCCCCTTGCTCCTCAGGTAGCCAATTTCTCCATGAAGCTCCAAAGAGCGCAGCTTCTCTAATTCCCTGACAACAGCCAAGAGAGGTTTCTTCTGTAAACATTTTTTGAAACTGCAACAAGCTCAATTCACTGCAAAACAAATTCAAAGCTTAAATCATTGTGAAACCGGTTTCTTGATCTTTAGTACGGTAAATGCTTTGCAAAGCCATACTGCTTTTGCTTGTATAATTTAAATTTACCCGCACCCAAGACTAAAATCAGAGTAAGGCCACTTTGTGTTGTCTTCCATAAGGCTTGGAGTTTTGTATCGTTGGGGACCTGGGAAGCTTTTGTCTGTTCGCTGTTGTTAGCTGCTTTTTACTTATTAGCTGCTTTACTATTATTTGTTTTTATATTAGTGTAATGTCTTATTTCTGTTGTTGCCATCAGTGTTCAAAGTATGAGAAACAGGAGTGAATAGGAAAAGTTTCTGGAGAGGAGGGGGGAAGCATGTTAGGAAAAAAGATCAAGGTTCCTGGAAGCTGTGCATTTGGCCAAAGCAAACTGAATTTAGATAGTTGGAGCAGTAACAAAAATCTCAGATTTATAGGTAGCTGCTATCCTTGGGGTCATAAATCCCACCTTTGGTGTCAAAAATAAAATAAAAGGGACAAAAAAATAAGGGCCACTGGATGAGGCATTAACTACATTACCCTCCTGAACCTCAGTTTCCCATATGTATGATGGGGCAGTGGGTGAAGTGATCTCTAAGAACTTTCAGCTCTGATGTTATGACTGTCATAAGTCATCAGTTTAATTGTTTCTCTACACTTTTCACTGTAGTTCCTCCTATAATTTGGCTCCAAGTTTCGACTGAAATACAATATAACCAAATGAAATATAGTTTGCTCTGAGCCTTTTTTGATGCCCTTAACCTCAGAGAGACATTAGCTGTTTTGTGTTATTAGGTAGATTGATAACAACTTCACTGGATTCTAATTTTACTTGATATCCCTTCTATTTTGTTTGTAATTCTAAATTAAATTTAAGTTAATAGGTTTTGAGCAGAGTTTTGTACCATGTTGTACATGTATAAAGGCAGAGATTATATAAATAATTTTTGTAGGTGATGCCATCAAATGAATATGCAGTGATGTTTATATGACACCTTGAAGGATGGGCAATAAATAAAAAATGAAGGGGGTTTCAGGTTTGGGAGGAGGCTGGCTGGATGAGCCTGGCTTGTTCACGGAGCACTAAAGAGTAAGGGAGCGGTAGGGAGTAGGAGAATTGCAGCAAGACTTTCCCAGAGTTGCCAGACCATGAAGGACCTTGAATGATAGGCAGGGGAGCTTGATAAGCGAACCAAAAAATCCATCAGAGCATTCTGTTGTTTGTGTATAGGTGTTCGCAGCTAAGCATTAAATAATAAGTCCCAATTAGTGTCTGCTTTCAGGTCAGTTGGTTTTGTCTGTCCTTTGGGGATGATGTGTTCTCTTCCTCTTGCAAATCTCTCTGAGCACTTCGTCTCCTCTTAGAGATTTCTTTGAGTGGCCTTGAAGAACTCACTTGGCCTTCAGTTTCCTCATCTGTTAAATAAGGCAATGGAACTAGACTGGGGGGGTCATGATTCATTCTCAGTCTCTCTGTCTTCCCTGATACACTCCAGGGATGGTACAATCTCATCAGGGAAGAGTCTTACTACAGCAGTGATTATCTACTTATGTGGAGGTGAGGGGGTGGGGATGTATGTAGCTTAGCAAAATAAATCTCACAGATGATTCTCCCGCCAACTTTAAAATCATCGGATCTGATAATTTCTTAAAGTTTTTCCCAGACATGACCTTCTGATTTACAGTCCCAGTTCATGAAAAAAAAATCAATCTGGTCGCTTTGCAGAATATATAGGAAAAAGTAATCATATTTTCAACATTTTGTATTATTTTGTTACAAGTAACAGAATACCCAACTAAAAGTGGCTGTATAATAAGAATATTTTATACCTCACATCCAGAGGTATGGTAGTTGGATTACTTAATTCAGTGGCTCAATAGTGTTATCAGAACTATGATTTTTTGTTTGTTTGTTTTTCTCTTCTGTTATCCTCAGTATGTTGATCGTATCTCTCCTCTTGTTTGTGAGATGGTTGCAGCAGCTCCAGACATCATATGCAGAAAAACCATGTTAGATGAAGAGGAAGACAGGACATTTCTTATTTTTTTTTTTTTATTATGGAGGAAAATCTGCCCCAGCCAACTTCCCTCAGCTTCCATTGGCCACATAAGCAATGGTCACATAGCCCCTTCCTAGCTGCAAGAGAGGATTAGAATGTGAGAATCTGGCACATTCAGCTTATAGAGTGGGAGGTGGTTCTTTCCGAATGGGAGGGAGGGGGAGGGGAATGGGTGCTGGGATAGCAACTGATAGTGCTGCCCCATAGGTCCTTTTTCCAACACTCATCTTAAGACCCCCCTTTTCCTTTATGTAGCTGATGGCTAATTAAAGCTAAGTATTTAGCATAAATCAGGGCTTTTGTGAATTATCTGAATAATTAGACTCATTGTACATGCAGGGCCCTTATTTTACTTCATCTAAAAGTTTAATGATAAATGGGCTTCCATTGACCAAAATGAGCTTCTCTGGTACTGAAACTGGATGTAATTTTTTATTGAATTGGGCTTTAGGAAAATAACTTAAAATGTACATGGGATTGTGATAAAGAGCAGCTTAAATTCCCGATTTTTTTTTTCTTTTTGCTTTACAAATCGACATCAGCTACCAAAAATAAGACCAGATTAAATGGGTATGTGAATATTTAATGTAAAATTAGGAATGTGTTGCTAAAAATCAGGAGAGAGTTTAGAGATATAACCGTGAATAAATTGTGAAATATCAGCTTACTTCTCTGCTACAACACTGGCCTAAAGAAGCTTTTCTGTTTCCCCAGCAACCTCGCATGGCATTAGCTTGCTTCCCTCAGAGTAAATTAAATGTGATTTTCAAGTACTACACTTCATTATTTCTGAAATCACAATACCTTGCAGAAATAAGAACATTTCATAAATCACATTGGAGTTTATTTTTTAAGCCAGAGCAGAGAAAGTATTTATTTGGATTTTTTTTTTCTTTAAAATCTACTAAATTTCCAAGGGCTTATAAATTATCTCTCTGATGAGGTGGTAAATGGGACATAGCATGCTTTATTTACTTACAATGTGTTAGTAATTGCCCAATCATATTTTTAAAAGAGTTTTAGTTACCAATGATGTGAAAAAGATAAAAGCCACATCTCAAATGAACTGTATAATTTTATGATCAAAAGTTCCAGAGGACTGAAAAAATCATATTAATACTAACAATCATTTTCTAAAGGAAAACTCTCACATTCATGCATCTGATCACTTGTAAACAATGCGCTCCCAAAGTTGTAGCATATCTTATTTATTATACACACATGCACACACCCACATATCTATATCGCATGCTGTATTTACCCAAAACTGGTCTATTTTAAATTTTGGATAAATGATTATTTTAAAACCTGACCTATCTGCATCCATATCATTTGTGGTGTTTAAAAAATATCTTATATCTGAAATGGACATAACTTGATTTTTCAAACTATTTAGTAACAGGTTGTTAAAGTGCTTTTGAAGCTAACCTGTGTCTCCATTATATTACTTAGCAGAGTTGGCCTGAGATAGGAGTTATTCAGGTAAGTGACTGACTGACTTCAGGTGCTGTCAGGTGAGTGACTTGACAGCAGGAAGGATATTTGGTTTATCTGAGTTATCATCCATAGAGGCTAGAAAGATGGCTGTGTGGATTCATTAATAATGGTTCTTCGACCAAATAGGTTAATTTTTGAATAGAGCCAAGGTTTGCTTTTCTCCAGAGAAAGTAAGAATAGAGTACTTTCACTCCTGAGGGAGTGTAAGATGATCCATCAGGAAGTAGAAAGGAAATATTAAAACTTATATTTATTTTGATTAAAAAAGAATAGTAAAAGTTAATATGTGATTTGCTAGTAGTCTAAGCCTAAAATGCAGTACATGTAATTAAATACGCACATAGTAGGAGTGCATGCTCAGATTTTATCACTGGTAGGGGTAAAGATTACAGAGGTTTGGAGATGACTATTTCAGTTAGAGACCGTCCAGGTAGGCTGATTTCTGCTGCCCTTCAAGCTGCCCTGAAGTGCTGATGGATGCCCCAAATTGTATCACATGGCCTCTTTCTTTATCAGGAGTTTGGACTTGGGAGTCATTCAGATCTGAATTTGAATCTCAGCACTCCCACTAATTGTGTGACCTTGGATAAAACAGTTCCTTTCTCAGTTTTCTTATCTTTAAAATGAGGACTAAAATGCTTCACATACGGAGTATTGTGAGCATTAATAGAGATATAAAACAATTGATAGATGGTTGAAATTCAGCAAATATTAGCTGCTTTCAAAGTATGTTAAAATTTTAAACATGTGAGCTGTTATTTGTCATCAGTACTTTTGCATAAAGGAGTATGAGATTCTTTTTTCTCTTTTACTGTGGCAAAATACAAATAAATTTGACCATTTTAACCATTTTAAAGTGAGCGATTCAGTGGTGTTTAGGACATTCACAAGTTGTGCAAACAGCACCACTATCAAATTCCAGAACTTTTTCATCACCCCCACATGAAAACCCCATACTAATTAAGCAGTTACTCACTAATTTCTCCTTCCCCCAGCCCTTGGCAGCCACTAATCTGCTTTGGGTCTTTATTGTGTTTGCCTATTCTGAACATTTCATGTAAGTGGGATCATAATATGTGCTGTCTTTTGTGTGAATGGCTTTTTTTTTTTTTTCCAACAGAGTTTCACTCTTTGTGCCCAGGCTGGAGTGCAATGGCACAGTCTCGGCTCACTGGAACCTCCTCCTCCCAGGTTCAAGCAATTCTCCTGCCTCAGCCTCCCAAGTAGCTGAGACTACAGGCACCCACCACCATGCCTGGCTAGTTTTTGTAATTTTAGTAGAGACAAGCGTTCACCATGTTGGCCAGGCTGGTCTCGAACTCCTGACCTCAAGTGGTTCCCTGCCACGGCTTCCCAAAGTGCAGGGATTACAGGCGTGAGCCACCGCGCTTGACTATGAATGGCTTCTTTTACTTAGCATCATGTTTTCTAGTTTCACCCACATTGTGGCACATATCAATACTTAATTCCCTCCTTTTTTTTTTTTTTTTTTTTAATTTATTTTTAAGTCAAGGTCTCACCCTGGCACTTATGTTGGAGTGCAGTGGCATGCTCATGGCTCACCACAGCCTCGACCTCTCGGGCTACAAGTGATCTTCCCACCTTAACCTTCCGAGTATCTGGGACTACAGGTGTGCATGCATGGCTAATATTTCTGTACTTTTTTGTAAAGCCAGGATTTTGTCATGTTGCCCAGGCTGGTCTCGAACACCAGGGCTTAAGCTGTTCACCCACCTTGGCCTCCCAGTGTTCTGGGAGTAACATTTCTTTGTATGAATACATCACAGTTCGCTTATCCAACCATCAGCTGATGGACATTTGAGTTGTTTCCACTTTTTGGCTACTGTGAATAGTACTGCTATGAACATTTGTGTATCTTTCTTTGTGTGGCCATATACTTTCAATTCCGTCATGTATAGGAATAGAATTGCTGGGTCATAGGCCGGGCGCAGTGGCTCACTCTTGTAATCCCAGCACTGTCAGAGGCTGAGGCAGGCAGATCATGAGGTCAGGAGTTCGAGACCAGCCTGACCAACATGGTGAAACCCCGTCTCTACTAAAAATACAAAAATTAACTGGACGTGGTGGCGGGCGCCTGTAGTCCCAGCTACTTGGGAGGCTGAGGCAGGAGAATGGCATGAACCCAGGAGAAGAAGGTTGCAGTGAGCCGAGATCATGCCACTGCACTCCAGCCTGGGTGACAGAGCAAGACTCCATCTCACCAAAAAAAAAAAAAAAGAAAGAAAGAAATTGCTGGGTCATATGGTAATTTTATGCTTCACCTTGTGAGGATCTTGGGATTCTTTTCTCAAACCCATGCTTTGTCAAATCTGTATTTCAGAGAAGATCCTGCCTGCATGCAGCCAAAATTAATCCAAATATGTCTTATGATGCAGATGATAACTACTTTGTCCTTATACTCCTTAGTGTTCTCTAGTGCTCCCTAGTGCCTAGGCTATCTCCTGGTAGTTTGAGTTGCCACATTGGCTGCTGAAGAGTAATATCAATTTGTATGATGGCAAACTCATATCTATTCCTCTAGCCCATACTGCTGTGGGATCCCTGAAAGGGGGGCTCCTGTCTTGGCATCATTCTTGGCGAAACTCCACGCTGACCCTCTTTTGCCTGTACTCCGCTTATGGGGCAAGAAGATTCTGAGGGATGAAGAGATGAGCACCCCTAGAGCCCATGCCTCTCCTATACTCCACTCCAGGTACCTAGGACACAGAAATTCTCCCAAACAGCCCCGAGCCTGCCTCCAGGGCCTACATGAGCCTCATCCCGGGCCGTATTCTCCCACTGGTGGACCATGACACTGGCATATGTACCGCTAGACCTTGGCGGTAGTCAAGGGCTGCTTGAACCTGCAGGCTATGATGCAAATATGTCTGCATCATAAGACATATTTGGATTAATTTTGGCTGCATGCAGGCAGGGTCTCTGCACGTAAGAATCCTCATGTAAGTGTAGAGCCCACGTAGGAGTGGGAAGAGAAGAGGGGTTGGTCTGGGTATTACGGGATGGTGTTCCCTTCATTACCACATTCTGACCCCACCCTCCTAGGCACTTGAGAATTCTCTGTTTGAAACTGGCCTTCTGCAGTGCTGCGGGTGTCGTTATTTCATTTCATTTTACCGAAATTCTCAAGAGTAGTTTGCCTCAGGCACATCTTTAAGGAGTACACGTGTTTTTCCTGCTAGGTCCTATTCTCACAAAATCCTCCTAATTCTGGGAAGGGTTTACCCAATGTTCATATTACCAGAAGAAAGGGCCGCATCATGTGGTTGGACGGTAGCACCGCCAAGAAGAGACTTGCGTCTCTGCCTCCTCCTTCAGTGAGTTAACCATTTGATAGCATATGCCATTCTCCCTGTCCAAGCACATAAGCCTTAAATCACAAGTTCTCTTGAATTGCAGCCCCAGGGCTATTTTTCAGTGACTGGTAGATAAGTTGGACCATTCTGCCTTGTTTTCCAGAAAACAATGTAATTTTCCTATTTGCATAAAACTGAAAGTCCCACTCTAGCTATTATAAAATTAGAACTCTGCCCTGATAATTTTAAGCTAATATTCAACATTTGGCAAAAAAGATATGGGACAGAAGAGGACTTAGTTTGTTTTTTTTTTTTTTTTTTTTTTTTTTTTTTTTTTTTTTGAGACGGAATCTCGCTCTGTCGCCCAGGCTGGAGTGCAGTGGCGCGATCTCGGCTCACTGCAAGCTCCGCCTCCCGGGTTCACGCCATTCTCCTGCCTCAGCCTCCCGAGTAGCTGGGACTACAGGCGCCCACAACCGCGCCCGGCTAATTTTTTGTATTTTTAGTAGAGACGGGGTTTCACCGTGGTCTCGATCTCCTGACCTTGTGATCCGCCCGCCTCGGCCTCCCAAAGTGCTGGGATTACAGGCGTGAGCCACCGCGCCCGGCCTAGTTTGTTCTTTAATATTCTTGAGTCTCCTTTCTGTTTTTAGCGGCACTCCCACTTAGGGTTACCGAAATCACAGATAACTTTTGGCCATTTGTAGATATTTTCCATTACACATTAAGCCCAAACTCATGGATTTGTGAATTCGTTACTGTAAAATAATATTCCCTTTGACCCACTCAGTACTCTTGCTGAGCACGCGCTCTTCCTCTGTGACCTAGAGGAATAACAGAGTTCCTTGGTTGGTGAAGAGAAGACTTCTTCACAAATCAGCTGAGTCTGTGTGAGTCCTTCATGAGACCTGAACCTAACTAGCCTAAGCTGGCCTTGAATGATCTTCTGTCCATGTCCCTAACACTTTTTTTTTTTGAAACAGAGTTTCACTCTTGTTGCCCAGGCTGTAGTGCAATGGTGTGATCTCAGCTCACTACAACCTGCGCTTCTCGGGTTCAAGCGATTCTCCTGTCTCGGACTCTCGAGTAGCTGGGATTACAGGCATCTGCCACCATACCCGGCTAATTTTTGTATTTTTAGTAGAAATGAAGTTTCACCATGTTGGCCAGGCTGGTCTCAAACTCCTGTCCTCGGGTGATCCACGCGATTCAGCCTCCCAAAGTGTTGGGATTTACAGGCATGAGCCACTGCGCCCAGCCGTCCCTGACACTTTCAAAAAGACAGTTTGAATGAATGTTATTAATGCCAAAGTCGTATGACTTATAAAAAAAGGTCAAATACAAAATAAATCGCTTCATTTATGTATTCATCTTCTGTGTGTTCAGCTCAAGCCCTCTGCTAGGATATAGGGATCTGGAGATGAATGCATGAGTCTGTGTTACAGACTCACAGGCTGCCCAGACTAGGAGGGCACTTTAAGATTATGTCATCTAGGGCCGGGCAGGGTGGCTCATGCCTGTAATCCCAGCACTTTGGGAGGCTGAGGCAGGCAGATCACTTGAGATCAGGAGTTCAAGACCAGTCTAGCCAACATGGCAAAACCCTGTCTCTCTGCTAAAATTACAAAAAAATTAGCCGGGTGTGGTGGCTCTTGCCTGTAATCCCAGCTACTCAGGAGCTGAGGCAGGAGAATCGCTTGAACCCGGGAGGTGGAGGTTGCAGTGAGCCAAGAGCACGCCACTGCACTCTAGCGTGGTGACAGAGTGAGACTCTGTCTCAAAAAAAAAAAAAAAAAAGATTATGTCATCTTACAGATAAGGGGACTGCTACTGATTTTCTGGGCTCTCTTAACTTGTACGTCTTTAATGCTCTTGTTATCATATGACTGCCCTGATCCTGGTGCATGGATGTAACTCGAGGGGTTAAGACTGCTCACCTGAGATGCCTTCGGTTATTTTATTTTATTTTATTTTATTTTATTTTATTTTATTTTTTGAGGCGGAGTCTGGCTCTCTTGTCTAGGCTGGAGTGCAGTGGCCGGATCTCAGCTCACTGCAAGCTCCGCCTCCTGGGTTCACTCCATTCTCCTGCCTCAGCCTCCCGAGTACCTGGGACTACAGGCGCCCGCCACCTCGCCCAGCTAGTTTTTTGTATTTTTTAGTAGAGACGGGGTTTCACCATGTTAGCCAGGATGGTCTCGATCTCCTGACCTCGTGATCCGCCCGTCTCGGCCTCCCAAAGTGCTGGGATTACAGGCTTGAGCCACCGCGCCCGGCCGCCTTCGGTTATTTGCATATGCCTTGGGAAGCTGGGAGCTCCATGCCTAAGTATGGGAGCAGACACATATTCTCAGCTTGTTGAGGTCAGTGGCATTCCCTCTCATCAAACAGGCTGTGAATTTGGTGAGCTGTGTGTATTCTCTGTCACACTGAATCTCACCGGGTGCCGTGGCACACTGGTTTACTGCACGTCCATTACAGCTACATGATCAACATGTGACTTATTGACTTATTTTTTTCCTTTTTTCAAATGTTATTGAAGTATAATTGACAAAAATTACGTATTTGAGGTGTACAGGGCCAGGCCTAAGGGCTTATACCTGTAATTCCGGCACTTTGGGAGGCCGAGGTGGGAGAATTGCTTGAGTTCAGGAGTTCGAGACCAGCCTGTGAAACATAGGGAGATCCTGTCTCTACAAAATAATAATAATAAAAATAGCCAGGCACGTTGGCATGTACCTGTAGTCCTGGCTACTTGGGAGGCTGAAGCAGGAGGATGTCATGAGCCCAGAAGTTGGAGGTTGCTGTGAGCTATGATTTCACAACTGCACTCCAGCCTGGGTGACAGAGATTCTGTTTCAAAAAAAAAAAAAAAAAAAAAAAGCAACGTTTTGATATACATATACATTGTAAAATAATTACTACAATCAAGCTAATTAACATATCCATCACCTCACATAGTTAACATTAGCATGCCATTTATTTTTACTATGACTGAGGCTCCACACTGCTGGGAATGGTTTTCCAGATGAGGCATGAACTGGATTAGTAAGGCGTTGTGGGTACCAGTGGCCATGAACAGAAGTAACAGGCAGAACTTAATTCAGGCCAGCACCAAGGGAAACATAGTGCCGAGCTTGGCATATGTTAAGAATCTGTCTGAGGCATGTTTGAGAGAGCACTGCTATCAGAGCAGTAAATAGTTCCATCCAGACAGCCAGATGGCTGTGCAATAAGTGTGGATATATACCTAAACATAGAGAAATAGTCATTGTAAGGCCATTATCATTCACATGCTTTGGGCTGTTCTGAATCCTTTGATCTCTTTACATGTGTCGTCTAAGATGTAGTATTTGTTGGTGTGCCTTGCTCACAGAACAGCTGAGAAACACTATCCTAGTGAAACCTGCTTCTGCTTGCTGATGAACTATTATTGAAGCCCCGTGGAAAACGTTAGGAGTAAATTCAGGGAAGAGACAGGTCCTATCTGGCTGGGATAACTAGGAAAGGTTTCATAGGCAGATTTTGTATTTGAGCTAGACCTTGAAACCACTTGCACAAGTACAAGATGGAAGACATGGACTTAGCAGTGACCGTGTGAAAAAAGATTTGGAGTTTTAATCAACAGTGAGACCATAAATTAAACGTCGTCTTTAAAACGTTATCAATCCCTCCTTTGTGTGGGAAATTAGCTAGGTGCTAGAGACAGGGAGTTCCATCAGGCCTTTGTCATGCTCTGGAGTTTACTTGGGGAAGATATGCTAATAGACAGCTATTATAGATGTGAAACTACCTGCCCATTTGGCACCTGAAAGCAATTTGGAGGGCCTGGAGCACAGGGCTCAAGCAGTCTGCAGTAAGAATTGAGGCTGAGGCCATGAGCAGAGGTCTTATCATTGAGGGCCTTGTCAAACATTTTAAAGAGTTTGTGCTTGATCATGTATGAATCAAGAATGCAAGATGTGATTGCCCAAGAATTTACCAATTTTCACCATCTAATATGCCATTGATTGCAATTTGCATCATTGATCTAAAATGATCTTTGTTGGAAAACATAAACTGTGCCAGGCACGGTGGCTCAAGCCTGTAATCCCAGCACTTTGAGAGGCCGAGACGGGCGGATCACGAGGTCAGGAGATCGAGACCATCCTGGCTAACACGGTGAAACCCCATCTCTACTAAAAAAATACAAAAAAACTAGCCGAGCGTGGTGGCGGGCGCCTGTAGTCCCAGGTACTCGGGAGGCTGAGGCAGGAGAATGGTGTAAACCCGGGAGGTGGAGCTTGCAGTGAGCTGAGATCCAGCCACTGTACTCCAGCCTGGGCAACAAAGCGAGACTCCGTCTGAAAAAAAAAGAAAACATAAAGTGTTACACATTAAATAGATGCAGTTATTGCTCCCTTCCAGATACATTAAAATGTAAAAAATAATGACCTTCAACATTAAATATGATTATTTGATGTTAGGCTGTGTTAATTGAAGTTTAGGATCTACAGGGATGGAGATGTTACTTGCATTGCCAATCACAGTGAACCTGTGTGAATTTACGGTTCATTTTAAGAGAAACAACTAGGCTGGGTTTGGTGGCTCAGGCCTGTAATTCCAGCACTTTGGGAGGCTGAGGTGGGAGGATCACCTGAGGTCAGAAGTTTGAGGCTGCAGCGAGCTAGGATTGTGCCACTGCATTCCAGCCTGGATGATGGAGTGAGAGCCTGTCTCTAAATAAGTAAATAAATAAACAAACACCTACACAAACCAAGTGCGTTAGAAGAAAAATGACTAAGCTAGAGAATGACTCCACCATTTCCTATGCAGAAAAAATGCAGGAATCATGTGAGCGCTTGTAGTACTCCACACTTCATCTGTCCCTGGAACTTTCTTCCCACACTCAAGACCAGGATTTATCTGTCTTCCTCACTAGACACTTAAGTTTCATGAGGCAGGGAGTGCTGTTCCCTACCATATCCCTAGCACTAGCACAATGCTTGTCTTATATTTGACACTTAATATATGTTGAATGAATGAATGAGTGAATGAGAGGCTAAGGGTTGGGGGTGGAGGTGGCGAGAGAGATTACTGTTAAATCTTGGGAAGCATAGTATGCGGAAGTGGTAACATGCTTTTTTCCATATAGTTGCCTTCATAACATGAGGCCCGGGGGGAAACAGAACTCTTATCCCTTCTAGTTGCCCCAAACTACAAAATGAGTAGTTTATGTACTGTAGCAATGTAACTTTATTTGGGGCAATCTGATGATTACTATAGTCATTCTTTCCTGAAAATATTGCATATATACGCATACAAGCAAAGCTTGAAGACAATATCAAGGGGTTCAATAAACCTTCGACAGCCCATTTGTTGACCCCAGGTAAAAACCTCAATCCTGGCACTTTGCAGTTAACAGAGCACATTATCTCCGGAGTAGCAACACTGTGGAGACAGCAAGGCCACACTATGGAACCCATCATTCAGGTGAAGAAAATGAAGTTGAGAGAAGTGAAGTCATTTGCCCAAGGTCGCATAGCTAATAAATACTGAAGCTGGGATGTGAGTCCAGTTGTGTCTGACTCCGGATTCCAGAGGCTCCACAGTTCACCGCTGTGAGTTTGGTGTCCCAGGTACTCAAACAGGCTGTGTTTCCTCTTGGCAGGCATACAGAGGTGACATGAACATTAAAACGGTGGATGTCGGCCGGGCGCGGTGGCTCACGCCTGTAATCCCAGCACTTTGGGAGGCCGAAGTGGGTGGATCACGAGGTCAGGAGTTCGAGACCATCCTGGCCAAGATGGTGAAACCCCATCTCTACCAAAAATTAGCTGAGTGCTGTGGCGGGCTAATCCCAGCTACTCGGGAAGCTGAGGCAGGAGAATTGCTTGAACCCGGGAGGCGGAGGTTGCAGTGAGCCGAAATCAGACCACTGCACTCTATCCTGGGCAGCAGAGCTCAAAAAAAAAAAAAAAAAAAAAGGTGGACGTGAAATACTTCACAAATGTTCACAAATGTGTAAAATGCTTTACAGATCACACACTGCTGGATGCATGTATACTTACCATCAGAGAAGGTGTGGGGCATAGTGCGGAAGGAGACAGATGATCCATTGAATCCCGTTTTGGGCATTTAGCAGATGTGTGACTTTGGGCACGTTATTTAAGTTCTTTATGTTTCAGTTTCTTTATCTGTAAAATAGGAGTAATAATAATACTTATGTGTTAGAGGCTCAAATGAGATAATATGTGTACAGTGCCTAGTATAGCACCTCAAAACTGGTAAAAACTCAATAAACTGTAACTGTTCTCAATAAATGACATCTAGCATTGAAGTCATTGTGATTATTATTTGAAGTAATTTTAATTTTAATAACTCCTTTACTCTCTAAGAAGGGACTCCGATCCTTCATGAGCAGTTCTCTGAATAAGTTGTTCTGTACCTTTATAAATCCAAGTTGTGAGGCTATATGGAGATGCTGCTTCAACACATGCCACAATGTACATTGGCCTATTCAGATTTTGTTTTTTAATTCTAAGAGCAAAAAAGATCAGGTTAAAAAATAGTGAAAATACTGACCATAATTTGTATCATTTTAGTGGACAAAAAAACTTAAATTTAATATTCGTAGTTTGACAATAAAATAATATACCTGTAACTTGCCTAATTTAAAGCAGCCTCAAGAAAGGGAAAGCAGACAATTCAGCATTCACTTTAAAAGTAGGCATTTAGCAGGCATGGTGGCATGTGCCTGTAGTCCCAGCTACTGGGGAAGCTGAGGCAGGAGAATCGCTTGAACTCGGGAGGCGGAGATTGCAGTGAGCTGAGATGGCGCCACTGCACACCATCCTTGGCAACAGAATGAGACTCCATCTCAAAAAAAAAAGCATTTAGGCTGGCCATGGTGGCATGTGCCTGTAATCCTAGTTCTTTGGGAGGATCCCTTGAGCCTAGGAGTTCCAAGACTGAAGTGTGATCAGGCCACTGCGCCCCACACAGGGTAGCAGAGTGAGACCCTGCTTCAGGAAAAAAATGAAAGAAAAAATAGACTTTCCATCCAATTGACTAAATTTTAAAAATATCTATAGAAGGCATAGAGGTATTCACAGCGTAAGTGAAGAATTCTCCATTTTGGAACGCTGGGCATCAGGGAGATAAGAGTGAGGTGACAGCTAGTGTGCTGGGAATGGTACAAAACCAGTACTGACAACTTCTGACATCCTACGGTAAAACAGAAGCAGTATTCAATTTTCCTATGTTGCCACTAATATCTGTGAATTATCAGTTTTGGCAAATAGTTGTTCAATTAGGAAGACAGTTGACAAATACTTCCCTTTTAGATTTGAATGGCAGATAGCATTTACATTGAAAGTGGCACAATGATATTTTGACAAAATGATGTCAGGAGGGTTTATCCCAGTTAAATTTTTCTAAGCTTTTTTCCTTTCCTCCAAGTGAAAGCAGCTGGAATGCAGTGTGGTTATGTGTCATATCTTTCATTTCAGCCTACTCTATATGTTTTGTACACTATTGAATTGCCAATTTCAGGAAATATACTGGCAAAATCCATTTGTCTTAAGTTTTAACTGTCTTTACTTTTATAGGATTTGAGAACAATTCTTTTAGGCTTTGAATAATGTGAACTACCAACCAAGATGCCAAATTCATCACTGATGCTTTATTGTTTTCCTTCCAAAATGCAAGGTTTTTTGTTGTTGTGGTGGTGGTGGTGGTGGTGGTGGTGGTGGTTTTTTGTTTTGTTTTTTTTAGATTTGCAAACTTTCTATGGCTCTTGCAAGGGAGAGCATCAGATGCGGAAAATTAACTCATGTTTTTATAGAAGCAAAAAAATGTGGGGTGGGGAGACTTGGAACTTTACAAGTGCTGGCAATTAAAATGATCACATAGTTTTTATCTTTGCATTTAAAGTGGAGAGTTGAGGCAACTATCTAAGAGGGAGGAAAGTCTTATATTTATATCAATTATTTGGTTTAAAGTCTTGCTTACTCCCCTCCTTGAATGTTATGGACAGGGGCTTCCTTTGGTCAAGGCCAAGTTTGCATTTGCTGAGCTATAAAGGGAAGTACCAGCTATGGTCTTTCTATTCGGTGTCCTTCCTACCTTTATTGCAATATTTCATCTATATAATAGGAATATCAGCAAAGCTCAAAATAACTGGCTGTATTCCTTGGAAATTAGCAGACATATAGTATTAGAAAGCAACCTATACAAGTGATGCCTTAAAATGTAGGGTGCTAGTATTTATTTCTGTTTGTTTTGATTCTATTCCCCATCACAC
Organism: Macaca thibetana thibetana; assembly: GCF_024542745.1. Taxonomy (NCBI): domain Eukaryota; kingdom Metazoa; phylum Chordata; class Mammalia; order Primates; family Cercopithecidae; genus Macaca; species Macaca thibetana. The sequence goes on from NC_065598.1 coordinate 135,654,113, forward strand.
AAAAGAGGGAAGATATTTGGCATTAAAAGTATTTGACTTTGGCCTGTGTTTGAATAATCCTTGAGGCATTATTATAATTAAGGGGACTGCCCTTTGATTCTTCTCTATTACTATCACTTTTCCAAATTTTTTTTTTTTTGCATCACAGAAGAAAGTGAAAGTGTTAGAAATTAGTAAGGATTAACATACACACTTCTTCCTGCCATTTCTTATGCCTGTCTGCCAAAGCTCTGCACTGAGTGAAACAGAAAAATATTGTCAAAAAGATACAAATGTTGAAGTCTATAATAAAATATAGCGTCTATATTACACATAGGCAGGCAGTAGCTTTTGGAAGAGAGCTATCAGCTCACATCGACTTAGGAGGAATTTCCTCATGTTATTTTAATATGAAAGGGTGTGAGTGACTATTTAGAATAGAGAAGGGACTTCCACTGAGTTAGATTCCAGGTCTACAAACAGATACTCTGCTATTGTTGCTTGCAATTATTTCTTTTTATAGGGGATTGTACTTTTTCAATGTGATGAGGAATGGTGTTCTAGAAATGTATTGATTGAGTGTATTAAAAATAAGATCTTCTATTTTTGCATGAAATAACAGGTGAAAAGATGAGTACTCAGTGATGAATGGACCCCGTATTTGTCGAGTAGAATAGTGTTTTGTTACCTGGACCTATTTAATTTTTCTGTCTCTGTTGCAATCATTAAAGAGCACAATCATCGTCTTGTTCCTTTTTCTTTCCACTTTTTAAAAATTTGGTCTATCATGGGTTAGTTCTTTATCAAGACAGCAAAACTCTGTTGAGTGATAGGGATGAGTTTTCTTCTACCACATGCCTTTAGGAGAATGTAGATAGGGACTTAAATGGTGATTTCCTTTCTCTTCTATTTGCGGGGAGAGATGTGGACTTGGTTACTTTGGTCCTGTAGCTGGGAATCTTGTGGTCTGCTGTGCCATCCACTCTGGAATTCAGTTTGATTCACTTCATTTTCATATCAAGCAATTTGGGAGAATGCTGGGCTATGCCCCAAACAGCTCTGACCCCTAAGACGTGAGGAAATCAGTCAGTCCAATAGTTACCTGCCTCCCCTCCTCACTTCCCAAACAGAGTTTGAACAATAGTGCCTCTTCCCATCCCAGATGCAAAAACAACAACAACAACAACAACAACAACAACAAAACCCTGCTTGCCACTTGCAGGGAGAGGGCTAGAGTTGGTGGTGGTGGGGGAGCGAGTTGTCCTTAGGTCAAGACCACCCAAGCATTCTTAGTAGTTTTGGGACCCAGCCTAGGATGTGGATAAGAAGGAGGAAACTGTGGAAGAAATGCTGTGAGGGATTTCAGAATGTCAACTTGCACTGACTTAGGCTTTCCCACGGCAGTGGATTGCAGTCTGGCTGAGCTCTCAGTTACTTGATGTTGGAAGAAAGCAGCATGAAGGAGTGGAAAGAGCCTGGAATTTGGAGTCAGTGAGCCAGTACCTGAGCCCCTGCTCTGTGACTCAAGCAAGTCATTGCACCTCTCTGAGCCCTACCAACTTGAGTGTCTAATCCAACAAGAAACTTCAAAGCACTTTCTAAAACCACAAAACACTAAATCTGTGTTGCTTATTTGTGTGAGAGCTCAGGAGTAGAAATGTAGATCTGAGCCATCAATAGAAATGTGAGAATGAAAGGCTGAGAGAAGTCTTACGAGATTTTTCTGACAATTCAACTCTTTAAAATGATCAGATGCGATAAACCCAGTTTTTCTCATATCAGTTTTTCTTCTCCTGTTGTTGACTTTCCTTAACAATCTTTCCCGTTGACAGTGAATTTTAGACCTTCCCTTATAAAGCTACAAGCCTGGCAGGTAGACTTCTCCCACAGTTTCAGTTACATGTATCTATTCAAAAAGAGACTTTTGCGGATCAGCCTTGCCACGCTGTCCATTTATTTTATGGGACATCTCTTCCTGAGCCTCCAAAGTTAAGCCGAGGGACCTCTTTGCCCCAGCACCTGAGAGGACTTGCCCACCACTGTGGGGATCCCAGCAGTTGGAGAGGAGGTAGAGGGTGGGGGTACAGCCCCTTGCTCTCTAGCTGGGGAAGAAGAATAAAGATGAAAATGGAGAATTAAAAATTTATTTCCAAAGCTCTAAACTTTAGATATTGGCTCTTCCTTACTTGAGAGGTAAATCCTATGAATTTTTGTGATTCAGTGGGTTTAATAAATGATTGGAGGGAAGGTCAGGGTAGGAGGCACTGAAAATTGTGAACTGCAGCTAGATTAAATTATCTACAATACATAACTCCGAACAGTCATTTCACCGCAGGCTAAGGCTTCTGTCACAAAGCATACAATGATTTGTTTTGTTATTTTAATGACAGTTTTCAGAAAACATCATAAATTCATAATGTAAATGAAGTAAAATTGCCAAGCAGGGAGAGTCTCCTGTACAACAAACAAAACCTGGAACATACTAGTGAATAGTAATAAAAGCTATAGCTGTAAGTATAGATATATAGAAATACATTAAGAGGAATAGCTGCTTTATTCCCTGTCATTTTGCATACTATGAAGATTCAAAGTGTTATTATTTGGTAGGTGGTATTATTTGGAAGCAGGTGTTAGACATGCAATTATAATAAAGACTGTATGCAGTGGATGAGCACATCATACAAATCTATCTTTATTCTAATATAGTTTACAGAGTTTTTTCTGCCAAATTACACTACACTTTATGGAAATATAACATTTTGTATGAATGGAAAGGATAAGCCTGGTTGCATGCTAATGAGGGAGACAAAGTAGCCTCACTCTTATTTGCAACTGGCCCAGACCTTTCCATTAGCAAATTAAAATCTGTTCAAATTTATTTACTAATATATTAGGAGAAGCTTCTGGCTAACCCCTTGACCTATATTATAGAGCAAACAGCTATAGCAGTGAAAATAATTAATAGCATGTAATGCACCTCCTGCTTATTTCTTCTTCATGCCCAGGGGTCAGCTGTATAGTGGGTTTGCCATCTGCATTTGGTTACTAGGGTATATTTACTTAAAAATTATCAATTATAGTTTTAAATGGCTTTCCTTAATTGTGTTCTTCCTATTGAAGTGTGATACGTATATATATACTTTGTGTTTATTTGTATATTATATCACCTGCTCCTGACCAATTCTGGGAGGAGCCTATTCATTTGAAAATTATGTCTCCTGAAGTCTGTTACATTGTTTGTGTTTACTGCATAATCACAAGAGCCATGGCTTTGTTCATCCTCATTATACTAATACTGAAACGATTAGTGTTCCATCTCTGTATCTAGGAGAAACCTCTCAATTATCTTGCACATCCTTGTAAGGGAGGTTGGGTTGCTAATGGGCCTGAAATTTGCAATATGGAAGTCGGTCAGCCAGGCTGTGCAGGAGTAGATGAATGGACTGGGCTTTGCTGACCTCTGCTGTCTACTTTAAAAGGCAGTGATTTTTTTTTTTTTTTTTCTCAAGGTGGAGTTGTTTTGAGGTGTTTTTGAATGTCTCATTTATGGAAGAGATTATCATAATTTTTAGCAACAGAAGTGAAAAAGTTCTGTTGGGATAGCAGGTGTACATAGATAGTACCAGAAGAATATGGTCTATGCCTGTCTCATCCGAGAGCCAAGCCCATGCATCTTTCACAGATATAATTCAAAATTGGAGCCCAGGAATTTTCACATATGTCATGATATCCTTTTGTTGCAATTTTTCAAAATCTTTGTCAGAAAATTCTCCAGTATTCCAGTGGGTTCTGAATAATACCTGTTGTTGGATGGCTTTATGATAAGAAGGTCTTCCAGGTAAAAGTAAGGCTCAAAGAGAAGGGGTTGGAAATGAATTATAAATTATGGAATTGGTTTGGGGTACAGAAGTGTAGAGGAGCTGGGTGAAAGGGAGACAACTAACTTCCTCAGGAGAGGGTTGTTATTTTCCTGGCTCAAGCCTACCTGCCTGTGAACTTCAGAAGCAATCATAAATTGGGGTGATGGAAAGTCAGGACAGATTCTTGGATGAACTATCTGAGCATCCATTATGCCAGCATCCCCACATTTCTACACCAAAAACTAGGGCCCAGAAGGGTTCTTTTCCTCGGCTACTCCAGCATAATCCTGCAAGGATAGTTGTGGCTCTATTTCCTGTTTCTTTCTAACCCAGGCTAGGCAGATGTTGTGAATCACAGCAGTCCGTTCTATTTGTGTGGCACTCTAGGATTGTACAATGCTTAGATAACCTGTGAGGTGGAGGAAGTGGTTTTTCCCTGTTTTGCAGATGAACAAACAGGTATGGAAATTAAATGACATGATAAAAGTGACTATTGGATTGATATGATACATGAGAGCAGTTAAATAGAACCAGAACCCCAAACTTCAGAGACTTCAAAAAGGCATTTATCTCTGGAAGGATTCTCAAGTAAGAAGAAACAACAGGTGCTGGAGAGGATGTGGAGAAATAGGAACACTTTTACACTGTTGGTGGGATTGTAGACTAGTTCAACCATTATGGAAAACAGTATGGCGATTCCTCAAGGATCTAGAACTAGATGTACCATATGACCCAGCCATCCCATTACTGGGTATATACCCAAAGGATTATAAATTATGCTGCTATAAAGACACATGCACACATATGTTTATTGCAGCACTATTCACAATAGCAAAGACTTGGAATCAACCCAAATGTCCATCAGTGACAGATTGGATTAAGAAAATGTGGCACATATACACCATGGAATACTAGGCAGCCATAAAAAAGGATGAGTTTGAGTCCTTTGTAGGGACTTGGGTGCAGCTGGAATCCATCATTCTTAGCAAACTATCACAAGAACAGAAAGCCAAACACCGCATGTTCTCACTCATAGGTGGGAACTGAACAATGAGATCACTCGGACTCAGGAAGGGGAACATCACACACCGGGGCCTATCATGGGGAGGGGGGAGGGGGGAGGGATTGCATTGGGAGTTATACCTGATGTAAATGACGAGTTGATGGGTGCAGCACAGCAACATGGCACAAGTATACATATGTAACAAACCTGCACGTTATGCACATGTACCCTACAACTTAAAGTATAATAATAATAAATAAATTAAAAAAAAAAAAAAAAAAAAAAAAAAAAGAAATTCTCATGAAATATACATCATGCACAGCACCACCTCTTTCTCTGAAATGCTCATCGCTTCCTTGCTTTCTCCCCTTTCTACCCTCCTACTCCTCTCTCTAAATTCTTGGCCAGTGCCTTTCCTCTTCTTCCCTGCTTCTCCTGTGGCCACTGCCAACTCTTCCTCTGACTCTACACAAAGTTCAAGGAGCCACGTCATGCCCTTTCCAGGTTGGGACCCATACTCCTCTTCTGAAGAAAAATTAAGACTTGTTATCCTACAAGAAATCAATGTTTTGCTAATTAGAGTAAATTGCCGTGTTGATGCCATAACTGGAACTACTTTGGCCTGTAAGATTTTTCCCAAATGGTTATCAGCTTCCTTTTTATGTATAGGATTATGGGCTCTACTGAGAGGCAGCACAGCACTGTAGACTCACACAGCTGTTCCTTGACAGGTTGCAATCGGTCTTTTGATTTTGCTGATTGTGTCCTTTCTCTGCAGTAACAAAATGAAGCGTTGTCCATAGTTCAGTTATTCTTACCCTAGGGGCTATAGCAGGCATTTACTATGGACTAAATAATAACATCTCAGGAACATAAACATACTGTAGTTTGGGGGGGAAAAAGTACATAAATGTTATGTTTAGATAAATAGAAATTGATTTTAAAGCATTACTAAATGTATAGCAGCAATATATCAGTAAAGAGTTTTTAATGGTCAGATACAACTATCATGTGGAAGTCGATGAAACATTTCAGTGTTAAAATGATCTTCTAATATTTACAAAAATTGAGAACCTACAGCAAAAAGAACCGAGCTGAAACAGAGGACCCAGGTTCTAACGGTGGCTCAGTTACAAATTCTGGATCCATTATATACTGAGTGATTTGGAGGAAGTGAGATATTCTTCAGTCCTGTATTTTCCCAGTCTAATAAAAAAGTATTTGTTTTACTAAATATTTATTGAGATTCTATTATACTGTTAAATATTACTAATATATTTAGCGATATGCCATTCATCAGCCTTTCTAACATTGATAATGGCCCTGTGAGGAAGGTATTATTATCTCCTTTACAGAAAATTAATTCATATGTTTATAAAGAAAAGGAAACTGAGGCACATATAAGGAATATTTACTCTTTCCTAATATTATGAACTTTTTCTTTTTTAAAGATCTTTACTTCATGTGGAGTTCACTATAGAATGCTGTTCAGATCTTAATTAAGTTTTCCAAATAATGTTGATTCTCCAATTGCTATTTACTGAATCCTTTCATCTCTTATTTTAAATGGAAGCTTTATCACATACTGGATTTCCATATATAAAGGATCTGCTTCTAGACCCTATTCTGGAGCCAGGCACAGTGGCTCATGCCTGTAATCCCAACACTTTGGGAGGCCGAGGCAGGTGGATCACTTGAGGCCAGACATTCAAGACAAGCCTGGCCAATACGGTGAAACCCCGTCTCTACTAAAAATACAAACATTAGCTGGGCATGGTGGCGCACGCCTGTAATCCCAGCTACTTGGGAGACTAAGGCACGAGAATGACTTTAACTCGGGAGGTGGAGGTTGCAGTGAGCCAAGATCGCACCACTGCGATCCAGCCTGGGTAACAGAGTGAGACTTTGTCTCAAGAAAAAAAAAAAAAAAGTCCATTCTGATTCATTGATCTATCTACCTAGTCCTATGCCATTTTATTGTTATAATGACTGCAATTTTAAATGTTTTGATATTTTTGTAGAACATGTCCATTTCTTATTTTTTGTTAATATTTTCTAGAGGCTAAAAAGTCCAGGCCATTGTTGATATTTTTTTCTGGATATGTGATTAGATGGATATTTTCAAGTTTTGTTGGAAAAAATTCCATTAGTTTAAAATTAATCTGTAGAGAAGTAACTTTTCCAGACCATGGTCTATCTCTCCATTTATCATCACCATCTTTCATATCCTTCAGGAAAGTAACATAGTTGCATTCTTACATGCAATTATTATTATTGCTATTGTGAATAGGTAGAGATAGCTTTTAAATAATGGATAAAATTTGGATTTGGGAAACTAAAAGAGTACAAAGACTTAGTAAACAAAATAGGCATGTAGTGTCTGAGAGAAACTAAGGGTTAATCATTGTGCAGGCAAGCTATATGGGTGGCTCTTTATTATCTCCAGAATACATTTTGCTTGCCTTACCTTTTTGATAGGGCTATTATGAGGGTACTTGAAACGTGTGAAATGTATGAAAATTAGTCTTCTAGTCTGATGCAAAATAAGCTGAATTGTTGAGAACTGTTTAAGTGTTAGATGAACACATTCTGACACCTTGTGGTCATTTAAGGGTATGTGTGATATTGTAATTCCATTGGTTGACCTGAGAGCGTATGTGTTGTACACAGAATCATATTCAGAGTTAAAAGAGGATTTAGGGATGATCTAATCCAACTTTCTTGTTTTACACATGAGGAAAGTGAGGCCCCGAGAGTACATGAACCCTACCCAAGCTCACATAGCCACTTACTAAAAGAGGTGGAATTTTTCTGGCCTATTATTTTTTTGTCTCTATCATGTTCAATTTCTATAATTTTATAATTACAGAGAAAAAGAAATTTAAAAGTGTTATAATTTTAGATCCCAGAGAACCATCTCTACATAGTTGTTATCTCAGAAAAACGTAAATCATTTATGTGGTGGGGGGCGGTGGTCGTGCTGTTTTCTCCAGATGGGAAGGAGGAGTAGGTCTGGTTTCTGAGTGTCCTTAAAACTGGCAAAATAATGAACCCTGAAAGATTTGGTCATCCTGACTCAGTGCAGTAGAGCTACACAACTCTTTGGGCATCAGGAAACTAGAATGTTTTCCAAGCCATTCACAGGGTTTTCATAGCCCAAGGAGGCCTGTATCTTCCAAGAATGGGTGTACATGCTTCAGTATGCCTCCTGCTCTCAGTCCTTAGAAGTGTAGCCCCAGCCTTGATGTAGTGATGGATTCAGAGCACAGCAGCTGGGTCTATTGGTTATTCTCACTCTCTGCTGATGAGGATCTGAAAGGTGCATTCTCATGACTGCAGTAGTCCTTCTATTGTTTTCAGAGATCCACCTCTCCACTACAGGTTCAGGGAGGAGCTGCTCCATGGTTCCTGTGCACTATTTTTTTTCTGAGTAGAAATCAGAAGAGAGAGGTTAATGGGATGACCTACAATCCTACTCACTGCAGTTGGTCTTGGGGCCAGAATGGGTCCTCATCCTCTCCCTCTTCCACTATCCATTCTAAATTCACCGCTTCCTTCGCTATCTCCTCAGCAGGTCTCGTTGACTTACCTGGTGGTGTGACCCAAACCTTCATTCTTGAATGGTCTGAGATCTTCCCAGTCTGGAATTGCTATACTTCCCTATTCAGTTAGAATGGGGCAAGGGAATACCAGGAGGTACCCGGCTGGAGGATGCAGCCTCATATTGAGGTCTTTAGTACATACACCGCATTTCTCAGGATGACACCCCATCCTTTCAGAGCATTGCCTTCAAACTGGTGCTTCAGCTGGGTCTCTAAAAAGACTGAGTCTGGCTTCTTTTGAATGGTGTAGTGTGTGATATATCCAGTAGGTCCCGTGGTCACGGTTCCACCCCCACATCCTTCTTACTGTGAATCGAGTGGTCTGGTTGCATGCTCTATTGTGTGGAATTCCATGCCTGTGCATTCCATAAGGCCCAGAATGGTGGTGCTGGCTGAGGCTTTGCTGGGGGAAAAGAAAACCTATTGCCAGGATATGTATCTGTCCCTGTCAATATGAATTGCTGCCCCATCCCAGATAGGAGGGCCCAATGAAAGTAATTTCCAAGGAATAGTATCATATTGGGAGCATAGAGTTGGTCTCTTTTGCTGACAGTTTGGACATTGAGAGGCAATAGCTAGTTTGGCCTTGGCGAGTGGGAGTTCTTGCTGCTGGGCCCACATGCAGCCTCTATCTTTGCCAGTGTGACTGTTCCATTCATGTGCCCATCTTGACAGTTCTAAACTGACTGGTGAGAAAGATAGCTATTACTAACTGGCCAGCTTATTTTTCTCCTTGATAACGGTGGCTTCACAGTAAATGTTTAGACTAGGAGGTATAAGTCCTCTAATTTTGTTCTTTTTCAAGATTGTTTTGCCTGTTAGAGTTCTATTGCATTTTTATGTAAATTTTAGGGTCAGTGTCTCAGTTTCTGCAAAAAAAATAAATAAATAAAATAAAGGCCTGCTGATATTTTGACAGAGATTGCATTTAGTCAATTTGGGGACAATTTCTGTTTAATAATATTGAGTCTTTCGATCCACAAACGTAGAAATTTTCTCCATTTGTTTAAATCTTCTGTAATTTCCCTTAGCATTGTTTTGTACTTTTTCAGTGCACATGTGTTGCACTTGTACAAGTGTATATATTGAGTGTTTTTTCAAAATAATGAAAGGATATTGGATATTGTCAAATGTTTTTCCTATGTCTATTGATATGAGGATTTTTTTCTTTATTCAACTAATATGGTATATTACATTGACTGATTTTTGTGTTTTGAACCAACTTTGCATTTCTGTGATAAATTCTATTGGCTACGTCCTTTTTGTGTGCTGCTAAATACTCACTAGAGTATTTTGTTGAGAATTTTGCGTCTATATTCATAAATTATATTGGTCTGTAGTACTATTTTCTTATAATGCTTTTGGTTTTGGTATCAGAGTAATACTAGCCTCATAAAATGTGTTAGGAAATATTCCCTCTTCTTCCATTTTTTGGAAGAGTTTGTGTATAATTAATGTTAATTCTTCTTCAAATGTTTGGCACAATTCCCAAGTGGAGTCATTCGGGCCTGGACTTCTCTTTGTGGGAGGTTTTAAAATGACTAATTCAATCTCATTACTGGCTATAGGTCAATTCAGATTTTCTATTTTTATTTTAGTCAATTCCAGTAGTTTGAATTTTTCTAGGAATTTTTCCTTCTTTAATTTTTGAGACAGAGTCTCACTCCATCACCCAGGCCAGAGTGCAGTGGCACAATCTTGGCTCACTGCAACCTCAGCCTCCCAGGCTCAAGCAATCCTCCCACCTCAGCCTCCCAAGTAGCTGGGGCTACAGACATACACCACCATGCCTGGCTAATTTTTATACTTTTGTAGAGACAGGTTTTTGCCATGTTGCCCAGGCTGGTGTCTAACTGCTGGGCTCAAGTGATCCTCCTGCCTCAGCCACCCAAAATGCTGGGATTACAGTCATGAGCCACCGCCCCCAGCAATTTTTCCTTTTTGTTTTCTAATTTGTTTGCACACAGTTGTTCATAGTAGTCCCTCATAATCCTTTTATTTTATTTTATTTTATTTTATTTTGAGATGGAGTTTTACTCTGCTGCCCAGGCTGGAGTGCAGTGGCGTGATCTCTGCTCACTGAAACCTCCGCCTCCTGAGTTCAAGTGATTATCCTGCCTCAGCCTCCCGAGTAGCAAGGATTACAGGCTCCCACTACCACATCCAGCTAATTTTTGTATTTCTAGTAGACACAGGGTTTCACTATGTTGGCCAGGCTGGTCTCAACCTCCCGACTTCAGGTGATTCACCCGCCTTGGCCTCCCAAAGTGCTGGGATTACAGGCATGAGCCACTGTGCCCAGCCAATTCTTTTAATTTTTAAAAAAATTATTTATTTAGTTTTTAAGACAAAGTCTCACTCTGTCACCCAGGCTGGAGTGCAGTGGTTAGATCTCTGCTCATTGCAACCTCTGCCTCCTGGGCTCAAGGGCTCCTCCTACCTCAGCTGCCCAAGTAGCTAGGACCACAAGCATGTGTCACCACATCCAGTTAATTTTTGCATTTTGTTGCAGAGACAGGGTTTCGCCATGTTGCCCAGGCTGGTCTCGAACTCCTGGGTTCAAGTGATCCTCCGGCGTTGGCCTCCCAAAATGCTGGGATTAGGTGGCTCCCACTGAGCCCGACCTACCCTTTGAATTTTTGGAAAGTAAGTGATGATGTCTCCTCTTTCACTCCTGACTGGTAATCCATGTGTTCTTTTTGACTAGGTTTGTTTTGCTAAAGGTTGTCAATTATTATTCAATCATTTCAAAGAATCAATTTTGATTTCATTCATTGTATTTATTTTTCTCTTTCTAGTTCACTGACCTCCACTTTTATCTTTATTATTTTCTTCGTACTGCATTCTTGTTTGTGTTTAGTTTGCTCTTTTTCTAGTTTCTTAAGGTGAAGTTAGGTTGATAGCTTGAGATATGTTTTCTTTTCTAATACAGATGCTCTAAGCTATAGATTACCCTCTAAGCACTACTTTACTACATCCCATACATTTGTTATGTTGTGTTTTTTTTCTTGTACAACTCAAAGTATACCCAATGTTCCCTTGTGATTTGTTATTTGACATTTGACCCATGAGTTATTTGTAAGTGCATTATTCATTTTCCACATATTTGGCAATTCCCCAAATTTCCTTCTGTTGTTGATTTCTTATTTACTTACATTTTGATTCGAGAACATACTTTGTATAATTTCAGTCCTTTTAAATGTATTGAGATTTCCTGCATGACCTATTCTGGAGGATGCACCATGTGTATTCTGCTGTTGGTGCCTGGGGGTTCTATAGATGCCAGGTTTAGCTTGTCGGTAGTTTTGTTCTAGTCTTCTGTATCCTGGCTGATTTTCCGCGCAGCAATTATTGAGAAGAGGATATTAAAGTCTCTGACGATTACTGTTGAATTGTCTGTTTTTCCTTTCAATTCTGTCAGCTCTTTTTTCCATGTATTTTGGAATTGTGTTATTAGGTGTGTATTTTTCATTGTTACAGCTTCCCGATTAATTATTTTTATTATCACAAATTTTTTTATTACAAAATTTTATTATTTGTGAATTTTTTTGTGAAATTTTATTATCACAAAACATTCCTTTGTCTCCAGTAATTTTTGTATTAAATTTACTATAATCAAAAGTGTGTTTCTTGGACTGGCGCAGTGGCTCACGCCTGTAATCCCAGCACTTTGGGAGACTGAGGCAGGTGGATCACCTGAGGTCATGAATTAGAGAACAGCCTGGCCAACCTGATGAAACCCCATTTCTACTAAAAATACAAAAATTAGCCAGGTGTGGTCGCGGGCGCCTGTAATAGCTACTCGGGAGGCTGAGGCAGGAGAATTGCTTGAACCCGGGAGGCGGAGGTTGCGGCCAGCCGAGATTGTACCATTTGCACTCCAGCCTGGGCAAAAGAGTGACTCTGTCTTAAAAAAAAAAAAAAAAAAAAAAAAAAAGTGTTTCTTATGAACAGCCCAGAGTTGGATTGTGTTTTTTAAATTCAATCTGAGAGTTTGCCTTTTGATTTATGTTTAGTCCTTTAACACTTAATGTAATTATTCATATGATTGAACTTGTGTCTGCCATTTTGTTACTTGTTTTCTGTATGTCATATGTTTGTCTTATTTCTCTGTTCCTCTACTACTTTGTTTTATGATAGATATTTTCTAGTATAACATTTCAATTCATTTGTTGATTGAAAAAAAATATATATATATATATAATTATTTTCTTAATGGTTTCTCTGGGCATTAGAGTATGCATCTTAACTTATCACAACCTAATTCAATTAATACTAACTTAGTTCCAGTAAAATATAGAAATTTTCTTTAATATTGTTCTCCTCCCTCACTACACATTTTTGGTATTATTTTTGTATATCTTACATCTTTATATGTTATAAGCCCAGACATATAACTTGATGATTATTATTGTATGCAATTGTATCATAAATAAGGTAAGAGAAGGAAAGTGAAAAGCATATTTATATTTATACGGTCTTTATAATTACCTACATCATTGCCTTTACTGGAGAATTGTTTTCTCATGTGAATTCAACTCACCATCTGGCATTACTTCCTTTCAGCTTGAGAGACTTACTTAGTATTTCTCGTTGGTCAGATGTGCTAGTGATGAATTCTCTCAGTTTTCATGCTTTTAGGAATATCTTTGTTTCTCCATATTTGAAAGATAGTTTTGCTGGATATGCGCTTATTGTTTGATGGAGATTTTCTTTTCCTGTCTTTCTGGTATTTGAGTATATCTCCCATTGCCTTCTGTCTGCCGTTGCTTTTGATGCAAATTCAACTGGTAATCAGATTGTAGTTCTCTTTTCCATGATTGGGTTTTTTTAAATGCTTTTAACATTTTCATTATGAAGTATCTAGGTGTGGATCTCTGTGTCTATCCCATTTAGAGGTCATTGAGATTTTTGTATATACAGATTAATGTTTTTCAGCAAATATGGGATTTTCAGCCATTATTTCTTTACGTATTTTACTTCTAATTTCTCTTCTCCTTCTAAGACTCTCCTACCTACTTTGGTGGCTTGATCATGACTCTTAGGTCTCTAAGGCTGTGTTCTTTTTTCTTCATTCTTATTTCTGTTCTTCAGACTGGATAATCTCTACTGATCTACTTTTAGATTTGCAGATTCTCTCTTCTGCCATCTCAAATCTGCCATTGAACACGTCTAGTAAATTATTTACTTCAGTTATACTTTGCAACTTGGTTCTTTGGAAAATTTTTATCTCTCTATTGATATTTTTAATTGGACGAGTTATTATAATCATATTTTCATTAATTTTTAAGAATTGTTTCCTTTAATTTTTTATGAAAGTATTTATAACCATGGCTTTGAAATTTTGTTCAACTTCATGGCCCATTTGACACATTTTCTATAGACTGCTTTTCTTCCTATTTATGGGCCAGTCTTCTCTGTTTCCTTTCTATGTTCTGTAATATTTTGATGAAAACTAGACAATCTAGATATAATATTGTGGAAAATACAGATTCTCATCCTACTCTCCTTGGAGTATGTTGTTGTTGCTTTTTCTTACTTTTTCAGTTTAGTAACTTGCCTGAACTAATTTTTAAAGAGATTATCTTCTCTGTAGTGTCTTTATTGATTGTTTAAATTCTTGTTTTACAGTATTTTTAAGTTTGGCTCCCTAGGAACTATGACTGGATCAATAAGCATAGTGGACAGTCGGTTATTATTCAGAGGTTTTGCTTAAACGACTTGAGCCAGTAAGGCTTCCACCCTTGCAAATTGATATACGGGGATTGCTTTCAAAATTCAGACTGTTTATAAGTCGGCCCCAAGTTTTACTTTCTGCTGGGTCTTCTCCTGTCTTCTCTGCATATGTGCAAGATCTTAGATTCAATCAGGCCTACTAGTAGATCTCTGGGATCTTCTCCCGTGTCTTCTAAGTAAAAGCAGCCTTACACATTTGCAGAGCCTTCCAAAACACCAGAGATATCTGGTAGCTTGTCAAGGCCCACTGTGGCTGTCATTTTCCTGTTAAATTTCAGGCTGTTTTGTTGATCACCTCAATCAGTATTGCAGCCTCAAGCAGCTGTGACACTGGCCCTCTCTGACACTGAAAGCCATTATTTTTGACAATGCTCCTGGGTTTGGAGCTTTTTCTCTACTCCAAATCAAATCAGTACCCTCTGGCAGTAGAGCTCCTGGTTTCACAGCTTGCCTTGCTCTGGTAGAATTACTGTGATGGGAGCTGGGTGGTTGAGAGGTCAACACCAGAGACCCCCACTGTTCTTACCAAAGGTCAGTACTTTTTCTTATGTAAATGCTTTTCAATCTGTGGGATGCCTCTGGTCAATAGACAGAGTCCTGAAATAGCTATTTTTGAAAACTTTTTCAGTTTCATTATTGCCTTTGAGGAAGGGATTTGCTGAGCTCCTCACTCTATCATTCCCTCATTCCTGCTCCCTCCCACAGTTCTTTAATTTCTACTTCTGCCGTCTGCTAGGACAAGTCAAGTATTTCTTCATTGGTGAATATTGGCCATGGCTTTTTCCGGGCTTCTAAGATACTCCCAGTAACATATATGCCTGCACTCATGAGGTTCTTCTTGGTGTTAAATGTCATGGTAAGAAAGTGCTCCCTGGTCAATGAACTCTTTATTGTACAATTTTATACTCTAGCTCCCCAGAACAGTCTCAATATTCAATCCCAGTCATACTTATATGGGTCCCCCGGATCCTGAAGATACACACAGGCTAATCTTTGGAGTGTAGTGTCTAGCCAGGTTGTCTACTTATCAGACCCAGCACATCCTCATCTGGGTGATGCTTGGATTGAACCTTTGTTATTGGTCTGGCAGTTAGGAGAGAAGGTGAAGGCAGTTCTTTAGTGGGACGTCTGTTTTCTTGCAAGGGAGAAGCCTCTGCAGTACCTTCTAAGCACAACCAAAGCACTGGCGCTTATTGAGGAAGGCGGGGCTACCTCTGCAATCCCAGAGTGTTCAAGGTGTGTGTATGGTTGGGGGTGGTGGTGGTGATGGAGAGGAGTGCAGAGTCAACATCTTCTGGGACTTTATTTAGATCTTCTCATTGCTTAGTTCAAGGGACCAGGCTTCCTTTCCCAGGGCATACATAGCTGATTGTGCCTTGGCTGATCACTCAGATATCTCTGACTCAGCAACTCAAACAATTAGGCCTTTAGTTTTGTTTGCAATTCACTGCAAGAGATAACAGCCTCTTTGTAAGCTACCACCAAGGCCTTGTGTTCACACTTAGCTATTAACTGCTTGTTAGAGGCCCACAATCTCCCATTATCTCTCCAAAGAGAGAGCATATATATAGCTTATCGGTAACCAGCCAACTCTTCTGTTTTTTAGGCATTGTTACACCCATACCTTGCAAATGCCTAAATCATCACACCTGCAACACCATTTCCCTCCACTAGGACATTTTCCAGGTCAGCACTGGGGAAAACTGTAGCAATTGAGCCACTACCTTGTGCCCGTGTTCCATCTACTATGCAGGATGGTGTCCTCTTCCCTCATGGGCAGTGAGCGAGCCAGTCTAACATCCACATTTTACTGCCTTTTCTCCACCCTCGTGCCACTCTTGGTACTGTTTGTGCTATTTCAGGTACTCAAGAAGCAGATGCCAAAATGGGATTTGACATGCAAGAGGGTTATTAGGGAAAATACCTATAAAGGAAAATGTGGAGGTTGCCAGAGGAAGTGGGCAGAGCTGAAAGATCATGATGCAGGTTGACCCTTGTGAAGGAGCAAGAGAAGAAGGTTGAGTGGAAGAATCTGAGACTCAGTGCAAAGGATCCTTGAGCCAAAGCCAGGTGTCAGAGGAGTCCTGCCTCACCCAGGAATGACTTGCATTAGTATGCCTGTCACAGGAGGTAGCTAGTCAGACATGAGCAGGGCAGGAGAGGGCTCCCCTATACCAGGAATGTCAGGGGAACATCAGGTGATGGTCAGGCAGTTGTTAAGCTGACTCTCTAAAATAATTATTGGTCGCAGCTGGCACCAGGGAAAGGAGGTCTCCCAACAGATAGAAAACGCCTGAAACTGGTGATCAGCAGCTTCCCAATAAGATCTCAGGAGTTGGTCAGTTGGGCTCAAGCATGTGCACTAAGAGGCAAAATGGCAAAGTTCATCCGGTATAAGACGTTCTTCTAAGAACATTCAACTAGTAAGGGAAGAATGCCTCAAGTGAGCATGTATACACCTCCAGTAAACACATTGCTCATGCGACCCCTCCCAAGTGCTGGCAGGCCACTGTGCATGCGGACAGCCCCTTCCAAGGGAAGAATCAGAGGAGAAGAAATTCAGACCCTGAAAGAATCCCAATGAATAAAACCCCAAGTCAAAGGTCAAGCTGTGCACTTGACCGCTCAAGTCACCTGCTTGGCCCTCCTTCAAGTGTACTTCCTTTCACTGCTACTCCAAAGCTTTTCATTAAACTCTCACTCCTGCTCTAAAACTTGCCTCTGCCTTATGCCCCTTGGTCAAATTATTTCTTCTGAGGAGGCAAGAATTGAGGTTGCTGCAGACCCATATGGATTCACTGCTGGTAACATCCCTGCCTCATTCAGTTACTGTCTAGGAGCAGCTAATGATAAGTGTGGCTTCAGTGCAAATACAGTGATAGATTTCAGAGCCCAGCAGCTGTGTGAGTGAAATATACTCCCCGTAGTGTGAATTCTGAGAGGCACAGAAAAAAAGAGGAGATTTCATGGCTACCACAAGTATTCTTTATTTTCTTTTCTTTAATAGCTTTTCCAACTTTTCATTTTCACTTAATCTCTTCTTTTCCATACTGATCTTCCTTTTGTATTTTATTACCAGCACTTATACAAAATATGATTGAGCTAATAATTGTTGAGGAGTAAAAATAAGTACAAAAAGGGCAAGAGAAAAGTAGGGAAATATAAAAATATTAACAGTGGAATTTTGAGGGAATAATATGTGCCAATCGTCTAAAAAATGATGTTGAAAATAGAATTTTACACTCAACATCGCTAGTCACTAGAGAAACGTGAAACAAAATGACAATGAGATACCATCGCACACCAGTCAGAATGACTATTACTGAAAAGTCAAAAACTAACAGATGCTGGTGAGGGTGTAGAGAAAAGGGAGCTTATACATTGCTGATGGGAATGTAAATTAATCCAGCCATTATGGAAAGCAGTTCTCAAGGAACGTAAAACACAACTATCAGTCGACCCAGCAATCCTATATACCCAAAGGAATATAAAATCCTATATACCCAAAGGAATATAAATTGTTCTACCATAAGGACACATGCATGTGTATGTTCATTGCAGCAATATTCACCATAGCACAGACGTGGAATCAACCTAAATGTACATCAGCAGTAGACTGGATAAAGAAAATGTGATGCATATACACCATAGAATACTATGCAGTCATAAAAGTGAACAAAATCATGTCCTTTGCAGCAACGTGGATGGAGCTGGAGGCCATTATCCTAAGCAAACTAATGCAAGAACAGAAAATCAAATACCGCATGTTGTCACTTATAAGTGGGAGTTAAAAGTTGAGTGCACATGGACACGGAGAAGGGAATAGTAGGTACCTACCGGGGCCTACTTCAGGGTGGAGGGTGAGAAGAAAATGAGGATCTAAGTATAATAAGTATAATAAGTATAGTACCTATCAGGTGCTATATTTATTACCTGGGTGATGAAATAATCTATACTCCAAACCCCTGTGACATGCAATTTACCTTTATAACAATTCTGCATATGTACCTCTGAAACTCAAATGAAAGTCAGAAAAATAAAAATTGAATTTTAAAGTTGGGGCTGAGCATGGTGGCTCACACCTATAATCCCAGCATTTTGGGAGGCTGAGGCAAGAGAATTGCTTGAGGCCAAGAGTTCGAGACCAGCCTGGGCAGCAATACCTTATCTCTACAAAAAATAAAAATTAAAAATAAATAAATTTGGTTTTCCACTTTCCTAAAAATTTATTAAGTATATAAATAAGTTCTTAACTTATACTAGAAACAATAGTAAATTTTTTATTTCCTATGGAGTATGACAAGGGCCATCTACTTCAGTAAACGTCTATTATCTCTTTGTCTCTTGGGCCTTTTATCCATGCCTTTGAATGATTTTCTGTGTATGTATTCGATTGTCAAAGATGTAAACTATGCACGCCTTAATTAATGTATCTTAAAAGTGCACTTTGCTATGGAAATGTTTTCGCTTTAGATTTTCTGAAACAAGTATCCTGAAATTTTAGAACTTTCAAAACCAGGTTTATATGATCATACCTGTTGTACTCTTATTACTATTACACGCAGAGTATTTTTTAATCACAGGCATGTCTCCAAAATAGGGATAAATATCCCTGGGGATGAATGTTTTCCCTAATATTCTCTAATGTTTGTTCAAGGATACACTTAAGTGGGCATGGATCATGTTTTTTTATATCAGATTGAGGCAGTTGGCATGGGTGGAAGAGGTACCATCTGTTTTCTAACAGCAGGAGGAGCACCACATCAATGTGTATGTCTGTTGGAAATGCTTTGCCTAAGAAAACAGTTTGTTCAGTGAACTCTGCTTTAGATGCTTGGAATTTCTCTGCAAAATGAAGCAAGCAACCGAATAAGCTGTCTCTGAGCATAACCTGATGAAAACTCCTTCATTTCTGTAGCTGTGGCCTTGATGTTAATCTTTATTACCTCTAACTGCATGAAGTCCCATTTAGCTTTCACGTAACCAGGGATCTGACAAATTGAACTGATAGATTTCCTGCCTGAGAAAAAGAACATTTCTAGTAGCTTTTTAATTTCTGTGGACACAGCTTTGTCCTCCTAGCTCACTTTTCCCACTACTAATAATAGTATTTTCACATTTTGATAAGCTAATTGAGATCTTTTCTTAAACTGTTCCAGACAACTAGACATATTAACATATAGGAATATAAGAATAAATTGTAACTGAGAACTATCATGTCTTAATCATGTGACTATTTTATTGGAAAGCTATAAAAACATTTGTATGAGTCTCTTGTGCATTGAGGTTAGTGGGAGAGAAAGGCGGAAATGGACTTTTGAATCATTATAGTCAGGTCTCAGATTTCTTTTTTCTGTTCTTTTTTTTTTTTTTTTTTTTTTTTTTTTTGAGACGGAGTTTCACTCTGTCACCTAGGCTAGAATGCAGTGGCCCAATCTCAGCTCACCGTAACCTCTGCCTCCTTGGTTCAAGCGATTCTCCTGCCTCAGCCTCCCAAGTAACTGGGATTACAGGTGCCCGCCACCACGCCTGGCAAATTTTTGTATTTTTAGTAGAGATGGGGTTTCACCATGTTTGTCCAGGCTGTTCTCGAACTCCCAACCTCAGGTGATCCACCATCAGATTTCTGTGTTGATAAGTAGGAAAGGCATATCTTTGATAATACCAAAGAGTGGATCATCCAACAGCTGTTTCTCTTTGATGTGAAAATGTATAATAGAAAATTTTACTTTTCCTAACCTACTGACTTTCTTAATTCTCTTTGGCTTATGTAACGAAAAGTAATTTTTTTGACTTAGCTTATTTGTGTTCAAAGAGCCAGAGATGAGAAGAGAGAGGGCACTCCAGAAGCATACTGGTTGCTTGGGAAGAATTTGGCCTCTACTAAACATTATTAAAGATGTTCAAGAAATTGGGTAAGCCAAATATGAAAACTATGAGAGATTACATTAACTCAGCTTTTTAATTGAGCAGTGAATCTTCAGGGGGATATTCTATTTAATTTTTAGAGAATTACTTTGGAAACTTCATGCCTGTGTTGATATTTATATGTACTAATGAAATACACAAAAATTTGCAGCTTTGACTAAATTGGATCAATGTAGATTTAGTTAACCCAGATATCTAAATCACCAAACTAGGTAACCCAGAGACAAACATTCTGTCTTTTATCAGCAGCAAGATTCCTTTGATTTTTGTTTTCCATCTCATTTTGCCTACATTTGCTTATGACAAAGTGATCCTAAAATGGTTACCTGAAAATAAACAAAATAAACACACTTACATGGCAATATACTCTCTCTCTCTCCTTTTTTTTTTTTTTTTTTTTTTTTTGAGAGGGAGTCTCCCTCTATTGCCCAGGCTGGAATGCAGTGGCGCGATCTCGGCTCACTGCAACCTCCACCTCCAGGGTTCCAGCGATTCTCCTGCCTCAGCTTCCCAAGTAGCTGGGATTACAGACATGCACCACCGTGCCCGGCTGCTTCTTTTGTACTTTTAGTAGAGACAGGGTTTCACCATATTGACCAGGCTGGTCTCGAACTCCTGACCTCAGGTAATCTGCCCACCTCAGCCTCCCAAAATGCTGGGATTACAGGCGTGAGCCATGGCTCCCAGCCTATGCTCCTTTATTTTTTTTTTAACTTAATTTTAGTAGAACAAATAAGTTTGTACTTCTTCAAACTTGTCATGATGTTATATATTTGAATAAGCAGTATAAGAAACTTATGTGGGTCTTGTTCACAGTCTACTTTTTCTGCTAATAATGTGATGATACTTTGTGGCTCACTTTGTCTAATATAATTTGAACGTGATAATACCCTTTGAAAGGAATTGAGCTTCAGCACCAGCTTGATATGTGCAAACAGCGTGATCTATATGCAACAACAACAACAACAACGAAAATGTGATATTGTCATAGGCTGAGCTGATAAGGATAGGAGTCTAGGGCAAAAGAGAGGTAGTTGTCCTTCTCTGCTCTGTACTGCTAAGACTTCAACTGGAGTATGTTTCTTTTATGGCACTGTATTTCAGGTAGGATGTTGGGGTGATGGCCAGCAACTTAAACAGTGGCTTTCAAAACTTTTGACCAAATACATTTGGCATCACAACCAAGTATTTGTATTGGTGTGTGTGTAACTGAAAAGTTTTACAAAACATATATTACATGTGATGGACCAAAATATTTTCTGTTCTCAGTTATATTAAGTTCTGATTTATTTTTGAAAAATTAATATCATGGTGCAACTCAGGAGTAAATCCCCACATTTTGAAAAACACCGATCTGAAACACTTATTTTACCATAATAATTTAGTGGTTGTTATCATCATTATCAGCATTATTTGACAATAAATAAAACCTTAGTTGAGGTGTGGTTGCTTACTCAATGGATAGTGCATGCTGTTTAGTATATACAGTCATTTGACGGGGGTATGCGTGTGAAAAATGCGTTAATTGATTTTGTTGTTATGTTAACATCATAATGTACTTACACAAACTCAGATGGTATAGCCTACTACACACCTAGGCTATATGGTGTAGCCTGTTGTTCCTAGGCTGCAAACCTGTATAGCGTGTGACTGTACTGAATGCTGGAGGTGGTTGTAACAAGATGATACATATCTGTGTATCTAAACATAAAAAGGGTACTATAGGCTGGGTGCAGTGGCTCATGCCTGTAATCCTAGTACTTTGGGAGGCCAAGGCAGGCAGATCACTTGAAGCCAGGAGTTCGAGACTACACTGGCCAACCTAGTGAAACCCCATCTCTACTAAAAATACAAAAATTAGCCAGATGCGGTGGCAGGTGCCTGTAATCCCAGCTACTCAGGAGGCTGAGGCAGGAGAATCACTTGAACCCGGGAGGCAGAGGTTGCAGTGAGCTGAGCTGGCGCCACTGCACTCTAGCCTGGGCAACAAAGTGAGACTCTGTTTCAAAAAAAAAAGAAAAAGGAAGAAAGAAAAAGAAAAAGGTACCGTAAAAGTCTGTTATTATACTCTTATGGAATCACTGTTCTATATGTAGTCTGCCATTGACTGAAATGTCATTATATGACACATGACTGTACTTACATGTTGCCAAAAATAGTCATTCCGTGTTTCAGGGAAATGCGGTGGCTGGCTATATATACAATAAAAATTACTTAAGCAAGGGGTTGTCTATGTGCAATCACTGCTAAAAATGAAGTCCCCATGATGATTTTAACTTTGTCTATCAGTAACATATTTGTTAATCATATTGTTATTAGAAAATCAGATATACCGAAAGAAGATATATCACCTTAAATAAATATAGAACTGAGACTACATTGCACAGCCTTGTCTAAGCAAATACAAATTAAATTCCTACTGAATGCCTGACTCTCTTATTCCATCTGCCCTTGTCTCTAGTCAAAACACTTCTTTCCTGCCTCGTAGAATCTGAATTCTAATGACATTTGCAATCTATCTGGTTAAAAGACGAGTGGCCATACTTTTTTGATCAAATATGCATTTATTGCCTCAATTTGTGTGGTGCTGTAATGAAAAGGCATTATAGGACAATCGTAAATTAAATTTCATCAATTCATATTCCCAATATCCTGTTTGATGTATCTTTTAGGTATAGCATATGCTATATCTTCATCCCTCTCAGTTGTAATTTCTGAGATAATACTTCCATTTTTCATTGTACCTGGAATAAAACAATAAAAACGTTATAGTTGGCATAAATTAAAGTACAAGAGGTGACATAAATACATTATTCATTCCTTAAATCTGTTAATTTGGGTTGACTGTCATTAGTCCCACCCTTCGCCTTCCCTCTCATTCTGTCTCTTCATTGGTAAAGGATGAGCTAGCTTAGCCTACTAGAGCTGAAAAAAACCCTGAGGTTCGTGACATCAAACAGAAAGGGAGAATGGTATGATAAAAATAACATGGGCTATACAAAGTAAATATACTAAAATGTTTAATTTCAGGATCTAGGTGATGGGTGTGTTCAGTGTACAATTCTTTTAATTTTTCTGTATATTTAAAAATTGTCATTAAAAATGTTAGAAAACACTGGGTGCGATGGCTCACACCTGTAATCCTAGCACTTTCGGAGGCCGAGGCAGTCAGATCACTTGAGATCAGTAGTTCAAAACCAGCCTGGCCAACATGGTGAAACCCTGTCTCTATCCGTGTTGGCTCACACCTGTAATCCCAGCACTTTGGGACCACAATCCACGACTTCTGACATGTGGCCAGGACTCAAGCTCTGTGCTCGATGCTTGGGTAGGACAAAGATTTTGAAGCCGGCAAGTGATGAAACATTCATACCTGAGCTTTAGAAAGGTGAATAAACTCATGTGTTTTACAATGAGTGAGAATGGGTGAGGAGCAGTGGCTTGCTCATAGCGGGCATTTGGTAAACATATAAAAGAAAACAAAAAAGGGTCCGATCTAGGAAGGGAGAAACCTTGCAAGACACAATTGTGTCCCACTGGCCCAAAGAACTCTGAATCAAGTGGCCTTATAGGGTTCCAGGAGAGAAAGCCAAGACAGAAGAAAAAAAAAGGTCAGAAAGCTGCTCACAGGACTGCTGTATATGATTGCACAATTTACATTGCACAAAGGTACCTGGTGGGTAAGAGTAGGCAGTAAGGCCTGGAATTAAGCCTGTATTGTGTTTGCTATGCCATGAGCCCACAGAGCTACGTAAGCCCACAGAGGGTCCTCATTCTTAATATGTCCCACAAGAGAGAGTGCTTTACTGATCTGTTAATCCAGAGAGGTGGCTTTTTCCAATCTATCTGTCGAGAGGGAGCACCTTTCTCTAATTTGCATAAATGTGCTCTATGTATGCTAGTGGTGGCCACACTGGTCCCTCTTGGAGTCATGTAGCACAATGCCCGTGACAATGGCTGTGGTTCCCCACCCATCCTCCAGGTTTTCCACCTTCTGTTCTGCTCCAGCAATTGTATAAAATGGCTGGATGCAGGGATCCCAATTAGAAAGCTGTTGAGGGAAATCAGAGAGTGGACAAAGGATAGAGATAGATTTAAGAAGATAAGGAAATAATTTGGTATTATACAAGGATCCTAAAATGTAGTTTTCAAATAGCGAAAATGCTAAATGCTAATAAACGTAATGTAATGTATTCCAATGTTCAGTAGAATAATTTTGCTGCACTTGCAAAATTATGAGGGAATGTTCATATTGAATGTTTGTCATCAGTAATATGGAACATTAACAATTGAATCAATTTCATTTCTGGTCTGCTCCTGTTATAGTATACATTGGGAAGCGTCTTCCTGGGTTGAGGACCTGGAGGGAAGCTTGTGTTTGCATCAGAAGGTCAGAAAGCCAGTGTCAGGGACGGATCAGGAGTATCACTAATTACATGATAGATTGTATAGATTTCACTTTCTTTGTAATAAATTGAATCGTTTTTGCATACCACATAACTCCAACAAAGATCTCTTTCCTGACTTTTCCAATGATCAAGTGTTGACTCCTGTCTTTTGAGATAAACAAAATACCAACTAGCAGTCAAGCAAAAAAGCAGCAAGTACGGTAGTGCCTGCCTATAGTCCCAGCTATTCCTTGTAGTCCCAGTTACTTGGGAGGCTGAGGCAGGAGGAGCACTTGAACCCAGGAGTTTTGAGTCCAGCCTGAGCAGCAGCAAGAACCTGTCTGTAAAAAAAAGAACAAAACAAAACAAAACAAAACAAACAAACAAAAACCTAAAAATGCAAAGCAGAAGACAAATAACTTTGAAGAAACAATAGGTGCTGGAGAGGCTGTGGAGAAATAGGAATGCTTTTACACTGTTGGTGGGAGTGTGAATTAGTTCAACTAATGTGGAAGACAGTGTGGCAACTCCTCAAGGATCTAGAATCAGAAATACCACTTGACCCAGCCACCCCGTTACTGGATATTTACCCAAAGGATTGTAAGTCATTCTGCCATAAAGACACATGCACACGTATGTTTATTGCAACACTGTTTACAATCGCAAAGACTTGGAACCAACCCAAATGCCCATCAATGATAGATTGGATAAAGAAAATGTGGTACATATACACCATTGAATACTATGCAGCCATAAAAAAGAATGAGTTCAAAGCTGGGAGTGGTGGCTCATGCCTGTAATCCCAGCACTTTGGGAGGATGAGGCAGTTGGATAACGAGGTCAGGAGTTCAAGACCAACCTGGTCAAGATGGTGAAACCCCATCTGTACTAAAAATGCAAAAAAATTAGCTGGGCATGGTGGCGGGCGCTTGTAATCTCAGCTACTCAGAGGCTGAGGCAGATAATTGCTTGAACCCGGGAGGCAGGAGTTGCAGTTAGCCAAGATTGCACCACTACATTCCAGCCTGGGCAACAGAGCAAGACTCAGTCTCAAAAAAAAGAAAAGAAAAGAAAAAGAAAGAAAGAAAGAAAGAAGAAAGAAGAGAAAAGAATGAGTTCATGTTCTTTGCAGGCACATGGATGAAGCTAGAAGCCATCATTCTCAGCAAACTAACAGAGGAACAGAAAACCAACCACCACATGTTCTCACTCATAAGTGGGAGTTGAACAATGAGAACACATGGACACAGGGAGGGGAACATCACACACTGGGGCCTGTCGGTGGTGTAGGGAAAGGGGAAGGAGAGCATTAGGAAAAATATCTGATGCATGTGGGGCTTAAAACCTAGATGATGTGTTGATAGGTGCAGCAAACCACCATGGCACATGTATACCTATGTGACAAACCTGCACGTTCACCACATGTATCCCAGAACTTAAAGTAAAATTTAAAAAAAAGAAAGCTGTACATTTGCAAATTGTCTACATCTGGACTAATATTCCCTGCCAATTAAAGCACATAAAACCCATATGTCAAATTACAATTAAAGTCATATAGCCATGTTCATATAATCTGCTTGTAAACAAGGTTTTTTTGTTTTTGTTTTTGTTTTTGTTTTCGGTGTTAAGCAAAAACAAGTGAAAGAGAACAAAGCAGAATGGTCAGTTTATAGACATGAAAGATGACAGTATTTAATATCTGAGCAAATACTCATCCAATTATTGTATTTTATGTACAGTACTGTGAACCTAAACACAGATAAAGACAGAATTACACGGTGTACGAAAGAAGCCTTAACCTATCTTTTGAAATAACTGTAATCTCACTGAATGTGAAGAATGCATTAATTTACCTGAATAGTTTGAAGAAAATTCATTATCTTGATGTGTTCTGTTTTTATCCTTTTGTCTGGATGGTGGTCCATTGAATTTTATGGGTGCTGCAAAATATTTGTGAGAATTTACTGTCTTGAGAATACTTCACAGTGAAATATAATTATCTCCAGGAATACCTTTTGCTTCCCCAATGTTTAATGTTATTTTTTAAGCCTGTTAGTTGTCCTGTCGACTTTCACTCACCTGAATAAGCCAGATGTACATGAAGTTGGTATTCCACTAAAAATACAAAAATAAGAAAATAAAAGAACATTGGAATTTTGTTTATTATTTAAATATATTTATTTTTTGCCCTATGGACAAAAGGAGAAGTTTAACTCTAGTCCAGTTTATCTGCCCTTTCTCTCTCCTTCGGATGAAAATGATCTCCTTTCAGGATTATGAAGTGAAACCACCAATATGAAGTCAGCATACGTCATCATAATGATGATGATAATGATCATCATTGATGATGGCTTGGTCATAGAACCAAGCCAGCTAATGGAGTAACTAAGAGAATGAGGAGGTGGGCCTAGATGGTTGCTTAGGGATTTTAGTTGGCTTGTGGAATTAGGGGTGAATGATACGAGGTCCCTGTCCTCAGGGAGGTTGTGGTTCAGTAACAGAAGGCAGTCACCTAATTCAGAGTGGCACACATCACCAGAAGGAAATAGAGAAGGCAGGAGAATAGAAATAGGAGGGATTCTGTGGTCAAAATGCCTGGATTCTAATCCTGCTCCTTCACTTACTAGTTGTTGATTTCAAGAAAGTTCCTTGCACACTGAACCTCAGTTTTCTCATCTGTGAAATGGGGATAATAAATAGTACTTCTCTCATAGGGTTACTGTGATGGTTAAATAAGACAATCAGTGTATCAGTGTCCATATAGCAGTAACTGTCACTGAACAAATTTCAGTTATTATATATGATTATCTATACCAGATAATAAATACATCAACAATTATATATCTCTGTATAAAAATGCCAGATATTATTTATGATAATATCTATTTCAATTTATTCAGTTAATCAACAACTTAGCATACCTCAGTCCTCTAGGATAACATTCAGAGGCTTAGACCCAAGTGGCTGTCTCCCAGTTTCCTCTGGGAGACAAACTGAATAATCCTGTTTTATAGTTTCCTCCCATAAATCTGTTTCTCTTGTCCCCCTATCAATTACCTGTTACCACCATCCACCTAGTCACTTATGTCCATAAACCAACAATCATCCTAGGTTTCTTTTCCCCCTTATTGCAGCAATAATATCCTGCTGACTGTACCTCTAAAATGTGTTCTGGGTTAGAACCCTTGTCACCACCTATTCTGCTTTCACCTAAATCAATCCATCAACATCTTTTTCTTGGACCACTGCAAAAAGCCTTTGGAGAGCTTTCCCTGCTTCCACACTTGCCAGGTTACAATTCATTCTCAACACAGTAGCCAAAGCTACAATTAAAAAATATATATATACACACATATATATACATATATATACACACACTATATATATACACACACACACACCACACACACACACACACACACACACACATATATATATATATATATATATAGGCCAGGTGCGGTGGCTCACGCCTGTAATCCCAGCACTTTGGGAGTCCAAGGCAGGTGGATCACAAGGTCAGGAGTTCAAGACCAGCCTGGCCAAGATGGTGAAACCACATCTCTACTAAAAATACAAAAATTAGCTGGGTGTGGTAGTGGGTGCCTGTAGCCCCAGCTACTCCGGAGGCTGAGGCAGAAAATTACTTGAACCAGGGAGGCGGAGGTTGCAGTGAGCCGAGATCGTGCCGCTGCACTTGGCCTGGGCAACAGAGCGAGACTCCGTCTCAAAAATATATATATATATATATATAGTCATTTCTTTGCTAAAGACCTCGCAGTAGCCTTGCATTTTGTGACCAACCCAACCTGGGCCCATCCTCCTGCCTGTCACAACAAAGTCAAACACTGACATTGGAATTTGCAATGAAAAAAAGGGAGGCATTTATTGCAGGGCCCCAAGCAAGGAGAAATAGGCAACTTATGGTTAAGACACAAACTCCCTGATAGCTTAAGGGTTTTTAAAGCCAGGGAGGCAGAGATCACAAAGCAAAAAATCGATACATGGAAGCTATACATTGCTTTGACCTCAAAAGGTGGGACACCTTAAAGCAGGGGCCCACAGGTTATAGGTGGATTCAAAGATTTTCTGATTTGCAATTGCTTAAGGAGGCGAAGCTTTGTCAAAAATTTGGCTGGGTGCAGTGGCTCACGCCTATAATTCCAGCACTTTGGGAGGCTGAGGTGGGCGGATCATGAGGTCAAGAGATCGAGACCATCCTGGGCAACTTGGTGAAACCCCGTCTCTACTAAAAATACAAAAATTAGCCAGGCATGGTGGCGGGTGCCTGTAGTCCCAGCTACTCAGGAGGCTGGGGCAGGAGAATCGCTTGAACCCAGGAGGTGGAAGTTGCAGTGAGCCAAGATCGCGCCACTGCACTCCAGCCTGGCAACAGAGCGAGGCTCCGTCTCAAAAAAGAAAAAAAAGAAAAAAACAAGAAAAAAAAATTGGCAACAGCAGAAAGGAATGTTGAGCTCTGGCCTGTGAGTGTGACTTCCTCCAGGCCCTACAGGAAGAAACTCACAACACAGAATGGGCATCAGAGTTCAGTCCTCAGTTCCCTCATCTGAGGTCTACCTGCCAGCAGATGGCATTTTTCCATTGGTGGGGGGTCCACTTTTCTGAAGAACAACTCAGGGACATATGTTAAGGTATTATCTTTAGGCCAGGCATGGTGGCTCATGCCTGTAATCCCAACACTTTGGGAGGCCGAGGCGGGTGGATCACCTGAGGTCGGGAGTTCGAGACCAGCCTGAGCAACATGGAGAAACCCCGTCTCTACTAAAAATACAAAATTAGCCCGGCGTGGTGGCGCATGCCTTTAATCCCAGCTACTCGGGAGGCTGAGGCAGGAGAACCACTTGAACCCAGGAGGAGGAGGTTGCAGTGAGCCAAGATCTCGCCATTGCATTCTGGCCTGGGCAACAAACGTGCAACTCCTTCCCCCCCAACCCCCCCCAAAAAATATTATCTTTAGTTTCTATACAGAACTAAACACATTATGACTCTAACTTCCTTGGCTACTATTGTAGGCTACTATAGGCTACTATTACCTTCTTGCTTATCAGGTTGCTCATTTACTTCTCAAGGCTAGCTAGGTGCCTGGAATTTCCCTTGAAGGAACTCAAGATTTTCCTTTTATTTCCATTCTTGGGTTGGGAAGGTGCCAGGCAGGCCCCTAAGAGGGGTCCCTACTCCATCTCAAATGAAATTAGATATCCAAGTTCATTTCTATTGCTAGTAGAGCCCTACATGACGTGGCCCTTGCTCACCGTTTTCGTCTTATCTCATATCATTTTCCATCTTTTGGTCCCTGGATATATCAAGCTCATTCAGTCTCAGGATCTTTGCATTAATTTTTCCTTCAGCCTGGAAGCACTTCCACATGTAAGTTTCTTGGTTCACTCTTGTCGTTAGGACTCACTTCAAATGTCACTCTCTGAGTGGCCTTTCCTGACTACCTAGGCTGCATATATCACTCTGCTTTATTTTATTTGTAGTGCTCATTGTTATCTTACATTTTTGTTTGTTTGTTTGTTTGTTTTTTGAGAGAGAATCTCGTACCATTGCCCTGGCTGGGGTGCAGTGGTGCGATCTCAGTTCACTGCAACCTCTGCCTTTCGGGTTCAAGCAATTCTTGTGCCTCAGCCACCTGAGTAGCTGGGGATTACAGGTGTGCGGCACCGCACCTGACTAATTTTTGTATTTTTGGTAGAGACAAGGTTTCACCATGTTGACCAGGCTGGTCTCGAACTCCTGGCCTCAGGTGATCTGCCCATCTCTGCCTCCCAAGGTGCTGGGATTACAGGTGTGAGCCACCACACCCAGCTTGTTATCTTACATTCTTATTATTTGTTTGATTCCTTGTCAAACTCATAAACTCTTTCAAGGCATGGACCTTGTCAGTCTTTTTTGCTGTTATATGTCAGCATCTAATACAGTGCCAGGTTTTCCCCATTACCTCATGCTTTGCTATATGGTGTCTAGAAGTGTTTGTGATCGACGGATATAACAACACTGGTCTTTTCTGTGTTTTTCAGCCAAATGCTGGCTTATTTTGGTGAATTTTTAGCATAATTCTCTGGAGGACACACTAGACAATCTCCAGAGGAGGATATTAAAAATGGTGAGAACTTTGAAACTTTATCATAGAAGAAACAGTTCATGAATTTATAGGTTTAATCTGGAGAAGGGCTGGGCATGGCGGCTCATGCCTGTAATCCCAGCCCCTTGAGAGGCCGAGGAGGGCAGATCATGAGGTCAGGAGTCTGAGACCAGCCTGGCCAACACGGTGAAACCCGGTCTCTACTAAAAATACAAAAATTAGCTGGGCGTGGTGGCGCATGCCTGTAATGCCAGCTATTTGGGAGGCTGAGGCAGGAGAATCACTTGAACCCAGGAGGCAGAGGTTGCAGTGAGTTGAGATTGTGCCATTGCACTCCAGCCTGGGCAAGAGAGCGAGACTCCATCTAAACAAACAAACAAACAAAAAACAAAACCTTAATCTGGAGAAGGGCAGACTAAAGACAGCCATCTCACTTTCATCACTGTTTCTCATTCTTCTCTTGCTCATTTGTGCTCTCTCACTCTTCCCAATTTTTTAGTCATGACTGCTTCTAGTTGTGTTAAGGATAAGTCCTAATTCTGGACCTTCTTTTCTCTTTGAATCCAGATGGAAATTAAAGTTTCATCCAAATTATCAGCAGAAAAGTTGAGCTACCTAGGTGACCTTCTGTGATTTTACTCATGCTGTACTGATATGGGTACAATGCTTTGCTAGAAGATACGTTCTAATAAATGCAGATGGCTGGAACACTCAGTGGACTCATCTTTAATGTAAAGTACTTAAATGCATTACATTCTTAGAGTTTGTATGCATTAGGTTGAAAACACCACCATCTTCCCTTTTATCAACTGATTTAAAATAAATTAGTTGTTTTTTTTTCTCTCTAAGCAACACTAGGCGTGGGCACATCAACAGCTCAGGATAAAACCACAGTGGAATGTGGTTCCAATTCTGTTTTCCTGAATGAACTCTTGCTTTTGCGAGTCCTTCTCTGGAGACTAGATACTATTTTTCCAATGAAATAGATCTTGAATATCTTACTTTGCTGTAGAAGTAGCAAGTCTGCTGTTGAATCTGCCAGTGTGCCTGCCATGGCTCAGTGGTACTGTTCTCCTTATGCCAAATGGGGACCCAAGGATCAGTTCCAGTGTCCCAGGCATCTCACAAAAACAGTACCATTGATGACCTGCCTTTGAGGATCCTCCCTAAACAGTTCATTTAATTTCAAATACTTTATTTAAAGTGGGTTGCACTTTAATCCAGGAATAATTTAGGTCAAGCCTAGAATAGAGTCATTTCTTTGGTATAAATATTCTTTTCAGAACTCTCCAAGAAAAATGCTTGGCTGGGCGTGGTGGCTCATGCCTGTAATCCCAACACTTTGGGAGGCCGAGGTGGCTGGATCACTTGAGGTCAGGAGTTTGAGACCAGCCTGGCCAAAATGGCGAAACCCCGTCTCTACTAAAAATGCAAAATTTAGCCGTGCATGGTGGCGGGCGCCTGTAATCCCGACTATTTAGGAGGCTGAGGCAGGAGAATTGCTCGAACCCAGGAGGTGGAGATTGCAGTGAGCCGATATTATGCCACTGCACTCCAGCCTGGGCAACAGAGCAAGACTTGCTCTCAAAAAAAGAAAGAAGGAAAGAAAGGAAGGAAGGAAGGAAGGAAGGAAGGAAGGAAGGAAGGAAGGAAGGAAGGAAGGAAGGAAGGAAGGAAGGAAAAAATTCTTATATTTTTGTTTCTAATTATTTATTTATTTTTGAGATAGAGTCTCGCTCTGTCACCCTGGCTAGAGCGTAGTGGTGCAATCTCGGCTCACTGCAACCTCTGCCTCCTGGGTTCATGGGATTCTCCTGCCTCAGCCTCCCGAGTAGCTGGAATTACAGGCACCTACCACCACGCCCAGCTAATTTTTGTATTTTTAGTAGAGACGAGGTTTCACTATGTTGGCCAGGCTTGTCTTGAACTCCATCTGCCTTGGCCTCTCAAAGTGCTGGGATTACAGGCATGAGCCACTGCGCCTGGCCCCAGAATTGAGTCTAGGAGCAGATCGTTTATACATGGGAATTCAGTATGTGATAAAGGTTCCATTTAAAATAAGTGATGATAGAATTCAGTACATAGCAATTGGAGAATCAACATTATTTGGAAAACTTAATTAAAATCCTCACAGCATGCTACAGTGAATTCCAAATGAAGATCTTTTAAAAAAAAAAAACTTCATAGTAATAGGAAAGAAAAATATTCTATGTGCGAGGAGAAGTGCAGAACAAAGTGGGGAAAAGCCCCTTATAAAACCACCAGATCTCATGAGAACTCAGTTACTATCATGAGAACAGCAACATAGGGGTAATCACCCTCATGATTCAAATACCTTCCACAGGATCCCTCCCACAACACGTGGACATTATGGCAACTACAATTCAAGATGAGATTTTGGTTGGGACAGAGCCTAACCATATCATTGCACCCCTGACCCCTCCCAAATCTCATGTTCTTACATTTCAAAACACAATCATGCCTTCTCAACAGCCCCCCAAAGTCTTAACTTATTCCAGCATTGACTCAAAAGCTCAAGTCCAAAGTCTCATCTAAGACAAGACAAGTCCCTTCTGCCTATGAGCCTGTGAAATGAAAAGCAGGTTAGTTACTTTCTAGATAGAATGGGGGTACAGGAATTGGGTAAATACACCCATTCCGAATGGGAGAAATTGGCCAAAACAAAGGGGCTACAGGCCCCATGCAAGTCTGAAATCCAATAGGGCAGTCATTAAACCTTAAAATTCCAAACTGATCTCCTTTGACTTCACGTCTCACATTCAGGTCACGCTGATGCAAGAGGTGGGCTCCCACTGCCTTGGGGAGCTCCATGCCTGTGGCTTTGCAGGGTACAGCCCTACTCCTGGTACCAATTTACTGTATTAATTCATTCTCACACTGCTTATAAAGACATACACAAGACTGGGTAATTTATAAAGAAAAGAGGTTTAATTAACTCACACTTCAGCATGGTTGCAGAGGCCTTAGGAAGCTTACAGTAAGGGCAGAAGGGGAAGCAAACATGTCCTTCTTTACACGGCAGCAGCAAGGAGAAATGGTGAGCAAAAGGGGGGAAAGCCCCTTATAAAGCTCACTATCATAAGAACGACACGGGGGTAACTGCCCCCATGATTTAACTACCTTCCACTGGGTCCCTCCCATGACATGCGAGGATTATGAGAACTACAATTCAAGATGAGATTTGGGTGAAGACACGGCCAAACCATATCAGTGTGGGAGGGTGCAGAGCAAGCAGAAAGTCCTAGGCTCACCAGAACCAGGGAGGTGATTGAGAAACTGCCTCCTGACAGCCTCCTCCTAGATAGGGACATGGGCAAGACATGGCTTTGTGACAGCTCCTCACAAGACTGCCTATTTTGCTGTGCTTTTGAGAGCATCAAAGGATATTCCACCAAGAGTTCCATCAGACTGTGGTTGAGTCTTGCCTAGGTGGCCTATGTGGAGATATATAACATTGCCAGAGTTTCCTGACACCCTTTATCAGATTAAGGAAGTTTCTTGCTATACCTAATTTTCTTTTTCCTTTTCTTTTTTTCTCTTTTTTTTTTTTTTTTTTTTTTTGAGACAGTGTTTTGTTCTTATTGTTCCCCAGGCTGGAGTGCAGTGGCGCGATCTCGGCTCACTGCAACCTCTGCCTCTCGGGTTCAAGCAATTCTCCCGCCTCAGCCTCCTGAGTAGCTGAGATTACAGGAATGCGCCACCACGCCCAGCTAATTTTTTGTATTTTTAGTAGAGACGGGTTTTCATCATGTTGGCCAGGCTGGTCTTGAACTCCTGACCTCAGGTGATCCACCCTCCTTAGCCTCCTAAAGAGCAGGGATTACAGGCATGAACCACCGTGCCTGGCCTGCTATACCTAATTTTCTAAGAGTTTTAACATGAATAAATATTGAATTTTATCAAGTAGCACTTTTTTCTTCTATTGACAGGAGCATTTTTTCTCGTTGAACTTGCTGCTCGGTCTGAAATGCTGTCCTTCCTCCTCAACTTTTCTGACGAACACCCATTCATCTTTCAATATTCAACTTGGATTTTGCCTCTAGTCTGGAAGCCTTCTCAGATATATCTTCCCCACTTAGGTACCTCTTATCTCGCTCCTCCACAATCTTCACCATACCTCTATAAGAGTATTTACTACACTGTGTTATTTAATTTGTTTTATTTCTCTGTCTTGTCCAGTTAACTTCGAGCTCTTCAAAGGCAGGGACGGTGTCTTTTTCTTTTCTATATCCCTAATACAAGGATTGTCTTAGAAGAATCATGCAACCAATGTTTGTGTAATACATTTACTGCTCATTCGTTCAACAAATAGTTATTAATCATCCTGTGTTCTAGGATTTGTGAATCAACATGACAAGAGAGGGGATGAATAAGCCTGTAGGTGGCAGTATTAGTGACAGCCACTGAGTAGAACTGGAGAAGGAAGAGGCTGACATGAAGATGAGTCCCCTAAGTCTTTTCATTTCTTCTGTTCAGCATATTCCTGTTGGGAAATGAGGGGTAGAATTTGGACAGGTAGAGCTATTATGTGGGAGAATGGAGCCAGAATTCCAAAGCAAACCTGAGCCCCAAATGCATGTTCTTTATGACTTGATTCCTCTCTTGCCCTTAGGAATGATTGCACAGTTCTGGCTCCGAAATGTCATAAAGAAGACGTCTCAATGAAGGTGAAAGAAACTCATCCAGATGCATATATAATAAATAAATCGTCGACCACAGGTAATAACACATAACTGCCAATTTACCTTTTGTGAAGGCTGGCACTTTTCTAAGGCATGATGTTTTCGAGATTACTTTCCTTTAGGTTACTTGCCAGTTAATTGTGTGCCCCTGAGAACGTTATTTTACTTTTGAAATGAAAGCTATTTTATTTTATTTTATTATTTTTACTTTTTTGAGATGGAGTCTCATTCTGTCACCCAGGCTGGAGTGCAGTGGTGCCATCTCGGCTCACTGCAACCTTCACCTCCCAGGTTCAAGTGATTCTTCTGCCTCAGCCTCCCAAGTATGGGACTACAGGTGCCCGCCACCAAGCCCAGCTAATTTTTGTATTTTTAGTAGAGATCAGGTTTCACTGTGCTGGCCAGACTGGTCTCGAACTCCTGACCTCAGGTGATCCACCTGCCTTGGCCTCCCAAACTGCTAGGCGTCAGTCACCGCGCCTGGCTGAAATGAAAGTTATTTTAAATTTGAGACGTCCATTAAAAGAAAATTTGAAAGGAACTGGAATTTGATGAAAGTTACTTCATAAAGTAATTGAAAGGACTGAAAATGAGACAATGCATATGAAATAACCTAGCATAGTGACTGACACTAGGTGGGAACTGCAGAGGTGTTTACTTTAGTCGATTGTAAGCATTTTATTTGAGGTCTCACTCCTGTGCGACTACACTCTGTTGCATGTCTTGTTTGATACATTATACCTAAGTATTTCATACATGAAGACTAAAGGAAGCAAGAATTAGTGGAAAGAATACGGTTTTGGAATAAAAGCAGATCTTGCTTTGACTGCTGTTTCTGTCATTTCTTGGGTGTCCTATGCAGGTCACTTACTTTTGCTTAGCTTCAGTTTCCCAATATGAAAAAATAGGGTGAGTAGGAATTGCCTTCCGTGGTTGTGATGAAGATTAAATGAGGTAATGTCTATAAATTGTGAAGTTTGGTACATTATAGCATTATTAATATGGGACTGACCTAGCAACCTTAGTTGTTATGTGCTTCAATTCTTTTTCAAATAATAAGGAGCTTCCCTTGTGTTCCTCAATGGGCTAGAATTTAGTGTGTGGAATATATGTCCCTGGACAAAGTTAACCAGTAAATATAGAGATCAAATTCATGATGGATTATCTTTGAGTGCCTCAAGAGCTGGCCAACCCAGATGTTTTTGTGTCCTTCAAAAAACAGTAGTGAAGGGTGCAGTAGTGTTCAAGGAACATGAATTCCCCTTCAAAAAGCATTAACATTTCTCTCTATTAATTTAGAACATTTTTATTTTTCTTTCTTTCTTTTTTTTTTTTTTTGTTTTGAGACGGAGTCTCACTCTGTCACCCAGGCTGGAGCACAATGGCGCATGGTCTTGGCTCACTGCAATCTCCACCTCCCAGATTCAAATGATTCTCCCACCTCAGCCTCCCGAGTAGCTGGGACTACAGACACGTGCCACTACACCCAGCTAATTTTTGTATTTTTAGTAGAAACAAGGTTTCACTGTGTTGGCCAGGCTGGTCTGAAACTCCTGACCTCGTGATCTGCCCGCCTTGGCCTCCCAAAGTGCTGGGATTACAGGCCTTTTTGACTTTTCAAAACTGTTCATTGTATAAGTAAAAAATAGTAATTTGCAAGTGGGCACCTAAATTTGGTGTTCAAATGATGTGATTCAGACCAATCTTGCTGAAAACAATTAAAAATGCTAGACTATAGGTAACAGTAATATATAGTTTCAAATAGCTATGGGGATATTGGACATTCCTAACGGAAAGAAAAAGAAATGATAAATGCGTGAGATGATGGATATGCTAATTACCCTGATCTGATCACTATAATATGTTATATGTATTTAAGGACTACTATGTATCCCATGAATATATGCAATTATTATTCATCAATTTAACAAAATGAAAAAAGAAAAAAATTTGCAGTGTGCCTTTTTTTTTTTTCTTGAGACGGAGTCTTGCTCTGTTACCCAGGCCAGAGTGCAGTGGCACGACCATAGCTCAGTGCAGTCTCGACCTCTCAGGCTCAAGCAGTTCTCCCACCTCAGCCTCCTTAGTAGCTAGGACTAGGTGCCACCTCATCTGGCTATTTTTTTTTTTTAATTTTTTTAGAGTCAGAGTTTTGCTATGTGACCCAGGATGGTCTTGAACTCCTGAGTTCCGGTGATTCTCCTACTTCAGCCTCCTAAAGTGCTGGAATTACAAGCATGAGTGATTTTGCCTGGCCTGCCTTTTTGAAAGTATGGAAAAGTTGGCTAGAGAGTTAGGAACTACAAGGCAAAACATCTCAGTGAAAGTGAGAACTTGAAAAGAAAAGGAAACACTGAAACTCTCCTTGCCCTGAGAATAGCTGTCAAACTCGGCTCCAGTCTTCATGGCCTTACAAAGCTTCAGTTTCAAATGAATTTGAGCTTCAGTTTTCATGGCCTTACAAAGTGATGGGGACAGAAGTCAAGCAAATTTCAACAATGTTTGAAGGATTGAAATAATGTAAAGTTGTTTTCTTTTTTCTGATTACAATTCAATTAATCCAGAAACCAATAACAAAAGTGGGAAAATTCTGCGAATCTGGAAATTAAGAATTACATTTCTAGGCTGGGCGCGGTGGCTCACGCCTGTAATCCCAGCACTTTGGGAGGCCAAGGTGGGCGGATCACGAGGTCGGGAGTTCAAGACCAGCCTGGCCAAGATGGTGAAACCCTGTCTCTACTAAAAATACAAAAATTAGCCAGTCACGGTGGCAGGCACCTGTAATCTCAGCTACTCGGGAGGCCGAGGCAAGAGAATCACTTGAACCTAGGTGGCAGAGGTTGCAGTGAGCCAAGATCGTGCTACTACGCTCCAGCCTGGGTGATACTGTAAGACTCCATTTCAAAAAAAAAAAAAAAAAGGAGCCTAAATGGATACAGACAGTTTATTACTAACACAGACGGCATAAACAAGAATATTATGGTGTCGGCTCCCCACATCCTTAGTTCCACAGGATTACAGTGAACCAGAGGCTTCAGATGACAGATGGTATGAGCAGTGGGTTACTCTGTCATGGAAGAACTATTCCTATACTATGTCAAAGTGGTTCTATAGCCTGAAGTCACACCATAAGAGAAGCAGCAAGATAGAAAATCCTGTGCCTCAGCAGAATAAGGAAGGTGGATGAGAACTGTCTTTTGGCAGCCTCCCATAAGATAGGGAGACAGAAAGAAACAGTCCTCACAGGACCACTTACCTTATCGTATCCCAGGGAGAATTACAAGCCACTTAACCAAGATTTAGGTCAGCTTCCAGTTGAGCCTTGCCTATATAGCCTATGGAAAGATGCAAAAGATTATCAGGATGTCTCAGCAGAGGCATTCCCCTATAATCAAGAACAAATACTGAAAATTAAGGGAAATACCTTTGAACTCTATTTATACACAATAATTCAAAAATGTTTTATTTTATTTATGACAATAACATTATAGTAATATTTAATAGGTCATTTGTCAAATTCAGTGTTATTAGAAATCCTTCAGGCACGGTAAATTAGCACTTTACCACTAGATGGCACATGACAAATACAGTTGTCCCGTGTATCTGTGAAGGATTGGTTCCAGAACCTCCCACGGTTACCGAAGTCTGCCTATGCTCAAGTCTGTGATAGAAAATGGCGTAGTGTCTGCATATGTCCTACGGATTTCCTCCGGTATAATTTCAGTGATCTCTAGATTACGTATTAGAGCTAAGATAATGTAAATAGTTGTTACATAGGCATAACTTGCTGATATCCCAGGTTCAGTTCAATATCCACACCATTGCAATAAAGCAAATATCACAGTAAAGCAAGTCACACAAATGTTTTGATTTCCCAGTGCATATAAAAGGTATGTTTACACTGTACTGTGGTCTATTAAATGTGCAATAGCACTATGCCTAAAAAAAAGTACATACCGTAACTTAAAAAATACTTTCCTGATAAAAATGCTAACAATCATCTGAGCCTTTAGTGAGTCACAATCATTTTGCTGGTGGAAGGTGGGTCTTGCCTGATGTTGATTGCTGATGACTGATCAGGGTGGTGATTACTGGAGGGTGATGTGGCTGTGGCAATACTTTAAAATACGAACAACGAGGCCAGGTGCAGTGGCTTACATCTAAAATCCCAGCACTTTGGGAAACCAAGGTGGGAAGATCGTTTGAGCTCAGGAGTTCGAGACCAGCCTGAGCAACATGGTAAAACCCCATCTCTACAAAAAATACAAAAAGAATTAGCCAGGCGTGGTGGCACAAGCCTGCAGTCCCAGGTACTCAGGAGGCTGAGGTTGGTGGATCTCTTGAGCCTAGGAGGTAGAGGTTGCAGTGAGCGGAGATCATGCCACTGCACTCAAGACTGGGTGACAGAGGGAGACCCTTTTTCTAAAAAAAAAAAAAAAAGAGCAATGAACTTTGCCACATTTATTGCTCTTCCTTTCACAAAAGATTTCTTTGTACAATGTGATGCTATTTGATCGCACTTTACCCACAGTAAAACTTCTTTCATGGCTCATGCCCATAATCCAGCACTTTGGGAGTCCGAGGTGGGCGAATCACAAGGTCAGGAGTTCAAAACCAGCCTGGCCAACATGGTGAAACCCTGTCTCTACTGAAAATACAAAACTTAGCCGGGTGCAGTGGCGAGCGCCTGTAATCCCAGCTACTTGGGAGGCTGAGGCAGGAGAATTGCTTGAACCTGGGAGGCAGAGGTTTCAGTGAGCCAAGATTGTGCCACTGGCACTCCAGCCTGGGTGACAAGAGTAAGATTCCATCTTGAAAAAAACAAACAAACAAACCAAAAAAACTTCTTTCAAAATTTGAGTCAATCCTCTGAAACCATGCTGCTGCTCTGTCAACTAAGTTTATGGAATATTTTAAATCCTTTGTAATAATGTCAACAATGTTCACAGCATCTTCTCCAGGAGAAGATACTATCTCAAGAAACCACTTCCTTTGCTCATCTGTAAGAAGCAACTCCTCATCCATTCAAGATTTATCATGAGATTGCAGCAATTCAGTTACATCTTCAGGCTATATTTCTAATTCTAGTTCTCTTGTTATTTCCACCACATCTACAGGTAACTCCTCCACTGATGTATTGAGCCTCTCAAAGTTATTCATGAGGGTTGGAATCAAGTTCTTCCAAACCCGTGTTAATATGTTGATATTCTCCTCCCATGAATCACAAATGTTCTTTTTTTTTCCTTTTTTTTTTTTTTTTTTTTTTTTTTGAGACCGAGTCTTGCTCTATCACCCAGGCTGGAGTACAGTGGCACAATCTTGGCTCACTGCAACCTCTGCCTCCCAGGTTCAAGCAATTCTCGTGCCTCAGCCTCCTGAGTAGCTGGAATTACAGGTGTGCACCACCACGCCCAGCTAATTTTTGTACTTTTTAATAGAGATGGGGTTTCACCATGTTGGCGGGGCTGGTCTCAAACTCCTGACCTCAATTGATCTACCCGCCTCAGCCTCCCAAAGTGCTGGGATTACAGGCGTGAGCCACCGCGCCCAGCCACAAATGTTCTTAATAGCATGAATCACAAATGTTGATAATGGCTTCTAGAATGGTGATTTATTTCCAGAAGGTTTTCAATTGACTTTGTTTAGCTCCATCGAAGGATAACTATCTATGACATCTATAAACTTATGAAATTTATTTGTTAAATTATAAGACTTGAAAGTCAAAATTACTTCTTGATCCATGCATGGGCTGCAAAATGGATATTGTGTTAGCAGGCATGAACACAATATTCATCTCCTTGGACACCTTCATCAGAGCTCTTGGATGGATAGGTGCATTGTCATTGAGCAGCGACATTTTGAAAAGAATCTTACTTTTTCTGAGCAGTGTGTTTCAATAGTCAGCTTAAAATATTCAGTCAATCATGCTGTAAATAGACGTGATGTCATCCAGGCTTTGTTTTTCCATTTACAGAGCACAGGCAGAGTGGATGTGGCATAATTATTAAGAGCCCTAAGGTTATCAGAATGGTAAATGAACATTGGCTTCAATTTAAAGTCACCAGCTGCATTAATCCCTAACAAGAGATCCAGTCTGTCATTTCAAGATCTGAAGCCAGGTATCGATTTATTCTCTCTAGCTATTGAAGTCCCAGATGACATCTTCTTTTAATAGAAGGTTGTTACATCTACACTGCAAATCTGTTCTTCAGTGTAGCTACTTTCGTCAATGATCTTAGCTGGATCTTCTGGATAACTTGCTACAGCTTCTCCATCAGCACTTGCTGCTTCACCTTGCACCTTTATGCTATAGAGAGAGCTTCTTTCCTTCAACTTTGTGAACCAACCTTTGCTACCTTCAAATTTTCCTTCTACAGCTTCCTCGCCTCTTAGGATACGAAGGCTAGGGCCTTCACAGAGTTGAAGAGAATTAGGGCCTTGCTCTGGATTAGGATTTGGCTTAAAGGAATGTTGTGGCTAGTTTGATCTATCCAGACCACTCAAACTTTGTCTATATCAACAATAAGGCTGTTTCACTTTCTTATCTTTCGTGTATTCACTGGAGTAGCACTTTTAATTTCCTTCAAGAGTGTTTCCTTTGTATTCACTATTTGGCTGTTTGGTGCCAAAGCCCTTGCTCTCAGCCTCTCTCGGCTTTTCATGTGCCCTTTTCACTAAGCTTATTCATTTTTGGCTTTAGATTTAGAGTGAGAGATGTGGGAGGACTCTTTCACTCGAACATTTAAAGGTCATTGTTGGATTATTAATTGGCTTAATTTCATTATTGTTTTGTCTCAGGGAATAGGAAATCTAGAAGAGAGGGAGAGAGACGGGAAAACAGCAGGGTGGTAGAGCAGTCAGAACACACTCAACATTGATCAATTAAGTTGTCCCCTTTCTTTGATTTTCTGAGATGGAGTCTCGCTCTGTTGCCCAGGCTGGAGTGCAGTGGCGTGATCTCAGCTTACTGCAACCTCTGCCTTCTGGGATCAACCAATTCTCCTGCCTCAGCCTTCTGAGTAGCTGGGATTACAGGCACACACCACCATGCCCAGCTATTTTTTTAAATTTTTTTTTAAATTTTATTTTAGTAGAGACAGGGTTTCACCATGTTTGCCAGGCTGGTCTTGAATTCCTGACCTCGTGATCCACCCGCCTTGGCCTCCCAAAGTGCTGGGATCACAGGTGAGCCACTGCACCTGGCCTAAGTTCCCCTTTTATATGGGCACAGTTTATGGCGCCCCAAAATAATTACAATAGTAACATCGAAGATCACTAATCACAGATCATCATAACAGATATAATGATAATGAAAAAGTTTGAAATATAGCAAGAATTACCAAAATGTGACAGAGACACCAAGTGAGCACATGTTGGAAAAATGGCACCAATAGCCTTGCTAGATGCAGGGTTGCCACA
The DNA here is from genome assembly GCF_024542745.1 of Macaca thibetana thibetana. Lineage (NCBI taxonomy): Eukaryota > Metazoa > Chordata > Mammalia > Primates > Cercopithecidae > Macaca > Macaca thibetana. Next base: position 135,696,837 of record NC_065598.1, read on the forward strand.
AACATTAAATTTGTAAAAAATGCAAGATTTATGAAGTGCAATAAAGTGATGTGCAACAAAATGAGATATGCCTATATTGTATTATTTAGGGAATAATGACACAGAAAAAAAGTCTATACATGTCCAGTGCAGATGGATTTTTAAAAAATATTTTCAACTTTGAATTCACAGATGAAGAACTCATGGATACGGAAGCCCAGTTGTATTCATCCTCCATCTGGTCAGTATGGAAAGTTCTTTCTCTAATTTCGGAATTACAAACCTGATTATCATTAATTCCAAAATGTATATGGATTTTAACTTTAAATATGATTATTGTGCAATAATTCTTTTTCTGAAAGTATTTTCCCGTTTGCTAAATTTACCTTTTAATAATTTTTTCTTTTCTTTCTTTTTTCTTTTTCTTTTTTGAGATGAGGTCTCACTTTGTCACCCAGGCTGGAGTGCAGTGGCGCGATCTCAGCTCACTGCAAACTCTGCCTCTCAAGTTCAAGTGATTCTCCCACCTCAGCCTCCTCAATAGCTGGGATTACAGGCACGTGCCTGCCACCATGCCCAGCTAATTTTGTTGCTGTTGTTCTTTTGTTTTTGAGACAGAGTCTCGCTCTGTCGCCCAGGCTGGAATGCGGTGGCTCCATCTCGGCTCACTGCAGCCTCTGCCTCTTGGGTTCAAGCGGGTGCAAGCAATTCTCCTGTCTAAGCCTCCTGAGTAGCTGGGACTACAGGGGCACACCACTACACTCAGCTAATTTTTGTATTTTTTAGTAGAGATGAGGTGTCACCATATCAGTCAGGCTGGTCTCGAACTCCTGACCTCAGGTCATCCACACGCTTCAGCCTCTGAAAGTGCTGGGATTACCGGTGTGAGCCGCCACACCCGGCCCTAATTTTTGTATTTTTAGTAGAGATGGGGTTTCACCATGTTGGCCAGACTGGTCTTGAACTCCTAACCTCAGGTGATCCATCCGCCTTGGCCTCCCAGGTGCTGAGATTACAGACATAAGCCACTGTGCCCGGCCAATAATTTTTTTTTTTTTTCATTTAAAATGACTTGAAGCCTACAGAAAAGCCCAAAAAAACCCACAGTGAACACCTGTGTATACTTGACCTAGATTTACCAATGATTAACCTATTGTTACATTGCATTTGGTGTTGTATCTTTTTAATCTTCATTAATCTAGGATAGTTTCCCTGCCCACCCCACCCCCCGCTTTTTAAAAATAATTAGATGGGTTCAGGCCAGCTGTCTTCTAGATTGTTCCGCAATCTGGATTTAATGATTGATTCTTCCGATGAAATATTTTTGGCTAGTACTTAAATAGATGACGTGCGCTTCCCATTTCATCACATCGAAAGACACATTTCAGTTTGTGCTATTATCGGTGACATGAAGTTTAATCAGTTAAGGCAGAGGTATTCCAAATCACTCCATTGAAAATGCACATTTTTCTCTTTTATATTTAATTAGTAGCCTATGGGCAATACTTCAAAGTCCTGTGAATATTCGCTTCCCCAGTATTTTGCCTAATGGTTTTGGCTGGCATTGATGATTCTTGCCTAAATCTGTTATTATACTGATGGTTTCTTTCTTTTCTTTCTTTCTTTCTTTCTTATTTATTTATTTATTTGGAGATGGAGTCTCGCTCTGTCACCCAGGCTGGAGTGTAGTGGCACGATCTCGGCTCACTGCAACCTCTACCTCTAGAGTTCAAGCAATTCTCCTGCCTCAGCCTCCCAAGTAGCTGGGATTACGGGCCCCTGTCACCATGAGCAGCTAATTTTTGTATTTTTAGTAGAGACGAAGTTTCACCATATTGGCCAGGCTGGTCTCGAACCCCTGACCTCAGGAGATCCACCTGTGTCGGCCTCCCAAAGTTCTGGGATTACAGGCAAAGTACTGGGATTACAGGTGTGAGTCACCGTGCCCAGCCTGTACTGATGGCTTCTAAATGGTCAGTTACAAATTCTGTCATTCTTTACACGTGTATATTCTTTTAGAAAAAAGCAGTTTCTTTTCTGTTATTCTTCTGGAACAAAGCAGTTACCCTCTCCATTACCACTTTTTGTTTTTTACTATCACTGTGGACTCATGGATTTTTTTTTTATTCTATATTTTATAGTCAACGACCATTATTATTCCTTTTGATGTTCAAATTGTACCAGATTTAGCCAGTGAGAGCCCTTTCAAGCCATCTCCTGTGTCTTTTTGATGTGTTCTCATCGTTCTTCAAGTGCTTTTTGGCTCATAATACAAGATACTTCAATCTCACTTGTATTTTTCCTGCCCCTTATATAGCGTCAGCTATTTTTCCAGTAAAACTTGGTTTCTTTTAGTAGGTAACAGTATTTAGAAACTAATAGCTGGACATTAGATGTACTCATTGCAGCTGCCGTATCATATTAATTGCTACTGGGATGCCATTGCCTCCTTTCTGTTGACGGACCTAGGAAGATTTGTCTTAGGAAATCATGAGTTCATACTAAAACTTCCAATTCAAATCTGTCACCACAGGTTTCTTTAGGATTCTCTTCACTTTCTCAGATTCATATCTGTATCTCCTTTCTCCTATAGTGAGAACTCTGGTTCCAAAAAAAAAACACACACACAAAATGCATTTACTCCTTTGTTCTAACCATGCAGAATATACACACGTGGTGTGTGTGTGTGTGTGTGTGTGTGTGTGTGTATGTATGTGTCATAGTTTTAGAATTTACTTCTCCAATAACATTACCAATAATAAAGATTCTATTTAAGTTTTCTGGTCAGAACCAAATGATGACGTTTGTTAAAAATACAGATTTCTGGGCTTGCCCCTAGCCTGCCAAAACAGAATACTTGGGAACAGGTCCCCTTTAGTCCTCATTTTAAAAAATGAACACTCCAGGTGATTTAGAAGAACTCCGATGTTTGTGATTCAATGATGTTGTGATGAGGAGCTTGAGCTCTGGGTAAGAAAGGTTGGTGTCCTTGTTCCATTACTTTATCTCTTCAGTTTCTTCATCTGTGCAACGTGATGATAACAGCCTTTTCAGGTTCATCACCTGGTACTTAGAAAAGTGCCTGGCCTATAGTAAATACATAGTAAAGGTACTGATCTTTTTTTATTATAAGATATTGAACGGAATTGCCACATACTTCCTATCTGGCAAAAATTAAATTAGTTTTAAAAGCAGTTTATGTCATGATGTAATGTTGTAAAGTTTTTCTGAAGTGAATACATTTGTGAAAATAGAAGTAAAATTTTTCTGAAAGCTACACCGTAAAGATAAATGTGCATGATCAGTTGAGATATACGAATATATGTTTATATATTTTACAATTAAGTCTGTATTTCTTTACTTCTTCCACCCATTGGGAGTCCAGTATTTTGGGGCAGATCATGTAACAACTCTAATGATAATGTTACCCAAAACTGATGAAAAAAAGAAGAATAACTTCGACAAAATACTTGTATTTTTGCAGCCTGTGCATATTATTACATTATGAACTTTTAAAGGGAGGATGGACTATTTTTTTATTCACTTTTATAATCCCTGTCCCCAGCACCATATTTTGACTGTGGTGATACAGGAATACCTCACTTTGTGGCACGACACATATTTGTGGGATGAATGAATCGTTCTTTCTCTCTTTTTTATTGTAGGAAAAAATATGTAACAAAAAATTTCCACTTGATTTTAACTGTACAGTTTGGTAGCATTGAGCAGATTCATATTAGAACGGGGTTCTACTGACAGCATTGTACCAAGTGAGGGGACCAGAAAAATTTCTGCTTTTCACTGTGGAATGTCATTTGAATCAGAAATCTTCTTCTGGGGACTTTGTTATTTGAATTTCTAACTTTCCTTATTACTTGCCTGGGGGAAAACGCATACTGAACAACAAAATGGTAATGTTCATCCTCAGAGACTAGACCTTGTCAATGTTCTCTGATGCCTAGTAGGACCACTGCAGGGGAAAAAAAAAGTTAATGGGACTGTTGCTAGGAGACGGGAGAGCCAAAAGCTCATAGTCTTGTAGGGGTTCCTCTGGAAATCAAGGCAACTTCAGTGTGTTTTGGATTAGAGGTTTAGCTATTAAAATCTGCCCTTTGATGAGCATGCACATTTTAGCATATAATGTTTAGTATGATTTCATGTTTTTGGAGAATTCTTGAGGATAATCTCAAGGCCTTTCATTTCTTTCCATAGGGATAATCCCTTTTTCAGAGCACATCTCATTTCCAAGTGGCTGTTGCGCTGCTGTTTGCCCCCACTCCTTCAGTGCGACAGACAGCCTCAGAGCTGGTGGGGAGACAGCGTGCCGCTGGTAAGTCGCTGAGAAATATTTTGTAAAATAGATATCCAGACTAAGATTTTTAAAGCAAGTGACATGTTTTGATGGAAGAGAATAATGCAGAACTGTGTAGGAATCCCTGATTCTAATCGGCAGCATTGGGAAATGGATTAATTAAATTCTAAATATCACCTGGTCATTTTTCTAGTTTAAAGCTTGTTTCTTAAATGACGGAGTTGCTAGGAGGAAATATAGAAACTTCCCCCTTGTGATTCTTGTAAAATATTTCCTAAAATAAGATTTAATGAAGATGTTACTAAATTGGAAAATTGCTTTCAGAATTGTACCTCACCTTTATGATATTTGTATTTGACGTGATGAAATGGGTTATGATTCAAGATGTTCTCAAACCTGGTTTATCTTCTCAGTGCTGGGAGACCATAAGAAAAATATTTTGCAATGCAGGAAAGGATACGATGCCTTATTTTTTAAATTAAGAAAGTCGTGTGACGGGATGTCTGTACTAGAAAAAAATGAGGAAGAGGACAGTTTGTAATAATGTTCAGACTGATTGCTTCATGTGAGATATGAACGTGTATTCAATGAGAAACATTAAAATTTGGCTTTAGGATGAAAAAATCATGAAAAAGTAATAATGAATATTATGATTGTGCCTTCATTGGAAAAAAATTCATTTGTATTTTTGGACAGCAATTTATACAGTAAAGACAGAGTGTTCTCAGTGCTTCTTTTTTTGAAAAGAGATGTGAGACAGATAGCAGAGATTCTTATCAACAAAGCTTTTATGTTTGTTTCTGAAACATTCCTGAAAATGTCTATGCTTTTGTAGCTCTGTTTCTGCAAGAAAAATGGAAAAAAAAAAAAAAAAAAAAAAAAAAAAAACAAGTGAAGTGGGGGTTTATTTCTCTGAAATTCAAATTGACCCTTGAACATGAGGAAAAGAAAAATGATAGATAAATAGATTCGATTTTTAGTTAGATGACAAAACAGCAGCAATCAAGGAGGAAAAATAAGAATGAAAAAGCTTAAAAGAAAGTCCATTTTCCCAAGTTGAACATGTCTGCTGGTAGCATGTTTTGCAGAGGGAAAGGGAGAGAACATACTGGAGGCAAAGGGAGGGGGTGTTGAACAGAGCACTGCGGCAAAGAGAGTGACTGACGCATCCAGGGACATGTGACCATTCTCTGGTGTAGCGAAGAAAATTTGCCAGGACTCCATCTTGTATAAGAAATTCTATACATACTGACATGCAAATAATGCTATAATCTTTCTGTAGTACATAATGAGCTCGTTTTGCGTGATCCTCCGCTGGCCTATACTGGTATTTTGTCTTTGCTTCTACACCCTCCTCTCTGTGCTTCCGGTGCTTTTATATACTTACTAAAATATTAAAAATGATGTTTTCCCCTTTATTATAAAAATATCATAGTCATTGTAGTAAATTTTGAATAATTTAAAGATGACTATAAAAATTACGCATAATCCCATAACTTTAGAGATAATTACTGTTAATCTTATTACTGTCAGTCTCTTTTCTCTGAATATATGCAAATAAATGCATAGAAATATATATTTTATAAAAATGAAGATCACATGTACATACAATTTTTAGCCTGTTTTATCCATTAAATATATATTGGGAGCAATTCCCCATATTTTAAAATATTTCACAAGAATATGATGTTTTGTGGATGTGTAATTTTCTATCATATAGATGTCCCACTAAATGTCTGATTATTGAATGTTTATATGTACATTATTTTTGCTGTTATAAATAACTGAAGGAATATCTTTCCATATAAATCTCTATGTGCTTTTCTGGTTTTTTCTCCCTAGGAAAAATTCATAGACATGGAATTCGTGGATCAAATGGTATGAATCAGTTTGAGGTTTCTTCCTCCCAACACCTATCATCTAATTCATTTATTATATGTGGTATAAACATTATTTTCCAACCATTGTTTTCCTATTAATTTTTACCATTTATGGTGGTGATTTTTTTGATATTTCACAGTTTTACATGTTAGATTTCCATATCTGACCATTTTAAGTGTTGTGATTTTTTTCTTTCCTTTGATTAGTGTATTCACCTGTATTTTTTCTAGTTATTTAATTGCTTCATTTTTTTACAATTAACTCTTTAATCCACCTAGAATTCATTTTGATATATGGTATACAGTAGGATTAAATTTTTTTTCCCCCTAATAGGTCACCGATTGTTTCAGCATCACTTATTGAATAATCCAACGCAACAACTGTTTTTCCATTAGATAGGGTGTAGCTTTCCACAGGTCGGCCATTTTCTCTTTACCCAAGATGGTTACATTTCTCAATAGTGCTCCTACCTTCCTGCAGCTTCTGACAGCACACTAGAGCACCATGTTTGTGCATGTGCCTTTCAAAAATCCTAGGCACATGCAGATTAGGGCAGTATTTTAAGCAGGATTTTTTTTCATTTTAACTGTGTTACTGTTTGTCACATTCTTGTTGCAAATTAAAATTAAGGAATCCAAATACAGGAAACCACGGTTTCAGGTGTGCTATTCCTCTTGGGCACACCTGATATCCCAATCGTGTGTTAAAAAAAAAAATGCCCCCGGGGTTAAAGTTCCTCCTTCAACCTCTTTTTTTTACTCTTCAGATACTCAGTGAGTTAAACTTGCCTCCACTCAGTTCCTGGAATTTTCTAGAATGATATAAGAGGGAAATACAAGAAATGTATGAGGAGTAGAAGTAAATAATGTTTGCCAGCCTGTTGCTGGTCGCAGTTTCACGTAGGGTTTTAAAGGAGCTAGGGTGAGTCCTAATCCATGCCACCACTGCCATTACCTCTCCTAGACAGGGACACACCCCAGTGGGCCATGTCTTTTCACTGCAGGTGTAAGGCTCAAGACATAAAGCAAGGAGTTTTTTAGTAGGAGATGGGTTAAATATTGCCCAGAGAGATCTGACAATTAAAATCACTTGCTGCCTATTACCAACCTTCTCCTGGGCCCCCAACGAAGCTTTCTTTCTCTGTTGACTTCTGCTCCGGGCCTCTAGCTTTACTAATTCTGGAAGAAAAAAAAAGGGCGGGGCGGGGCGGGGCGGGGGCGCGTGAGTGGGAGGCTGCCTTGCCCGCGGTTATTGCAAGGGGCTCCTTTGGCTGACAGCCTCAGTCCCAGTAGTTTCCTGACTTGCCGCATTAGACTGTGTTTTGTTTATGAGGAGGTTGGTTTCCCTGGCAATGGCAGCTCGCCAGGGCATGCGCATTTGCTCCACTGCAGTAGCAGAATGCGGCTGTGAGGCCAGGGGAGGGGTTCTGAGGGCCGCAGTGGCTGGAGTTATTTGGCAGACATGACGTCAGTTTTTCTGAGTTAAGCTGCCATCGTTATTGTATATGGAGCATTTTTTTTTTTTTTTTTATAAAGCTTGGAAGGCTTTTAGCCGCTCCTTTTCTTTCCTCCCAAATTAACTGCTCTCTATATGCTCACCAGTGACTTTTTAAGGTTTGAGGCCACCGATGCCCTCAGGGCCCCGAGGGGAATCATAATAGTATGAGAACAGGAAACAGACTGCCTGGTTTCAAGCCTCGGCTGCTTGCTCGCTGCATGACTGTGGGAAGGTAACTTAAATCTCTCGGGTTCCTCAGATGTAAAACGGGGATGCTAACAGCATGTTTAGAACAGCGCCTGGCACATAGTAACCATTATGTAAGTGTTGTCTATTATTATTTGTAGATACTAAGGGAGACTTGCCTGGAAGGAGACTTGTATCCGCAGTGTACAAACTCATCCTTTAGTGCGCACACTGGCCGGATAACACAAACACACATTTACTCCCACAGCACACAGACACTTTCCACAGTACACACACTTGCCTTCCAGTACACAGACATATCCAAAGGCACACGGACAAACACCACAGCAGAAAGATTTTCCCCAGAACACACGGACACCCCACTCCCCGTATCATTAGACTCTCCCAGAGGCACATATGTACTCCTTCATGCAGAGACTCACCTAAGGCACACTGACGCACCCCGCGTGACACAGACTTGCCCCCCCCACATAAGGACTCTACTATGACACACGGACAATCCCAGCATCGTGCACTGTTCCCACATCACACGAACCCTTTCTAGGAAACACACAGCATGCAGACTTACCCCATACAACATGGCTTCCCCGACAAGCACACATACTCTCAAGGCCAGTAGCCTCACCCCAGAGCACATAGACTTTCTCCAGAGTATACAGCTTCTTCCCACAGGAAACAGACTCTCCCCGGGGCACACAGACACCCCTGAGATCACACACTCTCACCACAGATCCTAGACTCATCTTAGAGCACAGGGACTCTTGCCAAGAAACAGACTTTTCGGAGAACAGACTCATGAGACAGCTTGAAGACCCACATCGCAACGTAGACTCTCCCACAACAGACAGACTCACCCCATTGTGTACAGACAAGCACCACAGGCCACAGACCATCACATCAGGACACAGACCTGCCCAGCACTACACAGACACTCCCTAGAGCACGTAGAATCACCCCACAAAGCACAGACTAAACCCATACTACAGAGACTCCCCCTATAGCTTTCAGACAAGTTTACCCCACCACAAAGACATGCGACAGTACGTCTTACAACATCTATCACTCCTTGATGCACAGGACTGGGCCACAGCACACAAACTTGTCCTACAGTGCACAGATTCCTGTCACAAAAGACACACTCACCACACAATACAAATACTTGCTCCAGCCGGGCGTGGTGACTCACGCCTGTAATCCCAGCACCTTGGGATTACAAAGTAGCACAAGCTGCTGCCTACAAAACAGGAGATGCCCAGCCATGCACAGAGATTCACCAAAATGCGCAGATTCACCCATCAATATAAATACTTGCCTCACAACTCACGCAAACACCATCGAGCACTGAGACTCACCCTAAGTGTACACACAAGCCCTTCGGGGCACAGACTTACTCTGTAACATACCACAGACTTACTCTGTAACATACTGAATCATATCCGCCACACTTAGATGTGCCTTATGATTCACAGTGATGCGTGTAAACGCACAGATTGCTTCCACAATGCACAGAATTGCATCATAACACAGACTTAACTCCACAGTGCAAAACCGACGGTGCACATAAACATTTCCCAGTCGGTAGACATACAACACACATATTGCCCCTCCAATGTAAAGATTTCCATCATGGTGGACAGATGTGCTTTTCCATGCTGTTGAGCTACAACTCTGGCCTACGACAACAGAAATACAGCTTGTGTAATAGTTACCAGCAAGGCCTCTAGATCCATACTAACTGGGTTTGAATCGAGGTCCCATCCCTTGCTGATTGTATCACCTCGGGTAAGTATATTTCTTTGTTCTTTAGTTTATGCAACTGTAAAACAAAGATAACAGTAGTGCCTACTTCAGAGAGTTGTTGTGAATAATAAATACATTAAGATTTGTTAGGTGCTTAGTACACTGCCTGGCACATACTGACAATTAGAATTGTTAATTTATATTACAGCCATCACTGTCATTACTACCAAAACAAAAAAAGGCCTACCCCAGACGTCTAGAATCATCTGACAACACGAAGGCTCACCATATAGTATATAGATTAGCTCTAGAACATCTAGAAACACTCGACAGCACACAGACACCCCGCCATAGTACCCACTTACCCTACAGACCAGAACCCTAACCAGACATCACTCACAACACACAGAATTGCATCACAAGTAAGAACTTTGTGCACAGGCTTGCTGTATAACACATCCCACAATACCCAGACTGGAAGCCAGGCTGTGTGTTGTACCCAGCCTTGCCCCACAAGGCACAGGCCCACCACACACACACACACACATACACACACACACACACACACACACACCCTAACCTCATAGATATGCCCTACATCACACAAACACACCTTATCACACACATATTTTTGTTTCACATGTGGATACCCCTGCTCTTCACAAACATGTTCCAAAATACATGCTCCTAAAATTGGGAGCATCACATGATAATACAGAACCCCCATTCCACAACACTTTTTTGTTGTTGTTGTTTTGTTTTTGTTTATGTTTTTGTTTTCGAGACAGCGACTCACTCTGTCACCCAGGCTGGAGTGCATTGGCGCAATCTCGGCTCACTGCAGCCTCTGCCTCCCAGGTTTAATCAGTTCTCCTGCCTCAGCCTCCCGAGTAGCTGGGACTACAGGCATGTCCACGCCTGGCTAATTTTTTATATTTTTAGTAGAGATGGGGTTTCACCATGTTGGCCCGAATAGTCTTGATCTCCTGACCTCAGGTGATCTGCCCACCTCAACCTCCCAAAGTGCTGGGATTACAGGCGGGAGCCACCATGCCCGGCCACAACACATTTTACACTTATCTCATGCTTGTCTCATAAAGAACTACATGCCCCACATCGCCTAAGTTGCCCGTAAATCTGACTTGCCGAACACTACCACACATATGACCAGGCCCCACACTACACAGATTTGCTCTGTAATACCTAGATAAGTCCTACCATGCAGATATCCCCCTAAACAGAAAACCAGCCTAAATGCACAGTGTCACATCACAACAGACACACAAACTCATCCCATAACATGCAGACTTGCACGAAAACACGCAGACTCCACAAAGCAAACCCATGCCCACAATGCTAAAACCTACCACACAGTGCCCAGATTGGCACAAGACAAAGACTAGCCTCAACTCATCTAGTCTCAACTCACGTGATACAAAACTTGCTCTACAATGGTTAAAAGCTTATACTCAGGTCTCAGACTGCCTGAGTTACAATCCCACATGCATCACTTACTAGTTGTGTGACCTTGGAAAGGTTTCTGGAACTCTCTGTGCCCTAGTTTTCTCAGCTATTTGTTAGGAATAATTATGTAATAGGGGTACGTATCTCTTATAGCTGGTAAGAGGAATAAATGGGCTGGGTGTGGTGGCTCACACCTATAATCCCAGCACTTTGGGAGGCCGAGACGGGCGGATTACCTGAGGTCGGGAGTTCGAGACCAGCCTGAGTAACATGGAGAAACCCCGTCTCTACTAAAAATACAAAATTAGTTGGGCGTGGTGGCGCATACCTGTAATCCCAGCTACTCAGGAGGCTGAGGCAGGAGAATCGCTTGAACCAGGGAGGCAGAGGTTTCGGTGAGCTGAGATCATGCCATTGCACTCCAGCCTGGGCAACAAGAGTGAAACTCCGTCTCAAAGGGGAAAAAAAAAGAGGAATAAATGAGTTAATGCCTATAAAGTGTTTAGAGCAATGCTTTGTAAAGAGTTAGCGTTACTGGTGTTAGCTGATCAGGTTGTCATTGTTACTCCACACGGAACTGGAGCATAAAGGTAAGACTCAATCTAAAACAACTCGAATCAACCCACAATGCATCGAATATCCCTCAGAAAGCACAGAATCGCATCACAAGGAATACTCTCACCACTCTTTTCCTATAACACCCGTACTGAGTGCACCTATTTTTTTTATTTTTATTTTTTCCAGATGGAGTCTGCTCTTGTCACCCAGGTTGGAGTGCAGTGGTGTGATTTCAGCTCACTGCAACCTCCACCTTCTGGGTTCAAGCAATTCTCTTGCCTCAGCCTCCCGACTAGCTGGGATTATGGACCCACCACCACACGCGGCTAATTTTTATACTTTTAGTAGAGATGGGGTTTCGCTATGTTGGCCAGGCTGGTCTCGAACTCTTGACCTCAGGTGATCCACCCATCTCTGTCTCCCAAAGTGCTGAGATTACAGGCATGAGCCACCACACCCAGCCTGACTGCACCTATTCTGTAATGCCCAGAAGCATCTATCGTATAGAGTTTCTGCATAACACCTAGACTTGTCACACAACACCTAGACACACTACAGTGCGCAACATACCCATGAAACAAAAACTCATTCATACAAAGAGTCGTCTCAGTTTAAGCAAATGCACGCTATCACACACATACATGCCCTCCAATACACATACTCACCCCAGAACACCACGTTGGCTCCGCAACACAAGGAACTCACTTCCAAATCTCTAGAAACAATCCACAAGCCATAGACTTCTCCAATATGCAGAACAGCATCTCACCACATAAACGTGACTACAATTAACAGACAAGAAACCAGGACATGCCCCATAACACATACATTATCCCCATAACATAAATGCTGGTCCAGCAAAATGCTGTCTTGCCTATACAACACTAAGATGTGCTTCGTAAAATACAAACTTGTTTGACAACACAAATTAAAATATTTCAACATGCACATATATACTCTATCACACACAGACTTGCTCTACAACACACCGACACACCCCATATCACCTAGACTTGACCCAAAACACATGGCAATACCTGATAAACAGTCACTCCTTTTTTTTTTTTTTGAGACGGAGTCTTGCTCTGTTGCCCAAGCTGGAGTGTAATGGCGCGATCTTGGATCACTGCAACCTCCACCTTTCAGGTTCTAGCGATTCTCCTGCTGCAGCCTCCCTAGCAGCTGGGACTACAGGTGTGCACCACCATGCCCAGCTAATTTTTGTATTTTTAGTAGAGACTAGGTTTCATTTTGTCCAGGCTGGTCTCGAACTCGTGACCTCAGGTGATCCACCTGTCTCGGCCTTGCAAAGTGCTGGGATTACGGGCATGAGCCACTGCGCCTGGCCTCAGTCTCTCCCTTTAACACACAGACTGGCCACACAAAATAGCCTCTTCCTGCTACAACTTCCCTCACAGCAGCACATCCGACAAAGGATGGTCCACATACAGAGAAACACAGTATGCAGATATGTTCTGCAACACACGGCCTTCCTGGACAGGACCTAGACTCGCCTGGAAACACCCAGATCCATTTTACATCTTAAAGACTCACATCCCAGGCCAGGTGTGGTGGCTCATGCATGTGATCCCAGCACTTTGGGAGGCCGAGGTGGGCAGATCACGAGGTTAGGAGTTCGAGACCAGCCTGGCCAACATGGCGAAACCCCGACTCTACTAAAAATACAAAAATTAGCCGGGCATGGTGGCAGGCACCTGTAATCGCAGCTACTCAAGAGGCTGAGGCAGGAGAATCGCTTGAACCTGGGAGGCGGAGGTTGTGGTGAGCCAAGACTGCACCATTGCACTCCAGCCTGGGTGATGGAGCGAGACTCCATCTCAAAAAAAAAAAAAAGATTCAAATCCCAGATTAGTCTGCCAACCCATGGACATGCTCCACAATGCATGGATAGAACCACAATGCATGGACTTGCGTTACCACACATGGAACTACACAGACTCTACCTTTAACATACAAATGGTCTCCATAAAACACTTCCTTGTCTCTTCAAAACTTAGCTTAATATCAGAAGAAATGCTTGAAAATACACATAGACTCAACAAGGCATAGACATACCCCCCTTCAACTAGCCTTGTCCCTTAACACTGAGACTCATCTGAAACATAGAGATTCATTATGCCACACCTAGAATGGCCCCCCAGAACCCAGACTAATTCCAGAACACCCAAATAGGAGCCACAGTATATGGACATAACTCTACATATACAAATCCTTCCTACAACATAACAACTAATCCCACACAACAGTTTCTTGCTCCACAACACCAACACTGACCTCCCTGTGCATAGAATTGCTGGACAATACAGACACTTCCTACAATTACAGATATGATTCACAATACTAAGACTTGCTGTAACACATGCCAACTTATCCAAGCCACACAGAATCACAACATTATAGGTATTATCGGACATGTCTGTATATTTTGGGAACAACTGAATTTACCCCATGACACCCAGCCTTCCCCAAAATACATGGACATGTCCCATAATACATATAATTTCGAGACAACAAAGACTGGTCCTGAAAAATAGGTTTTTTATTTCATAACACCAACACTTAGCTGAGAGCACATAGAAATGCTGAGCAAAACATGCATAAAACCCCACGATGCATACACATGCCCTACAACATGCAAAGTCACTTCATAACACACAATCTCACTGCAACACTCCGACCCAGGGACTCACCCTGAGATGCTCGGACTAACACATCACATCCAGATCTACCCCCACCTAACCCTAATTGCCCCATGTCACCAGACTTACATTGCAATAGCCAGACTTGACCTGCAATAGTCTGATTTGCCCCATAACAGCTAGACAAGACTATCCACACAATACATACAAAGACCCCCAAAATGTTTGCTTGTCTCCACAACACTGACAGTTTCTTAAGAACACATGCAGATGCTGGAAAATACACAACCAAGTCCTGCAGCACCAAGAGATGTGCCTGTAACACCCAGATTGCCACACGACACCCAGAATGGCTCTGCAAAACTCCAGAGTGCACCACAACAAGAATACATGCCTTGCAACACCAGATCATGCCTTACACCAGCAGTCCCCAACCCATTTGGCACCAGGGACCACTTTTGTGGAAGACAGTTTATCCACGGACTGGGAGTGAGGTGGGAGGGGTGGTTTCGGGATGAAACTGTTCTGCCTCAGATCATCAGGCATTAGATTCTCATAAGGAGTACACAACCTTGATCCCTCTCATGCATGGTTCACAGTCGGGTTCACACCCTTATGAGAATCTAATGCTGTAGCTGATCTGACAGGAGGCAGAGCGCAGGTGGTAATGCTTGCTCACTCACTGCTTGCCTCCTGCTGTGTGGCCTGGTCCCTAGCAGGCCATAGAGTGGTACTGGTCCGTGGCCCAGGGGTTGGGGATCCCTGCCTTACACCGCATGTTGTGCTCCGTAATACACAAACCGTCCTAATAACATAGACTAACTCTGTACTTACTTGCCTCAATAACATTAAGACATGCCTTAGAAAACATAGAAATGTTGGATAACATACAGAAAAAAAACACATAAATAACAGATATACCCTATACCACTTACCCTCGCCTCGTAGCACTCAGGTTCACCTGTGGCAGCTACATTTACCCCCAAAATACTTAGACCTACCCCACAGCACCCAGACATGCCCCACATAACCAGAAATATCCCATATCACTCAAACACCTTCCAACAACCAGACTTGCCTGGCAACCCAGACTGTCCCACAATCCATAGTCATGGCCCACAGCCAAGAGACTTCTCACAACTTACAGACTGGCCGCAAAAAGCATCTTTTGGCTTTCACAACATCAAGACTTTCCACACAGTGCATAGAAGCAATGGACAAAGTTCAGAGAACCCCAGAGTGTACTGGTATGCCTCATAACATCCAGAGTGACCCCATAACATAGGACCTAGACTGGCCCAATAACATAAAATTAATACCGGTGATAAACAGACATGCCCTCTAATATATGAATTCATCACGCAACATGCACACTGTCCCCACAAACACCTTTTTGGTATTAAGAAGAAAAAGACTAGCTTCACAGAATGGAGAAATGCTGGACAGTGCACCTGCAGTTAAAAAAACCAACCTCACAGACATAGCATTCAGTACCCGAATGTGTTACATAATAACAGGCATCACCTTATGACACACCTATCTACCCCCCAGCACCAGAGTAGCTCCATAAAATACCTTCTTGCTTTTACAGTGCGAAGACTCGCCTCATAATACAAGTCTGACATACTGGAGAACACTCAGACAAAACCCTTAACATACATAAATATCACCCAGATTCACTCCACAACATGAAATCTAATCGTGTGAAACCCATGCTAGTCCCTAAAACCAGACACGCCTTATATCACCCAGTCTAGCTTCACAACAACCAGACATAATGCAAACCAGCCCCACAACTCCTGAAAATACTCCACACCCAACAAATCTTCCAACACAGAAACTTGCCGGGCAAAACAAACGCAATGGCTCACGCCTGTAATCCCAGCACTTTGGGAGGCTGAGGCGGGCAGATCACTTGAGGTTGGGAGTTCGAGACCACTCTGACCAACATGGAGAAATCCCATCTCTACTAAAAATGCAAAATTAGTCGGGCGTGATGGTGCATCCCTGTAATCCCAGCTACTCTGGAGGCTGAGGCGGGAGAATCGCTTGAAGCCGGGAGGCAGAGGTTGCAGTGTTGCACCATTACACTCCAGCCTGGGCAACAGAAACTCCATCTCAAAAAAAAAAAAAAAAAGAAAAAAAGAAAAAAAACTTCTTGACACTCTCACACCAAGACTTGCTTCAAAGCACACGAAAAGGATATAAAAGGATTGAAAACATACAGAACAACTTTGCAATGTGCAGATATACAACAGTACTCACCTCACATTACAGAGAGTCATACAACAAGATCCATGCTGGTTCCACGATACACAGACACATTTCATATGCAAACACAGACACATTCCATACATACACATGCACATTCCATACACACACACGCACATTCTGTACACATACACACACATGTACATTCCATACACATGCACATTCCATACACACAGACACAGTCCATATACACACATTCCATACACATACACAGACACATTCCATACACACACACACACTCCATACACACACATTCCATACACACAGACACACATTCCATACACACACGTTCCATACGCACACGCACACACATTCCACACAGACACATATTCCATACACACACGTTCCATATGCACACGCAGACACATTCCACACAGACACACATTCCATACACATACACAGACATATTCCATACACACACACACATTCCATACACACACATTCCATACACACAGACACACATTCCATACACGTTCCATACGCACACGCAGACACATTCCACACACACACACATTCCATACACACAGACATACATTCCATACACATACACAGACACATTCCATACACACACAGACACATTCCATACACACACACAGACACACACATTCCATATGCACACACAGACACATTCCATACACACACATTCCACACACACACACATTCCATACACACAGACATACATTCCATACACATCCACACACACACACATTCCATACACACAGACATACATTCCATACACATACACAGACACATTCCATACACACACACAGACACACACATTCCATATGCACACACAGACACATTCCATACACACACATTCCACACACACACACATTCCATACACACAGACATACATTCCATACACACACACATATTCCATACATACACAAAGACACATTCCACACACATACAGACACATTCCTCACACACACATTCCATACACATACACAGACTCATTCCATACACACACACATTCCCTACACACACACACACACATTCCCTACACACACACAGACACATTCCCTACACACACACATTCCATACACATACCCAGACACATTCCACACACATACACACATTCCATACACACACATTCCATACACATACCCACATTCCCTACACACACACATTCCATACACATACCCAGACCCATTCCACACACACACACATTCCATACACACACATTCCATACACATACCCAGACACATTCCACACACACAAACACATTCCCTACACACACACAGAAACATTCCATACACACACATTCCATACACATACCCAGACACATTCCACACACACACACATTCCATACACATACCCAGACACATTCCACACACACACACATTCCATACACATACCCAGACACATTCCACACACACACACATTCCATACACATACCCAGACCCATTCCCTACAGACACACACACATTCCATACACATACCCAGACACATTCCACACACACACATTCCATACACATACCCAGACACATTCCACACACACACACACATTCCATACACACACACATTCCATACACACACACATTCCATACACACACACACACATTCCATACACATACCCAGACACATTCCACACACACACACATTCCATACACATACCCAGACACATTCCACACACACACACATTCCAAAAACATACCCAGACACATTCCCTACACACACACAGACACATTCCATACACATACCCAGACACATTCCACACACACACACATTCCATACACACACACATTCCATACACATACCCAGACCCATTCGACACACACACACATTCCATACACATACCCAGACCCATTCCACACACACACACATTCCATACACATACCCAGACACATTCCACACACACACACACATTCCATACACATACCCAGACACATTCCACACACACACACACATTCCATACACACACACAGACACATTCCACACACACACATTCCATACACACACACATTCCATACACACACACATTCCATACACATACCCAGACCTATTCCACACACACACACATTCCATACACACACACAGACACATTCCACACACACAGACCCATTCCACACACACACACATTCCATACACACACACACATTCCATACACACACACAGACACATTCCATACACACACACATTCCATACACACACACATACACACACACACATTCCATACACACACAGACACATTCCATACACACACACAGACACATTCCATACACACACACATTCCATACACACACACACACATTCCATACACACACACAGACACATTCCATACACACACACAGCCTCATTCCATACATACACAAAGACACATTCCACACACACACAGACACATTCCTCACACACACATTCCATACACATACACAGACTCATTCCATACACACAGACACATTCCCTACACACACACAGACACATTCCACACACACACACATTCCATACACATACCCAGACACATTCCACACACACACACATTCCATACACATACACAGAAACATTCCCTACACACACACAGACACATTCCACACACACACATTCCATACACACACACATTCCACACACACAGACACATTCCACACACACACACATTCCATACACACACACACACACACACTCCATACATACACACAGACACACACACAGACACATTCCTCACACACACACACACACATTCCATACATACACACACACATTCCATACATACACACACACATTCCATACATACAGACACATTCCATACACACACACAGACACACACACACACAGACACATTCCACACACACACACATTCCATACATACACACACACATTCCATACATACAGACACATTCCATACACACACAGACACACACACACACACAGACACATTCCACACACACACACATTCCATACATACACACACACATTCCACACATACACACACACATTCCATACATACAGACACATTCCACACACACACACATTCCATACACATACCCAGACCCATTCCACACACACACACATTCCATACACATACCCAGACCCATTCCACACACACACACACACACACATTCCATACACATACCCAGACCCATTCCACACACACACACATTCCATACACATACCCAGACACATTCCACACACACACACATTCCATACACATACCCAGACACATTCCACACACACACACACATTCCATACACATACCCAGACACATTCCACACACACACACATTCCATACACATACCCAGACACATTCCACACACACACACATTCCATACACATACCCAGACACATTCCACACACACACACACACATTCCATACACATACCCAGACACATTCCACACACACACACACATTCCATACACACAGACACATTCCACACACACACATTCCATACACACACACATTCCATACACACACACATTCCATACACATACCCAGACCTATTCCACACACACACACATTCCATACACACACACAGACACATTCCACACACACAGACCCATTCCACACACACACACATTCCATACACACACACAGACACATTCCATACACACATTCCATACACACACACACACACACATTCCATACACACACAGACACATTCCATACACACACACAGACACATTCCATACACACACAGATTCCATACACACACACACACATTCCATACACACACACAGACACATTCCATACACACACACAGCCTCATTCCATGCACACACAAAGACACATTCCACACACACACAGACACATTCCTCACACACACATTCCATACACACACACACAGACACACATTCCATACACACACACAGACACATTCCACACACACACACATTCCATACACACACACAGACACACACACAGACACATTCCTCACACACATACACACACATTCCATACATACACACACACATTCCATACATACAGACACATTCCATACACACAGACACACACACACACACAGACACATTCCACACACACACACATTCCATACATACACACACACATTCCATACATACACACACATTCCATACATACAGACACATTCCATACACACACACAGACACACACACACACACACTCCATACATACACACACACATTCCATACATACAGACACATTCCATACACACACACAGACACACACACACACAGACACATTCCACACACACACATTCCATACACACACACAGACACACACACACACAGACACATTCCACACACACACACATTCCATACACACACACATTCCATACACACACACAGACACACACACACACACAGACACATTCCACACACACACATTCCATACACACACACATTCCATACATACAGACACATTCCATACACACACACAGACACACACACAGACACATTCCTCACACACATACACACACATTCCATACATACACACACACATTCCATACATACAGACACATTCCATACACACAGACACACACACACACAGACACATTCCACACACACACACATTCCATACATACACACACACATTCCATACATACACACACATTCCATACATACAGACACATTCCATACACACACACAGACACACACACACACACACATTCCATACATACACACACACATTCCATACATACAGACACATTCCATACACACACACAGACACACACACACACAGACACATTCCACACACACACATTCCATACACACACACAGACACACACACACACAGACACATTCCACACACACACACATTCCATACACACACACATTCCATACACACACACAGACACACACACACACACAGACACATTCCACACACACACATTCCATACACACACACATTCCATACATACAGACACATTCCATACACACACACAGACACACACACACACAGACACTTTCCACACACACATTCCATACACACACACAGACACACACACACACACACATTCCATGCACACACAGAGACACATTCCATATACACACAGTCACATTCCATACACACACACTCCATACACACACATTCCATACACACACACTCCATACACACACATTCCATACACACACACTCCATACACACACATTCCATACACACACACTCCATACACACACACTCCATACACACACACTCCATACACACACATTCCATACACACACACTCCATACACACACATTCCATACACACACATTCCATACACACACATTCCATACACACAGACACATTCCATACACACACACTCCATACAGACACATTCCATACACACACATACATTCCATACACGTGCACATTCCATACACACACACACATTCCATAC
This sequence comes from Macaca thibetana thibetana, assembly GCF_024542745.1. Taxonomy (NCBI): domain Eukaryota; kingdom Metazoa; phylum Chordata; class Mammalia; order Primates; family Cercopithecidae; genus Macaca; species Macaca thibetana. The sequence goes on from NC_065598.1 coordinate 135,718,697, forward strand.
ACATACAGACACATTCCATACACACACACATTCCATACACACACACACACACTCCATACACACACACAGCCTAATTCCATACACACACACAGACACATTCCTCACACACACATTCCATACACATACACAGACTCATTCCATACACACAAACACATTCCCTACACACACACAGACACATTCCACACACACAAACAGACGTATTCCTCACACACACAGACATTCCATACACACAGACACATTCCACACACACACAGACACATTCCACACACACACATTCCATACACACACACATTCCATACACACAGACACATTCCACACACACACACACACTCCACACACACACACAGACACATTCCATACACACACATTCCATACACACACACAGACACATTCCATACACACACACAGACACACACAGACACATTCCACACACACACAGACACATTCCATACACACACACAGACACATTCCACACACACACAGACACACACAGACACATTCCACACACACACACATATTCCATACACACAGACACGTTCCATACACACACACACATTCCACACACACACACAGACACGTTCCATACACACACACACATTCCACCTACACACACACACATTCCATACACACACACAGACACGTTCCATACACACAGACACATTCCACACACACACAGACACATTCCACCTACACACATTCCATACACACACACATTCCATACACACACACATTCCATACACACACACAGACACATTCCATACACACACACAGACACACACAGACACATTCCACACACACACAGACACATTCCATACGCACACACAGACACATTCCACACACACACAGACACACACAGACACATTCCACACACACACACATTCCATACACACAGACACGTTCCATACACACACACACATTCCACACACAGACACATTCCACCTACACACACACACATTCCATACACACACACAGACACGTTCCATACACACAGACACATTCCACACACACACAGACACATTCCACCTACACACATTCCATACACACACACAGACACGTTCCACACACACACACACTCCATACACACACAGCCTCATTCCATACACACACACATTGCATACACACACACATACACAGATACATTTCACACACACACTCCATACACACAGACACATTCCATACACACACAGACACATTCCACACACACACACACATTCCATACACACACACAGACACGTTCCATACACACACACACGTTCCATACACACACACACAGACACGTTCCATACACACACATTCCACACACACACAGACACATTCCACATACACACACACATTCCATACACACACACAGACACGTTCCATACACACAGACACATTCCAGACACACACACACTCCACACACACACAGCCTCATTCCATACACACACATATTGCATACACACACACACATACACACACACATTCCACACACACACACACGTACACACATAGACACATTCCACACACACACAGATTCCATATACACACACACACATACACACAGACACATTACACACACACACATATTCCATACACACACACATTCCACACACACACACATTCCATACACACACAGACACATTCCTCACACACACATTCCATACACACACACACATTCCACACACACACAGACACATTCCACACACACATTCCATACACACACACATTCCATACACACACATTCTATACACACACACAGACACATTCCACACACACACACATTCCATACACACACACAGACACATTCCATACACACACACACATTCCATACACATGCACAGACTCATTCCATACACACACACACATTCCATACACACACATAGACACAGTCCACACACACACACATTCCATACACACAAACAGACAAATTCCATACACACACACAGACACATTCCTCACACACACACACATTCCATAAACACAGACACATTCCATACACACACACAGACACATTCCACACACACAGACACATTCCATACACACAAACACATTCCATACACACACAGACACATTCCATACACACACACAGACACATTCCATACACACACACAGACACATTCCACACACACACACAGACACATTCCATACACACACACAGACACATTCCACACACACACATTCCATACATACACACATTCCACACACACACACACATTCCATACACACACACAGACACATTACACACACACACACACATTCCATACACACACACAGACACGTTCCACACACACACACAGACACATTCCATATACACACAGACACATTCCATATAAACACAGACACATTCCACACACACATTCCATACACACTCACAGACACATTCCATATACACACATACACATTCCACACACACACAAACTCATTCCATACACAGACACAGACACATTCCATATACACACACACATTCCATACACACACACAGACTCATTCCATACACACACACAGAGGCACATTCCACACACACACATTCCACACACACACACAGACTCATTCCATACACACACACACACACAGACACATTCCACACACACACACATTCCATACACACACACAGACTCATTCCACACCACACACACAGACACATTCCACACACAGACACATTCCATACACACACACATTCCATACACACACACAGACTCATTCCACACACACACACACATTCCATACACACATACAGACTCATTCCATACACACACACAGACACACACACACACAGACACATTCCACACACCGACACATTCCATACACATGCACACATTCCATACACACAGACTCATTCCATACACACACACATTCCATACACACAAACACACACACATTCCATACACACAGACACATTCCACACACACACACATTCCATACACACACACAGACTCATTCCATACACACACACATTCCATACACACCCACAGACACGTTCCACACACACACATTCCATACACACACACAGACTCATTCCATACACACACACATTCCATACACACACACACACACACATTCCATACACACACACACACACATTCCATACACACACACATTCCATACACACACACAGACTCATTCCATACACACACACACATTCCATACACACACACATTCCATACACACACACATTCCATACACACACACAGACTCATTCCATACACACACACATTCCATACACACACACACACATTCCACACACACATACATTCCATACACACACACACACATTCCACACACACACAGACACATTCCATACACACACACACACATTCCACACACACACAGACACATTCCATACACACACACACACATTCCACCACACACAGACACATTCCATACACACACACACACATTCCACACACACAGACACATTCCATACACACACACACACATTTCATACACACACAGACACATTCCATACACACACACATTCCATACACACACACACACACATTCCACACACATACACAGACACATTCCACATACACAGACACATTCCATATGCAGACACAGATACATTCCGTATGCGTACACAGATATGTCCCCCCAAAATAGATTGTCTCCATCATATGCATATTAACCCAACCAACTATTTTTGGAACTCTGTAACACCCAAACTTGACTCACAAGACACATAAATACTGAACCACACAAACGAAACATACACTACCCACACATACGCATTGTTTGAAGGCTTGCTGCAAAATACCCAGACTTAGGCCATGATATACAGACTTGGCCCATTAACCTATACCTACTTTGAATCACAGGGACTAACAGAGCAACACTCAGACGTGGCCCACAGCCACAGACATGCCCTACCAAACAACTTTTTGCCTTCATAAATGAAGGCTTACCTCACAGGACACAGAAAGGATGAATAACACAGACAAATCAGACAACACAGAAACATGTCCCATGACACCCAGACTTGCTGCACAACATTCGGACTCACACTGTGACACTCACACTCACTCAATAAGACTGATTACTTCACAACGTACACACATAGCCCAAAACACGCAAACATGATCCATAACTGACAGACATGTCCTACAATACAGGGACATGCCGCACAATTTACAAACTTTTTCTACACTGCCAACAATTGTCTCACAATACAAAGACATTCTGGATAACACACAAATAAAAAACCACAAAGATGTGCTTCATAGCACGCAGACTTGCCTCACTACTTTCAGACTTACTTTATGGCACCCAGGCGTACCTTACATCCTACGCATTTACCCTGCAACACTCAGCCTGGCCACAGAATATATTTACATGTCCGTGCCTCACAACTTATGCACATGCCTTCCAACACATGGACACACCCACAATACACAAACGTTTTACACAACATAGACCGACCGCAAAGAATGGCATCATAATGCACAATTACAGCCAACTCAGATCTAGCCTACAGAACACTCACCTCCCATACTTTCCACACAATTCTGAAATTTACACCAAACATTCACACTCATCGCAAAATAACTCACCCCAGAAGTGACGCAGCACAACGCGTAGATTTGCCCTCACTTAGAATAAACTGACAGCTCACGCTTGTCGCCCAATGCCCAGACACACCTTATAATATACAGACAACCCTTTCACAATGTAGACATTGCCTAAGCAATGCACAGAATTCCATAACATCACAGAGCTCTTCCTGCAACGTCAACTTACCTCACAGCACCCAAGATTGCATCAGAACAGACACTCCACTCAAAATATATGGCTTCTTCCACACCTCCTGGATGCACCTCACAATACACAAATATGCCTGGTAAGATACAGACTCCTCAGAAACATGAAGTATTGCATAAGAACTTACAAGCATTTCTCAAAACATATACTGCATAATTAATGGATACACAGCATCTACTCACAATCTCAAACACACAGACTTGCCTACCTCCCCATCACCCCCTGCCAGCGTAGGCTTCTGCAGCAGGTCTAAGATGTACTGCAGAAAACAGACTTGCCCCACTCTGTATGGAATTCTACCCAACTTTCAAATTCATTCTATAATGTACAGACTTTCACTCTTACCTATAGCATTATCCCACAATGCAGAGACTTACTCACAAAGCAAATGATTTCCTCAAAATGCACAGAGCCACCAGATAGGCACTTAAACACACAGACATGTATGACAACACCAAGAAACACTCTATAACATGCATATGAGCCCACATTGATCTCTTCCATAACTTCCACACTAACCACTCAACACCTAGACCAACTTACTATATCACAGATGCTCCATGACATAAGACTCCCAGCACAGCCCATGGAATCCCGTCACAATGAACAATTATTATTATTTTTTTTAGATGGAGTTTTGCTCTTGTTGCCCAGGCTCAAGCACAATGGCGCGATCTCGGCTCACTGCAACCTCCACCTCCTGGGTTCAAGCGATTTTCCTGTCTCAGTTTCCTGAGTAGCTGGAATTACAGGTGCCCGCCACTACTCCTGGCTAATTTTTGGTATTTTTAATAGAGACGGGGTTTCACCATGTTGGCCAGGCTGATCTCAAACTCCTGACCTCAGGTGATCTGCCCACCTTAGCCTCCCAACATGCTGGGATTACAGGCGTGAGCCACCGTGCCCGACCGTGAACAATTTTACCTCTCAGTGCGAAAATTCACAAAATGTCAAGACTTACCCCACAGCTAATCCAATATTACCGTAACACCTGAAGTTGCCTGAAGAGTCAGTCATGTACCAGAGTACTATGCATATGCCTCACAATGCCTACAGTGAACCTACAAGAAAATGACTTGCCCTATATTGCTCATACGCACACCAGGACATGCCCTATAACCCACAGATAAGTTCCGTAATGCAAAAATCTCCCTAACAATGCACAGCCTCACTCTACAACAGACAATTACTCCACTATGAGAAGAAGAGATCCCAAATATTCAGCCTCACCCATAAACTCATAGTCTTGCCACACCACCTTAAAACATGTCTTACAGGCCGGGCATGGTGGCTCATGCCTGTAATCTTGGCACTTTGGGAGGCCAAGGCGAACAGATCACCTGAGGCCAGGAGTTTGAGATCACCCTGACCAACATGGAGAAACCCCATCTCTACTAAAAGTACAAAATTAGCCAGGCATGGTGGCGCATGCCTGTAATCCCAGCTACTCAGGAGGCTGAGGCAGGAGAATCGCTTGAACCCGGGAGGTGGATGTTGCAGTGAGCTGAGATCACGCCATTGCACTCGAGCCTGGGGGACAGAGCTAGACTCTGTCTCAAAAAGTAAAAAATAAAAAATAAAAAATAAAAGGCATGTCTTACAATGCACAAACTAACTTCACAATACTTACATACAACTTACAGTGGACACATATACCCTATGACAGAAAGGTTTTCCTGCAAACACAAAATTGCATTCTGATGCACAGATTTACCCCCTAATGCACACAATCACTCTGCAATGCAGATGCCCCACAAAAAAACCATATTACCCCCAACACCCAAAATTACCCCAAGACTCACAGACTTGCACCACAGGATCAAGACCTACCCCATATTGTACAGATATGCTCCTCACCAAGCATGCCTTGTACGATACAGCCTCACCCCATGAGGTACCCTTGACTGAAACCCGAGAGATGGGCTACAGTGTACTTACCACAGTGTACTTACCCCCACAACAACGTGGAAAACTCTCTAGTGAAAGGTGTGTCCTCCAGTGTACAAAATACCTTGCAAATTCATAGACATTCCCCACAGTCTCACAATTGCCATGTCATTTTCAGACTTTCTTCCAAATGCAGACTTACTCTAAAACACTTAGAATTAGACATGCAGACTCAACCCATATGAGATTCTCCCCACAGTGCACTCACGTGCTCCACAACACTCAGACTCTTCTAGAACACACAGAATCTCATCACAACCTCATATCACCCCGCAACGTTAATGTGTGACCTACAAAACATAAAAGTGTACGTGACAATTCACAATAAGCATCAGAATGTACAGACTCGCCCCATAACACTGAGACACACACCCTGTGATCCACAGACACATCCTATCACATGAAATCACCCCACGAAACAAGCCATCACACAACACAAAAACCCACAATTCAAGACATGCTTAATTATAACTTGACATACCCCACAACACACAAAATTGCATTATAATGCAGGCTGACTTGATAGCACACAGAGTGGTCCTATAGTGTTATGCAAACACAAGCTTCGCCACACCCCAGAATTGCCCCTAACTACCCACATTCTCTTTGCAACCCCAAGACATACCTCATATCCCATCAAGAATCAGCCTGTATTGTATAGATTTGCCCGAAAATACACAGAATTGGACCACAAGTTCCAGAAATGCCACACTAGGTGCAGACAGAGCCCGATTCCTAAGGGACTACAACTCTCAGGAAAACACACACACACACACACACACACACACACACACACACAGATTTCCTGTAAGAAATATAAATGCAAAGATTTATATTCTTTATATATAATATACAACATAAAATGCAAATAAAATGCAAAGATTGCCGCATCACATGGAGATTGACTATAGCTGTCCAGAATCAACCCATGAAATATATATATAGTCTCACCCCATGACTTCAAGACACATCCCACAATATACAGACTGTCATGCTTAGACCACAACACCTGGACATGTCTTACAATGTGAGGACATGATCCACACTCTGTAGACTACCCTAGCATTGCATATAATTGAATCCAGAAAATCATAATCATAAAAGTCACAGCACCTAGAATCAGTCCCACAAAGCATGCTCAGCCCAAACCAGATGCCCATGACTGACTGGGTCCACACTTTATGGAGATAGCCTATGGTAAAAAGGAATTTGAGGACAAAAAAGAAAAAAATATAGAGAGATATATGACAACCCACAGCTTCCCCGTGTGCCATTTATATACGTCTCTCTTTTTTTGTTTTTTGAGACAGAGTCTTGCTCTGTCACCAGGCTGGAGTGCAGTGGCACAATCTTGGCTCACTGCAACCTCTGCCTCCCGGGTTCAAGTGATTCTCCTGCTTCACCCCCCCAAGTAGCTGAGACTACAGGCTCACGCCACCATTCCCAGCTAATTTTTGTATTTTTAGTAGAGATGGGGTTTCACTATGTTGGCCAGGATGGTCTCCATCTCTTGACCTCGTGATCTGCCCACCTCAGTCTCCCAAAGTGCTGGGATTACAGGCGTGAGCCACCGCACCTGGCCCTTATATATCTCTTTTAATGTAGAGAACAGCCTCACAGGGCAGACATGTATCCCACTTGGCACAGATCAGCACCACAAGAAACTCCCTCACAGGACCTACACTTCCCTATACTTTGAATAACCCACATACTTGATCACAACCCACTTTCCTATCAGAAAGACTCATGCCACAACATAAAGCTCATTATTCCAAAATACATAGAACCAACTCCCAATGCAAAGAGACTTCCCTTGTAACAAAAAGATGTTCTCTGCCACACTCAGACTTACCTCGCCTCACCAGACTTGACCCACAACATCTAGCCTTGCACCACTACACAGAGACATGTCATTTCACCCAGAAAATAGCCCCAGAACACTCAGGCTTGCCTCATGGTCTTTATACACTCAGACTCATATCATGATGCAGAAGAGGCATATACAGCGAAAATGTGATCCACAATGCGCATACTCAGTCCACAACGCATAGACTTACTCCGTATTTCACAGCTGGTTCTCATAATTCCCAGACTTGCTACACAATACTCGGAAGGCCTTACAACACCTAGAAAAAGTAGCATGATATGTATGCTCACTCTAGAACATTCAGATTCACTTCATAAGGGACAAACTCAGTCAGTTACATTGAATACCCAACAACATATTGTTTGTTCCACAGATTTTGAGGAGAGGGCCTACATGCTCACACAGAGCTTTGACAAGTGACTTCATTTCTTTCTTTCTTTTTTTTTTGAGATGGAGTCTTGCTCTGTTGCCCAGGCTGGAGTGCAGTGGCACAATCTCAGCTCACTGCAACCTCCATCTCCCGGGTTCAAGCACTTCTCCTGCCTCAGCCTCCCAAGTAGCTGGGATTACAGGTGCGTGCCACCACAGCTGGCTAATTTTTTATATTTCTGGTAGAGACGGAGTTTCATCATGTTGGCCAGGCTGGTCTCGAACTCCTGACCTGGTGATCCGCCTGCCTCAGCCTCCCAAAGTGCTGGGATTACAGGCATTAGCTAGCGTGCCCAGCCGACTTCATTTCTTTGAGTCTGTTTACCTATTTGTAAACATGGATGCAATATCTACTTTTAGACTATTCCAAGGATGAAATGAGATAACTTCAGGAAAGAATCAAGGTTCAGAACATAGAATTTAGAGGCAGACTTACCTGCTTCCAATCCTAGCTCCACCACTCCCTGGTGCTATTACGTGGGCACATTAGATATTGAAATGCTCTGTGGTAGAGTACAAGGAATATAAGTTTGGTGTCTGTCGACCTGGTTTTGAATTCTGTCTCTGCCACTTACTGGCCATATGACCTTAGGTAAGGTACTTTAATTCACCAATCTTCAGCTCCTCACTTATAAATTGGGGAAGATGGTGTTCCCTGCCTTCGAGGCTGTTGTAAGGATTAAATGATGCCTGGCATCTTAATCTAACAAGCAAGAATGTACAGGCACAGACACCGACTCACACCCAATGCATGAGTATATGTATATTATGTACACATGGATACATAGACATGCAGAAGCTCACACAGATGAATATTTGCATGCAGTAAACATAAGGACAAAACATGTCCACATGGACACAGATATTATCTTATATGGCTGGACTCGTGCAGAGATAAATACAGGTGAATACAGATATAGTCCCACGGATTTACGTATGTACACCTAGACATGGCTACTGCCCCCAAACAAGACAGGATTTCACTCACTTAGATGATGACACACTCAAAACCCCCATTATAAGCCAGGCGTGGCAGCTCATGTCTGTAATCCCATCACTTTGGGAGGCTGAGGCGGGTGGATCACCTGAAGTCAAGAGTTTGAGACCAGCCTGGCCAACATGGTGAAACCCCATCTCCACTAAAAATACAAAAATTAGCTGGGCGTGGTGGCAGATGCCTATAATCCCAGCTACTCGGGAGGCTGAGGCAGGAGAATCGCTTGAACCCGGGAGGCAGAGGTTGCGGTGAGCCGAGATTGAGCCATTGTACTCCAGCCTGGGTGACAAAAGTGAAACTCCACCTCAAAAAACAACAACAACAACAAAAAACAAACACAAAAAACCCATTACAGGCCCATGCATAAAGAGCTCTATAAATGTACTTGCATGTACAGACATTTAAATGCACAGGCAGATGTACACTCAGATGCCATGTATACCTACACAGAAATACCCAAGCAGACTACATCATAAGCATGTACGAGACATATACATATATCTTTAGATAATACCTATCTAAACACACTTTAGACGTGCATATGTACATATAGACATACACAGGTACACAAATGCACAGATGTACAGACATGCACCCTCACGTGTCAACATATGCACACATTGGCATGCACATATCCACACACACTGTTCTACAAATGTACTCATAGGTTCATGACATACAAGTCCTAAATGCACATCGAATACATGGATATACACATATACATATGCCAATGTAGCTATATGGATGCATTTATAGACTTAATCATGCCACAAACAGAAACAGACTTACACATGCCCAGACATTAGAGACACATGCAATTTATGCATATGAAAAACAGAGACACCTAACCACAAAGAAGCACTTTTACAAAGGTGGCTGTGACTTTTTTTTTTTTTTTTTGAGACAAAGTCTTGCTCTGTCGCCCAGGCTGGAGTGCAGTGGTGTGATCACGGCTCACTGCAGCCTCCACCTCTCAGGTTCAAGCAATTCTCTGCCTCAGCCTCCCAAGTAGCTGGGATTACTGGCACCCACCACCATGCCTGGCTAATTTTTGTATTTTTAGTAGAGACAAGGTTTCACCATCTTAGCTAGGCTGGTCTCAAACTCCTGAGCTCAGGTGATCCACCCGTCTTGGTCTCCCAAAGTGCTGGGATTACAGGTGTGAGCCACCGTGCCCAGCTGAGGCTGTGACTTTTATTCTATTTTATTTTATTTTTTATTATACTTTAAGTTCTAGCGTACATGTGCTCAACATGCAGGTTTGTTACATATGGATACATGTGCCATGTTGGTGTGCTGTACCCATTAACTCGTCATTTACATTAGGTATATCTCCTAATGCTATCCCTCCCCTCTCCCCCTCTCCCCACAATAGGCCCCGGTGTGTGATGTTCCCCTTCCTGTGTCCAAGTGATCTCATTGTTCAGTTCCCATCTATGAGTGAGAACATGCGGTGTTTGGTTTTCTGTTCGTGCCCTTGTCTTAGTCTTTTCAAGAGAGAATGAAAATTATCAAGCTCTTTCTGCTTAATATGCTGTATAAAAGTAGATGTGGACATTACCAGAAGGATCTCTAGAAGATCTTGAGTTCACATGCGAGTATGCACACACCTCACAAACCCACGTGCACAGAATCAGAGACATAAAATCACATAGAATCACAGAAATAGAAACGTGCATAACCACATATAGAATAAGATACATGCACAGACACACACCCCACTGAAATGTCAAACTGTAATATTTAAATGCATATCTATTGAAGTTAAAAAAAAAAACTGCATTTTAATCCCAGCTCCATCACTTACTAGTTCAATGATTTGGGGCCATTTTCTTGCCTTCTCACCTGTAACACGGGAGTAATATTAGCACCTATCTTTTAGAGTTCTTTGAAGATGTAGTGAAATGAAGGGCTTAGCCCAGTGCTTACAGTGTCATAGATGTTGCTGCTATTGCTGTTATCTTTTGGTTTTGGTCCAAAGTGCTTAGCTAGATAGGGTTTGGTTTTTGTGGTCAAACTGCATGATTATATCATAGAGATGTATTAATCACTTTTTTTGTAAATGTATTAATAACGAATAGTTTATTAATGTAGTAATATGGATTATGTCCACAAACAAGGTCATTTCTGAAATTCTCAGCAATGATAAGGGATTATTATTGTCTTTGGCAAATGGAAAAATCTGAAACAAATATTTCCTGCTAGTGTAGTTTGTTGTTGTTATTATTGTCATTAGTATTCTTTTCCTCTTTTCAGGAGGAGATGGAAGATTGAGAGAGAGAGGAGTGGAAGCATGGGAAGAGGGCTTTGCGCCCAGTGCACATTTGCCACCTAGTGACTAAACTGAGTAAGTAACGTATTTTTGGACTGCTCAGACAAGTCCCTAAAACTTCACTCATTGCAAGGTTGTGTAATCACGCTTGTGAATAAGCAAGTATACATCAAGTTATAGCGATTTCCGCTACATATCTAGAAATAAAAAGAAGTCATAAAATAAAAACAAATCTTTCTCTCTAACTTTTCCCCCTGCCATCCCAAATTTCCCTGTGGAATTCACTGAGACCGTGTTCTATAGCAGTGATCTTCATACTTTCTAATTATTTACCACCTAACATCATTTTGGAAAACGGTCCCCTCCATCACACATCTTGACGTGAACACCTGAAATTTCTTATCATAAGTTTAAGTATTTGTAGCATATTTCCAGCATATTGTGAATACTCAGACTTTTAAATAAATTATTTCATCAATTTTTTGCATGCAAAAATAAATGAAATAAAAATACCATACTCATTTGATATTCATAATTGTTGATTTAAAAAAACATGAACAAGGTCTTCTTTAGCAATCAGAAATTTTACATAGTATTTCTGTCTCCTTGAACTTGCCATTCCATTCAACTTCCCTCAGATAATGTATAATAATGTATATATTTTAAATGGTTAAAGGCCCCTTATTGGTCACCTTACCATACATGCCTGCAAAAAGTATATAAGAATTGAAATAAATTTTCTGTGACTCTAAGCCTCAAAAGATTAAAATTTTTATCATAAATTTATCAGTAGTACACAATCAAAAGAACATAAAATATTACACATTTGGTAAGTAATTAGTAAAATGAAAAGTAAAATTGGTTGAAAATACATCCCTTTTTTTTTTTTTTTTAAACAGAGTCTTGCTTTGTCGCCAAGGCTGGAGTGCAGTGACGCAATTTCAGCTCACTATAAACTCCACCTTCCAGGTTCAAGCAATTCTCATGCCTCAGCCTCCTGAGTAGCTGGGATTACAGGCACGCGCCACCATGCCCGGCTAATTTTTTTGTATTTTTAGTAGAGACAGGGTTTCACCATGTTGGCCAGGCTGGTTTCAAACTCCCGATCTCAGGTGATCCGCTCGCCTCGGCCTCCCAAAGTGCTGGGATTACAGGCGTGAGCCGCTCCGCCTGGCCAAAAATACATCTCTTAAGTGAATATGATTTTATTTTCCCCAAACTAATTTTTGAATCTGAGGATGACCCTTACTTATTTCTAATGAGACAGACTTCAGTTCCTGTCTTTCATTTTTATAGATAAAAGAACTCAGAAAATTTTGTTCCCATAAATAATCATGTAGTGACCTGTCATCAAAAATAATTTTTAATGATTAAAAAAAATTTAACTAAATTTTTGAGTTTTAACAGACAACTTGATTAGACCCATCTTTAATTCTGTGAAAGCAAAGAAACCCTCTGATTTACTAAAGGATTTGTTGTTCAGTCACTTTTTCAGTTTCCGGGAAGTTTACTAAAATGGCTTTCCCCAAATTTATTACATAACTATTATATCTGTCATATTTTCATTTGCGGCATTATTTAAAATTCATTATACATATAAAAGGTTGTGAAAATCAAAGTACTTAGATCAATATGTCTTTGCCAATACAATAATTTTGATAAAATGCTATTTATTTATTTATTTATTGAGACGGAGTTTCGCTCTTGTTGCCCAGGCTGGAGTGCAATGGCTCGATCTTGGCTCTCTGCAACCTCCTAGTGACCAAACTGAGTAAGTACCATATTTGTGGTCTTGAAGCCTGCGGGTTCAAGAGATTCTCCTGCCTCAGCCTCCCAAGTAGCTGGGATTACAGGCGTGCGCCACCACGCCCAAGTAATTTTTGTATATTTAGTAGAGATGGGGTTTTCCATGTTTGTCAGGTGGTCTCGATCTCCCAACCTCAGATGATCCACTGGCCTCGGCCTCCCAAAGTGCTGGGATTACAGGCATGAGCCACTGTACCCAGCCTTTAATTTATTATATTCTATAAATATAAGAACTTGAGGCTACAGATTTGAATTAACAATTTTATAGAAAATATTCATAATATAATTTAATTGGCAAAGGCAGTATTCATATAAAAACAATCAACAAAATCAGATTTAGTTTCAGAAAAAGTGTCTGACTTCATTTTTCAAGGAAAAAATATTAATATACATTTTGAGGCACATTATTCAAACCATGGATAAATCAATTATGAAGCACCCTGTTAAACAGATAACTAGCAAAGTAAATATCATATTAAAATAAAAATGAGGTTTTTATCCACTTCAAAATAAATTAAGAAATTAAATAATAACTTTGTTTCTGATATATAATTTTAAATTAAACAATGTAGTATATGGTTACCATTGGAGGTCATACATGAAACAAGGAATCTGAACGTAGGCAGAATTTCTCATGTAAATATGTATGCATGTGTTTTTAGAACATTGGAGTTGAATTTCTGGGAATAATTAACTAAGAATAGCTTATACATTTTTTTTTCCTCAAATCCGTAAACTTAATTAGACCATAGAATTAAACTTTTCTTTTTTTCTTTTCTTTTTTTTTTTTTTTGAGACAGAGACTCGCTCTGTTGCCAGGCTGGAGTGCAGTGGGGTGATCTTGGCTCACTGCAACCTCCCCCTCCCAGGTTCAAGCGATTCTCCTGCCTCAGCCTCTCGAGTAGCTGGGATTATAGGTGCCTGCCATCCCGCCCAGCTAATTTTTGTATGTTTAGTAGAGACGGGGTTTCACCATGTTGGCCAGGATGGTCTTGATCTCCTGACCTCGTGATCCCTCCACCTCGGCCTCCCAAAGTGCTGGGATTACAGGCGTGAGCCACTGCACTCAGCCTAGAATCAAACTTTTTTACGATATTTTATGAAAGAGTCTGAAAAATAATTGCTAAATATAAAACTCGCGTGTCATTTTATTTTTGATAATAGGAGGCAGAAAGTATAAAGATTATTTATAAAATGAATTCTTTTTTTTTTTTTTTGGAGTCAGAGTCTCACTCTTTTGTCCAGGCTGGAGTGCAGTGGTGCAGTCTCGGCTCACTGCAACCTCCACCTCCCAGATTCAAGTGATTCTCATGCCTCAGCCTCCCGAGTAGCTGTGATTATAGGTGCGAGCCACGACACCTGGTTAATTTTTGTCTTTTTAGTAGAGGCAGGGTTTCACCATGTTGCCCAGGCTGGTCTCGAGCTCCTAGACTCAAGCAATCCACTTGCCTTGGCCTCCCAAAGTGCTGGGATTACAAGCTTTAGCCACCGCAGTAGGCCGAGGATTGATTTTAATTGGAAAAGATATTTTATGATACAGTCTGAGAAACCAGGTTCTAACAAGTTGAATATAATGATCACATAATTTCTGAAATAAATCACATAATTTCTTCTTTAATTTTTAACTTTTTAAATATTCTTGATACATTTGTACATACTTATGAGGTACATGTGAAATTTTTTTACATGCCTAGAATTTGTAATGTTCAAGTCAAGGTATTTAAGGTAACTATCACCTGAGTATTTATCATTTCTCTGTGTTAGGTACATTTCAGCTCCTCTCGTCTAGCTATTCCGAAAAACACAATGCGTTGTTGTTACCTACAGTTACCTTACTATGCTATCAAACACTAGAACTTATTCCTTCTATTTAACTGTATGTTTGTGTCAATTAATGAACCTCTCTTCATCCCTCCCGTCCTGCCTATACAGCCTTCCCAGTCTCTGGTGTCTATTATTCTACTATCTACCTCCATGAGATCAAGTTTTTTAGCTCCCACATATGAGTGAGAATATGTGCTATTTGTCTTTTTGTGCCTGGTTTATTTTACTTAAAATAATGACTTCCAGTTTCATCCATGTTGCTGCAAATGGTAAGATTTCATTCTTTTTTATGACCCAGTAGTATTCCATGGTTTATATGTAACACGTTTTCTTTATCCATCCATCTGTGGATGGACACTTAGGTTGATTCCATAACTTTGCTATTGTGAATAGTGCTGCAATAAACATGGGAGCACATGTATCCATTTGATATATTAGTTTCTATTCTTTTCGATACATACCCAGTAGTGGCATTGCCAGTTTCTATACATAAGTTTTACCAAAGTCTAAATATTTTTTAGTATTAGAAAACAGACCAATTATGTTGAAAAGAATCAGTGTCAGCAACATCTACTGTAACTAGTTAGGAGATACTCCCCCCGCCCAGTTGATGACATATGTTAGCGATTAATATTGGGACTAGCTGGAAAAGAATGCTTAATTTTAAGCAGGTGGGGAAAAATGGTGTTCTTAGGCAGTTTCATTTCAAGAGAGAATACACGTAAGAGTTGAGAACCTGAAAGTAGATTCATTGATACTGTTCCTACTCAGGTACTTCTTGAAAAGAATTTGTGTAACAGTAGCCTAGTTTGAAGACCACTGTTCTAGTCTGTCTCCTGCAAGATTGTTCCAGAACACTACATTGTTGTAATTCTTGGAATCACCCATTTATTGTAGTTTATGTTCACTACTGTGCAATGGAAGTAGCTGTCACTTTTGAATTTCTGCTGGATGCTTCTGTGAGTGATCATGTTTGAGCAAAATGTCCTGGAAGGGATTTTTTGGTTTTGTTGATACATGCACATTTTGACTAAACTTGTTTTGTCCAGTTTGGGAGCCACAATCACATGTGGCTAACATTTAAAATGTGGCTAGCACAAACAGATATGCTGTAAGCATAAAATACACACTGGATTTCAAGGACAGGACAAACATAGATAAAGTATTTCACTACTATTTTATGTTAACTACATGTTGAAATAATATTTTGATGATATAGAATTACATAGTGCATTTCACGAAAATTAATTTTACTTGATTTTTAAACTTTTAAAAAATGTTGCAACATGAAAATTTAAAGTTACTTGTGAAGCTCACATTATATATATTATATGACAGTGCTGGTCTAAAGTTTGTATTGGAAATCTCTCTAAGTTTCCCTAAAACCACTTCTACGGAAAAAATTGATTTTCCACTAATCTGGTTCAGTATATTGCTATTCTGATGTTACCTGTGCCTTTTACTAGTTTTTGGGTTTCCATGTTGGGGGATTTTTGGTATTAAGCAGGAAAAAGTAAAAAAAGTAATATTCCAGTAAGAATATTGGGAAAAAAGTCTTCTATTAGTACCCACTTTCCCATATGAACTTTGAAAGGCTTCTTAGTGGTTACATGTGAAGCTTTTCAGACTCTTCATAATCCCAGTGGTGGATAATGCATTCCATTGAAGACATGAAGTATTTAATCACATCTGATTTTTTTTTTTTTTTTTTTTTTTTTTGAGACGGAGTTTCGCTCTTGTTTCCCAGGCTGGAGTGCAATGATGCAGTCTCGGATCACCACAACTTCCGCCTCCCGGGTTCAAGCGATTCTCCTGCCTCAGCCTCCTGAGTAGCTGGGATTACAGGCGTGCGCCACCATGCCTGGCTAATTTTTTGTAGTTTTAGTAGAGACGGGGGTTTCTCCATGTTGGTCAGGATAGTCTCAAACTCCTGACCTCAGGTGATCTGCCTGCCTTGGCCTCCCAAAATGCTGGGATCACAGGCGTGAGCCACCACCCCCATCAACATCTGAAACTTTTTTATGTAGTTATTTCTTATGTAATATTAAGAGAAAAATATACTTCCAGATGAACTATGATGTAATGCTTTCATATTCATTAGAATTTTAATTTCATACTTACTAATGAGCTCTTTTAGACTTATTTAGATATATATTTTTATTATGTATCATGATATAACAACAGCTGTGACCAAATTTGAGCATACATGGACAATGTTTACCCCTATTCAACTGCTTTCTGGCCCACAGTGACTGTAAAATGCCATTGATTATAAGATCCATTCTGATTTCAGTGATGTGAAGTGTGATAAAAAAATATGCATCCTAGAATTGATAAATACACCAAGTTATTTATCAAGAGAAAAAGATCATGGAGGGCAGAAAGTCAAACTCAAAGACATTGGCCTAATGAAAACACCTTTTCTATGTATTATTGTATTTACAAAACTTAAAATGTGATTCTCTTTAAAATTTTATCAGAGTCCTCTTAAATAACATTTCATTATACATCTCATCACAATTGGTATTTCATGGTTTTTCTGGCATTCTGTTCTTTGTTTCCTGGTTTGGAAGTGGGAGGGCTAGGGTAGAATGGTGACATGTAGGGTTAGGGCTGGGACAGACCAGATCTCTCCAGACTGAAAAGGTCTAGTACCTCCATTGGGAGAACTGCTTAGCACAGTCTTGTGTGAAGCTATGACTTCAATGACTGTTTTTCTTCATAAGTGGGCTGACAGATAGAGTTCTCCTCGTCAAGGCTTAGTTTAGTTTTAACATAATCAGTATATCCTTTCTTGACTGAAGGGTCTAAGAAGGGAAAGAATGAAGATTGGGCAGCTTCCTAGTTTTTGTTTTATATTATATTCGGGAGGTCTGTAGGATGCATGAAAATTTCACACGAAGTACATTATCTCAAGAATCAATAAAGTAAAAACAAGATTTGTCAACCAGGAATTATGGCACATCCCTGATTCTAATGATACTCTTGATGATATGAGATACCAATCTCATCAATCAATCAATCAAGAAGTAACAAAGTGAATGTTTTCTTGCAATGAGAAGAATAAGAGAACCAATGACATGTTTTCTCTCTTGTCCCTACAGTG
The DNA here is from genome assembly GCF_024542745.1 of Macaca thibetana thibetana. Lineage (NCBI taxonomy): Eukaryota > Metazoa > Chordata > Mammalia > Primates > Cercopithecidae > Macaca > Macaca thibetana. The sequence continues at coordinate 135,737,679 of NC_065598.1, forward strand.
AAACCTTACATTAAGACTTCTTAGATATTTCTTGAGGGTTTAGAAGCCCAACTTCATGGGCAAAAGGGGCTTTTGCACAAGGCTCCTTGCTTGCAAAGGTTCCATGCTTGGCTTAAGGTTCCATGCTTGGCTTAATGCTCAGCTATGAAATTCTTAATAAATTTTTAAAAAGGGGCCCCACATTTTCATTTTGCATTAGGCCCTACCAATTATGTAGTTGATTCCATTCAAAAGGGGATACTTGCCAGTGAATAATTAACTGAAGATGCAAAATAAAATTAGAAGCATTCCTAATGTGCACTGAATTCTTGCTGTCAGCTCATAACATAGGATTCATAAGCTATTATTGCTGCTATTGTGTTGTTAGGAATCATAGTTGTAGAACAGGGGTAGTTCGTACTACTCAACAGTACCTCATATTGACTCCTCATTTTTCCATGATACAACCTGGGGCATCTTCTGTGTCTCTATTTTCTCATCTATAAAATGTCTGTGACATTACACTTGCCCTACGTAACCCCAGGTAAGGCAATTGTTAGAATCAAATTGAAATTCTAGTGAAAGTACATTGTGACTTGCAGTGGTTGAAACAGTAAAGGTTGAAACAGATGTAAAAGATGATTTATTCCTCCTCCAGAGCTTGGAGCCTAGGTGACAAGCACCAGCCAGGGGCTCTAGGGATCTGAGTTAGACTCAGTAGTGACGCTGCTCTGACCCATGAATACAGAGTAAGTATTCCAGTGGGTACTAGAACCAGGAAATCACGCCTTTGAAATCTCAAGAGTCCAACCAGGCCATCCCACTGCTGTCAAAAGGGCTGGGTTGAGGCACCTGGATGCAAATCGCAGAAATGCAAATAGGGTTAGAGGGTTTGGTAGAGAGAAGAGGAAATGCGCTTGAAGAGATCCTCTGAGCCACTGGAGCACGGTCACAAGCACTTGTCTTGGACACCAGGATTGAGGAGGGAATGGCCAAGGGTGCCAGCCATCTCAGACTAACAGAAGTTTTCCCATTACCCAGAAGAGAATTGTATTCAGAGTTGCCATTATCTGAGTAAGGAAAAGACTCTTGTCTCTATTGTATGAGGGAACTCATTTTCTTGGTTGTAAAAAGGAATAGCTCATAATAGAAACCTTGGGGAAGTCAGGAAATACCAGATGACTCCAAATGCAAGAATGCCTGTAGATGATTGCCTTCTGTAGTACATCCCGAGGGTCTTAAACAATTATAGCATCTTGCTGTGAAATGCAGTGGACAGAGGTGAAAGTAGCAGTTCAAATGAGGCCACAGAAAATGCCAATTGAAAGATGATTTACAAATAATCTTGGCAATGCTTTTTCTCACTGATAGGAGATGGCGAATAACAGTTTGCTTTATTTCACACTGTCCCTTCGGCATTGCTGGCAAAATGGCCAGTGTACTCCTTCCTGTCTCTCAGCTCTGATCAGTCCCAGGGAATCAACTTAATTTAACCTCACTGTATCTTTGTAGGGAACATCTAATCTGTCTTTACGGTAAATAGAATGAATATATTGGTTACATCTTACCTAAAGAAAGCTTTCCCAGGGGCACTTTGTTTTGCAAAAGTTTACCGGAAAATTTTTGTGTAAGTTGGATTATGGTTAAAATTATTGAGTGGAGCTTATTAAAAGTTTTTGTGCTGAATATTTTGAAAAACCACCAATTACACCTGATATATACATTTTAATATGTAGGGCTCTTAGCTTGATTAGTGTAGGGTACACTCTTGGGATTTCTATGAGAGAGAAAGGTCAAAATCTTCAAGTAAGTGACTTTCCTATTGGCAGAGTGAGGATTATTAATCCACGGTTAATTTGAGCTTTGCTCTTAGATTTGTACATTGAATCCAGGGTACTCAAAAGCAGGACAGAAACACTTTTATTTTTCCTGCATCCCACCAGGTAGATCCAAGTAGACAACATTTTAACGTTCCTTTTTCTGTACTATATTTTGCCCTGCTGAAATGTGGTCTTTTGCAAGTACATAAAAAAAATCAAACTACTTAAGTCCCTTAAAGAAAGAGTATGCATTCAGGCAACGATTCTATATCCTGAGATTTGTTCATATTCATGTAGGCAGAAAATTCCTGCACAGCAAAAAGGTATCCCTCTAAAATACTTATATGGAAAGCAATTAGTGTGACTTTGAGCTGACAAAACACTCGGTGAATAGCAGAAAGAATATTTGTTGGTAAGGTCTTATGGTAGAAGGCTATATATGGAGAGAGAGAGAGAGAGAAAGATGGAAAGAAGGAAAGAAAGGAAGAAAGGAAAGGAAGGAAAGGAAGGGAAGGAAGGAAGGAAGGAAGGAAGGAAGGACGGACGGATGGACGGAAGGAAGGAAGGAGCAAGCAAAAATGGTGGCCAGGCACGCATTGGCTCACACCTGTAATCCCGGCATTTTTGGGAGGCCAAGGAGAGTGGATCATCAGAGGTCAGGAGTTCGAGATCAGGCTAACCAACATGGTGAAACCCAGTCTCTACTAAAAACACAAAAATTAGCTGGGCATAGTGGCGGGCACCTGTAATTCCAGCTATTTGGGAGGCTGAAGCAGGAGAATTGCTTGAACCCAGGAGACAGAGGTTGCAATGAGCCGAGACTGCACCACTGCACTCCAGCCTGGGTGACAGAGCAAGACTCTGTCTCAAAAAAAAAAAAAAAAAAAAGAGAGAGAGAGAGAGAAATAGAAATAGAGATTTATATCTGATAAAATGCCAGGTATTTGTTATTAGGTCATTTTGATTAGACACGGACACACAGATGAGAGATGGAGAAGTAACAGGAAGTTTTGACAAACTATGACACTTGGAATCAGGGCTTAAGGATGATAGCTACAAGTTTATCAGCTTCTGCAGTAGGAGAAATTTTTTTTTTCTGTTTATTCTGCTTTAATTACACAGTAGTGAGACAATCCCTTTCTACCCTTAAAAGTAATGCATTTCAATTGTCCCACTTTATATCACCCAATATGATTTGGATGTGAATTTTTACAAAAAAAAGGTAAAAACAGCCTTCCCAGCTAATGATACAGTTACAAGACATTAAAATATTTGCACAGAGAAAGCAAGAAAATCTTTATTATGGGGCTTGCCCAGAGTCTAGTTAATCTGGCAGTATTCATGCACCATATTGTGAAGATACAAGCACATGACCCTGCGAGCAGTTACATCAATAGACATTTTGAAGGAGTTTTGATGTTAGATATAGGGAAGCCATTCCCCAAAAGAAAGTTGAGAGGCTTTCCCTCCACCTCCTCCTCTTGACCTTGGAGTTGGTAAAATTTTTAGGTGTTGCTACTGCCTGTGCAGACCTGGGAATATCAGAAATTGCTGAAATTGTTTCTTGTACATGCAGAAAGAAGGATAGGAATGTAGTATTTTAGGAATGAGTATTCATGAAAAGACTGTTTCCTGGCTAAAATGATACAGTATATTTGGTTGCATATTTCTATTGGGAAGTGAGGAAGAGGGGTTTATTGTGTTGTGTCAAAATGCAAGGGTAAAGTAGGTAGGAGTATTTGCATCATTTTGATTTTTTTGCACCTGAGTTTGTACACTAGGTTCGGCTGCCGCAAGGGCTGCAAACCTAGTAAACCAATAGCAAAGAGCCAACCTCTGATCTGTTATTGGTTCAGATCAAAGACTTCCAGCTGCTTCACAACTTGTCTGGGGGAGGATGAGTCACAATCTAGATCAGTTAGGAAGATAGGAGGTAAAGATGTGGTTGGACATCTGCATTTGTGCTAAAGAGAGGTCGAGCATTACTACTAAACCTGTGCATTTTGAGAGGCTTTCATCACAAAGGAGCCGACAGAGGGGAGTTGATTGTTGTGCAGAGATCTGGGTTCAAGCATGAAGATGCTTGTATATGAGAAGCTGCTAGTGGGGAACGTTCTCTGGGGGTTCCTGAACAAGATGGATGGGTGTCATCTGTGCAGGTACCTATTTTTTTTTTTTTTTTTTTGAGACGGAGTCTTGCTTGTCACCCAGGCTGGAGGGTAGTGGTGCGATCTCGACTCACTGCAACCTCTGCCTCCTGGGTTCAAGTGATTCTTCTGCGTCAGCCTCCCGAGTAGCTGAGACTACAGATGCACGCCACCATGCCCGGCAATTTTTTGTATTTTTAGTAGAGACGGGGTTTCACCATATTGCCCAGGCTGGTCTTGAACTCCTGACCTTGTGACCTGCCTCCTTCGGCCTCCCAAAATCCCTCCCTGGGATTACAGGCATGAGCCACCACACCTGGCTGGACCAGAGGTTTTTTAAGCTACCTGCAGCATTGTCTAAAATCCCTACTGTGTTCCCAGAGGCCACACCTGTCAGTGAAGGTAGGTTGAAAGCTAAGCAATGACCTCATTTATGACATAGGAAAAATTTCCAGTGCTTCCCCTAGACCCCAGTTGAGACTGAGGACAAGACAAGGGAAGGTGATAATATAGTCATAGAGTTGCAAACAACCCTTAAAGGCCATTTAGTGTAATCCCCATATCTCAGTTTTGAAATTCCCAATAAATTGTCTCTCCTACCTCTGCTTGAACATCTCCAGTACTGGGAAGCTTGGTGTTTTCTAAGGTAGCCCATTCAGTCTTTGACCATCTTCATTAGATAACTCCTCCTCATATTGAACTGAAATCTGCCTCCTTTGATAGAGGTTCTGATCTCTTGAGCAAGTCACCTCCCACTGATACATGACCCTTTTGATAATTGAAGACAGCACCTATGTTTCATTTAATTCTTTGCCTAGCTAAGTTTTTCTCAATCTTCATTTGACAATTTTGAGACTTCTGTTATCCGTGCTTTCTCCTCTCAACAGTCCATAGGACAGGGTACCAAAGTCTTACATAGTATTCCTGGTGAGTCTGACCATTCATATCCTAAGTTGAGCATCATTTCTCTATTGATCACATGACATGGTCAGATTGCATTGTCGACTCAGCCATAGTTTCCAGACAGTCTAAACCCAGCTGGAAGATGCCCCAATGCTGCTTCACTAAGAACTATAGGGATAGATGATGCTTCCAACCAAAAGTATTTCACTACTGAATATAGGTCTTGGTGACACAGAAAGTAATAAAGTAGAGGGTAGAAAGTTATCTGGTAATATTTTTTGTTGATAACTTTAGTGTCTATTTTTCTTCTATATATTATCCCTAGTTTATTCACTGGTCATTTCATATGCTGTCTGGGACCAGGCCCAAGAAAATATGGAAAAGTGAAACTTACATAAGATTGAGGAATTTTATTAGTCATATACATTGCTTACAATAAATCAGGAGTGAACTTGAAACTGCCTTTCTCTCTTCACGCCTCCCTCCCCAACCACAGTGTTAGGAATGAATGACACTGCCTGCAAATAGAGGATAAGAGAACTTGGTCACTTAAAAATATAGCATTTTAATTTTTTCTTCCACTAGATTAGAAAATATTTATTTGATTAACAAACTGTAGTTGTATATATTTATGGAGTACCATGTGATGTTTTGATACATGTTGACATTGTGGAATGATTAACTCAAACTGACAAATCCGTTACCTCACATACTTAATCTTCTTTGTGTTGAAAACATTTAAAATCTACTCTTTTAGCTACTTAACTTTTTGTGGTGAAACATTTAAAATATACAATGCGTAATTATTTATTACAGTCACCATTTTGCAAAATAGATCGCTAAAACTTATTCCTCCTGTCTAACTGAAACTTTGTATCCTTTGATCAACATCCCCCCTTCCCCCATTCCTCTAGATTTTAACTAAGTTTGTTCACTACGTGGGCTAAAACGTGTGACATATTCTTTATGTAATTAACTAAATAATAATCCCCAGTAGAATGTAAAGAAAATGTGATTTGGCAGACTTATGCTTCGTATAGTTGGATGAGAGAGGGATCCAGTGTGAAGTTACATTTTGAGAATATTCACATTCCTGATGGATTTGTACAATTAGCACATATCACAATGATCACTCACTTAGAATTACGTAATCAACGCTTCATACAAGGGCTAAACTAAAAACTATAAGATAGGTGACAGCTACTAATGTATTTATGGAGACAATAGAACAAACTATTTGGTATTAGAAATGTGTTGAGTAAAAAGAGCCATGTGCTTGCGGGGAGCAACTAATGAAGAGTTTGTTTACATTGTCCCATATTTATGATTAGGTGTTCTACCACCCTCCCGCTCCACCCTTGACATTTACTATATTTACTGTTCTAACTCCCTTCCTGGGACTGGAGCTCCTTCAGTATCTACCTTACAAACTGCATTTCGTCACACACACTGATTCACTCCAAAGCCAGTTTCAAATATGGTTCCTTCTTTTGGTCCTAAGATTTGAAAGACAGGGCATGTAAGTTTCTAAAGCACAAGTGAATTCGTCTTAACAAGGAAAGATAAATACATTTTCCCTGCAGTTTCAAAATTTTCCACAATAAATGCGTAGGAGTTTTCTTAGTAGGAAAAATAATAAATGCAACAAAAACTTTGTTTATTTGGAAGTGTTCTGAAAAAAACATTTAGGTATGGGGTAAAATGGGCTGGAATTGCATTTTTTTCAAAGTTTGGAAATCTCTGAGCTGATGAATAAAGAATTACTTTGGGTTGGGCACGGTGGCTCACGCCTGTGATACCAGCACTTTGGGAGGCCAAGGCAAGTAGATTTCCTGAGGTCAGGAGTTTGAGACCAGCCTGGCCAACATGGTGAAACCCCGTCTCTACTAAAAATACAAAAATTAGCCGGGCGTGGTGGCTGGCACCTGTAATCCCAGCTACTCAGGAGATTGAGGCAGGAGAATCGCTTGGACCTGGGAGAAGGAGGTTGCAGTGAGCTGAGATCGCACCATTGCACTCCAGCCTGGGCAAGAAGAGCAAAACTCCATCCGGAAAAAAAAAAAAAAAAGAATTACATTGGCCTTCGTTGAATCCTGGCCTGGCTTTTCATGCAGAACAGCACAGGCATTGTAAACATGTGAAGCCAGGTGTACTGGCTTTGACTTTTGTTTTCTTCCAGCTGGCAGTGGGCTAGGATGGCTGTGCCCAACTGTCTTCACTAAGAGCTGCCTTATTTTTGAAGATGTGGAATTGGCTATGGAAAGCAAAATTCCTCTGGCTGTGCCTCTGGTGCCTTGACCTATCTGGCCACATGCCATCCCTGCCCTGCACTCTTCTCTCCTATTTGTCCAACAGTTTTTTTTGTTTTTTTTTTGAGACGGAATCTCACTCTGTTACCCAGGCTGGAGTGCAATGGCGCGTGGTCTTGGCTCACTGCAATCTCTACCTCCCGGATTCAAGTAATTCTCCCACCTCAGCCTCCCGAGTAGCTGGGACTGCAGACGTGTGCCACCATGCCCAGCTAATTTTTGTATTTTTAGTAGGGACAGGGTTTCGCCACGTTGGCCAGGCTGGTCTCGAACTGCCCGCCTCGGCCTCTCCAAGTGCTGGAATTACAGGCGTGAGCCACTGCACCTGGCCTGTCCAACAGTTTATAAGGAGGAGAGTATACAGTGGATGACAACATCTTATGCAGTTAAAGGGCATTTCATGATCCTTTACAGATAAACTGGGATAGAAGAATATAAAATATTAACTTCCACCCCAGAAGAAGCCACCTCATTTTTGTTTTAATGAAAGTTTGTTAAAGTTATGAGGTTACAAATTAATTTAAATGTTTGAGAAAATATGCTTCTTGTTTAGAGAAAGTAGGACCATAAACCAGCAAAAATATTTCACTGAATTTCACTTTTAATGGCTGCAGGTGAACACTTGATCTGAGAGTGGTACAGATCTCTTTGTCTTTCTATTCACCCTCATTGTCTTCCCTCAACCTAATCAGTTTGTGGGTAACTACTTGAAAAGTATTTTAAGTTTTGCAGTTTTAATTTAGTTTAATTTAATTTTTGAGCCGGGCGCGGTGGCTCACGCCTGTAGTCCCAGCACTTTGGGAGGCCAAGGCGGGCGGACCACGAGATCAGGAGATGGAGACCATCCTGGCCAACATGGTGAAACCCCGTCTCTACTAAAATTACAAAAATTAGCCGGGCGTGGTGGCTGGCGCCTGTAGTCCCAGCTACTCGGGAGGCTGAGGCAGGAGAATGGCAGGAACCCGGGGGGCGGAGCTTGCAGTGAGCCGAGATAGCGCCACTGCACTCCAGCCTGGGCGACAGAGCGAGACTCCGCCTCAAAAAAAAAAAAAAATTTTTTTTTGAGACAGGGTCTCGCTCTGTCGCCCAGGCTGGGGTGCAATGGCACAGTCAAGGCTCACTGCAGTCTTGACTTCCTGGGCTCAAGGATTTTCCCACCTTAGCTGCCTGAGTAGCTAGGACCACAAGCTCCCATCACTTTGCCTGGCTAATTTTTAAACATTTTTGAAAAGTTTTTTGTAGAGACAAGGCCTCCCTATGTTGCCCAGGCTGGTCTCAAACTCCTGGGCACAAGTGATCCTCCTGCTTTCACCTCCTCAAAGTGTTGGTATTACAGGTGTGAGACACCATGCCTGGCCAAGTTTTGAAGTTTTAAAAACATGTTCTACAAGTCCATCAATGAATGAATAAAGAAAATCTGGTATATATACACAATAGAATACAATTCAGCCATAAAAAAGAAGGAAATCTTGTCCTTTGGGACAACATGGATGAACCTGGAGAACATTATGTTAAATAAAATAAGCCAGACACAGAAGACAAATACTGTTTTGTCCTCATATGTGGAGTGTAAAAAAGTTGAACTCATGGAAGCAGAGAGTAGAATGATGTTTGCCAGGGGCTGGGGTAAGGAGGAGGGGACATGAGGAGACGTTTGACAAAGGATCCAAAATTTCAGTTAGACAGGAGGAGTAAGTTCAGGAGATCTATTGTACAACATGGTGAATATGGTGAATAACAATATATTGTATTCTTGACAATTGTCAAGAGAGTAGATTTTAAGTGTTGTCACCACAAAAATAACTATGTGAGGTAATACATATGTTAATTAGTTTGACTTAGCCATTTCACACTGTATACATGTTTCAATAACGCATCATATACACGATAAATATATGCCATTTTTGGTCTACTAAAAATAAATGAATTTTTTAAAACCATGTCTATTGATAGAGGACTATTTTTTTATTTCAATAGTTTTTGGGGTACAGGTGGTTTTTGGTTACATGGCAAAGTTATTTAGTGGTGATTTCTGAGATTTTGGTGCACCCGTCACCTGAGCAGTATACACTGAACCTAATACGTAGTCTTTTATTGCTCACTCTCCACACATCCTTTTCCCCCGAGTCTCCAAAGTCCACTATATCATTCTTATGCCTTTGCATCCCCATAGCATAGCTCCCACTTATTAGTGGGAACATACAATATTTGGTTTTCCATTCCTGAGTTACTTCACTTAGAATAATGGCCTCCAGCTCCATCCAAGTTGCTGCAAAAGACATTCTTTCATTCTTTTTATGGCTGAGTAGTATTCCATGGTGCATATATACCACATGTTCTTTATGCATTCATTGGTTAATGGGGACTTGGTTTCATATTTTTGCAATTGTGAATTGTACTGATATTAATATAAACGTGTGTGCATGTGTCTCTTTGTATAATTGCTTCTTTTGTTTTGGGTAGATGCCCAGTTGTGGGATTGTTGAATCAAATGGGAGTTCTACTTTCAGTTCTGTAAGGAATCTCAATACCATTTTCCATAGCGGTTGTACTAGTTTACATTCGCACCAGCAGTGTCAAAGTTTTCCCTTTTTACCATATCCGTGCCAACATCTATTTTAAAAAAATTTTTTAATTATAGCCATTTTTGCAGAAGTAAGGTGGTGGTTTATGGTGGTTTTAATTTGCATTTCCCTGATAATTGGAGATGTTGAGCATTTTTTCATGTGTTTGTTGGCTGTTTGTATATCCGATAGAGGACTATTTAATCTGCGAAATAATCATGTGAAACCAAAGCAAGATGCATGTGATATAAAATAAGATTTGACAACCTAAACCAATCTGCCAGTGGGAAGAATACATTTTGAAGAGGCTTCAGTGTCTTTCCTGGCTGGATGAACAATTTGCTGAGGTAGAATTTCAGAGGAAACAAGAATAGTTTTGTAGTCAATGCAGGGTATTAAGGGCTTCCTAAAGAGATTACATGAAATCCTTATTATAGTCCACTAATACTTTATTAATGTAGCAGGCATATTTTGCTCTTCAAATTTTTCATTTAATCTTGTATTTGTGAATATTACTAAATGTCTTGGGATTAAGGACTTTTAAAGAGCCTTGTTTACAAAGCCGCATTATTCAGTTTCCTGCAGCAACTCAGAAAGGAGTCTACACATCTACCCCACAGCCCTCCTTATTACATAGGAATTTCAAAAGGATAAAGGAGAGCTGGAAGAGTTTTAGGAGGAACTTGGCCAAAAGGAAGGGAGATGTTTGCAATCGCTCCTTCACCTTTGCCACAATCATTTTCTTATGCCCTCCCTTGATCCCTTGGTGATGATTATCTTAGGGACAGGACATAGTAGTAGCTCCCCCTTGCTCTGGCTTCTTCCAGTTCTTTAGGCTTTTCCCCCACTCTCTCTGCCACTGCCTTTGCCTATAGTGCCACTTTTCCTCAATTCGGCTGTTTAAAACTCATCTCATCTGTTAAAGCTCATCTCAAAATACATCTCTGTCATCCCTTCCACCATGAGCAAGAAAAAAAGTTTTCAGCAATCTCTGGTATTTCCACATCTGAATAGTCAGTAGTGACATCACAAAATCCTATCAACTCTAAGGTCTCAAGGAGGAGGGAGAGGGAACAAAGCCACTAGAAGTTTTGTGAGGAAGGGTCTGTCTGTCTCTAACATCAACAATACTTCACTTGTCTGTTGGGTCCAACCACCAGGCATAGTCGTTTGCTTGTATCTTCACAATATGGTACATGAATATTGCCAGGTTAACTGGGCTCTGTGCAAGCCCCATAGTAAAAATCCCCTGGCTTTCTCTGTATGAATAGCTTGTAAAAGTATCATTGATTATGAGGCTATTTTTCACTTTTGTTGTAAAAAATTCATGCCCAAATCATGTCAGGTAATGTAAACTTGGACAAGCAAAAATGCATTACTTTTCTAGGGGAATGGAAATTTTCTCACCGCTGTGCAATGAAAGCAGAATAAAGAGAAAACGCTCTTGCTGCAGAAACTGCTAAGACCTTAGCTTTCATTCTTAGCCTGATTTCAAGTGTTTGAGTTTGTCAAAACTGCCTGTCACTTGTCCTTCCCTCATCTGTGTGTCCCTTTCTCACATACATCTACTCAAAATGATATAATAACAAATTATGCAGATACACAGCTGTAAAAATATGTGATATATCCCATAATATTGCACAATTCATGTCTGTGAGCACAAAGATGGTGTCATTTGTTTCAGTTGTTTCTATGTTCCCTCTACATGCACCTAAGCATCTTAAGGGTAGATGTATCTTCTTTATGTCCCATAAAGGGCCTAGCACAGTGCCTTCCATAGAGATGCTCAGCCAATGAATGAATGCATGAAGAATAGAATCAGTATGTATGTGTTGGTATGTATCCATGTGTTGCTAATTTGCACAGTTATGTGGTGTAACAGTGACAAGCCATAGACAAGCCAACACTGAGTGGGGCAGAACTGTCTCCAGGTTAACACCAACACAAATCACTGAGGAGAATAATTAAAAGAATAAAGAAGGACCCAAACACACTGACCCACATCTCTCTCTAGTACACATAATTGCATGTTAGAGAAGCACATGTTTATTGTTACTAAGCATCTCTCTTTTTAAAAGGCTTTTTTGTTACCACACACTCCTGAATGTCAGGCAGGTGACGATTAGTGGCAAAGTGACCTTTGCCAACTCTTATTTCCTCAAAAAACAGATGAGAGACTAAAGAGGTTGTATAACCAACCAGTGGCCTGTGACACCCCAAATAGCCTTTTGTTTAACACCAAGTCTGTTAATGAGGCATCTTATTGCTCCTACCAGATGTGTGGATTGTTCCAGAAATCAATGACTCTATTCAACTGGGAGCCTCCTGAGTTAATTTGGCCCTTTAGCCATCTCATGCTTAGTGTCCTGAAATTGATGGTTGAGGAGGCATCAAATAAGCTATCTACATCAAATAAGCCTGCTACAACAACAAAAATCCCAACAAAGTAAGAATTAGTTATTTTAATTATTTAAACATAAAATGTAAAGTTTCTGATATATTTGGCTAGATGATGTGATTGAATTGCTGACAACATAATCTTCTTTGTTATATACATAAATAGAGGAGGAAGATCAGTTTCTTTGTTGTTTTCAGGATTAAGTACTTTTTTGAAAATTAAGAAAAGGGAAAAATTAGGACAGATGTCACCTTTTCAACTACCAGTCTCTTTCAGGATAGTGAGAGCAGACTAAGATTCCAGAGTCTCTACTAATTAGAGTCTGTGCTACTAATTATCAGTACAATTTGGAATAAGCCTTCCACTCTTGGGCCTCAATTACCTTGTTAGTAGATCAAGACATTGGACCAAATATCTGTGGGCCCTTTCAGCTTTGAGTGTTTGTAACTTCGTGAAACATCTTTGCCTTTATTTGTTATACAGGGCCATGTTGGAGTGATAACCAATAGGGAAGTAAGAGCCATATACTTTTGGAGGGTATTTCTTTGAGCATACTCCCATGGTGGAAGAGTGCTTTGGCTTCTAGAGCTGTGTTGTCTCATACCGAGGATGTGCTATACCTGTAAAATATGTACCACATTTCCAAGACTTTGTCTGAAAATTTTATAAAATATCCCATTATTTTTTCTCTGTATTATATGTGGAAATGATAACATTTTGGATATGTTTGGTTATATAAAATATGTTATAAAAATAATTTACCTGTTTCTTTTCACTTTTTAAAATATGCTATTCCAAATATTTAAAATTATACCCATGGCGCCTATATTTCTTTTCTCTCTTTTTTTTTTTTTTTTTTTTGAGATGGAGTCTCGCTCTGTCGCCCAGGCTGAAGTGCAGTGGCATGATCTCGGCTCACTGCAACCTCTGCCTCCCAGGTTCAAGTAATTCTCCTGCCTCAGCCTGCCGAGTAGCTGGGCTTACAGGTGCACGCCACCACACAGGGCTAATTTTTGTATTTTTAGTAGAGATGGGGTTTCACCATGTTGGCCAGGATGGTCTCGATCTCTTGACCTTGTGATCTATCCTCCTTGGCCTCCCAAAGTGCTGAGATTACAGGCGTGGGCCATTGCGTCCGGCCAGCTCCTATATTTCTATTGGACAAGCCTGGTCTAGGGAGTTACTCCTGCTACATTTGACCTGAGTTCCCAGTTCAAAAACCTCCCAAGGTTGAAACCATCTAAACTAGTGGCACTTAGTCTTGGATTCACACTGGAATCACAGCGGCATATTATGAAAAATAATGATCCCCTCCTCCCTATGATTCTAATTAAACTGACTCATAGTCACCTTTCTTATGTGCTCTGCATTTTTTCCATAAGGCCATGGGTGGCATTAAAAAAAAAAAAAAAGACTTTGTTATATGAATGCCAGAAACTTGTGTATATCCAAGTTGGACAGCTACTGGATTAAGGGGGCATGAATCAGTGAAGCAGGCTTAGCCCTGACTCTTAACCAGTCTCAAGGGCAAAACTGTTGATCTCTTCAGTACTCAAAAATCAAGCAAATGGACAGGAAATCGTAACTTGAATTAATCCTGCCATAGCTGTCGCTTCTTGTTTGAGTTTCTGAAAATCAGCTTATTACATTGCATCTCGTCTCCCAGGGAGATACTTGACATTGCTTGGTCTGTTTTCAGAGGGGAAAATGGAGCTCAAAGAGTGTGGCTGTCTCCCAGGTAAAGAAATTTTCTTCCAGCAGATTTTTTTCTACTGGGGGATTTTTTTTTTCGGACTCCTAATATAATGAAGGAAGTAAAAGTAGACAATGTGGCTTGATAGAAATTGGATGGATCTCTAACATGGAGCAAGCAGCCGTCGATTTCATGTTGATTTTTGGTAGCATAGGCTGTGTTTTTTTTTTTTTTTTTTTTTTTTTTTTAGCCTCACCCTCAAATTTTGGGGTTCATCCTCACTGAAGTCTGCCATCCCTATATGCTCATAAAATCTATACTTATTTGTGGTTGGGCTCTAGATATGGGCCTTAGGTAAGAAGGGAAGCTGCTCCTTTCCTTTCCTCATTGTCCTCTTGATTCTCAGAGCCATAGGTACTTGCGCAGCTTCTATGGTTGACTAAAATTGGAGTCCCGGTAATGAATTTAGAACAGATTTTCAAAATAACTAACAACCCTAGGCTTTTAAATCAGACTCTATTGAATTGTATCTTGTGATCCCGGTAAGTCACAGAACTTCCTGACACTACAAGTGCTTGAAAAAGAGATGCTGAACTACTGTGATCATGAATGTCCATATTGGGTGCCACCTTTGGTGGTGGTAATATCTTGCCAAGGTAGTAGAGAGTTGATAAAAGTTCCAGTAAATAATCCTATGTGTCCACAGTGCCTTAAAACTCTACCAATCCTCTGCCCAGGGTTTTTGATCAAATGCTACTTCCCTGAGTGAAAGATTAAGTTAAATGTGTATTTGTTGTTTGAGTTGTTTTGGAGGGACTCTGACACTTACTAGCTGTATGGCCTTGGGCAAATAACTAAACTTCTCTGAGCTCCACTTGTAAAATAGGAATCATAATATCCACTGCATAGTCTTATGAAAATTTCATGAGTTGCTCTACCTATTTTCCACACCTTGCACAGTGATGCCCCCAGAACAGGAAGCTAAAGAAAGATTTGTAGAATGAATAGACGAATTTATGAATATGAATCTTGTGAAAGTATCTGGTTACAGAGTTGCCCTCTGTTTGGGTCAGTCTCAAGGTACCGGAGTTTAATTTGGTAGCTAATTGTCAAAGCCTAATTAGTTTCTCTATCAAATACTTAGACTCAGCATATCTCCATTCCCCTGGCATTTTCGTAAAATAGAGGCTAGACATTGATGGGAAGCTGGGAAAAGCACCTTCTACCACAGTACACATTTTGCAGAGAGAGAGATATTTTAGGGGGTCAGCTTGTCCCCAAATGTGAACAATAAATGAGGGTAAGTTCTAGTTGAATATAAATAAATTTTACTAAATAAGGAGTCATTAAAATGGACAAGCACATATTGGATCAGTATTTAAATATTATTGAGACATGTACATGTAAGTCCTTGAACAAAAAGGTAGAATTCTCTGAACTAATTATATACCCCCTTGCCCAAAATAGAATAAGTAACTAGGGCCCAAATTTTTAAGAACAGCTGTAAGAGGATAGCAATATTAACTCATCAAAGAGACATTACATGGAGCCATGGATTTAAATTATTTTTTGTGTCAGGTAAAGTTGGAAAAGATAAAATCACTGTTTGTTATTTAGGACAGATTTTCTGAAAGTTCATTGTCTTACTATAGTCATAAAAATCTAAATCACATTTGAATGAAACTTTGAAATGAATGAAACTGGAAACCTCTTGTACTTAGGTAGTTGTGGCTACAGTGAATAAAAATGACATGCTTTGAAGTTATGTAAAGCGCAGGAAGACTCAACCCTGTATGATTCGATCGAATGCCAATTATAAAGCCAGGTCACCTGCACAGCTTAATTTTATTATTTTTTAATCTCATAAATTATTTTCTCTTGGTATCTCCATCCTAGAAGCTCTATGGAATCGGGGAAGGGAGCAGGAACTTGCAAGTCTATGGGGATGGAGTGAGAAAGAGAAAAGCAGATGCAACCAGAGTAAGGGGGCTGGATGTACAGCCAGTCCAGAAGGTGCTACGGTGAGCTGGTTCACAGAGTCATTTGGGGCTTTACCCTAGTCCATATGCATAGGCAAACATCAAAACATATGAATTCACAGTATCATTATTTTCAATTTAGTTAACAGCTTTTGAAATCAACATGGTGTTTCATAGCAATTAACTGTAATTACAAATCCGAGAAACATTTTTTTTTTTTTCCGGGTAGTTACTTTCCTGATTCTTGTTCCATCATTTTCATTTAATTCTGAAAAAAATTTAACTGCTATTTTGACAAGTGTTTAGTGTTTTTAAACTGATTGTGTATACCCTATTACGTAAGTACTTTATGCATACATTTCCACAAACTTTTCCCCAATCCAAAAATGTCTATAAATGTTGGCAGCGACTCCCTATCTGGAGGCTGGTTGCACACTTACTCTCACGCCTATGATTGCTTGGAAGGGACTGTCACCACTGCCAAGGAAAAATGTTTTTGACAATAGAACTGCCAATTAATCAGTGGCAGACGAGAGAAGAATTGGCTCCATATTTTTTGATGGCGATTGGCCACTTGGCAGCCAGCCACCAAGTGAGTTATTGATCCATTGGAACTCAGCCTACTTGGATTGCCATGATTCGCTTACTGTCAGCAGGCTATCACAACTGTGCACCTCGAGGAGATGAAAAAAATTTAAAAAGACTAACTTAACAGGTTTAAACTATCTAAAGCGGACTATATGATAGGCATTGGCAAGCTGAATGGCAGAAATGCTGACTACTTGGATTTAGATGTATTGAATGAGTCTCTGAAATTCAATTAACTGGCCCAGATAGCAACTGAAATGCTGTTTGTGGTGAGGAGGAAGAAGATTAAACAGTACTGATATTTGCAATGAATTCTTAATTAGAGGGGCAGAATAAATGGAGGGACACCAAAGAGATAGGATCAAGCTCCAGTTCAGATGCTTATGAGCTGTGTCACTTCTGTTTGTATACTTTTTTTTGTTTTGTTTTTTTGAGACAGAGTGTCCCTCTGTCTCCGGGGCTGGAGTGCAGAGGCACAATCTTGGCTCACTGCAACCTCTGCCTCCTGGGTTCAAGCAATTCTCCTCCCTCAGCCTCCCAAGTAGCTGGGATTACAGACATGCACCACCACGTCCAGCTAATTTTTGTACTTTTAGTAGAGACAGGGTTTCACCATGTGGGCCAGGCTAGTCTCAAACTCCTGACCTCAAGAGATCCACCCATCTCGGCCTCTCAAAGTGCTGGGATTACAGGCTTGAGACACCACATCCAGCCTGTTTGTATACATTTTTTTTTAGCGGGATAAATTAGATAATGTGCGTCAAAGCATCTAGGACAATACTTGACACAGAGTTGGTTCTCTGAAATGTCATTTTTCTTTTTTCCTATAAATCTTAGGGTTGTGTTATTGTATAAAGAACTGAGTTTTGAGGATCATTTTATTCTCAGAAAATTTATTTTTATTTGTTCATCCATGATGGCATAGGAATGACTAATTATTAACCTATAGACCTATGTATTTTTAGTGAACTTTTAAAACCTTTCTACCATTGTGTTATAATGTAAGCATTTTAACCTATTATTTATCTTACCAGGTGCTAAGATAATTAAAAAATAATCTAATTATTTTATTTTAAAATTATCAATTATTTTATTTTCAATGACTTAAAATTGTGATGTGAAAGGAATACTAGAATTGGAATACAGTTGCACTGACCAATAAATGCAGATTTTTCTAGAATATGTTCAGCTATTGTATAAAAATGATGTATGAAAGCTACATTTTCCTTTTTTTTTTTTTTTTTTTTGACAGAGTCTTGTCTCCCAGGCTAGAGTGCAATAGCGTGATCTCAGCTCACTGCAGCCTCTGCCTCCCAGGTTCAAACGATTCTCCTGCCTCAGCCTCCTGAGTAGCAGGGATTATAGGTGCCCACCACCACGCCTGCCTAATTTTTTATTTTTTTATTTTTAGTAGAGACGGGGTTTCACCATGTTGCCCAGGCTGGTCTCAAACTCCTGACCTCAGGTGATCCACCTGCCTTAGCCTCCCAAAGTGCTGGGATTACAGGCATGAGCCACCGTGCCTGGCCAAAAGTTATATTTTCTTTATAGGTTTTTATCCCTTTGTTCTATTCTCTTGGAAGACATTGATATTTGCTCTCCTAATTTCCACCGTGGCAAGGCAAAGAATAATGAATTACCTCTAATGGTGCTACTGACAGTGACAACTGATGGCTGCTTGTCTGTATTGGTGTGAATGATAAGCCTGGTAGCTCACAGCCATTCTATCACACACAACTCCCCTCCGCCTAGATGGCTGATTTCTCCATGATTCAGCCTTCTTTCATTTATTTTATTTTATTTTTATTTTCTTTTCTTTTTTTTTTTTTGAGATAGAGTTTTGCTTTTGTAGACCAGGCTGGATTGCAATGGCATGATCTCAGCTCACCGTAACCTCCGCCTCCCGGGTTCAAGCAATTCTCCTGCCTCAGCCTTCCAAATAGCTGGGACTACAGGCATGCGCCATCACGCCCAGCTCACTTTGTAATTTTTTTTTTTTTTCTTTTTAGTAGAGATGGGGTTTCTCTATGTTGGTCAGGCTGGTCTCGAACTCCTGACCTCAGGTAATCCGCCCGCCTCAGCTTCCCAGAGTGCTGGGATTACAGGTGTGAGCCATCACCCCCAGCTTCTTTTCTTTTCCCTTCCCTCCCCTCCTCTCCCCTCCCCCCCCCCCCTCCCCCTCCCCTCCCCTCCCCCTCCCCCTCTCCTTCCCTCCCCTCCCCCTCTCCTCCCCTCCCCTCCCCCCCCCTCCCCCCTCCCCTCCCCTCCCCTCCCCCCCCCCCCCCCCCCCCCTCCCCTCCCCTCCCCCCCTCCCCTCCCCCCTCCTCCCCTCCTCCCCCCCCCCCCCCCCCCCCCTCCTCCCCTCCCCTCCTCCCCTCCCCTCTCTTTTCTTTTCTTTTCTTCTTTTCTCTTTTCTTTTCTTTTCTTTTCTCTTCTCTTCTTTCTGATGAAATCTCACTCTGTTGCCCAGGCTGGAGTGCAGTGGCTCAATCATAGCTCACTGCAGCTGCTAACTCCTGGGCCTAAGCCATTCTCCCACCTCAGCCTCCAGAGAAGCTGGGACTACAGGCATGCACCACCACGCCTAGTTAATTAATTTTTGTTGTTGTTGTTTAAAGATTGGGTTTCACTATGTTGCCCAGGCTGGTCTCAAACTCTTGGACTCAAGTGATCTTCCTGCCTCCCTCCCAAGTCACTGGGATTGCAGTTGCAAGCCATCATGTTTGGCTCGTTTATTCTTTGGGAAGACCTATGAGTCCAGCATTAAGTGGCTACACTCATTGTGACAAATAATTCATTCAGAAAGTATTTATTGAGTCTATTTATTGGACCAGAGACTCTGCTAGGTGATGGGGCCATGGAGATGCCCCTAAGGCGTAGCTCCAACCATAGGGTGCTTATAATAGGGTGCTTATAGTCTAACAAGGGAGCTAAGACCTGTCTGTAGATAACTCTAAAACAAAATTAACCAAGTGTCACAACAACAAAAAATATTGCTATTGGAGTTGAGAGAAGGAAGGAAGTTGGGGAAATTCAGGAAAGGCTTGACTCTTTTTTTCATTCATTCAACAAACACAGGAGAATGAGACTATGCTAGGCTGGTAATACAAAGACAAAACACTATTTGATCTGAAGGAGTTTACCTTCTAGGGAAGGCAGATACTCAGACTAGTCACAGCATCCTGGGATAAGGTTAGGTGTATGGACAACTGAGGTAAGAACAAAGTGATGTGGGAGCCTGGGGATTGCTCTCTTTAGGGAAAACAAGGAAGGAGTCATGTTCTAAGCACTCGTTGAACTGGGTTTTCTTCAGTGAGTGTATAGTCTAGTGTGACTGCCATGCCCATGAATAATTCCAATACCAGGAAATGCCAAGTGCCCTACAAGAAGCTCAGACAAAGGGCTATAAGGTAGGTTTAGAGGTGAGTGTGTTTACTTCTAGCTGGGGTCTCAGATAAGGATTTACCAAACAGACCAAATTGGAGGTGAGCTTTAAAAGCTAAGTAGAAGTTCAACAGGGAAAGGAGTGAGGGATGAGGTAAAACAGAAGAAATAGCTTGAATAGGCCAGGCGGGGTGTCTCGCGCTTGTAATCCCAGCACTTTGGGAGGCTGAGGCAGGTGGATCACCTGAGGTCAGGAGTTCGAGACCAACCTGACCAACATGGAGAAACCCCGTGTCTACTAAAAATACAAAAATCAGGCAGGCATGGTGGCAGGAACCTGTAATCCCTGCTACTCGGGAGGCTGAGGCAGGAGAATCGCTTGCACCTGGAAGGCAGAGGTTGCAGTGAGTTAAGATCACGCCATTGCACTCCAGCCTGGGCAACAGTGAGACTCCATCAAAAAAAAAAAAAAAAAAAAAAAAAAAATTGCTTGAATAGAGCCATGGCCTGTTAATGGTGAGTTTTTTGAAGTGGCCAGAGTGGAAGAGTCTGGATGGTGGCACAGGCTGAGGAAAATCACAGAAGGCACTGAATGCCAAGACAGGTCACTGGATTTTGTTGAGTAGGCAGTGGAGAGTGGTATGTCTTTTCTACTTCTAACCATGCTTTAGGATGGAGGCAATAGTAATTCATAGTGATGGCCTTGGAATCAGATGATTTGGGTTCAAATGCTGCCCTACCACTCACTAGCTGTGTGAACTTGAGCAAGTCTCTTAGCCTTTGTGTCTAATGGGGGCATTAATAATACTACACTCCACAGGTACAATCAATGAGGATTGGTTTAGTTTAGTCTTGTTAGAACCATGCCTAACAAGAGGTAACACAATATAAAGTGTCACTTGTTGTTGTTAGGAGTAGTACTAGTAGTAGTAGTAGCAGCAGCAGCAGCAGCAATAATAGTTGTGACATAATTCGTAGCAACGTTAGGAAATGCTTGTGTTGTAAACTTGTAGGAACATACTTGGGATGACCTGACATCGCTGAGAAAACCAGAAGTGAACCTCAGGGACTATTGAGAAATGATCAATACTATGTATGCTCTTTGCAAAATTGTTTGGGTACACCTGAATTGAACCACATAATAGACACATAAATAGCTGGTCCTCGGCCAGGCGCGGTGGCTCATGCCTGTAATCCCGGCACTTTGGGAGGCCGAGGCGGGTGGATCACGAGGTCAGGAGTTTGAGACCATCCTGGCCAACATGGCGAAACCCCGTCTCTACTAAAAATACAAAAATTAGCTGGGTGTGGTGGCGGGCACCTGTAATCCCAGCTATTTGGGAGGCTGAGGCAGGAGAATCACTTGAACCTTGGAGGCGGAGGTTGCAGTGAGCCAAGTTCGTGCCATTGCTCTCCAGCCTGGGCGACAAGAGCAAGACTCCATTAAAAAAAATCAATCTATCTATCTATCTATCTATCTATCTATCTATCTATCTATCTATCTATCTATCTATCTATATCTGGTCCTCAACAGCTAAAAATGGCCCAGCCAGAACGTTGGCAGCCAAAGCAAGTTGAGCAACCAATAAAATGTCATGTCTGAGCTAGAGAGTTTCAGAGATCTCCTGCATCTATGATATAAATCACATCATCAGGAGAGCTTGCAAACAGTAAGGTTCACCTGTGGTTAAACTTAAGGCTGTTCATAAATATAGCAATAAAACTATTTCTTTCCCATGTCCCAGGTGTCTTAGTTTTCACACTCCCACCACAACTTGAAATGTTTAATATGAAAGTGTGACAATCTGCAAGTAACACTAAAATATTGTCACAGGAGGCTTGTTCACAAGAAATAGGCACAGCCTGGGAACAGTGACCTGCAAAGCTCTGGAGCCTGCTTTTGTTTGCATCTACCCTCCTTGTAGTTTTGGACACACTCAAGTACAGCTGCATTTAGCAGCTGGTCCAAGATTTGGTCCATTCTCATTGTGTCCCAAACTGCAGACTCTGCAGATGAATGTCAGTGTAAACGTGACTCTTTCTTGTGGGTTGCCCTAACCTTTGGTTCATTGAATCTGGTTCTTGGTCATCACCTAGCACAAAGGCTGCTGTTACAAGACAGAGACACCTTAGTGAGTACTGGAAACACTCACAAATCTTTCCTCTCAAATGAGCTTTAGCACAATGAGTTCTGAGGTCCCTTTGCAGATTCACAGTAAGCCGCTGGAAGTTTCTGAGACACTGAACAATGAAAATGGACCTCTTCTTGAGAACTCTGTGGCTTACACTGTCAAAGCTCTAAGCAAACATTGTTTTGTAGGCCCAAAAGTTGGAACTCATACTGAATTGGAAAAATTATTGTATGTCTTCATCAGAAAAGGATTTAGGGTAGCTGGTAGCTGGCGTTCTGCCAGGAGTGTCACAGTTCTCCAAGGTTTAAGCCTTAAGTATCTTCTTCCAAATTTGTGTGTCTTGCATCATAAAATGTGTCTAAGATAACATGTTTTGATACACATTAATTAAACCTTTAGCTAAAAAAATTGTTTGTCTCCTTAGAATATTTTTTTGAGAGGGGATGTTTCGGATGGGTCCTGTTTGTTTAAAAAGACTACCCAAGGGAGTTTCCCAAAATAAATGTCCTTGTGGCAGAGACTCAAAATCATTCATAGAATAGAACTGGAAATGTAGAAATGAGAGAGCCCAAATTCAGAGGTGTTAGATTCAGCCAATAAAGCATGACGTTTGAGTTCGAGCCCACCTGTATGACCTGGAGGAAGCCAATGTTTACACCCAGTTTCTGCATCTGAAAAAATATGGCATTATGCATTATGAAAAAAAGAAGATGTGCTTACATCACAGAATTGTGGTGAGGGAGGATTAGCTAAAATACTATACTTTGGGAAATAGTTTGTAAATTGCAAAGTGCCATTAAAATGTAAGGAATTACTATTATAATCATCACTGGCTGAGGTCCTACATATAAGGACCTACAGCTTATAGCGACCTCGTCAGAGTTTTTTGAAAAAGAGAGAGAGAGAGAGAGGGAGGGAGAGAGAGAGAGGGAGAGAGAAAGAAAGCACTCTTATCTTTCCCCACTAGATGGCAGGCGAGCCACTTGGTAAAGTACTGACTGGCTTAGGACTCTAGAAACCACAGCAATATTTTGGTTTGTGAAGCAGCCTAGCGATGGACAAAGGGTGAATTAGAAGTCATGAAAAACAGAGACAGCCTGTATCCCATCGGTTTGCAGTTTACCAACATTTCGTGTGTATGAAAACATGGTCTTTTTCTTTCTTTTTTTTTTTTTTTTTTTTGTACTTTTTAGTAGAGACGGGGTTTCACCGTGTTAGCCAGGATGGTCTCGATCTCCTGACCTCGTGATCCGCCCGTCTCGGCCTCCCAAGTGCTGGGATTACAGGCTTGAGCCACCGCACCCGGCCGGTCTTTTTCTTTTGACTGTGAGAAAAAGGATAGCTAAACAATTTCTCTAACAAGGAAAATGTTGAGCTCACTCAGTTACAGCTAACAGACTTAACGATTATTTGTCACACCTCTTTACAGGTAATGTCTTCATCTATATCAGGGATTGACAACCTGCTTCTGTAACAGTAAATATTTCTGGCTTTGCAGGTTATATGGTTTATGTTGAAACTATTCAGCTTTGCCACTGTAGCAGAAAAGCAGCTTGAAACAATATGAAAATAAGTGGGCATGAATAGGTTACTATAAACTTTTATTTATGGACACCGAATTTTGAAATTCACATAATTTACACTTGTCACAAAATATTCTTCTTCTTTTGATTTTTTTTTGAGCACTAAAAAATGTAAACATTATTTTTAGGTGAAAGATCATACAAAAAATGACCATAGGCCTGATTTGACTGGCAAGCAGTAGTTTGCAGAGATCCAAGACTTCTTAGCTATCAGATTGGCAATCTCCTCAATCTATATATTTATAACTTTCATAACACATATTTCAATGTGGTAAGTATATTTTTTGCACATATAAATTACTAAAAATCCATGTGGCATTTTTGCCTGTTATTGTCTTGTTTGTTAAAAACTATAGACAAAAAAATTCAAGTAGTATACCGGGTGTGGTGGCTCACGCCTGTAATCCCAGTACTTTGGGAGGCCAAGGCGGGCAGATCACCTGAGGTCAGGAGTTCGAAACCAGCCTGGCCAACATGGTGAAACCCCATCTCTATTAAAAACAAAACAAACAACAAAAAAAAAAACACAAAAATTAGCCGGGCATAGTGGCGGGTGCCTGTAATCTCAGCTACTTAGGAGGCTGAGGCAGGAGAATCGCTTGAACCCAGGAGGCAGAGGTTGCAGTGAGCCAAGATTACACCACTGCACTCCAGCCTGGGTGACAGAGGGAGACTCTGTCTCAAAAAAAAAAAAAAAAAAATTCAAGTAGTTGGTGCATTGTTCTTGGATTTGTCAGGAAGAGAGCACACAGTTAAATGTGAATTTCAGTTAAAATAAAAACAAAAGGGATTCACTGTTTCTCTGAGATTCAGTTTTAACTGGGTGAACTAAATTGCTAAGTCTGATATTTGTTCTTCTACTGACCGATCCTCATTTATTAAGGGCTTAATAAATGAAGTTGAAGATCTGAAGACAAGACTTCTCCAGTAAAATATATCTTTGGGGAATTGGGAGAAATATGGATCTCCACTGGCTTGCTTGTTTTCTGTGCACTTTAACACATTAAAACAACTGTAAGGCACGAACAGCTGTTACTCACATCCATTTTCTAGAACAACAAATTCTGAGCTGCCAGTCTCAGTTGAACAAGCCATTTAAAATGCTTTGTAAGAATCTCAAAGTAACGAGCACTTGCTATTTTATGTTGCAAAGGGCTTCAGAGAAATTTGAGGTCTTTTAATTGAGTAGGAACAGCAAATAAAAATCCTCCCAGCCTGGTGTTCTGTGGAACTGAGCTTCCTTCAGGCCGTTTCAAAACAGAAACTCCGTCCTCCTCTAAAAGCTTTTTTATACCCCTTGATGGAGGTGTCAAGCGTGCACAGGCAGCAAATCGTAGGGCCTGGTTCAGAGAGGTTTCTTTTTGTGTGTATCTGTTAGGATTCACTACTGGTATTAAATATTGACCCACATTTAATTTGCCTGGTGACTTTTCACGATAGATATTGAATGTTAAATGCTCTCCAAATCGGATGTTCTTTCCAGTTTTAAGATTTGACGCCTTATGATCTACTCTATCCACGACTTTTACAGAACCTTGGAGGGTCTCTTACCGCTCTGGACTTGAGTTGGTTAATCCCGCTGCAGAGACGGAGTGGGGCGGGGGTGGAGGTGGTGGTGAGTGGTGTAACTGAGGAAGAGTCCCTGGCATACTGCAACCAGGTCAGAAGTGACAGCATCCAGCCCTCCCCTCCTTGGGGAGTGGGGGAAGGGGGCGACCCCGCCCAGTGCAGAGGGAGGCGAGTCAGGAGCCGACGAAACGCTGGAGAGGCCATCCGTGGGGGCCGGTCTCTGCAGAGAGCAGCCGGGTGACAACGTGGCACGGAACGGCACTGCATCAGAGTAGCACACTGCAGAGACGAGACGAATCCTCCCCAGAGAGGGGAGGCGGTTAAGGAGAGGCGATTGCGTGGCCCGGAGCAGCCAGACCCGGTAAGCCGACTGCTTCCCGTATTCCGCTTTAACCAAGCTGCTTTTCCTGGCGGCCCCACAAATGTCCTGAGCGGAGCGTCTTCGCTGGCTCACAGCCAGCCAGCCAGAGCCCACTTCTGCGACCTCCTCCTTCTTCCCATCCTGAGGGCTCCTGCTTCGGCTCCCGGCTTCCTCCTCCGGGGTATCTTTTACCCCTTCTGTAGCTGGATAATCGCCCTCACTCAATCACCACGGTCGTAAATAGGGCAAAACGAGCAAGGCACTCGCCTTGGGTACAAAATTTAAGGCGGTACCCAGATACTCAGTAATCAAGATAAAAATGTTCATGCAATCTCTTGAAAATTCAAAGTTACAGCCAAAATTCCGCGAGAAGCTAGATAACAATTATTAAATAAGGGCAAGCTCAGACTTTGCACTTGAACGACTTAGCCTCACTTGCCTCACCCTAATCCCCGGCGCCACTAATCAACTCTGAAGTGATTCCATCCTTTCCGTGGTGCCACGTACTGGACCTTCGGTTTTCGTTGTGTATACGCCTTCCTGGTTGTGTGGGAAGGGGCAGGGACTGAGCCTCACGGAGCGCAGTCCAGTGCTTTGTTCACCGAGGCCCTGGGGTCGATATGGATTTTGGAGTAGCCCAAAGGTGAGGGCTTATGCAGCCAGGTTGCAAAGCTTTGCATTGGAACTGCCGGAGGCCCCACAGAAGCAAAGTTAGAGCGGAAAATGCACTCCTTTAATTAGTATTTAGGAACCCCTTCAATAATTGAATTGAGTATAAAATCTTTAAAGTAACTACAAATAGCAGGGAACGGCTTTTGGAATTCTTTTTCTAAGACGGATGCCTCCGCGCGTGGAGACGCATTGTTCCTCTCTAGCTTGCCATGTGTATTTGGTCGTGTGGCACTTCAGTCTGAAGTTGCAATGATACAAGCACCTTTAATGAGGATCACACTCCATAACTTAGGAAGCACCATTTACCTCTCCTAGTAAGTGACTAGACACTCTTAGGTGCTGGCTAAAAAAGGGTTTTCAATTCTTACCATCCCCTAGAGCCATTTTATGCTGATCTCGAATTGTTTGCTGCTCTTACGTTTAAGGGAGGTGACAAGGGGGGCAACTAGCTCCGGAGTAGGGGATGACCTGGTGTTATTTATAAATGCTTATTTTTGTCTTATGCGTGCCAGTGAAAAATGAGGTTAAGAGGAAGATCTCTAAAAGACCTGGAGAAGATCAGGAAACTATTGTTCAAATCCGTGTGCCTTTTCTTAAAATCTTTCGAAGTTTTGGGCGTGACCAGCTCTTCAAAAGGAAGAAAAGGGCACTTGTGATCCCTGGCCTGCTAAAAAGAGTTTGCTTCCCTTGAGGAGGGATCAAGCCAAATTCTGTCTAACCTGGAATGGGGAAAAGGTGGGCCGAACGGTCATTGTGGCCTTCGTCAAACGTGGGACACGGCAGATCCCCTTAGCTGTTGGATTTCTCATAGGCCTGGTTTAGCTGTTCCACGCTCTGGCCAGCAGAGGGCACTATAGCCACATAGAATGTTTTTTGACTGTTTTTGGTGGTGAATTTTCAGAGCTATCTAAAAGACTTCCATCCAGGAAGAAGTATGAACGATTTTCCATGAAATTTTAATGTGAAAAATAGATTATCATTAAAAACTGATGGATGTCTATTTGGTTTTTAACCCATTGAACCATAGAAAGAAAGTGAAGATGTTTCATAACAGTCAAAGATTAAAATAGCAAGAACATAAAAGCAATGTGATAATAAATATCGGCATCATATCCCTAAATTATTTCCAACATAAGTAGTTAGGGCTTTTGCTTATAGGGATGATATTTAAATTTTCAAATAAAGAAAGTTAATTTGTGAATTTATATTACTCATTGGAAGAATGAAAACTGGGATATGAATAGTCATGTGATCTTACAATGTACAATTCAATTTTCTACAGAGAAGTCTCCAGTAAAATATGCTTCTATGTGCCGTGGGAATTTAAAAATTAAAAATGTAAAAGATTTATAATTAACTGCCATAAATGAAATAACAAAGACTGTGTATGATTCTGAGCAAGATTAGGATTGAAATCTGTTCGCTATGTTTAGGTCATATTTGTAGAAAGTTAATGGAAGAGTTGTATCGATACTAATTTATTTCTTACAGTTTTGATAGGAATATCAAATTCATATTGTAGAAACTTAGACTCACATTCTGTGTTAGAACCTATGAGCTATTCTGGGTGTTTTAATATGGTTTTTGCTCATTGCTATGCTACAGGTATTATCATACATCTTTTCTAAAGGTGGAGGCCTTCTTTTTTATTTAACCAGAAGTTTCTTGTGTTAGGATGATTTTGAGCAGTTAAGAATTGCAAGAAAAGATCTTAACATCATTAGTTTCAAGTACACTGTAATGATTGAGTGTGGAGTGTAGAGCAAGATTGCATAGCTGTACATTTTGGGCTTTCCTACTTAATAAACGTGCGACCTCGGACAGATTACGTAACTTGTCTGAGCCTCAATTTCCTCATCTATAAAAGAATAATAATAATATCCATTGCATAGGGTTGTATTAAATATTAAGTGAGTTAATATATGTAAAGCAGCTAGAACAGTGCCTGGCCCAGAAAAATCACTTTATAAGTGTCATTTACCTATTTTTTTTTTCCATTATTGTTAATAATATTTTTAATTTGAACATGATGTATTAATTTCCCCTTAGTTTATTGTTTAGCTCTAGAGCTGCTTGGATTCATTTACATATAATATTGCTTATCTAATTTTAAATAAGTGGTTCTATGCACATTTAGTAACTTATGCCTCTTAAACATTGGCCATGAAAGAGAATTCTTGAATAGTTTCATGAAGCAGTCTTTGTGTCTTACTCAGAGAAGAATATTTTGAAGACATCTTTTCTCTGAAGTTTTTAGACAGGCTATAAACTAGTTTGTATTAGTCGGAGTTCTCCAAACAGACAGAACCAATGGGATAGCTAGCTAGCTAGATAGATAGAGGAGAGGGGATTTATTAGAGGAATTTGTTCATGTGGTTATGGAGGATGACAAGGGCCAAGATTGAGGGACTGACAGTTGGCAAGGGCTTTCTTGCTGTGTCATCCCATGGCAAAGGAGAGAGAGGCCAAACTTGCCCTTTTGTAAAGAATCCACTCCCATGAAAATGATGTTAATCTATTCATGACAGTGGAACCTAATCACCTTTTAAAGATCTCACCTCTTAATACTGTTACAGTGGCAATTCCATTTCAACATGAGTTTTGGAGGGGACAGACATTCAAACCATAACACAGCTCCATGACAGAATTTTCACATGCACCAGAATGTAAATGACAGCTACTCATTTTAAGGGGAAACAGCTTAGGTTAGTGTAAAAAACATGAGTATTGGAGTCTGGAGCTTGGACGCTAGCTGTGTGACTTTGGACATGCCACATGTCATCTTTGAGCTTCTGCTTTTTCAAATACAAGGCTGTTGTAGGCCAGAATATGACCAGGTTGTAAAGGGTTTGCCACATACCGACTGCTGACATCAAAACATATTAGTTCCATTTCCTCGACCTTATTCCCTTTCTCCTTTGATAATGCTTCATTCAAGTGCAGATCGAAGACCTCAGGAGGAAATGAAATGTTAAGAAGATTTGACTGTAACAAAAGGGTTAGTGTTAACACATCCATTGTGTACTTATACAATAGAAGTACAATAGTAATCTTAGAAGCTGTGCAAAATCACTGCTGCTTCCTCTCTCTGGGCCTCTGAATTAATGATGCAATATATACAATACATATAATAAATATATGTTATAACATATAATATATAATATATTTATTATAATTAATTCTTATATTATATATTATATTACATATAATAATAATTATTATATATTATAATATATAATATATTATATAATAATAATTATTATATATTATAATATATATAATATGTATATAATATATAATCATTATTATTATATAATATACATTTATATATAATATATATTATTATTATTATTATTTTGAAGACATATTTTCTCTGAAGTTTTTAGACAAGCTATAAACTAGTTTGTATTAGTCAGAGTTCTCCAGAGAGATAGAACCAATGGGATAGCTAGCTAGTTAGATGAAGGAGAGGGGATTTGTTAGAGGTTATAGAGGATGACAAGGCCAAGGTTGAGGGACTGACTTCAGCCGTCCTTTGTTTCAGCTTCATAATTAATATTAACTATAATAATTATATTATTAATCTAATTATTATAATATAATTATATATAGGAATTAATATAATAATTATATAACATATTTAATTATATATGATAAATATATATTATATTAGTATATGTACATATTAGTGTATATATTAGTATGTGTATTTGTATATATATTATATATATATTTGTACTAATATACATACACAAATACATATAAGTATAGGACCTAGTTGCTTCCTCTAAGGCTTCATGTTTCTCTAATGGTCATAAAATGGACTAAATGGGGCTTGAGTTGGATGATGAGATTCCATAGATAGAAAGGAAAGGGAGCATTCCAGCTAGAAGGAATGGTGTGAGCAGAGGTACAAGTATGATTTTGGTCAGGAGCCAATAAGTAAAGCAGTCTTTCCAGAGAACCTTTCTTGAGGAAGGTGCCTTGTAGTGCCCACAAATGCAGGAAGCAAGGATTAGGACAAGGTCACTGATGGTCAGTTCAAGGAGTTTGGAATGTGTCCTGTAGCTATTGGGAAGCCACTGAAGGCTTATTAAGTAAGTAAAACACAGCAGAGGTACTGTTTTGGGAACAAAAAGCTGGTGGCTATGAGGGTGGACTTGGTTATAGCAAAATTAGTCAGGAAACTATTTTAACAGTCTGGGGCCAGATCATAGAGGGCCTCATAGGCCCCATTTGTTCCTTCATCTACAGTTGCTTCAGCTTTTACATCTTTTTAGACCAGTCCTGTTATGTTTTACAGAGGTCTTCCATTTCAGTCTTAGATGCTGTCTTCTATTTGCCAGTGGGAATTCTATAATCCCATTTGATTTCCATAGCATCTAATGAAATTCGTTTTTTTCTCCCTCCCCTCCATGAAAGCAAATTTTCCATACACTTTGTGTGCCGAAACCTAGTAAGAATAGGTCAGATTAATCCTAAATATCTGCTTTTTTATTCATTGCAATCATAAACCCTTTCATTAATATCAAGACAGCTAAAGAACTCCACCTCATCAAAGAAATCTGGCATCTGAAGCCCTTTATGATTTGCCTCAACAAATCTTTTCCAGTTTTATTTTTACTGCCCACTTCAGCCATCCTTTGTTTCAGCTTCATCTCTCATCTAATTCCACGCGTACCCAGCAATTTCGTGCCTCCGCCTTTGTCCCTTCCACCTGCTTGCCTTCTCCTCCACACCCTAAAAATTCTACCCATTCTTCAAGGTCCCATTCAAATGCTACTGCTTTTGAGAGTGTTGCATGCTGGTCTTACTTTCTGTACTGTAAGCATTTATGCTATAAAATGAGGACCTATTCTATTCCAGTTACTGTCAAGGCATTCCCAAATGATTAAAACACAGGAAAACAGATGGCACTGTAGTGAAATATCCTAAGTGCTGTAATCAGAGTAGGCATTGGAGGAAGGCTCTGAGAGTTTCCACCATCAATACAGAGCCAGCAGGAGGGATCAGGGAAAGCTTCCTGGAAGACATGGTATCAGAGGCATTTGAACCAGAGTGACTCCATCTTGAATAGGGGCGGGGTAAAATAAGGCTGAGACCTACTGGGCTGCATTCTGAGGAGGTTAAGGCATTCTTATTCACAGGATGAGATAGGAGGTCGGCACAAGATACATGTCACAAAGACCTTGCTGATAAAACAACATGTGGTAAAGAAGCCAGCCAGAACTCACCAAAACCAAGATGGCGATGAAAGTGACCTCTTGTTGTCCTCACTGCTCATTATGTGCTAATTATAATGCCCACCTACCAAGCACCTGGATTTAAAACTTGGTAACAAGTTAGCCAGGTGTGGTGGCTCACGCCTATAATCCCAGCTACTCCGGAGGCTGAGGCGGTTGCAGCGAGCCAAGATCGCACCACTGTACTCCAGCCTGGGTGATAGAGTGAGACTCCATCTCAAAACAACAATATAAAAATTGTTAACATTTTTTCCATAAAATAAATTACTGGTAACATTATGTATGTATTTGCTTCAGGTCCTCCCCTGACAAAACATATATTTATTTATATTACCACACTTCCGTGACTGCACCCAGTAGAATCAACAGCAGTGACCTAATGTCATCTAACAGCCTACTCATGCTCAGATTCCCTCAGTCCTTCCAAAACTATGAGTGACTATTTATTGATTGATTATTAGTGAAGCATTATCAGAAGATCTGAGATCTGAGAACTTGGTACTGTTGCTTAGTTGATATGAGTCATAGTATGGATTGGTGGAAGAACAAAACTTAAGACAACAAAATAGAGAGGAATTATTTATTTGAAAACACTTTCCTCTCCAAGCTACACTAACCCAAAGAAACTGAGGGATCACCTAAGATCAACTTGAGCGCTCAACCTGGTTGCCCAAGGGTTATGGCACTACCGGAAACTCTCAGGCTCTAGAGAGAAACAAGGCCATTGGGAGAGAACTCCAGACACTTGTGGATGGATAGTCAGTTGTTTATTCCAACATCATTTTTTGAGTAGTCCATCCTTTCCTTAGTGTTTTGAAATTCTACCAGAGAACTGTAAAAATACTAAAAATGAATAAGTGAACACATTTGTATTATCTTATTGGGGGGAAGACTCTTCAAAGCAAGGCAGAGACAGTTGACTACATAAATACTAGAAGCAACTTTATGGCAAAAGACAAAAGTAATAAAATTCAAAAGTAAATGACATGCTTGGAGAAAATATTTGCAATATAGAGAGGATTAAAAATAAGATCTCTAAAATGTTAACAGTACCTATAAATCAGTAAGAAAAAAATATAACGTGGAAAAGGGATAAGAACAAGTATTTAAAGAGGAAAGATGATGAAAGAAATCAATTAAAACAAAAATTAGATACCTTGTTATTTACCTTCTAATTGATACAAGTCACAAATGCTGATTATGTTTCATGTTGGTAAGTACATGAGAGAAAAGAACTCTCATTTGCTTTTAGCATACAAATTGGTACAACCTTTGTAAGGGCAATTTGGCATATATATACACATATATACGTATATATGTGTATATATACACATACACACACACACATATATATATTTATTTATTATTATTGTTTTTGAGACGGAGTCTCACTCTGTCACCCAGGCTGGAGTGCAGTGGTACGATCTTGGCTCACTGCAACCTCTGCCCCCGGGTTCAAGTGATTCTCCTGCCTCAGCCTCCCAAGTAGCTGGGATTACAGGCGCCCGTCACCACGCCCAGCTAATTTTTTGTATTTTTAGTAGAGATGGGGTTTCACCACGTTGGACAGGCTGGTCTCAAACTCCTGACCTCGTGATCCCCCTGCCTCAGCCACCCCAAGTGCTGAGATTAGAGGCGTGAGCCACCACACCCGGCCTTGGCATATATTTTTATTACTCCAAATTTCTGTCTTTCTCACTAGCTCATAAGCTACTCATTTAGATTGCCTCTGTTCCTGACCTCATTTCCTATTTTTATGTTTGCTTTTTCCTAGATGGTGTGCTTCTCACCTCAGCCTGGTAGCCTGACCTTGACTCCTGAGTTCTACGATCGCTTCACAACTGCAAGTCATTCTCATACAAAATTTAAGTTTTCCTAAGTCTGCGCCTTTGAGAGCTTTGGAACGATATGCAAGTTCAAGTCACCATCCTCTTTCTTGCTACCTCCTGTGAGAAGACCAACATTTGGGTTACTTGTTTCTACCCTTGTTCTTCTGCTTGATATTGTTGCTTCTGCAGCCATTGATCACACACGTGTTGTCATACAAAAACCGGGTAGCCTTTTTATTTGTCTTGTGAATTTTATCATTTGGTTCTTACGTATTACAAATTAATATTGTGTACTCTCAGTGATATACAACTTTTGGTCGTTGTAAATTTGCATGAGTTAGGGTGAGAATGGCATGCAAGCAAAAGAACAAAAAGAGGGATGATAGAGATGCAAGAAGAGTAAAGAGGGCAAGAAAGGTGATGTTAATAGCGAACACAATGAAAGTTCTTTAAATGCTTGATAATGGTGAAAGCAACACTTCCTAGGTCATATTTTTGGTGTTAATGAACCTACACATCATACAATAAAGAAAAATGAGAAAGCAGTTGGGGCCAGTGAATCGGGGGCACACAAGAATCACTGAGAAAATCATACATAACTCAAAATGCCACAGTAGAGAAAATATAAAGAGATGCGCACTTGTGGCTTCTGAAACAGGGAAGGTTAAATAGGTCTCTTTCTGTGTGTAAAATCTGCCAGTGAGCATCACAAAAATGCACATTTAAATTTCAATCTGGATGGACAGTTATAAAATTCATTGCAAGTAATGGGTGGTTGGGTAGGTTTAAGAAATGCCAGGTGGGTGGATCACTTGAGGTCTGGAGTTTGCAACCAGCCTGGCCAACATGGTGAAACTTTGTCTCTACTAAAAATACAAAAATTAGCCAGGCATGGTAGTGGGTGCCTGTAATCACAGCTACTCAGGAGGTTGAGTCAGGAGAATCACTTGAACCCAGGAGGTGGAGGTTGCAGGTGAGCCGAGATCCTGCCATTGCACTCCAGCCTGGGTGACAAGAGTGAAGCTCTGTCTCAAAAAAAGAAAAGAAGAGAGGAGAAGAGAGAAGAGGAGAGGAGAGGAGAAAAAAGAGAAGAGAAGAAGAGAAGAGAAGCAAAGCGAAGCTGTGGCCTGTAATGAAAGGAAGTGGAGAAGTGGCTGGCAGAGGAAGCAGATTAAGAAGCTGCCGGAGAGTATCCTGAATACCTGAAGAAGATGATTGAGGAAAATGGCAATTTGCTTGAGCAGGTTGTCAGTGCTGCTGAAACTCTGGAAGCAAATGCCTACTTGCACATCTATTGCAAAGCATGAGAAAAGGACCAGAGGCTTCAAGCCTGGAAAAGACAAACTCGAAGTTCTGCTTTGTTCCAGTGTGTTCTGATTAAACAGATTCCAAAATTGTTGCCTTTTTAAAAGAGAAGGCCAGAAACACTTTTCTGTCTACATGAAGGGAAACCATAAAATATGGATCACTGAGAAACTCTTTTTGAACTGGTCTTTGAAGTGTTTTGTTCTGAGGTTAAATAATATTTAAAAGAGTAAAAAATCTTGACTTCACAGTGTTGCTGATTCTGGACACTGCTCCTACAGACAAAAATGCAGTCATAAATGCTGCTCCTTGTGTTCAAGTCATCTCCATTACCCCCAGTACGACTCCACTCCTTCAACTCATGCATCTGAGAGTGCTAAAGTTTCTGATGTACTACGCTCGGCCTGTATTTCGACTACCCGCAGATCTTATCGGAGACACCAGAACTTTACTGTGAAAGTGGCTTGGCAAAATTTCTCCATTTGTAATGCTTTAACAGGTGTAGAAGAATCAGTGAGACAAATAAAACAATCAACACTTAATGAAGTCTGGCAGAAATTTTGGAATGAGGTTGTGACTGATTCAGAAGGTTTCCTTCCAGTAGTAGAAGAAATTGAAAATGTTGTAACATCTGCAAACCATTTGAATAGTGAAGGCCTCGAAGACATTGAGTTAAGTGACATTACTGAATTGTTAGACTCTCACCGTCAAAAGATAGTTTAGAAATATTTTGGAGATGTGATCACATCAAAAGGCAATAAAAGAAGCCAGCATACGTTAACATCCAGAACTCTAAGAATGTTCAAGTATCTACTCCACAAATGAAATTGTCACAGTGATTCAAAAGAAAGAGGTCCTTTGGTGGACTACATACTGACTTTCAGGTAAGGCTTAGATGATTATTTACAGTCCTATAAAGCAGTAGTAATAAACCTCCAAACAAACACCAATAAGTCTTTTCTCTCTGCTTACTTGAAAGGGGAGAAGAGGTTGACATTAGGACATGTCATTCAAACCCGTTCTGCAGACAGAAAAACAGGAAGTAGATATGCCACACACAGATGGTTAAACCTTGGGATTCAGACTCTGATGGCTCTGATGATGTGGTGATTTGTGTGCTGGGGATGAAAGAGGAGCGGAAGACTGAGCTTACATCTCTTCAGATGAAATGCAATTTTCTCTATTCTTTCCCTGTTACTACTGCTATGACCAAGCATTTTCATTGATGTGTTATCATCTTCATCTTGAGATCACAAAGGAAGTTAATTGCCTGATATCCACTATTGCTAATATAAAATATCATTGATATTTATTTTATTGTTTTATTTTGGTGAACAAACTAATTGGGCTTTTGTAATACTCATATCCCTGCCTCATTTCTTCCTGAAAGGTCTTAAATTCCTACAACATGGATACTCTGAGAGTTTCAGGAACTCAACTATGGCATTTAAGGAGTGTGCTGCTACTGTACTTGGCTGGATGATTTGATTTTGTACTCTTGATCTGAAATTTGTTTTAATTCTGATTAAGCCTAACTTGTGATCTCACCAGAAAGGATTAGTTTGGTATACGTTAAATTCATTTGTTTTGCAGCAGTTGTATATGTTAGCTATTGGCTGATCCTGAAAAGCAGTATATTTATGTCAAATTTCCAGATTTCCTTTGGTAGCTAATCAAGGAGGAACAGTTGCTAGAGTTCATTTTCATAGATTCTTTCTGTTCTCATATCTGGCCTCCCCAGTGATTCGAAGAGTTGAATATCCTCCAAAAAAAAAAAAAAAAAAAACCAGATATTATTACTTCCTGTTCTCTGATGGTGATGGAGACATCATTCTCAGATTGTTTTTAAATTCCCTCCATAATTCCTTATATTTACTTTATTTGATTCAATTGTGTTACAAAAGTTATCGTTATGGTTGCTTTAATTTTGGATGTTTGGAATTTTCCAGGCAGATTTGACAGAGGGGAAAAAAAATCACAAAGCCAGAGATATGACGCTGTTATCTTGTTCTAAGAATTTTGAGCAAAGACATAGGATGGACCTGCCTGTTCTTTTGGCTGCTTGTACACATTCCCAACTGATGTCCATTTTGAACTCAGTTGGACAGTTATTCTGGGGAATAGAGAGGAAGTCCAAATAACAATGCTGTTGTTTCTGTCTTAATTGCTATTTGTGCCGGATTCACAGCACTGACCTCATCATTATATCTGATAATGATGCACAGGAAACCTGAATAGAGAAAAGAAGAAAGATAGTTCATTGGCATGTGCTTGCCAAAAAGAGACTTTATATAACTTGAGAAAACATAAAGACAACCTAGAATGAGGAAATGTATGTACAGTAATGAAAAAAAATGCTTTAAACAGCAGTGTCAAAAACTGACATTGGAGAGTAAATTGAATTTGGTTTTGTAGGAGGCAGGAAACAAGCCCACTCAACATGAAATTTGGCGTAAGGGAGTCCAGTAACTTTCTCCTCAGTCTGTGAACTATACGTGAGTTTGATATTTTGAAGGAAAAGGAACAAAAAAGTTTAAAAGGACTTTTGCACAGCAAATGAAACTAGCATCAGAATGAACAGGCAACCTAAAGAATGGGAGAAAAATTTTGCAATCCACCCATCTGACAAAGGTCTAATATCCAGAATCTGCAAGGAGCTTAAACAAATTTACAAGAAAAAACAACCCCATCAAAAAGTGGGCAAAGGATATGAACAGACACTTCTCAAAAGAAGACACTTATGCAGCCAACAAACATGAGAAAAAGCTCATGATCACTGATCATTAGCGAAACGCAAATCAAAACCACAATGAGAGCCAGACCGGGGTCCGGTGCGGAGAGCCCCTCATCCTGGAAAACGGGCCTTGGCCAGAAAGGCAGCCACCCCCTTGTGCATCATGCAACACACGTTTGTGAAGAACCTGGCGCTAAACCATTCCTAGACAACCGACTTCTGGGTCGGGGTTTCATGAGTAGCAGAGCAACTTCTTCACTGCCATCTATTGAAAGTGAGCCCTCCACACAAGGGTTTGTCTGCCTGCGTGCTCGGGGGGCCGTTGGACCAGTGGTGCCGTCTGTCCCTATTCCTTCCTTTCTCCCGCCACCCGCTGGGGTCCTCCTTACCCCAGCCTGCGCGTGCCCACCTACTCTGGGTGTGTCTCACGCTGGCCTGTCCAAACCTGCCGCGCGTCAGGCCAGTCAGAATGGCGATTATTAAAAAGTCAGGAAATGAGAGATGCTGGAGAGGATGTGGAGAATAGGAACATTTTTACACTGTTGGTGGGAGTGTGAATTAGTTTAACCATTATGGAAGACAGTGTGGCGATTCCTCAAGGATCTGGAACCAGAAATACCATTTGACCCAGCCATCCCATTACTGGGTATATATCCAAAAGATTATAAATTATTCTATTATAAAGACACACGCACACGTATGTTTGTTGCAGCACTATTTACAATAGCAAAGACTTGGAACCAACCCGAATGCCCATCAATGATAGACTGGATAAAGAAAATGTGGCACATATACACCATGGAATACTATGCAGCCATAAAAAAGAAAAATAATTGAGATCATGCCCTTTGTGGTACATGGATGAAGCTGGAAGCCATCATTCTCAGCAAACTAACAGGAACAGAGAACCAAACACCACATGTTCTTACTCATAAGTGGGAGTTGAACAATGAGAGCACATGGACACTGGGAGGGGAACATCACACACAGGGGCCTGTCGGTGGTGTGGGGCAAGGGAAGGGAGAGCATTAGGACAAACACCTAATGCATGTGGGACTTAAAACCTAGATGAAGGGTTGATGGGTGCAGCAAACCACCATGGCACATGTATACCTATGTGACAAACCTGCATATTCTGCACATGTATCCCAGAACTTAAAGTAAAATAATGATAATAAAAAAAGGGCTTGCTTGCATGGTTATGGTTGAGATGACAGATATTCTTCAACATGCTCAAATGAGGAAGATGAGGGTTGAAAACCCATTGTAGGATACTGTGGATCTAGCGATCCGCCACAGTTCCAGGAGGGCTTATGCTCTTGATCTAAACCACAGTTGTTCTCAACACTGACTGTGTGTCAGAGTAATGATAGAAAGCTTTGAAAAATATAGATTTCCAGGAACTGCACACAGACCTGCTGAATCAGGGATAGGGCCAGAATCTGTATATTTCAAAAGTTCCTCCAGTGTTTCTTTATATAGCCATGGTTTTCAAACTGCCGCTCGAAAGCTAAGGAAAATTATGATAGAAAATATAAATGGTAGTGGGCCCAGGAACTAGGAAACTTTGATTTGTTCTGCCACTAGTTCAATGAATGGTCTTATTCAAGTCTCTCGTATCTTTCATTGTCTTTCAAATGAGAGAGTAAGACTACTTGGTGTCTAAAGTCTTTCTATCTCTGACATTACCTTGAGAGAAAGGTGCATCAACCACAATGGTTGATTTTGAGAATATCTGAACTTTTTCATAGAGGCCAAGGTAAATAGGAGTATTATTGCATTGTGTAATTGTGCTCATGATTCAAGTTTTACCATGTTTTAGTCCCTCCCAGAAAAGGAAGTAGGGCGTAATGCCGTAGAAACAAGGCAAATACAGACACCAACTCTCTGAAAGGAAAGAGAGGAAATACCTACTGGGAGTTTCTTTTTCTGTGATAATAGCCTTTTTCCCCACTCCGGGTTATAGGGTTTGGGAAAAATAATGCACAGATATTGTGTGTAAAATGCCAATATTTTGTATCTATTGTTTCCACAAACCCAAACAGAGAACTCTGTATGGTGAATGCTTTAAGTTTTCATAGATTGTTTCCTTCTTCTTAATCACATCTACAGGTAAATATTTTTAAATCAGTGATCTTTTCCTTAGTATAATCAGTGGTTCTATATGACTTTAAAGAATGAGCTGTTTTGGTTGGGCACGGTGGCTCACGCCTGTAATCCCAGCACTTTGGGAGGCCAAGGCAGGCAGATCACGAGGTCAAGAGGTCGAGACAATTCTGACCAACATGGTGAAACCCCGTCTCTACTAAAAATATAAAAATTAGCTGGGTGTGGTGGTGCGCACCTGTAATTCCAGCGACTTGGAAGGCTGAGGCAGGAGAATCACTTGAATCTGGGAGGTGGAGGTTGCAGTGAGTCAAGATCGCGCCACTGCACTCCAGCCTGGCGACAGAGTGAGACTCCATCTAAACAAAAGGAAAAAAAAAAGCTGTTTTGATAATTTTACCATTTATTGAGATTACTACCTTGGCAATTTTTCCATTTAATTTGACCAAAATTAGAGAAATAAAAGGTTAAATTGAATTGCATCAACTAGGAACTCTTAATATACATAATAAAATGAGAAATTGACTATTATATGATTTTAGTTGTCATGGGAATACTTTGACTTTGGCTTGATGTATGGAAACATTTATCTAGGGCCCAGGTTATTTGAAATAAAATATTGGGATAAATCAAATTATTGTTTAAAGACAATATCCAGTTAAAACAACCTAAGAAGTATCACTGATGAGAGTCAAAGAACATTTTACCGTGGTTAAGTTCAACAAGTCAGCAAAACTTGTAGGAGGATGAGAAAGTTTGGTATAGGCTAAAGGTAGAAATAGAAGTTAATGACAACACTGCCATGTAAATGAGTTTTTTTTCTTGTTTAAGAATAGTCCCCCAAATATAAAAGCTGCAGTTTCTTTTAGTATGTTTTATGCACAGTTTGAGTGGAGAGAATCTGTTGTCAAATGGTTTGGGTAAATTCTTGAGCTCAGTATTACAAAGTGCATGGAAATTCCCTTCTTTACAGACATGTTTAACCATTGTGGCAAAAAGAAAAAAAAAAAGAGAGAGAGAGGCTGATGAAATGGGACGAATATGTTAGGAAACCTGTATTACATTTAAAAAGAACTTTTTGTTGAAAATCTTTTAAGTTCAAAATGCAGAGAAAGCTCTTTAAATTACACATTTGGATTACATAGCTTCTACCACCTGAATGCTAATAAAGGGTTTTGACAGTATATATAGTCTAAAAGCTTGCGTGAACAATGTTTACGATGTGAAATGCATTGATCACTGAACTTTACATAGTGTTATTACCTTTTAATGGCCTTTGATGTCAGTGTGTTATGGTTGCTAAGAATTCAGAAATATGATGTACTATGAACAGAGTGTATATATTACTGGGAACTATACAATCAAATAGAAAATAGATGAAAGAATAAGTATCATTTGCATAAATAACAAATACTGAGAAATTAAGTATGAATCTATTGTGTTTGAGACATTGCACTTCATCTTTCTTGCATTCCTACATAAAGCTAAAGATATAATTCATTCATCTTTGCAAACACCTAGAATTGGTTCTTGACTACTTGGCAGTGGTATGGTGAGTATCACAATGATAAGAAAATGGAACTTAAAGGGAGAGCTCTGCCAGTGACTTCTTGACTTCCTGTCTGCTCTGGACTGGGGGCACCCTCTTTTTGGGTGAGTGGCACTTAGTCCTGGTAGTACCACCCCTGGGTTATTGGGGTTGTGGAGAATCAGCATGGAGCCAAGGTTTTGTAATCACACGGATCTGCTTTCAAATCCTGCCCCTACCAATTACCAGCTGTGTGACTGTGGGCTTATTTCTTAACCATTCCAGACTTCAGTTTCTGATCTGTAAAATGGGGTCAAAAATACCTGCATTGTAGGATTGCTATAAGATTATATGAAATCCTTAGTACAGTGCCTGGCACATAGTAAGCGCTCAATAAATTGTTATTATTATTATATGAATAAGCATTATGCAACCAGAATATGAGAGTTCGTGGCTATCTTTGCAAAATTTTCACATTTTGATACTTAATTTCCCTCAAATTAAGGTATGCATGATGGTTTTAAGATGAGAGAAGGAAGTTTAAAAATGAGTTTTAGTATTTCTTTTTGTTTGCTGATGAGGGATACATGAAACAATAATTTGCTTGCCTGTAAGTTACTCCCTGATTTGCAGTGATTCTTCATGCTATAATATGGTTATCATTGCATAACATTTATTTGTGTAGTGACTAGAGGTAATCTCAGTTTTGGACATGGATATGTTCTTATTCTCTAGAAAGTAATCCATCCACTTGTTTCCACTTTAAAGAAAATTAGGTAGCTGTGATATAGGGGTAAAGATAAAGCTAAATAGGACCTGTTTTTGCTTGACCACCAAGGTATTAGCTCAGCTGCCTTTTGAGAGAATTTGTGTAAGTCTATGTAATCTTACTTGGCTAGGAAAATTCCTCACAGCTGGCTTCTGAACTTCTTTGAATTTCATGTATTCTATGATGGCATTCAAGAAGTTTAAAATAGTGTTATTCAGAATGCTAAGTATTCATTATAACTGATGCTGTGTCTGCTGAGTGACAGAAATGTCACTGCCTTAATTCTAGCCCCCACTACCACTTACCTACATAACTGTATTAGCCTCACATCCCAACCCTTTAAGTGTTTTAGCTTGGAGTATTAGGTGTTCTACTATATATATCTAGTAGTCTTTGCTATTCAGCACCTTGCTGCTCAACTGACTTTCCTTATGTACAGTTCTGATTCCAATACCTCCTTGTTCATAGACGTCTAATGACCACCCATTGTCTATATATTCCACTACTTGGTCTTTAAATCATGCATGGCCTAGTTCCAGTGTACTTTCCCAGTTTTGTATGCCAGTGTTCTCTTTCATGTAATATATGTGATAGTTCCTGACTCCTCAGCCTTATCTAAGTACTAAGGGC
The DNA here is from genome assembly GCF_024542745.1 of Macaca thibetana thibetana. NCBI lineage: Eukaryota > Metazoa > Chordata > Mammalia > Primates > Cercopithecidae > Macaca > Macaca thibetana. The sequence continues at coordinate 135,779,904 of NC_065598.1, forward strand.
CTTCAGCCCACAGCTCAAGTCTGATCCCTTAAGCTTGTCACTTAAGCTCTTTGTCACTTAAGAAAGTACATATATTACCTGAAGCCGGGGTGGCTGGGAAGAGTCTACCAAGCTATAATCTTTTTCCTGTTCCCCTCCATAGATGTCCAGTCTGTAGGGGTAGGTTTCTTCTCTAATTTACTTAAGCTTCCAGCTTATTTAATTAAATCAGGACATACTCATCGATCCTCAGCCCTGTTGGTTGGGCCCCTGAATGCAACCCATTTAATTTTGGCTCTGAATACAAGGCTCCCTGTTTGGGCAATTGTCCAAACAATTACCTAGAGATCTAAATTCTTAGGTTCTTGCCAGTTTCATCTCCTATCATTACAGCACATGATATTGTTATTTACCATTCGGCTTCAATTTTCTCTGCTTGTTCTCCATGTGAGAACAAGTTCTCTTGTTCTCTGCTTGTTCTCATATGTGAATGCTAGGCTGGAATGTACTTAACTTTACCATATCCTTGATTTGGCGTTAGAGCAGGGCATAGCAAACTAAGGCCCTTGGGCCAAATGCAGCCCAACCATTTTTTTTTAAGTAAAGTTTTATTGCAGCACGGCCATCCCCATTCATTTACTTACTGTCCGTGACTGCACTACAATGGGAGAGTTGAGTAGTTGCAACAGAGACAATGTAACCTGTAAAGCCTTAAATATTTACTTCTGAACCTTTACAGAAAATGTTTGTTGATCCCTGATCTAAAGCCAAGCAGTTCTCTCAACCTAGATACTGCTTATTCTTTGATAATTTCCCATTCCCATCTTGTTAACTAATAAGGCCAGTTCATCGAGACTATGAAAATAGCTTCCAACCCATTCAAACTATTTGCTTTTTCTTGAATTTCCCTGCCTTCTCTTTCTCACCTTCCTAGAATACTATTTCCTTGTGTTTTGCTTTTTAGCAGAAGAGATGCAATAGTATTAAAGACTACAAGAGTAGTCTCATGATGTCTTTTAATTTAATATCTAGGCCCTAATACACAACTCTTTGAATATTGCTACTATCTTTCAGCATGACTTTCCAATACTATTAAGATTAGGCCTTTCTGTTCTTCAGTTTCTCTAACTCAAGTCTTCTAAGCTCCAAAGCTTCCAACATCTTTAATTGCCAGATCTTCCCAATATTATAACATCCATGCATTCCAGTCCCTGTCCTGCAGCATCTCCAATGCCCTTGTTTTCTAAACTTCCCAGTATTCAAGTTATTAAAAATTTAGGTCTAATATCTCCAACAACCCATCTTCAAAGTCCAGGTCTTGTCTTTCAGGATCCAGAGTTCTAAATTACAAGTCTTCCATGGTCCTAATCCTCCAATATCTCCTATATACAGGTGTTCTAGAGGCTATGTATCTCATAGTGTTAAGTCTAGATTCTTCAATGTCTTCCAGCACTTACATCACACAGTTTTTACATTTTTAAATGTCTCCTACATTCTAGTTTTACAGTGTATTTTTATTGCCAATTCCTCCAATGCCCAAGTCTTTTAATACCTGCAAGAACTAGGTCTTACAATTTTCAGGTACATCAATATCCTCAATGTCTGAATGAATAGACCTCTCAATATCCTGGTCTCATATTGTCCAGACTGCCAGTATTCTTGACGTCCAGCATCTTTAAAATTTAATTCTTCCAAACTGTCTTTTGACATAAATATGTCAGTATCCATGCTTACCAATGTCTCCCAAAATCCAGGGCTTCTCATTTTAGGATTTATAAATGTCTATATCTTGCTGTTGTTCATATCTGCCAGTATTTAGGAGTTCCAAGGTACAGGACTTACAATATCTCTAATTTCCAGAGATTTCACTGTCTATGACTTCCAATATTCAATATCCCAATGTTCAGGGCCTCCAGAATCATCAATGTCCAGTGTAACCAATGTCTTCAGAATCCAAGGCTTGCAATGTCTCCAATATCCTGTGCTTACAATGTTTCCAATGTCCAGGGTTTCCAATGGCGCCAGTGTCAAGGTCTTCCAACAACTCCGGGTCTTCCAGCGACTTCAAGTCTTCCAACAGTCTCAAGGTCTTCCAGATAATCCTGAGCTTCCAGAAAATCAACATCTTCCAGACAATCCATGTCTTCCGGACAATCCACGTCTTCCAAGAAGCTCCAAGTCTTCCAGTAAATCCAGTCTTCCAGCAATTATAGGTCTTCCACCAAATACAGATCTTCCAGGAAAATCCACGTCTTCCAGAAAATACGTGTCTTCCAATAATTTCAAGGTCTTCCATCAAATACAGATCTTCCAGCTAATCCATGTCTTCCAGAAAAATCTACGTCTTCCACCAAATCCAAGTCTTCCAGTAAATCTAGTTCTTCCAGAAAAATCTAGATCTTCCAGTCAATCAGTGTCTTCCAGAAAGAAATCCAGGTCTTCCAGTCAGTCAGCGTCTTCCAGAAAAATCTATGTCTTCCACCAAATCCAGGTCTTCCAGTCAATCCACGTCTTCCGGAAAAAATCCAGGTCTTCCAGCCAATATATGTCTTCCTGAAGATCCACGTCTTCCTGAAAATCCATGTCTTCCAGAAAATCCATGTCTTCCAGTAACCTCCCAGTCTTCCAGTAACCTCCCAGTCTTCCAGAAAATCCGCGTCTTCCCAACAATCCAGGTCTTCCGGATAATTCGGGTCTTCCTGAAAATCTACATCTTCCAAAAAAGCCATGTCTTCCAGAAAATCCACGTCTTCCAATGGCCTCCAGGTCTTCCAGACTATCCATGTCTTCCAGAAAATCCTTGTCTTCCCTCAAATCCATAGCTTCCAAAAAATCCACGTCTTCCGGGAAATCTGTGTCTTCCAGCAAATCCACGTCTTCCAACAAAGCCATGTCTTCCAGACTATCCACGTCTTCCAGAAAATCCTTGTCTTCCCTCAAATCCATAGCTTCCGAAAAATCCAGGTCTTCCAGGAAATCTGTGTCTTCCAGCAAATCCACGTCTTCCAACAAAGCCATGTCTTCCATCAAATTAATGTCTTCCAGCCTACCTGTGTCTTCCAACAAAGGTATGTCTTCCAACAAAGGTACGTCTTCCAAGAAAGGTACGTCTTCCAAGAAAGGTACGTCTTCCAACAAAGGTACGTCTTCCAAGAAAGGTACGTCTTCCAAGAAAGGTACGTCTTCCAACAAAGGTACGTCTTCCAACAAAGGTACGTCTTCCAGAAAATCCATGTCTTCCAACCAAGCCATGTCTTCCAGAAAATCCACATCTTCCGGAAACTATATGTCTTCCAACTAAGCTACGTCTTCCAACAAATCCATGTCTTCCTGTATCTGCAGGTCTTCCAGCATCTCCAGGGCTTCCAGCATCTGCTTGTCTTCCAACATCTCCCCGTCTTCCAGCATCTCTGTGTCTTCCAGCATCTTCATGTCTTCCAACAACTACCCAGTCTTCCATCAACTGGCTCAATATCCATGTCTTCCAACGTCTCCAGTGTGCTGATCTTCTAACATTCAGGTCTTCCAGTGTCTGCAATATCCAGGTATTCTAACATATTCTATAGTCCAGATCTTCCAACCTTTCCCCAGGTCCAGGCCTTTTCAAATCTAGGCTTCCCCTGTCTGAGCCTTCCCATGTTAAAATCACTCTACAGAAAAATCTTCCAACTCAACTATTTCTGCTTCTAGTTGAATTAGCTTCAAAAACATTTAATGGGACATTCCTCCTTATAGACTAGATCTTATGAACCAACTGTACTGCAGTTTGTGTTTTTTACAATTAGGAAATGTGTATTTAATCTCTACAACTTTTAAAAATAATGTCCACAATAAAACTTCTGCAGAATAAACAGATAGGACTGCTGCAATAAATTTTACTACTTCACTAGTGCTTACAGTTTTTATACAGTTGACTATGTTTAGATCTAAGTGAAATTTTTATTTAATGAGAAAAATTCCTGTTTAAGACTGGTATTTTAGGTAAAGTTAACATGTAGTGTATTATTTGTCCATTTTAAATATCAATTTTTAGCGTTGGTCTTATGTGACCAAAGAATAATATAATAATAATAACAACAACACTTAACATAGCATTTGCTACGTCCAGGCACTGTTCTAAGATCCTTACATGCATTAACTCATTTAATCTTCACAACAACCCATTGAAGCTAGGTACCATCATTATCCCTATTTTACAGATGAGGAAACTGGCACACAGAGGTGAAGTAAATTGTCCATAGGACACAACTACTAAATAATGGAGCCGGACCTGGCTAGCCTGTTGTGAGAGTCCATGATTGTAACCACTATGTTGTGATATCTGCTGTTTAAAATCATGATAGAATGATGTGATCCAAAGGTTGACTGCTTCCACATTATGTGTAGAATATTATACAATTCCATATACAAATGGTCTCGCTTGATCCTGTCACTGCCAGAGTCTATTTATATGCACAGCTTTTATTCCCCAACCAGCTACTACCATTCCCTTGGTCCTGTATATGGAAGTAGGTGCAAACACTTTCTGATACCATAAGGAAGCACTGAGTTCAATTACCCTTTGCTTCAGAATCATATTCATAGCTCCATGCTTTGAGTACTGGTGCTTGGAATTTATCTCTTCTATCTGTTTGAATCCCTTATTACTGACTATTCTCCAGTTTGTACCTTACTATGTGGAGCACTTACCTTTAGTTTGTTTCTAACCTCCAGCATTTACCTGCTTCCTGGGTTCCTGACCACTGCGTTGTATCCAACTAATGGTAGCTACAACTCCTTAAATCGCAGCATGCAGATCTAGAGAACTAACTACTTGGTTCTCTAAGTCTCAGCTCCCACCAGGTACCTTCAGCAATGTTGCTACCCAGGCCTCTGGCTGACGTGAAAACCATGAAAACCACATAATTAAATTTTTACAGTTAGGCAGGGACTCTCTAAAGATTTAAAATCATCTATAATGTAACAAAAAGGAACAATAATAATACCAATTAAAATAGAAATACCTTCTGAATGTCTAATGATTTATACTTTATAGAGTGCTGTCACCTCATTCATTCATTCATTCATTCATTCATTCAACAAATATTTATTGAGCGCTAACAGTATGCCAGGTTTGTTTTGATAAAGCTTAAAATCATCTGTGGGAAACAAACAACGTACAGATAATCGAAAAATTACTTATCCATTGTAAGGCCATGAAGAAAAAGTAACTGAGAGTCTGAAAAATCAAGGAAAGCATTCCTAAAGAAGTAATATTTATTGTGACTCTGAAGAATCTGTATTCTCATTTGGTTCTCACAATATAGCCTTGTGACTTAAATAAAAAAGATTTTTATATATCAGTTTTACTAATCTGAGTGCTAACAATAGCCATGGGACCCAGCTGTTTTGACCTCTTTGTTTTTCCTGCTACTCATTTTGCCTTAAAATATATATGAAGCACTATTGGAAAATATATATCAAGGGATATAAAAATATACTTTTTGGTTTAGTATATTCCACTTCAAGGAATCCATCCAAGGAAATTATCTGACATGTGGATAATTCATGCACAAAGATACTCCTCACATAGTTATTTGGTATAGTGAAAAACAGAAAAACCTTAATCTAACATTAAGGGAATGACTAAGTAAATGTGCCATGTACCTATGATGGAATATTCTTCCGTTAAAATACTGTGGCATATTCATTTTATAAGTTAAGTGAAAAATCAGCATACAAGGTTACATAAAGTGTGATGGCAACTATTTAAAAATATATAATCAGTGACAAATTACTAGAAGTAAATGTATTGGGGACTCTAAACTAATTATCACTGGATAGGTTGGATTATGTATGATTTTATTTTCTTCTATATATTCTTTTATTTTTAAGTTCTTACAATGTACAGGTATTTTCTATTCAGGAAAAATATTTAAACAATTGTGCACAAAACTATTATTTATTCATCGTTTTTCTTGTACATGGAATCAAGTTTTACTGTTGGAAACACTTCAAAATATATGTTAGCAAAGTGAAAAAAATAAATTCTCAAATAATTTCAATATCCAGAGATAATCACTGTAAAGATTTTTGCGTATGCTCTTCTAGACACTTTCACTGGTATATTTTCTTGTACAAAATGTAATCATACTGCATTTTAACCTATTTCTTTCTTACACTTAGCAATAAATTGTGAACAACTTTCTATGTCAGTAACTGTGCAGCTATGTAATAATTTTAATATATAATTTATTTACTCCATCTCCTATGGGTGAGCATTAAGTTCCTTCCAATTTTCTTGTATTATAAAAACTTCTGTGATCAGCACATACTTTATGTAAGGTGTGAAGAACAGAAACTGTGTCATTCTACATGGCATCCCTGTACATATTTGTGTGCAGATGTGTTTGCATATTACTTAGGATAAATTTCTAAAAGGAGAGCTGCTGAGCCAAACAAGACCATGTGCATCATAATCACAGCAAAAAAATTACAAGCAATCATATGTCTAACGGTTGGGGTGGTTAGAAAATTGTATTGTAACTATCTAATGGAATACTGTGCAGTCATTTGAATTTATACCATGGAAGAATATTTACTGAAATGGGAATATGTTCATAAGGTATCACCAGTGAGAGAAATAGGTCACGAAAATATGTATAATATTCATGTTTTGTAGAAGGAAAACTAAATGCCTTCAGGAAAATAACTAGAAGATATACACTAAAATGTTAGTAGTAAAAGTCCCAAAAATAAAATGGATAAATCATAGTATGTTTCACATAAAATATTATATAGTCATCATATGAATGTTCTACAGCTACACATAATGTGGGTAGATTTTACTTCTAGAATATTAAGATATCATGTCTCAAAAGACTACATATAATAGGATATCCTTTTTGTATTATTCAAAAACAAGTAAAACTAAGCACTATATTATTTAGGGCTACATACACACAGCATACAAATAATTTATTAAAAAGCAAAAAATAATTTAAAAATTGAAGATAATGGTCACTGGGGTTGAGGAAAGAGGGTCAGAATATGGGAGGACTATAAATGAATTCATATTATGGTTAATATTCTAGTACTCGTGTTGGGTAGTGGTTGGTGTCATGTATTTGAAATCCCATTATTGATTATTTAATAATTTTATGATTATTATTAACATTAAATAAAAAGGCAAGTTAATGGGTAAAAATAAAAGAGGGCCTTGCATGAATCAATGAGACAGTGTGCACAGTCTAAGGATTATTAATCCCTTTCTGTACATTTGTCTTTCATTATTTTTTAAAGTAATTTAAAAAATACTTATCTGTGGGTAGTAAGACTACATGGGATTTTTATTCTTTTGGTTCTTTGTTCTTGAAATTTTCTATTTTGAACATGCATTATTTTCAAAATTAAAATATATTTAAACTTTATGTTAATGTGTTTTTATTGACATAGGGAAATAGAATATTATATTTATTGAAAAACGAGCTCAAAATTACATAGCGCATGATCCAAAATATGTTGAAAAATACATAATAGGGAGTGAAAAGTGTTGATATGTTAACAATAATTGCTTCTGCGTAGTCAGATTTCAAATCACTTTTTTTATGTTTCCATATATACACATACATATGTATATATGTATATTCCATATATACACATATGTATATATGTATATTCCATATATACACATATGTATATATGTATATTCCATATATATACCTATATATGTGTATATATATGTGTGTGTGTGTTTTATAGGGTGGGCTTATTTTTTATTATAAAAGTAATACATGTTTATTGTAAAAAGTAAAAAAAAAGCAGTAGTGTATAAAGTAAAAAGTGAAAATATCCTCCTAATCCTATCTCCCAGAGATAGCCATGACTCTTTGTTTTGTTAACTTCCTCATACTGTTTTTTATTTACTTGAATGTATTCTCATTTGTTTTAGAAAATGAAAAAACATAACAGGGAGTGAAAAGTGTTGATATGTTATTATTATTGACATTAAATGTTATATTATTGTAACATAATAAAATATAATAATATCATATTATAATTATATTATTAACATAAAATTAACATCCTATACATATATTCTACAACTTGCTTTTGTCCTGCTCAGTAGAAAGTCATTTTATAAAACAGCTACAGAAAATTTCAGAGTAGGGAGTACTATATTATTTATTCAGGTCTTTCCACATTAGATCTTTAGGTTAACAGTTTGTTACTATTATAGATAATGCTATATAAAGCATCTTTACAATTTTTTATTCAATTCTTTCCACATGATAGATCTTTTGGTTGTTAACAGTTTGTTGCTAATATAGATAACGCTATATAAAGCATCTTTACAATTTTTCGCACTTTTACAATGATTTTAAAGAGCTGGTACCTGAGAAATATAATTTCTGGATGAACATGTTTGAGCTAAATTGCCCTCCTGGCATGCTGAATGCTGTTATTTTTGACTTTCGTCAATATTTTGGATGGAAAATCTAATCTCATTCCTTTAAATTATTTTTCTCTAATAATTTGTAAAGTTAAGCAACTTTTCATACATTTACTAGCTATTTTTATTTCTTCTGTAAGAGATTGTTTGTTTGTATCATTTACCTATTCTTTTGTTGTGTCATGTGTCTTGTTTTATTATTAATTTGTAGATCTCTGGATATTAGAGTTGATATCCTTTTGTCTGGTGTATATTGCAAATGTTTATCAATTTGTCTTTTAAATTTATTTATGGTGCTATTTACCATAAAAAAGATTTAATTATGTAAATAGACAAACATTTCAACCTTTTATAGTTTCTTGTTTTTGTTTCATACTTAGGTAGGCTTCTGCACTCCCAAGATTATAAAAATATTCTCCCACATATTCTTCTAATCAAAAAATATATTTTTTGAGATATGGTGTCTCTGTGTTATCCTCATTGGTCTTGAACTCTTGGGCCAAAGAGATCTTCTTGCCTCAGCCTCCTGAGTAGCTGGGACTACAGGTGTGGGCCAGTGTGCCTGGTTCTTCCAATATTTTGTACATTCTTATTGCTTAGTACTCTATCTAGGATTGGCTTTTGTTTTATAAATGTGTATATGGTAGAAAGTAGGAATCTAAGCTTAGTTTTAGTTTTTTTCAGAACAGAGAGTCAGTTTTTTCAACTTATTTACTCAATTGAATTATTTCCCTACTGATTTGGAATTCTCTTTTTATCATGAACTCTTTGGGTATATTTTTATGTTTCTTTTCTGTTCAACTGATAATATTTCTCTAGTACTGAGCTAGTACCTCACTGCTTTAATTACTGTAGCATTATGTTTTGACGTATGATGGGACTGCTCCCCCTACATTATTCTTTCTTTCAGAATTTTTCACTATTCTTGTGCATCCGATTTTTCTAGATTAATTTTAAAATCAACTCATCAATGTCCATAAAAAAATTAATCCCTTGGAAATGCTTCAGACCTTTTGAGTAACATGTCAAGAACTGCCATCTTTATGATAGTGAGTTTTGCATCTAGTAACAAGGTATCTGTCTCAATTTATTTAATTTACTGTAGTCTCCATTTAGATATTAAAACAATTGTTGGGCTTATTTGTTAGTTTATAGTTTTAATTCCTCTTACATGAATGATATTGCATTTTAAAAATTCCTTATCATTAGTGCATAGAAAAGCTATTTAATATTTATCTTATATCCAGGTATCATATTGAACTCTATTCCTAGCTCTAACAGTAGTTTTTATTTTCATTTGATTATCTTGATTTCTTAGGTACACAATCACGCCATTTGTAAATAATAAAACATTTATCTTTTTCTTGCTAATGTTTGTATGTATTTTTTTTCTTTTAGTACATTGGTAAATACTTTATAACTTCCAGGACAATGCAGATTGATGTTGATTAATAAAGAGCAGGCAACCTTCTGTTTTTGGCTCTAATAGAAATGCCTCTTTGTTTAAATATTATAATTGCCATTGTTTCAGATAAATACCCCTTTTCAAGTTGTGGAAATGCCCTTCTGTTCTTGATTGACATATAATTTTATCAGGGATGGATATAGAATGTTATCAAGATGGCTTTTCTGGCATCTGACAAGCTGATATCAAGGTGATGATATCGTTATTCTCTTTAATCCATCAGTGTAGTTAATTACCTAATGTTGAGCTATTCTTAGATTCCTGGAATAAAACTGATTTGGTAGTGGCATTTTGGTATGTCATTATTTTATTTAGGATATAAAACTCTATATTAACAAATGCCTATAGAAGTGCCCTATTACCTCTTTCACATCATGGCACCCTGGGGTAAATAGACAAGATTGCTCAGGGCAGAGGCAACTTGGCTTCCCAGGATCTGCCTGGTTGATCCAAGGCCTTAGGAGATAAAGATTACAGTACACATGCAAGCCATTTACAGGACACCAGTGTGCCAAGGTACACTTGTTGGGAAACTCTTATTTATTGTTTTCCTTTCTGTGATACCCCTTTCCTGATTTGATATTAGGATTATGATATTTTTGTGAATAAAGCTTTTTTCTTTTTCCACAATGTAAATAACTTAGACACAAGCTGCTCCTTAAACGATTGGTAACACTCACCGGTATAACTGTTTTGTCCTAGTGCATGCTTGGGGCCTAGAAATTTAAATCTTTCAATTTCTTGTATGATTATTTTATCCAAGATTTCCTCCTATTCTGGAGTCAATTTTGTCAAAACTGTCCATTTCATCTGGATTTTCAAATGTGTTCATTGGAAATTACACATAGTATTTCCTGATGTGCCTTAATTTGCTTATACGTGGCTATATGCTTTTTTATTTTCTCTGGTAGGACTTTCCATAGATTTGTATATTTTATTTTCAGTTATCTATTTTTTTGGAAAATCAAGTGTTTTCAAATATCACTTTCTGCTTTTGTAAATTCCTTCTTTTTACATTCTTTAGTTCTGTTTGATCTCTTTCTAGATTCTCTAGGTAATGCTTAGTTTACTTTTAATTCTTTCTTTTCTGTTTATTGCATTTAAGTTAGAAAATTTCCTCTAAACACATGTTTGATTGTATCCTATAGTTTTCAGCATTTTCGTGTTTGTTTGTTTGTTTTGTCACCTCATATTCAGTTAAAGCTTTGTTTTCCTGTTTAATCCAAGAGTTATTTAGAAGTGTATATATTTCAGTGTGGTTAGGTTTTAGTTGATGTTTTGCTTCCTGTTTCATTTTTCCCTTAATTACTACTTGTTATCTCATGGATGGAGAATGTTTCTTGCATGAGTTATACCTCTTGGAATATTTTCTTTGTATTCTATATGAAATAAATTTTTTATAAATATTCCATGAACAATTGGAGAAAATCTATATTTTTTGTTGGGGTAAATATTATATCATGCTTCTACAAATTAAGTCAAATTAGTTCATTGTTATTCAAATTTTCTATTTTTGTCTGATTTATCTAAATTTTCTAATAAAATATATAAAACATCTCACTTAATTGTTTTATTACAGTCTCCTATTTCTAACTTTTTTGGCTTGACATATTTGAAATTGCTTTTAAGGATATTGTTTTATGATTATCTTATTGGATTGTATTAGTTCACAATGTATATTAATTCAAAAAGATACCTTCCTTGACTCATTTAATGATTTTTGTCTTGACTCTTCTATGCTACCTCTACTTTATTTTTGTTATCATTTGCCTATTATATTCATACCAGTATTTTCAGCTTTTCTCTGTTGTTTTGTTTTGGGTATATCTTTTCAAAACAGCATGTGATGAGTTTTTTTACTCGATCTTGCAATGTCTGCCTTAATATTTCACAATTAAACCTTTCATATTTATTATAATTTGGTAATATTCATTAATTTTTCTGTCTTTTTAAAGCCTTGATAGATTTGTCAAAGTATATGTACTTTTTCCTATACTGGTTTAGAAGTTTGAAATATCACTTCTAATAGTGATTATGCTCAGATAGGTACATATATACGTACATATTTATTTTTAACTTTATATACTTTTGTGCAATTGGAACTTTTGAAGTATGTAATAATTTTGTAATAAAAAAGGGGGAAAGAAACATCTGCTTTTTAATGTGTCTAGTATTTGTTCCTTCGTCAGCAATCTCATTCCCCTTGCTCAGGCTATCATCCTCCAAATTTTAAGTCCTTCCACAAATCTCTCAATCTCTCATTACTGCCCATCTGGTTTATTGCTACCAGATTAATCTCTTTAAATATCATTTTTTTCATATCACTCAAAAGCATACAATTCAAGTTTCATCATTAAATCTAAATGTCCACATGTGCCCTCCAAGTGCCCATGACTTTCCCTACAGAGTCATCTTTGTTCTCTACTTGCCCATGGGTCATCTACTCTAGTCAGACTGGTTTTCTCAATACCACATACATCAGTATCTCTTCCCTCCTTTACTTTCATTTATGTTGTTCTCTAAACTTTTTCTGTTTTCTCAGAGCCCCACCCAACCATACCTCTCTCAGATATGTTATTCTCTTCCAATAGTTTTCCATCAGGGAACACCTACATCTTCAGGAAGGAGAAATAGTCTGGTTACAAAACTGTGGGAACAAACTTTATTTTTGACCCTGAAATCTTCAAACATTTGATTTTTATTGAAAAGAGACATTTTGACTATATCTTAAAATTATTTATTAGGTTGGTGCAAAAGTAATTTAATTGTGGTTTTTGCTATTAAAAGAAATGGCAAAAATCACAATTACTTTTTCACCAAACTAACAACTTTGAGATTGATGTTAAGCCCTCACCCCAAACCAGAATTTTCCTTATGCTTCTACCTTAGTAGCAGTGTTGGTCATCATCACCTCAATTTAAATATTTTCCTCAGTTTATGCACTTTTTGAATCCCCCCTACCAGAGGAAAGTCAATCTTTCGCTTCTTTGAGAGTTGGTTTGACATTGTTAGCATTTACTTCATGATCTTGAGCTCCTCTGGAAGTTTCTATCAGTTTCTCCAGGACTGAGATTCCAACAGGGCCTTTGCTTTCATTTCAGTCAGTGTGGCCCTTCCTGTCCTGGAATGAAACTAGGAGTGGGGCCCAAGAACTGTAGGCACTGAAAAAATGTACATTTTCTTACTGGTATCACGAATTAATCAGCTTTCTATGATGATTCTACCCAACAAGACGAGGTCTTTAGCATACTTTGTATTTTCAGTACTTTCACTTCTTCCCCTACCACCTCCTCCAGATGACTCTGCCTGCAGAGTTCCTAACAGAGAGAACAGCTGCAAGCAATACTATTCTCATGAAGTGGAGCCCTTTTGGAACAAAAAAGATGAATTCTTGCCAAACCACTGAACTTCTTCTAGATTTTAAAATAATTTTGTTTGTTTACACTATGCGTTTTTGTTTTAGGAACTTTACTTAATTTTCTTAGTTTTAAAAATTTACTTAGTTTTCTTAGTTTCATAGCCACATCAACAGTAATTATTGAGACAATATGTTCTCCTTGTGACCACTGTGAGCACCAAGTTGTCTCCTTTATTGCATGTATTAGTCCGTTTTCACACTGCTGATAAAGACATATCCAATACTGGGTAATTTATAAAGAAAGAAAGGTTTAATGGTCTCACAGTTCCATGCAGCTGAGGAGGCCTCACAATCATGGTGGAAGGCGAAAGGCACTTCTTACGTGGTGGTGGCAAGAAAGAATGAGAACCAAGCAAAAGGGGTTTCCCCTTATAAAACCATCAGATCTCATGAGACTTATTCACTACTACAAGAACAGTATGGGAGAACCACCCTCATGATTCAATTATCTCCCACCGGGTCCTTCCCACAACACGTGGGAATTATGGGAGCTACAATTCAAGATGATATCTGGGTGGGGAAGCCAAACCATGTCACTCCACCCCGCCCTCCACCCAAATTTCATGTCCTCACATTTCAAAACCAATCATGCCTTCCCAACAGTCCCCCAGAGTCTTATTTCAGCATTAACTCAAAAGTCCACAGTCGAAAGTCTCATCCCAAACAAGTCAAGTCCCTTCTGCTGATAAGCCTGTAAAATGAGGAGCAAGTTAGTTACTTCCTAGATACAATGGGGGTACAGGCATTGGATAAATACACCCGTTCCTGATGGGAGAAATGAGCCAAAACGAAGGCCCCATGCAAGTCTGAAATCAAGTGAGGCAGTAAAATCTTAAAGCTCCAGAATGATCTCCTTTGACTCTATGTCTCACATCCAGGTCACACTGATGCAAGACGTGGGTTCTCATGGTCTTGGACAACTCTACTCCTGTGGCTTTTCAGGGTACAGCCTCCCTCCTGGTTGCTTTCATGGGCTGGTGTTGAATGTCTGCAGCTTTTCCAGGCACATAGTGAAAGCTGTTGGTGAATCTACCATTCTAGGATCTGGAGGATGGTAGCCCTCTTCTCACAGCTTCACTAGGCAGTGCCCCAGGGGGGACTCTGTGGGGGCTTGAGCCCCACATTTTCCTTCCCCATTGCCCTAGCAGAAGGTTTTTGTGAGGGCCTTGCCCCTGCTGCAAACTTCTGCCTGGACATCCAGGAGTTTCCATGTATCCTCTGAAATCTAGACGGAGGTTCCCAGACCTCAATTCTTGACTTCTGGGTACCTACAGTCTTCTATTGCATCATCAGACTGCAAATTTTTCACACTTTTATGCTCTGCTTCCCATTTAAACATAAATTCCAATTCCAAACCGTATCTTTGTGAATACATAAAACTGAATGCTTTTAACAGCACCCTAGTCACCTCTTGAATGCTTTGGTGTTTGGAAATTTCTTCCACCAGATACCCTAGATTATTTCTCTCAAGGTCAAAGTTCCACAGATCTCTAAGGCAGGGGCAAAATGCTGTCAGTCTCCTTGCTAAAGCATAACAAGAGTCAGCTTTGCTCCAGTTCCCAAAAAACTCATCTCCATCTGAGATCAACTCAACCTGGACTTCATTGTCCATATCACGATCAGCATTTTGGTCAAAGCCAACCAACAAGTCTCTAGGAAGTTCCAAACTTTATTATATCTTCCTGTTTTCTGAGCCCTCCAAGTCTCTAGGAAGTTTCAAATTTTCCCTGTCTTTTTCTGAGCCCTCCAAGCTGTTCCAACCTCTGTCTGTTACTCAGTTACAAAGTCACTTCCACATTTTTGGGTATCCTTATAACAGCACTCCACTCTACTGATTTCAATTCACTGTATTAGCCCATTCTCAGGCTGCTAATAAAGAAATACCCGAGACTGGGTAATTTATAAAGAAAAGAGGTTGAATAGACTCACAGTTCCACAAGGCTGGGGTGGCCTCAGGAAACTTACAATCACAGCAGAAGGGGAAGCAAGCATGTCCTTTTTCACATAGTGGCGGGAAGGAGAAGTGCCGAGCAAAAGTGGGAAAAGCCTCTTATAAAATCGTCAGATCTTGTGAGAACTCACTATCAGGAGAACCGCATAAGGGTAACAACCCCCACATTTAAATTACCTCCCACTGGGTTCCTCCCACAACATGTGGGGATTATGGGAACTACAATTCAAGGTGAGACATGGGAGGGGACACAGAGCCAAACCATACCAACCCATTGTCTTTTTCTTTCTTTATCATTTAGAATTCCTATAAGACAGACTTTGACTGACTTATTTTTCAGTTGTCCTCTTCTGAGTTGTTCATGTTAATCATCAATGACCATAACATAAGTACTACTCCTGTTGTTTCTCACTCTGGATCACATATTAATAATATCAAGTTGTCTACTTGAGAAACAATTCAATAGAAAATCAGTCCTTGTAATTTGGTGTACTGTAATTTGTAGTATCTGACCTTGTGATTTTTAAAGAAGAGGCTCTTGTTTAAGCACTGCTTGATGTCTGACTCCTTGGCATCTTAATGCCTGTAGCAGGGCTTTCCTGATTAGCAATCATAGAGGGCTCTTGCTGAACCTCAGATACAGCTGCATTGCAGCATATTTTTAGGAATGTTTCCCTCCTGACTCTCAGAGTAAATCTCATGGATCTTACATAGTTTATATTTTGGGTTACAGTATTCTAAATACACTTTGCAATTTTGGTAAAAATGCATCCAGCCATTGTCATATGATACTGATATGTATTGGTAAATAATTCAACACAGTATTGTTTCTAATTTTTAACAGTTGAAAACCTAATAAAAACCTTTGGTATATTATATCGTATATATTATTACATCTATGTTCATCAGGGATATAAGAAAATGAAAATCATTTTCTTTTTCTGTAGTTTATTTTTGATTTGACTGTGTTCTTTTTTAATTTAATGTTTCCCTCCTAAGGATCTGGCCTTAATGTTTACAGTTTATTATAGCCAAATTTGATTTTTGCTGCTTTTAGGGGTGAAGACTATGAGTTCGTTAGTTACAGAGAGCCTTTGTGCACTGACTTTCCCAGATGCTGGTTGTAGTAGTTATGTACTTGGTGTGTGGGCAAGTTCACTGTCTCTTATGGGGTTGGAATGTCAGAGATCTCTTGAAGCCTATCTCATTCTCTTTTGTTGTACATTTTATTTAATTTTTCTTCAGTATTTTATTGAGTGAGTTGATTATTTAGGCTTCAGGATAGTAGGGGAGGTATCCCTGGGTAGGCACCAGTTGTAGCTAAAGCAGATGGGTAGACGTAATACCAATGGTGTGCAGAGGTCCCAGGCTTGATGAAGATGGCTGAGGGAGCCCTCTATTAGATGTGCTGAGGTTTTATCAGAGTGAAGGGTAGGAGCTACATCAGGTCACCTGCCAGGCCAGCAGGAAAGCTGTCCACTTCCAGGCCTCACTCCTGTCCCAGTGTTCCAGCTATTCAGATCAGACAAGCACCTCTTTTCATCTGCAGGAATATTGATGTTCCAAGTGTGGAAGAATTGTGACTCTGCCTCTTGTGCATGCCTGAATCTGGGGAGTGTTCCTCCTGTGGGGCTGCAATCACCCTGAATTGTTCCAGGAAGGCCATCTGTAGGTGCATCCATGTTGTGTTCCCATGGGAGAAGCTGCAGCTGTGTCTGCAGTGGTGTGCAAGGGGGGAACAAGGACCCCTTCTCCAAGACCCTTCATGATCACAGAGGCTGCCAGCCTATTGGGTAGAGGTGCAGATTTTCCCTACTGTGCCCAGCACTGCAATTGCGTCTCTGCTGTAAGAAAATGTCCACCAATGAAAAAATCTGGGACTCAAGGCCTGCCATTCCAATTCTTTTGTCCCATGGAGCATTCCCCTAATGCGGTGCTCTCCCTCTTCCCCTAGGAATGGGACTTCCTGACAGCCAGAATACAGTGATTGTTACTGCTCTTCTAGGTCTAGCCACCCAATGGGGCTACTAGACTCTGGGTTGGTACTGGGAAATATCTGCCGCAGATCCACTGATGTGATCTGTTCAGTTCTCCCAGCAGTGGATACCAGCACCTGCTCTGATGGAGGAGGCAGGGGAGCGGTGTAGACTCTGTGAGATTTCTTAGTTGTAGATAGGCTTAGTGTGCTGGCTTTCTCAAATGCTGGTTATAATAGTAGTGAGCTTATCATGTGGACAGACTGAAGACCTCTAGTTACTCACAGTGTTGCAGGCAGTGGTGATAGTTGAGGTCATGCGACCATTTTCTTCTTGAGTGCGGTGTTATTCTACCTAGAGGTGCTGTAATGGCCTGTGTTGATTGGCCTCCAGCCAGGAGGTGGCACTTGCAAAAGATCATCAGCTACAGTAGTAACAGTGGGATTTGAGTTGCGCTGTTTCTCGGAGGAAATATTCTGGTTTCTCAGGTGATGAGTGGGGCTATAAAGCTCCCAAAAGTTTATTTCCTTTGTGTTAAGCTACCGGGGTGGCTGGAGGGATGTCAACAGATGGGGCAGGGTTAAGCGGGTGTGAGCTCTTACTCTCTTTGAGTGGGGCAGGCCACAGCCCCTGTGAAGGATGGGGGTGGTTCCCAGGCCACTAGGGTAATGTTCTGGAGGAAGGTATAAGTGCCTCTGCTGCACAGAAGAGTTTGCAAAGGGAGTCTGGAGTAGCAGGCTGCAACAGTTAAGCTTTACCCAGCTCCCAGGCAGTTGGCGAGGCCAGTCTCACTCCTGTAGTGCTCTTCTAACAGCACCAGGTTTAGATCCAGGCATTCTGCGCACAGATCTCAGATATGCCCCAGGCCAAGAGACAGCAACCATGCCTTTCAAACCATGCCCCTCCCCATCTGCCTGCAAGGCTGGGTGCCAAGCTTCTGTGCTCGAGCCTGAAGCATACTTCCTGCTTGATCCCTGGGTTCTGATCAAGGGAATTGGTCCCCACTTGAGATTATATCACAAAATTCATTTGGGAGCTTCTTTCACTCTGCAACCTCTTTCCTGAGCTTGTTGGGTGTCTTCCCTGAGGGCCCCTGGGAGATATAGTCAGGAATAGCTTCCTTAGGTTCCCTATTCCTGAGGGATAGGAATGCCTGCAAGGCATTTTCTGCTGCTGCTTCTACTTTTATGTTTTACACCGCTCCCTAAATCCATCCCAGCTCTGTGTAGGGTTAAGGCCTTCTCCCATGGTCTGAATTTTCAGATTCCCCAGTGGGGATGTCTGCTCGGAGGCAGACTCTCCGCTTCTCACATTCTTGGAATTTACAGGTGTTTTGCCTGTCTCACAGAGTAGGTTGCAGCCTGCCACTTCTTTCAAAGGATCTGTAGATTCTTTCAGTTTTCCTGTTAAGTTCCTGTGTTGGTTCTTGGGGGAAAAAAATAGTGTGAATTTCTCTCCACTATTCTGTCCTTCCAGGTGTGAGGGCCGCACTAACACTGCCTCCAGTCTGCCATGTTAAAAAAAAAAAAAAAAACTAATTATGGATGTTTTTAGTATCATTCAAAAAATGTTTAACTTTTAATTGCAGGGCTGCAGGTGCAGGTTTGTCATATAGGTAAATTGTGTCTTGCAGGGGTTTTGTGTAAAAATTATTTCGTAGCCCAGATAATAAGCCATAGTGATTAGCTCTGATGACTGGAGGAATACCAGGGTCCTTGGCCTCATGCCGATGGGATTAACAACACGGACACGCGTGGAGTGGTTTTAAGGAGCAAAAAGTTTAATAGGCAAGAAGGAAGGAAGAAAGAAGAGAACAGCTCCCTGTACAGAGACAAGGGAGGGAGGCTTGGAACAAAAAGAAACCCCATGCATGGCAGAAAGGCAGTCCATTGTATCTGGAGGCTGGGGGAGGTGGTGTCTTGTTTGCATAGGGCCTAGGGGATTGGTTTGACCAGGTGTGTCTTTCACATAGCCCGTGAAAAACCTGGCCTCTCACCTTAGTCCTGTAATATGCAAATGTGGGTCTCCATGATGCTTTGAACACATGGTATTATCTGGAGGTGGCCATCACACTTGGCACAGATGGTGATAAGAAGAGGGCAGGAATCACCATATTGTGTGAACCCAATTTCTAATGGCCTGCATTTGCATATCAAAGCTTGACAACCCAGCCCTTCAAGCCGCCTTTTCCGTTAGAAAAGAGATGGGACCGGGCGCGGTGGCTCAAGCCTGTAATCCCAGCACTTTGGGAGGCCGAGACGGGCGGATCACGAGGTCAGGAGATCGAGATCATCCTGGCTAACACAGTGAAACCCCGTCTCTACTAAAAAAAAATACAAAAAACTAGCCGGGCGAGGTAGCGGGTGCCTGTAGTCCCAGCTACTCGGGAGGCTGAGGCCGGAGAACGGCGTAAACCCGGGAGGCGGAGCTTGCAGTTAGCTGAGATCCGGCCACTGCACTCCAGCCTGGGCGACAGAGCGAGACTCCGTCTCAAAAAAAAAAAAAAGAAAAGAGATGTTTCGGCCGGGCGCGGTGGCTCAAGCCTGTAATCCTAGCACTTTGGGAGGCCGAGACGGGCGGATCACGAGGTCAGGAGATCGAGACCATCCTGGCTAACACGGTGAAACCCCGTCTCTACTAAAAATACAAGAAAATTAGCCGGGCGAGGTGGCAGGCGCCTGTAGTCCCAGCTACTCGGGAGGCTGAGGCAGGAGAATGGCGTGAACCCCGGGGGGCGGAGCTTGCAGTGAGCCGAGATCGCGCCACTGCACTCCAGCCTGGGGCACAGAGCAAGACTCCGTCTCAAAAAAAAAAAAAAAAAAAAAAAAAAAAGAGATGGTTCAGGGGTTGTTTCTTATTACAGGAAAATTTCCACTGAGAACCTTTACCCTTACTATCCTACCTAAAATAATTTCTTAATAACTCCTGTATTATTTCCCCCTCAAAGAGAAGTAAACCTAACTGCTGTTGGGAGGTGTTGGATGATGATTCTTTCTAGCTACTTCCTGCCTAAAAGGGGCTTTGTGTGGCGGAACAGCGGCTGGGCCTTCTCCTGAGGTTGAATGGTGTGTCCATGTGTGGCTCTGCTCACAGCACCATTTGGAGTTTAATTGCTTCTAGGTGAAAACAGATACATTTTACAATAAGTTTTAAAATATAGGGTTAGAATATAAGTATTAAGGTTACCACCATTAGTGTGGATCCTATAGAACATAACTGACAGTAGAGTTTGACACCTGTTTGTTACACCAGTGGATTGCAATACCAGTTTGCCTCCACTAGATGTCGATGTACATTACCAGAAACGTTAATATAAAAGTTACTTTTTATATAAACTTTAATATAAAAGTTACTAGAGAAAAGCATATTTTCCCCTTGATTTGCCATTAGAGAATAACTTTAGGCTTAGGCCATCTTTTTAACTTGCAGTATGATTGGGAGAAATGCGTTATTGGCTGGCTAAAATAACTTTAGCGTTAATTTTGACAATTACTTTCCTTTAATTATTATAGTTTTTCATGACTTTCATAGACCCTCTCACAACATCCTTAAGCTTTCTGACTTGTCCCAAACGTCTTTCCCTTAAACAACCAGTCATTTCCTTTTAGGACAAGTATTTACCATAAAAATCCTTTCTTATATAAAATTTCTTTTTTTATAACCTTCTTTTCATAGCTTAGAGTGTCTTATATTACCAATCTTTAGTAAAAAGTCCTATTGAACTTAATGATAGTAAAATTTTTATGCTTGCTTCTTATCCGTAACTGTTGCTCCTGTTATAAGCAAAACAACCTTGACTAAATTTCTCCTGTAATTATTAATCCTGTTATAAGGATGATAATCAGGCAAAATATTACAGCAATTATAATTTTACAAACAGGATTCCATACTGTGGGTGCTGCCACAGTGTATAGTTCTATTGCAAATAGTAGCGTGACTATAACCATTTTCCCAAGAGTGGCATGGTAAATAATTGTCATTTAAAACTCTACTTGCCCAGATACAATATTTCCCTTTGGAGATTTACAAAATTACAGATGCGATTCTATGAATAATTAAATCTCCCTGCAAATATGCATTAAGAAGAAGTTCTAATATTTGGTGGCAAATTTTGAGACGAAAGGACAGAAATGACAAAAAGTATCTGTTGAGGTACAGGTGGGACTCAGGAAGATGAATAGTCCTTCACTCAGTTTCTTATCTTTTATGGTGTTTAGCTTAAGATCTTCTACTTCTTCACATTGATATTCAGGGTGTTCCTCTGGGCTGTCAAGGGTTGCTCCCTCAGCCCTTCAGGCTTTGAATTGAGTGTGATGTATCCAGGAGCTGATTCCTATAACTTTTACTGCTGAGAAGATTGAAAGAAGAACAGTGGCGGTCCCTTCCCAGGTTGGCTTATGGAATGAGAGAGAGGAGAATTTTCACTAATACCAAATTTCCTGGGTTAAGGAAAGGTGGTTTTATTTCCTGGGCTTGGGCTTCTGCTAGTTGTGTTCATTCTTGTTGGAAGTGAGCTAGAGAGGTTACATGCTTAACCAATGTGGAGGTTTTCTGCCGGCAAACAATCTCTGAGCACACTGATAAGTTTTATCCTTTCTCCAGTGAAAAGCTCGGTGAAGGATTTTAAGGACCTTCATTGGCTGGAGGCTGGCAAATAGAGTTTGCCATCCTGAGAGCTGAAAAGTATGCCCTTGAGAAGTGGCCTATTCTATTTCTGCAGGGGAATACTGAGGTTTAATTTCTTTTATGGAGACCTCCTAGATTAGAAGGGCTTGAAGTGTGTTAGTGCCTTGAGGCTTCCTTGCCTTTGACTTAGCTGGCTGATCAGCTCATCTATTTTCTTTGGCTACCTCATCTGTTCCCTTTCAATGTTCACTATAATGCACCCCTGCTATCTGTCATGCAAGAAAAACTGAGGATAATAATCTGCTAGTTTCCTAGTGATATTTTATAGTAGATCCATGAGTGGTAAGAAAATTCTTTTCCTTTTCAATGGCAGCATGAGCATGGAAAATCAGGAAGGCATACTTGGAGCCAGTATAAATGTTAGTTACCTTTCCCTTGCTTAATTTAAGTGCTTTTGTAAGAGCTATTAGCTCAGCTAATTGAGTGCTTATGTTTGGGGACAGTGACTACTGCTTATCCTGCCTTACGTACTTCTTGCTTTACCGGGCTGTTTGCTAGCTAAGAGCTCCCACCAGAGAACGGTGATCCTGCCACGTTATATGGGGTGTAAACAGTTCAATTATGTCCTGGGGTTAACTTGGAGGCTTTTCTGACTAATAGAGCTACCATGACAATGGCTTGGAAGCATGTTGTAAATAGGTCCTCCTAACTACAACCAAAGTGGAGAAAAACATTGGATTAGGATTTTTCCTGAGATGCCAATTACGATCAGGCTATAGGAAGAAGGGAGACCTGGGAGAAATAGGAACACTTTTACACTGTTGGTGGGACAGTAAACTAGTTCAACCATTGTGGAAGACAGTGTGGCAATTCCTCAAGGATCTAGAACTAGAAATACCGTTTGACCCAGTGATCCCATTACTGGGTATATACCCAAAGGATTACAAATCATGCTGCTATAAAGACACATGCACACGTATGTTTATTGCAGCACTATTCACAATAGCAAAGACTTGGAACCAACCCAAAAAAAGTCCATCAATGATAGACTGAATTAAGAAAATGTGGCACATATATACCATGGAATACTATGCAGCCATAAAAAAGGATGAGTTCATGTCCTTTGTAGGGACATGGATGAAGCTGGAAACCATCATTCTCAGCAAACTATCGGAAGGACAAAAAACCAAACACCGCATGTTCTCACTCATAGGTGGGAATTGAACAAGGAGATCACTTGGACACAGGAAGGGGAACATCACACACCGGGGCCTATTGTGGGGAGGGGGTCGGGGGAGGGATAGCATTAGGAGATATACCTAATGTAAGTGATGAGTTAATGGGTGCAGCACACCAACATAGCACATGTATACATATGTAA
This sequence comes from Macaca thibetana thibetana, assembly GCF_024542745.1. Taxonomy (NCBI): domain Eukaryota; kingdom Metazoa; phylum Chordata; class Mammalia; order Primates; family Cercopithecidae; genus Macaca; species Macaca thibetana. Next base: position 135,803,131 of record NC_065598.1, read on the forward strand.
CACACCTGCACGTTTTGCACATGTACCCTAGAACTTAAAGTGTAATAAAAAATACATAAAAAATAAAATAAAATGCCCTAGTCTGCCACACCAATAGCAACTAGCAGATGTACCTCGGCGGTCCTGGACTTTGCAAGCCTGCAAAGCTTCTGCTACAGCCTCTGTCCTTCTCCTGAGCTTTCTCTCTTTCTTTTGGGCCTCCTCCTGGTCCCTATTATGAGACTGAAGTGGCCACCTTCAGGGAGGTTCTCTAAAGTGCTATTCGGTCCTACAGCTGGCTTCTGTAGTTTTCTTCTAATATTGGGAGTTGCCTGTGTAATAAACTTGTCCTTCAGGATAAGCTGTCCCTTGACTGGATCAGGGGATAAAGAGGTGTGTTCTATTAGTGCCTCTCTCAGCCTTTCCATAAAGGCTTCATGATTCGCACCTGGCTTTTGATCTATTCTAGACAGTTAAGAGTAATTGAGAGGTTTGGCCTTCGTTTTCTGTAGGGCTTCTAAACTGCATATTAAAAACACTTCCTTTTCCATTCATTCCCTGAGCTAGTTCCCCAGTACTTGTCCTTCAGGATACTTGTCCTTCAGTACTTGTCCTGATCTTGCCTAACAGGATTACTTGCCTGGGCTGTAAAAAGTCCCACATTCTCAACACACAGGGAGTAAGAGACTGCAGATAGAGAAAGAAGGAAAGAAGGAAAGTTTTGCGACAGGATAGCTGGAAGACAGCCTTGAGATTAAAACAGATTTGAAGTTGAGATCCACTCCATACTCACCACTCTGATGGATGAATTCCAGGCCCATGCACCAAAATGATATGGCTCTGATGACTGAAGGAACACCACGGTCCTTGGTCTCGTGCGGATAGGATTAACAACGTAGACACACGTGGAGTGGTTTTAAGGAGCGAAAAGTTTAATAGGCAAGAAAGAAGGAAGAAGGAAGAGAACAGCTCTCCCATACAGAGGCAAGAGCGGGGGACTTGGAACAAAGAGAAACCCGTGTGTGACAGAAAGGTAGTTCAGGAGGCTGGGGGAGGGGGGTGTCTTGTTTGCGTAGGGCCCAGAGGATTGGTTCGACCAGGTGTGTCATTCACGTAGCTTGCCAAAAACCTGGCCCTCCTAACTTAGTCCGTTAATATGCAAATGTGGGTCGTCGTGATGTTTTGAACACATGGTGTTATCTGGAGGTGACCATCACACTTGGCACAGATGGTGATAAGAAGAGGGCAGGAATCACCATATTGGGTGAACCCAGTTTCGAATGGCTGGCATTTGCACATCAAAGCTTGACAGCCCAGCCCTTCAAGCCGGCGTTTCTGTTAGAAAAGAGATGGTTCAGGGGTTGTTTCTTATTACAGGAAAATTTTCACTGAGAGCATTTACCCTTACTATCTGCCTAAAAGAATTTCTTATTAACTCTTGTGTTAATAGTACCCAATAGGTAGTTTTTTGATCCTCACCCTCCTCCCACCCTCCATCTTCAAGTAGGCCCTGGGGTCTATTGTTTCCTTCTTTATGTCCTTGTATATTCAATGTTTAGCCCCCACTTACAAGTGAGAACATGCAGTATTTGGTTTTCTGTTCCTGCATTAGTTCCCTTAGGATAATGGCCTCCAGCTTCAACCATGTTGCTGCAAAGGACATGATTGCATTCTTTATTATGGCTGAATAGTATTCCATGTTGTATATGTACTTTGTTTTCTTTATCCAGCTCATGATTAATGGACATCTAGATTGATTCCATGTCTTCACTATTGTGAGTAGTGTTGCAATAAACATATATGCATGCATCTTTATGGAAGATTGATTTATAATCCTTTAGGTATATACCCAATATTGGGATTGCTGGTCAAACTCTAGTTCTGCGTAAGATATTTGAGAAATTTCTGAACTGTTTCTCACAGTGACTGAACTAAGTTTTATTCTCGCCAGCAATGTATAAGCATTTCCTTTTCTCCACAACCTCGCCAACATCTGTTATTTTTTTACTTTTTAATAACAGTAATTCTGGCAGGTGTCAGATGGTATCTCATTGTGGTTTTGATTTGCATTTCTCTGTTTAGTGATGTTGAGCATTTTTTCATATAATTGTTGGTCACATGTATGTTGCCTTTTGAAAAGTGTCTGTTCATGTCTTTGCTCACTTTTTAACAAGGATGTTTGTTTTTCCCTTGATAATGATTTTTGTTTGTTTGTTTTTGGTGTGTGTTCCAATAAAACTTTATGGACAAAAGTAGAATGTGGGCTGGTCATAGTTTGCTGACCTTTCCTGTAGAGCATTAGTTTTTTGTTTGTTTCTTTGTTTATTACTCATATATTCATTTATTCAAAAATAGCTTTTGGATATATAATAATCTCACTCCAACTTAAACTCTCTCACTGATTATTTGATAATAATAACAGGTCAGATATTTTGTAAAAAAAATATATAGCTATGGGATGTCTGCTCTGCTATGTTTACTATTTAGACATGGATAAGCCCCAAGGTCACGGAGTTTATAATGTACTAGAGGAGATAACTAGTTAAAATAAATACATTTTCTTGGTCTTGGTAAGGATTAACAGGTAAATTTAGATAGAGTAAGGAATGGTGGGTAATAATACAAAATATGGTGTTGCTATTTTTTTTCTTTTATTTTTATACTTTATGTTCTAGGGTACATGTGTGATAATGTTTTTAAGTGTCCTTGATAGTGTTCATTCGAGATTCTTCTAACTTTTTGATGTGAGGGTTTAGCAGTATAAACTTTCCTCTTATCACCACTTTAGCTGTGTCCCAGAGATTGTGGTATGTTATATTTTTGTTCTCATTTGTTTCAAAGAATTCCTTGATTTCTGCCTTAATTTTATTGTTTACTCAAAAGTCATTGAGAGAAAAGGCTGTTTAATTTCCATGTAATTGTATGGTTTTGAGAAACATTCTTAGTATTCATTTCTATTTTTATTGCACTGTGGTCTGAGAGTATGTTTGATATGATTTTGGTTTTGAAAACGTTTCCTGAAAATTGTTTTATGGCTGATTGTGTGGTCAGTTTTAGAGTGTGTGCCATGTGGAAATGAGAAGAACGTATATTCTGTTGTTTTTGAGTGGAGAGTTCTGAAGATGTGTCTTAGGTCCAGTTGGTCAAGCGTCAAGTTCAAGTCCCAAGTATCTTTGTCAGTTTTCTACCTCAATGATCTCTCTAATACTCTGTGTGGTGTTTCAGTGCTCCACCATGATTCTGTGGTTATCTAAGTCTCTTTGTAGGTCTCTAGGAACTTCTTTTATGAATATTGGTGCTCTCGTGTTGGCTGCATATATATTTAACATGGTTAAGTCTTCTTGTTGAATTGAATCTTTTAACACAATGTAATGCCCTTCTTTGTCGTTTTGGATTGTTGTTGGTTTAAACTCTGTTTCATCTGAAAGTAGAATAGCAATTCCTCCTTTTTTGTGTTTTCCATTTGTTTGGTAGATTTGGCATGCTCTAACTCTGGGGGGCTGGTTCTAGACTCCCAACTTTCATTCCTTGCCTCTTGAGGTTTGAAACCTGTTTTGTTGGAGAGGCCGAAGTGATCTGCTCTGTAGGCCACAATACTTTGATGGGGAAGTGCTGGCTAAAATGTTTCATCCAGGCAGTGCCAGCCAGATCTGTGCTCACTTATTTGTGCCAGCAAATGGAATGGCATGAAGGGGTGCCCACATGGGGGTGGGGTCTGGGCAGCATGGCAGACATGGCATGGCAGGGGCAGGGCATCAGTATGGGTGTGGTTCTGGCACCCGTGCATGCATTAGCACTGCAGCAGTGGAAGTGGTGCAGTGGGCTGCCTGAGCCTCCGTGGGAGTGGGGCGCTGGTAGTGTTGGTGAGAGTGGCAGGGTGTGCTCATGCCAACATGGTGGGAGGCTGGATGTGTGCACACATGTGTGCCATCGGGGGAGGAGGGGAAAGGGCCATATACTTTTTGCCCTTTCAGTCCAAGGTCTGTGCCCTCCTTTCATCCACTCTCAATGCCTTCCCTTTGAAGATCTGCTCAGAGTGTGCCAGTCTTCCCAATGTTCCTGTCTCTCAGTGGGACTTGTGCCTTCTGGCTGCATCTAGTTGGCTATCTTGGCTCCCTCTCTTCTTCAAAATGTTCAATGAGCATGTATTCTTTGAGCAGAATATAATAAACATTTTAATGAAAGTAAATTTCACATAATGAACAAGAATATATGACTTATATATTGTGTATAATTTATGAGTTTATCATTATTATGTTGGTACCTGAAAATGGTTTTCACTATAAAGGATAATTGATGCATTTCTAGAATCATTTACCATCATAATGTTGCTGCTGGAAATCATTGGTTTCCTTTCCCTTTATTAAGGAATGGTTGACCTATTTCTGGAATAGTTAGGGAAGACAACTATGGCTTTGCTAAAACTGATTAGGTTTTAAATGAGGAAAATATACAGACTGTACTCACACTGTGGCCTGGGGGCAAAGTGGTCCCTCTCCCCTCTGAGCTCTTGGAAGGCTTATTGTGCATATTAGTCATTGAGCACATGTCCTTTACTCCAGTACTTACAATAAGGTGGTTTCATGGTTCCATTCCTTAAAAGTCATCATATTGTGTATAATGGCTAGTGAAAAATAGTCACTTAAATTAATATGTGATGGCTAAAGAAAAAAGTCGGGTAGCTTGTTTTACGATGTTACTGGACTGGTTATTTGACACAGTAAACTTGCTCTTTTACCATCATCGAGGCTTAGATAACAATGAATAATATTAGGAAATCAAGGCACAGAAAGGTTATTTGTACCTTGGGCAAAATCACATAGCTCATAATTGAGAGGGTTATATCTTACTCCATTTTGTGCTGCTATAATAGAATACCTGAGACTGAGTTATTCATTTATCTTATTTTATTTTTAAAACTTTCAATGTTGGGTCTAGGGGTATATGTGGAGGTTTGTTATATAAGTAAATTCATACCACAGCGATTTATTGTACAGATTATTTCTTCACCCAGGCACTAAGCCTAGTACCCAATAGTTATTCTTTTCTGTTCATCTCTCTTCTCTCACCCTCCACCCTCAAGTAGGCCCCAATTTCTGTTGTTCCCATCTTTGTGGCCATATGGTCTTACCATTTAGCTCCCACTTACAAGTGAGAATATACAGTATTTGGTTTCCTGTTCCTGCATTAGTTTGCTGAGGATTATGGCTTCCAGCTCCATCCATGTTCCTGCAAAGGACATGATCTTGTTTTTTTTAATGACTGCACAGTATTCCATGGAGTATGTGTACCACATTTTCTTCATCCAGTCTACTCTTGATGGGCATTTAGGTGGATTCCATGTCTTTGCTATTATGAATAACACTGTGATGAAAATACAAGTGAAGTCAATGTGTCTTTTTGGTAGACTGATTTATTTTCCTCTGGGTATATGCCCAGTAATGGGATTGCTGGGTCAAATGGTAGTTCTGTTTTCAGCTCTTTGAGGAATTGCCACATGTTTTGCCCAATGGTTTAAATAATTTCCTCTGTTATCAACAGTGTGTAAGTGTCACCTTTTCTCCGCAACCTCATCAGCATCTGTTATTTTTTGACTTTTTAATAATAGCCATTCTGACTGGTGTGAGATGGTATCTCATTATGGTTTTGATTTGCATTAGTGCTTGTTGGCTGTATGTATGTCTTCTTCCAAAAAGTGAGACTGGGTAATTTATAATGAACAGAAATTTATTAGCTCAAAGTTCTAGAGAATGGGAAGTTCAAGGTCAAGGTACAGCATCTGGCAAGGACCTTCTTTCTGGGTCATTATATGGTGGCCGGTGGAAAGACATGTGCGTAAAAGAGGAAGCCAAACTTGCCCATTTATAACAACATTAATATCACCCATAAGGGCACAGTCCCTATGGCCTAATGACCTTTCCAATGTCCCCACTCTTAATACTGTTACAATGTCAATTAACTTTCAAGTTGAGTTTTGGAGGCAATGAACATTCAAACCATAGCAGTTGGGATGTAAACTCAGATTATCTGGCTGTAGAACCTGGGGTCTTTACCACTCATCTTTAGGTTAAGCTGCCTGACATATTAAGCTGGAAAAACATAAAACATTAGCCCAAATATATTCAGACACTGTATTACTTACATAGACAGCAAAAGCATGATCAGTATATTGTCAGCTCCCCATATTGCTTGTCCCACAGGAGGACCCCAAAACAAAGGTGGCTAGATCACAGGTAATACGAGAGGTGGGGTACTCTGTTGATGAGTAGCCAATTGCACATAATAGCTAAGCTGTTTTATAGTTTACTATTCCCCTTTAAGGCAGCTGACACAGCGCAGTCCTCTACGCTCTGTCGAGATAAAATCTGTTGAGTGGACCAATGAGGCACCTCATTTGAGCAAATGAGAGAAGGAAACCGATGTTGTGGATAAGGAACCTGTTCTGTTTACTGAGCACCATGTAATATATACTTATATATATGGAGAGAGAGAGAGAGAGAGAGTGCTAGGATTTCACTCTTGTTGTCCAGGTTGGAGTGCAATGGCACAATCTTGGTTCACTGCAACCTCCGCCTCCCCAGTTCAAACGATTCTCCTGCCTCAGCCTCTCAAGTAGCTGGGATTACAGGCATGCACCACCATGCCTGGCTAATTTTGTATTTTTAGTAGAGACGGGGTTCCTCCATCTCGGTCAGGCTGGTCTTGAACTCGCGACCTCAGGTGATCTGCTCACCTTGGCCTCCCAAAGCGCTGGGATTATAGGCGTTAGCCACCGAGCCCGGCCCATGTAATATTTTCAGTAAGGATTACAATAGATGTTGAATCCAAATCAGAGAAAAGATTTGATTGGCTATTATTATACAATTATATTATCTGCCTTTGAAAGTTTAGAAAGATATATTGTGGCAGTCAGCTTCTATGAAAGCATCAAAAAGACCAATGCTCCTGTCATTGCTGTGCAATTCTATTTTCAAGACAATTGTTTTTTCAGTTAGGTTACTTTCTTAGTTTGCCTAAAATAAACTTGTACAATTGTCTTTACAAAACTATAGAAATGACTCTATAGCTATTATAATGTCTTAGTAAGTAATAGTTTAATATAAATTTGAGAAGGAACATATGAAAAATCATGTTTATAAATAGTGGAAAATGGCTGTAATATGGAAGTTCTCCAAGATTACTTTTCTTTTTCTTACAAATATGAATACATCACGGATGAAGAGCTAACATGAGTTAATATCCACACACTTTAATAACAAAAATGGGAATTTTTTGCAATAATGCCTTGTCTAGATTACTATTTATTTCAGAGAAAACCTTGGCATTGACCAAATTGATGTAGACCCTATATGGGCAATACATTTGCTGAACCTTACACACAAACACACACAAAACACAAACCCAAATTAAGATGACTACTGAACAGGGATTCAGATGTCTTCTGGTTCCAAGACTAACTCACTGATCTCAACCACCATTTCCTTGTCTTTCAACTGTGGGGGTTTCACTGAAAAATCTCTAAAGGATCTTCCAGTTCTGACATAGTTAATCTAAGATTTTATTAATGTACCATAATGCATTAACATTTTTTTGCCGGTAGTTCTTTACAAAAGTAATATATTCAACACATAGTGTTCTATTGCTATCTTGATGAACCATAATTGTTTATTACTCTAGTAAGTATCAAATATTGAGGTCAACTAAACCCACAGAAGAAAATGTATTATTTATGCAATTCACACCTCTGGACAAATCTCAATCACTGCTTCCTGGAAGGCAGTAATGGTTGTAACAAACTGATAGGACTGTAGTCCAAACATAGCCATGGCCTGTTAGGAAATTGCAAAAATACTTGAATTGATGAGTTTGCTATTTGATGTTTCGCACTTGCAAACGTTAACTCGCATTTTAAAAACTCACTAGGTTTTTATCTGTGATAAATATAAAAATTAAAGGCATATTTGCAAAGTGTTAGCTTTTCTTTTTAAGAGGTCTCACCCAAAGCTCTGCGTTGCTTTTCAGTAAATGAGTCTTGCAGGGACTACTGGAGTATTAGAAATCCAGCAGGTGAATTCACAACCTTGGCTTTCAGAAAATGTCCTTAAAAAACTGGAGGCCGTGCTCTTTGCTTATTTTTGCTTTTCTTTAGCTGACAAAGCAATTAAGAAGGAATTTCTGGTTTTATACTTCATTGCCTCTGAGCTGGTTTTCATGTTTAGTTGTTGTGCTGGATACATTCTTAATAATTTAATATTTGAAGCTAAAAAGATGAAGACATTCTGATGCGGAAAATCAAAATTGCAATTAAACTACTGTTGAGTCACTCATTAGGAAGATATCTTTTGAAGTATTAGAGTAAGGAATAAAATTGCCTTGGGGTTATTCTTTCAACAGGTTTGGTTTATTTGACTACAAAGGCATTGTTTTTGAATGTGTAATAGAAGGCAATATTAATCTTGTGACTTAATTTAGTCACAGAGAAAGAAAGCCATATTGGTAAAAGGCCTGTGTAACAAGTAATGTCGACATTGAGAATCACAGTCTCACACATAACATGTGATTCTAGTGCACTAAGCACACAATTTACTTTAATTGTTGGTGTAAATACAATCTTCATTAGCATAAATTTTTCCAAGATCATATATAACAAATTCCTCACAAAATATATTTTAATCTCAGCCTTAGCAAGGTAGAGAAGTGGCTGGTAGAGAAAGTCATGACTTGACTTCTATTCTTAACTCTGCTACAATTTAAGAGTTATTACCCTGGGCTAGTTCTTTCCCTGCCATAGTTGTCAATTTCCTCATTTGTAATATGACTAGATGTCTTTAAACGGAGTCTCAAAATATGTTCGCAGGTCCACTGCTGGGCAATAAGTATTAATCTGATGGATTATAAATGAATTTTAAACTATAATTCAAGGAATGAATCTTTCCTTGGTTATTGAAGGCAAATGGTGCAGAATTCCATAGACGATCATTTTATTTATGATTAGGAGAACTTACTTTTTATACACTCATATAGAGTACTATAGGCACGACACTGCTGTAAGCAATTTATAAGTATGAATTAAACATATGTAACCCTCATAACAACCCTGTGGTAGATGATATGTTTATTGTCCCCATTTTATGGATGGAAAACAGAGGTACAGAGAAGTTAGGTAATCTGCTTCAAGAACACACAGCTAGTAAATGGCAGAGTTGGGATTCAAACCTCAGCAGGCTGGCTCCAGAGTCCTTGCTCTTAACCACTATCTAATACTATTAACTTTCTAAGAGAGCGATTAAAACTTTCTCAAACTTGAGGCCGGGCACGGTGGCTCAAGCCTGTAATCCCAGCACTTTGGGAGGCCGAGGTGGGCAGATTACGAGGTCAGGAGATCGAGACCATCCTGGCTAACACGGTGAAACCCTGAGTTATACCTGATGTAAATGACGAGTTGATGGGTGCAGCACAGCAACATGGCACAAGTATACATATGTAACAAACCTGCACGTTATGCACATGTACCCTACAACTTAAAGTATAATAATAATAAATAAATTTAAAAAAAAAAAAAAAAAAAAAAAAAAAAGTTTGCTACAAGATGAAAAGGTAAAAAAAAAAAAAAAAAAAAAAAATACAAAAAAATTAGCCGGGTGTGGTGGCAGGCGCCTGTAGTCCCAGCTACTCTGGAGGCTGAAGCAGGAGAATGGCATGAACCTGGGAGGCGGACCTTGCAGTGAGCCGAGATCGTGCCACTGCACTCCAGCCTGGGCGACAAAGTAAGACTGCGTCTCAAAAAAAAACCCCCAAAATTTCTCAAACTTGATATTCATAAGCTAAGATAAATACATTGCTTAAGTCTACTGAAGACTCAAATTCAGGATTGCGAGGCTCTTCCTCTGCATGCTCACGCACGGCTGGCTGCTGGAGTTATCAAATGTTCTTCCTATAAACAGCAGTTCGTTTTCAATGTTGTCCTGAGTAGGTTGTGGTTTACCATGGCTATTTTTGTGCATTTTAACTTTAACTTAATTATGGTGTGTTTTGATGAATATTTTCATCAACAATGTGCTTTCATTCATTATTAGCTTTCATATCATCCCTATTTAGACTTACCAACAGTAAGAAAGAGGCCCATTGCTGAGCCATATAGCTCCTGATGACCTCTCTTAGCTATCAAAGATCGTAAAAGCTTTGAGATTACTTACTTCTTGTAAAGGCTCCGTTTAGGCCTGGTGCGGTAGCTCATGCCTATAATCCCAGCACTTTGGGAGACTGAGGCAGGCAGATTACGAGGTCAGGAGTTCGAGACCAGCCTGGCCAGCATGGTGAAACCCCATCTCTACTAAAAATACAAAAAATTAGCCGGGCATGGTGATGTGTACCTGTAGTCCTAGCTATTTGGGAGGCAGAGGCAGGAGAATTGCTAGAACCTGGCAGGCGGAGGTTGCAGGGAGCCGAGATTGTGCCATTGCACTCCAGCCTGGGCGACAGAGCCAGACTCTGTGTCAAACAAAACAAAACAAAACAAAAGGCTCAGTTTCGTGTTTTCATTCTCTTTATGTCCTCTACTGGCAGGGCCAAGAGGATCGGGGAGGTGGGTATTCTTCCAGGTTTAACTTATTCCTCCAGTTACACGTAGGCAGTTTTAGGAAGACCCAGCACAGTGGAAAGTGTGCTGAGAATGTAAATTGTTATATGGCGCCATATTTTTACTTATCAAAACCAACACAACCTATTTGAAAATGTAGTTACTAATATTAATGATAGAAAAACAAATACAGTTCAGTTTATGCTTTTTCTAACAGTTACAAAGGTCTGGATCTAATCTATTACCTTTCGCAGCAAAATCTGTAGTCCCTATGAAACTGCATGTCTTAGATTTCAGGAGGTGTGGTGGGTTCAGGAATAAAAGATCAATGTATCCAGTATGTCTCAAATTAGAACAATTTCCATGACAACTTGTTCAGTCTTCTTTAATAAAACATTTTCACAGTTCATCTACAGAAAAAGAAAAGAAAAAAGAAAAAGAAAGAAAGAAAACAGCAGCTATTTCTCATGATGCAAAACTTCAAAATATACTTAATGTTTGTGAAAGTCAGCCAGGTCTTATGAATTATCTCTGTGCAATCGCTCATAATCTAACCCTGCAATACATTTTTTCATATGTTAAATTTTCATTTTTAATTTCTGGTTTGTTTTGTTTTTGTTTTTTCTTTTCTTTTTTTAAAAGTTTTTTTCTGCTATTTTAAATTGTCAGCATTAGTTTTTCCATTCTACTGTGTTTCATCTTTGCATTATTTTCAATACTGGAGGTTGAAATTGTGTAAAGACGTTTGGAGAGTTCTAATTCATTGTATGCATTGTTTTGCAAATGCATCTCCATGAAAGTGTATTATCACAGCATTAACTTTGTGTGTAGTAAGCGTTACGCGTGTATGTAAAACCATTGAAACTTCTTCAGTGAATGAAGAGATGCCCTTTTTGTACATCTGCATTCGTGCACAATACAATTTCTTGAGATCTTGGCCCTTGGTGTGTTGGTGATGTGACGGTGGCCTATTGCAATTTTTGATCCAGCTCCTCAAAACACTTAGGTTGTCTGTCATGGTGTTTCGGATGATTGTGTTCTAGAACTGGGGACAGACAATTACCAACCAAAGTGATATGCATTGATACATTTTTTGACCTATTTCTTTATGAATAGGGTTTGTCTGCTCATAACCGTTATGCCTGTGTGACAGATATATATCTGTATATTAGGTAGTGTCCATGTTTGCAAAAATATATATGTTATTACTGCTTATTTTATTATGTAAACTGACTTATGAAGGGTTCTGTTATGCTTTAAAATGTTTCTCAAATAAATTCCCTCTTAAAATTTATTTAACATGTAATTTATTTATTTAACATATAAATAAATATATTAAAATTTTGTTTAACATGTAACTAAATATATTTAAAAAGTTTTAATTATTCCAAATTCATGTTTTTGAGATTTTGATCTTCCAGGGTGTCAACATTCCAAATTATGACATTTGGGATTGTGTATTTTGGGATTATGATGAACTCCTCTGGGCATTCCTTAGCCCAGTCGACACATCAAATTAACCATCACTACATCTTAAAACATTTTAAGTCAAACCTACCATTCTACTGCTTAAAATCTTCTAAGAGCTTTCCATTAGCAACCAGAGAAGTACCTATTCTCCTTTTAGTTGTCTACAAAACTTTCTGTGATCTGGGCTCTGCCTACTTTGCTAACCTTATCACCTTCTATGTTCCCCTATGTTTGCTCTGCTCCAGTCACACTGGCTTTCTCTTCGACTGAACATGTCAATCCCATTCCTACCTCAAAGTCTTTTTTTTTTTTTTTTTCTTGAGATGGAGTCTTGCTCTGTCGCTAGGCTGGAATGCAGTGGCACAATCTCAGCTCACTGTAACCTCCGCCTCGTGGGTTCAAGTGATTCTCCTGCCTCAGCCTCCCAAGTAGCTGGGATTACAGGCAGGTGCCACCATGCCCAGCTGATTTTTGTATTTTTAGTAGAGACAGGGTTTCACCATGTTGGCCAGGATGGTCTCGATCTCCTGACCTCATGATCGCCCACCTCAGCCTCCCAAAGTGCTGGGATTACAGGTGTGAGCCACCGCGCCTGGCCAACCCGAAGTCTTTTAAATTGCTCTTCTTTCTCCCTGGCATGCTATTCCTTTGTCTTTTCAGATGGATGACTCCTTCTTGTCATACAGGTCTCAAGTCAAGCATTACTCTCCTCAGTGAAGCCTTCCCTGCCCACCCAAGGGAATGCAGCCCTCGTGGTCTTCCTTCTACACTACTCTGTCTTCTGCGGTGCATGCATCAATATCTAAAATTATCTAATGTATTTATGTATACATGTTTGTTACAGTCTTTCCTCAGGGGATTATGAGCAGTCACTGCCTTTTTTGTTGCTCTGTCACTTAGATAGGCTTTCCATTCAAGCAACAGAAGGCTCAATTTAGTAAGCCAGTTTACTGCCTTAAACCATAAGGAGATTTATTATTACCTATGACACAAAGTTCAGGGCCCAAGTGGTCACAGAATTGGTTATAACCATGACTTAGAAATACTATCAGGGACCCAGGTCCTTTCCATCTATTTATTTGACCGTCTTCAGTCTCAGGCTTATCCTCTCATGGTGGAAAGGTGGCTTTAAGCGGCTTCAAGAACAGTAGCCTCCCAAGGCCCCACCCAAAAGCCTGAGAAGAGAATGATCCTTCCTTAAGAATCTTTCCAAGAGGAAAGGGGAAGCCTTTCCCAAAGTGTCCTTCCCCTTACATTTCACTGGTCAGTAAATTTGTTAATTAACCCTTATGCTAGATACACACAACAGAGAAGACAAGCAAAATCCTTGGTCTTATGCAATGATGTTTATTGGGGTCTCCAAGGTGACAGGCACCCTTTTCCCCCAACCGTTTCAAAACAATTTGAGAGAACAAACATGTGGCAGGTGGAGTCAAAATACTATCTTTATTACCTTTCTAGATCAGCTTGGACTATGTGGCCTTAGCTCTGCTAGCAAACTGTGCTTGTTGGTACAGAACCTCTGAAATAGGCAGATTTACCCACCCAGTCCCAACAGCACTAACCCAGGATACTCTCCCTACCCTCTTAAAGGGGCAGAATCCCTGTAGTAGCAGAGAACAGCAAGAAGCAAGGAGAAGAGATTCAGAGATGAGCTTGATTCTCCCATATTTACCAATTAGACAAGTCACTTCACTTTCCCCGAGGGCAGATTGAGTAAATGAGTGAAGAGAGACCAAGAAAATATCTCCACACTTAAATCAGAAGTAAGGAAAGATATTTTCCCTCTAACAGAGCTTAATTATTATTGAGTTTTTCTTCCATTAGAAAGTGGGAATCAATCAGTGAGGTAAGTGGGCTACAGCGTCTTTTGTTCAGCCTAAGTGAACTTTAGACAATAATGTTTTAGAACTGCTGTCTAGTAAAAATGTCTTTGTTACGTAAAACCATACTTTAGCATAATGTGAACAAGTGGATGATATAATTGCATTTTGTTTGCATGTATGTATGCATGTTGCATACAAATCGTGTGGTTTTTCTTGTCCGTTAGCTCTTCGTTGTCGTCACTACCAGGGCCTCCACATGTGAACATTTGCAGCCAAAATAGACCAAGTAGTTTCTGAAGCAGGAGAATCAGAGGAAATAGCCAAATCATAGATGAGAAAAGCAAGACATCAGAGCTGCAAAAATGGTACCAAGTTTGGGTTCAAGATGTTAGATGAAACTGTAAATAACATAACAAGTCACCAGGACCAAATCTGGGATAAGAAGAACCACTTAGGACACTGACTAAAAGATAGGTTGCTGAAGCAGATCAGAACAGAGACTATGGATAAATGATAGGATACCACTATATTGTGGGTGGAGTGTGGGTGGCCCGACTCTATGTTGTGAACATGATTTCTTAAAGGAGCTTTGCAGGGCTAGATATCAGCTGTATTCAACACATGCTCTATGAAATCCTGGGAAGGAGTGGGTCATCTTTCCATGCTTTCTTGGATTGCCTGTATAAGCCAGGCTTCTGTATAGTTGGGTAGGAAGTGGATTGCTTAAACACGATGCTAGTTAGAGCTAGCTTCTAAGTAGCTTTCATAACCATATTGGAAGCTGTTGGACAGCATTGTTATTTGGGAGGTTTCTAGGTTGGCGCTGTTAGCATCTTCCCCAGGCTGGGCTCTAGAATTGTGTGAGAAGGCTTGAGAAGATTCTTTCTGTGAGTCTCTCTCCATGCTGTAAGCTATGAAATAGGTTCACATTTTTAAAAATAATCATTACATATCATATCAAAAAACCCACTTGTTGTGTTTGTAAGCAGTGCCTATCACTACTACCCTAGCAAGCTTTTGTTAAAAATTTTCACTTCCATTTATGTGCAAGTATCTACAGATTTGCTCAGGATATCTCATTTCCTTCGGATTTTCCTGTTGAAATATTCAGTAAGAATTATTTTGCAGAAATGCCAAGAAATGAGTTTTTGATTAAGATTGCAATTTTCTTACGAATGGTGCGAGAAAATAAATTTGTTGTTTAGAGCCAGGCTTCCAAAGGGATATCTCATTTAAAAGTTTAATATCAGAATTGAGGGAGGTATGTGATTGACACCCATATGTGTTTTGCTTTCTGAAAATTTTCTTTTATTTTTGATGAAAAAATTAGGCAAAATTATGAAAATGGTAGCATTTTAATTTCTTTAAAAATAAATAATACATTAGCTCTCCTGCCCCACAGGGAAGAATATAATTGAAATACCAAATTCATTTCTCTGAGACAGGAATAGTAAGAAGTAATGGCATATTCTGACACCTTTGCTGCTTTTTCAAATCCCTGGGAGACTTGGTGGGTTGATGTAACACTGTCACATTTTTGTTAGAAAGAAACATCTTCCTTCTGTTATTTCCTTGTCAGAAGCTATTTATTTCCACTTTAGTCTATGTTTCAGATGATTCTGTATCTAGCTAATATAAGAGCATCTATGAGGTCTATTAAGAAGCTTTGAATACATAATGGAGATTTAAAAATTAATATTATAATTTTCTTTATAAAACAGTGCAGTCCTCTGATGAAATAGAACACTTTAAGAGTCCAGGAGTGGCCTATGTAGTGGTATTGCAGGACAGGAATGGGTAGACGCAAGATAACAACACTCATGATTTTGAGTTGATGATGTCAATATAATATTTATAACATCCTCTCACTAATTCTTTACTAAATACAGTTGTAATAACTGCTGTTATACGGCCATTAGGCCATGCAACACACTGTTCGGTAATTGTTTATGAGTTTACCTTCTTCTCTGAAGTGTGAGTTTTTTTATGTTTCATTTGTTTTTCCATCCCCTACAGTGTTAAACTCAGTGCCAGGCCCAATGGAGTCACTCTGGAAATGTCCACTGTTTGCTTTGTACAGGAAAATAGTACTGGATTCATTATTCTTATTGTGATGTCAGAATTGTCAAAGTGTAAGCTTCATACTAACACTGAAGTATTAAAAAGTTGCCCCATGCCCATCTTTTTTTTCCAAGTAGATGCATTGTTGTTAACTTCAGCTATGGGTTCTATCCTATCCTAAGCTGTATGTGCTCAGGGGAAAGGTGCATGACTGTGCATTTGTTAACCTCTGTGTATATGGGACTAATATTTGAGGGCAATAGTAAGATGGATGACATTTAGGTCTTCTATGTCCCCCATGGGAAACAAGAGTGAAAGTAATCAGTTATCAGGTCATCTAGCTCTCCATACTCCATCTGGCCCACTATGCCCATGGCTGCTGGCTTGCTGGGCTTTGAACTCTTCTTTTGCTAATGCATATAAAAACAATTTCCTGCTCATATCCCATTTTGTTACTTTCTGAAGCAAGCATCTGCTGTGGCTTAGAAGAGGTTGTTTTACATTTTGTCATACAGGTATACATGTTGAGGGTGGGGATGGAGTGATATTTTATATTCCAATAGCATAAGTATAACAAGTTCCCAAATGTCTGCTTTTGGCAATTTGACATCAGAGGCTGCTTTCCACAGAGCCTTGTGTGAGTCTGTTTGCCTGGAACATTTTTTTGCTTTTACTATTCTTCTGGCATGCTTGCCAACGTGTAGCATCAGAGGATCACTTCCCATCTTTATAACTTTCCTGGGTTATCTATCGAATACTAGTGTAATTTACAATTCAAGATAGATGGTGCCTGGAAAATATACATACCACAACTTAGGTATCCAAATGAGAATATTCAGCTCCTTCTAAAGATCCTTACATTTCTCAAATGATGTTCAGAATTCCTTTTACTTTTAGAGGCAGTGATCTAGCCAAACGAGGACATTTTTCGTATAACTTTGCTTTAAAATGCATGTTGGACTGAAAATATTATTACCTACCTGATTTAGCAGGTTTGGTTGAGTCATTTTTAAGTATTTCCAGAAATCAAAAATGGGATCATTGAAAGAAGAGTTGCTACCAGTGAGGAGAAACAAGTGAACCAATGAACAAACCCCAATGAAGCATCATCCAAGTGAGTGACAAACACATTTGGAGTTCTGGCAGCACCATTGCAACCACTGCATGTCTTCCTACAGAGATGAATTCTAAGTTAACAGTGATCATCTCCAAATTGCATACCAGATAGTAACGAACCTCAGACACCAGGAAAACGGTGGCATGACCTGTGCAACTATTTTATCGACCAGGCTGTACTTAATGGGGGTGAGAAGTGAAATAATGAAAACACTTTAATTTCTCCAATTAGTGACTTTCAAGTTCATTCTATAAGAGCTCCCTTTCTCCTCATGGACAGAATCTCAGGCAGATTTCATAGCTTTGTCAGTCACTTTCAGTTTTTAATGAGAAATCTCAGCCTAAAGTATTAAAAAGCCCAGTCAGATAAAAACAGGAACTCGGGTCTTTTTCAATATAAAGTTTCTCTACTTCCTTATAGCTTTTGGCTCAACCTAGACTCAGAAGAATCTAGTCGGAAATGTGGAGCTGGTTCAGATTGTGATCCCCAGAAGCGAATTCTGAGCTGGGAATAGACAAACAGAAGGCTCATTAGAGAGTGCCTTTGGGATCGACACCTGTGGATAGAAATAAATGGAAAGAAGCAGGATTATACAGGAGGACTTAAACTGCAGTACATCCCAGCAGAGGTCTTGGCCAACCCAATGGGAAACTCTGAAGCTGAGATCACCCATCAGAGTTGTCCTGAGTTGGGTGAGGGAGCCAGGCATTTACACCTTGTATTTATCAGTCATTGAGTGTAGGTCACTCTTCTCTGAAAGAAGACATGGCTTGGGGAAAGGTGGCCTTTTGCAGCTGTGGTAATCCTCATAAAGGGGCAGAGAGCCAAGGGCTGTCAACTGGCAGCACTCCTGGGAAAGTAAGCCCTTCATTTCATTTCATTTCATTTCATTTCTTTTCTTTTCTTTTCTTTTTTTTTTTTTTTTTGAGACAGAGCCTCGCTCTGTCACCCAAGCTAGAGTGTAGTGGCATGACCTTGGGTCACTGCAACCTCTGCCTCCTGGGTTCAAGCGATTCTCCTGCCTCAGCCTCCCGAGTAGCTGGGATTACAGGCATGCACCGCCACACTGAGCTAATTTTTGTATTTTTAGTAGAGATGGAGTTTCACCATGTTGGCCAGGCTGGTCTTGATCTCCTGACCTTGTGATCCACCCGCCTGGGTCTCCCACAGTGCTGGGATTATAGGGATGAGCCACCGTGCTCGGCCTAGCCCTTCATTTCTGAATGAGAAACTGGGCAGCACATGATGGAGTCCACCAAAGGGACAGAGTGTTTCTTTTCTTCATTCTCATCAGCTTTTGCCACCCTCCTCTTCCAGGCATTATGCTTCTTCTGGCTTCACTTCGACCTGCCAGATAGGATGGATGAAAGGAAATGGGCAAAGCTTTACCTGACTGTACAGTGTTTATCTTGCATTGGCCTGCTGTGGATGTGACACACACCCCAGTACTGGCTCTTCCTCTTGTACAGTGCTTTTAAGAACTCTCTGGAGACACTCCACCATGGGATCATCCCACTGCATCATCTCTATCATGGGTGATGCGCCCTTTAAGCTGACTACCTTTGACTCTACCCACCCCTCTCCTGCTTCTGGGAATATGACTGATGCCTGCTTTTTTTTTTTTTTTTTTTTTTTTTTTTTTTTGAGATATTCCTGCCACGGCAGGCAGATCTCTTGGGCTGGGCCCCTTCAGCATGATTGACATCCATCAACCTTCCTCAGTGTTTATTGTTGTCCATGGAAAATATTTTCACCTACCAAACTCTGGCCATGTCAGCCATTCCTGCTATAGTCCACCGTATCCTATCTTTCATCTTTAGATTCCAAAGCAAAGACCAGTTTACACATTATTTAGCCTTCAAGAACTACACAACAAGCTCTCCCATTCATTTTCTTGAAGTCTTCTTACTTGACTGAAGACTATTCCTCTGGGACAGGTCACTGTGCTCAGGGTAATAAAGGATAGGACGGTGTTTCCTTTTGAATCGTCAATGCATTAAATCCTAATGAGCTGCCAATTAGGTGAAATCCCTGAGTTTTGAGGGAACATGTAATCTCTAGCAAATTTATTAAATAACTGGGCAAGATTCCCTTTAGGGGCACTCTTCTATGAAGGCCAGGGCTTGTGTATGCTGCCTTTGTAGGAATGGGGATATGGCTTCAGACTTAACATCTCATTAACAGGGGACTTGTACTATGCCATCCTTTTCCCATAAGGAGTCTAGGCCGGCATGGCTTTGTATGTATGTGAGGCAGGTGCTGCCTGTACTGTGTGAGCTCACTGTCTCCGAAAGGCAGCTGCAGAGAATTAGAATAGCCATAGTTTGTCAATAAAAGATCAGTGGTATATCGGGTTGGTGACGACAGGTGGGTAGTTAGACCTTAGGGATATATGTCACAATTGTGGCATTTCATAAAGCTTGAGAACCCGTTATATAGTAGAATGAATATGCTCTGTGGTGTAAGAAGATTTGGGTTTAAGTTCTGATTGTGTACTCTGAGTTAGATCACATAATTTACCTAAAATCCATTTTCTTCATCTACAAAACTGAATTAATAATACTAGCTCTGTTAGACTCACCGGGATGTAATGGAGACCAAATGTAACAACAGGTGTGAAATGAATGCAGTAGAAATATAAAAAAGATTATTATTATATATGTTTAGAGTGTTCGAACCCGCTCTACACTGAGGATGAGAAAGAAGCCTTTAATCTGTTATGTCACACTTTCTTGATGTTATTTTGGCTCAAATGTAAAAACTCTAATTATTACATATTTATGCCGACTCCAACCAAATTGAAAGAAAATTATTTAAATAGGGCAATTTTTCAGGATGCTGCAGAAGCTGTAAGTAGCAACTAGTGGCATGATTTGCAATGAAGATCCAGCATTATCTTCAAAAGTTACTTATTTGGAACAGTGCTCCAGGAAATCTAATTTGAGATCATTTAAATGTCAGCAAATTAAGGGGCCCAGGTGATTAAATATAGTGTAAAGATATTAAGAGCTTCAGGGATGAAGAGCAAGAACATTCTTCTCATTCTGATTAAGAATTGCTACACAGAGTTCTTTTTATAGTGTAGTAGATATTAATAAAAGCTCCTTCTTTTACTGTATACTTCTGGAAGCTCGATAGTGAATTGGAAGGGAGGAGAAAAGGGAAAATGATACTTTGATACTTTTTGTTGTCCTTATGACGTCTGATAGCTTTCCTTTGCCTTTAAGCTGAAACCTACTGAAAACTAAGTTGTAGAAGTGATATGGCTTGGATATGTGTCCCCATTCAAGTCTCATGTTGAATTATAATTCCCAGTGTTAGACCTGGGGCCTGGTGGGAGGTGATTGCATCATGGGGTAGATTTCTTACGAATGGTTTACACCATCCCCTGCAAGCTGTACTGGAGATAGTGAGTGAGTTCTTGTGAGATTTGATTATTTAAAAGTGTGTGGCGCCTCTCTTGCCTCTATCATGGCCACGTGACATGCCTGCTCTCCTTTCATCTTCTGCCATGATTGTAAGGTTCCTGAGGCCTCCCCAGAAGCTGAGGGGATGCCAGCACCCTGCTTCCTATGATAGCCTGAAGAACCAGGAGCCAATTACATGTCTTTTCTTTATAAATTACCCAGTCTCAGATATTTCTTTATAGCAATGTGAGAACAGTCTAACACAAGAAGGTCTTGTAAAATTTTTGACATTTTCAGTTATGGCTTCTGCTTCAAGATTCTTTTGTGGCCACAGTAAATTAACATTTAAAACATTTATTGAATATTTACACTACCTCAAGCAACAGGAAAGGAGGGAACTCAAGAAGAATGACAGAGCGACTCCTTTGGGGAGAGTGTCTCTCAGTGTAGGCAAATGTTCTGGAACTTTAGTAAGCCTAAGAATTACCTGGAGAGCTCGTGCAAATACAGATTTTCAGCATTCACCCACACAGCTTTTGACTCCATAGAGTTGCGCTGGATGTCAGGAGTCTTAATTACTGCCCAAAACATCAGGTAATTCTTATACACATTCTAAAAAACACTAGTCTGGAGAAAACATCAGATAGGTACAAAGAACTGTGGTCAAAGCAAAGTTACAGAGCCTAATGGGAGTATGGCAATGACTTGTGACCGATAAAATCTAAAGAAATCTGCAAAAGGAAGTGTAGGCTAGGACTGCTACAGGTGAAAATGGTAAGATGCGGATGAGGAGAATTGGGGAGGAGGTAGGGAGGAGGCATTCCAGGTGGAGGGTTAGCAATTTTAAAAGTGCATAATGTGAAAGCATTTAGGCCAATGGCATATAATCTGATATAGCTGGATTGTAACATGCCTATAAAATTGTACTGGGAAAATGCATTAAACAGAATGTTTGTATCCCCCCAAAATTCATATGTTGAAATCCTAATCCCCAATGTGATGATACTAGGTGGTGGGATCTTTGGTAGATGATTGGGTCAGGAAGGCAGAAATCTCGTGAATAAAATTGGTGCCTTATAAAAGAGACTCCAAAGAGCTCCCTTCCCCTGGAGAGTTTCTGCACCTCTTCTGCCATGTAAGAACACAGTACATGGCAGATGTAGATAAGAACACAGTACATGACAGAAGATGATCTATGAACCAGGAAATTGACCCTCTCCAGACACCGAATCTGTCGGCAGCTTAATCTTGGAATTTGCAGCCTCCATAACTATAAGAAATAAATTTCTGTTATTTATAAACTACCCGGTCTGTGTTAGTTACAGCAGCTTGAATGGACTAAGACGAAAGTTGGTACTGAGACATGGGGTACTACTATAACAAATAACTAAAAATGTGGAATTGGCTTTGGAATTGAGTGATGGGTAGAGGATAGAAGAGTTTTGAAGTGCATGCTACAAAAAGCCTACATTGTCATAAAAAATCATTAAAAGCAATTATGGTGAAGGCTCCGAAAGAAAAGAGAAGAGGTGGAGAGAGAACCTCAGTTTTCTTAGAAAATACCTAGGTAATCATGAACAGAATTTTGGTAGAAATATGAACAATAAAAGCCACTCTGATAAGATTGTAAGTGGAAATGAGAAACTTTATTGGAAACCAGGAAAAAGACAATTCTCATTATAAAGTTGACAAAGAGCATGACTGAATTGTGCTCGTTTTGGTGTTTTGTGGAAGGTAGAACTTGTGAGCAATGAAATTAGATACTTAGCTGAAGATGTTCCTAAACAAAATGAATCCTTATGACCTTTTTAATTAATTAATTAATTTATTTATTTTTTGAGATGGAGTCTCACTCTGTTGTCCGCACTGGAGTGCAGTGGCACGATCCTGGCTCACTGAAACCTCTGCCTCCCAGGTTCCAGCAGTTCTCCTGCCTCAGCCTTCCGAATAGCTGGGATTATGGATGTGTGCCACCATGCCTGATTAATTTTTGTATTTTTAGTAGAGGTGGGGTTTCACCATCTTGGCCAGGCTGGTCTTAAACTCCTGACCTCAAGTGATCTGCATGCCTCAGCCTCCCAAAGTGCTGGGATTACAGGTGTGAGCCACCATGCCCAGCCCCTCATGACTTTGTATATTAAAATGCAAAAAGAGAGAAACAACTTAAAGACAGAATTGTTGGGAAGTAAGAAAGCAGAACTTAAAGATTTAAAAAATTCTCAGCCTATCCATATTGCAAAAAAATGAGAATATGTGTTTGGGAGAGAACACTAAGGGTGTGGCCAAGGGCTATGGTTGTTTTGGTGGTAGAGGTAAGAGGCAATGCAGGTGGTGGTGCTGCTCACTAAGATGTAGAACACACCCATAATTTGTTATGCAGTAGAAAGTTGTTGTGTTAGGCACCATGTTTGCCATGCATTCAGTTTTTAAATTAACATTTTTAATTTAAATCAGATATTACATTACATTGCTCAAAAGTTAAATTATATTACAAGTATTGAGAAGAACAACAGAAATCCCTTACTCCTACCCTGTACTCCTATCGTGTTCTCCAGAGGCAACCACTCTTATCTCTTTTGGCTTTTTTCTTGTTCCCCGATCTTGTATGTTTTTCTGTATTTCTTATACTTTGCTTTTATAGCTACTTTTTTTTTTCCCTAGAGACAGGGTCTCACTCTATTGCCCAGGCTAGTCTTGAACTCCTTGACTCATGTAATCTCCCAACTCAGCCTCCTGAGTAGTTAGGTGTGTGCCACCATACCTGGTTAATTTTTTATATTGGTTTGTAGATGTGGGGTCTTGCTACATTGGCCAGGCTGGTCTCAAACTCCTGGCCTCAAGCAATTCTCTCACTTCAGCCTCCAAAAGCATTGGGATTACAGGAATAAGCCACTTTGCCCAGCCTGACAGCTCTTCTTAATTTTTACATTTTAGATGTTATTCATTAACTCTCAACTATGAAAAACAGGATTTATTTTTCTTAGAGCCCCTGTCTTAGTCCATTTTCTGCTGCAATAGCAGAATACCAAAGACTGGATAACTTATGCACAATGGAAATTTATTTCTCATGGTTCTAGAAGCTGGGAAGTCCAATATCAAGTGCCTACATCTAGTAACTACCTTCCTGATGCATCATCCCATGGCAGAATATGGAAGGGCAAAGGAGGGCAAGGGCAAGAGCAAAAAATTGAATTTGCAGCTTCAAGTCCTTTTATAATTGTCGTGACTCCATTCGTGAGGGTGGAGAGCTCATGACACCTCCCTTTAGGCTCCACCTCCCAACATTGTTGCATTGGGGATTAAGTTTCCAACACATGCTTTTTGGGAGACACATTCAAACTATCGCAACCTTCTATATCCATACCCCCATTTTCTATATAGTTATATTATCATCTTAAAATCAATATTATCTTTGCAAACATTTTGATTATGTAAATATTGTACAAGGCTGAGCCATATTGTGTACTGACTTTTAAAGTTTGCCATTACTTTACATAGAGTTAATAATTTCCTTGTTTCCTATTTCTTTGCTTTATTTATATACAGCTCAATAGATTTTCCCTAAATTTTATGGCAGATAGTTAAAACCCCTTTTTGCAATCAAAGATATCGGGTATTCTATCAGCTCCTTCTCTTTTTTTTTCCCACACTTCCTCCCACCTTCTCATGTCCTCTGCCCCCCACATTCCTTGCTCCAATCTGGACTAATTACTCTCTAAACCAGTTTCACATGTGCCATTCTGGGGGCTTTTCCTCATCATCGTCTTGGAAATTTTCTTTACCTCTTTTTTGCATTGATCTCTACTTTTCTAGACCCCACCTCTTACTTATTCCTGGTTTACTTGCTTTTTTTGATGCAGCTTATTTTTAAACAGCTTGCTAAGAAGGGTTATCAGCCCATTTTCAAATAGCTTGCTAAGAATGTTAATCAACTTTTTGGTACTTTGAATAGATACATATTTATTCTGATTTCATGCTTTTGATATGATGTTTTGTGCTGGACACTCAGTGGGTCCTCCTAACATGGAAATACATCTTTTAGTTCTACGAAGTTTTCTTGTATTATTTCTTTTATTTCTTCCCCCATCTTTGACTTGCTTTTTATTTCTGAAACTTCTATTATTTGGATATTGGTTCCCCCAATTGATTATTTAATTTTCTTATATTTCTTCACTTTAGTGTATCTTGGTGTTTTGTTATACTTTGGGAAATACTCTCACCTTTATCTTCTACCACTTACAAAGGATTTTTTATTTTTATTATTTTAATTATTTTTATTTTTTGAGACGGAGTCTCACTCTGTCACCCAGGCTGGAGTGCAGTGGCATGATCTTGGCTCACTGCAACCTCTGCTTCCCGAGTTCAAGCAATTCTCCTTCATCAGCCTCCAGAGTAGCTGGGATTACAGGTATGTGCCACCATGCCTCCCAAAGTGCTGGGATTATAGGCATGAGCCACTGGTCCTGGCCTGTAATGTATTTTAAAACTTGACTATTGTGCTTTAAATTTTCATGAGCTCTTTCTTGTTCCCTAATTATTGTTGTTATTTAACCTGGATTCAATATTTTAATGGATTCAGTATTTGTGTTGAATCTTTCAAGTTATTAATGATCAATACTTGAAAATTTTCAACTGAGTTGTTTATTTTATTTTTTTCTTTCATGTTGGAGACATTCTTTGCATTTGCTTTCCATTGTATTTTACAGCTATGCACAAAAAACTGATAAACTCTTTGTTTGTGAGTGATATTTTTTACTGGTAGTCTTTATTCTAGAGTAATTATTAAAGCACCCAGTGATCAGTATCTGTCACTCCAGAGAGCAATTCCCCATTCTATCTAGGTGATATAAACTTGACTGACAACATTCTTGGAGTCAAGCATGGAAAGGGAGTTGTGGGGGTTCCTTGGCATTCAGTATTAGGTTTTCCCTTAAGTCCTTTGCTTTCAGTCTTGTGTTCCTAGGTTTTTAAATATCTCCAAAGTATAAATATAAATATCTCTTCTACTCATATAGGAGAGAGATAGCCTGGATTTGTAAGGAATAAAAAAAGATACGTGGTGAGATTGTATACTTCTCATATTCATTTTCAACCCCACAGTTTACCTCTCAAAAAAGACAAAATTTGTCTTTGCCTACTCCTGCCTCTCGTTTCTTTTCACCAATATTTATTGAGAGTCTAGTATGTTACATACTGCTACTCACCTAGAATAGAATGATGAATAAAGACAAAAGTACTCCTTGACCTGTAGAGCATACAGAGAAAGAGACTAATTAATAAAGCAATCAATGTAAAATTATAAATAAGTGCTAATAAGAAAAATTATGAGGTAAAATGAAAACAGCAATAATAACAGCAGCTAATAACTTCTTATCCCTATACTGTAGGAGTATTTAACTGAGAATTTTGACCTAGTTAGGGAGTTTGGAAGCCTTAAGTGAGATCTGAAAGGAGAGAAGGAGCTAATTAGATGACTGTGAGGAGGAGGGGAGGAGAGCATAGATAGTCTCAGGGAAGAGGGAACAACTTACTACAAATATCTGTAGTGGCAAGTAGACTAGAGAGGCCAGAAAGAAGGCCAGTAAGAATGGAGTGGAGCGAGAATGAACTTGAAGCTGTGTATAGCTCTTGGTGATTACATTAATATTCACTAATTGAAGCCTTAAATTTACAATTGAGTTTTTCTTTAAGCCTTTACATTCAACTTAAAACCCTGTTATTCTATTTATAAATGTAGTATTTTTGTATAAAAATTTTAAAAATCACTTTTATCTGTTCTTTGACTAACTCTTAATGCACTTTTCTCTTAATTTTTTTTTTTTTTTTTTTTTTTTTTTTTTTTTTTTTACCGTAAATACATTTAGAAATTTAACAAATTGGATTCCCATAAACACTTCAAATGCTTGATAGGGCAATCTTGCAAGCCTTTACAAGCAAAATATTTCTACATTTTATATCTAATTAACAAAAATTATAATAGTAATAAATTACATTCTGAAAAGTATTCAAATGTTGTACATAAACATAACAAAATAATTTTACCCCTTTAGTGACCTACTGATAATTAAACACTTCAAGCTAAGTTATAATTTTAGAATCCCTAATAGGTTCATTTCTTTTAAATGTTTCAAATTCCTTATGTTAAAAACACATCACAGATTATCATGATAATAACAAAATTACCGCTAAAATGAAAACAGTTATTGCTAAAGGGTCAGTTTGCTTCAACATTTATGTATGTATTTTTATATCTTACTGGCTTTTTGGGCTGCCAGATTTAGCTAATAAAAATACAAGATTGCCAATTAAGTTTGAATTTCAGATGAACAACAAATAGCTTTTTAGTAACCAGCAATTAATTTAACTGGGTGTCCTGTATTTTATCTGACAACCCTACTGGGTTTACAGAATTGCTTACCCAACTAGGAGAGCAGAGTCACTATCTCCAGTGGGCTGCACTTATGGGTCAAATATTTGTGATCATCATGCAATTACAGGGTCAAAAATTTGTGACCATAATATGGTTATGAATTAGGGATCTTTGTCAGAAATTACAGACCTGGGCATTACTTCCTGGAGAATTCTACTCAAGTCACAGTTTAGCATGCTGAGATACTTCAATTACCTAAATTTGACCTGGTTTGTCAATGGTGACCCAGAATCCATGCATTTTAATGGGGATATAGTTTTACAGCCCTAGACAGCATTGATTCCTTGGATTTCTTCTATTTTTCGCTACCACCTAATATTTTATTTTATTATTTTATTAATTTTTTAGATACAGGGTCTTGCTCTGTTGCCCCAACTGAATTGCAGTGCCATGATCATAGCTCACATTTTTGAATGCCTGGACTCAAACGATCCTCTTGCCTCAACCTCCTAAAGTGCCTGGATTACAGGTGTGAGCCACTGCACCTGGCCTACCTAATTTTTATTGTACCTGGTTTCAACTATTTTTCACATTGTTTGGGATGATGGAATCATTATGGTTTGAAATGATGGAATTCTGAACTACCTCCCTTTCCCCAGCCCCAAATCTGAACAAGCAAAGCCTTGGAGGTCACTGGAATAATCTGTCTTCTTTTCCCCTAAGAGCACTGGGGAGCCACCAAAGACTTTCAGCAACAACATGACATGACCGAGTTTTTGTTTTTGGAAAAACAAAAACAAAACCCACTCTGTTTGATACATAGAGAATAAATAGGAGGAGTTTGAAGTGAGAGACAGAAACCATCTAGGAGGCTTTTGTGGTAAAAGGATTGAGGGATGATGATAAACTAGGGTAAAGTTGATGGAGATGTAGGAAACAAAGCAAATCTGAGCTATTTTGTAGGCAGAATCAATAGGATATGGTGATGGATTGAATGTAGGCAGTAAAAGAGAGGGAAGAATCAAGCTTGAGTCCCAGCCATCTGGGGTAGGTAACTGGGTGAATATTGATGCCACTCACCCAGATAAAAAACAAACGAGAAGGAGGAGAGCAGTTTTTTAAAAAAAATATTTATTTTGCTCTGTTTTGTTTTTGTCAAGGGTGGGGAAAGATACTGAGTCCAGTCTAGGCATACCAAATTGAAGATGCATATGGGGTATACAAGTGAAGATGTTCAATGAACATCTGGAAATGCAATAGACTACTCTTCGGTTTCCAGCTATGGCTATAGAATCCAGAACTTCCTACAGCAACATTATTGCAATTTGTGTTTTCAAAGGCTTTTACCATGGCCAAATTTCACAAAAGAAACATATAATGTGCAATGAATTAAAAATAAATGTCCACAATAGAGCGGCTGTTCTGACCATCCTGATCCCTCATTAGTTGGTGATAGTATTTAAAAAAATACCACTCCATTGGTAGATTCAAGGTTATATCCCTATTTTGGGAAATGATAGGTATTTACTTGAACCTATATCCAGAAGAACACTGTTTACATGACTTAATTTAGTTCTGAATGTTGTGCTTTGTTACTCTGTTTAATGGGTGCCAAGCTATTTAGAAGCAGTAGGTAAATAAATCTCTAAGTTTGGATCGCCTGTTTATAGTCAATTGACTTCCACCTTCAGGAGATGGAAAATTAATGAACTCTATCCTTTCTGTGACAACAAATTTTACTCAGTTCTTTTAAGTTGTTGTGAAGAATTCCTTGTACAGTTTTCAATTAGCCAGGACTTCCTAAGATGGTTTAAACTTAGGGAACCTCTGTTCCTCAGGACATAGGTTTGCAGTCTGTGAGCTTTGTTAGTACGCTTTATGTAGACAGTAGCTTGAGGGGCATCTTGGTCAATTTCTCATTTTGTTTTTCCAAGCCCAAATAGCTTTGATTTGTATTCAGAATAAGGAGTTGGAGCTGCTTGTGGCAGTTTTCTTTCTTTCTTTTATGTCTTTATTTTGTCTAGGATTTCTTAGGATATTTGCAAGGATATAGTCCTAAAAATAGCTTGTGTCTAAAGTGAACTTTTATAATACTATGCTAAATATTTTGATGTCTGTTCAGCTGTGGAAAGCCATTCATCTGTTCTATTCAAACTATTTTTCCGATTATTGAAAATGAGAATATAATTATTGTGTCTTAACCACCATCAGTACTTTTTCTGGGGTACAAAGTATTGCTATTTCTATACAACATAATTTTTGACTAATTAATTAGAATGTATGCCTATAATGTCAAGAATGCTTTCCTCTATATTTAGAAAGAGGACAAGAACATTTTTAGACTTCCTAACATGCAAATTCTTTGCAGGCCTGGTTGTATGTCTAGTCTGGGACTTAACAGATCATGTTGAGAATAAATTACTTACTGATAATAGATGACAAACAACTAAGTATTCAGTGTCTAATAACCTGAGATCTTTTCTCCCAAATGATAAGTGGTTAGCAAAAAGTGAAAGATAAACCATGATAACATTAAAAAGTTAATCAAATTAGTTGTGGTATAGTTTTCAGGAACCAGATGAAGACACCAAGGAGCTTTTCCAACCTTATGGGGTTTTGTTTGTTTGTTTGTTTGTTTTTTTGAGTGTATTGTTGGCTAAAGGAGGTCAGAGTTAAGATGATTCCAGTAAAATTTCAATGACATGCAATGAATAAAGCCAGAGAGGGTGGGACTCAGAATCAGAGACAGAAGAAATATGAAGAAGGCAGGCTTTGTTAATGGCGATCTAGAAACTAAAATCCAGAGTGGGAGAGGAAAGGTATGAGATGCATATAATACCAGAGAGGTCCCAGGAAGAGGAATGGCAGGTTCATGTGAGGCTGTAATACAGTAAGGGACCACTCTGGCTAGTGCCACAATCTATAATCCAGGCTCAAATATTTCCCTGAGTACCTTGGTTATAGCTAGGTCTCCATGAGGTTACAGGTACAGGTTGAGGAAACATAACAGTATGATAGGAGATAGATCATGACAGTTACCACTGTGTTCATGAAACCTACCTGTGTCTTTAGCAACTGGAAGTTAAGTTTGACACCTAGGCATCTGGAGCCCACTAGACACCCAAGAAAAAAGGGGCAAAAAAAAAAAAAAAAAAAAAAAAAAAGCTATGGTTTTCTATAGCTGATTCTATACAGGTAGGGAAACTGAGAGCAGCTCAGATTTCTCAGGAATGACAATTAAGTCATACCACCCAGGTAAACATCAGAAAATAGCTACCTACCAGGATATTGACAGGTACCAGAAAAAAAAATTGTGTTTATATAAAATCTTATGAATTATGTATTTTATGCATATTTAGTGCAAGTAATCTTGGTCATGGAGTGTTTAAATAGTAATATCCTAAGATATTTTGCCTTGATTAGGAGTGGGCTACATTTCATTGTGTTATCCAAGAGGTATCAGGGCACTCTACAAAAGGCAAATCTTGTAAATCCCACTTGGATTACAAGTAGGAAGAGACTTCTAGCCAAAGTGGATATAAATCACTGTCTGCTTTGTCCCTTAATCCTTGTCGCTGTGTTCAGAAGCATGTGGTGCTTTGTGGAAAGAACGCAATTATCCAAAAGTCCATAAGCCCAGAATGCACAGGTTAAATATACAGTTAATCTTGCCCTTTATTCCCCGTTCTCTATTCCTCTCTTGAGGTGTTTTGATCTTGTTTCCATGGCCTATAATAAGCTTCGCTGGTGTCCTGAATTTCTTCTATCATATTCTGATAGAAGATATCACTAATTAATTATGGTATGCCTTGTCATTGAGCTAGATCAGGCTATATGCCCCTCAGCAGAGTGCTCCAGATATCTACTATAAGCTGTTTGGCTTGGAGCTTAAGACAAAAACTATTTGATGTATTGGGTGTATAGTACCAGGAAAAAGAATTAGAAACAATTATAGGAAGGCTTGATCACCTGCTTACTCATTTCTTAGTAAGCTTATAGCAAAAGTAGAAGGGTAGACATTTCTGTCTATATATTCTAATGTTAGGAGATAAAAAATAATACATGCAGAATGAGGGTCAGTAAAGCAAAGAGTAAAATAAGCCATTAACTAAATGAGGACAGTGATCTTCTAATTCACCCAATACTAGGAAGGACTGCTTAATAAGTACCCATAGTATTAAATCAATAGATAAGTACTAAGAAATACAATTATATGGCAGCTAATCACCCGGGGAAAAGATAGGGTGACTATAGCGATAAAATAAGCCATATTACAGCATGATTAGAAAGTACTTCAACTGCACCACTGTGGGATTATAATATAATTAATAATTAAAAATACACTATTTAGAATCCAAGAAGCTAGGGAAAAAGACAAATTCAACAATTTCCTTTAATGTTAACACTAAATAAACTTTATTTTCCCATGAATGAGCTACAACAACTGTGGCACTAACCCTTAACATCAGTGGAATCAAGACTCTCTAGACCCAGTGTTTATCTCCAACTCCACCAGACTCAATTGCCCCAAACTTGTTGAAGGAACACTGAGGAGAAATTTGTCTATACTGCTCACATCTGCTAAAACTTAAGAGCTGAATTTTTCTAGCTTATGTAAATGCAGTGGAGACTTTTATCTCAGTAATGTTGCAGAAGTGGAATATACAATAATGACACTTTAGAAAAGAAAAAAACATCAGAACCCTGTACTTCAGTTTCATTACAAAACCATATACCAATTCAGCAGGCACTGCAAGTGTTTTTGGAACTTGGGAAATGCTTCATAGGATGCTGATGAGCCAAAACATTAAATGTAGTCTTTTAATATAATATTTTTAGCCTAAAATAATAATGTCCATATTATTCACCTTCTCTTTTGACTATTTTTGGTTCAGACAGACTTTTTGGTAGTTTCTTTTCTTTTCTTCTTCTTCTTTTTTTTTTTGTTTTTTTTTTTTAGATGGAGTCTTGCTCTGTCACCCAGGCTGGAGTGCAGTGGTGTGATTTTGGCTCACTGCAACCTCCACCTCTCTGGTTCAAGTGACTCTCCTGCCTCAGCCTCCCAAGTAGCTGGGACTACAGGTGCGCGCCACCACGCCCAGCTAATTTTTTGTATTTTTAGTAGAGACGGGGTTTCACCGTGTTAGCCAGGATGGTCTTCATCTCCTGATCTTGTGATCCGCCCGCCTCGGCCTCCCAAAGTGCTGGGATTACAGGCGTGAGCCACTGCGCCCGCCCGGCCGAGACTTTTTGGTAATTTCTAAAAGGTAAGTTCATCCTTAAAGTTAGTGTTTGGTATTGCTGAAGAGGGTCAAACAATGTTTCCAATGTTTGAAGACCATCCTAATGAAGATCTCCCCAAGTTCTTTGTGTGATGGTTGCTTCCCTGAATTGTGCGCAGCTTCCCCGTGTAAGAAATGAGTAATCTTTATTCATATATTTATTCTCTTATTCATTTCACAAAAACATACTGAGTACCTACTCTGTTCCAGGTACTGATCTAGATGCTTGGGATGCAGGAATAAAGCAAAAGAGACAAACTTTTCTGCTGTCCTTTATATAGATTACAGCCAAGTGAGGGAACATAGACAATAGGCAATAAACACTAATAAATGAATAATATATATCAGAAGGTGATAGATGCTACTGACAAAACAAAAGATAAAGAAAGGGAAGGGGAATGAAAGCTATGAAGTTTTGGAATGGAAAGTTGTATTAACGACAAGCTAATATTTGAGCTCAGAGTTAAAGTGGTAAAAAAGCATGCTATCTGGATATCTGGGGTAACTGCTATAGGCACAGAGGAAAAAAAAAAAACTAGAGAACATTCCAGATATAATGAAAGAGCAACAAAATCAATGAAGATGAAATAGAGTGAATAAGGGGGAGAGTAAAGGAGATGAAGGCAGAGTCATAACAGCACAGGCCAGGTTATGATGAGTTAGGTACGTCGCTTGGCTTTTATTCTGACTAATTTGGGGAACCACTGCAGTATTTTGACCAGAGATATTATATGACCTGATTTGCTTTTTAAAAAGACAGTCCTGGGTGTTCCACTTCTGCTATGACTGAGTAGTTCCTACTGGACCTCACCATTCATAACAACTAAAACTGATTGAACAAAAGCAGGGGTTGTGAGTGTGTGGAGGATTGATACGTGAAAGAAGTGATGGCATCAGGTGAGATTCCTAAGTTGTAGCCACTTTACACTGCTACCTTCAGCCTATTTCCAGGCTTTAGCAGTATAAAGTGGCTAGAACTCTGATGGAAAATCTGTAGTCATACAGGCTTAACGAATTAGAGTACAGAGTCTGGAGCAAGCACAGCCATTGCATTTCTGGCTGACCACTGATTCACACATGTGCAGGGCAGATTCAAAGCAGCCCAGCTACCTCACACGGCGGGGTACACCCCTGAGACGAAGCTTCCAGAGCAAGAATCAGACAGCAACACTCGCTGTGCAGCAATATTCTATCTTCTGCAGCCTCCGCTGCTGATACCCTGGCAAACAGGGTCTGGAGTGGACCTCAAAAGAAAAGAAATTAAATGAGACTTGAGCTATAACCCAAAAGAGACTTGTTGGAAAAGCAAAGGAAATATCTACTAGGGAAGAGAGGGAAGTCTCTACTGAGGAAGTAACATTGATGCAGAAATCTAATGGCTGAGAAAGAGCCAGCCATGTGAAGGCAGGAGGAATGTGGGCAAGCTAAACAGGATTCCAGGCTTTGGGAACACCACGGCCAGAGACTCAAAGGCAGGAAAGATCGTGGTGTCTTCCAGGAAATGAAAGGAGGCAAAATGTGGAATATACGAATAAGGGAGAGGGACAATTTATTACAAAACAGTAGCTGCTCTAAATGTTTATTATATATACTCACTACTGTAGGGAGATAAAGAAAAAGCACTAAAGTTGATATCTATCCTTAAGGTACACAATTGTATTGGAGAGACAAGATTGGTGATGTCAAGGAAACAACTAAACTTCAGCACCAGACAGCATGTAGTTGGTCAATGCTCTGAGTATTCAAAATACATTTGCAAGCAAATATCACCTCATTTGACCCTCATAGTAGCCCTAGAGACCAGGTAGAATTATTACAACTATGCTTATTTAACCCACCTCCCTGCCTCCTCACTAACTATATGCCCTATGAAGGCGTGGACCACACCTGTTTCTTTTACCACTGTACCCTCCTCAGCACCAGGCACAGCTCTGAGTTCAGTGTATTGCTCAGTAAATCTTTGTTAAGTGCATGAGTTTTGCAGATTGGGAAGCCAAGGGTTTGAGGGGAAAGAACTTAAATGCTCAAGGGAACACAGCATGTCTGTGATAGAATTAACTAGAATTCATGGTGGTCATATCCTAGGCCAGTATTATAACTTGGCCAGTGATTTTCAATTCTCCTTGCCTCCCTCTTCTCCTTC
The DNA here is from genome assembly GCF_024542745.1 of Macaca thibetana thibetana. Classification (NCBI taxonomy): domain Eukaryota; kingdom Metazoa; phylum Chordata; class Mammalia; order Primates; family Cercopithecidae; genus Macaca; species Macaca thibetana. The sequence goes on from NC_065598.1 coordinate 135,837,365, forward strand.
CTCCCCTCTGCTTCATTGTTTCCTCCTTTCCTTCCTTCAAATAGCAGAAACTTTTGTTTTCAAACAAAATTTTACTCAGCTGGATATAGAAAACAGAAAAAATTTGTTATAAATGCATCATAGATACTTTACAATTCCAGTGTGCAATTTTAGGAATTATGATTAATGTCAGTCAATGAGAATGATAAAAGTTGTTTAATGAACATAAAAATTAGATGCAGGCAGCAGTCATCCAACAGTCTCACTATCCAATTAATTAATTAATTTTGTTTTGAATGCCCAGTATTGAGAAAGTCCACATGAATTTAAAAATATAGTAGCTGCAAATGGCAGCAGGTGTTAATTATAGATTTCCAAATCTCAAAATGCTTAGATGTCACTAATCCTGAAGCTTGAAAGAGGATTAAAAGAGGGCATCTTTATTTTACATTTGAATCACTAGCAACCACTAGCAACAGCATCTAATTGTTAACTCACAAGTCTGCTTCAATATTCTATATCATGTTGATACCATCATAATCCAACATGTTACATGCCCCTTTCTAATTGCACAACTGACTATCATGTGAATTTAGAGCAAGTGCTGGTAATGCAGCTGTGCCTTGCCTTGCCTTTTATTGGGCCCAGCACATGTGTTCCGTGATCCTCTTCTCATTTGTGCAATTTTGTGGCAGTGGACCAGCACAGGCCTGAAATAAAAAGGTAAATGAAAACTTACAACTCTTTAATAAATGACATATGTCTAAGAAGCTCAAATTTATACCAGCTCTAACGGGAAGAACTTTCTTCTGAGGTCTGCTCCCAAACCCGCCTCACTGTACCACACAAGGACACACATCTATGACTTTCAATCTGCTCAAGCATGGCACATTTGAGTGGGCATGTTATGTTTACTACGTTTTAACAAATACTTTAGAGTGTTTTTCTAAAATTAAATTCAACTCACATATTTGTACTCTTGAAACACCCAAGAGTTCTGCAGAACTCTGTTTGAAATCCAGGCCCTATAGCACTATGCTTCACCATAAGCTATCTCAAACTTAGGTAGGCTGACTGTGGTGAAGTCTGTCCAGGCCTAGCAGTGAGGCATTATAAGAAATTTCGTATAGTCTTCAAGACATGTATGTGCATTTTGCCAACAATCTCAGCACAGACAATGGAAACAAAGCCTTTTGCGCTCCAGTTGAAATGTAATTTCTCTGCCTATCAAAATTTAGTGGGGCAGCTGAAGGAATATCTGAATTTTTATAGTGTTATTGTTTCCCCTTTCAGTTTACTTATCATTAATCTTTAAAGAGACATTCTGGAATTTTGAGAGTTGAAGACTATTTGAAAAAAAAAAATAGGTTGTTTAGTTTTATTAACTTAATTTTGCATAAGTAATTTCTCGGATAGGTCTGTAACTAACACTCATTAGTCTTTATTTTTGTCAACTCAATAAAGCTGTTTTTACTGTTGTAAAACGTACAAGTTTAGGTTTACAAGAAAAGGCAACTGGACATATTTTGTAGGGAAGGGAATATGTGTGAGAGACAGACAGACAAAGGAGTTGGACAAGGGAGTTAGGTGGTTTGCTTTTTTTCTGCCTTAACAGACCTGAGAGTTAAACATCTCTCTTAGTAGTGGTGCATGATGATGCAGTGATTCTCTGAGTAAAGGTGGGAATGAGGACATATCAAATTTGAACGGGTCTTGTGTGTGTGGCTTGAAGAACTCACCCTTCCCCTGGTAATGAGGTAATTGTAATGTGAATGCTCCCTCATAGCTTCTCAATCTACTCAAATCCTATCTCACTTTCTGAAGTGCCTCCTCCATAAATACTTTCCTGACATTTCTCATTCTTATTCATCAACCATTTGTCCCTTCTCTAAATTTCTATAAAAGTTGTAGAATCAGGGCCACTTAACATAGCTAAATGAGGAGAGAGAAAGTGTACTTAATTAGGAGTTAGAAGGCATAGGTGTGGGCTTGGGACCCCACTGGGCAAGTAACTTCCTTATTTTGATTTCCATCTATTAAATGAGGATGGTAGTAATAAATCTACCTGCCTTCTAGGGCTATTGTGAGGCTCAAATAAGATGATTCTTACAAATGTATTTTGAGCACTCAGAGCACTGGCTAATTACATGCTGTCCAGGGTTGGAGGGTAGTTGTTTTATTGACATTAGCAGTCTTATCTCCCTGATATAATTGTAAGTACCTTGAAGATAGAGATCAGCATTAATGCTTTTGCTTCATCTCTCTACAGTGGTGAAACCATAATAAATATTCAGAACCGTTATTGTTTATCATTTCCATTTACATAGTGCTTTATAATTGCCAAAGCAGTTTCACAAACATTATATTCATGGTGTATCTCTATTATTATAAGCCAGAAGAGCAAGATTTTGAGAGACACAGTGACTTTCTTAAGGCCCCACAGAAGAGTTTTTGGAACTATCATACAGGTCTGCAGATTCATTACCTATGGCTCTTTTCACTGTGTGATTAACTTTTTGTAATCTGGGCAGTATCGAAGAGATGCTTTATTCTAGGGAGTTCATGAGGCTCTGGTTATAGAAGGCATTTGACTTTGTAAACCATGTAAGTCCTCTGGAAGTGGTATTATTCATTCTCTACAGCTGGCTGTTCCCGTGCCTTTGACAGCTTTATTTTCTCTTTCATTATAACAGCAAAGATAGTTAGTGCATGGCACATGCCCAGGATGACGCATGGCTTCGGGCTTCTCCATTTCAACAGAGTCAATTCTTATTTTTTGAGATTGTGAATTCACAACAGTGAACTGTTGGGATGTTCTTTTCCTTTTTCCTATCATTCACTTTTTGTACATGTCACTATGAGCTTGAATTCTGATCTGAATGAAGCTAAGAAAGAGAGAGGATGGCTTTCAATTCTACATGTGATATTTTTAACCACCCTGCAAAAATGTTTTAGAGAAAAGTTTGAAGTTATTGGACAAAAATAAATTTTTTAATTATCAGGATAGTTTTTTTCCCCTGCACATTCTCCTGGTCCTAATTAATACTGACTCTGCCATCCAAATTAATTCCAAACAAAAGTAAACAGTCGATGAAAAACATTGTATCCTAACTATTATAATTAAAATCTAAATTTAGGTCAGAAAATGCTCCTTAAATCACCCCAGGGTTTGACTAGGAATGAGAGTAATAGGGATGCAGTGAGCTACTGACAAGACCCTAGCAAAATTCTCATCAGTTTCTATAATGATTTTGACATTTCATCAAAGCTCAGGAGGAAATTAAGCAATTATTTATTTGACTTTAAAAATCACAGGGTGTCAGAATGTACTCAAGTGACTGCAAATGAAATGCTCTGACAGAGAAGAACTTCAGCAGGTATATCGCAACTGAAATTAGAGCAAGTGTCACTATGTCAGCTGCAAAGTGACAGGTCTTATGCAGGGTGCTTCAGGTTAATGAGTGATATTTCATTTGGGCAGAATGACCAGGAAACTTCAATAATGTGATTTCATCTTAGAAAAGAACTACTTGAAACAAAAGTCTATAGGAAGCTGATATAGTTTTAAAAGCAGAGAAATTAGCATGCAACTGGAGGGTCGGATCAAGATGGCTGAATAGAGGGCTCCATCGATTGTTCTCCCTGCCGGAACAGCAAATATAACAACTATCTACACAAAAAAGCACTTTCTTAAGAACCAAAAATCAGGTAGATACCAGCACTGTCACAGCAGGGTCCCTGATTCTAGGTCCCTGGTTCTATGCCTTGGCTCTTGGATGGCATTTCTGGAGCTGCCCTGGATAAGAGGGTAGCCTGCTGCCCTAAAGGGTGAGTACTAGGCCTGGCAGCATTCACCAAAAGCTGACTAAAGAGCTTTTGGGCTTTAAGTGAACATCAGTGGTAGCCTGGCAATATTCTCCGTGGGCCTGTGGTGGTGGTGGCCACTGGCTAAAGGTCTTTTGCCTGTGGAAAGGGGAGGGAAGAGTGAGAAGGACTGTGTTTCATGGTTTGAGTGTCAGTTCGGCCATAGTACAATAGAATGCCAGGTAGATTTCTGAGGTTTTTGACTACAGTTCCTGGCTCCCTGCATCTCTGGACCTGCCAAGAGCCTGAGGGAACTTACCACCATGAAGGGAAGGACACAGGCCTGGTAGGCTTCACCACCTGTTGATTGTAGAGCCCTAGGGACTTAAGTGAACATAGGTGATAGCCAGGCAATGGTTAGAGTGAGTGAGAGCCAGTGCTGTGATAGCAATATGACTGCTCATGTCAACCTACCCCCAGTTCGAGGTGGCTCAGCACAGAGAGAGAGACTCCACTGATTTGGGAGAAAGTAAGGGAAGACAACAAGAGTCTTTCCCTGGTAATCAAGAGAATTCTTCTGGGTCTTATCCAAGACCACCATGATGATACCTCTACTAGTCTGCGAGAACCACGCAGTTACTGGGTTTGGGTTGCCCCTTAATGCAGATGTGGCTTAGATCACAGCATCCAAGTCCTTTCAAATACTTGGAATGCCTTTCCAAGAAGGATTGCTACAAACGAGCCCAGACTGTGAAGACTAAAATAAATACCTAACTCTTCAATGCCCAGACACCAACAGACATCCACAAATATCAAGACCATCCAAGAAAACATGACTTCACCAAACAAACTAAATAAGGCACCAGGCACAAATTCTGGAGAAACAGAGATATGTGACCTTTCAAACAGATAATTCAAAATAGCTGTTTTGAGGAAACTCAAAGAAATTCAAGATTACACAGAGAAGGAATTCAGAATTCTATCAGATAAATTTAACAAAGAGATTGAAATAAGTTAAAAGAATCAAGCAGAAATTCTAGAGTTAGAAAATGCAACAGGCATATACTGAACTATTCATCAGAGTCTTTTAAGAGCAGAACCAATCAAGCAGACAAAAGAATTAATGAGCTTGAATTCAGACTGGCTAATTTAAAATACACAGAGGGGACAAAAGAAAAAAGAGTGAATAAATAAAGCACACCTACAGGATCTAGAAAACAGCCACAAAAGGGCAAATCTGAGAGTTATTGGCTTTAAAGAGAAAGTAGAGAAAGAGATGAGGTAGAAAATTTATTTGAACAAATAAACACAGAACATCCCAACCCAGAGAAAGATAGTAATATCTAAGTACGAGAAGGATACAGAACACCAAGCAAATTTAACCCAAAGAAGACTACCTCAAGGCATTTAATACTCAAACTCCCAAAGGTCAAGGATAAAGAAAGGATCCTAAAATCAACAAGAGAAAAGAAACAAATAACATCCAATGGAACTCCAATACGTCTGTCAGCAGATTTTTCAGTGGAAACCTTACAGGCAAAGTGAGAGTGACATGACATATTTAAAGTGCTGAAAGGAAATAAAGAAAACAAAAACTTTTACCTTAGAATAGTATATCCAGCAAAAGTAGCCTTCAAACATGAAAGAGAAATAAAGACTTTCCCAAACAAACAAAAGCTGAGGGATTTCATCAACACCAGATTTGTCCTGCAAGAAATGTTAGGATAAAGGGCCAAGATGGCTGACTAGAAACAGCTGTTGTTGGAGGCTCTCACTGAGAAGAATGAAAATGACAAGCGAATCCTGCACCAGCAACTGAGGTATTCAAGCTCTCTCATTGGGACTGACTAGGCAATTGGCGTGACTTACGGAGAGCAAGGGAAAGCAGGGTGGTGCAAAGGCCCACCTGGGAGCCACATGGGGCAAGGGGAACTACCATCTCCAGCAAAGGAAGGAGATGAGCGATTGTGCTATCCTTATCAGGAAACCATGCTTCTCCCATGGATCTGTGCAACCTGTGGATCAGGGGATCTCCCTCTTGGACTGTGATTGGCAGCTAAATATTTACTCACCAATTGTATTTGCTGATAATACTTCTGAGTCAGTATGTGACTGATTATGTAGCTTTATTTGTCATCACACCTATGAAAAGGATATCCTTTAAGAAGCTACTTCAAATTTTATATTTTTTCTTTATTTCGTCTTCTGTCATGATTTTCGCAAAAGTAATTGGTGTTATTTTGTGTAGCCATTGTGCTCTATGATGGGTCTTTTGTATTCTTAGGAATGTCTTTGGTCTTTTCAAGGTCAGACCAATTTTTAAATATAATTTTTCTGAATATCATGTTTTAGTGTTCTGAGAGAGTAGAAATAATGACCCTGAGGGGCAAAGATTTCTGATAACCTTTCTGATGGAAACTATGGTTCACAATGATTTAAGTCTCCTCCCGATCTGTGACTTTCTTTGAAAGGCTTAAAAGCACAGTGTTCCTCCCCTGAGTGTGTTTCTTAAAGAAATTCTTGCACATCTGCACAGAAAGTATGTATCAGAATGTTCATTTTATCATTATCAGTGATAGCAATAAAATTGTGTCTAAATGTTCCATCAATGGGAGAAGAGATAAAAAAATTAGGTATATTTGTATATGGAATGAACTCTATAGCTACATCCATCAGCATGGGTGAATCTCAAAACTGTAAAGCAAAAATTGCTGAATGATAAATGTGGTGGGATAACATTTATACAAAGTCTTAAGTCATGCAAAATGTGTCTGTTTGGATAAGCTAGGTAATGCTGCCTTAACACTCCCAAATCTCGGTTGCTTAATGCCATGATAGGTTTAGCACAGATTATTTGGAGGCCTCTGTTCATGGGTCACTCAGAGTCTCAGGCTGATATAGGTTTCATCTTATCACGTGTTTCACTGGTCACTCAACCAGTGGGAAACAGATAAAGTGATTTTCATGGTAGCTTTTAAAGCTTCTGCCTGGAAGTGACACATTTTATTTTTCTTCATATTTCATTGTCCAAAGCAAATCACACAATATCGCTGAACTTTAATAGGACTGGGAAGTCTCATTTTCCCATGTAATTTGAGGGGAAATCACTCCAAATATTTGTTAAATAATTGAAATAACTACCAGACTAAATAACACTCTACAGCGCATATATGGGTATATACAAATGTAATAAAAGTATATTTATATAAAGTTCAAATTAGCAATACGCCTGTGGAAGAAAAGGAAGAGAGTGGAATTGGATGAGAATGCTGGATAACTCAGGTTGGGTTTACACCATGGGGAAACAAGAGATTAGGGAGAAGAAGGGAAATATTCTCCTTGTATCTTCTCTGTGAAATCATCTCAAACTGACTATGTCCCTTGACTCTCAATGTGGCTAATTTTACAAGATACTTCTTTGGATTCCAGGCACCTTTTTCTCTCCTATGCCTTTGGGCCTAGGTGTTAATACCTAAATTGCTACTAGCCCCAAGTTTCTGCACCATCCATTGTGGTTTTCTTATACCCACATCTTTGTAAATAGTCCCCTTCTCCAAAAACTCTCCAGGAACGATCCTATACTGAGTGTATCACTGTGTGTCTTATTGGGGACCAGATGGATAAACAAGGGACTTCACTTGTATCTATACTAATTTATTTTATGGGCTGGGTTGTGGGCACATCGGCATTCATTATAATAGTCTCTATGTTTTTTGTAGGTACATAATATTTAATGATTAAAGAATAAGCTGAAATAACTTGAAAATATAGTGTAAACATCACAATCCATTCTTCTAAAAAAAAAAAAACCTTTAGAATGCCACTTTTAAAAATGTAGTGTATTGACAGTTACATGGTAATTAAAGTTCACTTTTGTTCCTGTTGCCTTTGTGATTTTTCTAGATTTACAAGTTTTCAACATTGGGCGTATTATTACTTTTTTGCATTTAAAATGTTATTTGATACTGTTACTGACTAAAAGAACTTTGAATTCTATTAGAAAAGAGATACATAATTTGATCTCAGTTTCATAATAAAAATGTGCAATAAGGATTCTATTAAGTGACCTCTAAGTGGTTTCTGGTTCATCTGTAAAATAGACAGTACTCAGCACACGTAAAACTCAGGGCTGGTAGCCATCTGTAAAATAGACAGTACTCAGCACACGTAAAACTCAGGGCTGGTAGCCATCTGTAAAATAGACAGTACTCAGCACACATAAAACTCAGGGCTGGTAGCTATCCCTTCTGTGTGCCTGTGTGACTCTTCTCCCACAAGTGGAGTTATATATACTTATCAAGAATCATTTGTATAATTTGAAGTCAAGTAATGTGATGCCCCCAGTTTTGTCCTTCAAGCCTATAGTAACCAAAACAGCATGGTACTGATATAAAAATAGACACGTATAAATCAATGGAACAGAATAAAGAACCCAGACATAAAACCACATGCTAGGAGGGAGCCAGGATGACTGATAAGGCACAGCAAGGAGGCACATCTCTCATCAAAGGTCTGAGACACCAGGAAGACTGGCACACCATGAGCAGATCTTCAGACGGAAGGCATTGAGAGTGGATGGAGGGAGGATGCAGACAATGGATGAAGAGGGAGGAAGCTGGGAACCCTGTGTGGGGCTGCCAAACACTGGGACCCACTCCCGGCCCCGAATGCCTCCTGGGGAAGAGGTGAGTTGAACAGGTGAGGACTGGCCATCTCTCACCACAGACCTCCAGAATCCTAGCAGCAGGAGACCTCATGACTTCCATGGGCACTTGGGCTGAAAAGGAGAGCAAAGTGGAAAGGTGGCAAGGGCAGGACTCTAGCTTGTACAGAGCCCAGAGGGTTTGGCATGGGAATAGCTGCAGTGGAGCACAAGGATACCCATCTCCAAAGGTTTGCCAAGCTCCTCTAGGTGACTGTCATGGCTGGACGGAGCAGGGTAATCTTGCCTGTGGGATAGGGCTAGTTCAGCCTGAGCACCCCCTCATCTGCTGATCTATCCTGGGGCCTCAGCCAAAGGCCACCCTCTTGCAGCGCAGCCTCAGATGCCCTACCAAGGTGCTTCCCAGGGGCCCACATTATAGCTCCTTCTCTGACAGATCATGTCTAATCATCAGAGAGCTCCAGGAGCCCACCTGGAACCTCCCCCAAACGCAGTCGCTACCTACTGCTTTGTTGGCAAGAACTTGCTCATGAGTCCACTCCCTACTGCTTTGCCAGCACATGCACGTGGGTGGTCCTTGCCTCCCTTCTCATGACAGTGCACATGCACAAACACCTCACCACCCCGCTGCTTCCTGGTGAGTAAGCACATCTGGCTGCCTTACCCACCCTCACTGGCACACTGCTACCACTGAGGTGTAGCCCCCGTGTTGCCACCACTACTGCTGGCACAAGTGTGTGCACAGATGATGGAACCACACCCCTGCATCAGCTGGTATCATGCCCCCACTGTGTTGCATCTGCTGCTGGTGCAAGATCGTGCACAGACACTGGCAACCCTGTCACCACCTGCCTCTGCTGCTGGCCTACACTCCCCTTCACGTTGGCACTCTGCGGTGCCGTTGTGGCTGCTGGCATGTGCAAGTGAGCATGTTTACCACTGCCACTGCCCCTCTGAAGCACTTTGGCCGGCACACCTCATCAGAGTGTTGGGGCCAGTGGTCTGCAAACATCTTGGCCCTTTCAGTGCATCAGGTTCCTAACCTCAAGAGATCAGAGATCAAATCCACGGGTCCAATACCAGTCCCCAAGAGTTACAGCACACAGCCCGCGAGTGCTGAGGTGAGCTTTCGCACCCTGAAATCTTCCAGTATTGAAGCCAGTTGACTGAACCCACCTTATACCACAATCAAACAACCAAAGGCGTAGAAGAAGATAAAAACAACAACAACAAAATCCCACGCAAAGGACAGCAGCTTCAAGGATTAAAGGAACATCGGTGCACACAGATGAGAAAGAAAGCACAAGAACTCCGGCAACTCAAAAAGCCAGAAATGTCTCCTTACATCTAAACAACCACACTAGTTCCCCTGCAATGGTTCTTAACCAGGCAGACATGGCTGAAATGACAGACCTTGAATTCAGAATGTGGAAAGGAATGAAGATCATTGAGATTCAGGAGAAAGTCAAAACCCAGTTGAAAAAACCTAAGGAATACAATAAAATGATACAGGAGCTGACAGAGGAAATGGCCATTAAAAAAAAAAAAAAAAAAAAAACTAATCTGATGGAGCTGAAGAACACACTACAATAATTTAATAATATGACTGCAATTATTAACAGCGAATAGATCAAGTGGAGGAAAGAATCTCAGAGCTTGAAGACTGGCTTTAAAACGTAGCCTGACAAAATTTTAAAAAAAGAATGAAAAAGAATAAACAAAACCTCTGAAAAATATAGGATTATGTAAGAATACCAAATATATGACTCTTTGGCATCTTTGAATGAGAAAGAGAGAAAGCCAGCAATTTGGAAAATATATTTCAGGATATTGTCCATGAAAATTTCCCCAACCTCACTAGAGAGGCCAACATCCAAATTCAGAAAATGCAGAGAACCACTGCAAGATACTATACAAGATGGCCATCCTCAAGACACATAGTCATCAGATTGCCCAAGGCTGACACAAGAGAAAAAAATATTAAAGGCAACTAGGGAGAAGGGGTAGGTCACCTACAAAGGAAACCAAATCAGGCTGATAGTAGACCTTTCAGCAGAAACACTACAAGCCAGAAGAAATTGGGGGCCTATATTCAGCATTGTTAAAGAAAATAAACTCCAGCTAAGAATTTCAAGTCCAGCCAAACTAAGCTTCATAAGTGAAGGAGATAAAAGATCCTTTTCAGACAAGCAAATGCTAAGGGAATTTGTTGCCACCAGATGTGTCTTACCAGAGGTCCTTAAGGGAGTGCTAAATAAGGAAAGAAAACACCTTTTCCACCCACCATAAAAACACACTTAAATACATACACCGTTGACGTGTAAAGAAACTATGTAGTCAAGTCTGCATAATAACCAGCTAACAACACAATGACAGGAGGGAATCTACACATATCAACATTAACTTTGAATGTAAAAGGGATGAATGCCCCAAGTAAAAGGCACAGAGCCCCAAGTTGGATTAACAAGCAAAACCTAACTGCATGATGTCTTCATGAGACCCATCTCACATGCAATGACACCCATAAGCTCAAAGTAAAGGGAGGGAGAAAAATCTAAAAGGCAAATGGGAAACACAAAAAAGCAGAGTTTGCTATTCTAGTTTCTGAAAGAAAAAAAAACACAGACTTCAAATCAACAGCAATCAAAAAAGGACAAAGAAGGGCATTACATAATGGTAAAGAGTTCAATTCAACAAGAAGACTTAACCATGCTAAATATATATGCACCCAACACAGGAGCACCCAGATTCATAAAACAATTCTTGGAGACATACAAGAGACTTAGGTGACCACACAATGATAGTGGGAAAATTTAACACTCCACTGATAACATTAGACAGCTCATCAAGGCAGAAAACTAACAAAGATATTTGGGTCCTGAACTTGACGCTTGACCAAATGGATGTAACAGACATCTACAAAACACTCCAAAACAACAGACTATACATTCTCATGTGCACATGCCACATACTGTAAAATTGACCACACAATTGGCCATAAAACAATCCTCAGCAAGTTCCAAAAAACCAAAATCATACCAACCACACTTTCAGAACACAATGCAATAAAAATAGAAATCAATGCTTAGAAGATGTCTCACAATCATATAACTACATGGACATTAAACAACCTGTTCCTTAATGACTTCTAGGTAAACAATGAAGAAATTCTTTGAAGCAAATGAAAACAAAAATATAACAAATCACGATCTCTAGGACACAACTAAAGCAATGTTAAGAAGAAAGTTTACAGTGTTAAATGCCTGCATCGAAAAGTTAGGAAGGTCTCAAATTAACATACTAATATCACACCTTGAAGAACTAGAAAAATAAAAGTAAACGAACCCCAAAACTAGCAGAAGAAATCAGAGCCTAACCGAGTAAAATTGATACCCAAAAAACCATACAAAGGATCAACAAATCCAGAAGTTGATTCTTTGAAAGAGTAAATAAGATTTGTAGACTGCTAGCTAGATTAATAATAATAAAAAAAAACCAGAGAGGATCCAAATAAACACAATTAGAAATGACAAAGGAGATGTTATCACCAATCCTACAGGAAAAAGAAAAACCCAGAGACTGTTATGAATACCTCTATGCACACAAACTGGAATACCGTCAAGAAATGGATAAATTCCTGGAACCATATAACCTCACAAGATTGAACCAGGAAGAAATAAAACCCCAAATAAACGAATAATGAGTTCTGAAATTGAATCAGTAATAAATACCTAACAACCAGAAAAAGTCCATGTCCAGACAAATGCACAGCTGAATTCTACCAGATGTATAAAGACGAACTGGTACAATTCCTACTGAAAGTAGTCAAATAAATTGAGGAGAAGAGACTCCTCCCTAACTCATTCTATGAGGCTAGCATTATCCTAATAGCAAACCCTGGCAGAGACACAACCAAAAAGCAAATTTCAGGCCAATATCCTTGATGAAGATAGATGCAAAAATCTTCAACAGAATACTAGCAAACTGAATCCAGCATCACATCACAAAGGTAATCCACCATAATCGAATAGGTTTTATCCCTTGGATGCAGGGTTGGTCCAACATATGCAAATCAGTAAATGTGACTCATCACATAAACGACCAAAAATAAAAAAACACGTGATCGTCTCAGTAGATGCAGAAAATACTTTTGATAAAATTTAATATCCTTTCATGTTAAAAGCCCTCAGCACAGTTGGTATTGAAGGAACATACCTCTAAATAATAGAGCCATCTGTGATAAACCCACAGCCAACGTCATACTGAATGGGCAAAAGCTGAAAGCACACCTCTTGAGAACTGAAGCAATACAGGAATGCCCACTTTTACTACTCCTATTCAACACAGTACTGGAAGTCCCAGCCACAGCAATTAGGCAAGAGAAAGAAATAAAAGGCATCCAAACAGGAATACAGGAAGTCAAACTATCTCTGTTGGCAGATGATATGATTTTATACCCAGAAAACCTCATATTCTCTGTCCAAAGGCTCCTTGATCTGATAAACAACTTCAGGAAAGTTTCAGGATACAAAATCACTGTACAAGAATCAGTAGCATTTCTATACACCAACAGTGTCCAAGCTGAGTGCCAAATCAAGAACACTTTCCTAATCACAATAGCCAAACAAAAAATACCTAGAAATGCAACGAACCAGGGAGGTGAATGATCTCTACAAGGAGAACTAAAAAACACTGCTGAAAGAACTCATAGATGACCCAAATAAATGCAAAAACATTCCGTGTCCATGGATAGGAAGAATCAGTATTGTTAAAATAGCCATACTGCCCTGAGTGATTTACACATTCAATTCTATTCCTATCAAACTACCAATGACATTCTTCACAGAATTAGAAAAACCTATTTTAAAATTCATATGAAACCAAAAATGAGCCTGAATAGCAAAAGCAATTCTAAGCAAAAGACCAAAGCTAAAGGCATCACATTACTGGACTTCAAACTATACTACAAGGCTACGGTTACCAACACAGCATGATAATGGTACAAAAACAGACACACAGATCAATGTAACAGAATAGAAAACCCAGAAATATAGCCTCACACCTACAACCATCTGGTCTTTTTGACAAAGTCAACAAAAACAAGCAATGGGGAAAGGACACCCTATTCAATTAATGGTCCTGGCATAACTGGTTAGCCATCTGCGGAAGATTGAAACTGGATCCTTTCTCTACACCATACACAAAAATCAACTTGAGATGAATTAATGGCAAAATGTGAAACCTAAAACTATAAAAAAACATTGAAGAAGAACTAGGAAATGCCATTCTGCACATAGGCCCTGGGAAAGATTTCAGGATAAAGATGCCAAAAGCAATTACAACACAAACAAATATTGACACCTGGGACTAACTAAACTAAAGAGCTTCTGCACAGCAAATAAACTATCAACAGTATAAACAGACAACCCACAGAATGGGAGAAAATATTTGCAAACTGTTCATCTGACAAAGGTCTAATATCCAGAATTTATAAGAAACTTAAACAAATGACGAGCAAAAAACAAACAACTCCATTAAAAAGTCGGAAAAGCACATGAACACACACTTTTCAAAATAAGACAAACACGTGTCAAACAAGCATTTGAAAAAATACTGAACATTACTAATCATTAGAAAAAGGCGAATCAAAATTACAATGTGATACAATCACACCAGCCAGAATGACTCTTATTAAAAAGTCAAAAAATAAAATAAAATAAAATAACAGATGCTGGCAAGGTGATGGAGAAAAGAGAATGCTTATACATTGTTGATGGGAATGTAAATTAGTTCAGTCACTGTGGAAGCAGTTTTGAGATTTCTCAAAGAACTTAAAACAGAACAAACATTCGACCCAGTAATCCCCTTTTGGGGTATATATCCAAAGTAAAAATGAATAATTTTACCGTAAATACACATATACATATGTTAATTGCAGAACTATTCACAATAGTAAAGACATGGAATTATCCTAAATGCCCATCAGTGGCAGGCTGGATAGAAAATGTGGTATATATATACACCATGGAATACTATGCAGTCATAAAAATATGAGATTATATCTTTTGCAGCAACATGGATAGATCTGGAGGCTATTATCCTGATCGAACTAATGCAGGAACAGAAAACTAAATACCACATGTTTTCACTTATAAGTGGGAGCTAAACTCTGAGTACACGTGGACACAGGAGAAAAAGCAATAGACACTGGAGCCTACTTGAGGGTGGGGGCTTAGAGGGGGGTGAGGAATGAAAAACTACCTATTGGGTACTAGGCTTAGTACCTAGGTGACAAAATAATCTGTACACCAAATCCTCATAACATGCAATTTACCTATATAACAAACTTGCAGGTGTACCCCCAAAGCTAAAATACCAGTTTTAAAAAATGAAGCCACATATTTACAGCCAACTGGTCTTTGACAAAATTGACAAGAACATAAAAGGACACACTCTACAATAAATATTGCTGAGAGAATTAGATCGCCATATACAAAAGAGTGAAACTGGACCCCCTCTCTCTATATATATATATATTATAATTAACTCAAGATGGATTAAAGATTTAAATGTAAGACCTGAGTCTATACAAATACTAAAAGAAAACCTAGGAGAAACCATTCTGGACATTAGTCTAGGCAAATAATTCCTGATGAAGACCTCAAAAGCACAGGCAACAAAACTACAAATAGACAAGTGGGTCTCAATTCAACTAAACAGCTTCTCACAGCAAAAGAAATTATCAACAGAGTGAACAGGCAACCTACACAAAGAGAGAGCATATTTTCAAATTATGCATCTGACAGAGGACAAATACCCAGGATTTACAAAAAACTCAAACAACTCAACAAAACAAAAAAACAAATAATCCCATTAAAAATTGGACACAGGACCTGAGTAGAGATATTTCAAAAGAAGACATACAAATGGCCAACAGGTATATGAAAAAATGCTTCATATCACTACTCATCAGAGAAACACAAATTAAAACCATAATGGGATATCATTTTACACCCATCAGAATTTCTATTATTATTTTTTTTAAATTTTGACTTTGTAGATTCAGGGATTACATGTGCAGGTTTGTTACACCGATAGATTGTTTGATGCTGAATTTGGAGTATAATTGATTCTGTCACCCAGGCATTGATCATAGTACCCAGCAGGTAGTTTTTCTGCCTTTCCCCCGACCCCCTTCCCCCTCTAGTAGTCCACACTGTCTGTTGTTCTCATTTTTGTGTCCATGTGTATCCATGTGTACTCCCACTTATAAGCGAGAAAATGCAGTATTTGGTCTTCTGTTCTTGCATTAATTCGCTTAGGATAATGGCCTCTAACAGCAGTCGTGTTGCTGTAATGAACATAATTTCATTCTTTTTTACAGCCGTGTAGTATTCCATGGTATATGTGTACCGCCTTTCCTTATCTGACCCATTGTCAATGGGCATTTAGGTTGATTTTATGTCTTTGTTGTTGTGAATAGTACTGCAGTGAACTTATAAATACATGTGTCTTTTTGGTAGAATGACTTATTTTCCTTTGGGTATATACCCAAAAATGAGATTGCTGGATCAAATGGTAGTTCTGTTTTAAGTTCTTTGAGAAATCTTTACACTGCTTTCCACAGTGGTTAAGCTAATTTACATTCCCACCAACAGTGTATAAGCATTCCTTTTTCTCTACGACCTTGCCAACATCTGCTACTTTTGGAGTTTTTAATAGCCCTTCTGACTGGTGTGAGGTAGTAGCTCATTGTGGTTTGAATTTGCATCTCTCTGACGATTACTGCTGTTGAACATTTTTTCATACGTTTGTTGGCCACTTGTATGTCTTCTTTTGAGAAGTGTCTGTTCATGTCCTTTGCCCCCTTTTTAATGGGGTTGTTTTTTGTTTGCTAATTTGTCTAAGTTTCTTACAGATTCCAGATATTAGACCTTCATTGGATGAATAATTTGTTAACATTTTCTCCTATTCTGTAGGTTGTGTGTTTGCTTTGTTGATAGTTTCTTTTGCTGTGCAGAAGCTATTTGGTTTAACTAGGTCCCAGTTGTTAATTTTTGTTTTGGTTTTAATTGCTTTTGAGGTCTTATCATAAATTCTTTGCTGAGGCTGATGTCCAGAATGGTATTTCTTTCTGTTTGCTTGTTTTTTGGGACAGAGTCTCGCTCTGTCATCCAGACTGGAGTACAGTGGTGCAATCTTGACTCACTGCAACCTCCGCCTCCTGGGTTCAAGTGATTCTTGTGCCTCAGCCTCCTGAGTAGCTGGGATTACAGGAATGTGCCACCATGCCTCGCTAATTTTTATATTTTTAGTAGAGACAATGTTTTGTCATGTTGGCCAGGCTGGTCTTGAACTCCTGGCCTCAAGTGATCCTCCTGGCTCGGCCTCCCAAAGTTCTGGGATTACAGGTGTGAGCCATTGCACCCAGCCCAGTATGGTGTTTCTTAGATGTGTTAGTCCATTCTTACATTGCCATAAAGGAATACCTGAGACTGGGTAATTTATACAGAAAAAATATTTAATTGGATCACAGTTCTGCAGGCTGTACAGGAAGCATGATGCTGACATTCACTGAGCTTCTAGGGAGACCTCAGTAAGCTTATATTCATGGCATAAGGTGACCACGTAGCAGGCATGCCTTACGTAGCAGGACCAGGAGCAAAAGAGAGAGTTAGTGGGGAGGTGCTACACACTTTTAAACAACCAGATCTCACAAGAAATCACTCACTATCATGAGGACAGTGCCAAGGGGATGGTGCTAAATCATTGATGAGAAACAATTCCATGATCCAATCACCTCCCTCCAAGCCCCACCTCCAACACTGGAGATGACAATTCGACATGAGATTTGGGCAGGGACACATATCCAAGCCATATCAATAGGTTTTCTTCTAGGATTTTTACAGTTTGTGGTCTTATATTTAAATCTTTTATCTATCTTGAGTTAAATTTTGTACATGATGAAAAGTAGGGTGTTGGGTTTCATTCTTCTTCATATGGCTAGAGAATAGGTATTAAAAAGAGGAAATAATAACTGATGCTGGTGAGGATGCAGAGAAGGAACTATGATGCACTGTTTGTGGTAATATAAAGTAATATAACCTCTTTGAAAAACAGCATGAAGATTTCTCAAAGAACTAAAGGTAGAACTATCATTCACTCCAACAAACCTACTACTGGGCATCTGCCCAAAACAAAAGAAATCATTATATAAAAAAGATATCTGGACCTGTATGTTCAGCACAGTACTATTTACTATTGCAAAGACATGGAATCAATCTAAGTGTCCATCAATTGATGACAAGATAAAGAAAATGTGAAATACATATACATAATTTAATACTATTCAGCCATAAAAAGAATAAAATCATGCCATTTGCAGCAACATAGATGAAACAGAGGCCATTATATCAAGTGAAACAAGTCAGATATGGAAAAATAAATACTGCATGTTCTCACTTATAAGTGGAAGGTGAATACTGTGTACACATCGATGTAGCGTGTGAAATGATAGACAACGGAGACTTGGAAGAGTGTGAGAGTGGGAGGGGGTAGATGATGATAATTACTTGATGGGTACAATGTATATTATTCTGATGACAGACACCCTAACAGTCCTGACTTCACCACTACACAATCTATGCATGTAACAAAATTACACTTGTACCCCATAAATTTATACAAAAAAGAGAATAATTTATATCTTTACATAAACCTTTCAATGTGCTAGTTTAAGTTTGACATTATAGTTATTTATTTGATTAAATATTATGGAAATGGGCGAAGGTATGCATGTGTAAGGGAAGAGCATATGTAGCGTATGTATGGAAACCAATGAGATATAGCTGTAAAAACAGAGGTTCTTTTTCTTGTAGAAAAGCTCAGTTAAAAGCTGTAGAAAGACACAAGGTGAGCATCTTTTAAAAATTCTGTATTGGTTACATGTGGGGAGGAAAATAAAATGTTGGAAAAAAATTAGAAAAAATTCAAGATTTTTCTCAGATTGTTCTGCAAGTGTCTTTAAAATTTATTGTTCCCATTCAAATAAATGTAATCAGAGTTTATAGTGTATTTGCTGAGTGAGCATTTCATAAGAAAGATTAACAGAGGTCCAATCATTGGATGTATCTCCAAGAGAAGATCTTGGTTTCACATCATAAGACTGGCAGAGAATTGTCTTCTTTGATGTTTTATGCTAAGAATATGGGGAAAATACAACATTCTAATGAAAAACTTAAAGAAGACCTAAATAAATGGAGATATGCCTATGCATGGATAGGAAGACTCAATATTGTCAAGATGTTAGTTATTCCTAACTTGATATATAGATTCAATACCATCCCAATCAAAATCCTGGGAAGTTACTTCATGGATATTAACTAACTTATTCTAAAATGTATACGGAAAGGCAAAACACAAGAATAGATAACACAGCATTGAAGAACAAAGTTGGAGAACTGACACTACAAAACTTTACTTACTACAAAGCCACAGTAATTAAGAGTGTGGAATTGATGTTAGAACAGAAAATTGATAAATGAAACAGAATAGAGAGCCCAGAAATAGACCCACATAAATACATTCAACTGATATTTGACAAAGAAGCAAAGGCACACAATGGAGAAAAGATAGTCTTTTTAACAAATGTTGTAGGAATAATTGGACATCCACATGCAAAAAAAAAAAAAAAAGAATCTAGGTCCAAACTTTATACCCTTCACAAAAATTAACTAGAAGTGGATCACAGACCTGAATGTAAAATGCAAAACTATTAGACTCTTAGAAAATAACATAGGAAAAAATGTAGCTAACCTTGGGTTTGGAGATGACTTTTTTGACATGACACCTACAGCATGATCCAGGACAGAAAGAATTGATAAGCTGTACTTCATTAAAATTAAAAGTTTCTGCTTTGTAAGAGACACTGTCAAGGGAATGAAAATAAAAGCCAGAGAATAGGAGAAAATATCTGCAAAACAATTACCTGCTAAGTGACTGTTATCCAAAATATACCAAGGCCTCTTAAAACTCAAAAATAAGAAAACGAACAACACCATTAAAAACATTGACCAATGAATTTAGCAGATACCTCAGCAAAGAAGATCTACAGATGGCAAATAAGCATATGAAAAGATGACATTATCAAGGATATCCAAATTAAAACAACAGTGAGATACTACCATACACCTATTAGAATGGCCAGAACACAGAACACTAACCACAGTAAATCCTGGTGAAGATGTGGAGCAAGAGGAACTCTCATTCATTGCTGGCAGGAATGCAGAATGGCACAATTACTTTGGAAGACAGTTTGGCAGTTTGTTACAAAGCCAGACATACTCTTACCATATGATCAAGCAATCTCACTCCTTGGTATTTACCCAAAGGAACTGAAAAAACCTGCCCCTGGATGTTTATAGCAGCTAAATTCATAATTGCTAAAACTTGGAAGCAACCAACATGTCCTTCAGTATGTGAATGGATAAATGAACTTTGGTACATCCAGATAATGCAATATTATTCAGCATTAAAATAAAATGAGCTATGAAGCCATGAAAACATGGAGAAAATGAAAACACATATTAATAAGAGAAAAATAGCCAATCTGAAAGGCTACATACTGTTAGATTCCCAC
The DNA here is from genome assembly GCF_024542745.1 of Macaca thibetana thibetana. Taxonomy (NCBI): domain Eukaryota; kingdom Metazoa; phylum Chordata; class Mammalia; order Primates; family Cercopithecidae; genus Macaca; species Macaca thibetana. Next base: position 135,857,449 of record NC_065598.1, read on the forward strand.
TATATGACATTCTGGGAAAAGCAAAACTATGGGGACAGTAAAAAGATCAGTGTTTTCAAGGGGGTAATTGGGAGGTAAGGATGAAAAGGTGGGGCGCACAGGATTGTTATGGCAATGAAACTATTCTGTATGGTACAATAATAGTGGATACATGTCATCATACATTTGTTCAAACCCGTAAAATGCCTGACGCCAAGAGTGAACCCTAATGTAAACGATAGACTTTGGGTGACAATGATGTGTTGGTGTAGCCTCATCGATTGTAACAAATGTACCACTCTGGTGCAGTGTTAATAGTGGGCGAAGGTATGCATGTGTAAGGGAAGAGCGTATGTAGGAAATCTCCGTACCTTCCACTCCATTTGGCTGCTGAACCTGAAACTGCTCTAAAAGTCTGTTCAAACATTTATTATATTTTCTGATTCTTGTTTTAACTGACTTCTTGTGCTAACTGTGTTAAATAAGAAGTCTTCTTTTCTATTTGCATGGAAAAAAAGGCTGAGAGGAAATATATCAATATTTTAAACAATCTAATCCCTAGATGGTTGTGATATTGTGAAATACAGGTTGAGTATCGCTTATCCAAAATGCTTGGGACCAGACATGTTTGGATTTCAGATTTTTTAAGTTTTTGGAGTATTTACTTTATACCAGCATGTAGTTTACATCAGTTAAGCATTCCAAATCTGAAAATCCAAAATGCTCCAATGAACATTTTTGTTGAGCATCAAGTCAGCATTCAAAAAGCTTCAGATTTTGCAGCAGTTTAGATTTAGGATGCTCAACCTGTATGTAATTGGCTTTCATCTCAGCTTCCTAGTAAAAAGTTCCTACAATCCTTGGAGTCTCTGGAGTAATAAGAGTGCCTTTTATACACTAATGAGATGACTGGTGGCTGGGGGGCCCCTAAGCGTCTTCAGGATGGGAGCACGTCACCAGAAAGACCAAGGCATGATTGCAGGGTTGGAACTTTCAGCTGTACCCCCTTTCCTCATTTCCAGGGAGGAGAGGGGGCTGAAGCTTGAGTTGATCACTAATGGCCAATGATGGAATCAATCATGCCTAAGTAATGAATCCTCCATAAAAACCCAAAAGGACGGGGTTTGAATTAGCTTTCCATCTTTACTGAACACATGGAAGTTCCTGGAGGGTGGTGTGCCAAGAGGGAGCATGGAAGCTCCGCGCCCCTTCCTGCATGCCTTGCCCTAGTCATCTCTCTTCCATCTGGCTGTTCATCTGTATCCTTTATAAAATCCTTCATAATAAACAGGTAAATGTAAATAAAGAAATTTCCCTGAGTTCCATGGGCCACTCTAGCAAATTATTCCAATAGAGGAGGTGGTTGTGGTAACCCCAATTTACAGAAGCACAGACCACAACCTGGGGCTTGCAACTGGCATTTGAAGTGGGAACAGTCTTAAAGGATTAAACTTTCAACCTGTGGAGTGTGATGCTATGCCATTTCCAGGTAGATAGTGTCGGATAGTATCAAATGTTGAATTACAGGACACACAGCTGCTGTCCACTGCAGAATTGGTTGCTGATGGGGAGAAATCTGTACATATTTTGGTGACCAGAAGTGAAGTGTTGTGCTCAGTGAATATATGAGAGTAGGAAAAAAAACACGTCGGCTTTGGTTTTTCCTATATCTCTTACCCATGGTATATTGTAGTTGAATTTTTATTTTCTTTGTATTTTTCAATTTTTCATATTTTTATAATAAATGTTTATATTTTAAAAAGTTAGGTAAAAACCATTGCATGTAACACAGAAGAGTAAAAGTAGTTTAGACTACAGTGTAATTCCTTAGTATTCACCTCAAAAGCTATTATTCTGACAGTTGTAATATTAACCTACATTTGAAGTTAGCGTCCTGGTGTTACTACTTTGATAACCCTACAGGTTTTTGGTTTGTTGTTTTGTTCCTTCGCCCTGAGGAAATAGCTGCCTGGAGTTCCTTTCTGTTGCTCGTATGATGTATTATGGATTCTAGAGAATTTTATGTCTTCTTGTAAGCATGGCAAAAATTGCCTGCTTGTTGTAAATATCAATTTATTGGGAGATATTCATAACGTTGGGTTTAGGCACTGTCTGTAAATCCACTCCTTCCTGTTTTGCCTGAAGATATACTTGGGAATAGTGTGTTTCATCACTTAAGAAATTTTCCATAAAATATTAGAAATAAATAAGGGGAGAAAGAAGTACACTTCAGTGAAATGTATTGAGTATAATTATGTAAGTGTACCACAGAAACTGAGCTTGGGAGAGAAAAGAGCAGAAATTTTTTTTTAAAGATGCTCCAAGGGAAATAGAAAAATGTCACATTTTAGTGACAGACAGAAAATTAGAAATAAAATGTTCAGAAACTTCATCAACCAATGGGTGCAACTTTTCAGAATCTATTTGTTTCTAATAAAATACCAGTCAGTGCCAGAATGAAGTCGGGCCTTTCCCCAGTTACCTTATCCTTGTTTGGCTTGTCTTAGTTGGAACCCATTGGCTACCAATTTGCAATACACACTTCTAGCACAATGATTCATGTAATGAGAAGTGTCATGTGTTATTCTGATGCTGAAAGTAAACTTTGGTGCCCCCATCTCAGTTCATTGTGACTCTTGAGTACTTACTGTGTCAAGTTGTGCACTTAATTTTGGAATGTGCAATCTAAAAGAGAAGACTCACATATACACAAACAATGCTAAACTCAAGCAAGCTGTGATAGACAATCGAAGGGCAAAGTAATGCCACGACATGAGGGACAGCAGTTTGGAGAATGGAGAAGAAGACAGTGGCATCTGAGGTGAGCTTTGAAGGGTGATTAGCACTCAAGGTCTGGTGAGATGTCCATTCTGCTCAGCATTGCGGCTTTCTGAGGTGGCAAAGTGATGAACCCCGGAAGTGAGGTGAAGGCTTGTTTATCTCACCAGACTGAAAGGTTTAATTTTTGAATCAAGGTTAGAGCTCGAGAGGGCTGTGCTTTGAGGAATGTTCTGCCCTTGAGAGTGGAGGGCATTGAGGGAAGGACAATTCTGGAGAAATCGCCCTTTTCTGTCAACCCTCCAACCCTATCTATCACTCCTGGCCCCAAATGCCTCCATTTAGCATACTCTCCAAATGAGTCAAAAACTCACAGCACTGAACTCTGCTCTATCTAGCATTGATTTTTTATTAGGTGCTCGCATCAGGACATTCATCAGATTCTCATCTGGATCCTGTGGGTTCAAGAGGAAAAATGCAATCATGTTGTCTTAAAAATGTATCAGAAAGATCAAAGTTTCTGGTTCGATCCTTCATCTTTCTTCTTTTAAAATACATAAAGAATAAAGAATTATTGAAAGTACAGTAATATATGGGTTTTCTGAGTATGGAGTTCTCTACTTTTAAAAAGAATCGAAGTTTTTTTTTTTGAGGGTGGGGCGCATATATAGTTAACTATTGTCAGTTTTAATTGGGTTGAACGAAGGGGTGGAAAACCCAAAGAGGCAGATAATTAAAAATCTTTGTTATTCAATGTTGGTAATCATTCTTAAAATATCTTTCCCATACAAAAAGAACAGCCGGAGGATGTGAAAAGCAAGGTTTATATTTGCCTTCTTCCATTTAGGAGGAATAAAGTACTGCCCTCTACGCATCCATCTATATTTTTAAAATATTGAAGAGAGTGTGACATTCGTTTAGAACCATGTAGTTTATACTGCTTGGTTTACTGTCTCAGCATCCCATTCTGTCTCGGGAACATCTGTATCTTCTTGAAAGGAAATGTCTTTACCCTCTCAATTAAACCACGTTGTTTCAGTAGAGCAGGCAAGTGTCCTTGGCCACAGGGGTGGGATACTCAACTTTGAAAAAGTTATAAAGTTAAAACAATTACATATTTTATTTAAATTCAGAATCATTGGCAAATCAAATGATTCAGTAACAAATATTTACAGTGCACACTGTGCTTCAAGCAATATGCAGACACTGTGGATACAGTGGGAGACATGACATGGTCTTTGCACACATAGAGTTTATTGTCAAATGAAGGATACAGACAAGTAAACTATCAAACACAGCTTGTAAATTAATGCTATATTGAGAGGGGGAACACAAAGGGAGGTGGAAGCACAGAAAAGAATGCTTAACCTAACCTGGGCTTGGAAAGATGTGGGATGGAGATGGGATAGATTATTTAACACTTTTCTATATCAGTTTAGCTATGATTACTCTCATTTAATCTGTCAAAGTGGTTGTTTGTATTGGATTTATTTGCCCTGAGAGCTATCCCTCATTTGGCCTCTGCTGTGCCTCATAATATATATAGGCTGACCCCCGAAGATGGCGATTCCTAGACTAGATCACATTTTGTGGCCATCTTGGTTCAACCAACAGGCAGAAAAACAGGAGATTAGAACCCAGGAGGATGGAGCAGACAGTTTTTCTCCGTCTTCTGCATCAGGTGGGGCTTCTCCTTCAATGGCTACATATTATCCATGACTCTAAGCCCATCAAATTAGCCCGCCATGACACGAGGTCCTACGGAACCCAACACCTAGGCTCCAATAACACTATCTCCTCTCTTTGTCTTTCTAGCCTAGAGGTGAGAGTGACTTCCTCATGTTGAAAACTGTTGGGTTCTCCAGTTCTCCTGTTTGGCTTCTCCATCCCTTGTGTAATCAGTTCCCTAAATTAAATTCTCTCTTGTGAGGGGAGAGATCATCATGGCGGATGGGAAGCAGGACTAGATTGCAACTCCAGACAGAGCAGTGTGTGGAGGCTCGCATTGTGAATTTTAGCTCCAGATAGACTGCAAGAACAAACCAGCAATCCCAAGAGGAATCACAGACAATATGAAGGAAGTGGACTGCCCCTGCAGAACCTGGGAGCTACCCCAAATACTGTGAGTTCCCCAACTGTGGAAGTGGAAAAGGGAGACCCTCCTCTCCCAAATACACATCCCCACGGGAGAAGCTGAATGTCTGTTTGCGGGAGAAGTTTCTGACTTCACCTGGAGCTGAGTCAATTTGGAGAGCTGAGCAAAACACAAGGGTAAAGGAAGTAGCAGACAGGCCCTGGGAGCTCTCTGGGTCCCTGAGCAGGCCATTCCAGCCTGGCACCACAGGGATCCATCCAGAGGGCAGCCAGAGAAGCAGGGGATAAAACTCCAAAGGGAGAAGGAAATCTTTAGCTGGACTTTGTAACAATTCGAATCCCGTGAGAAGCCTCCTGGCCAGAACTTGGGGGAGGTTGCAAATCTGGTGTGCAGACTCCACAGGCAGGGATAGAACCAAATCCTTTTCTTTTGCAACTGGGAGGCAGGTAGCCTGGGGCAGATTTTCAAGCCCATCTCACCCTCTTCGAATCCATGAATATGATATATTGTTCCATTTTTTGGTGTTGTCTTCAATTTCTTTAAGGTACTGGTATAAAAACAGATACATAGACCAATGGAACAGAATGAACCAGAATCAAATCCACACACCTATGGTGAACTCATTTTCAACAAAGAAGTCAAGAACATACACTGGGGGAAAAGACAGTCTTTTCAATAAATAATGCTGGGAAAATATTTGCAAACTATGCATCTGACTAAAGTCTAATATCCAGCATCTATAAGAAACTTAAATCTATAACAGAAAAACAACCCCATTAAAAAGTGGGCAAAGACATGAAGTCCTTGCCCATGCCTATGTCCTGAATGGTATTACCTAGGTTTTCTTCTAGGGATTTTATGGTTTTAGGTCTAACATTTAAGTCTCTAATCCATCTTGAATTAATTTTCGTATAAGGAGTAAGGAAAGGATCCAGTTTCAGCTTTCTACTTATGGCTAGCCAATTTTCCCAGCACCATTTATTAAATAGGGAATCCTTTCCCCATTTCTTGTTTCTCTCAGGTTTGTCAAAGATCAGATGGCTGTAGATGTGTGGTATTATTTCTGAGGGCTCTGTTCTGTTCCATTGGTCTATATCTCTGTTTTGGCACCAGTACCATGCTGTTTTGGTTACTGTAGCCTTGTAGTATAGTTTGAAGTCAGGTAGCCTGATGCCTCCAGCTTTGTTCTTTTGGCTTAGGATTGTCTTGGCAATGCGGGGTCTTTTTTGGTTCCATATGAACTTTAAAGCAGTTTTTTCCAGTTCTGTGAAGAAAGTCATTGGTAGCTTGATGGGGATGGCATTGAATCTCTAAATTACCTTGGGCAGTATGGCCATTTTCACGATATTAATTCCTCCTATCCATGAGCATGGTATGTTCTTCCATTTGTTTGTGTCCTCTTTTATTTCACTGAGCAGTGGTTTGTAGTTCTCCTTGAAGAGGTCCTTTACATCCCTTGTAAGTTGGATTCCTAGGTATTTTATTCTCTTTGAAGCAATTGTGAATGGGAGTTCATTCATGATTTGGCTCTCTGTCTGTTACTGGTGTATAAGAATGCTTGTGATTTTTGCACATTGATTTTGTATTCTGAGACTTTGCTGAAGTTGCTTATCAGCTTAAGGAGATTTTTGGCTGAGACAACGGGGTTTTCTAAATATACAATCATGTCATCTGCAAACAGGGACAAATTGACTTCTTCTTTTCCTAACTGAATACCCTTGATTTCTTTCTCTTGCCTGATTGCCCTAGCCAGAACTTCCAACACTATGTTGAATAGGAGTGGTGAGAGAGGGCATCCCTGTCTTGTGCCAGTTTTCAAAGGGAATGCTTCCAGTTTTTTATGATACTGGCCGTGGGTTTGTCATAAATAGCTCTTGTTATTTTGAGATACATTCCATCAATACCGAATTTATTGAGAGTTTTTAGCATGAAGGGCTGTTGAATTTTGTGAAAGGCCTTTTCTGCATCTATTGAGATAATCATGTGGTTTTTGTCTTTGGTTCCATTTATATGCTGGATTATGTTTATTGATTTGCATATGTTGAACCAGCCTTGCATCCCAGGGATGAAGCCCACTTGATCATGATGAATAAGCTTTTTGATGTGCTGCTGGATTTGGTTTGCCAGTATTTTATTGAGGATTTTTGCATCGATGTTCCTCAGGGATATTGGTCTAAAATTCTCTTTTTTTTGTTGTATCTCTGTCAGGCTTTGGTATCAGGATGATGTTGGCCTCGTAAAATGAGTTAGGGAGGATTCCCTCTTTTTCTATTGATTGGAATAGCTTCAGAAGGAATGGTACCAACTCCTCCTTGTACCTCTGGTAGAATTCAGCTGTGAATCCATCTGGTCCTGGACATTTTTTGGTTGGTAGGCTGTTAATTATTGCCTCAATTTCAGAGCCTGTTATTGGTCTATTCAGGGATTCAACTTCTTCCTGGTTTAGTCTTGGGAGAGTGTAAGTGTCCAGGAAATTATCCATTTCTTCTAGGTTTTCTAGTTTATTTGCGTAGAGGTGTTTATAGTATTCTCTGATGGTGGTTTGCATTTCTGTGGGGTCGGTGGTGATATCCCCTTTATCATTTTTTATTGTGTCTATTTGATTCTTCTCTCTTTTCTTCTTTATTAGTCTTGCTAGCAGTCTTTCAATTTTGTTGATCTTTTCAAAAAACCAGCTCCTGGATTCATTGATTTTTTGGAGGGATTTTTGTGACTCTATCTCCTTCAGTTCTGCTCTGATCTTAGTTATTTCTTGCCTTCTGCTAGCTTTTAAATGTGTTTGCTCTTGCTTCTCTAGTTCTTTTAATTGTGATGTTAGGGTGTCAGTTTTAGATCTTTCCTGCTTTCTGTTGTGGGCATTTAGTGCTATAAATTTCCCTCTACACACTGCTTTAAATGTGTCCCAGAGATTCTGGTATGTTGTGTCTTTGTTCTCATTGATTTCAAAGAACATCTTTATTTCTGCCTTCATTTTGTTATGTACCCAGTAGTCATTTAGGAGCAGGTTGTTCAGTTTCCATGTAGTTGAGCGGTTTTGATTGAGTTTCTTAGTCCTGAGTTCTAGTTTGATTGCACTGTGGTCTGAGAGACAGTTTGTTTTAATTTCCGTTTTCTTACATTTGCTGAGGAGTGCTTTACTTCCAACTATGTGGCCAGTTTTGGAATGAGTGTGATGTGGTGCTGAGAAGAATGTATATTCTGTTGATTTGGGATGGAGAGTTCTGTAGATGTCTATTAGGTCCGCCTGGTGCAGAGTTGAGTTCAATTCCTGGATATCTTTGTTAACTTTCTGTCTCATTGATCTGTCTAATGTTGACAGTGGGGTGTTAAAGTCTCCCATTATTATTGTGTGGGAGTCTAAGTCTCTTTGTAAGTCTCTAAGGACTCGCTTTATGAATCTGGGTGCTCCTGTATTGGGTGCATATATATTTAGGATAGTTAGCTCTTCCTGATGAATTGATCCTTTTACCATTATGTAATGGCCTTCTTTGTCTCTTTTGATCTTTGATGGTTTAAAGTCTGTTTTATCAGAGACTAGGATTGCAACCCCTGCTTTTTTTTGTTCTCCATTTGGTTGGTAGATCTTCCTCCATCCCTTTATTTTGAGCCTATGTGTGTCTCTGCATGTGAGATGGGTCTCCTGAATACAGCAGACTGATGGGTCTTGACTCTTTATCCAATTTGCCAGTCTGTGTCTTTTAATTGGCCCATTTAGTCCATTTACATTTAAGGTTAATATTGTTATGTGTGAACGTGATCCTGTCATTATGATATTAGCTGGTTATTTTGCTCACTAGTTGATGCAGTTTCTTCCTAGCATCAATGGACTTTACATTTTGACATGTTTTTACAATGGCTGGTACCTGTTGTTCCTTTCCATGTTTAGTGCTTCCTTCAGGATCTCTTGTAGGGCAGGCCTGGTGGTGACAAAATCTCTAAGCATTTGCTTGTCTGTAAAGGATTTTATTTCTCTTTCACTTATGAAACTTAGTTTGGCTGGATATGAAGTTCTGGGTTGAAAATTCTTTTCTTTAAGAATGTTGAATATTGGCCCCCACTCTCTTCTGGCTTGGAGAGTTTCTGCCGAGAGATCTGCTCTTAGTCTGATGGGCTTCCCTTTGTGTGTAACCCGACCTTTCTCTCCGGATGCCCTTAACATTTTTTCCTTCATTTTAACTTTGGTGAATCTGACAATTATGTGTCTTGGAGTTGCTCTTCTCATGGAGTATCTTTGTGGCATTCTCTGTATTTCCTGAATTTGAATGTTGGCCTGCCTTACTAGGTTGGGGAAGTTCTCCTGGATGATATCCTGCAGAGTGTTTTCCAACTTGGTTCCATTTTCCCCGTCACTTTCAGGCACACCAATCAGACGTAGATTTGGTCTTTTCACATAATCCCATATTTCTTGGAGGCTTTGTTCATTTCTTTTTACTCTTTTTTCTCTACACTTCTCTTTCGCTTCATTTCATTCATTTGATCTTCAGTCGTTGATACTCTTTCTTCCCGTTGATTGAGTCAGTTACTGAAGCTTGTGCACTTGTCATGTAGTTCTCGTGTTATGGTTTTCATCTCTATCAGTTCTTTTAAGGTCTTCTCTGCGTTGATTATTCTAGTTATCCATTCGTCCATTCTTTTTTCAAGGTTTTTAGTTTCTTTGCACTGGTTACGTAGTTCCTCCTTTAGCTCTGAGAAGTTTGATCAACTGAAGCCTTCTTCTCTCAACTCATCAAAGTCGTTCTCCATCCAGCTTTGTTCCATTGCTGGCGATGAGCTGCATTTCTTTGGAGGGGGAGATGCCCTCTGATTTTTTGAATTTCCAGCTTTTCTGCACTGCTTTTTCCCCATCTTTGCGGTTTTATCTGCCTTTGGTCTTTGATGATGGTGACGTACTGATGGGGTTTTGGTGTGGGTGTCCTTTCTGTTTGTTAGTTTTCCTTCTAACAGTCAGGACCTTCAGCTGTAGGTCTGTTGGAGTTTGCTTGAGGTCCACTCCAGATCCTGTTTGCCTGGGTATCAGCAGCGGAGGCTGCAGAAGATAGAATATTGCTGAACAGCGAGTGTTGCTGTCTGATTCTTGCTCTGGAAGCTTCGTCTCAGGGGTGTACCCCGCCATGTGAGGTGTGAGGTGTCAGTCTGCACCTAGTGGGGGATGTCTCCCAGTTAGGCTACTCAGGGGTCAGGGACCCACTTGAGCAGGCAGTCTGTCCCTTCTCAGATCTCAACCTCCATGCTGGGAGATCCACTGCTCTCTTCAAAGCTTTCAGACAGGGGCATTTACCTCTGCTGAGGTTTCTGCTGCTTTTTGTTTAGCTATGCCCTGTCCCCAGGGGAGGAGTCTACAGAGGCATGCCAGCCTCCTTAAGCTGTGATGGGCTCCACCCAATTCAAGCTTCCCGGCAGCTTTGTTTACCTACTTAAGCCTCAGCAATGGCTGGTGCCCTTCCCCCAGCCTCGCTGCTGCCTTGCAGTTAGATCTCAGAGTGCCTTGCTAGCAATAAGGGAGGCTCTGTGGGCGTGGGACCCTCTGGGCCATGTGTGGGCTATAATCTCCTGGTGTGCCGTTTGCTAAGACCCTTGGTAAAGTGCAGTATTAGGGTGGGAGTTACCTGATTTTCCAGGTGTTGTGTGTCTCAATTTCCTTTGGCTAGGAAAAGGAATTCCCTTCCCTCTTGCGCTTCCCAGGTGAGGTGATGCCTTGCCCTGCTTCAGCTCTCACTGGTCGGGCTGCACCAGTGGACCAGCACCAACTGTCCAACATGCCCCAGTGAGATGAACCCAGTACCTCAGTTGAAAATGCAGGGATCACCTGTCTTCTGTGTTGCTTACGCTGGGAGTTGGAGGCTGGAGCTGTTCCTATTTGGCCATCTTGGGCACGCCCTTTTGTGTTTTTTAGTAGAGACAGAGTTTCACCATGTTGGTCAGGCTGGTCTCAAACTCCTGACCTCAGGTGATCCACCTGCCTCAGCCTCCCAAAGTGCTGGGATTACTGGCATGAACCACCACACCCATCCTTACCTTTGTTTTTAAAATATATTTTCACTGTTTATAGATATCTATGTAAACAGTTATTTTGTTTTTCAGCGCTTCAAATATATTGTTCCACCTTCCCCTGCTTTTCTTCTTTTTATTGTTATTAAATACACATAACAAAACATATAATTGACTATTTGAGTAGCTTTAAAGTGTACGATTCAGTGGCACTTAAAGTGTTCAGTTAAGTACGTTGATATTGTTGTGCAATTGTCACCACTATCTACTTCCAGAACTTCATGACCTCAAACAGAAACCCCATGCTCATTATCATTCACTTCCCATTCTCCCCTCCCCCAAGCCCATGGAAACCACTAATCTCCTTACTGTCACTACAGATTTGCCTATTTTAGATATTCCATATAAATAGAGTCATAAAATATTTGATATTTTGTGTTTCTGCTTTTATTATTTTGCAAGAAATCTATGTCATCCTTATATTCTTCTCTTTGTAAATCAAGTGTTTTTCTCCATCCCTGACTAATTTTAGGATTTCCTTTTTAGCACTACTTTTTTTTTTTTAGTTTGTTTGTTTTTTGTTTTGTTTTGTTTTCCTTTATAAGATGCACATTCATTAACTGGCTCATAAGTGCCATCTTCAGCCCTGGTTTTGGCAATTTAATTATTATGTGCCTTGGTCTATTTTTCTAAGCCTTTCTTGTTAATTTCCTAGCTCTGTGGAACTACATCGTTTTCATCAAATTTGGTGATTTTTATTCATTTATTCAAATGTTTTTCTGTATCCTCCCTTTTTCCTCTTTTGTGATCTCCAAATTTATCAGGCCTCTTGAAGTTGTCTCATAGCTCAATAGTGCCCTATTTGTTTTTTTTTTCTTTCTGTGATTCATTATGGAAAGTTGCTATTGCTATATTTTCAAGTTCACTATTCATTTCTTCTGCCTTTATTTCAAACCAATGTATTTTTTCAACTCAGATATTGTAGTTTTCATTTCTCAAAGTTCATTTGGTTTTTTTTTATATCTTGCATGTCTGTATTAGACAACTTTAAACTTTTCTCTTATTTCTCAAACATATGAAACAATTATAATAACTGTTTTAATATCCTTTACTTAACTCCATCAATTATATTATTGATCAATTGATTTTTTCTCCTTATCAATTATTTTCTTTTACCTCTTTTCATGCCTGCTAATTTTTATCAATGCTAGACATTGTGAGTTTTATTTTAGTAAGTGCTGGGTATTTGTGTATTTCTACAAGTAAATATCTTTGAGCTTTATTCTGGGACACAGTTAATTGGAAATAGTACAATCCTTCAGGTTGTGTTAGTTTCCTAGTACTGTCACTAACAAGTACCACAAACTTGTTAGTTTAAAACAACAGAAGTTTATTTTCTCACAGTTCTGGAGGTTAGACATCTGAAGTCAAGTTATCATCAGAGTTGCTTCCTTCTGCCGGTTCTGAGTCAGAATCCGTTCTATACCTCTCTCCTAGCTTCTGGTGATGGCCAGCAATATTCTTGGGCTTATAAGTGTATCACTATTATCTCTGCCTCCATCTTCACATGGTGTTCTCCCTCTGTGCCTCTGTCTTCTCCACTTCTTAAAAAGACGTCAGTAATTCTGGACTAGGTGCCCACACCATTCCGGTATGACCTCATCTTAAGTAAGTAACCTTCAAAGATCCTATTTCCAAATAAGGTCACATTCACAGATATAGGTCATTAGGACTTGAGCATATTTTTGGGGTGGCACAATTCAAACCACAATGTGTCTTGCCTTTAAACTTTGTTAGGAAAAGTCAGAGCACTGTTTAGCCTATAGCTAATATTACATCACTCCAAAGAAAAGCTATCTGAGTATTCCGTATTCCAATCAATGCTCCATGAATTATAAAGTTTTCCACTCTGGTGCTACCAGGGATTATGCACAGCCTTCTGTGCAACTCTCTCATCTCTGGTATTCTGTCCTACAAATTCTGGCCTCATTTACCTCCCTGGATTTTCAGCTCCATTTCTTCCACTCAAGAAGACTTCCAGGCTCCCACTCTGTGCACTGTGGGCTGCAATCTCTCGCCAGGCAGTAAGGTGAGCAATTGGAGAACTCACCTCATTTGTTTACATCTCTGAGATCACTTTCCTGTGCTGTCTGAAGCTTGATAAATTGAAAATGATTGTTCCATGTGTTTTGTCATTTTTTTCATCTCTTTCATATAGGGATATAAATTTGGTTCCTGTTATTTCATCTTGGCCAGAAGCAGAAGTCCTATAGTACAAATTTAAAAACTAAAATATCTAGAAATGACAAATATCCCAACATTGCAAACTTATTGAAGTTATAACCAAGATTGAAATACTGTCTGACACACATATATGTGTTTATATAAACATATAAACTGGGAGAATATATAGCAAAATGGCAACAATGTTTTCCTTTTGTTGGTGAAATTATGTGATAACTTTATTTTCTTGTTGATTGTTTTAATATTTTTCAACACTTTTGAAATATGTAAGAATTACCTTATAATTATAAAATGTAAATATTTTAAATATGATTTAGACTACCAAAAATAAACATACATTCTCTATGGTGTGTTTGCCATATTGACCATACTCTCGCCAGATTCTATTCACCCTCTGGCATGCTTACCACTTGTGTAACTAGAAAGAAAAGATTTTGAAGTCCAATTAGTAGGCAATTGTATTAGTCCATTTTCACACTGCTATAAAGATATTACCTGAGACTGGGTAATTTATAAAGAAAAGAGGTTTAATTGACTCACAGTTCTGCATGGCTGGGGAGGCCTCAGGAAACTTACAATCATGATGGAAGAAGAAGCAGGCACCTTCTTCACAAAGTGGCAGGAGACAGAAGAGTGAGCAAAGGGGAAACTTTCAAATACTTATAAAACCATCAGATCTCGTGAGATCTCACTCACTATCACAAGAACAGTATGAAGGAAACGGCCCCCATGATCCGATCACCTCCCACCAGGTCTCTCACTGGGGATTCTAATTCAACATGAGATTTAGGTGGAGATGCAAAGCCTAACCATATCAGGCATACATAATCAGCCAATTTCCCTCATACTTTCAAATACAATACTATACAAGTAACAAACTAAGGTCTTTTAAGCCCATCCTCCAGAAACAGTATTATCTACAATTTTAAAAGGGAAAATTATATTTATATATAAACCACATTCAGCATGAAATGATTGGAGCCAATATTTTTATGAAGGATCATATGTAGGCAACACTGACAAGATGAATTATAATAATCATATTAATTATTGAATGGTGTTTATATGTATATTATTAAAGCTCACAATAAGCAAATTATGTTACTTAAAAATATGTTCTTCAATCATAACTGTCATTCATTCCAAATTGTTCCTGAAAATAAACTTTTTATTTAAACACTTGTTGATTTTCATAAGAATGATTTTCATTGTTTGATATAAGAACAATCACCTTTTTCCCTTCATAGGCTTATTATTCAAAACAGTTACTAAAGTTAGTTTGTGATTATCCTTCATAAATTCTGTATAAAAATAACTGTGATTCATAATTTTTTTTTTTGAGATGGAGTTTCGCTCTTGTTGCCCAGGCTGGAGTGCAGTGGTACAATCTCGGCTCACCGCAACCTCCACCTCCTGGGTTCAAGCGATTCTCCTGCCTCAGCCTCCCAAGTACCTGGGATTACAGGCGTGCACCACGACACCTGGCTAATTTTGTATTTTTAGTAGAGACGAGGTTTCTCCATGTTGGTCAGACTGGTCTTGAACTCCCTACCTCAGATGATCCGCCTGCCTCGGCCTCCCAAAATGCTAGGATTACAGGCATGAGCCACTGTGCCCAGCCCCATAATTTTTAAATACTTCTCTATAGTACAGATTATTTGCTTGGTTATTGGTTATATCTCATATACTCATTTTCTGCATTTGCAATTCTTCCATTTTGACAATTTCATTCACACAATTTTCTAACAAATTTATTAATGTTTTCTCTCACACTGATTGATTCCATATCATTTTATGCTTCATAAATTTCTTCACCACTGTACTCTTTGTTTTTTGATCTCTTCTTTTTCTTTGTATAAGAAGAATCGACCTCTTTCTTCCTGTGAACATTTCTCTTCCTTTATATTTTGCTCCATGTCTCTCTTTCTGAAACTCATCAATTATTGAATTTTACCAAATGATTTCCATCCAAAGGTGTTCCTATAGATATTAAGTTGTAATACATTTGCACATTATTTATTTCTTTTCACTGGGATGATCTTGTACTTATTTTCCCTTTCATTTTTATTTCCCTTTTTATTTTTATTTTTGTTCTTTTCTTTCTTTTTGTGGAGACAGAGTCTCACTCACTCTGTCACCCTGTCTGGAGTGCAATAGTGCAATCATAGCTCACTATAGCCTCGAACTCCTGGGCTCTAGTGATTCTCTTGCCTCAGCCTCTGAAGTAGCTAGGACTATAGATGCCTCCACAATGCCTAACTACTTCTTGAAATTCTTTGTAGAGATGCAGTCTCACTCTGTTGCCCTGGCTGGTCTTGAACTCCTGGCCTTAAGTGATTTTCGGTATCCTAGAATACTGAAATTACAGGCATGAACCACCACACCTGATTTATTTATTTATTTATTTATTTATTTATATTTTAGAGAGAGGGTCTCACTCTGTCACCATGTCACCCAGTCTGGAGTGCAGTGGGGGGATCGGAGCTCACAGGAACCTTGAACCTTCCACCTCACCACACCTTTACTATCTTTCTTTTTTAAAATATAGATTCATATTTTCTAAAATAGTGGGATGATAAGTGGAGGAAAAAAGTATGCTACTTTGATAATGGCTTTTTCCACTTAGCAAAATGCCTCTGAGTGTCACTTAAGTTGTTCTGTGTGTCAATAGTCCATTCCATTTTAGTACTGAGTAGTATTCCACTCTATGGCTGTATCACAGTTTATTTATCCATTCATCCATGGAAGAACATTTGGGTTGTTTCCAGGTTTTGTAAAGCATGGATATAGCCTTCTTTTTGAGTATATTTTTATTTCTCCCAAGAATGGGACTTCTGGGTCATATGGTAAGTATAGGTTTACTCTTTCCTGTAAAAGTAGATCGTAGTGTAGTTCTTGGAGTCAGAAAAAGGGTTTCCTACCTCTCCTCCAGAAGCAAACAGATGCTACTTTTACCCCTGTCCCAGAGGTCCTGGGGTTTAGAGAATTAGCTGCCCCTCTCTGAGGGTATCTCTCTCTGTCTCCTGCCATCCACCCATTTTTTCACATTTGTACCCAACGGATGCCCAAGGAAAAGAGTCCCGTGAGTGAATTTGAATTCTCTTGTGTTTGGGGATCCTAGTTCTTCTATACTCAGACTTTAAAAATTTATTAGAATTTCAGCTATAATTATTCTTAACATACTTCTTTTATTATTATTATTATTATTATTATTGTTATACTTTAAGTTCTAGGGTACATGTGCATAACGTGCAGGTTTGTTACATATGTATACTTGTGCCATGTTGGCGTGCTGCACCCATCAACTCGTCAGCACCTATCAACTCGTCATTTACATCAGGTACAACTCCCAGTGCAATCCTTCCCCCCTTCCCCCTCCCCATGATAGGCCCCGGTGTGTGATGTTCCCCTTCCCAAGTCCAAGTGATCTCATTGTTCAGTTCCCACCTATAAGTGAGAACATGCGGTGTTTGGTTTTCTGTTCTTGCGATAGTTTGCTGAGAATGATGGTTTCCAGCTGCATCCATGTCCCTACAAAGGACACAAACTCATCCTTTTTTATGGCTGCATAGTATTCCATGGTGTATATGTGCCACATTATGAATTGACATTTTTAAGTGTGATAATGGCATAGCAGTTTTGTTTAAAAGTTAGTCTTTATATTTTAGAGATGCACACACAAATATTTGTTAATTAAATAATATTTTGTCTAGAATTTGCTTCAAAATAATCTTGATGGGTGAGTGGGCAAAATTTCCTAAGAGTCTCATTTCCTCTTGACATGTACTGTATCAACTCTTTCCCCGGAGTATGGGTGACACCTGTGAATATGAAAAGATATCACATTCACGATGATGTTATGTTATATGGATAAAATACTTTTAAGCTGTAATTGAAGTGCCTGATCAGCTGACTCTGAGTTTTTTTAAAAAAGGAGATTTTCCTGAATGGGCCTCACCTAATCAGTATAGCCATGAAAAGAGACAAGAAGTAGCAGCAGGTGCTTTCCTGCTGTGCTTGGAGAAGCCAACACTTGTGTCATGAATTGCCTATGTAGAGGGCCATGTGCCATGGACCTAAGAGCAGACTCTAGGTGCTGATAATGGTCCCTGCCTGATAGGCAGAAAGAAAATGGAGACTCCAGTCCTGTAACTATAAGGAATTGAGTTGTGCCAATAATCACATGAGCTTGGCAGAGGACCCCAAGCCCCACATGGGATTGCTACTCCAGGCAATACTTTGCTGCCTAGTAAGACCATAACGCAGAGAATCTAGTTACACCATTTCCAGATTTCTGACTTTCTGTGAGGTAATAAATGACGTCTAAGAGTATTAATAATTGACCATATAGTGATAGAAAACTAATACTGGAGAGCATAGCTAAAACAAAATTAGCCATGAGTTTATCATGGTAGAAACTGCGTGATAGCTACATGGGTTTCATTGGGCTATTCTCCCTACTTTTGTATATGTATTCTTTTTTTAATAAAAGATTTTTAAAATTCTCATGATGTTTTATGCTAAATGCTTCAGCTGGTGGGAGTTGGGTGATGAATAGCATGGTTTCTAAGACTGACTGCCTTCTCTGCGGAGAGTAGAGCTTTAGCCTCAGTGTGCACATGGCTTTAAAGGAAGCAGACCTGGTGCTTGCCCCGGAAACTCAGGTTGCCTGTTGCATTGCTGGTTATAATTTTAGTTTATTTTGCAACTTGTGATAACTATGAACTTTTAGTATAGGATTGTTAGAGGGGTGTGTGTGTGTGTGCACGTGCATGTGTGTGTGCGTGTGTGTTTATGGGCATATGTGCATGCACACATGAATGTATAAAACTGATAAACCAATAACAAAAAACTAAAGAAACTAGAAATAGAAATTGTATTTAATTTTCGGCATTGTTTACATGGTTCAGATGCTGGAACTCTACTTATACACCTATAAACTCAGTTGAATATAGGTAACAAAGTTGTCTGGTAGAAAAACAAAATAATAGAAGGGACCAGTATTTTACTTGGGTGTCTCAGTATGTTAAAGATGAAACCTTAGGCCACCTAAACTTTGCCTCTTCCTTCTATGAAGTATTACCTGTGTTAATAAATGCTAAAATATGTAACCATAGTCCCCTTGGCTTTTAATTTTTCCTTACCTAAAATAGAACTAGAACCACCACCTTACCTACCTTATTTAGGGCTTTATGTAAAGTCACAGTAGGCAGAAAATGAAACTTCTACCTCTCCCCCTCCCTCAAATGGAAAAATTATTTAATAGTTGTATCTAGAATTTATATCACAAACAGAGTTTGTTACATTCTAAAGGAGTCAATTCACAAAAACACAGATGAATAGAATCTACTCTAAGCAATAATTCCTTCTCCAATAATTGTACCAAGAAGGTAAACACTTTCCATTTTGAAAAATTGCACTCCCTCCTGAGCAGCAGCAGCTTAAAGGAGTGGCTTGGGGCCTTTAGCTTCCCCCTAATATCTATCACCTTTGCCCAATTCACTGATATGAACAAATAATGTTTTTACAATGTACACCAATTTCTATGCAAATGTAGGGTCCAATCGAGTCCCTTAGCCATCCACTTTTGACTAGAATGTCATCTCTAAATCTCTCCCAGATAAAAATTATGGAGCTGTCATTATTCTGAAAGTGTAGGCACACCAGACCAATCTGGTTCAAGTTTTATGTAACAAAGTTGTGAGTTGTTTTTCAGTTGCCATGAACTCTTAGGTCATGTAGTCTGAGTATGCCCAGATGAACCAAGCATGCATTCACAGGAGGAACTTAAATTCTCAGACCTCGGAGCAGGGATTGAACTAAAAAGTGGACACCACATGGCAGGATCCAGGGTCCAACCAGATTGAATCCTGGTGTCATACCATGGCAGGATACGGTCAGATAATGCCTCCCAACATTACATAATTGCAAGATCCAATCAGATCATGTCTCATTGCCCTATGCTTATAAAACCTGACCAGCCCCTAGCTCCGGGAGACACTGCTTTGGGAACTGTCCCCAGTGTTCTCCTTATTTGTTGCAAGTAATAAAAATCCCCTTGTTAAATTCTCCCTGATTGTGGTTATTGGGTTAACACCTGCCAAGTGACTGAACCCACTCATTGTGGTAACAAAAGTACACCAGGTCTCAGTCCAGTTTGACTATTAGAAAGAATACTCTGACATTGAGCCAAAGTTTACTTAGCTTTTAATTTTATCCTTTAGTTCCATTTTCCTACCCATATCAAGACTGCTGGAAACAAACAAGCTAATCTTTCTGCCTCCAAAGCTTTTGACATATCTTACCTTCAACTCTCATGTCTGTTTCAAAGAAGAATTTTCAGTTATCCTGAGTAACATGCAAGAAATGGAAAGTTTGGGCATGGATCACATGATTATTGCCTAAGAAGTTCTCAATGGGGCTAGGACGAGTGTCTGGAACAGTTAAGGTAATAATACAAACTTCAAGGAGACCCATCCATCATGTCAAGAAAATCTAAACCACAATTCTTTAGGACGCAGATTTATATTAACAACACAAATCATGTAGCTGTAAACATCTTTGCAAACCTGTTAGAGAGAGTAAGGTGAATCTCCTTGAAGGACTCTTAAGGTAGTCGTTTGAAAGTAATATGTGGCTATGACAAAAAAAAACCCAGAAATTTCCTGAAAGAAACAATAATCAGTTCAGGGTTATAGTAAGCTATAAATATTTCACATCATGCTGTGTCTGGAAAAAAATGTCTTGACTTACCAGCACCCAGGCTCCTTTCTTATGTAACTTTCTCAACATAAATGTTCAGGCATTTTATAAATAGTTGAGACATTCAAAAATAGGGAGAGAAATTTAAAGCTAGGACTTCATGAAATTCCCAAATAGGGAAAAGAATGGCTTACATGTCTCTTTTTTACCTGTGTAAACCTGACTGTAAGATGCTAGTGAGCACTAAAAATAGAAGCAGTTTGTATTAAAGAAAGTGAAGAGAAAACAAAAATGATGATGGAATCTGCCTTTCGTCTCCTATAGAAAAGAGCCTGAAGTTAGGAATCTCCTCTTCAGACCTGAGAGCTCATTTGTTTTAATTAAATTTGTAATTTTTAAAAGGACCATCATGCTTAGTACCAAAACACAGGGAGTGTACAAGTCCCCAGATGACAATATATGGTCCTCTCAATTTGTAGATCATAGAAAAAAATAAGCTTGTACTGCAGGCTGGTGTCTGTCTGAATCACACATCATTTTCACACTAAGCGTAGACTAGGCAGAGAAAAACACTGCTTCAGAGCAGATGTAAATTAAGTTACGTTTAAAAAATGTTTCATCTTTCTCAAATTTACTGAGCACCTACCATGAATTAAGCACCATGGTAGGCACTAAATATACAAAATCGCAATTCATATGACTAAAAGGCTCACATCATAGTAGAAGAGACGAAACCTGTAAATAAGTTCTTATAATACACTGACAGAATTGTTATGGACTGATCCAGTGTAGTGCTATAGGAACACAGAGGATATGATGCTTGAAGAACTGAGTCACTGAAGAAATGATGCTCTTGCAGACTCTTGACAAATGATTAGAATTTGGCCAGGAGAAGAAAGAACACTCCAGACAGAAAGACTAGTAGATTTGTAAATGGCACAGAGACCTGAAATAAAATTGTGTGTTGAGAAAATATAACATGTGGTTTTGTCTGACAGGTTGCATAAGACACATAAGGGGAAAGAGATGTTCCACACCTTTTTTAAAAAAAAAAAAAAAAACAAGCAGAAAGATGATAGTATGGTGGAGCATATTGATGAGAAAGAGAGTAGCACAAGATGAGTGAACACAAATGGGCAGGGGGCAGATCATAAAAGGGCATTTACAACCACAGTAAGGATTATGAACTTTCAGGAGAGCAGTGGGAGGGTCACCTACAAATATTAAGCAGGAGAGTGACACAATCAGATCTGCATTTTATAACAATGACCGGCTTCCGTGTGGAGAACAGCCGGAAGATGGCAAGAGTGAAAATGGGGAGACCTGTCAAGAATCCATGTTAATAATAAAGGCCAGAGCATATAAGAATCTGAACTAGAATGGTAGTAGGAATGAAAGAGTAAAAACATTAGAGTACAGTCATCAATATTTAATATGGTCAGCCATTTAAATTTTAGCCATTTAGTAAGCATGTAATGGTATTTCATTATGGTTTTCATTTGCGTTTTCCAAATAAATATGTTGAACATCATTTCATATTCTTATTGGCTATTTGTATATCTTATTTGATGATGTGTCTGTTCAAATTATTTACCCATATTTTAAATAAGATTGTTTTCTTATTGTTGTTTTGAGAGTTCTGTGTATATAGGTTGGTGCTAACGTAATTGTGGGTGTTGTATTATTGGAATTTGCCATTTGATATTGGAATATATTATTAAATAAATGTGGTTATGGTGTACGTCATTTTAACGGGCATTTCTCAACTTCATGTTTTTTTGCTAATGATTTACTACTTGCTGTTTATTTCATGTTTATTTTAGACTACGGAAATGATGTTAGACAAAAAGCAAATTAGAACAATTTTCTTATTTGAGTTCAAAATGGGTCATAAGGCAGTGGAGACAACTCACAACATCAACAATGTATTTGGCCCAGGAACTGCTAAAGAACATGCAGTGCAGTGGTGGTTCAAGGAGTTCTGCAAAGGAGATCCGAGCTTTGAAGATGAAGAGCGTAGTGGCCGGCCATCAGAAGTTGACAATGAACAATTGAGAGCAATCATCAAAGCTGATCCTCTTACAACTACATGAGAAACTGCCAAAGAACTCCATGTCGACTATTCTATATTCCTTCGGCCTTTGAGGCAAATTGGAAAGGTGGAAAAGCTTGATAAGTGAGTGCCTCATGAGCTGAGTGAAAATAAAAAAATTGTCATTTTGAAGTGTCATATTCTCTTATTCTATGCAACAACAATGAACCTTTTCTCAACTGGATTGTGACATGCGACGAAAAGTGGATTTTATATGACAACCGGCAATGACCAGCTCAGTAGTTGGACTGAGAAAAAGCTCCAAAGCACTTCCCAAAGCCTAACTAACTTGTACCAAAAAAAGGTCATGGTCACTGTTTGGTGGTCTGCTGCCGGTCTGGGCCACTACAGCTTTCTGAATCCCAGCGAAACCATTACATCTGAGAAGCATGCTCAGCAAATCAATGAGATGCACCAGAAACTGCAACACCTGTAGTCAGCACTGGTCAACAGAGAGGGCCCAATTCTTCTCCATGACAATGCCCAACCACAGGTTGCATAATCAATGCTTTAAAAGTTGAATAAATTGGGCTCTGAAGTTTTTGCTTCATCCGCCATGTTCACCTGACCTCCCGGTAACTGACTACCACTTCTTCAAGCATCTCGACAACTTTTTGCCGGGAAAACTTTTCCATAACCAGCAGGATGCAGAAAATGCTTTCTAAGATTTCCTCAAATCCCAATGCACGGGTTTTTATGCTACAGGAATAAACAAACATTTCTCATCAGAAAAAAAATGTGTTGATTGCAATGATTCCTATTTTGATTAATAAAGCTGTATTTGAATCTAGTTATAATGATTTAAAATTCACAGTCTGAAACTGCAGTTACTTTTGCACCAACCTAATATATTGAATACAAGTTTTTGATTGGTTATGTGATGTTTCAAATATTTTCTCCCAGGCTTTGACTTGTCTTTTCGTTCTCTTAACAATGTCTGTTGGAAAGATTTTTAAATTATTTTGTTAAAGTCCAATCTGAGGAGAGCAACCTGGCTCTCCTGGCAACCATCAAGCAGGCGCTGGAGACAAGAACTCTCTATCAGAGGAATTTAGAAGTAATCAGACTTCCCTGTTATCTTAAGACACCTGTTTCCAGGCCTCTTTTCAA
Organism: Macaca thibetana thibetana; assembly: GCF_024542745.1. Lineage (NCBI taxonomy): Eukaryota > Metazoa > Chordata > Mammalia > Primates > Cercopithecidae > Macaca > Macaca thibetana. Next base: position 135,880,437 of record NC_065598.1, read on the forward strand.
CTTAAAATTTATAAAGTAACTAGAATTTGTCTACATCTCTGGAATGCATGCATGCCGAAACTCACTGTGCAACCCTTGAACCTTTGTCAACATTAAGGCATCAAAATGTCTACAAGTGTAACCATTTACTGTGCAAATTACATTTCAGCTCCCACATTAAGGTCCATAAATAGCTCTAAGGAAAAGTTCACTGTGGCTGGCTCAGCCCTCTCACGGAGGCGCCCCGCTGCACTTGTCTGCAGCATTCTTTCTTTCTAATAAAACTTTCCTTTTTCAAACCTATACTGTTGTCAGTAAATTCTTCTTACCAACCCACGAGTCAACCGCTTTCCTATGCCAGGGTTCTGGCACAATCAATCAGTTTTTTTGTATGGACTTGATGTTTTAGTATCATGTCTGAGAAACTGTCTAACTTAAGATCACAAAGATGTCCTTTCAAGCTCTGTTCTAGAAGTTTCATAGTTTTATTTAAGGTTTACATTTAGGTTTATGGTTTATAGTTCACTTTGAGTTAATGTTTAGATATGGTATAAGGTATAAATCCAATGATTTTATTTATTTATTTTTTTGCACATGGATATCTAATTGTTCCAGTACCATTTATGGAAGAAACCATCATATCACCACAGCATGGCTTCGTATTTTTGTTAACAATCAGTTGTTTATATGAGTATGCGTTTATTTTCCAACTCTGTATTTTGTTCCATTGATATATTTGCTTACCTTTGTGGCAATACCATGCTGTATTGCTTAATGCAGCTTTATAATAAATCTTGAAATCTGATAGTATCTTACAGCTTTGTTCTTTTCAAAGTTATTTAGGCTACTCTAAATTGTCAGCATTTCTGTACAAATTTTATTGGCAGCTTGTGATAGCCACAAAATGTTTACTTGGCATTTGATAGAGTTTGTATTGAAGTATAGAAGAAGTAATGAAGAAGTAACACCTTGACAATATTGAGTCTTCCAATCCGTGAACATAGAATATCTTTCTATTTATATAGTTCCTTAAAAAAAAAGTCTTTCATCAGTGCTTTTTTTTTTTAACAGGAAAAGGGATCCCAATTCAGACCCCAAGAGAGGGTTCTTGGATCTTGTGCAAGAAAGAGTTCAGGGCAAGTCTATAGAGTAAAGTGAAAACAAGCTTATTAAGAAAGTAAAGGGATAAAAGAATGGCTATTCCACAGACAGAGCAGCCCTGAGGGCTGTTGTTTGCCCGTTTTTATGGTTATTGCTTGATGATATGCTAAGCAACGGATGGGTTATTCACGCCTCCCCTTTTTAGAACATATAGGGTAACTTCCTGACATTGCCATGGCATTTGTAAACTGTCATGGCGCTGGTGGGAGTGTAGCAGTGAGGACGATCAGAGGTTACTCTTGTGGCCATCTTGGTTTTGTTGGGGTTTGGTTGGCTTCTTGAATGTAACCTGTTTTATCATTAAGGTCCTTATGACCCATATCTTGTGCTGACCTCCTATCTCATCCTGTGACTTAGAATGTCTTAACCATCTGGGAATGCAGCCCAATAGGTCTCAGCCTCATTTTACTCAGCTCCTATTCAAGATAGTGTTGCTCTGGTTCACATGCCTCTGACTTTCCCCCCTCCCTTTTATAAGAGAACACTTAATCTTAAGGGTTGCAGAGGGAGGAAGATTCATATTCTGGGCCGGGCACAGTGGCTCACGCCTGTAATCCCAGCACTCTGGGAAGCCAAGGCAAGCAGATGACGAGGTCAGGAGATCGAGACCATCCTGGCTAACACGGTGAAACCCCATCTCTACTAAAAATACAAAAACTTAGCCGGGTGTGGCGGCGGGCGCCTGTAGTCTCAGCTACTCGGGAGGCTGAGGCAGGAGAATGGCGTGAACCCGGGAGGCGGAGCTTGCAGCGAGCCAAGATGGTGCCACTGCACTCCAGCCTGGGTGACAGAGCGAGACTCCATCTCAAAAAAAAAAAAAATTTTTTTTTAAATTCATATTCTGTAACTTCTTCAAGCTAAATAAGGGCAATGATATTTTTGCCTAACTATTAGGGTCTCTTGTATTCCGGGTAGAGAGGAGGTTAGTCAGAAAGGATCAATATGCTGAATCATAACTCTTGAGTTCCAACAAAAAGTGATATCTGGAAGATTAATAAGTATTCAGCTGAAGAAAACGTTGAGTAAGTTTATTCTTATTCCTATGCAAAGAGCACAATAGCAATATACTTTACAACAATAAAACAAAATAAGTAAAAGAATTTCAAGTAAACTAAATTAGAGGGCTTTCCAAGAACTGTGCAACTGTTGGAACCAAGCTGATATGGGGTTGCTAGGCAATTCCAATACATGCCCGGAATTAGAATACTGATCTAGATTATTACTTTACCCATCCCTCTTGTTTATTCTGAGCAGCAGTTAGAGATCACTGCTTGGTTCACAGGAATAAGCAGGGCTAGTCTAAATTGCAGAAACATACTTAAAAACAACTGATGAGACTGGAATTCAATAACAAGTATACCATGCTTTGTGAAACATAATTTCTCTCTCCAGTTTTTCCATTTTCACCAAAGACAAACCATGGTAAGACTGATTTGCTTTATTATACTTGGCCTTATTCTTTGTATAAAGTGCAGCAAGAATAATTATTTTTCACATAAGCTATTTTTTAAATTGGTTCTGATGGAACTCTGTTCCATAGAAGAAATCTTAGATAAGACTTTTTTAGAGCTGAGTCCAGCCATGGGTTTGTACTTTCAAATACCTATGAGTTGGGTAAATTCCACTCCTCTTGAGGTTCCAAGATAACTTGGGGCTCCTGGACATGTTAGAAAGTGACATTCTTTATTTACCACAGCTCAGAAACCCTGAACAGAGACTGTGTAGGCAAGGTATGAGGCCAGTACCCCAAGGAGCTTTAATTGGCTTTACAAGTTGTATTTGAGTCCTTAAAGGAAAGCACGCCATTCCAGTCAAAGCCTTGGAAAAATAACCAGTTTCTCCAATTGTGTCCTGTTGCAAAAGAAAAAAGATTCTGATTGAACTTATGCAAATAACTATATTGCCATAAGTTAAGAATACTCACAACTGGTTTCCAAATTCTAGAGAAATTAAGTAGAGAGAAACAAATATGCTCTAAATTTTGTTCACAGGAGTATACTTTACTCAATTGCTAAAAGCTGTAAATAACTTAAAAGAAAAGTTTCCTTGACTTGGAAAAACAAAACAAAGGATCAGCAGCATTTTAAGCAAAAAGTTTAAACGATCACTTCAGACTTCCTTAGTTTATGCAGTTAACTTTTGTTCTGCTTGTATTCATGAACATTTCAGGTCTCTATGAGAGTTCTAAAAATTTTTTTCCCTTTATTCTGATGTTATAATCTCCAAAGTTACCGGAAATCTGCATTTAAGAGTACCTGCTAGATTTCTATAGTTGATTATAAACCACCTTCTAAAGACGACCAAAACAAGGCAACAATTGTCTGTGGCTGACAAAATGTTTTAGGGCAGCCACAGTCAAAGACACAATTGACAAAGAAATTTGGTTATGTCTGTGGCATACAAAAATTTATGTAACAATTATAGTTGTTAATAACTAAATTAATACTTGCTAATACTAAGTTAATAATTGCTAATACTAAGTTAAATTATAATTGCAGGAGTTTCCCATAATTTTGGAAAATATACCAATAACGCATTTATACAAATATAGCCCAAGGAAAGCCAAACACCATTTTCTATTTAACAATGCTTCCTTTATGATTTTTATACCAATTAAGCCAAGCATCACTTTTACATTAGTGCGTTATTGATGTCAAATCCAATTCTTAATAAAACCTTATAGACAAATGTATTCAATCTTAATCAGTTTTACCATAAGGTATGATTTTCATAAACCTTTTATAACCCTTTACAAATTTTTGTAAAAGAGATCATAAGCAGATTTTTGCTTTAAGAAAAACCTGTTGCGCTCTTATTCCAATGGTTAATTTACTGAAAAACTGAATACCCCTTTAACTTTAGCCAATATGTTTACACACAGAATTTCTTTTACAATTAATTTTTTACAAAACTTCCACAACTTGCTTAAACCTTCAGCCTTATTCTAACTTAAAACAATCCTTTAGCCGTTTAATTTAGGCAAGAAAAATTCACATTCCTGTGACTTTCTATAATCTTTTACCAAAAGTACATTCTACTTTCCTCACACACCTTGTGTGTAGAACTGTCTTTTCAGTAGTCTCAAATACGTGTTGCACTGTTAACTCTCAGCAACTTTTCCTTTAGGTGAAAACCTTGGCAAGTAAGGGATTTTCATTATGTACTAGGTGTGGAGCCAAGGATCCAGAAAGAAGTGCAGATAAGGTCTGACTCTTTCCAGTGTTTAATTCCACGTGTCTCAGGCCTTACCTAGCTATAAAGCAGGCAAGTTGTACAGTGAAGAATCATAGTGGCATTTTATGAAGCAGTTAGGAGGCTCAATCACCTTTCAATTGTACAACATTTCTTGTATAAATTCCCTTTTTATTTTTTTAAGCAACCAGTCATTTTACCTTAGGACAAGAATTTACCATACAAGATCCTTTCCTATATAAAATGTCTTTTCTTTATAACCTTCGTTGCAAAGCTGGGGGGCATGGCTAATTCCACATATCCCCAGGCCTTATTTAGAATAAGATGCTTCAATGTACATTGAACAATTTTTAAAAGTCAAGGAAGCAGTTTATGACCTTAAAGCATTTAGCAAACCTAATATCTGACCTGCATCATTTAGAACAAATGTTTATTTTTTGAATACATATTTATTTTACCAATAATCTTTAAAACTGTCTTTATTTCCCAAAGATTACTTAAGTTACATGAATGAAATAAAGGGCATTACACTTTTTACTTTTGATTTAACCTCTTATTATTATTAAACCAATTAATCAAAGCTCTTTCATATATAAACATCACACACATAATACATATAGATACACAGAAGAAGATAAAGGACTCATCCCCTAAGCCAGGAATCGAACTCTGAACCCAGCTTCACTGTGACGGTGGAGACCAAGAGAAAGTACTGCCAGGTGGTTACAAGGTCAAGCTTCCAAGGACATACAAGACCAGACGGAACCCTCATCCACTTTTTTTTTTTTTTCAGGAACCTGCAGTTTGCTGGGCCATCTTGAAGAGCAGGCTTACAGGTGTCCTAGGCCACATTCTATCCTAAGGTACTGCTCTCCATTATAAAACACAGGAAGACAGACACAGCATGCCAAAATAGCTACAGCTGAAGACTAACCTCACAAATCCTTTTTTCCCATTAATCAAAACTTTACAGGAGACAAACAGTGATTTTTACCATTCATTCAACTAGTTTGCACAGAGAGAAAGAGAGATAAAGAGAGGCAGAGACAGAGAGAAGAGAAAAGCATTGCCTGAGGCAGTGTGGGGAAGGCAAGCTGCTCAGGGAGGCCAGAGAAAGACCCATCCATTGCAGTGACACTGAAAAGTTCAGGCGGCCACTTGTCGGTAGCAAAGGGATAGTTTCCAACAGTCCCGTCAGCTCTCACATTTCCTCTTTTTGGGGAGGAAAAAGTTCCCCATGTCCCACACTCCTGTACATGCCTAACCTTATCACCCACTGCTGTCAGCAAATAGTACACGGCAGGTTAATCCAAAGAGAACAGTAGTTAACATCCCGTATTGCCAAACCCGCTCTTAGACAAAAGGGACTTTACCAATAGAGACTTTACTGAGAGGGGCCTCTAACCCCCTAAATCTTAGAAGGGACTCTAACCCTCCTAAGTTGGGCCTCTAGCCCCAAATCAGTCAGCATCTTTGCCTTTTATTAAGAGGGGCCTTTAACTCACTCTGTTTTAGGAGACGCTCTAACTCCCCTAAGTTGGGCCTCTAACCCAATCCCATCTTTTACTCAGGTATATGCACCTTACTTACCCAAAGTCAGCCAATCAGTGCTGCAGTCTACTTCCTTTGGGTCAGGAAGTTTCCTCAGTGTCGTCCCTTTTGTGGTTCTCAAGAAAGATGTTACCGGACCCCACCACTTACCCAAAGTTAGCCTTTGGGTTGAGAGTTTAGCACTATAGTCCATTTCATGGTCGCCAGAAGGATATTCCAGAAAAGGAGTCCTGATCCAAATCCCAAGAGAGGGTTCTTGGATCTGGTGCAAGAAAGAATTCAGGGCGAATCCACAGAGTAAAGTGAAAGCAAGTTTATTAAGAAAATAAAGGAATAAAAGAATGGCTACTCCATAGACAGAGCAGTCCCGAGGACTGCTGGTTGCCCATTTTTATGATTATTGCTTGATGATACGCTAAACGAGGGGTGGATTATTCATGCCTCCCCTTTTTAGACCATGTAGGGTAACTTTCTGACGTTGTCATGGAATTTGTAAATTGTCATGGCGCTGGTGGGAGTGTAGCAGTGAGGACGATCAGAGGTTACTCTTGTGGCCATCTTGGTTTTGTTGGGGTTTGGTTGGCTTCTTGAATGCAACCTGTTTTATCATTAAGGTCTTTATGACCCATATCTTGTGCCGACCTCCTATCTCATCCTGTGACTTAGAAGGCCTTAACCATCTGGGAATGCAGTCCAGTAGGTCTCAGCCTCATTTTACCCAGCTCCTATTCAAGATGGTGTTGCTCTGGTTCACACGCCTCTGACACTTTGTAAATTTCTGTATACAGTTCCTGCACATATTTTGTTAGATATACCCAAATACTTCACTGTTTGGTTCTATTGCAAATGGTATTTTTTTTTAGATGTCAAATGTTAATTTCCAGTTTTTCATTGCTGGAATACAGGAATGCAATTGACTTTTGAATATTGTCCTGGCATCCCCTTGTATCCTACAACTTTGCTCAACTCAGCTTTCATTTATAGAAATTTTTGCTTTTAGATTTATTAAGATTTTTGGGTAGACATGTCATTTGTGAATAAAGACAGTTTTATTTCTTCTTTTCTAATGTATATGTCTTTTATTTCTTTTTCTTATCTTATTGTACCAGTTAGGTCTTACTTTAATTTAAAAAGTCACTATTTTATTCAGGGCCCTGGGATCTGTTTTCAAGGATACATTTTAAAAGTTTTGGCAGGGGGCGGTGGCTCACGCCTGTAATCCCAGCACTTTGGAAGTCGGAGGCGGGTGGATCACGAGGTCAGGAGACTGAGACCATCCTGGCTAACACAGTGAAACCCCGTTTCTACTAAAAATACAGAAAAATTAGACAGGCGTGGTGGTGGGCGCCTGTATTACCTGCTACTCGGGAGGCTGAGCCAGGAGAAAGGCGTGAACCTGGGAGGCGGAGCTTGCAGTGAGCCGAGATCGCGCCACTGCACTCCTGCCTGGGCCACAGGGCGAGACTCCATCTCAAAAAAAAAAAAAAAAAAAGTTTCAAGTAGTTACTCACTGGATGATAGTCTGATTATTCAAAGAGCCTCCAACATTTCTTAAAACAATTTCTGTTGTTGGTGATGGAATCAGATTAAATCCATTGATACTCCTCAGGAGGCAGGAGGGGACTATAAACTCTTTTCCCTGAATTGAAGAGGGGAAACTAGAAAATTTGAGAAGGTAGTGTGACGTGGCAGTAATATTGCATTTTTACATACATCGGGTAATACCTCAGAACATCTATTATTCCATTTGGTGCTCGTGAGAACTCTGAGAGGTCAGTATTATCTTTTTTTTTTTTTTTTTTTAAGAGATGGAGTTTCACTCTGTCGCCCAGAGTGGAGTACAGTGGCACGATTTTGGCTCACTGCAGCCTCCGCCTCCTGTTTCAAACAATTCTCCTGCCTCAGTCTTCCGTGTAGCTGCGATTATAGGCACCCACAATCACGCCTGGCTAATTTTTGTATTTTTAGTAGAGACGGGGTTTTGCCATGTTGGCCAGGCTGGTCTCAAATTCCTGACCTTAAGTGATCCACCCGCCTCCTCCTCCCAAAGTGCTAGGATTACAGGCATGAGCCACCACGCCCAGCCTATTAAATTCTTTACATATAGGAAATCAGAATTCAGACAACAACATGTTCTATCTAAGCGTACATGGCTTCGTAACTCTTCATTTAATATTCTAAGAATAACTGATCTATTTAGATATCCTGCTTTATGCGTTAGGGAAACTCTGGCTTTTTCTGTAAGTACTGGGACCGGTCTATATTATGTGGCAGTTTTACATATTGTCCTATTGGTGTACAAGAGTTGGAATAAAAGTTTCTGGCAAACTCGTTTTGCCTTTATGTAATCAACTGTACACCAGGGAGCTGTACTTTCTCTGACACCTTGCCCCTTTAAACACGACACTGTAAGTACTGGATTCTTTGATAGCTGAGCAGATAAATGATTTCCACTAAGTTATTCCCCTGCTCTGCCACTCTATAGTTCTGACTGCACAGAAAGTTCAAGGGCACAGAAGTGTTTATGATACATGAGGCTCTCAAACACAGAGTCTAGGGACCCCAGGGTTGGACTTGATCTTGCTAAAAGGCATAGAAAATGCCATAGCTAGTGTGCTCCACTTTCATTCAGGAAACCTCCAGATGCCTGCTGGGTGAGTTTAGGTATGATTGATGTCTTTTCTTCCGTGATACTGGCTTTAAATAGTAATCTAAGTTTGTCTTTTTTGGCAAAATCTTCACAAATCCAACTTCTTTTGTATTCTGGTTTTTTTTTTTTTTTTTTTTTTTTAACCTTTAGGACAACACTTCTCACTGCTTTATAATAGAAATATTTGTTTCACAGTTTCTTCCTTCCACTCTCCCCTATTAGGCTGTATGCTTTCTGAGGACTGGCTCCTTGCCTTCTTGATCATTGTATCATCAACGTTGAGGACAAGATTTAGAACCAGAGTGAACACTGAATAAATAATTGCTTAATGGAATTGAAGAGTAGGTTTTTTATTTGTTCTAGATGCACAGCAACAAAATAATTTTTTAAAGGTTTTTCATTATTAGACTTGTTTTTCTGATTAATTAAGCAGAAAACGGTATGAGACTTGGGTAGTAGGCAACAGTCGGTTATGCCTCTAGCTATCCTATACGGAGGAGTAAAGTTAGCATTGTCCTTGCTGTCTCTCCAGTAGAGTTGTCTGTTGTGGGGACAAATTTCTCACAACTCACTGGACCATATAGTCAAGGTGTTCCCTATGCCCACAGTATGAAAGACAAGGTCTCTGCCTTCAAACAATTTGTCGTCTCTATAGATAATAAGAAAATAGCCCAATAAGCAAACAAAACTATAATTACAGGCGGTTGTGATATGAAAGACATAGACAGGGTGGGGTTTTAGAGTGTGGTCGGGGAGAAGGGTGGCTGCTTTGGAAAGAATTCTCAGGAAAGACATCTCTGAAGATATGACATTTGTCCTGAGATCTGAATGAATAACAAAAACAAAACAAAACAAAAATGCCGGCCACGTGAAGAGCTGAGAAAAGAGCACTCCAGGCAGAGGAATCAGCAAGCGCAAAGGTGTTAATGTGAGAAAGAACTTTACTTCTTTGAGTGACAGAAAGGAGGCCACTATGATTGAGATGATAAAAAGAGAGTTATACAATGAGATTGGAAAATTGTCAGGGGCCAGATCTTAGGAGGCCATGTACCTCATGAGAAGGAGTGGGAATTGTATTCTCAGTGTGATGGAAAGGCACGAATGGGTTTTAAGCAGAAGAATGGCATGAACTGATTTGTTTGGGAATTATCCCACTGTTTGGAGATTAGACTCTTGGATGTGAAGGGCAAGAGTGGAAGCAGAAACATCAATTAGGAAGTTGATGACACCATCCACAGTGACGTGGACTATTCTGGTAGCAGTAAGTAAGGAGAGAGGTGAATGGATTTGAGGATATAACTTGAAGTAGGTTGACAAAACTTGCTGATGCATTGTATATGAGTGATTACAGAATAGGAAGAATCAAGGATAACTAATTGATTTTTGGTTTTAGCTACTGGAGGAATGATAGTGCCGCTTACTGACACATGAAAGACTGAGGAATAAGCAGACATTTGTTTGTGGAGTGGAGAATCAGGAGGTTGGGCCATATTAAGTTTGAGCTGTAGTAGACAATTATGTCGATATGTTGAGAATATAACAATCTGAAGTTCAGAGAAGGGTGAAAGCTAAGGCTATAAATTTGGTATATGGCTGATAGTAAAAGTCATATGCCTGGGTGAGATATTTTAGGGATAAAGTATTTTTAGAGAAGAGTACCCATTAACATTGGGATCCCTCAACATTGAAAGGCTATGAAGAAGAGGATAATAATGGTAAACAAATTGAGAAGAAGTATGAAGAAAGTAGGTAGAGCATGAAGAAAATTGGAAGAGTGCAACATTTTGAATGCGGAGAGATGAATGTGTTTTAAGAAAATGAGTTTTTAAGACAATAATAGGGAAGAGTCACTGAATTTAAAAGCATGAGGATTATTGGTTATTATAAGAAAAAGTATAGGATGCTCAAGTCAATTGCTACTAACTTCGCAAAGCAGAACAAGGCGAGGCCATCTGTTGAAAGTGTGTGGATGAGGCTCTGACAGGTTTGAGGAAAAATATAAAGGTACAAAATGGAGATGATGAAGGCAAATTTATTGGGGGAAATGTAGAATTTCCAGGCACTATATAGTGTCCATATGAGGATTGTGATGAATTTAAAGAGGATTTTCCCAGGCAATATTTTTCAAAGCAATATTCAGATGCTTAGTTTTCCATGTGAGAAAATGACATATTTCAGTTCAACCAAGTTTGGAATTTTATTCCTTGCTCAGAGGGATACAGGGACTAGGATATAAGAAAGGGGGTGACTATAGTGCTTGATGATGGGATATAATTTGGGTAAAGGAGTGAGGAAGTGAAAATGGTGTTGGGACTTAAAAATGTGATGTGGTGAATGGATTGGAGATTACAATGTAGTTGAAAAATTGTTGGAGTAGGGGTACGAGAGAGACTGATATCAAGATTTCAGATGTGGTGCAGTTATGGTAATGCTAAGCATGAGTGTGTATACATGGAAAGTGGGTGACTGAGGTGAGGTGGAAGTAGAGACAACTGGAGGAAGTCAAGAAGCTGTGAATTCAGAATATTGGACGTTTCATGTGTGTGGTAATTGATATCACTAAACATTATAACTGGACAGAAGTGGAAATGGTGTCAGGGAACCATAGGCAAAAATTTCAGTGAATGAAAAGACACCAGGAGGTCAGTAGTTGGCAGCAACTAGGAGAGGTAGCGGGTGATTTCATTGATGGTGTGAGCTTTTAAAGAGTTGGGGATTTTGAAGAAGAAAAGAGGAGACATGATTTTGAAGTGGCAGTGAGAAATAAGACTGCCCCCAGCTCTGGGATTCCAGGATTATGAGAGGAAAAAAAAATCATTTTTGAGAGTTGCACACCCTCATGGGACAGGCAGGTCACAATTAAAATGAAGAGGTAGAGGGGTGGTTTTGGGAAGAGGTAGAAGATATACAACAGATTGAATAAGAAATAGGTTCTCAAAAGCTTAGAAGTGATAGGTAGGGGTTTGAGTCAAATTACACAGAGCAGTATAGAAAGGAAAATAAAGATGAGTGAGGTAAGCAAGAATGTGAAGCATTATGGAATTAGTCATTATGGTTTCGTATGAGTGGGTGGGCAATAGTTCAAATTATAGATCCACATACCATACTCAATTCAATGATTTGGTGATTATGTGTCTGATTGGCAAGGGGTCAGGTGTTAGAAGTGTTCTTACCAAGAATACAAAGAGATTTGATGACCTTTGGGGTAAGTGGGCAGTCATACAAGCTTATCATGTTGTGACTTTCTGAAGAAGAAGGCCATGTGATGGGCCTCCTCTCCCCCTAGTGAAATACTTGGAACTTTCAAAACACAGATTATCTGTGGGAATCTCTGTGGGACAGATTCTCTCTTTGTGCTTATGAACATGGAGAAATGGTATCTAATTTAGTACAACTGAGCTTTGTATGTTGTGCAGCTTTTGACTTCTTGGAATGTGCTTTTTTTCTGAGAATGTATGATCCATCATAAGCCAAAGTGATATGAGAAAAATCCTGTGTCTTCAGACACCAATTTCCATTCCTAAGAAGTGGACTCCAACCCTGCTCAGGTAGAGTTGTCACTGGTGGCTTAAATGTATACTGCATGGACACATAAGTCTTGCTAAGGAAGGAAGGTTGCTCCTTACAACCATCCCATGTCTGGGTGGCAGGTATCATACCACTCTTTACAGTGGGATAATTTTTACTGAAGGAAATACAAATATTTTACCCCCAAATATATTTCTTTGACCTATTTTGAGATGGCTGTTAGAGGGCCAGCAAACAGAAGTGGTCCTGTAATGCTGTCTTTTGCGGGAAAATGATTTTATCTGCAGAGAATCTATATTAAAGCAGCCATGCATTTTCTTGTCCAGATCTAGAAAAGATTAACTGAGGGCCTGCCACCTTTAAAGGTCTAAAACAAAATTTACCTTCTGTTCTCTCTAAGGGCTGCTACCTGTGAGATTTCATTTACCTAACAAGACCACCTTTGCTACCCAAGTCTCCTCTTTTCTCCATCTCATAACCTCTCTTGCCATTATTACCTGATTTACCACCATAACATTTTTGACCATGCTTTGAGCTCCTGTTCTTTTTGTAAGCTCAAGACGATATATAAGCTTCTGCACCTCATTGGGTGTTTGGGTTTTCATTCTGAAGGCTCCCGTGTCATACAAAACTATAATTAAATAAACATATATGCTTTTTCTCCTATTAATCTGTCTTTTGTGAGTTGATTTTTCAGTGATGCTTCCCCTTTGTTCTTCATTGGTTCCTGCTCTAGGGTGCCAACTACTCTTATTCTTCTATCCGTTTTTCTGTCCATCCTACTCTTACTCTCACATTCTTCTAGGAATGGGAATGGTTTTCCTTTTGGGCCATGTTGGGGCCATCTGCCAGGTTTCCTGGGGGTAGGACTGCATCTGTCTCTACCAGCTCCTGGACATCATTTGCTCATTGTGATTATTTATTTACCTTGACAGCTCTACCTCTGGTGCCCACCCTGACACTAATTTTTTTTTGAGACAGAGCTTTACTCTTGTTGCCCAGGCTGGAGTGCAGTGGTGTGATCTCAGCTCACTGCAACCTTTGCCTCCCGGTTTCAAGCGATTCTCCTGCCTCAGCCTCCTGAGTAGCTGGGATTACAGGCACCCACCACCACACTGGGCTAATTTTTGTATTTTTAGTAGAGATGGGGTTTCACCACGTTGGCCATGTTGGTCTCGAACTCCTGACCTCAGGTGATCCACCTGCCTTGGCCTCCCAAAATGTTGGGATTACTGGCGTGAGCCACCACGCCCGGCCCTGACATTGATTTAAGTACACTTCTTATTGAAGTAGGCATGGACAATAAAATGCACACAGGATATAAGCATGTCATTCAATAATTTTTTTCAAAAGTAAATGCACTTATTTATGCATCAATCATACCAAACACGCCACAGACCCTCTCCATGGTCCTTTCTTGTCACTACATCCCTCCCTTCAAAGTTATTACTGTCTTTAATTTTATGGCACTCTCAATGTGTATGCTGATATTTATTCTATTGCTCTAATAACAAATGCAGTGTGTCTTTCCTTTAGCTGACTTAACTATTTGAATGCCCAAATTGTGCAACAGGACCTCACCTTGACTGTAGGTGTAGTAGACTTGTGTGATTTTAGGCTTCTTGAAGTAACCAATCTATTAATGAGTTAATGTATGTTACTACAAGAATTGTCCAAGTTTGTGTACTCTGGTTAAAAATGTTATATTAGCACATTTCTATGGTTTGATAATTTGAATAGACTCTAGATAAGCTGCTTGTGAGGGTAAGATCTTCTTTTGTGCTTATTGGATATATAAATTACATTTAGATTTAAGATTTAACACCATTCTGGACCTGAGAAATACACGCTCCAATAAATTCCAAAATCATTTGTTTCCTCACATTCTCACATGACACAATGTCTCCCTTTTATCTCCCCCTGCCTCTACCAGTAAATCTCTAAACTCATCTCCTATTACTCTTGCTCTTGTTCACTCCGCTCCAACCTCAACCATGCCAGGACAACTCCCATCTCAGGTCTTTGTACTTGCTATTCCTTCTGCATGAAGTTTTCTTCTTCCAGGCACACAAATGGTTCACTCTCTCAATTCTTTCAAAAGTTTTAACTTAATTGTCTCCTTCTCTGTGAAGCCTTCCTTGGTTTTGCTATCTACTTTTCCCCTCCTCTGCAATTTAAGATTTTTTGTTTTTCCTTTCTGTACTTTCTTTTTCTCATGGGTGTTGATTAATAACATAGCATGTATTTTACTTTATCTGTCTTTCCCTACTATAATGCAAGCTCCAGGAGTGCACGAATAGGTGTCTGTTTTGTTCATCACTTTATCTCCAACACCTAGAAGAGTCCTTGGCACATAGTACATACTCGATCTGGAGGTAGAGCCACCATCCTTGTCCCTGCAAGTGAGCCCAGGCTGACCATGAATATTAACAGGATGTTCTACTAAAACTGCCATTCACTGCTGCTTCATGGTAGCTGGTTATGTACATAAATAAGTAGGTTATAACCAGTCCATAGTTCAAAAGGTGTACCATACATAAACTCTTCAAACTTAGCTATGCGCCCTTAATCTCACACCAATAATTGTTCTTTTAGTGCCTTATTGTTGGACATTTAGATTTTTTCAATTTTTGATGCTATAAATACTGCCGCAATAGACATCTTTGTATTGTAACCTTCGCGAGACTCCTATTATATTCATTTTGGTATCCCCTCTATACCTAGAATAATTCCATGCTGATAGAAGCTATTCATAATGATTGATTAAATGAATTAAATCTGAGTGGGTAGAAATGCTCACTGTCCTACATTGATTTATTAATCCTTACTCTCAATTATCTGCCAATGCTAGGGCAACCAGTCAGTAATATCTGCCAGTTATTTCTTTCTTTCAACGGTAATTTTTGACCACTTATTATATGACAGATGCTATTCTAGGAACTGTGGATGCAGTCATAAAGAAACAAAAATGATTTAGGTTTCTATCCCTATGGAGCTTGTAGTTAAGCAGGGAAAATAAACCTTAAACAGGCATGTGTGATGGCTAACTATATGTGTCAACCTCAGTAGGCTATTGTGCCCAGTTGATTGGTCAAACACCAGTTGAGATGTTGTTATAAAGCCATTTTTTAAATATATGGTCAACATGTAACTGTTGTAGTACTTTGGGGAAAGCAGATTACCCTCCATAATGTGGATGGGCCTCATATAATCAGTTAAAGACCTTAAGAGACAAAGACTGCGGTCTCCCGAAGAAGAAATTCTCCAGACTGCAGCAGACATCCTGCCTGTGTTTTTAGCCTGTGGGGTTTGGACTGAAGTTTCCAACATCGACTCCTATCTGAATCTCCAGCCTGACAGCCTGAAGAACACTGACTAATAGAACAGGTGTATAATTATTTAGGCATAAACTGTGGTAAGTGCCATGAATAGTATGTCTATCAATGAGTCTAATCAGGAACTTCATTTTGTTTAATTCAGGGACTGCCTTTTTGAAGAAATAAGACTTTAAAAAATATGCTAGATGCATAGACGTATTGCAGGTAAAGAAGGAAGATTTATGCAAGCAGAGGGAACCCAAGATCTGAACATCCTGTGATGAGTGACTGGTTCATTTACAGTTAGACTGTGTTAAATGAGCAGGTGAGTGCTGTGAGATGAGGCCGGAGAGACAAGCAGTGGCTAGCTGTGCAAGATCTTGTAAGGTTATGATCATGACATTCTTCCAAAGGCAGTTACTAGCTGTCTGACCCTGGAAGTCAGTTAATCTTCCTAAGCTTCTGTTTCTTGATTTATAATATGGGGGGAATAAAACCTCTCCAAGGTAAGAATTCAATTAGATAATGTATGCAAAAAGACCTAAGCCAATGCTTGGCACAGAAGAAGCACTCAAGACATGAATACGGTTATTCTCTTTCCAGTTAAATCCTATCCCGCCTGTAAGATGCAGTTCAGTACTCCTATCTTCCATGTAGATTTTCTTAACAAGTCTGGTATGCCTTGAACTTTTTCTTTTCTGAAATCCAATTATGTCAAGAGTCTTTTTGAGTTTCACCCTTATTGTTTCAAACTAGGTTAACGCCTCCGGCTTATTTCTAAGAGATCAAAGGCCAGAACTTGAGGCTATCCATTTTCTGCAGCCTCCACTCCACCATAGTAATTTGGTAAATTGGCTGGTAACTCATGCTGCTCGTTGCTTCTTTCATAGTATTTCTTTCACAGTCTCACTCAGCCTCTCTGGCCACTTTTGCAAGAGGCTCATTTGGGGTTATAGGCACAGTTAGAGACTCGAAATGTGAGCAAAACTCGATTGGCCCATTTGGGGACAGAAGCCAGTACTTTCACCTTGAGCACAGGGTGACATTTAGATGACCTTTTAGGATATGACACAAGCATTTTGGAATGTTTGTCACAGTTTTATAGCGTACACCAGAAGACATCATTCAGGCTTATTTTCCATCTTTTGTTCCTTTTTTCTTTCCCCCGGAAGATCTGATTAACTATGCCTCTGATTTCATCTCTTTTCTCTGTGCCATATTTAATGGAATTGTTTTGTATTAATATCAAGGGGTGGGAGTGGGGTCCAATGAATTACATTTGGTATTCTAAGCATTTAATTTGTTAACTCCTAAGCAAACTTTCAAGAAGTTAAGCTTTCTGTCTCTCAGCTGGGGAGGAGAAAGAATTTCCCTTTTAACTTACTTGTCACTTGAACATCTTCAGAACATCTTCAGGCTGTTTGTGAATGCCAAGACCAACCTGTGGGAAATCCTGAGGTTTTGCTGGTTCTCCTTCTCTCAGCAGGGTTAGGAAATATATTTCTATATGCCTGACACTTCCTTCAGCTACTAAGAGACTTGTTTTTGTGTGTGTTAACCAGCGTATTTTCAAACTTGAATGGCATACCAAGAAGCCTCGAAATAATAATTTACCTCTTTTCCTTTTTGCATATAGCAAATATTTCATACTAAGTTGAACATGGAATGTGTAAACTAGAAAAGTACACAATAGCAAAATTTAAGTTGAAGAATTAGATGCACTTAAATTACTTAAAGGAATGACCTGGCTAGCAGTTGTTATTAAAGTTGCACTTCTGTTCAACATGGAATATGCTTAATAAAGTCAAGTATCTTTTTTTAGAGGCATTTTTATTTGCATTTTTTCTACCTTGAGTAGCTCTGAATCCTCAAAGGAAGAAACATTAGGTACTATACATGGCCTCATAAGTCAAGTAGTTACTGTTTGTTGCATTGGCTGAAAATAATGCGGGATTTTCAAGCCAGAATTTAATCAGTGTTACCAGATAATTGTTCTTGTGAGAAAAGGATAAAAGGGATTTTGACTATTTGGGATACGTTGAAAAAATAATTACATGGGAAAGAATGACTCGTTAGAGGAGTATATAACAATGGTGTCTCAAGCCAGTGTCTATCTTTTAGGCAGAATATTAACATGGAACGGCCTCCACCTTGAGCAAATGGGGACCTTCTCAATGAGAAGAGAGATGGATTGATCAAGAACCACATAGAGCTCTAATAACCATTGCTCTGGACAGGGAATCTGGGCACCGGAATTTGACTCCCAATTTCCCTCACTTACTGCCTTGCCTAATCATAGACAGGTCACTCATGCTTTTGGAATCTTTATTTTCCCTGGAAATGATTAATATATTGAGTATCATGGGAAATAATAGATACATGAAAACACCTAGCTTAATTAAGAGTAGGAATCTGAAGGCACTTTGGATGTCACAAGGTTGTATTACTATCATTACTATCTTTCATGCAGCTCTTTATTACCTACAAAGCACTTTGAGACAATTATCTCCTTTCACATCTAAAACTTCAGCTTATTGTCCCATGTTCACATTTGTTCCCTCATGGCTATCCTGAAGGAAGCTACAAGCAAAGAATAATTTGGCTGTTATCTCAAACCTCTTGAGTTTCCTGTTTGTTTTTCTTCAACAGAGAGATGAAGATCGTTTGTGGTTATTGCAGACATGCCAATTTGGTCACTAACTTAGTTGGTCATTAATTCCCACTGTCTGCCAACCACAACTTTTATTAAAACTTACTGCTTTATGCTTTATTTATCTTTAGGGACATTCTGATATTTCTTTCTTAGTGCTGAGAGAGAAGCACTTGACCTTTTTATATGTCCAATATCATACTGGCTACCCTCTGGGAATTTCATAAATGTATGCAACATCATCTCTATTTTTATTAGTAAGAGTCTTCTGTGTGTCACTGTCTTCTCTGAGGTCATGAATAATCTATATTATACATCCTCTTCCTACAATGACCCTGTTACGCTGGGACAGCCAGGATATACTTTATGCTTTATCTGGCCTTTCTAAATCCTTAAAGGTTTGCTCACATTTATATTACCAAAATTATTCTCACACTAAAATGCTAACACCATGTCCATATCTAATCCGTGACTAAATTGTACCATTATTGTGAATGTGCCTGGCATCTGCAATCGCTGATACAGTTTTAAAAATATGACTATCACTTTGCTCCCAATAACAATTTTGAGAGCTTCTGCAAGGCACATAGCTTTTCTCTATCTGCATGTTAATTATTTAATAAATCAATTTTTTGCCTCCTAAAGTAGTTTGCTTAACAGGAGCAACGTATCATATTTCCATATAAAGTGCTTATAAAAATAAGATGGAATGGAGTGTTTCCAGAGGAGAATGATTATGAGGTTGAGCTTTTCATAGCTACAGTATTAATTTATAAAATTATTTCAATATATTTCAAATTGTTAACATTGCACTGAAAGTGTTGTCAGCTACTGGCTGGAACTTGACATAAAATGTCCCATTCATAAAGCAATTTCATCTCATAAGCTTTTGTTAAAATGGTCATTTATTAAACTCAGAAAAGGGAGATATCTTTTCAGCGTATTCTTTCTTTTTATGTATTTCTTTTGACTGTGTGACCATAGATTCAGAAATGTTTTCTCGATGACATGGCATTCTACATTTATTTGCAACAGAGTAAATAATCACCATTTTTGAAGAAAAATAAACTAGCTTGTCTGATTTGGATCTTAAATACAAAGCTCATCAGAAAATGAATTGTTTTCTTCTTCAGGACCAACAACCAGTCAATCACTTATCAGACCTTTATTGAGCACTCCAGTATTAAAGCGAATGTGCTAGGTGCTGGTTTCTATGGGAGGCGCAACAAAGTGTGAGACATGGCATATCATAGGCACGAATCTATCTCTATGGGTCTCAGAAATTATTCATGATGAGGATTTATTTCATCATACTTCAATATTCCTTAAGTACCATATCTAAATCATTTTATTTCTGACACCCCATTCCCTTCTGTATACGTGCTTATCTAATGTTTGTGCTTCAAGTGCTTTATGTTGAAACAGCTGTTATGAAATTTTGCAAAAAGCAAAAGGGCTTCAATAAAATCAATTGTTTCTTGTGATAGAATGAACTTTAAAACTAGAGTAAGTACTCAGTCCAGCAATGATTTGTAAAGTAGTAGTGTTTTGCATCCAAGTCAATAATTTAGCTCATCCTCAGCTCTAGAAAGAACTGAGGGTCACCTGAGGGTTTGGCAAATCTTTGGTGGTAAGAGTTGGAATGAGAGTCTCAGGGCGAGGGACGATATAATACATAAAAGCCGAGAGATAGACATGGTGCTGGGAGAGAAAGAGGCTCATTGTGTATGTTAGGAGGAAGATAAATTTTTGATCAGATGATTTGGGACCTAGTCAACTGGATTCATTTACTAACACTCTTAAAATTGGAAATTCGTACTTTGAAAATCCTATTTTTTTCTCTATTTGTGTTTTACGTCAATTTAATTTTTATATTCTCACAGCGTGCATTAAAACTCTTGAATAAATGCTACCCTGCTCAGCTCTACAAAATGGATTCTTGTCAAAAACTACAGTGGAGCTTTAATGAGTGAGCCTGGAATGGTAGTGACAGTAAGAACCAGAGTGATTGACCCTTGTTGGGAAAATAAAACATGAAGGAACAAAGAAGTTAGTTGGAAGCTGACAGTAGATTCATCCCTTTCATCCTGGAGTCTGGGGCACCTTGCTTTGAAATTCAGGGGCGTGTATGTGCTTCGTTTAAAAATGAAGGCCATCTCTTATTTGTGGTAAGGTGTTCTTGGGCTCGGAGCCCAAGTTATCTCATTTACTAGGCTCTAGCCTACACAGGAAAGCCCAGGTTAAATATCAATTACACTTTGGGGACAAAGTGGAGCAAAGATCTGCATATGGTTCATACATTCATTTATCGTGTAACAACCAAGAAATGTGCCCTTGACTGAGAACAGCACTACTAATAGCCTTCTAGAGACTTCCAGAATCACTTATCATACACTTAATTTAATAGATATTTATCAAATGTCAGTTCTATGTCAGAACTTTTGCTGAGAACTACAGACCAGCATGAACCAAAGTCCTTTCAAAGTTGTCAGTGCAAACCTCTATGAAAATACATGTATTATTTGGGATGAAGAACATGTTTCCTATTAACTTACAGCATCTTAACATAAATGAGGTGATTAGTGCCTGGATAAAGCTGTGCCTCAATCAAATAATATATAAAACAAAGAAAAGCTTGTTTAATTAGCTGTGTGTGTGTGATGGGGTGGTAGGGTAGGTGGCAGAAGGAATGGTATAATCCTGAAGCAGGACCAGCTACATAATTTTTGAGGCTTGATGCAAAATGAAAATACAGGGTCCCTTGTTCAAAAATCAGAAAAAAAGTGATGTTAAAGGTATGAAACTATAAAGCTTCTCCCTTTAGAAATATTTTATTGCTTATGAAACTTAATAGGGGTAATAGTGATACATGAGTAATGGCATAATCTTTAGAAATGCACATAATAATATTTGTTTCATAATTTTATAAATCAGTGCCATAATTTTATATATACAGTAAATAATAACATTTTATTAATGTGACATCTTGATTGAGCACAAGATTCTTCTGGTTTACTTTTCTGCAAATTAATTTATAATATCATCAAAATTTATACTTATAGCAACCTTGTTTTTAGTCAATATAATTGAAAGTACCATCAGTTACTGGTGACAAATGTAAGATTGCAAATCCCCTTTGATATGTTTTAATATTGAAAAGGAATTTTCCTGCTCATGCAACTGTAACTGATGCTGTTAAAAGTATTTTTAGACAAGGACAACTTTCGGGTAAGGTTTTAACAAATTATTTTAAAATATAAATTTTAGTACATCTAGAGCTGATGATTCTCATGAAGCTATTTTTCTAAAAAGATTTAACTCTTCATACAAGTCAGTTTCATGTAAGTCAGAATTTAATTTTAAATGTAAATGTAAGCAATGGCAGTTTAATGTTTATTTGACATTTCCTGCTACTCATGGAGGTTATATAATTAACCAAAAGTGACTTCATTATTTATAAAACATTCAAAATGCTTGTTTATTCATTCTACCACTCTATCTTCAATTACAAGGAAATGTTAATTTTCAAATTGTCTTCATCTTTAATATTTGGTTCATCCGAAGCCTTATATGAAAATACTTATTTTCTGTTGAATAGGATAATCTTTAAAATTAATTCTTTTCTAAGTGTGTGGATATTTCCTTTGCAAGGCTGCAACAGGTTTCAAACCCAGAAAGTCTAAACTCTTTGAAAAATCCAAATAACTCTCTGATATGTTTATTGTAATGTACAATGCATTTTATACTTGTTTTATAGTAATTTGCTGGCAAACTTTATTGCCTAAAACAGGCAGTTACATGTCCCAAAATCCAAGTCAGAGAGTCACTATTCGTGTAGATGGCAGAGGGATGGGCTTTGGGGATGGATAGGTAAGTGAAAGTCAACCTTGGTCCCAGTGCTGGCCTCATATGGAGCACCCCCTCTTTTTTGGGGCTGGAGCCACTGCTATGACAACTGTAGCTTCTGCTGTTTTCACCGCTATTGACTCCACCAGTCTTGACCTAGATCCTGGCCACAGCTATTCTTTCAAGGACCTGCAGTACCCTGGACTACCCTGGGTGTGCATAGTGTACTGGATGAACTGCTATGTGCTATGTGCATACTACCACCTGGCATATCTTGTGTGCTCACACAAATGTTCTGTTGTCCCATTAGATTTCACTTACAAACCACAAGATCAAAGTTAAAATTATTCGTAATTTCAAGACAGTGACAGCAGGGCATTAAACCAAGCACAGGGCCCTTCTGAGAGTGAGGCCTTGAGGAAAAAGGAAGAAAACTACCTCTCATTCTGATTGCTTTGTAACAGAGAACAAACCCCACAATAACACTTCTTCGAAATATCCTGCCACAAGTAGATGAACAAGATTGCTTCCATCCACAAAAACCTCCTTAATGCTTTTGCATTGAATCCTAGTTTTCCTCCTCAGTCATATTAATTTTGCTTGAGCTTTTTGCTTCTTTTCCTCCTGCTGATGGAGTTCATTCCAGTTAGTCCTTTGCTATTTTTTTCTAAAAATTTAGTTATGGTGACACTGAGAATATTTGCAGAATGTTGCAGAATGTTCATGTAAGCATGTGTATATGTGTTTTCGGACGTGTAAAGGAGAAGGAGGAGGAGGAAAGACAGAGACAGAGAGACAGAGAGAGACAGAGAGAGAGAATGAATTTCATCTCTACAGAGGCAGGGAGATCTGACTCCCCACTTAGTAGATGAGTAACCCTAAGCAAACCACTTAAATGCTGTGACATTTCTTCATCTGTAAAATGGGAATAATAATGGTACCCATTTCACAAAACTCTTTTAAGAAATTAATCAGCAAATACCTCTTGAGAAACTTCTTGGTATCAGGCACTGTTCTAGGTGCTAAAAATACAACAGTAGTTTCTTCATGGAGCTACATTCTTCTAATGAGACATACAAAATACACAATATGTAAAAAAAAAAAAAGAAAGAAAAAAGATTTAGTGTATCAGATGGGCATCGGTGCTATGAAAAAAGCCAGGAAGGGTTAGCAAGGACTGGGGTAAGGAGGAGAAGGTCATTTTAAATAGGGTGGTCCTGGATGCCTTCTCTGGTCAGGTGATATTTGAGCAGAGGCCTGAATGGGGTAAGGGGAAAAGCCAGACAGATTCTTGGAGAACAGCATTCCAGTGAGAGAGTACAGAGAGTGCAAAGTCCAGGAAGAGGAAAGGAATTGCACAGAGAGCAGGATGGTGAGTCATGGAAGTCTCATAGGCTACTGTCAAGACATTGCCTTTTACTCTGAGTGAAATTGGGAGCCATGACAGAGTTTTGAGCCTGATAGTGACATGATGTGTTTTGAGTTTTCAAAGGATCTTTCTGGCTGCTGTGTTGAGAATAAACTGGAACTGGAAAAGGGGGACGGAAGGAGACTAGTGAGGAAGTGATGGTCATTATTTGGGTGAGAGGTGATAAGGAATAGCATTGAAGGTGGTAAAAAGTGGGCATATTCTTGGTACATTATGATAGGAGAGCTGACAGGATTTTCTGACAGACTGGATGTAGGGTATGAAAGAGTGGAATTGAGGAAACTTCAATGTGTTTGTTTTTCTTTTCCACCTGAGCAATAGGCAGCTTCAATGAGACAATAAATACAAAGTGCTCAGTATTGCCTCCCTCATAGTTGGTGTCCAATCAGCTGGTAACATATCTAGCCGATTCCCAGAACCCGTCAACCTACGTGAGGTGAGAGACCAGTAAGATATTTCCTGGTCCGGACAGGCTGGAAAAAAAAAAAAAAGTCAGGAACCAGCAGGTGGCGCCCAACTAAAGTTAAGAAAAAAAACCGGCAAGCACCAGTAGGTGGCACCGAAGGCAACCTCTATTTGCCCTTGCTGCTCATTAGCATAAGACCCTCCCACCAGCGCCATGACAGTTTAGAAATGCCATGGCAACGACCCGAAAGTAACTTTCTGTTTCTATGGCAATGACCTATAAGAAAGTTCTAGATAACCCATCCTTTCAATTTGCATTAACCCACCCCTTAATTTGCATATAATTAAAAGTGGGTATAAGTGGATACCACTAAAGTTGACAACATCCCATATCCTGCCCACTCTGGGCACATCGCATATGAATTAGCCCTGCTCTGCAAAGAGCACTACAGTTCAATAAAATTACTGTTTAACATCACTGACTCGCCCACTAATTCTTTCCTGGCCAAAACCAAGAACCCTAGCCAGCTAAGCCCCAATTTTGGGGCTCACCTGTCCTGCACCATATGCATATAAAATGGGTCACCTTCGCTGTAATAACCTACTTAACCCTAGCTCTTTGCTCCACCAACTTAGCTCACCAGTAAGTCTAATTCCATTTGAATTGACATTCAAGGAAAGAGATCCAGGTTGATTGTCAGGAACCCTGGGTCGTAGTCCCATATTACCACTGGCCTGTTGTGTGATCCCAGGCAAGCCCCTCAGCTGCTCAGCACCCAAGGGGGATTTATCAACATGACAAAATCTAACAACATTTGCACTACCTAGCTCAGAGGATGGCGAGGGCAAAGTGAAGCCAAACTGCCGATCCTGATTGGTTTAAAAATGTGTTGATTATAAAAGTGTTATAGAAATGCCAGATTTATTAAGTCAGCATATTCATTATAATGAGTATCCTGTGGAGATTTTAATTTCAGATAGTAAAGACTAGGGCTGTAACTCTTTCGGTTTCTTTGGAATAACAGACCTGAAGATACTGCAAAGCAAATATTTTAGTACTGCTCATCTACTACCTTCCATTTAAAAGTCTCACATTTTCTTTGGAGCCATTGTTAATTCACCTCCCAGCTATTCTCCCTTTAGGCTCGGTAATCGTAGCCCAAATACCCTTTCCTTTATAGAATCTTCTCAACTCATTTTGTTGCTGTAATGCTGGATGGGAAATAGCTTTTATTCCTTTGTCCAATTTCTGTCAACTTTTAGTGGTCGCCTGGAGCACTGACTTCAGAAGGTTTCTGAGGCCTTGTCCAGGCTCCATGGTGAAGAATGTCCTGATTCAGATGTTTTGGAGGAAAAAGGGACTGCATGGTCTGGATTTGACATCCCTGATCTGAGGCTTATCTTGGTTTTGCTTCTAACCTTAGAGCTCTGGCAGCATGCTAATCCAAGCTGACTGCTATGGATCTTCCTGTTCTTTTTTTATGCAACAGAAATTTTTGCTAGCAAATCTCTTGTGCATAACCTCCTTTCACCTCTTTAAATTTTAACTGCTCTCTGGCATCACTCCACAGATATAATCACTTTTAACAATTTCTTTCATCTTCCTCTGGAAACTCCTTGTGCATATATAAGCTTATATTGATATTCTTTGTCTTTCCCCTTCTTAAACAATAATGGGATCATATTGTAAGCATTTTTTGCCACTTTCTTTTTCACCTAATAATGTAACTTGGAGCTTATTCCATATCGACACCCAACTGATGGACATTTAGATGTTTTGAGGTAGGTATCTCTTTAATAGTCTCTGCTTCACACATGGGGAAACCGAGGTGCACAGCATTTACATATCTTGCCCAAGGTCACCCAGCTAGTTAGTTGTGAAGCCAAGATTCAAAAGTAGATCTCTCTATTTCTAGAACTCACTCTTTTAACCATTAAGCTTTACTGACATTGCTGATTGACCCTGGAAGTGGCTGTATTACTGAGTTTCTATTTGCAGAAATGATGACATACTAATGTGTGTCCATTCAAAGCACTTCCCACAGTTCCACAGCACTTCAAAGCTTCAAAGTACATTCACACACAGGATCTCATTTAATTTTAACAAACATTTGTTGAGTTTCTACTCTATGCCAGGCACCATTTTAGGCCTGAACATAAAACAATGAATACAACGAAGTTCTTGGACTCAAGGCACTTATAATGAGGTGAGAGAAACAGACTTGTACATAGACAATTATAACGTCAAACAATAAAGAATATTCTAGTTCTTTAGACCTCTCCTAATATGCGCTAGTGGTTGCTCAGTTCATTTATGAAATTGATTACGGCTGGGAGCGGTGGCTCACACCTGTAATCCCAGCACTTTGGGAGACTGAGGCGGGTCAATCACAAGGCCAAAAGTTCCAGACCAGCCTGACCAACATGGTGAAACCCCGTCTCTACTGAAAATACAAAATTATCCAGGCGTGGTGGCACATGCTTGTAATCCCAGCTACTCGGGAGGCCGAGGCAGGAGAATCACTTGAACCCGGGAGGCGGAGGTTGCAGTGAGCTGAGATCGCACCACTGCACTCCAGCCTGGGAGAGAGAGCGAGACTCCATCTCAGAGAAAAAGAAAAGAAAAGAAAAAAAACAAAAAAAAATTGATTACATTGGGGAATTATAAAAAAATCAGGTACACATTTAAGTGGTTCAATGTTCATTTAAACATGTTAAATATTTAAATGTACATACTTCCTCATCTTTGGATATTTTTGAGGTCTATTGAGTATACTTTCCTAACTCTTTCTTGCATAATCTCACCCATAAAGTTTTACTGATGATTTTGTGTCAGTTTGTTTTACCTGGAACAAGAAATTAAATTAAAGTATTTGCAAAGGATTCAGGTCACAGAATGCAACATTTTAATGATTTTTCACAAATAATGGTTGCCTCACTCACACTTAATTTGACAGCAGTTGTTTTAGTGAGTGCCCTTCCAAAGCAATTATCTCAGTTGTCATAGTATAGCAACTTTTTTCTTTTTACACTCCTCTTTTTTTTTCTAGTGGGTATTTGCATAATATTTGACTAAATTACGTAATTATAATACAACAGGCATACACAGCTTTCGGAACAAACTGGACTGATTTTCCAAAAGCAAATAACTCACTTCAGGGGAGCAAAAGTGGGCGCTCAGTCTACTATGGGGCAGCATTGCCTAGTGACCGGCTCGAGTTCAAATCTCTGCCTAGCCACCTGCAGGCTGTGTGATTGTGAATAATTTAATCTTTCTGTGCTTCAGTGTTTTCATCAATAAAATGAAAATTATAATAGTGTTCCTGTGTGAAGTATATGAGTTAGTACTTGTAGAGTGCTTGGAAGAGTACCTTACACAAACTTCTGCTGTTATTGCCATTTTCAGATGGTAATCTGTTCGTTGTAAATTTCCTGAGGGCACTTGTCTGTATGTTTGATAGAAGATTTGAAACGCTTTAGTTGGTCTAGCAATTCACTTAAATAGAGATTGATTAGATTGGGAATATCAACAAGAAGCTTTTCCTCTATGTTTTCATCTAGTATTAAAGTTTCAGGTCTTGCATTTAATTCTTTTATCCATTTTGAGTTGATTTTTGTGTATGGTGTAAGATATGGGTCCAAATTCATTATTTTCTATGTGGATATCCAGTTTTCCCAACCCCAGTTGTTGAAGAGAATGTCCATTCCCATTGTGTGTTCTTGGCAGCCTTGTAGAAAATCAGTTGAACATATTGTACATGCATGGATTATTTCTGTGCTCTCTATACTGTTCCAGTGGTCTATATGTTTGTCTTTATGCTAGCATCATATTGTTTTAATTACTGTGGATATTTATAAGATATTTTGAAATCAGAAGGTGTGATGTCTCCAGTTTTGTTCTTGCCAATTAAACCTCAATCAAACTTGGGGAAAAAATAGGATCAACAAGATAAGAATGAGTTCTGCCACTGTGAGTTGAAATGGATTCTAAACTCTGATTTTGCATTAAAATTACCTGGGAGAAGCCAGGCACAGTGGCTCACGCCTGTAATCCCAGCACTTTGGGAGGCCGAGGTGGGTGGATCACGAGGTCAGGAGATGGAGACCATCCTGGCTAACACGTTGAAACCCCATCTCTACTAAAAATACAAAAAAATTAGCCAGGCGTGGTGGTGGACACCTGTAGTCCCAGCTACTTGGGAGGCTGAGGCAGGAGAATGGCCTGAACCCAGGAGGCAGAACTTGCGGTGAGCCAGATCACGCCACTGCACTCCAGCCTGGGCGACAGAGTGAGACTCCATCTCAAAAAAAAAAAAAAAAGATTACCTGGGAGACTTTGAACATATTTTTTATGTTTTCAAGTGAGAGCAAGTTTATTAAGAAAGTAAAGGAATAAAAGAATGGCTACTCCATAGGCAGAGTAGCCCCAAGGGCTTCTGGTTGTCTATTTTATGGTTATTTCTTGTTTATATGCTAAACTAGGGGTGGATTATTCATGAGTTTTCTGGGAGAGGGGAGGGCAATTCTGAGAACCTAGGGTTCCTCCTTTTTTTAGACCATATGGGGTAACTTCCTGACATTGTCATGGCATTTGTAAATTGTTATGGTGCTGGTAGCAGTGTCTTTTAGCATTCTAATGCATTATAAGTAGCATATAATGAGCAGTGAGGATGACCAGAGGTCACTTACGTGGCCATCTTGGTTCTGGTGGCTTTTGGCTGGCTCCTTTCTGCAACCTGTTTTATCAGCAAGGCCTTTATGACCTGTATCTTGTGCCAACCTCCTATTTCATCCTGTGACTTAGAATGCTTAACCTCCTGGGAATGCAGCCCAGTAGGTCTCAACCTCACTTTACCCAGTCCCTATTCAAGATGGAGTCACTCTGGTTCAAACACTTCTGATATTTGCCCCCTCCCTTATACAAGGGAACCTTTAATCCTAAGATTTGTAGAGGGAGGAAGATCCATCTTCTGTAACTTCTTCAGGCTGAATAAGGACAATGATATTCCTACCTAACTATTAGGGTCTCTTGTATTCAGGGTAGAGAGCTCAGTCAGAAACTGTCAGTATGGTGAAGGCCATTTGGAACTCCAACAAAAGGTAATATCTGGAAGATTAGTAAGTGTTCAATTTAAGAAAACATTGAATAAGCTTATCCTTCATTCCTACACAAAGAGTACAACAGCAAACATATCCCAAGTAAACTAAAGAAGAAGGCTTTCCATGAATTGGGCGGCTGTTGGAACCAAGCTGATATGGAATTGCTATACATGCTATACATTCCAATAAGTGCCCAGAATTAGAATATTGATCTAGATTTTTACATTACCAATCCCTCTTGTTTCTTCTGATCAGCAGCCAGAGATCACTGGTTGGTTCACAGGAATAAGCAGAGTTAGTCTAAATTGCAGGAAAAAACTCAAAAACAACTGATGAGACTATAATTGAATAACAGGTATATCACAGTTTTTGAAATACAATTTTCTCTCTCCAGTCTCCCATTTTTACAAAAGACAAATCATAGTAAGACTGCTTTGCTTTATTATACTTGGCCTGATTATTTGTCTAAAGTGTAGCAAGAATAGTTGTTTTTACATAGGCCTTTAAAATCGGGTTTGATGGAACTTTGCTCCATAAAAGGAATCTCAGATAAGAGTTTTTTTAAAGCTGAGCACAACCATGGGTTTGTACCCTCAAATACCTATGAGTTGAGTAAATTCCTCTCCTCTTGAGATCCCAAGATAACAAGGGGCTCTTAGGCCTGTTAGAAAGTGACATTCTTTACTTACCACAGGTCAGGAACCCTGTACAGGGACTGTGTAGACAAGATATGAGGCCAGTTTTCCCAAGGAGCTTGTATTGGCTCTATGCCCCACCCAAGATGGCAATTCAGGATCTCTGGGAGTGGCCCTGGCTTCCTAGGTGATTCCAATGTGCAGCTCTGGGAGTCACTGCCTCACAGGAAGGTGTGATGGTCTTAGCACTTGATACGATTCAGCTGTGTCCCTGTATGAATCCCTTCTCATGCTGCTAATAAAGATACACCTGAAACTGAGTAATTGATAAAAGAAAGAGGTTTAATGGACTCACATGGCTAGGGAGGACTCACAATCATGGTGGAAGATGAAGGAAGAGCAAAGGGACTTCTTACATGGCGGCAAGAAAGAGAGCATGTGCAGGGGAACTCCCCTTTATAAAACCATCAGATTTCATAAGACATTCACTATCACGAGAACAGCATGGGAAAGTCTTGGCCCCATGATTCAATTACCTCCCACTGGGTTCATCTCATGACACGTGGGAATTATGGGAGCTATAATTCAAGATGGGATTTGGGTGGGGCACAGCCAAACCCTGTCAGTCCCCAACCAAATCTCATGTTAAATTGTAATCCCCATGATCCCCGCATATCAAGGGAGAGACCAGGTGGAAGTAATTGAACCATGGGGGTGGTTTCCCCAGTGCTGTTTGTGATAGTGAGTGAGTTCTCATTAGATCTGATAGTTTTATAAGAGTTTGGTATGTCCTCCTTTGTTCATTCTCCTTCCTGCCACCTTGTGAAGGAGGTACCTTGCTTCCCCTTCACCTTCTGCCGTGATTGTAAGTTTCCTGAGGCCTCCCCAACCATGCTGAACTGTGAGTCAATTAAACCTCTTTCCTTTATAAATTACCCAGTCTCAGGCAGCTCTTTATAGCAGTGTGAAAATGGACTAATACAGCACTGAAGGATGAGTGGGATCTTAATAGGCATATGTGTTGGTAATAATTCTTTGATCTAGGTGGTACAGATTCTTTTATCTTCATGTTTTTTGATTAAGAATCTAGGTTTCCAGACACTTGGCTCAGACAGTAGCAGAGCAGGCTTTCTAAAATCAGGTCCAATGGTCTTTCCAGGACTCCAGGCTGTCAAAGCCAGGAAGGATTGAAGCAATTAATAAAAATTCATATAAATCTGCTCTGTCTTTTCAAAGTAGAAGTAGTCATAAAATGTGTTGTGTGAATTTTGAAATGAAATAAAACATCAACCTTTTTATGTAGGTAAGATTTACATTTATATTTTCCTCCATAATGAGAAATGTTTTCTGTTATCTGGATTGCAATTATAAGCTATATAAAAAGAGGGTTTTTTTCTTTGAGTAAGTGTCTTACAGCATAAATATGATAAGAATTTGATAGATTTGCTTTTTTTTTCAAATTTATGCTAGCAATTCTCAGTAAAAACCATTTCTCTTTCCACTGTTATTTTACCTAATGCATAAAGAATATAGTAAATAATGTCATATGTGAAATCCAGCTAGAGCAGTAACATACAAATTGAATAACTTGGTGGTCTACTGAAACAGCCTCTTGCCACCCCCGTATTACACACACACACACACACACACACACACACACACGCACACACAATCTAAACATAAAAAACTCTAGCTAACTGAACTGGAGCAATAAAAATTAAGTAAAATAGAGATTACCTCAGAAGTGCATCCAAATCATACTGCAAGAATATTAAATGTGACCATTTTAGATGTTTTTTCTTATTTAGATGTTTACAGACAGGAAATGGTGCATTTTTCTACAACAACCCACAATAGCAAGGCTTAATTGAATGCATTAAAATAAGCAATTTCCTTGTGGCAATATAATAGTGGGAAATCCAGCTTCTTTTCTTGAATTTAAAAATATTGATTTTTTTTTCTTTTTTCTTTTCTGTGCCTCTCAACCCAGCTTTTCTTGACTCCAAGAAGAACTGGGAAGAGAAGGCTTATTGATACATTTCAAGACATTTCGGAAGTAGAATTACAACTTTACAAAGGCTAGAATTTCCCCCTTGCTTAAAGGTGATAAGAGCTGGTTAGCTTTACAAGAGCTCTAAGAACACAGTGAATATACAGACTTTAATGTGAAAAATGGCTACAAAGTAATTGACTTGAGAATCCCAACTTCCAGTGGCAGCAGTCTGAAATCAAGCTCTCCACAGGACCACACTCCCTTTAGGGCAGGGGTCGTTAACCCCTGGGCCATAGACCGGTGGTGAGCAGTGGGCGTGTGAGCATTACCACCCGAGCTCCACCTCCTGTCAGATCAGCATCGCATGAGAGTCTCATAGGAGCACCAACCCTATTGTCAGCTGTACATGCAAGAGATGTAGGCTGCATGCTCCTTATGATAATCTATCTAAAGCCCGATGATCTGATGTGGAACAGTTTCATCCCAAAACCACACCCCCAACACCTCCATGAGTACGTGGAAAAATTGTCTTGCATGAAACAGGTCCCTGGTGCCAAAAAGGTTGGAGATTGCTGCTTTAGAGGCTCTAGAATTTGTTCCCTGCCTCTTCCAGCTTTTGGTGGCTCCAAAAATTCCTTGATTTGTGGTAGCATCAATCCAATCTTGCCTCCGTCTTTACATCACCTTCTCCTCTGTGTGTTTTTCTCTTCTCTTCTGTTTCTCATAAGGACACGTGTCCTCGGTTTTGGGGTCCACCTGGATAATCTAGGATAATCTCATTTTGAGATCCTTACCTTAATTACATCTACAAAACCCTTTCCTCAAATAAAGCAACATTCATACGTTCCAGGTATTTGGATGTGGACATATCTTTTGGGTTGGGGTCTCTATTCAACCCACCATAGTTTCTTTCAGGGGAATTAGGGCTGTACCATCTGTTCAGAAACATTAAAACAATTCAGAGGAGCATGAGTGTACCTCAATATCTTATTTGCAAAATGAAGATAGGGACATAGTTTGGTTAGCTAAGGTAGCATGTTTGGCTAAAATGCCATGTTTAACCAATAAGCACCCACATATTTAAGGTTTGCTTGTACCCAGTATAATCCCATTTCTTGAAAACTTAATAAGTGAAAAATTGGAGGTGAGGGCATAATAGAGACCACATAAAATGGCAAATATATACATGCTTCTTTCTTTATTCTGCTTGTTAGTAGTTCAGAACTTCACAAAAACGAATATTACCACTAGCCAGCAGACATCCCTCAAACTCAAAAGTAAAGCATTGACAGACGTGACTGGCTAGTTGGGTGAGACCATTTCCAAATACTACTTGTAGGTTACTGAGTTGGTTAAGGATCAAGTAAGGTTCTGCATTTGAGGTTCTTTATAAATTGTGTAGTATCTTACAAGCGTAAAAAATTACAGTTGCTCTTTTGAAGGGGATAAGAACAAGTCTGATATCATAGATGGACACTATAAAAAAATCTTTCAGTAAGTAGAAGTTAAAGACGTTTTTGTTCAACACACCAAGCATGTTTGCACCTAGTTGGGGTGGTCATTGGGGTTTAGTGTCTGCTTGTAAATCAGTCTAGCAGGTTATTTCCCTCTTCAAGAATGAATTGGGTTTGCATTAGAGATAATCTCCTTGTTCAGAAGTAGGTGAGTCAAGAGAAATTCTTTTCTTGCTTTATTTATTTATTTCTTTATTTAGCTGATACTGATTCATTTGGTATGAAAAGACAGATGAAAATCTTAGAGGAAATGATTACAAAATGAGGGAATTTGAAATCCTAGGGAAATAAGAATCTGTCAGCAAGATTAAAAATCACTTTTAAGAAAGTGCATCTCATATTGGAGACATATAGTTGCAAAGATTCAGAAGAAAAAAAAATTCATCGCCAATATAATAACAGAGTTAAATGCCATACAGTAGTGGCTTTCCAACTTTTAAAAATCAAACCCCAGATTTTCCCTAAATTAATCTTACCTGGAAGCCCAATACATAAAAGAGACTAAAATGCAGCTGCTCTGGTTGTACTCTATCAAGGTGAGGGCGGGGATGAGGGGCACAATGGACCTCTCGGAGGACTTGCCACAGTTGCAATTGTTTATTTCCTGTGTGGTTTTTTGATCAGTAGCTGTCTTCTCCACCAGAGAAGACCCTACTCCAGGCTGGGACTTTGATTTTGCTCACAATTACATCTCTAGTGCCTAACACAGTGGCTGGCACTCAGTATATACTTGTGTTAATGAATGAATGGATGATGGAGAAGACAAAAAAAAGTGAATTGAAACAAACTGGTCAGGTCAATATCTGACACATCTCAGATGGCAGTGTTGATCTTTTTTTCATCGTCTTAGCATTTGTCACCAGTACTGGCAGCCAGAAAGAACATTGCATTTTGGTGTCTGGTGCAGTTCCTAGCACATAGTAGATTTCGGTCAATGAAGTAAGTGATACTCAGTACATATTAGTTGACCAAATGAATAAGGTGCTAAATGATTGAATAAATGAATGGCTGTGTTGTGATGGAATGAGGACAAGTGATTCAATTTTCTGTCTTAAAATAATTTCAAAAACAAACCCCAAACTCCATGAAGGACCCTAATGAAAGCCTCCCTCCTAGGTGTCTTTTTAAAAAGCCAAGACTACATTTAATGTAAGTTTCACTTTGTTTATACCGATTTCCTAGAACTGTATTGTCTGAAAGTGTGACACATCATAAAACAACTGGAGCCAATGGTGATGTTAAAGCCAACTTCACTCAGTACAAATTGCTGACTTACAATTATCGCCAGGAGACACTGAGTGCCCCAAATATGAACAGCTCCAAAAGAAGTATTCCTGGTTTGAAAGAATTGCGTGCCTGCAGGAAACACACAGGCTCTTTATTTGAGAAGAAGAGGTATAAATTACAGTTGCTTGAAGGAAACCCTACCTTGTGCCTTAGCTATCTGTGTAAGCAATGTGCCATTTGATCTACGGTGTGTATTGTAGCAAGACATTGCCTACGGATGTACTTAAATGAGGGCAAACAGATTTGCAGTTTATCTAGTCATCCAGAGCATTAGCAGAGTAAGACACCAAACAAAGCCTTATGCCATAGTGGTTTTCGTACAAAAATATCCAAAGCTCTAAGGAAACCATTGCAGTGTGTGTGTGTGTGTGTGTGTGTGTGTGTGGAGGGGAGAAGATGGGGAGATCTGGGCAGCAACTATCATTGGAGCCTGCTGAATCTGCCCTCTGATTAACCTCTGATGCTCTCACATATGGAGATACAGAGGGCAGATTCAGGCCTTGATTAACCGTCTCAGTGGGTGGGCTTGGCCCTGGGAAGGATGAGCCAATCCATCCTTAAAGTGGTGATCTTAGCTGACTGGCTCTGAGGTGACTTCCAGGTGGCACACAGATTGAGTCCAGAACGAAAACTCAACAAATCTGGGATTTCTTTTTTACATATATATTTTTCAAAAACAGCCACATTTACAAATTTATAAAGTGTTCATTATAAAAAATATAACTAACACAAAAGTATATGTAGTAAACACTGAAAATACCTTTTCATAAACCACTCTCATCAACCCTACCCATGCCGCACCCCTCGCCCCTACCACATCCTGCTTTCTTGCCCAGAGGTAAACACTAATACCTGTCTGATGTCATTGAATGTGTCCTCACAGACCATTTTCTATTGAGATACAAATATAGCAATGTGCATACACAAATTTTCAAACACATACATCACATTATACTATGCATATTTCACTATGACATGCTTTTGCCACATAACAATACACCTTTGACAGGGATATTTATAGCTCAAAACAAAAATAAACAACAACAAAGGTAACTTCAGTTAATAAGATTTTGGCTTGTATTCTTTCAGGCCTTTTTCTATACATACATTTGCATATATATATATATATATACACACACACACACACTTTATTGAATTTTTAAATAAAGGGTATCATGTTATATACACTATTGTATTTTTCCCTTACTAGCATATTGTGAAGATCATTTCATGTCAGTACACATAGGTCTTCCGCTTTCTTTTAAATTGCTGTTTGATTTTAATAAAATAGACTGTGTCATGTAATTTTGCCTGTTCTTTATTGATGGGCAATTAAGTTGTCTTCCCAGGGTGTTGTTGCTTGTTAGTGTTGTTGCATTTCTTATAAACCACACTGCTGTGAATAGCCTACATATTCATTTCTATGTGCACAAGTGATATTGTTTCTATAGACAAATGTCCTAAAGCAATGGATGTGCTCATTTGAAATCAAGAGACACGGTCAAATTGCTCAAAAAGATCTCTTTCCTCAAGTCCTTGCCAACACTAGATATTGCTAAACGTCTTAATTACTGCAAATTGAACAGGGAAAAATGATTTCATTGTTTTTTAATTTGTATTTTCCAGATTAATAATAAGGTAGACCTGCTGGGTCATTTTTAATTTGTATTTTCCACTCTAGATAGTCTACCTCCTGACTTTTGTTTCCTTCTCTAGTTTCTTCCAAATCCAGGTTATCCTATGCAATGCTTCCAGGAGAATTTTCCCAAAGCTACTTTTTTTTCTTTTTTCTTTTTTCTTTCAAAGACAGGATATCAGTCGGTCACAAAGGCCGGAATGCAGTGGCATGATCACAGATCACTGCAACTGTGGTAGGAGTTATTAAGAAATTATTTTAGGCAGATAGAGAGGAAAAGAGGTCCTTGGAAGGTTTTTTCGCAGCTCCAAAAAAAAAACCTTTCTTGTCTAGCACAAGAGCCCTGGCTCTTAGACCCGGGCTAGCAGCCCTTAATATGCAAATACAAGCCATTAGAAACTGGGTCCACCCAACATGGGATTCCCACTGTTGTCCTCTTGCCCTTGCCCCTACGTGTGCCTGACAGCGTGGCCACCCCTGCATATCCCCACGTGTGTAGAACATCAGGGGCCCTGCATTTGCATATTAAAGGATTGGGGTGGGAGGGCCAGGATTTTATGGGCTACGCGAACAACATGCCTGGTCAAACCAATCCCCTTGAGCCCTATGTAAATCAGACACCGCCTCCAGCCATAGCATAAAACTGGCTGGGATCCTTCAAATGTGGGGTCTCCTCTTTAGGCTTTGGAGCCTCCCTCCCTCTGTCTCTGTACCAGGGAGCATCTTCCTTCTGCCTTCTCCCTTCTTGCCTATTAAACTCTCCGCTCCTTAAACCCACTCCACGTGTGTCCGTGTCAACTTACCTAATTCGACTCGAGATGAAGAACCTGGTGTTCCTCCACTCATGGGAGCAGTATCACAACCTCCAGCTCCTGGGCTCAAGCTATCCTCCTGCCTCAGCCTCCCAAGTGGCTGAAGCTACAGGAATGCACCACTCTGCCTGGCAATGTTTTTTTTTGTAGAGATTGGGTCTTGCCTTGTTGCCTAGGCTGGTGTTGAACTCCTGGCCTCAAGCAATCCTCCTGCCTTGGCCTCCCAACCCAAGCTACTTTTCATCACTTCACTTTCCTGATCAAAAACCTTTACTTAAAATTTCCAGATATTTAGTGAATTTCTACTGTGAGCCATGAGCTCTGCTAGCCCACTGGGAGGAGGAGTACTGGTTCATAACCCACCATCTGCATGGTGGCGCAGGAAGCTCTTCTTTCTCTTCATACATGAGATATTCAACTAGCTCCTAGTTAATAAACCTCAAAACTCCCTTTTAAATAACTTTGGAATAATCCACTCCATACTTTAGTTCTGTAAAAGCCAAGTTCATTTTTGCTTAAGTATCGAGGGTGCAGCAGTATCCAACTTAACAAGAATGATTAGGAAATTTTGTCTTAATATTTGCAGAAATGAAATTAAGCCTCTCTGTCTGAGACTCTCAGCACAACACTGCTTCCCTCCTACTCCTGTTTGAGGATTGCTGCTGTCTCTTGTCCACGTCAGCTTCTCTGTCTTCATTCAGTGGAGCTTCTCCCAGACACTAATGTCATTCAATGGGAATTCAAATAGTAGAATCTCCCCTGATCCTGTAGAACTTCCTAGGTGGGGTGTCTCTGGCAATACCAGGATCCAAGTCCTGTGGATAGACTGAGTCTTTGAAACCCTCCATTTTGGTCTCAAAGAGAATCATAAACCTTTTGTTAACTGCATAATCACCCCGCCTTCCCCCCCAGTGCCTTTTGAGGTGTCATCAGTGTACTTTGGCAACAGTGATGGGAATAAAAGTACGTTTCAAGAGTGAAATTCTAAAATGTGTTATTTTTCTGCCATTTCTAATTCTAGAAAAATAATAATACTTTTTAATTTTTAATAAAACATCTTAGATGATAATGTTAATGATATATAGTCTGAACTAAGGGAGGGGAAACACTGACTTCAATGGAGCTGCTTCCCAGTAATTGGTACTTCATAAGTGTCATCTGTGCCTTTGTGACAGAGATGGTGAAATTTATCAAAAAGGTAAATGCTCAAAGAAATGGAATTGGCACTTGGCTTTCTAGCTGTCTCTTTTGAAGTATACTTCAAAAGTTTTAATAGGTAGAAACTGTTTGAATTTGGCTCCTATTTGCTCTAAATTTACTGATATAGTCATTTTTTATGCAGTATACAGATGCTTGTTACTTGAGCTCAATAGTCATTACCACCAACAACCAAAGTTTGTTTCACAAACCTATTTATTTTGTGTGTCAGTTGGAGGATAGGCAACTCCAGAACTGTATAATTCTCTGATCCTCAGCAACTACTAAAGCTAGTAATTAATGATAAAAAACCAGATGTATCAAAAAGAATCACATTCATTCCACAAATAGTACACTAAGATGTTTATAAACACCCACCCAGACCAAGCCAGTAATACATTATATTTCTGTTTTCTTTGCAGACAAAGCCTCAGATTTCTACAACAAAAAGTCTAAAAGCTCAGTGATAAAAATTAATATGAAGTCAGAAGATTTAAGGCTTAATTAGAATTCTGATCCAAGACGGCAGACTGTGTGAACTGCTGTTGCTAAACTGTACTGTGTAAACATTGCATACTGATAGAATTTGCTTGTCAACTCCACTGGCATTTCTGTGCAGTAAGCTTGTCTTTCTGTCAGCGGAGTGCATCATGGGAAAAGATCAGCATCTCAAAGGAATGTGATCTGCATGTATAAAGAGGAGAGAAAAAAACCCTTAAAGAAAAAGAGGTTTTGCTTGTTCTTCTGTTGTGTTCAAAGGTTAAAAAGAAGGTCTTCTCCCAATGTGCATTTTGGTTTCAGGATAGTGAGGGTTTTTCTTTCCAAGAATTAAAAGATGAACTATTTTTTTCTTTTTTTAATTTGAAGGAAAGTATCATTTGTAACTTTGGCTAAGCAGAGCAAGCCATGGAAAGAAGACTGCAGAGAAGGAAAAGAATTTTAAAATATGTTGAGCTTTTTCCTAATCCTTCCTGTGGAACTCTTTGTTTGCTTGTATCTACTACCTCAGCCAATTTATCTAAATCAAGAAGCATTAAAAAACAAAACAAAACAAAACAAAAAAACCCTAAGCAGCAACATAGTGCAGGCAATGTAAGAAACATAGGAGCTGGATCGGATAGAGAGCTGTTCAAATC
The DNA here is from genome assembly GCF_024542745.1 of Macaca thibetana thibetana. Taxonomy (NCBI): domain Eukaryota; kingdom Metazoa; phylum Chordata; class Mammalia; order Primates; family Cercopithecidae; genus Macaca; species Macaca thibetana. The sequence goes on from NC_065598.1 coordinate 135,919,455, forward strand.
CTGACTCTGCCACTAGATCACCTCTCTGCACCTTAGTTTCATCAATTAAATATTGCGTAATCAAAGCCACATCACATCCATATGAGGGTTAAATGATATAATGTTTGTGAAAGTCCTGGTACTCAATGATTAAGAAATGTTTATTAAATTATTTAAGACAGTTTATAATGTAATAAGTTTTCTTTCCAATGACATTCTAAAGTCATTGTGATTCTCGGCTATATTGTTGGTTGAGTTGTTTCATAAGCTTCTATGACCAGGGATCATGTCCGTGTAATTCTTTGTTCTCAGCTCTGCAGTATGCATAGGGTCTTTCATAAATGCTTTTTGCTTGCCACGCTCAATAAACAAATTTCTGCTTCCTGCTGGTCCTCTGATCCTTGTTTCCCCTTTTACTTTCAGTTGACACATAATAATTGTACATATTTATGGGATACAGGGCAACCTTTGGTACATGTATACAATACGTATTGATCAAATCAGGGTAGTTAACATATCCATCACTGCAAACATTAATCACTTTTTGTGTTGGCAACATTCCAAATACTTTCTTCTAGGTTTTTGAAAATATATAATAAATTATTGTTAACTATATTTACAGTGTTATGAAACACTAGACCTCATTCCTCCTACCTCTGATCCTTTGACCAGTATACTCTCAGTGTTGTTTGTCTGTTGGGTTCAGAGAGTGTCTGTTGCAGACAGTTTTGGACAGGCTTATTTACAGTTAATTGTGAGGAATTTATTTCAACACAAACACTGGAGAAGAGGAGAAAGGGAGGAAGGTGGTTGGTACATATTGGGCATTCAAATATTTGTAGAAAGTACTAGGTGCATGTGGGATGCAAATATAGTCAAAAAGAATGAGGCAAAGAGAAAAGGGGGTAAAAACGAGGCAAAGAGAAAAAGGGGTAACAATAGCTAACATTTGCTATAATTATTGAATGTTTGGTACTTTCAGATGAGAAAACTGAGGCTTAAAGAAGTCAATTAAATTATCCAGGTAACTGATAGATCCATAATATTTTATCTGAAGCCCTTGGGAACAGGTATGTTTCAGGATCCAAAAATTGTTGGATTTTAGAAAGATATATGGTACATGTATCACATATTACACGAAATCATTAGCAGGATTGGTGGCAGTACCACATCATCAAATACATTAATATTAATGCATTGAAATATATGAATATTCACACCTAATGAAATAAATAAAGATTATAAATAGTTCCATACTAGTTCAGGTCAATTCAGGTTTTGCTGTCAAATAAGTTACAAAATAACCTTATTTTTCAAAACCTTTTTTAAACTTTGGAATTGCAAATAAGGATTGCAGGCCTGTGGTAAATGGTAGAGAATAATGAAGAATGAGTGAGAGCCCAGGTGTGTCAGACTCCGGAGAAGGACTATTGCCATGCTGCCTTAGTTTTCCGCTGCTGCTAGACAAGTTACCACAAATTAAGCAGCTTAAGGAATGCAATGTCTTATCTTACAGTTCTAGAGAACAGAAATCTAAAATGGGTCACACTGGGCTAAAGTCAAGATGTCAGCATCGCTGCATTTCTTCTGGAGACTCTAAAGGAGAATAAATTTTCTTACCTTTTCTAGCTTTTAGAGGCCGCCCACATTCCTTGGCTTATGGCCCCTTTCTTCCATCTTTAAAGCCAATGATGGTAGGCTAAGTCCTTACCTCTTATCACTCTGCCCTTCTCTTCTGACATCCTCTTTCATATTTAAAGTGCCCTTGTAACTACATTGTACTTACCCAGATCATTCGGGATGTATTAGAGCACTCCAGTGGGATGGGTGTATATATATATATATATATATATGTATATTCCACTGGGTCTCTCTTTCTGTCTCTCTCTATTACATATATATGTAATATATATGTAATAATATATAATATATATTATATATATAAATACATGCAATAGAGAGAGAGAGCGAGACAGAGACAGAAACAGAGATTTATTTAAGGAATTGTCTCACATGACTGTGGAGACTAGCGAGTCCAAAATCCGAAGTCACCAGTAGGCTGCAGACTCAGGGAAGATTTGGTGTTGCAGTTCAAGTCTGAAGGCCCTCTGCTGGAGAATTCCTTTTTGCTTGGTGCTTGGGAGAAATTAGTCTTTTGTTCTATTCAGGTTTTCAAATGGTAGATGAAGCCCAATCAGATTATGCAGAGCAATCCACTTTACTCAAAGTCCACCAATTTAAATATTAATCTTATCTAAAAAGCCCTTACAGAAACATCTAGAATAATGTTTGACCAAATAACATTTGACAAATAAGCAAAGTTGACACATACCATCGCACAGGTAATCTCTTCATCTCAAAGTCAGTGGATTAGCAGCCTTACTTATTTCCATCTGCAGCATTAATTTTCCGTAGCCATGTAATCTATCATATTCTCATTTCCAGGGATTAGGACGTGAACATCTTTGGGGGCCATTATTCTGCCTACCACAGTGTGGTTGCACAAGTTGTACATAGCACAATTCCAAGGGGGCACCATTCACCTAGATTGCAATTTGAACAGTACCCCCAAAGCCATGCAATCTGGAGGTCCTGTTGTAGAACCTACTTGCCTAAACACAGCCATTGCACACATCCTGTCTACCAGGGAAGAAGTGTACTCAAACGTTTTCCAGCTTCTGGCAAACAGGGTGATGATGGCTTCTGTATCAATGTATCAGTAAGCTCCACAGGAGATGAGAGGGAGCCAGTGTGGGAATGTAGGGGATGTAGGGAATCACCCTGTGGAACATAGGGGCAGAGTTGTTAGGTTTGCAATTCCAAGTTTTCCTGAGGATTAAGCTGAGATAGTCTCTAGTAGGCTTTTATAACTCAAATAGGATTGTCTCCTCTGGATAACCTTTGAGTGTTTTGTGGAGGGGAGATGAAAAAGCTGCATTCCTGATCACAGGAAGCCTGGTGTGAGGCTTCAAATGAACAGTTTCCAGTTCAACCTCTGAGGCAGGGAATTCTTGGGTCTGGTGTGGCTGAACAGGTGATGAATATTATTTTAATAGCTATGGGGCCAACAGATCTATGACATCTTTCTGCAGAAAAGTGTTTTTCAGGAGAGCCAAAAAAATCCTAGAGTATCTTATATTTTCATTGTTTTTTTTTTTCCATAGATGTCAGAAAAACAAATACCTTTTAAATAGTCAAATTAGCAGAGAGATGGACCTTTACCACAATTTACTCTATTGCCCTCTCCCCAAACTAAGCTAATAAAACAGACAAGAGAGGAGAGAAAAATCAGAAAGTCTTTTCTAATATGCCAGGGCCATTAATTCAAACTGCTTCAGGAAACCGAGGAGGCAAAGATCCCTCTTTTGTGGCTGATGTGAAAAATCTCATTTATCATTGTTTGCAAAAGCTCAATGAGGCAAACCTCTATCTCTCAACCCTTCCAATTCCTACAGTACATAGCGACGCTCTAGATGTTTCATTGATGTAAAGAGAGTCATTACTACAGATAGTTAAGTAAATTGGTAAAAATTCTGCTGTCAGTGTATAATCACTATGTAGTTCTTTGTAATGTCCTCAGCAACTTCTGTTTCTGGCATCCTATTGCTCAGGGCAGGGGCAACAGTCTGGTTTTGATGTTGATTGACTTTTATTAGGAGACAGGAAGTTTGATCTAGATTAAAACAGTGCCTGTGAACATGGAGAACATGAAGAAAGGTCAGCAGGTTGGGTGAGCAAATTGCCACCAAATGGAGGATGTGACCTCAATTTTTCCATTAACAGAGAGGACCCAGAGTTGACAAGTTCTTGGGGACACGGTATTTGTTCAAAACAGAAAAATACAAAAAGGAAATATTTGACAGTTCTTGAAGCTCATATGTCTTTGTCTGAATGCCCATTGGGTTATTTGTTAATGGGATTAGCACACATTCTGTCAGATCTCTTGACTCCACAGCCCATGCTCATTCTGTTATGTCACATTATTAAATTATGCTCAGTATCTCCTGCTTAATGTGTAATACATTTTAGAATGGAGAGAGGACAATCTGGCTAAATTTTATAAAGATCTGAAGCAAAAATGAAAACAAATTATTGCTTAAAAGTTGAAGGCTTTGGTTGACAGACAAACCAACATAGAGAAGACCTTACTATATTTTGTTTATAAACACAATTTAATATTTTAATCTTTCTAGATTTTTTTTAGTTGTCAGGTAATCGTAGCCTAAGGCAGGGGTCAGTAAAAGTTTTCTGTAAAAGGCCAGATAGCAAATATTTTAGGCTTTGCGGGATAGCTAGTCTCTGTTGTAACCACTCAACTCTGCCTCTCTAGCATAAAAGCAGCCGTAGACACTGTGTAAATGAGTGGGCATGGCTGTGTTACAATAAACTTTATTGACACAATGCTGGAGGACCATATTTGGCCTGTAGGCAGTGCAATTTTGATAATAAGCTATAAAAATTAGAGAGATAATGAAGGTCAGTCACCCAATCTGGTTCGAGATGGGAACAGCTGTCTAAACCATTGTTTCGTATATGTTTTCAACAATACTGGAGTTCTTAAGGCGTTTATTTTGTCTCCCTGCTGTTCTGCACTCTGCTAGCATGCCACAGGATCCTTTGGGAGAGAGGAAAAAAATTGGAGGATGGGTGGGTCATTGATTAAGGTGCCTAGGATGCTTAAAAGAGATAGAATGATTTAGCAAAAGTTGCCTTATATGCATGGGTATAAATCATCCAACAGTTTTAGTTCTTGTTTTCTGACAAACAGAAACAAATGACCTAACCAAGACAAAATAAAGACATGTTCTTTTCACCATTTGGGGGCATGGAGGGCAGGATCCAGCAAACACTAGGCTCAGTCCTCCTAAAGAAAGCAAGCTTTTGAACTGTGAAGCTTAATTGTGGTTACTCCTCCTTCTTTACTTAGGGAACATGCTCCCCTCTCTCAATATCTCTCATTTTTAAGTCAGTGTAGTTCCAAGGGCCAGATTTTAATCTTAAATGTCAAGTATACTTACAAATGACACGTGCACATATAAATATCAAATGAACCATGTAGTTCCTCATATCCTCTCCTACTGAAGTGTAGAAGACACCATGCAGGAGACTCAAGAATCAAGGATTTCAATTCTTAATGGAGTTCGTTCTTGTGCTAGAGGCATAGCTATTTAGTTAGCTGTTATATTCACTTGACAGCTTCGCATTGAAATGGTAAGATTTTTCAGAATTGAAGCTAATGAACCACATTCTTGTTTATAAGAAGTTACATACAGAGTGCAAGCCCTCTCGGTGAATTTTTTGAAAGAAAATGGGATCAACACAAAAAAATAATTTTTGAGGAAATTGCCTGTGGGGGTCAATATTTTGAAACACCCTTTGTATTACTTACTTAGTCATGTGACTGGAACACCTTTGCCTTCTTGTCCGGAAATCTTCCCTGCTTGCGCAATGGGAAGCCATGGCCCCTATTTATATTTTCGCAATTTACCTTTTCCTGGAAATGGATCCCTTTTCTCCAAACTCAACTTTTTGAGTTTTTAATAAATATTCAGAAGTTCTATAATATGTGCTGAGTTTCCTGCACATGTGTGGATTCCTTTCTTTACCCATTTAGTAAATACTTATTGAGTGTCTATCATGTTTTAGGTGCTGGATATAAATAGCAACGAATTCAGAGAGCTTACATTCCAGTTCAGGAGACAGATCTTTTGAATAATTAATCATCCTAGTAAATAAATAATTATAAACTGCAGCAAGAGCTATGAAGGAAAAGCACATTGTGCTCTTAGAGCTCAAGATGGGCAGAACTGACGTAGTCTGAGATCACAGAAGACGTCTCTAAGGAAGTGATCATTTGGGCTAAGCCTGGAAAAATGAGTAGAGGTCCACTAGACAGAGTGGGAGTCAGAGTATTCCAGGTAGAGAGAACACTAGATTCTAAGGCCTTGAAGGGGGAAAGAACACAGAACACTACAAATAGACTAATGTGTCCTAATCTAGGAAGGGAGCAGGACAGGGACACAAGAGTCATTTATTCATCAAATGTTCTGGGAGACTACTGTGTATTGGAACTAATCTAGGTACTGGGGACACAAAATGACCAAAAAAAAAAAAAAAGAAAAGAAAAGAAAAGAAAAAAGAAGAAAATCCCTGCCTTCACAGAGTTTACATTTTAGTTGGTGAGGAGACTATAAATATATAACAAGGAATTAATTCGATTTTTTATAGTGATAAATGCTAATATGGTTTAGCTCTGTGTCCAGCCTCCACCAAATCTCATCTAGAACTGTAATCCCCACATGTCAAGGGAGGGCTCTTGTGGAAAGGGATTGGATCACGGGGGCGGTTTCCCCTCTGCTGTTCTCATGATAGTGAGTGAGTTCTCATGAGATCTGATGGCTTAAAAGTGTTTGGCAGTTTCCTCTCACTCGCTCTGTCTCCTGCCGCCATGTAAGTCATACCTTGCTTCCCCCTTCACCTTCTGCCATGATTGTAAGTTTCCTGAGGCCTCCCGAGCCATGTGGAACTGTGAGTCAACTAAATCTCTTTTCTTTTATAAATTACCCAGTCTCAGGTAGCTCTTTATAGCGGTGTGAAAATGGACTAATACAAATGCTCTGAAGAAAATGAAGCTGGATGTTCAGTGAAGGTCTAACTCCGGAGATGCCATTTGATTAAATATTGATTGATATGAAGGAGCCATTCAGATGAAGATCGGAGGGAGGAAAATTCTAGGTGGTAGAATTAGCCTGTGAGAACATACCTGGTGTGTTTTTAAGACTATATTTTATTTAGTGTTCAAAACCAATTCAAGAGGCAACTTGTGCTAAGTTCATGGCTACTACACGTCAGGGTAGGATTTAAACCCAAGACTATCTATTCCTTCCCTTTTCCCATCACAGAATAACACCTCTTTAGAGGGTATTAAGCCATGTTAATGTGCACAGGTCATTTAATCAAATCATCATTTAATCATTTCAGCTATTTATTTAATCATTTCATTTATGTATTTAATCATTTCAGTCAAAAGAGTCACATCTGAGAGTGAACATAACCTTCAGTATGTATCCTAGGTGAAACCCCAAGATATTGCTGATAAAGGTGTTCTCACCTTTCTCTGTTGGAAAAGACTCCTGTGAATCTCAGTATGAGGAGAGCCCACTATTGTAGAGTCTGTGGTATGTTTGGGAATCATTGTACAATGTAGAGAAGGTCCCAGGCTAATAGGAGACTCGGGTTTTATGCTCTTACTTCCATTCAATTAGTTGTACAAGCCTAAGCAAGTTACATCTTCTCCTGAGTTCCAGTTTTTTTCATCTGTAAAATGGGAATGTTAAAAATGGCCTTTTTTTTTTTACACTTCTCAGACTTCTGAAAATCCAATTAACATGTTGCCTCTTCCTTCAAAATATATCCAGAATCCAACAATTTCCCACCATCTTCACTGCTACCATAACCACTTCTTTTCTGGATTATTGCAACAGCATCCTAACTGGTGTCTCTGTGTCCTTGCCACTCCAGCCCTGAACGCCATTCTGAATGGAACAACCAGAGTGATCCTGCTAAAAGCAAGTCAAATGTTAGTGGAACTTATTACTCTCCTTATTCCCCCAGTGACTCATTCATTCACTTGGAATTAAAGCCAAAATGTTAATGTTTACATGTCCCACCATGATGTGCCTGCCCACATTACCACTCTGACCTCCTCATCTGGTCCTCTCAGATACTCTTGCTCTAGCCTTGCAGGTTTTCTTGGTATTCTTCAACCACACTAGGCACAATTTCAACTCTGAGATTTTTGCTTGCTGTTGCCTCTGTCAGGAATAATGTTTATGCAGAGAGCTGCATAGCCGACACCCATACTTCTTTCAAGACTCTGCTCAAATGCTACCTTGTCAATGACGTTTACAGTGACTATTCTATTTAAAATGGCAACCACTCTTTTCCACATTTCAGACTCCCTTATCCTGCTGTACTTTTTCTTTTCTCCTTTACATAACACTACTCATTGTTTAAATGTACTTATTTATAGAATGATCATATAACATTTTGCAAAAACTGGTATATTTTTGAAAATGAAAGTGGGACTATTAAATTATATCAGGACAATAGATACAAACATGGACTCAGTAATTTATAATGATTTTTACAATGTTATGTTTCCCTTTGCTGGTTTTCACAAGAAAAAGGATCATTGAATGTTTTGTTGTTTACTTATTTATCTCATGTGCCAATAACAATGCCTGACACATAGTAGATTATCAATAAATATTCTTGAGTGAATGAATAAATAAAAATAGGTATAAAAGATGTTCATGGCTAGGCACGGTGGATCACGCCTGTAATCCCAGCACTTTGGGAGGCCGAGGCGGGCGGATCATGAGGTCAGGAGTTCCAGATGAGCCTGGCCAACATGGTGAAACCCCTTCTCTACTAAAAATACAAAAAATTAGTTGGGCATGGTGGTGCGCACCTGTAATCCCAGCTACTGGGGAAGCTGAGGTAGGAGAATGACTTGAACCCAGGAGGCAGAGGTTGCAGTGAGCCGAGATCGTGCCATTGCACTCCAGCCTGGGTGACAGGATTGAAACTTCATTTCAAAGAAAAAAGAAAATAAAAGGTACACTATCTGTTAGTTGAGGAGTAGACAGGAAGCATGGAAGAATTGAGAGACTTCCTACAAAGGATGAGCTGCATGGAGTGGAAGTGGCATCTGGTAAGAAGATGGTAAGAGTTAAATTAATGGTTGAAGTAAATTAACCCCTGTCAGGCTATACAAAATTCTTGACAACAATTGGAAATAGCCATTTCTGTACTTGTACACACTATGCATCCACTCATCACTCCATCTACTCTATTTATTGACCTGTTCTTGAATGAATTTTTGGCAGAAACCAACAAACAATGTGCTATTGTCAAAGTCAATGAATGAACTGAATCCAAATGCAAAATGGTTTAAATTCTATTTTGCTTACTCTGTAGTTTTGGAAATGCTTAGATAACAAGAGTGTGCAGTTTACTTATAAAGCCAAAGCAAAATCAATAGATAAGCTTTCATGCTTCCTTTTTCAGTTGATGATATGGATAGGAATGAATAAGCCAGAGTCTTTGCTTTTAACCAAATTTAAAAACAATAAAGCCTTATTGGGCAGGACTTTGTGGGCCTTTTGTCTTCCTCCCTGGTTTGGTAAATCAGGTTTGGTTGAGTTGGTTTTCCATGCATCCCACCCCAACAACATTTGAAATTTCTTTTTCATTTATAATGTTTTTCTTATACTCCAAGGATGTATCATAGAACAAAGGCAACAAAGTTTATTGCGTTCAGATGGATCACAAAAAAAGACATCCAATTTTCTATTTAGGCGTTTAGCAAATCATAGGAGAAATCAATATGCAAAGAAGTAAAACCTTTACAATTCCAGTAATGGAAAAGAGAGAAAGACTGTTTTCTACTTGCTTTTGACTTCTTTTATGATATTTCAGCCTTCTGATAGCCTTAAGAAACTGGCCTCTAGTTCAGATTCATGTTCAGCTTTTGTGGTTTGTATTACCCAGGGTTGCAAAGTCAGCTATTTTGTTTAAATATTTTAAAAGTACCAAACTAGAAGTACAAAGCCGAAGCAGAACCAGGCACACAGAAGGAACTCAATATATGTTTTAATTTAATGTGAGATGGTTGATATATTCTGTAAGCATATTCATCTGTCAATCTGTCTGACGCTAGTTAGCCTCCTAATATCTGAGTAGCTAAAGAAGAGATATAAATGTGTGAATATCACAGTCATAGACTCAAATATGCTAAAACATAACTTACTTCATTTTTATGTTAGTGAAAGCATTTTTTTTTCCAAGTGCTTAATCTACCTTACTAGCAGTAGAAAACCACAATGACCACCACCATAGCAACAGGAATAAAATCTTTAATTTAGCTGCTTCCAGGTAAACTCAGTCCAAATCTGTGATGTATTTATTAATACAAATTAATAATCTATCCATTTTCAGATTTAAAACATCTCACATTTTTTTCTCCCTTCTTCATCTTTTTGCACTTTCTTTTAGGCTTTTGAGCATGATGAGAATATTGGTGGGAACTTGGCTTACGCTGCTGTTATATGAGGTTTTTGAGGAAAGGGTCTCGAAATGCTCTCTTCTTATCTGTGTTGATCCTATTGGGCAATCCTACTCCAGTTGATCTTCTCTTGTATATCCATTAGGAAGGCCTTTGCCTTAAAGTAACAAAAAACCAGTAGTTCCTTAGAAAAAGGATATTTACTATTTAGTAATAAGAAAATCTAGACACAGATGGCCTCTGGGTTGAAGCTCAATGACCCAGACTCTTATTATTTTGCTTTTCTACCATTCTTTGCATGTTGCTTTTTTCAATTTTGTCCTGCTCACCTAATGATCACAAAACGGTTGCTGCACATCCCAACATCACATAATCTTTCCTAGGCAGAAATAAATGTAGAAGAACCACCATCAGTAGCTCTCTTCTTGTATATGCCTCTTTTATCAAGAAAGCAGCGAGAACTCAAAAACTTCCACTTAGGTCTTCTGGGCCAGATCTGAGTCACAGGTTATCACTGGCTGTGAAGAAGGCAAGGAAAGTAATGTTTTGGGCTTTACACTCTCTATAATGGGAGATAAGCCAGGGAGATAGAGTTGAGAATGGTATTTTGAGCGGCCAGCCTTCAATTTCTGCATTATTGGTCTGGTTTTTGGAATAGGAAATGTACAGTACTTCCTGAGAGTGTGATTGAGATGGTCTGTGAGAGAATGATGTGGTTGAATCAGTGTAAATTTTTTGATGCCTGTGGAGGACCTTTTGTGCACAGGAAATGCTATTTGCAGTTACTTGGTTTTAAATTAATTTATTAAAAAACCACTTAAAAAGTAGTTATTTTTCTTACTTTTAAATGTAATTTAAAACTCTTAGTCTATTCCATAAATCCTGTGTATTTTATCAATCCCTTGCAAGGCAGTGTTGGATCAACTCAAGTTGAACAGACTGAACTCTGCTTAATTAAAAGAACTTCTAAGTGTAAACCCAGATTCCTCAACTATTTTTAGCATTTCAGAGTACATTTTAAAGTCTGATATATCAACAAAGACACACTGGACTGAAATTGAACTTTAGACAGAATGGACTTAACAGACAATTATAGAACATTCTACTCAGCAACTGCAGAATATACATTCCTCTTATCAGCTTACGGAACTTTCTCCAAGACCACAAAACAAGTCTTAATGAATTTTTAAAAATTTGAAATCATACCAAGTATCTTCTCAGACCACAGCAGAATAAACTAGAAATCAATTCTAAGAGGAATTCTCGAAACTGTAGAAATACATGGAAATTAGACAACGTACTCCTGAATGATCTTTAGGTCAACAATGACATTAACATGAAAATTTAAACAACTTCTGAAGCAGAGGAAAATGGAAACACAACATATCAAAATATCTGATTTTCTTTTTAAGCACTTCAGTACCTGACCAGGCAAACTTATGATCCCAACAAGCAGAAATTGTAAATTGCTTGAACAACTCTTAAATATTTAATGATTTAAACTTGTAAATATAAAGAATCTCAAGTTTTCTCTTAAATATTCTAACACACTAAAAAGTAAATTTGGTCAAAATATTTTACATCCTTTAATGAAAAAATGACAAACTAATAAAATATTTTAAATGAGAATCTGTCTGTTCTCTCTGTTTAAACTGTTACTCTAAAATATGTCATATTCTCTTAAACATCAAAAGCACATTTAATACCAACTGCACACACATTATTCTAAATTTCACATATTGGTATTCATACTATGGACTTTGTTCACTCCATTACATCTGTTTTTTATTCCAAACCTCCCTAAGATTTTTAAGGATACTTAGTAGCATATCATCAGGCCAGGCAAGCTGGTTTTGTCATTACAAGGCAACTGAGATCACTTATGAGGCAGAGATTTGAGGGTAGGAAGCAGTACAGAGTCAACAGCATTCCAGGGAGATTCTATTTGTGTGCAGTTGTGTAAACTGAGCTTCTTGTTTTTGTCACTGTGGTGAGAGGAAATTCAGAGACCATATCCTTTAGCTAGGGTTGGTTTCTTGTAAGATTAAGTTGTATCCTTATTTACATCATTCTTCCACCATCATTATCATCATTTGAATAGATGAGAGTCTTCAAACCCCTCATTCCCCAAATTCATAGCTAATGTCCTTGAACTGATTTCTACTACCTGAGTGAATTCAGGATTTTTTTCCTACTTTCCCATCTGAGCTGCCATTCTTACGGAGATTGTTATGGCATCTGATTGGATTTTGCATACTTCTTTTACCGTTGTCTCCATGATTATAACCATGTATGGCCATTTCTACTCTGGCATGTGGTCATTATGTAACTACCTCTTCAACTGATTCTAAAGAGGGAGTCCTGGTTGCTGGGTTGGATGGAACTGTCCTTATCACTGCATCCATTGTTGCTTGTTTTTTCATCATAGCCATGGGACATTAGACATACCCACTATTTTTATCTGCCAACTTTTATTCTCCATTAGACACCCATGGAAACTCTGGTGCTGCCAAACTTGCAGGGGTGTTAATAGACCCTCTTTTTGCCTAAGTCTCCCGTATACATGATATCCTATGCACTTCGTCACAATAGGCAGGTACCTCTCTCCAAAGCTTGCTCTTCTTTCTTTCCCCAACCCGAATTCTGTGAAGGATGGTGACAAATCTTTGGCTTTCCCCTCTAAAATGCCCTTCTACTCTCCTCAGCTCAAATGGTGGGGGTGAAACAGTAAAGAGAATGCTGCGTGTCTGAATCTCTTGCCTTTTGAACTTAGAGGCTGGACATTTAAATTTCTTTGTTTTTCTGGACCAATATGTCAACTTTCTTCTGGGTTAGTTTCAGCTCCATTTCTCACAGAAGAATTTGTGTGTCAGGCAGGGGGGGTGGTATATGGGAGAAGAAAAGTACATCAGTTAAAGACTCATATAATTACTTGGCAAGCCATAGGGGAAGATAGAAGAATTTCTGTCACATCTTCTAAGTAGGCCTATGATTTAATAGCTAAAGCAGCTATAAGGGGATCTTACAGTTTAGGATGAGAGTATCTTGCAGATTTATTGGAACCGAGACCAGTGGCTTCTCTAAATGTAGCTGATTCCTATTCTTCCATGAGTTCTCCACATAAATGCCACTTCACTGAGGCAGTCTTCCCTGACCCCGCTGGCCAGGCAAGGTTCCCCTCTTATATATTCTCAAATTTATCTTGATTTCTCTTTTAGCACAAATTGCACATTTTGTTTTAAAGTTTGCCTTAACCAGTAGACTGTGATTTCTTAGGGTACCTGGACCTTGTGTCTCTTCTTTATAGCTCTCCTCTCCAGTGCCTGATACTATATTTGGCCCTGAGTATCTGCTGAACAAATATTGAATGTATGAATAATTATTAAGTTTTTTTGGTGAGTGAAATAAAGTAAACATGAACAGTGGATTGTCATGTCTTGAAAGCATGAGCTTGGGCAGTAGATTTTTGGTTACCACATTGAATTCTTGAACTTGCTGGGCAACTTTAATTTTCACCAAGTTTTTTGAAGGTCGTGGGATTGAAGTGGAAGGCATGGTCTCAGGAGATGTGGGCATGTCTTGGCATACACAGAATGTAGCATCCCCACTTTCCAGGAAGGATGACTTTTTTTTTTATTTCTATCAATCAAAAACACGTTATCTTCAGTGTTTAGCCAAATAGATTGAATGGAGTGATTTTACTGATCTGTTGAAATTTGTTAGTCGAGAAAGACTTTTGTGAACTCTAAATGGGAATTGAGATGAATCTAAAGCTTCCTTTCATTTTGTAAAGCAGGGGAATCTTCCTAGACTTATTTTCGCCCTGACATTCTTTTATATAATGCATTTGAGCAGACTAAAGATGAAACAGAGACTTTTTCATGTCTTTTGACCCTGAGACATTTATATGAGAGAGGCTTTTAAAACATGAATATTTTTGGCTCTAACAACTGCCCCTTTGAAATGGCATGAAACACAGTGTTTAGAACTGCAAATATCACTGACATTTCTAAAGTGTGAACAATGTTTAATAGCATGGCAGAAAATTTATTGCTTCTGCAAGAACATAGATATTCTTTCAAAGCCGATGGTATTTAAGAGTTAAACAAGTAAGTGGAAAACTCACTACAGACTAGTCTATGTAACCAGAGGTAGGTATAATAATTAGGAGGATTGCGAAACTCTTAATGCTTCAGTAAATATGCCAAATATCTGGGGCAGCCTTCTGTTCTCTGAGCCCAGATTGCTGCTTTGTAGGTATGTATCAATCTTCACTACTTACTATGTTCAACCTTTCTGAATCTGTGATCAGGATCCATCTGTTCGACTACATTTATTAGTGTGTTTTCTTATGACATAAATCCTTCAAAAATTGTCATCTCCAAGTAGGGTCATGATACCTGCTGGGTTATATTTGTTCAACACAATAATGGTATAATAGTCTTTAACCACAGAACACAGAAAGTAAAACATGCAAAACAAAAAGTTGTGTACTTCCACCGAGGCCAGGGCTGCCTTGGGAGTAAACGGTGGTGCCCCTGACAGATTTGTCGGAAGGGATGGTAATTATGAAAGATGGTTGCGGCTCGGGAGTAGCAGCCTAACCCTTCACTCAGAAAAAGGAGTTGGGGCATGTGAGCTCACTAAGCATTTCTGAGGCTTCCATCCTGGTGATATGCTTGCTTGGTGTCCAGCCACAGAAAATAAAGTGGAGAGAAAAATGATTGCTTGCAAATGGCAGTGCAGTGGGAGCCAACAGCCAGGGACTGCCACTGTTTTCATTAAGGAAAGAATTTGGTGATCCCTTAAAGATAGGAAAAATACTTTTTAAATTTTGGACAGATTTTAATTTTGAAAGATGCGATGCTCTATCACCCACTACATTTTTCAGCTCACCGCAACCTCTGCCTACTGCCTACTGCGTTCAAGCGATTCTCCTGCTTCAGCCTCCTGAGTAGTTGGGATTACAGGCATCTGCCACCATGCCCAGCTAATTTTTGTATTTTTAGAAGAGACGAGGTTTCACCATGTTGGTCAGACACAGGCATGAGCCACGGCGCCCAGCTGGGAAAATAATTTCTACTTTTAAAATGACTTGACTATCTCCTTGAGGCCGGCTGTCCAAGAGGCAAGCATTTCCAGCAGTCCAATCTCACTTAAAAAGGCATAAAATATCAAACATGGAAAGGACAGTTCTTTTATCATACAGATTAATTTTTTTTCAACAAACATCTTTTGAGTGCTTATAGATAAGCAAACTAGGGCTCAGAAGGGTTGATGACTTAGCTAAGTTCATAAATCAGTCCCATATTTCTTATTTTATATTTTATACATATCAACTTTCATGTCACTGTTTACAAGTATTTTAAAATTTCTGTTACATCTTTTTTGTTTGTGCTATTAATTTACTCATCAATATTACTGTTATTTTGTATGGGTATGGATTGATCTCATGTTTAACAAAAGCTCACTGTATTCTCTCACATTTCATATCTTCTATTGTGATTACTTTCTTTTTACCTTAAGTTCATACTTTAGTAGTCATTTGATGAAGCTGCATATATGAATGTGCATGTGTATACACACACATACATATATATGTATACATATAACAGGTTTATGATTCCTTCTCCTATTTTGCAAATGAATATTCATACTATTTATTCATATTAATTAATCCTTTCATTTATTTATTTCATCCAACAGTTATCTTTATGCATGTGCCTACTCTAGGGTGAATATAGTTTTACTTGCTAGTGAAACAATGGTTAATAAAAATTACCATAATCGTTTTTCTTATAGAACTTAACCTCTAATGGAGAAGGCAAACAGTAAAGAAATTATCACATAAATATATAAGTGCAAACTGACAAGAGAGAATAACAAAGGACTTAACATAAATCCAAGAGAGAGGATAGGGAAACGTGGTCTGGCAAGACCTCTTTGAGAAAAATAAGTTTAAGTTGAAAACTAAAATTAGGCTGGGCGCTCATGCCTGCAATCCCAGCACTTTGAGAGGCCAAGGGCGGGGGATCACCTGAGGTCAGGAGTTCGAGACCAGCCTGACCAACATGGTGAAACCCCATCTCTACTAAAAATACAAAAATTAGCTGGGCATGGTGGTGTGTGCCTGTAATCCCAGCTACTTGGGAGGCTGAGGGAGGAGAATCGCTTGAACCCGGGAGGTGGAGGTTGCAGTAAGCCAAGATTGCACCGTTGCACTCCAGCCTGGGAGACGAAGCAAGACTCCATCTCAAAAAAAAAAAAAAAAAAAAAAAAATCCTTGACTCAGAGGTGGCGTATATACTTCCATTTGCAATCTAATGGCTAGAACTAATCACATGGCCACCGCACATGTTGCAGAATCTTCTCAGATACAACCTGTCAGTGCCAAAGGTGGCCAGGAACACCACCGTAGGGGAACAAGTTGGGTTTAGTATTCATGAAGCAGGAGAGAATGCACACCATAGGAACCATGAGGCCTCTCAGGAAGAGGGCGTTCAGTATGCCTTATTATAAGTTTAAGGACTAAGTTAGGTGATATGGAGAAGGGTTTAAGGAAGTATGACTTTCCTCTGGATTGGGTGTGTTAGAAGGCGGGCAGGGGTAATTTTACGGTTGGGTACCTTAGTAAATCTAGTCTAGGAGTGAAGGCTAGAACCGGCTAAGGCTGCAATTAGTGAAGAAGCAGTAATCACTTACGTTGGTCAGGATCAGTGGACGCTTGACCATTTTTGTGACTTGCACAATGTTCATAATTTGTTTGTATTTAAATGTGACTATGGCATGGTCTTTTGTCTTGACCCATCATGGTCACATCACAGAGTGGCCTTGTTTGATGTTGATGTTCTATGATTTTGCTCATGGTCAAAAGGAGAACATCAAGACCTTTCTGTGAGTGACAAGCCAGCTCCTAGCAACACCCAGGCCAAGCTGATAGGACCAGGATAGCTCACGGATGTCAGGGCTGCCATTCTCTTTCTCTAACTCTGTACTGTGAAGGGCAGAACAAATTTTTGTGAACAGCTATTACCTCTTACATAGTAACTAGGAATTTAAAATGATGTACGTCTGGCAGGCAGGTTTTGTGAATTTCTTCAGTAATACTCAGCTTACCCTGTAAAATTCTGTTTTGTGTCCTTCCCTATCACACCTCTTGCTAGATGCTAAAGTCTTCAGTGAATGAGGGAGAGGGACAAGGAGTTGGTGAATGATTGCCATAAAGAGGGGGAGGGACCGGCGTAACTGGAAGACATGAGCCTCTAAGGCACTGGTTTTGTATTTTCCATAAGTGAAATGGATGGGAATAATTGTCTGGAAGTGATGCTTGAGAAATATAGAGTGAAGGGAAGGCAGTGTCCTCACAGAACAGCCAGGTTCAAATGAGGTTTTGGTGGTGAAACTATCAATTGACAAGTGGCTTGGGACCTTCTATTTAAAATGTGTCCCATTGATCAGCAGCATTGTCATCACCTGGGAGCTAAGTAGAAGCGCAGAATTTCAGGTTCAATCCCACACCTACAACATCAGAATCTGAATTTTTTTTTTTTTTTTGAGACGGGGTCTCGCTCTGTCACCCAGGCTGGAGTGCAGTGGCCGGATCTCAGCTCACTGCAAGCTCCGCCTCCCGGGTTCACGCCATTCTCCTGCCTCAGCCTCCCGAGTAGCTGGGACTACAGGCACCCGCCACCTCGCCCGGCTAGTTTTTTTTTTTTTGTATTTTTTAGTAGAGACGGGGTTTCACCGGGTTAGCCAGGATGGTCTCGATCTCCTGACCTTGTGATCCACCCGTCTCGGCCTCCCAAAGTGCTGGGATTACAGGCTTGAGCCACCGCGCCCGGCCCAGAATCTGAATTTTAACAAGGCATCCAGGTAATTCAAATGCACATTACCGATGGTTTAGAATTTAGAGGAACTCACCAACATAGATTGGGAGTTCCAGAGGTCATAGTGGAAGGCTTTGGGGGTAGGAATAGAGGCAAGAAGATTGAACAGAGTCATACAACGACAAGAACACATACTTTCTTTATCCCTTCAGGCTGCCTTTCAACCTCCACACTTGTCTCCAACTCTCAGATACGACAGATCTTTCCCATGTCACTGCACTGAACACAGTTATTTTAAGCAGTTTGTCCAAAATGATTGATTACAAAGGTGTTATATTTTCTCTTCTAATTTTCCCTACTTTCTCAATTTCTGATAATGTTCATGTTACTTTTATAATAGGACAAAATAGTATAAAATATGTATTAAGGAAATATGGAAGTGAAAAGGGGTTAAAATGTTAGGCTGTGCCGTGATTTGCTGTTCTTCAAGAAGTGACCTGTCAGCTGTTATCTGTCAGCTGACCCTTTTACAACGTCCCATTGTTTAGAAATCAGTACTCTCTCTAGAGATAATAATGAGACCTGTAGTGTCAACTGAAGTTTCAGAATTTTTCTCCTGGCTGTGACTTTTCCTATGTGATTTGGCTACCTCCCTGATGCAGAATCCATCTGAGAAAACCTCTGTTAATCATGTGGTCAGGGATAACTCACTGATTCTGCCAGGGTGTGAGAGGGCTTAGTAAAAGCAATTTCTCTATATATTTTTTTCTTTTTTTGAGACAGAGTTTTGCTCTTGTTGCCCAGGCTGGAGTGCAATGGCGCCATCTCGGCTCACCGCAACCTCCGCCTCCCGGATTCAAGTGATTCTCCTGCCACAGCCTCTCGAGTAGCTGGGATTATAGGCATGTGCCACCATGCCTGGCTAATTCTGTATGTTTAGTAGAGATGGGGTTTCTCCATGTTGGTCAGGCTGGTCTTGAACTCCTGACCTCAGGTGATCTGACTGCCTCAGCCTCCCAAAGTGCTGGGATTATAGGCGTGAGCCACCACGCCTGGCCAGCAATTTCTATATTTACAGAAGGAGATGGTCACTTCTGTGACCATCCATGAAAAAATAACTGTTGGAAAACTTTTGCAAAGCCATCCGTGAAACACAATTGTTTAGAGACGCACATATAATACTTTTATTCTCAGACGCTTTCAGTTATTGGAGCCATGCACCTACCGCCAATTGGAGTCTTTTCATACTATTCAGAAAGACATTTCCTTATCCTGTAGCTCAAAATATATTTAGCCATCCTATGACTCAGAGTTACAGTTCCCTTCATCAGTTCCACCTCTTCTGCCGGAAGCAGCTGAACTTCTTTATAATTATAGAGTTTTCTATCATCCAGCTTGCAGAACTGAAAGAGAATCTTATCTCTTGACCCTTTCTCATACCTGACTTGTTCAAATACAGCACTATGAACCTGCAAATGGCACAAAGTTTCTAACTTAAGTAGAAGTAAAGTGTGACTTTTCTTGTGGAGCGATGATTGTTAATCAGGCCAGATCTTGCGAGATTTTTGTAATGGGGATAAATAAAAATTGGGATAAATCCATCTGTGACGAGAAAGACAGTATCAGGTAAAATGCTGGTATAAGACAGAGCTAGCTAGAGTTGACAAGATTATCTATTTCCATTGTTTACATCATTCACTGTTAAATACCCAGTGTCTTTCACTGGACAAATAATATTTCCCTCAAAGTTATTTCTTTTTAATCCATGTGTGTAAGAATAATCAATAGTTATATTAACTCTGTTTAATGCACGTTAATTCTGAAAAGAGTCATGAACTGTGCTCCTACTTTTGTAATAAAAATGTTTCTCTTACCAGGGTTTTTTAACATGTGGTCTAAAAATGTGTGTCTATGGCTGGGCTGGGCGTGGTGACTCACACCTGTAATCCCAGCAGCTTGGGAGGCGGGTGGAACACGAGGTCAGCCATTCGAGACCAGCCTGGCCAACATAGTGAAACCCCATCTCTACTAAAAGTACAAAAAATTAGCTGGGTGTGGTGGCAGGCACCTGTAATCCCAGCTACTCAGGAGGCTGAGGCAGAAGAATCACTTGAACCCAGGAGGTGGAGGTTGTGGTGAGCCGAGATTGCGCCACTGCACTCCAGTCTGGGCGACGGTGGGAGACTCCATTTCAAAAAAAAAAAAAAAGTGTGTCTATGATAGCAGTCACTTGGGGTGCCTGTTAAAGATGCAGATTCCTGGGTTTTAACTCAAATCTACTTAAACAGATTTTCCAGAAGAGGCCTGGTTATCTGTATATTTATTAAACACCTTGAGTAGTTTTGTTTTTTTTTTTGAGACAGGGTCTCACTGTGTTACCCAGGCTGGAGTGCAGTGATACAATCACTGCTCACTGCAGCGTCGATCTCCCCAGGCTCAGGTGATCCTCCCACCTCAGCCTCCTGAGTAGCTGGGACAGCAGGTGTGTGCCACCATGCCTTGCTAATTTTTGTATTTTTTTGTAGAGATGGGTTTTGTCATGTTTCCCAAGCTGGTCTTGAATTCCTGGGCTCAAGTGATCAGCCTGCCTTTGCCTCCCAAAGTGTGGGATTACAGGCATGAGCCACTGCGTCCCGCCACCTCGAGTAATTCTTAAAGTGCTTGAGAACTTATTAAGCACCTTGAGTAACTCTTATTATCAAGTTAGTTTAGACCACGCGTGGTGGCTCACTCCCGTAATACCAGCACTTTGAGAAGCTGAGGAGGGCGGATCATGAGGTCAGGAGTTTGAGACCAGCTTGGCCAACATGGTGAAACCCCATCTCTACTAAAAATACAAAAATTAACTGGGTGTGGTGGCGGGCGCTTGTAATCCCAGGCCCTCGGGAGGCTGAGGCGGGAGTATCGTTTGAACCTGGGAGGCAGAGGTTGCAGTGAGCCAAGATTGTGCCATTGCACTCCAGTAGTCTGGGCGACAGGGCGAGGCTCTGTCTCAACAAAAAAAAAGAGAGAGAGAAAAAAAAAGAATGGTGGTGGTTTCTTGTTAGATATGCAAATTCTTGGGTCTCACTGACTCTGGGAGTGGGACGCATCAACAGGGAACCACAGAATTTTTACTGAAGAACTGTATCTTTAGCACTGACTGTTTACCTGATCCCAAAAGATAATTTCTTAAGTGCATCAGAAGTTCAGAAATATTTTCAGAAGGACTCTTCAAGTTGAAAATGAAATATTTAAAAGCTTGAAATTATATTAAATTGTATAAATGCTGGTGAATTTTACAGCCTAAGAAACCCACACTTCAGAAATAGGTTGATAAACTATTTTAAAACATTGATAATATCTCCATGGGAATTACAGAAAAATTAAGTAGAAGAACTAATGCAGTATAATCATATAACAATTATGACAACAGCTATTTTTCCAGCCCTTTACATTTTAGAGAAAGATTTGCAAAGAATATTTTTACATAAGTCATCTTATTTTATCTTATAGCTACTGTGAAGCCTGTCTGCATAGATCAGGTTTTATAGTTCAAGAAGTTGGGGTCCAAGATGCAAAAGATAAGTGGCAGTCAGGAATAGAATTTGTCCTTTTTGTCTGAAGCTTCTAATCTACCTATGACCCAGTTCCCTGCTGTTGCTGTAGTTGCTTTCCCATAGCCCAGGGACTCTGCCGCTTGACAGTTGTCTTAGGAACTACTAAGCACAGTGTCTTACAGTCAAACAACCATAACCAGGGAACTTCTAACTTTAGGGATAGCCCATGCTTATACAGCATAGCATTGCTGAGGCCAAAGAAAAGAGGTTCTGCTATTCTAGGTCCTCAGATAAGATAGCCTGGAAGAATTTTTCTGCATGTGATTCTACTTCCAAAGAATCCCCACCTTCATTTCTTCAAGCAGGAAATGTTCTGAGAGGGAGTCTGGCTTCACCACCAAATAATTATTATAAACTTGGTGTTTTGTGGCCTCCTCTCAAATGGTTACTCGGAATTCAATCTTGTGTTGGCTTTTTCTATATATTCTCTGCAAGGAATGGTGGCAGTTGGTGGGGCAGAGACACGTAGACAGTGACTTGGACATAACTCAACTGACTTGTTATTTTGTCTACTATTAATGCTCTTTAGAAAGAAATAGAAATTTTGTGCACAGTATTAGAATATGACAGAAAACAGAGTTGTATTACCTTGCCAGATCTTCTGTCTTACATTTCAGAAACAGCACCACCTGTCTATATATTTTGGCTGCATTTAAAAGGTAATAACTGTTTCTTTATTGAAAAAAACAGCAATAACCTTGGGAAAAGAGTGTAGAAAAATGTTTGAGAGAAGAATGCTGTATACCTCGCATAAATATGTCTAAGAAAATGTTTGGGCTGGGCATGGTGGCTCATGCCTATAATCCTAGCACTTTGGGAGGCTGAGGTGGGCGGATCACTGGAGGTCAGGAGTTCGAGACCAGCTTGGCCAATGTGGTGAAACCCCATCTCTACTAAAAATGCAAAAAAAAAAAAAAAAAAAAAAAAAAAAATTAGCTGGACCTGGCGGTGGGTGCCTACTTGGGAGGCTACTCGGGAGGTAGGAGAATTGCTTAAACCCACGTGACGGAGGTTAGAGTGAGCCGAGATAGCGCCACTGCACTCCCGCCTGGGCAACAGAGCAAGACTCTGTCTCACACACACACAGACAAAAAAAACAAAAAAGAAAATGTTTGCTTTTTGACTAGATACTACATGTTTCTACCCACAGAATTCCTCAACCGGGTATGTACAGCCTTTTTACTTATGAACAGGTCACAGGCTCCTAAAGGCTTTTCTCAAGGCCATTTGTTTCTAAGTTCAAAGTTACACTATAAAAGTGACTGCTAATAGCAATTATTTGTGGTATCTGATGTCACTCTTGCTTTGGAATAACAATACTTTTATTCTAAGTATTAAAATGGGTACAGTCATCCCTTGATATTGAGGTAGATTGGTTCCAGGACCCCCTTGGTTACCAAAATACAGGGATGTTCAACTCCCTGATATAAAATGGTGGAGAATTTGCGTATAACCTATGCACATGTTTTCGTACATTTTAAATTACCTCTAGATTATTTGCAATACACAATACAATGTGAAGACTACGTAAGTAGTCGTTATACTTTATGATTTAGATAATAATGACAAGAGAAAAAGTCTGTATAAGTTAAGTATTTTCAGTCCTCAGTTGGCGGAGTCTACAGATGCGGAAGCCACGGATAAGGAGGACTGGCTATTTCCTATAAGTAAATGTCAGTGAGGTTTTCTCAGGTATTTGTGGGCAAGAGAATAATGTAGACGCAGAAATCCAGGAGTGACTTGTAAGTCATTAAATGCATCGTTCTCAGATTGAGTTAGTTTTCTCATTTGTGGCTTAACCCTTTTCCAAAAGGGGAAGAAAAGGCAGAAATGTGTTGCAGTCACAGCTTTCCATTCCAGAAGCTCCTCTGAGCAATGTTAGAAGTAACACTCACTAGGCAGGTTCAGGCTTGACAGAAGAGGGAGTGGGAATCGAAGAAATAGGGGAAAGATGCAGCTGTGTGGAGGCAAAGGCTGGAGCAATTTTTCACCCATGCAATGACAAGTAGTCAAACACTGGTTTAATTTGAGTTGGCTTTGTGAGGACAAAGCCTGTTTGGCCCTAAGTAAAACCTCTCCGTTCTGAAAAACATTTTTTGGGTTACTGCTACAGATCAGGAAACAAAACAACAATTTGAGGTTGAGAGAGAATTATTATATGAGAAAATGTTTAAATTTTTATTTTATGACAAGTATATGATTAAATGTGCTGACATTGTTTGCGAAAGTTGCCTCAGCTCAAGAAAAATATTAGGTACCTTAATAGAATATAAGAAAACATGGTTTAGATTTAGATATTGCAACACATAAAATGAAAGAGCAGGAGTGTTTCCATGAAATGCTGCTAGGGAAATTCCTCTTGCCCAAAGTAATATTATAGAGGGCTGAGTAAGCTATGATAATTTTCAGTGCTGATTATATCAGCATAGAAAAGCAGTCTATTGTGACGTTGAATTCTTGCAGTTAATTACTTATCCTTCCTTAGTAACTAATATTTTTATTTTAAGAATTGATTTTCAATACTTGCATTGTGAATATTTGATAGGTGCATGAGTTATGGGTTTAATTACCTTCATGACTCTTGAGAGTTGAATGCATGCATTGGAATAAAAATTGTAATTATTTATCACATAGAATATACAGAAGCCTTTCTATTTATGAACAGGTTACAAGTTCTTAAAGGCTGTTTTTTTTTTTGTTTTCTTTTTTTCTTTTTTTTTGAGACAGAGTCTCGCTCTGTTGCCCAGGCTGGAGTGCAGTGCTGCCATCTCGGCTCACTGCAAGCTCCGCCTCCTGGGTTCATGCCATTCTCCTGCCTCAGCCTCCCGAGTAGCTGGGACTATAGGGGCCCGCCACCACGCCTGGTTAATTTTTTGTATTTTTAGTAGAGATGGGGTTTCACTGTGTTAACCAGGATGGTCTTGATCTCCTGACCTTATGATCCGCCCCCTCTTGGCCTCCCAAAATGCTGGCCAAAGGTCTTAAGATCAAAGTGCTGGGATTACAGGCATGAGCCACCGCACCTGGCTTAAGGTCTTTTGTCTCTATGTTCAAAGCTGCACTATAAAAATGACTGCTGGCCGGGTGTGGTGGCTCACACCTGTAATCCCAGCAGTTTGTGAGGCCAAGGGGGCGGATCTCTTGAGGTCGGGAGTTCAAGACCAGCCTGACCAACATGGAGAAACTCCGTCTCTACTAAAAATACAAAAATTAGCCCGGTGTGGTGGTGCGTGCCTGTAATCTCAGCAACTTGGGAGGCTGAGGCAGGAGAATCACTTGAACTTGGGAGGCAGAGGTTGTGGTGAGCCGAGATCATGCCACTGCACTCCAGCCTGGGCAAAAAGAGTGAAACTCCGTCTCAAAAAAGACAAAAAAAAAAAAAGAAAGAAAAAAGAAAGACTGCTAATGACATTTACTGGTGGCATGCAGTTTTACCCCTTTTTTCTGGCTCATGGCTGCTTCACATCTATGCAGTTTGGTAATTCAAAACTTTGTTAGTAGTTTCTGTAACATGGCAGGAAGCACTGGATAGTGTGAGACCCAAATGCTTGTCCTGGTACCACTAGGGACTAGATTTGTAACTTTGAACAGGTCCCTCTATCTCATTGGCTCTCAGTTGATCCTCTGTATTCTGAGGGATCCAGACTAGTTAATCTTGATTCAGGTTCTAGTTGAACTCCTCCTTAGGCTATAGATTAAAGCTAAATCACACACATATATGTCACACTGTCTATTCTGAAATATTTTAATGAAATTACAGACAGCATAAAAACTATGCAGTGGCATGGTTTTTCTTCTCCCTTTTTGTATCCTTTTTTGACAAATAGTTTTCCAGTTATTTCTTGGTGTACTGGTCAACCCCCACTCCTCACTCCCACTACCCTGCAACTAAAAACAGGTGGATATTCTGCTTAATGGTATTTATAACTCTAATTAAAGCACACTCCAAGGATGAGAAAAAAAATAAATAGTAATTGTTTAGAAAGACAGGATCTACCTGGATGAATTTACTTAGCCATTTGCAGAACTTCCTATCTCTGGATTAGAGTATATCAACTGACATAGTATTTTACAGTAAACAAAGAATTCCCTAGAATTAAAATTGTGCTAAAAATTATGGATTAAAAATCACACTGAAGTTTGTATGCATACACTTTACATCAGACTTGGTGCTATGGACTGAATGTTTGTGTCCTTCCAAAATTCATGTATTGAAATCCTAATTCCAAATGTGGCGGTATTTGGAGGGAAATCTTCGGGAGGCAATTAGATTGTGAGGATAGAGCTCTGATCATGGGATTAGTGTTCTTATAAGAGAAAGCTTGTCTCCTGTCTCTGCTTTTTGTCATGGAAGGATACAAGTAGAAGACAGCCAGCTGTCTTCAAACCGGGAAATGGGCCCTCCGCAGACACCAAATTCGCTGGCACCTTGATTTAGACCTCCCAACCTCCAGAACTGTGAGAAATAGATGTTGGTTGTTTTACCCAGTCTATGGCATTCTGTTATATTAACCTAAATGCTATGAATCTTGGTATCTCCATATTAAAACAGTGGTTATATCACAGAAGGTAGTATTATTTGGATTGCACACAACTTTTTAATGGAAAGAATAGTTACTTTATTGGAATAAATTAAGTACAGCAGCTGACATCCACATAAGTAAACATAATAGATTGTGTTCCCTGAAAACAAACTCTGAGATGGAGAGTTAGGAGCAGGTTTATTGTTAAGTCCTCTTGGGTCATCTACTTGCAAGGAGGTGAGCAAGGAGTAGAGGGAGAAGGCTGGCCTCAGTTGAATGGGGGGAGAAGCGGATCTCAGGCAACCCTACAGAGAGTTCGGAAGCAGAGATAGACTTCAGAGTTGTTCCAAATTGAGGTAAGGAGGCTAAAGCTTTCCATGTCTTTTTCAGCCAGCCATTAGCCATGAGACAATCCTTGGGGGGAGGCATGAGCTGAGGTTGAGGCAATGGCGTTCAGTCAAAAAGGATGACTAGTGAGGGACTCAGCTGTCAGCTATTAGCATATGATGAATCCATCTGTCTTCCTTTTTCACCCTAATAGCATATAAGCCAAGAAAATATAGGTGGAGCACAACAGTATTCACTCTCTATCCTGCTCTTTTTTTTTTTTTTTTTTTTTTTTGAGACAGAATCTCACTCTGTCGCCCAGGCTGGAGTGTAGTGACGCGATCTCGGCTCACTGCAACCTCTGACTCCTGGGTTCAAGCCATTCTCCTGCCTCAGCCTCCCCAGTAGCTGGGATTACTGGCACGAGCCACCGTGCCCGGCTAATTTTTTGTATTTTTTTAGTAGAGATGGGGTTTCACCATGTTGGCCAGGCTGATCTTGAACTCCTGACCGTGTGATCTGCCCGCCTCGGCCTCCCAAAGTGCTGGGATTACAGGTGTGAGCCACCGCGCCCGGCCTACCCTGCTCTTTCCAGTGTCGCTTATAGTAAGTTTGGCCCACCTAGGAAAGTTTGTCCAGAAATCTGGTTGGCCATACTTATCTTACTTCCTGCAGAACATTCTCAACATCAAGAAATGTTGGAATGGTTTCTCATCCGCACAACTGACATTTTGGGCGAAACAGTTCTTTGTTGTTGTTGTCCAGAGCATTTAAAAATGCTTAGTGGCATTCCAGTGTCTACTCATTAGATACAAGCAACATGCCAACCACATTACTGAGAGAGCCAAATGACTCGGTAGATAAAAAGGGGTGCCTGGAGAATTCGGACCTGCCTCACAAGTGTTTACATCGAGGCTTTTGTGCAGACGAGGGAACCTGCCCGGGGCTTGTCTGGGCATGCCCATAGTGGACTGGAGCCCAACATGGGCGCTGGGGGAAGTGGGTGGAGCCACAGGGTATGTGCACCTGATGCAGGGGAGGAGTCTGCTCTCTTCGGCTCCTGTGGTGACCTGGGATTCAATCTGTGAGGTGGAGGGCCTGTTAGGAGGACATCATCTCACTTTGTTGAGGTCGTTTTTTCTTTTTTTCCTTTTTGCCCAGTAAAATCCTGCTCTACTCACCCTTCAATGTATCCGCATGCCTAATTTTTCCAGGTTGTGTAATAAGAACCCAGGTTTTAGCTGAACTAGGGAGCAAAGGACTACAACATTATGACAATAAAAATGACTTCAGAGATTGCTAAATATTTCTTGGAGAGAAACATTTCTTGATGTCGAGAACCACTTAGGATCACTGAACTTCAAAGATGATTGAATCTCTAGGTAAGTCTGTGATGCCAAGTCCAAGGACCTAGTTAGGAAAACCCGGCACTCCAACACATGAGGTGGAGACGTATTATATCCTAAATATTTTTGATTCCTGGACTCCACTGAGCCCTGACAGACTGCAGAATGGCCACCCATTCTCTATTAAGAGCTAGCACTACCTCTGTCCCAGAAGACACTGCAGAGCCCTTCTCATCTCCTGGTTATCAGGCTGATAAGTAGGGCTATGTTACAGCTTAATCCAACTGGACATGCAATGAGCATGATAATAGAGGTATGACACTATACCTCAAAGAAACTACAAGAAGTAGCCAGAATCTACAAACAGGAGCTGAACAAATACCTGTGTGACTAGATGTTGAAGATGCTTGACTAAGGAGATTAGATCATAAAACTAGACAAGGAAGAGTTATTGACTTGGGAGCACTCTTCCAGAACACTGAATTTAATATCTATCTTAGTCCTTTCCAGCTGCTATGACAAAATATCAGAAACTGAGTGACTGATAAACAACAGAATTTATTGCTCACAAGTTCCGGAGGGTGGGAAGTCCAAGGCCAAGGCAAATCTGGCATCTGGTAAGGGCCTGTTTCCTGATTCATAGATGATACCTTCTAGCTGTCTCCTCACTTGGTGAAAAACTGGAGGGCCTATTTCTGAGCCTCTTTTATAAGGACACCAATCCCATTCACAAGGGCTCCACTCTCACAATCTAACCAGTTCCCAAAGGCCCCACACATTGGTGGTTAGGTTTTCAACATATGAATTTTGGGGAGCTCTGAAATTCAGTCCATGGTGACACCCTAGCAAGAACTTCAGGGAATGGTGTCAACTCACTGCTTGGGCACCCCCTAGAAACATGGAGAAAGCAATGGCCCATTCTGAATAGTTTTTATAACGTTATGATAGACAGCAGACAAAAGGATTAAAAGGCTTAGGAAGGTGGAAATGCAGGAATGGATAGATGAGACAAGCAAGACCTACCAGAGAATTCTATCTCATGACAAGGCTATCAAGAATATGCTGGTGAGATAGGTAATGGCGTCATTCAAAAGTTCAGTGGTGGTTTTCCTCTGTAGACTATCACTGATTGTAAGAGAGGTTGTCATGGAGCCTGTTGATAGTAATGGGGAAGATGGGGTCATGATTCAATAGTGGCCAAATGGGAGACTTAATAACCAGAAGCCAGGGAGTCATAATTACTGTAATAAACAGCCATGTCCTAGTGGCAACCAAGAGGACTTGACCTCCAATGAGTATGAAGAAGACTAACAGAATATAGTGTCCCTAGGCATCACTAGGAACAATGAATGTACATATATATATATAAAATCAAATAAAGGAAAGGATAATTGGTAGGAGGC
The DNA here is from genome assembly GCF_024542745.1 of Macaca thibetana thibetana. NCBI lineage: Eukaryota > Metazoa > Chordata > Mammalia > Primates > Cercopithecidae > Macaca > Macaca thibetana. The sequence goes on from NC_065598.1 coordinate 135,948,527, forward strand.
TGAGAACATTACCTCAATAAAAACTCATGCTACCTTGTTATTGAATTAGAGCCAGATTTCAGACATATAATCTACTGGCTGAAGAGTTGGCTAGATATCTGGAAAGAAGAAACCTGTAACACCATGGCAAGCATATACTGTGAGATTTCCTCTGATTCTTCCCTAAAGGGACCTCTGGCCATTTACTCTGGTAACTGTACACTAGGAAAAAAGGAATAATGAGACACTTAAAGGACTCCTGGGCACAAGTTCTGATTTAATATTGATACCCAGAGACCCATATCATCATCATATCCCCTTTATTAGAAAGGGGGGCACATGGGGCCAGGTGATAAACAGGCACCTGGTCAAAATCTGGCTCATAGTGGGTCCAAAAGGCCCATAGACTCACTTGATGATTACTTCTTCAGTCCCCAACAATATGATTAGTACTGACATACTTCGCAATTGGAGTGTCTTCCACGCTGAGTTACTGGCCCATGGGGTAAAAGATTTCATAGTGGTCAAGATCAAATGTAGACTTTTGAATCTTCCTTCTTCCCATCCAATCTAGTAAATGAAAAACAATATTACAACCCAGGGGGAGGATACAGCAGATTAGCGCTAATCTTAAAGATCTAAAGGATACAGAGTGGTTGGAACCTATTATATTTCCATTTAATTGGGCGATCAGGCTCCTGCAAAAACAAGATACATTCTGAACAACGACTGAAGACTACTGCAGGCTCAACCAAGTAGCAGCCACAATTAATGCTGCTGTGTCGGCTGCAGTATCTTTGGTATTTCAGAGGGGAAAAAAGGCCAGATTGATGTTAAATTGCTCTAGCATAGACGTATCATATGGTACACCCATAGCACAAGGCTATAAAGGATTGTTCTCCAACTTTTCTGTGCACAAAAATAGGCAGAGTGCTTCATTAAATGCAGATTTCTTGGTCCAAAAGTTTTGGAGCATGTGGGAGGTGAAGCCTAAGATTGTGCATTTTAACGAGAAGCCCAGGTGATTCTAATATGGGTGTCCTCAGGCCACACATTGGAATATTGACCTAAAAGCAAGCTCTGAGACTTCACTCAGGGGATATCACTTGACCCCATTGCTAATTACCTCATCTGCTGAGTAAGGCTCATAATTCCTCCCCTGCCTACCTCAGAGAATTGTTGCCAATATTCTTAGACAACTACTGGGGCTACTACTTGGTTAAGTTTCTGGAAGCCCATTGTTATTTATTATGATCCATTCAGTTTTTATAGGCACCTGGCTGATGAATTTAAATGGGGATATGCGGCTGGGCACGGTGGCTCACTCCTGTTAATCCCTCACTTTGGGAGGGTGAGGTGGGTGGATCACCTGAGGTCAGGAGTTCGAGACCAGCCTGACCAACATGGTGAAACCCCACCTCTACTAAAAATACAAAAATTAGCCAGATGTGGTTGTGCATGCCTTTAGTCCCAGCTACTTGGGAGGCTGGCCAGGAGAATTGCTCCAACCCGCTAGGCAGAGGTTGCACTGAGCCAAGATCATGCCATTACACTCCAGCCTGGGCAACAGAGAGAGACCTCATCTAAAAAACTAAATAAATAAATGGGGGTATGCTGGGGACCACCACCCTTGCATTTTTTAAGTCTTTGAGAGTGACACCAATTTGTCATTTCTTGCATGAAATGAAATATTAATTTTTTTTAAGAGACGGAGTCTTGCTCTGTTGCCCAGGCTGGAGTGCAGTGGCACCATCTTGGCTCACTGCAACCTCCGCCTCCTGGGTTCATGCCATTCTCCTGCCTCGGCCTCCCGAGTAGCTGAGAGTACAGGCGCCCGCCACCACGCCCGGCTAATTTTTGGATTTTTAGTAGAGATGGGGCTTTACCGTGTTAGCCAGGATGGTCTCGATCTCCTGACCTCGTGATCCGCCCGCCTCGGCCTCCCAAAGTGCTGGGATTACAGGTGTGAGCCACCGCGCCTGGCCTTGAAATATTGTTTTAAATTTACTATTTTGGAGAACAGGCTCCAGTGGTTGTGGGCAGTTAGCAGTGAATGATGCAGCTGTCAATTATCTGCAGGTGATATTTCCAGTAGTTGTGGGATGGGAATGTAGAGGCCAAAAGGGAAAGCTTCCCCTTCACCCTCTGAAAGTTCACTGAAAAACCAATTCACAAAAGGCAGGTTAATTGGAGAAAAGGTGTACAGATTTATATAATGTGTACACACCAGAGCCTTTAGAATGAAGACTCAAAGATACAAGAAAAATTATCCATTTTTATGCTTCAATTCAACACAGTATGTGTAACTGAGCATAGTAGCTTAACCTCAAACCATGTTATAAAACATTTTTTTCCTTTCCCCTTTCCTTCTCCTCCCTCCCCTTTCCTTCTCCTCCCTCCCCTCAGTTTCAAGATGTAGCTCTGAGATATACTTTACAGCTTCCAAATGTTTTCTTTACCTTCCATTTTCCACTTTATGCCCCCATGCCTTATGCATACTCATTTACCTGGATGCTTGTTAAGCGCACACCATACTCACTTATCTGGTCGTATATTTCCTTACAAGCTTCACGGGTCAGATCCTAATATGGACCAGACACCTCCAGAATTCTCTCTCCAATAAAAGATTACTTGAAGGCCAGAACCCACTCTCAGCTAGAGATTAGCTGCAAGATTGACTGTGATTAATCTGTAACCTCTTTGGGCCACGATGGCCCCTTCACCAGATGAAACAATAATTCAAGATGAGCCATCGGAGCAAGTCACATTGCCTGGCACCTCCTATCCCTGCCTTGCCTCTTCTGCATTCCAAACCCTTAAAAAAAAAAATACTCCTGCATTCCTTCCACAAATTGAAGAGTGGAATTGTTTTCTGCCCTTCCCCTTGCTGGCACAGATAATAAAGTCTCACCCTTTTTTTTTTTTTTTATCATACTTTGTTATTATTTTGGTTTATTTCTACAAGTGGCAAGCAGCCGTACGCTTTTGCTGGTTACATAGGGACAGCCATGTAGAAATAGGATTGGACTAAAAGATATGAGCTAATGATAATGGACTGAGTGGGGAAACTCCGCAGGACTTCTCTATCTAGACTCTTCTTAGCCTCTCTGAGAATACAATCCTTCTCTCTGGGTGTGTGGCAGGGCCTTCTCTGGAACGGGGTTCTTCGACCTACAGTAAAACAAGGTAGGTCAAATGATTTCTTTATGGCTAGTTTTTACACAGAGAAGTAGAAAGAAAGAGTAATATTTTTGGGCTTTATGTCTGGCTTTAAGGAAAAGGGGTTCTGGTTCCTATGATCCACCTTGGGGAGGAGGGATTCTAGTTTCTACGGCTAGCATTTGGGAGAATGGGACTGAGATACAGGAGGGCAGGTCAGAGAAAAACTTTTGCTTCTGAGGCTATCATTTTGGAGTATTGTTTTCTGAGCCCCAACAGGTTTAAGAACGCTTTAAGGGGAGCTCTGGATGGAGAACCATAGTATCCACCAAAGTAACCAGTAGGGCACATCAACGTGTGTATGCATTTATACATGCATGCACACGCATGCGCCTACAGGTGCTTGTGTTTTAAGAGGAGACTTTTCTTCTATCTGTGCAATCAAGATGTCACAGCCTTCAGAGTGGTTCTGAGATTCGATATAGTTTAGGTCACAGGTTATGGCACAAGGAGTGCTGGTCTTGAGAGATCGAGGAATATGCAGCTCTTACTCTCAAAGGGCCACTTCACAATAACACGGCTACTGTAAGTCCTTGTCCACTTTCACAACTCTGGTAGCTGAGTACCATACTCTGTTGTTTGCTTTGATTTCTGGTGTAAATTGCTTGGCAGTTTCACTAGTATTATCTCAGTTGATCTTGGCAACCATTCTCTCAGGTAGGGAGAGAAGGAATTATGAGCTTAATTCAGCAGATGAGGAAATGAGGACTCCGAAAGGTCAAATGATTTGTGCCAGGTAGAGTTTCAGAGCTTGCTTTTAAGTCAATGTTTCAATGTGTGTGGCCTGAGGGGGCACCTGAGTGAGAATCACCTGAGCTTCTTATTAAACTGTGCATTCTTTTCTTTTTGAGACGGAGTTTCATTCCTGCTGCCCAAGCTGGTGTGCAATGGCAAAATCTTGGCTCACTGCAACCTCCACCTCCCAGGTTCAAGTGATTCTCCTGCCTCAGCCTCTCAAGTAGCTGAGATTACAGGCATGTGCCACCACGCCTGGCTAATTTTGTATTTTTAGTAGAGATGAGGTTTCTCCATGTTGGTCAGGCTGGTCTTGAACTCCCGACCTCAGGTGATCCACCTGCCTCGGCTTCCCAAAGTGCTGGGATTAAAGGAGTGAGCCACTGCGCCCAGCCAAAATGTGCATTCTTAGGCCTTGCCTTCCATATGCCAACTCCAAAACTTTTGGACCAGGAAATCTGCATTGATATAAAGCATCCTAGCAATTCTTGTGCACAGCAAAATCAGAGAACAATCCCTCTATGTTTGTTCTATGATTTGAATGTTCTTCCCTCCAAAACTCAGGTTGAAACTTAATCTCCAATGGGTCAGTACTGAGAGGTGCATTCTTTAAGAAGTGATTGGGTAATGAGGTCTCTGGCTCAATGAATGGATTAATCCATTCATGGATTAATGGATTCATGTGTTAATAAATTAATGGGTTATCACAAAAGTGGACTAGTGGCTTTACAAGCAAAGGAAGAGGCCAGGCGCAGTGGCTCATGCCTGTTATCCCAGCACTTTGGGAGGCAGAGGCGGGCAGATCACGAGGTCAGGAGTTTGAGACCAGCCTGACCAACATGGTGAAACCCCATCTCTACTAAAAATACAACTCTCCTGCCTCAGCCTCCTGAGTAGCTGGGCTAATTTGCTGGGTGTGGTGGCACCTGCCTGTAATCCCAGCTACTCAGGAGGCTGAGGCAGGAGAATTGCTTGAACCAGGGAAGCGGAGGTTGCAGTGAGCTGAGATTGTGCCACTGCACCCCAGCCTGGGCGACAAAGCGAGACTCCATCAAGAAAAAAAAAAAAGAGAAAGAAAGAAAAAAAGAGAGAGAGAGAGGGAGAGAGAGAGAGGAAGGAAGGAAGGAAGAAAGGAAGGAAGGAAGGAAGGAAGGAAGGAAGGAAGGAAGGAAGAAAGGAAGGAAGGAAGAAAAGGAGGAGAGAACTGAGCTGGTATATTTAGCCTTCTCACCACAGAATGCCATGCAACACCTCAGTTCTCTGCAGAGCGTTCCCACCAGCATGAAGGCCTTACCCAGGTGCATCCACTTGACCTTGGTCTTCTGTGCCCCCATAATTGTAAGAAATAAATTTCTTTTCTTTATAAATTACCCAGTTTCAAGTACTCTGTTATAAGCAACAGCAAGCGGGCCAAGACACCTCACTACTCAAAATTTTTAGATATCATCTGAGAGCATGTTGGGAATGCAGAATCTCAGGCCTCCCTTTGAATTACTAAATCAGATCTGCATTTTTACAAGATTTCAAGGCTGCTTTTATGCAAACCAAAATTTTAGAGCCATTGTTCTATGGTGGTGCTTCTCCAGCTTTAGAGTGTGTCAGAATCAGCTGAAGTGCTTGTTAAAAGTTTGCTGGGCCCTCTCCTCAGTTTCTGAATCTGAGCATCTGGAGTGGGGCTGGAGAATTCACATTTCTAACAAGTTACCAGGTGATGCTGATGCCATTAGGACAGAGACCACATTTTAAGAACTGCTGCTCCAGGACAGAGATTTTCAAATATGAGTACTCATTAGAGTCACCTAGGGAGTTCTTAAAAGTAGCTAGATGCTGGCCGGGCACAGTGGCTCACACCTGTAATTCCAGCACTTTGGGAGGCCAAGGCAGGTGGATCACCTGAGGTCAGGAGTTCGAGACCAGCCTGGCCAACATGGTGAAACTCCGTTTCTATTAAAAATACAAAAAATTAGCTGGGTGTGTTGGTGTGTGCCTGTAATCCTAGTTACTCAGGAGGCTGAGGCAAGAGAATCGCTTGAACCCGGGAGGCAGAGGTTGCAGTGAGCTGAGATCGCACCTTTGCACTCCAGCTTGGGCAACGAGAGCGAAACTCTGTCTCAAAACAAAAACAAAACCAAAACAAAACAAAACAACAAAAACATAGCTTGATGCCTAGGCTGCACTCAGTGAATTAGGTATCTGGAGATGGGGCACAGGCATCTAGACTTTTAAAATCTTCCAGGTGATTTTTATGTGCAGCAGGGTTAAAAACTTAAGTTCTGTGGAAGCAGGACTTCATTGTAAGACCATGTGCGTTCCACTATGCCCTGCTGCCTATCTGCAAAGCAGAAGCTGTTCAATCACCTCAAAGTGAAAAATATTCATTCAATGTATTGGTGTGTGAACACGGAATTCTTGTATGAAGGCCTCCCATCACCCCACGTTGTTAGAAGTATGAAGTAGAAGGCTAGCTTTCTATTAGGTCTCTGTTTTCTCTTTCTGGTTCGTTGTTTGAACATCTAACTTCCCACCTACCACTTGGATAAACTGTCAGTGCAATACATCTTGTTCCTTACATTTTATTCTTGTATTTTCAATTATTTTGTCTGATGACTCTGGCTTTAGTCCCGGACAGCCTATTTGAGTGTTTAAATGAAAGCGTGTAGGTGTGCATTTAATATAATGCAGGACTGCCCTCTCACCCCCTCCTCAGCCTCACCATTCGCTGTTAAATAAAATTCATATTTCAAGGTCCTCAATTCCAAATTATTTGAAGAATTTCAATTGGTGATTACATTCAGAATTTGATTGACTCTAACAGTGCACATATTCTCCTATGTTGATCCATAAAAATGTGTGTCGGCCGTGCACGGTAGCGCATGCCTGTAATCCCAGCACTTTGGGAGGCTGAGGCGGGCGGATCACGACGTCAGGAGATTGAGACCATCCTGGCTAACATGGTGAAACCACATCTCTACTAAAAATACAAAAAGTTAGCGGGGCATGGTGGCATGCACCTGTAGTCCCAGATACTCGGGAGGAAGGAGAATCACTTGAACCCAAGAGGCGGAGGTTGCAGAGATTGCGCCACTGCACTCCAGCCTGGGCGACAGAGTGAGACTCCATCTCAAAAAAAAAAAAAAAAAAAAAAAAAGTGTGTCTACAGTTTTTCCGTAATATTTTTATATGCTGTCCTAAGAGTTCCCAAATAATTTTGTAGGATGGGAAGAGTTTCCTCAGAAGCACTGAGATCACAGGACCATATGCATGTGTGTTGGGGTGTGGAGATAGGGAAAGGGGGCAGGAAGAAGTGTAGATTAGGAGTGCAGGAGGCCATGAGGTGACAGGTGGAAAAACAATGACCCCATTGCCAGAGAAGCGTCAGGGAAGAGATGCTGCTGCAGTTGCTCTACAACTGCGAGATATTATTGAAAGCCCAAGTGAAAAAAGAAAAGAAAGAAAGAAACAAACAAAAACATACAAGAAAAAAAAATACAAAAAAGTCCAAGTGGGGGAGATTTAATAGCAGCCACCGGCTTAGAGAGCTACCAGTAAGACTTTGACACCTGCTGGCGTTCTACTACCTGAAAACCCTGACTCCCAGTCAATAGGCAGTGACATTGTTTGCTACATGCACCAGAAGTCATATAACTGCAAAGTCTGACCTGTAGCTAGTAATCTTTCTGTATGTGGGTGAAGCTGGACAATTAACTTCCTTTTTTGAGACTTGGGAAGAGCTTGAGTAGGCTATCATGAGACTCTCCTGAGCATAGTGGCTACTGCGGAAGAGCTCTTAGTTTGGATTTTCATTAAGATAAGAATGCTGTGTCAAAGCCAGGCAACTCTCTCTTCCTCACTGTTTCAAGAGATCTGGAGAATTACAACATTACTGTCACTACATAATGAATGCCACTATCTTTCCCACCTGCATTTTAAGGGGTGACGAAAAGAATCCAGGGATATTATTTAATGCTGAAATGTCCTGTATTCTGGCTAGTATGACAACAACAACAACAACAAAAAGACAAAGACTAGATGTATTTTTCTGTGATCTCCAGTCTTTGCATCTATGATTCTATTACTGGTGGCCACTGTGGTCCTTTCAGACTGAACAGGATTGGATTATCATGCAAGATTGTTCTCAGAAAGAAAATCTTTTTGAAACATACTATTCAATTTTGGGAGCATAATTGCAACAAATATGATTATCCAGTCATCAGTTTCTGGTTTCATTATGGACCACATGAAAGCCAGATGTGTACACGCACGCAAAGATCTCTGGAGACTAATTTATTGTGGCAGTTCAACTGTTCACGGCTTGTACTTTGCAGAGCACTTGAAGGGATTTTCTTCAGAGGAAATTGACTCAATGCATTTGAACATGTTTTTGCTTGTGATTGGTTATGTAGTAGGGACTTCAAGCTCAATTTGGATAAGAATCTTACTCTTTGAATTACTTCTTTAATCTGCCATTCAACTACATCTTGCTTGCAATCCTGAGCATCCTCCCACTTACCTCTTCAATCATTTTTATCACTAAATACTTTAGAAAAACATTGGATTTTTGTTGAGCCGTGTTTATAATTTTTCATTTTCTGGTTTCCTCAGCTATAAAATGAGATTGATGAAAATGCATATATATGAATGTGGCTGATGTATGTTCTATAAATATAATAAATAGCTAAAGCAATGTCAGTTTCAAAAAGCAATCCTTAGAAAATATTCAAATAGACTCACTACATTCTTTCCCCCTACAATGTCAAATTGTGATTTCCTAGAGGATAGAGTCTATGCCTTCTGTATCATTGGTACACATAGGGGCACTGAATAAAATAGTTTGCACAAAAGTCACTCTGGAAATACAATGAACGCATCTGTGCAACCTAATCTAAATCAATTGATTGGTCAAACAGTTGTCAGGGTTTTGGGGTATATATCAGCAACTTTAGAAAATTAGAGGTACATGAGAGCTATACGTCTCCCCTTGCTACCAGGTGGTATGTTATAATGAGAGCAAGTCTCTTGCCACATTCTGGTACCTAGGCAAACGCTCGTTAGTGAGTAGGCACAAACACTGTTGCACAACCTATTTCTGTAAATGGTTCCTACTCTCTGTCCCTCTGGGAATCCTAGGCGCTTAGGAAAAGCACTTTGCATGAAAGGTTTTTTGCGAGACAAAGACACAATATTATGAAGGCAGAGTCAGTAAGCATGTTAGTAGGCTCAGCTGACAGAATTTCTCATACAGCAGCAGCCTATAGATCACAAGGAACAGAGTTCTAGAATTAGGGTGCTACTTCTAATGTGTAAAGTTGCTGGTCTTTCCAGATTATCCATTTTTCTTCAGAAAAGTCTTGAGGTAAACTCTTTCTAGACAACCATAAGTCCTCATGCTAACTAACCAACGTTGTGGTGCAGATTTAGAAAGCTGCATCTGGAAGGCTTGTCGTAGAGACTTTTGGAGTGAGGGGCTTCTGAGATGGCCTAGATGGGATCCTTCAGATGCTAACTAATCACATCTGGAGTGCACATTCCTGATTAGGACAATTCAAATGTAACTGTCGGAACATAGTATTTAGGAGAAAATTAATTCACATGCTGCCTATGCTGAAATTTCTAAAATTGAATTATAAAAAACATAAAAATTCTTCTCATCCTTTGTCTCAAATAGAGTCATGAATCACTTAATGATGGGAATACATTCTGAGAATTGTGTCATTGACTAATTTTGTTGTTTTGCGAGCATTATAGCATGAACTTACAAAAACCTAGGTGGTACAGCCTATTACACATCATCTCCAGCTCCGTTATATCATTTGACCACCATTGTATATGTGGTTCATTGTTGACTGACATGTCCTTATGTGGTGCATGACTGTATCCTCTGAAGTGACACTGTTCTTAGGATGGTTGATTCTGAGGGTTTCTGTCTTTATAATTTGGGGAGAGAAGTCTGAGAACAAGTCTAAAGATGCCAGACTTCCTTTCCTGTCCTGGTGTGGGTTTGTTTGGGATCCACTCTTCTTGACTCTTTTTGAAGCCAGAGTCTTATTGGCTCCTTGTGAGTTGCAGTTATGTTCGTTGGACACATTGCAAAACCAAAGCAAATTGCCACGGTGATGCAGATTAAAAGACCAAAATGCCAGACAGAGTGAATAATATGATCTACAAGATGCATTTCTGTACTCTAACCAAGTTGTCTGTGGTCCCAGAAATGTCGATGACAGGTCTGCGAACTCTGGTTCTAGAGTCAAATCGGCACTTCAGCTTTTCTTTACTTTGTAAAGAAAGTTTATTAGAACACGGCCGTGTCTGTTCATATATATATTGTCTAGTTCTGCTTTCACATTATAACAGCAGAGTGGAACAGTTGAGACAGAGATGGTACGTGTCCTCCAATGCGAAATATATTTATTATTTGACTTTACAGAAAAAAGTTTGCTGACTCCTGCTACAGATTGTAGTGAGGCAGTAAAAATATGCACTTGTGTCTCAATTTTGTCATCTTTAAATAAAGGTAGTAATATTACTTATCTCATAGGGTGTTGTAATGATAAGTGTTCATTAAATGTTAGCTGTTAAAGGAAAGCACATAAACAAACTGTGCTCAATATTCTCAGTGGATAGTTCTCTGGGAGACTCCTTCTTATGTGTGTCTGCTGATTTTTCTTCATCTTCCTCTGCAGTACTACAGGGAAAGACCATTGGTGTCACTCAGGAAGACTTCCCACCATCTCCATCAGGCACTGGAAGTCCCCTGCCTACCAACAGACCTGTGAGTGCCATTTGATATGATCTGAATGTTTGTGTCCCTCCAAAATTCATATGTTGAAGCCTGCCCTCCAAGGTAATGTCATTAAGAGGTGTGGCCTTGGCTGGGCACCATGGCTCATGCCTGTAATCCCAGCACTTTGGGATACCGAGGTGGGTGGATCACAAGGTCAGGAGTTCGAGACCAGCCTGGCCACTATAGTGAAACCCTGTCTCTACTAGAAATACAAAATTTAGCCAGGCATGGTGGCAGGTGCCTATAGTCCCAGCTACTCGGGAGGCTGAGGCAGGAGAATCACTTGAACCTGGGAGGCAGAGGTTGTGGTGAGTCAAGATTGTGCCACTGCACTCCAGACTGGGCAACAGAGCAAGACTCCGTCTCAAAAAAAAAAAAAAAAGGAAAAGAAAAGAAAAAGAGGTGTGGCTTTTGGGATCTGATTAGGTCATGATGGCTCTGCCCTCATGAATGTGACTAGTGCCCTTGTAAAAGGACTTACGGGGGTATATACCCAAAGGATTATAAATCATGCTGCTATAAAGACACATGCACACGTATGCTTATTGCGGCACTATTCACAATAGCAAAGACTTGGAATCAACCCAAATGTCCATCAGTGACAGACTGGATTAAGAAAATGTGGCACATATACACCCATGGAATACTATGCAGCCATAAAAAAGGATGAGTTTGTATCCTTTGTAGGGACATGGATGCAGCTGGAAACCATCATTCTCAGCAAACTATCACAAGAACAGAAAACCAAACACCGCATGTTCTCACTCATAGGTGGGAATTGAACAATGAGATCACTTGGACACAGGAAGGGGAACGTCACACACCGGGTCCTATTGTGGGGAGTGGGGAGGGAGGAGGGATAGCATTAGGAGATATACCTAATGTAAATGACGAGTTAATGGGTGCAGCACACCAGCATGGCACATGTATACATATGTAACAAACCTGCACGCTGTGCACATGTACCCTAGAAATTAAAGTATAACTTAAAAAAAATAAGAAAAGAAAAAGGGCTTACGGTAGTCTGTTAGCCCCTTCTGCCATGTGATGATTCAGCAAGGTGTCATTTACGAAGTAAAGCAGGAGCCTTGACCAGACACCAAATCTGCTGGCACCTTGATCTTGGGCTTTCCAGCTTCCAGAACTGTGAGGAATAGATTTTTATTGTTCTATATTACCCAATCTAAGCTATTTTTTGTTATGGCAGCCCAAATGGACTAAGACATCATTCACAGGCTTTCTGTCTTTCCCAAGGCTGCACTGCAAAAGCATCTACTTTTATTGTGCCATCTTTCTCTATTACTTTTTCTCTTCTACCTGCTGATTCTGTTCCAACAGTGATTTACAACCTAGTTCATGGTTTGATGAAATGGGTCAGTAGTGCTGATATGGTTTAGATCTGTGTCCCCACTCAAATCTCAAATTGTAAACCCCATTGTTGGATGTGGGGCCTGGTGGGATCTGATTGGATCACGGAGGTGGATCCTTCTTGAATGGCTTAGCACCATCCCCTTGGTGCTGTTTTTGTGCAGAGATCTGGTTGTTTAAAAGTGTGTGGCACCCCCTCCACTCACTTTCTCTCTTGCTCCTGCTCTCTCACCATGGGATGTGGCTGCTCCCTCTTTGCCTTCTGCCATGACTGGGAGCTTCCTGAGGACTCCTTAGAAGAACCCCCTATGCTTCCTGTACAGAACCGTGAGCCAATTAAACCGTTTCTTAAAAAATAAATTATCCAGTTTCAGATATTTCTTTATAGCAACGTGAGAACAGCCTAATACAAACGCAACACAATTTTGACCTGTGGCAGATTAGAAATGTGTTAGAAGTTGTGGTTTCTTTATACAGGTATTTTAGATCTAGACACTGTGTTGGGAGGGCAGGCGGGGGGAGTTCAATGCACCTAGTCAGGAGTTTGAACCTCCTTTTGATAGGGAATTCCAGCTTGTGGAGGGTGCAGACCTATTTCTGGAGCTGGGGCAAGAGTGTAGTAATCAGAAAAGAAACGCTCTCTACATATGTTGGCTTCCACAGGTAAAAGGCCAATGGATGAACAGGGAGATGCTGCCAGTCTGTTTTACCGGGCACATGAATAAGCTTGCACAAGATTTGCTTGACTCTTCTCATGTTATCAGACCTCGTTACAGTCCAGACCAGTGGCCACAGCTCAACAGCAAGCTTGCAATTTTAGCAGACTTCATTTTCCAGTTTCAGCCAGTGCTTGAAAAATATTCATAACTCAGAGAGATGTGCAATTTCATGAAGGATTACAGGTTCTGTATACCAGCTCTTAAAAAAAAAAGTGGTTAGTCAGTGAAAGTCAGACACTGAGATGGAGAGCAACTGAAGAGGTAGGAACTAAGCTGTTGATACTTTTGTAGGAAAAGCAAGTTTTTGAAGACCAGCCATATTGCAATGCATTGATAAGTTTTATTTAAACAGCATATGCTCTGCCGACCCATGAGTTGTCAGGGTTCCCATTCTCCTGTATTAGAGCAGTAAAAGGGATGCAGACTCAGAGAATCTTAAAAAAAAAAAAATCAACCTATTTATTTCTTCACACTGCCCCCTCCCCCACAGACTTCGCACAACAGAATTTTATTGCTAAAGATAATTACTGTGTTCTTTCCAACCCTGCAGTCTATTCCCGGTGAAAAATCACTGGCCTCTGACTGGGTCTGAGTCTTTTATTTTTCCTTTTGGAGGTACTTATCCCCAGTGAGGCCAGGGGAATTATGCTAAGAATAGTAATATCCCGAAAATAAAGGGCCATTAAAGCCTTTTTTAGGTGTGACCAATAGGTAGCATCTGGTCAAGAACAGACCCTCTGCAAAATTCCAGCCTAGGCTACATTTGTAATCTTCGTACAAGAAATTGGCAGAAAAATAGAGATCCTAATTTTAGCTGTTTAATCATTTCAGGAGATCAATTTATATAAAACTAGCCCACAAAAAGAAAAGTCCAGGAATTATAAAAAGGACGCTTATTTATTTTATTTTATATTTCACAGACCTTAGTTCTCCAGAAAAGGTAATTAACCAGAAACTATAATTCTGATTATACTTTCACGGGCGGCGTGGAGGCGGATGTTGCTTTCCTGGCTGCACAGTCTGGTACTCTTAAGATGCACACTTAAGCCTCTTTTGGCAGCTTCTCTTCCTCACTGCAGTTTGCCACTATTTTATGACTGCTCTTCTTTTCCATATGCTGCTTACCTTGCCACTAAATTCTGTGTGGGTGAGAAAATCCATGCTTAAAATAAGTAATAGGGATTAATTTTTTAGCTGAAAGATCATTCTCAGATAAATCTTTGGTTCTTTATCACAGCTCTGTTGCTAACTATAGTGACTCGTTTCCTAACTCCATTTTTTTTTTTTTTTGCATTGCAAAGCAATTTAACGGCACTGAAGCAGTTTGAAAAAGAAAAAAATAACGTTCTACTCTTAATTCCATGATCCAAAACAACTTCTTTTATTCATATTCTCTTCCAGATAATGCCCACAAGCACATATCTTTTTTACAGTTGTAAACATTGTGTGCATACAACTGTGTATTCTGTTTTTTATGCTATAGATTATGTTTTACACATTTTGGCCAATTGCTAGTCATGACAAATATATTTGACAACTGTGAAAATTCTGTGGAGTGGATGGGATACAGTATCCTTAACGGTTTCTTTATGATTAGTATAAAATATTTTCCTCCTCTTTTCTCTTCTTCCCTTCACCTTCTTCCTCTTCCTCCTTCTCCTCCCACCCCAAACCTCTTCCCTTCTCCTCCCTCATCCTCCTCCTTCTATCCACCTGTTCTTCCTTTCGCCCTCCTCCTCTTTCTTATTTTCCATCTTCTTTCCCTCTTCTTCTGTATCCTTCTCCTTTTCCTCTTCCTTATCCTCCTCCTGATTGTTTCTGCTCCTCCCTGTTATTACAGATATAATAAAGAACTTTACATGTATATTATATATGGATATATATACTTATCCATAATTCATATATATGTTTATATATGTGTATGTGTGTGTGTGTGTGTGTGTATATATATGTCCTATATATAAGGACATACACACACATACATGTCCTATATATAAGGACATATATATATATATATATATATATCCATCAGCCGAGAACATAGGTTTTTTTTCCATAGAGATGAACATATATGAGATATTACTAGGAGAGAAAAAGAAACTTGAATTTTGTAACAGTCACCTAGATACAAAACAACAGGAATGCATACAAATTAACTTGAGAAATGCTAAAGTAAATAATAAAATATAAGTATTGAATTATTTGAAATTTTAAGTTTCCTAAAAACGGTTCCTATAATAAACAGAATATCGTGGCTGGACGTGATTGCTCATGCCTGTAATCCCAGCACTTTGGGAGGCCAAGGCGGGCAGATCACCTGAGGTAAGGAGTTCGAGACCAGCCTGATCAACATGGTGAAACCCCGTCTCTACTAAAAATACAAAAATTAACTGGGCGTGGTGGTGCCTGCCTGTAATCCCAGCTACTCAGGAGGCTGAGGCAGGAGAATCGCTTGAATCTGGGAGGTGGAGGTTGCAGTGAGCCGAGATCGTGCCTCTGCACTCCAGCCTGGGTGACAGAGCAAGACTCCGTCTCAAAATAAATAAATAAATAAGTAAATATAAAAATAAATAAACAGAATATTGCAACTGATACAAAATTTGCTGTATTTGAAACAGACTTCACCCTGTAATATTTATAAACAAAATTCTGAAGCGTTGACAGTACCCAAAGTACTTTAAAAAGTGCATTTTACAAGTGTATCAACATTTAAAAATATCATTAATAAAATATACACAGAACATGCTGTAAAATGAGTCCGAAATTAACTGCAAAATACATGCAGCATATTTTATTATTTCAAGTGTTCTAAACGTAGGCAGAATTAGGTTTTAGGATTTAAATCTTCATTTCCTAAGAAGTTCTTAGGTTTTCTGCTTCACTATTTCAACTTTTCAACTTTAAGTGTTCTTTGTAGTTGCTTCTGATACTTTTCACCTTTTGGGGGCCCTGACAAAGTATGTGGCACAGAATGAGCAGTGGCTCCATGTGGTGTTATAGAGAAAAAATTTAAAAGAGAAAAAGAACCCAACTCTTTCTACTGAAGTTCCAAAGAAAGTTCCATATGTTCCTGATGAAGATTTAAGTTTTTCCTATAATAATTATCTTGTTCCTTCTCCCATTTCAAAATAGACTCACAGGTTTCATAGCAAGCAGCTTCTTCCTAATGCCATCCCAAACTCCTTGTCTGTAATGAAACTCTGCAGGGCTTCTTTTACAATGATTAGGGCATACATGCGTTTCCGCATTACTACTTGAAAACTGAGTTACTAAGAACACACTTTCTATTCACATCCAGCATTTGCAAAGACCCTGTAACCATCAACATCCCTTATGAGGGTTCGAAGCTCTGGAGGAGTAGAGTGGCTTTAGTGGGTCTACTTTTCTTTTACATTCGGTTTCTTCCGTCCCCAGTACACTTAACTCCATTCATTATATTTTAAAGCAGCAAGTCCCTTAAAAATACACTTAGCCTGACAAATATTGGGAAAAACCTATTGTTAGTATCCCAACGTTAAATTATTATCATCATTCTTCTTTTATTTATTTATTTATTGAGACAGAGTTTCACTCTTGTCGCCCAGGCTGGAGTGCAATGGCACAATCTCGGCTCACTGCAACCTCCTCCGCCTCCTGGATTCAAGCTTTTCTTCTGCCTCAGCCTTCCGAGTAGCTGGGATTACAAGCGCCACCACGCCCAGCTAATTTTTGTATATTTAGTAGAGATGGGGTTTCACCATGTTGGCCAGGCTGGTCTTGAACTTCTGACCTCAGGTGATCCACCTGCCTTGGCCTCCCAAAGTATTGGGATTACAGGCGTGAGTAGCTGCGCCCGGCCGCATCGTTCTTATTCTTCACAGCATCCCCTTTATAGTGAAACAATGAACACATTTGTGAACCATTCATTCAACTGACTTTTTCCTTGACTGTCCACTGGTTTAGCTTTTGCAATATTTTACCTGAAGAAGAGTTTTGAATAACAGCATTGGCATACAACATCCTCAGGTGTTTGAATGTCTTTCTTTTTAAAAGTTGCATCCCTCACACCTGCATCTTGGGGTTTACAGTTTGCTATCAGGTTAGCCGAATATATTTTCTTACCTTACTAGTTCTTCAGGTTTAGTTCACAGCCTTATTAGGAAGCAAATTATCCTTGAATTTGGTATTCTCTGGAAAATCTGCTTGAAAAATACCTGAAGGTATTGGTTCCGAATGACCTCTAAGAGGACTGGAGTGTTTTTCTTCAAAGTCATTTTGAATGTACTATATTTTTAATGAAAATAATAACAGGACCATCATTAATTATCTGCTAATTATCCATGATCTCAAAAATTGCCATCACCTCTTAAAATCATCTACCATTTTCTTAATATGGGCTTTATTTAACCTGCATCCTATTTTGTGGAAACTTGCAAGTTCTGTTGTCCTGAAGTCCAATAGCGATTGCAATGATATGAACAAGTGTTTCTGACGTTCATGCCAAATGGCATCACAGTCTTGGAACACTGTTTAGCCGGCAATGTCTGCAGTGACTTTTGAAGTGCATGGCAATCACCTTCTTCTTACTTAGTTAGTTTTATTCTTGGCAGCTGGCCTGCTGCTCACTGCAGAGGCCTGCCATTTGTTCAGTGTACGGCAGCCTTGAAGTAGTAGCCCAGATTGAGACACTCAATGTGACCTTGGTCTTAAGGATAATGTTGGGCAGGCCTCAGTGAGCAAAGGAGCACTGAAGAAAGATATGGAGAAGCAGCAGTGAGTTCCTGGGAGCTTAACTGAAACCCCAAAGTGGCCCAGGTGGAAGCCAAAGTAGAGAGATTACTGCAGCAGAGGTGGAAGCTGATGTTCCTTCCCTCTTCCTTTGCCCCCTATTGCCGAGCCAAATACTGCATGATAGTCCCCTTTACCACTTGCTCCAACTGGGCATGACAGAATGACCTTTCTCTTCAGGATGATTCTTTTGCCCATTTGTCCTCTAGGCTTCCTACCACTTAGAAGATCATTTAATACTTACACGCATCAAGCTAGCTCTCTCTAATGCTTTATTTCTCAGATGATCAGAGAGGCCTTCCCTGACCAATAAAAACTAAAATAAGCCTCAATGTTTTCCTGATAATTCAAGTGTTTTCCTACTCAGTGTAGCACAGGAGCTTAGTCTCTGCAGTCAGATTGCTTGGTTTGATTCACAGTTGCTCTACTTATAAGCTATTTAATCTTGGGTGAGTTGCTTAATATAGATGCACCTCAAGTTTCTCCTCTGTAAACTGATGTCTACCCTTTGCAACAGTTCCCAACACAAACCTACTCAATAAACTTAGGTTGGTATACTGAGACTCTCACTGCAGTTTGTAATTATACATTTAAGGGTTATTTGTTCATTTTTTCATTCTGTCACTACAGAGCAGGGATTGTGTGTCTGTTATTTGTCGCTGCATACCCACCACGCAGCACAGCACCTGTCACATAGACACTTAATAAACATTTTATTAATGAATCACTCTTATAGCCTTTCGAAGTTGAACAACTGCATTTTATTGCAGTTTTATAACAATTTCACTTAACTATTTTACTTTTATGTACCTTACTTGATTATTTTTAGTTACATCCTTTTTTTTTTTTTTTTTTTCTTTGAGACAGAGTCTTGCTTTGTTGCCCAGGCTGGAGTGCAGAGGCGCGATCTCTGCCACTGCAACGTCTGCCTCCCGGGTTCAAGTAATTCTCTGCCTCACCCTCCTGAGTACCTGGTATTACAGGCACCCACCACCACACCCGGCTAACTTTTTTGTATTTTTAGTAGAGAAGGGGTTTCACCATCTTGGCCAGGCTGGTCTTGAACTCCTGACCTGGTGATCCACCCACCTCAGCCTCCCAAAGTGCTGGGATTATAGGCATGAACCACAGTTCCTGGCCAATCCTTTTATTTTCAAATGTTCTGCAAATGTTGTATCTCAGTCATTGTATAAATTCTTTTTGTTTGTGCCTATATATTGTGTATATATAATATACACAAATGTATATAAAGTCTATCATATACAAATGCCATTTTAAAAAATAACAGTAACATGGCAACAAATATGCCTAAATCCAATTTAAGAAATATTACCAGTGCATTTGAAGCTTCTTGCATGTTTGTTCCCAATCTCAGATGCCCCCACTCTCCACCCTGAGATACTGTTTTGAATTACTAATTATACTCATATCACCTGACAGGTGTTTATCACAAATGTCTGTATCTTTTCACTGTGGAGTTTTATTTCATTGAATGACTATTCCACTACCTATTTATCTTTTGTACTCTTTATGGACATCTAGGTTGCCATGCATTTTTTTCATTACAAACAGTGCTGCTATGAACATTCTTGTACATGCTTCCTGATACACATATGCCAAAGCTTCTCTGGCATATACCTAAAACTGGAATTGTGTGCTTTTTGTGTATGCTACCTTTAACTTAAGTAGGTTTTTTTTCTTTTTGTGATGTCTACCTTCATTGATAAATAATGCTTGTATCAATTATTTTACCACCAGTCTACAAAAATAGTGATATTTTAATTTTATCGTTGTGAATTTCTAGTCTCAGAGTTGCAATATTTCTTTCCAAGGATCCTTGCTTTCTTTTAGTGAGAAATAGTATTTCAAGACCATTCTCTGGGTACTCAGAATGTTGCCCTTATGTTGTTGCTCTTACGTTGATTGTTGTTTTTAGGACATTTCAGTGGACAGAGCTAGGAAATATTATTTAAGGTAATTCACATTATGAGTTCACACTGATCTTCCAGTTAAAATTCAGGATTATTCAAGTTTCAGTTAACCATTTTGATCTGTATTTCCTTTTGCTCATTGTATTAGTCTGTTCTCACACTGCTAATAAAACATACCGAAGACTGGGTAATTTATAAACAAAAGACGTTTAACAGCCTCACAGTTCCACATGGCTGGGGAGACCTCACAATCATGGTAGAAGGCAAGGAGGAGCAAGTCACATCTAATGTAAATGGTGACAGGCAAAGAGAGAGCTTGTGCAGGGAAACGCCCCTTTATAAAACCACCAGATCTCGTGAGACTTATTTACTATCACAAGAACAGTATGGGAAAGCTCCGCCCCCATGATTCAATTACTTCCCACTGGGTCCCTCCCACGACATGTGAGAATTATGGGGGCTACAATTCAAGATGAGATTTGGGTGGGGACATAGCCAAATCCTTTTACTCATTTTGAAAATTCCATTTCCCAGTGACACTGACATACTTGTTTGTTTTATCCCGTGACACATATACTTGATTCTCAGAATAGCAATCTACAAGTACCTTTATTAATATGATTTCTCAAAGTTTAATTTAATTATATATGTATTATATATAAATACTCAAAAAGACATTATATATTTATTTATCTTTTATGTTTTATATATGTATATTTATATGTACATGTACACATATACATATATATTATATATATATCTATTTCCTTTTGAGTCATTTTTTTATTTAAAGTCCCTTGGAATGATTCTTTTGTGTACTGTTTTGCTACCAACTTATATATAGATTCATATGTTTCATTTTGCTTTCAAATTTTAGAAACTGCCTTATTTGGATTTAACATTTTAAATTATGTAAAATAATTATGTAAAGTGAAATCTATACATTAAGATATATTCATAAAAATATAATTTACATTTCTGTATCCTCCATCTTATTCCTTTTCTCCTTAGACACTTTTTCAGTTTTCAGTTTATACTTTCATTAAAAAGATATAAACTATGGCCGGGTGTGGTGACTCACACCTGTAATTCCAGCTCTATGGGAGGCTGAGGTGGGTGGATCACCTGTGGTCAGAATTTGAGACCAGCCTGACCAACATGGAGAAACCCTGACTCGACTAAAAATACAAAATTAGCGGGACATGGTGGCAGGCACCTGTAATCCCAGCTACTCGGGAGGCTGAGGCTGGAGAATCACTTGAACCTGGGAGGCGGAGGTTTCCGTGAGCCGAGATCGCGCCATTACACTCCAGCTTGGGCAACAAGAGAGAAACTCCCTCTCAAAAAAAAAGATATAAACTAATGCACACAAATAAGTTCCCTAGTATCCCCCAAAGGTGAAATATGACTGTTTTTAAAATACCAGTATGAACCCATGGCTTTGAACATATCGTATGGGTGTTAATCCATTGAAATTATTATTTTAATTGAAGCCCCAATTTTTCTATCTGTAGTCAGTGAAAGCCTCTTTAAGTTGGTGCCTGAGTTTGTTTGTTTGTTTGTTTGGCACAACCTCAGTTATCTTTGACATCTTCCTTGATTTCTGCTATGACAAGATGCTGCTCCCCCTTTTTCTTAGTTGAACAGTGGCATAATATGCACACTTTTATTTACCTAATATAAATGTAATATAGTTTACTCAAATAGTACCCTATTGATGAACATTTTGATTGAGCCCAACTTTTTCCTATTATATATAATGCTGCAATGAATAACCTTGTACTTAGCCTTTCATATTTTTGCCAATGTATCTTTCCTAGAAGTGTGATCTCTTAGTCAAAGGGTACATTGATACACAATTTTAGGCACGATGTTTTTTAAAAACACCATTCTAGCAAGTGTAACCCATTTATTATCTTGTTGACCATACTGTTAGAATAGACTTTCTCATGATAGATGACCAATTTCACCTTTGGCCCTAGTGAAAATAGGGAAAACAGTTTAATCAGTCTTTCTTGACAGTCAGCAGGATTTGACTGACGTTGTGTGGAAGATTTGCTCACTGGCTTTGTTTATCAAAATTCTTTCCATCTAGGCTAATCAAGTCAACCTTGAGGCTAACGCATGACTTTCATACTCACTGGGAACTTGAGTGAATAGGGTATGTGAAACGTTACCACAGAGTCTACGTACCCTGTGTGGTATGTGGTTTTTAGAGAGAAGATCAAGCCCCACAGACAGTATGTTTGCAAATTTAAAAACAAAACAAAACAAAGGAACAAACAAACAAACACTTCTTAGGCACTTAACAAATGAACCCTTGCTGTTTTCTCTCAACTTGCTCCCTTTGCTTTTGCTTTTCCCAAATCCCCATGGACAGCACCTTAATATCCCACCTCTCTCTCATTCATTCATTCATTCATTCATTCAACAAATATTTATTGAGATAATCTCTATGCATGTTTACACTGGGATGTTATTTTTTTCTCAGGGTTCATGTTACTTATTGCAGAGAATGCTAAAGTTTTTGCTTATGATCTTTTTCAACATTCACTTTAGATACAGAGTATTTGTCAACGGATTGCTAAGGGCCTCCCTCACCCCTCACCCCACCATAATACTGGGGCAGCAAAATGCAGGCTGCCTGCATTACTGTTTACTTGGAAATGGCTTCTTTCTTGTTTGTGTGAGAGTGTATCTCTTTATGTGGCTCACACTAATCTGGGCACTCAGTATCACCAGTGGCCAAGAAAAGGTTGTGGATAAGAATTTTCTGAGGTGAAATTTCTCAGGACTGCTTCTTGTTACAGAGAAGCCTTTATTGTATCTCTAACAATTTTTACTATTTATTCATGAGGAAACGGAGGCTGAGAAAAGTTTAATAACTTGCCTAAAATTACACAGTTAAGTGACTTGTAGAGTGTGGATTCAAACTCAGGTCTCTTTGACTCTAAATCCCATGATTTTCAATGTTTTAGTCAATGGACTCCTTGAAGTCAGTTTGGCTTGTGTTTGGTTGCTGTTTGACATGCTAACCAATATCTAACTGGTCCTACGGATTGAATAAATGAACTGTTTGTCTTGGAGAACAAGGCTCAGCTGCAGAATAGGGCTTTTCCAAAGCCATTTGATACTGGGTAGACGTTCAAGGCAGAATTACGTGTTATCCTCATTGGGGAGGTTGCAGGGCTAGGTACGAATTTTGACCCCGTGCTTTCCAGCTAGCAAAATCACAGTTAAAAATATTTTACTTTCAGCCAGCCCCTGAGGCTTGATTTCCTTTGTGGCCTGATCTGTGAGGTCATCTCCAAGTAATCAACTCTGCTTTTTCCATTTCTTCTCTTGGAGCTAGGTAAAGGTCTTACACACATATACTATGCTGGGGTAAACTAGAAATAGCTAAAGGAATGGTGTTTATTAAGTAAAAGGAACATTATCACAAAACCTTACTTCTCTGTTATAGAAATAGCTAAGCTTTGAAGGTCAACCAAATTTTTGTCACATACAGAGTTCAAACATATTTATGTTTGAGTTTCTTCATTAGTTCCTTCATTAGTAAAATGAACACAAAATTACATATTAAGTAATTCTAATAAGCACTTATAAAGTGCTTCATTGATTTATTTATCAAATATTCAATGTTCATTCTAAGCTCTTAGAGTGATGCTATATTAGTTTGCTAGGGCTACCATAACAAAGTACTACAAATCGGGTAACTTAGAACAACAGTAATTTATTTTTTCACAGCTCCAGAGGCCAGAAATCCAAAATCAAGATGTTTTCAGGTTGTGCTCCTTCAGGAGATGGTAGAGTACCGTTCCTTGTCTCTTCTTAGCTTCTGGTCACATTGTGAAGTAGTGGAAGTTAGGACTTTAATGTATCTTTTTTAGGGGGGACACCATTCAAACTATAACAGATGCCTAGATGAATAAAATACAGTCCTTAATTTCAAAATGATTCCTATATAGTAGGAGAGATTGGCTGTACAGAAATAATTGCTCTATAAAGCATCAGGCAGAAGTTTTAAGTGAAGGACTATGACAATTTCAAGGGGAGAGAGATCGCTTTAAATGGAGCAAATATGGAAGGCAACATTGGAAGTCCCAAGTATATAACATAGAGAACTATTTCCAGTGTAATGTAGACTTTTTTGTTTGTTTGTTTTTACACGGAGTTTTGCTCTTGTTGCCCAGGCTGCAGTGCAATGGCGTGATCTCAGCTCACTGCAGCCTCCGCCTCCCAGGTTCAAGTGATTTTCCTGCCTCAACCTCCCAAGTAGCTGAGATTACAGGCATGCTCCACCACACCTGGCTAATTTTTTGTATTTTTAGTAGAGACGCGAGGTTTTTCCGTGTTGGTCAGGCTAGTCTTGAAATCCTGACCCCAGGTGATCTGCCTGCCTCTGCCTCCCAAAGTTCTGGAATTACAGGCGTGAGCCACCGCGCCTGGCCTAGAAAATGTTTTAAAAGAGATTGCAATAAATTTCTTTTTTTGTTGTTTAGTCCATAGCTGGCATATCTGAACACCCTTGTCCCCACAATAGTCCCTCTCTAGTTCTCTTACCCTGCCTTATTTTTCTTAATACTAAATACAATCTGACATAGTATGTATTACTTGTTTATTTATCTACCTGTGGTAAAATGTAAGACATATGAAAACAGGGCTCTTAGGAAAAGTCAAACCATTTTTCCCTACTCTCTCACACAGTCACTCACAGTCAACACAGAGGACTCCACCTCTAGTCGTCAAAACGTGTGTGAGAATTTCCCCCACACACCAAGACATTCTCCAGTGGATACCAGCTGTATGTTCTACAATGTAACTTAATTCTGACGCTATCTACCTTGAGATAGTGTCAGATCCCACATGTTAAGGGCTCAGTCCCATAAGACTGCTCCCACTTCAGACATCAATAGCAAGCTGCTGATGTCGTCTCTACTTCTGGCTGGCCAGCTGTAAACTGGGGTTTCCAAAACTCCTCCCAAGGTTCAACCAATTTTCTCATAGAACTCAGAAAAACACTTTGCTTACATTGACCGATTTATCATAAACGATATCGCAAAGGATACAGATGAAGTGATGCATGTAACAAGGCATGTGAGAAGGGGTATAGAGCTTCCATGCCTGCTCTGGGCAGCCACCCACCTCCATGTGTCCAAAACCATCCAAAACCTCATCTAAGCCATTCAAAGCCATTCAAAACCTCATCTAAACCCTGTCTTTCTGGCTTTTTATGGAGGCTTCAATACTTAGGCATGACTGGCTACATCTTTGGCCATTGAGGATCAATTCAACATTTAGCTCCTCTCCCTCCCCGGAGCTGGGGGTCGGGTAGAGCTGAAAGTCCCAACTCTCTAATCATGCCTTGATGATCTTTCTGGTGACCCTCTAGCCACCTGTCATTTCATTAGCATACAAAAGATATTCTTATCACTTCAGAGATTCTAAGAGTCTTGGGAAGTATGTGCCAGAAATCAAGGGCAGAGATGAATTATATATGTCTTATTACAACACAATATTGTAAGGGCCCTTGTCTATCTTATATACTGTAGCATCTCTAGTGACTCTGCCAGTGCCTGGCACATAGTAGGTGCTCAATAAATGATCAGTGACTGGACAAATGAATGATTAAGTGCATTGCTTAAAATGGAAACTTGTTTGATTGTTTATTTCACTTCCTTTTCTTGAGAAGGATCAGGGGGTACAGTCGCTATTGGACCCTAACAATTACCTATAGTGGTGAGCGTGTGTCCTTACGCTGTACCAAATTTCAGGATTGAAATTAAGGCTGCTAAGAAATTAACGTTTTAAAGAAGATTATTGGTCCTTCCATGGTGGCCAGACACTGTCCTGTTAGGTACAAGGAGAAACAGAATTTGGCTGCCAGGACTAATTTGTGTAATTTCATTTCTTTTTTGCGTCTTGGCCCTCCTTTGTAGGTTAAAAGCCTACATTGCAGCAACCCCCTGCAATTTACACAGCATGACAGTCAGAAGGAATTGCTTGGCCAGAAAGCTCCGCAGTACAACACAAATGGAGGGGTTTGCTGCACTGCAGTGCCGGCTCTTTCATTTCACTTTCAGACAATGACACAATTATAAGCAATTACTTATTAGATGTTTGAAAACTATTGTAAAAAGCCAGCACCATTTGCCAAAAGTAATTTAACGAAATTGGGCATAATTGCACCCTGAACTAAATTTTTCTGATTTGCCCACAGTTACATGACTCCACGGAAATTATTTAGCAAATGAATGAATAAAATCACATAGATGGAATCTTTACCCATTTGATGGAAATGCATGATTTGGAGACAGAAGGCACAAATCTTTGATTGTTTATGGTGAGATGTTTGACAAATGTGTAAGAAATAAACTAGTTGCTTGATAAAATACAAAACAGTATTATAAAAGAAAATAAGATGTCTTAAGGATCTAGAGCCCATTTGATGTTTTGACTGAGAGTCGAAAACAATTACAAATTTCAAATGTTAATTAATGACTGTCTCACATAGTTAATAAATATGAATAAAGGAATAAAGCAAGTTTTCACCAATTTGGATGAGGAAAGGTCTTCTAAATTTGTTAAAACTCTAATTCATAAGACAATATTGAATAAATGGAGTTTCTTTACTTTCTCATACACATGGTAGCTACATAGACCAAATATTTCCTCTTCCATAAGGCACATTATTTTCTCTGAATAAATGAGAATAATTTATAATGAAATACTTGAATTGTTTGTAAATTGATGCATGATTAAAGTATGTTTTCTTTTCTTTTCTTTTTTTTGGAGATGGAGTCTCGCTCTGTTGCCCAGACTGGAGTGCAGTGGCGTGATCTCAGCTCACTGCAACCTCTGCCTCCTGGGTTCAAGTGATTCTCTTGCCTCAGCCTCCTGAGGAGCTGGGATTACAGGCATGCACCACCATGCCTGGCTTATTATTATTTTGTATTTTTAGTAGAGATGGGGTTTCACCATGTTGGCCAGGCTGGTCTCGAACTCCTGACCTCAGGTGATCTGCTCCCCTCAGTCTCCCAAAACGCTGGGATTATAGGCGTGAGACACTGCACCCAGCGTAACGTAGGTTTTCTGATGGAGTTTAAATATTCTTCTTCACTTTTGTTCATTAATACATTATTGGTTTAGCAATCCTATCCCTGTGTTTTATTTTCTTTTTTATCAAATGAATTTACTTTTTTAGTAAACACTTGTTTGTTATTTCTTTTTAAAAAATCAAGCAATACAAAGGTGTACAACAAAGCGGGGGAGTCACCTCAAAGCCCATTACCTGGAAACAATCATAATTAACATTGGTGAATATCATTTCATATACCTCTTTTTGTAAATACACAAAGGGCTGAATGGGTAGTTTTATAAAAGTGATACTACACTGTATCTCTTTTGAATTTTAAAGGAGTACATAAATAACTTGAATTTAGTAGAAGAAAAAGAGGTCAGAGTAAAATGGGAAAAATGTTGAAATTAATAAGAATTATTCAAGCTTTTTTTGTTTTGTAAGCTCTGTAAAAACATTTAGATAGTACTTGTTATTTTATTAGTTATTTTGATTTTGAAAAGCTATTAGCATTTAAATTGACTTCTAAAATCCTAACTCTCACGACTGCTTAATTTTAATTCTCTGTTCCAAAACATTCAGTGCCTGCCATTAGTTCTTTGGCCACAACTTCTCCATCTTTAAGTTCTATATTTTGATTAATCTGTTGGTTGAACTGATGGCATCACCAAGTAATTTTTTCAGATAGGGCTCATGGAGTCCTTTGAATGCAGGCATACTTGAAGAAGATTGTGTTTATATGCAAAGGACAACTTGACTAATGGGTATAGAATTACATGCCATGATTTTTCACCCTCTCAGGATTGCAGACTGCTTTTCTTCTTGCATTGAGTGTCACACTTCTTTTTACCATAACTTCTTTAGTTATCTCTTGTCTGGTTAGATTTCGTCATCAATTAGTTTATATAAGAGCTCTTTATTACCAAGATACCTTTATGTTGAATGTTGCTGTGGAGAAGTCTGAAGCCAGCTTAATATACCTATTTTTCCTTTTGTAAGTGCCTTTTCCTCCTTGTCTCCATGCCTGAAGAATTCCTGAAGGCAGTAGGCAATGGCCACTACTCTCAAGAGTTCAGTCCTGACTTTTTTTTTTTTCTTTTGAGACGGAGTTTTGCTCTTGTTGCCCAGGCTGGAGTGCAGTGGCACAATCGCAGCTCGCTGCAACCTCTGCCTCCCAGGTTCAAGTGATTCTCCTGCCTCAGGCCTCCCAAGTAGCTGGGGTTACAGGTGTTCACCACCATGTCCGGCTAATTTTTTTGTATTTTTAGTAGAGATGGGGATTTCCTCATGTTGGCCAGGTTGGTCTCGAACTCCTGACCTCAGGTGATCTTCCTGCCTCAGCCTCCCAAAGTGCAGGGATTACAGGCATGAGCCACCACGCCCAGCCTAGTCCTGACTTTTCTCTGGGCTGTTCATCCATCCTTTTAGTCTGATTTTGACCACAGGATGGGTATTGGAAAGAATTTTCAGGCTTTTATCAACACTTTTTTTCTTTAATACTACCTATGTGGGGTTACAGTTGGGTCAAATTCTTTGCTATGTCACACTAGAATATCAGGATTTTTTTTCCATCGGCTGTCATTTTTTAAAGTGCTTGGCAAAAGGCTGTATCCCTATGTTAATTGGATGCTAGTATAGTCACAACCCTTCGCGTTTTTATTGTTTAAAACATTTTTGTTGCTGTTTTTCATTGCATAAAATAATTTTTCTTCATTCTTCTGACTCATCTGGAAATAGAACACAGTAATGATTGTCTGAGATTTTCCGTTATTTTATTTTGAAGTTTTTCAAATATATAGCAAAGATGAAAGAATTTAGCAGTGAATAATTATATCTGCTTGATCATCCATGTCTAGTTGAGAAACAGAAACTACATCAGAATTTTCAACAGGGAAGTTTAATATGAAGAATTGATAACAAAGTAAAAGGTGATTAACTATGGGCAGTATCCCACTTTTTACAGTAGCAGATAGCAATAAAAATGCCAGTACGAGCTGAAACTGTGCAAAACAATCTTAATATATGGGGAGTTATGATTGTTCTATGACATTTATAATTGTTTGTCAAAATATTTTAAGACTTTCTGTTATAAATTTATAGCAGAGTAAAAAATAGCAAAACTGATCTTTATTTAGTATACTGTGATTTAAAACAATAGAAACATGGAGAGTTAAAGCATTTTATTTATTTGTTTATTTATTTATTTTGAGATGGAGTCTCACTCTATCACCTAGGCTACAGTGCAGTGGCACGATCTTGGCTCACTGCAACCTCTGCTGCCCAGGTTCAAGCAATTCTCCTGCCTCAGCCTCCTAAGTAGCTGGAATTACAGGCACCTGCCACCGCGCCTGGCTAATTTTTGTATTTTTAGTAGAGACGGGGTGTCACCATCTTGGCCAGGCTGATCTTGAATTCCTGACCTCGTGATCCACCTGCCTCGGCCTCCCAAAATGCTGGGATTACAGGCGTGAGGCACCACGCCCGGCCAAAGTATTTTATTTCTTTGTAAAAATTTATAAAGGATGGTTTAAATAGTGCTTGCCTTCTTATAGAGAGAGCATTTGCAAATTGCTATGCTCCTTTGTAAGTTTGCATCATCTTTCAATACTGTATCCTTTTCACTTTCAACGTTGTCAAATATCTTCAAGATTTCCTTTAATGTGTATTTTTTTTTTTTTGCTGGTGTCACTTTCTCTGGAACATCTTCATTTTTTTGGTCACAACTACTCACATTCATGTTCATAATTTAGTTCCTGTGGCTGCATTTCTAGGGTCTCTTGAATGGCATGGCAGCAGTATCAATGTTCCTGTGGTTGGCTATTTCTTCTATAACTTCATGTATTTTTAATTCTAATTTCACATATAGCAATATTAAATTTTGTTCTTTTTCTTTCTCTTTTTTTTTTTTTCTTGAGACAGAGTTTCGCCCTTGTTGCCCAGGCTGGCATGCAATGGCACAATCTCGACTCACTGCAACTTCCACCTCCCAGGTTCAAGCGATTCTCCTGCCTCAGCCTCCCAAGTAGCTGGGATTACAGGTGCACGCCACTACACTTGGCTAATTTTGTATTTCTAGTAAAGACAGGGTTCCACCATGTTGACCAGGCTGGTCTTGAACTCCTGACCTCAGATGATCCACCCGTCTCGGCCTCCCAAAGTGCTGAGATTACAGGCATGAGCCACCATGCCTGGCCTTGCTGCACTTTCATCTTTGTTGACCGTTTCTCCTTTGATATCACATTTTTTAAAATGTCACATAAGTTCATATTACTGGGAAAGAAGGATTCAACACAATAATATGCTTTGTTGTCTGTGCATAAACTGAATAACGGATATGCAGTGATCAATCATTGACAGATTTTCAAAGAAGTGACAAGATTGGTCAGTAATAACAACATGCATTTGTTACTTGTGGACTGAAGAACTACTAGCAAAGTTTATATTTTACGCAGTTACTCACAGTTCTTAAACACTTGTAAGTAAAATTCAGACTGTTGTTGGGGAACTCATTTATTCAATCAGATGGTAGCATATTACATCCCTACAAAGTAAGGGCTGTTTGTACTAGCAAAGGTGAAAAAATATTTCTAATGTATATCAGAAGTTGAAGTTGCAAAATGAGGCTACCACCCTAGGCCTGAAGGAAAATTGAACCAGGAAGAAACTTTAACTAAAAGGAAGCTGAGCTCCCTACAAGCTGAGATTCAGATATTTGAGACGTTATAACTGTGAAAAGGAGGATGACTTCAGCTGCCGTGGATAAAGAAGAAGATGCCCCAGAACCATGACAGAAGTTTATCCCTATGGTAAAAAACGGAGTTGCGGCTGGGCGTAGTGGTTTACGCCTGTAATCCCAACACTTTGGGAGTCCGAGGCAGGGGGATCACAAGGTCAGGAGATCGAGACCATCTTGGCTAACATGGTGAAACCCCGTCTCTACTAAAAATACAAAAAAAATTAGCCAGGTGTGGTGGCGGGCACCTGTAGTACCAGCTACTTGGGAGGTTGAGGCAGGAGAATGGCGTGAACCCGGGAGGCAGAGCTTGCAGTGAGCCGAGATTGCGCCACTGCACTCCAGCCTGGGTGACTGAGCAAGACTCCGTCTCAGAAGAAAAAAAAAAGGGAGTTGCTGGAGGCAAGAACAGCTTGCCACCATGGTGAACACTACAGGAATCAGCCGTATCTGAACTACTCATAGCTGCAGACACAAATTACAAACAGGAAAAAACAAAAAAGAAAAGGAAGTTCTTTATTTTACATCCAGGCTTGCAGTCACCCTCCAGGACCCACTACTGTCAGAGAAAGACAACAAGGATCCCACTGGCAAAGGAGAGATTTAGTTGCAGAGGCCAGAGTAGAATCACAAAATTGGGCCAGGAAGAGTGGGCTTGGGACTATGAAGCAATAAATTACTGGCACACCCATTTCCCAGATTCTACCATTAACATTTTGTTATAGTTGTTTTATCACATACCTATCCAATGGCCCATCCCTTTATCTATGCCTCGATTCCCCTTATTTTTGATGGATTTTAGATAGCAATATACTTCCTTCTAAATACTTTAACATGTGTAGTTAAGAATTCGATATTTGATTTTTCCACTTTTATGTAAAATGTGTGTAAAATTAAATGCATAAATTTATTGATTTTTGCAAAATTCATATTTCTGTATAATCTTAACCCTATTAGCATATAATATACATCCATTGTCCCCAAAATTTCCTTCATGCCTTTTTCCTAGTCAATCCCCTCCTCTACCCCCCCCAACGCCTGGGGACAAATGTTCTGATTTTTTTTTCTGCTATAGATTAATTTTGCCTTTTGTGGAACTCCAAAGAGATGGAATCATAGGGTATGTACTCTTCTGTGTCTGAATTATTTCTCTCAGCATGATTTTGAAATGTATCCATATTGTTGGTCAATATCAATTGTTCATCCCTTTAGTATTCCATTGTATGGATATGACAGTGATTTTTTATTCATTCTCATATTAATAAACACCAGGGCTATTTCCAATTTTTGGCTATTGTGAATAAAGCTACTAGAAACATTTTAATATAATTTTTCTGACTTTTAAAAATGAGGTTAAATCTGTGTATGTGTGCATGTTTTCTTACAACAACACTTTGTATGTGAGTGGGAATGAAGTGGCCTGTATTCTAATGCAGGGACCATCATCTTTATTCTAAAATTTATTTTTAAAAATCATAGTTTTTTTCTACGCCTACCTATTAGGCTAGGAGACAGCAGTTGAACACAATCAATAGCAACTGGCTGAAGCAATGCTGTCCCTCACAAACTGATATGTCTCCATAGACGTTGCCTCATTTTGTTACTACTTCTCACTTGCTTTTATTATTTTCCTGTTCAGTGTGTTATCAAACATACAGAACAACTATTGACACACACGTTCATGGAAACTTTCTCTTTCTATTCCTTATTTTAATACTTCTAATAGTCATTCCCATACAATTATATACAAAATATCATGGAATTTACTCTTAAAATAGTAATTGTAGTATTTTTGTGTTGAAAAATACTTCATAATGACAGTCTTAAAATTTTGATTAACGTGGTACACGCTCAAGCATTTTTATTTGGCAAACAATTTAATCAAAATAGGGAAGTTTTGTCTATTTTCATTTTATAGACTGTTGGAAATTCATCAGTGATATCTCGATAAAATTTTAAAATATGTGTTAAAGGGTGTAGAGAAGAATGAAATGAAGTAGCTAACCATCTCCATGGTAACAGAGAATGCAATGGTGGGTGGCGGGAAAGCTTAGTAGTAATGAATGCAATACTATTTCTTAATGTTGGGAATATGATCTATGCTTTTAAATAAAAGTTTATAAAAATTATTTGGATCATTTTTACTTAACATTTCTTTCTCATTTTGTTTCTGACTTGCACTAAATATGACACAGTTACATTACAGCGTTTGTTTTAGCATATGGGCTAATGACAACTATCAAATGTAATGAGTACCAAGTATTGAATACCAAATATAACATTCAATAACTTCAGTAGTTTTCAATTCAGAACACATTGTCTCAGAAAAACAGGATTATAAAGGGGTTCGACTCTGAATCATACCTTAATTTAGATCTGCATAACGTTTCACCTGGGCCACATACAACAGTCTTCTGTTTTCTCATTCACTATTGTCTCCTTCTAAACAGCCTCCAGAAGAGTCTTGTGAGTCAGTCCTGTGCAAAAACACAAATACTAGCTCCTCATTGCGGAAAGTAAGTCCTAGGCTTTTCGCATTTTGGCCCTTCCTACTATTGCAGCCCTAACTTCCATCATAGCTGTGTGCTGCAGGTTTTCTTGCTCCTGCCAGTTCAAGATCTTTACTCTTTTGGAAACACATTGCACTTTTTGCCCTCTTTGCCTTTGCATGTCCTGTTCCCTGCATCCTAGGTGGGTTTGCCTATTCTCTTTTCTGGGCCTTACTTTGGCCTGCATGAAATATTCCTTGTAAAAAGAAAATAAATCTTGGGGCCCCTAAATCACTGAGCTAAAGGGAAAAGTCAAGCTGGGAACTGGTTAGGGCAAACCTACCTCCCATTCTATTCAAAGTCATCCCTCTGAGGCTCACCTGAGACAAATGCATATCTGATTGCTTCCTCTTCCCTATTGTTTATGAAAAATGCAGATTCACAGAGCCAGGCTAAATTGTGTATTCAGTGGATGGCCAACCAAGGACTCAAAATAATGCAATCTTTTGTCTTTTATCTACTTCTAACCTGGAAACCCCCACTTCGAGTTGTCTGGTCTTACTGGACTAAACCAATGTACATGTATTGACTGGTGTTTCGTGTCTCCCTAAAATGTATAAAAGTAAACTGTGCCCAGGAGCACACTGGGCACACATCTCAGTGAAATGGGAGAGTTCTCTGATCTCCCTCTCAGGATGTGTGATAGGCGTGCGGCTCCTCTGGCTGCCATGCATGTTCAAACCCCTCATGGGAAGGCGAACATGCAGACGGGCAGGTGCAGAAGCTGGGGCAAGCAACCCTGGGCTCTAGACCCATGGCAGCATCCAGGGGTGGGTGCCTGTGAAGCCCAAAGCCCAAGTGGGTACGTATTACAGTGTGCTCTTTTAGCTTTGCCATCCATGGATGGCTTAAGCGTTAAACAGCTTAATGGACCCTCTGTCTTTTCACAAGGGCAGAGAGCCAGTGTGACAGCTTTCTGTATCCCAAACTCCTGTCTGGCATCCAGGAAAAATCAGGTCACACATGGATTTGAAGGATGGTGAATGTGGGGGTTTTATTGAGTGGTCAGGGTGGCTTTCAGTGGGATGGATGGGGAGCTGAAAGGGAGATGGAGTGGGAAGATGATCTTCCCCTGGAGATTTGCTGTCCCCAGCTGAACTTCTCTCAATGTTCAGATGCTCCTTCTCTTCTCTCCTTCTCTGCCATTCTTCTGTTTTTCTGTTCCTCTGCTCGTCTGATTGTGGAGCCTAGGGTTTGGCGTTTATATAGGTACAGCATAGCGGGGTGTGGCAGGTCAAAAGGCAACTTTTAGGCATGAAAAGAGGAATGCCTGTTCCCATTTAGGGCCATGGGTTTCCAGGCTTGAGGGTGGGGCTTTTGCTGGGGAACCACCCTCTTCTACCCAGTATTTTCCTGTCTCCTGTCTGTATCATCAGGACTTCCTGAGGCTGCGTCATGGGTGCATCCTTAATCTTGGCAAAATTAATTTTCAAAATTGACTGAGACCTGTCTCAGCTATTTGGGGTTCATGTTTGGTAACCACAAAGGGATTCTGAGTATAGGTGCCCCTGATCTTTGACAAACCTTCTACTGATACTTGGTATCAGCTTGAGCTATCTTTATGGCTAAAACCAATAGGACAATTTGCTGAGGCCTGAAAGCCACCCCTCCAAAGAATCTCTGATCTCCAAAAATGTGGTTGCGATCTAAAGTTTATTTGGCTGCACAACTTCTTTTCTGAAGATTTACTTGCTTTCAACAAGAAAGGCAAGCTTTCCTGCTTCCATGACAATGGAAGGCGGATACTTCCTTTATGGAGTTTGACCTTGCTGTCAGCACAGAAGATGAGTTTGAGTTTTTTCCTGCTTCTAGGATGATAGACAGCAGCCTTCAGCCTGAGACCCATCACTAGGTAAGTAGCTCAGTAGGGGTTTTGTCTTGTCCAAAGTTAAGATTAACAATGAGCTGGTCTTAATTTCTCCTTACCATTAGAGTGCTCAGTAATCATATAAATTTTGTGATACTTTGTGTTTTGATTAACTTTTTTTTTTTTTGCTGTTATTTGTTTCTGTTTTTTTTTTTTTTTTTCATTGGGAAACAATCCAACTTGATCAAATCTAAAGGAAAGTTCCAAATTATGAGGAACAAGGCCTCTGAAGTGGCTGAATTCCCACAAAAGGTAGGGAGGGCTTGGGAAGAAAAATGGCCAGCAAAAGAAAAAGAAAATAAATAGTTTTGATTTTGAGAACTTAAGGGGCTTTATGTACATAACAAGGCCACCTTTTTGCTAGCCAGGCCAAACTGAAAGAGTAAGGCTGTCGCCCCATGCTGCAGTTTCACAGCTAAGGTTCTGCCTTCTTTTTTTTCCACCACAACAGCCTGGGTTTGCTTCCTAAATCAAGTCCTTTCTGGTTTGATACTTGTTACTTTTGAAACATCAGCAATTTTTCCTAGCTAAAATATGGTAATGAGATTTAGAAAGTTTTTTTAAAGGAGCTCAAGGGTTAAAAGTCAGCTTAATTAAAAGCTAACATCCGAGATGTGTGTGTGTGTATGCGTGCACAAGTGCATTTGTATTAAAAGGTCTTTATTTTTTCTTCTGTTAGAAACAGATAATCGGTGCCATAAAGACAAGACAAAGGATCTCTCAGCAAGGCAATCTTTACTTTCTGCAGAAAGGGTGCCCCTCGCAGATCAAACAATGGTGAGAGCACACCTGAACAAAGGAAAAGCAGACATATTTATCCTTTATACATTTGGGTCAGCCTTACTGCTGTGTCCTGCATCCACTGGCTGGAACTGGACCTCAGTCTTAAACTGATACCCAATTTGCTAATAACCTAAAACTTTCCTAAACAGGTAAGTGCAAGGGAGAACAAAGAAGAAAAGGAAGTTGCTTATGAAAGGTTTAAGGAAGCAGTAACATTTCAAATAAGGAAGGGGCATAAACTATGAGCTAAGACTTATCTGGGCCTGTCCAGACATGCCTGAGTAAGCCAAAGCAACTAACTGGGCTAAAGTGTAAGAACTAGTAGTAGATAGGAGGTTTTAGAGTAAGGAGCTATTATTCCTAGTGTCTATTATTTTATTTTTAAACCAAGATGAGTTTTGAAGAGAAACTTTTCTATTTTCTACATCTTCTCTCCTAGGACCTTGTCTTTATTGAGCAAAAGATTTTTTTCTTCTCAGATGACTATATTCTGTTTTCTTCATTTACTTCTGCTGTCTCTCCTTTGTTTTGCTACCCTCTGCTGCATGATGGACGTAAAATAGTTTACAATTGCCTGGGTTCCTTAAAGAAAACGTTGCCTGGGTTCCTTAAAGAAAACGGAGAAGATGCCACACTCCCTTTTGGGGAGAAACCTCTGTTTTTTCCCAAGAGTGTAAACAGACAAGTTCATCTCAGATCTTAAGATGCTTGCTTTTGTATTGTGTTACTTGATTTTTTGACTAAAGCAGTTATTACAACAGAGGCTACTCTTGGATTATTAAGGAAGAAAGCAGCTTGGACACTTAGAAATGTCTTTGTTAAAAAAAAAAAAAGTGCACTGTAAAAGCATCGCTTGGTCTAGCCTCATAGTAATTCTCTTTTTTTGGAGATCTAGGATTCAGTGTGGGCTCTGCCCACAGCTCAGAGATCCAGTTAAAAGCTAGGTAGTCCCTATCTAAATAAAACTGGTCTCCTCATACAATCCTATAATATATTTCTATAATTTGGTGTTTGATTTGGCATCCATCTTTAATCTCCCTCTAACACCACCAGACTCTTTCTCTCTGTGCTTTGAGATGTAAATTTCACTATCTGATTTTTTTTTACCTAAGGGTTCCTTTAATATGCAAATTTAGGGCTATCTAGCTGACAATTGCCTAGGGCAATAAAATAGGTTATGAAGAAATTGTAAGTCTAAAATAGGAGGAAAAAATAAAGGTCTTATGAATTTATAAGATCTACTTCTTTCTACATGTCTAATACATCTATGTATTTATGTGTCATGTATATGACGTTTCACTACTAAAAATGTATAAAAGAGCTCTAATTAATTGGCTTAACAAAGGCACTTAAATCTAATGCTTTTCAGAAAAACAGAAACTTTAAGCCAAATGCTTTTTCAAGTTCATGTGACTTAAGCAAATCTCAATAAAAAAGCTGGTTTTAAAAATTTTAGTGAAATTAAATTAGAAATGGCTTTGGAATTGTCAACATATATTAATCTCTGCTAGATGTCAAAATCTGGCATAAGGTTTCTAAAGCTATGAATGCAGCTCAAATGAGAATTATCTTTGTTTATGTAAAATTTAATAAGTAAGGAATTTAATATTGTTTGGTTAATGAAAATAGCTAAATCCTGAGTTATTGGCAAAACAAACAAACAAAAAAATGACCCTTTATCTACTCTTAATGTTCTTACTCAGGAAAACCTGAAATTCACAGGTTATAAAAATGGTTAAAAAGGAAATAACTTTAAATGAGAACTATCACAGTTTTCATGAGTAATCTAGGTAAACTATTAAAAAATCAATTAATTACACAAATGTAATAAAATAAGTGCTTATAGATAATCTTGTCATATAATTTAAAATCCAAAGTTGTATTAAGCTAAATAATAGATATTTATTAAATGTCTGGGTCATTTCCAATTTTTTTAATTATAGGAAAACATTTTTCTGTAAAAAAGAAATGTGATCTTAAAGGAAAATACTTTTTGTCTAATTCAAAGCTTATTTAAAAGTTATTTATGAAATTAGGTAATCAGTGAATAAGAACAATGTGAAGGAAATTATGAAGAGGCATTTTTGGCACAAAAGGTTAAAAGGAAAATAATTTTATCTGAGAAAGAATCTTGTATGGTAAATTTTTGTTCTAAAATAAAGTAACTGGTTATTTAAGAAAAAGGAAGGCTGGGCATGTTGGTTCATGCTTGTAATTCCAGCACTTTGTGAGGCCGAGGTGGATGGAACACCTGAGGTCAGGAGTTCGAGACCAGCCTGGCCAACATGGCAAAACCCTGTCTCTACTAAAAATACAAAAATGAGCCAGGCGTGGTGGCACGTGCCTGTAGTCCCAGTTACTCTGGAGGCTGAGGCGGGAGAATTGCTTATACATGGGAGGTGGAGGTTGCAGGGAGCCGAGATGGCGCCACTGCACAACTCTAGCTTGGGCAACAGAGCAAGACTCTATCTCAAAGGAGAAAAGAAAGAGGAAGGGATAAAACAGGAAGTCCAAGCTGTCATAAATGATTTGTATAAAGTTGTCTATAATTAAAGGGAAATTATTTATAATAGTCTTTCTACATTTAGGTTATGATATTAAAAAAACACTAAAAAATTCATTAGAACAATAAAATTTTCTTAAGGGATTGATTTACTCTTAATAAATTATTTTAATTTTTTTAACCCAAAGTTTAACTTTTATCATATCTCACCATTTTCGGCTTACTCTCCCCTTTTAAAAGGTGCAAAATAATAACTGTCTCTTTCAACTCATTTTCAGCTCATATAAGTTTTTTTTTTCTCTTGTGTTCTGTCTGTTGTGGCCTGATGCTAAAATTTTTGTTGTTGTTGTTGTTGTTTTTGTTTTGTTTTGAGGTGAGGTCTCACTCTGTCACCCAGGCTGGAGTGCAGTGGCACAATCTTGGCTCACTGCAACCTTCCCCTTCCAGGTTCAAGCAATTCTCCTGCCACCACGCCTGGCTAATTTTTGTATTTTTAGTAGAGACAGGTTATTTAAGAAAAAGGAAGGCCAACCGTGTTGGCCAGGCTGGTCTCGAACTCCTGACCTCAAGTGATCCACCTGTTTCAGCCTCCCAAAGTGCTAGGATTACAGGCATGAGCCCCCATGCCAGGCCAAAAATTTTTTCTTAAAGGTCTAAAAAAGTGTTTTCTTCCAACATAATATTCTGTACACTGCAGATGGTCTTTTATTTTGCTTGTTGGTAACTGGCCTAAGTGATTTTACATTTTATTGAAATAATTCCTATGTCATTATTATAAGCTTTGGGATTGCTTAGAAAAAAAAGAAAATTTCTTTTACTTAAGGTTATTACATCTGTGTAACTTTCTGTATGTGCTTTTAAAGTTCTTGTGCCATTGAGTTTTAGGGCTTTGACTCTTTGGTCTAAAAAGGACACAAAGTCATGCTATATCTTAAACACTGACAGCAATTATAGCCTTATCTTCAGGCCCAGTAGAAGATGCTAATCAAAGTAAACTGCGTTCATGAGATGCAGGACCAGAAATTAAAACTATTCAACTCCTCAAGGCCCAAGGACTATTGTGGAAGAGGTGGGCATGTGAGATTGTAAGGGCTGATATTAAGAGAAAAGTAGTTCAGTTTCTCTAGAAATTAACCATTAATATCAAAGGCACACTAAAGCAAAACCAGCATCTAGGTTGCTTTGTCAGTTTAACTAGATTTTCTTGGAGCATTAACTCACTCCTTAATGCAAAATTATAAAAGTTACAAAGTTTATAGAAATTCTATTTTGTAGTCAAGATGATTAAACTTTTATCGTAAAATTTCAAAAAAAAATTTAATTTGCCACATCCTGTTTTTATTAGGGCTTATTGTTTGGGATATTAAGTCTCCTCTCTCAAAGAATAAAGATGTTCACCTTTTTTTTTTTTGAAATCTTTGAGTTATTGCTTTGGTTAAATGAATGACTTATTTTACAATGACTCATGACCCTCTTTCGTGATATCAAGCATTTTAAACTTTTTATGTTTGACAAACTTTCCAAAGTCAAATTCTGACTTGATTCCTCATTAATTTTTTGATATTAGTCCTCTGAAGTTCAAAAGAGACATATTTGTCTTATTTGGTATAAAAATCATACAAGAAGCATTGTCATATATAAAATGGTGTTTGACTTTCTTTGGGCTATATTTATATAAATGTTATTGATATGTGTTCCAAAATTATGGGAAACTCTTATAATTCTGATATAACTTGTATATGTTATTAATTATAATTTTTATATTAAATTGTTGTATGCTACAGAAGTAACCAAAATTTCCTTGTCAATTGTGGTTTTAATAATGGCTGTCCTGGCCAGGCATGGTGGCTCACGCCTGTAATCCCAGCACTTTGTAGGATGAGGCAGGTGGATCATGAGGTCGGGAGTTCAAGACCAGCTTGGACAAATGGTGAAACGCCATCTCTACTAAAAATACAAAAATTAGCCGGGCGTGGTGGCACATGCCTGTAATCCCAACTACTCAGAAGGCTGAAGTAGAGAATCACTTAAACCTGGGAGGCAGAGGTTGCAGTGAGCCGAGATCATGCCATTGCACTCCAGCCTGGGCAACAAGAGTGAAACTCCATCTCAAATAAATAAATAAAGAATAAAAATAAAAAAAAGCAACAAATACAATAGCATCTTTCTTTATTTGTCCTGAAATGACTACTTTAATAATCAATTGTTTCCTTGCTTTAAGGGTTGTGTCCACACACTATATATATTTTCAAATATAACTGTTAAATTATTGAATAAAGCCTGCAACTCTCTGGATTTATACCTTAAAACAATTCATATGCTTATACATTATTATTATTGACACATTGTATGGGGGCATTTTGATATCATGTTGTTATATAAATTAATCAGTTGTTATGGAAGTTATGAACAATAATTTTGTACTTCTCTGATAAATTGCTCTCCAAATAAGGTGTCCAGGGCCAAAACATTTGTTAAGAAATTGAACTGTATGTCTTAACTAGGTAATTTTTTTAGAAAGTCCCTTTGACATTGTTTAAAAAGATGTTCTTGATCTTGAATTTTCTTCCTAAAGTATCTAATTCCTGTTGATAAATGTAGCCCCACTTTACGAGATTGTTTGCATTTACCTTAAATCTTCATAACAAAATGTTACTTGAAAAGCTAATGTGCAACTTATTTTGGACATATATGTCTCATTTAAAAATATTTTAGCAGGTGAACCTGAATAAAATATAACGTTGGGTACAGATAATTCATATTTTATTGATGTAAAAATGGGCTGTCTACGTATACTCAGAACAGTACATATTGTAATGTAAGCAAATGCATCATCTTAATAGAAATTTCTAAAGAGGCTTAGCTTAGTGTTTAGTATAGGTTAGCAGCTGAAGATAACTTAAGGAAGAGGGATTTTATGTATATCGATCTTTGAGTCTGGGACTCTGTTCTAAAGTATTTGCTTTATTTTTGAATTTTTAATCAATTATGAGATTAATCATCAAATCTATGCTTCAAGGCCTTTACTCTATAGAAGATGTTAATTATACAGTAAATTTGTGCAATTTAAACCTCTATGTCTTCTTTGTGCTATGCAAAATTTATCTTTATGATTTGCTGTGTCTGTCTATGCAAACCAGTAGACAAATTTTTGCTCAGACTATTATGTGCATCCAGTCAGCCCAGAAGAGCTATTATCATCACCTCTTCAGTGAAAAATATTGTGGCTACCTGCCAGCTACTTTATGATTTTTATTTCACTAGATTATACAAACATCTACTGAGTACCTAAGATATTCCCAGGTTCCGTTGAGGATCAAAGGTGAACAAGACAATGTTGCTGCCGTCAAGATTTCACACTCAAGCAAGGGAGATGAGAAATTGGTCAAAATTATTCTATCAGAAATAATGTGCTAGAATATATCTTTGAATGACCTACAAGGTGCTACAGAGGTTTGAAGAAGGGAGTAGCTGCATCAGGAAGGCTTTGTAAATGAGATATTCCTTCAAGGACAGACTGAGCACAGAAAGGCATTGCAGACAGTGGGAATTTTAGCAAAAGCACTGATGGTGAAGAGGAACACTTGTTGTATACAGGTTGAACACACCAAATCTGTAATACTCCAAA
Organism: Macaca thibetana thibetana; assembly: GCF_024542745.1. Taxonomy (NCBI): domain Eukaryota; kingdom Metazoa; phylum Chordata; class Mammalia; order Primates; family Cercopithecidae; genus Macaca; species Macaca thibetana. Next base: position 135,990,167 of record NC_065598.1, read on the forward strand.
ATCTGAAACTTTTTGAGCACCAACATGGTGCTCAAAGAAAATGCTTTTTGGATTTCAGATATTTGAATTAGGTATTCTTGACTGGTAAATACAATGGAAATATTCCAAAATCCAAAAGAAATAAAAAAATCGAAACACTTCTGGTCCCAAGCATTTAAGATAAGGGATAATCAACATGTATTCCTCTGTGTCTGGGTCTGTACTGGGCCTTTACAATTGCTTGCTCATTTAATCCACACAACCACCCTGTAATGTGCATGATACTATTTCTATTTTGCAGATAGTACCAAGGCCCAGAGCTGGTAAATAAGTGGCAGAGCTGGTATTGAACTCAGGCTGGGGTGACATCAAAGACCATGTTCTTTCCTCACAGAGGTGAGAGAAAGCACAATCTGTTTGATAAAAAGGAGTAGAGTTACTTAGAACAAAGAATGCTGGAAAGGTAGCAAAACGAAAAAGATGATCGGTGGAGTTGATGTAGAACCAAATGTGCTCTAGTAGACATTAACAAGTATTCTCGACAACGTCCCATGGTCAAATATGTATGGAAAATATTGCATGCTACATTCTAGTGCTGCCATGTAGAGGTTGTACACTACATGAATGAATGTCATATAATAGGCTACAACGTGAATATTTGCCTCTAGAGTTGTACAGTGAACAACTTGCACAAACATATGTTGCCAATCAGCTCTATCTTATTTTTTTGGAAATTCACAAATCACATTAGGATGTGAAAAACTTCAGAAAGTCTTATAATAATGAAATACATTTAACCCACTAAATCTCAAAATTATTTGACCACAGGAGGGAAATTGCTTTAGTGTCCAATAATATCTCATGGAATACTAGCATTCTATGAAACACAGTTTCATAGAAAATGCTAGGCTAGCCAGTCATACTTGACAAGTCAGTATAAAGTGGAGTGACTTGGCCACATAGCCTTTGTCTGGAAATTCTGCCAAAGACACTCCCTTAGTCTGGATGATGTGACTTCAATTTTCTAATGGTACACATTTTCCTTCACCAATTTTTTTTTTTTTTTTGAAATGGAGTCTCACTCTGTTGCCCAGGCTGGAGTGCAGTGGTGTGATCTCGGCTCACTGAAAACTCCACCTCCCAGGTTCAAGCAATTCTCCTGCCTCAGCCTCCTGAGTAGCTGGGATTACAGGCACGCACCACCACGCCCAGCTAATTTTTGTATTTGTAGTAGAGACGGGGTTTCACCATGTTGGTCTGGCTGGTCTCGAAATCCTGACCTCATGATTTGCCCACCTCAGCCTCCCAAAGTACTGGGATTACAGGTGTGAGCCACCAATGCCTGGCCCGTTCCTTCACCAATTCTAAGTTCAGAGGAACAGGGTTGTCATGAGCAGAGCTTGTGTGCTTGGTGAAAATGGCTGTGGGTGTAATGAAATATTTATTCCCCAAGCGTTGGGGTGGTTTGATGGGACCTGGGGCAGCTGGGGTCCCTGGGCCAGTCATTTTCTGCCCAAGTAGCCTCATCTATTTACCTTAGTATGCTGTACAAACATTATTTTTAAGGTATACTACAATGGGGCAAAGATTGAGAAGCAATGATTTTGAAAATGCCAAGTTACTTGTTAAGGACTCCAGTCTAGATTTATAAGATAGCTTTTTCTTGTCCCATTTTGTTTAGCAACTCCAGAAATAGTAATTGGTACAACTAGTGTTAGAAGAAAACATCATTATTACAAAATATACTACAAGGAAAGAAGAATTAGATATTTGAGAATTATCTTTTTTGTTATTTTGCTTATCTAGTTGGGAACATCACATTAATCTGTTTTCCCCTCAATATTAAAACTTTTTGGGATAACAGCAATTACTCATTTATGTGCAAATATCTAGAAGATGAGCAATGTGAATCTATAACAGTAAAGGAGGCATTCAGGATGAGGTGGCAGAATTCCTTAAATAGTCATACTTCATTTCAATTGAAAAACTGCACAACTGAAAGAATGACAAAAATGCTATTGTTAAAGTAAAAAAAAAAAAAAAACTTTGGAAAGTTATGAATGTCTAAAATTTCCTGCAGTTATTTTTGCAAAGATTGATTCATATTCAGATTAGCTTCCTGCCAGATGGAAGAAACACACAGTAAATCAGCTTTTGCAGGAGAGAAATCAAAAAGAAGCATAAGCTGCTGTTTAAAAGGGTTTTTTCCTTTTTTGCCATATTAATAGCACATTAACCCTTAGGGAGTGTTATTGCAAGAAGCTAAACCATGGAGGCTTCATTCCATCCTTCAGGAAGAATAAATATTTTTCAGCCCACTAGGTTGGGGGAAAATAGCTCCTTGGATTGCACACTCAAAAAAGTGTTTTGTTTAATGATGGTCAAGTCTCATGCGCTCCAAGGCAGAAATGAAAGAGTAAATGTATGGAAATAGGGAATGAATTCCTCCTCTTGCATCCAGCGAAACTCCGCTTTAGATAATTGTTCCTGGGATGCATTAAGGATACAGTAGATGAGATGGATCGATGTCCTTGGGGGTCTTTTAAACCAGGTGTGTGTTGTTTTGGGGGGTGGGGAGTGGTGCTGCTGGAGCCCATACAGTACCTTTAAGGAGCTCCCTTTATTATTCTGGCCATGTGATCCAAGTGCATGAGAACGCAATCATACCACATGGTTGTACCAGTGCTGGAGACTAGGTTTTCTCTCTGAACCAGCAGTCACTCTTCCTACTGAGTTCTCTCTTTGTCCTTCCTTCTAATCTTCTACTTGTTCTTGTCCTCGTGCCTTTGCCTCACAGTTTCAACTCTATGCCCTTTTTGTTTCACATGTGATCTAAGCATTCCTTGTGATAATACTCTGCTCTCCACCGTAGTTGAATAAAGTAATCTGGACTCTAACCCTCTAGACTTGATCCATCCTCAAGTGTCCTCTTTCCCCTATATGCTGACTTCATGGGGACAGCTTTTCACCTGTCCTGTTTCAGCCTTGACACTTTGATGATAATGGTAGCAGTGTAGCTATAACATGTGTTTACTGAGCACCTACTGTGTGCCAATCTTCTCAACCGCCCTATGAGAGAGGTATTATTACTATTCCAATTTTACAGCTGAGGAAATTAGGCATAGATAGTTAAGAAAACTGCTCATAGATTATAGAGCTTGTAATTGACAGAACTTAGCTTCTGATGCACATGAGTCTGAATTCAAAGCCTGTGCTCTTAACTACTATGCTATCTCAGAGTCTTAAACTGCACCAATTAATCACCTGGGAATCTTGTTAAAATGCAGATTCTGATCCAAATGGTCTGGGATGAGATTTGAGAATTTTCATTGTTTTACTAGCTCCCAGGAGATGCCAATGTTGTTGGTTTAAGACTTTGAAGAGCAAGAAACTATATAGGGTGCAGCATTTCAAGAAAACAGATGCTTTGGAAATCTCTTCCACCCAAATTTCCAGAAGAGGTGCTACAAATTCACCATACCACACCTGTGCATTTTTCGTGGTATTTGAGGGATGAAAATGCTGGTTCTTCCATGCAATACCAAAAGCTGCCACCATTCAGTGAGTGCTTTCTCACTTGCAGTCACTGTTGTTAAGTGCATTTCAGAAACCAACTCACTTAATACCTACGACAGACTTATGCAAAAAGTCATACAACTAATAAAATCGATGGAACTGGATTCATGCCTAAGGAATCTAGCTCTAGAGCCCACATATAACCAATATACGCTTCTTAAGTATAGCAGAGTGGTCTGAGATCAGCTTGGGGCAGTGGTTGACAGTGGGCTTTGACACTAGTTTTGAGTCTGGATTCATTACTTCTTAGGTGTATAACCTTGGATATGTTCTTAACACTATTCTGTTCATTTTAATTTCTACCACTTCTGGTGTCTGGTCCAACACATAAGGAGCCTGGAAGTTGTTACTCCTTCCTATCAACATGTAAAGAGCTGAACAAAAGGGAAAATCAACAACTATTCTTAGGTTTTTAGATTCATCAGAGAAGTGAGGTCACAGGGTAAATTGCCGCCCCCAGAATTGGAGACAGAAGCAGGCACACAAAGGGAATCACAGCTTACTAGAGCAGAAACCCGAAAGCATAAACCTCCACAAGAACCAATGCCATAGTAAGAAAACATCAACTGTAATTGGTGAATGCTGGAGGCTCAGAGTGGACAAATCTGAAAGTTAAAAACTTCAGTTATATGGTTGCCCTTAAACTTTGTGAGTTTTTACCTTTTGGAGCTCTATTGGGTCTTCATAATGAGCATCAGAAGAATCCCCTCATGCTTTAGAAAAAGAACCATTCCGAAATACACCAAAGCATTTTGTTCTTCTTCACAAGGAATGTCCTTAGGAGAAACTACAGTATTTTACAAGAGTCTAACCTGCTGGGATTATTTCAAAACCTAACCTACTTGTGGGAAGGAAAATACCCAATTCCAGCCCCCTCTAGCCTTTCATGTGAGGAAAGGGAGATGCTCAGCTCTCACCACTATAAACATTCCGTCCTATCTAAGCAGGAAGAAGCTAAGAAGTACTGGCTAAGTTCACAGTCTAGGGGCACAGGTTCACCAAAAGACAAAGTTAATCATAAAGCTATAGAACACTTCACACGCCACCTTCAAACACACACCACTACATTATTCAGAGCCTATTTATTGCAGTTTCTCTCACCCAGTACACTATGTTCATCCTTCAACAAAACATTACAAGGATATTACTGGCGAAACATACAGTTTGAAGAGATTGAACAAACATCAGAACAAAATTTAAATATAGCAGGAATGGTGGCATTATCAGACCAGTACTCTTTTTGAAAATACTTATTATTGTACTAAGAGCTTTAATGGGAAAAGTAGACAACATGCAAGAACAGCTAGATAATGTAAGCAGAGAGATAGAAATTCTGAGAAAGCATTTAAAAGAAACGCTAGCGATCAAAGACACTGCAACAGAAATGAAGAATGCCTGTGACGGCCACATTAGTAGACTGGATGCAGCTGAGGAAATAATCTCTGAGCTTGAGGGTATGTAATAGACACTTTCAAAACTAAAAAGAAAAAAGAAAAAAAATACTGAAAAACCACCCCCAGAACAGAATATCCAGGAACTGTGGGGCAACTATGAGAGGTATAGCATACACATAATGAGGATCTCAGAAGGAAAAGAAAGAGAGACAGGGATGGAAGAAATGTGTGACAGAATAATAACTGAGAATTTCCCCAAGTTAATGTCAGACACCAAACCACATATCCAGTAAGCTTGGAGAACCAAGCAGGATAAAAGCCAAAAATAAAAATTAAAACAAAAATACACATAGGCATACCTTTTTTTTTTTTTTTTTTAAGACAGAGTCTTACTCTGTCACCCAGGCTGGAGTGCAGTGGCACAATCTTGGCTCACTGCAAACTCTGCCTCCTGGGTTCAAGCGATTCTCCTGCCTCAGCCTCCCGAGTAATTGGGATTACAGGTGCCCACTCCATGCCTGGCTAATTTTTGTATTTTTACTGGAGATGGGGTTTTACCATGTTGACCAGGTTGGTCTCAAACTCTTGACCTCAGGTGATCCACCCGCCTTGGCCTCCCAAAGTGCTGGGATTATAGGCGTGAGCCACCATGCGCAGGCATGCATACCATTTTCAAACTGCAGAAAATCAAAGATAAGAGTCTTGAGACAAGCCATAATAAACAAAAAACATCTATATAGGATCAAAGACAAGAATTACACTTGACTTCTCAGAAACCAGGCAAGCAAGAAGAGAGTGGAGTGAAATATTTAAAGTTTTGATAGAAAAACAACTTCATCAACCTAGAATTTTGAATCCTATAAAATTATCCTTCACAAGTGAAAGAGAAATAAAGACTTTCTTAAACAAACAAAAATTTAGAGAATTTGTTGCCAGAAGACTTGCTTTGAAAGAAATGTTAAAAGTTATTCAGGGAGAAGGAAAATAATATAGATCAGACACTTGGATTCACATAAAGAAATTAGAGAATGAATAAGTAAAAGTAAAATAAAAGCTTTTATTTTTCTTATTTGTAATTGATATAACATATAATGGTTTGTTTAAAAAATAATAGCAACAATGTATTTAAGTGTATATACTTGTGTATTTATATGCTTATGTATAAGTAAAATAAATGATAGCAATGTTGCAAAGGACAAGATGGAGGAATTCGGATTATTTTATTATTTTAAGTTACTGTCATTATCCATGAAGTGGTATAGTGTTATTTGAAAGTGGACCTGGATTGGTTGTAAACATACATTGCAACTTTAGGGGAACCACTAAGAAAAGATTAAGAAGGACTATAACTAACATATTAATAAAGGAGAGAAAATGAAATCATATAAATATTTAGTTATAACTACAAAAGGCAGAAAAAGTGTGGGAGACAAAAATAGAAACAGAACATAGGCAACAAATAGAAAACAGTTGCAAATGTGTTAAATGTTACCCACCTGTATCAATAATCATTTAAACATCAATGGTCTAAATATAGCAATTAAAAGACAGATATTGTCATAGTGTATCATAAAACAAAACCCAGCCATATGCTTTTTACAAGAAACTCACTTTAAATATAAAGACACTTGTAGGTTAAAAGTAAACAGATATAGAAAGATATGCCGGCCAGGCGCGGTGGCTCATGCCTGTAATCCCAGCACTTTGGGAGACCGAGGTGGGCAGATCACCTGAGGTCAGGAGTTCGAGACCAGCCTGGCCAATGTGGTGAAATCCTGTCTCTACTAACAATACAAAAAAAAAAAAAAAAAAAAATAGCCAGGCATGTTGGTGGGTGAAACACTGTCTCTACTAACAATACAAAAAAAATTAGCCAGGCATGGTGGCGGGCACCTGTAATCCCATCTACTCGGGAGGCTGAGGCAGGAGAATCGCTTGAACCCAGGAGGCGGAGCCAAGAATGCACCATTGCACTCCAGCCTGGGCGACAAGAGTGAAACTCCATCTCAAAATAATAATAATAATAATAAAATAAATAAAAATAAAGATATGCCATGCTACCACTAATCAAAAGAAAGTGGGACTATCTCTATTAATTTCAGACAGAGCAGACAACAGGGCAAGGTAAGGTATCATGGAAAAATTGAATAATTATATAATGATAATGGAGTCAGTTATCCAAGAAGACATAACAATCTGCTATGGTCTGAATGTTTATGTCCCTGCCCCACCCTCCCCCAACACACAATTTAAATGTTGCAATCCTAATCCCCAAATAGAGGGTATTAGGAAGTGTGGCCTTTGGTGGGTGATTAGATCAGGAGGACTGAGGTGTCATAAATGGGATTAGTGACCTTATAAGAAGACGCCAGTGAGATTCCTTCCCCCTTCCACCACTTGAGGACACAGCTAAAAGTCAGGGGCCAACAAAACAGGAAGAGGCCCTCTCTGGACACTGAATTTATCAGCACCTTGATCTTGGACTTCCCAGTCTCCAGAAGTATGAGACTAATGCCTGCTTATAAACCATCCAATGCATGCTTTTTTGTTATAGCAGCCTGAATGGACTAAGACAGAAATCTTAACGTGTATGCACCTACAAACAGAGCATCAAAAGGCATGATTCAACAACTGATAGAAGTTACAGCAAGAAATAGATAAATTCAATGTTATAGTCAGAGACATTTTTTCTTTCCTATAAAATAGGAATAATACTAGTGCCTATTCAATAGAATTTGTGTGAAGATTCAATGAGTTAATGGGTGTAAGGGCCTTAGAGTAATACCTGACACATTCTAAAAGCTTGAACAATGCTGGCCATTATTGTTACTATTACTATTATTATTATAGTCTACACGGAACCAATGTTTATTTTTATGTTTGACACTCAAATCACTATACTAATCTCTCATCTTTGCTTTTCTTCTGGAAATCTAGTAAAAAGGGAGGAAGAAAGAGGAGTACAGAGATGTTATAAAACATAGATCACAGAGAGAAGCCATTTATTTTTCCACCACTACCCTTGACATGACTGCTGCCGAACTGAAGGAAGAAAGAACATTGCGGAGGGAAGAGATCAATAAAAATTATTCTTTTCCACCTTCTTTCCCTGCTGTTGGAATTCAATCTTTAGGCTAACATTATGGCAAGATTTATGATGCAGAGGAAATGGGATTCTTCCCCAGTACCTCACTCATGTTACCCTTTGTCCAGTCTTGGCAGAAATACTGCAGAGTAGTAGTTGAGGTGCCACATGAATTCAGGAGGAAATTAGAAAGGTGACAAATCCAAAATCTCATGACAAACTGTAATTCACAGAGTTGGAGGAGGGGCCAGGTAGAAGGTGATTTAATCATGGGAACCAACTTCCTTTCTGCTGTCCTTGTGATAGTGAGTGACTTCTCACAAGATCTGGTTGTTGTAAAAGTGTGTAGCACCTCCCCCTGTCTCTTATTTTCCTGCCGGCCATGTGAAGATGCACCTCCTTCCTCTTCACCTTCTGCCATGATTGTAAGTTTCCTGAGGCCTCCCCAGCTATGCCTCCTGTACTGCTTGTAGAACTGTGCATCAATTAAACCCCTTTTCATTATACACTACCCAGTCTCAGGTATGTTGTTATAGTAGTACAAGAACTAACTAATACAGACGGTAAATATAAATTTGAAGTAAGAAAGATGAAAAAAAGAGAGGTGCAATATATATTTGTTTATAATAAAGACAGTATTTTGTTACTCTTAAGGGAAACAAAATTCACGCCTGGAGGAAGATTTTGTTATTGTTATTGTTGTTGTTGTTCTCTAATTTTTGTGTATGAAGGTTCATTTTATAGATAGCAGTGCCCTTGTGGTAAGAAGTAGGGAGGAGCTAACACTTATTGAGCACCTACTATGGGAAAGATGCCTAAGTTTAGCCATCCCCTGAACAAACCAGCAAGGTAAAGTTTGTCCATTTCATAGATGACAAAACTGAAGTGCATCCAGGTTTAAGTCAATTGCTGAAACATGCATAGTAAGTAAATTGCGTATCTGGGATTCAAATCCAAACCTGTCTGATTTCCAAACTCTGATGTTCCCATACTACCTACATTTTAAAAAATATGTGCCCCAAAGAGAAATATAGAGTTCCCCTAGAAAGCCAGTGGGTGATATAAGTTGCACTTCTTCATACATGATCAGCCACAGAATATGAGTTCTGGTCCCTGGTGCCTGGAGACTTCGGTACCTTTCAGAGCTCATCTCCATTCTGAACTCTTCAGGAATATCAGGTTGACTCCTCTGAGACCATACAGGTTGATACAGCAAAAAGAACGTGGAGTTGGAATCAGACATTCCTGAATTGTAGTCATAGTTTCATAATTTCCTCGTCTACAACTTTGGGCAAGTGTCTTGGGCTCTCTGAGCCTCAAATCCCTCCTTATAATTCTCTTTTCTAGCTTCCTTCTTCCTAATCTCATGTGGGATACATAAGGGGCATCTTCTTCTTATCTTTGGTCAGTTCCCTTCTGTGAGTTAAATATTGCCACAATAATTAGGTGTAACAATCCTCCAAATTATACGGCTTATAGTTGTCTATTATTTTCACCGATCTGTTAATTGGCTGATGTCTCTGCTTCAGTGGTACAGCAGCTGGGGATATTTATCTCCAGATCTGTTTTTCTTGGGCTCAGATTGAAAAGTGAACAGCTATTGCAGGGATTTTCTTCTCATGGTCATTGCAGAGGCATAGGAGGGCAAGCAGAAACATGTGAATCCTCTTAAGTTATTGAATCAGAACTGGCGTACTGTTATTTATGCCCTATTCTATTGACCAATGCAATACACAGGGCCAAGCCCCAAGTTAAGGGAGACAATGTACATTTTCTGCTCATCAATGGCGTGGCCAAAGTGTAGTTGTAGGGGAGGGTGAATTGGGGTTGACAAGTCAATCCCTCTTAGAAACTACGACTACTAAGTTTCTAAGTAGTTTCCTTTATCATTCTCAGGCTTACTATTCTATTGTACCAGGAATAGAATTCTTCAATTTCCTGACTTCCTACTTAAAAGCTTTCTGTATCCACATTTACCAACCATTTTCTCTTTTCTTTCAGTCCCGGATATGCCATTCAACCTGTGTTTTGAATTGTATTCCCTTCTTGCTGCTCTGGAAATTATCAATTATCTTCACTGCCTCCCATATACTCAACTTACACGTCTCTGTTGTCCTCATCTTTTGAAACGCTGTAGTTCCTGCCCCCTCCACTTAAAATATAATCAAAAACAAACCAAAAAGTTTATTTGATCCAACACCTTGCCTTTAGCAACTCCCCTACACCTCTCTTTCTTTCCTCAGTCAAGATTCCAGTTACGCCATTTTCCTAAATTTCATTTATTCCTCAATATATTCAAATCTGGCTTCTGCTCCCCTCAATTTGCTGATAATGTTCTCTAAAATATCACTGTAGATCATTCCTTTCCTGAAATGCTCTTACCGTGCTTTACATGATTTTACACTTTTCCTGTGCTGTTCTTACATCATTGTATGTTGTTCCTCAATTTCTTTTACTGAATTCTTTCCCATGTTTGATTTTTAAAATGTTGTTTCCTAGGGTCTTCATCTGATTCATTACATTTTATACAAATTATCTAAGGTTTTCCCTTGGTTTTAATTATGTGTAAATGCCTCCAAAGCCTTTATCTCTTTTTTTCTTTTCTTTTCTTTCTTTTTTTTTAATTTTTATTTATTATTATTATTTTTTAGATGGAGTCTCATTCTGTTGCCCAGGCTGGAGTGCAATGGCGCAATCTCGGCTCACCACAACCTCTCCCTCCTAGGTTCAAGTGATTCTCCTGCCTCAGCCTCCTAAGTAGCTGGGACTATAGGCGTGCACCACCATGCCCGGCTAATTTTTGTATTTTTAGTAGAGACAGGTTTTCACTATGTTGACCAGCCTGGTCTCCAACTCCTGACCTCATGATCCACCCGCCTCTGCCTCCCAAAGTGCTGGGATACAGGCGTGAGCCATGGTGCCTGGTCTGCCTTTATCTTAATTTAAGATAACTCTCTTGACCTCCAGATACCTCCAAAACAGATATCACACAGATATAAACCCAACCTGCTCAATTATAAATCCACTAACTCCTACACAATACACACAAACTCTTTTAGTTCATATAGAATATAGAATATTGCCAGCTATTCTCACCCAGTCTTCCAAGTAAAACCTTACATTTATCCTTGCTTCTTCTTTTTTCATCTTTACACATCCAATTAACCACTAAGTTAGATTGAAGTGAAACAGATCCTTCACTACCACTGTCATTTGTTGCTTTATTGTTTCGCTTGGTTCTTTGGGGCAGGAATCATTTCAGTAGCTTCCTAGTTGGCCTTTTTTTCTTTGTCCTTTAGGGGTAACACTTTTTAAAATAATCAAGTGCTTACCACAATACTTAATACACCAAGCTTAGGTGCTCAGTGTTAGTTTAGTCTCTCCTGTTCTCTCATCCTTAAGGCAAACCCATAGAAGTGGGTTGGCACAAAATGAAACTCATCTGATGACTCAATGAGTTGATTCTTCTTTTTTTTTTTTTTTTTTTTTTTTTTGAGACGGAGTCTCGCTCTGTCGCCCAGGCTGGAGTGCTGTGGCCGGATCTCAGCTCACTGCAAGCTCCGCCTCCCGGGTTCCCGCCATTCTCCTGCCTCAGCCTCCTGAGTAGCTGGGACTACAGGCGCCCGCCACCTCGCCCGGCTAGTTTTTTGTATTTTTTAGTAGAGACGGAGTTTCACCGTGTTAGCCAGGATGGTCTCGATCTCCTGACCTCGTGATCCGCCCGTCTCGGCCTCCCAAAGTGCTGGGATTACAGGCTTGAGCCACCGCGCCCGGCCTGATTCTTCTTTTAAGGTTTTTCTTTGAGCCTTAATACGTAAGGATTTATTCTCTAAGATCCTTCCGTGTTTCTTTTAGTTCATATACAATTAGTAATGCCATTAATTATATAATTAATAGAAATACTAATTATCAAATTATAATCCATTAATTATAATTCTTATAAATTAATTATATTCAACATTCAAAACAATATTGCTATGTTTCCAAGCCACCATGGTTTTCATCTTCAAGGTCACCCAAGATGCTGCAGAAACATCTCTGTTTTGTTGCAGCCAATCAACAAACAGTGTAATCAACTCCCTTCAAACAAACATCAAGGATATTTTATACAGCATGCTCCTTTGCATCTCTCTGTGTAGAACTCAATCACACCTGCTGCAAGGCAGACTGGGAAATGGCAGCAAGTAACATTGTCATCTTCATTTTCTCAAATGAAAAAATAATTGGGAAGCCAGACAGTAGTTTTAACTTTGGGTGGTAATGTACCCAGCTTGCAACTGGGGTTCTGTGACTAAGGAAGAAGAAAAGAAATATTGAGAGGCAACCAGCAATCTCTGTATATGCCCAGAACCTTGCAAGGTATCTGGCCTATTGACAGGGCCCAGCAAATGTTCAAAGATTGAAGGTTTCTTAATGTACTTTATAAAAATAACTGATCCTTATTTGCCAAAAGTGTCTTTGAACTACCAGCCTTCCCTTTGTGGCTTTTAAATCTGACCTTTCTTCCATATGTTGCTACTTATGAGGTCTTAGCTTACTTTCTAAAAGGGTTTTGTTTTAGTTTGTTTTCAAAGTGAAAATTAGGCTTGTTTCTGGAATCTCTGACCTTCCACTTACTTTTTGCTTGGATCTCACTGTACTCACAGTTTTTCCACTTCTCTTTCTCTAGTCCTGCTCTCAGGATAGGATATGATGAACACCATCAGCATGATTAAGCTTAGAGTACGACTTCACTCAGAGTTAATGTTTTAATAGGCTCCAAAGCCTTAAATTAAAGACATCCTCCAATAGCAGAATTTCAGGACTATATAATTGGTTAATGGAGGTGTTTGTGGATGGGATTGCGACTACTCTGAAGTCACAGCCTTCACCCTGGCATGCTCCCATTCTCAGGATGGGTCTGTATCTTGTTACGGCACTACTACTATAAACAGTGATTATTTAACAGTCTTTTCTTCTGTTTGCAACTGCAAGGTGCATTGCACTGGTAGCTCAAGTGACTTCTGCTATCATGTTCAGATGGAGTTCAGTTTCCTTCAGTGGCTCCCAAATTGTTATTTTTAATTAGTCAATTCATATGCCTATTACTATTGGTAGATTACAATAAAATATCTTGTTGACTAAATAAATTCTGAAACAAATTGGACTCAGAAAGTAAATTTGTTTATAAATCTAGACTAAATTTGAATTAATTTGAAAAATGATGTTTAGGACAACAACATGAATTTTGAATATATAATAATGAAATTGAACAAAGGTGATGTTAGAAAAAAATAGGTTACATGAAAAAATAATGACTAGCAGATAAAATTTATGAGAGACATGCTGCTAATTTTGACTACTGATCTAAAATTTGAAATGGCAGCAAATAACATTATCTTCATTTTCTCAAATGAAAATATAATTGAGGAGCCAGTTTAATTTATAAAGCATGCTGAGATTATGTCTAGTAGACTGCTTATACTGTTTTCTTAGAAATCAGGAGAAAAGGTCTCCTCGGTTAAATATTTAAAGGAATTAATGCCACTCTTGGCTCTGTATGCTATTTTACCATTAAGTTTTTATGAAAGTCTCTTCTTTTGTTCCATCCTTGGCCTTTTCTTATTGGCAGAGGTTGAAAAGAGAGTCTTTATTTAAGAAGAAAGGCTACATAAAAGAGATTCTAGATGCAGTATTAGGCAAAATATATCCTTGAGTTCCTTCCTTTTGTTAAAAAATGACTGATGAAGTATTAATTTCAGATTTACAGTGCTTCAATTGACATTACCTGGGGATAAACCCTCAAAGTGAAGAGTAACAAGAAAAAAATACTCAAACAATTACATAGATTTGATGCCACATAATTTTAGGCCAGTAAATTTCTCATTATTTTTATATGTTAGCCAGATATATGTGGATTTGAATCTCAACATTGCTACTTACTCTAAGTGGTTTGGGCTAAATCTTTGATCACAGTTCCCCATTTGTAATATAAAAATGGTTTGACTTAACTTATGGAGATGTTCTGATGGTTAAATTTGATACTTTCTGGAAAATATAGGTATTCTTTAAATACTAACCCCCTTAAAGCTCCTGTCTTCAACCAGGACTTTCTTTCCTCATAGATAAGCAATATTCTTGATATTTAAACAAATAAATGTGATCTTATATAGTTAAAAACATGTTATCCACATCAAACTAGGTCTTCCGGCAGTCAACTCACTTTCTAGTGATATATACAACATTCAAACGGTATCTTTAGCTGATCTTTGAAAATTCATTTCGAGTCATTCTCTGCACAAGTAAACCAGTTTTATTACTTCAAAACTGTAACATTTTTAGCAGGAAGCAGAGAGTAAAATTACGTAACCAAGTTTCTTCACTTGCTTTACATATTTTTTTGTGTGTATTCCCATCTCTTCTTTTTCCCTTGGACTGCAAAGATACATGCATTATAAGAATTGATGATGCCCCCAACTCACCATGATTTCATTTTTCAGTCTTTTTTATCCCCCTCTGCATTTTGGTTTGGATAGTTTCTATTTCTATCCCTTCTAGTTTACTGATCTTTTTTCTGTAGTTTCTAATCAATTATTAATGCCACCCAGTGTATCTTTTATTACATAGATTGCACTTTCAATTCTGGAAGTTCCATTTGGTTCTTATTTCTAGTTTTTTCTCTACTATTCTCAAAGGCATAGGATTACCTATATAATCTAATGTTACAACTTAAACTTTAGTTTCAATTATTTTGTACTCTTACTGGAATTGGTTACTCTTCTTTGAGTATTGATCTTAGTAATTGTTTTACCAAGAGAGCCTCTTAGACCTCCCTTGTTAGTACAAATCCTCTCTGGAAGAAGTACTGCTTCTTCATATTATCCATCAGTGCTGTAATAATACACGTTTGGATGCAATTTTATTAATATCTGTCTTGTGTAGTAGATCGTACATTCCATTTGGGTATGCAATTACATTTATTTTTGACCAGAGATACATCTTCAATACGTAGCACATTATAGTGCCTGGCATATTGTTGGCACTCAAATATTTCAACAATGCTGCCAAGAAACTGAAACACCTAAAAATGTATACTCAGCTGATGTCCATGTGAAGCCTTCAGACTTTCTTTTAAAAAGCTCCAGAGTTAATGGTGAACAGCCTCAAATGGGATGATCATGACCATCATGGATCATGATGTCTGATTTTATACTTTTTCAGAGCTTGAAAACTGTAATTTGTAAAGTCCTATAAGGCATATATCCAATTTATTCACTGATTTTGCTGTTTGTGAAGTACATTTCTCTCAATTAAAAAACCAGACAGCTATAACAAACCGTATAATGTATGTATAACCACATTTTCATGTAGTCTTTTGGGAATACACAGAATTTTAACTTTCTCTCATGTTAAACTGAGAAAAGTAAAACTTTCTGCTCAGGAAATCAAGAAAGGTATTATGCTACTTAATTAGTTTTTGTTTTAGCTGACCAAGTTAAATTTTAGACTTTAGAACTGCCAGTATAGACCATGATGTACCATGCCATTACATTATGTCATACAATGCCATTAAAACCATCAGTATTACCACCACCCCACTAGCACTGCAACGTACTGAATATCTGTTAATGCTCAGGTCAGTACTGTATCCCTATACACTATTTGGAATCATTAGAAAGTTCCTACATGGTTGGTATTATCTCCATTTTGTGGTCTTGGACAGTGAGACATAGAGTGGCTGGTAACTTGCCCAAGATCATGCAGCTAACAAGTGTCCTAGTTGGTATTTCAATCTATCAATAAAGATCAGAAGGATTAGCTTTTATTTAACCTGGTAGCATGCACATAACGTAAAATTTACCATTTAAACCAACTTAAAATGTGAAATTTAGTCATATTTAGTACATCACAATATTGTGCAACCATCACCACTATCTAGTTCTAGGATATATTCATCACTCTAAAAGGAAACCATATACCTATTAATCAGTCATTCCCCATTTCCCCATCTGATTTTTGAGTATTTTGTACACTGAAATTTTTTATTTTTATAGATTAAGGGGGTACATGTGCAGGCTTGTTACATGGATATATTGTGTAATGGTGAGGTTTGGGTTTCTAGTGTACCTATCACCTGAATAGGAAACATTGTATCCACTAGGTAATTCTCAATCCTCATTCCTTTCTCTCACTCCCTTTGGAGTCTCCAAGTGTCTATTATTTCCATGTTTAAGTTCCAATGTACACACTGTTTAGCTTCCACCTGTAAGTGAGAACACGCAGAATTTGATTTTCTGTTTCTGAGTTATTTCACTTATGATAGTGGCCTCCAGCTCCATCCATGTTGCTGTGAAAGACATGCTTTTATTCTTTTTTTATGGCTACATTGTATTCCGTGGTGTACATGTATCATCTTTTTTTTTTTTTTTTTTTGAGACTGAGTCTTGGAGTCTTGCTCTGTCGCCCAGGTTGGAGTGCAGTGGTGTGATCTCGGCTCACTGCAAGCTCTGCCTCCCAGGTTCATGTCATTCTCCTGTCTCAGCCTCCCGAGTAGCTGGAACTACAGGTGCCCGCCACCTCGCCCGGCTAATTTTTTGTATTTTTAGTAGAGACAGGGTTTCACCGCGTTAGCCAGGATGGTCTCGATCTCCTGACCTCGTGATCTGCCCGCCTCAGCCTCCCAAAATGCCACATTTTTTATACAGGTATCTGTTGACAGGCACTTAGGTTGACTCCACGACTTTGATACTATGAATAGTGCTGAAATAAACATAGGGGTGCATGCATCTTTTTGGAGAATGATTTTTTTTGGGGGGTAGATACCCAAGAGTGAGTGGGATTGCAGGGTTGAATAGTGGTTCTACTTTTAGTTCTTTATGAAATCTCCATACTGTTTTCCATAGGAGTTGTACTAATTTACATTCCCACCAATAATGTATATGTGTTCCCTTTTCTCCACATCCCCACCAGCATCTATTGTTTTTCATTTTTTCATAATAGCCATTCTGACTGGTGTGAGATGGTATCTTATGGTGGTTTCAATTTGCATTTCTCTGATGATTAATGATGTTAAGTATTTTTTATATGTTTGTTGGTCATTTGTATGTCTTCTTTCCAAAACTGTCTGCTCATGTCTTTTGCCTACTTTTAAACGGGGCTACTTAGGGTTTTCTTTTTTTTTCCTTCTTCTTTTTTTTTTTTTTTTTTTTTTGAGACGGAGTCTCGCGCTGTGTCACCCAGGCTGGAGTGCAGTGGCGCGATCTCGGCTCACTGCAAGCTCCGCCTCCCAGGTTCACGCCATTCTCCTGCCTCAGCCTCCGAGTAGCTGGGACTACAGGCGCCCGCCACCACGCCCGGCTAGTTTTTTGTATTTTTAGTAGAGACGGGGTTTCACCATGTTAGCCAGGATGGTCTCGATCTCCTGACCTCGTGATCCACCCGCCTCGGCCTCCCAAAGTGCTGGGATTACAGGCTTGAGCCACCGCGCCCGGCCAGGGTTTTCTTAAGTTGCTTGAGTTCCTTATAGATTCTGGATATTAGTTCTTTGTTGGATACATAGTTTAAAAATATTCTCTTTCATTCTATAGGTTATCTGTTTACTTTTTTGATTATTTCTTTTGTTACGTTTTTAGTTTAATTAAGTCCCATTTGTCTATTTTTTGTTTTTGTTGCATTTGCTTTTGAGGTTTTAGCCATAAATTTTTTGCCTAGGCCAATGTCCAGAAAAAATCTTCCTACATTTCCTTAAATTTTTCTAAGTTTAGGTCTTAAGTTTAAGTCCTCAATCAATCCTGAGTTAATTTTTTTATATGGTGAGAGATATGGTTCTAATTCTATGCATCTGCATAGGGCCATCCAATGTTCCCAGCACCATTTAATAAATAGGTATCCTGCAACTTTTCTGCAGTCGTTTATTTATTGTAATACATTTTGGTGGAAATTTTAAAGGATTCTTTAGATAAAAGATCATGTCACCTGTGAAGAGAGATTGCCTTACTTCTGCCTTTTCAATGTGGATGACTTTATTTCTGTTTCTTGTGTAATTGCTCTTGTTAGAACTATCAATACAGCGTTGAAAAGCAGTGGGAAAAAATGGTTATCCTTGTCTTGTTCCTAATCTTAGGGAGACTGCTATCAGTATTTCACTATGAGTATGATATTAGGTTTGAGTTTCCCCCAGATGCTCTTTATCGTGTTGAGAAAGTTCCTTTCTATTCCTAATTTGCTGAATTTTATCTTAATCATGAAATCGTGCTGGATATTGTCACATGTTTTCTCTGTATCAGTTGAGACTCACGTGTATGTTTTTCATTTATTCAATTACGGTGGTTTATTACATTAATTGATCTTCATATTTTACCCATTTTTTGATTGGATCATATTTTGAAACTTGCTTTCCTTCTTGGGATACATTCCACTTGGTCCATGTTGCATAATTCTTTTAATATGCTGCATTTTTTGCTTTGCTAGTATTTTGTTGAGGAAATTTGAATTTATATGTAAAGGAACACTGGCCTGTAGTTTTTATCTATTGTGATGTCTTAGTTTGGCTTTAGTATGAGAATAATGATGGCTTCATAGAATGAGTTAAAAGGTGTTCCCCCTCTTATTTTTTGGAAGAGTTTGACAAGGACCGGTATTTACACTTTAAATTTTGGTAGAATATTTACCAATAAATTCATGTGGTTTTGGGCTTTTCTTTCTTATATGTTGTTTTCTTACAGAATCAATTTCCTTATATGTTGTAGTTCTATTCACACTTTCTATTTCTTCTTGAGTTTATTTCGATAGGTTATGTGTTTCTAGATTTTGAGCCTTCTTGCATTTTCTTTTACATGGCTGTAATAATGGTTTATCAATTTATTAATCTCTCCTATGAATAAACATTTTTCTCTATTATGTTTCTTTTTTCTATTTCACTGATCTCTGCCCTCATCTTTATTATTTCCTTCTTTCTGCAATTATCGGACTTCATTTGTTTTTCTCTTTCAAGTCCCTTAAAGAGGAAAATTAAGTTATTGATTTGAGATCTTTCTTTTAAAAAATATGCATCCACATTTATAAATTTCCCTCTGTGAACTGCTTTTGCTGTATCCCACAAACTTTGGTATGTTGTATTTTTATTTTTGTCTCAAAATATTTTCCAATTTCTCATGTAATTTATTCTTTGACCCATTGGTTATTTTAAAATATATTATTTAATTTCCATATATTTCTGAATTTTCCAGTTATTTTTCTGTTATTTAAAGACAGCTTGTATGATTTCAAACTTTTTAAGTTTATTGAAACTCCTTTTGTGGTCTAACATAGTCTATCCTGGAGAATGTTCTGCATGCACTTGAGGAAAAAATATGTATTTTGATGTTGAGTGGAGTGTTCTGTATATTTCTGTCAGGTCTAATTGGTTTATAGTGTTAATTTAGTAATGTATTTCCTTATTGGTCCCTTATCTGCTTGTTCTACCTATTATTGAAAATGGAGTATTGATGTCTTTACATATTATTGTAAAGCTGTTTATTTCTCCCTTCATTTCTGTTATTTTTTCCCTCACATATTTTGGAGCTTATTGTTACATGTGTACATATTTATAATTGCTGTATCTTCTTGAAGAATAGACCCTTTTACTAGTATGTAATGCCCTTCTTTTTTTCCTGTTGTAATTTAGGGCTTAAATTGCATTTTGTCTAATAATAGTATATCCATCCCATCTCTCGGTTACTATATGGAGGGAATATCTTTTTCTTTCTTTTTGCTTTTTTTTTAACTTTAAACTTATTTGGGTCTTTGAATCTAAAGTGAGTATCTTGTAGACAGCATGTAGACAGACTTCTTAAAAAATCCATTCTTCAAATCTCTTTTAATTGGAGAGTGTATCATGTTTACATTTAAAGTAATTTCTAAGGAAGGACATACTTCTATTATCTTGCTAATTGTTTCCTGTACATCTTAAATCTTCTTTATTAGTTAAGTCTTCTATTACTGCTTTCCTTTGTGTTTAATCAATTTTTGTAGTTTATCATTTTGATTCTCTTCTCATTTCCTGTTCTGTACACTTTTACTTATTTTCTTAGTGGTTAGCTTGAGAATTACAATTAAAATATTAAACTAATAGCAACCTAGTTTGAATTAATAGCAATTTGGTATCAATATTATATAAATCTCTGTTTCTATTCATCTCCATCTCTTGCCCTTTATTTTGTTATTATCATAGATTATGTTTGTACCTTGTGTGCACATTAACATAGATTTATAATGATTGTTTTGTGCATTTATCTTTTAAATCAGGAAATGAATAGAGGAGTTGGAAACCAAAAATATGAGAATTCTGGCATTTGCATTTACCTATAGTTAGTTTTACTAGTGTTCTTTATTTCTTTATATGGCTTTGATTTGCTATCTAATGAGGTTTAATTTAAACCTGATGAACTTCCTTTAGCATTTTTTGTGGGGCAGTTCTATTAGTGATGAACTCCTTCAGTTTTCGTTTATCTTGGAATGTATTAATTTCCCCTTCTTTTTTTTTTTTTTTTTCTGAGATGGAGTTTCACTCTTGTTGCCCAGGTTGGAGTGCAATGGCGCAATCTTGGCTCACTGTAACCTCCACCTCCTAGGTTCAAGTGATTCTCCTGACTCAACCTCCTGAGTAGCTCGGATTATAGGCACATGCCACCATGCCCAGCTAATTTTTGTATATTTAGTAGAGACAGGGTTTCGCCATGTTGGCCAGGCTGGTCTCAAACGGCTGGTCTCAAACTCCTGACCTCAGGTAATCCGCCTGCCTCAGCCTCCCAAAGTGCTGGGATTACAGGTGTGAGTCACTGCATCCAACCTCTCCTTCATTTTTAAAGTATAGTTTTGATCAAAATAGAATTATTGAACGATAATTTTTCTTTCAGAACTTTAAACGTGTTGTTGCCTTCTGCCCTCCATGGTTTCTTTCTTTTCTTTTCTTTAACTTTTACGTTAAGTTCTGGGGTACATGTGCAGGATGTGCCGGCTTGTTACATAGGTAAATGTGTGCCATGGCGGTTTGCTGCACAGATCATCGCATCACTTAGGTATTAAGTCCAGCATCAATTAGCTATTCCTCCTGATGCTCTACCTCTCTCCACTCCTGGCAACAGACCCCAGTGTGTGTTGTTTCCCCCCATGTGTCCATGTGTTCTCATTGTTCAGCTCCCACTTATAAGTGAGAACATGTACTGTTTGGTTTTCTGTTCCTGTGTCAGTTTGCTGAGGATAACAGCTTCCATCTCCATCCATATCCCTGCAAAAGACATGCCCTCATTCCTTTTTATGGCTGCATAGTATTCCATGGTGAATATATATCACCTTTTCTTTATTCAGTCTATAATTGATGGGCATTTGGGTTGATTCCATGTCTTTGCTATTGTGAATAGTGCTGCAGTGAACATAAGTGTGCATGTATCTTTATAATAGAATGGTTTATACTCCTTTGGGTATATACCCAGTAATGGGATTGCTGGGTCAAATGGTATTTCTGGATCTAAATATTTGAGAAATCACCACACTGTCTTCCACACTATGGGTGAACTAATTTAGACTCCCACCAAGAGCGTAAAAGTGTTTCTTATCCTCCACAATCTCAAGAGTATCTGTTGTTTCTTGACTTTTTAATAATTGCCATTCTGACTGGCATGAGACAGCATCTTATTTTTGTTTTAATTTGCATTTCTCTAATGATCACTAGAGAAATTGCATTTCTCTAGTGATGTTGAGCTTTTTTTCATATGTTTGTGGGCTGCATGACTGTCTTCTTTTCAGAAATGCCTGTTCATGTCCTTTGCCAACTTCTTAAGGAGATTATTTGTTCTCTTCTTGTATATTTGTTTAAGTTCCTTATAGATTTTGTATATCAGACCTTCGTCAGATGAATAGATTGCAAAATTTTCTCTCCTATTCTGTAGGTTGTCTGTTCACGCTGATGAGAGCTTCTGTTGCTGTGCAGAAGCTCCTTAGTTTAATTAGATCCCATTTGTCAATTTTTGCTTTTATGTTGCAATTGTTTTTGGTGTTTTAATTATGAAATCTTTGCCCCTGCCTGTGTCCTGAATGTTGTTGCTTAGATTTTCTTCTAAGGTTTTTATAATTTTGGGTTTTACATTTAAGTCTTTAATCCATCTTGAGTTAACTTTTGTATAGGGTGTAAGAAAAGGGCCCAGTTACAATTTTCTGCATAAGGCTAGCCAGCTTTTACATCACCATTTATTAAATAGGGAGTCCTTACATCATTGTTTGGTTTTGTCAGGTTTGTTGAAGATCAGATGATTGTAGGTGTGCCATCTTATTTTTGGTTTCTCTATTCTGTTCCATTGGTCTATGTGCCTGTTTTTGTACCAGTATCATGCTGTTTTGGTTACCGTAGTCCGTCCGTCCGTCCTTCCTTCCTTCCTTCCTTCCTTCCTTCCTTCCTTCCTTCCCTCCTTCCGTCCTTCCCTCCCTCCCTCCCTCCCTTCTTCCTTCCTTCCTTCCTTCCTTCCTTCCTTCCTTCCTTCCTTCCTTCCTTCCTTCCTTCCTTCCTTCCTTCCTTTCCTTCCTTCCTTCCCTCTCTCTCTCTCTCTCTTTGACAGAGTCTCGCTCTGTAGCCAGGCTACAGTCCAGTGTCACCATCTTGGCTCACTGCAACCTCCGCCTCCTGGGTTCAAGTGATTCTCCTGCCTCAGCCTCTCGAGTAGCTGGGACTACAGGTGCGTGCCACCACGCCCAGTTAATTTTTGTATTCTTAGTAGAGACAGGGTTTCGCCATGTTGGCCAGGATGGTCTCAATCTCTTGACCTCATCATTCACCTGCTTCAGCCTCCCAAAGTGCTGGGATTACAGACATAAGCCACCACACCCAGCCCACTGTAGTCTTGTAGTATAGTTTGAAGTCAGGTAGCATGATGCCTCCATCTTTGTTCTTTTTGCTTAAGATTGTTTTGTCTATTTGGGCTCTTTTTTGGTTCCATATGAATTTTAAAATAGTTTTTTCTAATTCTGTGAAGAATATCAATGGTAGTTTAATGAGAATAGCACTGAATCTATACATTGCTTTGGGAAGTATGACCATTTTCACAATATTGATTCTTCATGAGCATGGAATACAAACAACCATCAGAGAATACTATAAACACCTCTATGCACATAAACTAGAAAATCTAGAGAATCTAGAAATGGATAAATTCCTGGACACATACACCCTCCCAAGGCTGAAATAGGAAGAAAGTGAATTTCTGAATAGATCAGTAACAAGTTCTGAAATTGAGGCAGTAATAAATAGCCTACCAATCAGAAAAAGCCTAGGACAAGATGGATTTACAGCTGAATTCTACCAGAGGTACAAAGAATTGCTGCTACCATTTCTACTAACACTATTCCAAACAATTGAAAAGGAGGGATTCCTTCCTAAATCATTTTATGAGGCCACCATCATCCTGATACCAAAATCTGGCAGAGATACAACAAAAAAAGAAAACTTCAGATCAGTATCCATGATGAACAACAATGCAAAAATCTTCAATAAAATACTGGCAAACTGAGTCCAGCAGCACATCAAAAACCTAATCCACCACGATCAAGTGAGCTTCATTCCCAGGATGCAAGGTTGGTTCAACATATACAAATCAATAAAAGAAATTTACTGCATAAACAGTACTAAAGACAAAAACCACATGATCATCTCAATAGATGCAGAAAAGGCCTTTGATAAAATTCAACATCCCTTCATGTTAAAAACTCTCAATAAACCAGGTATTGAAGGAATATACTTCGAATTATAAGAGCCACATATGACAAACCCACAGCTAATATCATACTGAATGGGCAAAAGCTGGAAGCATTCCCCTTGAAAACTGGCACAAGACAAGAATGACTTCTGTCATCACTCTTATTCAACATAGTATTGGAAGTCCTGGCCAGGGCAATCAGGCAAGAGAAAGAAATAAAGGATATTCAAGTAGGAAGACAGGAAGTCAAATTATCTTTGCAGATGACTGACCTTGTATCTAGAAAACCCCATCGTCTCAGCCCTAAAGCTTCTTAAGCTGATAAGCAATTTCAGCAGTAGCAGGATACAAAATCAGTGTGCAAAAAATCACTAGCATTCCTATACACCAACAACAGGTAAGCAGAGAGCCAAATAATGAATGAACTGCTATTCACAATTGCTAAAAACAGAACAAAATACCTAGGAATACAGCTAACAAGCAAAGTGAAGGACCTCTTTAAGGAGAACTATAAACCATGGTTCAAGGAAATCAGAGGATACAAACAAATGAAAAAACATTCTCTCTCTCTCTCTATTTATGTTTTTTTTTTTTTTTTTTTTTGAGATGGAGTCTCACTCTGTCACCCAGGCTGGAGTGCAGTGGTGTGATCTCAGCTGACTGCAACCTCTGCCTCCTGGGTTCAAGTGATTCTCCTGCCTCGGCCTCCGAGTAGCTGGGATTACAGGTGTGCACTACCAGACCAGGCTAATTTTTGTATTATTAGTAGAGATGGGGTTTCACCATGTTGGCCAGGCTGGTCTCGAACTCTTGACCTCAGATGATCCACCCACCTTGGCCTCCCAAAGTGCTGGGATTACAGGCGTGAGCCACCGTGCCCGGCCAGATCTTCTCTTTTTCTTTCTTAATCCATCTAGGGGTCTATCGATCTTATTTATTTTTTCAAAAAACCAACTCTTGCTTTCATGGATTTCTTTTTTGGATCTTATGGATTTTAGCATCTCAATTTCACTAAATTCTTTAATTTTAGTTATTTCTTTTCTTCTGCTAGCTTTGGGATTGGTTTGTTCTTTTTTTTTTCTATTTCCTTTAGGTGCAAAGTTAAATTGTTAATTTGAGACTTTTCTAACCTTTTGATGAAGGCACTTAGGGCTATGAACTTTCCTCTCAACACTGATTTGGCAGCATCCCAGAGATTGTGGTAAGTTGTGTCCCTATTTTCATTAATTTCAATGAATATTTTTTATTTCTGCCTTAATTTCTATGTTCACTCAGGAGTTTCTCAGGAGTAAGTTGTTTAATTTCCACATATTTACTTTGTTTTGAGAGACCTTGGTATTGGTTCTTATTTTTATTACATTGTGCTCTGAGAATGTACTTGGAATGATTTCAAGTTTTTTGGATTTATTGATGCTTGTTTTATGACCAAGCATGTGCTAACTTATAATACATTCCATGTGCAGATGAGAAGAATGTGTATTTAATGGTGGTTGGGTGGAGTGTTCTGTTGATGTCTTATTAGGTCCAATTGGTCAAGTGTCAAGCCTAAGTCTAGAGTTTCTCTGTCATTTTTGCTTTTGCCTCAGTGATTTCTCTAATGCTGCCAGTGGGGTTTTGAAGTCTCCCACTATTATTGTATTCTTGTCTACGTCTTTTCATAGGCCAAGAAGAACTTGATTTTATCAATCCAGATGCTCCAGTGTTGAGTGTATATGTATTTAAGATAGTCAAGACTTCTTGTTGGATCGTATTCTTTATCATTATATAATGCCCTTCACCATCTTTCTCAATTATTATTGGTTTAAAGTATGTTTTATCTCATATTAGAATAGTGACTTCTGCTTTTTTTTGTTTTCCATTTGCATGGTAGATCATACTCCACAATTTTACTTTGAGCCTATGGGTGTCATTGTATGTGAGATGAGTCTCTGGGTGACAATGGGTAGCTGAGTCTTATCTTTTTATTCAGCCTGATACTCTGTGTGTTTTAAGTGAGGCATTTAGCCTATTTACATCCAAGGTTAGTATTGATACATGTGATTTTGATCCTGTTATGGTGTTGTTAGCTGGTTGTTATATAGACTTGATTGCGTAGTGGCTTTATAGAGGCTGTGGGCTATGTGCTTCAGTGTGCTTTTCTGGTAGCAGGTGTCATTCTTTTGAATCCAGGTTTTGCATTCCCTTAAAGACCTCTTGTAAGGCTAGTCTAGTTTAACCATATTCCTCAGCATTCACTTGTCAGAGCAGAATTGTATTTCTTCTTCACTTATTAAGCTTAGTTTGGTAGTATATGAAATTCTAGTTTGGAATTTCTTTTTTGTTATGAACACTAAAAATTGGCCCCCAATATCTACTGGTTTGTAAAGTTTCTGCAAAGAGAGCTGCTGCTAATCTTACGGGGTTCCCTATGTAGGTGACCTGTCCCTTCTCTTTGCTCCCTTTAAGATTTTTTCTTTTGCATTTACCTTGGTGAATTGGATGACAATATGCCTTGTGAGTGGTTGTCTTGTATTGTATCTGACTGAGGTTCTCTGTGTTTTTTGGACTTGTATGTCAACCTCTCCAGTGAGATTAGGAAACTTTATGTGGACTATATCCTTAAATATACTTTCCAAGTTGCTTATTGTTTCTCCTTTCCCCTAAGGAACACTAATGAGTCATAGATTTGGTCTTTTTACATAATCCCATATTTTTCAGAGGTTTTGTTCATTTCTTCTTAATTCTTTTTTTCTTCATTTTGGTCTAACTTAGTTGATTTGAAGAACTGGCCTTCAAGCTTTGAGGTTCTTCAGCTTGAGCTATTCTGCTGGCAACACTTTGTATTGTATTACGAAATTCTTGCAATGAATTTCTCAGCTCAAGAGGCTCAGTTTTGGTCTTTATTAAAATAGAAACTTTGTCTTTCATCTCTTGAATCATTTTACTGTATTGCTTGGCTTCCTTGGATTGAGTTTCAGCTCTCCCCTTGAATTCAGAAGAGATTCTTCGCCATCCAGATTCTGAATACCATATCTCTCATTTCAGACAATTCAGACTGATTAAGAACCATTGCTGAAGAGCTAGTGGACTCATTTGCAGGTAAGGGAGATCTCTGGCTTTTTAAATTGCCAAAGTTCTTGCACTGATTTTTTTCTCATCTGGGAGGGCTGGTTTTCCCTTAATTGTGTTGTAAATTGAATGTCATTCATTGACTTTGTTTCTAGAAGTTTTCAGAAGATTAAGGCTTTGTATCAGGTTTTAGTTAGTTGTACAGTTCTTGCTCCCTTCCCCCAGCACCATCTGGGGTGGGAAACTAGCCACAGAATTCAAGCACCCCACATAGGGTTCCTGGCTTCCTCCCTCTTCAGCCTCAGTGACTGTGCCTTGTCTCCATCCACATTCAGTGTTTTATCTTCAAAGATCTCAAATAATGTTGGTGTAGTCAAAATCCTGGTCTCTCTCTCTCCACGAGTGGAAATTTGCAGCTGCATTTGGTCAGCCATTTTGGGAGCTTTCTATACATAGTAACTTTAACTATGAATTTACCCACCGTGCCACCACTGGTATGAGTGTGTCCATGGACCCTGTGCCCCTGTCACCACTGCACTGCCACTTCTGGTGTTCTGCTCCTACCAGTACCTTACACCAGCTGAAGCATATGTACCCCATTGTGCTCCTGTGGCTGCTGGCACATGCAAGCAAGCACAAGTCCTGCTGCCACCACCTGTATGAAGCACTTTGGTTGGCATCCCCCATCAGAGAGTTGGGACCAGCACACTGGGAACACCTTGGCCCCTCCAGTCCAGCAGGTTCCTAAGCTCGACGGGCAAGAGAACAAGGCCAATGCCCAGTACCAGTCCTCTAGAGTTAGAGCATACTGCCTAGGAGTGCTGAGCTGAGCCTTGGCCCCCTAAAATTTTCCAGAATTGAAGCTAGTCCACTGAACCCACCTTATACCACAATCAAGCCACCAAGGGCATCAAAGAAGATAAACGCAAAAAGCATCATCAAAAGGACAGCGGCTTGAAATATTAAAGGAAAATCACCCCACACAGCTGAGAAAGAACCAGGGCAAGGACTCTGGCAACTCAAATAACCAAAGTGCCTTCTTACCTCCAAACAACTGCACTAGTTCCTCAGCAGTAGTTCTTAACCAGGCTGAAATGACACACGTAGAATTTAGAATATGGAAAGGAATGAAAATGATTGAGATTCTTGAGAAAGTAAAAACTTAGTCCAAGGAATCTAAGGAATACAGTGGAATGATACGGGAGCTGAATGACAAAATGGACTTTTTAAGAAAGAACCAAACTTATCTGTTAAAGCTGAAAAACAAAGTATAAGAATTTCATAATAAAATCAGAAGTATTAACAGCAAAATAGAGCAAGCTGAGGAAAGAATCTCAGAACTTCAAGATTGGTTCTGTGAATTAACTCAGACAAAAATAAAGAAAAAAATACAAAATAATGAATTAAACCTCTGAGAAATACGGGATTACCTAAAGAAAACAAATCTATGACTCATTGGCATCCCTGAAAGAAAGAGAGAGGAAGCAAGAAATTTGGATAGCATATTTGAGGATATCATTCACAAAAATTTCCCCAACCTCACTGGAGAGGCCAATATTAAAATTGAGAGAATCCAGAGAACACCAGTGAGATCGTATATAAGATTATCATCTACAGGACACATAGTCATCAGGTTCTCCAAGATCCACATGAAAGACATCCATAAACTCAAAGTAAAGGGATGGAGACAAATCCACTGAGCAAATGGAAAACAAAAAAAGCAAAAGTTACCATTCTTATTTTAGAAAAATCACACATTAAATCAACAATCATCAAAAAAGACAAAGAAGGACATTACATAATGGTAAAGGATTCAATTCTACAAGAAGACTTAACTGTCATAAGTACATATGCACCTAATACAGGAGCACTCAGATTCATAAAACAAGTTCTTAGAGACCTACAAACAGATTTAGGTAACCACCTAATAATAGTGGGAGACTTTAACACCCCACTGACAGTACTGAACAATCATCAAGGCAAAGAACTATCAGAGATATTCAAGACCTGAACTTGATATTTGTCCAAATAGACCTAACAGATGTCTACAGCATTCTCCATCTTGAATCAAAAGAATATATATTTTTCTCATTTGCACATGTTATGTACTCTAAAATTGACCACAAAATCTGCCATAAAGCAATTCTCAGCAAATTCAAGTGAAATCATACCAACTACACTCTCAGACCAAAGTGCAACAAAAATATAAATCAATACTAAGAAAATTGCTCAAAACCATACAAATACATGGAAATTAAACAATTTGCTCCTGAACGACTTTTCAGTGAAGAATAAATTTAAGGTAGAAATCAAGAAATTCATTGAAATGAATGAGAACCAAAATACGGCATACTAGTATCTCTGGCACAAAGCTAAAGCAGTGTTAAAGGAAAAGTTATAGCACAAAATGACCACATCATAAAGTTAGAAAGATGTCAAATTAAACAACCTAACATCACACCTTAAGTATCTAGAAAAACAAGAACAAACTGACCCCAAACCTTGCAGAAGGCAATAAATAACTAAAATCAGAGCTGAACTGAATGAAATTGAGAAATGAGAAACCATACAAAAGATCAATGAACGCAAATTGGTTCATTGAAAGAATAAATAAGATAGACCACTAGCTATACCAATAATGCAAAAAAAGGGAAAACATCCAAAGAAACACAATCAGAAATGACAGAGGGGACATTACCACTGACACCAGAGAAATACAAAAAAAAAAAAAAAAAAAAAAAAAAAAAAAAAAAAAAAAAGCCCTCAGAGGCTACTATGAACCCCTGCATGCAGACAAACTAGAAAACCTAGAAGAAATGAATATATTCCTGGGAACCTACAACCTCCCAAGATTAAACCAGGAGGAAATTGAAACCAGAAATATGCCAATGGTGTGTTCTAAAATTGAATCTGTAATAAAATGCGTACCAACTAGAAAAAGCCAAGGAACAGATAAATTCACAGTGAAATTCTACCAGACATATAAAGAAGTGCTGGTGTCATTTCTACTGAAACTATTCAAAAAATTGAGGAAGAGGAACTCTTTCCTAATTCATTCTATGTGGTCACCATCATTTTGATAACAAAACCTGGCAGAGACACAAGAAAAAAAGAAAACTTCAGGCCAGTATCCTTGATTAACATTGACGCAAAAATCCCCAACGAAATACTAACAAACTGAATTCAGCAGCACATCAAAAGGCTAATCCACCAGGATTAAGTAGGCTTTCTCCCTGGGATGCAAGGTTGGTTCAACATATGCAAATCAATGAATGTCATTCATTACTTAAACAGAACTAGAAATAAAACCACATGATCATCTCAATAGATTCACAAAAGGCTTTTGATACAATTAAACACCCCTTCATGTTCAAAACCCTCCACAAATTAGGCATTAAAGGAATATACCTCAAAATAATAAGAGCCAACAAACCCACAGCCAACCCACAGCCAACATAATACTAAATGGGAAAAAGCTGGAAGCCTTTCCCTTGAGAATCAGAACAAAACAAGGATGCTCTCTCTCACAACCACTCCTATTCAACAAAGTACTGGAATTGCTAGCCAGAACAATCAGGCAAGACAAAGAAATAAAAGGCATCCAAATAGGGTGAGAAGATGTCAAACTATTTCTGACTGGAGATAATATGATTTTATAATAGAAAACATCATATTCTCTGTCCAAAAGTTCTTTGATCTGATAAACAACTTTAGCAAAATTTCAGGATACAAAATCAATATACAAAAATTAATACTATTTCTATACATCAGCAATATCCAAGTTTAGTGCCAATCAGTAATGCAATTCCATTCACAATAGTCACAAAAGGAATATAATACCTAGGAATACAGCTAACCAGGGAGGTGGAAGATCTCTATGAGAAATACAAAACACGGCTAAAATACATCATGGATAACACAAACAAATGGAAAAACATTCCATGTTCATGTAAAGGAAATGGCCACACTGCACACAGCAGTTTAAAGATTCAATGTTATTCCTGCCTAACTACCAATGGCATTCCTCACAGAATTAGGAAAACCTATTCTAAAATTTTAAATGGAAAAAAAAGAACCCAAATAGTCAACACAATCCTAAACAAAAAGAACAAAGCCAGTGGCATCACATTACCTGACTGCAAACTATATTACCAGGATACAGTAAACAAAACAATATGGTATGGGGACAAAATCAGACACATAGACAGATAGAACAGAATAGAGAGCCTAGAAATAAGGTCACATACCTACAACCATCTGATCTTTGACAAAGCTGACAAAAACAAGCAATGGGGAAAAGACTCCCTATTCAATAAATGATGTTGGGGGAGCTGGCTAGCCATATGCAGAAGACTGAAACTGGATCCCTTCCTTAGACCATATACAAAAATCAACTGAACATAGATTAAAGATTTAAATGTGATAAAAGAAAAACTTCAGCCAAATTAAATTTAAATGAATTTAATTGAGCAATGATGGATTCGTGAATCACGCAGCCCCCCAAATCACAGTAGATTCACAGACACTCCAGGAGTGCCTTGTGGTCAAAACAAATATATAGACAAAAAAGGTAAAGTGACATACAGGGATCGGAAATGAGGCACAGAAACAGCAAAATTGGTTACAGCTTGGACTTTGCCTTATTTGAACGCAGTTTGAACATTCAGCAGCCTATAAGTAGTTGAGGTATGGCCTCTGGGATAGGCCAACATTCAGCTATTGTTACAGGTGTATACTGTTAAGTTAGGCTTTTGATTTTTTCTGACTGTCCACAAGGTTAAAGTTCATTCACAAGGACTGAAATATAGAAGTACAGAATCCTTCTTAGGCCATATTTAGTTTGCCTTAACAAATGTAAAACTTAAACTATAAAAGCCCTTTTAGAAAATCTAGGAAATACCATTCTACACATAGGCCTTGGCAAATATTTCATGGCAAAGATGCCAAAAGCAACTGCAACAAAAGCAAAAATTGACAAGTGGAATCTAATTAAACTAAAGATTTCCCACACAGCAAAAGAAACTATCAAACGAGTAAACAGACAACCTACAGAATGGGAGAAACTATTTGCAACCTTTGCATCTGCCAAATGTCTAATTTCCAGAATCTATAATGAACTTAAATATTCAAGCAAAAAATAAAACCACCCCATTGAAAAGTAGGCAAAAGACATGAACAGACACTTCTGAAAAGAAGACATAAACCCAGCCAACAAGCAAATGAAAAAAATATTTAACATCACTCATCATTGGCTAAATGAAAATCAAAACCATCTCACACCAGTCAGAATGGTTATTATTAAAAAGTTCAAAACAACAGATGCTTGCGAGTTTTCACAGAAAGGGGTATGCTTACACACTACTGGTGAGAATGTAAATTACTTCAGCCACTGTGGATGGTGATTTGGCAATTTCTCAAAGAACTTTAGAGAACTACCATTCAACCTAAAAATGTCATTATTGGGCAAATACCCAAAGAATATAAGTTGTTCTACCATAAAGAGACATGCATGTGTATGTTCATCGCAGTAATGGTCACAATAGCATAGACATGGAATCAACCTAAATGCCCATCAACAGTAGACTGGATAAAGAAAATACAGTACGTATACACCATGGAATACTATGCAGCCATAAGAAAGAACAAGATCCTGTCCTTCTCAGCAACATGCATGGAGCTAGAGGTCATTATCCAAAGCAAATGAACACAGGAACAGAAGACCAAATACTACATATGCTCACTTATAAGTGGGAGCTAAGTATTGAGTACACATGGACACATAGAGGGGAACAACGCATGCTGGGGCCTACTGGAGGGTAGAGGATGGAAGGAGGGTAAGGATCGAAAAACTACCTATTGGTACTGTGCTTATCACCTGGGTGATGAAATAAACCCCAGTGACATGCAATTTACCTACATAACAAATCTGCAGATGTACCCCTGAAAGGAAATAAAAGTTTAAAAAAATATATATATAATCTGTTGAATTTCCGCTCTCATGAAATTAATGACTTTGTTGGGCTCTACACCTTGCTGTGAATTTATCCCGCCTAGTATTGTAATACAATGTGTATCTTCTGTTTACTGGTAAAAATACTGTCCATTTCTCTCTAATTAATCAACTTTCTAATAAAGTTATTTAGCATTAAAATATATCTATGTAATTTCTCTAATTGATTTAGGATTTGCCAGGTTTACTGTTTTGTCTAGGGTCTTTTTTTTTTTTGATATGGATTCTCACTTTGTCGCCCAGGCTGGAGTGCAGTGGCGTGATCTCGGCTCACTACAACCTCCACCTCCTGGGTTCAAGCAATTCTCTGCCTCAGCATCCACAATAGCTGGGATTACACGCACCCGCCACCATGCCCGGCTAATTTTTGTATTTGTCGTAGAGATGGGGTTTCACCATCTTGGCCAGGATGGTCTTAAACTCCTGACCTCGTGATCCACCCACCTCGGCCTCCCAAAGTGCTGAGATTACAGGTGTGAGCCACCATGCCCAGCCTGTCTAGTGTCATTTTTAATAATCAGTGCTTTCTAAGAAATGTGTCAATTTCATCTAATTTTTCAATTTCATTGGCATGAAATTATTCACAGCATTTTTTATTAGCTTTTTAATAATATAGGACACTCTTTTGGACCTGATAATGGTAATTTACATCTTCTTTTTTTTAATCTTTTTCAATCTAGTTAGAGACTTACCAAAATTATTATTTTCAAAGAACAAGACTTCAGTGACATCAATTTTTTTCTCTATTATTTTTCCAATTAATACTTCATTTATTTTGTTATTACCTCTATTATCTCCTTCCACTTTTTTCTTTGGCTTTGATTTACTCATTTTTTGCTCATTCTTTTGTGATGCATATTCAAATCACTTATATTAGATCTTTCCTATTCTTAACATGATAATTCAAAGCTATAATTTCCCTGTAAGTACTGCTTTAGCTATATACCAAAAAGTTTTTTGTTATTCCTTTCAAAATAGTGCCTAAATCACCTTGGTATTTCTTGTTTCTTGTATTGCTTTTGTTCATTATTAATTTTACCAGTATTTAGTGTTTGTCTAGTTATATTATTGATTTCTGGTGTGATTTATTTGTGGTAAGAGAAAAGACTGTGTTATTTAAATCTTTCCAAAATTATTTAGATTGCTTTATCACTGAACATATGATCTTAATATAACATATGCCACTGAAAAGAATGTGCTATTCTACCATTGTTAGGTGCAGTGTTCTGTAAATATCAATTAAGCCATTGTGGTTGATAGTGTTATTCAGAATTTCTATGTTGAACCACAGTACTTCAAAATGTGAATGTATTTTCAGATAGGGTCTTTAAAAAGGTAATTAAAATAAAATGACTTCATTAGGATGAGTCCTAATGCAGTATGTCTGATGTCCTTTTAAGAAGAGGAAATTAAGCAGGGCATGGTGGCTCGTGCCTGTAATCCCAGCACTTTGGGAGGCTGAGGTGGGCAGATCACTTGAGGTCAGGAGTTTGAGACCAGCCTGGCCAACTTGACAAAACGCTGCCTGTACTAAAAATACAAAAATTAGCCGGGTGTGGTGGCACAGGCCTGTAATCCCAGCTACTCGGGAGGCCAAGGCAGGAGAATTGCTTGAACCAGGGAGATGGAGGTTGCAGTGAGCCAAGATTGTGCCACTGCACTCCAGTCTGGGCGACAGAGCAAGACTGTCAAGAAAAAAAAAAAAAAAAAAAAGGAGGAAATTAGGATACAGACACTTGCAGAAGAAAGACCATGTGAAGACATAGGAAGGAGACCACCATTGCCCAGCCAAGCAAAGAGACCTCAGAAGAAACCAATCCTGCTGACTCCTTGATCTCAGACTTTTAGCCTCTGGAATTGTGAGAAAATAAATTTTTGTTGTTTAAGGCGTCTCGTTCATGGTACTTTGTTATGGCAGCCCTAGCAAACTAAAACAGTAGGTTTCAGTCTACCTTTTAATTATTTGCTTTTATTTCTTTATTTATTTTGTTTTATTGTCCCTCTGTTCACTTTTTTCCTGCCTTTTAATAAGATTTTTTACTTTATTTTCCGAATTGTATTTTATTTTTCTTATTGAGTTTTTAGCTACACTTTGCATTTTAAAAAATTCTCCTCTAGAGATTCTAATATACATCCTTTACTTTTTATAGTTAATTTTCAGTTAACATCACATTACTTCACATAAAATGTACAAGCCTTGCAACAGTCTAGGATCACATGCCCCATTTCTTCTATTATTCTACAGTTGTTGTTATATCTATTAAATGTACTTACATTATAACACTGCAAAGCAATATTATACATTTACCTTTAAATAGTCACACATATTGCTAAAAAATGAAGAGGAAAGGAAGCCAATATAATAGCGATTTGCATGTACTATGGCACTTATTGTTAATGATATTCTGAATATTCACACCTTTTTATGTACCACGTGATCAACTGCAATCGATCCTAGGATACAATCCAGCAAAGCAGAAACTTCTTCACGAACTACCCACCTTCCCTCTTCTGAGTATGTACTCCTACCAGAGTCTTTGGCTTCCATTGACAATCCAGTACCTCTAAGCATTTGGTTTTTATATCAGGTTTCCATTTTATAATTATTTTCTGCAAGTGACTTCCATCTGGTAGGGTCTTAGTGTGTCATTACAGAAATCCTCTGGATAGTTTTATTTGGATGAAGTGTTGGGTTTGAGTAGACAGTTGTAAAAAACTGGGAGTATATAGTTAATTTTTTTTTTTTTTTTTTTTTTTTTGATTCGGAGTCTCGCTCTTGTTGCCCAGGCTGGAGTGTAATGGCACGATCCCGGCTCACTGCAACCTCCACCTCCTGGGTTCAAGCAATTCTCCTGCCTCAGCCTCCCAAGTAGCTGGGATTACAGGCGCCTGCCACCATGCTCGGCTAATTTTTTGTGTTTTTAGTAGAGATGGAGTCTCACTATGTTGACCAGGCTGGTCTCGAAGTCCTGACCTCCTGATCCACCTGCCTCGGCTTCCCAAAGTGCTGGGATTACAGGCGTGAGCCACGGTGCCTGGCCAATTATTTATGTGAAAGTTTATTAAATAGCAGGCTGGTGGGGGATTGTGCTAAATTTATAAGGTGACGAAGAATAACTGTAGAATGGCAAGCTATTGTTATATTCTTTAAATATATCTGTATGATTAACTTAATTACAGTAGTACACAAAAAGTCACTTGTGAAAATAGATATGTTTGAATAGAATCTGTATTGATATGTATTCCTCTCCCCAGAGTTTATGAAAAAACTTCAAGGAGAAACACAAACACACTTTCCTTCTTCCTGTAGCAACCGACACTCAGGCGAGAGCAGCAGATAGCTAGCACATTGAAATTCAGGAGCTGATTTTCTATTTCACAGACCGTAATTCTGAACTGACAGGAAGCAACGGGCCTCAAACTAAAGCCTTTAGTGAAGAGGGACCAGTATTTATGTGGGGTGTTGCATGTTCTACTTTTGTGTGTTAAATAATAGGATACTCCAGGGTGCTCTCATAATTACTTCACAGTCATTCACACAATGCAGTCCACCAGCTGCCGACCTTGAGCATTCTGAGTTGTTTCTAGCCAGGTAAATGAAAATGAGGGAAGAAAATAATAACCCTCAATTGTATAAAGCCCTTAGGAAAAATTAGTTTTATTAACCTGATGTCTGACTCATCACAGGTACTGATTTTGAAAGATGTTCTGTAATTTAGTTTTATACAAGAGCCTTCTTTTTGTTGTTTTAAAATTAGCATCAGGGTAACCAATGTTGGTTAGCAAAGGGACACTAAAGAAAGAGATTTGGGAAAAAGAGTAATTTTATCATTATGCTTTTATTCTTCGTAATCACCTTTTCCATTAGCAAAACTCCCAAGGATAGCAATGGCACACAAGCTTTTGAAGTGTCAGTGAAGGCTGAAATCAGCTAAAATAATAGTTTGCTGCATTTAAGATATAACAGAGGCAGCAGTGCATCAAGGTTACTGTGAAGGTGAAAATAATTGGATACAATTGAAAAATAGATTTCTTTGTGGTTACCACCCTGGAATGGGAACAATTACTAACTTACAAAGAGATCTTTATCACTTTTGTTCACCGTAGGGAACCATGAGGCAGCTTAACATGGCCCATAAGGCCTCAGAAAAGCATTTGTAATCATGAGATTGCATTTACTTTTATATAAGTTAGACCTTGTTTATCCTGGATTCAGTTATCCTTCACTACAGCTTTGAAAATCTAAAATGTTTCTCTTATACTTGTCCTCCTCTTAAACACTATCACAGTCTCACAGTCTTCTATTGAAATTTTACTTCTGTCAGCCTTTAAAAAGTATTTGATAGCACACAGGGTGACTGTAACCAATAATAACTTAATTGTATATTTTTAAATAACTAAAAGAGTACAATTGGGTTGTTTGTAACTCAAAGGATAAATGCTTGAGGGGATGGAAACCTCATTCACCAAGATGTGGTTATTTCACATTTCATGTCTGTATCAAAACATTTCATGTACCTCATAAATGTATATGCTTGCAGGGTACCCACAAAAATTAAATAAAATAATTTAAAAATAGCTTTACAATTGTTTGCAGAAATGGTACATCATATATTTTGTAGCAAATAAATCTTAATTTGAATGTTAATGCAGTCTTTATATGCTAATTGTTTGACTAATAGGGAGCCATGTTGGAGAAATAGCACCCTTAAAATATACTGATGCCTAAATATGAAGTATGGATGATGGTGCTTTTATAAATAGAGTGATCAACCATATGCTTCATTGTGCAAGCTGGGAAGCATAGGGGAGTATAATGGGTTTTTTTTTTTTTTTTTTTTAAGATGGAATCTTGCTCTGTCGCCAGGCTAGAGTGCAGTGGCGTAATCTCGGCTCACTGCAACCTCCGCCTCCTGGGTTCAAGTGATTCTCCTGTCTCAGCCTCCCGAGTAGCTGGGACTACAGGCATGCACCGCCATGTCCAGCTAATTTTTGTAGTTTTACTATAGATGAGGTTTCACCATGTTGGCCAGGATGGTCTCGATCTCTTGACCTCATGATCCACCCACTTGGGCCTCCCAAAGCTGCTGGGATTACAGCTGTGAGCCACTGCACCTGGCCAATGGGGCATTATTAATAATGATGTCAGGAAAATGGGTATGAAGGAGGACTAACCATAAATTATATGGGAATATATATATATATTGCTATCCTCGGGAGGCTGAGACAGGAGACTTGCTTGAACCCAGGAGGCGGAGGTTGCAGTGAGCCGAGATTACACCATTGCACTCTAGCCTGGCGACAGAGTGAGATTCCATCTAAAAAAATAAAAAAACCCCATTATACTCCCCTATGCTTCCCAGCTTGCACAATGAAGCATATGGTTGATCACTCTATTTATAAAAGCACCATCATCCATACTTCACATTTAGACATCAGTATATTTTAAGGGCGGTATTTCTCCAACATGGCTCCCTATTAGTCAAACAATTAGCACATAAAGATTGCATTAACAAATTAAGATTTATTTGCCACAAAATATATGATGTACCACTTCTGCAAACAATATATATGTGTGTGTATATATACATATACATATATATACATATACATATATACATATACATATGTAAATACATATATATACATATATACACATATATACATATACACACACACATACACACACACATCCATCCCCATATGTGTGTGTGTGTGTATCTCCCCACAGTAATGGAATAGAGCCCAGAGAAAGAATTTATTGATGAGAGAGAATGAACAATTATTTAAAACTAATAATGTTCATTTTTTGTTACTTACATGGAAATAATGCATGCTAATTTTATAAACTTTAGAAAATATAAAGCAAAAATATATTTTATGTTCACTACTGTTGATATGTCTCTTCAACTTGTAGCAGTGTCACACCGTTTAAATTTGTCTATTAAGATAAATTTTTAATGTCTGGTTGAATTCCTTAAACCCTGTTACATCACTTTAAAAATGATATATAAATGTTGGGCATTTATTCTGCCCAATAAACTTCAAAAAGTTTCACTTCTTTAAACTTACAAATTAATGTGAAAGGGATTAAACAGATTTACAATATTGAATCTTTCCATCCAGGAGCATGATGCATATCACTAATTTTGCAGAATGTCTTTTGTTTTCTTCCATAAAGTTTTGTAGTTCACCTAACATATATCCTACACATTTCTTGTGTATTTGTAAACATTTTATAGTTTTATTATTATTGCAAATCAACTATATTTTTCATTAACTTCCAAACTGATTTTTGTTGATACACACACACACACACACACACACACACACACGTAAATTTTTCAATGCATTTTCTTCTCTTGTATTTCACAAGGGACATATTGTCCTGTCATTTATGAAAGTTGCCAAATAATTCTCTAAAACTTTCTTTGGATCCTGTAGTAGATAATATTCAGTAGCATGAGATTCCTCTGAGTCATTAGTATTATTTATTTTCTTTTCTTCAATGTTTTTCATAAGTCTCTATTTTGTCTCCCTTGGAATAAGAAGTAATCGCTTCAGAACTAGTGTTTACCAAACACAGGCCAGAAGCAACTTTCTCTTGCCATTGACCCACTGAGTTGTCTTATTTCAGGAGGAAAGCTTCTATAGGTCACTAATTGCGCTTTTTCTTTCAAAAGCAATGACCTTGTACTTATTATGAATTGCAATGCAATTCTCATCAAAACACCACAATCATTCTTCACAAAACTAGAAAAAACAATCCCCAAATTCATATGGAACCAAAAATAAGAGCCCACAGAGCCAAAGCAACACTAAGCAAAAAGAAAAAATCTGGAGGCATCATACTACCTGATTTCAAACTATACTATAAGGCCATAGCCACTAAAACAGCATGGTACTGTTATAAAAATAGGCATGCACACCAACGGAACAGAATAGAGAACCCAGAAATAAACTCAAATACTTACAGTCAACTGATCTTTGACAAAACATATCAAAACATAAAGCGGGGAAGGGGCACCCTATTCAAGAAACGATGTTGGGATAATTGGCAAGCCACATATAGGAGAATGAAATTGGATCCTCATCTCTTACCTTATACCAAAATCAACTCAAGATGAATCAAGGACTTTAATCTAAGACCTGAAACTATAAAAATTTTAGAAGATTACATCAGAAAAACCCTTCTAGACATTGGCTTATGCAAAGATTTTATGATCAAGAACTCAAAAGCAAATGCAACAAAAACAAAGATAAATAGGTGGGACTTAAACTAAACAGCTATTGCAAAAGGAACAGTCAGCAGAGTAAACAGACAGCCCACAGAGTGGGAGAAAATCTTACAATCTATACATCAAACAAAGGACTAACATCCAGAATCTGCAACAAACTCAAACAAATTAGCAAGAAAAAAACAAACATTCCAATCAAAAAAATGGGCTACGGACATGAATAGACAATTCTCAAAAGAAGATAGACAAATGGTCAACAAACATATGAAAAAATGCTCAACATCACTAATGATCAGGGAAATGCAAATCAAAACCACAATGTGATACCATCTTATGCTCATAAGAATGGCCATAATTGAAAAATTAAAAAAAAAATTAGATGTTGGCATGGATGTGGTGAAAGGGGAGCACTTCTACACTGCTGGCGGGAATGTAAACTAGTCCAACCACTATGAAAAACAGTGTGGAGATTCCTTAAAGAACTAAAAGTAGAACTACCATTTGATCCAGCAATCCCACTACTATATAACTACCCAGAGGAAAAGAAGTCATTATACAAAAAAGATATTTGCACATGCATGTTTATAGCAGCACAATTCACAATTGCAAAAAATGTGGAACCAACCCAAAAGCCCATCAATCAACGAGTGGGTATATATACCCACTGTGTATATACATGATATACACATATCTGTATATATATATGATAGAATACTACTCAGCCATAAAAAGGAAAGAATTAATGGCATTCACAGCAACCTGGATGGGACTGCAGGCTATTACTCTAAGTGAAGTAACTCAGGAATGGAAAAGTAAACATTATATGTTCACACTCATAAGTAGGAGCTAAGCTATGAGGATGCATAGGCGTAAGAATAATACAATGAACTTTGGGGACTAAGGAAAGTATGGGGAGGGGGTGAGGGATAAAAGAATACAAATTGGGTTCAGTATATACTGCTTGGGTGATGGGTGCACCAAAATCTCACAAATCACCACTAAAGAACTTACTCATGTAACCAAATACCACCTGTTCCCCAAAAACCTATGGAAATAAAAAAGTTTTTTAAAAAAAGAATTGCAAGCATTGTGGCTCATGCCTACAATTCCAGCACTTTGGGAGGCTGAGGTGGGAGAAACACTTGAGCCCAGGAGTTCAAAACCAGCCTGAGCAACATAGTGAGACCCTATCTCTACAAAGTAACTTTAAAAATAGCCTGGCATGGTGGTGTATACCTGTGGTCCCAAG
Source organism: Macaca thibetana thibetana (assembly GCF_024542745.1). NCBI lineage: Eukaryota > Metazoa > Chordata > Mammalia > Primates > Cercopithecidae > Macaca > Macaca thibetana. The sequence continues at coordinate 136,031,450 of NC_065598.1, forward strand.
CTACTTGGGAGGCTGAGGTGGGAGGATTTCTTGAGCCCAGGAGGTCGAGGCTGCAGTGAGCCATGATTGTGCCACTGCACTCCAGCCTAGGTGACAGTGAGGCCCTGTCTCTAAGTCAATCAATAAATAATTGCATGCAGTTTCTTACGATTGTTTATTTTTAGTTTCTCTTCTATGTCTCCCTTAGCATTTTAGTGGGAATTTGGCAGAGACACTTTCAAAAGACTCTGAAAACAAGTAATTCAAAACCTAAGCTGTTAGAACTCCAAATTATTATGAGCCTTAAAGGTATGTGATTATGGGGCCTGAGTCATGTGACAAGCAGCTATAACCTAGACAGTTGTAAGCTTTCTTTCTGTGATTATAGATGAAATCTTCTTCCTTACCTGCATTGTTTTGTAAAATGTTGTAAATGACTTAAGAAGGCCAGGAAAAACCCTTTCCCTCTTCACTTAATTTTCATTATAGATTAACTTCCGTCTTATCTTTCTCACACAAGGCTTCCTGGCTATCACATTGTCTTCAGATTAAATGTTAAATACACTGTTTTAAATTGGAAAGGAAATGAAAACCAGCTGTAATGAAAAGAAAACAAGTCTTATGGGAAGAAAGCAAACTGTTACTTTTGGTAATTCTTAAACCAGCCTTGTACAGAAAGTGTTTCAGTCTTATTAAATTTCTTTGTTTTCTGCCAATATAAGCAAGAACTCAATTTTTAACTTTGGAGAACTGATCCTTTTTCTCTGGAGTCCGTGTGTACCAAATGATCATTTCTAGGTTTTCAATTGAATAAACTCTTTAGAACTGGACTCTGATCTTTCTGATTATTTAAAGTTGACAAGGTATATAACTGGGTAACATTTTGAACAAAGTGTGAGAAACAGGCTGTTAAATGTTTCTCAAGTTCTCCCATGTTTTATACTCTCAAATAACACACTCTCTATTTCTCCAAGGGAGTTTGAGAAAAACAGATACAATTTAAGTTTTAGATATTTTTTTTAAGAAGAATTAAGAACTTCTTCTTAAATATAAGAAAATATAAGAGAAATGTCAAATGGTGGCACCTCATTCTGATTTACCTCCTATAATCCTTTCGATTTATTCATGTGACCTTTTCTATCTGAGTTAATAAATGTTCAATTTGCTTTAGTGAATAGATTCTATTGAGTTCATTACTGAAAATTGTACTTAAAAAACCAATATATTAATTAAAACTTTATGGTTTGTAGATGGCAGAGAAGCAACTTGAATTAGCTTAGGCTGTAAATATACTACATTGAAAGAAAATAGGGGAATTTCTCAGAGCTAATAAAAGTATATATTAATTAAACCATGGTAGCAACAAGGCTTCAGAACAACTGGCAGCAGAAGTTTTGTTCTGGCTGTCATTTGATTTTTCTCTTTACATCTGGTTATCGTTTTCTACCTTATACTGGCTTGCTTTATATGGTGAAGAGCATAGTATCTCAAATTTGGGATCTCAGACCCCAGATTTCACGTATTATTGTTCCTGTTATCCAAGAGGGACTCTTTATTCAGGTTGGAAATATTCTAGAGAAGGACTATCATCTCATAGAGTTTGTGGGGCATGTGAATTCAATATTTCCAATTAATCATTAATCATCGTTATTTAGGATAAAGCAGAATTGTAGGAGTTCTCATTATTACATATTTTTTGACCCCACAGCGTTAGAAACACAGGATTCTGTTTTGGCAGAACACAGTAGTAAACATCAAGGTTGGGGTACAACTCTGTGCAGTAGAAGTGTCCTGTAAATAAAGAACTTAAGTCATTTGTTTTTTAATCTGGAGTGGCAACAAATCAAGCCTGTGAAATACTGTTTTTTTCTTTTTTGCAAAACTTGACCTGTCAAGAGCTGAATTTGGAGCCAATCATCAATGATGCTACTATATTGTGGCCAAATAATAATCAATTATTACGGATTTCAGAGATGTTACATATTGACAACATGACAGTCATGATAAGTTTACATAAACACTTCAGGAAATTTTACATTGTATTGTTTCCAAATGAATATAAGCTATTACCATCAACAGTGATGAAGGAGAAATAGAAAATTAGAACTTTCAGTTTCTCTTTTTTAGATGATGGTATTCTTGATGTAGAGACTTTGTTTAGTCGCATTACCTGTTATGTTTTATTCAGCCATCCATACCCCACAATGTACTATGTACCAAGGACTCAAGGCATAGTATTGAATGAAACAAAGTTTTAGAATTCAAGGTCTTTAAAATCCAGTGTGGGTTGTTGGGCAGCTCCTTGTGAAAAGTTGGTACATAAGGAGTTTATGGTTGAATGTTCTATTGCATATATTTTTATTGTTCACCAGAAATTCATGGGAACCATTACATTTTCTAGATTCCCTTTCAGTTAGGTTACAGCTACATGACTGGGCTCTGGCCAATAGAATGTGTATGGAATTGACATAAGCCTATTTTAGGACTGGCTCTTTAAATTTTCACATCACCCCTGCTCTTTCTTCTCCTGCTGTAGAAACCTAGAAGGCCATATTTTCAATATAAGATGATATTAAGATAGAAGAAGATGACTTGACTTAATTTGAACTGTATGTTAAAGATAAATAAAGTTTCATTTTGTTAAAACACTGCCTATGCCAGAAGATCCCAAAGTGTGGTCCAAAGAACATTGGTATGGGGTCCCCAGGATCCTTTAACAAGACCCACAAAATAACAATTATTTTCATCAAAATTCTAAAATATTTTTTGCTTTTTCCACTAATTTGTCGTGAGTTTACAGAGAATGCTCCAGAGGCTACATGATCTGTAATAACATCACTGCCCTTAAGGCTACTGGAATGTGTGCTCATGTATTCTGTTTTGTAGAACTTTAGAAGGTAGTATGTTTAGGATGTAAATATGTACTTCAGAGATAAATTCCATTTGTTCTTGATGCTTCTTTTCTATTACTACATATCTTTGGGTTGTACCTGCTCTAATCTCTGTAATTTCAGAATTGTGCATTAAATTAAATTTTAAAAAATTTTCATTTCTCTTGGGCCTAAGGAGAAACACAACTAGAAATGAATACATAGTATTGTTTTGTTTTTGCAATATATTTAAAAAATTTTTAAATTACTTTTTAAATTTTGTCTAAAGTTATTACTTTATAAGTTAAACCATATGTTTTACTAAAATAAATATATTTATAATTTCTTATATTTAAAGATACACTCTTGCCTTAAAAAGAAAGGCTAGAATTCCTTTCTCAGCTCACAATGTAATATGTACACACAAAGATGCTGAAAAAATATTAAGCTGACATTCTAGATAATTGTCTGTTTTAGGGAAGAGAAGAATCTACTCCAAAGAAACTGTGAAAAACTAGTAAGACAAAATACATGATGAAAATTTATTTTCCTCAGTCTTATATGTGGCAATAAATTTCTTAGTTTTTCATATGCAAAACATTTTGAATAGTATTATGGAGTCTGCTAAGTTGGGGCATGATTTTGAAACCAATAATTTAAAATTTTTACAAAGAAGTATGTTGTAGTCATTTATGATGGATAAGATCTAATTTACATCACCAGGGCTATAGTTAATAATTTCATATTGTGTCTTGGAAATCTGAAAAAAGATTAGATTTCAGGTGCTCTTACCACACCTACGTACACACACTCTCAGACAAAGGTTACTATGTGAGAAGACAGATATGCTAATTGGCTTGACTGTAGTACTCTTTTCACCATGTATATGTATATCGAAACATGATATTGTACACCTTAAATATGTACAATAAAAATAAAATTAAAATAACTAAGGCATTGTATGTTTTAACATTGACATGATAAACTATTTAAAAGTCAAAAATTGCTTATTACAGACTTTTAAAACATAAATGGAAAAGTCACTAAAGGATTTGATAGGGAAGTTCATGGTGTTTTATTGTCTGGAGAAGTACACACAACTTTTTACATTTTACTTTGCCTAATACCTGCTCAATGAAAAGTCAGTAAAAACAATAATGGTGCTGCCACTTTCCAAACACATAGTAACTCATTGTCTTAAATATGTAGCTGCAAACATTAAGACTGAGTTAACATCTTGTCTTCAGAAGTGTACTTTTGCCTTACAAATGAACAAATCTAGGCCGGGCGCCGTGGCTCAAGCCTGTAATCCCAGCACTTTGGGAGGCCGAGACAGGCGGATCACGAGGTCAGGAGATCGAGACCATCCTGGCTAACACGGTGAAAACCCCGTCTCTAGTAAAAAAAAAAAAAAAAAAAAATACAAAAACCTAGCCGGGCGAGGTGGCGGGCGTCTGTAGTCCCAGCTGCTCTGGAAGCTGAGCCAGGAGAATGGCGTGAACCCGGGAGGCGGAGCTTGCAGTGAGCTGAGATCCGGCCACTGCACTCCAGCCTGGGCGACAGAGCGAGACTCCGTCTCAAAAGAATAAAAACAAACAAACAAACAAACAAAAGAATGAACAAATCTACAGCTGTAACTGGGCTTCCTGTTTTGCTTATGTTCATCTGGTATGAGCATGGACTAATCAGCAAAGTATATCTTCTTTCATTTGAATGCTGGGCAATAAACACAATGGTGATAAATATTAAAATAGAATAATATTTTTGACTCTCAGGTTCTATCCTGAAACAAGTGTGTTTACGGTTGCACTGATGGTGCTAGAGCAATTGTGGATAAAACTGCTGGTGCATTGGCACAAATCAAGGCAATGGTTCCTGCTTGTACTATTGGTCTCTGATTTTTTTTTTTTTAACACCATACACTCAAAGTGAAAAGAAAAAATTACGTTTTACCTGAGAATATCCTTTGTAAAACTATAATAGTATTAACTTTATGAGATTAATATTCTGTGTGAAGAAATGGAAAGTATGCATAAAGCACTTTTTTCTGCATGGCATAGGACAATGGTTGTCTCAAGGAAAAGTGCTTTTGCAATTGTTTGAGTTGTGAGATCGTTTTACTTGAAAGAAAAACTATTGGGATTTATGGCTTTTTTGACTTAGGTATTTTGCAGGACATTTTTTTCTGAAATTAAAGTGAGCTATTACTTCAAGGAAAACAAAGGATGGTGTCTGTTATTCATTGCAAAATTTGAAATTTCAAGTAAATATGAGAATTTTGAAAAACTTGTCTCCATTGCCTTGAATTTAATAGCTACCCAATACTTAGACTTTTCTGATAAGACTGACGGTGATAGGAACAAATGTGATGTTTTTGATATTGTATAATAAAGATCTGCTTAACTTGTGAACTAATAGTTTCAAAGTGACTGTTGAACGATGTTACAAAATCAGGCATGGGTAAAAGATTCTTTCAAGATGCAAAGTAGACCAAAGAATTTTTCTGTAAACGAATATTTTACTGATATATTTTTCGATTCCACATTCAAACTAACTTTTAAGAAACCACTCCCTGCCGAGTTTTCGTACAGTGTCCACGGACACACACAATTATTTTTAAAGGCTATTAAACTGCTCCTCACTTTTCTGATTACATATACAGGTGAGGCCAACTTTTCTTCATATACTTCAACCAAAACAACATGTTATAACAGATTAAACACAGAAGCAAATTAGGCACTGCACCAGCATTTTATTAAGTCAGATATTAAAAGATTTGTAAAAATGAAAACAATCTGAGTCTTTAACTCATTTGTTGTTTTGGAAAACACATCAACTTTTCATAAAAATAAATTGTTAGCATGGAATGAGTTTGTCACTTTTGTAAATGAACTGATAAAGTAATATTTTAAAAAGTTTCAGTTTTATTTGAAAAAGTGGTAAGATTCAATAGATAGAATCCAGTAAAAAATGTCTTTTGGGTCCTCAGTAACTTTTATGAGTGTAAAAGGTCATAAAAAATGAGTCACTGACTTATATTATCTTGATTAATATGTACTTTGGTAGAAGTTCTAGGAATATTGTGTAGCCATGTTTCCAAATAAATGATTTTAGAGTTTGCTGTATATCATGTGATTACCTTTCTATACTCATCTTACTATATGCAGTAAAATATGCATAATCTATGGAGTGGTCTAAAGTGCTAAAGCTATTCACAAAGACCAGTAGGCCCTTTCTGTTCTCAAGTAATGCTCTTCTTTTTCTGTGGAAATGGAATTGTTTTTATTACAAGATGGTCATCACTACATCTTGCCCATGCCTCATTCAACAAGCTATTTTTGTATGACTCATCCCGGATAAGATCATCTTGATTATGGTCAATGCTTTTTCAAAGTGGCTTAGAGTGGTACTTATTTGATTTCAAATCTCGACTGAACAACTTTTGCTTCGATAAAGTTGATTGCATAAGATGTCAGCATTATTTTTACAAAAGTTTTGCATTCATTTTAGTTGAGTTTAAGGAATTTGTGGATGGAAATGTTATCTACTTTGTCTCCATCTTGTTTAATCAAGGAAAAACCATGATGCAGGTGAACTTGTCTGATCCCAGATACTGTTTGACTTTTCAGGAAGTGAATTCGGACACCTTTGTATGTTTGTGGAAATTTTATCTTGTGGCTAGAAGAATTTATTAAAAGGAACAATATATTTTCAAGAATAATCTTAATTATACCTTTAATATTACTCTTCAACAAACATACATCAATCTCCTGCCATATTCAAGGAATTGTGCTAGGTCCTGTCCTTACAGACACGGCCGAAGGTAGTAAGTGCCAAAATAAAAGTTTAGTTTTCAGGATATAGTATGACAGAGATCACCATTTTTTACATGAAGGTTATATCACAAAACGAGGTAGATTATGTGTACATAGAAGCCAGCTGATGGCTCATCATTCTTAAAGAGAATATGGGATTTTAAAAAAGATTTTAAGGAGATGAGATTTGAACTTGACTTTGAAAGAATGTAATTAACAGAGATGTTGCAGGGTGTGTGAGTGGGGGTGGGGTGAAGAATCTCTAGGTGAAGGGAAATGCATAATGGGCCATGAGAAAATACCAAGCCTTTGGAAGGCATTCTGGTGGAGCATAAGAATCTGGGAGTGGAGGTGCAGGGGCTGCTGTTACATAAAGCGAGCAGGTGGACTGTGGCCAGGTCCAGACCTAGGTCGCAGAGGAGGAAAAAAAATATGAAAAGTTAATGAAAGGGAAACATCTAATTAAGGATGGCATTATAAGACCAGAACAGATGTATTGACGCGCCCTATGCTATTGCCTGTTGTGCTACTCTTGAACTTTTGTCTAAAGGCATTTTGGTGCTATGAATCACAAGAAGCCCAGAAAGCCTATTTTAGACATTCAGGTGCCCATTTTATTAAAGAGGCAATTGTAAGGCTGGGTGTAGTGGCTCATGCCTGTAATCCCAGCACTTTGTAAAGCCAAAGTGGGAGGATCACTTGAGCCCAGTAGTTTGAGACCAGCCTGGGCAACATAGTGAGACCCTGTCTCTACAAAAAAATTAAAACAAAAAAATTAAAAATTACCCGGGCACAGTGGCAAGCATCTGTAGTCCCAGCTACTTGGGAAGCTGAGTTGGGAGGATTGTTTGAGCCCAAGAGGGCGAGGTTGCAGTGAGCCATGATGGCACCACTGCCCTTCAGCAGCCTGGGTGACAGAGACAGACTGTCTCCCAAAAAAACAAAACAAAACAAAAAAAGGGAAATTTGATAAATAAATCTCAACCTTACAGAAAAATTTAAGCTTTTTTTCATAAATAATTAATTTGTATTTTTTCAGGTTCATGCTAATTTAATGCTAATTTTATGTAAACCAAGCCATTTTCATCTGCATTATTTTATTTGTTCTTCATGTGTACCAATGTAATGATGCCATCTGGACATAATATATATATTTGGTCTCTGCCAACCACCCCCCTTTCCTGGTGCACAGCTTCTAAAACCCTTGGAATCCACCAAGTGGTAAGTGTCTTTTGTCTGCTAATGAGATGACTGGTGGTTGGGGGTTCCTGGAGAGTTTAATGATGCGGACTTGTTTCTAGGGAAACCAACCATGTGATTAGACGGTTGGAATTTTCAGGCCCACTGCCTGATCACTGAAGAGGGGAGAGAGACTGGAGATTGACATAATCAACAACAGCCAATGATTTAATCAATCTCGCCTATGACATGAACCTCCATAAAAATCCCAGAAGTGTGGAATGCAGGGTTTGGAAAGCTAAGCTAGTGAATGCAACCACGTGCTAGGAAGGTGGTGCACCCCAAATCCAGGGGGACAGAAGCTTCTCAACTTGGGACCCTTCTGGACCTCACCCTATCTACTCCTTCATCTGGCTACTCATCTATGTCCTTTATCTTATCCTTTATAATAAACCAGGAAACAAAAATGTTTCTACAAGTTCTGTGAGCTGTCATAGCCAACCTGAAGAGGGAATCATGAAAATCTTTGATTTGTAGCCATGTTGAACAGAAATGTGGGTAACTGAGGACCTATTAATTGGGTTTGGCATTTAAAACAGGCAACAGTTTTGTGATATTGAGCCCTTAACTTGTAGGATCTGCACTAACTCCAGATAGTATCAGAATTGAATTGTAGGTTACCCAGTTAGTGTCTAGAGACTAGAATGGGTCAATGTGTGGAAAAACCCACACATTGGGACCCAGAAGTGTTGAGTGTGTAGAGAAAAATAGTGAGTTTTTCCTATAAGTATCATGCCCAAGAATGCCTCTGAAATTGACACTTACTTTTTCCCTTGCTTCAGGTACATTGTTTTGTATAACGTACTACGAATAATATGTGATTTATTTTGTTAAAAGTAGTTAATAAGATAGTTAAGTGTTCGTGATTCTGTTCATTATTTCTTGTGGGTAATAAGTATATCATGGAATCTACTTGAATCCCTCGTTCATCTACCACATGTATGGTGCTATTTCTTTTTTCTTTTTTCTTTTTTTTTTTGAGACGGAGTCTCCTTTTGTCGCCCAGGCTGGAGTGCAGTGGTGTGATCTCGGCTCACTGCAACCTCCACCTCCCGGGTTCAAGTGATTCTCCTGCCTTAGCCTCCTGATCCAGAATAGCTGACATTACAGGTGCATGCCACCACGTCTGGTTAATTTTTGTATTTTTAGTAGAGACGGGGTTTCACCATGTTGGTCAGGCTGCTCTCGAACTCCTGACCTTGCGATCCACCTGCCTCGGCCTCCCAAAGTGCTGGGATTACAGGCATGAGCCACTGCCCCGGGCCTATGGTGCTATTTCTTAAGTCTTCTTTTCAGATACACCATTTTGGTCTGATTTTATGACAAAATTCTAAAATATACAGGAAGTCTGTCTTCTTGAATCTATTCTGATATAAATTCTAAATAGCTAAATAAATTCCAAATAGCTTCACATTGATTCCAGAAAAATACTCAGCATCTCATTTAGGCTTTCTAACTAGTCTTCTTCCTCAGGAAGAAAAGGCTACCATTCACTGATTGCCAAACTGTGTCAGAAGATAGGCTAGGTATATCATTTAATTTAATTCACATAACAACCTTATGAAGTTCATTATTATTGTTGCTGTGTTTTACAAGTGAGAAATGGGAACAAAAGCCAAAATTGACAAATGGGATCTAATTAAACTAAAGAGCTTCTGCACAGCAAAAGAAACTACCATCAGAGTGAACAGGCAACCTACAGGATGGGAGAAAATTTTTGCAATCTACTCATCTGACAAAGGGCTAATATCCAGAACCTACAAAGAATGCAAACAAATTTACAAGAAAAAAACAAACAACCCCATCAAAAAGTGGGCAAAGGATATGAACAGACATTTCTCAAAAGAAGACATTCATACAGCCAACAGACACATGAAAAAATGCTCGTCATCACTGGCCATCAGAGAAACGCAAATCAAAACCACAATGAGATACCATCTCACACCAGTTAGAATGGCAATCATTAAAAAGTCAGGAAACAACAGGTGCTGGAGAGGATGTGGAGAAATAGGAACACTTTTACACTGTTGGTGGGATTGTAAACTAGTTCAACCATTATGGAAAACAGTATGGCGATTCCTCAAGGATCTAGAACTAGAAATACCATATGACCCAGTCATCCCCTTACTGGGTATATACCCAAAGGATTATAAATCATGCTGCTATAAAGACACATGCACATGTATGTTTATTGTGGCAGTATTCACAATAGCAAAGACTTGGAATCAACCCAAATGTCCATCAGTGACAGACTGGATTAAGAAAATGTGGCACATATATACCATGGAATACTATGCAGCCATAAAAAAGAATGAGTTTGTGTCCTTTGTAGGGACATGGATGCAGCTGGAAACCATCATTCTCAGCAAACTTTCACAAGAACAGTAAACCAAACACCGCATGTTCTCACTCATAGGTGGGAATTGAACAATGAGATCATTTGGACATGGGGAGGGGAACATCACACACTGGGGCCTATCATGTGGAGGGGGGAGGGGGGAAGAATGGCATTGGGAGTTATAACTGATGTAAATGACGAGTTGATGGGTGCTGACGAGTTGATGGGTGCAGCACACCAACATGGCACATGTATACATATGTAACAAACCTGCATGTTGTGCACATGTACCCTAGAACTTAAAGTATAATAATAAAAAAATAATAATAACAAAGGCAAAAAGTTTGACCCTCTCAGATCATGGAAAATTACTTTCTCTGAAAAGCCCAGTCTTCTAGATTAATATCCAAGAGGACAGGGATTTTGTCTGTTTTGCTCTGTAACATATTCTCAGCACCTAGAACAATGCCATATCAAGGTATTCATTAAATATTAGATGAATGAATGAATAAAGGTTTAGCATGAATAAAAAAAAATACATGAGACCTATCTTCTTAACAAATTTCTAAATGTATAGTAAAGCATTGTTAAGTATAAGAACAATGATATATATAGATCTCTAGAACATATTCATTTGCATATCTAAAATTTTGTATGTGTTGAACAGCAATTCATCATTTACCTCTCTCCCAAGCCCTTGATTAACAACCATTGTATTCTCTGCTTCCATGAGTTTGACTATTTACATACCTCATATAAACAGAATCATAAAGTATTTGTCCTTCTTTAATTGGTTTATTTCACTTAGTGTAATGTCCTCCAGGTTCATCCATGTTGTCACATATGGAAGTATTTCCTTCCTTTTATAGGTTTAATAATGTTTCTTTGTGTGTGTAGATGATAGATAAACAGATACCACATTTTCTTTATCTGTTCATCAATCCAAGGACATTTAGCTTGTTTCCACATCTTGGTTATTGTGAATCATGCTGAAATGACCATGGAAGTTCAAATGTCTCCTCAGGATCCTGATTTCAATTCTTTTGGTTAAGCACTCAAAAGTGGGATTGTTGAATCATATGGTAGTTCTATTTTTAATGTTTTAAGGAATCTCCATGCTGTTTTCTATAGCAGCTGCATCATTTTTTACGTTCAGGCTATATTTCATTCTCACACTTTTATAAAGAACTAGCTGAGACTGGGTAATATATGAAGAAAATAGGTTTAATTGACTCACAGTTCTGCAGGCTGTACAGAAAGCATGGCTGAGGATGCCTCAGGAAACTTATAATCATGGCAGGAGGGTGAAGGGGAAGCAAGTACCTTCTTCACATGATGGCAAGAGAGAGAGAGAGAGTAAAGGGAGAGGTGCTACATACTTTTAAACAAGCAAATCGTGTAGATGTGGGTTCTTGCCATGTTGCCTGGGCTGGTCTTGAACGCCCAGCCTCAAGTGATTCTCTTGCCTTGGACTCCCAAAGTGTTGAAATTACAGACCATCGTGCCCAACCAAGATATTCCTGATGACTATAGAATTCTTGGTTGATTTCTTCAATATTCTTGACATTTTTATTTTCTTTGATCACTTTAAATATGTTATCTCATTGCCTTCTAACTTTCATTGTTTCTGATAAGAAGTTAACTGTCAATTACGTGGAAGTTTCCTTGTATGTGATGAGTCACTTTTCTCTTGCCAATTTTAATATTTTTTTCTGTCTTATATTTCAACATTTTTACTACAGGTCTGTGTGCATCTCTTTGAGCTGATTGTTCAAAATTTGTTGAGCTTCTTGGATGTGAAGATTGATGTTTCCCAAAAACTTCAGGAAGTTTTCAGCCATTCTTTTCATTTTCCTTTCCCTTCTTTTCCCTCTTCTTCTGGTACTCTCATTACATATCTGTTGGTGTGCTTAAAAATGTGCCACATTTCACTTTAGGTCTATTTATTTTCTTCATTCTATTTTATATTTGTTCTTTAGATTGTTTCATCTCTATTTATAGTCAAGTTTCTGATTCTCTCTACTTTCAGTTCAAATGTACTGTTGAGGCTGGGTGCGGTGGCTCACGCCTGTAATCCCAGCACTTTGGGAGGCCGAGACGGGCGGATCACAAGGTCAGGAGATCGAGACCATCCTGGCTAACATGGTGAAACCCCGTCTCTACTAAAAAATACAAAAAAACTAGCCGGGCGAGGTGGCGGGCGCCTGTGGTCCCAGCTACTCGGGAGGCTGAGGCAGGAGAATGGCGTAAGCCCAGGAGGCGGAGCTTGCAGTGAGCTGAGATCCGGCCACTGCACTCCAGCCTGGGCGACAGAGCGAGACTCTGTCTCAAAAAAACAAAAAAAACAAAAAAAACAAATGTACTGTTGAATCCCTCTATTACATATTTTTTATTTTGATTATTGTAATTTTTAACTCCATAACTTTCATTTACTTCTTTTAAAATAATTTCTATCTCTCTTTGAAGAGATTTTTTCTCACAGCTTCTTTTAATTCTTTAAACATGGCTTCTATTAGTTCTTTGAACACATTTATAATGGCTACTTTGAAGTGTTAATTATAACATTTTGTCTTTCTCTTAGTTATTTTCTGTTGCCTACTTTTCTTTCTTCTGTATGGGCGACTTATTCCAGTTTCTTTGCAATATACCATAACTTTTTGCTGAAAAATGAACATTTGAGATAATTTCTTTTGGCAATTCTGTATACTGATTCCACTTCTTCAATACTAGGGCTTATTTGTGTTTTCATTTGCTTATTTGTTTTGCTTGCTTGAGTAGGGTATTTTTGTGAAGTCAATTTCTCCTGCAGCGTGAAGCCTTTTGTGTTGTTCCTCAGAAGGTGCAGCCTTGGGCATGCACATAGTCACCAGGAATGACAGTGGTTTTAGAAGGTTTCTGTTTCTGATCTTTTTTCAACCTGTCTGCTTCAATTCTATTCTATCCCATCCCACTTTCAGGCTCTGCTAATTATTTTTACTTCTTTTTAAATTAAAAAAAATTTTTTTTTTTTTTTTTACTGTTTTACTTGTTTATTGTTTTGACAGTGCTCTGGGGCAGAAATTGCTCCACCGTCTGATCCAATTATACCTAGGCAGGGATAATTTTTGAGGTTTCTTTTCATCCCAGTAGGGCTCTGTGTAGATGTCTCTTTTCCTGGTTCTGGTGAATTAGCTTGTCTACGGTTTCAACTTGCTGCTTTTAATTATAATGGTTTATTTTTGTTGTTGTTTTTGAGAGTGCTCTTAAACTTGAATACACACTGTGTCAAATAAAATTATCTTCTTTGTGACTTACTCAGAGCTTTCTTTTTATGTGGACTGCTGCTACCCCCGGAAAAACTCTGATTGATCACATTCAGCACTATGTGGCGTAGTAGCTACTGGTCTTTTCAGCTTGTATCTCCAAGCATGGAATCCACGCCCTAAGAGAAAGGTGCAGTGAGGGTCACTAGGGCCCCAGTATTCTTTATCTCTGCCCTTCGAATAAATATTGAGTGAAGGAGCATCCAGGCGCGGTGGCTCACGCCTGTAATCCCAGCACTTTGGGAGACTGAGGCGGGCGGATCACGAGGTCGGGAGATCAAGACCATCCTGGCTAACACGGTGAAACCCCGTCTCTACTAAAAATACAAAAAACTAGCCGGGCGAGGTGGCGGGCGCCTGTAGTCCCAGCTACTCGGGAGGCTGAGGCAGGAGATGGTGTGAACCCGGGAGGCGGAGCTTGCAGTGAGCCGAGATCGCGCCACTGCACTCCAGCCTGAGCCACAGAGCCAGACTCCGTCTCAAAAAAAAAAAAAAAAAAAAAAAAAAAAAGATTGAGTGAAGGAAGGGATGAGTTACGTAAGCTCTATACTGTACTCACTGGGAAATTAACTTCTTCTACTCTGCCCTATGAACTCTAGTTTTCTTATACTTGGGTTTCCAGCTCTTTCTCCTTACCTCAGGGATATTGTTGGTCTCTGCCCAAGTTCTCCCTCTCAGAGCCATAAATTAGAAAATCTCTTCAGGCAGTAGGCTGGGATAATTGTAAGACTCACTTCAATTTTTCTTTCTCTTTCTAGCATCACTGCCCTGCATTGCCAGATATCCAGTGCCAGAAAGCCTTTCTTTAACAGGCTTTGTTCTCTTCTTTATTAGTTGTTTTGAGGAGGAAGGTAAATTGGGTTCCTGCTGCTTCATTTTGGCTGCAAATGAGTCACTTTTGGTCTGCATATTTAACAGAAATTATAGCATGTACATACCCCTGAAAACTCTGTAGCATAAATCCTTTTTTTTCTAATGGATATTTGCTTGAAACACATCTGCATTTTAGGTTGTGAAAACATGTAAACAGGCCGGGCACGGTGGCTCACGCCTGTAATCCCAGCACTTTGGGAGGAAGAGGCCGGCAGATCACGAGGTCAGTTGATCGCGACCATCCTGGCTAACACAGTGAAACCCCGTCTCTACTAAAACAAAAACAAAAACAAACAAAAAAAATTAGCCGGGCGTGGTGGCGGGCGCCTGTAGTCCCAGCTACTCGGGAAGCTGAGGCAGGAGAATGGCATGAACCCAGGAGGCGGAGCTTGCAGTGAGCGGAGATCGTGCCACTGCACTCCAGCCTGGGCGACAGAGCGAGACTCCATCTCAAAAACAAAACAAAACAAAAAAAACAAGAAAATATGTAAACAAGCACATTCTTTACTGAGGTAAATATTAAACACCACGTCTACTTAATGTTAAAGTGACTGGTCATTTTTGTGTAAAAAGCATTCAAAATGATTGGCATTGTAAAACAAAGATCTCAAGTTGATTAACTGTGTTCTAGGTATTTCTATCAGTTTTTAATGTGTTTAAAATTTATATGACTGTTGAACTTCACATACAATTTTTCTCAAGTACATATTACAGAACAGAATTTTTAGGAATTGTAATGATCGGCCGGGTGTGGTGGCTCACGCCTGTAATCCCAGCACTTTGGGAGGCCGAGGCCGGTGGATAACAAGGTCAGGAGTTTGAGACCAGCCTGACCAACATGGGGAAACCCCGTCTCTACTAAAAATACAAAAATTATCCAGGCGTGGTGGAGCATGCCTGTAATCTCAGTTATTCAGGAGGCTGAGGCGGGAGAATCGCTTGAACCTGGGAGGCAGAGGTTGCGGTGAGCCGTGATCGCACCATTGCACTCCAGCCTGGGCAGAAAATATCCAATGATTTCACTCAACAAGAGTGAAACTCCATCTCAAAAACAAAACAAAACAAAAACAAACCAAAAAAACCCCTGTAATTATCATATTTTTAATTTTTTTAATAGACCATTATAATCAGGTAATCTTCTGGCTTTAAAAATATTGAAGATTTTCTTCCCATCTATGTTCTTTTAGATATTTTAGAAATTAGGAAAACAGTCTCTTTTTTCTAACACTATTCTCAGTCAAACAAGTTTTCAAAAAGGGGAAATAATCCTGAAAAATAAGACACCATTGAGGTATGTAACATCCATACTCTCTAAAAATGTAAATTTTGCACATTCCAATTAGGGATTCATTGGGTTACTTGGAGTGACACTCTGGTTCTTGCACCCTATTGTACCGAGAACAAAACACCAAAGGATGATAGAGCTGCCTCAACTACCATAGTTGCTTGTAATTTCAAACTCTTAATTATTTTAATTCAATTCAATTTTACTCTTTCTTCTTACTGGATAGGTGGAGGGTAAAGCAGAAAGACATACAAATTTGAGCTTTATTGGCTTTTGTTGAAGAACACATTTTGGGAACCACCATTTCAGATTTCAGAGGTTTTGGTAGGAAAAGCTAATATATAAGATCAAAAAATACAAATAATGACCGTGTGGTGGACTGAAAATAGCACTGCACTTTAGATTCAGATCTACTCGTCTCCTGTGACCGTGAACAAGTTGCCACCTCTCTCTGATCCTCAGTTTTCTTATCTGTAAACGAAGGTTTGAAATACATAATCTGTAAAGGAAATGCCTTTGTAATGTTGCAAGCAGATGCTTCTCTGAAATGCTTCATTTTAGTGTGCAAAGATACAGGTAGTTTACATACAATTGGATATTACCCCTGGCTAATTGGGAAGTTACATATGAGAGAAACTTCAGGAGACTGAGTACCTTTTTCATTTTCATTGTTTCATATTCTTAGGGAAGGTTTGGCTTGTAACCCACAAAGACATTATGAAAATGACCCTACTCGTTTTGCCTATGCCATGTGTTTTTAAATAATGATGACTTTTCCCATTTAATTATGTAGCTAGATATGCTTTCAATTGCATATTAACTCCTTCTGCTCATGCAATAATTTTCTCTGTAATATTCCTGCACTATATTACGTGTACTTATAGAACAGTAAAATTTCTATATTTTACTCTTCCCACATAACTGTTTTAAATATGCTTTTTTTCATTGGAAATTCTTTCACAATGATTTATTAATTAGCCAAAATGTTATCTTTATTTTTAAATCTGCAAAACCAATTTTATGGGATATATCTAGCTCGTTCTCATTTCCAGGGTTTCAAAAGAAAGAGCACCATAAATGGGATAACTCCTGTGGTGTGAGGCACTAGGTAGTGGGGGCACAAAAAATACATTTCTTCCTAATAGACCCAGCAAATGGGATGCTTCCTACCCTGTGTGACTTTAGAAAGGTGGCTACACTTTGAAGGTTTAGTAGAAAGTCAGGTTTGTAATACAAATAGACTCCAATTCATATTTCTTGGTTCTGATTTGATTTTGTTTCAAGTTATACAAATAAGGTGGTTAAAAGATAAAATATATCTCACCACTTGGAGTCCCTGTATACTAACAACTCTCAGATCTTTAGCATTCAAACTGATTTTGTTTTTTTAGCAGCTCGCCCCCAGTGTCCACTTGTCTATTAAACATTCATAAACATATGCCAATTATTCCTATTTGTATACCATGTTGTAGTTTACAGCACATTTTCATATCTATCTACTTAAATCTTTATAATGACTCTCTGAGATAGGCTAGGCTATAATTTTCAACCATCTTTAATTATATTCACTATTATAAATTCAATTTTGCATGGTGTTTTACTTTCACAGTTGAATTTTTAAAAATAATCTTTTACCTTCCTATTATATTAACTACAAAATAGCTGCACATGTAATAAACATATATGCCAGACACCAACAACTCAAATTCAACATGTCTAAAATGGAACATACTTTCTCCCTTCCCTCCCCATCTTCTGCTTACCATCCGTTTCACATACACCAAAGATGATCAATCATCCTCCTTTTGGTGTTACTTCAGTTCCTAATGACCACCATTTCCCAGTTCTTTGAATCCAGAAATCCCTTTCTTTACCTTGCCCATCTGAGTTGAATTAGCTCTCTGGTTCTATAGCAGCAATTTCAGCAACAGCTACAGTACATTTCCCCTCTTCTCCACTGCCACTGCCATAATTCTATTGCAACAGCCTTATAATTGGACTCCCAATCTCTAATCAAGGAATCCTTCATGTCTCATGCTGCCAAAAATGTGCTTCTCTTAAAACACAGCTGAGAATCCACCACGCCCCTTATCAAATATTCTGTGATGAGCAGTGCAGCTTAATGCTATGAAGTACAATGCCCTTAAATTTATTTTTTTTCTCTGCCACTTAGTAGTTGCATGATCTTGGGAAAATCACTCAACATCTCCCAAACTTATTTTCATCATCTTTTAAAAGTGGGTTAAAAATAGTATTTTGCTCTCAGCATTGAGGATTAAAAAACAATGTTTGTAAAGAGGTTAGCACAGTGGTTGGCACATAGTTTTTGCTTAGAAAGTGTTAGTTGTATGATATGTGTAACATTGGAAAGAACACATTGTAAACGGCTTTGGGTCAGACAGCTAGTAAAGTGAATATTCCAACCTGTGTGTGTCTGAATCAAAAGCATAATTGTCTCCAGTATATTATGCTGATATTTTGACCTTCAGTTTGAGCAGGGAATATAAAATTGGGCCTTAAGGTGGGGAATCAACATCCTTAATCTTCATATTAGTGTTCTCTAGTGCTGCTTGCTAGATTAGTCCTTGCCCATCTCTGTGAATCTTTGCCTTACCCTGTGGCTAAGAGCTCTTGACAGTCAAAGTAAGAGTTCTTGCTCTAACTATATTCCCCATCTTGATTTATCTTGCCTTTTTCTGTCCATTTCCTTAGATAAGGCATGATAAATCTTACCCCAAAATCTTTTTACTTAGCTTAGTATTGAGGATGGTGTACAAGTGAGTTTGCTTAATGCTCACTATTTGCTCCACACTATCTGTGTAGAAAACTTCACAAGATGTATATGTGCCACATTTGTGGCACATATACACCATGGAATACTATGCAGCCATAAAAAAGGATGAGTTTGTGTCCTTTGTAGGGACATGGATGCAGCTGGAAACCATCATTGACAGCAAACTATCGCAAGAACAGAAAACCAAACACCGCATGTTCTCACTCATAGGTGGGAACTGAACAATGAGATCACTTGGACTCGGGAAGGGGAACATCACACACTGGGGCCTATCACGGGGAGGAGGGAGGGGGGAGGGATTGCATTGGGAGTTATACCTGATGTAAATGACGAGTTGATGGGTGCTGACGAGTTAATGGGTGCAGCACGCCAACATGGCACAGGTATACATATGTAACAAACCTGCACGTTATCCACATGTACCCTAGAACTTAAAGTATAATAAAAAAAAAAAAATAAAAGAAAAAAAAAAAAAGAAAACTTCACAAGAAACTATCACCATTGTTTGCTTAGCAGTTCTGTGATATAGTGAACATATACAGGCTTGGAATCACACAGACCTAAGTAGGAATACTAGGTCCTCTACTAGCTAGCTGCATAATTTGGAGTCAGGTCATTTTTCTCTCTCTAAGCTTCAGTTTTCTCTTCCCAACATAAAGTAGGTATGTGTTACTATCTAATGACTGGGAAAATATCCAATGATTAAAACGCTGTCCAGAATTAAATAATACTTCTAAATACATTTACATTTTATTATATAACAGTATGTATATCTAGGAGATAAACTGTTTGTTCAATCTCTAGTTAATACTTGGTATACACATGAATTTGTGGTCTGTTTTCCATAACTGTCTGATCACTTGAGCTCCACAGAACACTTGTTGTGACAGAGACCGCTGATTGGCTTTCAATACCCATTCTCATCTTCTTATGTGATCAAATAACTTTTAGTTGGCCACAGAGCTGCCTAATGATTTCACTCTGTGGCCTGTCCACAAATTATGCAGCTAGCTAATGGAGGACTTAGGATTCCTACTTAGGTCTGTGTGATTCCAAAGCCTACCTACGTCCCATACAACTACGAGTGGTCATGTGTCTAAATTATGATGAATGGAATGTAAACATAAGTAAAATGTGCAACATCTGGGAATGCTTATTAAGAAAAAGCTTTTTAAAACATGTTTTTTCTTTTTTTTTTCTTGAGATGAAGCCTTGCTCTGTCGCCCAGGCTGGAGTTCAGTGGCACAATCTGGGCTCACTGCAACCTCCACCTCCCAGGTTCAAGCTATTCTCCTGCCTCAGCCTCCATGCTAGCTGGGATTACAGGTGCCCACCACCATGCCCAGCTATTTTGTGTATTTTCAGTAGAGACAGGGTTTCACCACGTTGGCTAGGCTGGTCTCGAACTCCTGACCTCAAGTGATCAACCTCGGCCTCCCAAAGTGCTGGGATTACAGGCGGGAGCCATGGCAGCCAGCTGGACTCTATATCTTTTGTTCCCTTGGCTACTGACTGGAATGCAGGAGTTGTGTAGAATATGGATCAGTTGTTTTGGATCATGAATGGAAAAGTCATGTTGCAAAAGGTAGAGCGATAAGACACTGTGATCCTGGACCCCTTATTGTAGAGTATCCATACTAGTCTGATCCACGAAACTGGACCATTATGTGAAAGAAATCAATTTTAAGCCACTGTTATACTATTTTTTTTATAACAGCTGAAGAAAATCCTGATTAATACAGTTGAAAACCATTGAAATAATGTATATGAAATAGCTGATCCATGTTAATTCATTCTTATAATTGCATTTGATCAGTTCCTTCCTTTGTTGAGCAATCTTTCATTGTGTTTGTTTTATCACCCTAAAATAATGTTGGGTTATGGACTCATGGGCCTCTGCAAGACCTAAATACTTCCCTTTCCCTGAACAGACATATTTTGTGCTATATTAATTATTTTGACCTTCATGAACAGTCATGCATAGCAATTTTCTGAGATGCTCTCTGAAGTCTCTGAAGCTATAATATGCAGTACTTTTTATAAGAGGCACTTTCGATTATTAACTTCACTGAAGGTAATAGGCAGGAAGATTTGTGGTGCTGTCTGTTTCCATGTATTCAAGATTGCATTGCCACTTCATAATGCTTCTTGTTATTGCAAGCTGATTAGATAGAGTGTAGACTCTATGGAAAATGACACAACTTAATACCTTTACAGAGTAAATTACAAAAGTATTATAAACAATAAAAAATTCTTCAGAATTAATTGAACATAAAGCATCCTTTTTTCCCTCAGTATAAAACTATAGGTGGAATTGGATCGTATCTGGATAGTAATGAAACATCCTATTAGCTTTCAGTTATGGTCCTGAACAGCAACTCTTGCTCTCATGTTCTCTTGCTCTCTCCTTTTTGCTCTATCTCTTTCACTTTCTTTCTCTTTTTCTTTATCCTCTTTCTCCCCTTTGCCCCGGTTTTTTTTTTTTTTTTTTTTTTTTTTTTTTCCTGTTCATTGGTGAGCTAATCTGAGACTCTGTGTTCAGGACTCTCAATTCAATAGATATTAAGGTTTTAGACCAGAAGATAATACAATTGACTGAACATTAAATGCATTACATGATAATAATTGTAATTTCATACTTATTATGCACACGCAAATGACTCAATTATTACAAAAGAAAAAAACTCATTCAAACCAAAAGTTTAATTACAGTGGAAAGAGGCATATTGGTTGGGCTGCAGATAATAAAATATTATTACATTCCCTTGTTTTTATGTGATGCATTTTCCCCTCAACTTTACAGTATTGGTTTGGGGTATTTAATGCTATTAACTGTTGCAATGAGATACTGAGAAATTTTATTCTTTTTCATTAGGATTGAGGATATATGCCTACAACTAAATACTTAAAGAACTCTGTGCTTAATGTTCTGCTCCTAACTACAACAGTGCATCACTGCGGCATCTCCATTAACTTGTTCAATATTCCAGAGACTGCTGTGCCTGGCAGTTGGAGAGCATCAAGAAGATAAACTATGAGAGCTATTTTTCACTCATATATAGAGCACATCTGTTGACATCTTAAATGCTAATTAATAAATAAAAAACTTGGGCCTCATTCAGAATTGATAGAAGATGAATTACTTCATTTTCTCTTTCCAAATATAGAACATGAATGAGAACTGCAGCAGAGTTCTCCCTTCAGTAAATCAGTTGTGCTGATTTACACGTGCCTACTTTATGTTGGGAAGGAAAACTGAAGCTTACAGAGGTAAAGTGACCTGCCTCCAAATTATGCAGTTAGCCAGTAGAGGACCTAGTATTTCTACTAACATCTGTGTGATTCCAAGCCTACATATGTTCACTGTATCACAGAACCTCTAAGCAAACAATGGTGATAGTTTTCAGAGTCAGAATAACAATTCTCAAAGCTTAGGTTACTTTCAGAGAAAGAGAGAAAAGAGTTTTTTGTTTGTTTTTTTTTTAAATGTCATTTGTCTGTCTCTGTAGGAAAATGCATGTTGATTTTTAGGCTGTGCCAAGAGAAACGGGGACACTTTGAGGGTCATGTAGGCCCCTTTGCTAATTAGAATGTTGTCTGTGAGCTATTTCTATTGGTTTCAGGGCCTATATTGACCAATCCTATCAAAGAGCTTTAAGAAAAGGCCATTATCATGCACAGTAGAAAACATACACTGAACACTGAACACCTGCATGGCTATGACTTATTATTATTATTTAAAAAACACCATTAAATGGCAGTCTTGTAAAAAGCAGAAAGAGTTCTACTCACTTATGTGATAGAAAATACTTCATGGCAATATGTTTTAGTGACATGAGCCATTTTTCTCTCTTTAGATTTTTGGGATAAAGATATTGCTCTGTAAAGTCGTAACACAGGCATACACTATTACTGGAGCAAAGAGTGTGATTAATCCATATTCTGCAACACTTCTTCAGTAAGCTATATTTTATGTAAAAAGACAGAAGTCTTAGGCTTCTTCGTGCAGTTGTAGTTGCTGGACTAGAACTGAATCTGTAGGTGTCCTGATCCATTTATTGGAGAGAAAAAGTGATTCTATATTATATTAAATCATAAGGGAGTTTGTTCTGGTATCTCATAGTGGCTCATGCTCTGGTCTTGTTTTCTTATTATTTTTTAAAGAAGACTGTGAGATGAGGGATTTGTCAGAGTTAGAGATTTTTATCTAGTTAAAGGTCAGGTGCTGAGCCATTGATTTGATTACTGAGGCATCGGGTCATTAAGTTGCCTGAAATAGCCTTGTTGCAAATGTTCACTGGTGAGCTAATCTGGGACTCTGTATTCAGGGTTTGCATTACTGTCTATGGAAAATACTAAGATAAAATTGTGAAAAAAACTGTAGTCAGAGATGGGTAGGTCACAGGAGTACAAGATTAGTACATGAAACCATTTGTGATTCGAGGATATACATTCACTTCCTTTCCAAGCTCTTTTCTAAGGCTTGAAATTCCACTATTGAAGCTTTTTTATTTTTCATTAAAATCTGTGACAACCTTAAGGAGTGGAATGACAAAGGTCTGGAATACGCAACATTGCCCAGAAGGATTGGACTGTGTGGAGTGCAGCAGTTCTGAGCTTGTGAACAAAACGAAAATGCTGTGGGAAGCCAAGACCACACTGAGCCTCCTTCAAAATGTTTTCAAGGAACATACTTTTCTGATCCCATTTTACAAAATCTAAAGAAACCTAAATTATAGCTAATAAGAAGAAGAGTGCTGTACTTGGAGTGCTGGGATCCTAGCTGCAGCTGTGCTTACTTATCATGTGACCTAGGACTAATCAGTGAACCCCTATGTGGAAACTCTGCTTCCTCATGTAAAGCCTGCAAATTTCAGAGGATGCTCTCTAAGCGCTAACATTCTACATTTTATATTGTAGATAGCTAGAAATTGGTTCGGTTTTCAGGGAAATGCATAACACTTAGCAAACACATGAATTGTGTTTCCATTTCAACTACCATTGCGCAAATTAATTGTTTAAACCATAGAGTCCTAATTATTGTCGAGAGTGACTTTCAAGTTATGATTCTGGTTTGGAATTTGGGGAGGAGCACTGCAGAATGTATTTCTATATACATCATAGTAAAAAGGGCATCCAGTTTTAACTGTGCCACTGTATCAGTAAATTCCATTTTACTCTTTCTGGTTTCGTTTCTTTATTTCTAAGGTCTTTTGAACTACTTTATTTTATCCTTTTCTATTTGCTCCACATAACAGCTCATTATAGATGTATACATTTTAGTGTTTATATTTTTTCAAGGAAAATCAGAATTTAATCATTCTAAATAATTATTATATAATCATGATTTAAAAGGACAACTTTTTACATTCCCTAAAATATTTCTAATGTAGCTGTATTTAGAAGCTTTCACAATCCTGCTCATAAAATACATAGTGGAGTTTTATAGTCTCTGAGAGAGTATATCCTCATGCTAGATAGTTTAAGTGTCCAAGTCATAGCATTTTGGTGACTCTTAGTCATTTCCTTGTCAGTCAACCATCTCAGGCTGCTTACATGCTTTTATGTTCTTCCAACTTCCATGACCAGAGGATGGATTAATTTCTTGTAAATATATAATTATACACATGCCCACTTGTTCCAAAGTGACATCAAATACCTCTTATCAATAGCAGTGTCAGAGCAAGCTTTCATTAAAGCACAGGAGAAGAGCTATTTTAAGTGTTTCTGAGAACAGGATCATAGGTCTATGAAATAGAGAGGGAGAGAAAGAGAGAGAGAGAGAGAGAGAGAGAGAGAGAGAGAGAGAGACACTGCTGAGGCAACCTCTGTTTGCTCCCTGAGGTCACTCCTCTGCAGGTGTGGGAGAGCTGCATTTACACAATATTGCACACCACTGGATTGAGGCTGGTAGCTAATGTTTATGGAACAATAAATCTCTCTCAGTAGCATAAGCAGAAAATGACTCATGGAAATATAATTTCCTTCGGTGCTTTGTTTTCTACTGGAAAAAGGATGAAAGCAAGTTATTCCAAAAGAATCTCACCAATAATCCGTTTACCTTAATGTACAAAAAAAAAATGCTGTTTTTCATATGTCTCAATCCTTGTCCCAGCTATCTTATGAGCTGTGTGACCTTAGGCAAGTTTCTCTTGGCTTCCTCATCTTTAAAACAGAGATACTAACAGTACTTATTTTATAGTCTCATGGTAAAGATTAAGTGAAATAAAGTATTTTTAAATGGTTTAGCATAGCATTGAGGTGATAGTAAGTGCATCGTAAATGTTATTGTTTTTAGTTGTCTACAACTGTGGGAGACTCATGAGTTCTGGAGAGTGGAAAATGCTTCTGATGTATTATTCATCCTTGTATTTGATTGACATTGTTTTAGTGAGGTAAGATAAGCATTAGGTTTGGAGCCCTGGCTTTGCCATTTACTATCTCTGTGCCTTTGGGAGAGTTCCCCTCTTCTTCTCTTCCCATCCTTGCCTTAACCAGTGAGCTTCAGTAATAATTGTAATTACATTACATGTCTGATATAGGAATTCAATCAGATAAAGTACATGGTGCTATCAGAGATCTCGATAAAGTATAGCTATTATTTATTTATGTGTGCTCCACTAATGGTAGATACATTACATTATTAAGTACATAAGTTATTTTCCATTCTGCTTCTTTAGGTTAATTTATCATAAATAGTTTCCATGTTTTTTCCCACTGTAATGATTTTATTGCAAGACGTCTTTCTTAGTCCATTCCTGCTGCTATAACAAAATACCTTAGTCCAAGCAATTTATAAATAATAGAAATTTATATCTCACAGTTACAGAGATTGAGAAATCTAAGATCAAAACACTAGCAGAGTCATTGTCTGGTAAGGGCTCACTCTCTGCTTCCAAGATGGTGCTTTGTTGCTGAATCCTCTGGAGGGAATGAACACTGTGTCCTCACATGGTGGAAGGGACAAAAGGGAAAAAAAGGACTAGGGTGCCCCTTTCAACATGTTTTATAAGATCACTTGTCCTATTCACGAACACTCATGACTTAATCACTTTCCCAATAGCTTCACCTCTTAATATTATCACAGTGGGTATAAAGTTCCAACAAACAAATTTTGGAAGGACACTGCTATGGTCTAAATGTATCCATCCAAATTTATACGTTGGAAATTAAATCCCCAGTACAACAGTTTGGGTAATTTTAATTGTCTAATTTTTTACATTATATAGGAGTCAAGAAAATCTGCATCAGTTCATAGTCCTGAGACCTACACAGGTTTTATCAACAAAATAAGAAGACTCAGTTGGAGATTCGAAGATAGCTGACTACATGCTGCCAGATGGTATAGCTGCCACTGAGGGATCAAGACGACTGGTGCACTCCTAACAGATCTTCAGAAGGAAGGCACTAAGGTGGATGGAGGGAAGGCACAGAAGATGGGCTGAAGAGAGAGGAAGCTGGGAACCCTGCACGGGGCTACCATATCCTGGGACTCATTCCCGGCCCGTGTGGCACAAATGAATGAGTTGAACCAGCAAGGAGCAACCTGGGCCTCTGGAATCCTGGCAGGAGGAAATCCCTAGACCACCATGGACACTTGAGTTGGCAGGGAGAGCTTCTTAGAGAAGTGAGCACACCAACCTATGCGGAGCCCAGTGGGTTTGGTTTGGGAGTGTCTGTAGTGGAGCACAGCCAGGGATGCCCATCCTTTTAGCCTTGACTTGCTCCCATAGGAGACTTTAGCCTTAGGGGAGCTGTTGGACCTGAACTCTGCAGGGTGATCTTGCCCATCAAATGGGGCTGGTCCGACCTGAAAACCCCTTGGTCTGCTGGCCTCTCTCAGGACCCCATCCTGGTTGCACTTGCTTGCAATGCAGCGTTGGGTGCCCCAAGGCACCGCACCATAACTCCTGCACTAGTGGACTGTGTCTGACGGATGAGAGCTTCAGCTGGGCAGCCCCCATGGCCATGCACCATCCTGCCTACTCCCTCCCGCCACTGTAGCTTCCCCCAGGCCTATGGCTGCCCTTCACATCTGTCAGCATGTGTGTCCGTGAGTGGATTTTGCCTTACCTGCCCTGCCAGTGAACGTTTGTGTGCACACCCTGTCCTGCTTCTGCTGCTGGTGGGAGTGCACGCTGCTCCCGCTCCCTTGCCTTATCATCATTTCATTCAGAGTTTTGGCAGGCACAGATTCTGCCAGCCCTGCCCCTATCAGCGCCCTGCCCCTGTGCCGACACTGCTGCAGGAGTGAAACTGGGCATGCAGAACAGCAAGCCCTCCGCGACCCTGAGCAGCCAGAGGATGCACACAGACCTGTGCCCTCCAATGCTCTGCCCCTGTGCTAACACCACAAGTGTGACAGCACGCACAACCTCCAACAGGCCCCCTTTCTGCTCGCCCTATACCAGCTGTGCTGCCTCTGCCACTGCTATGAATGCCGCCAAGAAGATAGGCACCCTGGCACCCACTAACACCCTGCTGCAGCCAGCTAGCATGCACCCCTCCAAGTTGTTGCTTGCATGCACCCCTCCATACTGTTGCTGCCACTGCTGCTGAGACATGCAAATTAGAAAAGATCCCACTACCTCTGCCCTAAGAAATGCTTTGGCTGGCACCAGCCATCAGAGTGTAGTGACCACTGGTCCAAAAGTATCTTGGTCCCCTAGTGCAGTGGGTTGATACCTCAAGGAGCCAGAGAATGACATTGGGGTCTGATACAAGTCCCTCAGAGTTTGAGCATGCAGTACAAATGTTGAAAACTGAGCCTTGGCCCCTAAAATTTTCCAAAAATGAAGCTAGTTAACTGAACCCACCTGTGATAGTTAAAAGTGAGTGTCAACTTGATTGGATTGAAGGATGCAAAGTATTGATCCTGGGTGTGTCTGTGAGGGTGTTGCCAAAGGAGATTAACATTTGAGTTAATGGGCTGGGAAAGGTTGACCCACCCTTAATCTGGGAGGGCACAATCTAATCAGCTGTAAGTGCGGCCAGAATATAAGCAGGCAGAAAAATGTGAAAAGACAGACTGGCTTAGCCTCCCAGCCTACATCTTTCTCTGGTGTGGATGCTTCCTGCCCTCAAACATCAGACTCCAAGTTCTTCAGTTTTGAAACTCAGACTGGCTCTCCTTGCTCCTCAGTCTGCAAATGGCCTATTATGAGACCTTGATTGTGTGAGTTAATATTTAATAAACATATATATACATATATATATTCCATCAGTTCTGTCCCTCTAGAGAACCCTGACTAATAAACCACCTTATACCACAATGAAACCCTCAAAGTCATCAAATAAGATAAAAGAAATAAAAGCCCTTCCAAAGGAGAGTTACTTCAAAGACTGAAGGAACACCAGCCCACAAAGATGGGAAACAACCAGTGCCAGACCTCTGACAACTCAAAAAGCCAGAGTGCCTTCTTTCCTCCAAACGATTGTGCTACCTCTTCAGCAAGTGTTCTGAACTGGACTGAGATGGTTGAAATGACAGAAATAGAATTAAGAATATAGATAGGAACAAGGATCACTGAGATGCAGGAGTACATTGAAACCCAATCCAAGGATGCCACGAATCACAACAAATGATATAGGAACTGATAGACAAAATAAGCAGTATAGAAAAGAATGTAACTGACCTGATAGAGCTGAAAAACAGACTACAAGAATTTTATAATGCAACTGCAAGTATTCATAGCAGAATAGACCAAGAGAAAAAAACAATCCCAGAGCTCAAATACTGGATTTCTGAAAAAAGACTGTGAAACAAGAACAGGGAAAAAGAATGAAAAGGAAAGAATGAAACCTCTGAGAAATATGGAATTATTTAAAGAGTCAAAATCTATGACTCATTGCTGTCCCTGAAAGAGATGGGGAGAATAAAAGCAATTTAGAAAACATATTTTGGGATATCATCCAGGAGAATTTTCCCATTCTAGCTAGAGGGGTTAACATTCAAATTCAGGTAATGCAGAGAAGCCCCACAAAAATATTCCCAAGAAGACCATCCCAAGTCTATTTATTTAACCATTATCATAAAGGAGTCAAGGACATCTACATTAGTCTATAGGCCTGAGACCTACACAAGTTTTGTCAACAAAATAAGAATAGTCAGTTGAGGATTCAAAGGTAGCTGCCTGGACACAGCCAAGTGGTACAGCTGCCACTCAGGGACCAGGAAGACTGTCAGAGTTCTTGCACAGATTTGCCAAGGTCTAAATGAAACAAAACATGTTTAAGGCAACTAGAGAGAAAGGCCAGGTCACCAGCAAAGGGAAACCCATGAAACTAACAGTGGACCTCTCAGCAGAAAGCCTACAAATCAGAAAAGGTTGGGGCCAATATTCAACATTCTAAAAGAAAAGAAACTCCAATCCAGAATTTTGTATCTGGCCAAACTAGGCTTCATAAGCAAAGACGAAATAAGATCCTTTTTGGATCAGCAAATGCTGAGTGAATTTGTTGCCACTAGATCTGTCACTAGAGCTCCTGAAGGGAGCACTAAATGTGGAAAGGAAGGACTGTTACCAGCCATTCCAAAAACACACTTAAGTACACAGAGTGACACCATAAAGCAACCACACAAACAAGTCTGCATAATAATCAGCTAACATCATGCTGACAGGATCAAATCCACACATATCAATGCTAACCTTGAATGTAAACAAGCTAAATGCTCCAAGTAAAAGGCACAGAGTGGCAAGATAGATTAAAAAAAACCCCAAAATCAATCAAACAAACAAACAAACAAAAAACAAGCCCCATTGGTATGCTGTCTTCAAGAGACCCATCTCACATGCAATGATGCCCATATGCTCAAAATAAAGGGATGGACAAAAATATGCCAAGCAAATGGAAAGCAGGAAAAAAAAGCAGAGGCTGGAAAGCAGGAAAAAAAAGCAGAGGCTGGAAACCTAATTTCAGACAAAATAGACATTAAACCACCAAAGATCAAAAAAAGAAAGAAAGAAAGGCATTACATAATAATAAAGGCTTCAATTCAACAGGAAGACCTAACTATCCTAAATATATAGGCACCCAAAAGAAGAGCACACAGATTCATAAAACAAGCTCTTAGACACCTTCAAAGAGACTTAGACTCCCATCCAATAAAACACTGGAGACTTAAACACTCTACTGACAATATTAGACAGAACATCAAGGCAAAAAATTAACAAAGACATTCAGGACCTGAACTCAACACGAGCTTAAATGGAGTTGACAGACATCTACAGAACTCTCCACCCCAAAACAACAGAATATACATTCTTCTCATCTGCACAGGGCACATCCTCTAAAATTGACCACATATTCAGATATAAAACACTCCTCAGCAAATGCAAAAGAATTGAAAACATAACAATCACTCTCTCAGACCACAGTGCAATCAAATAAGAAATACTACTAAGAAATTCACTCAAAATAATACAATTCCATGGAAATTGAATAACCTGCTCCTGAATGACTTCTGGGTAAATAATGAAATTAAAGGAGAAATCAAAAAGTTATTTGAAGCTAAAAAGGACAAAGATACAATATTTCAGAATCTCTAGGACATAGCTAACACAGTGTTAAGAGGAAAAATTATAGCACTATTTGCCAAAATCAAAAAGTTAGAAATGTCTCGAATTAAAAACCTAACATCCCAACTAGAGAGAAAAGAGAAGCAATAGAAAACCAACCCCAAACCTAGCAGAAGACAAGAAATAACCAAAAATCAGAGCTGAACTGAAGGAGATTGAGACATGAAGAACCATTCAAAAGACAACAAATTTAGCAGTTGGTTTTTTGAAAAATTAATAAAATAGACTGCTAGCTAGAATAATAAAGAAGAAAACAGAGAATATCTGAATAAATAAAAATACAAATAACAAAGGGAATACTAACACTGACCCCATAAAAATACAAATAACCACTATAGAATATTATGAAAACCTCCATGCACAGAAACTAAAAAATCTAAAAGGACTAGATAAATTCCTAGACAAATACACCCTCAAAAGACTGAGCCAGGAAGAAATTGAATCCCTGAACTGACCAAAAACAAGCTTGAAAATTAAGTCAGTAATAAATATCCTACCAACTGAAAAAAAAGCCCAGGACAAGAGAGATACACAGCCACATTCTACTAGATATACAAAGAAGACCTCGTGTCATTTCTACTGAAACTATTCCAAAAAAATTGGAGGAGAGACTCCCCCCTAACTCATTCTATGAGGTTAGCATCATTCTGATACCAAAACATGGCAGAGACACAACAAAAAAAAAATAAAATAAAATTCAGGCCATATCCTTGATGGATATAAATGCACAAATCCTCAGCAAAATGGCCATATCCTTGATGGATATCAATGCACAAATCCTCAGCAAAATATTGGCAAACCATATCCAGTAGCACATCAAAAAGCTAACCCATCACAATCAAACCAGCTTTATATCTAGGATGCAAGGTTAGTTCAACATATGCAAATCAATAGATGTGATTCGTCACATAAACAGAACTAAAAGCAAAAACCAAATAATAATCTCAATAGATGGAGAAAAGGCTTTTAATAAAATTCAACACCACTTCATGTTAAAAACTCTCAATAAAGGAAATGTTGAAGGAATATACCCAAAAGTAGTAAGAGCCATCTATGGCAAATCCACAGCCAAGATCGCACTGAATGGCAAAAGCTGGACGCATTCCCCTTGAGAACTGGAACGAGACAAACAAGGATGCCCTCTCTTACCACTCCTATTCAATGTAATATTTGAAGTCCTCGCCAGAACAATCAGGCAAGAAAAAGAAATAAAGGGCATCCAAATAGGAAGAGAGGAAGTCAAACTATCTGTTTGCAGATGACATGATTCTGTGTCTAGTAAACCCCATGGTCTTGGCCCAAAAGCTCCTTGATCTAATAAACAACTTCAGTGATGCCTTAGAATACAAAATCAATGTACAAAAGTCACTAACATTCCTATACACAAACAACTGTTAAGCTGAGAGCTTAAACTTCCTCTATAAAACTAAATCTCCCTGGATGCATAGAACGACTTAGCATCTATTCTAGACTATCATGGGAATTAAAAACAAAAGCCAGAGTTCATTCCAGACTCTGGAATCCTATGTAATTAGTATTGGTCAAACAGTTTCACATAAAGCACATCTTAAAGGAACTATATTATTTCTTCCAACGATGATCATAGAATAATATTTCAGTTCAAATTTAGAATGGACCAAGAACTCACACTTCTCAGTTTTAAAGCCTCTTTACAGTTTTATTTGTATTATTGGTATCTATAGTTGATGTAACTTGAATCAAATCCAGGACGTTTTGCCTCCAGTCCATGCTGTTGATTACAATCACATACTTCCTGTTCTGTGTCATTCAACAGTGTAAATTTTGTCCATAGAATTTATGAAAACAATTATAATCAGGATAGCCAGGGTTTGACTATTATTTTGATTAAGCCCTATAAACTAGCTGTAGCTGTCATTACTTAATACTCTCAAATAGGACTTCTACAATATTTTAAAAATTAAAATTTATCATTGAAAATGTGCCATTTTGAACAACTGTTTTTATGAAATAGTTCATAAATGCACAAAAGTATATGTAACATATAAAGAATAAAAGGTAGTAAATCCCTAGGTACTCACTATCTATCTTAAATGAAGCCATTATCCTAAATTATATTTTCAAACATTTTACCCTATGTATATGACTTGTGCAATATTATACCATCAAATTTTGCATTATCTTAAAATATGGTATATGCTTGCTTACCTTTTTTCAATATCATATTTAGCAGCAGACATTCCATGAATGAGATATGAAACTTTGCTTTATTAAGCCACTGAGATGTTAAGATTGTCTATTCCTACAGCATAACCTAGCATATCCTGAGTGATAAATATAGCCACTTTCATTTTCTTAAAAGATGATGTTAAGAGCATATAAGAAAAAGAGCATAAGTAATAGGCCAAGGTAAATGAATTTAAGGCTGCAATTGCCTGAATCTTTATACCTGATAATTATAGTGATGTAATTCAACCAAGTTTAGCATTCAGTCTCATATAAATACATGGTGTCAGATTTACAAATGAAACTTCTTTGACTAATGGAAGGGTATACCTGTAGCAACTCAGGAAAAAGAGATTCCAAAACTGAACTCAGACTGAATCAAACCACTGAAGAAAAATAGCTTTTAACACCATCAGCTTGCATCCCTTTGAGATATTTGGGTGGGATGGCTACTTTGTTGTGCAGGCACCATTAAAGAAGAAGAGATTTAGTGGACTCACAGTTCCACATGGCTGGGAGGCCTCACAATCATGGCAGAAGGCAAAGGAGGAGCAAAGGCACGTCTTACATGGTGGCAAGCAAGAGTGTGTATGCGGGGAACTGGCTTTTATAAAACCATCAACTCTCATGAAGCTTATTCACTATCACAAAAACAGCATGGAACAATTGCCCCATGATTCAATTACCTCTGACCAGGTCCCTCCCATGACATGTGGGGATTATGGGAGCTACAATTCAAGATGTTTGGGTGGGAACACAGCCAAACCATGTCAATAATCTATCAGAGGTTACTGGGTAGTGTATGTTTACTCATAAAAATACTGATTATTTGGTTCTTTTTTCTTCATGATCATTCTCTCAGTTGAAGTCTATCAGGAACTCAAATCAGATGCAGAATTTGTAGTGCAGTTAGTATCTTGAGAATTGTTAGGTGATGAGTTACTGATTCTTCCCTTGGTGTGAATGATGGAAACAAGTACAAATATGTTTTTTAACAAATATATCAGCTACATATGCTAAATAGATTGATTTTGCCATTCCACAATGTATACATACATCAAAAACATCATGGCTAACATACATTTATTTAATTTTTACTTGTCTATTAAAAGAAAAAATCTCAATTATGATGTTTTAATTGCATTTCAAAATTATTGAGTAAAATTCTTCCTCAGATGCATTAACCAGGTGCTGTGCTTTCATTGCTTCAGTAGTCTCTCACTGAAAATCTATAGAATATGTGAAAAAGTAATTATTTTTATCTAATAGTTCCAAAGTGCTTTTATGGATGTGTTTTAAGTATTTGGTTTGTTGCAGGCATACACCAAAGATGACTTTGTTTTCTACATGTAGCCAATAATTGTCATTTAAAAATATACTCTATGAAAGGAATTCACAATAACAAAAATTCATTATGGAGATAACTTTCAAACATTCTCATCTTTGTTACTTAATGAAATAGAAACATTCCTTCAAGGTCCGCTGGAACTGATTGTGTATGTGTGTGTGAGAGTGTGCCTGTGTGTATGTGCACATGGATTGGAAAGGAACAAATAAATGTCTCTACTCACAAACTGTCTATATAGAAAAACATATATATATATATATATATATGTTTATATATATATATGTTTATATATATATATAAACGTTGCGGAAAAAGTAAATGAATTAAGGTTTTGCAATATAAGATCAACACACAAAAATCAGTCATAATTCTATATACTGGTGATAAATAATTGGAAACTACGATTTAAAACAAAATTCAATTTATAATCACTCAGCTACAACATTACATATTTATTGATAAATCTAATAATATATAAATAAGAGCTTTTAAAAATGTTATTGACTTTTTCTAGTGAAGTTTTACGTTTACAGAAAAATGAGTAAGCAAAATGTATAACAATTGATATATTTCCCCCTTATGCCCCCATTTTCCTCTTTCATTATCATTGTACATTTGTTTCAATTGATGAAAGAATACAAAAAGATTATTAATTAACATTCACAATTAGCATTACAGTTCATTCTTTGTGTTGCCCATTCTAAAGGTTTTGACAAATACATAATATTACATATCCACCATTATAGCATCATGCCAAATAATTTTCCTGTCCTAAAAATCCCCTGTGCCCCATATATTCATTCATTCCTCCCTCAAGTATAAACCTTTGGAAACTACTAATGCTATAGTTCTATAAGAATTATAGTTCTTATTTGTAGTTCTATAGAACAAAATCTCTATAGTTATACATTTTTTCCAGAATGTCATAGAGTTGGAATTATATAATATGTAGCCTTTACGGATTGGCTTCTTTCATTTAGTATTATGCATGTAAGATTCTTACATTTTTTTGTAGCTATGTAGCTAATTTCTTTTTTATAAGTTTTTTGCTTGTAACTGACATATAATATTTGTACTTATTAACAGAAAACAGTGTGATGTTTTGATACAGTATATTTATTTTTTATTTTGCCCTAAATTTATCTTTATTTTTTACATTTAATTTTTATGAGTAATAATAGGTGTATATATTTATGGGGTACATGAGATTTTTTATTGCTGAATAATTTTTCATTGTGTACATGTACCACAGTTTATATTTTATAATATTTATCATATACAGAAGGATATCTTGGCTGCTTCCATGTTTGGCAATATGAATAAAGCAGTTATAAACCTCTGTGTGCAAGGTTTCATGTGAACATTACTTGTTTTCAACTAATTTGGGCAAAAACCTAGAAGAAAAATTGCTGGAATGTATGGTAAGACTACATTTAGCTTTGTAAGAAATTGCCAGACTGCCTTTCAAATTGACTGCACCATTTTGCCTTCCCACCAGAAAAGAATGAAAATTCACATTGCACTGCATCCTCAGCAGAATTTGGTGCTACCCATGTTTTGGATTTTGGCCATTCTATTAGGCATACTTAATATGCACTGCTGTTTTAATTTTTAATTCCTTAATAATATCTGATGTGGAACATCTTTCCATATGCTTATTTTCTATTTATATATCTTCTTTGGCAAGGTTTCTGTTCAGGTCTTTTGCCCATTTCTTAATGAGGTTGCTTGTTTTCTTACTGTTGAACTTTAAGAGTTTTTTGTATGTTTTGGAAACCAGTTCTTCATCAGATATGTGCTTTTGCAAAGATTTTCTTCCAGTGTTTGGCTTGTATTTTCATTCTTTTTAAGTGTCTTTTGAAGAACAGCATGTTTTTATTTTAATAAAGTTAATTTATCAAATTTTTCTTTCACAAATTGTACTTTTGGAGTTGTATCTAAAAAGTCACATCTGAACCCAAAGTCATCTAGACTTCCTCCTATGTAATTTTCCAGCAGTTTTATATTTTTGCATTCTACATTTGGGTATGATTTACTTTGAGTTAATTTTTGTGAGAGGTGTGAGGTCTATGTCAACATTCATTTTCCTTTTGAACGTGAATTTCTACTTCTTCCTATATCATTTCTTGAAAATACTATCCTTTTTTCATTGAATCGTGTTTGCTTTTTTGTCAAAGATCAGTTGATTATTTTTGTGAGGGTTCATTTCTTGGCTCTCTGTTCCATTGATCTGTTTGTCTATTTGTTTGCCAGTACCACATTGTCATAATTTCTGTAGCTTCATAATGTATTAGAGTCTGGTAATTCAGTCCTCCCAGTTTCTTACTCTCTTTTAATATCTTGTTGGCTATACTAGGTCTTTTGAATTCTACATAAACTTTAAAATTTGTATGCTGACAACCACAAAATATTGCGGGGATTTTGACCAGGATTGCATTGAATCTGTACATCATGTTTGGTACATCTGACATCTTAATGATTTTGAGTCTTTTTATCTGCCAACGTGGACTATTTTTCCATTTATTTAGAACTTCTTTGATTTTTTTCTTCAACAGTTGGAAGAATTTGTATTTTTCTTATGTATAGATCTTATGCATATTTTGTTAGATTTATATATTTGTTAGAATTTTGTACATATATTTGTTAAAATTTTATTTTTTGTGCTAATGTAAAGACCATCATTATTTAATTTCAAATTCCCAATGTTCATTGATAGTATTAAGATAGTAACTGACTTTTGAATAGTAACTTTCTATTCTGCAACCTCCTCATAGCCAGTTATTAGTTCCAGGAGTTTTTGTTGTTATTGTTGGTGGTGGTTCTTTTGGATTTTATTCTTAAACAATCATGTCATCTGAGAATAAAAGCGGCTTTCTGTTTTTCTTCCCAAATCACCATATATCTTTTATTGTTTTCTATTGTCTTTTTGCATTAGCCAGGACTTCCAGTATGATGTTGAATAGAAGACCTAAATGAACCTAAAATAAATGAGATGAAACATCCATGTTAGTGATCTTGCCTTGACCTTGGTTATGTGGGGAAAGCAACCAGTTTCTCACTATGAAGTATGGTGTTAGTTCTACGTTGTTTATAAATATTGTTTATCAAGTTTGAGGAAGTTTCCCTCTATTCCTAGTTTGCTGAGAGATTTTTTTTTTATCATGGATATTTGTTGGATTTTGTCAAGTACATTTTCTGCATTTGTATGATCATATAATATTCTTGTTCAGCCTGTTGATGTGATGGATTGCATTAATTGATTTTTGAATCTTAAATCAGCCTTGCATAACTGAAATAAATCTCAATTGTAATACAATTCTTTTTATACATTGTTGAGTTTTATTTGGTAGTATTTCGTTGAAGATTTCTGCAACTATGTTTATGGGAGATGTTGTAGTTGACCTTTCTTGTAATATCTTTGTCTGGTTTTGTTAATAAGACATAAACAGGATCTTTATGCTGAAAACCACCAAATGCAGCTGGGACATATCGAGGAAAATTTAAATAAGTCATGTGACTTTGGATTGGAAGACTCAACATCATAAAAAAAAACAGTCAATCTTTTTCAAAATTTATCTGTATGA
This sequence comes from Macaca thibetana thibetana, assembly GCF_024542745.1. Taxonomy (NCBI): domain Eukaryota; kingdom Metazoa; phylum Chordata; class Mammalia; order Primates; family Cercopithecidae; genus Macaca; species Macaca thibetana. The sequence goes on from NC_065598.1 coordinate 136,068,661, forward strand.
TTAATGCAATTTCTACAAAAACACAACAGGATTAATTGTATGTATAATACAAGCTTAATTTAAAATGTATAAGAAAAGGCAGATAAACTAGATTAACTAAAACAATTTTAAATATGGAAAATAATGTTGGAGGAACCACACTATCTAATTTTAAAACTTTCTATATAGCTACAGTTATCAGTATTAAGACTGTGGAATTGGTGGAGGGATAGGCATGTAGGTCAATGGAATAGAAGACAGAGTTCATCAATATGCCTACAAAGTACTACAGACTGAGAGCTGACAAACTTGCAAAGGCAATTTGAAGGAGGTAGGATACTCTTTAACAAATATATTGCAACAATTGGACAATCATAAACATACAATGAACATCGACTTAAATGTCATATCTTACTCAAAAATGAACCTAAAATAAATGAATCACGGATCTAAATGTAAAATGACAAATGATAAAACCTTTAAAAGAAAAATGTAAGATTTTTATTAGTTTCTGAGAGTTTCATGAAAAGTTTAGAAATGACATTGAAAACAAGATCCATAAAAGAAAAGTGTTAATATGGCCCTCATCAAAATAAAAAAAGCTTCAATCTGTGAAAAACCCTGTTAAGAGAATGTAAAGACAGGCATACCATATACCCAAAAAAGGACTGGTATCTAGAGTACATAAAGAACTCTCAAAACTCAGTGGTTAAAAAATAGGCAATCTAGTGTTTTAGACATGAAGTCTTTGCCCATGCCTATGTCCTGAATGGTACTACCTAGGTTTTCCTCTAGGATTTTTATGGTATTAGGTCTAACATTTAAGTCTCTAATCCATCTTGAATTAATTTTCGTATAAGGAGTAAGGAAAGGATCCAGTTTCAGCTTTCTACTTATGGCTAGCCAATTTTCCCAGCACCATTTATTAAATAGGGAATCCTTTCCCCATTTCTTGTTTCTCTCAGGTTTGTCAAAGATCGGATGGCTGTAGATGTGTGGTATTATTTCGGAGGACTCTGTTCTGTTCCATTGGTCTATATCTCTGTTTTGGTACCAGTACCATGCTGTTTTGGTTACTGTAGCCTTGTAGTATAGTTTGAAGTCAGGTAGCGTGATACCTCCAGCTTTGTTCTTTTGACTTAGGATTGTCTTGGAGATGCGGGCTCTTTTTTGGTTCCATATGAACTTTAAAGCAGTTTTTTCCAATTCTGTGAAGAAACTCATTGGTAGCTTGATGGGGATGGCATTGAATCTATAAATTACCTTGGGCAGTATGGCCATTTTCACGATATTGATTCTTCCTATCCATGAGCATGGTATGTTCTTCCATTTGTTTGTATCCTCTTTTATTTCACTGAGCAGTGGTTTGTAGTTGTCCTTGAAGAGGTCCTTTACATCCCTTGTAAGTTGGATTCCTAGGTATTTGATTCTCTTTGAAGCAATTGTGAATGGAAGTTCATTCCTGATTTGGCTCTCTGTTTGTCTGTTACTGGTGTATAAGAATGCTTGTGATTTTTGCACATTAATTTTGTATCCTGAGACTTTGCTGAAGTTGCTTATCAGCTTAAGGAGATTTTGGGCTGAGACAATGGGGTTTTCTAAATATACAATCATGTCATCTGCAAACAGGGACAGTTTGACTTCTTCTTTTCCTAACTGAATACCCTTGATTTCTTTCTCTTGCCTAATTGCCCTAGCCAGAACTTCCAACACTATGTTGAATAGGAGTGGTGAGAGAGGGCATCCCTGTCTTGTGCCAGTTTTCAAAGGGAATTTTTCCAGTTTTTGCCCATTCAGTATGATATTGGCTGTGGGTTTGTCATAAATAGCTCTTATTATTTTGAGGTACGTTCCATCAATACCGAATTTATTGAGTGTTTTTAGCATGAAGGGCTGTTGAATTTTGTCAAAAGCCTTTTCTGCATCTATTGAGATAATCATGTGGTTCTTGTCTTTGGTTCTGTTTATATGCTGGATTATGTTTATTGATTTGCGAATGTTGAACCAGCCCTTGCATCCCAGGGATGAAGCCCAAAGCAATGGCAGCAAAAGCCAAAATTGACAAATGGGATCTCATTAAACTAAAGAGCTTCTGCACAGCAAAAGAAACTACCATCAGAGTGAACAGGCAACCTACAGAATGGGAGAAAATTTTTGCAATCTACTCATCTGACAAAGGGCTAATATCCAGAACCTACAAAGAACTCAAACAAATTGACAAGAAAAAAACAAACAACCCCATCAAAAAGTGGGCAAAGGATATGAACAGACATTTCTCAAAAGAAGACATTCATACAGCCAACAGACACATGAAAAAATGCTCATCATCACTGGCCATCAGAGAAACGCAAATCAAAACCACAATGAGATACCATCTCACACCATTTAGAATGGCGATCATTAAAAAGTCAGGAAACAACAGGTGCTGGAGAGGATGTGGAGAAATAGGAACACTTTTACACTGTTGGTGGGATTGTAAACTAGTTCAACCATTATGGAAAACAGTATGGCGATTCCTCAAGGATCTAGAACTAGATGTACCATATGACCCAGCCATCCCATTACTGAGTATATACCCAAAGGATTATAAATTATGCTGCTATAAAGACACATGCACATGTATGTTTATTGCAGCACTATTCACAATAGCAAAGACTTGGAATCAACCCAAATGTCCATCAGTGACAGATTGGATTAAGAAAATGTGGCACATATACACCATGGAATACTATGCAGCCATCAAAAAGGATGAGTTTGTGTCCTTTGTAGGGACATGGATGCAGCTGGAAACCATCATTCTTAGCAATCTATCACAAGAACAGAAAACCAAACACCGCATGTTCTCACTCATAGGTGGGAACTGAACAATGAGATCACTTGGACTCAGGAAGGGGAACATCACACACAGGGGCCTGTCATGGGGAGGGGGCAGGGGGGAGGGATTGCATTGGGAGTTATACCTGATGTAAATGACAAGTTGATGGGTGCAGCACACCAACATGGCACAAGTATACATATGTAACAAACCTGCACGTTATGCACATGTACCCTACAACTTAAAGTATAATAATAATAAATTAATAAAAAAAAAATAGGCAATCTAAATAGAAAATGGGCAAAAGGGTAGAACTTACACTTCACCAAACAGGATATGTGAATGACAAATAAACACATGAAAAAAAGTGTTTAAAATTGTTTGCCATTATTGAAATGCAAATTAAAGCCAGAATTAAATAGCAGTACATTCTGATTAAAATGGATAAAATAAAAAATGCCTATAATGTCAGGCGCTTAAAAGTAAGCTGAGGAACTGGATCTCTCATACATTGCTGATGGAGACGCAATATTTTACAGTTATTTGGAAAGCAGTTTTGCAGTTTCTTTTAAAGTTGAACACATACTTACTGTACATCTTGGCAATTGTACTCCCAGGAGTGCAATTTAACCTGGAATAATGAAGTTGTACTAAATTCGTTTCTTTTGGCTGCTATAACAAATTATCACAAACTCAGTGGCTTCAAACAACAGGAATATATTCTCTCACAGTTCTGCAGACGATAATAGGAATGTAAAATCAATTTCATTGGGTTGAAATCAAAGTGTTGGTAGAGCTGTACTTTCACCAGAAGCTCCATTGGAGAATCTGTTCTTCAGTTCTTCCAGCTTTTGGTGGTTGCTGGCATTACTTGGTTTTTAGCAACATCACTCCACTATCCGCCTCCATGGTCATACTACCTACTCCTCTTCTTTCTGGGGCAATTTTTACTCTGCTTCCCACTTATAAGGATGCTTATGATTAGACTTAGGGCCTACCAGGATAGTTCAGGATAATCTTCCGATCTCAAGGTCCTGAACTTAATCACATCTGCAAAGTATGTTTTGCCATATAAGGTAACATATTTAGTGGTTCTGGGGATTAAAACATAGATACCTTTGGGGATTGTTATTCAGCCTGCCACATTTATGTTCACACAAACTCTTGAATATGAAACTTCATAGTAGTTTTATTCACAATATACCAAAGTGGAAAGAATCCAAATGCCCTTCAATGGATAACAATAAATAAACTGTGGTATATTCATACAATTAAATACTACTCAGTAATAAAATAAATTAAACTACTGATTCCACAAGAGTTTGCTAGTTGGCATTAATATCAAACTATTATGCCAAGTGGAAGAAGCCAGTCTCAAAATATATGATATTGTCTGATTCCATTTATGTAATGTTCTTGGAAAGGCAAGACTACGTGACAGAGACTATATCAGTGGTTTTTCTAGGGGTTAGAGTGGTGGGGAAGGTGTGACTCTAAAGTGATAGTGCTAAGAAGTATTGGGAGTGATGGAGCTGTTTTCTATCCTGATGGTGGTAATGTTTACATGTATCTATACATGTGTTAAAATTTATAGAACTAAGTACCAAAAATAAGCCAATTTGTTTGTTCATTTGAACAAATTGGGGCAGAAAGAATTTTTTCACAGAAACAGTGTCTACAAAGGACTAGAGGTTAAAGAGACCGTCATATTTATGTAACTTAGTAATGCTTTAATTTTGAGTGACAGAGGCATAGAGCACAGGGATGTGGATGGAAAGAGAGAGAAAATGCTGGGATTTCAGTGGCTTTTTAATAATCATGGGATCAAGAGTGCAGAACATTGATACTAACATTGTGTCTGACAAATCTAATGACTGACAATAATAAATTAATATTCTCATCTCCCATGCTGATTTCCTTCAATAACTGAAAGCTGGTGTCTGTAATAGGACAACCTGTACTACGCCGCCACCACCACCACCACTGCAAACATCTGCAAGGAGACTGGTACCCCTGTGCCCACCAGCAGCCCAACTCATTCAATAAATGTGCACCTCACTGTGCTGCCACTGCTGCTGGCACATGTGAATGGGCATAGATACCACCACCACAGCCTGAAAAAGTGCTTTAGCAGGTGCCACCCATCTGAGTGTTGTGACCAGCAGTCTGCAAAAACTTTGGTCCCTTTGATGTGGAAGGTTCATAACCTTGAGAAGCCAAAGAACAAAGCCAGGTGCTCAAGAACAGACAATAGAGAACCCAGAAATAATTCTGCACACCTAACCTACACACAGCTGATCTTCTATAAAGTCACCCAAAACAAGCAGTGCGGAAAGGACACCCCATTCAATAAATGATGCTGGGATAACCAGCTAGTCATATGCAGAAGATTGAAACTAAACCTATTCCTTACACCATATATACAAATCAACTCAAGATGGATTAAAGACTTATATGCAAAACCTAAAACTAAAATACCCTGGAAATAACATTCTGGACATGGCAAATATTTTACAATGAAGATGCCAAAGGCAATTGAAACAAAACCAAAAATGGACAAATGGAACCTAATTAAACTAAAAGATCTTCTGCACAGAATTAAAAACTATCAGCAGAGTAAACTGACAACAACAGTATGGGAAAAACATTTGCAAACTATGTGTCTGACAAAAGTCTAATATCCAGAATGTATAAGGAACTTAAGCCAATTTACAAGCAAAAACACAAGCAACCCCATTAAAAAGTGGGCAAAGGACATGAACAGATACTTTTCAAAAGAAAACATTCATGCAGCCAACAGGCATATGAAATAAAACTCAACATCACTGATCATTACAAGAAATGCAAATCAAAACCACAATGAGATCATCTCACATCAGCCATAATGGGTATTATTAAAAAGCCAATAAATAACATGTGCTGGTGAGGTTCAGAAGAAAAGGGAACACTTATACACTGTTCGTGGAAATGTAAATTAGTCCACCCATTGTGGAAAGCGGTGTGGCTATTCCTCAAAGATCTCAAGACGGAAATACCATTTGACCCAGCAATCTCATTACTGGGTATATACCCAAAGGAATATAAATCATTTTATTATAAAGGCATGTGCACATAAATGTTCTTTGCAGAACCATTCATAATAGCAAGCACATGGAATCAACCTATGTGCCCATCAACAGTGGACTGGATAAAAAAATGTGGTACATATACACTATGGAGTATTATGCAGCCAAAGAAAATAATGATATTATGTCCTTTGCAGCAACATGGATGGAGCTGGAGGCCTTATATTAAGCAAATAAACACAGGAGAAGAAGATCAAATACTGCATGTTTTCACTAATAAGTGGGAGCTAAACATTGAGTACATATGGACACAAAGAAGGCAACAACAGATACTGAGACCTACTTTGGAGTGGAAGGTGGGAAGAGGGTAAGGATATAAAAAACTCCCTGTGGGGTACTATGCTGATTACCTGGATGATGAAATAATCTACACACCGAATCCCTGCAACATGCCATTTACCTGCATAACACACTTGCACATACATCCCTGTACCTAAAATAAAAGTGAAAATTAACATATGATGGCAGTTGTCTTAGGAATTGCAATCGATATTGTGCTCCATACTCAATAAAAGTTGGGTTTATGTTTTAGTTAGGATTAAGAAAAAAATGGTAATGTTAAGCCTGCCTAAAGGGCAAAAATTTTCTGATAGAATTAAATTATTAGTATTTTATTTCATTCTGTTCATGAATGAATGATGTACCTAAGGAAATGTGTTTTCTGCCTCTATCATCACAGAATATAGAGAATCACTCAATGTGGCCTCTTCATGGACTTATATTATCTCAATATTTTCTCATTCAGCCTGCCTCCCCAGGCATTTACTTAAACGATTTCCTTATTTCCTACTTAGGATTAATTTTATAGTATTACACATAGATTTGCATAAAATTTTGAAAAATAAATGATGATATAAATGTATTAGAATGAATTACTGACAGATCATGAAAAGTTCTTCTGCCTTGAAGTAATAAGAAGCAATTGCATAGGATAGAAAAATAAAATAGGTCATTTTGCACATATTCTTTTGATATCTTATGTAGGTATTGCACAAACCAAGGCCCTGCCATCAGTTTATTTGGCTACATATTTCTTTCACATATAACATGCTTTAGTTATATTGAGCTACAGCTTAAGATTAAATGGTTAATTTAGAGTTCTATATAAGTTTATTATTGATGTTATCATACCAGTTTCTCAAAAATAAATCTTTTTGGTGGCGTTTTGTATTGATTACTATCTTAAATACCAGAGTATGTTGAAACTATTTGTATTATTTGAGTAGCTTCTGTCATTTTTCCACCTATTAGTAGAAATCAGTTTTTATTTGGCATTTCTATTAAATCATTTTTGTACTACCAATAAAGATATATTCCCATTTCTTGATTATCATGTACAAGGTACAATTTAACAAGGTATAATATAACATATAAATAAATACAAAAAACCATCCCTACCTTTTAATAGCTTACAGTCTAATTAAGGAGAAGAAACAGGTGTGCCAATGCACACATGTATACACCTACATGAAGATCAATAGCAAAACAAAGATGTCATGGCAAAGCACAGATCTTGGAAGACTAAAATTTAATATTTGGCTCTGCCTCTTGTGTGACCATGAATAAGTTACCTAACTCTACCAAGTGTCTGGTTGCTTTATCCTTAATATAGCAGTAATAATGCACAGTGATATTGTTATTACTAATATTTAGTGAATTGTTCAAAGAATAGGCAACCGATGTTTGGGGAAGCTGGCTGAGTGGGAAAATATTCAGGAAATATAGGTCCACGAACAGGACTTCTCACTCCATTCACATAAAGTGATTCTCGTGATTCTGAGATGATAGTGGCAGTAAACACGTTTATTTCCTTAGGCCCATCATTTGTGACTAAGCAGACAGGGAAATTATATAGAATAATGTGTATGAAAACATAAAGTGTCTCATACTCAAATAGAACATCAGGACAATTACTGCAACCATTTAATGGACCTTCAGTTCAGATACTGTTTTCTAGTACTTGAAGTTACCATGCTATTCTGGAAAGATTATAGGTTTTGAAGTCAGATCTATTAGATTTTGAATCATTACTTGAATAATGGATGATTGTATAACCCAGTGTACGTGACAATCTCATTTTCAATGAGGATATCGTTATCCATTTATCTCAGAGAGACATTGTGAGGATTAAAATATTATTTAAAACAATGATGTGGAACATATTTTTATTAAAATGCACTCTCTTCTCAGGACTTCACAAGGACCACAGAAGTCTCAGCTGAGAAGTGTGAAATCCATCCTTTGAAATAGATTATGAAACATTAGTAAGTTTCTCTGTGTATGTTAGAGTGTGTGCAATTATAAATTGGTTTATAGCAAATCACAAGAACACAAAGGCATAACTAAGATGCCCTTTTGTTGTTAGCCAACAATACCTACTCATTAGCAAAGACAGGGTATGGGTAGAGTGGCGCTTGTCCTTATCCAAATCTTATTGTTCCATTATACTGGCAGCTGCTGTGGCAGACAGGCCAATGAGGGAAGAGAAAGTCACCAGTGAAAAGGAGCCATTTGATGGTCCTTCTTGTCCTCTCCTAAGTCAGGGTGTTTCCTGCAATCTGTTTTCAAGAATATTTAAAGGTCAGTGGCTTATTGTAATTCTGATTTATTACTTTGTCATTTTGAGCAAAACTCCAATAATTTTGTTATTGTTTTTCTGTGTATCCTTCCTTCCACTATTTAGAGATTGTAAATGTTTTTCTTGTAAGAAAATGGACCAAATACCAATGAGTCGGGTTAGACTGCATTTGTTATGCAAGTTTTTTGGCAGGCACCTGCCTGTGAAAGAGAAAGAGCCAAGCACCACTTTATTGGACTTACTAATTTTAGGGTTGCCATGGCTTTAATTTGATTGTTATTTTTTGAGCATTCAAACTGTGTTAGGCAGCATAAAGAACACATAGAAAGTATGATGTGGATATTAAGAATGCTATGCCCTAAAAAAGGAAGTCTATTAACTCAAATACAGAATGTATCCAATTCTGTAATTACTTGCAAAATCTTGATTGGGGAATTCATTTAGCTAGCTTTATATTTAGAAGGTATTTTTTATGTTTTTTTAGTTTAAAATTGTATTGCTCCAAATAGCATTTCAAGACACTGTAGTGTGCTGATGTTCACATATATGAAGTTATGGCTCCTCTCTTGTAACTTAATCAACAAATATCTCATGAGGTGCAGAATACTTGGCAGATACAAAAGACCCTCAGGAAACGAAGTCATCAGGGAATAAAGCTATATTCATTCTGGATTAGTGTTGGAAAAGTTACTAGGTAAGGATAATGAACACCATAAGAATAATGAGGCTCAGTGGGGAGTTGAAGGAGAGGGGTAAATTTGAGGTTGTCAGAAGAAACAATTCAGGGTTACACTGCAGCTCGATATAGAGGAATATGAAAGGCTGCCCATTTCTGCTCTACCAATCTCAATTGAGCACCAAGTGTGTCTTAGGTCCCCTGCAAAACACTGTACATATAATAGTGAAGACAGACATGCTCTTTCTGTTTTGAGAAATTCACAGTCTAGCTGAACAGATAGACAGGGAAATGTAATTATTCCTTTGTTCAACAAATATTTATTGAGTTCTCTTTTCAGACACTGTTCTTGGGGATGGAAAGACAGTGAATAGAAGACACAAAAATTTCTGCCCTCATGACCACATTATAATTTAGACAGACTAATACAAAGGAGTATGTGTGTGTAGATATATCTATATTTGTATCTATATCTAAGTAGATATAATTTTATATGTAATATAAAGAAGAGGAAGGGCGTGTGCTGCTTCTAGAGGAAGGTAGAGGAAGGCCTCAGTAGTAAGGTGACATTGCAGCATTTCATCTGAAGACATACTTACTCAATACAAACATGAAAAAGTAAGCAATGTAGATATGGGTGTGAGGTGAAACAGCATTCAAAACAGAGGGATTAGAAAATTTAAATACTTTAAAGAACTTGGGCATTTTGTCTGTTGCAGATATAGCAAAAAGTCAATAGGGCTGGAGGGAGCTGATAGGAAGATAACATAGGGCATGTCCCATATCTTATTTATTTTTGCATTCTCAATGCCTACCACTAATGAATGATTCCATGGAATGATTGACAAGGTAAGAAGTGGACAAAAGAGAAATTGATTCTGAAGTTTGGGGCAATGGAGAGTGAATAAATACTATAGAAATATATAGATTCCATACCTAGGAAACCCTAAATACTCCAGCAAAAGGCTCCTGGAACTGATAAACCACTTCAGTAAAGTTTCAGGATATGAAATCAATGTATAAAAGTCAGTAGCATTTCTATACATCCATAATGTTTAAGCTAAGGACCACATCAAAAATGCAATCCCATTTACAATAGCCATAAAAAATATCTAGGAATACATCTAACCAAGGAGGAGAATGATCTCTACAAGAACTACAAACACTGCTGGAAGGCCGGGCGCGGTGGCTCAAGCCTGTAATCCCAGCACTTTGGGAGGCCGAGACGGGCGGATCACAAGGTCAGGAGATCAAGACCATCCTGGCTAACATGGTGAAACCCCGTCTCTACTAAAAATACAAAAAAACTAGCCGGGCGAGGTGGCGGGCGCCTGTAGTCCCAGCTACTCGGGAGGCTGAGGCAGGAGAATGGCGTAAACCCGGGAGGCGGAGCTTGCAGTGAGCTGAGATCCGGCCACTGCACTCCAGCCTGGGCGACAGAGCGAGACTCCGTCTCAAAAAAAAAAAAAAAAAAAAAAAAACACTGCTGAAAGAAATCATAGATTACACAAGCAAATAAAAAAAATTCCATGCTCATGAATTAGAAGAATCAATATAGTTAAAATGGCCATGCTGCCCAAAGAAAGCTACCAATGCAATGCTATTCTTATCAAACTACCAACGTCATTATTTGCAGAACTAGAAAAACTGTTTCAAAATTTATATAGGACAGAAAAACAGCCTAAATAGCTAAAGCAATCCTAAGCAAATAGGACAAAGCCTGAGGCAACTCATCACCCGACTTCAAACTATATTATAAGACTACTATAATCAAAACAACATACTACTGGTATAAAAACAGAGAAGAACAGACAAAAATAGACCAACGGAACAGAAGAGAGAACCCAGAAATCAAGCTGCCACTAGACATTTTATCTTCGACAAAGTCAACAAAAATAAGGATAGGGAAAGGACAGTTTTTTTAATAAACGGTGCTGGGATATTTGGCTAGCCATATTCAGAAGAATAAAACTGAACCCCTACCAGTCACCATATGAAAAAATTAACTCAAGGTGGATTAACGTTTTAAATGTATGACCTCAAACTATAAGAACCCTAGAAGAAAATCTAGGAAACACCATTCTGGACATTAGCTTTGGGAAAAAATTTATGACTAAGTCCTCAAAAGCAATTGCAACAAAATAATAAATTGACAAGTAGAAACTAATTAAAGTAAAGGGCTTCTGCACAGCAAAAGAAACTAGCAACAGAGTAAGTTGACACCCTATAGAATGGGAGAAAATATTCACAAACTATGTATCTAACAAAGGCCTAATACCCAAAATCTATAAGGAACAACTCAACAAACAAGAAACAAAGAGCCCCATTAAAAAACAAGCAAAGGACATGAACCGACACTCCTCGAAAAAGACATACAAGCACCTAATAAATGTATGAAAAAATGTTCCACACCACTAATCACCAGAGAAATGCAAATCAAAACGTCAATAAGATACCACCTTACGCTAGTCAGAATGGCTATTATTTAAAAGTCAAACAATAATAGGTGCTGTGGAGGCTGTGGAGAAAGGGAATGCTTATACAATGTTTGTGGGAACATAAATTAATTCAGCCAGTGTAGAAAATAGTTTGGAGATTTCCCAAAGAACTTAGAACTACCATTTGACCCAGGAATCTTATTACTGAGTATATATCCAAAAGAAAATAGATCATTCTACCAAAAAGACACATGCACTCACACGTTCATTGCAGCACTATTCACCATTGCAAAGCCATTGAGTCAACTTAGGTGCCCAAAAATGGTGGATTGCATAAAGAAAATGTGGCACAAATACACCATGGATTACTATGCAGCCATAAAAAATAATAAAATCGTCCTTTGCAGCAACAAGGATGCAGCTGGAGGACGTTATCACAAGTGAATTAACACAAAAACAGAAAACCGAATACTTCATGCTCTCACTTGTAAGTGGGAGCTAAACATTGGGTACTCATGGACATAATGATGGGAACCATAAACACTGGGGACTAGTAGACGTGGGAGGGAGGACAGGGGGCAAGGGTTGAAAAACTGTTGGTTACTATGCTCAGTACTTGGGTGAGAGAAAATTCTGCATCGCAAACCTCACCATCACCTAATATGCCCAGGAAAGAAACCTGCACATATACACTCTGAATCTAAATAGAAACCCTACGAATAAACCAGAAGTAAGCTAAGAGAGGTGTGCACAAATGTGCTGTTTGGTATTATATTGGGAGGCTGTGGGAATTGGGAACCGCTTCTTAGAGGAGATAACCTTTGAAAACCCTGAAAACATGTAGATGTGCTTTAGGCTTCTTATCTGCCATCTAGCTACTGTGTGTTACCTCCTTTTGTCATTTCTAAAATGGGACTAACATTAAAAATCCTGTCTAGCATGGTCTTCTTTTAAATTTCTTATTGTAAATGACAATTTATAATTGCATATATTTATGGGGTACAAAGTGATGTTTTGCTTTATGAGTAGAAAGTGGAATAATTAAATCAACTAGTTAACATATCCATCACCTCAAATAGTTAACATATTTATGTATTGAGAACATTTGAAATTTACTCTTTTGTCAATTTAAAAATGTACAATACTCTATTATTAACTATATTTAGCATCCTGTGCAACAGATCTCAAAAACATATTTCTCCTGTCTGAGATTTTGTACCCTTTGACCATTATCTTCCCTTTCCTCTCACCCTCCAGCCTCTATAACAACCACTCTACTCTCTGCTTCTATAAGTTCAATTATTTTGGATTTTACAAATAAGTGAGAACAGGTAGTATTTGTCTTTTTGTGCCTGGCTTATTTCTCTTAGCTTAATGTTCTTCAGGTTTATTCATGTTGTCACAAATGACAGATTTTCTTATTTTAAAGGCTAAATAATATTCAATTGTCTATATATTCCACATACTCTCTATCCATTAGCCTGTTGACGGACACTTAGGTTGATTCCATAATTTGACCACTGTGAATAGTGCTGAAATGAACATGGTTGTGTAGATATCACCTCAACAAAATGTGTTCAAACCTTTTGGGCAAATACTAAAAGTGAGATTGCTGGATTACACGGTACTTCTATTTTTACTTTTTTGAGGAATCTCCAGGAATTTTTCCATAAAAGCTTTCAAAATTTATATCCCCATCAAAAGTGTACAAGGGTTTCTTTCCTCCCCATTCTCACCAATACTTTTTGTCTTTCAACTTTTTGATAATATCCATTGCGGTAGACATGAGGTGAAAGCTCATTGTGGTTTTAATGTGATTTTTAAATGATTAGCAATATTAAGCATTTTGCTCATATATCTGTTGGCCATTTGTATGTCTCCTTTTGAGAAATGTCTATTCAGGTCCCTCGCCCATTTTTAAATTGGGTATTTCCTTGCTATTGAGCTGTTTGAATTCCTTGTATATTTTGATTATTAACCCTTTATCTGGTATATGGCTTGCAAATATTTCCTTCCTACCTGCACACTGTTATTTGCTTCTTTTAGGTTTGATGTCATCCCAATTGTCTATTTTTGCTTTTCTTGCCTTTACTTTTGGGGTCAAATAAAAAAAACCTTTGCCTAGACAAATATCATGTATTATTCCCCCTATATATTTTTCAAGTAGTTTTATAGTTTCTGGTGTTGTGTTTAAATCCTAAATCCATTTTGAGTTGATTTTTGTATATGGTGTTAGATGAAAATCTAATTTCATTCTTCTGCATATGAATATCTCATTTTCCCAATGCCACTTATGGAACAGACTGTTCTTTTTGCATTGTGTATTCTTGGCACCCTGATTGAAAATCAGCTGAATGTACATGCATGACTTCATTTCTGTTACATTGGTTGATGTGCCTATTTTTTTTTTTCCTTTTGCCAGTACCATGTTGTTTTTATTACTATAGCTTTTTAGTAAGTTTGAAATCAGGTAACGTGATATCTTCAGCTTTTTTCTTTTGCTTATGGATGCTTTGGATATTTGATTTTTGTGTTCCATATAAATTTTAGGATTGTTTTTCTATGAAAAATCACATTGTACTTTTGTCTTTATTTCAATAGTTTTAGTGGTATGAGTGGTTTTGGGTTACATGGATAATTTCTTTAGTGGTGGTTTCTGACATTTTGGTGCACTCATCACCTGAGCAGTATACACAATATCCAATATGTAGTCTTTTATTCCTTATCCCCTCCCACCCTTCCCCCAAGTCCCCAAAGTCCATTATATTTATTGTTCTTATGCCTTTGCATTCTCATAGCTTAGCTCTCACTTATAAGTGAGAACATATGATATTTGGTTGTCTATTCCTGAGTTATTTCACTTAGAATAATGGCCTTCAGCTCCATCCAAGTTGGTGCAAAGGCCACTATTTCATTCCTTTTATGGCTGAGTAGTATTTTATTGTGTATATGTACCACATTTTCTTTATCCATTCATTGGTTGATGGTCATTTAGGTTGGTTCCATATTTTTGCATTTGGGAATTGGGCTGCTATAAACATGAATGTGCATGTGTCTTTTCCATATGATGATTTCTTTACCTTTGGGTAGATAGCTAGTGCTGGCATTGCTGGATCAAATGGTATTTCTACTTTTGGTTCTTTAAGAAATCTCCATATTACTTTCCATAGTGGTTGCATTAGTTTACATTCTCCCCAGCAGTGTAAAAGTGTTCCCTTTTCACTACATCCATTACAATATCTATTATTTTTTGACTTTTTAAGTATGGCCATTCTTGCAGGAGTAAGGTACTATCTAACTGTGGTTTTAATTTGCATTTCCCTAATAATTAGTGTTGTTGAGCATTTTTTCATATGTTTGTTGGCTGTTTGTGTATCTTCTATCGAGAATGTTCTATTCACATCTTTTGCCCAATTTTTCTTGGGATTATTGGTTCATTTCTTGCTAATTTGTTTGAGTTCCTTGTATATTCTGAATATTGGTCCTTTGTTGGATGTAAAGATTGTGAAGATCTTCTCCCACTCTGTGGATTGTCTATTTACTCTGCTGATTTATTAATATTACTTTGCTATGCACAAGCTTTTTAGTTTAATTAGGTCCCATTTATTTATTTTTATTTTTGTTGCATTTGCTTTTGGGTTCTTGGTCATGAAGTCTTTGCCTAAGCTAATGCCTAGAAGGGTTTTTCTGATGTTATCTTCTCACATTTTTATGGATTCAGGTCTTAGATTTAAATCATTAATCCATCTTGAGTTAATTTTGTATAAGGTGAGAGATGAGGATCCAGTTTCAGTCTTCTACATGTGGCTTGCCAGTTTTCCCAGCACCATTTATTGAATACAGTGTCCTTTCCCCCCTTTATGTTTTTGTTTGCTTTGTTGAAGATCAGTTGGCTGTGAGTATTAGATATGGCTTTATATTTGGGTTCCCTATTCTATTTCACTGATCTATGTGCCTGTTTTTATACCAGTACCATGCTGCTTTGGTAACTATAGATTTGTAGTATAGTTTAAGTCAGGTAATGTGATGCCTCCAGGTTTGTTCTTTTTGCTTAGTCTTGCTTTGGCTATGCAGGCTCCTTATTGGTTCCCTATGAATTTTAGAATTTTTTTCTAGTTCTGTAAAGAATGTTGATGGTAGTTTGATGGGAATTACATTGAATCTGTAGATTGCTTTGGGCAGTATGGTCATTTTCACAACATTGATTCTAACCATCCATGAGCATGGGATGTGTTTCCATTTTGTGTCATCTATGATTTCTTTCAGCAGTGTTTTTTTAGTTTTTCTTGTAAGATTTTCACTTCCTTAGTTAACTATATTTCTAAATATTTTATTTATTTATTTTGCAGCTGTTGTAAAAGGGATTCAGTTCTTGATTTGATTCTCAACGTTGTTGTTGGTGTATAACAGTGCTACTAATCTGTGTACATTGATTTTGTATTCTGAGACTTTACTGTATTTGTTTATCAGATAAGGAGTTTTTTGGATGAATCTTTAGGACTTTTTTTTCTTTTTTTTTTAACTTTTTTTTACTTTATGAAATCTTACCAACATGTTTTAAGGGACAAACTCAGATAAGTAGGCTGCAGTAAATAACTCTTATTTTGGAGAGTTAAAAACCAAGTAAGATACTTCCAGCTATTATCTTCAGTGATGCTTCTTATTTTTATTCTGGGACTCCAGGTAATATTCAGCCCCTACAGCTACCACAAATGCAGCAAATCCTCATTTGAAAGCCTTTAATAAGGCACCAACAAAGGAAATACTGTTTGCAAAGCCACCTGTGTATTTACAACTTCACTGCAGCCCCATGGATACCTTAGCCCTTATGCAGCCAGCTTCTTCTGGACAGTTTCTAATGGTGTCCCTTCTATTTTCCATTGTTTATAATCTGGAAGTCCCATTTTACTCTGTTCATGTTCATGTCCATGTCAATGGGCCACGTCTGACAACAATCTGACCTCTCAGGACACTCAACTCAGGATTTTCTAGATATACATCCATATCATTGGCAAACAGTGACAGTTTGACTTCCGCTTTTCCAATTTAGATTTCCTTTATTTTTATCTCTTTTCTGATTGCTCTGGCTAAGACTTCTAGTACTATATTGAATTGAAGTGGTGAATGTGGGCATTCTTGTGTTGCTCCAGTTCTCAGGGGAATGCTTTCAACATTTCCCCATTCAGTGTGATGTTGGCTGTGGGTTTGTCATAGATGATTTTTATTACTTTGAAGTATTTTTTTTTTTTTTTTTTTTTTTGAGACGGAGTCTCACTCTGTCACCCAGGCTGGAGTGCAGTGGTGTGATCTTGGCTCACTGCGACCTCCACCTCCCAGGTTCAAGTGATTCTGGTGCCTCAGCCTCCTGAGTAGCTTGACCACAGGTGTGCGCCACCACACCCAGCTTTTTTTTTTTTTTTTTTTTTTTTTCGGATTTTTAGTAGAGACAGGGTTTCACCATGTTGACCAGGCTGTTTTCGAACTCCTGACCACAGACTTCAGGTGATCCACCCGCCTCAGCCTCCCAAAGTTCTGGGATTACAGACGTGAGCCACCATGCCCGGAAAAGTATGTCTCTTCTATGCCAATTTTGTTGATGGTTTTTAATCATGAGAGATGCTGGATTTTATCAAATAATGTCTCTGTATCTATTTAGAAGATCATATATTTTTTTCAATTCTGTTTATCACATTGCAATTTTCACACGGATTATACTGCATCTGTAGATGGGGTAGTATAAACATTTTAACAATATTTCTTCTTCCATTCAATAAACATGGGATATCTTTCCATTTATTCATATCTTACTCAATTTCTTCCATCAGTGTGTTGTAGTTTTCAGTGTACAAGCCTTTCACCACCTGGGTTCAATCTATTGCTATATGTTTTTTTTGGTAGCACGTGAATATGAAATTGGTCTCTTGATCTTTTTTGGATAGTTTATTGTTAGACATGCAGAAATGCCACTCATTTCTGTGTGTTCATTTTGTATTCTGCAGGATTATTGTATTTGTTTATTAGTTCTAACAGTTTTTTTGGTGGAGTCTGTAAAGTTTTCTATATATAAAATTATATCATCAGCAAGCAGTGACAATTTCACTTCTTTCTTTCTTATTTAAATACCTTTTATTTCTTTCTTTTGCCAAATTGCCCTGGAAAGGACTTCCAATACTATGATGAATAGAAGTGGCCAGAGTGAGAATTCTTGTCTTGTTTCAGATCTTAAAAGAAAGGCTTTCAATTTTCCACCATTGAGCATAACATTAGCTGTGGGCTTCCATGTGGTCTTCCTGTGTTCAGGTACATTTCTTCTACACCAAATTTGGTGAGCATTTGTAACGATGAAAAGATGTTGAGTTTAGTCAAATGCTCTTTCTTCATCAAAAGAGATGATCATACAAATTTGTCCTTCATTCTGCTAATGTGATGGATCACATGTACTGATTTGCAAATGTTGAACCAACTTTGCATGCCAGGGTTAAATCCCGCTTGATAATGACAGATGACTCTTTTAGTGTGTTGTTGAATTCGGTTTGCTGTAATAGTATTTTGTTGAGAATTTTTGCATTTATATTCATCAAGGTTATTGACCTATAATTTTTTTTCTTATAATGTCCTTGTTTGGCTTTGGTATCAGGGTAATGCTGACCTTGACGAAAAGAGTTTGTAAATATTTCCTCTTCTTCAAAGTTTTAGAAGAGGTTTGAGAAGGATTGGTATTATTTCTTTTTTAGATGTTTGATATAACTCAGCAGTGAAGCCATCAGGTCTTGAGCTTTACTTTGATGGAAAAGCTTTTATTATGATGCAATCCCCTTACTTGTTATTGGCCTATTCAAATTTTCTATTTTTTTATAATTCAGCCTTGGTAGGTTGTATATGTCTATAAATTTATCTATTTCTTCTATGTTCTCAAATTTGTTGGCATATAGCTGTTCACAGTAATCTGTTAAATTCTTTTGTATTTCTGTAGTATCAGTTGTAACATCTCTTTCATTTCTGATTTTATTTAAGACATCTCATTTTTTTTAGGTAATCAAGATAAAAGTTTATCATTTTTGTTTATCTTTTCAAAAAATAACTTTTTCTTTTGTTGATCTTTCATATTGTTTTTCTAGACTTTGTTTCATTTAATTCTGCTCTGATCTTTATTTCCTTCCTTCTGCTTTTTGTCTTCTCCTTCTGCAGCTCTTCTTATGTGATGTTTGGTCTCTTGATGATATTCCATAATTCCTGTAGGCTTTCCTTATTATATTTTATTCTTTTGCCTTTTTGTTCCTTTGACTGGATACTTTCAACTGTTCTCTCTTCTAGTTCAGTGGTCCTTTCTACTGCTTGAGAGAGTCTGCTGTTGAAGCTTTCTATTGAAACTTTATGATTTTCTTTTGGAGGAGTCATGTTTCTCCATTTTTTTTAGTACTCTTTGTGTCCTTACATTGTTGTCTGCACATTTGAGGGGACAATGTTTCTGGACTTTATAGGTGTTCTTTGAAGGTATAGTCCTTCATTATTTAGTCTAGCCTGTGCTTCTGTTATGACCAGATGGTGACAACCTTGGACAGGCAGAGTTTCTTGTAAGTTCTATAGTTGGCTAAGCTGCTGCCGCTGTTCTGATTGTGAGTGGGGCTGCTTGTTGGGCTGTGCTATCTGGTGAGACCACTGGCTGGGCTCTACTGTCAGACAGAGCTGCTGGCTGGGTATAGTGATGATTTCTGTTGAGGCTGGTCACAACACATATATCTTAGTTGGGTAATTTTACTACTTGGGTTCTGCCGTTGGGCAGGGATGCTGGCTGGGCTTTGAGGTTAGGTAGAGTTGCTGCTCAGGATAGGCAGCACAGGAAGCTATATTCCTTAGAAATGCACAGTTTCAGATTGCCTCCCTTCAGGGTGGAGGAGTAGGGTGGGCTTTTGGTTGAGTTAAACAGTTGTTAGATGTTCCTGGTCAAGCAGTTATATTCCCTATACTTCTATGAAATGCACAGAAGTGAGAGTCTCCCTGTCTGAGCAGGGACACTGAGTGAGCTTTTGGCTAAGTAAAGCCACTGCCTGACTTCCTGGGTCAAGCCATCTAATCATTTTGCTTCTCTGAAATGTGCAAAGGTGGGATTCTCCTTGCTTGGGCAGGGTCACTGAGGTGGGATCTGAAGCTGGGCGTGGAGACTAGCTCTCTAGAAATTCAAGCTAGATTGAACTTTCCACTGTGTTTTTGATGCAACCAGCTCATCTTTGCATATGTGCTATGACGTTGGCTAGTATCTCTGATCTGGCACCACAGCTGACAGAAGCACAGGGGTACCACCAATATCTGCATGCTGTTCACTATGACCTCTGCCTCCTTTCTTTGTTTCTATCTAACATGCAATGGTGTAGCCATAATGTTTCCCCTCGTATTCCCCATCCGGTGAGAACAGAGTGATCCTTGGAAGTGTCTCTTGTTCTCTTTCCCTTCTGTAGCAATCTTGGGACCAGGGAAATCCTCTTTGTGGTGTGTCAACTTGAGGGAGTGGGAGGGGTGACATGGTTGGAATAAGGGCATTCTTTTTACCCTCCAATTTGGATTTCATTCAGTTTTTCAACCACACCTGTGTCTTAGGATTGTTTTCATGTAGAGGCGTTTTCAAAAGATGTTCTGGTCTGTGAGTAGTTGCTAGATGAACTTTCTGTGGCAGCAATGGAGACAAAGATTTTCTGTTCTGCCATCTTGCTGATGTCATCCCCTAGCATGGCTCTCTTGAAATGTTACCCCACATTGTGGCAGTCTGAGTTTACATTAAAGGGGCATTCTACAGCATTGTTAAGGTTTGCAGACACCAACATTTCTGAATCAATTAGATTCATCCACTTTTCACCCTTATTCTTTGACACAGTACATCAATTTCCTTGGTCTGCATCTCCTTATTTTCCTACTGTCATCATGGCACTTGGATATATAATTTAGTTTGTTCTTGCTTGTGGCCTTGAGTTTCTCCTAGCCCCATTTGAAAAGTCCTCCTTGATTTGGCGTGTTTCCATAGGACACTTAGTTTAATGACCCTTCCTAATCTCTAGCTTCTCTCTGTCTACCCATATACCCTTCTGGAGAGTCATAGATAGTATCTACCTCGTAAATTTATTGTGAAACCGAAAGGAAATAATATATATGTAAGTGCTTTATAAACTCTGATTTCTTTATACTTGTAAAGAAATCTTTAGTTTTAAGGCCATGAATTCCCAAACAAAAAGATTACAGCAAAAGTAGGGCACAGGAAAAAGAGTAGGTAGGTAGAAAGTTTATCTCTGTCAGTGGTAAGATAAATCAAAAGCACGAAATAGAGTGGCCTTTGGAAGAGTCAGGGCAGCTAGGTTGGGTTGTCCTCATCAGTCCGATAGAGAGCACCACACAATTCATCTTCCTCTCTGCCCCTCCATCTCAAACAATTTGTAGATCCCTCTTCCATTTTCTTCATGCCAGATGTTTTCTTCTTAATTTTTCCCCATGCTAGATTTTTTTCCTACCCTTAGTTTAGGACATTTTATCCCTTTATTTCTCTCCTTATATTACTTTCCTGCTTCTTCTGCCTTATGATTTTCTGGTTCTTGCTCTTTATCCTTAAAGTGGGTTTTGTTATGGTTTCTGGGGCAGCTGCTCTAGACGCTTGTAGTACATGTCATACCAGGAGTCAATCTGACCACTTTGCCTGCTCAGAGAATATTTTTTGCCATAGTAAAGAGACAAGAAAGAGGAGCTGAAAAGCATGGTGAAGGGAGTGATGCATAAGGAGTCAGGAAGTCTGGATTATACCATGCATATGCTGGGTAAACTTTGGTAAGTCCCTAGCCTCATGGAGGTCTCAGGTTTACCTATTTATACATAGAAGGTGCTAAACTAGATAATGTCTAAGAGCTCTGATGTGCTGGATTCTGAAAATGTCATCTTACCTTGCAACACAGAGAATTATTTTTTGTGTGTGGGCAGAGAGGATAGTAGGACTTGAGCTAGTGATTGGCCGATTGGAATAAATTAGCTCTCTTGTTTCCTAGCACATTGCATCATGTTTCTATTCTTAGAGTCTCTAATCAATGCCTGAAAATACAGATTGGAGACCCTGCTTCCCAAAATAACTTTCTACTGTGTCAGCATATAGTGTCTGCACACTGAAAATAATTGACTGTATTGTGAGCTGGAAAACTCTGAATAAACTTTCTGTTTCCAAAACATGCAGTTGGCAGGTTTCCTAGGATGTGATGAAAGGGGATAAAGAGCTTCCAGGTTGCTTAGCAAAATGGCCCAGGAGTTTTACAGTCCACTAAGCTCTAAATTAATCAGAATCAAATATCATTGATTCTACCTTCAATTTTATCAAAGATTATGGGACCTTTTTCTCTAAAGCAAACCATTCTACAGCCACTGCAATAAAAATAATTTCCAGCGAATTTGGAATTGCTTTCAGCAAATTAGATTGTGAAATGAAAACAAGTACTTACTGACTTAATTTCTCTAACACATGCTTCATGAACATATTTTGAATGTTATAATAACTTGTGCAAGAGTATATGCAGCAATGACTTATAACTAGGGAGTCTGAGTCAAGGTCTAAGCTAGATGTTTGAATCTGTAGAACTGATTACAATAATCTTTTATGCCCCTGAATTGTTTTCACTTGCATAGCTAAATCAGAAATTTTGACATCTTTCCAAATCCCAAACTCTCAACCTCCCTGCATCCGTATCAAAACTCCTTTAAATTAACTCTCAACCTCCCTGCATCTGTATCAAAACTCTTTTAAATTCTTCCTGCTATTGTGAAAGTAGCACTTGATAACTATCTAAGACTAACCCCTCAACTGCGTTTTGGATTTCATATCCTCTCACCCTGTTGAAGAAATCACTCCTGCAATAAACGTTTCCTTCTCTCTTGTATATCAAACATTCCCCCCTTTCTACTACGTCATTTCCATCAGAAATGAAAATAGAAAAAGGACAATTTTTTAAAAAACTAAGTATCTTTTCTATTATTAGAAGCAAAAATAAAAATGTATTTTACTCTATATCACCCTCCAGCTACAGCCCAATTTCTCAGTTGCCTTTTACAAAAAAGCAATACTTTTCAAAGATGCCTTTTTATCTAAAATCTTTCAACTCCCCTTTAGAAGGCCCACTCCATTCTTCTTAAAACATTTTTAATTTATTTTGGCTTCCAAGATGCCACTTTCTTCTGTTTATTTCCTATATTACGGGGCACACTGTTTCAGGCTTCTTTCATTGTCTGCTTGCTTCTTCTCTGCATGATCTCTAAATACTAGAGTATCTGCAATCTGCCCCTAATCCTCTACCAACCTACATTCTTACCTAACCAATCTCAATCTATTCCATAGCTCTACACATGCCCCAAGTGCAGATCTCTCTCTTCAGCTTTAGACATATATGAAACTGCCTAATCAATATCTCTACTTGAATGTTCAGTAGGCATCTGTATTAGTCCGTTTTTATGCTGCTGATAAAGACATACCAGAGACTGGGAAGAAAAAGAGGTTTAATTGGACTTACAGTTCCACATGGCTGGGAGGTCTCAGAATGATCACAGGAGGCGAAAGGCACTTTTTACATGGCGGCAGCAAGGGAAAATGAGGGGGATGCAAAAGCAGACACCCCTGATAAAATTATCAGATTTCATGAGACTTATTCACTAACACGAGAACAGTATGGGGGAAACTGCCCCCATGACTCAAATTATCTCCCAGTGGGTCCCTCCCACAACATGTGGGAATTATGGGAGTACAATTCAAAATGAGATTTGGGTGGAGACACAGAGCCAAACCTATCAGCATCTCAATCCTAAAATTTGTAAACAGGACTCTTAATCCACGCCTACCTCACAGGCAACCTGGTCCTCCACAGACTTTTTCTTTACAGTATCATCCACCCATCTTCTCAGTTCAAATACCTAGTTGTGTCCTCATCTCTTCTAACTCCCCCAATGCCCACATCCAATCTATCAGTAAATCCAGGAGGTTCTACCTCCGAAATATTTCCTGAATTCAACCTCTTACTCTATACTACAAACCTAGTTTCGATCACAAACCTAGTTTCTGAGTTTCTGTTCTATACTACAAACCTAGTTTTGATCACAATCATCTCTTTCCTGAACTCTTGCAATAGCTTCTTAATTGATCTACCTGCTTATTCCCTTGCCCTTTTTTGGCCAATTTGCTACAAAGCAGACAGGATGATCCTTTTAGAAGTTAGTCAGATCATGTCATTCTCCTGCACAAAACACTACTTTGTGTTTTCATTACCCTTAGAATAAAATCTAGACTCCTTACCATGGCCTTGAATATGCTGTAGGATCTGGCCTCTGGCCACCACTTTTATCTCATCTTCCACCCCTTGTCTACTGTCCTTGGGCTACATCATATTATTTTTCCTGAAACATGCTAAGCTTGTGGCTATACTAAGACTTTTGCACTAGTTTCCTTTCATATTTGTCATCTATTTTTATCATTATTAAACCCAATGTGTGTGGAGGTAGAACTGTAATTTGCATGTGAGATTTGATGAGATCAATCTACAGACTTTGCAGCTGCAGTACAAAAGATGCACACAGCGAGACTTGGAAAGAAAATCAAATATATTAAACTGCAAATTCACTCAAAAATAATCCCCTAATATTCTTTTATGAAGAGAAGCTTCTTGAATTATATGTTACTCTTAGTTCTCTATCATATAATTACTTTTGAAAAGAATTTTATACTGTAATTAAAAACATGGTAAAATCATAATATTTATAAAAATAATTTTCCTGCCATTATAACACTTAGATTGGTTTTTATTCAGTAGAAATACTGTAATATAATTGACCTTTTGTGCAATCCTTGATTTCCTTAAATTAAAAAGAGAATATAAGATGAAAAAAGTAAATATTATAACGAAGTAGAACATTTCCATAATTTTTAGAAATTTGCATTTTATAAAGCTTTTTGTTGAATATTTCTGGGTTAGGATTGATAGACATAAAACCTGATTTGATTGCTTTGCAAAATCCATTTACTGAGAATAACTCCTTTTTTTTGTTATCAGAATTGATTAAATCTAGCTATTCATTTGGGATGACACAATTAGACAAAGAATGAGCCTGTCTATGTGACTAAATTGGGACCACCACAATCAATGCATCCAGTGACCTTTCTTAATTCTTTTACCCTGAACAATAACCTGAATTGAATTTTAGAAAGAACTTATAATCTCGAGACCAGTTGTTTTTAAAGTGTCCTTTAAGAAAGCTACAATATCAGTCAAGATTAGTTCCTCTAGCATTATGCTGCTGCAATATGCAATCAGTCAACTATCTTGTGATGAGATTTAGCCAGGAGAATTTGCAGGACTATACTTAGGATCTGCAATGAAAAATTGATTCATTAGCATATGAGCCATACATTATTGATTTTTGCTTAGGAAAAAATCATCAGTTTTAAAATCAGTTTATTTGAGTAGTCTAAATATAATTTCCTTTTCTGAATGAAGGAAAATTTCCAAGAGTATTTATACATCTCCTGTCCTTTTTAATGTTCTTCACATACTAAGACATATTATCTGTTACCCACCTAATTTTGTCATAATGAAAACTGTTATTACAAAGAAACTTTTTAAAAACATATATTTTTTATGTGGATGAAGGCAAATGTGCACCCTGAGACACATTTTTTGAAATGTGTTTCTGGCTTTTGGGGTTGGCATGGGTATTCTGAAAAACAGGTCTTTTCTACTGATTATCATCAAGGTGTAGGCTTGGTAGGTTTAGATCCTGCTAACAGTGTGTTCTAGTACTGGGAAGTTGACGTTGGAGTAAAAGGAACACAAACTCTCAATAAGTTACATACATTTTTTTCCACAAGCAACTCTTGCAACAAGAATTTATGAAGTGACGCTGGTCTTGAGAGAGTAAGAATGGAATGAAAATAAGTCAAATAGAGTGTGAGCTTAAAGAAAAGCTGAAACCATATCATGGTGTATCCAACTCAAAAAGTGTTATAGGATTAAGGAACATATTCTTGTCAGTACAGTTGTCTTTTAACAATATTTTGAAAATAACAGAATTTCAGTTATTTAAAATATACTTTGTTGCAATGTTTAGTTCTCTCACAATAAGATAACACTACATACCTATTAAAATGACTTTTTAAAATTTTACTTAAGTTCCAGGATACATGTGCAGAATGTGTAGGTTTGTTATACACACACACACACACACACACACACACACACATATATATACATATGCCATTGTGGTTTGCTGCACCTATTGACCCATCCTCTAAGTTCCCTCCCCTCGCCCCACATCCCCAATAGACCCTGGTGTTTGTTGGTCCCCCTCCATGTCCATGTGTTCTCACTGTTCAACTCCCACTTATGAGTGAGAACATGCGATGTTTGGTTTTCTGTTCCTGTGTTAGTTTGCTGAGAATGATGGCTTCCAGCTTCATCCATGTTCCTGAAAAGGACATGATCTCATTCCTTTTTCTGGTTGCGTAGTATTCCATTATGTGCATGTACCATATTTTCTTTATGCAGTCTATCACTGATGGGCATTTGGGTTGGTTCTATGACTCTGCTATTGTAAATAGTGCTGCAATAAACATATGTGTGCATGTGTCTTTATAGTAGAACGATTTATATTCCTTTGGGTATATATCCAGAAATGGGATTGCTGGGTAAAATGGTATTTCTGGTTCCAGATCCTTGAGGAATCACCATACTGTCTTCCACAAAGGTTGAACTAATATGACATTCCCACCAACAGTGTAAAAGTGTTCCTATTTCTCCACAGCCTTGCCAGCATCTACTGTTTCTTGGCTTTTTAATAATCACCATTTTGACTGGCGTGAGATGTTATCTCATTGTGGTTTTGATTTGCATTTCTCTAATGATCAGTGATGTTGAGCTGTTTTTCATATGTTTGTAGGCTGAGTAAATGTGTTCTTTTGAGAAGTGTCTGTACATATCCTTTGCCCACTTTTTGATGGGGTTGTTTGTTTTATTCTTGTAAATTAGTCTAAGTTCCTTATAAATTCTGAATATTAGGTCTTTGTCAGATGGGTAGATTGCAAAAATTTTCTCCCATTATGTAGGTTGCCGGTTCACTCTGATGATAGTTCCTTTTGTTGTGCAGAAGCTCTTTCATTTAATTAGATCCCACTCATCAGTTTTGGATTTTGTTGCAATTGCTTTTGGCATTTTCTTCATGAAGTCGTTGCCCATGCCTATGTCCTGAATGTCTATTGCCTAGGTTTTCTTCTAGGGTTTTTATGGTTTTGGGTTTTACATTAAGCCTTGAATCCATCTTGAGTTAATTTTTGTATGAGGTGTAAAAAGGGGGTCCAGTTTTGGTTTTCTGCATATGGCTAACCAGTTTTCCTGGCACTATTTATTGAATAGGATATCCTTTCCCCATTGCTAGTTTTTGTCAGGTCTGTTGAAGATCAGATGGTTGTAGATGTGTGGCATTATTTCTGAGGGCTCTGTTCTGTTCCATTGGTCTATATGTCTGTTTTGGCACCAGTACCATGCTGTTTTGGTGACTGTAACCTTGTAGTACAGTTTGAAGTCACGTAGTATGATGCCTCCAGCTTTGTTCTTTTTGCTTAGGATTGTCTTGGCTATACAGGGTCTTCTTTGATTCCATATGAAATGTAAAGTAGTTTTTTATAATTCTGTGAAGAATGTCAATGGTAGTTTGATGGGATTGGCATTGAATCTATAAACTACTTTGGGAAGTATGGCCATTTTCACAATATTGATTCTTCCTATCCATGAGGATGAAATGTTTTTCCATTTGTTTGAATCCTCTCTTATTTCCTTGAGCAGTGGTTTGTAGTGCTTCTTGAAGAGGTCCTTTACATTCCTTGTTAGCTTTATTCCTAGGTATTTTATTGTTTTTGTATCAGTTGTGAATGGGAGTTCATTCATGATTTGTCTCTCTGCTTGTCTATTGTTAGTGTAAAGGAATGATTTTTGAACATTGATTTTGCATCCTGAGACCTTGCTAAAGTTACCTATCAACTTAAGGAGTTTTGGGGCTGAGATGATGGGGTTTTCTAAATGTAAAATCATGTCACCTGCAAACAGAGACAATTTGACTTCCTCTCTTCCTATTTGAATACCCTTTATTTCTTTCTCCTGCCTGTTTGCCCTGGCCAGAATGTCCAATACTATGTTGAATAGGAGTGGTGAGAGGGGGCATCCTTGTCTTCTATGGGTTTTCAAAGGGAATGCTTCCAGCTTTTGCCCATTCAATATGATATTGGCTGTGGGTTTGTCATAAATAACTCGTCTTATTTTTGAGATACGTTCCATCAATGCCAGCTTATTGAGAGTTTTTAATATGAAGGGATATTGAATTTCATCAAATGCCTTTTCGGTGTTTATGGAGATAATAGTGCAGTTTTTGTTTTTGGTTCTGTTTATGTGATGGATTACATTTATTGATTTGCACCTGTTGAACCAGCCTTGTATCCCAGGGATGACGCTGACTTGATCATGGTGGCTAAGTTTTTTGATGTGCAGCTGGATTTGGTTTGCCAGTATGCAAGGATTTTTGCATCAGTGATCCTCAGGGATGTTGGGCTGAAGTTTATTTTTTTTGTGTGTCTCTGCCAGGTTTTGGTATCAGGATAATGCTGGCTTTATAAAATGAGTTAGGGAGGAGCTCCTCTTTTTCAACTGTTTCAGAAGGAATAGTACCAGCTCCTCTTTGTACTTCTGGTAGAATTTGGCTGTGAATCCATCTGGTCCTGGGCTTTTTTTGGTTGGTAGGCTATATATTAATGCCTCAATTTCAGCACTTGTTATTGGTCTATTCAGGGATTCAACTTCTTCCTGGTTTAGTCTTGGGGGGGTGTATTTGTCCAGTAATTGATCTATTTCTTCTAGCTTCAAGTTTGTTGGCATAGAGGTGTTTATAGTATTCCCTGATGGTAGTTTCTATTTCTGTGAGATCAGAGGTGGTATCCCCTTTATCATCTCTTATTGTGTCTATTTGATTCTTATCTTTTTTCTTCTTTATTAGTCTAGCTAGCCATCAATTTTGTTCATTTTTTTTTTTAAAAAAAAAAACCAGCTCCTGGATTTACTGATTTTTTTGGAGGGTTTTTTGTGTCTCTATTTCCTTCAATTCTGCTGTGATCTTAGTAATTTCTTGTCTTATGCTAGCATTTGAATTAGTTTGCTTTTGCCTCTCTATCTCTTTTAATTGTGATGTGAGGGTGTCAATTTGAGGTCTTTCTAGATTTCTGATGAGGGCATTTAGTGCTATAAATTTCCCTCTCAATACTGCTTTAGCTGTGTCCCAGAGATTTTGGTACAGTGTCTCTTTGTTCTCATTGGTTTCAAAGAACTTCTTGATTTCTGCCTTAATTTCATTGCTTATCCAGTAGTCATTCAGGACCAGGTTGTTCAATTTCCATGTAATTTTGGGGTTTTGAGTGAGTTTTCTAATCCTGAGTTCTAATTTGATTGCACTGTGGTCTGAGAGACTGCTATGATTTCAGTTCTATTGCATTTGCTGAGGAATGTTTTACTTCCAATTATATGGTTGATTTTAGAATAAGTGTCATGTGGCACTGAGAAGAATGTATATTCTGTTGATTTGGGATAGAGAGTTCTGAGGATTTCTATTAGGTCCACTTGATCCAGAGTTGAGTTCAAGTCCTGAATATCCTTGCTAATTTTATGTCTCGTTGATCTGTCTAATATATACAGTGGGGTGTTGAAGTATCCCACTATTATTGTGTGGGAGTCTAAACCTCTTTGTAGGTCTTTAAGAACTTTTTTATGAACCTGGGTGTGCCTGTATTGGGTACAAATATACTTAGAATAGTTAGTTCTTCTTGTTGAATTGTTCCCTTTACCATTATATAATGCTCTTCTTTGTCTTTTTTTTTTTTTTAACTTTATTGGTTTAAAGTCTGTTTTGTCAGAGACGAGGATTGCAAATCCTGCTTTCTTTTCTTTCCATTTGCTTTGTAAATTTTCCTTCATCCCTTTATTTTGAGCTTATGTGTGTCTTTGCGTGTGAGATAGGTCTTCTGAGTACAGCATCAATGGGTCTTGACTCTTTATCCAGCTTGCCATTCCGTGTCTTTTAATTAGAGCATTTAGCCCATTTACATTTAAGGTTACTATTATTATGTGTGAATTTGATCCTGTCATCATGATGCTATCTGGATATTTTGCACACTAGTTAATGCAGTTTCTTCATAGTGTCATTGGTCTTTATATTTTGGTGTGTTTTTGCAGTAACTGGTACCGGCTTTTTCTTTCCATGTTTAGTGCTTCTTTCAGGAGCTCTTGCAAGGCAGGCCTGCTGGTAACGAAATCCCTCAGCATTTGTTTGTCTGGAAAGGATTTTATTTCCCTCTTGCTTATGAAGCTTAGTTTGGCTGCATATGAAATTCTGGGTTGAAATTTTTTTTTCTTTAAGAATGTTGAATATTGGCCCCTGATCTCTTCTGGCTTGTAGAGTTTCTTCTGAGAGGTCTGCTGTTAGTCTGATGGGCTTCCCTTTATAGGTGACCTGGCCTTTCTCTCTGGCTGCCCTTAACATTTTTTCCTTCATTTTAACTTGAAAAAACTGATGATTATATATCTCTGGATTGATCTTCTCATGGAGTACCTTAGTGGTGTTCTCTGTATTTTCTGAATTTGCATGTTGGCCTGTCTTGCTAGATTGGGGAAGTTCTCCTGGATAATATCCTGAAGTGTGATTTCCAGCTTGTTTCTCTTCTCCTCATCTCCTTCAGGTACTCCAATCAATTGCAGGTTCAGTCTTTTTACAAAGTCCCATATTTCCTGGAGGCTTTGTTCATTCCTTTTCATTCTTTTTTCTCTAGTCTTGTCTGTATGCTTATTTCAGCAAGGTGGTCTTCATCCTCTGATATCCTTTCTTCTGCTTGGTCGATTTGGCTATCAATACTTGTGTATGCTTCACGAAGTTGTCGTGCTGTGTTTTCAGCTCTATAAGGTCATTTATGTTCCTCTCTAAACTGGTTATTCTAGTTAGGGTATCCTCTAAACTTTTTTTTTTTTTTTTTAAAAGACGGAGCCTCGCTCTGTCACCCAGGCTGGAGTACAGTGGCACGATCTCGGCTCACTGCAACCTCTGCTTCCAAGGTTCAAGCAATTCTCCTGTCTCAGCCTCCTGAGTAGCTGGGATTACAGACGTGAGCCACCATGCCCGGCTAATTTTTGTATTTTTAGTAGAGACAGGGTTTTGCCATGTTGGTCAGGCTGGTCTCAAACTCCTGACCTCAGGATCTGCCCTCCTCAGTCTCCCAAAGTGCTGGGATTACAGGCTTGAGCCACCGCGCTCAGCGACTCTAACCTTTTATCAAGGTTCTTATATTCTTTGCATTAGGTTAGAATGTACTCCTTTAGCTCAGCATAGTTTTTTATTACCCATCTTTTGAAGGCTACTTCTGTCAATTGGTTTATCTCATCCTACATCCAGTTCTGCATCCTTGCTGTAGAGATGTTGCGATAATTTGCAGAAGAAGAGGCACTATGGCTTTTTGTATACGTGTGTGTGTGTGTGTGTATATATATATATATATAAATTTATCTATTGACTTCTTGGCTTATCTCTTCATATTATTGTTAATTTTTAGTATTTGCTCAAGGGATTAGAATATACATACTTAACCATTCATAGTCAACTTAACATTTACCAACCTCCAGTGAAATATAGGCCTTTCAACCACATATTTTTATTTACCTTCCCCCTTTAAGTTACAGTCATCATATTTACTGCATCTATATACATTGAAAACTCCACTACATAATATTTTTTGCTTTCAACAGTGATAAATATTTTTTAACAATTTAAGAGAATAATATTATATTTTTCCACATAATGGCAATTTCTTTTACATTTATTCAGATATTGGCCATTTCTGCAAAGCCAATGGACAGTTCTTGAGTCAATGTTGCCTATCAGAGGATTTATGTGTCTAACAATACTGGGCCTAACTTAGTATTTTTGCTGCATTCAGTCACAGGCTGCGAGCAGCACATGGAAAGTGTGGCATGAACATGATGAATTTTACAGCATGGCAGCTGGGGACTTTGTTCAACTATGTTTACTGCACTCAGAGATTTGAGAGGGACGTTTTTAAGGACATCACAGTAGGATTTTTGTAGACAGCTCATGGTAGGGTCTTGCTTTTATATGCAATCTAATAGTGTTTTCCTTTTACTTGGGTTTAGACAATTCACTTTCATTGTAATTTTTGATAGAGTTAAGTTTAATTCTACCCTCTTAGTATATGTTTTCTACTTGTTTCAACTATTCTTTGTTCATTCATTCCTTTATTCTTGCCTTTTTCTTTGGATTTGTTTAAGTATTGTATTTGACATCCAATATTAACTTTTTAGGTATACTTTTTGTTCAGTGTTTTCAGTGGTTGCTGAAGAGTTTGAAACATACCCCAATTAACTTATGCCCATCTATCTTAAAGTCATATAGCACTATAGCATATATATATGTATGTCATATATAGATATGGTGTTATGTAAGATCCTTACAATGGTGTACTTCCAGTTATCTCCTCAAATCCCTTGTCTTTGTCATGCATTTTAAATCTACATATGTTAAATCCCAAGATATATCATTTTTACTTGCTATAGTCAATTATTTTTAAAATAAATTTAACTTTTTTCAGTGAGGAAAGAATTCTGAATATCTTTGCACATATTTATTATTTCTGTTGCTCTAATCTTTTTATGTTGATCTAGGGTTTTCTGTGGTATCTGTGTGTTCTCACTTGAAGAACTTTCTTTCACATATTTAGTATTACATATTTGCTGGATAAATTCAGTTTTGTCTGTCTGAGAAATCTTATTTGTCTTGATGTTAAAAGGATTTTCTTTCTGTATATTGAATTCTATGTTGCACTTTTGTATCAGTAATTTATAGATGTCATATCATCTCCTGGCTTGCATAGTTTCTGATGAGAAGTGAATGTTTATTTTTACCTTCCTTCCTTTGTATGCAAGCTATTATTTTCCCCCCTTTGGCTGCTTTATAATTTTTCTCTATCATTGGTTTTCAACTATTTTATTACAATGTATCTTGATGTGTTTTGTTGTTGCTGTTATTGTTTATAGGTTTTTATGTTTGTTAAACTTTGTGGATCTATGGTTTTATAGTTTTCATGAAATTAAGAAAAATAAATCAAATTCTTCAAATATATTTTCTGTCTTCTCTAAGTGCATTTAATATAATGACACATATGCTAAACCTGCTTTATACTGTCCTGCAGATTTCTAAGATTCTGATTTTTTAAGTCCTTTTTCTTTCTCAAGTGCAGTTTGGAGAGTCATCTATTGTTGCATCTTCGTCTTTTATTCTGCAGTAACTAAACTGCTTTTAAGCTCATCTTGTAAATATTTTGTTTCAGATACTGTATTCTTCATCTCTACAACTTCTTTTTTTTTCAAGTTTAAACCTCCCATTTATCTCTTCATGGTGTGTATGAGTTCCTTCAAATATTTGAACATATATATAAATTATTTAAAAGTCTTTGTTTTTTAATACAGTAATTTTTGGCATTTCTGAACATTTCCATTGGCTGATTTCTCTCCTGCTTATGTATTTCTTCTTTTACTGCTTTGCATGGCTAAGACTATTTGATCGAATACTGAACATTTTATACGGCTAAATATCAGAATCCCACTGTGTATCTTTAAAAAATGTTGAACTTAGTTTTGTCAGTTAAATAACTTTCAAATCAATTTTGTTAGGGTGGATCTAAAGTATCCTTTACTTTAAGTCTAGTTTCACCTCTACTAAAACGTGATTTTCCGGAAGTTGCCTGAATGCTCCAGTTTTTCAACAAAGTATCTCCACTTGGTTAGTATTTGAAAGACCTCCATGTTGTATGCTGTAGGAATAGTTCAGTTTACAGCTCTCCATAAGTGCTTTGCCCAGCATCATGACGTTTCAGCTTACACACGCACATTTTAGTATTCAGCAACTTTCTCAGGAAAACTTATGTGAAGATTTCTCAAACTCATTCTCTGTGTAGCTCAACAACCTTGTCTCCTGAACCATTTCCCATAAATTCTATATGCATCTGCTTCTTCAAACTTTAATATCTGTATTTCCAACTGACAAAGATTGTTAGGTGTTGCTTCTTGTCTTCCATTGTGTGCCACAGTCTGGAAGTACCTGTGATATGATTTGGCTATGTCCCCCCCCAATTCTCATCATGAATTGTAACTCCCAGAATTACCATATGTCATGGGAAGAACTTAGTGGCAGATGATTAAATTATGGGGATGGGTCTTTTCTGTGCTGTTCTCATGATAGTTAATGAGTCTCACAAAGTCTGAGGGTTTTAAAAACGGGAGTTTCCCTGCACAAGCTCTCTTTTTGCCTGCCACCATCCACATAAGATGTGAGTTGCTCCTCCTTGCCTTCCAGCATGATTATCAGGTCTCTCCAGCCATGTGGAACTGTAAGTCCATTAAATCTCTTTCTTTTGTAAATTTCCCAGTCTTGCGTATGTATTTATCAGCAGTATGAAAACGGATTAATACAGTAAATTGGTACCCAAAGAGTGGGGCATTGCTGAAAAGATATCTGAAAACATGGAAGCGACTTTGGAAACAGGTAACAGGCAGAGGCTGGAACAGTTTGTAGGGCTCAGAAGACAGGAAAATGTGAGAAAGTTTGCAGCTCCCTGGAGACTTGTTGAATGGCTTTGACCAAAATGTTGATAATGATATGGACAATGAAATCCAGGCTGAGGTGGTCTCAGATGGAGATGAGGAACTTGTTGGGAACTGGAGCAAAGGTGACTCTTGTTATGTTTTAGCAAAAAGACTGGTGGCGTTTTGCCCCTGCCCTAGTGATTTGTGGAATTTTGAACTTGGGAGAGACAGTTTAGTGTATCTGGCAGATGAAATTTCTAAGCAGCAAAGCATTCAAGAGGTGACTTGGATGCTGTTAAAGGCATTCAGTTTTAAAAGGGAAACAGAGCATAAAACTTCAGAAAATTTGCAACCTGACAATGCAATAGAAAAGAAAATCCCATTTCCTAAGGAGAAATTTGAGCCAGCTGCAGAAATTTGCATAAGTAATGAGGAGGCAAGTGGTAATCCCCAAAACAATGGGGAAAATGTCTCCAGGGCATGTCAGGACCTTTGCCACAACTTCTCCCATCACAGGTCCAGAGGTATTGGTGGAAGAAGTCATTTTGTGGGCCTGGCCCAGGGTCTCTCTTCTGTATGCAATCTAGGGATTTGGTGGCCTGTGTCCCAGCTGCTTCAGTCATGACTAAAAGGGGCCAAGGTACAGCTCAGGCTGTTTCTTCAGAGAGTGGAAGTCCTAAACCTTGACAGCTTCCATGTGGTGTTGAGCCTGCAGGTGCACAGAAGTCAAGAATGGAGGTTTGGAAACTTCCGCCAAGATTTCAGAGGATATATGGAAACATCTGGATGCCCAGGGAGAAGTTTGCTGCAGGGGCGGGGCCCTCATAGAGAACCTCTGCTAGGGTAGTGCAGAAGAAAAATGTAGAGTTGAAACCCTCATACAGAGTCCCTACTCAGGCACTGCCTAGTGGAGCTGTGAGAAGAGGGTCACTGTCCTCCAAACCCCAGAATGGTAGGTCCACTGACAGCTTGCACCATGTGCCTCGAAAAGCCACAGAGACTCAGCACCAGCCTGTGAAAGAAGTCAGGAGGGGGGATATACCCTGCAAAGCCACAGGGGCAGATCTGCCAAAGGCTGTGGAAGCCCACCTTTTGCATCAGTGCATCCTGAAATGTGAGATATGGAGTCAAAGGAAATCATTTTGAAGCTTTAAGATTTGACTGCCCTCTTGGATTTCAGACTTGCATGTGGCTTCTAGCCCCTTTGTTTTGGCCATTTTTTCCCCCATTGGGAATGGTTGTATTTACCCAATACCTGTACCCCCATTGTATCTAGGAAGTAACTAACTTGCTTTTGATTTTACAGGCTCACAGGCAGAAATAACTTGCCTTGCCTCAGATGAGACTTTGGACTGTGGACTTTTGAGTTAATGCTGAAATGATTTAAGACTTTGGGGGACTGTTGGGAAGGCATGATTGGTTTTGAAATGTTAGGACATGAGATTTGGGAGGGGCCAGGGGCAGAATGATACGGTTTGGCTGTGTCCCCACCCAAATCTCATCTTGAATTGTAACTCCCAGAATTCCCATCTGTCATGGGAGGAAATAAGTGGGAGATGATTAAATTATGGGGGCAGGTCTTTCCTCCACTGTCATTGTGATAGTGAATGAGTCTCACACGATCTGATGGTTTTTCAAACAGGAGTTTCCCTGCACAAGCTCTCTTTTTGCCTGCCGCCATCCTCATAAGATGTGACTTGCTACTCCTTGCCCTCTGCCATGATTGTGAGGCCTTGTCAGCCATGTGGAACTGTTAAGTCCATTAAATCTCTTTCTTTTGTAAATTGCCCAGTCTCCAGTATGTCTTTATCAGCAGCATGAAATTGGACTAATACAACCTCCGAACAGAATGTTGAGGCAATTGTATACCTCACCACATTTATTTATCTTATGCCCTGGGTCAAAGTCCTCTATTGTCTATTATCTAATATCTGAAACAGCTGTTTGATATTTCATCTTTTTTTTTTCAGTTTTCTTGTTGTGTATGGCTGGGTGGCAAATCTGAAATCAGTCATTTCACCAGGGCTGGAAGGTGAAGTCTAATACTGACATTTTTAACAATTTTTATATTTCTTTTATTCTTATTTTTTCTGATTATAAAAATAAATATGCTCGCATAGGAAAAGTACAGATGAATACAGAAGAGAAATCTAAATCACTCAAAGATAACTGAAATATAATTTTAATCTTTGTCTAATTTATTTCTATATCTGAACCTAGGGTAGTCAGATTACATGCAGAGCTGTTTTACTCATTGTTAATCCTGCAATCGGCTACCCAGCTGCCTACCAGAGACATATGTTTTTAAAACAATGAAGGAATTTTTCTGAAGGAATTGTCTCCTTGTGGTCCCTAGTCCCATGACAAATGAGGGAGGGATTGTGGGAGAGAACTGTTATCAGAGGCAACCTGTCCTACTGTTCCTGTGTTTTTTGAAAGCTCTTTTGTTCCCTGTCATTTCTCTTGTATGGAATTGTTCACTGATTTTTATCT
The DNA here is from genome assembly GCF_024542745.1 of Macaca thibetana thibetana. Classification (NCBI taxonomy): domain Eukaryota; kingdom Metazoa; phylum Chordata; class Mammalia; order Primates; family Cercopithecidae; genus Macaca; species Macaca thibetana. The sequence continues at coordinate 136,105,450 of NC_065598.1, forward strand.
CAGAATCTGGAGATGTAGTGTATTCAACAATAGATTGTAAAAGAAGTATATCCTCTGTCACCTCTGTATTTCTGCAGGAATTAAGAAGAAGAACAGAATTATTCAATAATATATATCAAATTGCACAAAGGCATTATGCTCCCTTAAAAGAGAAAACTGTAGTTTCTTCAGATAACTTGTATCAGTGGTTCCTAAATATGGGTACAGATACTATCCACTAAAGAAGTAAATTTCTGCTCCCTACCCTCATCCTTTGCCTGAAAGATTCTGAGCAAGATACAAACATCTCTCAAATTTATTACATTCACTTGAAATTAATTTTAAGACTTGAAGATCAAGGTCACATTTAGTGTAATTTTCAAAGAAAGTTATCAAACTAGTGGGGTGACAATAGCAATATTTATACTGTCATAGGTGACTATATAAACCAGATCAACACTTCGAGAGGCAAGTTTAACAGTGGGGTTTTATATAAATTTGGTGAAGATTTTGAAGCTGCCAGTACAAAATGTGAGGTCTTAAAGTATATATACCAGACAGCAAATAATATTCTTTATCCGAAATTAATTATGAATAAGTGCTCAGGATCAAATGTAAATTTTTCCCACAATACCTAATGTACAGGAATTGTTGTGCTTCTTTGCTTTTTGAAATCAAATCAAATGTGGCTCCAAGACCTCTACTTGTCAAATATGGTGAACAGTTCATTGAATCTCTATTTTTGTTCATGTCTTTCTCCTCATTTGGCTGTACCAGGATTGAATAGCACAAGGCAGTAGATTAGAGGTCTTTCTAGTCATCATTCCATAGTCACTGCTGAGGATGTTGCCTAAACTTAAATGCTCTTAAAGGTATGTGGTGCTACTGGTGCTATATATCCTCTAAGTCAGAATGATCTGAAGGACCCTTAGCATTTAACATGGTCTTTGGTGTCATCCAGGCAGGTATACTCATTTCAATACACCAACGCCTCTAGGATGCTTCATGGGATTTGGGTATAAGTCTCAACCACTTTGCCAACTCACCTTTCTCCTCTCCACTCCTAAAAGATTCACCTTCCAGGCTGGGCATGGTGGCTCACACCTGTAATCCCAGCACTTTGGGAGGCCAAGGTGGGCAGATCACCAGAGACTGGGAGTTCAAGACCAGCCTGACCAACATGGAGAAACCCCGTCTCTACTAAAAATACAAAATTAGCCGGGTGTGGTGGCGCATGCCTGTATTCCCAGCTACTCGGGAGGCTGAGGCAAGAGAATCGCTTGAACCCGGGAGGCGGAGGTTGCGGTGAGCCAAGATGGTGCCATTGCACTCCGGCCTGGGCAACAAGAGGAAAAATTCCATCTCAAAAACAAAATGAAAAAAAGATTCCCCTTTCCCTGTCAGTCTCCTGTTACACCATGTCTCTCTGCTACCTCTAAAGAAAGAAAAAGAAAGACCCAGTTTCCATCTGGGATCATCCAGATTATTTGCTCTCAGTGGGACCTAGACCTTTGAAAGTATGTGTCATTATGCTTATGTGTCATTAATATGTGTCATTATTATGCAAATACCATAATAAATGTGTTTGCTGTTACACTGCCGTTCATTTATTTAATATTTACTAGATATGTCCGTTATGCTAGGCACTGTGTTACAAAATGCCTGCCCTGATGTTTATAAGGGCTGCCATTTGCTCAGTATACTCTCTTCTAATTTTAGAACATCAGAGAGATAATTTTGTAACTACACCAGCTTTCTTTAATACCTCTGCTCTACCCCTGCTATTATGATTATTTATAATTACAGTATTGGCCTGTTTGATAGTAGCTTCAGAATTGCTATAACATGGGCTTAAGTCGAGGACTGCTAGGGCATTTTCAATCTCAGTACTTTTACTAAGACTGCAGATGTGTTCAGGGTGGTTTGGGAAGTGGCTGATAGAGAAGGGCAGAGGTAAAATCTATTTATCATTCATCGCTTAATGATGCCACTGCTTTATCAAACTTCTTGAGTCACTTTTTTTTCCTGATTCTAAAACCATCAAATTACACTCATGTCTTTTTTTCTGTCAGAAATCAAATGAATCTAAACAATATGGCACTTCCCAAAGTGTATCATTAATACACTTCATTCCATTGTATGTCAATGGCTATTTATATACTTTAAGAATATTGTGAAGCTAAATAAGTTAGGAAACATCAGGTTAAATGAATGTAAGAAAAAAAAAATGAAGGTAAGGTTCTTGGAGCCTTTAGTACACATAAGTACATTATGTGTATTTTGAATCATCAAGAGGAGAAAACAGTATGAGGAGTCTCACTCTCATATTTTGTGTGTGTGTGTGTGGTTCGTTGTTGTTGTTGTTGTTGAGACGGAGTCTCACTCTGTTGCCCAGGCTGTAGTGCAGTGGTGTGATCTCGGCTCACCACAACCTCCACCTCCCGAGTTCAAGCAATTCTCCTGCCTCAGTCTCCCAAGTAGCTGGGATTACAGGTGTGTGCCACCACACCCGGCTAATTTTGTATTTTTAGTAGAGACAGGGTTTCACCATGTTGGTTACATTGGTCTCAAACTCCTGACCTCAGGTGATCCGCCCACCTAGGCCTCCCAAAGTGCTGGGATTACAGGTGTGAGCCACCACACCTGGCCTCACTTTCATATTTGATCGCAGAACTCTTTTTGCAAGGAGCATCTCTTAGGGCTTATATTTCATAAAACTTTCTTTGGGAAACGCTGGTCATGGATGTATTAATTATTAGTATTAGTGTTCTATTCTTGACTTGAATGAGCCAGAGAGAACATGGAGTTTTTCACTGATGGTGTGTGGATTTCCCCAAGCCCTCTATTTTGTTCAGAATTAGGTCCAGAATAGTAGCAAGTCCCCTAGCTGCACCTAGATCTGTTTTGGAGGTGAATTTCTTAGCACAGCAAGTCAAAACCTTGTCAGATATTCTGATCTTTGCTGAATTGCACTTCCAACTGTTTTCCAGAAAAGTGAAAGGTTATATCTGAAATATATTTAATTTCTGGGTAAGTTTTGGAATCTGGGCCAGGAAGGCATCATCTGCATCTGCCAGCTGGTCTGTGCTAAACTTTATTCCAGTGTTTCCTAAATTCCAGCTATCAATTCATGTAGTAGAATCGCGAAAATATTTCGCAGAACAAATCACGTGCAGAGAAAATGCAAGTCTTTTATTTTCTCTGTATCTAGCTTGACCTTTCTCTAAAGCTCTCTCCCCACTTTCTGATGGGGAAAATAAGTTTCAGTCTTCTTTGCTTAAACCTCATTGAAATATAACAATTTAAAGAGTTATTTTCAACTAATGCCCAGTCCTTTTAAGAAAAAAAAAATCTCATCATTTCAGATTTCTCATTCTTTCACATCTCCGCTTCAGCTTATTTTAAAAATGATATCTGGGTAAGATGGCGTGTGTGTGTGTGTGTGTGTCTGTGTGTGCACGTGCTATGATTTCATGTGCCTAACATAACGAGCAGAATATTAGAGTTCTCTGCTCTTGTCATGTGGTGATCTCTCTGGTCTCCCTTGGTGATAACTCTGGCAGCTGCTTGTTCTGCTGGTATTCATGTTGAAGGCTACCTATAGCCTGCACCTTGCTCTCTCTTGGCTTGTTCAAAGCCTGAGAATCCTCCCTGGCATGTTCAGTTGGCTAAATATTACTCAGCTTTCCCTGGGTGCAAGGTCTTGCGGTCTCTGTCATGTCCTCTTTGTGCCTCTATTGCCTAGTGTAGTTTGCTCCCACCTCCGTGGTGGTGGGGTTAACTTGTTCTACCATAATGGTTCCCATGGCAGGCCCCTTCAGTGTGCATGCCATATACAAATCGAGCAAAGCTTGGAGGCACCTCAGAGCTTCCATTTGCCTGACCACACTGCATGACCAAGTGTGTTTTGATGCAGCTAGCCCCTAACTGAATGCATACTAGAGTGTCACATTGGAAGTGAGGACAAGAGACCCTCTTTATTCTCAGTGTTCCTCTTCCTAGTTGGGACACATGTCTGACTGCTGTGCCCTTGTCCTTTACACCTCTTCTTTATCTCTTATTCCCCCTATGTCATATACATTTTCCAGACTCCAGCTAATCCAGGAAATATTTTCTACACTGCCAAAATGTTAACTGAGTCCTAAAGGTTAAAAAAGGGAGTAAGGAACTTAAAAGTTCCCATTTTAAACCATGAGTTTGGTTTATAAAGATACTGGCTCACTGCACCGAAAGCAATGTGATATATTCTTGGTTCTTTCCTTCTACAACAAATCTTTACCTCCTTCGAGGAAAATGGATGCTTCAGGCCACTTAAGAAAAAAAGCCTTATAGTTAGAAACACAAGTGGAAGAAAAATCTACCACATTTTAAAAAATCATCTCAATTATACTTAACCATCTTCCCATTATCTATTATTCATGCAAATTGTAGTTATTCAGTAATTTTCTTTATTCTCTCCCCCTTTTTAAGCTTATTTTAAAAGAAAACATATCAAGCATAGGTAAAGAGCTTTCCCTAATTGTTCCTCAAGCCAACTTTCTCCTTAACTGCATTTAGGTGAACTGAAAGCTGGGGCTCCTCAGATCCCAGGAACAGGCAATAGAAACAATTTTTTTCCATCTTGGAAGAGGCATGTGCCACCAACTTATTCATCTGCACTTTTAGCTCTCTCTGCTCAACTGTGTCTTCATTCCTTTCTCCTTTCCTGCTCTGAAACCAAGGGCTATGAATGCCCCTGCCCCAAGTGGTAAACACAGCCAGCTCCTGGCCCTGATCAAGGACCAGTTGCTCCTGGATTGTGCCGCTGGATTTGTTTGGGGAGAGAAGAATTACCTACACATTATTAAAATCTTTTTTGCATTTGATATTAGGAATTTTTTCACACCCTTGGAAACTGTACATACTAATACCACTTCTCTCATTTCACCATTTCACGAATGCTCTCCTGAATGCCACAAAAGTAGTGTATAGAGAATAGCTTTTATCATGAATTCGACTGTAGATTCTCTTCCTACTAAAAGTTGATACTACATATGAGACCATTTTCATCACATTATTTGTATAAACTCGGGTTCATCCTGTTTATTATCTTTGTGTGGTATGTTGGCATCTACATATTTGAAGCCTTATATTCTCTCAGATTTTTTTTCATGTTAATCCCTAGTACCTCTCGCATGAGTTTTTAAAATTTTATTTATTTATTTATTTATTTATTTATGTTTTGGAAATGTTCTTTTAGTCCCTTTAGTAACTAGTTTCATGTGTTTATCCGGTCATATTTTTTTCCTCTTTTCTCACATTCAATCCACACAATTATATTTATTCTGATACCTTTGTGATGTATTCTAGCTCTAACAAAGAACCCACTCGTCCGGTAGCTAAAGTTCTAGTTCCAAAACTCAGACCTTCTTTCCCAACTGACAAGCATTACTGAGTATCCACTGGGCTTGCCAGGCACTCTTCTGGGTCCTGGAGATACGGTGCTAAAAAGGGCAGGCGAAGCCATTGATCTCACAAAGCTTACATTCTGAAAGCAGGAGACCAACATACAAACAAATAACTATCACAGAGCAATTAATGTTGGGCAGATGGTAAAATAAGGGAAGGGGATGATATTGTACCTGACAGGGGCAGCTTATTTCTTGTCAGGAAAGGAATCTCTGATAAAGTGGTGCTGGAGCTGGATCTGAACCTAAGGAGCCAGCCATGTGAAGATCTCAGAGAAGAGCCTTCTAGAGAGAGTGCTCAGTTACTGCAAATGTCTTAATGTGGGAATGAGATTGAACTTATTTAATAAATATAAAAAAGGACAGTAGAGCAAGAGCAAAGTGGGAAACAGGAGGAAGAAATATAAGTTTTAAGAGGTCAATAGCAGCCAGATTATAATGGGGCTGTGGCAGTCACTGTTAGAACTGTGGGTTTTATTCTAGGTCCATAGGAAGCCAATGGATAGCTGTAAACAGGAAATGGTGGGGGCATTGATGTAATCTGATTTAGGTTCTAGGAAGTTTGACTTTCCTGGAAGCCTTTCACCAACCAAAGCCACCTCTCTTTTCAGATCTCAAGGGGCAACAGAAAAGAGAGGAAAACACGCAACTTGTGTTACCAAGTAATATGGTTTGGCTGTGTCCCCACCGAAATATCATCTTGAATTGCTGTCCCCATAATCCCCACGTGTGGTAGGAGAGACCCAGTGGGAGATAATTGAATCATGGAGGTGGTTACCTCCACACTGTTCTTGGGATAGTGAGTGAGTTCTCATGAGATCTGATGGTTTTGTAAGGGGCTTTTCCCCTGCTTCACTCTACACTTCTCCTTGCTGCCACCATGTGAAGAAGGATGTTTTTCCTTCCCCTTTCCACGATGATTGTAAGTTTCTTGAGGCCTCCCCAGTCCTGCAGAAATGCGAGTCAATTAAACCTCTTTGCTTTTAAAATTACCCAGTCTGGAGTATTTCCTCATAGCAGACTGAGAACGAACTAACACACCAAGTCTTTTCGTTTCTTATCTAAGCCTGATGTATCCTTGGTCTTTGCTGATAATCACAGGATGCCATGCAAATAAGCAGAAGAGAATATCGGACAGGGTGTTTGGTAAAATATTCTGCGCCCTCCATCTTTGATATATGCCCTGGGATAATGACACATTTTCCTGCCAGGAGGCAGGTCTGTCAAGGTTCTAATCTATTCAGGTGTGATCTGAGGAATGCTAGGCAGCTCACAGCATAAAAGCTGAGTACCAAGTTACAAAGATTTAGTGAGAAAGATCATTTATTCAAGAATACAGAATTTAAATGGAGATCCAAATGTCACCTCCACTTTGTTTGGCATCTGTGTCACCAACTGCTATTATTTTCTGTTCTTTCTCTTTGGTTCTGAAATTTGTCTTTCCGAAACAGTGACCTGAGTCGCATACAACCTGTAATTTAGAAATGTTCTGTGTTGTAAATTGTACTTTGCTTTCAGTAAAAGCCTTCATGTGTCAAGTAGCAAAACAAGAGTGTCATGAAAGAAGGTGAAGTTCCCCATTACAGAAAGAAAAATTGGGTAGAAACCTGCTAATGTGCAATGCAGAAAATAAAAGAGATGCTGATATGAATATGCTCATCAACTTACATTTATAATACTACGATTTTCAAATGATAGAGGAACATTTGTGAGCCTGTGTTGTCACAGTGCAATAGTCCCAGAGGATGCTGTTTTCAGCAGGTCAGAGTCCCACAGTTGCTCAATGAATATGTTAAGAATTGGTCTTTAATCTTCTGGCTTCTTTTAGTAGTTCTGACATCATATCATTTCTGTTTTGCTATGATGGAAACATCCCCGAGGCAAATAGTGTTTCTGGTTGTACTGTGACGTTTACCCTCTTCTCTTAATAATAATGACAATAATAACAATAATAATAACAGCCGCTACTATTTATAGCGCACTAGGCATGTTGCATCGTGATTTTACCTAATCTTCAAGAGTCCTGCAAGTCAGGAGTTGGGCCCAGTTTCCAGAGGAAGAAAATAAGGCTACTTTTACGCCACGACAGTAAGGCCATATTCAGGAAGAGGTTAGAAAATGGGAGCCTCTAGTAATTTTCCCTCCTTTTCAGCACCATAGAGCTGACCAAGTATGTCCAGCTTGGTACCCGCTATAAGAACTTTATTGGTATTAACAAGAAAATTCAATTCTCACTGTCATTCAAAGTAGGGACCTTTATTTATTTATTTATTTTTATTTATTTATTATGTCCAAATTTTATTTTAAGTTCAGGGTTATATGGGCAATATGTACAAGTTTGGTTATACAGACAAATGTGTGCCATGGTGGTTTACTGCACCGATCATCCTATCACCTAGGATGCCCAGCATCCATCAGCTATTCTTGATGCTCTCCCTCTTCCCAACCCCCACCCTCTGACAGGCATCAGTGTGTGTTTTTCCACCTCATGTGTCCATGTGTTCTCATCATTCAGCTCCCACTTATAAGTGAGAACACATGGTATTTGATTCTCTGTTCCTGGGTTAGTTTGCTAAAGATAATGGCCTCCAGCTCTATCCATGTCCCTGCAAAAGACATGATCTCATTCCTTTTTATGGCTGCATAGTATTTCATCATGTATAAGTACATTTTTTTTAATCCAATCCACTGTTGATAGGCACCTAGGTTGATTTCATGTCTTTGCTATTGTGAATAGTGCTGCAATGAACATACACGTGCATGTAACTTTATAATAGAACAGTTTATATTCCTTTGGGTATATACCCAGTAATGAGATTACTGAGTTAAATGGTCTTTCTGCCTCTAGGTCTTTCAGGAATCAACACACTGTCTTCCACAATGGTTGAACTAATTTACAGTCCCACCAACAGTGTAAAAGTGTTCCTGTTTTATCCACAACCTCACCAGAATCTGTTGTTTTTTTGGTTTTTTTAGTAGTAGCCATTCTGACTGGTGTGAGATGGTATCTCACTATGGTTTTCACTTGCATTTCTCTAATGATGAATGATGTTGAGCTTTTTTTCATATGTCTGTTGGCCACATGCATGTCTTCTATTGAGAAGTGTTTGTTCATGTCCTTGGCCCACTCTTTGATGGGGCTGTTCGTTTTTTTCTTGTAAACTTAAGTTCCTTATAGATGATGGATATTAGACCTTTGTCAGATAGATTGCAAGCATTTTCTCCCATTCTGTAGGTTGTCTATTTACGCTGTTGATAGTTTCCTTTGCTGTGCCAAAGCTCTTCAATTTAATTAGATCCCATCTGTCAATTTTTGCTTTTGTCGAAATTGCTTTTGGTATCTTTGTCATGAAATCTTTACCTGTGCCTATGTCCTGAATGGTATTGCCTAGGTTTTCTTCTAGGGTTTTAATAGTTTTGGGTTTTACATTTAAGTCTTTAATCCATCCTGAGTTAATTTTTGAATACGGTGTAAGGAAGGGGTCGAGCTTCAATTTTTTTGCATATGGCTAGCCAGTTCTCCCAGCACCATTTATTGAATAGGGAGTCTTTTTCCCATTCCTTGTTTTTGTCAGATTTGTCAAAGATCAGATGTTTGTACGTGTGCAGTCTTATTTCTGGGTTCTTTATTCTGTGCCATTGGTCTATGTGTCTATTCTTGTTCCAATATCATGCTGTTTTGGTTACTGTAGCCTTGTAATATAGTTTGAAGTTGGGTAGCCTGATGCCTCCAGCTTTGCTGCTTTTGCTTAGGATCGCCTTGTCTATTCAGGCTTTTTTTTTGGTTTCATAAAAATTTTTAAATAGTTGTTTTTTTCTAATTCTGTGAAGAATGTCAACGGTAGTTTAATGGGAATAGCATTGAATATATAAATTGCTTTGGGCAGTATGGCCATTTTTATTATATTGATTCTTCCTTTTCATGAAGAAGGAATGTTTTTCCATTTGTGTCATCTCTGATTTTTTTGAGCAGTGGCTTGTAGGTCTCCTTGAAGAGGTCCTTGTTAGCTATATTCCTAGGTATTTTATTCATTTGTGCCAATTGTGAATAGGAGTTCATTTGTGATTTGGCTCTTGGCTTACCTGTTGTTGGTGTATAGGAATGCAGCAATTTTTGCACATTGATTTTATATCCTGAGACTTTGCTGAAATTGCCTATCAGCTTAAGAAGCTTTTGGGCTGAGACAATGGGGTTATCTAGACATAGGATCATGTCATCTGCAAACAAAGATAGTTTGACTTCCTCTCTTCCTATGTGAACACCCTTTATCTCTTTCTCTTTCCTGATTTCCCTGGCCAGAACTTACAATACTATGTTGAATAGGAGTGGTGAGAGAGGACAAACTTGTCTTGTGCGTTTTCAAGGGGAATGCTTCCAGGTTTTGCCCATTCAGTATGATATTGGCTGTGGGTTTGTCATATATGGCTCATTATTTTGAGGTGTGTTCATTCAATACCTAATTTATTGAGAGTTTTTAACATGAAGGGGTGTTGAATTTTATCGAAGGCCTCTTCTGCATCTATTGAGATAACCATGTGGTTTTTGTCTTTAGTTCTTTTTATGTGATGAATCACATTTATTTTTTATTTATTTATTTATTTTTTTGAGACGGAGTCTCACTCTGTCGCCCAGGCTGGAGTGCAGTGGCCGGATCTCAGCTCACTGCAAGCTCTGCCTCCCGGGTTTACGCCATTCTCCTGCCTCAGCCTCCTGAGTAGCTGGGACTACAGGCGCCCGCCACCTCACCTGGCTAGTTTTTTGTATTTTTTTAGTAGAGACGGGGTTTCACCGTGTTAGCCAGGATGGTCTCGATCTCCTGACCTCGTGATCCACCCGTCTCGGCCTCCCAAAGTGCTGGGATTACAAGCTTGAGCCACCACGCCCAGCCGAATCACATTTATTAAGTTGTGTATGTTGAACCAGACTTGCATCCCTTGGATGAAGCCTATTTGATTGTGGTGGATAGGCCTTTTGATATTCTGCTGGATTTGTTTTGCTTCAGTGTTCATTAAGGATATTGGCCTAAAGTGTTCTTTCTTTTTTTTTTTTTTTTTTTTTTTTTTTGCTGTATCTTTGCCAGGTGTTTTGGTATCAGGATTTTGCTGGCCCCATAAAATGAGTTAGGGAGGAGTTACTCTTCTTCAATTTTTTGGAATAGTTTCAGTAGGAATGGTGCCTGCTCTTTTTTGTACCTCTGGTAGAATTCAGCTGTGAACGTGTCTGGTCCTGGGATTTTTTTCCTCATTTGGTAGGCTATTTATTAATGTCTCAATTTTAGAACAAATTATTGGTGTATTCAGAGATTCAATTTCTTTCTGGTTCAGTCTTGGGTGGGTGTATGTGTCCAGGAATTTATTTGTTTTTTTTCTAGATTTTCCAGTTTAGGCACATAGAAATGTTTCTAGTATTCTCTGATGGTTGTTTGTATTTCTTTGGAGTCAGTGGCGATATCTCCCTTAACATTTCTGATTGTGTTTATTTGAATCTTCTCTATTTTCTTCTTTATTAGCCTAGCTAGTGGTCTATTTTATTATTATTTTTTTTAAAACCAGCTCCTGGATTTGATGATTTTTTTGAAGTGTCTTTTTGTGTCTCTATCTCCTTCAGTTCAGCTCTGATCTTGGTAATTTCTTTTATTCTGCTAGCCTTGGGGTTTGTCTGCTCTTGGTTCTCTAGTTCTTTTAGTTGTGACATTAAATTTTTAACTTGAGATCTTTCTAGCTTTTTGATGAGGGCATTTAATGATATAAATTTCCCTCTTTCACACTGTTTCAGCTGTGTCCCAAAGATTGTGGTACATTTATCTTTGTTCTCATTAATTCCAAAGAACTTCTTGATTTCTGACTTAATTTTATTATTTACCCAGAAGTTATTCAGGAGCAGGTTGCTCAATTTCCATGTACTTGTGTGGATTTGAATGAATTTCTTAACCTTGTGTTCTAATTTGATTGCACGGTGATCCAAGAGACTGTTATGATTTCAATTCTTTTGCATTTGCTGAGGAGTGTTTAACTTTCAATAATGTGATCAGTTTTAGAGAAACTGCCATGTGGTGATGAGAAAAATATATATTCTGTTGTGTTTGGGTGGAGAGTTCTGTAGGTATCTATCAGGTCCACTTAATCCAGCGCTGAGTTCAGGTCCTGAATATGTTCGTTAGTTTCTGTCTCGATGGTCTGTCTAATATTGACAGTGCGGTGTTAAAGTCTCCCACTATTATTGTGTGTGAGTCTAAGTCTCTTTGAAGGTCTGTAAGAACTTGGTTTATGAATCTGTGTGCTTCTGTATTGGGTGCATAGACATTTAAAATGGTTAACTCTTTTTGTTGAATTGAACGCTTTACCATTATGTAATGTTCTTCGTCTTTTTTGATATTTATTAAAGTCTGCTTTTTTCAGAAACTAGGACTGCAACCCCAAGTAGGAACCTTTAAAACCTCTGGTCCTATTCAGCTTGCAATATTCATATTGCCTATCTGGCAAGAAGTAGATTCAATTTTCAAATTGTTCATATATAAAAAGCTTCCCCATAAACAGAAGACATATCACATGTAATTATTTCCCAACAGCGATGATTTGCATAGAGTAATCTTGTATATTAAGTTTTTTTTCTGTTGCCTCTCAACTATATTAAAGTCAGCTGGAAGGTTGCACTTCTGGCAAAAATTATAGCTTTTCCTTCAGTGAGAATACTTGGTGCTCAAGCACTTATAACTAGAATTTCTAAGAAGGAAATTTGTAAAGAGAGAAGTGCAGTTGTGGGCACTGATGGGAAGGAAGCTGTGCTTTTATCTCTACATTCTTTTCACTTGAGAAGGGAAAGGAGACAATGGAAGGGTACAACTCATTTTTTGGTTTTGTTTTGTTTTGGTGACATTAGAAGACATGAGAAAAGTAATGACTGGGCTCTCTGAACTGGTTTGCAGTTGCATCCTGTCTCAGATATGTGTGAACACAACAAAAATACTGATGCCTTCACTCTTGAGATAAGGCCACATTACTTTCAATTTAATACTGACTATTTAATCTCAGGACCTCTCAGAAAAACAATGTATCCTATTATGTGTGAGAAAAATGTGTATATTAACAGTGGGAGGTCTGATGTATACTATATATTTGAAAGCCACCAGCCTTAGCACAGTCTCTGCTGTCAGTGGAATCAGTTTCTTCATTCTTGTTGACACACAGAATATTCCTTCTGATCTTGCAAAATCACTTCTGTTTATTACAAGGTCTGTATCTTGTCTATGTTCCCTACTGTTTATACACTACTTTTCTTGAAGCAACTACAGAGCTTTATACTTATATTCCAAACGGCATCTAGTACTGAAGTGCTTGGCAACATTACAACATGGAATAAATAGTATTCATTATGAGAGACTCCTCAGGATTCATTCATCTGATAAACGTTAGCAACATTACATAGAACTAATTTGATACTTTGTCTCTAAAGTGTGTTAAGACTCTTTGATGCTGAAAATTGCATTTGCAGAAGTGATCGTTTGAAGTTACTGCAAGGCTCTGAGACAAATGCAGTGTCCAGGTCTCAAAGGAAGAAAAGTGAAATTCCTTCAGGGTGATTACTGAGGCCTCCCTGCCCAAGGCTTATTCTGGCCTGAGAGATAGCAAGCTTGGCTTCTTGTCTCTTCTACTCAGCAGCTTCCATGGCTTTTTATATTGACTCCCCGAGGTCCAGAGATGAAATAATAGCCAAGAGTCTGATCAAAAACCACCTAGTGAATTATGCGGCCAAATGTCTGCTGGGGAAGCAGATGTATTGTTTTACCTGAATGGAGATTCCAGTGGTGTTATGAAGACAACATGCCAGCCAGGGTTCAAGTCTCAGCTCCGTCACTTACTGGATGCATTTGTCTCCTAACTTATCTGCCCCTCAGTGTCCTTGTTTATGAAATGAGAATGATGAAACATATCTTTTGGAGTTATTGCAAGAATTAAATGATATAATGTGTGAAAGCACTTCACATAGTACCCGGAACATAATAGGCACTCGATACATGTTACTGTAGTCTTCTCACCCATGAATTAGGAAGAATACTGTTTTTCCTGCTTATCTCAAGCCTATTATTCACTTCAATGGTCATTTTTCCCCTCTAGGTTTGTTCAGAGATAACAATGATGTACTGTAGTCAATTAAAAATGTTTCCTTGAATCTGGACTTGATTGTTAGAGCAAAAAGAGCAGCAGTCACTTAAGGAGAGATAGACTGTGAAGGTAGCCTGAAATGTATCTACCTACTGATACACAGCTTTTCCTGCCCTAGTCCATGCTGGTACATATGGCACAATTTTCTTCCTAGAGACATATTTTCTTCCTAGAGACATACATATGGGCCCCCTTATGTATCAATGTTCTTATTTGTCAGGAACAAATATGTTACATGTAAAAACATGGGTTGACCCACATGACCCATTTTCTTTAATATATATGAAGTAATATAACAGTATTTTATTATGTATTGTTTCCTACAACGCTGTTGGCTATGATAGTGATAAGTATTAATTCTTGGCCGGGCGCGGTGGCTCACACCTGTAATCCCAGCACTTTGGAAGGCCCAGGCGGGTGGATCACGAGGTCAGGAGATCAAGACCATCCTGGCTAACACAGTGAAACCCCATCTCTACTAAAAAAAAAAAAAAAAAATACAAAAAATTAGCCAGGCGTGGTGGCGGGCGCCTATAGTCCCAGATACTCGGGAGGCTGAGGCAGGAGAATGGTGTGAATCCGGGAGGCGGAGCTTGCAGTGAGCCGAGATCGCGCCACTGCTCTCCAGCCTGCGGGACAGAGCAAGACTCCGTCTCAAAAAAAAAAAAAAAAAAAAAAATTTCTTTCATCCTCTGCATCCTGCCCCACAGCAGTACCTGCCACTGTGTAGTGCAGGCTCTCCTGATCCCTTGTTTGGAATACTGCAAAACTGTTTGCCCTTCTTTTCCTTCTCTCTTCTCTCTAACGCACCCCTACACTACAGCCTTTATGATGCTTCCGAAACAAAAACAAGGCCACGTTGACTCTTATTTATAAATCCTTCCATGGTTTCCCATTGTCCTTGGGGCAAAACCTAAGCTTCTTAACCTGGTTGAAAAGCATATTTTTTGATCAGGCATAAATCCTAGCTCAGGATACATTAATGGAGGCAGAGGTGTGGCGGTAAAGGGGGCGCAAAACCCACATAACAGATTTTATCTACATTATCGGCACTCTCCGCAGTGGCAATTTTTCCTCATTTTCATTTTATTTTTGGGCTCTTTTTAGGCTCTCTTACCCTTCCTGATAACAATTGCTCTGTCCCTGAGTTTTCCTTGAAAACTTTTAAGAGCTGGGCATGCTCAGTAGCCATAGCCAGGGTTGTCTCTCATTTTTAAAACATCACTAAGGCTGCAGTGTGAAGGATGGACACACTTTGGGGCCTATTGGCGGGTGGGGGGCAAGGGGAGGGAGAGCATTAAGACAAATACCTAATGCACGCAGGGCTTAAAACCTAGGTGATGGGTTGGTGGGTGCAGCAAACCACCATGGCACATAAATACCTATGTAACAAACCTGCACGTTCAGTACATGTATTCCAGAACTTAAAATAAAAAAAAAAAAATGCATCAGTGAGAGCCTTTAAAAAACCAAGAAAGAATCAAAATTTCCTTTATCACAACTCTACAGATATTCCATTGAATGCGTTTACTGAAGCGGTATGAAATGTAGAGTAAGTTGGAGAGTGTCACCAAACTTCCCCTTTTATTCAGAAAAATAACCTAGGCCATGTGGTAGCCTGTGGTCCATACATGAACTGCCAGCTGGCTGCATCTCTGACCTCTCCTCTTTTACTTCTTTTACTTCTTTCCTTTTGTGGTGGGACAAAAAATGACCCTCCTAAAGATATCCACGTGAAACTCCTAACACCTGTGAATGACACCTTATATGGCAAAGGGTTTGATTAAGTTAAGGATCTTGAGATGAGGCGCTTCTGGATTATTCATGTGGGCCCAATATAATCACAGACTTCCTGTGATTAGGGAGAGGCAGAGAGAGACATATGAAGGAAAGGTTGGGGTGTGAAGATGGAGGCAGAAGACAAGGCAAGGAAAGCTGGCAGTTACCAAAAGCTAGAAGAGGCAAAGTACAGATTCTCCCCAAAGCCTTTGCAGGGAACATGGCCCTGCCAACAAATTGATTTGGGATTTCTGGACTCCAGACCCGTGAAAGGGTAAACTTCTGTTGCTTCAAGCCACCCAGTTTGGGGTAGTTTGTTATAGCAGTCCTAGAAATGAATTCATCTTTCTTCTAATCCCACTGGCTTCCTTGATTTTCCTCAAATAGGGCCACATGAGCTCCACTTAAGGACTCCTGTGCTCACTTCTCACTTGGACTCGAAAGATCTCCCACCAGATAGCTTCCTACTGAGAGAGCTCCATGGCTTTCTCCTTCGCTTCCATCAGGTCTTGTGCAGAAGTCACTTTTTCAGTAATGATTTTCATGACCCCGTTATTTGAAATAGGCCCCTTGGCATTCCCTAACATTCTCGCCCTATTTTCTCTTCATAGTACTTATCTCTCATCTGACAAACTAATCTTTTAATGTTTACTATTTACTCATTTCTTACTGCCTGCATTTGGTTGTCTGTACATGCAGCAGAAGATAATTTCCATACTGTCAGAGATTACTGCCTGTATCATTTATTGCTGTATTTCCAGCGCATAGAACCATGCCTCAGCACCTAGGACAAGGCCCAGTATACATAAGCATTAGATGAACACTTAAAGGAAAGATCACATAACATCAGAAATTTTAAAAACGTTAGTAATAAACAAAGCATTTTATAACTTATCAGTCATGCTCCCCAAACTGCCATTGTCGTTAACCATGCAACTTCTGTAATGCCAACAAATCACTTAAATTTCCCATTTTCAAATGTTGAAGTCTGAGGAAAGACTTTGAGACATTTTACGTATTATAGTTGACTGGAGCTACTTTTATTCAGTCACATATTTATTCAACAAGGTTTTAATAATCAAAGTGAAGTTATCAAGCATTTTCTGCTGTATCATGCTGGAATCCTAAACACAGTATATCCTGTGTTTGATATGACCAAAACTATGTGTATATTTATTTTTATGGGCTTGTACTTTTCTTTGGGAAGAGGGAAGGTGAGGACAGATGTCAGCAAAAGTACAAAAAGAAATCCCCCAGGAGCTCCCATATGTTTCTACCTTGCTGAGTCCATGTAAGACAGATTACCTTCATGGCTGTTTCCAGTTAAGAGGATAAATGGAGACGATACAAAGGCAGAATGTCACCTCTGCATCCAGGAAGATATGCATGCAAAGGTCAGCCAGAGGCTGGTTTTCTGAGTGCCCATGGTTGGGAAATCAAACAGACTTTCATTTTGATCTGAGAGTAAAGCACGCTATTGTTTGAGCTTCTTGGTTCCATTTATCAGAGGAAATTTGTGCCAGAGATCGCAGAAGGGAGTTGGAAGACATCCGAGAAAGGATTCCAAGATTGTAAACCGCACTCCAGCCCAAGCACTATTGCTGCCAATTCTAAGAATTTCTTCATGATTAGTCACAGTACTTAATGTTGCTATTATAAAATGTCAAGTGGAAGAGTCAGAGTCAGGCTATTGATGACTTGCAAGCTTGCTTTGCTGAAATAAAGTTTCTCTTACAATGGAAAAGCCGAATTTACACGAGTAAAATGAGTTGGGATAATTTGTGAAAATTTTGTGTTTTGATGTTGCAAAAGTCCACGTAAATTATTGCCTTAAGCATTCAAAAAATGCTTAGAACACTTGTGGCTAATTACTAAAAATATTTATGATTAAATTGGGCTACTTGGGAAGAGAAATGATGGAAATAATAGTTTTAATTGTTAAACTAATGTTCATTTTAAGTAAAATTGGTTACCTGAAAAAATGATATGCATACAAAAAAGAACACTTATCGTAATTGTGTAGCTTGATGGCTTATCCCACAGTAAAATTATTACAATTATTCTGTAACTACTATTCAGATTAAAAAAAAAATACTAACTATACCCTGAGAAGTTCCCCTGCCGCCCCATCCCAGACACTATCGCCTTCTATCCTGAAGTTGTCTTCTCTTTTTGATCAGTTTTAAATGGTTTTGAATTTGACATAAATGGAGTTATACAGTATGTTCTTTTTAGCATTTGATTTCTTTTCATTAAATTTATGTTAGGAAGATTCATGCATGCTGTTGCCTGTAACAGTAGTTTGTTAATTTTCACTGTTGTGTAGTTTGCTGTTTATGAATATGCCACAATTTATTCAGTCATTTTATTATTCATGAACATTTGGATTGTTTCTCATTTATGCCACTACAAATAGCACCAATATCAACATTTCTTGCAAGTATGAAGTAAACATATGTATACATGTATGTTGTATATGCATATCAAAACATCATGTTGCTTACCTTGAATATATACAATTTTTATTTTTCAATTATACCTTAATAAATCTGAAAGTGAAAATAAGTTTTGTTTGAATTTTGTCAAAAGCTTTTTTATTATTTAATATTTGTAGGCTGTGTAGTGATATCTGGTTGTTCATTCCCAATATGTAAAATTTGTGTCACCTCTTTCTTGGTAAGTATATTTAAAGCTTTATAAATATTTAATTTTCATCCAATATTCAGATTTGGGTTCAGTGATCTCCTGTATTGATTTTCCACTCTCAATTTCATTGATTTTCACTCTTACCTTTATAATATCCCTTATTATATATGATTTGGGTTTAATTTCTCTTTTTCCCCAATTTTCTTAAGGTAGAAGCTTATATCATTGAGTTGAGCACTTTCTTCTTTTCTAATGTAAACATTTAATAGTATGCTATAAACTTCTAAGCACTACTTTAAAGACATCCTACAAATTTTGATATGTTGTATGTTTGATATGTTGATATGTTTGATATGTTGATATTATTTTCTGTTCAAAATATTTTTCAACTTCCCATGTGATTTCTTCTTTGATCCATGTATTGTGGAGCATGTTTTTAATTTCAAAATATTTGGATATTTTCCTGATATTTTTTTACTGATTTCTAGTTTAATTCTATTATATTCCAGGAATATGCTTTTTACTATCTCTTTTTAAAATTTTTATAGTTTGGTATATAGTGCATATTATAGTCTATTTTATTGGATTATTTTTAAATGCAGTAAAAAAGAGGTATATTATTCTGTTGTTATTTAGGGGTGTTCTATAAATCTCATCGTGTCAAGCTGGTTGATAGCACTGTTCTGATGTTCTATATAACCTTACTTATGTTCTGTTTATTTGATTAGTGAGAGAGGAATGTGGGGGTCTATGAGTGAAAATGTCTCTGTTCAATTCTAGCAATTGTTTCCTCATGCGATTTGAAGCTTTGTTATTAAGTGCATATGCATTTAAGATTGTTGTGTCATGTTAAAGTGACTCATTTATAAATAGTGAGACAGTAAACTATCTAAACATACACTGATATGGTTTTAAATCTGTGCTTTGGAATTTTTGTTCTATTTGCATAACCTGCAGGAAAAAAAAATGTAATTCCATCTTTTGTCTCTTCTTACAATCCTGAGAGATTAATCTTGAAACTCCACATTGATCAAGTCATCTATGAGTTTAAAAATACAACAAGAAAAAACTTTGACTCCAATATTGCCTATTGAGTTGGTATATAACACCTTCTTCAGTGTGACCTTCTTCAGTGTGACCCTAAATGGCCTTAATTTTTCACCACTTAGTCCCTATCTAAATTAGATGGACTTCGCTTAATTAGAAAATAGATCCCTTACCTACTGATTCAGCATTTATTGGGAAACGATTATTTTCCTAAATGCTATAAAATTATTTTTAAAAAGTGTTCCCTATTCTTGAGATAATTATAATCCAATATAAACAAAAAAATGGAATTGAGGATGGACTAGGAGGTAGAGAAAGGCTACAATCATGAACGTAATTGAATAGGGCAGAGAGGCAGAATATCATTCTGTAAAATCTGTAGCAGCCTCAATGTGAAATGACTAAGGGATATGATTGTCAGGGCCTAAAGGTATTTTGTGATCATCAGTTCCATGAAACAAAGGGTAAAGAAAAAAGTTAAATCAGAAGGTATTATCATCATTGTCTATAATACCAAGAAAGACATCAGCAAAGAATGCAGTAATTGGCTTTGGGGGCATCGATCCTAAATAACGCCATAGTAGAATAACTTACATGTTTGCTGATTAGAAGCTTCTGGGGTTTTAAATAGCATTACTACTAAACATTCTTGTTCACAGGTGAATTTGGCTTAGATTTGAGTCTGTATTAAAGACCGAATATTAATTTTTAAAATTATGTATTTGGAGAATAATTTATTCATATGAAATCCAGACCCAAATATGAAATTCAGCACAAAAATTAATAATAGAAACCCGAGGAACCTCATGCTTCAGGCATTTAGCATCTGATATAATTTTACATTCTTATAAAGTGCACTGAAACGATACTGAATACACAGCATGTGGGTGCAATGTATCACTCTGTAATTAGAAGTAACAGGTCTATAAAAGCATTTTTTAAATAAAAAAAGGAAATGTATATTTTAAAAATAAGTGTGTATTTGAAAGTTTTTCATTTTTTTCTTAACCTTATCAATGATGATCGAGTTGACCTCATAACCTTTGGTTACTTATCTGCCAGACGGGCTATTAATGAAGACTATTATAAGTAATACACAGTCTCTAGAGGCCAGGCCACACTACCTCCAAAAAAAGGTAGTATGATGTTTCCTTCTAATTCCAGCATAAGTCTTTTTTTCTTAAAGCACCAAAATGATAGACTACCTATTCACAATAGAGGAAAGGGTGTATTGTGTGTGTCTGTGTGTCTGTGTGTGTATGTATGTGTCTTAGTCCATTCCAGCAGCTGTAACACAATACCATAATCCAGGTGGCTTCTAAACGAGAGAAATGTATTTCTTAAAGTTCTGGAGGTGGGGAAGCCCAAGATCAAGGTCCAGACAGATTCAGTGTTTAGTGAGGGCCATTTTACTTGTTCATAAGTAGCTGTCTTCTCATTGTGTCTTCACACGGTAGAAAGGGCAAGAGAGCTCTCTGGGGCCTCTTTTATAAGGGCACTAGTGCAATTCCTGAAGGCTCTGTTCTCATAACCTAATCAACTCCCAAATCCCTCATCTTCTAATACCGTCACATTGGGCATTAGAATGTCAACATTTTTTGGGGGGGTGGGGGGCACTAAAAACATTCAGTCCATACCTGTGTGTGTGTAATGTGTATGCATATGTGATTTTGTTGTTGATTTTGTATTTGAACTGCATTTCTTAAAAGTAACTAGAAATTCTTATGGTAAAGTGCTGAGTATTTAAGAGAACCAGCACCCAGTGGATTGTTAGCCTTGGTTGTTCACATGTATTCTTCCCCAATAGAAGTGGTTTTCATGTTGAATATTGGTTAGGAGCGCAGGCTTTGGCTTCAGGCCCACTTCCATCTGAAGCCAAGTTCCCTCAGTTATAAGTTCTGTGACCTTTGAGCAGGTTCTTCAAATGTTTGTGCCTGATTTCCTCAGCTATGAAATTGGAATAATAATACCTCCCTCACAGGGCTGTTGAGAAGACTGGCACACAGTAGGTGCTCAGTAAACAAATGTTATAGCTACACTGCTACCATTATCATTAAAGTGTCAAGGCTGAAACTGGCCAGGTAAAAAGCTATCCCCATGAAGTCAGCATATAGGGGAAAGAGGACACTTGAGGATGGCTCAAGTCTGAAGGGTCACAGCCCAGATATTTTATTCAACTACAGTGGAGAGCAGAGTATTATCACAAGGAATGCTTAGATCACCTGTGAAACAAAAAGGGTGTAAAGTTGAAATTGTGAGGCAAAGATATCAGGACAAGAACAAGTAGAAGATTAGAAGGAAGGACAAAGAGAGAACTAAGTAGGGAATGTGACTCCTGGTTCAGAGAGAAAACCTAGTCTCCAGCACTGGTACAACCATGTGGTATGATTGCGTTCTCATGCACTTGGATCACATGGCCAGAATAATAAAGGGAGCTCCTTAAAGGTACTGTATGGGCTCTGCCAGCACTGTTCCCTAGAAAAACCCCACACACCTGGTTTAGAAGACCCCCCAAGGACATCGATCCATCTCATCTACTGTATGCTTAATGGAGCCCAGGACCAATTACCTAAAACAGGAGCTCACTGGGTGTAAGATGAGGAATTTATCACCAACTTCCACACATTTACCCTTTTACTTCTGCTTTGGAGTGCATGAGACTTGACCTCATTAAACAAAAATACTGGGTAGAAGAGGAAATAACGTTTCACCCTAATTTGGTAAGTGTCTTCAGAGAGCTTTCTGTTCTTGCCTAATCTAAGTAGCACCCTCTCCATCTCTATCTCAATTATCTCAGATAATTATTTTAATTATCTGCATATTATTTATGATTGCTGTTTTCCTTTTTTTTTTTTTTTTGGTGAATATTTCCTCTGATTCAAATGTACAAGTTCCATGTCAGATCATGTCAGATCTTTGGAGATTTTGTTTGCAAGTCTTTCCCCTAGGCCTAGAAGAATGTCTGGTATGTGGTACATTCTCAGTATAGTTCTCAGTACAGGTATCTGTTGAATGAGTTAATACATTTCCTGAATTTTTTTTTCTATACTCTCACTTCCGTGACTTATTTCTTGTTCCCTCTTTCTGTAACTTTCTCCATCATATTTTTCTGTAGGTGTCCTTTCCATTCTTGAAAATCTAGCTCAAATAGCACTTTCTCCGTAAGTCTTCCTGTATTATCCAGTCAGAAATAAGGTGTTAAACTGTGTGTGCGTGTGTGTGTGTGTGTGTGTGTGTCTCCATTCTTGTTCCAGGAGAACAGTTAGGGGTAGAAAGGGGAATAATTCCCGGAAATTATTGCATTCTGCTTTGAGCCAGAAATATTGATGCCAGGATTTCTCAAAACCTACCAAATCCAGAGTTCTTGGAGAGACATAAGGTGTCACCTCAGTTTTCTCTGTAGAGGAGGCAGTACTGTATGCTAGGTAAGCATTTAGTGCATGGATTAGGCAGCATGCGGTCAAATCCCACTTGGTAGATAGATGATCTTGCATAAAATATTTAACTTTAGTTTCTTCCTTTGGAAAAATGGAGATAGGTAATGATATCTGCCTCATAGGATTAGAGTGAAGAAAAAATATGATCATGCATATGAAGCATTTAGTATGGTGTCTTTTACTATAACAGGCACTCCATAAATTTTAGCTATTATTACCATAATGACTATTATTAATAATACTGTTAGAGGCTCCAGTGGTGGTTCGTATTCTATCATAATAAAACTAAGCCTTACAGTGTATCAGTTTTGTTTCAATGCAAGTATTAAGTTCAATCATTAATCTGAATGTCTGTAATAATTAATTATCATATTTGAAAAAACTTTATCACCTAGGCAACATTCATGTGCTTTTTCCTGGTGATTAACAAATGGAGCAAACACAAAAAGAGAAAGTACTTTATAAATTGAGATGTCTAGATACAATGTAATTAACTGCATTTGGGCACCAGAGTATTTCTATTTACTATCCTTTGAAAATAAATATAAAATACATTTGCATCCTGTAGCATCTTTAAATACTATTTTTGTAGTATCGAAGTATTTTTTGTAGTAAGAACATTTGAAATGTACTTTCTTTTTTTTTTTTTTTTTGAGATGGAGTCTGGCTCTGTCGCCCAGGCTGGAGTGCAGTGGCCGGATCTCAGCTCACTGCAAGCTCCGCCTCCCGGGTTTACGCCATTCTCCTGCCTCAGCCTCCCGAGTAGCTGGGACTACAGGCGCCTGCCACCTCGCCCGGCTAGTTTTTTTTTTTTGTATTTTTTTAGTAGAGACGGGGTTTCACCGTGTTCGCCAGGATGGTCTCGATCTCCTGACCTCGTGATCCGCCCGTCTCGGCCTCCCAAAGTGCTGGGATTACAGGCTTGAGCCACCGCGCCCGGCCTGAAATGTACTTTCTTAGCAATTTTGCAATATACAACTATTAACTGCAGTTACCACAGCTGTTCAATAGATCTAAAAAAATGTATTCCCGTGTCTAACTGAAACTTTGTACCCTTTGATCCACATCTTTCCATTCATCCCAGCCCCTTGGCTCTGGTAATCACCGTTCTACTCTCCAGTTTTATGATTTAAATTGTTTTAGATTCCATGCATAAATGAGATCATGTGGTATTTGTCTTTCTGTGTCTGGTTTATTTAACTTGGCATAGTGTCCTCTGGGTTCATACATTTTGTCACTAATGACAAAATTTCCTTCTTTTTGAAGGCTGAATAGTATTTTGAAGGCCAATTTTTATTAGAAAGTATGTTGATTTTGGCTGCCTTAAATAGATGCTGTGAGATGAGTGTGTGTGTGCATACACGTGTATGTGCACTTGTGCATTTGTGTGTTTGTTTATGTGCTCCTGAATGTCTGAATGTAAAGTCACACATAAAGTCTGAGTTCGGAAGAAGCATCCTTTTGCAAATAAATAAGCATGTATATAAAACATAATATATTCCCAACTCATGAAGACATGCTTATGCAACTGATATAGTTATGCACTGCATAACGACATTTTAGTCAATGACAAACCATAAATACAATGGTGGTTCCATAAGGTAATAAACAGAACTGAAAATTCCTATCACTTAGTAATGCCGTAGTTGTCATAATATTGTAGTGCAAAACATTAGTCACATGTTTGTTGTAATGCTGGTGTAAGCAAACCTACTGAGCTGTCAGTCATATAAAAGTACATCACATGCCATTATGTATAGTACATAATACCTGGTGATGATAATAAATGAATTTATTACTGGTTTATGTATTTAATATACTATACTTTTATTGTTATTTTAGAGTATACTTCCACTTATAAAGAAAAGTTAACTGGGCTGAGTGCGGTGGCTCACGCCCATAATCCCAGCACTTTGGAGGCTGAGGTGGGCGGATCACCTGAGGTTGGAAGTTCGAGACCAGCCTGACCAACATGGAGATACCCCTCTCTACTAAAAATACAAAATTAGTCGGGCATGGTGGCGCATGCCTGTAATCCCAGCTACTCGGGAGGTTGAGGCAGGAGAATCACTTGAACCGGGGAGGCGGAGGTTGTGGTGAGCCGAGATTGTGCCATTGCACTCCAGCCTGGGTAACAAGAGTAGAACTCTTGTTCTACTGTCTCAAAAAAAAAAAAAAAAAAAAGAAAGAAAGAAAGAAAGAAAAGATAAGTTAACTGTAAAACAGCCTCAGGCAGATCCTTCAGGAGGTAGTCCAGAAGCAGGAATTGTTATCGTAGGAGATGACAGCTCCGTGTATGTTATTTCCCCTGAAGACGTTCCAGTGAACAAGATGTGGAGGTGGAAGACAGTGATACTGATAATCCTGACCCTCTGTAGGCTTAGGCTAATGTGCGTGTTTGTGTCTTATTTTTTAACAAAATATTTAAAAAGAAAAAATAAAAATAGAATGAAAAGCTTAAAGTAAAAGGCTATAAAAAAGAATATTGTTTTTGTACAGCTATACAATGTGTTTGTGTTTTAAGCTAAATGTTATTACAAAATAATCAAAAGTTAAAGAAAATGCAACAGTAAGATGTTACAGGAAGCTAAGGTTAATTTATTATTGAAGGAAGAAAAATATTTTTAATATATTTAATGTAGCCTAAGTGTATGGTGTTTGTAAAGTCTACAGGAATGTACAGCAACGTCTTAGGCCTTCACATTCACTCACCACTCACTCACTGACTCACCCAGAGAAACTTTCAGTTCTGCAAGCTTTATTCATTGTAAGTGCCCTATACAGGTGTACCATGGTTTATCTTTAAAACTGCATTCTTACTATACTTCTTCTATGTTTAAAGATTTTTAGATACACAAATACCATCATGTGACAGTTGCTTACAGTATTCAGTATAGCAACATGCTGTACAGGCTTGTAGCTTAGAAGCAATAGGCTATATCATATAGCTTAGGGGTGTACTAGGCTATAGGTTTGTGTAAGTACACTATAACATTCACATCGTGGCCGGGCGCAGTGGCTCACACCTGTAATCCCAGTACTTTGGGAGGCCAAGGTGGGCAGATCACAAGGTCAGGAGATTGAGATCATCCTGGCTAACATGGTGAAACCCAGTCTCTACTAAAAATACAAAAAATTAGCTGGGCGTGGTGGCACATGCCTGTAGTCCCAGACACTTGGGATGCTGAGGCAGGAGAACCCGGGAGGCGGAGGTTGCAGTAAGCCAAGGTTGCGCCATTACACACCAGCCTGGGCGACAGAGCAAGACTCTGTCTCAAAAAAAAAAAAAAAAAAAAAAAAAAAGAAAAAAAGAAAAAAAAAATTCACACCATGATAAAAACTGCCTAGTGATGTATTTCTCAGAGCATATCCTCACCGTCAAGCAGTGCATGACTGTATATATGACCACCATTTGATCATTCCTTCCTTCCTTGCTTCTCTTCGTAGATGAGTCATTACCTTCTCTCAAAAGCCATTATGAGCCACCTGATCTAGAGTAACTCCCTCTGCTTCTCCCCCTAGCCAGTCCTATGCCATGGGATATTCTCTTCTTTCAAGGAAACCCTTCCCAATAATGTAAGAAGATTGTCTGTTTTTCTTACATTTTTTTCTTGTTTTCGGTTAAATGCTATATAATAGATGCTCAATAAATATTTGATAAATGAGGAAGTATTTGCTGCTCACTGATAAGATTTAGGAGGCACTATACTGGCCCAGTTCTTCCTAAACCCAGCTGTATATCAAGAATTACCCAGGAAGCTTTCAAAAATCTCAGTTATCAGGAACCCATTCCTGGAGATTTGATTCAGGTAGGTATGCTTTATTCACTGGTATTTCCGTAGAACAGCATGTGGCATATAACTAGACTTCAATAAACAGTAAGTATTCGTATAATCATTACTCATTAATTTTCTTGGGGTAACCTTCAACCTGGTTTCCTGCCTCCAGTTGCTCCCCTATCCTGAAATGCTCTTACCCTTCCACTTCACCTTCCATCTCACCTGTGGAATGCTTTTCTGAATCAGCAAGCTGAACACGACACTATCCTGCATAAAATTGGTCCATTATTCTGTTTTCTTCAGGATGAAGTCCAAAAGTCTTACCAAGTGAGCAGGACCTTTTAAAATCTGGCCCAGGTTACCTTTCCAACACTGAATTTCTCCCAGAACACCATGCTTGTTTATTCTTCCATTCCTTTGCATATGTTATTTCTTTGGCCTAGAATGTTCTTTTTCCGTTTTTATATGTCAAAATCCTTTTACTTCTTTTTAGACATAAGTCTAACGTCACCTTCTCCAGGAAGCCCTTTCTGAATTTCTCAGGCTTGGTCAGCACTTAGCACAAAACTTGTTTTACATTAAGAATTAAAGGCAAGTATTATTATTATTTATCCAGGTATGGTATGAGTTGTGATTATTTTGGAGATCTGTTTAATTATTATTCTCTAATGAGAAACTACAGGCAAAAGCTGAGTAAATTGAAGATTAAACTGTAACTACTTAGCTAAGGAATTTACTTTGCTATCCTATCTTTCTTTTTTCTTTTTTTATTATATTTTAAGTTTTGGGATACATGTGCAGAACGTGCAGGTTTGTTACATAGGTATACATGTGCCATGGTGGTTTGCTGCACCCATCAACCCTTCATCTACATTAGGTATTTCTCCTAATGCTCTCCCTTCCCTTGCCCCCCACTCCCCGATGGGCCCCAGTGTGTGATGTTCCCCTCCCTGTGTCCATGTGTTCTCATTGTTCAACTCCCACTTATGAGTGAGAACATGCAGTATTTGGTTTTCTGTTCCTGTGTTAGTTTGCTGAGAATGATGGTTTCCAGCTTCATCCATGTCCCTGCAAAGGACATGAACTCATCCCTTTTTATGGCTGCATAGTATTCCATGGCTTATCCTACCTTGCTATTGACTCTCCAACAACAACATGAAACCTTGAGGAAATTTTTCTCTCAGAGACATACTTTGTGACTGTCAGGTCAGTGTATTCTCATAAACAGTATCATGATGTATCATTTGAAGATGAAAGTGAGGTATTTGAATGGTTCCTAATTAGCTGTGGTCTTGCCATGAGACGGCACACTTAGCATGTGCCATTTCCTGTGAATTAGCATGCCGTGGGGCAAAACTTTTCCTGAAATAATCTAGGTTTGAGTCATAGTTCTTATGCTACCTAGCTTTGTGCTCTTGGGCAAGCCATTTTCTATCTCTGAGCCTGTTTTATCATCTGTCAAATTAGGATAATGACTAAATAACTGCCCTCCCCGCTTACAGTGGGTTTCGTTTCTAGCCTCCAAATTCTTTAGTTTTTTGAATCACATTTTAGAGAAGGCTTTTTTACAAAAGTATTCTGATATAAGTTGAAACACTGTAAAATATTATGGCTTAAAACCCAGAAAAATTCTTGGAGCTAGGGAATTATGTTCATCACAGTGATTTGAAAATTCTTCCAAGTAAAAGTTTCCAATGGCAGAGGAAAGTGAATGTATACTCCTGACGGAGTTAGGTACGGCACGCAGCAGCAGCTGCAAGCCCTGACATTTTTGAAGACTTCTCATTATCTTAAAAAAATATATGATTTAAAAAATTTACCCTACAATATATTCATTTTCATTCCACATAAAATGTCTTTCCACTTCAAACCTTCAAGCGAATGTAATATTCTAGGAAGATATTTCATGTTTATCTTTGAGGGGCACGTGCAGTGATATGAGAGGCCTGGTTTTCACGTGTTATCATTAGTGGGTGATGCAGAGAGGAAGGTGGTTATATGTAGTACCTACAAATTGATTTGAGAAGATTGTGTATTTGTGGAATGTGTCTTATGTTTTTCTTCACTCATCCATTTTATCACTTCATTGAAGCATCTAAATAGCTCTCCTATTTCCTTTAATGGGGGAAAAAAGCATGACACTATGGTTACTTGTGTTCTTATATGGAAAATGCTGCATGTTTTGTTAAATTTGGTTTTCTAGCTGGTTTTATGATCTGAAAAATCAACGTGACCTTTTGCTTCCTTGGGCTAGGATTTTAGCTGGCAATATTAAGCCTTCAAAAGGGAAGGCCTACATTCATCGTTGCAGGGAATATTTGGAGGAGTTTTTCCCATTTTCCCTCTCTGCCTCATGCCTACCCTTGCCAATGCCTTGAATGGCAGGACACAGAATTTTAGGGAGACAATTTCCTAGTTTCAAGGTGACCAAAATATAAAGGCTGATGCTTCCCATGCAAAGACTTTCCAGTTCTTTCAATAAAGCAAAAACCAACTGCCACCTTTTTGAAAAACTGTGGCAAACATGTATCAAAGCTTCATAATGTAAAAGCAACTAATCAATTTCACTTTGGCAAGGTCAAGGCAAAGCAGGTTCCAGAGAGGTATCTGGGCTGCCAATAGTACATTGCTTTGTACATGAGCATTTATCTACTCTTGGTGCCAATATCTCTACATCTGGCTGAGGGTCTGGGATGCAAAGCTAATAAAGAGAAGCACCAGGGAGCATCTTTGCACTAATGGGATGCAGGATTTCATTCTTGGAAACTCCCTTTCAAGTTAACATGAAACAAACAACTACTGGGCTCTGGAGCTGGCTCTTAGAGGTTCTGCACATTCAGTGGCATGTGTTTCTATATGCGCTCATGGAGGCAGATGTGCCAATCTCTATCGTGCAACCAGCCATCTATTAGGTACATTTTTGGAGGTAGTGTGAGGAAGCAGCTATGTGACGGCTGATCATCTTGCTGACTGGAATGCTGTGCTTCTGCTATTTGACTGTACCTGAAAGAATCTCAATCATGCTAGGCCAAGTCTGCAACTGAGATATGACTCCTTGCTCTGCTGCATCCCCATAGCCTGTCAAGAAGCTCATTTGAGGACTGTACAAAGACTTTGGATTTCCAGATGAGCTTTTCAAATATGGCATACCTGCAACGGTGACGACTCTCCACTCCATAAACACAGCTTTATGTGGGAGGATTGAAAAATGAATAAACCTTGGCTATGAAGACTTAGAGACCTCATTTCCTTCCCTAAATGCTATTCAGAGATTGTCCCTTTTAGGAACAACCATTTTCTCATCACTGATGTAACAAGACCAGGGGACTAGACATAAAGAGATGAGGAGCAGTGGAAAATGCTGGGTTAGGTGTGCAGCCTGGATCCTCTTGGCATAGATGTGAAGTTCGTAGTCAGGCCCAACTCTTTGCTGGTCTAAGTAAACTACACATGATGACTTTTCCACATGAATTTTAAGAAGCAATCCGTGCAACACACACACACACACACATACACACACAAAGTTTTACTTCTAATTAAAACTAATTTCATCTTACATTCAAGGTTTTTTTTTTTTTTTTTTTTTAAAGAATTTCCAGGTTCCTTTAACCCCGTGCTAATGCAAGAGCATTCTATATATACCACTGTTTCCCTTGTCTCTTCTCATCACTTGGAGAGAAAATTCACCTTAATCAACGGCAATTCTCACTAAAAGCTGAGCTTGGTATTTGTGAACACAGCTGGTTGGCTCCAACCTATCTTCCTAGCCTCATTCTTTTAATCTTCTTCACTCAGTGACACTTTGTAAATTCTTACCTCTAGTCCTTCACTCATCATCTTTGAGAAAGTAACATGGGAAAGTGCATGGCATGGTGCCTGGCAAATAGTTGGCATTGTGTGAATGGTATCTGGATGTTTTCCCCTCACCTTAGCCCTTGCCCACTTGGCCCATCTTTCAGTTTCTTATTCAATGGCCACCTTCTTTATGAGGACCTGCTATTACTAATAAAACCTTTATAGCTCCCCAGGTTAGAAAGTAAAATGACATCCATTTTATCCTCATAACAATTATAAAGGTAGGCTTGCTTTCTCTATTTCACATAAGGGGAAACTGAGGTTCGTGGAGTGAAGTAACTGGCCATGCCCATATAACTAATAAATTACAGAGCTGAAAATTGACCATGACTTTGTATAACTGTAAAAGAAAAAAGTATAGAACCAACATCACCAAGTACTACTCAGAACTTGGGGTAAAGATTCAACTTCTAAGTTTTGTGTCTTTTCTTTCTCACTGAAGTGAATGTGTTGAATATTTGTAAAATTTTAACAAACTGCCAGATTATTTTTAATGAAAAATGAAAATAAGCCTTTGCCTTTTTCGCTCTGAGTAGATAACTGAAGTCTAGACTGTAAAAAACAAAGAAAAGGTCACATCATATCACATGACTTGACTTCTGACTTTATTTTTTGTATCTTTTCATCTGCTCATTCTTCTCCTATATTGCCAGTCAGCCTGGTTGCTGTGTCGGTAAAGTATGGCATATTTTTGCTACTGTTATCACATAAGAACTAGAGATTTTAAGAAAAGGAGCTTTTTCTGTGTACTTCACAGTCTCTCTTCAAAAAGGAAAAAAAATGTATATCAAGATTGCCATTGGACAAAAGATGTGTCAGGTAAACTTTAGTAATGCTGGTGACGAGCATGAGTGACCCCTTCTAGAGATCACGATATCTGCCCAAGATGACATGATCCCATAACAAGAAAACCGCATTGTCTCAGCCCAAAAGTTTCTTAAGCTGATAAACAACTTCAGCAAAATCTCAGGATACAAAATCAATGTGCAAAAGTCACTAGAATATCTATATACCAACAACAGGCAAGCTGACAGTCAAATCACGAATGAACTCCCATTCATGATTACCACAAAAAGAATAAAATACCTAGGAATACAACTAACAAGGGAAGTCAAAGACCTCTTCAAAGAGAACTACAAACCACTGCCCAAAGAAATCAGAGATGACACAAATGGAAAAACATTCCATGTTCACAAATAGGAAGAATCAATATCATAAAAAGCAATTTATGGGTTCAATGCTATTCCCATTAAACTACTATTGACATTCTTCACACAATTTGGAAAAAAAAACTATTTTACAATTCACATGGAACCAAAAAAAGAGCCCAAATAGCCAAGGAAATCCTAAGTAAAAAGAACAAAGCTGGAGGCATCATGCTACCTGATTTCAAACTATACTGCTATAGGTCCACAGTAATCAAAACTGCATGGTACTGGTACAAGAACAGATACATAGACCAATGGAACAGAACAGAGAACCCAGAAGTAAGATCATACACTTACAACCACCTGATCTTCTACAAACCTGACAAAACAAGCAATGGGGAAAGGATTCTCCATTTAATAAATGGTGCTGGGGCAATTGGTTAGCCATATGCAGAAACTTGAAGCTGGACTTCTTCCTTATACCATATAGAAAAATTAACTCAAGATGGATTAAAGACTTAAATGTAAAACCCCAAACTATAAAATCCCTAGAAGAAAGCCTAGGCAGAACCATTCAGGACGTAGGAATGGGCAAAGATTTCATTACAAAGACAGCAAAAACAATTTCGACAAAAGCAAAAATTGAAAAATGAGATCTAATTAAACGAAAGAGCTTCTGCACAGCAAAGGAAACTATCAACAGAGTAAACAGACAACCTACAGAATGGGAGAAAATGTTTGCAATCTATGCATCTGACAAAGGTCTAATATCCAACATCTATAAGGAACTTAAACAAATTTACAAAACAAAAACAAAAACAAACCCAAACCCCATTAAATGTGGGCAAAGGACATGAACAGACATTTCTCAAGAGAAGACATATGTGTAGCCAACAAGCATATGTAAACAATCTCAACATAACTGATCATTAGAAAAACTCAAATCAAAACCACAATGAGATACCATCTCACACCAGTCAGAATGGCTATTATTAAAAAGTCAAGAGACAACAGATGCCGGCGAGGTGGTGGAGAAAAAGAAATACTTACACACTGTTGGTGGGAGTGTAAATTAGTTCAACCATTGTGGAAGATGGTGTGGCAATTCCTCAAAGACTTAAAGGCAGAAATACTATTCAACCCAGCAATCCCATTTCTGGGTATATACCCAAAGGAATATAAATTATTCTGTTATAAAGATACATGTGTATGTTGATTGTAGCACTATTTACAATAGCAAAGGCATGGAATCAACCCAAATGCTCATCAATGATAGACTGGATAAAGAAAATGTGGCTCGGGGGGCGGAGCAAGATGGCCGAATAGGAACAGCTCCAGTCTCCAACTCCCAGCACGAGTGACACAGAAGACCGGTGATTTCTGCATTTTCAACTGAGGTACTGGGTTCATCTCACTGGGGAGTGCCAGACCATCGGTGCTGGTCAGCTGCTGCAGCCCGACCAGCGAGAGCTGAAGCAGGGCGAGGCATTGCCTCACCTGGGAAGCGCAAGGGGGAAGGGAATCCCTTTTCCTAGCCAGGGGAACTGAGACACACAACACCTGGAAAATCGGGTAACTCCTACCCCAATACTGCGCTTTAAGCAAACAGGCACACCAGGAGATCATATCCCACACCTGGCCGGGAGGGTCCCACACCCACGGAGCCTCCCTCATTGCTAGCACAGCAGTCTGTGATCTACCGGCAAGGCTGCAGGGAGGCTGGGGGAGGGGCGCCCACCATTGCTGAGGCTTAAGTAGGTAAACAAAGCTGCTGGGAAGCTCGAACTGGGTGGAGCTCACAGCAGCTCAAGGAAACCTGCCTGTCTCTGTAGACTCCACCTCTGGGGACAGGGCAATAACAAACATAGCCGAAACCTCTGCAGACGCAAACGACTCTGTCTGACAGCTTTGAAGAGAGCAGTGGATCTCCCAACACAGAGGTTGAGATCTGAGAAGGGACAGACTCCCTGCTCAAGTGGGTCCCTGATCCCTGAGTAGCCTAACTGGGAGACATCCCCCACTAGGGGCAGTCTGACACCCCACACCTCACAGGGTGGAGTACACCCCTGAGAGGAAGCTTCCAAAGCAAGAATCAGACAGGTACACTCGCTGTTCAGAAATATTCTATCTTCTGCAGCCTCTGCTGCTGATACCCAGGCAAACAGGGTCTGGAGTGGACCTCAAGCAATCTCCAACAGACCTACAGCTGAGGGTCCTGACTGTTAGAAGGAAAACTATCAAACAGGAAGGACACCTACACCAAAACCCCATCAGTACATCACCATCATCAAGACCAGAGGCAGATAAAACCACAAAGATGGGGAAAAAGCAGGGCAGAAAAGCTGGAAATTCAAAAAATAAGAGCGCATCTCCCCCGGCAAAGGAGCGCAGCTCATCGCCAGCAACGGATCAAAGCTGGACGGGAGAATGACTTTGACGAGATGAGAGAAGAAGGCTTCAGTCCATCAAATTTCTCAGAGCTAAAGGAGGAATTACGTACCCAGTGCAAAGAAACTAAAAATCTTGAAAAAAAAGTGGAAGAATTGATGGCTAGAGTAATTAATGCAGAGAAGGTCATAAACGAAATGAAAGAGCTGAAAACCATGACACGAGAAATACGTGACAAATGCACAAGCTTCAGTAACCGACTCGATCAACTGGAAGAAAGAGTATCAGCGATTGAGGATCAAATGAATGAAATGAAGCGAGAAGAGAAACCAAAAGAAAAAAGAACAAAAAGAAATGAACAAAGCCTGCAAGAAGTATGGGATTATGTAAAAAGACCAAATCTACGTCTGATTGGGGTGCCTGAAAGTGAGGGGGAAAATGGAACCAAGTTGGAAAACACTCTTCAGGATATCATCCAGGAGAACTTCCCCAACCTAGTAGGGCAGGCCAACATTCAAATCCAGGAAATACAGAGAACGCCACAAAGATACTCCTCGAGAAGAGCAACTCCAAGACACATAATTGCCAGATTCACCAAAGTTGAAATGAAGGAAAAAATCTTAAGGGCAGCCAGAGAGAAAGGTCGGGTTACCCACAAAGGGAAGCCCATCAGACTAACAGCAGATCTCTCGGCAGAAACTCTACAAGCCAGAAGAGAGTGGGGGCCAATATTCAACATTCTTAAAGAAAAGAATTTTAAACCCAGAATTTCATATCCAGCCAAACTAAGTTTCATAAGTGAAGGAGAAATAAAATCCTTTACAGATAAGCAAATGCTTAGAGATTTTGTCACCACTAGGCCTGCCTTACAAGAGACCCTGAAGGAAGCACTAAACATGGAAAGGAACAACCGGTACCAGCCATTGCAAAAACATGCCAAAATGTAAAGACCATCGAGGCTAGGAAGAAACTGCATCAACTAATGAGCAAAATAACCAGTTATATCATAATGGCAGGATCAAGTTCACACATAACAATCTTAACCTTAAATGTAAATGGACTAAATGCTCCAATTAAAAGACACAGACTGGCAAACTGGATAAAGAGTCAAGACCCATCAGTCTGCTGTATTCAGGAGACCCATCTCACATGCAGAGACACACATAGGCTCAAAATAAAGGGATGGAGGAAGATTTACCAAGCAAATGGAGAACAAAAAAAAGCGGGGGTTGCAATACTAGTCTCTGATAAAACAGACTTTAAACCATCAAAGATCAAAAGAGACAAAGAAGGCCATTACATAATGGTAAAGGGATCAATTCAACAGGAAGAGCTAACTATCCTAAATATATATGCACCCAATACAGGAGCACCCAGATTCATAAAGCAAGTCCTTAGAGACTTACAAAGAGACTTAGACTCCCATACAATAATAATGGGAGACTTCAACACTCCACTGTCAACATTAGACAGATCAACGAGACAGAAAGTTAACAAGGATATCCAGGAATTGAACTCATCTCTGCAGCAAGCAGACCTAATAGACATCTATAGAACTCTCCACCCCAAATCAACAGAATATACATTCTTCTCAGCACCACATCGTACTTACTCCAAAATCGACCACGTAATTGGAAGTAAAGCACTCCTCAGCAAATGTACAAGAACAGAAATTATAACAAACTGTCTCTCAGACCACAGTGCAATCAAACTAGAACTCAGGACTAAGAAACTCAATCAAAACCGCTCAACTACATGGAAACTGAACAACCTGCTCCTGAATGACTACTGGGTACATAACGAAATGAAGGCAGAAATAAAGATGTTCTTTGAAACCAATGAGAACAAAGATACAACATACCAGAATCTCTGGGACACATTTAAAGCAGTGTGTAGAGGGAAATTTATAGCACTAAATGCCCACAAGAGAAAGCAGGAAAGATCTAAAATTGACACTCTAACATCGCAATTAAAAGAACTAGAGAAGCAAGAGCAAACACATTCGAAAGCTAGCAGAAGGCAAGAAATAACTAAGATCAGAGCAGAACTGAAGGAGATAGAGACACAAAAAACTCTCCAAAAAATCAATGAATCCAGGAGTTGGTTTTTTGAAAAGATCAACAAAATTGACAGACCACTAGCAAGACTAATAAAGAAGAAAAGAGAGAAGAATCAAATCGACGCAATTAAAAATGATAAAGGGGATATCACCACCGACCCCACAGAAATACAAACTACCATCAGAGAATACTATAAACACCTCTACGCAAATACACTGGAAAATCTAGAAGAAATGGATAATTTCCTGGACACTTACACTCTTCCAAGACTAAACCAGGAAGAAGTTGAATCCCTGAATAGACCAATAGTAGGCTCTGAAATTGAGGCAATAATTAATAGCCTACCAACCAAAAAAAGTCCAGGACCAGATGGATTCACAGCTGAATTCTACCAGAGGTACAAGGAGGAGTTGGTACCATTCCTTCTGAAACTATTCCAATCAATAGAAAAAGAGGGAATCCTCCCTAACTCATTTTATGAGGCCAACATCATCCTGATACCAAAGCCTGGCAGAGACACAACAAAAAAAGAGAATTTTAGACCAATATCCCTGATGAACATCGATGCAAAAATCCTCAATAAAATACTGGCAAACCGGATTCAGCAACACATCAAAAAGCTTATCCACCATGATCAAGTGGGCTTCATCCCTGGGATGCAAGGCTGGTTCAACATTCGCAAATCAATAAACATAATCCAGCATATAAACAGAACCAAAGACAAGAACCACATGATTATTATCTCAATAGATGCAGAAAAGGCTTTTGACAAAATTCAACAGCCCTTCATGCTAAAAACGCTCAATAAATTCGGTATTGATGGAACGTACCTCAAAATAATAAGAGCTATTTATGACAAACCCACAGCCAATATCATACTGAATGGGCAAAAAATGGAAAAATTCCCTTTGAAAACTGGCACAAGACAGGGATGCCCTCTCTCACCACTCCAATTCAACATAGTGCTGGAAGTTCCGGCTAGGGCAATTAGGCAAGAGAAAGAAATCAAGGGTATTCAGTTAGGAAAAGAAGAAGTCAAACTGTCCCTGTTTGCAGATGACATGATTGTATATTTAGAAAACCCCATTGTCTCAGCCCAGAATCTCCTTAAGCTGATAAGCAACTTCAGCAAAGTCTCAGGATACAAAATTAATGTGCAAAAATCACAAGCATTCTTATACACCAGTAACAGACAAACAGAGAGCCAAATCAGGAATGAACTTCCATTCACAATTGCTTCAAAGAGAATAAAATACCTAGGAATCCAACTTACAAGGGATGTAAAGGACCTCTTCAAGGACAACTACAAACCACTGCTCAGTGAAATAAAAGAGGACACAAACAAATGGAAGAACATACCATGCTCATGGATAGGAAGAATCAATATCGTGAAAATGGCCATACTGCCCAAGGTAATTTAGAGATTCAATGCCATCCCCATCAAGCTACCAATGAGTTTCTTCACAGAATTGGAAAAAACTGCTTTAAAGTTCATATGGAACCAAAAAAGAGCCCGCATCTCCAAGACAATCCTAAGTCAAAAGAACAAAGCTGGAGGCATCACGCTACCTGACTTCAAACTATACTACAAGGCTACAGTAACCAAAACAGCATGGTACTGGTACCAAAACAGAGATATAGACCAATGGAACAGAACAGAGTCCTCAGAAATAATACCACACATCTACAGCCATTTGATCTTTGACAAACCTGAGAGAAACAAGAAATGGGGAAAGGATTCCCTTTTTAATAAATGGTGCTGGGAAAATTGGCTAGCCATCAGTAGAAAGCTGAAACTGGATCCTTTCCTCACTCCCTATACGAAAATTAATTCAAGATGGATTAGAGACTTAAATGTTAGACCTAATACCATAAAAATCCTAGAGGAAAACCTAGGAAGTACCATTCAGGACATAGGCATGGGCAAAGACTTCATGTCTAAAACACCAAAAGCAACGGCAGCAAAAGCCAAAATTGACAAATGGGATCTCATTAAACTAAAGAGCTTCTGCACAGCAAAAGAAACTACCATCAGAGTGAACAGGCAACCTACAGAATGGGAGAAAATTTTTGCAATCTACTCATCTGACAAAGGGCTAATATCCAGAACCTACAAAGAACTCAAACAAATTGACAAGAAAAAAACAAACAACCCCATCAAAAAGTGGGCAAAGGATATGAACAGACATTTCTCAAAAGAAGACATTCATACAGCCAACAGGCACATGAAAAAATGCTCATCATCACTGGCCATCAGAGAAATGCAAATCAAAACCACAATGAGATACCATCTCACACCAGTTAGAATGGCGATCATTAAAAAGTCAGGGAACAACAGGTGCTGGAGAGGATGTGGAGAAATAGGAACACTTTTACACTGTTGGTGGGATGGTAAACTAGTTCAACCATTATGGAAAACAGTATGGCGATTCCTCAAGGATCTAGAACTAGATGTACCATATGACCCAGCCATCCCATTACTGAGTATATACCCAAAGGATTATAAATTATGCTGCTATAAAGACACATGCACATGTATGTTTATTGCAGCACTATTCACAATAGCAAAGACTTGGAATCAACCCAAATGTCCATCAGTGACAGATTGGATTAAGAAAATGTGGCACATATACACCATGGAATACTATGCAGCCATCAAAAAGGATGAGTTTGTGTCCTTTGTAGGGACATGGATGCAGCTGGAAACCATCATTCTTAGCAATCTATCACAAGAACAGAAAACCAAACACCGCATGTTCTCACTCATAGGTGGGAACTGAACAATGAGATCACTTGGACTCAGGAAGGGGAACATCACACACAGGGGCCTATCATGGGGAGGGGGGGGGGAGGGATTGCATTGGGAGTTATACCTGATGTAAATGACGAGTTGATGGGTGCAGCACACCAGTATGGCACAAGTATACATATGTAACAAACCTGTATGTTATGCACATGTACCCTACAACTTAAAGTATAATAATAATAAATAAATTAAAAAAAAAAAGAAAAAAAAAAAAAAGAAAATGTGGTACATATGAAATAGTATGCAGCCATAAAAAGGAACAAGACCATGTTTTTTACAGGAACATGGATGGAGCTGGAGACCATTATCCCTAGCAAACTAACACAGGAGCAGAAAACCAAATACCGTGTGTTCTCACTTATAAGTGGAAGCTGAATGATCAGAGCACATGCACACATGAGAGGGAGTAACACATGGGGCGGGTCAGAAGGTGTGGGTTGGGAGGAGGGAGAGCATCAGGAAGAACAGCTAATGGATGCTGGGCTTAATACCTGGGTGGTGGGATAATCTGTGCAGCAAACCACATTGGCACACGTTTACCTATGTAACAAACCTGCACATCCTGCACATGTATTCCTGAACTTAAAAGTTGGAAAAAAAATCTGCTCAGTCTGATCATTATCTGATCACTATCTTTCTTCCCAGCTGGGAAGCTATACAATATAAACTCACCAAGGGAAGATGAATAAATGAATGAAATAGATACTATTCCACTGCAAAATATGGATGAAGTAAAGTTACAACTTCAGGAAAAATGATGCCAATTTCTAGATTCAGAAGGAGAATATAAAGCAAGTCATTAATGTGCAAAACAGATTTGTAAGAGATAACTGAGCATTTCAAAGTACAATTGAGGTGCTAGCAAATCAGAGGGAAATTTTTACTACTCATTTTCTGAATGTTCAAGGGAGAGCTGATGATAAAAATATGACACAATTCTTTCTGAAATTTCTGAAAACGTTGAGACCGAAGATGGCTTTTTTAAGTCGGAAAAGGATTTAGCAGAACAGCTATGGAAAGGAACTCAACCCAAGGTTACTGGTCATGATTATGTTTTTCATCACCAGGCACTTTAATGATGAAAGAATTTTAATGAGTCAAAACACTTATTTCCAGTCCGGAAATGTAAGATTTGTGGGTGGTGGATGTAGGGGTGGAAATAAGTAACTCCAGAATTTAAACAGAGTTGCATTTTGGTGTAATAACCAGGTGTCACTGACGGGATTTGGAATGTGCACATACTTACGGAAACTAAATAATACCAAAGTATTCTGACATCTTTATTGACATTGATTTGATTTGTTTATTTAATGTTGTTAAGTTAGTTTTCCTTGGGAAACAAGGAGCTAGTATTTGGTCTCATTTAATATT
Organism: Macaca thibetana thibetana; assembly: GCF_024542745.1. Taxonomy (NCBI): domain Eukaryota; kingdom Metazoa; phylum Chordata; class Mammalia; order Primates; family Cercopithecidae; genus Macaca; species Macaca thibetana. The sequence continues at coordinate 136,145,355 of NC_065598.1, forward strand.
CACAACAACCTCTTGTGGTGAAAGAAACTGTTACTAATGTATTTATTTTACAATTGAAGGCACTGGAGCTCAGAGAGGGCAAGTTATTTGCATAAGTTCTATTTTTTATTAAATAAGCATTTTTGAGCCCATAATATATGCAAGAAACTGCGATATGAAGATATGAACATGAATAATTTCAAAATGACTAAGCTAAATGCTTGGTCTCAAGGCAATTATCTTCTACTACAAAAGACACACAAGTAGAAAAATAGCCGCAATGCAATAGATGCTAAAATAAAGACATAATATGAAGAGAGTGAAGAGAAGTGAGGATATTTAGCTCTACATTTTGGAGAAATTTGGGGGGGGCTCTTTAAAAAGGTTTCACAGAAGAAATAAAACCTTAGCTAACTTTCATAGAGTAACAAGGCGATTGTTAGGAAAACATAATAGGAAATGGTATGATAGATGAAATAGCTCTAGAGATCTGTGCTTTTTTTTTTTTTTTTTTTTGAGACGGAGTTTCACTCTTGTTGCCCAGGCTGGAGTGCAATGGCACGATCTCGGCTCACCGCAAGCTCTGCCTCCCGGGTTCAAGCGAATCCCCTGCCTCAGCCTCACGAGTAGCTGGGATTACAGGCATGCACCACCATGCCCAGCTAATTTAGTAGAGATGGGGTTTCTCCACATTGGTCAGGCTGGTCTTGAACCTCTGACCTCAGGTGATCTGCCTGTCTCAGCCTCCCAAAGTGCTGGGATTACGGGCATGAGCCACCGCACCCTGTGCTTCTTAGTGCATATGAGTAGTCTGGAGATCTTGTCAAAACACTGATTTTGAGTCAGTCAGTGTGGTGTGTAGCCCGTGACTGTGGATTTCTAACAAAGTTCTCAGGTGATGCTGATGCTCTCTGTCTTGGGCACCCACTTGGAATAGCAATGTGTTAAAGCACACAGGTAGATTTGAGAAGTCCTCAGCAGGTTTCAGCCTGAGGTCCACCAGTGTTAAGACAGCCCCAAGGAAAACTAAAATGTAAGGTTTGAGAAAAGGGAAAAGACACTAAGAAGCAGTAGAAAGATAGCAGGGAAACCAAAAAAGAATGGTATTTAAGAACACAAAGTTCTAAGACAGAAGCAGTCAATTGAGTTAACTCTTCTATAAAGTTCAAGTTAGTAAGAGTTAGAAATACTCATTGAATTGAACATGTAAATGATCAATGTTTTCCATCCCAAATAGTTACTATGTAATACCCTTGGACTGTGCTATTGGGTATGATAGTGACTAGACATACGTGGCTACTGACTACTTAAAATGTGGCAATGTATATTAATTAAGTGAGCTGTAAGTGTAAAATACACAGTGTTTTTGAAAACTTAGTAAAAAGTAAGACGTAATATTTTCCTTGTAATTTTTATATTGATAACTTATTCAAATTATATTTTTGCTACACTGTACTAAAATATGTTATTGACCTTAACCTGAATTGTATCTATTCTTTTCATACTTTTAAAATGTGGCTACTAGAAGTTTTTAAAGTACCTATGTGGCTCACACAGTGGCTCACATTGTAATTCTATTGGATGGTGGTGATCTAGGCAGATAAAAATTGGGCCAGGAGTGAAAGGAAGCAAGAATGCACATACAGTGACTTAAGGGAAATTTAGGATCAATGTAGGAAAGGATTTTCAGATGGCAGAGATGGGAGCATGTTTATATATTAAAGGTAAAGAGCCAATATAGGGAAAATGTTAAAGATAAACAAGAAAGAGGTCACAACTGATAAATTATGGAGTGGTTATTGAAAACCATGCCTGATGCAAGAGCCAGGACTTTTAATTCATTATGCAATATAAATTACTCAAATTTGAAGAGTAAACATACATCTATTCATATGCTCTAGAACAATTTAACAGCACAGAAATTACTTATTTATGTATTTATTTATTTTTGAGACAGAGTTTCATTCTTGTCACCCAGGCTAGAGTGCAGTGGTACGATCTTGGCTCACTGCAACCTCTGCCTCCTGGGTTCAAGCGATTCTCCTGCCTCAGCCTCCTGAGTAGCTGGGATTACAGGCACCTGGCACCACACCCAGCTAATTTTTGTATTTTTAGTAAAGACGGTGTTTCACTATGCTGGCCAGGCTGCTCTCGAACTCCTGACCTCAGGTAAATCACCTGCCTCAGCCTCCCAAAGTGCTGGGATTACAGGTGTGAGGCACTGTGCCTGGCTGAAATTACATATTTATTAAAGATTTAAACAAATTGTAAAACAACAGGGATCTGGTATTTTTATTGAGATGGTTTTGATAATTTTTTCAATTCTTCCATATTTATTACAAATTTTCTACCTCTTGAGCCAGTTTTAATAATTGTTAAATAAATTTTATCTATTTCCTTGATAAATTTGTACCATTTAACATTACATTATAACTACTGTTTTTACAAAATAATGTGGCATGGTGGTTATAGCCTGTCCCCCAACCACGTTATTGCTGATCCTGAATGGATTAAACTTGGCAGATATTTGTCCATTTTATTAGTATTTTGAAATGACCAGTTCTTGGATTTCTTACTTTCTGCTGCTCATCTCTGTATCCCAATTGCTGTTCTTTCTTTTATCATTATTGGCTCCTTCCTACTGCCTTTGATTTTGTTTTTGTGTTAAGCTGTGTAATTTTTATTTCTAGATTCTTTTTTTTTTTTTTTTTAGATGGAGTCTCGCTCTGTCCCCCAGGCTGGAGTGCAGTGGTGTGATCTTGGCTCACTGCAACCTCTGCCTCCTAGGTTCAAGCAATTCTCTGCCTCAGCCTCTTGAGTAGCTGGGATTACAGGTGCCCACCACCATGCCCAGCTACTTTTTTTTTTTTTTTGTATTTTTAGTAGAGATGGGGTTTCACCATCTTGGCCAGGCTGGTCTTGAACTCCTGACCTCGTGATCCACCCACCTCGGCCTCCCAAAGTGCTGCGATTACAGGCGTGAGCCACCGCATGAGCCACCCGGCCTATTTCTAGATTCTTTAGTATTGATTTTATTTTTAGCTTTGTGAGTAGAATGCTGAATGAAAGTTTTAATTAAAAAAATTGGTATTTATAATAAAATCATTTAAAGTTGTAAATTTTTCTTTAAATATATCTTTGATGGTAGCTCAAATGAGTTAGCATGCAGTCATTTTATCATTATGTACCAAATAGCTTGTATTTGGCATTCTGATTTTCTTTCTTCAACAGTTATTTTAGAAGAGCCTTTTAACATTTTTCAAGTGATTTTTTGCTTTATTTTTTAAAATTTAGCCTCTCATTTTATTTCATGTAATTTAAGTATTTGGTTTGTAATATTACTACTTTGATTATATATATATGTATATATTCTTTTTGAGACAAGGTCTCACTTTGTTGCCCAATCTGGAGTGCAGTGGCATGGTCCTGGCCCCTTGCAGCCTCAACCTCCCCGGGTTCATGTGACCCTCTCACATCAGCCTCCCAAGTAGCTGGACTATAGGTGTGCACCACCATGCCTGGCTAATTTTTTAATATTTTTTGTACAGACGGAGTTTCGCCATGTTGTCTAGGCTGGTCTAAAACTTCTGGGCTCAAGTGATCTGACTGGCTCAGCTTCCCAAAGTGCTAGGATGACAGGTGTGAGCCACTGTGCCTGGCCTGATCTACATATATTTAATGTTTGAAAATATTTACTAGATTTGGAAAAAAACATTTCAGGGTAAATACGAAAAGGTTCCTGTTTGTCTTTTGTTAATCTTTAAATCATTTGATTGTCATTTTGTCATCTCCAAGAAGGACAGACATACCTCATTTTATTGCATTTTGCTTTAGTGTGCTATGCATATATTGCATTTCTTACAAATTGAAGGTTTGTGGCAACTTTGCATCAAGCAAGTCTATTGACAGCATTTTTCCAACAGCATGTCTTCGCTTTGTTTCTCTGTGTCACATGTTCTTAATTCTCAAAGTATTTCAAACCTTTTCATTATTATTATATCTACTATGGTGATTTGTGATCAGTGATCTTTAATGTTACTATTGTAATAGTTTTGAAGCACCAAGAACTGCACCCAAATAAGATGACGAAGTTAATAAATGTGAGTGTTCTGACTGCTCCACTGATCAGCCATCCCCTGAATTTATGTCACTCTCCTTAGGCCTTCCTATTTCCTGAGACAGAACAGTATTGAACCTAGGTCAGTTAATAACCCTACAATGGTTTCTAAGTGTTCAAGTGAGAGGAAGAGTTGTACATCTCTCACTTAAATCAAAGCTAGAAATGATTAAGCTTAGGGAAGAAGGCGTGTCAAAAGCTGATACTGGCCAAAAGCTAGGGCTCTTGCACCAAACAGCCAAGTGGTGAATGCAAAGGAAAAGTTATTGAAGGAAATTTAAAGTGCTTCTCCAGTGAACACATGAGTGATAAGAAAGAAAGATAGCATTATTGCTGATATGAAGAAAGTTTTAATGATCTGAATAAAAAATGAAATCAACTACAACATTCCCTCAGACCAAAGCCTAATCCAGAGCAAGACCCTAACTCTCTTTAATTCTATGAAGGCTGATAGAGGTGAAGAAGCTGCAGAAGAAAAGTTTGAAACCAGAATAAATTGGTTTTTGAGACTGAAGAAAAGAAGCCATCTCCATAACATAAAAGCACAAAATAAAGTGGTCAGTGCCTATGTAGAAGATCCAGTAAGTTATCCATATGATCTAGCTAAGATCATTGATGAAAATGGCTACATTACAAAACAGATTTTCAATGTAGATGAAACATCTAATTCTGTTAGAAGAAGGTGCCATCTAAGACTTTCATAGCTAGAGAGGAGAAGTCAATCCCTGGCTTCAAAGCCTCAAAGAATAGGCTGACTCCCTTGTTAGAGGCTAATACAGCTGGTGACTAAGTTAAAGGCAATGCTCATCTACCATTTCAAAAATCCTAGGTCCCTGAAGAATTATGCTAAATCTATTCTGCTAGTACTCTATAAGTGGATCAACAGAGCCTGAAAGATAGCCCATCTATTTGCAGCACGGTTTACCAAATATTCTATGGTTTACTAAATATTCTAAGCTAACTGTTGAGACCTACTGCTCAAAAAAAAAAGATTCCTTTGAAAATACTACAGTTGATTGACAATGCACCTAGTTACCTAGAAGATCTGATGGAGATCTACAATATGATTCATGTTATTTTCATGCCTGCTAATACAACATCCATTCTGCAGTCCAGGAATAATGGAATAATTTTGATGTTTGAGTCTTATTATTTAAAAAATATATTTTATAAGGCTAAAAGAATGATTCCTCTGATAAATGAGTCTAAACAAAGTAAGCTGAAAACGTTCTGACTAGGTTTCATCATTCTACATGGCATTAAGAACATTTGTGAGGCTGGGTGCGGTGGCTCACGCCTGTAATCCCAGCACTTTGGGAGAGTAAGCCAGGCAGATCACGAGGTCAGGAGTTTGAGACCAGCCTGGCCCAACATAGTGAAGCTGCGTCTCTACTAAAAATACAAAAAATTAGCTAGGCATGATGGCGGGCACCTATAATACCAGCTACTTGGGAGGTTGAGGCAGGAGAATCGCTCGAACCTGGCAGGCAGAGGTTGCAGTGAGCTGAGATCACGCCATTGCACTCCAGCCCAGGCAACAGTGCGAGACTCTGTCTCAAAAAAAAAAAAAAAAAAAAAAAAATTGTGATTCATGAGAGAAGTTCAAAATAAAAACATTAATAGGAGTTTTGAAGAAGTTGATTCCAACCCTCATGAATGAAGAGTTCAAGATTTCAGGGTAGGAAGTAACTGCAGGTGTGGTGGGAAAAAAAACTGGAATTAGAAGTAGAGTCTGAAGATGAGACTGAATTGCTACAATACAACTTTTTAATGGATGAAAAGTTGCTTTTTGTGGATGAGCAAAGAAAGTGGTTTCTTGAGATGAAATCTGCTTTTGGTGAAGGTGCTGCGTAAACATTGTTGAAATGACCACTGAGGATTTAGAATATTTCATAAACTTCATCAATAAAGCAGTGACAAGGTTTGAGATTTTTGACGCCAAATTTGAAAGTAGTTCAACAGTGGGTAACATGCTATTAAACAGCATCACATGCTAAGGAAAATCTTTAGTGAAAGGAAGAGTCAATCCATGAGGCAAAATTAGTTGCTATCTTGTTTTAAGAAAATGCCACATCCATTCCAACCTTAAGCAACCATCACTCTTATCAGTCAGTAGCCATCCACATCAAGGCAAGACCCTTTACCAGGAAAAAATTATGACTGGCTGAAGACTCAGATGATTGTTAGCATTTTTTATCAATAAAGTATTTTTAAAATTAAGGTATATACTTTTTTTAGATATAATTCTATTGCATATTTAATAGACTACAGTATAGTGTAAACCTAACTTTTATGTTGATATAGTTTGGCTGTGTCCCCACTCAAATCTCATCTTGAATAGTCACTCCCATAATTCCCAGGCATAGTGGGAGGGAACCAGTGGGAGGTAACTGAATCATGTGGGCGGGTTTTCTCTATGCTGCTCTCACGATAGTGAATAGGTCTCACAAGATCTGATGGTTTTAAAAACGGGAGTTTCCCTGCACACACTCTCTTGCCTGCTGCCATGTAAGATGGGCCTTTGCTCCTCCTTCACCTCCTCCATGATTGTGAGGCCTCCTCAGTTATGTGGAACTGTGAGTCCATTAAACCTCTTTTTCTTTACAAGTTACCAAGTTTTGGGTATTTCTTCATAGCAGTATGAAAACTAACTAATATGCATTGGGAAACCAAAAAATTTGTGTGCCTTGCCTTATTGCCATATTCATTTTATTAAAGTTTCTGGAACTGAACTCACAATGTCTCTGAGGTATGTTTTTATTAATTACTGCCAAATTAGCAATCTTGTTTTTGTCTTTCAAAATACTTTTTAGTCTTAGATTATCATCATATTTGTTTGCTCTTGTTATTTTCTAATTGCATTTATTAAAAACTAAAATTACATGTACAAGACTTAATAATTCAGAGCTCTTTCCATTCAGTCAGTACATGGACTTAATATTGTGTGGAAAGTATAGATCAGAAAGGAAAAGTATGAACTAGGAGAAAAGAAAAGCATTTGGATTAGTTAATAGAAATAGAAGGAGTGAAATTAGTAAATTGAGGACTAATTATTCAGGTCAGCTGCACCTTGAGGCAACACAGATACCTCCGGGGGGAAAAGACAAACATACAGAGTAAACAGAGCTGAGGAATGACTTGAGTTCTTCTAATGACAAGAATGCGGATGGTCAAGAGGAGAATAAGAATCTGAATACACGAGGTTGTAGGTCTTGGTCAAAGCTGCACAGCCCATATTTCATTCTCAGTTGTTTTAGCACTAGATCTTGCTTTTTATGTTAATAGCATCAAAATAAGAAAACCACATGTAAATAAAATAATCAATAGTTGGGGCTGGAGTGACACACGTTCTATTGAGTTCCTCTTTGAGGAAAGGAGTTTGGGAGAGGTACATGCTGAAGAAAACACAAGTGTCTTGAAAGGGAATTTAAGTATAAAAGAGTCAACTTGAGCCTCTATTCCTGAGAGGACTTCCAGATACTTACTGCGTTGTTGTGCCTCTCTCTGATTTTGGTGGAATCGGTGTTAGCTAAAAGTAATGGAGTTAGAAATCCCTTGTCCCTGGGTTACTATGGCAACAGTACTTGGAAAGAAACCCCAGAGACTAGCGAATTGGGAGAAGTTCCCTTATCCCACTTGCAGGGCGTGCAACAGGGGTGTGGTCCGCCTCTTCAGTGCCCTACTGCTCAAAGCCCTAGGGGGAGCATGCAGATGAGCAGGTTGTGGGGAGCATTTTCAGGCTCCAATCCCACAGTAGTGCTAAAGTTTAAGTGTTCACAGCTCCCGAAGCCCCGGTGAACGTGTGTTACAGTGTGCTCTTTTGGCTTTACTGTCTGCAGGTGGCTTGTATTAATCAGCTCAATTAGACCCTCTGCTTTATTACAAGGACAGAGGGCTTTCTGTATCCCGGGTTCTTGCCCTAGCGTCACACCTGGACTTGGAGGATGGGTGCAAGGATTTTTCGAGTGGTGGAGGTAGCTCTCAGTGAGGTGGATGCGGAGCCAGAAAGGAGATGCCATGGGAAGGTGGTCTTCCCCTGCAGTCGGGTCACTCAGCAGCCAGATTCTACTCCAACCTCCCCCAGCCAAGTTCCATGTCATCCCACCACTGACGGCCTGCGATGCGTGCTGCTGTCTGTTGGTGTGTTATTCTGTTCCTCTCAACGTCCAGCCACCCGTGTCTGTGCCTGCTAGGGTGTTGGGTTGTTATGCGCACAGGATGGGGGGCACGACAGGCCAGAGTGGTCTTGGAAAATGCAGCATTTGGGCATGAAAACAGGAGTGACTGTTCTCATTTAGGTCTGTGGGCACAGGCCCAAGGGTGGAGCCCTCGCCAGAGAACCCGCCCTACTCTACTCAGCACTTCCTGCCCCCCTTCCGTATCATTAGGAAACCTGGATGGGAAAAAGAGATGCTCACTGGCCTGATACACTGTATGCAGTTCACAATGATTTAGACAGCCCAACGTTTGGATTGCTCTCCGTGCCTACCATCACCCTGAGGCAGGCCAACCAGGCAGAGGAGTAGAGAGTAGCACAGTAAATCTACACTTACATCTTTTAGTTGATTTTTGTGAGACTGGATTATTCAAGTAACAGCTGAAATGTATGCATGCAGATCCAAATGGAAGAAAAAAATAACTGAAAAAGACTGAAGCATAGCACACATAGATAAATGACCAAATAAATATAAGAATCCAAAATAAAGTGTATTGGAGTTCTGGCCCAAGATGTTAAAACAATATTGCTATTATAGGTACGGATTCCTAAAACTAACAAGCTATAAGCAAATGATCACATATGCATTCCTTACGAATCACATCACAAGACACTGAATGAATAGTATTGCTTTATCTCTTCATGCTCGGCATTGATTTTAGTGAGGGTTGAATACCCCATCTATACATAATGATTATTATGAATTTGGGGAGCAAACCTAACTTACAAATAGGAAAGGTAAAGATAAAATAAGTTGTTAATATTAAAAGAGGGTGTGATTTCTAAAATATTTTTTAAATGTGGATATTTGAGAGTTACCTTTAAAAGGACTATGTAAATCTTAGGATAGAAATGTTGTAATAATTTCTAGCCTCGAGAAAGAGTTAGACATTTGGATTTTATTTGTACTTCTAAATTTCCCCTGGCTGGGGTAAGGTTTAGTTTTCCATCCAACTGTATATCTCAGTGATGTACAAGGTGGAGGTAAAAGAGAGAGTGATGATGGCAAAGTAATATCTCTGACGGAAAAAAGAAAGAAGTCTTCTTTCTCTATCCTGAAGTATGCTTCATGAATAAATAAGACCAATACCTGGATTAAGGTACAGTGGCCTCACTGCATCACATAACTTAAATTAAATAATCAAATTATTAAGTACAGTCATGCTCTGCATAATGATGTTTTGGTCAACAATGGACCACATCTACCATGGTAGTCCCATAAGATTATAATGGAGCTGAAAAATTCCTATCACCAAGTGATATGTTGATAATTCTGACCCTATGTAGACCTAGGCTAATGTATCTTTGTGTCTTAGATTTTAAGAAAAAGGTATGAAAAACAAATAAATGTATAAAAATTTTAAAAATAGATAAAAGTTATAAAATGAGGACAGAAGGATGAAGATATTTTTGTACAGCTGTACCACATGTTTTAATCTACGTTTTATTACAAAACAGTCAACAATTTAAGTTTATAAACTTAAAAAGTTATAGTAAGCTAATTTATTATTGAAGGAAAAGGGTTTTAAATAAATGTAGTGTAGCCTAAGTGTACAGTGTTTATAAAATCTACAGTAGTGTACAGTGATGTCCTAGGTCTTCACATTCATTCACTCCTCACTCACTGACTCACCCAGAGCAACTTCCAGTCCTGTGAGGACCATTCATAATGAGTACCCTCCCTATACAATGTACCATTTTTAATCATCTATATTGTATTTTTACTGTACCTTTTCTATTTAGATACACACCATTATGTTCTAATTGCCTTCAGTGTTCAGTACAGTCACATGCTGTACAGGTTTGTAGCTTGGAGCAATAGGCTGTACCACAGAGTCTAGTTATGTAGTAGGTTACACCATGTAGATTTGTGTAAATACACTCTACGATGTTCACACAATGACAAAACTGCCTAATGAAGCATTTCTCAGAATGTATCCCTGTTGATAAGTGACACATGACTGTAATTAATAATATTTTGTTTGACTAAAGCCTCCTGATTGACCTTCAAAAATTATTTATGTAGATGGAGAGGTAAAAAGTTTCTACCTCCCTTGATCCAAAAGAAAGTTTAAAAAGGGTGTAAGGCAATTTTTTTTGAGTGATGCCTAATTTTAGCTAAATTGTACACATATTTAGATACAACTCTTCCAGTTTCACTAAGTGTAGGTATTTTTCCAAGCAAAATCTCAGGAAGAGAGAAACAAGATTGAAAGATCTTCCTCTTCTGAAACACCCATAAGTGTCATATGGACAGGTATCTATTTCTACTTTTTGATTCAGTTTTGTAGTGTGTCAGATAAATTGAGTAACAAGAGGTGTCATTTGAGGATCATGCAGCACAATGTGTGGCTCTCATGGTACGCTACACTGATCCTGCCCTGTACTTACATAATCACATTTTATGCTTATTGAGCCTCCAAGTTTAATACTCAGGGTATAAAGTTTGTTACCTTTTCTGCATATTTTATTAGCAAAAAGTTATATTACACTGATCCAATTTCATATTTCAGAGATCCAGCTGCAAAGTTGCTGATGAAGCTACACAACTTATTAGCTTAGCCAAATGCATAAACAAGCATTTAATCAATAATCAGGTTGCATATTTTAATGGAACCGGTGTAATGACTGTAATCATTTAAAAATACACATCAAACAAATTTATGTTCATAATTTATTCTCAAGGGCAGGTTAATGCCATTTAGGCTATTATTTTCCCATCCTGGCCAACATGGTGAAACCCGCATCTACTAAAAATACAAAAATTAGCTGGCCATGGTGTCACGTGCCTGTAATCCCAGCTACTCGGGAGGCTGAGGCAGGAGAATCACTTGAACCCAGGAGGCGGAGGTTGCAGTAAGGCGAGATCACGTCACTGCATTCCAGCCTGGCGACACAGCGAGACTCCATCAAAAAAAAAAAAAAGAAAAAAAAGAAATAGATATTTATAAACTTAAAAACTGAAAAATAAGAAATAGATATTTATAAACTTAAAAATAGAAAAATACCAGAATTTTTCTTTTGCAATTTTTGTTGTTTACTCCCCTTCTCCCCAAGAAAAGTCTTCAGAAGTTATGGACTGCCTTCTTTTAGCACAGAAGCTCTGTTTACCAGATGGGCAGGAGAACCATCCCCAAACCTATTCAACTGTGAAGTTGTCAAACATAGCAGCTGGGGACCTTCTGGAAGAATATGATTGACAGAGACTCAGGAATGTAGACCCCTAGGTTTATACTGCTGCATGGTCGCACCATGGCTGATTGGTTTCTGACTAATAGGGTCAGTTGAATTGTTAAAAAATAGTTTATTCAATACACGTGTTGACACAGTAAGTCTTCAAAGTATTCCTGCAAAAATGTCAGAATGATTGGCTTAAAGAAGATTTTAAATTCTAGTATCTAATTCAGTAAGCCTCTATTAAATACTGCTATGTGTCAGCAACTATTTTAGATATTGGAGGTTAAGGATCCTGGTCCCTGTCTTTCAGGACCTTCTAATTTACTAGGGAAGACAGACGAATCCTAGAGTAGCTAGTAGAATGTAGAATGATAATCACTAGACAATAACTCAGGGTTATAGAAAGCAAGGGGAGGGAAAATTCACTGTGACAGGAGTTGAAGGAAAAGGTGAAATTTAAGATGACCTTGAAGGCTAGAAAGAATGCTGACGTGGAAAGTTGGAAATAGAAAGCATTCTGGGCAGAGGGGAGAATATTAGAGCAGCATTCTTTATAGTCCCTGAACATTGGAATCCTTTGTCATTGAAATGAGGAAAAAACTATTTTTGTCAAGGTTAAATATTGTATATTTAGCACTACTTTCATTATATATATTTTGTACTTTTAAGAAAACAAAGCTGGCTGCTGCTAGAAATCAGTCTTGACATACTTCTGTTTTACTGATGGTTTTTGGAGGGCATTGTTGCCTATATTGCGTGCTTCAGCTCAAACCAGGAACCAGGCCCCAGCCATGTAGACGAGAGCAGAATAAATGAGGCAGATGTTTTACCGACTTCTTCTCATTTGAATCTACTCAGTGCAGAAGGGAGACGTTGTTTGCCTCAAATTATTTAAGTACCAGCATTTGTCACTCCTGTAATTCACTTACCACTACCAGATATGCAATTACTTTAACTGCAAACCACTTACATCTTAGTCAGTTCTACTGTCTAAAAATATGTCTGCTTTTATTTGAAGAGCTAAGACTGAAACTGTCACTTGGGACCATTCCAAAACTTTGCTAGTTGTGCACTTCAAGTGGAGCAATATTTAAATTAATTTTCCTTTTGAATTGTAAGAAAAATGATTACTCCTATCATTTTAAATTTAACATTATCATTTTACAATATTTATTTAAGAATAAGAATTGAAAATTGATGGGCCTGAAAGGCTACAAAGCTTCCTCTGTTGTTGATCCTTGAGTTACAACTTTGACATACCTAAATGTATTCTTTCTTGATGATTTTCCTGAGGATTTGATCAACTTCAGTTTATACTGTAATCCTCACAGGTCAGCACTTGTGTTGACTTCCCTATTGTTGAAGGCACAGAGGCTCAGAAAACAATAATTATTCAGTGATTTATGCCTATTTTATATTAAATGTGCCCCTGCGAGATTGCATTTCACCATTCATGATCAAATAGAGAATGTCCAGAGAAGAGTTTATTAACCTAGGAACTGAGCGGGCTGACCCTTCTAGGTTTAGTTCAGGTGATGGATACTCAGAGTGGATTGAAAAATAGACGACCGAGGTGGGTGGATCATGAGGTCAGGAGATAGAGACCATCTTGGCCGACATGGTGAAATCCCATCTCTACTAAAAATACAACAATCAGCCAGGTGTGGTGGTGTTGGCTACTCACGAGGCTGAGGCAGGATAATCGCTTGAACTCGGAGGTTCAAGTGGAAGGATGGGGTCTCTTTTGAAGTGTGTTTTGGGGGTGGGGGGTGATGCTGGCACTCCCTTGGCTGCCCCAGCTGGTGTCTCAGTATGTTGTGTGCCTCCCTGAGTCCACTGTCTCTGGGCCTTGTTCAGCACTGGGCCATGCCTAAGAGTTGCTGTCCTTGTGGCCTAGACTGCCTTTCAAGTTTACTTGGAGAAACACAGTGCCGTAGACCCTGGCAGTGAGGTTTGTGAGGATTTAAGTTCTCACTGCTGGGATCCATGGTTCCCCTCTGGCCAGGGGATTTAATGCTCTCTCTGTGTATGGGGGTCAGCTGAGTTTGGTCTGGTTTTAGTTTCTGCTCTACCAGGACAGCACTGAGTTTAATGTCTCACAATTGCTCTGTTCTCCCTTCCTCTGTACCCAGAGATGCTCTCTGCACCATGTGGCTGCTGCTAGGGGGTGGGTGGAGGGGAGGTGCGATGTCAATTCAGGAATGTTTATTCTATCTCTTCAGTGCCTCTTCTAGCAATATTAAGTTAAAACAAGGTACTATGAGTGATCACTTGATTTTCAGTTCTTGTGAAGGTGTTTTTTTCTATGCAGATGGTTGTTAATTTGGTGTCCTTACTGGGGAGTGGGGCATCGGTAGAACTTTCTATTCAGCCATCTTGCTCTACCCTCCTGTGGCTTTTCTTTTAACTGGATAAATATAGCTATCAAAATATTTCACAAGGTAAAGGAATAACCCATATCCCTCTACCATAATTAAATAGCACATTTTGGTTTTGCATATTCACTTTTTGTCTTTATTGCTGTGTGTGTGTGCATATATACATGTATATATATACACACATACACAAATAGTTAGAATGTATTCACCATCTTGATATTCGCCTCTATATTGGTTTGCTAGGGCTGCCATAACAAAATACTCCAGAGATATATGTTCTCACAGCTCTAGAGGCTGCAAGTCTGAGATCAAGGTGCTGGCAGGTTTGGTTTGTTTTCTCCTTGGCTTGCAGCTGGTTGCCTTCTTGCTGTGTCTTAACATGCTCATTCCTCTGAGTGTATGTGTGTCTTGTGTCGCTCTGTGCCTACTTCTCCTCTTCTTAGATGGATGCCAGTCATGTAGGATTAGGGCTCACCCTTAAGGCCTCATTTTACCTTATTACCTTTTTAAAGACCTAATCTTCTTTTAAAGACTCGTAGGACCTAAGAGATTAGGTCTTTAAAAAGGTACTCGGGGTTAGAATTTCAACACATGCATTTTGGGTTATGGGCACATTTCAGTCCATAACAGCCTCTTTTGATTTTTGTTTTTCACCATTTATTTTAACATCTGAAAGACTTTTTGTGGTCACCACTGTAGAAAGCATGTTTTATTTTATTTTTATGTTTATTTATTTATTTACTTACTTATTATTATTTTTTGAGACAGAGCCTGGCTCTGTTGCCCAGGCTGGAGTGCAGTGGCACGATCTCGGCTCACTGCAAGCTCCGCCTCCCGGATTCACACCATTCTCCTGCCTCAGCCTCCCGAGTAGCTGGGACTATAGGCGCCCGCCACCATGCCTGGCTAATTTTTTTTGTATTTTTAGTAGAGACGGGGTTTCACCATGTTAGCCAGGATGGTCTCGATCTCCTGACCTCGTGATCCGCCCACCTCGGCCTCCCAAAGTGCTGGGATTACAGAAAGCATGTTTTGATGAGAGGCAGAGGGTTCCATCTGTTTGATGTACAGAAATGTTCTTAATCGGTTCTGCATTACTGGGCAGTTTTGGTTATTTCCATTGTTGCTGTTGCAAATAATGCTTCACTGAGCATCTTTGTGCAATAGGCATTTTGTTTCTTCTCAATTATTTCCTTACGATAAATCCCCAAGAGTGAGAATATTGGGTCATTTTTATGACTTTTGATATATTTTGCCGTATTGTTTTTCAAATGGGCTATGACAATTTTTACCACTACCAGTAGTATGTAAGTATACAGCTTTATTATAATATAGGCATTTGTTGTTTTGGTTTAAATTTGCTAATTTAATATGTGTAAAATGTTATATTATTGCTGTCTTAATTTGCAATCCTTAAATTACTACTGAGGTTATACACAGTTGGTTTTTGTCACAAATTCTAATTGTTCATATAAAATATCAGAAACCCTTTATTCAAGCGTTAATTTCAGAGGGCGAATTAATTCAAACTAATTTATTCATTTACAAAATTATTTCAGCACACTTTTATTGAGCCCCATCTCTGTGCCAGGCACTATGTTAGGAGTGAAAGATACAAAGGCAAATAGGATCCTTGTGTCTAGAATAGGAGGTGCATGTTGGCTCTTACAATCACTTAGAAATTTTAAGGAAAGGCCAGGCATGGTGGCTCACGCCTGTAATCCCAGCACTTTGGGAGGCCGAGGTGGGTGGATCACGAGGTCAGGAGATCGAGACCATCCTGGCTAAAATGGTGAAACCCCCCCCTCTATTAAAAATACAAAAAATTAGCTGGGCGTGGTGGTGGGTGCCAGTAGTCCCAGCTACTCGGGAGGCTGAGGCAGAAGAATGGAGGGAACCCAGGAGGCAGAGCTTGCAGTGAACCGAGATCATGCCACTGCACTCCAGCCTGGGTGACAGAGCGAGACTCCGTCATTTTAAGGAAAAGAGAACTTTATAGGTATCCAACAGTGACACAGTGAAGTTAAAATTGATTAAGCCCTTGTGTCAGGATACCACTAGAAATATATGGCACATTTGAAAAGAGTATTTATTAAGAGAGGTTAGGAAAGGAACTATATAAAGGCAAGGTAACCAATAAGGATAGAATTATCCATGGTGGAAGCCTTGAAAACCATTATCACCCCTGGGTCTAAAGGAAAAATGGGAGGCAACCATTACTGGAACGAAGTGAGAGTTGAATAAGACAGGCCTTCACACAGGCTTAGTGGCTTTAGGTAGAGAAATATAGCCACTGCCCAACAATACCCACTGCTGCCTCTCCAGTATTTTGCCAGAGGTCCCCATAATGAAACCCAAATAAGAGCCAGAGGATAAGGGCCTGGATCAGCTGCCCAATAAGTCAGTCTTTCAGAGATTAAAACAAGCTAGAGAAGGGTAGAGAATGTATCTAGATGGGCAAACAGAGAATATCTAACACATCCTCTTTAACCTCCTCCCGCCACACCAAATAGGAACAAAACCATTTCATATCCAAACAGGTGAGTTTAAAACATCTATTTGAAACATCACCTAAAACAACTTGTTTGAAACTAGTAATGTGCAGCATCGCTTAGGGCAGATTTCCTTAATTCTGCAAGCCTCCAGTACGTTTGCTGTTGCTAAATAAATGTTCAGATTTGGCAAGAAGTAGGAAAGGCAAGATGGAGAAATCTAATCAGAATTCATCCGGACCCATATAGATATCTTAATAGTATAAGCCAAGCTGGAATAATTCGAATTAGAAAGTGACAGTTTCACTCAAGTTACCCTAAATCGTGGAGTTGTTGTAATTTGCCATAGTAACTCTGCTCTGGTGATGTTTCTCTGGGCTACTAAGGTGTTACTAGTGATGCTGCACTTTCTCTCACAGTATCTTGGCTTCTCTCTCTTCACTTCCCAATATTTCCTTCTGCTACTACTAGAATCTGAATGTTTGTGTCCCTCCAGAATTCATATGTTGAAACCTGCACCCCAAGGTGATGGTGTGAAGAGGTGGGGGTCGGCAGATCACAAGGTCAGGAGATCGAGAACATCCTGGCCAACATGGTGAAACCCCGTTTCTACTAAAAATACAAAAATTAGCTGGGCGTGGTGGCACATGCCTGTAGTCCCAGCTAATTGGGGGGTGGGGGGTGAGGCAGGAGAATCGCTTGAACCTGGAGGCGGAGGTTGCAGTGATCCAAGATCACGCCATTGCACTCCAGCCTGGCAACAGAGCATGACTCCATCTCACTAAAATAAATAAATAAATAAATAAGAGGTGGGGGCCTTTGAGAGGTGATTGAGTTATGAGAGTGGTGTCCTCCTGAATTGAATTAGTGACCTTACAAAGGAGGACTGAGGAAGCATGTTTGCCCCTTCCACCATGTGAAGATGCAGTGAGAAGGTGCATTCAATGAGAAATGAGCCCTTACCAGACATCAAATCTGCCAGTATGTTGGTCTTAGACTTTCCAGCCTCCAAAACTGGGAGAAATAAATTTCTGTTATTGATAAGACACACAATTGATGGTATTTTTTGTAATAACAACCCAGGCAGACTAAGACAGCTACCAACAAGAAGATTTTCTTATTATTTATTCAGTTTCTAGCTGGAAAGAATTTGGTTGGTCTAGTTTGTTATTCAATGAGATTAACTATCCTTGAGTTAGGTGTTCCACTATTGATACAATCAGTGCTATTTCTTTCTTAAAAAACAGCCCGATAATGTGTTAGCACAAAGCTAACTGCAAAACCATAACATTTTCTCATCTGAAACAAATCTCCCTCATATTCACACCAGTTGGGATTATCCGTTACTACTTTTTCTGGGATTCCATAGAATTTTGTACAAGTTTATTGAGATTTAACTTATGTACAATATTCTGTACATGCTGAAAGTGCAAAAGTTGATGATTTTTGACATATGTATACACATATGAGATCATCACCATACTTAAGATAATGAACACTTACATCAATGTCAAAAACTTTCTCTGTTATCCTATAGAGAGAGATATGACAAAGATCCTGCCTTCAAGGAAATTAATGTCTAATGAGAGACATGTAAAAACTCAAATTAGATGAGCAAGGCAGAATGAAATAGGGACTTGACACTGTACCACATACAATGCACTGCGCCTTTTTGTTCTAGATTTTAAATTCATGAGACAAAGAATCTCATTTACCTGGTTTGGATCCTGTGCCCACCCCTGGATCAACAAACATGGCCAAGAGACCAAGATCCCACACTATAAACATGACTGCTTGTTGCCTATTCACCTCTGCATATTGAGGCCATTCTCAGAGAAAGGATAATTGTAAGTTGGGGTGCCACACTAAGAGGTGTTTATCATAGGATAATACAGGTTAAGAGACTTACCCAATACCTAACAAAATATTAACCTTGTTCCCTTTTCTCCACTCTTTCACATCTGCCTTACACTATTGAACCTTCTGGCTGGTAGGAATTCTTACTGAGAGTTATTTGCCTTTCTCTAGGAATTTGAAAACCCAATTTTTTTATTATCAATGTTATCTCTAAATTAGTTGCCCTTAATTTATCACCCATTTTTCAATTGTTCACTTTAGAGTTAATGCCACAAACTTTGCATGTCTACTGAATTCTAACCCTTAATGAAACACACACACACACACACACACACACACACACACACACACCCCTTCTCTCTTTAGAATTCTTTGTATGCCTGTTTTTTGGTTTTTGTTTTGTTTTGTTTACTAGGCAATTACCATGAACAATTGCGGATATGACATAATGACTTTTTGGTGAAATATTCAATTTGTATCAGTCGTCAGTAGTTCTGAGGACTAGGAACAGAGAAAGTAGATTCTAGGGCTGTTCCTGTTTGGGTCCTTAAAGAAAATTAAAGAAAGAAAAATAAGAGACTGAGCATAAAATAAATTAGATTTTGTTTAGTCTGAAGATTATGAGGATTGGAGTCATCTTACTCATGGTTTTGAAAGGCATGAAAAATTTCTAAAAAGAGAATACAAGTATACATATGTAACAAACCTGCACGTTATGCACATGTACCCTAGAACTTAAAGTATAATAAAAAAAATTAAAAAAAAAAAGAGAATAGAGATTAGTTATTTGCTTTGTGGCAAATACACAGTACAAGGAACTGTACTTGTATCAAAGCAAGAAAGGTGTTCAGTTACAGGAAGGAACATTTTGCTTGTTGTTGTAATAAATTGCCAGAATGGTAACTGAAGGTCATGTGGCGTATCAGTTTCTTGTAAAGCTCCAGAAAAAGGCAAATAACCACTGATCCTTGTTGGATGATATATTGTACCAAAGCCAAGAAAATCAGGCAATCTCTCAAGCTTCTTACAAGTCTTCAATCTACTATTCCTCTTATGGCTTCTAGATGCTACCCCACCAATAGTGAGTATCACACAAAGCCTTCTCTGGAAAGAGATCTCATACTCTACTTTTCAGATCTTTTGCAGTTTAGCTGTGTCTCAAGTCAAGAAAACATTGACTTAATGAATTTTTTTTGTATTCACTTAGTTGCACAATGTACAAAAATTAGAGATGTTTTCAAATATATTTTATGTCATTTGTGGGACTAAGTTAACCTAAAGTTTGAAGTAATAATAGCACCTTTTTACAGCTCCCACCCTAGTTACTGAAATAATTATTACTAGAAAGAAAGAATTACCACAGTGGAGATAGTGGTTTAATAATAACTTGTAGTTCTTTACAGAGACTCAGAGAGTCCTCAGAGGCTCTCTCTCTCCTGCCTCCCCAAAGTCATTAAATGACACTAGGAAAAGAATTTGAATGTAAAAGCATTTAAATTGTCCTTTGGTGAAAAGCAGAAATATAATTGTGAGTTGAAGTTTTCATAGTGCTCCTCCTCCAAACAACAACAATAAAATAACAATAATAAAATAAAACTAAGATACTTCAGGAAGAAGAGGCCTACTCTCTCCCATATTCAGATGTTTTTCAAAAGACATTAGTAGCCCATGGAGCAAAGTATTTGTCCTCTGAGACACCATCCTTGCAATGTTTGAGAGAGCTTTGTAATCTTAAGGACAATGCCACACATGAAAGAAAAAGGGAATATGGCAACTTCTGACAAAGCACTCGGAGTGGAGTCTACCACGAGGCCTTCAGAAACGTTAACATTTGACAGAGCTCTGTTAGACTGTGGGGTCCTCAAGGGCAGAGAAGTTATTTGGTTTCCCTTACCAGAGAGGATTATGGGAAAGCAACATAATGCTTAAATTATAGCCTGAGAAAAATCCTAATTTGTGAGATATGACCATAGCTAACATGGATGCACTAGTGTTTTCCAAAGGCAAATGGCTTCATTCATCTATCACTTCCTAACCACCTACTTCTGTGCCATGTAGTGCGCCAAGATCTAGGGAGTCACTTCTGATGAAGACACTGTTCCTGTTCTAGAAAACCTCAAATATTAGGGGAAGGGGGCAAGGACTGACTATAAACAGACCATTAACATGCAGCTGGTTAGGTGTTGTGGGATGAGAAATATGGGGGCCATGGGATGGAGTGCTGGGGCTGGGGGGTGGGCAGGCACTTTGCCAGGGCTGAGCAGAGGGAAATGGATTTTGGAGAATTTGCTCTTTTATATGATTCATGCCATAAGGTCTCTCTGTTAGAATGACTAAGAAGTATTGAATAAATTTTAATTTTCTTTAATGTTTCAATTCTTTTTTACATTAAAGTTAAAATTATTTTTGTAATGCACCATTGCAAAATAAAAAAAGGCAGATTCCTCAAATTCCTTATTTAATAGGTAATTTCCTACATGAATGAGACAGTGTCAAATGTAACACATTCGTGCATTTGAAAAAAAAATTACATGTTAATGCTTCAAGGAGAATTAAAGCAAAAATTCACCAGACAAAACTTGGAAAATACTCCACAGAGGCCCACTGAGCTGCCCTTGCCAAGGCGAAGGACAGGTAATTTGCTGTGACTAATTGAAAAACATAAAGAACATTAATATGAAAAATGAAAGCATAATCCATGGTATAACAGGCAGTGAAACCATTCGCATAATTGATTACTCTTCAAGGTAACATGTTCCTTCCTTCCTTTCAGGAATCTTTTTCCTTTGGCCCAGGCTGTCTTAAAACCCTGCTAAAGCGATTTCACTTGAAAGGTCATAGGTGCAGCTGTTTCTATCCCGGTGGTCCAGATAGTGATACTAGGATGCTCATAATTTAGGAAAATAATTATTAAAGAAAATATTTTGAGATCTTGGTGTTGTTACAGTCTGCATCTGAATAACCTAAAATATTAAGACACAATGATTGTAATATTAGTGGCTTTTGATTTGAAAATTATAGTGAGCCATCAAAAGACCTGGGGATCAATCTCAGCTCCGCTGCATACTCGCTCTGTAAACCTGATAAGTCACTTATTTCCATTTAATTTTCAGTTTCTTCATCGGTCAAATGGGGATAATAGCATCTTCTCTGCTTATTGTACAAGGTTGTGAAAACCAAATGAGAGAGCACTGGTGGAATCATATTGAAGATCATAAAGATTAAACATAAAAGTATTATTAGGATAATTCTGAATAATTGAATAATTTCTTTGTTGTTAGGTTAATCCATAACAGCTTATCAAAATGAGTCAGTTTTCATATACTGTTCTTCTTGAAGTTCCAAGCAGAATAGAGCAAGTGGTGTCACTTTATAATACGGAAGCGTTTGATCTTCTGAAGACAGGCAATTCCATGGAAATTCTAAGTCAGCTGTGGGAATTTCTGAATTGCTCATTTTCCCAATCCCTAGCTTTAAGTGACAAACATAGAAGTAGATCCAGGGAATGTTCTGGGGTGTGAAGTCACATTAGTGACTTGCCAGTGTCTTTACCTCACCCTCTGCAACCATGTAGGGATAATCTACTTTAAAGTCTAGAAGGTGAAGCCAGGCGCGGTGGCTCACGCCTGTAATCCCAGCACTTTGGGACGCTGGAGCGGGTGGATCACCTCAGGTCAGGAGTTCAAGAACAGCCTGGGAACATGGTGAAACCCCGTCTCTATCAAAAATACAAAAATTAGCCGAGTGTGGTGGCCGAGCTCCTGTAATCCCAGCTACCTGGGAGGCTGAAGCAGGAGAATCACTTGAACCTGGGAGGTGGAGGTCGCAGTGAGCCGAGATTGCACCACTGCACTCCATCCTGGGTGACAGAACGAGACTCCTATCTCAAAAACAAACAACAACAACAAAAAGTCCAGAAGGTGGCATATTGTAGTACTTAAGAGCAGGGAATGTAGTGGCAGGCAATTTTGGTTTTAGATCCTGGCTCTGCCATTTAATAGCTGTGTGATCTAGAGTTACTTCAAGGATCTGAGACTGACTTTCTGCATCAGTAAAATGGAGATGATAATAGTACAAAACTTATTTAGAGCTGTTGTGAGAATTGAATGTATGTAAAGAGCCTATGCGCTTTAGTGCTCAACAACTATTAACTATTTTTATTAGTTAGCCCTCAACAGCTGGGAGGGAAGAGAATAGTAGTAGGTTGTTTTAGATGAGAACCATTACAGAGTACTGTGCAGATAAGAGTAATGGAGCTACAAAGATAAATAGAAACAGTGATTCAAAGCATAGCTCTGACATCACGGAGTCTAGTTTCAGACTCCAGGTCCTCCAGCTCTACATGACCTTAGATGAGTAAGTTACCTCTCAATGCTTCACTTTAAAGCATGGGGATCACATTAACTGCAATTTCACAGGATTGTTTAAAAGGATTAGTGATGTGATGCGTATAAAGTAGAGACAAGGATTGCCCCAGTCTTGTGTGCCTGTTATAATTAACTATCCTAAGTAGTCTCTTGTTATTTCACCCTCCTTCACCCCTGGGAACAACTGTGATGTCCTAGACAGTCAGACCTCATGGGTTGAGCTTCACTGAGTTGGAATTAGTGCAAATGTGTTTGTGAACTTGTGTCTTCCTTTGCATTGTCTTTGAAGTGTAGGTCTGGGTCTGCTCACAAGCCAAAAGTGTTACACATATATGATTAATTTATCAAAGGTACCAAAGCAATTAAATGGCGAAAACAACCAATACTGCTATACCAACTGTATACCTATATGGGAAAAAAAGCCGACACTAACTTTTAACTTATGTCATATATAAAAATCAGCTCAAAATAGATAATAAATGTGCACAGATTCTAAATGGACCGAAATGTAAAACCTCAAACTCTGAAACATCTAGAAGAAAGTATAAAAGAAAATATTTGTGGCCGGGCGTGGTGGCTCACACCTGTAATCCCAGCACTTTGGGAGGCCAAGGTGGGCGGATCACCTGAGGTCAGGAGTTTGAAACCAGCCTGGCCAACATGGCGAAACCCCGTCTCTACTAAAAAATACAAAAAATTAGTGA
The DNA here is from genome assembly GCF_024542745.1 of Macaca thibetana thibetana. Classification (NCBI taxonomy): domain Eukaryota; kingdom Metazoa; phylum Chordata; class Mammalia; order Primates; family Cercopithecidae; genus Macaca; species Macaca thibetana. The sequence goes on from NC_065598.1 coordinate 136,168,642, forward strand.
AGTATGCTGGTGGGTGCCTGTAATCCCAGCTACTTGGGAGGCTGAGGCAGGACAATCGCTTGAACCCGGGAGGCGGAGGTTGCAGTGAATCGAGATCACATCATTGCACTCCAGCCTGGGCAACAGAGAGAGACTCCGTCTCAAAAATAAAAAAAAAAATAAAAAATAAAAATAAATATTTGTGACTTTAGGATAGGCAAAAGTTTTGAATACAGAACACAATAAACACAAACATTAAAAAATGATACATTTGATGTCAAAATTAAAAATATTTGCCATTTGAAAGATCCGGTCAAGAAAATGGGAAAGGAAGCCTCGGACTGGAGAAACTATTTACACCACTTCTATCAAAGTACTTGTATCCTCAACATATAAATCCTGCTTACAATTCATTAACAAGAAAATGACCAGTGCAAATCGACAAAAGATTTAAACCAAGACTTCACAAAAGAATAAAAGGAATGATGTGACCACAACTGAAGTGAAAAGGGACATTGTCTGGGCTCCATAACATGCAGCTAGTTATGCTGTCAGTTGAGGGCATGAGCAGGGACAGAGGGCAGCCCTGTTTCTTACCCCTGTCTCTTACCATACATTTCTCCATTTTATCTTTACTTTTGCTTCTCCTTACTCCATTTGTCCATGACGAAAAGGCTGTGGAGGGCTCAAGTCCGGTGGCCTTTGTTCCAAAGCCATACAGCTAGTCCTAGGCAGAACCAGAAGCCAATGCTAGTCTTCCTGGTTCCGTGGATGCAGGCTCCTTCACCAGACCATGCAAACTGACCAATGAGAGTGTGAAATTGGGTGCCTTGGACCTAGTTGGATTTCTTTCTTCCCACTTTCAGATCCAAGTTGTATGGTACTTTGGAACTGGAAGCACAACAGAAGCAGAATCACATTTACATCTGAGATTTGTTTTCAAAGCAGATGTACGGTGTCATTTGCTGAGATCTCGTAGGTGTTTCTATTCCACCTCGAGCAGCAGAATTATACCTCAGCAGTTTGAACAAAGCTGGGTAATCACCATTGGCTTTTGGCTTCCAGAATCAAAGTCTACCTTTATATCACTGTAATACAATTATGCTCTCAAGTTGATGCTCCCTGCTACTTGAAAAGTTTTGTGAAAGTTCTTCCTCTCATCAGTCTGAAAAACAACTTGTGTCCTCCAGGAACTATCTGGAATCATCTGCCACTAACTAGCTGTGTGACCTTGGGCAGTCACATCCCTCTCTGGGCTTTGGTTTCCTCATGAGTAAAACTGGGGATTAAACTAGTTAATCTCTGAGGGCTTTGACATTTTCTACATTCTCCAGTTCCACAATTCTAAGTCAGCCTTAATATTGAAATGCCGCCAACATATATTTAGATGTTTTTTTTTTGCTGTTAATTTGCAGTCTCTGGGATTCCTCTGCCTTGTTTATAGTTCTCTCTGAGCTGCCTCACTGGTTTGAGTTTAAGATGCTATGTCTCATGCATAATTTGCCTTTTTACAATTTTGTTGTTCCCTATGGATGGTGTCATATTTGAAAGGTGAAGGTGAGTGTGTTCAGTACAGCAACAGAGCCACAGAGCCATCCCTTCCTGACACTAAAGTCACGTGTTTCTCCAGTTCCTCATCCTCTGCCCCTCTTCCACTTTGTTTCATTGCTACATTTGGGTTTTATGATTACATCTGCAATAGCAGGCACAGATGTTTTTCTCACTCAATTGTATGGTTAATGGTAAAATGAATTTTTCCAGCAGATGCTCGCATGTGGGTGCTATCTTTTTCTCTCCTGACATATTTTCTACACAAACAGCAGATTGTGTGTCTGGTGTGCCTTGAGCCTAGCAAGAAAGGAATTCAAGCTGAATAACACTGGGCTGATTTTCAAGCTCCTAAAAAAATAATGCGGCCATTAAGTTTGACAAACTCTTCACAGCAGTCCTGCAGCTCCGATCCAGACCTGCAACTCCAGCCTTTGCCAGTTGTACTTGAGAAGGCTGACAGCAAACATGTATCCTTAAAAGGGCCACGATATGAAGATAAAAATATCAATTTTAGAAGAGCTGGACTCAATTACTCTGTTACTTTGAATTCTGAAACCCAAGGCATGTAATTTAACCTCTGTTTCCTCATCTATGAGGCGAAGTGATAATACAAAGCTGGTGAGGATCATTGAGATAATTGCAAAGTAGCAGAGGTCCCTGCTTAAATCGAATCCATTTCCACTACTGAGTAAAAATGGCTAATTGGAGCTGATTGGCTAGAAGTCCATTTGCATGAGGGACTGAGAAGCCTCCGAGTTAACGAGGCAGAACTGTGGAAAGATGAGGAGCTTGGTGTGGGGTTTCCCAACTTTGGCACTATTTAAATTATTGAAATGATTATATTAAATACACATATACATCGACAAATATGTGGCTGGAATAAAAAATTAAGAAATAAATTTAAAACAAATTTCAAAAAGCTGAAGAAAATGATATTTCGGGCCAGATAATCATTTCATGTGGACCCCTGCCCTGTGCACTGCAGAATGCTTAACAGCAGGCCTGGCCTCTACCCACTAGATGGCAGTAGTTTATCCCTCCACTTGTGCCAACTAAAAATGTCTCCAGATACTGCCAAATGTGCCTAGGGAGGGTAGAGTGTGAGGGATAGCCTCCAATTGAGAAGTACTACCTCAGAAGCACTGAATGTTGGCTTTACATTTTAGTTCTACTACTTACCCAAGGTCATACAGCTAGTAACCATTTGTGCCTCAATGTATTCATCTGTAAAATGAGAATCCTAGCTAAATTGTAGAAAGGATGGGTTGAGAGGACAAAAGTGATGGGTGGATACAAATTTTGATACTCCCTCCTTACTACCATAGGGCCTTTGCTTATTCCTTTACCCTTGTTTAAAATACACTGTTTCTCACACCCCATCTTTCTGTCTAGTTAACTTCAGCTCATTCTTTAGATCTCAGCTCAAGCATCATTTTCTCAAGGGAGCCTCCCCTGATCCCTCAGACTGTATCCGAGTCCAAGACCCTCATAGCACTTGTTTATATTATACACTATAACACTCAGGTGACCATTTCAATTACGTTAGTTGGGCTGCTAGACTGTAAGCTTTATGAGGAGAGGTGCTATTTCTGGCTTGCTCACTGTTGTCTTGTCAGAGGTCAGGGCAGTTCCTGGAAAAGAAAAGCCATCACTAAAAACTTATTAAAGGAAAGGAGGAGGGAAGAAGTGAAGAACTGAACACCAAGTTGCAAATATCATTCTAATTTAATTCCCCTAAGGAAGACATCTAGACTGCTAACCTTAGCCCAGTGAAAGAAATACAGTGGCATCTGGGGAATGGTGTTGAGGACAGTCTGTCAGTGAAAGGGATTCGGTGGGCCCAATGCATGGCTCTGTTCTTTTCACCTGAGTTTGCAATTAACCAAGTCAGACAGATGGAGATCAACACTAGCATCTTTATTACTAAACACAGCTGGTTTTGGAGAATATGTTTCAACTGTGCAGGAAACAGTGACCCTCCTAATTCTACATCCCACAATTAGCTAGACTTGCCTAGTCATAAGCACCACTGAACAAATGTGGTACATCTCCTCCAACGAAGACCTGCACCTGAGAAACTCATGGTGTGCGGAACTAAGACAATGTGCTTCCTCACTGTAGGCTTATCCTAAAAAGAGAAGTAGCATGTGTTGAACTAAATGAAGACTTGCCTCCTCCTGTGGAGAAAGGCTGTGCATATTGCTCTAGCATAGGTTCTTCTGTTTAGGAACATGATACCAAGGGAAAGAATGTTGCTCTACCCCCAGTACTGCCAACAGACTTATGCCTGGGTTCAAAGAAAATAGAGAGTTGTGAGCAAAATATCGGACATAGATATTTCACTAAATAACCTGTACTATGTTGAGACCAAGAGGATTTGCTCTGGGGCTTTGATTATGGTACCAAAAGATAAAGAGATGATCACACCCATTTTGTCACAGAACTCTGCAGATTTGCACCTTGAGGGCTCCAGTTCATTTATCTCAGGAACAATTTTTGAGGGAAAAGGCAGCCCTTGTGAAAATGCACGTGGAGCCACCAAAGATGGGCATGCATAGTGAGCAAAGTGGTATTCTTTGCAGGGCTTCTAGATCAGGAGAAGAGGCCATCCTTAGTTGGCAATTTGTAGAGGCTGTTACTATAAAGACCAATGAAATGGTGAATGCACCCATGTTTTATACTCTGGTCTATGTAATTCAGGAAAATTTGTATATAAATACAAAAGCTTTGTAAAGTAAAAGTCTTTTCAAATTTAAAGGGCTATTAAAATTTTCCCGTTAGTGGTTTCCTTTGTTGTATTTCAAACTTCATGTACTTTTAGGGACCTCGGGTTTTCATAGTATTTTGTTGCCCATTTTCTGCATAGTGGCTACTTTTCAGGATCAAGACAGATGGGTAACTTGGTATGGTAGCTTGGGGACAAAAATAGAATGATCCATGCTGGTATCTTTGGAGTGAAGCCTTGGTAGTCCTGTACAGTTTGATACGTTAAAATATTAATTCATTCATTCATTAAACCTTGACTTACTACTTAGCATGTGAGAGGCTTGCTTTCTCCAACTGTCAGTTGGGAATAATACCAGTATCCCCTCCTTGCATTCATTATGTGATTTAAATCCACATAACTGTGTCAAGCACATTTTCATTTTCCCTGTCATAACACTTATCGCTACCTTTATATTTTACAATATATTTCTTTGTATATGGGCTGTCTTCCCCTACCAGAATGTGAGCTCTGAGGAAAGGGACTTGGTCTTATAAATTTCTGAATCTCCAGAGCCTATAAGAATGGAGGTGCTCAATAATTATTGGTTGAATGAGTTAATGAATACTTAATAAATAACATTGGCCCTAAACTCCAGACTAATGCTTATCATATTCTAATCTTCATTTCTAATCTTTCTGCTTGAATGACCAATAGCTACCTTAACCTAATGTCCAAACCCCAACTCTCCATTTCCACTGCATTCCCATTTCCCCAGTGACAAACAGGCTATTCTTTGTATCCTTCATTCTATTATAGTAAATGGCAGCTCTATCTTTCAAGTTGCTCCAATCAACAACTTTGAAATCATCCTTAAGTCCTCTCTTTCTCTCATGACTCATTTCCAATTTGTTAGCAAATTCTGTTCCCTCTATGTTCAAAATATATCTAGACCACCACTCTTTCTTAGCGCTTCCACTGCTACCCATCTATTCTAACTCAGCATCATTTCTACTCCACAACACCATCATCTCTTGACCAGAAAATTGTTTCCACCATCATCACCAAATTATTTTTCCACAGTATGTATTTACTTTTTAAAACACAAATATGACCACAGCCTGTTTCTGCTCAGATGTTCTGAAAACCTCCCAGACCACTGTACTTAATATATCACCCCCACACTTTATTCTTTTATCCTAGTCAACTTGTCATAATATGAATCACTGCTTGAAATTATATCATTAGTTATCTATCATTACCCAGTAGAATATAAACTCCAAAGGGTTTTTGTATTTTTATTTAAATATTCTCACTGCTAGAATAGCCATGGCAACAATGACAGCTGATATGTCTTTCATGTCTGTGACTTCGTGTCTGTGTGAATGTGTGGCTGTTTCAGTGTGAGATTATGTGTAAGTGTGAGTGTATGTGATTATGTGAGTATATGTAGGAGTGTATGTTTGAAAGTATGTATGTGTGAGAATGTGACTGTGTGAATGTGAAAGTGTGTAAGAGTTTTCGTGTTAGACAGCATGTAAGAGAATTTGTGAGTGAGTGTATTTGAGCATAGGAATGTGTGTGTACGAGTGTGTGACTTGTGAAAATGTGTGTGATTGAATGTGTGAGTGTGTGTTACTGTGTTTTTCAGCATGTGTAAGAGATTTGAGAGTGTGATGCTGTGTGTGTTTATAAGTGTGTGAAGGTATTTACAAATGTATATGAGTGTTTACAAGTGATATAGTTTGGCTGTGTCCCCACCCAAATGTCATCTTGAACTGTAATTCCCATAATCCCCATGTGTCATGGAAGGGACACAGTGGGAAGTGATTGGATCATGATGGCAATTTCCCCCATGCTGTTCTCATGATAGTAAGTTCTTGTGAGATCTGATGGTTTTATAAGTATCTGGCACATCTCTTGCTTGCACTCATTCTCTCTCCTGCTGCCCTGTGAAGAGGTGCCTTCCACCATGATTGTAAGTTTCCTGATGCCTCCCCAGCCATGTAGAACTGCGAGCAAATTAAACTTCCTTTCTTTATAAATTACCCAGTCTCAGGCAGCTTTTCATAGCAGTGTGCGAATGGACTAATACAGTAAACTGGCACTAAGGTAATACGGTGCTGCTATAAGGATACCTGAAAACGTGGAAGCAACTTTAGAACTGGGTAACAGGCAGAGGTTGGAACAGTTTGGAGGGCTCAGAAGACAGGAATATGTGGAAAAGGATGGAACTTCCTAGAGACTTGTTGAATGGCTTTGACCAAAATACTGATAGTGATATAGAAGATGAAGTCCAGGCTTAGGTGGTCTCAGATGGAGATAATGAACTTGTTGGGAATTGAAACCGAGGTCACTCATGTTATGCTTTATTGAAGAGACTGGGGGCATTTCGCCCTTGCCCTGGAGATCTGTGAAACTCTGAACTTGACAGAGATGACTTAAAGTATCTGGTGGAAGAAATTTCTAAACAGCAAAGAGTTCAAGAGGTGACAGTGCATAAACATTTGGAAAATTTGCAGCCTGACGATGTGGTAGAAAAGAAAATCCCATTTTCTGCGGAGAAATTCATCCCAGCTGCAGAAATTTGCATAAGTAACAAGGAGCCAAGATGATGAGGAAAATGTCTCCAGGGCATGTCAGAGACCTTCACAACAGCCCCTCCCATCACAAGCCTGGAACTCTACTTGAGTTCTGTATCTCATTACCTCTCCCTTTTTTCTTTTTTATTTTGAGACAGAGTCTTGATCTGTCTCCAGGCTGGAGTGCAATGGCGTGATCTTGGCTCACGGCAACCTCCGACTCTCTGGTTCAAGGGATTCTCCTGCCTCAGCCTCCCGAGTAGCTGGGATTACAGGCACGTGCCACTACGCCCAGCTAGTTTTTGTATTTTTAGTAGAGATGGGGTTTCACCATGTTGGCCAGGATTGTCTCGATCTCCTGACCTCATGATCTGCCCGCTTTGGCCTCCCAAAGTGCTGGGATTACAGGCATGAGCCACCACTCCCGGCCTACCTCTCTCCTTTCAAGGCCTGAAAGTGATTTAGATTTTTTTCCCTGCCCAAATCTCATGTTGAATTGTAATTCCCGGTGTTTGAGGTGGGGCCTGGTGGGAGGTGATTGGGTCATGGGGGTGGACTTCCCCTTTCGCTGCTGTTCTTGTGATAGAGTTCTCATGAGATCTAGTTGTTTAAAAGTGTGCGGCACCACCCCCAACCCTGCTGCTGTCATTTAAGATGTGCCTGCTTCCCTGTCGCCTTCCACCATGATTGTAAGTTTCCTGAGGACTCCACAGTGATGTTTCTGGTACAGCCTGCTGTGAGTCAATTAAACCTGTTTTCTTTATAAATTACCCAGTCTCAAGTATTTCTTTATAGCAGTGCAAGAATAGACTAATACAAGTACCTACCATGTATTTCCTTCTTTCTTGAATCATTACTAGGTCAGCATATGAATATGCTGTGATAGTTTCCATCTTAAAACTGACCACAGAATTTCTTGATATCTGAAATACTCTAGATACCTCCTCATTTCTTGGTTCCCCTTCACAGGAAAATACATTAAAAGAGTTGTGTACACTCACTTTAATTCCTGACCTTCCGTTATCTTATCAACAGTTTATATCAGACTGTTATGCTCGCCACTCAACTGAGACACTCTTAAGATTACTGTGACCTAAAACTTACAAAAACCAAGAGTGAATTTTTTGACCTCTTAGCTGGTTGCTTACTCCTTGCATGTCCAAGGACATCTGGAATCATGATTGACCCCTTGGTCAGCCCTTGGAAATGTGACTCTTAGAATATAATTGATGCCAGTGATTGAAGGTTTCATTGTGTTCACCTGGAGCTATGGACCGTTCCATATCAGTTTCTCAGGTTGCTTTGCACAAACACCAAGATTGATCATGTGCACCTGGTTCCGTTGTTGGACTCTCATGCTTCTACTGCTATGGATGATATGCCTTTCTAATCAACTCTCAATAAAAGCCTTGGACCCAAAGATTCAAACGGGCTTCCCTGGTCCGATCTATCGCACAACAGTTCTTATAGTTGACTGCTAGAAATGAAGCATGCTCTGTGGCACCAGATGGGGAAGGACTTGGAAAACTATGTTTAGCCTCTCTGTACTATGCCCAATGCACAAAATATGTTCCTGTTGCTTTTGTGCTTTATCCTTTGCTGTAATAAATTTTAGCCATTAAAATAATCTGCTACTGAGTCAGGTGAGTCCTTGTAGCGAATCTGCAAATGTGAAAGTTGTCTTAAGGCCACTGAAACACTCTACCTTCAAAGTATACCCAGGACTTAGCCACTTCATACCTTCTTTGCAGCTCCCACTCTGGTCCAAACAATCATAATCTCGCATCTGGGATAATGTAATTATGGTTTTACCAGTACTACCCTATAGTCAGTTTTCTAAATAGCTGAAAGAGTGATAAAAATATAAATCTTAGTATTGCCTCTTTTATATCTGTGAAAAATGACATTGGAATGTGGATAGGGATTGTGCTGAATCTGTAGATCCCTTTGGACAGTATGAATATTTCAACAATATTAATTCTTTGGTGAAAGGAAAATATCTTGGGCCCCCAAAATCACTAAGGAAAACTCAGGCTGGAAACTGCTTAGGGTCAACCTGCCTCCTATTCTACTCAAAGTCACCCCTCAGCTCACTGAGATAAGATGCATAATTGATTGCTTCCCTTGGAGAGGCTAAACAGAAACTCAAAAGAATGTAACCATTTGTGTATCCCTTATATCTGTGACCTGGAAGCTCCCTCCCCGACTTCGAGTCTTCCTGCCTTTGCTTCAAGTTGTCCCGCCTTTCCAGACTGAATCAATGTACTTCTTAATATATTGACTGATGACTCATGTCTCCCTAAAATGTATAAAACCAGCCTGTGCCCTGACCACCTTGGGCACATGTCCTCAGGACTTCCTGAGGCTGTGTCACAGGCGTGTCCTCAACCTTGGCAAAATACACTTTCCAAATTAACTGAGACCTGTCTAAGATTTTCTGGATTCACACTTCCAAGCCATTTATTTTGTGTCTTCTTCAATTTCTTTCATCAGTGTTTTACAGTTTTCAATGTACAGATCGTTCACCTCCATGGTTAAATTTATTCCTGTGCATTTTATTTTTTGGTGCTATTATAAATGAGATTGATTTCTTAATTTATTTTTCAAATAGTTTGTTGTTAGTACATAGAGATGCAACTGAAATTTGCATGTTGATTTTGTATCTTGCAACATTGGTAGATTTGTTTGTTAGTTTTAAAAGTTTTTACGTGGAGTCTTTAGGGTTTTTTTTTTATATAAGGTCATGTCATCTGCAAACAGAGACAAAACAGAATGGCTACTATCAAAGAGACAAAAGATAGCAAGTGTTAGTGAGAATGTGGAAAAGAGGGAACCTTTGAACACTATTGGTAGAAATGATTTGTTCAGCCATTATGGAAAACAGTATGAAAATTTCTCTAAAAACTAAAACTACCATGTGATCCAGCAATCCTAACTGTAGGTATATGTCCAAAGAAATTGAAATAAGTAAGTCAAAAAGATAGCTGCACACACATGTACATTGTAGCACTATTAAAAATAGCCAAGATATAGAATCAACCTAGATGTCCATCCATGGATGAATGGATAAAGAAAATGTGGCATATATACATACATATATATATATATGTTTCATACCTTACATTTATACAATACATTTATACTCTATATATATGTGTGTGTGTGTGTATATATATATCTCAAAGAAGCAAAGAGGCAAAAAAGCAAAAGCAAAGAGCACAATGCTATATATATAACATATGCCCCACAGTAGCCACTGGAGAAACATAAGTGCATAATATTCCATACGGAGTGGAATATATATGGAGTGGAATATTATTTAGCCCTAAAAAATAAGTAAATCTTATCATTAGAGTCAACATGAATGAACCTGGAGGACATTATGCCAAGTGAAATAAGCGAAGCACAGAAAGACAAATACTGCATCATCTCACTCATATGTGGATTCTATTAAAAAGGTGAACTCAAAGAAGCAAAGAGGACAACGCCGGTTACTAGGGGCTGGGATATGGGGGAAAATAGGGAGATATTAGTCAAAAGGTACAGAGTTTCAGTTATGCAGAATGAGTCAGTTCTGGAAATCTAATGTACATCATGGTGACTATAATCAATAATACTATATTGTATACTTAAAATTAGCTAAGAAAATACATCTTAAATCTTCTCACCACAAAAAAGGTAACTATGTGAGGTGATGGACATGCTAATTAACTTGACTATGGTAATCATTTCACAATATATACATTTATAAAAACATGTTTCATACCTTACATTTATACAATTTTTATTTGCTAATTATATCTCAATAAAGCTGGAAGAAATAAATATTGGGTTTTCAAAAAGAAAGTAAATCTTATTTTATCACTACTCTATTCGACACCTTCTAGTGACTGTCCACTGTATACAGAATAAAAATTACGCTCTTTAGTCTAGCTTACAAGGTCAAAAATTATCTGGTCTCCTTCTGCCACTTCTCTGAACTCATCTCTTATCAATCACTTCCACCCTTGATCATTTTGCCCTTCTCTGTTCTTAGAACATCTCTAGTTTATTCTTCTGGAAGAGCTGTTCTTTCTGTCTGGAAAGCTCTTCATATTGATCTTTGCACGGCTAGCTCCCTCTGGTCATTCAGGTTTTGTTTTATATGTCACTTCCACAGAGTGGCCTTCCAGATCACCCTAGCTTTTAAAGCCTTTTCCTCCCGGTTACTTTTATCATACAGCCCTCTGTATTTTATTCATGGCACTTACCGATATCTAAACTTATTTTGCATTTTGTTTGTTTCTAGAACACAGTCTTCTTGAGGGCAAAGTCTTTTTTGTTTGCTGATGTTTCTCCAATGCCTAGAGCAGTTCCTGGCTTATCATAGCAGGCATTTCAGTAAATGTGTGGCTTGAATGAAGAAACTGAAAACAAGTTGCAGCTTTTGAAGAAGTCCCTGTGGGGAGGTTTTTGTTTTTCTGAAATAGGCTGAAAAAACCTTTAAGTAGATGTTGTTAGCAGAAGGTCTAGGCTAAGGAATTCCCAATACTGTGCGAACTTTATCATCTCTATTATTCACTGTTGTGTGTCCTATGTGCTTGAAATCGTGCCTGGCTTATCGCAGGTGCTCAGTAAAGATTTGTTGAATACATGAATGGTGCCTGACACAAAGTGTGAATTGAAAATATTTGGAGAAAAAAATTAGAAATGACGACATGCCACAGATACCTGGGTGACTGGTTTACGTCTTTCCCCTTCCCATGTTCAAATTACTCCCCTCAATCGAGAATATTAGCTTATTTATTCAAATATATTGTATTTATTGAAGACTTAATTAGTACAAGTGACATTGTAATATGACCAATTCTCCAAATTAACTTACTGAAAGCATTACTAAACAGAACTTCTTGAATAGTTGAGTTCATCTTACATCTTTGTCAGCTGGGCAGTAAGAAAGCTGATGGAAGATCAGGATCATCCTATACCATGCAGTGTATACAGTAATAATGGTACAGACTGAACAATATTTTTGTCTACCCTTAATGCCCATGTCAACTGTTGGGATTTTAAGAAAATGTTTCTATGAAGTTCCATGTATTTTAAGAAATGTCACAAAAGGATTAACTGTATTAGTCAAAGTGGTTTTCTCATGTGCAAGTCTCATAGCATTATTTGGATGCCTGCTTTTTGGATAAAACTTTAAATGTCAATTATCTTGGCTCAGAAAGACAACTGATTTCAATTGTTTTTGGACAATGAAGAGCTTTGCAATGTGTAGGACACTGAGGGGTGCTATAATGAGCCTCCATGCACGTATATCCATTTAACCTAATGAGGTAAATTCCTACAAGTGCAATAGCTGCATCAAAGTTTATGCATTCTTAAAATGTTCATACTCATTGCCAAATTACTTTCCAAAATGGTTAGAGCAAATCTATATTCCTGCCAAATATCTGTGAAATATTGCTGTTGTCTCGTTTCTCTTCTAGAAGTAGATATCCTCACACTTTCTTAACCTTCTAAATTTTCCATATAATTTTTCAAAATATTATATCCTTTTGATAATTCAATTTTTATTTCCTTGACAATTATTGAGGTTGCACATATTTTCATATGATTATTATTTTAATTATGTGAATAATGTGTTTACATTTATTTTGTATAATAAATTACAAATTATTGATTTGAAGGATTTTGTTGTGTATTAGAGATGTAAATGTTTCATCTCTGTTTTATATTTTAAAAATGTATTCTCCTGGGTTTTGTCATTTTAGTGTATTTGTAAAACCTTTTGATGTATAGGAGATTTTAATATTTACATGATTAAAGTGATCAAGTTTATCCTTTCTTGATTTTTCATCCTGATAGGATATGTATACTCAGACTGAATTTACAAAATATTGTCCTATATTTCCTCATATGATATCCATTTCACCTCATTTCATTTTTTTAAACTATGTGATTCCATTTATATTAAGTTCAGATAATCATTCAAAATATTTACAGGTAAGAACCCAAATTTATTTTTTCCAAGTGTGTATTCAATGGACCCAATTACATTGAGTAATCCTTCATTCCCTCACCTCTTTGATATATTCATTTTAAAATAGTTCATCCCTCTGTATACTTGGAAGTATTTCTTGACTCTTTTTTCTATTCCACTAATTCATTTGTCTATTCTTTTGTCAATGGCATGCTCCTTTGATTACAGTGGCTTTAAAATGTAGTTTGCTATCTGACAGGTCAATTCCCTTCACCGTATTCTTTTTAAAAAATATCTGGGCATTTCTTGTACATTTCTTCTGTCATCTAACTTTAAATGTATTTGTTATATTGCAAAAAATCCACTTGGATTTTGACTGAAACATTAATATATTAACTAATTATATAGCTGAGAATCGGCATTGTCAACTATCAGTAAGTAAATAAATCATAGCTTTTCAACCTTAGACTGCTATTCAAGTGGTAAACCATCTTAATTGCAACTCAAAATATGCAATTCATTATGTCTAATTCTGTGATTTGCTGCTCATGTGCTTTTTCTATCTATGGCCTTCAACATTTCATTAAAGATCAGCATTCACATGGATGTCTTGTGCTTCAGTGTCAACTGTTCTGGAGGGCACTTGCCTTATGCCTAGAGGTGACCACCAGAGCCCTCAAATATGATTTTTGTGAAAACCACATAGTCTCACTTTATCTCATGTCATATTAAACATATATATTTGAAAATTCAATCCAAACAATAGAAAATTAATTTATATTTTGGAATACATTACATCTTTATAGTATTTTCTTCCTTCCAAGGACAATGCTATGTCTGTTCATTTATTCAGGTATGGCTTCAATATGTTCTTTTGTAATTTTTCATTATAAAATGTATTTCTTGGCCGGGCATGGTGGCTGATGCCTATAATCCCAACACTTTGGGAGGCTGAGGCGGGCAGATCACTTGAGGTCAGGAGTTCGAGATCAGCCTGGCCAACATGGTGAAACCCTGTCTCTACTAAAAATACAAAAATTAGCTCAGCGTGGTGGCACACACCTGTAGTCCCAGCTACTCGGGAGGCTGAGGCAGGAGGATCACTTGAACCTGGGAGGCAGAGGTTGCAGTAAGCCAAGACCATGCCACTACACTCCAGCCTGGCAACAGAGCAAGACTCTGTCTCCAAAAAAAGAAAAGTATTTCTTGTTATTTTATTGTTTTTGTGGAAATTGGAAGTGTGATTTCTTTTTCTTTCCATTTCAAATTCTAATTGTATATTGTCAATATAAAACAAAACTAATTGTTTTTCTAGCCAACTTACTAAATTTTCTCACCATGATAGCTAATTTACTGGGTTACTTTGTGTTTTTCTAGGTATAAAATCATAATATTCTCAAATAATACTAATTTTGTCCCACATTCAAAACTGTATACCGCCCGCCTCGACCTCCCAAAGTGCTGGGATTACAGGAGTTTGAGACCAGCCTGGCCAACATGGTGAAACTCCGTCTCTACTAAAAAATACAAAAATTAGCCAGGCGTGGTGGCAGGTGTCTGTAATCCCAGCTACTCGGGAGACTGAGGCAGGAGAATCACTTGAACCTGGAGGCGGAGGTTCCAGTGAGCTGAGACTGTGCCACTGCACTCCAGCCTGGGCGACAGAGTGAGACTCCCTTTCAAAAAAAATAATGTATACCACATATTTAATTTTTCTATCACATTGCATTAGCTATTGTGAGTAATAATTACAGGGAAAGAAAAATATTTCATATACTAGTGCTTAACAGTTATACAGAAAACCTGAACACTATGCAGTCATTAACAATGAAATTTTGAAGAATATTTAATGACATGGGAAATGTTCCTCATGTATTAAGTGAAAAAAGAGATTTGTTTTTGGAATATATTGATTTTGAAACACACACACACACAGCCATATACATCATTCTCAGTGGAAGGAAAGGCTGGGTGAATACACGTCAATACACAAGCTATTATCACTGGATGATAGAATGTTCCCCTTTTTAATATTTTGAGGTATTTTTCAAATTTCCATGAGAAGCATATATAATTCTTATGATCAGAATAAATGCTTTTATTGCAATATATAGAGATTTGTAGGGGAAGTGCTGCCGGACAGTGACAGGGATCTTCTTAGTTGGTCTGTAGTGTCTACCCATTAAGTTTCAAAATATTAACTGCAAAGAGGTTTTTCATATAATGGCAGTTGCTCAACCTCCTGTCTTTATATTTCTATGACTCTAGTTGCTATCTTCGCAGATTTGTGGAATGCTCGCACTGCAACTCTCTTTAGTGCAAACTGGCTCTGGTAATGCTGTCTGCAAAATACATTTGCTGGAAAATATATGTGCAATATGGCTACCCTGTTGGATATAAGTAGGAGAAAGGAACAATTTCTGCTGAGTTCTGCCCAAAAGACTCTCCCCTGTTACTTAGAGTCCCTATGCCCCCTCACCCCATAGATACTTTTCTGTTTTCCTGACCATCAGTCATCTCCTGAACTGACACAGTTACAGTTAAAACTTGTCCCCTTGCAGGTTTGCTGGTGCTTTACTCTATTTCATACAGGTTATAAAAGTGATTGTTCTGATACCTGAATGTTGAGTGCGAGCCCGCGGAGATGAACCCTTTAACTAAGATGAAGCTGATCAACAAACTGAATGAGTGAGAGGTCCAGCTTGGGGCGGTCGATAAGGTTTCCTGGCAATCTGAGTACAAGGACAGCGCCTGGATCTTCCTAGGAGGGCTTCCTTATGAACTGACTGAAGGGGACATTGTCTGTGTGTTCTCACAATATGGGAGATTGTTAACATTAATCTCATGCGGGACAAGAAGACTGGGAAATCCAAAGGATTCTGTTTCCTCTGCTATAAAGGCCAGAGGAGCACAATTCTGGCCATTGACAATTTTAATGGGATCAAGATGAAAGGAAGAACTATCCGAGTGGATCATGTGTCTAACTATAGGACTCCTAAAGACTCAGAAGAAATGGATGATGTGACCAAAAAGCTCCAGGAGAAGGGCTGTGGGGCGTACCCCCTCACCAAGTTTGTCTGAGAGCTCTGAAAATGAAAAACCAACAAAAAAGCACAAAAATGACAAAAAGAAAAAAAAAAAAAAAAAAAAGAAAGAAAAAGAGAAAACTGACCAGGAGGTACAGGCAGAGCAACCATCCTCTTTCATCACCCAGAAGCAAGACGGTGAAAGAAAAGGATGACCCTGGCTCTGAGAAGCACAGCAGTAAGAACTCAGACACAGCTCAGAAGTCAGAGCCCAGGGAGGGGCCAAAGCTCTCCAAGGCGAAGACTGCCTACTCTGGTGGAGCAGAGGACCTAGAGAGGGACCTGGAGAAAGAGAAACCCAAGCACGAGCACAAGTCCTCAAGCAGGAGGGAGGCAAGAGAAGAAAAGACCAGGAATAGGGACAGAGGGCGGAGCCCAGACACACATTCTAGCCAATACAATGGGCATACTGAAGGGTGTAGTCGTAGCAGTAAAAGCAGGAGCCAAATTTCTTTAAGTTCTTTGTAGATTCTGGATATTAAAGTCTTTTGTCAGATGGATAGATTATAAAAATTTTCTCCCATTCTGTAGGTTGCCTTTTCACTCTGATGATAGCTTCCTTTGCTGTGCAGAAGCTCTTTAGTGTAATCAGATCCCATTTGTCAATTGTGGCTTTTGTTGCTATTGCTTTTGCTGTAACAATCAAGAAGTCTTTGCCCATACCTACATCCTGAATGGTATTGCCTAGGTTTTCTTCTAGGGATTTTATGACTTTAGGTCTTAGGGTTAAGTCTTTAATCCATCATGAGTTAATTTTTGTATAAAGTGTAAGGAAGGGATCCAGTTTCAGTTTTCTGCATATGGCTAGCCAGTTTTCCCAACACCATTTATTAAATAGGGAATCCTTTCCCCATTGCTTGTTTTTGTTGGGTTTGTCAAAGATCGAGTGGTTGTAGGTGTGTGGTGTTATTTCTGAGGCCTCTGTTCTGTTCCATTGGTCTACGTATCTGTTTTGGTACCAGTACCAGGCTGTTTTGGTTACTATAGCCTTGTAGTATAGTTTGAAGTCAGGTAGCATGATGCCTCCAGCTTTGTTCTGTTTGCTTAGGATTGTCTTGGCTATATGGGCACTCTTTTGGTTCCACAGGGAATTTAAAGTAGTTTTTCTAATTCTGTAAAGAAAGTCAATGGTAGCTTGATGGGGATAGCACTGAATCTATAAATTACTTTGGGCAGTATGACCATTTTCACGATATTGATTCTTCCTATCCATGAGCATGGAATATTTTCCCATTTGTTTGTACCCTCTCTAATTTCCTTGAGCAGTGGCTTGTAGTTCTCCTTGAAGAGGTCCTTCACAGCCCTTGTAAGTTGTATTCCTAGGTATTTTATTCTCTTTGTAGCAATTGTTATAGGGAATTCACTCATGATTTGGCTTTCTGTT
Organism: Macaca thibetana thibetana; assembly: GCF_024542745.1. Taxonomy (NCBI): domain Eukaryota; kingdom Metazoa; phylum Chordata; class Mammalia; order Primates; family Cercopithecidae; genus Macaca; species Macaca thibetana. The sequence continues at coordinate 136,185,893 of NC_065598.1, forward strand.
TATCTATTATTAGTGTACAGGAATGCCTGTGATTTTTGCACATTGATTTTGTATCCTGAGACTTTGCTGAAGTTGTTTATCAGCTTAAGGAGATTTGGGGCTGAGATGATGGGGTTTTCTAAATATACAAGCATGTCATCTGTAAAGACAATTTGACTTCCTCTCTTCCTATTTGAATATGCTTTATTTCTTTCTCTTGCCCGATTGCCCTGGCCAGAAATTCTAATGCTATGTTGAATAGGAGTGGTGAGAGAGGGCAGGGCATCTTCGTCTTGTGCCAGTTTTCAAAGGGAATGCTTCCAGTTTTTGCCCACTCAGTAAGCAAATTTACAAGAAAAAAAACAACCCCATCAAAAAGTGGGCGAAGGATATGAACAGACGCTTCTAAAAAGAAGACATTTATGCAGCCAACAAACATGAAAAAAAGCTCATCATCACTGGTCATTAGACAAATGTAAATCAAAACCACAATGAGATATCATCTCATACCAGTTTGAATGGTGATCATTAAAAAGTCAGGAAACAACAGATGCTGGAGAGGATGTGGAGAAATAGGAACGCTTTTACACTGTTGGTGGGAGTGTAAATTAGTTCAACCATTGTGGAATACAGTGTGGCGATTCCTCAAGGATCTAGAACCAGAAATACCATTTGACCCAGCAATTCCATTACTGGGTATATACCCAAAGGACTATAAATCATTCTACTATAAAGACACATGCACACATATGTTTATTGTGGCACTATTCACAATAGCAAAGATGTGGGACCAACCCAAATGGCCATCAATGATAAACCGGATAAAGAAAATGTGGCGCATGTACACCACAGAATACTATGCAGCCATAAAAAGGATGAGTTCATGTCCTTTGCAGGGACATGGATGAAACTGGAAACCATCATTCTCAGCAAACTAACACAAGAACAGAAAACCAAACACTGCATATTCTCACTCATAAGTGGGAGTTGAACAATGAGAACACATGGACACAGCGAGGGGAACATCACACACTTGGGCCTGTTGGGGGGTGGGGGGCTAGGGGAGGGATAGCATTAGGAGAAATATCTAATGTAGATGACAGGTTGATGGGTGCAGCAAACCACCATGGCACATGTATACCTATGTAACAAACCTGCACGTTCTGCACATGTACCTCAGAACTTAAAGTATGATAAAAATGTTACTATTTTTGTGTCTAAAACTTCTGGGGCTGTGCTTTTAATCCCTTGAGTATTAGAGTCATTGGGAGGACTGCAGTTTCAATAGCTGGATATCCTGGATATTTTTCACACCATCCATTGTCCCTGTACCAGAATATGTTTCCTGAATTTTGGTTCATAAACATGGCTCTTGAGCCCCATAGACCCCAGTTGAAGAAGGAATTTTCAGGAAAGGGAAAATACCAGATAATTCTATAATTCTAGTCTTTGGGTTCGATGTTTAGAGCCCAGCATCGTGGGACCTTTCCAGTTACTGGGTTTGGATAGCTTGATATGAATGAATGGAGTAGGATTTTTAAGATCAACCAGCTCCATGCCCAAACCCTCCTGTTTAAAAAAATTGTTAATGTCTTTTCTTTTTCATTAAAACCTTTTTGTTTGAAAAAAAAGTAATTGTAACTTTTGTACTCCAGTGGAATTAAAGAACTTTCAGTGTCATCTTTAATACCCTTTGTCTATTCTTCCTACAGAGATTTTATTTAAGGAAGATGTTCACCTGAATTTACTTTTAGTTATGATTCAGCCAATCTAAGCCACAGAAACATTTTAAATATTGAGAATGGAGGTCCCTAATGCTTTGTTGTCTGTAACTTTCGTTTTCTTTTTCTCCTGGTGGAAATAGAGTAGGTGGTGATGGAGGTTAAGGAAATCACAGTCAAGGCTGTCAAAGGCCCATTAGGTGAAATCTAAGACAAGTCTGACAGTCTAAACTTTCCTTCAAACACTTAGGCTGTGGATACACCCCTTACGCCATTTGATTTTATGTTAAAACATCTAAATTGCTTTATTGGTTAAAGAAGATTTTCATGGAATTGTTAATTATTTATTTTAACGGATTGCTGTATACCGAGTGTGTGCCCTTAGTTTGAGGAAATCAGGAAATCCATCGTCTTGATACAATTTGGATTTGTACAATATTTTCTACCTTTCTTTTATTTCCAAACAGAAATGCCGCTATTTAAGAGCAAACTGTTGCTTTGTCAAAGCCCATATTCTGTTACTCATTGTTATTTATACAGACTCTAATAAAACATTATGCTACTAATCAAAGGTGATAGATACAAAGCATTGTTTTGTCTTCTGAGAGCATTATGGATTATGCTAATGGCCATCTGCCCGTAATTGATATTTTGTTCTTCAGTCATAGAAAAAGAAACAATCAACCATAAAAGACTATTTTGTTGTGATAAATGCTTATGCAATTGTCTTTTATTCTCCATTATGTTTTTTCATAATTTCCTAGTTAATTATTTAGTAGTATAATACTTTTATAGCAATAGAACTGTCACTGCATTCCAAATAGGGGTTTGAAATATATTGTATACACACAGTGATGTCATCCCTAATATCCTCATGCAGCTGGGAAAAACAAATCAACTCAACGACATTTACCACATACTTGGGCTGATTTTTTGCTTGTTTTTCCACATGTTGGAGGATAACTCATACTTTAGTTTTCTGTAGAGTAAGAATTATATGTAAAAAAAATAAATCCAGAAAAATATAGACTTAATGGTTATGGTAGATAACCAACTAAGCCAAGTCTCCTTTGATTTTGTATATACATTCCTAAATTAAAGGAAAATTCATTTTCTATAAAGAATTTGTTGGCAACGCCACTTTCCATTACAATAAAAGACTCCCTTTTGCAGGTGTGCCTGAAAGTCGTTGTGGATATATGAAGTCAAAAAAAAAAAAAAAATTCATGGTGTGTGTGAAGAGTACTCCACTAAATACTACTAAATGCTAGAAGCAAACACAAAAGAAGTTAAAGATGTGGAACTTGCCCTAGAAGAATTTATGATTCAGCTGGGAGCTGTACTCTACACCTTAGAAACATTTATAAGCAAGACATCCAGGGTGAATTGATAGAGGTTTTAAGTGCTGAAAAGTAAGGATGCATGTGGTAGAACTGCCAGCAGAAACTGCTCACTATTTTCAAAGGTCTAATGTCACTAAGAAGACAAATTAAATTTTTTCTGGGATCTCCGGAATCTGCATGTATAGAGTAAGTAGATGTCATTTGAAGATGGTAACAAAAAAGCTCTACATTGGTAACTGAAATGTCATCACTGGGGACTTATGTCTTTGAATTAGGCACTTCCTTCCCCATGAATTAGGTATGATTAGCATCTCAGAAAGGCTAAGTAGTGAAATGCACTTATATGCATTTATACTGGTGAGGTAAATTCCTATGTATAGAGTATACCTGAACATGTTCTACCTCAGCATTCATGCTTGTCTGTATATAATTCAAAGATGTATTATAGATGTTTTTCTTCCCAATAAAAAGTCTTAAAAAATTAAATTTGAAGTCTATTTTTATCCATCTTTTGCTTGTATTTATGATACTTTTCAACTTATTCTACTCTCAACAAATGTATTCAGGAGGAGTTTGTAAAGTTCTGAATGTCTATCAACACCCATGACACTACTCCCACGATTATGTCTTTACAAACAGGAACCGCATGAGTCTAATATCCTGACCACAACTAACCAGGGATTAGGGCCAGCTGTATAGAGAACAAGAACTAAACCAATCTAATCATCTCTCTCTTGGGGAATTTTAATTTGGAGATACAGAAAAGAGCAGAAACAGAATGAGACAAAACAAGAAGTAGGAGAATGAGGCAGTAGAATCCAGGATTATTCAGAAGTCATGACATGAGAGGAGACTACAGAGAAATCAGTGGGCAATAATGAAACTAGAACAGAAGAAGCAGATAAACAGAAATGCTGAGTCAGGAATGTGGTAGAGTTGCTACAATAGGGAGCAATGAATATATGTTGGTGAGGGGACAGGAGTAAAACTGGGTTTCTTCTTGGAGACTCTCTCCTGTCCTCCGCTTGTCTGTGTATCTTTCCAAGTAACACTTTTGAACTCAGTCAACCTGAACACACCTCTGTTTCTTGCACACTGAAAGATCCCAATAACACAGTGTCTCATCTGAATTTCAGAACCTCCTGCTGAATTCCATTCCAAATTTCTTCTCCCTGCTTCTGTCTCTCCTATAAAAAAAAGTTCCCAAGTCACCGGGCGCAGTGGCTCACACCTGTAATCCCAGCACTTTGGGAGGCCAAGGCGGGCAGATCACCTGAGGCCGAGAGATTGAGAGCAGCCTGACCAACATGGAGAAACCCCCTCTCCACTAAAAGTACAAAATTAGCTGGGTGTGGTGCCGCATACTTGTAATCCCAGCTACTCGGGAGGCTGAGGCAGGAGAATCGCTTTAACCTAGGAGGAGGAGGTTGCGGTGAGCCGAGATCGCGCCATTGCACTCCAGCCTGGGCAACAAAAGCAAAACTCCGTCTCAAATAAAATAAAAGTTCCCAAGTCAAGACTCCATTTCCTTTTGTTTGCAAGTACAAAGAAAGAATGGGTGGTTGCTTAAGAAGGCCTTTGTCTATCGGAGGATACTAGTACTGGTTTGCCAAAGTTGTCTACTTACTGTCTTCATTCGATTCTTCCCCTTCCATTTGTTCTTGATCTCACTCCAATTAGTCTTTTGACTCTACCATTCCACCACAACTACTTTTATGAATGCCAGGAATCATCTTCACACTGTTAAATCCAGTGTCAAATCCTCCATCCTCATCTTATTTAACATATAGCAGCATTTGAAATAGTGGATGACTCCCTTTTTCTCAAAAACTTCCTTCATTTGGCTGCTGACATCATACTTCTAATTTTCCTTCCACCCCACTGGCCACTCCTTCTCAGTCTTCCTTGCTAGTTCATTCTCATCTTCCCAGACTCGTAATGTTGTTATGCCACAGGGCTCAGTCTTTGAACTTTTAAAAAATCTACACTCACCTTCTAGGTGGTGCCATGCACCTTAGGACTACACGATCTATTAGCTGATGACTTCCCAATTTTTACACTCATTCTAAGCTATCCTCTCTACTTCACACTCATATATTTAATTACCAAATCAAGATCTCCACCTGGCTAACAAGTATTGCAATACCATTATGTAGCCAACTGCATTCCAGATTTTTTCTTCTTCTCATAATTTTCTGTTCCTTTTAAGTTCTGAGTTACTGTTAATTCCATCCTTCTAGTTGCTCAACTCAAAATTTCTGGAGTCACCCTTGATTTCTCTGCCCTCTCAATCTTAAAACCATCCAGAAATGCTTTGAGTAATATCTTTAACATATATACAGAATGACTCCACTTCTCAACCACTCCCATTGCTACAGACTCGATCCAAGACACATATTCTCCTGTCTTGATTATTCTAAGCATTTCCCTGTTTACAAACTTGGTCTCATAAGTCTGTTATTGACACATCAACCAGGGTGCTAAGAGTCTCCTTGTTTACAAACTTGGCCTCATAGGTCTGTTCTTGACACATCCACCAGGGTGATCTTGTTGAAACAGAAATCAGATCTTGGCATTCCTCTGCTAAAACATAATTTTTGGCTTGAGATCTCACTCAGAGTGATAGCATTTCAAACTTACCACCTGGCAGGGCGTGGTGGCTCATGCCTGTAATCCCAGCACTTTGGGATGCCAAGGTGGGTGGATCACTTGAGGTCAGGAGTTTGAGACCAGCCTGGCCAACATGGTGAAACCCCATCTCTACTGAAAATACAAAAAAAAAAAAAAAAAAAAAACAAACAACAAAAAACAGCTGGGCATGGTGGCGCATGTCTGTAGTCCCAGCTACTCTGGAGGCTGAGGCAGGAGAATTGCTTGAACCCGGAAGGCAGAGGTTGCAGTGAACCGAGATCACACCATTGCACTCCGGCCTGGGTGACAGAGTGAGACTCTGTTCCCCAAAACCCCCCACCAAAAAAAAAAAACAAAAAAACTTGCTACCTTTTCTTTCCATCTGACACTGCCCATTTATTCCTCCCTATTGCCCTCCCCTGCTTTTTTTTCTCTATAACACTTTGACTCTTCTAAAATACTATTTGTTTTACTTATATATATTGTTTATTGCCTGATTCTGTTCCTGAGACTATACATTTTTTTCTTTCTTATGTGTGATTCAAATACATAAAATAAGTATTTGCTAAATTAATTAGTTAAGTAATTGACATGCCCTAACATTAGAACAAGAAGGAATACAAATAAAAAGGCATAAATATTAGGAATCTGTATTAGTTCATTTTCACACTGTATAAAGACACTATCTGAGACTAGGTAATTTATAAATAAAATAAGTTTAATGACTCACAGATCCACATGGCTGGGGAGGCCTCAGGAACCTTAGAATCGTGGTAGAAGGCAAAGGCGAAGCAAGACTCATCTTACATGGCAGCAGGAGAGAGAGCGAGCAAACATGGAAGTGCCACACTTTAAAGCCACCAGCCTCCATGAGAACTCACTCATTATCAAGAGAACAGCATGGGGGAAAATGTCCCCATGATTCAATCCTTTACAAGAAGGTTCCTTCCTTGATACATGGGGATTACAATTTGAGATGAGATTTGGGTGGGGACACACAGTCAAACCATATCAAAAACCTTCCCTATATCTTGTCACAGACTAGCTGAGTCTTTGTTAATTGTCCTATCATTGTTCAAAGAGACCCACTGCTCCTTTCTCTTTGTCTTCTCTCTCCCTCCAAAGTTACACTGTGTTAGACATGGCTCAGGCATGGTTAAATGTTGGTTTCACCATTAGATGAAGCAGTGTGAAATCAATTTTGTTATTCAGCTGGCTTCAAAAATACCTTCCTTTGCTGGCTGTGATGGCATCCTTACAGATGTCCCTGTCAACCTGTTGACTAAATTGCCTCAGTAACTGGTACTAGGGAATGTGATGCTTTGTGGATTTGAATTAAAGCTATGAAAAAATAGAAATTGTCAGCGTGATTTTGTTGTTGTTTGTTTGTTTGTTTGTTTTTGTTTTCCAGCCAGGCCTGTTTCTTCTAGGACAAGATTTAGCATCTCCTCTTTCTTTGCTTTTTTTCCTTTTCCTTTTTTGATAGACCTTAAAGGAAATATGCCAAGGCAGCTGCAGTGTGAAACCAATAGGGAAAAGGCTTATGTCCAATTGTTCCTCAACCCTGAAAAATCACACATTCTCCATTTCTAAACAATGAACGAATGGGTCCAGGAATGCAAGAGAGTAGAATGTTGTAGAGTGGTGTGTTGTAGACAGTATCATGTTGTTTCATCTACTTTCCACCCTTCAACAATGCCAGTGTGTTAGGAGTATTCAAAACTTGACCTATTATCAACCAACTCCCTAATAATCAGTTAACACCTTAATTATCAGCTAATTGGTAACTAATATTAGTGTTATCAGTGGAACTTTTGGCACAGATTACATGGTAGTCAACAAAGACGGGTTCTTCAATCTTGCCTGAAGGGAAAAAAAATGACTGTTTTCTTATTTTAAACATTTTCTGGATGAAATTCTGATCATTTCCTTGTGAAAAGCATATTTTACACTTATAAAATAATCCAGCAACAGAGTATCAGGTGAAATATCATTGTTGATATCATTTTCTATTAAAAATCCATGTAAATAGTAAGCACTCAATAAATCCTTTGTGAATTAAGTCTGAGCCCACACTCAGACCTAAAATAGTGGTAATCCATTCAAAGAAAAACAAATAGAGACTCGTTAAATGGTCAGGAAGCTAGGCCAGATTGCCCCATTCCCAATCCAATCTTCCTCCCACTAAGCAACTTGCTGTCATGAAGTAGGGATTATATTAAATACTCTGATTTTCAAGCCTGGAATTCTGTAGGACAGTAAACTGGAAGAGGCCTAGTGATAGTTGGTATCTAGATGCTGAATGTAATTTTTATTTTTACTTTTTGCATTTTTATGAGGCAGAAAATAAAAGTATGCAGTTACTGAAGAGAATCTGAGCAATCAGCTACCAGTTAAACAAAATGTTAACCTATTTTCATGCCAAATTGAGGATTCGAATTGTACTCAACTATAATCATTGTTCTAGTCATTCTACTTTGATGTCTTGAGAGTTGCTCAAAAGTAGGGACAATATTCCATTCTCAGTCTATGTGGATGGCACTCCAGCCCAAGGAAGCTGCTAAGAACTGAATTAATTAATAAATTATTATTAATAAAAGAAATGGCTTAATGGCATTAAAGGGCCATTAGCACACACACCGGAGCGCGCGCACACACACACACACACACACACACACACACACACAGTTCAAGATTAGTCATTGGCCAGGCAAGGTGGCTCACGCCTGCAACCCCAGTACTTTGGGAGGCCGAGGCATGGGAATCACCTAAGGACAGCAGTTTGAGACCAGCCTGGCCAACATGGCGAAACCCCGTCTGTACTAAAAATACAAAAATTAGCCAAGGGTGGTGGCAGGTGCCTATAATCCCAGTTACTTGGGAGGCTGAGGCAGGAGAATCTCTTGAACCCAGGAGGCAGAGGTTGCAGTGAGCCGAGATTGTGCCACTGCACTCCAGCCTGGGTGACAGAGTGAGGCTCCATCTCAATAAATAAATAAATAAATAAATAAATAAATAAATAAAAGCGGGGTTACAATCCTAGTCTCTGATAAAACAGACTTTAAACCAACAAAGATCAAAAAAGACAAGGGCATTACATAATGGCAAAGTGATCAATTCAACAAGAAGAGCTAACTATCCTAAATATATATGCACCCAATACAGGAGCATCCAGATTCATAAAGCAAGTCCTTAGAGACTTACAAAGAGACTTAGACTCTCACATAATAATTGGGGGAGACTACAAGACCCCACCGTCAATATTAGACAGATCAACAAGACAGAGAATTAACAAGGATATTCAGGACTTGAACTCAGCTCTGGACCAACCGGACGTAAGAGATATCTACAGAACTCTCCACCCCAAATCAACAGAATATACATTCTTCTCAGCACCACATCACACTTATTCCAAAATTGGCCACATAATTGGAAGTAAAACACTCCTCAACAAATGCAAAAGAAGGGAAATCATAACAGTCTCTCAGACTACAGTGCAATCAAATTAGAACTCAGGATTAAGAAACTCACTAAAAACCACACAACTACATGGAAACTGAACAACCTGCTCTTGAATGACTACTGGGTAAGTAACGAAATTAAGGCAGAAATAAGTAAGTTCTTTGAAACCAATGAGAACAAAGACACAACGTACCAGAATGTCTGGGACACAGCTAAAGCAGAGTGTAGAGGGAAATTTGCAGCACTAAATGCCCACAGAAGAAAGCGGGAAATATCTAAAATCGACACCTAACATCACAATTAAAAGAACTAGAGAAGCAAAAGCAAACAAATTTAAAAGCTAGCAGAAGACAAGAAATAACCAAGACCAGAGCAGAACTGAAGGAGATAGAGACATGAAAAACCCTTCAAAAAAAATCAATGGATCCAGGATCTGGTTTTTTGAAAAGATTAATAGATAGACTGCTGACCAGACAAATAAAGAAGAAAAGAGAGAAGAATCAAATAGACACAATTTAAAAAATGATAAAGGGGGCTGGGCATGGTGGCTCATGCCTGTAATCCTAGCACTTTGGGAGGCCGAGGTGAGCTGAACACCAGAGGTCAGGAGTTCGAGACCAACCTGGCCAACATGGTGAAACCCCATCTCTACTAAAAACACAAAAATTAGCCAGGCGTGCTGGCAGGTGCCTGTAATCCCAGATACTTGGGAGGCTGAGGCAGGAGAATTGCTTGAACCTGGGAGGCAGAGGTTAAAGTGAGCAAAGATTGTGCCACTGCACTCCAGCCTGGATGACAGAGCAAGACTCAGTCACCAAAAAAACAAAAACAAAAACAAAAACAAACCAAAACTGATAAAGGGGATATCACCACTGTTCGCACAGAAATACAAACTACCATCAGAGAATACTATAAACATCTCTACAAAAATAAACTAGAAAAAAAATCTAGAAGAAATGGATAAATTCCTGGACATATACACCTTCCCAAGACTAAACCAGGAAGAAGTCAAAACCCTGAATAAACCAATAACAAGTTCTGAAACTGAGGCAGTAATTATTAGTCTACCAAGCATAAAAAGCCCAGGACCAGATGAACTCACAGCCAAATTCTACCAGAGGTACAAATAGGAGCTGGTACCATTCCTTCTGAAACTATTCCAAACAACAGAAAAAGAGGGGCTTCACCCTAACTCACTTTATAAGGCCAGCATCGGTCTGATACCAAAATCTGGTAGAGACACAGCAAAAAAAGAAAATTTTAGGCCAATATCCCTGATGAACATTGATGCAAAAATCCTCAATAAAATACTGGCAAACTGAATCCAGCAGCACATCAAAAAGCTTATCCATCACGATCAAGTCGGCTTCATCCCTGGGATGAAAGGCTGGTTCAACATATGCAAATCAATAAACGTAATCCATCACACAAACAGAACCAATGACAAAAACCACATGATTATCATAATAGATATAGAAAAGGCCTTTGATAAAATTCAACACCCCTTCATGCTAAAAACTCTCCATAAACTGGGTATCGATGGAACATATCTCAAAATAATAAGAGCTATTTATGGCAAACCCACAGTCAATAACATACCAAATGGGCAAAAGCTGGAAGCATTCCCTTTGAAAATAGGCACAAGACAAGGAAGCCCTCTCTCACCACTCCTATTCAAGATAGTATTGCAAGTTCTGGCCAAGGCAATTGGGCAAGAGAAAGAAATAAAGTGCATTCAAATAGGAAGAGAGGAAATCAAATTGTTTCTGTTTGCAGATGACATGATTATATATTTAGAAAACCCCATCGTCTCAGCCCACAATCTCCGTACATACAGTATATACCATACTATATATTACTTCAAGTGTTTGTGAATTCCCATATGTCATGGAGAAATAAATTATGAAATTTAAATACACTGTCATATTTTTTGCAATAATGAAAATTTATCAAATGCACTGTATTACACCATTTGAAGGTGGTATATAAAATGTAAGGTTTATTAGTTAATTTAAACATTGCATTAGCAATGTCTTCTTCAATAAAATTTAATACAATCTTATCTGCAACTTCAATTGCCACAGCTCCCACTGAAAATAGAGACTGCCACAGATTGACCCACAGGTACCGGACTTTTCTCCACAATCGCCATTACCAGCTGAGCGTGCCATGCTCTTTCTTCCAGGAAAATCACAGCTCAGTACTACTGGTGCAGTATTCTTAAGAAGACCTTCCTGTTCCTGACACAGTATCCATATCTAAAAGCACCAAGGTCATCATTCTAAATAAAAAAAAAGATGAATTATTTAGGAACCTTAGAAATAATGAGTGGCATAAATAAGGATGATAAAAGGAACGAGTATCTTTCTTCTCAACAGAATTAAAAAATTTTAAAATCTCAGACTATTCTTAGTTAAATAAACAGCATATAGATAGTATCACGAGTAGCCTGTTTACTCATTCTTAATCCCTTCTCAATCTCTTATTTCTATGGATTGGCTTCTTAGCACAGCTCATTTATGCAGAAGAACCTTGTCCAAATAAGGGAGAGAAATACTCTTGAAATGTTTGGCAGGCCACAAGTGCAGAATATTTGAAAGAAAATGTCATGTTGTGTCCACCTGGGTATATTTATATACGTCTTTTCTTGATTTGTGAACCAAACAGTGTAGACTCCACTTGTCTTCAGTGGCTGTTTGAAGAATTTAAAACACAGTGAGACACCACTAGATCTGTGTGCCATCAGACAGCCTAGGGAATTGGCTGAGACAGGTAAGCCTGAGTGTATGCTGAAAGGTATTCACTAGAGGATAGATGGGAGTGAGTTTCAGAAAACAGACTGATCTTGACAGGGAGCCTTGCTCCATACAGAAATCATTCATTGTGGGTAACTTTGGGAAGACAATGAGTTTTTATGTAACGAAGGACTTTTTTGTTTTGTTTTGGGTTTTTTTTTTTTTTTTTTTTTTTTTTAGTTCTTGTAGTAAATTGATGGGAGGGAGAATTCTGGAACCCCTGTTAAGTCACTGATAGAAGAGGCTAACTGACCATACGAGCAATTGGTTTAGTGATATAATGTGCCAGAAAAGCTACACAGCTGAGCTGGCATCTCTAGAGTGAAACAATCACCATTCCCACAGATAAGCACACAGTTGCTTTTCTGGCTTAGGTAGAGTCAGGAATTTCATTATCTTTTATTTATTTTAAACTTCATTTTATTTTCATGACATTGGGAAGATAAATATGATTCATAGAGCTTGATGTTGTAGCTCAGGTGAGGCTATGGAATAGCAGCTGGCTTGCTGAGTCAATTAAGCAATAATTAATCACTTATTGACTGCATAAACATACCAGCGTTATTTAAAGTTTGGAGATGGTGGTGGGTTAAGTGTGTACCAATGTGTGTAGGCGTCTATAAAGTGTCTTCTCTAGTCTCCAGAAACCTAGAGATGAAATTGTGTTCCTCAAAATAGCCTGATTAAAATGCACTCTTTCCTGAACTCTTGTGGTCCTCTCATTGGTTTCCCACATCCACTTTTACTTATACTCATATCAGCCTGAGAAATTGGAGCCATTGGCCTGGAACACAAATCTGATTATGACATTCCACTATTTAAACTCTCCAATGGCTTCAATTTTGTTCGAAAATAAAACTAAATTCTTTATGATGACATGAAATGACCATCACCACTGGCACTTATCATAGCTTCCTTTACGTACCCTCACATAACCAAAAGATAAACTACACTGGACTGTTCCCAGAAAACAGCATAGGGTGTTTAATTCCACGCTTTTGAACATTCTCTTCTTATTGCCTAGAATGCTCCTACTACCACACTCCATGAAGTCTTAACTCCAGTTTTGGCCTGGAGAAGCGTGAGTCTATTTCGAAAGACAAATACAACAAATACCCAAAATAGACAGTTAGTCTTCTGCAGCAAAATGGCAGATAAAGAGAACTGAAACTACCCTTGCAATGAACACTTAGTTAATGCTGAACTAGATATAAAAAAATTCTTTCATGTACGTAGTTGAGATCATAATTTCTGGTGTCCGAAATTAAGGAAAAAACTGCTACGCAAGAAGTATATGAGTTAATATTAATGCTATAACTATTATAGGGATAAGAATGATAAAGGGTTGTGGGTATCAGTAATATAAGAATTGGAGTTTTTGACATCCATCTGAGAACAGATTAGGCCTTTGGCTTATGGAGGAAAATAATTTGAAGTAAAATACTGGCTTAAAGACAAGCACCTTGAAGGTTTACATCTTTGGCTAAATGATGAGGTATGGGGGAATAAAAGAAACAACAAATTAAGACTCCTAACAATCCAGGGATATGACAAGTGAGAAATTTTGTGTTTTCATGTCTCAGGGTAGGAAAAAAACGTCAAAATATCTCTTCTAAAAATTCAAAGCTCTAGGTCTGTAACACATGTGGATGTGAAGCTACACTCCATCTGTGCGATGCAGGAAACCTCAAGCCAAGAAATTGGCATAAAATCGGAAATAAACTGCCTTTATCCCTGGACATTGGCAAACACGAAATCATCCTGAAAGAATTTGCCTCCAGTCCAGATGACTCACAGTTTCCTGAAACTACTCATAGACATATAATAGCGGAACTGCAGACCAACAACAGGGGAACAATCCTAAGAGCTACTAAGGGAGGGAGAAGTTTACCTACAAAGAAGTGATCGACCATTACATGGGTGTAAGTTTCTCAAAAGCAATAAAAGAAGCCAAAAGACAATGAAATCATTACTTCAGGCAATGGAAGAAAGTAATTGTAAATTTAGCAATCTGTAACTGACTGATTATAATGTAAAAATGAACATACATTCAGACAAAGAAAGACTGAGAGGTCACCAGATTATAGGTTTTGCTATAATGTTAATGGAACTACTAAATAAAAATAAAAATTACACTCAGAGGAAGGACTGAGATGTAACAAGCAATGGTGAAAAAGAAGTTGATAAATATGTGGGTAATTTAAGTATGAGCTACATAAAACAATAAATGTAGCCTAATTTTAGATGGGCATAAAACAAAATGGAATTAAAATCCTAGACATCTAAGAATGGAAGAGGATGATCTCTGTAAAAAGTGACCTAAGAACTTTATTGTGCAAAAGGGGAGTAGAGGCACTGGTAAAGTTTAGCGTTTAAGTCACTTCTTTAAAATCTCAAAGTTGATGACTAAAACATTAGAAATAAAATGTGAAAAAAAGGAAAACTGAAATGAATGCAATGTATTCTTTATATGCTAATGGAGGAAAGAGGTAACAAAGATGAGCAGATTAGTAAATAGAATGCAAGAAAGGAGGGAGGTAAACTGAAGCAAAGAGAGTCTAGAAAGAAAGAAATGCAGAAAGAAAATGGTAGAAATATATTGAAATATATCTGTCTTCACAATAAATGTAAATGTCCTTAATTGTCAGTTAAAATCAATGCTCTTATATTGCATATAAAACATGTAGCCATATGTTGTTTATAAGAGAGAGGATTAAAATGCAAAGACCTTGGGAAGCTCAAGATAAAGGAATGGAAGAAAACAAATCAGGATTAATATGCCATGGGTATATGAATATCAATATTAAGCAAAATAGAATTTAGACAAAAGAGCATTTTAGTTATATGATAATGCTAAAATGTATACTAAAGAGATACTAGTGGGAATTTATCAGCACCTAACACATAACATCAAAATATGGAACACCAAAAATATTAGAATTATACAGAGAAAAATCAGAAATACATGATCATGGTGGAAGATTTTAATATCTCTTGCTCAGAAACTAATGAATCCATTAGTAATATATACGAAGACTACACAACATTTGTATATCAAAATTAGCAAGTTTTATTTAATGGACATACAGAATCTCACACCTAGCAATTAGATAATAAACTTTTTTTCAAAGCACCGATGGGGCTTTAATAAAAAATTAACCACATTTTTTTTGTGGCACATAAACACCATGGAATACTATGCAGCCATAAAAAAGGATGAGTTCATGTCCTTTGCAGGGACATGGATGAAGCTGGAAACCATCATTCTCAGCAAACTAACACAAGAACAGAAAACCAAACACTGCACTCATAAGTGGGAGTTGAACAATGAGAACACATGGAAACAGGGAACACATCATACACCAGGGCCTGTTGGGGGGGTGTGGGCTGGGGGAAGGATAGCATTAGGAGAAATACCTAATGTAGATGACAGGCTGATGGGTGCAGCAAACCACTATGGCATCTGTATACCTATGTAACCAACCTGCACATTCTGCACATGTATCCCAGAACTTAAGATATAATTTAAAAATAATAGTGGTAATCCACGAAGAAAATCTTAAATATTAATCAATATCATACGGACTATCTATATGGTTTGAGATGAAATGAAATAACAGAGGCCGGGCATGGTGGCCCATGCGTGTAATCCCAGCACCATGGGAGGCAGAGGCGGGCAGATCACGAGGTCAGGAGATCGAGACCATCCTGGCTAACACAGCAAAATCCCGTCTCTACTAAAAATAGAAAAAAATTAGCTGGGCCTGGTGGCGGGCGCCTGTAGTCCCAGCTACTCGGGAGGCTGTGGCAGGAGAATGGTGTGAACTCGGGAGGCGGAGCTTGCAGTGAGCTGAGATTGCACCATGGCACTCCAGCCTGGGTGACAGAGCAAGACTCCGTCTCAATAAAAAAAAAGAAAAGAAAAGAAATGAAATAACAGATATAAAAAGCTAAAAGAAAACTAATTCCTCATTACTTAGAAAGATTAAAATATATTTATAATAATTTATGCTAAAGAAATTAAATCATATTTTGAAATGAATGACAATGAAAACATTTCATATCAATAGTTGTGACACACAGCCAAAGCAGTAATGACAGGGAAAGGTTTAGACCCAACTGCATACATCAGAAAAGATGAAAAGCTTAAAACGAGGGAGCCAAATGTGCTACACAAAAACCTAAAACAAAGAATAGCTGCACAGAAGCAAATAAAGTAGAAAAGGAGTATGTAAATATAAAATCAGAAATAAAGAAAAAAACAAAGAAATAATAGAAGCAATAATACAAAACGTGTGTTTTTTAAAAAAAGTCAAATAGATAAAAACTCTGGAAATACAGATTAAAAGGGTAAACAAAAAAGCCAAATAAACAATACTATAAGTGAAAATATGAACATAACTACAAATATACTCATAAAATTTTAAAAGTGTAAAGGAATATTATGAACAACTTTCTGCCAGTATACACTTAAACATGTATAAGATGGACAATTTCCTAGCAAAACTTCTCAGAAGTGTGTCACAAAAACACTGAATAAACCTACAACCAGTAAATATATTAAATCAGCAGATAAAAATCTACCTGTGAAAAGATGCCAACACACACACACATAAACGTATATGCACATATCCAGGCAATATTCTAGTCATGTTCTGTCAAACCTTTAAGGAAGAGAGAATCCCTATATCATACGAAGTATTCTTGGGACCCAGCTTCAGTGTTGATTGAAAAGCATCTTGGAGTTACAACGTGCAGAACCACTGATCTGGTCCTACTCCTTCATTTTATAGCTGAGAAAGGTGAGACTTAGCCAGGTAAAGTGATTCAGCTCATGGAACCAGTTATGTTCCTTGAATTGCAGGTGATATTTTTATTGGCACAGGAAGATCTCATGAAAATCTTACTTGGACATTTTTCTCATACTGAACCTGCACATCTTACACTTTTCACACCTTTTCTCTTTTGGGAATGGTTATCAGTACTAGAAAGTTGTATTTTTGATGAGCCCATAATTGGTGGTTACTGAGTGCCATTTCACTTTGGAGCAGTTTTGAAATTGAAATCAAATTTTTCAGGAGGAATAAAGGAGCAGAAAACAAATTTCCCAGTTGACCAGTTCAACATTAGGTTTTCACAACATAGAAAATGAAATAGAAGTATTTCCTACATTTTTTTTTTTTTTTTTTTTTTTTTTTGAGACGGAGTCTCACTGTTACCCAGGCTGGAGTGCACTGGTGCAATCTCGGCTCACTGAAACCTCTGCCTCCCGGGTTCAAGTAATTCTCCTGCCTCAGCCTCTGAGGTAACTGGGATTACAGGCACATGCCACCACACCTAGCTAATTTTTGTATTTTTAGTAGAGACGGGGTTTCGCCATGTTGGCCAGGATGGTCTTGAACTCCCCACCTCAGGTGATCTGCCCACCTTGGCCTCCCAATGTGCTGGGATTACAGGTGTGAGCCACCATGCCCGGCCCCTTCTGTGTTTCTTATACTCCATCTCAAGAAAAGGCTATCCCCAGTTTCTTCCTGGCTAAAGAACAATGAGAAAAAAAACTATCTTCTTGTTAATTTTGGCCAAGTTGTCAAAAATTAGGATTTTCAAAATGATTTTACTAAAGCTAGAGGGAAAGCAAAATGAAAACAAACTAAAAGAAAAATAGTCATATCTCAACTGTAGTTTTCTAATCTGAGGAGATAAAGATATGGTAAGAAGGTCCCCACGCATAAGAACCCTGCCCAGAAAAGACCCCCATTTCATTCAGAAGGTCTTTTCATATAGAACTTGAATCAACTGAATTTGATCAAGGGTGATCATAGTGTTGATGGCCCAGCTCCAAGTGCATCAAGCAAACCTACACTTTTCCTGATACATAGTAGCAAGATCGTAAAGCACTAAAACTCAAAACCATCCTCCAACCACCTTCCCTTTGTCCTGTGGTTATCTCCTCACAAGTGCCTACAACATCTTACTCTTTGTCAATACTTTCACCTTTTACTTTTGTCAATGGAACAAGTCTACAACCTCCAGGCCTTAGAATTAGTGGCCTCCAAGGTCCCTTCCAGGAAACTAGAGGCATCCACGAGGTAATGAGGTAAGATGTTTCCAAATCATTTCAATAATCTGAGAGCACTTCTTCATCAGAACTCTGGCAAAACACAGTGCTAACTTCAGTGACTTTGTTTTCAGTTCTTACTAATGTTCTAGTCAAATCATAAAGCTCCTTTTGCCATTGAGGTGTTCAAATGAGATAGCAGGTCTTATTGCAACAGTAGCAACACACAGGTTTTCTCTTGAAACTGTCTAAAAAAAATGGGCTTCCATAGAGTGCTACTGTATTTTCAGAGGTAAGCAGTTTAGTTGATTAAATAAAAGTTAACAGTAATTCAAACTTTAATTTTACCTTTAAGTATCCATTCTCTTTTCTCTGCAAACCTAGGAACTTGCTATTGGAATGTGATAATTTACGCATTTTCTGCAGTGCTTTCTTCCAAAAGTCTGACAAGAGTTAGTGTTATTTTAGAAATCAGAATCAGTTTCTACAACTGTCATATTTTTCTCTTTCTTTATAATGAATTTATTGTCTAAAAACGTACTTATATGTGCAACAACATGGATGCAGCTGGAGGCCATTGTCCTAAGTGAATTAACACAGGAACAGAAAATCAGATACCACAAGTTCTCATTTACAAGCGGGGCCTAGATATTGGGTATTTATGGACACAGGATGGCAACAACAGATACTGGGGACTAATGGAGGGGGTTGTTTTTCAATCCATTGGATACTATGCTTGCCACTTGGGTGACAGGATCATTCATATCCCAAACCTTAGCATCACGCAATATGCCCATATAACAAACCTGCACATGTGCCCTCGGAACCTAAAATAAAGAATTTTTTTTTTTTTTTTTTTTTTTTGAGATAGAGTTTCACTCTTGTTGCCCAGGCTGGAGTGCAATGGCGTGATCTCGGCTCACTGCAACCTCTGTCTCCTGGGTTCAAGCAATTCTCCTGCCTCAGTCTCCTGAGTACTGGGATTACAGGTGCCTGCCACCATGCCCAGCTAACTTTTTGTAGTTTTAGTAGAGACAGGGTTTCACCATGTTGGCCACACTGGTCTCGAGCTCCTGACCTTAGGTGAGTCACCCACCTCGGCCTCCCAAAGTGGTGGGATTACAAGCATGAGCCACCGTGCCAGGCCAGGATGAAACTATTTTTTAAAAAGCACTGAGGCAGTTTTTAATGAAAATAATGTACATATCTAGTTTAATTTGTTGTATGAACAATTACTGGTAAATTTTTAACACTGAAATTTTGTTTTACTTTGCTCACAAAATAGGGCCAACTAACTCAAGAGTTTATAAAGAATTCAATCAAATTTACAAGAGAAAAACAACCCCATCAAAAAGTAGGCAAAGGATATGAACACACACTTCTCAAAAGAAGACATTCATACAGCCAACAGACACGTGAAAACATGCTCATCATCACTCGCCATCAGAGAAATGCAAATCAAAACCACAATAAGATACTATCTCACACCAGTTAGAATGGCGATCATTAAAAAGTCAGGACACAACAGGTGCTGGACAGGATGTGGAGAAATAGGAACACTTTTACACTGTTGGTGGGACTGTAAACTAGTTCAACCATTGTGGAAAACAGTGTGGTGGTTCCTCAAGGATCTAGAACTAGAAATACCATTTGACCCAGCCATCCCATTACTGGGGATATACCCAAAGGATTATAAGTCATGCTGCTATAAAGACACATGCACATGTATGCTTATTGTGGCACTAGTCATAATAGCAAAGACTTGGAATCAACCCAAATGTCCATCAGTGACAGACTGGATTAAGAAAATGTGGCACATATACACCATGGAACACTATGCAGCCATAAAAAAGGATGAGTTCGTGTCCTTTGTAGGGACATGGATGCAGCTGGAAACCATCATTCTCAGCAAACTATCGCAACAACAGAAAACCAAATACCACATGTTCTTACTCATGGGTGGGAATTGAACAATGAGATCACCTGGACACAGGAAGGGAAACATCACACACCGGGTCCTATTGTGGGGAGTTGGGAGGGGGGAAGGATAGCATTAGGAGATATACCTAATGTAAACGATGAGTTAATGGGTGCAGCACGCCAACATGGCACATGTATACATATGTAACAAACCTGCACGTTGTGCACATGTACCCTAGAACTTAAAGTATAATAAAAAAATTTTTTTTAAATAAATTTAAAAAAAAAGAGTTTATTGGACATTGTCTTTGAAAGCGTAAAAAGACTAGGCTCTCAGAAACAGAGAAACTGAGTGCTTTTGGCTTTATTTTGACTGTTCCTTCCTCTAAACTATGATTTCCTATCATCTTTGAAACCAAGCGAAATAACAGCTCTTAAATGAAAGAAGAAACCATATCTCAAAGGAGATTAGCTTAAACTCCAGTGTAATTTCTCCATTTTCTCCTACATCTAGGGATTGCATTGATCATTTCTAAGAGTCACTACCAGATTGACAAAATAAATCTTTCCAAAAGTAGCAGAGAAATTGCCAGATTTTCACTTGTGTGAGAATCTATAAGTATGGACATTGATATTCTCCCATCCTTACCCTGCCTCAGGACATAGTCTAGTGTTTTTTAATGAAAAGCAATTTATATAAACAATTCTCTTTTCAAATAGAAAGTTACTGGGTTGAGAGATCTTACAAGACTAAGCAGAAAACAAATGGAGTACAAAAATGATTCTGCATAATGTGCATATTTTTAATCAATAAAATAATAGTGTTTTCATATTGCTATCCTGGGATCAAATGATTGTAGAACAGCTTTGTTATTTTGAGAATGTTACCCAAATTGTATCTAAAATTTTACCTCTAAAAAGGAGTTAATTGGTGCAGGTGACTCTGTTAACTATAGCTAGGTAAGTTCTCAGCACACCCTCCCACCTCCCTTATTTATGCTCCACTGGGAAATGCCCACTTCGTGTGGTCATGATGGTGGCATCTAAAATGGTGTCTCCTCCCACTTACCCACCTCCTGCCCTCTGCCACAGGGGAATGGACCTGATTTAGGCTGAGTCATTCAAAATACAACATCCTTTTTGTCACAGTGATTGGTCCAAGGGAGACATAATCAAAGCATGTCCTGTGAGAGTCCTGCCCTGGAAGCCTTTCAGAAGAAAGTTATTTTTCTATTGGAGTTGTTCAACTGGGAACATATGAAGCCTAGATGCTGCCAGAAACTCCACAGTCTTGTGGGAAAACCACATCCGCAGCTGATGAGAATAAGGCCAATGTATAGTCAGGGACAGAGTTAAAATGTGTGATGAGCAGGGGAGAGAAATCGAAAAAGTATATGGGAGAGCCCACTGACATGCCTTCTACAGGAAGAAACCAAATTAAGTCCATTCACGGTTACGCACATTAGCGTCATTGTTCTCACAGTAACATCTCTGTGCCTCAGTTTTTTCATTTGCAAAATAGGCAAAACTATATTAATCATGCAAGGTTTTTAGTAGTAAATGAGAGGATGTGATAAGCGCAATGTAGAAGCTCATTCAATGTTAGTTTCCCAAAATAAAGCTTATCTGACTATCTTGAGATAGGTAAGTTTGAGTCATACTTTAATCCTTTAGATTATATTTACAGTGAGGTTATAGTAAAACATTAATTAACTGCTTGGCAAAGGCAGAAATATTGTCTATAGCTACAAATTCCAAATTATACCACCGGGCACAATAAAGCATAGCACTGATGTGAAGAAGACTGGGATGGGCAAAATGTGATTTAAGGGACTAGCTAACGTGTAATCTGTTGTTTTGAGATCATATTGTCAGAAGATAAAAGCTGAAAAAGCTGTCTGGGATAGCTTTTATTGTCTGGGACAACTGCATGTAGATTTGCCATGTGGGGAAACTATGCAGGCAATAATATTGTTCAGCTGATAAGATGTAAGAGACTATCTGGAAACATGATGAACCAGACATGTATCACAACTGCAATAGAACTACTATAAGTAATATAGAATAGAGCATTTATTATAGGCATTATTTGATTATATGCTATTGTAGGAAGTGGTAAAGCAATCTATATTTTCCCATTACTTCTGAGTCTTGTGTTTACCCTGAAGATAGCAGGACAGGCAGTAAGGAAGGAAAGATGCCTGTGAAATGGTGGAGAAAAGGGATAACCAGAATTCCCAAAGATGAGCAGAAATCCACATCAGTTTCCCACGACCTCTAAACCTTCAACTTTGATGATGCAGATGAAGTGCAAGAGAAGTCAATGTCCTTCATCAGGAAGCTAAACACAAACCTGCTCCAACAGTCAGAGAAGATGAAGCTGAAGATACCACAGGAGCTGAAGGAGTTACAAGTCTGTCTGTAATACCGACAGCAATAAGGTGAGGCAGCAGATCAGTGACAATGTGCATGGACTGTCACACTGCAAAACCCTACACTAAACTTCTGTGTCAACATGGGTGCTGTTTCTCAGTGTAAACATATGTGTACATGTGTGTGGGTATGATATTTATTTTGATTACTTACATGCCATACAATTTGCCATTTAAAAGTGTATTATCTAGCACACTTTTAGTATATTCACCAGGTTGCAAAACTATTGCCACAACCAATTTTAGAACATTTTCACCCAAAAAGGCACTCCATTCCCTTTAGCCCTTTAGCAGTCATGCCCATTTCCTCCATTCCCCAGTGCTAAGCAATTTCTCCTCTATTTTTGTGTCTGTGAATTTGCTTATTCCGGAGATTTAATGTAAATGGAATCGTGTGGTCCTTTGTGACTGGCTTCCTGCCCTTAGCATTTTGTTTAAGGTTCATCCATATTGCAGTATGTATCAATACTTCATTCTTTTGCACTGCAGAATCATATTTATCTGCACAGATACATCTCATTTTATTCATTGAATCAGTGGACGGATATTTGAGTTGATTCAATTTTGCTGTTATAAACAATGATACTATAAATAATCATGTTCATGTTTCTGGGTGGACATATGTCTTCATTTCTCACAAGAATATACCCAGAAATAGAATTGCTGGATGAAATGGTAACTCTATGGTTAACCATTTGAGAAAAATGCCAGGCTTTTTTTTAGCAGCTGCACCATTTTACATTCCCACCAGCAATGATTGAGGGTTCCAATTTCTCCACATTCTCAGCAACACTTTTTATTGTTTTTAAAAATTAATATTATAGCCATACCAATTGGTATGCAGTGGTATCTCATTGTGGTTTTGATTTGCATTTCCCTGATGATTAATGATGTTGAACATTTTTTCATGTGCTTATTGATCAACTGTATACCTACTTTGGAAAAATGTCTATTCAAGAGCTTTGCACATTTTTTATTTGGGTGTTTTCTCTTTTTCGTGCTGAGCTGGAGGAGTTCTTTACATATTAGTCACTTATCTGATATACAATTTGAAAATAGTTTATCTCATTCTCTGGGATGTCCATTCATTTTATTGATAGTGTCTTTTGAAGCATTAAAGTTTTTAATTTTTACGAGGTCCCGTCTTTTTTTTTTTTTTTTTTTTTGGTCACTTGTGTGTTTGGTGTCACATCTAAGAAGCCGTTGCCAAATACAAAGTCATGAAGACTAAAAGCTATGTTTTCTCTTAAGAGTTTTATAGTTTTAGCTATTGCTGTAGGGCCTTTGTTTTATTTCAAGTTATTATTCGTGTATGGCCTGAGGTATAAGTCCGACATCATTCTTTTGCATGTAATTTATTATAGATGAAAATCATAGTTTCAGGGGCAAGAAAACAACATATTGAGAATCTCAGAACCTCAAATTTAGTCCTTTTCCTGGCATTAATGTGGTTGGTTCAAAATTTTATCAATTATATATATACTTTACTAATTAGGATATTGAGATCTATGTGGGGTTTTTTTGTCCTTTAGGATCTATTATGGACTGATAGAGATGTATTAAAACCCTTCACTACTAATATGATTTTATTCTTCTCTTTTTACTCTTGAAATACTTGCCTTATGAAAATAAATGCTATATTATTTAGCACATAGATTTTCATAATTGTTGGATCTCTGATGGGAATTGCAACCTTTATCATTACAAAGTGTTCCACTGAGCTTAAACAAATTTACAAGAAAAAAACATTAAAAAGTGGGCAAAGGACATGAACAGGAACTTCTCAAAAGAAGACATTCATGCAGTCAACAACATGAAAAAAAGCTCAACATCACTGATCATTAGAGAAATGCAAATCAAAACCACAATGACATACCATCTCACGCTAGTCAGAATGGCAATTACTAAAAAGTCAAGAAACAAAAGATGCTGGTGAGGTTGCAAGGAAAACAGAAGGTTTTTACACTGTTGGTGGGGATGTAAATTAGTTCTACTACTGTGGAAGACAGTGTGGAGATTCCCCAAAGATCTAGAAGCAGAAATACAATTTGATCCAGCAATCCCATTACTGGGTATATAACAAAGGAATACAAATCCTTCTATTATAAAGATACATGCATGTGTATGTTCATTTCAGCACTATTCATAATAGCAAAGACACGAAATCAACCTAAATGCCCATCAATGATAGACTGGACAAAGAAAATGTGGTACATAGACACCATGGAATACTATGCAGCCATAAAAAGGACTGAGTTCATGTCCTCTGCAGGTACATGGGTGGAGCTGGAAGCTATTATCCTCAGCAAACTAATGAAGGAACAGAAAACCAAACATCACATGTTCTCACTTAGAAGTGGGAAAGTGGGAGCTGAATGATAACACATGGACACATGGTTGGGGAACAACACACACTGAGGCCTGTTGGGAGGGTGGCGGGAGGGAGAGCATCAGGAAGGACAGCTAATGCATGCAAGGCTTAACACCTAGGTGATGGTTTCATCTGTGCAGCAAACCACCATGGCACACGTTTACCTATGTAACAAACCTGCACATCCTGCACATGTACCCCGGGAACTTAAAATAAAAGTTAAAAAAAAAAAAAACCAACAAAGTATTTCACTACTTTTTCTATTATAATGCTTTTTGCAGTAAATTCAACATGTCCAATTTTAAAATTATGAACCCTGATTTATTTTTGTTTGCATTTGCATGGTTTAACTCTTTCCATCATTTAATGTTAGTGCTTCTGAGTCATTTTTAAGTACAGGGGTTTTGCTATGTAATGAGATCTGAAAACATATCCTTTAAAAAGTGACTTTAGCTGATTTTATTTATTTAAATGGTAGGCACTTATGGGCTTAGTTTGTCAAGTTATTTCATTTTATGTTTTCTGTTTTAATTGTCTTTAATATATTTTCTTTACTTTTCTGTGTATTTCTTCTGAAGCTTGGGAAGGGTTATATTGTTAATCTACTAGTTTTGCTTTAATTATAAACAACACATTTAATTCTCTCTTTGTTTAGATAGTATTCTTTGCTTATAATGAACAATGGTGGAATTAATATATTTCTACTTTCTCCACCTTTCCCTTCTACTTCTCTACTACCCAAATTTTAGTTGATTATTTTATTTATCCAATGTTTACCTTTATCTTTAAAAGTATCTGAGTTTTTATATTATTTTATCTAATTAGAATGATGGTTTGATCTCAGTTATGCAAGACGAACTTACTACCGCCATTTTCCACTAGTCCTTCTCTTCCTTAATTACTTAATTTCTGTATTATCAGAATTTACAATATTTGTATTTTTAAAATTTGTACTCGTAATCTCTACATTTATTTTAATTGTAGCCCTATATTTCAATGGGTTCAATCCTTACTGCTGGACTTTTTGACTGAGTTTCTACTTATGTCCTCGTTATTTCTGGAGGCCTGTAATGAACTCAGCATGACCAGTGTATTAGTTTCCTATTGCTGCAGTAGCAAATTACTACAAACTCAGGGACTTGAACAACACAAATTTATTATCCTACAGTTCTCTAGGGCAAAAGTCAGATGAATTTCTCACCAAGCAGAAATCAAGGAGTCAGTAGAGCTCTGTTCCTTTCTAAAGGCTCTAAGTGATAATTGGTTTTTTTGTTTTATTTTGTTTTGTTTGAGACAAAGTTTCGCTCTTGTTGCCCAGGCTGGAGTGCAATGGCAAGATCTTGGCTCACTGCAACCTCCACCTCCTGGGTTCCGCAATTCTCCTGCCTCAGCCTCCCAAGTAGCTGGGATTACAGGCATGCACCACCACGCCCGGCTAATTTTGTATTTTTAGTAGAGATGGGTTTCTCCATGTTGGTCCGGCTAGTCTTGAACTCCTGACCTCAAGTGATCCGCCTGCTTCAACCTCCCAAAGTGCTGGGATTACAAGCATGAGCCACTGCGCCTGGTCGAGAATTGTTTTATTGTACATTCAGGTTGTTGCAGTTGTAGGACTAGCATTCCTGTTTCCTTGTAGGCTGTCAGATGAAGGTGATATCTAGCTTGTAGATGTTGCCTCCATGCCTTGGCTTCTGGCCCCTTTTCTCCATCTTTAACACCAGTGATGGTGGGTAGGAGTCCCTCTCACACTTTGAATTTTCTGGCATCTCTCCGACTCAGTCCTCTGTCTCCCTCTTCCAGTTTTTATAAGGACCCATGTGATCACACTGGGATCATGTGAATAATCCAGGATATTTTCTCTATTTTAAAGTAAACTTAATACCATCTGTGAAGCTTCTTTTCACATATAAACTAATATATTCACAGGTTGCAGGGATTGAACACCTTTGGAAGGCAATTTTTCTGCCTACCACAACTACCAAGCTGCTTTAAGATCCTCTTTTTGTATCACAGAAGAGAAGCCAGTGAACAGTTTCCCAGAATCCTCTCCCCAAAATGATTCTGGATTACAGTTTGCCAGTAAGAGGCACTTGCATGAATGAGATTTAGAAGGTAGAAGAGAACAGTCTATTATACTCTGGGGTAGTTGCAGACAGGTGCATAGGCAGATGTGAGAGTCACATGGGCTTCTTAGTAAGCACTTAAGAGACATCTGCTTTGTTTTGGCAGAATGAGATAGCTATTAGGAACTTCCTCGAGATTCTTGAAAATCACAACAGCTTCTTAGCACATAAATCATGTAATTTATGATATGAAGCAAGCATCTTTCTTTGCTTCAGTGAATTGTCATATTCTGTTCTAAGTATGGATTGCTTCCAGTGTTTTATCCTTTGTATTTAAATCTGTAAAATTTCCCCAAAAGTTTCTTTAATGTGAAGGTTTTTGTCAGTGTTACTTCCTTTGGGACATCTTCATCCTCCCCATTACAACCACTTTCCAATTTCACATTCAGTGTTTTGTTTGCTGATTTATTTCTTCCTTGTATTTTCATTCTTCGTCCAATTCCATCTTTCTATTGTCCATTTATCTAAAATGTCACATAGCTTTATCACTGAATGGAAAGGAGGCAACACAATTAGCATGCTTTGCTATGTACGCATTAAATATCAGATGTGCAGTGACCAGTTACTGACAGTCTTCGTAGAAAGTGATGCAATTGGTCATTTATGATACATATCTGTTATTTATATAATGAAATGTGGACTGAAGAGTTAGCAGCAAAACACATACTTTATGGAATAACCAGTGGGTATACAGTGGTACCTGACATCTGAACTACGTTTTGTGGGAGTGGTGTTAGTTAACTAAACCATTACGTACTTGTTTTTTAGTGCTGCTGTAACAAAGAAGCACAGACTAGGTGGCTTAACAACAGAAATTTAATTTTTTAACAGCTCTGGAGGTTAGAAGCAAAAGATCGAGGTGTTCATAGGGTTGCCGGCTTCTGGGAGTTGTGAGGGAAGGATCTGTTCCAGGCCCCTCTCCTTAGCTTGTAGATAGCAGTCTTTTCCCTGTATTTTCACATTGATTTCCCTTTGGGTGTGTGCACCCAAATTTCCTCTTTTTACAGGGACACTAGTCAGACTAGATCGCACCCTAATGAATTCATTTTGACCAAATTATCTCTGCAAAGACTCTATCCCCAAATAAGGTCACATTCTGAGGTACTGGGGAACTGGACTTCAAAATAGCAATTTCAAGAGGGGTAACTGAAATGTTGGTATGAAGACATACAGTGCTTTTGGCAGTTTGGAAAATCAAATAGAATATATTTCCCATGTGTTATTTTTGAAGATGCTACTAAAGTTCACATTTACCTATATCTCTCCTAGGGCCTATTCAGGTAAATGGAAGCTACTCTCTTGGTACAAAAGCGTTCTGTGTCTTTATACTTGAATGACAGTTTTGTTATGTTTAGAATTCTTGTATCAGTTTCTCTTCTGTTGAGGTCTTTGAAGTTAATATTCCAGTCTTTTTAAAAAAATTTAGGTATATTTATATAAATTAGAAGCATAAACAGTATGTGTTCAGTTTGACTAGTTTTAGCAATTGTATAGAGCCATATAACCACCACCATAGTTAAATATAGAGCATTTTCATCACCCCCCAAATTTCTCTGTGTCTCTTTGCAGTCAGTCTCCCTTGTACATCCAGCCCCAGCCAATCTCTCTTCTGATTTCTATAACCAGGAAGCAGTTTCCCCTGTTCTTGGATTATATATAAATTGAACCATACAGGTATGCTACTCTTATGTGTCTGTATTTCATTCAAAATAATGCTTTTGAGATTAATCTTTGTCTTGTGTGTATTAGTAGTTTTCTGAGTGGTACTGATTATAAGAATGTGCTACAATGTGTTTTAAATATTCTTCTGTCGATGGACATTTGAGTTGTTTCCAGTGGTTTATGTGCATTCTAGTAGAAAATTTTTGTGAACATGTTTTTATTCTAGAGACAGATAGTGGGCCATGGTGTAGGTGTATCTTTAACTGTTTAAGAAACTACCTGTAATCCCAGCACTTTGGGAGGCCAAGGCGGGTGGATCATTTGAAGTCAGGAGTTTGAGACCAGCCTGACCAACATGGTGAAACCCAATCTCTACTAAAAACACAAAAAAATTAGCCGAGTGTAGTCCCAGCTACTCGGGACTACAGGAGGCAGGAGAATTGCTTGAACTTGGGAGACAGAGGTTGCTGTGAGCCGAGATCGCGCCACTGCACTCCAGCCTGGGAGACAGAGTGAGACTCCATTGAGAGAGAGTGAGAGAGAGAGAGAGACAGACAGACAGACAGACAGACAGAAAAGGAAGGAAGGAAGGAAGGAAGGAAAGACAGAAAGACAGACAGACAGAAAGACAGACAGAAAGACAAAGAAAGAAAGAAAGACAGACAGACAGAAAGACAGACAGACAGAAAGACAGAAAGACAGACACACAGACAGAAAGACAGACAGAAAGACAGACAGAAAGAAAGACAGACAGAAAGACAGACAGACAGAAAGAAAGACAGAAAGACAGAAAGAAAGACAGAAAGACAGAAAGAAGGAAGGAAGGAAGGAAAGAAGGAAAGAAGGAAGGAAAGAGGGAAAGAAGGAAAGAAGGAAGGAAAGAAGGAAAGAAGGAAAGAAGGAAAGAAAGAAAGAAAGAAAGAAAGAAAGAAAAAGAAAGAAAGAAAGAAAGAAAGAAAGAAAGAAAGAAAGAAAGAAAGAAAGAAAGGAAGGAAAGGAAGGAAAGAAAGGAAAGAAAGGAAAGAAAGGAAGACTACCGAACAGTTCTACAAAGTAGATGCACCATTTTATATCCCTACCAGCGGTGTGTGACAATTCCGGCGATTTTGCATTTTCAATATCATTGAGAATTATGCATTTAAAAATTTTTAGTCATTCAAATTTTAGTATAAAATGGTGTCTTATTGTATTTCCTTTACAATAATGATGTTAAGAACCTTTTCATATATCTAATTGCCATTCTTATATCTTCTTTTGTGAATTAGTTTATTCAAGACTTTTGCCCATTAGAAAAACCTAGGTTGTTTGCCTTTTGTTTATAATTAATAAACTATTTTTAGAGAAGTTTTAAGTTTACAGAAAAATTGGGCAGAAAGTAGATTTTTCCCATTTACCCCAACACCCTCCCACACACAGTTTCTCCTATTAATAACATCTTGTATTAGTGTAATACATTTGTTACAATCGATGAGGCAATGTCCATACATGAAGTCTGTAGTTTACTTTAGGGTTCTCTTTTACTGTTGTATATTCTGTGGCTACTGAAAACTATATAATAACTTATATCCACCATTATAGTATCGTAAAAAATAGTTTCAGCCAGGCGCCGTGGCTTACACCTGTAATCCCAACATTTTGGGAGGCAGAGGTGGGCGGACCACCTGAGGTCAGGAGTTCAAGACCAGCCTGACCAATATGATTAACCCCCATCTCTACTAAAAATACAAAAATTAGCTGGGCGTGGTGGCATGTGCCTGTAATCCCAGCTACTTGGGAGTCTGAGACAGGAGAATCGCTTGAACCTGGGACGTGGAGGTTGCAGTGAGCCAAGATCTTACCATTGCACTCCAGCCTGGACAACAAGAGCGAAACTTTGTCTCAAAAAAAAAAAAAAAAAAAAGAAAGAAAGAAAAGAAAAAGACAAAGAAAAAGAAAAGAAAAGAAAAGAAAGAAAAAACAGTTTAATTGACCTAACAATCATCTGTCCACCACCTATTCATCTCACTCTCTCCCAAAACATGGAAACCACTGATCTGTTTACTGTTTCCATTGTCTTTACCAGAATGTCATATAGTTGGAATCATACAGTATGTAGTCTTCTCATATTAGCTTCTTTCAGTTAGCATTATGCATGTCTTTTCACTCAGCTATATGCACACATGTCTGTTAATATGGTTTGGATGTTTGCACCCTGAAAATTTCATCTTGAAATGTGATTCCCGGTGTTGGAGGTGGGGCCTGGTGAGAAGTATTGGATAATAGAGGTGGATCCCTCATGAATCCTTTAGCATCATCCACTTGGTGATAAGTGAGTTCTCACTCAGTTAGTTCACATGAGATCTGGTTGTTAAAAAAATATGAGACTTCCCACTTCTCTCTCTCTTACTGTTGCTCTCACCATGTGGCACGCTGGCTCCCCTTTGCCTTCTTCTATGATTGTAAGCGTCCTGAAACCCTCACCAGAAGCAGATGCTGTCATGCTTTCTTTACAACCTGCAGAACCATGAGCCAATTAAACCTTTTTTATTTATAGATTACCCAGTCTCAGGCATTTCTATATAGCAATGCAAAAATGGACTAAAACCAAAAATTGGTACCAAAGAATGAGCTATTGTTATAACAATATCTAAAAATGTGGAAACAGCTTTGGAGCTGGTTAATGGGCAGAGGTTGGAAGACTTTGGAGGACTTAGAAGAAGACAGGAAGATGAGGTTAAGTTTGGAACTTCTCAGAGACTAAATGATTGTATCCAAAAATGCTGATAAGAATATGAACAGTGAAGTCCAGACCAATGAGGTCTCAGATGGAAATAAGAAGGTTATTGGAAACTGGAATAAAGGTCACCCATATTATACTCTAGCGAAGTGCTTTGCTGCATCGTGTTTATGTACTAGGGATCTCTGGAAATTTGAACTTAAGAGTAATGACTTAAGGTATCTGGCAGAAGAAATTTCTAAGCAGCAAAACATCTAAGATTTGGCCTGGATGCTTTTAACGCTCTGTGATCAGATATGAGAGAAAATAAATAAATTTGGAACTTATATTTAAAAGGGAAGCAGGGTACAAAAATTGGGAAAATTGGCAGCCTGGTCAATTTTGGTAAAGGAAAGAGCATTTTCAAAGGAGGAATTCAAGAGGGCTGTGGAGCAACCAGGTGCTAGGGTGACCAGCATGACTAAAAGCCAGCCAGCTACTTATAGCCAAGGCAATGGGAAAAAAGCCTCAAAGGCGTTTCAAAAATTTTGAAGACAGTTTCTCCCCTCATAGGCCCAGAGTCCCAGGAGGAAAGAATGGTTTCACGGGCCAGGCTCAGGGCCCTGCTGCCCCAAGAAGCCTCAAGACACTGCTTCCTGCATACGGGCAACTCCAGTTCCAGCCTCAGATCAAGGGGTCCCAGGTACAGCTTGGGATGCTTTGGAGGGCACAAACCATAAGCCATGGTGGCCTCCACATGACATTAAGCCTGCAGGTGCACAGAATGCAACAGTGAAGGGGGCTTGGCAGCTTTGACCAATATTTCAGAGGATGTATGGGAAAGTCTGGGTACCCAGGCAGAAACCTGCCACAGGAGCATAGCCCCCACAGAGAAATTCTACTAGGTCAGTACTGAGGGGAAATGTGGGGTTGAAGCCCCTACACAGAGTCTCCAATGAGGCATTGTCCAGTGGAGCTGTGGGAAGGGGGCCACCACCCTCTAGATCCAGAATGATAAAGCCATGGGCAGCTGGCATCCTAAATCTGGAAAAGCCACAGATGTTCAACTCCGACTTGTGAGAGCAGTCACAGAGGCTTCACCCTGGATGACACGGGCAGAGCTGCTCAAGGTCTTGGGAGCCCACTCCTTGCACTAGTGTGCCCTGGATGTGGGACACGGAATCAAGGATTATTTTGAAGCTTTAAGATTTAATGACCGCCCTGCTGGTTTCAGACTTGTGTGGGGCCTGTAGCCTATGTATTTTGGCTAAATTCTCCTGTTTGAAATGAAAATGTATACCCAATACCTGTACCACCATTATATCTTGGGAATAAGTAACATGCTTTTTATCTGATAGGCTCACAGGTGGAAGGAACTCTACTCCACATGAAACTGTGGACTTGGGACTTGGAACTTATGAGTTAATAATACTGGAACAAATTAAGACTTTGGGAGACTACTGCAAAGGCATGATTGTATTTTGCAATGTGAGACAAACATGAAATTTGGGGGGCCAGGGGCAGAATGATATGATTTGGATATTTTTAGTATTAGCCCATTCTCACACTGCTATGAATAAATACCAGAGGCTGGGCACAGTGGCTCACACCTGTAATCCATGCACTTTGGGAGGCCAAGGTGGGTGGATCATGAGGTCAGGAGTTCAAGACCAGCCTGGCCAACATCGTGAAACCCTGTCTCTACTAAAAATACAAAAATTAGCTGGGCATAGTGGCACGCACCTGTAGTCCCAGTTACTTGGGAGGCTGAGGCAAGAGAATTGCTTGAACCCGGGAGGCAGAGGCTGCAGTGAGCCAAGATCGCACACTGCCCTCCAGCCTGGGAGAGAAAGCGAGACTTTGTCTCAAAAAACAAACAAACAAACAAACAAAACAAAAAGAAAGAAAAAAAGAAATACCAGAGACTGGGTAATTTATAAAGAAAAGAGGTTTAATTGGCTCATGCTTCCACAGGCTGTATAGGTAGAAAGATGAGGGAGACATTAGGAAACTTTCAATCATGGTGGAAGGTGACGGGGAAGCAGCTCACCTTACACGGCCAGAGCTGGAGGAACGGAGCAAAGGGAGAGATGGTGTATATTTTAAACAACAAGATCACATGAGAACTCACTATCATGAGAACAGCAAGGGAGAAATCCACTCCCATGATTTAATAACCTCCCACCAGATCCCTCCTCCAATACTGGGGATTACAATTCAACCTGGAATTTGGGCGGTGACATAAACTCAAACTATATCATTCTGCCCCGACCCCTCCCAAATGTCATGTCCTTCTGACACTGCAAAATACAATCATCCATCTCAACAATCCCCCACATCTTAACTCATTTCAGCATTAACTCAAAAAGTCCACAGTTCAGCCTCATCTAAGACAATGCAAATCTCTTCTGCCTATAAGCCCATAAAACCAAAACCAAGTTAGTTACTTCCAAGATACAACAGGGGTACAGGCATTTGGTAAATACTCCTTTTACAAAAGGGAGAAATAGGCCAAAAGACAGGGGCTACAACCCCCACATAAGTCTGAGACCCAGCAGGGCAGTCATTAAACATTAAAGTTCCTAAATAATCTCCTTTGACTCCATGTCCCAAATCCAGGTCACACTGATATGAGGGGTGGGCTCCCAAGCCTTCAGTAGCTCCACCCCTGTGGCTCTGCAGGGCTCATCCCCCACAGCTGCTTTCCTGCACTGGCACTGAGTGTCTGTGGCTTTTCCAGGTGCACGGTACAAACTATTGTTGGAGATACCATTCTGGGGTCTGGAGGACCGTGGCCCTCTTCTCACAGTTCCACTAGATAGTGCCCTGGTGGGAACTTTTGTGGGTGCTCCAACCCCACATTTCCCCTCCACATGCCCTAATAGAGGTTCCCCATGAGGGATCCACCCCTGCAGCAGACTTCTGCCTAGACATCCAGGCATTTCCATACATCCTCTGAAATCTAAGCAGAGGCTCCCAAAATCAACTCTTGCTCTCTGCATACCTGCAGCCTTAACACCACATGGAAGCCACCAAGGCTTGTAACTTGCACCCTCTAGAGCAGTGGCCTGAGATGTATCTGGGGCCCTTTTAGCCACAGCTGGAGCTGGAGTGGCTGGGACACAGGGAGAAGTGTCCCAACATTGTGCAGGGCAGCAGGGCCCTAGGCCTGATCCACAAAACCATTTTTCTCCCCTAGGCCTCAGGCATGTGATGGGAGGGGCTGCCTCAAAGGTCTCTGAAGTGCCTTTGAGGCGTTTTCCCATTGTCTTGGCTATTAACATTTAGCTCTTCCTTACTTATGCAAGTCTCCTCAGGAAATGGGTTTTTCTTGACTACCACATGGTTAGGCTGCAAATTTTCCAAACTTTCATGCTCTGCTTCTCTTTTAAATATAAGTTCCAACTTCATATCATCTGTGTGCTCATGCATTTGAGAACATGCTTTTAGAAGCAGCCAGGCTACATCTTGAATGCTTTGCAACTTAGACATTTCTTCTTCCAGATACCCTAAATCATCTCTCTGAAATTTAAAGTTCCACAGATCCCATAGCAGTGGTACAATGCTACCAGTCTCTTTGCTAAAGCATAGCAAGAGTGAGCTTTACTCCAGTTCCCAATAAGTTCCTCATCTCAACCTGAGGCCTCTTCAGACTGGACTTCATATCACTATTAGCATTTTGGTCACAACCATTCAACAAGTCTCCAGGAAGTTCCAAACTTTCCTTCATCTTCTTGTCTTCTTCTGAACCCTCCAATCTATTCCAACCTCTGCTCATTACCCAGTTCCAAACCTGCTTCCACATTTTCAGTATCTTTATAGCAATGCCCCAATTCCTGGTACGAAATTTCTGTTTTAGTCCATTCTTGCACTGCTATGAAGAAATACCTAAGACAGGGTAATTTATAAATAAAAGAGATATAATTGGCTCACAGTTCTGCATAGCTGTGGAGGCCACAGGAAACTTTTTTTTTTTTTTTGAGATGGAGTCTTGCTCTGTCTCCCAAGCTGGAGTGCAGTGGTGCGATCTCGGCTCACTGCAAGCTCTGCCCTCCAGGTTCATGCC
Source organism: Macaca thibetana thibetana (assembly GCF_024542745.1). Taxonomy (NCBI): domain Eukaryota; kingdom Metazoa; phylum Chordata; class Mammalia; order Primates; family Cercopithecidae; genus Macaca; species Macaca thibetana. The sequence goes on from NC_065598.1 coordinate 136,221,151, forward strand.
ATTCTCCTGCCTCAGCCTCCCTAGTAGCTGGGACTACAGGCGCCTGCCACCACGCTCAGCTAATTTTTTGTATTTTTAGTATAGACGGGGTTTCACTGTGTTAGCCAGGGTGGTCTTGATCTCCTGATCTCATGATCCACCTGCCTTGGCCTCCCAAAGTGCTGGGATTACAGGCATGAGCCACAGCGCCGGGAGAGTCACAGGAAACTTTCAATCATGGCACAAGGGGAAGGGGAAACAGGCACATCTTAACGTGGCCTGAGCAAGAGAGAGAGAAGGGGGAGATGCTATACACTTTTAAGCAACCAGATCTCGTGAGAATTCACTCACTATCATGAGAACAACAAGGGGAAAATCCACTCCCATGATTCAGTCACCTCCAACCAGGCCAATCCTCCAACACTAGGGATTACAATTCGACATGAGATTTGGGTGGGGATACAAATCCAAACCACATCACTTTGTCTCCTTCAAATCTCATGTTGTTAGGTGATTCCCAGTGTTGGAGCTGGGACCTGGTGACAGGTGACTCAATCATGAGGCAGATCCTTCATAAAGGGTTTAACATCACCCACTTGATTATAAAGGAATTATCTCCCTTAATTCACCTGAGACCTGATTGTTAAAAGTTTCTAGGACCACCCCTCTCTTGCTCTTGCTCTTGCCATGGAACATGCTTGCTCCCCTTCACCTTCCATCATGATTGTAAGCTTCCTGAGGCTGCACCAGAAGCAGATGCTAGCACCACACTTCCCGCACAACCAGCAGAACCATGAGCTAATTAATCCTCTTTTCTTTATAAATTACCCAGTCTCAAGTATTGCTTTACAGCAATGCAAGAATGGATTAATACATATGCCTTGTTTTTTCAAGGTTTGACAGCTAACTTCTTTTGTTTCTGAATAATATTCCATTTGATGTACTACAGCTTATTCATTGTTGAAGGATGTCTTGGTTGCTTTCAAGTTTTGGCAACTATAAATAAAGCTGCTAAAACCATTCATGTGCAGGTTTTTATGTGGATATGTTTTCAAGTCACTTCATTAAATACTAAGGAATGCAACTGCTGAATAGTAAGAGTATGTTAAGCCTTTGTATGAAACTGTCCAATTATTTTCTAAAGATGTTTTTCTTTAATTGCTACTTTTAGGAGTAATTTATATGTTTATATATTCTTAATAAATATTTATATTTATATATTCTAAAATATTTTATATGTTCTAGGTAGTATTCCTTTGAGGGTATATATGTTTATACATTCAGTGGTTTGTATATTCATTTTCTTAGTGGTGTCTTTTTTTTTTTTTTTTTTTTTTGAGACAGAGTTTCACTCTTGTGTTATAGACCGATAAAATGGGGGTCGTGACCAACTCAGTATACCACTGGAGGCTATATGAGCAAACAGCAAACTGTTCTCATGAAAGCAGGATGTTGGAAAACTAACAACTGTGTCTGCTTCCAGAAGGGGTGCTGAGGGCAGTCATGCCTCAAGCACAGTGTTCCTTGTGATTATCTATAGGAACATCTGAAGCCTGTTGTACAAAGAAAGCAATTATGTGTACCTGTGATACATCAAGCAGCTGACCAACTGTTACCTCTTCCTCCCTGCTCTTTCTACCTAATAAATACAAAGGGCTATAGAAGCTCAGGACTGCCTTTGCTCACTAGAAGCAAGGAGCCCCCTGACCCCTTCTTTTAAAACAGATCCTCTTGTCTTTGTCTGTATTTCTGCATTCCTCCCCCTTCGTTCACGCCCATAGAAACCGTCAGCAACAAGTGGCGCCTTGAACAGGGACAGTGAGCAAAGAAGGTCAGCTGGAGGACAGAAAGTGAAACTGACAAGACAAACGAGAAACCCCAGGACGAGTTGGCCAGCAGCAGACATGAGGTCAGTGTCCTAAGAGGAATTGGGAACAGGACGTTTTCTTAGTCAGGGTAACATGGGGCAGAATTTGTCTATTGAGGAGCAACGTTATGTGCAGTTGCTTGAAGTTATACTTAATCTGGTGCTCAGGTTAGTTCTCAAACACTAAGATGCTGCAGGAGGTTATCAATGCATAACCCGTGGCTTCCACAGACAGGCACTCTTGATGTGGAAAATTGGGACAGAGCAGGAGAAGGATTAAAACGAGCTCATCAAAAAGGTCTTAAAGTTGATCCTTGTGTTTTTTCTGCTTAGAGTTTTAGTTCATACTGTCCTTCTGCCGTTATCGCCTTCTTATTCTGCTAGACAGCAGGAGTCATGTTCTGAGTCTAAAAATTTAAAATAATCTTTTGTCCCACCCATAGTACTTTATTGTTTTATTGTTAAAAACAATAAACAGGGGAGGGAGGATGAAAATTGGTCTGTGTCGCCCCCTCCAGTAGCAGAAACATCTGTACCGCCTCCTTCAGTAGCAGAAATAGAGACCCCAATACAAAGAATTTTACCCTCTGCTGCTACAGCTGGAGAGCCCTTAGGACCGTGCACTTTTCCCATTTCTGTAAGGCCCAATCCAAATAATCCACAGCAGTTTGTTCATGAACACAGCACACTAGAGTTTAAGTTGCTGAAAGAATTGAAAGCTAGTATAGTGAATAATGGAGTCCAAAGCCCATTCACTTTAGGATTGTTATTAGAATCTATATTTGGTGCCACGCGTCTTCCACCACTTGATGTAAAGCATTTGGTTCGCACTTGTTTGTCTGCTAGTGCGTACCTGACATGGAATTTAAATTGGCAAGAACTGTGTGCAGACCAGGCTAGACAGAATCGTGCTGCTGGACACAAAGACATTACAAAGGATACGCTGTTAGGTAATTGCCCTTATTCAGACCTGGAACATCAAATGGCACTCCCAGATGCTGCTTATAAGCAGTGTGCCTTGGCTGCTAAACACACCTGGGCCACAATTCCAGAGGAAGGTGTCCCAGTAAAATCTGTTTTTACATATCATGCAAGAATTGCAGGAGCCTTATGCACATTTTCTTGCAAGACTACAACAGGCAGTGAAGCATCAGATTCCTCTTACCACTGCTACAGAAATGCTAACCTTAACTCCTGCTTTTGAGAATGCAAATGCAGATTGTAAACGTGCACTGGCACCTGTGAGATGTACAAAAAACTTGGGAAATTTTCTCAACGCTCTTCAAGATGTGGGAACTGAGCTTCATCGCTCTACAATGATGGCTCAAGCAATGGCTAATTTAGTAGTGGACAAATCTAAAAAGGGTCAAGGGGTGAATCCTAAAATGGGAAAATGTTGTAATAGTTGAAAAATCGGACATTTCAAAAAAGAATTCCGTCAGACCTCTGGGCAGAAGGGATCTTATAATGCAGTTCCCCACCCTCAACGGAAAAAAACGCCAGGACTTTGCCTTCATTGCAATAAAGGAAATCACTGGGCTAGTCAATGCCATTCAAAATTTCATCAGAATGGCACCCCCATGTCGGGAAACGAGAAGGAGGCCTGAACCCAGGCCCCACAAACAATGAGGGCATTCCCAATCCAGGCCACAACCCTGTCTCAGGGTTGGGTTCCCAGAGGCACATTGATTCCCTCTCCCCAGGAACACCTAGAAGTGCAGGATTAGATCTCCCAGTCAGAGAACGGGTTACGTTAGTTGGAGGAGACAAACCCACCAAGATTCCCACTGGTATTTGGGGACTTTTGCCAACAGGATATATAGGATTAACTTTGGCAAATAGCTGTCTTAACTTACAGGGCATTACTATAGTCCCAAGAGTTATTGATTCTGATTATGAAGGAGAAATTCAAGTAGTGGTAATGTCACAAGATCTTTGGGTTTTTGAACTGGGAGAATATACTGCTCAGCTATTGCTTATTCCCTGCAAGTTACACCCTTCTCCACGTAAGGAGAAACGAGGGAATCAAGGATTTGGGAGTAGAACTAGGAGGGAAATTTACCTATCCCAACTCATAGCTTCTATTCGACCTACCTGTACAGTGCAAATTACAGGAAAGACATTTGATGGGCTTATGGATACAGAAGCTGATGTGTCAATAATATCTAAAGAAAATTGGCCCCCATCCTGGCCCTTGCAATTAACTTCTACATCCTCAGTCGGAGTGGGAACAGCTCAAAGTGTTCAACAGAGTGCTGAGATTTTACCCTGTCTCAGACTAGATCGACAGTCATGTACTTTTCAAACTTATGTTGCAAATGTAGCTTGTTAACCTATGGGGTTGAGACTTACTTACAGTCTGGGATATGAGACTTACAAATGAAACTATTGACAATCCACGATTTAAAATGTTACAGAAAATGGGATATCAGAGCAAAAAAGGCTTAGGAAAGTCCCTCCAGGGAAAGCCTGATCCTATATTAATAACTGGGCAAACACATACAGAATCATGTAATATTATTCTGCTGGTCACTAGAGTCAGGCTGGATTGCAGTGGCACGATCTTGGCTCACTGCAACCTATGCCTCCTGGGCTCAAGCGATTCTCCTGTCTCAGCCTCCTGAGTAGCTGGGATTACGGGCGCATGCCACCACACTCGGTTAATTTTTGCATTTTTAGTAGAGACAGGGTTTCATCATATTGGTCAGGCTGGTCTCAAACTCCTGACCTCAGGTGATCTGCCCACCTCAGCCTCCCAAAGTGCTGGGATTACAGGCATGGGCCACTGCACCTGGCCTTTACCAGTGTCTTTTAATGAGCAAAATAATTTCCTTTTTATGAAATCCAATTTATAATTATTTTCTTTTATATAAAAAAGAAACTTTGTAGCTGTGATGTCTATGTTAAGTCTATGATTAATGTTTGTATATGGAATAAGGTAAGGTTTGAGGTTGACTTTCTTTTCCAAATGGCTGAATGGTTGTTCCAGAAGTGAGAAATCAATATCAATAGCAATTTGCACTCCTAACCTTGAGATGTTTATTTCTGAAAAACAATCGCTACTGAAGTTAATGAGAATTCCTTGGAGAAATGGCTGATTCCAGGGCTGGGGCGAGAAAAGTACAAGATGAGCCACGAATATCATATTGTACAGGAAAGAAAGAAGTGCTCAAAGAATGAGATAAGCATGACAAAAAGACACGTAAGCTAGCTTAAAGGGGTTTCAACTGGGCAAATCTGGAAAATGTAAGCTTTGATATGAAAAATGATAGTAATGGATTATAATCCAGTGCATTAAACAGGAATCCAGAGGTTTACACTAATATATATATTTTGTATGTATATGTGTATATATATGTATATATATTTTACATATATAGAGAGATATGTAAAAAAGAATGGAAAACATTCCTATAGAGTAGAATTTAATTACTATTAAATACTTCCTAAAACTTGCAAAATAATTATTTTCCCTTTGGGGAGAAATCTGGCAGAAACCACCTTAAACAAGTGATAAAAGTTACTACCACCAGTGATGGAAAAAATTGAAATCATGTGCTTTCTGATATGATGCACGCAGAAACACACTACATCATTTCTTCTTCTTTTTTTTTTTTTTTTTTTTTTTTTTTTGGTTTTGAGGCAGAGTCTCGCTCTGTCACCCAGGTTGGAGTGCAGTGGCACAATCTCGGCTCACTGCAAGCTCCACCTCCCTGGTTCACGCCATTCTCCTGCCTCAGCCTCCTGCGTAGCTAGGACTAAAGGTGCCCGCCACCACACCCGTCTTATTTTTTGTATTTTTAGTAGAGACAGGGTTTCACTGGAAAAACACTATACTTCTAAAGAAAATGCATAATATTTATCTAATAATGAATAAATATCAGGAATTGAGGGACATTTTTAGTTACTAGCCTGCACTTTTCAAAACTGTCAAGGATATGGCAAGGAAAAAACTGAAGAATGGATCCAGACTGTAGAGACTGAAGAGATATGATAACTGTATTAGTCCATTTTCATACTGCTATGAAAAAATACCTGAGATTGGGTAATTTATAGAGAAAAAGAGGTTTAATGAACTCACAGTTCCATATGGCTAGGGAGGTCTCACAATCATGGCAGAAGGTGAAGGAGGAGCAAAGGCATGTTTTACATGGTGGCAGGCAAGACTGCATGTTCAGGGGAATTGCTCTTTGTAAAATAATCAGATCTCATGAGACTTATTCACTATCACAAGAAAAGCACAGGAAAAAACGTGCCTCCATGATGCAATTACCTCCCACTGAGTCCCTCCCATACATGGGGATTATGGGAACTACAATTCAAGATGAGATTTGGGTGGGGACACAGCCAAACAATTTCATTCCATCCCTGACCCCTCCCAAATCTCATGTCCTCATATTTCAAAACCAATCATGCCTTCCCAACAGTCCACCAAAGTCTTAACTCATTTCAGCATTAACTCAAAAGCCCAAGTCTAAAGTCTCATCTGAGACAAGGCAAGTCCCTTCCACCCATGAGCCTGTAAAGTCAAAAGCAAGTTAGTTACCTCCTAGATACAATGGGGATACAGGCATTGAGTAAATACACCCATTATGAATGAGAAAAATTGGCCAAAGGGCTACAGATTCCATGCAAGCCCAAAATCCAGTGGAGCCATCAATCAAAATGATCTCCATTGACTCAATCTCCATCTCCTTTGATCATGTCTCACATCCAGGTCATACCAATGCAAGAGGTGGGCTCCCTTGGGCAGCTCTGCTTCTGTTGCTTTGCAGGGTATAGCCTCCCATCATGGCTGCTGTCATGGATGGCATTGAGTTTCTGCGGCTTTTCCAGGAACATGGTGCAAGCTGTCAGTGGGTCTACCATTCTGGGATCTGGAGGATGGTGGCTGTCTTCTCACATCTTCACTAGGGAGTGCCCCAGTGGGGACTCTGAGTGGGAGCTCTGACCCCAGATTTCCCTTCTGTACTGTCCTAGCAGATGTCCTCCATGAGGGCCCTGCCCCTGGAGCAAACTTTTGCCTGAACATCCAGGCATTTCCATACATCATCTGAAATCTTGGCAGAGGTTCCCAAACCTTAGTTCTTGGCTTCTGTGCACCTGCAGGCTCGACACCACATGGAAGCTGCCAAGGCTTGGGGCTTTCACTCTCTGAAGCCACAGTCCGAGGTGTACCTTGGCCTCTTTACCCTCGGCTGGAGTTGCTGGAGCACAGGGCACCAAGTCCTTAGGCTGCACACAGCAGGAGGGCCCTAGATTTGGCCCAGGAAATCATTTTTCACTCCTAGGACTCTGGACCTGTGGTGGGAGGGGCTGTGTCTCTGACATGTCCTGGAGACATTGTCCCCATTGTCTTGATTATTAGCATTTGGCTCCTCCTTACTTATGCAAATTTCTGCAGCTGGCTTTAATTTCTCCCCAGAAAAAGGGTTTTTCTTTTCTATTGCATCGTCAGGCTGCAAAGTTTCCAAACTTTTATGCTCTGTTTCCTCTTGAGTGCTTTGCTGCTTAGAAATTTCTTCTGCCAGACACCCGAAATCATCTCTCTCAAATTCAAAGTTCTACTGATCTCTGGAGCAGGGGCAAAATGCCACCAGTCTCTTCATATTGCAAGAGTGACCTTTGCTCCAGTTACCAAAAAGTTCCTCATGTCCATCTGAGACCACCTCAGCCTGGACTTTATTGTCCATAGTACTAGCAGCATTTTAGTGAAAGCCATTCAACAAGTCTCTAGGAAGTTCCAAACTCCCACATCTTCCTGTCTTCTGAACCCTTCAAGTGTCTAGGAAGTTTCAAACTTTCCTACATTTTCCTATCTTCTTCTGAGCCCTCTAAACTGTTTCAGCTTCTGCCTGTTACCCACTTCCAAAGTTGCTTCCACATTATTGGGTATCTTAATAGCAGTATCCCAATCTATCCGTACCAAATTACTGTGTTAGTCCATTTTCATACTGCTATGAAGAAATATCTGAGACTAGGAAATTTGTAAAGGAAAATAGGTTTAATGGACTCACAGTTCCACATGGCTGGGGAGGCCTCACAATCATGCCGGAAGGTGGAGGAGGAGCAAAGGCACATCTTACATGGCAGCAGACCAGAGAGCATCTGCAGGGGAACTGCCCTTTATAAAACCATCAGAGCTCATAAGACTTATTCACTATCATGAGAACAGGATTGGAAAAACCCATGCCGATGTTTTAATCACCTCCCACCAGGTCCCTCCCCTAACATGTGGGGATTATGGGAGCTATAACTCAAGATGAAATTTGGGTGGGGTCACAGCCAAACCATATCAATAACTAAATACAATACATGCTCCAGGCTTGGACCTTGGATCTAAAAATCACATTTTGGGCACAATTGAAGGAAATCTTAATGGGGTAAGTGGAAGCATTATATTAATTTTAAGCTCCTTGATTTTGATAGACTGTGGTTTTGTAGGATAGTGTACTTGCTTTTCGAAAATGCTCAGCAAAATAACAAGTGGTAATGAGCCTTTCTGTTTGCAACTCTAAAATGGTTCAGAAAAAGGATAATGTGAGCGCATATACATATATACACACAAATACTGACATAGAGAACAAGAGTAAGCCAAACTTGGTAAAAAGATAGCAATTGACAGCTGGGCACGGTGGCTCATGCCTGTAATCTCAGCACGTTGGGAGGCCGAGGTGGGCAGATCACGAGGTCAGGAGATCGAGATCATCCTGGCTAACACGATGAAACCCCATCTCTACTAAAAGTACAAAAAAGTAGCTGGGCATGGTGGCAGGTGCCTGTAGTCCCAGCTACTAGGGAGGCTGAGGCAGGAGAATGATATGAACCTGGGAGGCAGAGCTAGGAGTGAGCCAAGATTGCGCCACTGCCCTCCAGCCTGGACAACAGAGTGAGACTTCATCTCAAAAACAAAACAAAACAAAACAAAACAAAAAAAACCAAAAAACAAAACCAATTGGCTCACCTGGGGGTTAGAATATCCAGGAATTCATAAAATTTTTACTAGTTCTTTCATAAATTTGAAATGATTTCAAGATAACTTTAGAAAAAATGGATAAGAATTAATGTGTGAAAAACAATTTACACTTTAAAACTTACTGTCATACTAATTTTTTTAAAATTTGAAACACATCAATTCTGTGAGAAAGCATTTTTTACTCACTTTTTATAAATGAAGAAAAATAAGGAAATTGAGATTTAGAGAATCTGGAATTTTGTCCATGATATAAAATGTCATATGTAGAATCTGCACCAGGTTTTATCACCTCCAAGTCCAGTGTCCTTTTTACAGTTTCATGCTGTCTTTAAAGATGATGTCTCATGTTTGCCTTGTACAAGTTGTTCATCTCTGGACCGTTGCTTTTTCATTTGTAATCTATTTTCATTGGTGAGCCATTCTGCAGGTCCTTTTCTCATTTAGAAACACTGAAACTCTTATAGTAAATGAGTGAAACTGTCCCCTCCAACAATAAACTTCTGTGATTCCATTCCCATTTTTCCCAAACTGTGATGTACTGGCAGGAACCAGCATGAAATTTGAGAAAGAGGCTGGGAAATATCCTTATACAGCTCACACCTCCTCTTAGCGAGAATTTTTCTTCAAATAACCCATTTCCTGAATTGAGATAAATTATCACTGAGTATTGTCCGTCTGTTTGTTTTTGCAATTAGAGTTAAGGTTATCATCAGTTTAAAACATCAGATTAAAAGATGTTAATTGCAAGCCACATGGTAGTCTCAAATAAAAAAACTGACATCAGATACACAAAAAATAATTAAAAGTAAGAAATTAAAACATACCACCAGAAAAAAATATTACTTTCATAAAACGGAAGAGAGGAAAAAAAAAGAAGGAAGGAAGAGAAGACCACAAAAAAACTAGATAAACAAATTTTAAAATGGTAGGAGTAAGTCCTTACTTATCAATAATAATATTGTATGTAAATGAAATAAACTCTACAAACCAAAGAAACAGAGTGACAGAATAGATTTTAAAAAAGACAAAATTGGCTGGGCACAGTGGCTCATGTCTGTAATCCCAGCACTTTGGGAGGCTGAGGTGGGTGGATCACCTGAGGTCAGGAGTTCGAGACCAGCCTGACCAACAGGGAGAAACCCCGTCTCTACTAAAAATATACAGTGGGAATACTAAAGCAGACAAGCTTCTGGGAGACTTAAAACTCGGCCGGGAGTGGTGGCTTACACCTGTAATCCCAGCACTTTGGGAGGCCGAGGAGGGCGGATCACAAGCTCAGGAGTTCAAGACCAGCCTGGTCAATATGGTGAAACCCCGTCTCTACTGAAAAAAAAAAAAAAAAATTAGCTCTAATGCCTACAAAAAACACATTTCACATAGACATACATAGATGCAAAACAAAGAGATTGAAAAAGATATTCCATGCCAACAAAAATCAAAAAAGAGCAGGAATAGCTATACTTGTATCAGAAAAAATAGATTTTAACACAAAAACTATAGACACAAAGAAACTTCTTATCTAATTAAAAAGCAGTCAATTCAGAAAGAGGATATAATAATTTTAAATGTATATGCATGTAACACTGGAGCACCTCAATTTATAAAGCAAATATTCTTAGAGCTAAAGAGAGAGAGAGATTCCAATACAATAACAGCTGGGGACTTCAACGCCTCATTTTCAGGATTGAACAGATTATCTAGACAGAAAATCAACAAAGAAACATCAGACCTAATCTGCACTATAGATCAAATGGATCTAATGGATATTTACAGAACATTTCATCCAATGGCTGCAGAAAACACACTCTTTTCCTCAGCTCATGGATCATCCTCAAAGATAGCCCATAGGTTAGGTCACAAATTAGTCTTAAAACATTAAAAAACTGAAATAATATCAAGTATCTTATTTGATCACAATGGAATAAAACTAGAAATCAGTAACAAGAGAAAATTTGGAATCTACACAAATACATGGAAATTAAACGATATATTCCTAAGTGACAAGTGAAACAGTAAGGCAATTTAAAAGAATATCAAAATATTTCATGATACAAATGAAAATGAAAACACAACACATCAAAACCTATGGGGTACAGCAAAAGCAGTAATAAGAAGGAAGTTTGAACTATAAATGCCTACATCAAAAAAGAAAAAAAAAACTTCAAAATATACATTTTAAGAATGCATCTTAAAGAACTAGAAAAGCAAGAGGAAATCAAACCCAAGGCTGGTAGAAGAAAATAAATAATGAAAATCACAGCAGAAATAAACAAAATTTAAAACCAAAAATAGAAAAGATCAACAAAATGAAAAGTCAATTTTTCGAAAAGATAAAGAAAATTGACAAACTTTTAGTCATACCAAGAAAAAATGAGAGAAGACCCAAATAAATAAATCAGAGATTAAAAAGGAGACATTGCAACTGATACCACAGAGATTCACAGGATCATTAGAGAATACATTGAGCAACTATATGCCAATAAATTGGAAAACCTAGGAGAAAGGGATAAATTCCTAGATACATGCAACCTACTTAGGTTGAACCATGAAGAAATTCAAAACCTGAATAGACCAATAACAAGTAATGAGGTTGAAACCATAAGTAAAAGTCTTCCAGCAAAGAAAATCCTGTGACCCGATGGCTTCACTGCTGAATTTTACCAAATGTTTAAAGAAAAACTCATATCAGTCTCACTCAAACTATTCCAAATGACAGAGGAGAAGGGAATACTTGTAAAATCATTCTGCGAGGCAACTATAACCCTGATACCAAAACCAGACAAAGATAGCTCAAAAAGACTACTACAGGCCCACAACCCTGATGAACATTGATGCAAAAATTCTCAACAAAATACTAGTAATCCAAATTCAACAACACAAGAAACAAATCATGCATCATTACCCCATGGGATTTATCCCTCAGATGCAAGGATGGTTCAACATACAGAAATCAATTATTGTGATACATCATATCAACTGTATGAAAGACAAAAATTATAACCATTTCATTGATGTGGAAATAGCATGTGATTAAAATTCAGCATCCCTGTAAGATAAAAACCCTAAAAAAACTTGGTATAGAAGGAACAAAAGTCACATGCAACATACAGCTAGTGTCATACTGAACAGGGAAATATTGAAAGCCTTTTGTCTAAGATCTGGAACACAACAAGGATGCCCACTTTCATCACTGTTATTCAATATAGCACTGGAAATCCTGGCTAGAGAAATTAGACAAGAGAAAGAAATAAAGGGCATCCAAATTGGAAAGGAAGAATTCAAATTATACTTGCTTGCAAATGATGTTTTTATATTTGGAAAAAACTAAAGACTCCATAAAACACTATTAGAATTGATGAACAAACTCCATAAAGTTGCAGGGTACAAAATCAATGTACAAAAATCAGTAACATTTCTATATGCCAACAGCAAATAATCTGAAAAAGAAACCAAGAAAGTAATCCCATTTACAATAGCTAAATATAAAACAAAATACCTGGGAATTAACCAAAGTGAATGATCTCTGCAATGAAAACTATAAAACATTAATACAAGAAAATAAAGACACAAAAAAAGGAAAGATATTTTATGATTGGAGATTGGAAAAATCAATATTGTTGAAATGTCCATACTACCCAAGGCAATCTATAGATTCAATGCAATCTCTATCAAAATACCAATGACATTCTTTACAGAAATAGGAAAAATAATCCTAAAATTTATATGGAATCATAAAAGACCCAGAATATCCAAAGCCACTGTGAGCAAAAGAAGAAAGCTGTAGGAATCACACGACATGACTTCAAATTATACTACAGAGTTATAGCAACCAAAACAGCATAGTATTAGTATAAAAGCAGATACAAAGACCAATGAAACAGAATAAAGAACACAGAAACAAATGTACTTATTTACATCGAACTGATTTTCAACACAAGTGCCAAGTACATATCCTGGAAAAAGGACACTCTGTTCAATATATAGGGCCAGGTAAAGGATATATCCATCCATATGCAGAAGAACGAAACTGGACCTCTATCTCTCACCGTATACAAAAATCAAATCAAAATGGATTAGAGACTTAAATCTAAGATCTCAAACCATAAAGTTACTAAAAGAAAACATTCAGGAAGGCCGAGCACGGTGGCTCACGCCTGTAATCCCAGCACTTTGGAAGGCCGAGGTGGGTGGATCACCTGAGGTCAGGAGTTCAAGACCAGCCTGGCCAACATGGTGAAACTCCCGTCTCTACTAAAAATACAAAAATTAGCCAGACATGGTAACACATGCCTGCAATCCCAGCTACTCTGGAGGCTGAGGCAGGAGAATCACTTGAATCTGGGAGGTGGAGGTTGCAGTGAGCCAAGATCACGCCATTGCACTCCAGCCTGGGTAACAGAGTGAGACTCCACCTCAAAAAAAAGAAAAAAAAAAGAAGAAACATTGGGGAAAATCTCTAGGACCCTGGTCTGGGCAAAAATTTCTTGAGCAGTACCCCACAAACACAAGCAACCAAGGTAATCATGGACAAATGGAAACACATCAAGTTAAAAAGCTTCTGTACAACAAAGAAATGAATCAACAAAACGGAGAGATAACCAACAGAAGGGGAAAGAATATTTGCAAACAATCCAGCCGACAAGGGATTAATAACCAGAATATGTAAGGAGCTCAAACAACTCTATAGGAAAAAATCTAATAGTCCTACGAAAAAATTGGGCATAAGATCTGAATAGACATTTCTCAGAAGAATACATACAAATGGCAAACAAGCATATGAAAAGGTGCTCAACATCACTGATCAGAGAAATGCAATTATGAACTACAATGAGATATCATCTCACACCAGTTAAAATGGCTTATATCCGAAAGTCAGGAAGTAACAAATGCTGGCAAGGATGTGGAGAAAAGGGAATCCTTTTACACTGTTGGTGGGAATGTAAATTAGTCAACCACTAAGGAGAACAGTTTGGTGGGTCCTCAAGAAAATAAAAGTTGAGACACCATATGATCCAGTAATCCCACTGGCTGGGAATATACCCAAAAGAAAGGAAATCAGCATATTGATTTCCTCATACCGATGGGTATCTGCAATCTCGTGTTTGTTGCATCACTGTTCACAATAGCCAAGATTCGGAAGCAATGTAAGTGTGCATCAAAGATTAATGGATACAGAACATGTGGTACATAGACACAATGCAGTACTATTCAGCCACAGAAAATAATGAGATCCTGTCATTTGCAAACACATACACGGAACTGGAGGACATTATGTTCGGTGAAATAAGCCAGTCCTAGAAAGACAAACTTTGGATGTTTTGATTCATTTGTGGGAAATAAAAATTAAAACAATTGAACACATGGAGAGATAGAGAGTGGAATGATAGTTAACAGAGGCTGGGAAGGGTAGTGGGGGGCTGGGGGTGAAGTGGGAGTGGTTAATGAGCTCAAAAATATAGTTAGAAAATGGAAAGATTAAACAAGGCCGGGCGTGGTGGCTCATGCCTGTAACCTCAGCACTTTGGGAGGTTGAGGCAGTTGGATCATTTGAGGTCAGGAGTTCGAGACCAGCCTGGCCAACATGGTGAAACTCCATCTCTACTAAAAATACAAAACTTAGCTGGGCATGGTGGTGGGTGCCTGTAATCCCAGCTACTCAGGAGGCTGAAGCAGAAGAATTGCTTGAACCCGGGAGGCACTGGTTGCAGTGAGCCAAGATCCTGCCACTGCATTCCAGCCTGAGCAACAGACTGAGACTCCATTTCAAAAAAAGAAAAGAAAAGAAAAGAAAAAAGAATAAATAAGACATAGTATTTGGTAGCACACAGGGTGACTATAGTCAATAATAATTTATTATACATTTAAAAACAACAAAAAGAGTAAGATTAGAATGTTTGTAACACAAAGAAATGATAAATTCTTGAGGCGACAGATATCCCATTTGCCCGGATGTGTTTATTATGTATTGTATGCCTGTATCAAAATATCTCACGTACCCCACAAAAAATACATCTACTGTGTACCCACAAAAATTAAAAATCAAAAACAAAAATTATCACTGAGTGTTTAGGAGATACCAAGGGACATGAAGGAGGCTAGCAGGCAAGTCTAGAGAACCTGAGAGGAGAGGATGCTGGCTCAGGTGAAGGCAGGCCAGAGAAACTTCTAAGGCCGAGAAAATCCTGTTTTCTCTCTTTCATATGTCCCTGGAACTGCTGGCCTCTCCAAGGAAGACCACCATGGTCTAGAGTGATGAAAAGTTTCTGGAGATATAATTGCCTCTTTACTCTGAGAGGAGACTGTGTATCCATATCCCAGATGTGGTATGGATTTTTTCCAGATTGATAGGACAAAATAGAAAATGTAACATGTAGGTCTTTGGACTATAATAATAGATGTCTTTTTTTTCCCTAAAAAACTTATAAGAGCAGAATGCTTTGAATTGACAAAAAGTAAGATCCTGTTATAACCTTATTTTATTCCTCCAGCTAGTTATTCAAAGGTATACTTTATACTTTTAAACTTCATGGATAAACTCATGGATACTAGGTTAACATAAGAGAAGTGAACTACCTACCTATTAAATTTAACATGCAGTTAATATGAGTCACTGCAAGGCTACTAAATCTCAATTGTCCAGTGAACAATAATATGTAATCTGTGTACAAAAGTTTTTTGTAGTTTGCCAGATGCTCTTATATTTTATGATTTGATATTCACTGCAGCCTTATGATATAGATATTAGTAGGATGCACATTACTGATACGGAAACAGAAGCTCAGAAAAAAGAATAAAGGACTTACTCAAGCAACACAGGTTGCAAGCAAGAGTATGAAGACAGAACTCCTCTTTTCAAAAATTATTTTTTTCCCATAATGTTTCCCTGAAATGTGCTTCACTGCTTTTACATAGGCATATAGATTCCCTGGAGTAAACATGGCTGCTTTTGAGTCTTTGTCATACCATGACACTGCCAGTTTTCCCTACACGCAGCATCCTTGATGTTACAGGGCAGCAATACGCTTATGTCTGCTTGACTACAGACACTCACACAAGGACAGAGAGGCACTCATGCACAAGCACACGCTTCAGAGTTCCTCACAGGACAGGATTACTTTTCACGTGTCCCCATTGTACCTGCAGGATTTTAATTTATGGAGATGACTGAGTGATGACATAGAAAGGCCAATGTAACTGTAAGATTTTCGTTACTTACATTTCCTGAGAGGAGGAGGCTCACCACATCACGCAGGGGCACGTGGGTAAACACCGGAAGGCAGAAAGGAGTGAGTGGAAGCCATAGTCTTCAGTGGCGTATCTGTGGGAAAGGCAAGGCAGGGCAGGCCAAACAGTTTAGAATCGGCTAGTTCGAATAATTCCAGCTGGTTTAGGGGGATGAGGCCGATCTCTAGTTGTCTGATACTTGGCTTCAGGCTAATTTAGAGCAGGGAAAATATTGGCTTGATGCATGAGAATTAGATAAAGGAAGTAGTTTCAAAGTATGGGCTTTGGATGGCAAGGAGGATGCAAAGAACTTTGGCCATTAGTTTGGCCTTGTGATTAATGGATGCCAAATAGACAAATATAAATCTAAGAAAATGGAATAGGGCAGTAGATTCAGAAATTGTATATTTTTTTAATATGGGGCTCCTGCTTTTATCTGCAGCATACCCTAAGTTTCTCCATGTTTAAGTCCTCTACTGCCAGGTAACAAACGATCCCAAAACTTGGTGGCTTACAGCAACTGGCGTTCTATTTATTCATGGTTCTGTGGGTCATAAATTCAGTTAGGGCTCAGCTGGATTTTTTTTTTTTTTTTTTTTGCTTTATGTATGGTCAGTTGGAGTTATTCATTCAGCTGCATTTAGGTAGTGGCTCTGCTAGGCTGGAAAGTCCAAGAAAGGAGCTTCAGTCTCATGTTTGTTTACTGTCTTGCTGCTCCTCCACATGATCTCTCTTTCTCTACGTGGCTAGATTCAGTTTCTTCACAGTATAATGACCCCATGGTAGTTAGACTTCTTATATATGGTGGGTGACTCTTAATAGGAAGTGTACCCAGTGGCAAAGGCAGAATCTTCAGTTATTTAAGGCCTTGTCTCATAAATTTTAAGGCACTGCATCGCATTGTGCTTGTCAAATCAAGTCACAGGGTCACCCCAGATTAATGAGGCAGGGAAAATTGTTTCTACTTCTCTGCTGCATGGCAAAGAATCTGTGGTTACCTTCCATTCACCACACCCATTCTGCCTCATGAAAAACTAAGTCTAGATCAAAGTAACTAGCCAATCTAAAAGACAGGCTATTAAACAGTTAAAACAAAACAGGCAAACACAGATGATAACAGATCACTTTCTGGAGATCCATAAGAACAAATTCAACATGATGCCAGATATTTTCTAAAACGTACAAAAATGGCAGAAACAAAACACGTGTATAAAGCTCTTGTACAATCAATGTGACCAATTATATTAAAATAACTAGGCAAGAGAAAAACTAACAACCATCTAGCGCAGCACACTGCAGGCAATAAATTCTATATTACGGCAATACAAAAGCCTACACGTGAAGAATACAAAATACTTAATGTAAAACATTAATTCATAATAATCTTTCAGTTATAGAAATCTGATTTTCCAGTTCCATATCTGGAACTATGACTTTATTTGCACCAGGCTTTTTCTATATCATCTATGAAACTGAAAAGTTGAATCTCCTTAGAGAGAGAGAACAAGAGAGGGCAAAATATGAATTTTCAATAATCTTAGTAAGTGATGTTTTGTGAGCAGGAGAGGTCTTAAGAGTGTTCCTTTTTTATTTTTAAGACATCAATTATTTAATGTATTTCAACCATAAGAATACATTCATTTAGTATATTAATAAACATGTAAAAATGTTTCCAGCACTTTAGTAAGCTGGAGAGGGCAAAGACAGGAGGGAGGAAGTTGTCCCTTTTCATTCCTCTCTCTGGGCCAGAGGTCCCTATTGCCCTCCAAATGCGGTTTCTGTAAAAAGCAGTCCCAGGTGCACCTGGCTAAGAAGAGAGATGGGGGAAGTCCATATGGGAAGAGATCCGGCTCCCGGCAGCATTCATCCAGTCCTCTTACAAATATTCTTTCTGAAGCTGTTTCTGTTCCTGGCTGCATGTTTGAGTGCTGAGTTAGTTTACCCAGTTGATATGTACACACTCATCTGGTGGCTCAAGAATCATGGGAAATTTTCATGTTCGTTTCAAGAGAATTTTACAGTCTGGATGCTTGATGTGTACCAGGGCAGGGTTACCTGAGAGATGGTGGCAGTGAGTGCCTTGGGCGTGTGCTCTTGCCAAATGGTGAAGTCTAAGCCACCCCTAGGGTGTTCCAAGCCAGAGCTGTCCTGATAAATTTTATGAGCCCGAGACAAGTACTCTCTATGAGTACTTAACACCAGGAGTACTTCTGTCTGCCCCCAACATATTCACGTCAGTGTAAAGGAACATTTAAAGGCCACTAGAGAGGGGGAAAGAAAATGAAGAAGGCGACATGCAGCCGTGAGCAGGGTGAATGGAGAAAGAAGTGCTGATAGGCATTGGCACTGGTGGGAGAGCCTCACAGGCACCTGGAAGCTGGTTAACATAAGCATTAAGATTCTGCATGTTCTATCAACTGATACTATATACCTCTTCCTGACTGCTTCCCTTGTGAGTCAGTGCTAAGCTGCTTGTCTCCATTCCCTTTCTGCAACCATGGAAGCACCTCCCAAAGTCACTGCTCAGTTCTGGGCACAGTTTTGGGCAGGACATTTCCTGTCTTCCAGGGTCTCAGAGCGCACTCAGAGGGAATACTAGTGGTTGCCTCATCTGGTTTCCTCTCTGAATCCCTCTGCTATGGGGTTGTAGGAAGAAAATTAGGGCAGCATCTGCCTAATCATGTCTGGTTCCCCACTAGACCTGCCTGGGCCCACTGAAATACAAGGGTCCAGCACATATTAATTGTTCAGAGCAAGGGCATAGGCTTTAGAGTTAGAGAGGCTGGCATGATGGTATAGCACCATCAACCTATTGCTTTATTAGGTTTAGGTATTTACCTCTTGGGTCTCTGGCTCTAAAATGCCCATTCCCATGTCTGGTCCTTGTGTATGAGTCATTGTGACAGCCCTGCCAATCACCTGGTCCAGTGTCTGCTACAGAAAGTGTGCTCTAGGCCGGGCGTGGTGGCTCACACCTGTAATCCCAGCACTTTGGGAGGACGAGGCGGGCGGATCACCTTAGGTTGGGAGTTTGAGACCAGCCTGACCAAGATGGAAAAACCCCATCTCTACTAAAAATATAAAATTAGCCGGGCATGGTAGTGCATGCCTGTAATCCCAGCTACTCGGGAGGCTGAAGCAGGAACATCACTTGAACCCAGGAGGTGGAGGTTACAGTGAGTCGAGATCGCGCCACTGCACTGCAGCCTGGGCAACAAGAGCTAAACTCCATCTGAAAAAAAAAAAAAAAAAAAAAAGAAGAAAGAAAGAAAAAAAGTGTGCTCCTAGGAGTGGAACCCTGAGTACTCTTCCTGTATTAGGGCCTGGATATGAAAGGTGGAGCTGGCCACTACCTCTGTCCCAGTCAGGCCCATCCTGTACTCTGAACTATAAATTTGGCATGAGGATCAGAGACCTACTTTCCACATTTCCCATCCCTCCCCTCAATCCTTACACTGAACATTTATGGAACAACTAGTAAACACTGCCATGTGCTGAAGATAAAATTAAGAGTGAGAGTGGATCCCTGCCTGCCAACTTCTCGGGTGGCGGAGCTGATAGCACAGGAGAGGCCAAAAGCTCACATTCTTCCTATCTCTTTTTTTCACTGCCCATCCTTTCACCAGTGTCATCTTCCCCAGGTCCCTGCTTGGGTCTTGGCCCTATTTCTCTGCTCTTTCCCAGTCTCCTACTCCCATGGATGATCATTCAATTCTATCCTAAAGGATTGAATTGAACTTCTTTAAAAATCTATTCAGCCAGTTTTATTACATCAGTCATTGTTTCACAATCGAGACTGATTCATGGTCAGAGATAAAATACACTGAACAATTTTTTTTTTTCTGTTTCTCTTTTTTCTTTTTTCTGAGACGTTGTTTTGCTCTTGCTGCCCAGGCTGGAGTGCAATAGTGTGATCTCGGCTCACTGCAACCTCTGCCTCCTGGGTTCAAGTGATTTTCCTGCCTCAGTCTCCCAAGTAGCTGGGATTACAGGCACCTGCCACCACATCTGGCTAATTTTGTATTTTTTGGAAAGATGGGGTTTCTCCATGTTGGTCAGCCTGGTCTCGAACTCCTGACCTCAGGTGATCTGCCCGCCCCCCCTCGGCCTCCCAAAGTGCTGGGATTACAGGCATGAGCCACCATGCCCAACCTTACACTTAACAATTTAAAGAGTATTATTTAACACTTTGTGCAGCCACAACTTCTAATTTTTATCTCAGCATCTGCACTCTGAGATTATATTACACGCCAAACATTAATGAAGCCTCTACTCTGGGCCAGAACTTATCTAGACATTAGGGATAGACCAGATAGCAAAAGCAGTGTTTCTTTGACTTATATATTCTAAAATGGAAGCAGATGATGAGCAAAGTCCTATATATACATACGACATGGTGGCTAGTAGCACAATAAATGTTATGTAGATAAATGAAGCAGAGTAAAGGGTTACAGATTGGTGGCAGAGAACAGGGTGCTCTGATAGGTCCAGTGGTCAGAAAAGTTCTCTCTGAAAGCAGTAGGAGGAGTCAGGCAGCCAACTGGGATGACATCCTTGCAAAGGAGAAGGGATAGAAGGTGCAAAGGCTATGAAGCCAGAACTGCTTGATGGGTGTGAGAATCAGCAAGGAAGACAGTGATGAGAGCACAGCAGAAAATGGGAAGAGGCACAGGATAGAAGGAGGGGCCTTGTAGGCCTTGGCTGCAACTTTGCTCTTTATTCTGAGGTGAAACTACTGGAGGATTTTGAGCAGGGGCGTGAAGGGATCTAACTGTTTTTTGTTTGTTTGTTTGTTTGTTTGTTTGTTTTTTAGAGATGGAGTCTCGCTTGGTAACCAAGGCTGGACGAGTGCGCTGGCGCTATCTCGGCTCACTGCCACCTCCGCCTCCCGGGTTCAAGCGATTCTCCTGCCTTAGCCTCCTGAGTAGCTGGAACTACAGGCACCTGCCACCACGCCCCGCTAATATTTTGTATTTTTAGTAGAGACAGGGTTTCACCCTGTTAGCCAGGATGATCTCGATCTCCTGACTCGTGATCCGCCCTCCTTGGCCACCCAAAGTGCTAGGATTACAGGCGTGAGCCACCGCGCCCGGCCCTAATTTTTGTTTTAAAGGATTCCTGTGGCTACTCTATGGAGAATATACTATAGGAAGAAAAGAGTGAAAGCTAAGTGATTAGTTGCAGCAGTCTGGGTGAGAAAGGCTGGGGATCAGGGTGGCAGTGGTAGAAATGACAAGTCATGACTGAATTGGCAATATATTTGAAAGCAGAGCCAACAATTCCTGTCGGCTCTAGGATCAGGGATCCGTTTAAAGTAGAAAAACAAAATTATTTAAAAACACAAACATCTTAACAGTTCATTTTTAAGTACAGAATAAAACCCAGTGGCCAAAGGCACTAATAGCAGGACAAGAAATAGAGAATCAAAGATATGTGGGATGCCTGCAATTGATTATTGGATGCTGATTTTGCAAAACTTCTTTATATCCTGCTACTTAGGTTTGTTTTTTTTTTGTTTGTTTGTTTTAAGGGAGTATGCCATATTATTCCCCTACTAAAGAAGTCACTGTTTAAATACTGCCTTTTTCATGAAAGGCAGTAACCCCTGAAGGTCTTCATGATCCTAAAAGGAAGTGTGAGTCCCACAGTGCAGCCAGCAGTGTCAATACTTCTCTGAGTGAGATTTAAACAAGAAAGAAAATGTGTTGTTAAAACATCACGCCAAGAGAATCTAGTGGCCACAGACCCACGAAGGAACAACTGAGTTGTGAGAGTTGCCTAGGTAGAAGGGTGGCTAATCCTTTCAGTTTGAACAAATTTGCCTTCTCTGAGACCAAACTCAGCGCTCGCCAGGTCCTCTGCTAACGCAGGCCCCACAACCAGGAGCTAGGGGAGCCTACCCCAGCCTTTAACTGCTCGCCTAGAGACCTACCACAAGCTGGTGGTTCAGCGACCCAGTGCATCCTTTTCCTGGCCACGCCCTCTTTGTCTAAACCCTTCCCATCCCGGCCACGCCCCCACGCAGCCGCGGCCCCCAGTCTGGCCACGCCCCTCCCGCGCCGCGCCGGCGCACCATCCGTCCGAATGGCCTCGTGGGCGGAGCTTGCGTAGCCTCCCGGACCCCGGCGCGCACCGCCCCCCGCCCCCAGCCCCTGGCCATCCAGCGCCTCCGTGGACACGCACTTCCTGCGAGGCCTCCGCGCGCACCTTGGCCGAGCCGAACCGAGCCGAGCCCTGTCCTTCCAGGCTGTTCGCAATGGTGGATGAGCTGGTGCTGCTGCTGCACGCGCTCCTGATGCGGCACCGCGCCCTGACCATCGAGAACAGCCAGCTCATGGAACAGCTGCGGCTGCTGGTGTGCGAGAGGGCCAGCCTGCTGCGCCAGGTACGTCCGCCGAGCTGCCCGGTGCCCTTCCCCGAAACGTTTAATGGCGAGAGCTCCCGGCTCCCCGAGTTTATCGTGCAGACAGCGTCTTACATGCTCGTGAACGAGAACCGATTCTGCAACGACGCCATGAAGGTGGCATTCCTAATCAGTCTCCTCACCGGGGAAGCCGAGGAGTGGGTGGTGCCCTACATCGAGATGGATAGCCCCATCCTAGGTGATTACCGAGCCTTCCTCGATGAGATGAAACAGTGCTTTGGCTGGGATGACGACGAAGACGACGACGACGAGGACGAAGAGGATAATTACTAGGCCCTCGGGCCTCGGGGGGAGGGCCCTGCACGCCGTCACCCCCTCCCCGCAGCCCTCACCCCGCCAGGAGCCACTGCTTTCCCCCTTGCCCTCCGGTCCCCTTCCCTACCCGCGCCCGTCTGCTCTTTCTTCATTTCTCCGTAGTGCTTGTCTTTGTTCCAGGAATAGTGCTCCAGTTACCTGCTGCTGGGGTTGGGGCTGGAGCCTCACTCACTCGGAAGTGCTTGGAAGTGTCATCTACCCTGGCCATCCCGGGGATCCCTCCCCTGCTAATCTGAACTGTGTCCTGAACCCCAGCTATTGGCCAGGCCCCTGTTACAAACTGCGCAGACCACCCATAGCCCTGCTGCTGCCACCTGCCCTGCTGCCAGGCTTACATCTGCCCAGAGAACTATGCTGCCACTTCACATCCACTCACCACATCCCACCTACAGACTACCGCCTTTCGAGATCAGGACCAACCTGGAAAATGCCAGAGTTGGCTCTGCCTCTTCGGACATTGATTTGGACAGCTCACCAACCCCTGAAGAGGCCAGTCATTCAGCCTGGTTAGTTTTCTACCTACTCCGAGTGTCCTCCCCTGCCATACCAGATTGCTGCAGGGGCGCGGTGTGCCTGACAGCCAAATTGTTGATATTTCTTTTTTCCTATGCACTGGTTTTACACAGCTGTCATTTTTCTTTCAAAATTGCAGCAGTCCCACAGATGTATGCATTTGGACAAATAGTACTAAAAACAAAACAAGCAAGCACTCAGCCCAGCTCCTCAATACTACCTGGAAAAAGCATTGGCATTATTTTCAATAAATATCAAGCACTAAAAAACGAAATGATTGTCTTTTAATAGTTAAGTGCTATCACTGACCTCTAGAACTGTCACTGTGACTACCGTTATTCCCATGGAAATCAGGGAATACAACCAATCCTAGGAATCCCTGCTGTCAACTCCAGGCTGCTGGGGACAGCTACCTCAGGGCTTTGTCAGGGTTCTGATGCTTCCTTCACCAACGCATTTCTTAAAGCCCTGGCAAAGGGTGTGTTCTCTGGGTCCTCCAGGGTGGCATGGGTAAGGGTTGGCTGAGCAGATGGCAAAGAGGGCAGTATTAATAATTAGACCATAACAACAGGCATAAACCAGGACATATATATGTATTGCTCCTAATTCTCTGAGCTTTTGGATTCCTTAATATTGTGCCAGGGAAGTTCTGCCCCTTAATCCTTATTGCCTATATGCAGCTGTTGAGTTCAGGCTCCAGAGAGCCAACATAGTACATTGTCACTTTCAAACTCCAAATAGCCAACATGTCACTTACAGGTGCTCTAGCTAACATTAAGTCCCAGATCCTGGGCAAGTGCATCCATAAAGATATACCCCGATCTTAACAAACATTTCATCCTCCTTGGGCAGACATCCTTAGAATTTCCACTCATAGATGTGTCCCAGATTCCTCCCTATGGAAATTAGCAAGATGCTTGGTTATCTCTTAAATCAGACTTTGTACTGCTATCTGGGGGCTATGCTGAGATCTCTGGGCCTGGAGGGTTCAGAGCAGTGAAGGGGGTGGCTGCTGAGAAGAAACTGCATACCTGTGTGAGGCCATTGCCCCAGGTTAAGTCATTGAAATGTTTAATGCAGAGCAGCTTGGTTGGGGATTTGAGAGGACTACCTCTTAGAAAGGTTTAGGAGGATGTGAGGGGTTCAGAGTTCTCATTTATATCTGTCCAGATGTCCTCCCTCATTGTACCATGTCTGGAGCCAACTTCACTTTATAACCTTTAATTAATTTAGATAACACATTTCCTTACTGTTTAAGGCCTTTTGAGGCAAGATATTTCATTTGTACTGGTAAACCTCAGTGTTGATTAAATGAGATATGGGGCTTCATATTAATCACCTGATAGGTGTGGATTATATGAGATCATACCCATGCAGCATTTAGAACTTTCCCTGCTACATGGTGAGCACTCAGTAAACCATGGGCTGTTACTCCTGGGCCTGGGGACAGAATTCTCAGGAAGCAAGTCTCTGGCTCTGAGCGTGGCTTTAGTAGGAAAATGTCAGCATAAAGAGGAGCAGAGCAGGTTCAGCGATAATGGAAATGAGAGCATGATAAGACCCCATTTACTTTTTGAAGTCTTATATGAAGCAAGAAACAAAGCTGTTTACGTGGTGAACAGGCAAAGTTCAGGGTAGGAATTGTATCTCACACCTAGGATAGCTGTTTCTGGAGGGTGGGGACAGGGGTGAGTATGACTTAATAAAAGAGGCCAAGGCTTGGGTGGAAATGAGATCTGGGGCTCTTCGGGGAGCTGCTGCCTCCAAATCTGAATCAAGGAGACACCTGGTTATTTAGAATTCACTGATCACTTCTCCCAGTCTCCTTGGAAAATATACAAAAACCCTTGGAATAGAGAGAGTTTGTATTTGAGACATAATATGTGTGAGGCCAGATAATTACACTTTCTTCCTGACTAGAAAGGCCTTGAATTGGGGATAAATGGGGAAAAGTGAGCAAGATCTAAAAGGTAAAGGATCCAGTGAGACTAAAAATCATTTATTCCAAACTGATTATGGCCCAGTTATGCTGAGTGGAGTTATATCATTGAATAAAATGTCATCTCTGCCTTCATAGTTAGTCCAGTCTGCTACTTTTACTGTGCCTTGGGCCAGAACTTCGATGATTAGTTACAGGAAAGGGCCAGGAAGAGAATCTGGGCTGTGATTAGATCTAGGAATGACCTTTCTGGGGTGGAAGTTGAGGACATATGAGTATGTGTTCTGTGGAGGAAGGGAGGGTCAGTAAGGATGCCATGCCGAGGCAGCATCTGAATGGCATCTGGGAGAACTAGGCCAAGGAGCTTCTGTGATCTGAAATGTACATTTCCTGAGTATGTGTGCATGTGCACATGAGCTTGCTGTGACCCTGTATGTGTGTGCTGTGTGTGTGTGTGTGTGTATGTGTTAGGTGATGTCCTTCATGCATCATGGACGAACAGGTTATGCTGTGAGATGCAGAAAAGGAAAGTGTGAGATTCTGGTTACTCTGGGGACAGATTCTGCAATAAAAGTGCAGATATTGGCAAGGGCTCCATCACCCAGGGAGGAATTCCTGATAATGGCATAAAGCATTGCAAAAAAGAAGGAAGAAGTAGAAGTATGTCTAAGGATGGAAGTGCCACTTCTATCAAAACTATTAAAAATAGGTAGGAATGCTGAACAAATATGAACTTCAGACTCCTGAATTCTCATTTTGGGTATAATAGACTTGAAATGGCCACTGAAATTATACTATCAATGAAATGAAATTAGTCATATTAGAGGTCATAATCATTTAATCATATTAAATATACCAATATATCTTTGGACTTTTCTATTCATTTGAATAGATAAGCACTGCCATCTATTAAGTCCGTGTTGCTGTATCCTGCAGAATGGTATATAAAGCTAGAGGTACTTTATGCACATGTATATTTGATTATTTTCTGCTATTAAAACATAGCTAAAACCTCAGTAATTTGGAAGTAGGCAGATTAGAGGGAGAAGTCTTGTTGAAATTAGTGGGATATTTGCATTTTTAAAAATATGCTTAAATTTTTTTCTTTTTTTTTTTTTTTTTAATGGAGTCTCGCTCTGTCGCCCCCAGGCTGGAGTGCAGTGGCACTATCTCAGCTCACTGCAACCTCTGTCTCCTGGGTTCAAACGATTCTCCTGCCTCAGCCTCCCGAGTAGCTGGGATTACAAGCACCCGCCACAACGCCTGGCTAATTTTTGTGTTTTTAGTAGAGACTGGGTTTCGCCAGTAGAGTGACCTCGAACTCCTGACTTCATGATTCACCCGCCTCGGCCTCCCAAAGTGCCAGGATTACAGGTGTGAGCCACCGCACCCGGCCTCTAGGTTCTTAAATTGAGTAAAGCAAAGCTAATAAAACTATTAATTCAAGATCGTGAGAATGTTTTCCTTGATGGTAAGGGTGGGATAATTGTATGAAGAATATTTATTATTTGCTTTGATTTATGGATTTTGCTAAGTCATGGTTTAGTGTCTGGCAGCAGTTTGCATTACTGAATAGCTCAAGTATATTCCCTACAGTCTTAGACCACTTAGTTCTAAAGGTAAGTACAATGGTATCCTTTGACAGTGCTGGTAACCCCTTATCTCCCTTAATGAAAATCTGATCATCTACCTTGCATTTTTTTCTCTTGCCTAAAATGCCTGTTAGAATGTGTTCCTTTGTCTTCAAATGTTCCATTGTCCACAAAATGTTCTATTTTTTAAAATTTTGTTTTGTTTTATTTTTGAGAGGGAGTCTCACTCTGTTGCCCAGGCTGGAGTGCAGTGGCACAATTTTGGCTCACTGCAACCTCCACCTCCCGGGTTCAAGCGTTTATCCTGCCTCAGCCTCCTGAGTACCTGGGATTACAGGTGCCGCCACTATGCCCAGCTAATTTTTTGTATTTTTAGTGGAGATGGGGTTTCACCATGTTGGCCAGACTGGTCTCAGACTCCTGACCTCGTGATTCACCCACCTCGGCCTCCCAAAGTGCTGGGATTACAGGTGTGAGCCACCACGCCGGCCTAGTGTCTTTTATTTATTTATTTTTATTATTATTTTTTTAACCCTGGGATAGATTGAAGCAATTGCTTGCTTGAAGGAATTATGAACACCATAGCAGGTTTGTTCATGGAGCAAAAACCCTTCCATGGATGAGTTGCGAGGAGGAGTGGTGTATTAATCCCATCTCCCAAGAAACACTTGAGACTGGGTAATTTACAGAGAAAAGAGGTTTAATTGCCTCATGGTTCCTCAGGCCGTACAGGAAGCATGATGACTTCTGGGGAGGCCTCAGGAAACTTCCAATCATGGGGGAAGGCTAAGGGGAAGCAGCATGTCTTACATGGTGGAGCAGGAGGAAGACAGAATGAGGGAGTAGGTGCTACACACTTATTAAATAACCAAATCTTGTGAGAATTCACTCATTATGCAGTACCAAGGGGGATGATATGAAGCCATTCATGAGAAACTGACCCCATGATCCAATCGTCTCCCACCAGACCTCACCTCCAGCATTGGGGTTACAATTCAACATGTGATTTGGGTCGGGACATGGAACCAAACCATATAAAATGGAGAGGTGCTGAAAAGGGTGTTTCAGAATAAGTAGATATAGCAACATTGGTGTACCTCCCTTTTTCCCCTCAGAGGCTGGTATCTGACATATGGTCAGTGATACATTGTATTTCTTATTATTCTATCCACAAAATTTACACACCTCCACTCCCCTCTCTAAATGACCAAGGATTTCATCAGCAAAATTGCAATAATGTAATTCTTACATTTTAGCCAAAGTTCCTATACAGTCAGTGTAATTGAACTGACCAGTCAGTTCAGAATCAGTCAGTTAAAGATATAAAACTGTTGCCGGGGCTATTTTTATATGCCCCACTTTAAAGCTTCAGATTTAAAACAAGTAACATCAGTAAAAAGAAAGTAAAGGGATTTATATTTCAATGGTAACTAAAGTCATTATGATGTTTCAGATTTATGTGTTCTCTAGACACAGATAGTTGCACTGCCATATAGGATTTTTATAAACTGCTTATTTGAATGTACACAATAAAAATTTTAACATATACAAAAGTAGAGAGAATACTATCATGAACCCCCACAGACTCATCTCCTGGATTAAAAAATTATCAGCATTTTTGCTTTATCCCTTACATTTCTTACAATTTTTATGGCATACTTTGGAACCAATCCCAGATATCACTTCAGTTCACCCTTCAATACTTCAGTATGTTTCTCTAACAGATAAGGCCTTAAAAAACATAATCCACCATATCATTAACAGACCTACTAAAATTAACAGTCTCCTTAATATTTAATATTCAATTGAGTCAAATATCCCCAGTGTCCTAAAAATGTCTTTAATTGTCTGCTTGAATTACTTTCCTTAAAATGTCAGCACATTGCATTTGGTCTATATATCTCTTAACCTTCTTTTAATTAATAACAGTTCCTCCCACTCTTTTTTTTCTTGGCAATTTATTCTTTGAGGAAACCTGGTTATTTGTCTATAAAATTTCCTATATTCTGGATTTGCTTTATTTTCATATCCTTCCCCAATTTTCTCTTGGGTTGTTAGTGTTACTCTCTCAATTTTTTAGAAGCTCTTTATTTATTAGTGATCTGTGATATATGTCGCAAATATTTATGCTCAGTTTGTCGTTTGCCTATTTACTTTATGATAATTCAGGCTGTTGAGAAAATATTTAGTATATTTTCCTTTTTTTCCACTCTCCTCCCATCTCTGCGCTCCCCAATTTAATTGCTTATATCATTTCTGTTAGTGTTTATGCCTTTAAATAGTCCAGACACCGCTATTATTTTTCAGATATGAATCATACATTTTTATTTAGCCATGAAAGATGAGAAATTCAATACACTAATACTCTTTATCAAGTTTATAAGTGACATCATTATGTTATCATAACATTTATATCATAACATTTATATGATATAAATGTTATATCATAACATTTTTCCTGTGACCATAATCTTCCCATTTGTTTTAATATAGCAGATAAATGGGTTAAATAATTACTATTCTGTCCATATTTTCAACTTACCTCTTTATGTTAGTAATTTTTTTGCTGTTCTTTTTAGTTGTTTCTTAGGAATAAAAAAACAACTGGGGATTATTTACCCAGAGTTTTTTAGGGTGAATGACAGTTTCATTATGTGTAGAGTTTGTGGATCCCCCTTTCTTATTTCTCCACTATTTGTTAGCATTGAATGGTATTTTGTAGAAGTCTGAGACCACTCTGATATTTTCCTCTCATATTGTTGAGAGTTCTACTTAGTTCTCAGAGAATTTTTCTTGATATTTGCATAGAATATATCTCAGTGTTATTCACTCTTTGTCATTTTTTCTGAAACCCAGTGTCACTGTCTGTTATGTAGAATCAAAGCTTATTTCATTCATGCAAAGCTTTCCTTATTTTTTGAGTATATATAATATATGCTAACATGTACTTATGTTTACTCTCCTTTACCTGCCCTCCATACTTTAAAATTTCCCAGACTTTTAAATGTTTTCTTTATTTCCATTTCATTCTGCTTACTTTTCTCCATCTTGTTCTCTATGTCCTTTACAATGTTTTCAGCATTAATTGTCAATCTTTGCATTGCTTTCAGTTTGGCTTTCATTTCTGTGATAGTTTTATTTGCTCTTCTTCCGCTTCTTTGACAAGTGCTTCCGGGTCATGTTTAGCTTCTATTGACTTCTACATATTCCTGAATCTCATAACTCTGATTTGTTATCTTATTGTTTAGCTGTGATTCCTTCATATTAAAAAATTGGTTCAAGACCAGCCTGGCCAACCTGATGAAACCCCGTCTCTACTAAAAATACAAAAAAATTAGACGGGCATGGTGGCACGTGCCTGTAATCCCAGCTACTTGGGAGGCTGAGGCAGGAGAATTGCTTGAACCCAGGAGGCGGAGGTTGCAGTGAGCCAAGATCATGCCACTATACTCCAGCTTGGGCGACAGAGCAAGACTCCGTCTCCAAAAAAAAAAAAAAAAAATTGATGGTGATATGATATGATATGATGGTCATATGATAGGTCACATCTGTTTCTTGGCAATATTTTTCTAGGGAGTGCTATTTGCTGTTTTGTTTTTGTTTTTGTTTTTTGTTTTTCTGTCCTTCTCCCTCTATGGCAGTGTTCCTGAAAACCTTTTGGGATCTTATTTACTTTCTAGTAATGCCACTCTTCTGCAGTAAGGATAATTATAAGGCAGCCTCTTTTAGTCCTGTGTCAACAGAATTTTTCTGGTAGAAATAACTTAATGCTGGTGGCTTCTACATTACATACTTCTTGTTTGCCAGGGAGGAGCTAGGTCTGAAAACACTCTCCCTCCTTTTTTAACAAATCACAGTCATTTCAATAGCACTCTCCTGTTTTCATTATACCTGGATGTACCTAGAAGATTTCTGACATTATTTTCAGAAGCAACAGTCTGTTCTTACTGTTCTAGCCCCTGCTGCTCAGTAGTTTTGATGTCTGAATAACCTTAGATAGTCTATGTTCCAGGAAAGTGTTAAGCTAACTTATGATTGGGACTGAATAAGACTCAACTCTGTGGATAGGAGAAACTAAAAACTAAATAACAAAATATTAATGGCTTAGAGTACTTTTTCACTACTGTTATGTGTGTGTGTGTGTGTATTTTTAAAAAATAAGATAATAATTTTACTATTAATTTTTGGAATAACTTTTTATCACCCTGTGTAGCAAGAGGACAAGTGGAAGGATTTTAGTCATCTGTGGAGAAGATGAGCCACATATGTAGGAGACTTGATCAACATGTATATGGGATACCTAAATTTGTGATTCATTGGAATAAAAAGTGGAGGGGGCTGAAATTAGCATCAGAAAATGGACCTTAGAAGAGATAGACAAGCATATATGGAAAGATTGGTTTGTTGTGAGCTGAGAATGGATTGTTCCTTGCACAAAGTCTGAGTTCAATTAGAATGGGTTTGGTGACCAGAAGGACTTTGATCCCTGTCCTGGCGTTGCCATAGGCTCACTCTGGAAACCATAGACAACTGAGTTGATTTATCTGATTCTAAACTTCTGCACATATATCATGGGAATAATTATATCTCAGAAATAATGTAAGAAAAAAATCTAACTAATATCTTGTTTGGTAGTAAGTAAGTGTTAGCCCTGTTCTTCTTTTCCTTAGTAGATATTACTTAGCAAAATAAGAACGTAAGATTGACTTTTATGATAGACTTGCGTGTCCTGATAGAAAGACACTAATATTGGGGGACTTGGAATGTCATAGGAGAAAAGGTGGTCAACACAATAAAATATACAGAGGGACATTCACAAGAATAGATGCTAAATATTAATGAACATATGAAGAACATTTGACACATAACTTATTTTCATATTCATTTTCTTGATACAAGTTGGTGAGGAGATATTGTATTCATATTTTACACGTTGCAATATTTAGACTCAGCAATGCTCAGGGGCTTGTTTGTGATAGAAAATGACAGAAACTGGGCCAGGAATTCCTACCACAAGTCCAGTGCTCAGTTTGAAACACAATTTCATGTTGCTTTTGAAAACGCCTTGTGCAAATTATTCATCTCCTTTGGGCCTTTGTTTCCTCATTTGTAATGTGAAGTATTTTCATTAGCAGACCATTGCAGGTCTTTCTTGCCTTTAACAACATTAGGGCCTTTAGAATGAGTATCTGGCGCTGTCCTTCCAACTCTGTGATTCTCTGATTCCATCCTCATTTTTCACCATTACTGTTGTACTGGCAAGAACCAGTATGAGATTTTTTTTTGTTTTTTTTGTTTTTTTTTTTTTTGAGACGGAGTCTTGCTCTGTCGCCCGGGCTGGAGTGCAGTGGAAGAACCAGTATGAGATTTGAGGAAAAAGACTACTCTTTTTAAAAAAAATTGTTTACATATAATCCACATGCCATACAATTTACCCTTTTATGTGTATAATTCAGTATTTTTAGTATATTCACAAAGTTGTGCTACCATCACCACTATCCAATTCCAGAACTTTTCATCATACCAAAAATAAACTGTACCCATTAGTTACTCCTCATTGTTCCATCTCCCTCCCTGCACCTATAACTCTCTAGTCCTTGGACACTACTAATCTCATTTCTGTTTCTATGGGTTTGCCTATTCTGGACATTTTATATAAATAGAATCATACAATACATGTTCTTTCTTTCACCTTAGCATATTTTCAAGCTTTACTGATGTTGCAGCATATATCAGTACTTCAATCCTTTTCATGGCTGAATTATTTTCCATTGTATGGATACACTTTTCATTACCTGTTCATCATTTGATGGACATTTGGTTTGTTTCCAATTTTTGGCTGTTATGAATACTGCTGCCATGACAATCCTTGTATAAATTTTTGTTTCAACACCTGTTTTCAATTATATTTGGTATATCTATAGGAATGGAATTGCTCAGTCATATGTAATTTTTTTATTTAATTTTTTGAGGGATCTGCCAGATTGTTTTCCAAAGTAGCTGTACCATTTGCATCTTTACCAGTAGGGTACAGATTTTCTAGTGTTTCCACTTTCTCAGGAACACCTTTTATTGTCTGTTTTTTATTATAGTCATCCTAGTTGGTGTGATATGTTACATCATGATTTTTACTCACATTTCACTAATGTTTAATGATGGTGAGCATTTTGTCATGTGCTTATGGGACATTTGTATATCTTTTGTTGGAGAAATGCCTGTTTTTAAAAATTGGACTGTCTTTTCATTGTTGAGTTATAGGAGTTCCTTATATATTTTGGATACTAGACAATTATCAGATACATGATTTACAAATATTTTCTCCCATTAATCGATTGGCTTTACACATTCTTCATAGTATCCTTTGATGCACAAAAATGTTTAATTTTGATGTAGTCCAATTTATCTAGTTTTTCATTGATTGTGCTTTTCATGTCATATTTAAGAAACCATTGCCTAATCCAGGGTCACAACATTAACACCTATGTTTTCACAGATTTCATGTTTTACATTTATGTTTTCATGGTCCATAGAGTTTTACAGTTTTAGCTCTTACATGTAGGTCTTTGGTCCATTTTGAACTAATTTTCATATACAGTATGAGGTAGTAGTTCAACTTCATTCTTTTGTATACGGATATCTAGTTGTCCTGACACCATTTGTTGAAAAGACTATTATTTTCTCATTGAAGTCTCTTGGGACCCTTATTGAAAAGCAATTGACAAATGTATAGGTTTATTTTTGGAATATCAATTTTATTCTTTTAATTAATCTACATGTCTATCTTTATGACAGTATCAAACTGTCTTGTTCATAGTAGCTTTGCAGTAACTTTTGAAATTGAGGATTGTGAGTCTTCCAATTTTATTCTTTTTTCAAGATTGTTTTGGTTGTTTGGGGTCCCTTGCATTTTCATGTGAGTCTTATGCTTGGATTCTCAGTTTCTTCAAAAGCTACATCTGGAATTTAATTGAGATTGCATAGAACCTGATCAATTTGGGGAGTGTTGCAGTCTTAACAACATTAAATCTTATAGTTGATGAACATGGATGTCTTTCTATCTAAGTATTGCATAATTTGTTTCATTGGTGTTTTGTTGATTTTATTATATGTTTTACATTTATTTTTGCTAAATGTTTTCTAAGTATTTTATCCTTTTTATATTATTCTAAGTGGAATTTTAAAAGTTTTGTTTTCAGATTATCCATTGTTTGTGCATAGAAATACAATTGATTTTTGTTTATTGATCTTAATCTTGCAGCCCTATTGAACTTATTAGATCTAGTAGTTTGTTTCGCGGATTGCTTAGGATTTTCTATATACAAGATTATGTCCTATACATGTAGAGATAGTTTTACTTCTTCCTTTCCGATCTGAACTACTTTTATTTCTTTCTCTTACCTAATTTTTCTAGCTAGACCTTAAAGTCCAATGTTAATAGAAGTGGCGTGAGCAGTCTTGTTCATGATCTTAGAGGGAAAGGAGTCAGTCCTTCCATCATTAAGTATGAGGTTAGCTGTGCAGTTTTCATAGATGCTCTTTATCAATTGAGGAAATTCCCTCTACTCCTAGTTTATGGGGTTTTTTTTTTTAATTATGAAAGGATGTTGGATTTTGTCCAGTGCTGTTTCTGTATCTATCGAGATAATCATATGGTTTCTGTTTTATATTCTGCTAATATGGAGTTATTACCTTGACTGGCTTTCAAATGTTGAATCAATCTTGACTTCCTAGAATAAATCACGCTTGTTCATGTTGTATAATACATTTTATCTGTTGCTAAATTTCTTTTGCACGTATTTTGTTAAGGATTTTTGTTTCTATTCATAAGGAGTAATTATATGTATTTTTTATTATGTCTTTGTCTGGTTTTGGTATGAGGGCAATACTGCCCTCCTATAATGAGTTGGGAACTTTTCCACACACATTAATTTGCACCTGCTTTGGTCACTTAACTGTAAATTCAGAAGTAACTGTGTCAGTTCATAGATGCCGTCTACATTTCTGTGCAGCTGCATAGTTATTTCCATGGATTTGTCCTAGTTATTAAAAATTTTCCTATGTATGGGAAATTATTTTGTTATTACCAATAAGTTTTACCATTAATAAATTTGGACATATTTTGTTTTATATTTGTGGAAGTATACATTTAAGTTTTTGGAAGAAGGTTTCCTTGATCAAAGGCTAAACACACATGTAATTTGTAAGATATTGCTAAAATACCTCCCATAGTGGTTTTGCCATTTTATACATCCACATAAATGGATAAGACTGCCTGTATTCTTACGCAATTTCCAAGATAAGGGCTATTTTGATTTTCTGACTATCTGATAGATTTTTTGAAATATCTCAGTGTAGCATTACTTTGTATTTCTCTTATTATGAGTGAAGTATTTTTCATATGTTCAGGGCCATTTGTGTTTCTTTTTCCATGAATTATCTGTTAATGTCTTTTGATCATTTATCTTGTTTTTTAATTATTATTTAAAAGCTCTTGTCTACCAGGAAAAAATAGTCTTTTGTTTTTGATATAACTTGCATAGATTTTCTCCCAATTTGCCATTTGTGTTTTATCCTTTTTATGACATGTGTATTTTCCAATTCAAAAGTTTTATTTGTTTTCATGCAGATAGATTTGTCAGTGCTCTCTTTTATTGCTTCTAGATTTTGAGTTATAGTTAGAAGACTTTCTCCACGTCTAGGTTATAAAGGAATGCCCCCAATGTTTTCTTTTAGTACTTCTATGGTCTCAGTTTTTTAACATTTATATCTCTCTTCTATTAGAAGTTTATTCTGGGGTATGATGTGAAGCAAGTATTCAATTAATTTTTTTCCAAAGAGCTATTGAGGTGTCCCAAGCCATACGTTAAACACTCATCGCATCTTCAATGTGATATGATTATCATATATACTAAATTACCATGAGTCCTTGTATTTATTTGTGTACTTTCTATTCAGTTAAATATTCTGTAGACCTTATTTATGTCATTACCTCACAATCTATAGAAACTTTAGAGTATGTTTTAATATCTGGTAGCGTTAGTCTTCCTTTTATTGTTGTTCTTTCTCAGGGTTCTTACATGTTTTGTTTTCTCTGTGAATTTTATAATTCACATGTTTAACATTAGAAAAAATAACTTATATTTGTTGAAATAGCCCTACATTTATATATTAATTTGGGGAGTACTGACATTATTATGAAGTTAATGTATGCTATCCAAGAACAATAAATGCCCTTTTAATTGTTCAAATTTAGTTTTGAGCCTCTCAGGAATGTTTTAATGTTTTCTTATATAGGTTTTAGATACTGTATTCCTAAATAGCTTTTGACAGATTTATGTGTGTGTGTATGTGTCTGTATAATACTATTTTTGTGTGAAAATTTTAAATCATGCCAAAAACTTAATTTTCAAATGTTATTTAATTTTGACATTTATTGTCTTTGGTTTTCCAAATATTATATTATAGGCAAAAACTTCTAATTCTCATGCCTCCAATTGTTTTCTCTTGGTATGAAGTTATAATGGACATAGATGGACTATTTCCATTGTTTGTCTCCTTATTGACAATGTTCATAAAGAATCCCGAACAACATATCTATAAACACATACATTTATATTTGTGTATTTTGTGTGTGTTATATAATGTTACATTATGGCATTAAATTTTGTACAGCCTATTTTCAGCATCTGTGTAAAAAAGCTCGTGATTTTTTTAGATTTATTTAAGTGGCAAATAATAGATTTTCTAATACAATATCATCCCTGTAATTCCAGAATAAATCTCATTTTGTAATAATGGCTTGCTTTCTTTTTATTTTTAATGTTCAATTGGAATCTGCTTTGTATTATGATTTGAAAATTTTCTTCGATATTTATGAGATTGGTCTGTAGGTTTTTGTTTGTATAATTTTATTAGGTTTGTGATCAATATTATCCTTCCTTCATTAACAGAATGAAAGTTTTTCTTTTATTAGGCTTTGGAACAATTTAAGTGGCAGTGAGATTAAGCCATATCCTGTTTCAATTTAAAATCTCTATGAAGGCCAGGCACGGTGGCTCACGCCTCCTGTAATCCCAGCAGTTTGGGAGGCTGAGGTGGGTGGATCACCTGAGGTTAGGAGTTCGAAACCAGCCTGACCAACAGGTGAAACCCCATCTGTACTAAAAATACAAAAATTAGCCGGGCATGGTGGCAGACGCGTGTGGTCCTAGCTACCTGGGAGGCTGAGACTGGAGAATTGCTTGAACCCGGAAGGCAGAGGTTGCAGTGAGCTGAGATTGTACCACTGCACTCCAGCCTGGGCAACGGAGTGACAAAACAAAACAAAACAAAACAAACAAACAAACAAAAAACTCTATGAAATAAATAGTTGTTACAAAATTAGTACATCAAAATTCTCCAGTGAAAAATAATATGTGCTATTTCAGACTAATAAATAGTTTCATAAATGTTTTACTAAAAGTTTAGTAATAGTTAAGTGTGCTTAATATTTGATAATAGTTAATAAGTTAACAAAATATTCAATAAATAATTTGGTATTATATAATTTGACCTTCTCTTCAATCTCATAAACCTATTATTATACCCATTTGATGGACACGAAAACCAAGGGTCAGAAGAATAAAGTGGCTTCCCAAGCCATACACTTAATGAGCAGCAATATAGTAATTTAACTGGCTTTCATTAATTTCAGAACTGCCAGAATTTTTCCCTCCATAAGGACTTCCACATTCTCTTTCTCTGCCTGGGAAAATGTTCCCCACCTCTTTTTACCTAACTGACTCCAACATTCTTCTAATCTTATCTTAAATATAATTTTCCCATGGTAGCCTTATCTGGCCAATGCCCCACCCGCTCACCCCCTACCTCTGCTCCCAAAGGATACCTGTTATAAACTCTCAACAGGCTATACTTATTCATTGGAGCTTGTATTAAATAATCATTTATTTAGTTAGCTTATTTTTTCTGGGGGGTGTCCTATTAGAATCCAAGCTCCGTAAGGTTGCTTTCCTCATTCTCCATTGTATGCCTAATACCCAGAATGATGCTGAGCACCTAGTAGGCACTAGTAAATATTTGTTGTATAGATGAATAAATGAATGATTTTAAACAAACATTGTGGAAGAGGTTGCTGCATGAGATAGAGTCTGAAGCATATCAGAAAATTCAGGCCTCATTACCTCAATGGATAGGAAGGAGACTGGCATAAACATGCCCTAGGAAGGAAAATAGGCATTTCTGTGAAAGAAAGACAATGCAGAGCTCTGTTTGTAGGGTTTCAAGTACTTTATGAGGTATTGTCATTTCCTTCCCCTGCCGCCCGCCCCGCCGAGACGGAGTCTTGCCTGTCACCCAGGCTGGAGTGCAGTGGTGCAATCTCAGCTCACTGCAACCTCCGCCTCCCTAGTTCAAGCAATTCTGCCTCAGCCTCTCGAGTAGCTGGGATTACAGGCACCCGCCACCACACCTGGCTAATTTTTGTATTTTTAGTAGAGACAGGGTTTCACCATGTTGGCCAGGCTGGTCTCAAACTCCTGACCTCGTGATCTGCCCGCCTTGGCCTCCCCAAGTGCTGGGATTACAGGCATGAGGGACCGGTGCCCAGCCCTCTTTTCCTTTTTTAATTTATCAAAGAAAAGTAGTGAATAAGGACAGCTGGGAGTGGAAATTTTTCTTAAGTTTACCAAATGATGTACACAGCTTCTGCTCTCCATATCACTTCATTGCCAATGATAACATTAAATTCTTTGACTATGCTGGAGATTTTAGTATGTTTGAAAAACAAAAAATCATTATCATTGAAAACAGTGGATCCATGCTTCCTCCCCAAGGAAATTAGGAAATATCACTGATTTAAGTTTGAGGTTAAAAGGTACTTTTGGAGAAAGATAATGGGTTTAAAGAATCATGTCAACACAAGGACATGTCTATATGAGTATAGTAGTTTGACTATTTTGAAGTTATTTTTCTTCTTTTGTACCTTTTTATTTCCATACCCTTTTCTTTTTTGTCTGCATTTCATCCTTCCCTTGACTGATCAGCCAACAATGGAACAATTAAAGTAGTTTCTGTAAATTCACTCAGACTATATTTTCAGGTCTAAAATTTCTAAAGGTGCAATAAAAAGAGTTCCGAATGCAACATTCCACTCTGTGGTGAGCTTGTTAAAACTGCCTCAGGGATAGTAGCTACCGTCATACATATGAATGAGGCAAAGGAACCTGAGAGCATATTTTGAGTGTTCTTGTCTTTTAAGCATTTCATATTCAATACTTTTTGGTTATTTCCCAAACTCCTGCTTTCAGAACTGCACATGGCAAATATAAACATAGTTGATGGTAATTTTTAAATTTTCAATTGAAAATTGAAATCTAGCATTTGCATGACATTCTACTCTACACATGCTGGTGGTCTTGTTCAAATGTTTACTTTCTCAGTGAAGCCTTCCTATGTCTCAGCCTCCTTGCCCTGAAGACACATGTACATACATGAGACTCTATCTTTCCCTTTCCTTATATTATTTTAGCATTTAAATTGGATTATTTCAGAAGACTTGAGGGAAATGTTTTGATCACTTGCATGGCAGCGGACATATTTTTAGGAGTTAGAGAGATGAGAAAAGAGAGTATACATTTTATGAGCCTTGCTTTGCCCTTTCTCTAATAACACCAATAGCAGAGCCCTGTCCCTGAGAGATACAGTTGCATGGACATGTGTTCCTGAAGCTAACATAATGCTGAAAACTCTCCTGCCCTTCATGGTAGTTATCTCGGTGAATAACACCTCAACATCCTCTTACATAGAGCTATTACTAAGTGAAACTTGAAAAATGCCTATAGAGGCTGGGCACAGTGGCTCACGCCTGTAATCCCAGCACTTTGGGAGGCCGAGGCGGGCAGATCACTTGAGGTCAGGAGTTGGAGACCAGCCTGGCCAACATGGTGAAACCCTGTCTGTATTAAAAATACAAAAATTAGCAGGGTGTGGTGGGCGGGTGCCTGTAATTGGGCTACTTAGGAGGCTGAGGCAGGAGAATCACTTGAACCCGGGAGGTGGAGGTTGCATTGAGCCGAGATAGGGCCACTGCACTCCAGCCTGGGTGACAGAGTGAGACTTCTTCTCAAAAGAAAAAAAAAAAAAAAAGAAAAGAAAAAAAGAGAAAAATGCCTATAGAATGTAAATAAACTCCTCAAAATTGTTGAATGATAGGCCATTACTAATTATAATTTATATTCAATACTTTAAAAATACCTAAGGGGCACTTGAGGAGGCCAATGGTATTCCAAAATCCATTTTGGTACAATCTCTTGGGACACTAAGAACCTCTGGCTATACACTACAGGAGAAATTCTCTTGTAGAGATGTCTCCGGAAAGCAGACACATCTGCTCTAGTTCTGCTCTGGCTTTGGATTTGCTGGTACAATGTTTGAACGATGCTGAAGTAGATTTTAAATCCCTGGGGTAAATTATTCTGTTTTGCAAAAGTAATCATTTGAATAGAGGTCTAGTGCCACTGCTTTGATGGCTTAATGATGACACAGTTCACATCAGAGATGAAAATGTTTGTGCTTTCCTATTTGTTTACAGATCTTTGCATATCTCAGGAGGCACATTAAGCCTTTTGGTAGAGTCTGAAATTTAGGTAGATAAAGACTGTTGGAAGTATGCAGAATCACCCTCCCAAGGATCACCCTTAGTGTTAAGTGTTAAGATTAGAATTTAGAACCCCTTGGTTCTTGCTTTTGTTAAGAAATATTGATAAAGGGAAGTGTAGATGGGAGCAGTTTTCAGGAAGGAGAGTTGTGTACTAGGACTGGGGTGGACTTATTTAAGTAGATATGGTTATCCATTAAATCTTTGGACATTTTAATGTTAGCTATCATGAATGTGGTCCCATGGAGCACATGATAACATATTCTCCATGGAGAATATAATAACATTTCTGAATGCCCATTTATGCCAAGCTCGGTGCTACGTACACCATACACATTGTCTCTAACCTTATCACAACCTTTCAAAATATTATTATCCTTATTCAACAGGAAACTGAGGCTCAGTGAGATATAAATACCTGCCCAAATTTTATGACTAATGCGTGCCTAAGCCAGAATTCAAACCCAAGTCTGTGTGATTCCAAAGACACCAGCAAAATGTTTTCATGTGAATAATCATATACATCAAATAACTATATCTCATAATAGAGGAGTGAGTATATATGAGAGAGGAGTGACATTTGAAGGATGAGTTATTAATTTCCTGTGGCTACCGTAACACATTACCACAAACTGCGTGACTCTAACCAGAAGAAATTTTTTTCTCTCAAAGTTTGAGAGTCTAGAAAGCCAAACTCGAGTCTCCAGTTGCCCTCCTCTGGAGGCTCTAGGAGAGAGTCCGTTCTTTTCCTTTTCCAGATTCCAGTGGCTTGTGGCTGCATCACTACAATTTCTACCTCAGTGGTCACATTGCCCCCTCCTCTTCTGCCTGTCAAATCTCTCTCAGCCTCACTCCTTTTTTATTTGTTGTTTTCATAGAACTACATGATTTTCTCAAATTAATGTCTTAATTTGAATAGTCAATCTCTAACTGCTTATGTTTGATTTCTTTTTATTTGTTTATTTACAGGCAGGGTCTTACTCTGCCACCCAGGCTGCAGTGCAGTGCTGCGATCATAGCTCACTGCAGCCTCAAACTCCCGGGCTCAAGCAATCCTCCCACCCCAGCCTCCTGAGTAGCTGGGACTACAGGTGTGTATAACCAGGTTCAGCTAATTTTAAAATTTTGTTTTGTACAGTGGGGTCTTGCATGTTGCCCAGGCTGCTCTTGAACTCCTGGATTCAAGCTGTCCTCCCACCTCGGCCTTCATAAGTGCTGGGAATACAGGTGTGAGCCACCACACTGTCAGTGTTTTACGTTGCTTCCAGTTTTTTACTCTTAAAAATAATGCTACTATAAAAATGCCTGGTTTTTATTCTCACAAATTATTGTTTTAGGGCAAATTCTCTATAGTTTTCTGCCATAGAGGAATCTGATTTAATAATCCCTGTGAGAGCTTATGCTCTGAAAAATGAAAGGAGATAACTCCTACTTTTTTTTTTATCATACTTTAAGTTCTAGGATACATGTGCGGAATGTGCAGGTTTGTTACATAGATATACAAGTGCCACGGTGGTTTGCTGCACCCATCAACCCATCATCTACATTAGGTATTTTTCCGAATGCTATCCCTCCCCTAACCCTCCATCCACTGACAGGCCCTGTTGTGTGATGTTCCCCTCCCTGTGTCCATGTGTTCTCATTGTTCAACTCCCACTTATGAGTGAGAACATGTGGTGTTTGGTTTTCTGTTCCTGTGTTAGTTTGTTGAGAATGATGGTTTCCAGCTTCATCCATGTCCCTGCGAAGGACATGAACTCATCTTTTTTTATATCAGTCTCGCTCTTATAAGGACACTTGTCATTGGATTTAGTGTTCATCTGAATAATCCAGGATGATCTCCCCATCTCAACATCCTTAACTTAATTATGTCTGCAGATACCCATTTTCCAAATAAAGCAACATTCATAGGTTCTGGAGATTATGATGTAGGCATGCATTTTGGCATGGCTACCATTCAGCTCACTACAGTACATAATGAATTGTATTAGTCAGGGTTCTCTAGAGGGACAAGACTAACAGGATAGATGTATACATGAAAGGGAGTTTATTAAGGAGTATTGACTCACATGATCATAAGGTGAAGTCCCACAATAGGTTGTCTACAAGCTGAGGAGCAAGGAAGCCAGTCCACGTCCCAAAATCTCAAAAGTAGGGAAGCCGACGGTGCAGCCTTCAGTTTGTGGTCAAAGACCCAAGACCCCCTGGCAAACAACTGGTGTAGGTCCAAGAGTCACAAAGCTGAAGAACTTGGAGTCCAGTGTTCGAGGACAGGAAGCATCCAGCACGGGAGAAAGATGGAGGCTGGAAGACTTAGCCAGTCTAGTCTTTCCACGTTCCTCTGCCAGCTTCTTTTCCTATCCGTGCGGGCAACTGATTAGATGGGCCCGCCCAGATTAAGGGTGGGTCTACCTCTCCCAGTTCACTGACTCAAATGTTAATCTCCTCTGGTAACACCCTCACAGGCATACCTAGGAACAATACTTTGCATCTTTCAATCCAGTCAAGTTGACACTTAATATTAACCATCACATTTCTATGGTCAGACTGAGTTGGACTAGGGTCTTTGCCCCCTTCTCCCAATTATGGCTTCCTGGAGGAGACAGTATGTTAGAGTTCTCTCAAAAGTCTGAGGAGATGGATCGGTCTGATGAAAAGTTGAACAGACGAAGGGTAAACAGAGCAACGTAGCAGGCTTATTTCTATGGGCTCAAACCAGCCAACATGAAATCCTTAATAGAAAGTTTAAACATTCAATGGGATAAATGAGTTTTAGAGTAAATATTCACAGTGTAGACCCTGTCTTCAAGGAACTTGCATTCTAAGTGGTGTTATAAATAAAGTTTCGGTGCTACAAAAGAAATAGCACTCAAATATAAAATTTTCTTTTTTTCTTCTCAGCAAAGCAATTTACTTCTATAGAAGGGTGCGCCCTGGACAAGGCATGGTGGTACATGCCTGTAATCCCAGCACTTTGGGAGTCCAAGGCAGGCGGATCACGAGATCAGGAGATCAAGACCATCCTGGCTAACATGGTGAAACTCTGTCTACTAAAAATACAAAAAAATTAGCCAGGCATGGTGGTGGGGCCTGTAGTCCCAGCTACTTGGGAGGTTGAGGCAGGAGAATGGTGTGGACTTGGGAGGTGGAGCTTGCAGTGAGCTGAGATCGTGCCACTGCACTCCAGTCTGGGTGACAGAGCGACACTCCATCTGAAAACAAAAAACAAAAAACAAAAAACAAACGAAGGGTGTACCCTCACAGATGGAGCAGTGGTGAGTGCACAACTGGACAAAGGATGGGAAGGGGTTCTTATTCCTGACGCACGTGGCCCCTGCTGCTGTGTCATTCCCCTATTGGCTAAGGTTAGACTGCAAAGGCTAAACTAATTCCAACTGGCTAATTTAAAGAGAGCCCCGGGGTGAGTGGTTTGGCTGGAAAAATGGTTATGACAGAGCAGGAAATCGGAATGAGTCAGTGTGGAGCAGGTAATTGGAATAAGTCAGAGTGGAGCAGGTGATCGGAATGAGTCAGGGTGGAGCAGGTCATTGAAAAAGGTTGCTTTATGGAGAAGTTAAGTTTAAAAGTAAAGGCAAAGAATTGAACATATTGACATATTGATTCTTTGAAGAGAAATTTAGAACTCATATCTAACAGTGGGATAACAGTTAATTGAATAAAACATGAGTGTATCCTAAACAGTCAATCAGAGCCTGTTTTTCT
Source organism: Macaca thibetana thibetana (assembly GCF_024542745.1). Classification (NCBI taxonomy): domain Eukaryota; kingdom Metazoa; phylum Chordata; class Mammalia; order Primates; family Cercopithecidae; genus Macaca; species Macaca thibetana. Next base: position 136,265,357 of record NC_065598.1, read on the forward strand.
TATCTCATCGTAAAAAAAAAAAAAAAATCTATAGCAAAAACAAATGTTAAGAGAAGAAACCCCCATATTAAGGGGAAAAACACAAAGTTTGAAGAGCAGAAAAACACCCAAGCAAGCCTGCTCTCAGACAAAACTACTACCCTTCCTTTCTGAACAATAATGATTAGAGTCATACCATCACTATTTTGACTTAGGGCCATTAGGATTAATCCTCAAATATCCCAGGTCTCCTCATCTTTATATTTGCCTTGTATATCTTTGTTTTAATCCTTTATCTCAACTCTTGTAAACCTTATACTTTGTCCTCTGGAAATCAGAGTTGGTATTCGAGAAAATCCTACTTATCTTCAACAACTTTTCTTAATGTTTCCTTCATCTCCTTGTTTTAACTTAAATCTGGTTCTGTCCTAATCTGTGGCTCCCACTTTTTTTGTTTTGTTTGTTTGTTTGTTTTTGAGATGGAGTTTCACTCTTGTTGTCCAGGCTGGAGTGCAATGGTGCAATTTAGGATCACTGCAACCTCTGCCTTCCTGGTTCAAGTGATTCTCCTGCCTCAGCTTCCTGAGTAGCTAGGATTACAGGCGCGTGCCACCATGCTTGGCTAATTTTTTTGTATTTTTAGTAGAGACAGAGTTTCACCATGTTGTCCAGGCTGACCTCGAACTCCTGACCTCAGGTGATCCACCTGCCTCGGCCTCCCAAAGTGTTGGGATCACAGGCGTGAGCCACTGCACCCAGCCTAAAGGTTTTTTAAATGGTGATTTTTCTTCCTCTGACACACTGCAATTACTATTGATCCTGGAGTTAACATAGTGTTCTCCTTGTTCCTCCTTGCTAGTGGAGGACTATTCTCCTATCCTCCTCCTTCCAGCTTGGAAACTTAGGTCCTTAAATTATACTTCCCATTACCCCTTGTGATGGTAAAATTTATGTGTAACCTTCACTGGGCCAGGGGTTGCCCAGATAATTGATCAAACACTATTCTGTGTGTTTCTGTGAGGGTGTTTTTGTATGAGATTAACAGTTGAATCAGTAGATTGAGTAAAGCAGATTGTCTTCTCTAACGTGGGTGAACTTCATCCAATCAGCTGAAGACCTGACTAGAACAAAAAGGCTGACCTTCTCCTGCATGAGAGGGAATTCCTCCTGCCTGACTGCCTCCAAACTGGGACATTGGCTTTTTCCTGCCTTCAAACTTCTACTGAGACATCAGCTCTTCCTGGATCTCAAGTGCGCTGGCCTTTGGATGGGAACTACACCACTGGCTCTAAGTGGTTCTCAGGCCTTCAGACTCAAACTGGAACTACACCACCAACTCCTGGTTCTTCAGCTTGCTGCCTGCAGATTTTGGATCCTGTCAGCTTCCAGAATCATTTGAGTAAATTTTGTATAATCTCTTTCTCTATATACATTGCTCTCTCTCTATACACACACACACCCTATTTACTCTGTTTCTCCAGAGAACCCTGACTAATTAACCTCATTGTTACAGTAATCTACTGACTTTCAGCTTATTCTCTCTCAATTATTGAGGATGTTTTGCTTTGTGGCATAATATTGCTCTTACCAATATCATTTATGTTTCAATTCTTGTTGATATCAATATCCAGGTGTATGATCCTTTCAACACCCTGGCCTCTCACTTCCTTTACCTTATCTTCAGTGTTATTTTCCTCATCAATTTTACCACTTGTTCCTATGGCCATAACTTATCATTATCAATAAATGCAATCCCTCCATAACGTCAATTTCAAACATCCCACTTGACCACTAACTCACTCCCTTTGGTACTCTGATAACAATTATTTTACCCAATGGAGACCTCCAATCTGATAACTCTTCTAACTTTTCTCTTTCACCTCTCTTCCCCTTCACAACCCAAATATGTTCTCACTTTCCTCCACACTGGGCTTAGAGTCCATGGTCCATCATTAAAATTACTCTCTCACATTATCTTCAACTGCCTTGGCTCTCTCTCTCGGTAATTACACCCATTTGACAAAATCCTAGGTCTAATTAAGTTGAACGTGATCAAAGAAAATCATACAGTCCTTCTAACTGGTCTTACTTGAAACTCAATATCACTAGCCTCAAGCGAGTCCTTAATGCTGCCTGTCAATTGTGCTATATTTGCCAATTCTATTAACATTCTCAGTGACTATTCTGTGCCTTCTCCTTTTTCAAAATTCAGATATCCACTCACTCCACGCTGCTTCCTGTTTACATGAGAAAATAAAAACAATCAAAAGAGATTTTCCTCCATCTGCTATTTCACCAACCGGCTTCCATGCCCATATATTCAGCATTTTTCCTGTTAATAAAGGTGAACTACCCATACTTCTAGCTAAAGCAGTTGAACTTAACCTCATCCCTACTCACCAGCACCAAGATAGCCCTCCTATAATTTTCTTCTTCCTATCCCATATTATTAAATTCTCCCTTTCTAGTGGGTCTTTCTCATAAACATAACCTGCTGATATTTCTCCCATCTCAAAACAAACAAACCAAACCAAATAGCTCTCTTGATTTCACTTTCTTCTCTGGCTGCTGTCCTATTTCTCTCTCCTCTTTACAGCAAAAGCCCTTGAAAAAATAGTCTACATTTGTTGATTTTGAGTTTTCTCCAAACTTTTTTATTAAAGGCTTTAAATCTTACCACTTTCCCCACCACCTTTTATAAAGGTTACTGTTATGGGCTGAATGGTGCCCCCGCCCCCCAATTTCCTATGTTAAAGTATTAATCCCTAGTACCTCAGAATGTGACTGTATTTGGAGATAGGCTTTTTAAAGGAGTGTTAAGTTAAAATGTGGCTGTTAAGGTGGGTTCTAATCCAATATGATCGGTGTCCTTATAAGAAAAGAAGTGGGGCACGCAGAGACACAAGGGTGCAGAGTCACAGGGGCAAGGACATGCGTGGACTCAGTAAGAAAACAGCTTGTCTGCCAGCCAAGGAGAGAGGCCCCAGAAAGACCCAAACCTATCAACATCTTGACCTCACACTTTCAGCATCCAGAAGTGTGAGCAAAGAAATTTATTTTGTTTAAGCCACCCAGTCTGTAGTATAGTGTTGTGGCAGCCCTAGAAAACTAATATACTTACTGGTGACCTCCATGTTGCTAACCCTAAGGCCCATTCTCAGTCTTCATGTAACTTGACACATCAGCAGTATTTAATATGTTTAATTACTTCCTCTCCCTTGATATAATATCTTCATTTTGCTTTAAGGGCACTATAATTTCTTCATTTTCCTCATACCTCACTGGTTTTTCCTCCTCAGTGTCCTTTGATGACTTCCTCCTTCACTTCCCCAATTCTAAACTTTGGACTACTCCAGGGATCAGCCTTTGAACCTTCTATATATTATTCGTCATTTCCATTAGTGCCACTCTGCTCTGAGACACCATTCTTTGCCTGGATAATAGCAATATTTTCCTAAATTGATTCCCTGCCTCCACACTTGCCTGTTTACAGTCTGTTAGCCACACAGCAGCTAGAGTAACCTTTTTAAAGGATTGTGTTAACTTTCTCCTCAAAGCTCTCTAGTGATTCCTCTATCAGATAAAAGCTTTCTCACAAGGTCCTCGTGATCTTGCTCCTACCTACCTCTTTAACTTATGCCATGGCTCTCCTTTCCCTTCATTCTATTCAGCTCCATTGGCCTCTTTGCTTTTCCTTGACCATACCACACATGCTTCCAGCAGAAGATATTTATGTTTGCTTCATTTTGCCTGGAATAAACTTTGCCCAGACATTTGCAAGTCTCTCTCCCTAACTTCTTTCAGGATCCTGCTCAAATGTCACCTGCTCAGACAGGTCTTCCCTGGCTATCCTGTTTAAAATCTGAATGCCCCTAGCAGCACTCATGACTCTAGTTCCCTGCTTTCCCCTACAGCATTTAACATCATCTAGCATAAATTGTGCTTTAGTTACTGTACCTACTTACCACTCATGCTGAATAGAAGCTTCATGAAGACGTGAATTTTTGTCTGTTTTGTTCACTATTGTGTGCCTAGCTCCTAAGACAGGGCCTGACAGAACTTTGGGGCTAATGATAGTGTTTGTTGAATGAATCACCAAATTATAGTACGAGCTCAAAATTTCATGGTTTTTCTTTCAATAGCACTTGATGAAAGAGTAAGTTATTGAGAAATAAAAAAAACCTCTCAAAAACATTTGGAATTCAAAGGAAGAGGATGTTGGAAACCACGGAGAGAAGTCAAATCCTATAACTGCTGATTTCTGACTGTGATTATATTTCTGAATGTGTCTTAAAGTTTTTATATTAAAAGCACACCGGTTTGAATAGTTTCCACTTTGGTGAAAATTTTGGAGTTTCTTGAGCTTTTCTCCAGCTAAAAAGGATACTGAATATTGTATGTGTGAAAATGGTGTTGTGAAACGTGTGAGGAAAGAGGGGCTGCTGGAGGCTGAGACATTAAAATATCACCCACTGAAACAGTATATTTTGCCAGCTGCTTATTACTAACATGATTTTTCTGTATCCTTAAAAGCATTTGTTTTGAAGTACACATGGCATTATAATTGCCCAGTGTCCAAATAAAGCCTTCCAAGGCATAATTGTTACTAAGGAAAGTCCATGAAACCTGTTAAAAAATATAAATATGAAAGCTTCTTTCTTTTTGCCTAGGCGCTATGTTACCAGTAAAACCAAAGCCTTGGAAACCATTTCTTTGTCTTTCTAGATTGTTTACTTCATCCCTTTGTCTTATGTGCTTTATGAGATTTAGGATATTTTCTTCCTGTTGTATCAGTGAGGTTTCTTTCCTTTTTCAATTTTTATGAGGACTTGTCAAATGATTCTTTGGCTTAGTACGTAGCATAGTGGTTGGCACATTGTAGACCCGCAATAAATTTTGAATGAGTATAAAAGTATTCAATTTTTAAAATTCAGTCCCCTTTGCCTGAGTTTCTCAAAGGGCAATTTGTGAAACACCTGCATCAGTATCACCAGGATGCTTTTTTTTTTTTAAGAAAAAATACTGATTCCTGTAGTCTGTTCACAATTTACTAAACAGCATGGAATCACTGAAATTTGAGAGAAGTTATTTTAAGCTGCTACTGTTTGTCACACTGTGATATGTGCTACAATAGACAACTGAGCTACTCTATATCTTGTGAAGGAGCTCACCATCCAGTGAGGAACAGTGAACAGACAACAATTAAACACATACCTAAATACAGCATGTGGTTAATGCCATGAAGTGAATCGACATGGTGCTTTAATAAACAATAATAGGATAACTTACTTTCAAATTGGCAGTCAGGAAAGGTCTCTGGATAGTGACATTTAAGTTGTCACATGAAGGTATTTAAAGCCATATGACACTCCTGCATTTATGGGTTGAGAAGTAAGGGAGGAAGATGATCCAGTAAAAGAGACTGTTTAGGAGCCGCCAGGGAGAAAGGAGGAAAATTAGACAGATGTGGTATCCAAAAGTCAGAAGAATGTGTTTCAAGAGAGGGAGAGTCAGCAAGTGTTTCAAATACTTCTGATAGATCTAACAAGTTAAGAAAAAAAAATATTAATTGGATTTTACAATAGGGAATTCTCTGTGATCTTAACAAAAGCAGTTTCATTATAGGTGGTGAGTATCAAAAGCAGATTTGGAGGATACAGAAATATAAGCAGAAGGTGAGGAGTTGGACTCAGCAGATATAGACAACATGGCTGCAAATGCAGAGAGAAATACTTCTTAGAAGCATGCTTACAGTCTTGTGGGAAAGAGCCAGCTGAAAGGGAGAGAGAAAAGCAGAGAGTTTAGAGTTTGGAAAGGAAGAAAACATTGAGGAATTAGTCAAATTCATAAATATACAAAGTACTGATGTGATAGACCAGATAATGATGGAAGACTCCAAAGTTACAGACATTTTAGAGATTATTGAGATGGTTATTCCCAGGAGCTATGCAAAAGAGAATGAAAGCTGCTGCAGCTGCTGGCACATGAGAGCAAGCCCAGATCCTGCTGCCACTGCCCCAACAAACCGCGTTGGCCAGTACCTGCTATCAGAGTGTTGTGGCCAGCAGTCTGGGAACGCCTTGGTCCCTCTAGCACAGAAGGTTGCTGTCATTGAGGGGCCAGCGAATAAAGCTGGGAGAATGGTACTAGCTTCTCCCCACAGTTAGAGCATGCAGCCCAGGGTACTGAGCTGAGCCTTGGCCCCCTTAAAATCTTCCAGAAATGAAGTCAGTCAACTAACCTTACTTTAAACTACAAATAAACCCCCAAGGGCATCAAAGAAGATAAAAGCAAAACAACAACAACGACAACAACAACAACAACAAAAAACCCATCCAATGAACAGCAACTTCAAAGACTAAAGGAGCATCAGCCCACACAGATGAAAAAGAACCAGTGCAAGAACTCTGGCATGATTCTTTTTTTTTTTTTTAAATTTGAGACAGAGTCTCACTTTGTCTCTTAGTATGGTGCACAATGGTGCGATCATGGCTCACTGCAGCCTCCACCGCCCAGGCCCAAATGATCCTCCCACCTCAGCCTTCCAAGTAGCTGGGAACATAGGCATGCACCACCACGCCTGGCTAAATTTTTTTGTACTTTTTGTAGAGACAGGGTTATACCATGTTGCCCAGGCTGGTATTGAACCCCTGAGATCAAGCAATCTGCCTGCCTCAGCCTCCAACAGTTCTGGGATTACAGGCATGAGCCACCACGCCCAGCCAGCAATGGCTCTTAACCAGGCTGAAATGGCTGAAATAACAGATGTGGAATTCAGCATATGGAGAGGAATGAAGATCATTGACATTCAGGAGAAAGTCGAAACCTAATCCAAGAAACCTAAGGAATATAATAAAATGATACAGGAGCTGAAAGATAAAGTGGCCATTTTAAGAAAAAACAAACTGGGCCGGGCGCGGTGGCTCAAGCCTGTAATCCCAGCACTTTGGGAGGCCGAGACGGGTGGATCACGAGGTCAGGAGATCGAGACCATCCTGGCTAACACGGTGAAACCCCGTCTCTACTAAGAAATACAAAAAACTAGCCGGGCGAGGTGGCGGGCGCCTGTAGTCCCAGCTACTCGGGAGGCTGAGGCCGGAGAATGGCGTGAACCCGGGAGGCGGAGCTTGCAGTGAGCTGAGATCCGGCCACTGCACTCTAGCCTGGGCTACAGAGCGAGACTCCGTCTCAAAAAAAAAAAAAAAAAGAAAAAAAAAAGAAAAAACAAACTGGCCTGAAAAACTGACTACAAGAATTTGATAATACAATTTCAAGTATTAACAGCAGAACAGACCAAGCTGAGAAAAGAATCTCCGAACTCAAAGACACATTCTCCAAATTAAGTCAGCCAGACAAAAATGAAGAAAAAAGAATGAACAAAACCTCCAAGAAATATGGGATTGTGTAAAGAGACCAAGTTTATGACTTCTTGGTATCTCTGAAAGAGAGGGAGAGTAAGCAAGCAACTTGGAACACGTATTTCAGGATATTGTCCATGAAAATTTCCCCAACCTCGCTAAAGAGGCCAGCATTCAAATTCGGGAAATACAGAAAAGCCCTGCAAGATACTATACAAGATGACCATCCTCAAGACATAGAGTCATTAGATTCTCCAAGGTTGAAATGAAAGAAAAAAATGTTAAAGTCAGCTAGAGAGAAGGGGCAGGTCACCTACAAAGGGAACCCCAAAAGGACAACAGCAGACCTGTCAGCAGAAACCCTAGAAGCCGGAAGAGATTAAGGACCTATATACAGCATTCTTAAAGAAAATAAATTCCAACCAAGAATTACATATCCAGCCAAACAAAGTTTTATAGGCAAAGGAAAAATAAGATCCTTTTTAGACAAGCAAATGCTAAGGGAATTCATTACCAAGAGACCTGCCTTAAGAGAGGTCCTTAAGAGACTGCTAAATAGGAAAATGAAATACCATTACCAGCCTTCACAAAAACACATATAAGTACATAGACCATTGACACTGTAAAGCAACCACATAATCAACCAGCTAATACCACGATGTCAGGATCAAATACACATATATCAATATTAACCTTGAATGCAAATGGACTAAAGGTCCCCAATTAAAAGGAATAAAGTGGCAAGTTGGATCAATAAGAAAGACCCAACTGTATGCTGTCCTTAATAGACCCACCTCACATGCAATGACATAAATAGGCTCAAAGTAGAGGGATGGGTAAAAATCTACCAAGCAAATGACAAACAGAAAAAAAGAAGGGATTTGTATTCTAATTTCAGACAAAACAGAATTTAAACCAACAAAGATAAAAGAAATATAAAGAAGGGCATTACATAATAGTAAAGGGCTCAATTCGACAAGAAGATCCAACTATCATAAATATAATATGCACCCAATACAGGAGCACTCAGATTCATAAAACAGGTTTGTAGAGACCTGTGAAGAGACTTAGATAACCACACAATTAATAGTGAGACTTCAACAACACCCCACTCACAGTATTAGACAGATCATTGAGGCAGCAGTCTAACAAAGAACCCAACATTTGAGCAAATGGATCTAACAAACATCTATAGGAACCTCCACTCCCAAAAGACAGAATATACGTTGTTCTCATCTGCACATGCATATACTCTAAAATCAACCACACAATTGTCCATAAAACAATTGTCAGTAAATTCCAAAAAAACTGAAACCATACCAACCACAATCTCAGACCACAGCACAGTAAAACTAGAAATCAACAACAGGAATATATCTCCATATCATACAATTAAATGGAAATTAACCTGATCCTCAATGGCTCCTGAGTAAACAATAACATTAAAGCATAAATCAAGAAATTATTTGAAACAAATGAGAACAAACATGCAACATACAAGAATCTCTGGGACACAGATAAAGCAGCCTTAGAGGAAAGTTTATTATGCTAAACATCCACATCAAAAAGTTAGGAAGATCTCCAATTCACATCCTAACATCACACCTTGAACAACTAGAAAAATAAGAGCAAACCAACCCCAAGGCTAGCAGAAGAGAAGAAATAACCAAAATTAGAGCTGAATGGAAATAAATTGCTACATGAAAAACCATAAAAAACATAAGCCAGTCCAAAAGTTTGGTTTTTGAAAATATAAATAAGATTGATTGCTAACTAGAATAATAAAGAAGAAAAGAGAGAAGATACAAATACACAATCTGAAATGACAACAGGTACATTACCACCAACCCCACAGAAGTACAAAAAGTCCCCAGTGACTGGCTGGGCATGGTGGCTCATGCCTGTAATCGCAGCACTTTGGGAGCCTGAGGCAGGCAGATCCCCTGAGGTCAGGAGTTCGAGACCAGCCTGACCAACATGGGGAAACCCCATCTCTACTAAAAATACAAAATTAGCCAAGCATGGTGGCACATGCCTGTAATCCCAGCTAGTCAGGAGGCTGAGGCAGGAGAATCGCTGGAACCCGGGAGGCAGAGTTCGCAGTGAACCGAGATTGTGCCACTGCACTTCAGTCTGGGCAACAAGAGCGAAACTCCGTCTCAAAAAAAAAAAAAAAAGAAAAAAAAAGCCCCAGTGACTGTTACAAATATGTCTATGCACACAAACTAGCAAATGTGCAAGAAATAGATAAATTCCCAGAAACATACAATCCCAAGATCGAACCAGAAAGAAATTTAAACCCTGAACCGATCAACAATGTATTCCAAAATTGAATCAGCAATAAAAGCCTAGCAAACAGAAAAAGCTCAGGATCAAACAGATTCACAACCAAATTCTACCAGATGTATAAAGAAGAGCTGATACCATTCTTACTGAAACTATTCCAAAACATTGAGGAGGAGAGACTCCTTCCAAACTTATTCTATTAAGCCAACATCATTCTGATACCAAAACTTGGCAGAGACACAGTTAAAAAAAAAAAAAGAAAACTTCAGGGCAACATCCTTGAGGAATATAGATACAAAAGTCCTCTACAAAATCTAGCAAATTGAATCCAGCAGCACATCAGAAAGCTGATCCGCCATGATCAAGTAGGTTTTACTCCCAGGATGCAAGGTTGATTCAATATACACAAATCAATAAATATCAATCATCACATAAAAAGGACTAAAAATAAAAACCACATGATTATCTCAATAGATGGAGAAGGGATTTTCAATAAAATTCAGTATCCCTCCATGTTAATAAGCCTCAACAAACTACGCATTGAAGGAATATACTTTAAAATAGTAAGAGCCATCTAGGACAAACCCACAGGCAACCTCATACTTCATGGGCAAGAGCTGGAAGCATTTTCCTTGAGAACTGGAAAAAGACAAGGATGCCCATTTTTGCCATGCCTTTTTAACACAGTACTAGAAGTCCTAGCCAGAGTAATCAGGGAAGAGAAAGAAATAAAAGGGTATCAAAATAGGAAGAGAGGAAGTTAAACTATCTCTGTTGGCAGACAATATGGTTTTATACATATAAAACCCCAAGGTCTCTGCCCAAATGCTTCTAGATCAGATAAATTCAGCAAAGTTTCAGAATACAAAAATAAATACACAAAAATCAGTAGCATTTTTACACACTGACAATGTCCAAGCTTGGAGCCAAAACAAGAACACAATTCCATTTACAATAGGCACAAGAAGAATAAAATAATTAGGAATACAGCTACCCCGGGGGGTGAAAGATCTCTACAATGAGAGTTACAAAATAGTGCTCAAATAAATCAGGGGTGACAAAAACAAATGAAAAATCATTCTATGCTCATGGATAGGAAGAATCAATATTGTAAAATGTCCATATTGCCCAAAGCAATGTACAGATTCAGTGCTATTTCTATCAAACTACCAATGACATTTTTCACAGAATTAGGACAAAAAAAGCTATTTTAAAATTCATATTGAACCAAAAACAGCCCTAATAGCCAAAGCAATACTAAGCAAAAAGAACAAACCTGGCCAGGTGCGGTGGCTCACACCTGTAATCCCACCACTTTGAGAGGCTGAGGTGGGCAGATCATGAGGTCAGGAGTTCGAGACCAGCCTGGTCAACATGGTGAAACCCCATCTCCACTAGAAATACAAAAAATTAGCCAGGCATGGTGGCATGCACCTGCAGTCCCAGCTATTAGGGAGGTTGAGGCAGGAGAATTGCTTAAATCCTGCAGGCAGAGGTTGCAGTGAGCCGAGATCACGCCACTGCACTCCAGCCTGGGCAACAGAGAGAGATTCCATCTCAAAAAAAAAAAAAAAAGAACAAATCTGAAGGCATCATAATACTTGACTTCCAACTACTATACTACAAGTCTACAGTTACCAAAACAGCATGATATTGGTACAAAAACAGACACATAGACCAAAGGAACAGAACCGAAAGTCCGTAAATATAGCTGCACACCTATAACCATCTGATCTTCAACAAAGTTGACAGAAACAAGCAATGGGGAGAGAGGACTCTCTATACAATAAATGGCCCTGGGATAACTGGTTACCCATATGCAGAATATTGAAACAGAACCCATTCCTTACATCATGCACAAAATCAACTCAAGATGGATTAAACAATTACATGTGAAATCCAAAATAGAAACACCCTGGGAGATAACCTAGGAAATACCATTCTGGACATAGGAGCTAGCAAGGATTTCATGATGAAGAGGCCAAAAGCAATTGCAACAACAACAACAACAACAAAATGACAAATAAGACCTAATTAAGCTAAAGAGCTTCTGCACAGCAAAAGGAGCTATTAAAAGAGTAAACAGACAACTTACAGAATATTTACAAACTATCCATCTGACAAAAGCTTAATATCCAGAATTTATAAGGAACTTAAACAAATTTACAAGAAAAAAGAAAACCTTATTAAAAAGTGGGCAAAGGACACAAACATACAGCTTTCAAAAGAAGATATACGTCAGCCCAACAAGTATATGAAAAAATGCTCAACATCATTGATCCTCAGAGAATTGCAAATCAAAACCACAATGCGATATCATCTCATACAACTAAGAATTGCTACTATTAAAAAGTGAAAAAACAGCCCAGGCACGGTGACTCAAACCTGTAATCCCAGTACTTTGGGAGGCCGAGGCGTGCAGATCACCTGAAGTCTGGAGTTCGAGACCAGCCTGACCAACCTGGAGAAACCCTATCTCTATTGAAAATACAAAATTAGTTGGGTGTGGTGGCATATGCCTGTAATCCCAGCTACTGAGGCAGGAGAATCGCTTGAACTGGGAGGCGGAGGTTGCGATGAGCCAAGATCGCACCATTGCACTCCAGCCTGGGCAACAAAAGCGAAAAAAAAAACAACAACAAAAAAAACCAAAAACCAAAAAACAAAAAAACTGAAAAAATAACAGATGCTGACAAGGTTGAAGAGAAAAGGAAACACTTATACACTGTTGGTGGGAATGTATATTAGTTCAATCATTGTGGAAAGCAGTGTGGTGATCCCTCAAAGAGCTAAAAACAGAACTACCATTAGACCCAGCAATCCCATTACTGGGTATATACCCAAAGGAATACAAATTGTTCTATTATAAAGATACCTGCACACATATGTTCCTTGCAGCACTATTCATAATGCCAAAGACATGGAATCAACCTAATGCCCATCAACGTTAGACTGGATAAAGAAAATGGGGTACATCATGGAATATTACACAGCCATGAAAAAGAATGAGCTCATGTCCTTTGAAGCCACATGGATGGAGCTGGAGGCCATTATGCTAAGCCAACTAATGTAGGAACAGCAAACCAAATACCCCCATTTTTAGTTATAAGAGGGGGCTAAACATTGAGTACACATGGATACAAAGAAGGGAGTAATAGATATTGACCCCTACTTGAGGATGGAGGGTAAGAGAAGGTGAGAGTGAGGATTGACAAACTACCTATTGGGTGCTATACTTATTATCTGGGTGATGAAATAATCTGTACACAAAACCCCTGTGACAGGCAAATTACCTACAAAAGAAATCTGCACTTGTACCCCTGAACCTAAAATAAAGTAAAAAAAAAATTCTATTTTGTAAGTATAGTGTTAAAAAACAACAAAAAAGATTGAAGCTATCCAGAATTTATTTTTTCTTTTCTTTTCTTTCTTTCTTTTTCTTTTTTCTTTTTTCTTTTTTTTTTTTTTTTTTTTTGAGACAGCGTCTCCATCTGTTGTCCAGGCTGGAGTGCAGTGGTGTAATCTTGGCCCACTGCCACCTCTGCCTCCCAGGTTCAAATGATTCTCCTGCCTCAGCCTCCTGAGTAGCTGGGATTACAGGTGCCCACCACCTCACCTGGCTAATTTTTGTATTTTTAATAGAGATGAGTTTTCACCACGTTGGCCAGGCTGGTCTCGAACGCCAGACCTCAAATGATCCACTGGCCTCGGCCTCCCAAAGTGCTGGGATTACAGGCATGAGCCACCGCACTCGGCCCATAATTTCATCGTTGCATTAAATATTTGTCATTTCTTCATGTAGAACCAGTATAATTCTAGCTATTACTATTCCATCTATCAAGATTTCTTTCTTTATACACGTTCATTAAGGTAAATGTGACAATAATACTATACGTGTATTTTTAAAAGATTCTTTTTACTCAGTAATATGCCAACCCCATAAATAGAAACCTACATATGGATTTAATGACTGCATAGTAAATTATGGTATGGTAATTAATTTAACCAATTCCCTGGTGATTTAGTGATATACCTATAGACTGCTTTCTACGTTTTTCTGTGTCATCTATTGTTTATTGTCTAATAAACAGACATTTCTCCTTGTCCATCTTTCTTGAGGCAGAGTGCATCTACACCCTTCAAATTCATAACTGATGTTGCAAAGCCGATATATTCGTCCTCCCTAGCCTCTTTTGACATGTGGCCAGTTGTATCAGTTATAGAGATATGTAAGGAAATGTTTTCTGAATGGCTTCTAGGAAAGATTTCCTTCCTTAATTAGTAGATAGAAGCTCACAAGGAGCTATTTCTCACTGCTCTGGCTGCTGACTATTGCTGTGCCTTTGGATGCAGTTGCATAAGGATGTGATGTCTAAAACTATGGCAGCCCCCTTATGTCCATGAGGCAATAACCTGAAGACTAAAGTCAACTTTGAGTTTTTTTTTTTTTTTGAGATGAAGTCTAGCTCTGTCACCCAAGCTGCAGTGCAGTGGTGTGATCTCGGTTCACTGCAACCTCCTGGGTTCCAGCAATTCTTCTGCCTCAGCCTCCCAATTAGCTGGAATAATAAGTGCCTGCCACCATGCCTGGCTAATTTTTGTATTTTTAGTAGAGACGGGGTTTCACTGTGTTAGCCAGGTTGGTCTTGAACTCCTGACCTCATGATCTGCCTGCCTCGGACTCCCAAAGTGCTGGGATTACAAGCGTGAGCCACTGTGCCTGGCCAACTCTGAGTTTTATAGAGCAAAATAGAAAGCCCCTGACTCGTCTTTGATCCATTTTAGCAACCTTTCGCCCTCCTGCCTCCACAATATGTACATTATTTTATGAGAAAATAAAACTTAATTTTGAAGGTTACTGGGCATTTGTCTTACTACTGTGAGAAATGGGAAAGTTCTGCTTCAAAGATTATAAAAAGTCACAATTTTTTACCATAAGATTGTTATGCACTATTAGTATATATATATTCCAAATCAGCTGTCCTAGCTTGCTCTGGCATGCCTGGACAGAACTAGACAAGCCCCAGCCCATAGAGAATGCCATTCCTTATTTGGAGATGCCTTTCCTTAATTATCCCTGGGCAACTTCCTTTTCTTTCTTTGTTCTGTTCCCCTTACCCAGTTAAAAAGGTTTTAAACGAACAGCCAATCGGATAAAGTGTAAAGTGTAAGTTCCTATTGCAGCCAATGGAAACTGAACACAGCAGTAGGATAGACACATCAGGTTATAAATAACTCCGTCTCCTTTGTTTGGTGTGCTCTCATGGCTGGACAGTTACTGAGTAGCACCCTTTCTGCAGAAAGTAAAACTCGCCTTGCTGAGAGATCATTTGTTCCCCTCGTTAATTCTTTTTTGCGACACCAAGAACTTAATTCACAACACTACTAAAGCATCCATATTTGCTTTTAAAAACAATACTATATTAATTATCTTTCTACATATGTATTTGCACATTCACCTTTATTTCTATTACTTAAAGTCCTAAAAGTTGAATTATAGGTTCATGGATATGAGCATTTTAACTTTTGATACAAATTTTCCAAGTGACCATTACTCAGTTACATTCCCACCAACAGTATATGAGTATATCTATTTCCTTACACTTTTATCAGTACTGGTTATTATAAACCTTTAAACTATTTTCAAATGCGCTAGAAAGATAAATTATTATGGAAACATGCTTAACTTAGTGGATAAAGAGTAGGCTCTGAAATCAGACTACGTGGGCTCAAATCTTGGCTTTTCCTATTTACTGGGCCGGTGGCCCTAAGCCATTCCTTAATCTCTCTTTGTCTTTGTCTCCTTAGTTTGCTCTCTTCCATTCATTCTCACTCACCACCTATAACCAAGTCTGCCTGTGAGTATAATGTTGTATAGATTGTGGAAAGAGGTAGCTAATTATTCTACCCCGGGGCATTGAAGCTGATATTAGTGTGACCATAAACTTCAATGTACAAACCAGGATACTCTGGAGAGTAAAATGAGCTCAGATGAATGCGTGAGGGAGCAGCTCCATATTGGAACCCTGACAACCTCGCATGTCTCCCCATAGGCTATATAGGCAAGGCTCAAGGCTCCTGTAAAATGTGGATATCAATAGTACCTATTTCATAGGTTAGTGTGAGGGTTCAATTGGCAATTAGTGCTTAGCAGACAGGAAAACGTTCAATACAGGCTAATTATTGTCTATTATTTTTATTAGAATTTCTTGGATACTAGTTTATTTGTAGATCGGTATGTTTATTTTCCACTATTATTTATTTTGAGGGGAATTTTCTTTTCATGTTCTTTGCCCAGTGATGTCCTGTTGCGTTTATCTTGTTATTGGTTTCAAAACCTTAAACTTAGTCTCCCTATATGCAAAACAAAGAGGTTATATCAGCTAGTCTTTAAAGGTATTTCTAGCTTGTACTTCATATTTCCAAGTGTCTTGAAGGCAGAACCATGTTGGTGAGAGGGACCTGGACACCTAAGAGTTCTTTTGGGGGATACATGTGATAATTTAATACATTTATACAATTCGTAAAGATCAAATCACTATACTTAGGATATCCATTGCCTTAAATATTTGTTTTTTCTTCACACTAGAACCAGTACAATTCTAGCTAATTTTTAAATATACAATAGATTATTGTAAACTATTGTCACCCTACTGATCTAACACTAGGTCTTATTTCTTCTATCAAACCATATATTTATACCCATTTCTTATAAAGCTGCTTGACATTGTAGTTTATGAGACATCTGCACTTATAAATCTGCTTTTTTGTTAAGCAATATTATAATATTCTACATATTTTTAGAATAAATAATACAATATTTATTCTCAAGTGCTTAGAAGAAAATGTTTTTAACATCTTGAATTAGTTTAGTGACTTCTTCAAGGCCAGCGGTTTTTGTCTTGAGATTCAGTTTTTATTTGCAAAGAGTGGTATCAAATTATACATTTAAACCTGATGAAAGTAACTTTTCCTACTAGAATGTCCTGGGTAATAGATTTACTGCCAAATTGTCTCCCTGTAATTAGTAATGGCATTAGCAGAAGTAACCTACATGAGTGAGGTAAACAACATGAGATCAAGACTAGCAATAATCCTTCTGCTTTGAGTTTAGGTTGTGACACATTTTCGAGACAGCAACAGAAATTACATAAGTTTATTGTTTATTTTTCCTACAGATTCTCTATGGGACACATCTTGCATGTATCAAATCTTCCTCAAATTTTAATTAAGACCTCTATCACCTATAGTCATTAACTAAGCTCACTTACAGAGTTGAAGGAGAAGCATGGATTTTGATACTTAGGGATTCCTGGAGAAGATGTGATCTCTGTTCTCATGGGGAAATTAGGACATGATGTCCACTTCGAGACACATTTCTAGACCTCAAAGTGGCACCATGGTGCTAGGGTTGAAGTAAGTTAACCTTTCTGAGTCTCACTTCTCTCAAATGAGAAAACTGCTATGAAGTAGGCATTATTATCATTTTGACATCTCCTGCCAAACTTTTCCTTGTAAAAATGTTTTCTTCCAGCTGGGCGTGGTGGCTCACGCCTGTAACCCCAGCACTTTGGGAGGCCGAGGTGGATGGATCACCTGAGGTCAGGAGTTTGAGACCAGCCTGGCCAACATGATGAAATCCCATCTCTACTAAAAATACAAAAATTAGCTGAGCGTGGTGGCGGGTGCCTATAATCCCAGCTACTTGGGAGACTGAGACAAAAGAATCGCTTGAACCCAGGAGGCGGAGGTTGCAGTGAGCCGAGATTGCTGCCATGCACTCCAGCCTGGGCAACAAAGAGCAAAACTCTGTTTCAAGAAAAGAAAAAAAGTTTTCTTCCTTTTACATACAACATTCTGTTGTGATGACTCTGTTTCCTCTAGTAACAGTGGCTGGTGCCAGGTCAAAAAATCCCCTAACCTACACCAGTAAAACTGGTTTGTTTGATCCAAGTTCAAACCTTCACTTGGTTTCTGATTGTGTGTTTTTGGTTTAATTGCTCTGGAATTGAGAGGACATGATAGTGAGCTCATTCTGTCACCTTAGTTGTTTGGGGTGTCTCAGGAAAGTGAATATTGGAAGATATAATAATACAAATAAAAGCTACTGCATATTGAGTGCTTACTATGTCTTAATCACTTTATACATCTTCTTCCATTTTATCACCATAACAACACATTGAGCCTATTATCATTATTATTGCCTGACAGTGGTTACAGTGTCTGTTGAATAAAGGAATGAATCAACATTCAAGAGATTAAATAACTTTCCCAAGGTCCCACAGATCTTAAAAGGCATTCTGTTGAACCCTAAGTCTGTACTGTTTAAGTGTTACATGCATAGTCTGTTTTAATGAAGATTTTGAGGAATGACAGTCTCCCAAGCACTTATACACTTGGCACCATGACATTTTACATTTATTGTTACTTTGATCTCTATATGGCTTCTCATTTATTAATTATTCAAATGTTTTTCATATATATACATATTCATTGAGCACCTACCGTGTGTTAGGTGTATTTTAGGCACTAGGCACACTCTAGTGAAAAAGATAAACAAGGGAATCCTTTTACTGTTAATTTTTCAGGACATTTTGCCATTTAAACTGTGCCCCCTAGGTTCCGAGGAATATATGGCAAATCCATATATATTCAATACCATTTATGTCTCTCAATTTTCTGTGCATACTGGACATTCAAACGTTTGTTGAACAATATGATGATGTTATAGAAAAAAAAAACACTAGGTTGGGAGCTAAGGTCTGGCTCTTGCATTTACTACCCCCCTTACTTTACCCGAGTCACTCAGTTATATGAACCTCAATTTCCACTTCTTGAAATAGGAACAATAAATCCTCCCTCACTAACTCATGGAATCTTATTATGAAGATCAATGAGCTGATGAAGCATAAGTGATTTTTAAGGTTTCAGATTCTGCAAATTTCTACTATTCCTGTTATTGTCATTCTTAACAGACTGGATAAGCACTAGAAAGTTATTTTCAACTCGGAAGGGAAGGCAGTTGCAGAAAATAGAAAGTAAGGCTAAGAAATTAAAGTTAACATGTGGCTTTGGACTTCCTATCATTCTAGTTACTGTCTTTTGAGCTCCCTTTAACTTTTAAAAATATTTTCAATATGTTATACTAACAGCAACTGGCACTAAAGGTTTAAAATACTAGAACGAGGGACAAAAATTATCTGGGTGCTGTGGCACGTGCCTGTAATCCCAGCTACTTTTGGAGGCTGAGGCAGAAGAATTGCTTCAGCCCGGGAGGCGGAGGTTGCAGTGAGCTGAGATTGCACCATTGCACTCCAGCCTCGGCGACAGAGTGAGACTCTATCTCAAAGAAAAATAAAATAAAATAAAAAACTAGAATGTGCCTGAAAAAAAATTATAGTGTTGAGACTTCTCAGTTATAGGGGTTAGAAAGACCACAGTTTAAGGCTTTATCTCTTGTCTTTATGCTCACTCAAAATACAAATACTGAGGAATATAAGAAAGAAGTAACTGGGAGAATATAGCTAAGTGGCTCAGTATTTTAGCTAGTGTTTAGTGCATAAATGGAGAGATAAAAATAAAGGCCCCTGGCCGGGGGTGGTGGCTCACGCTTATAATCCTAGCACTTTGGGAGGCTGAGGTGGGTTTATCACCTGAGGTCACAAATTCGAGACCAGCCTGGCCATCATGGAGAAACCCCATCTCTGCTAAAAATACAAAAATTAGCTGGGCATGGTGGCAGGTGCCTGTAATCCCTGCTCCTTGGGAGGCTGAGACAGGAGAATCCCTTGAACCCAGGAGGCAGAGGCTGCAGTGAGCCAAGATCGTGCCACTGCACTCCAGCCTGGGCCACATAGTGAGACTCTGTCTCAAAATAAATAAATAAATAAATAAAAAATAAAAAGCTCCTAGGTCTTCGTGAGTTTTCTTCTTGGAGAAGTTTCAAATCACTTATATTTGCTGCATGTGCTGATTATTGTTCATGACAATTCCCTCAGATAATGGAAAGGTATAGTGATAGCAGCAAAGACAGGAGAAGGTAGAGTTTTAAGAATATTTTCTGGCCAGGCACGGTGGCTGACACTTGTAATCCCAGCACTTTGGGAGTCCGAGGTGGGCAGATCACGAGGTCAGGAGTTCAAGATCAACCTGGCCAACACAGTGAAACCTAGTCTCTATTAAAAATACAAAAATTAGCTTGGTGTGGTGGTGGGCGCCTGTATTCCTAGCTACTCGAGAGGCTGAGGCAGGAGAATCACTTGAACCTGGGAGGTGGAGGTTGCAGTGAGATTGCACCACTGAACTCCAGCCTGGGCGACAGAGCTAGACTCCGTCTCAAAAAAAAAAAAAAAAAAAAAAAATATATATATATATATATATGTTTTTCTCAGTGTCATTATTTTAGAAACAAAGTTCCAGTCTGGTAACTTCTCTTAATGTTGCTGTTAATATTGACCAATCTGCATAGTCTTCCTCTTCTACTTCCAAACTTTGAAGTAGGAACATTTTCTAGTGAAAATGTTTCCTGTTTTAACAGAAATGCAATGGCCATCATGGTGCGTTGACAAAGTAGGGAAAATAATGCACAAAGATTGTGAGGAAAAGGGGATCAGAGAGACCACATCAGTAATGATAATTTATTACACCAAAGTTTGACAACAAAGTTACAACATGGAAGAGTGGAAATTACAGGTGACTGGTGTCTACAGGAATATAGAAGTTTGCTTTAGTACATCATCTTGTTGGTACTGTGTTATATAGTGTTTGCACTACCGTCTCTTAAGTTTCCTTGTTTGCTCCTTCTGTTTGTCCTATGATGTGATTAAGGCAGTGAATTGTTTTGTTTATACCCATCCGATTTATTTCTCTATTCTTTTGCTATAAGAATCCTTTTTGGCGGGGATATATCTTCTCCCCAGTCATAAGGGAATGAAAGGCATTGTGATAGAATGTTTAACAAGAACAACATGATTTTTCAATGGAACAGAATAAATGAACACATGAATAGTGATATTTAGAGAAGAATATAAGTGATCTTGAAGACATTATTTGCATCCCTGGATGTAGTTGTGCCTGAGGTCTCTTCCACTTTTCTTTTTTAAGGTGACGTATTTCCCTTTTGCCACGGTTAGTTTAAATTAGGTTTCTGTTCCTTGCAACTAAATGAATCATGAATAAACAACCCCCAGTTGTACAGAAGAGGAAACACAATCAGAGATTGTGTGCTTCTTAAAACCATATACCTAATGCACGGTTAAGGCCCTGATCCAGGCTTCTTGACCCAAAGCCTATGTTTTCTTCTTACACAACTGTTCTTTAGTTCTAGCTCTACCATGAAATAACTGTAGAATTTTGAACAAATTGAATGCTGTGCTAAGCCTCCGTTTTCTTCATTTGTAAAATGAGGTCGCTGGATTAATGATCTCTACTGTCATCACCAGCTCTAGTTTTCTCTCATTTTCTTTTCTTTTCTTTTTTCTTTTTTTGAGACGGAGTCTCTCTCTGTCGCCCAGGCTGGACTGCAGTGGCGCGATCTCGGCTCACTGCAACCTCCACCTCCCAGGTTCAAGCAATTCTCTGCCTCAGCCTCCCGAGTAGCTGGGATTACAGGCACCCGCCACCATGCCTGGTTAATTTTTGTGTTTTTAGTAGAGATGGAAACCACATCTTGGCCAGGCTGGTCTTGAACTCTTGGCCTCATTATCCACCCACCTCGGCCTCCCATAGTGCTGGGATTATAGGCGTGAGCCACTGAGCCCGGCCTTCTCTCATTTTCAGTTTAAATATTTATTTTATTTTATTTATTTATTTTTTGATTCAGAGTCTCTCTCTGTCCCCTAGGCGGGAGTGCAATGGCATGATCTTCAGTTCACTGCAACCTCTGCCTCCCAGGTTCAAGCAATTCTCCTGCCTCAGCCTCCAGAGTAGCTGGGATTACAAGCGCCTGTCACCATGCCCAGCACATTTTTGTATTTTTAGTAGAGTCAGGGTTTCACCATATTTGCCAGGCTGGTCTCTTGGCCAGGCTGGTCTCAAACTCCTAACCTTGTGATCAGCCTGCCTTGGCCTCCCAACGTTCTGGAATTACAGGTGTGAGCCACCACATCCGGCCTGCTTTAAATTTTTTTTTTTAATTAAACAAGTAAAACATGGAAAGTTCTTGTTTTAAAAGTTTCAAGCATTACATATTAAGCTAAAGTACTTTTTTTGATTGTTGAGGAAACCCTCTTCCCTCCCTAACAGTGTTGTGTGTATCCTTTAGGAGTTTTTCTATGCATTTACATAAATACAGATATTTCTATAGAAATATTTAGTTTGCACTGTCTTGTATTTTTAACCAAAACTATCACATAATGCACACATTGTTGTGCAGCTTATTTTTATCATTTAATTCTAAGCCTTGCAGATCTTCCAAATCAGTGCAAATATTAAGTTGGTACAAAAGTGAGCTAGTCTATGGTGTTAGTCTGCTACATTTTGTTTACTTATTGATAGATATCTGGATAGTTTGAGGTTGTTCATTATAACAGACAAGGCAAATATGGGAAGCCCTGTCCATAATTGCTTTGTGTGAGTCTTCCAAGACAGAAACCAAGGAATATCAATTTATATTTCCACATTCAATTCATGACGGTTTCTCTTTCTTCATATCTTCTTCAGCTTTTTTTTTTTTTTTTTTTTTTTTTTTTTTTTTGGTGATGGGAATCTTGCTTCGTCACCCAGGCTAGAGTGCAAAGGCATGATCTCGGCTCACTGAAACCTCCACCTCCTGGGTTCAAGTGATTCTCCTGCCTCGGTCTCGTGAGTAGCTGGGATTACAGGCATCCACCACTATGCTCAGCTAATTTTTGTATTTTCAGTAGAGACGGGGTTTCAATATGTTGGCCAGGCTGGTCTCGAACTCCTGACCTCAGGTGATCCACTCACCTCAGCCTCCCAAAGTGCTGGGAGTACAGGAGTGAGCCACCACGCCCAGCCTCTTCTCCAGCCTTTAATATCATCTAACTTTGAAAACATTAGCAATTAAAATATTCTTTTCTTTCTTTTTTTTGAGATGGAGTCTCGCTCTTGTTGCCCAGGCTGGAGTGCAATGGCACCATCTTGACTCATCACAACCTCCACCTCCGGGGTTCGAGTGATTCTCCTGCCTCAGCCCCCCGAATAGCTGGGATTACAGGCATGAGCCACCACACCCGGCTAATTTTGTATTTTTAGTAGACATGGGGTTTCTCCATGTTGGTCAGGCTGGTCTCAAACTCCTGGCCTCAGGTGATCTGCCCACCTCAGCCTCCCAAAGTGCTGGGATTATAGGCATGAGACACTGCACCCAGCCAAAATATAATGTGCATTTCTCTGATCCTTGGAGGAGGTTGGGCAGCTTTGCCTACATTTGTGATCTTTTTCTTCCCCCTGTGGATTGCCGTATTCTGCAGTCTTAAGTATTTGGCTCTTCTGGTTAGCCATCGTCACAGTGTTACACTGTAAACTGCTAATAGTTGTATGATAATGTCAAGCTTCTTCCCCCAGACAAATTTTAGGGTCAATGTTATTAGACTGGCTTGACCACCAAAGCGTGCTTGGAGAACTGTTATGGAATTATAGGAACTCATGTCTGAAAAGAACAGAATTTTAGCTGTCATTTAGTCCTACCCAACCATCTGATGTGTAAACCCTGTCTTCAAAATCTTAGCCAAACATTCAACTAATGCTTCAACTGTCTGCCTCCTGAGACAGCCCACTCCATCTGTGGATAATTCTGTTGATTATAACAGTCTTACTTGTATTAAACCAGATCTTGTTTCCTTGTAGTTTCTACCCTCTGTCTCAAGCCTCAGAGAACAAATCTGCCTCCTCTTCCACGTAACAGCCTTTCTGATATATAGTGACAGTTTCTATAATAATCGAAGTCATCTTTTCTTCATGTTAAACATGCTGGTTCCCATAAGTTATCCTTACATGAGAAGATTCTGAGGGTCTTTTCGGTCACTTTGTGATCACATTCTGTTGAATACTTACTAGTTTATCCCTTTTTAAACAATGTATCACTGAGTTCAGTGTCTTAGAGTAAGCTGAATAATAATAATAATAATAATAATAATAATAATAATAATGGAAGCTAGCTTTCATTGAGTGTCAAGTACTGTGCCAAGCAGTGTACATTTATTAATTTAATCCTTACAACATGACTAGGAGTGAGGTATTTGAATCCCCATTTGGACAATGAGGAAACTGAGGCACATGGAAATTAAGTAATTTACCTGTGACTGCACTGAGTGGAGTGGAACTAGGATTTCGCCTATTACATTATCATATTTCAGTGTATATGTGCCTAAGATTACATGATTTTTTAACTGCTAATTGATTTATATTAACCATCAACTCAAACCCCTAAGTCTTATTTGAATGTATTACTGGTAAGCCACCACTTCCCATCTTGTACATTTGAGTTCTGAAGCCAAGTCCAGGACCTGAAAAACTGCACTTGACCTCACGGAGTCTATTATAATTTGTAGCCCACAGGGCTTTTCAAGACATCTTGCTCATCCTACTTCTCTTCCCTGATATAGTTAGCTGGCTCTCTTCTGGTAGTGCTTGACTTCACACTTGGCACTGTCATCTACAAACTATATACTACATGTTTTCAGCTTAGCTATACGTGGATGAGTTGCTTAATTTATTTTACTTTCTTTTTGTGTTTGTGTGCAGAAAGTAGCTTCCCCGAATAAAGAGCAGTAAGTATTTTCCCACAGTTGTATGGCTGTTATCTACTCAATTGTCCCTTCCTGCTGGAAGGATCAAACGCATTTACCAATTTGTTATATGCTTCATGTAACAGGTGTTTGTGTTCCTTTCGATTTTTTCCATCAGAGATATGCTTGAAAATGATACTGTGCACAGGACTTGTCAACTTAGTTTCTGCCTTTCTAGTTAAGAAAAATGTATGTTTTCGTTTATTTTTTTTTGTTTTTTTTTTTTTTTTTTTTTGAGACGGAGTCTCGCTCTGTCGCCCAGGCTGGAGTGCAGTGGCTGGATCTCAGCTCACTGCAAGCTCCGCCTCCCGGGTTCACGCCATTCTCCTGCCTCAGCCTCCCGAGTAGCTGGGACTACAGGCGCCTGCCACCACGCCCGGCTAGTTTTTTTGTATTTTTTAGTAGAGACGGGGTTTCACCGTGTTAGCCAGGATGGTCTCGATCTCCTGACCTCGTGATCCGCCCGTCTCGGCCTCCCAAAGTGCTGGGATTACAGGCTTGAGCCACTGCGCCCGGCCATGTTTTCGTTTATTAACTATAAAATAAAATGTTCCGTCTTCTCTTCCTAGGCTTAAATGGAATAATTAGTTAAAAAATCAGGAAACTATCTTATACATATTTCCATGATATTTTTCTACTTTGAATCGGAAAGTAAACTGAGTGGTATAGTGAAAAGATCAAGGGATGGGGATTGGTGAGTTCATGGGCAGGAGACCTGGTTTCCACTATTAGTTTTCTCATTATCTGGCAGTATGAATTGCCAGAAGTTTTTTCTCTTCTCCAGGCTGTAAAATCTATAAAATGAGGGGACTGGAATAAGATGAGGTAAGATACTTCATTACTTAAAAATTACCTTGAATTCAATATAAATGTTATATAACTTGTTCTCTTCCAAAATATTAAAATGCCTTTGTGTGAGTGGTTTGTAAATCTCTCCCCAAGCTTTATTTAAAAAATATTTCTAGATATTTGTCTAGAAGAAACATTGCCTATTAAAACTTGGAGGACAAAACATTCTGAGCATTACTTAGTGCTGGGTCATATAAAAACAGCAATCACATTTGGCTCATTTTAGATTTTTTTTTTTTTTTTTTTGAGGCAGAGTCTCCTCTTATCACCCAGGCTGGAGTGCAATGGCGCGATTTCGCTCACTGCAACCTCCACTCCCCGGGTTCAAGCAATTATCCTGCCTCAGCCTCTTGAGAAGCTGGAATTACAGGCACACACCACCATACTAGGCTAATTTTTTGTATCTTTAGTAGAGACGGGGTTTCACCATGTTGGCCAGGCTGGTCTCAAACTCCTGACCTCGTGATCCACCCTCCTCAGTCGTATTGGGATTACAGGCATGAGCCACCGTGCCTGGCCTTTAGATTTGTTTTATAGCCTAAGTTCTTATATGGATGGCTATAGGCAAATCAGAGAGGCACTTTCACGTTTTTGGCATTTAAAGGGGAGTCAGAGGCCCCCAACCCTGTGCTTCTACCCCATAATGTATCCTCTGAAGGATGAGCCCCCAGGAATGCTGGGAGTATCTCAAAATTCATTCACACACCTGCACAATCAGCCACCAATTTATTAAAAAACAAGTTTTCTGTGAAAATGCTCATTTGCTTTCTGTGTCTGAAAGAAAAAAAAACATCACATGAAAAACATCTGGGAAATATCTTCAAACTTATTTGCAAATACATTTGTGGAGATTTTTTAAAGGCAGGCTGAATTGTTTCCTTTTTTAAAGGCAACGTAGATTTAAAAATAATTTTGTCATAGCTTACTGGTATAAATGAAGATATCAGTGAAGATAACATTTATTTATATGCATTTTTAAATGCTATTTTCCTGCTTGTTTTCGCCTTGTGTTTTATTATTTATTTATAGTTTCAATAGGTTTTAGTGAGGGGAAAATTTAATGGTTTTGCTTTTTTTCTTTGCACTAAGTCTATGGGTACATTTATCATTTAAAATATAACTTCAAAATAAAAAAATTAGAGAACTTTAAAATATATATATGGGTTTTTGTGTTTTGTTTTTCTCTAATTTTCCTCAATAATTTGTTTGTCAAATAATATAACTGGCTGGGCACAGTACTCATGCCTGTAATCCCAGCACTTTTGGAGGCCAAAGCGGTCAGAGTGCTTGAGCTCAGGGGTTCGAGGCCAGCCTGGGCAACATGGTGACAGCCCATCTCTACCAAAAATGCAAAAATTTGCTGGGCATGATTTTGCACATCTGTATGTAGTTCCAGCTACTCAGGAGGTTGAGGTGGGAGGATCGCTTGAACCTGGAAGGTAGAGGTGGCAGTGAGCCCAGATGATGCCACTGCACTCCAGCCTGGGTGACAGTGAGACCCTATCTTTAAAAAAAAAAAAAATACAATCAATGCCAGCAATGTACATCATGGCAGAAGTGAAATAATTTGTATTTATTTGTCCCCATGATTTCCGGAAAAAAAACTTTTTTAGGAGATAATGAAATGATACAACTTAACAATACTTAACATAGTTAATCTCAGTAGTTAACATAAGTATCCTTTGTTTTGTTTTGTTTTGAGAAGTCTCGCACGGTTTCCTGGGCTGGAGTGCAATGCCGCGATGTCAGATCACTGCAACCTCTGCCTCCTGAGTTGAAGTGATTCTTCTGCCTCAGCCTCACGAGTAGCTGGGATTACAGGTGTCTGCCACCACGTCCAGATAATGTTTTGTATTTTTTAGTAGAGACGGGGTTTCACTATGTTGGTCAGGTTGGTCTCAAACTCCTGACCTCATGATCTACCCACCTCAGCCTCCCAAAGTGCTGGGATTACAGGCGTGAGCCACCGTGTCTGGCCTAACATAAGTATCTTAACTCTATTTTCCTCAGAATATGAATTACTTTATTAAGAACTGGAGAAAAAGAAACTACAGCTAAAATTGAACATAAACTTAGTTGAAATGTATACATATAGATTATATATATATATACACACGATATACATACATATTACATAGGAATAGATTAATGTGAAGTTAAATAAACAGATTTTACCTATTCAACTACCCAGTAGATTGGGAACTCAGAAGAAAACTGATGGGGAAAGGGTAGAACCTAGGCCTATCAAAGAGTAAATTAAGGCACTAATACCAATAATTATATACAATAATTGTGATACACATGGAACATATCTAATTACATCACTTCCCCTCTCACCATCTCTCCTTAAGACAAATATTCACATTCTCTTCTAGTCATAAGATACGGGATTAATTTGTAATCTTCAAACTCTTCTTTGGTATATCCTTATCTATGACTTCCAAGCTTCCAAGTTTCTCCTTTTCTCTAGTTGGCTGCAATAGCTCTGTGCTCAGATTCACTTGGCACTCCTTGCCTGAATATCTTTTTGCCTTAAGAGCTAATATTTTATTTAGTTTCACTTTTAGTATAAGTTAGTCCACAATCACACAATCATTCAACAAGTGTTTCATGAGAGATTCCCATTTGTGAAGTACTCTTCTAGGCACCGGGTGATTCAGCAGTGAATAAAACTAACCAAATGTTTCTGCCATCATATAGCTTCCAAATCAGAAGCAAACAAATATTTAACTTCAAATTGTTCTGTGAATAAAAAAGAGTAGAGAGTTGGCAGAAGGAATGGGTGTGAACAATGCTTCTACACGGAGATGACATTTGAATGGTATAAGGAATTAGGTAAGTAAATATCTGGAGGAAGAGTGTTCTGGGCAGAGGAGATAGCCAAGTTCAACAGCCTTGTTGTATGCAGCAGCTTGAAACGTTCAAGGAAAAGCCACAGAAGACCAGTGTTCTGTTCTTCTGCCAGGTAAGGATACAGCATTCTTCCCCTCTGGAAGATGCAGTTACAGGGTGCCATCTTAGAAATAGAGAGCAGCACTCACCAGATACCAAACCTGCTTGTGCGTTGATATTGAACTTCCTGGCCTCCTGAACTGTAAATTACTCAGTCTAAGGTACTTCATAGCAGCACAAACTAAGACAGAAATTGGTATTGACAAGTGAGTGTGCTGCTCTAACAAATAACCTAAAAATGTGCATGTGGCTTTGGAACTGGGTAGAGGTTGGAAGAGTTTTAAGGTGCAGGCTAGAAAAAGCTTAGATTGCCATGGACAGAATGTTAAGGGCAATTCTGGTGAGAGTTTAGAAGAGGAGAGCTGTAGAGAAAGGCTCCGTCTTAGAGATTACCTAAGTGGTCATGAACAGAATGTTCATCAAAATATGGACAGTAAAGGCCGTCCTGATGAGGTCTCAGATGGAAATGAAGAATATCTTACTGGAAACTAGAGAAGAAGCCATCCTTGTTACAAAGTGGCAAAGTCCTTGGCTGAATTGTATCCATGTTCTGCTTTGTGGAAGGCGGGATTTAAGAGTGATGAACTAGAATATTTGGTGAAAGAAATATCTTAGCAAATTGTTCAGGGTGCTCTATGGCATGGCCCAGCTGCTTATAGTAAAATGCAATAAAAGAGAAACACATTAAAGATAGAATTTATAATCAAAAGGGAAGAATGTGAAGATTTGGAAAATTGTCAACATCACCTAGTAAAGAATAAAAACCTGTGTTTAGGAGAGAAAACCAAGGGTGTGGCCAAGTGACCATTTGATGAGATTAGTACAGATAGGAAGAAGCCAGGTTCCTTTTATCAGAACAATGGAAGAATGACCCTGAAGGCAATTCAGAGATCTTCTAAGCTATCACTCTCATCAAAGGCACAGAGAGCTAGGTCCTTGAGGGCAGAATGGTTTCAAGGGAGGGTCCCAGGAAGCCTGAAGATCCTCAGGGTTTGCTGCCTAAGGCCACCTCAAGTCTCTGCTTCCCCCATTCCAATGTAGTGCTCCACAGCAGTCTCAGCTGTGGCTCAAGTGGGCCTAGTTGCAGCAAGGGCAGCTTCTCTGGAAGGTACAGGCTATAAACCTTGACAGCATTCATGTGGTGCTAACTTTGCAGTCACACAGAGTGAATGAGCTGTGGAGGCATGGATACCTCCCAAATTTCAATGAATGCCTTGGAGAAACTTGGGGTCCAATCAGAGAACTACTGCAGGAACAGGGCCACTGAAGAATGCTTTCATTAGTCTGTTTTCATATTGCTATAAAGAACTGCCTGAGATTGGGTAATTTATAAAGGAAATAGGTTTAATTGACTCATAGTTCAGCATGGATGGGGATGTCTCAGGAAACTTACAATCATGGAGGAAGGCAAAGCGGAAGCAAGGCACCTTCTCACAAGGCAGCAGGAAGAAGAAGTGCTGAGTGAAGGGGTAAGAGCCCTGTATTAGTCCATTCTCACACTGCTAATAAAGACATACCTGAGACTGGGTAATTTATAAAGGAAAGAGGTTTAATTGACTCTCAGTTCTACAGGGCTGGGGAGGCCTCAGGAAACTTACAATCATGATAGAAGGAGAAGCAAACACATCCTTTTTCACATGGCAGCAGGAAGGAGAAGTCTTAAGCAAGGGGAGAAAAGCCCCTTATAAAACCAAGAGATCTCGTGGGAACTCACTCACTATCACAAGAACAATATGGAGGTAACCACTCCCATGATTAAATTACTTTCCACTGGGTCCCTCCTATGACACATGAAGATAATGGGAACTACAATTAAATATGAGATTTGGGTGGGGACACAACCAAACCACATCAAGCCGCCTATAAAACCATCAGATCTCGTGATAACTCACTCATTACCAAATACCCCCATGATTCAATTACTTCTACCTGGTCCCACCCTTGACGTGTGGGGATTATGGTGATTACAATCCAAGATGAGATTTAGGTGGGGACATGAACCTAACCACATCAGTGCCCCCACTAGGGCAATGCCCAGTAGAGCCATGGGGTCAGGGCTACCACAGCGGATCTCCACTGGGGAAATGCCCAGTGGAGCTAAGGGGTCATGGATACTGCAGAGAGCCCCCACTAGGGCAGTGTTTACTGGGGTTATTGGGGGAAGGCCACCTCCAAGACCCCAGTCCTACACAGCCACCAGCCTGCAATGCCAGCTTCAGAGAGCTCCAGGTACATGAAATCAAACCCTAAGAGCTGTGGCATGGCCTGTACCCAACAAATCCAAAGGGGCAAAGTTTTTGGAGCCTTGGGGACTCAACCTTCACTCATGAGTGTCTGGAAAGTGGGACATGGAGTCAAATAATATTATTTTCAGGCCTTAAGATTTAATGTTGTTTGTCCTGTTTTGTCTTGAACCCAAAAGCAATCTATTACCCCTTTCCTCTTGCCTAGTTTTATATTTTGGAATGGGAATGCCTATCCCATGACTGTCTCGCCATGGTATTTTGGAGGCATATAACTGGTTTGATTTCACAGGCTCACAGTTGGAGGCAAATTTGACTCCGGATGAATCATACCTTGAGTATCACCCATATCTGATTTAGATAATATTTGCACGTTCAAGATGAGACTTTGGATATAAACTTTAAAGGTTATGCTGGAGTGAGTTAATACTTTTGGGATGGAATTAGTGTATTTTGTATGTGAGGAGAACATGAATTTTGGGCCATCAGTGGTGGGATGCTATGGTTTGAATGCGTCCCTTCCAAAATTCACATGTTGAAACTTCATCCCCATGGTGGTGGTATTAAAAGGTGAGGCCTTTTGGAAAGGGATTAAGTCATGAGGGCAGATAATTATGAAAGGGCAGGAAGGAACTAACTTAAGCCCTTTTTGCTTTTCTTCCACATGTGAATACAGCATTTCTCCCCTTTGGAGAAGCAGCAACAAGGTAATATCTTAGACAAAGTGTGCAACCCTCACTAGACACCAAACCTGCTGGTATCTTGATCTTGGACTTCCCAGCCTCTGGAGTTATAAAAAGTTAATTTTTTTTCTTTATAAACTACTCAGTCTAAATTATTTTGTATAGCAGCACAAATAGACTAAAGATAGTTAATGACTTTTTTCTTTTATATTTTGGACTTCTTATGTTGTATTTAAGAAACTTATGCCAAATCCAGGTTCACAAAGATGTTGTCCCACATTTTCTTCTAGAAATTTTATAGTTTTAGGTGTTATATCTAAATCTAAGTTCCATCTTTAGTAAATTTTTATATGTGTTGTAAGGTATGGATTGAAGTTTATTATAATTGCTATTTTACATATGAATATCTAATTTTTATAGCACAATTTGTTGAAATGACTATCCTTTTCCACCAAATTTTACGTAGACCTTTGTCAAAAATCAACAGACCATTTTTGTGTGGGTCAATTTCTGGACTCAGTATTCTATTCCATTGATATACATGTCTGTCTTGAAAACCATTTTTTAAAAACAAGTCTATAAATCAGCTAATGTTAGTTCTTCAATTCTGTTTTTACTTTTAAATTTTTAATGGATATTCCAGTTCCTTTGTATTTCCACCTACATTTTAAAATTGGCTTGTCTATTTTCTTAAGCCTGCTAGATTTCTCATTGAGATTACATTGATTCTATTAATAATTTGGGGGAAGATTTGAAATTATAACAATATTCAGCCTCAAACGCTCAATAAGCCCCTTTTGAACCCAAAAGGCACCTATTACCCCTTTCCACTATTCATATGCTATATGAATATATGATATTTCCCCTATCATATTATACATGATAATATGCTTCACTTTATTTAGGTTTTCTTTCATTTCTCTTTACAATACTTTGTTGTTTCTGCTCTACAGGTCTTGCATTTTTTTGGTCAAATTTATTATTAAGTATTTCATATTTTTGTTTGTTAGTGGCATTGTTTTAAAATTTTAATTTCTAATTTTTATTGCTAGCATATAGAGATATCATTTTTTATACTGATCTTAGATTCCACAACCTTGATAAATTCACTTATTAGTTCTAGAAGATTTTTTGTAGATTGTAACATTTTTTAAAATTTAGATGATATTGTTGTCTATTAATAAGCAGTGTTACTTTTTTCATTCTGGAAAGATTTTATGTCTTTTTCTTCCATTATTACATTGGCTAGAACCTCTAATACAACATTGAAGACAAGTAGTCAGCACTAATATCTTTGTTTTTTCCTTATCTTGGGAAAGCATTCAACCTTTTATCGTTGAGTATGGTGTTGAAGGTTTATTATAGATGCCTTTTATCAGATGGGAGATTTACCTTTCTAACGCTAATTTGCTAAGAGAGAGGTTTTATCAAGAATGGATGTTGGATTTTGTCAGGTGCTTTTTCTGTGTCTATGAAGATGATCATGTTTTCTTTTATAGTCTGTTAATTGTTAATGATACCGATTATTTTTCTAAAGTTAATTCAACATTACATAAAACTCACTTGGTTATGGATATGTTATCCATTCTGTAAACTACTTGTTTTAGTAAAAATTGATTAGAAATTTTTGAATTTGTTCATGGGGGACATTAGTTTGTGATTTTCTTGTAATTTCTTTGTCTAGCTTTGGCATCAAGGTAATGTTGGTCTTGTATAATGAGTTAGAAAGCATTTTCTCCTTTTAATTTTCTAGAAGATTTTGTGTAGATTTGGCATTATTTCTTCTTTTGATAATTGTTAGAATTCTTACGCAAAGTCATCTGGCCAGAAATTTTCTTTGTGTGAAAGTTTTATTTAAAAATTTCATTTCTGTTTTTAGATACAGTATTCAGGTTATCTATTTATTTTTGTGTTAGCACTGGTAACTTGTTTTTTCAAGGTATTTGTCGTTCATTTCAGTTGTTGTGTTTATTTGCATAAAGGTTTTTATGACATTCAGTTGTTACCCACTTAATAGATGTAGAACTTTAGTGATGGCACCTCTATCATTCCTAATGTGTATATTTTTTCCAGATTGATCTGGCTAGAGGTTTATCAGTTATATTAATCATTTCAATGAACTACCTTTTCATTACGTTGATTCTCCTTAGTATATTTTTGTTTTCTATTTCATTCATTTTTGCTTCAATTTTATTTTCTTTATTCTGTTTATTTTGGATTTAATTTGCTCTTTTCTCTTATTTTCTTAACATAGAAGCTAAGGCCATTGTTATGAGACCACTCTTCTTAGTCTCACTCTGTTGCCCAGGCTGGAGTGCAGTGGCACGATCTCCACTCACTGCAACCTCTGCCTCCTAGGTTCAAGCGATTTTCTTGCCCCAGCCTCCAGAGTAGCTGGGATTACAGGCGTGCACCACCACGCCCGGCTAATTTTTGTATTTTTAATGGAGATGGGGTTTCACCATGTTGGCCAGGCTGGTCTCGAAATGCTGACCTCAGGTGATCCACCCGCCTCGGCCTCCCAAAGTGATGGGATTACAGGTGTGAGCCACTACACCTGTCCGAGACCAATCTTTTATGATGTGGAAATTTTAGTGCTATAAATTTACCTCCAAATATTTTTAAATCTGAGTCCCACAAATTTTGGTAGGTTGTCTTTTCATTCTCATTTAGTTCAAAATATTTTCTAATTGTATCTTATTCTTTCCTTGATCCATATCCTCTCTAGAACTATGCTATTTAGTATTAAATTACTTAGGAATTTCCTATAAATTTTTTTCTGATATTAATTCCTAGTTCAATTCCATTGTGGTCAGAGAATGTACTTTGTATGGCTTCAATCATTTTACATTTATTCAGACTTGTTTAATGATCCTCTATCCGGCTTATCTTGGTAAATGTTCTGTGTGCACTTGAAAACACTGTATATTCTACTGTTGTTGTGTCATGTGTTTTACCAAAGTCAGTCAAGTCAAGTTGTTTGATGTTGTTTTTCAAGTCTGTATATTTTACTGATTTTTTTGTCTGCATCTTTTATCATTTATTAAAAGAAGAATGTTGGCATATTTGACTATAATTGTGAATTTGCCCATTTCTCCTTTAAGTTTTACTATTTTTTTCAATGTTGATTTTGAAGCACTGTTATTTTGGATGCCTAAATATTAAATATTTAAATTCTAATATTTCCTTGGTTAATTCTCCCTTTATCAGTTTACAATGTCCCCCATTTTGTGTGTGATATTCTTGTCTCTGAAATCTACCGTATCATATTACATAGGTATCGTAGCTTTGTTTTCAAATAATGTTTCCTCTTTGCATTTAATGTGGAAATTACTCTTGTAATGTTTTCAATGTTACTGGTAGCTTTAATTTGCTAAGGTGGCTATAATAAAATACCACAAACTAGGTGGCTTATACATCATGTATTTGCTCACAGCTCTGGAGGCTGTAAGTTTAGTATCAACGTGTTGACAGGTCGGTTTCTTCTGAGGCCTCTCAGAATCTACCACGTCTCTTGCCTAGCTGGATTCAGTGATTTTCTGGCAGACACTGGCATTCCTTGGCTTTCAGAAGCATCATTCCAATCTCTGCCTTTGTTTTTATGTGACATTCTCCCTGGGTATGTGCCTCTATGTCCAAATTTCCCCTTTTTATTAAAAGGCCAGTAGTATTGGATTAAGTGTTGCCCTAATTACTTCATCTTAGCTCATTACGTCTGCAAGAACCTTGTATTAAAAAAATGTGACATTCTGCGGCACTGGGGGTTGAAACTTCAACATATTAATTTGGGGGAACAAAATTCAACCTGTAGTGCTGGTATTTTCTTCTGCAGTGTCAAATCTGCTATATATCCCATCCAGTTAATTTTTCATTTCAGACCTGTACTTTATATCCATAGAAGTGTGATTTTGGTATGTTTTATATCCTTCATATGTTTAATTAACATGTTCAACCTTTCCTCTTATTTATTGAACATATATAATATAGTTAGAATACCTGTAGCTTTTTTTTGTTTTTTATTTTTTGTTTATTTTTTGTTTTTTTTTTTTTGAGATGCAGTCTCGCTTTGTTGCCCAGGCTGGAGTGCAGTGGCACAATCTCGGCTCACTGCGACCTCCACCTTCTGGGTTCAAGCAATTCTCCTGCCTCAGCCTCCTGCGAAGCTGGGACTACAGGCACCTGCCACCACACCCGGCAAATTTTTTGTATTTTTAGTAGAGACAGCGTTTCACCGTGTTAGCCAGGATGGTCTCGATCTCCTGACCTCGTGATCCGCCTGCCTCGGCCTCCCAAAGTGCTGGGATTACAGGCATGAGCCACTGCACCCAGCCATCTGTAGCTGTTTTAATGTTCTTATCTACTTATTCTATAGGTGCCATTTTCTGGTCTCTTTCTATTGAATGGCTTTTCTGCTCTTACTTTCCTTCCTTCATGCGTGATTGGAAACTTTTTATGTGACGTCAGACAATGTGGATTTTACCTTTTCGATGGTGCTTTTCTTCTCCTAATATTATTTTCACACTTAAATCTGAGATGCTTTACATTTACTTGGAAAAAAAAACATTGATTCTTTCAAGGCTCATTTTTAAACTTCATTAGACAGAACCAGACTAGCTATTAATCTAGGACTATTTTTTTTTTCCACTACTGTAGTGATACCCTCTGAGGAACCTACCTAATGTCATGTGAAATACAAGGTTTTTCACTCTGACTTATGGGAATGGGAAATGTTAGAGCTCTAAGAATTGTTTTTTCTGCTGTTTTTAGATAGTTGTTTCTCCAGCTTCAGTTAGTTTCCTTACATTCATGCACTGATTCATGCTCTACTAGAGCTGAGAAGGACCTTCAACACATCTCTTCTGTTGTCTTATTTTTTGTGCAGCTTTCTTTTCTCTTGTATTCTTCCCTGAAAATGGTAGCGGTATTTCCGTTTCTGGACTCCTAGCTCTGTCTTCTCAACTCAGGGAGGCCACTGGATTCCATTTGGGTTCTCCCTGTCTTTTTATTTTATTTATTTACTTATTTATTTATTTTGAGACACAGTCTTGCTCTGTCGCCCAGGCTGGAGTACAGTGGCACGATCTCAGCTCACTGCAACCTCGTCTCCCAGGTTCAAGCGATTCTCCTGCCTCAGCCTCCTTAGTAGCTGGGACTACAGGCGTGTGCCACCGCACCTGGCTAATTTTTGTATTTTTAGCGGGAACGGGGTTTCACCGTGTTAGCTAGGATTGTCTCGATCTCCTGACCTCGTGATCCCCCCACCTCGGCCTCCCAAAGTGCTATGGGATTACAGGCGTGAGACACCGCTGCCAGCCTGGGTTCTCCTTTTCTATGATGTAGCCTGAAATCTCCTTTCAGGCAGTAAGCCGGGACAATCACAAGGCTTCACTTTGTTTTCCCTCTGTAAGGAATTATTTTCTCGCACTACCTAATTTCTAACACTTAAAAAACATTCATATATATATATCATGTTATATATCTATAACACGTATATAACAAATATATATAACAATATATCATTATACACACACACACACACACACACACACACACACACACACATACACTCCAGTGTTTTCAGTTGTTTCTACCAGGAAGATAACTCCATTACAAGTTACCCCATCTCAGGTAGACATTTCCGAAGATAATACATTATTGCCCCGGTGTGGTGGCTCGAACTCCTGACCTCAGGTGATCCTCCTGCCTCAGCCTCCCAAAGTGTTGGGATTGCAGGCATGAGCTGCTGCATTTGGCCTACATAAATATTTTGACATAAATGAGCTATTAAGCAGTTTTTGTAGATTAATTTGTCTAATCCTATATCTCTGTTTTTCCTCAATATTTGCCATATATATCTATGTAAAGATTTTAATTGCCTGCATATAACTTCATAGTATGGATACATCATTTTTAAATTTAGGTATTTCTCTATTGATGTACAAATGTTTTTCACCAATTTTTCTGTTTACCAAATAATGTTACAATGAACATTTGTGAATCATATGCTTTTGTGCACATGTGTAGCATTTCTAAAATAAAAATTCTTAAAAATGTAATGAGCATTTTAGAGTTTGCTAGAGATTGCCAAAATATTCTGCAAGTACTTGTACTTTGTTCTCTTTTAATGGTGTTAGGATTTCCTATTCCCTCATCATTTTTTTGTTAATCCAGTGGAAGAAAATTGCTTCTTTGTTTTACTTTATATTTACTTTATGAATAGTAAAGTTGAATATCTTTAGTTATCTATTTGTAGTTATTAATCTGGAAATTGTTGCGATATTTTTCTATTGGGTTGTTTGATTTTTTATTTATAGAAAAAAATTGTATAATTATTTGTTTTTTATACATATCACAAGCATTTTCTCCTAATCTCTTCTTTATATTTTAACTTTATATAAGAAATAATTTGCCATATAAAAGTAGTGCTGGAAAACATGTCTTTTGAGAAAGAACATACCTTGTTCTATTTTTTTTCCACTTTTGAAAATTCCTTCTCATCCACCAGCTGCAGGGCAAGTCACTGAACTAAAATGTTTAACTGGTTTTGAGAAAGAGGAAAAACAGCTTCTGACATTCACAAGTGATGCCCAGTTGTTGCTAGGAGCCGGCTTGGCACTCACAGCTAGGCCTTGGTATTACTGTATCAGGAACATCAGCATTAAATGAGGCCACTCTCTGACCATGATGGATGAAGGCAAAAACAAGACCGCTCTGCAACCATGTTTGAACACAGACAGAACATGAACATTGTGCAAGTCATGAAAATGACCGGTTATCTCACTATTCTGACTCATATAAGTTACTGCTTTTTTTCTTTTACCAATTATAACTTTACCCTTGCTTTTAGACTGCCCTCACAATAGATAAGATGTATTCAGATACCTAATTATCACATTACCCCTACTTCCTGAGAGTATTCAATCCAGAGAAAAATTCTTCTTCCTCAGAATTTCCCCCAAATCACCTAATACAAATCCAAACACTAAAACAAGTCCTTTTATTATCTTCCTACTGAATGCCCCCATAATTGATAAAATAGTTCTCTATGGTGTACATTCTCTCTTACTGTAATGAGTAAAAAACCCAATTTGTTCAACTATAGTGTGTTCCTGATAGTCTTTAGCTAGAGGGCTTTCAAATAATCATATAAAAACATTGTGGTATAAAGTCCAACTGCTTTTTATTTTTATTTCATTTTTAAACATTTATTTATTTTAATTGATGAGTAAAAATTATATATATTTATTGTGTACATCATATTGTTTTGAAACACACGTATATTGCAGGATGGCTAAATCTAGCTAATTAACATATACATTACTTCACTTATTTATCTTTTTTGTGGTAAGAACATTTAAAATCTATTTTCTTAGCAATGTGCAAGAATATAATGTTTTTATTAACCACAGTCACCATGCTATCTGTAAAACAGATCTCTTAAACCAATCCTTCCTATCTAACTGAAATTTTGTATCCTTTGATCAACATCTTCCCGACCCTTATATTTTATGAGAATTAGTCATTTCCAGTCTGATGAAATCCATTACTGTTTTAAAGCCCCATTCTGTGTGGGTCACACACTAGTTTAAGTTTTGAGAGGTACTATGTATATTAGGATAAATCGTATCAGGGAATCTGTATAGGATCCCTGAAAGAACATTGAATTTGATATGAGAACTGGATTGACAACATTCTAGAAGGAGAATTTTGGGAAAATGTGTTAATCACGCTGAGTTTTTGCTTCCTTATTTGTAAATAGGGATAATAACTCTTATCTCAACAGTATTGTTTTAAGGATTTGGTGATGGAGCTTTTTGTAAACTAAGACATGTTCTGTAAATAGGAAAGATTTTCAAAATAATAATGGTAGAGCTTGGAGGGAACTGATTGAATGCACATCTCCTTTCATCACCCCTTATTTATTCATGGGAAACAGAAAGCACAGAGAAGGAGAATTCATTTACTTTAGACCGAGACTGAACGCCAGGTTTTTTGACTCCTAGTCTAGCATCCTCTATACTTCATGGAACCTCTTTTCTATTTTATTTCTTTTTGCTTCTTTGTAATAAAAAAAAAATTCTAGTAAATGATTTTTTTGTACATTATACTATCTTCTGGGATTAACTCCTCAGAATCCTCCAAACAATTTGCAAAGTTAATGACTCCTGGGTATTTATGAGATTATAGTAAAGCCAAGTTAAGCCACAAAAGTATATTAAAAAATAATTTCCAGACTTTTCATATCCAAATTATTCTTGTGGAGTTACCTCCCACCCTTGTTTATAGTATGTTGACCATCTTCTTTCTAACCAAGATTCAGGGTCTTATTTCATCATGATTTCACCTGTTGTGATTGGGTTCTGTGTACTTATGTTTGTTCTGCCCAGCAGTATAGGTTTAAATAAGAAAAAAATAATAATAATCTTGGAGCCTGAGGAAAGTATTCTCTTCACTGATGGCAGATTGCTATCTGTTTGCCTGTCAGCTCTTTGTTCTGGTTACTTATTCTTTCTAGCATGCTTGGCTGCACAAATCACAAAATAGAGGGATAAAAAGATCTTTTGGAATCTGTATTTGCTATGTTGCAAGCTCAGTTACCATACGGAACACAAAAGCCCAGAGTCTTAAGTATGAAACAGCATTTTCTTGTTTTGCTTTCTTCCTTACCATTTTAGCAATGTGTTTTTATCACTACTGAAGTGAAGTCTTTATTGAAGAAATTAATTGTGTGTGTGTGCGTGTGTGTGTGTGCACACGCCCCTGTGTATTGTGTATGAAGTGAGTGATGGGGGGGCACCAAAAGTGTTATAAGAAGCAACATTTTATGCCATAGGCAAAGATGGTACTTGAGGCATTGTAAATAATCAGGTATTTCTTGTGAGCCTTCTGAATATTGCTCAGGAATTGATTACTCAAGCATATCCATTACTCTTCTTCTATCTTATCAGAATAAATGTTTGTTATAGCATTACTTAAAAGGTTTTGGATAATGAGAATTGGCTGCAAGGTAGATGAAAGATGAGACAAATGATCAGGTGAGCCTTTTCTTCATTCATTTCCTCATTCACGTTTCACACAATTTTTAGACCTATTTAGTGTCAGAGACTCTGTTCTGGGCATGAGAATGCAGAGTGAACAAGACACAGGACTACCCTTATTATGAAGTAACTAGAGGGAGACACATGACAGGGAGACAAAGTACTGCCTGTCGATAGTGACAATTCTATAATTCCTCTAAGCTTTGTAGATGAGGCATCTTCTATGCAGTCCACTACATAGATTGAGCTTCACTAGTTGTACACCTTTTTGGATTCCATTGTTAAGGCCTCAAGAAATGCAAACCAAATTGGATATTAATGTAGATATATTCTTAGAAAGACTCATCTGCTTTTCAGGTTAACATATGACTTTTTTTTTTTTTTTTTTGAGATGGAGTCTCACCCTGTCGCCCTGGCTGGAATGCAATGGCGCGATCTTGGATCACTGCAACCTCCGCCTCCCGGGTTCAAGCCATTCTCCTGCCTCAGCCTCTTGAGTAGCTGGAATTACAGGCATGCACCACCACACCCAGCTCATTTTTTTTTCTTTTGTATCTTTAGTAGAGATGGGGTTTCACCATGTTGGTCAGGCTGGTCTTGAGCTCCTGACCTTGTGATCTGCCTGCCTCGGCCTCCCAATGTGCTAGAATTACAGGCGTGTGCCACTGTGCCCCACCAACATATGACATTCTTGAATCAAATATTAATGGTCATAAATGTGTCTGGCCGCTGATGAGGACATTGGTATAAGTAACAGAATTTTGAGGAAATTTTGTAACTAATACAATATTTATTTAACCGTGAATCTGTTGCCAAAATACCAGAAAATGTAAAATCTTGTGACAGGAAAAAAATTGCAAAAGCAGAGGAGGCTTTGGAGGTAAGTTTTACTGATAAGGAAATTGAACCTTTAGAGTTTAAATGATGTTCCCAGGATCACCAGCTGGTAAATACTAGAGTTCCAAACATCAACTCATTTAATTCTTTCAACAACCTTTTATTTTAAGTACTACTATTATTTATATGTTACGAATTGGTGACTGAGGTCCGGAAAAGGTAAGTAACTTGGCCAGGGCCATGTGGCTAGTGAGTGTCAGAGCCAGGATTCAGGCCAAGAAGTTTGACTCCAGAGTCCATGCTTTTAACTTTACACCATTCTGTCTCTCCAGGAATAGCTGTACTCAGTTTCCAGACTTTGCTGCCCTCAACCCCTCCCGCTTTTCTTTTCATTATATTGTGGTGCCAAGCACATACATACACACCTGCTAGAAAACATATATATCCCCTATAAAACATTTTAAACATAAGCATGTATATGTGTATACATTCTTTGCTTCTCAGTGTGTCTGCAGAATGATGATTGATAAATGACTCAAATCAGAAAGCAAAAGAGACTGATTCTGTTGTATCATCAGGCCGAAAAAGGAAGTTTCCTTTAGGCATTCTAAGCATAAGGCAAGATGAATGGGGTGCTAATTAGCTCTAGCTCTATCAGCCTGCTGTCCTTTGTTTGAGGCCAAGACTGAAAGAGGTTAGATTGTGCCTAACAATATGGTCCACTGGCCTGATTACAAGGCTCCAAGAGGGCTTTTGCAACATGAGCATATGGACATTTTGCAATATTTACAGGGGGAAATGTATGCTGATTGGCATACAAGCTACAAATGGCTTCCTGTTGTAAGCTTCTTCAATTTATTTCCACAGGTATTGTCGCTCATCCTCCACTTGGATATATATTTTTTAATTTGAAGAAAATATCTTACTCAATTATAACCTGAGCTATGATTTTTCTAGTGAATTTAAAAAGAAAATACCATTAATATAGTATAGTACAAAGAATATTGGTGTTAGAGTCGGAAATCATGAAGTTGAGTCCCATTTTTGCCTTGTACATTAATTACCATTTCTTCATAGCTGGAGAAAATCAAATCATCAGGCACCCTGGTTTAACTTTAATGCTCTCAAAACTCAAATTAGGTCTCAATACTTCCTGGAATTTCAACTGTTTTTCTATAGCAAGTTCACTTTTTCACTGTCTGAGAACTCATTTTCATACATTCGCTTTCCTTAAACTTCATATATTCACCTATCCCAATCCGCTTATTTCCAGTTGTATACCTCACTGAGAAAATGGGAGGAAGCAATGGAAAGAAGCCTGCTCCATCTTTTGACTGTGACATCTCCAAGCCTCATGTTAATATTTTTTTTCAAAATATTAACCAAACCAAAAAAGTGTCCCTGTTCCTATGAAGGGGCAGTCCCTCCACAATTGCACTGGGCCCCATTCTCTTTCACCTCTTTCAGTTACACCATCTTTCTCTTGCAACATCAGTTTCGCCTCTATTGGATCATGTCTGTTAACATCCAAATATGTTAAAATAACTACTATCTTCAAAATAAAATAATAATAACTTTATTCACCCTAAATCTCCATCTATAGTCTAATTTATCTGCTCTCCTCACTGCAAAACCTGTTATAAGAGTTGTTGGCTGGGGGGGTTGGTTCATGCCTGTAATCGCAGCATTTGGGAGGCCGAGGTGGGTGGATCATGAGGTCAGGAGATCAAGACCATCCTGGCCAACATGGTGAAACCCTGTCTCTACTAAAAGTACAAAAAATAATAATAAAAAACCAAATAGCCAGGCGTGGTGGCACACACCTGTAGTCCCAGCTACTCGGGAGGCTAAGGCAGGAGAATTGCTTGAACCTGGGAGGCAGAGGCTGCAGTAAGCCGAGATTGTGCCATTGCACTCCAGCCTGGGCTACAGAGTGAGACTCCATCTAAAAAAAGAAAAAAAAAAAAAGAATAGTTGATAGTCACTGTTTCTTTTTCTCAAAATTCCTATCGTTCCTTAAACCTCCGCAGATTTCCATCTGTCCACTACCAATTTAACGGTCATAACGGTCACCTACCACTCTTAAACAGTTGATAATTCTCTCTTTGTTTGAACATCTTCTTCTCCTGTCTTTTATAACTTCACATTTAACTTTGTTTTCTTTCTGCCTCACTGACTTCTCTTTCTCACTCTCCTTTACTGGCTCCTACTTTATTCAACCCCTAAACATTTGTTTTAGGCTCTCTACTTATTTGCTACATTCACTAGATTCCACTTCACCTCTGCTTCCAATATGCTTTTTTTTTTTTTTAAACTATGTATCCACCATTTTTATTTCAAACTGTTGGGAATAACAGTCAAAATCCTAAGGAAAAGGAACACTCAAAAAAGGATTCTTAGCAAAGCAATTTTATTCTGCGCAGAGAGGTGCCTCCTTGGCCAGTCGCCATGAGAGCACACCTGAACAACGCAAGTCCTGCCCCTGTACCTTTCCCCATTGGCTGGGGTCGGGTCGTGCAATCTGAACTAATCCCGGTGGGCTAAACATTTGATTTTTTTTTTTAAGATAAGGTGGGCACGTAAAAGAGAGCAGAGAGGAAAGGGGAAGGGGTGGCTGTAATGAGCTAGAAAGTAGTCCTTTTTCCAAATAAGGAAA
This sequence comes from Macaca thibetana thibetana, assembly GCF_024542745.1. Taxonomy (NCBI): domain Eukaryota; kingdom Metazoa; phylum Chordata; class Mammalia; order Primates; family Cercopithecidae; genus Macaca; species Macaca thibetana. The sequence goes on from NC_065598.1 coordinate 136,308,988, forward strand.
GGAATGTGAGCTGGTACTGATAACACCTGGTACTGATAACATCTGGTACTGTGGTGTGCCTGGGCATCTAACAAAGGCAAAAAGGAAATAAGAGAAAAAGGAAAAAAGAAAGGAGGAGGTACTATGAATTAAAGAATAAAAGATTGATCGGGTTATTTGAAGAGAAACCTCATCATATCCCACACTTCATGCATAGCATTTATCAAAAGCTGATTAGACATAGTTTGTGAAGGAATGTAGTTGTGGATTAGATTGGAGGGTGGTTTCTGATCAGATTTTATACGCCTTGAATACTCAGGTTTACAGTCTCTATCTTATAGTCATCAAGTACCAAATATAATTTTTAAAGCAGGTTGAATTTATACAAACAGGAACAGAACATGGAAGACAATGGAGATGAAGTCTGTCAGTTAAAAGAGTTTGAGTGTTGTAACATCTTAATGTAAGGTGAACATGACATGAATTAGGTATTTTGTGGGCGTGCAAATGTAATGAACAACAAAAGACATTTGAAAATACTTGACAAGAGTAGGCAAAGGGCTGCATATGAGGTTTAAAAAACAGAGAATTGTACCTCCCCATGGTTTTTAATGCAAATTACTTGGAGGATAAAATGCTGCTAATATTGGTAATGAACACATTTCTCTCCAGAGACTGACTGACTCCAAATTTGAAGCCAAATTTACTTTTATGGCTATGCTTAAACTGACATAATGATATATTGGTCTGATTTCTTTTATGAAATCAGCTCTAAAAATAAATATTCTTGTATTCAGACTTTCTGTGTGTTCTGTTTTCATCTTTCTACTGTAGCTAAAGATCACTTTGTGACTTTTTCTTGTTTTTGGCCAAAGGCTATTGCAAAAGCAATGAAGTTATGACCTAGTTCTGTGGCAGAACAAGTATAGTCTAGAGGGAAAACTGACTTGGAGCAACAGATGTGGTTTTAGACATGTTGGGTTTAAGGTGGTGTCAAGATATCCTAGTGAAAATGGCAGTTATGGAACTATGGCTCAAGGTCAAAGAACAGTCTGAATGGCGAATGCAGGCTGGAAAGTCATTCAACCATGATATAATGGCCTGGAGACACATAGCTAGTAGCGTCCTAAATATTTAGGCTGGGGTTTACATTTCGCAACTAGCAGATGACATAATAAAGCCAGTCAAAGAGAGAGCGAACATGCGAGCAAAAAGGGAAAAACAAAAGGGAATGAATAGCCAAGGGACACATTTTGCAAGTCTCAAACAAGTTGACTATACCGAATGTTGGGGAGAGCTGTCAAGGGAAGTAAAGACTGAAGACTTTGTAATGATAAGGCTGACCTTGAAGAGTATATTTTCAGTGGAGTAGTAGGGGCAGGATTCTTGTAGAAAATGAGATGACTGAATAATGATGAAAAGGAGATAAGCAAAAGAGAAGGAAAATAAATAGCTTAACGGAGGTGTTTTCAAGGGAAAGTATTTTTTAATACCTTTAATAGGTTATTGCTTTATTCAGTGAAAAATGATATGTGCCTATTGTAAGATTTAAAAATACGAAAAATACAAAGAAAGTAAAAAACCACATGTAACGCAATAATACAGAAAAATAACCACCCATATTGTTTTGATAAACATACTTGCAGGTTTCAATTAATAGCAGCATAAAATTGATTGAAAAGAGTACATTAAGTTTTTTTGGAAAATAATTGCTAAACATACAATGTTAATATTTATTGAAAATACATTTCTTGGCCAGGCGTGGTGGCTCATGCCTATAATCCCAACACTTTGGGAGACCGAGGCGGGAGGATCACCTGAGGTGGGGAGTTCGAGACCAGCCTGACCAACATGGAGAAACCCTGTCTCTACTAAAAATACAAAATTAGTTGGGCGTGGTGAAACATGCCTGTAATCCCAGCTACTCAGGAGGCTGAGGCAGGAGAATTGCTTGAGCCAGGGAGGTGGAGGTTGCAGTGAGCCAAGATCGTGCCATTGCATTCCAGCCTGGGCAACAAGAGCAAAACTCCGTCTCAAAGAAAAAAAAAAAAGAAAAAAGAAAATACATTTCTTAATGAGATGGCACATATTGTTCCTGTTCCCCTCTCATTTACTCTCATTCATTCTTGTAGACATAGATAACTATACCAATTGCTAGAATAAGAGAGGGTTCATTATCAATTCTATTTTGATTTTTTTCTTTGTCAAAAAGAGACTTTGTTTCCATGAATATGTATACAGGAATGGAAGAAGGATTTTTTTTACAGCAATTTCACTCAATTATTTGAATTCTTCATGAATTACATACTGAAAGCTATATACGTGACAACCGCAAGTCATTCAATTTTGTTGAAAACAAAGCATTGGAAATTGCTTGACTTACAAAAGGAGTTGCTGTCTAGTCTTTAGAAATTGTTCACCTTGTCAAGTCAGTGACTAATATTTCTAATGTTAAAAGGTAAACTGAGGCACAATACCATTTTTAAAGAGTTTGAGCAAAAAATATTCCATGAATTGTGCAGCTCCAAACTAGAAGCCATTCAGGAACTCCATCAAGGGAAAACAATGGGGAGAATTTTATAAAACACACACAGAAGTAAAGCAGATGGTATTTGATTGGTTACTGTTATACAGTTGCCTCATTTGATCTATCCCATTGGAAAGTCCTAATTATATGTTTGTTAACTGCTTCTTTTTTTTTTTTTTTTGAGACGGAGTCTTGCTCTGTCACCCAGGCTGGAGTGCAGTGGCCGGATCTCAGCTCACTGCAAGCTCCGCCTCCCGGGTTTACGCCATTCTCCTGCCTCAGCCTCCCGAGTAGCTGGGACTACAGGCGCCCGCCACCGCGCCCGGCTAGTTTTTTGTATTTTTAGTAGAGACGGGGTTTCGCTGTGTTAGCCAGGATGGTCTCGATCTCCTGACCTCGTGATGTTAACTGCTTCTGATTGGTTGAGTTTACATTCTGTTTTTCTGTGATATAAACATTTACAAGAAGTAACTCAAGTTAAATTTTGCTTATATTTGCAAATCAAGCAAGGCTGAAGTCGCTTCTGAGGCCTAACTGTGTTTTTCTTCTAAGAGATTCTTCAGGTCTCTTTTGTATTTTAATTTACTTCAGCCTTAATCAACCTCTTGTCTTCAATGTGTTTCTTTTTTGTTTGTTTTTATTTTTACCTTTTTATTTTAAGATAAAACTCAGATATGGAAAGCACGTGACACAAGTGTATGGTTTTATTTCCGCCACACAGATATAAAGCAACAGAATATTGCTACCCAACCTAGTATTCCAATGTAGACGCCTTGTCCCAGTCACCATTCCCTTTAGGACATTTAACAAAACTGAGACATTTGTCTGTGTTAACAGGAAGCCACTAAGTGGCTAATGAAGAAATGAAGACCAAAGACAGTTAGACTAAGAAGAAATACATCAGATGAATCAAAGTCTTGAAGAAGGCACGAGTGGAAAGAATCAGATAAATTCTACATCACTGACAAGGTTTAGTCTTAGAAAAAAGAAATTTCTCTTACTGCAAGTCGAAGAAAAGAGAAGAGACGACAAATTCGCTCAACCTGTCATTTAACAAAGATTTATGAAGCCCCTATTAATTGGCAGTACTGCAGAAAGCACTAGAGAGAGATTTTAAAGAGGAAAACAAACTGTACTCGGGCTCTCCTGCTAGATGCACTTAATCGCTTCGAAAAAAGAGGAGATGAGGTTGTGGTTCTCAATAAAAGCTGTTTGGGGGATTGTGGATTTGGACATTTGAAGAGTGGAAACAAAATTTCCAAAAGCTACAGTAGAGAAAGCCCTATGGAATCAATACATTTTCTTTGCAGGACTCTGGAAAGAGCCAAGCCTAGCATTTTGTTTTAAAAGCTAAGCTTGGAATGCTTATATCAGACATCACAATGAATCTAATTGATTCCATTTTTAAAATTGCACCTGCCATTGGAGTTATGCCAAAACACACATACCAAATTAAAGCACAAAAACTAATAAAACATAACAGGAGCGGAATGCTGCAAACTCAATTGCTTATTAAAAAACTATTAGCTTTAAAATGTTAGCATGTCAGAAAACAGTTTCCTTCTACTAACATCAGCTTTGAAGGTCAGCTAATCGGAAATATATAGAATTAGGACAGGCAGTAAATTCAATAAAGTAGACCTTGCAGTAAAATAAACTTTGCTCCAGGCCCATGCTGTTGGAATTAGAAAGCCATCATCAGGCACATGCTTGCAGATCAGAGGTCTTAGTAAGCCAGTGATAATTCTGGTATTTAGAGTCCACCTGTTATAACTTAAGTAATCTTTTTAAATAACCTATTTGATATAATATTTAATTGTCTCTTTAAGAGTGCTGAAAAAATACTAGGATGCTTAAACACTTTAAAAATAAAAATATCCAAATGAGCTAGCCAGTGGGACTTCTTTTGTGTTTTCCTTTCTTTCAGCAAAACAGCCTTTTTTTTCTTTCAATTCTTTCCTTCTGTTCTCATAAATTAATCTGCATTTGTGATTTTGGATTTGTGCAGAGTGGAGTGTGATTACTGAGGTCTTAATCAACATTCAGGCTGACAGAGAACAGTTGAACCAGCTATTATCTTTTGTGCTGAGAGATATGTTTATTGTAAATGCTCTGGGCTCTCTGAAAAGTTGGGAGAATAGGCCTTTGAAACTGATGAGGGTGTCAAAATGTTGCTTTAGATGCCTATAGCTGAGAGAACTGCAAAGGTGACTTGGTGAAGAGTTATTTATAAGATCACTGAATGGAAGATAAAAAGGAAATTATTTTACTTCAAATATGATATGTTTTATAATTATTAACTGAATCATGGAAATTGAATTGGAAGAGATTTCATAAGGCAATCAGTCAAGGCAATATTGATTTCCAGACAGACACAAGACTGGGATAATATTTTCACTAATCCACAGCAGAATTAAAAAAAGAAAAAGAAAACAGTATAGACGGGTTTTCAATGAAGCTAGATTTGTTATTTGATTTTAATCTTAATATTACATTCTTTTTATTTTTAGTCCTAAAATACTCTTTCTTCTTTTAGATGACAGATGTATATAGTGGGATGTATAAAGTGCTCTTGGTTGGATTCAATGAAACAATCATTGTTCTTTTGGGAACTGGAGTAGGGCTGATGTGAAACTAGACTAGAAAGTAGGCAGCATTGGGTTTGAGGACCAGGATCTTGTTCCTGAGCTCTTTTCTTCCTCTTTGGTACTGAATATCCTTATTTTTCCATGCAGTTTACAATTTCATTTTGTTCCCTACTCCCTTCTCTCCCAAATAGAAACCAACTTTGAAAAAGAATCAGCTTTCAGCCATTTATCCAACTCAAAGGCAAGGTGAGAGTGAACTGTAGGTGCTAGAAACCACAGTCCATTGCTCTCAATTTTATTTTCTCATGTACGTTAATCTCTCGCTCTCTACCAGCTCAATATACATATACAATTGTGATCTAAATTCTTATATCACTTTTACAAACTAGAATTTTCCCTGTTGTGTATCCCCCTGCCACCTACCCCCTCATTTCTTTTCTCCACTAAATACACTGGACCCACTTCCCTCATTTCTTCCCACTCACTTTTCAGTTCAGTTTAATTTGGTTTTGATCTCATTCCACTGGAACTGCTTTTATCAAGGACAGCAAACTGCTGGTTACTTTACCGTTTTCCTCTTACTCAAATTCTCAGCATTATTCTGCACATTAGCAACTCTCTGTTCTTCAAACACAGAACTATGCCAAAATTGTCCTATTTAGAGCCTTGCCAGCTGTTTTTTTTTTTTTTTCCCTCTTTTTCAATGCTTGCTCTTTCGGATATATCAAATAAGACTTCCTTGGAGAAAGCTTCAATTAGTACCCAAAATACAGTAGTTCTGTCCATTACACCACCCATCACTGCTGTCTGTTACTCTCTTTCAGCATCCCCAAATTTCCTTCACAGCATTTACAACTGCTTGTGTCTTTTATTTATTATCTGTCTCTCCCTGTGCATAAAGCTTTATGAAGTCAGGGACCATTAATCCCATATTCATTGCTGTACCTCCAGAACCCAGCACAGTGCTTGTTGCTTAGTAGTTTTTAAATAAAGACTTACTGAATAATTTGATGGACAGAAGAATGCCAAGAATCCCACAATATTTTTAACCAGCTTCAACTTGAAAACTCATGCCAAGACTTTTATTCTTTATCTTTGCAATGATTCTCGCATCTCTCTTTCTTCCAGTCCTTGCTTCCACTTTCTTTGCCCAGGCCACCATCATCTATGAGTTTCACCATTTAATAAAACTCATAACTCACCTTCTGTCTTCTCTTGTTGATCTTCAATCCATCCTATATGTTGCAGTTAGTCTTATCACCTTCTTGAAACTCTGATCTTATTTTCCTATGAAAAACAAAACAAAATAAAACAAACTCCCCTTGGTGTAGACAGTTTGTTCTAGGTTTTCTATGCTGGCATTTATGGGCCTTGAAGACCTGGCTTTAACTGATACCAGCTCTAAGTGATCATAATGTCCCTTGTATTTGCCTAGCTCTTTTTTTGTGTGAACTTCTCTTTTGAAACTTTTATGATTCAATGTTGTGTCATTTACACCATTTAATAGAATGACAACATGTTGAAGCCAGGTACATGGTATGTTTTCTAATGTCAGCACTTAGCACAGTTTTTGATACACACAAGCTCTATACATATTTACTGAATAAATCATTGTGTGACTCTCTTCTTGAAGTTCCACGTTCAGTATCAAACAGAATATAGAATACAAAAATGATTAATTGCAAACCCTATATAGTGTTTGGGTGTAACTAAAAATATTAAATTCTGTACATTTTGTTTAAGGCAATGGGTATGACATTCGCTGTGGTAATGTTAAATATTGTTGTGCAACTGATGCCTGCAGTTTCCTGAGCCAAAAGAGGAAAAATCTTGTCCCTAGAAATTCTTTGACTGAAGGGTCATCCAATTAATTACAAGACCCTTAGCAAAAAACCTGTTGATGCATGCGGCCTTTTCCCCAGAAAGATCTGCAAGATATGACGAGAACAATAGCCTCAGGCAGTACACTCAGAAGATGAAACTGTATGTGAAAAAACCCACTCTGAACATTTCTAGCACAGGCTGGCTGCCTGCAGGTCCTGATACTGACCCTCAAGCATGCTGCTCGGACTTCCATTGCAGAGGAATTAAAGTGGCCAAACATATATATATATGAGACAGAACCTCACTTTGTTGCCCAGACTGGATTGGAGTACAGCGGCTCCATCTCTGTGCACTGCAGCCTCAGCCTCCTGAGCTCAAGCGACCCTCCCAAGCAGTCCTCTCTCGCCTTACCTTCCTGAGTAGCTGGGACCACAGGCACGCACCACTAGGCCTGGCTAATTTTTTGTATTTTTTTGTAGAGACAGGGTTTCGCCATATTTTCAAGCTGGTCTTAAACTCCTCAGTTCAAGTGATCCACCCACCTCGGCCTCCCAAAGTGATGGGATTATAGGCATGAGCCACTGTGCCTTACCACATATATTTTTAAATATTTAAAAATATAAATTTTGGCCAGGCACGGTGGCTCACACCCGTAATCCCAGCACTTTGGGAGACCAAGGTGGGCAGATCACGAGGTCAGGAGTTCGAGAGCAGCCTGGCCAACACAGTGAAACCCCATCTCTACTAAAAATACAAAAATTAGCTGGGTGTGGTGGTGGGCGCCTATAATCCCAGCTACTTAGGAGGCTAAGGCAGGAGAATCGCTTGAACCCGGGAGGCGGAGGTTGTAGTGAGCTGAGATGGCACCACTGCACTCCAGCCTGGGCAACAGAGCTAGACTCCATCTCAAAAAAAAAAAAATTAATTTTGACTTGTATCATGCTGCATGAGAACAGTGTAGTATAATTAAGGCAGATGAGTAGATAGGAACTTACTTTCATGGTTTTTGTTAACACAGAAGTTCTCAATTTTGAATGCACATTAAAGTTATCTGTCAAGCTTTCCGAAATTCAGATGTCCAGGATCGATTGATCCCGATAAATTCTGATTTAATTGGTCTGGGATAGATCTCTAATATGGTATGCTTTTTGTAAATTTCCTAGGTAAATCTAAGTTGTTTCTATGGTTGAGAAGCATTTCTATTCATTGAAGATTGCCATTCTGCTGTAAGTTATTAAGGAATAAAATAATTGATGTAGTTGTTGAGGGGTTTTTTGTTTCATTCTAACATTGATTTTTCTTTCATGAAGCTGTAAGCTTGAGGTTTGAGCACTCCACATTCAACACCTACAGTGAATGCCAGTGCAACCCTACAGTCAGAATGTTAATTAGTATTCCACTGCGTACTAGCTGTTCCAGTTATGTTTGTTAACAGTTAGAAGAGGGTTGACATGATGTGCATAATTGTAATCAATCACGGTCTTGTCTCTGAGTAAACAAAGTGCATGACTGACATCTGAGATACTTCATGCTTTATCCCTGGCTATCTTCTTATCTTATATTTTCTACCTTTTTTTTTTCCCCCTGAGATGGAGTTTCGCTTCTGTTGCCTAGGCTGGAGTGCAATGGTGCGATCTCGGCTTTGTGCAACCTCCGCCTCCCAGGTTCAAGCGATTCTCCTGCCTCAGCCTCCTGAGTAGCTGGGATTACAGGCATGCGCCACCACGCCCAACTAATTTTGTATTTTTAGTGGAGACAGGGTTTCTCCATGTTGATCAGGCTGGTCTCGAACTCCTGACCTCAGATAATCTGCCTGTCTCAGCCTCCCAAGGTGCTGGGAATATACGCGTGAGCCACCACGCCTGGCCTTTTTTTTTTTTTTTTTTTTTGAGATGGAGTTTCACTCTTTCGTCCAGGCTGGAGGGCAGTGGTGCAATCTCAGCTCACTGCAACCTCCACCCCCAGGTTCAAGTGATTCTCCTGCCTCAGCCTCCTGAGTAGCTGGGATTACAGGTGTGCGCTACCACGCCCGGCTAATTTTTGTATTTTTAGTAGAGACGGGGTTTTGCCATTTTGGCCAGGCTGATCTCAAACTCTTGACCTCAGGTGATCTACCTGCCTCGGCCTCCCAAAGTGTAGGATTACAGGCGTGAGCCACCGGGTCCAGCCTATTTCCATCTTATACCATGACTGGTTACTCTTCCAGCTTATGCTCCAGTCACCCTGAGTCATGTTATAGTCACCTTGATTCCAATAATGCACAAGCTTTTCTCCAGGGTCCTGCACATGCTGTTTCCTGTTTGGATCCCCCTTTCCTTCTTGTCTGCCTGAAACATTCCTACTCATTCTCCTATACCCAGAGTTCTTGATGATGCACATTCTGAGTTAGTAAGCAAAATGTATGTGTATGCTGTTATATAATTTTTTATTGAAAGAATCATAAATTTCATCACATCCTTAAAAGGGTCTGTGACCCCATAAATGTTAAGATGCATTTGTTTCTGCCTATAATCAAATGTGACACATTGAAAGCATACACTGAGACCGCCTTGTTTCCAACTGCCCCAACCAAGTTATCTGTCACAGATATTCTGTCCCTCTTCTCAGTTTTTATAGCACTTTACATGTCTTTTTTCTTCTTTTTTTTTTTTTTTTTTTTTTTTTTTTTTGAGATGGAGTCTCGCTCTGTCACCCAGGCTGGAGTGCAGTGGCGTGATCGTGACTCACTGCAACCTCCGCCTCCTGGGTTCAAGCTATTCTCCTGCCTCAGCCTCCCCAGTAGATGGGATTACAGGCATGTGCCACCACGCCCAGCCTAGATATCTCTCTTTTTATATCATTTTTACTTGTCTCCCTTTGGATTGAGATATCACCGAAGGCAGAAACAATGTCTATTCACCTTTGATCCCAGAACGTAGCACGAACAGATTTATTTTAGCTGGGAGAATGTTGAAGCTTAAATCAACTTGACTGGAATTTAAAGGTTTTCATATGCTAAAGTTCTGGAGGATACAGGGCTTGCATCTTCTAACTATTACTCATACATTTCAATTTTTGACCAGTCATTGCCCTTCTTTAGGTAACAATGTGAATACCAAGAAATACAACATTTCTCCTTAATAAAATATGAAAATCTTGAGCTGTCATAGCTTGACACAAATAGAATCAATGTGGTGCTAGCTTCTTCTCCAAGATAATTTCTTCCAATATTTTAATTATATGAGTTATAGAAAGAAAATAAATATGTTAAACAAAGGGGAATAAATTGTTGGCAAAATAATTCAATAAAAAGTCTCAGAATTTAAGGATGTGTATTTATAGATTAAAAGGCTAGCATATAGCAAAATAGATGAAAATAGACTCATGTCAAGATATATCAATGTAAAATTTCAGAACACTGAGAACAAAGAGAAAATTGTGTAAGTTTCCACAGGGGTAAAAATAGGTCAGGTACAAAGGATGAGGAATCAGATGGCTTAAAAATTTTCAACACCAGCCGGGCACGGTGGCTCATGCCTGTAATCCCAGCACTTTGGGAGGCCGAGGTGGACGGATCACCTGAGGTCAGTTAGAGACCAGCCTGACCAACATGGAGAAACCCTGTCTCTACTGAAAACACAAAATTAGCAGGGCGTGGTGGTACCTGCCTGTAATCCCAGCTATTCGGGAGGCTGAGGCAGGAGAATCACTTGAACCCGGGAGGCGGAGGTTGTGGTGAGCCAAGATCGCACCACTGCACTCCAGCCTGGGCAACAAGAGCAAAACACCATCTCAAAAAACAAACAAAAAGAAATCAACAAAAAAATTCAACACCATCACTATAAACCAGAAGGCAATGGGTTTATGCTTTGAAAATTCTAAAGAAAAATGATTTCTGGCATACGTTTCTATTTCCACATAGACTAAAATCAAATGTGCAAGTAGAAAACATACATTTTTCAGACATATGACATTTCTAAAATTCTGTCTCCCTGTGAACCTTTTCTCAGGAAGCTACTAGAGATTTTTTCCTACCAAAAGGAAGAAGTAAACCAAGAAAGATAAAGATGTGGAATGCGGAAAATAGGAGACACAACACAAGAGACAGATAAATTGTTAAAAGTGTAGTGATGGAAAATCCTAGGATGAGAAAATTGAATCAGGCTTAGAGGGCAACCAGTCAAGAGTGTTGCAGGGAAGCAGCTTACAAGAGAGTGTTCTTCAAGGTGAGAGCATTTACACAACAATTGATATGAATAAAAGTCTTGATATGAGGTTGAAAAAATTAGTGAAGAATTTTCAATTGAGTTAGAACAAATTAAAATAAAATTAAGTTGAAATTCAACAACAAATTTAATAACATAAATATTTCTCGGCAATTCATGGATTACCATAATAGAAATTTAAAAATACTTAGAACTTAAAGATATTGAAAATATTACAGAGTAAATTTGTGAGTAGCAGGAAAAGTGATATGACAATAGGAGTTTATAGACTTAAATGTTTCTACAACAACTTGAAAATTAATGTACTACGTATTTAAATAAAAAATTAGAAAAGAAACAACAGAATCAATTCTGAAAAACTAAAGTGAGGGGATAATGATGTAGAGAAAATTAGTAAAACATGCAAAGCTCAAATTTGGTTGTTGGAGAAACATAATAAAAGGTGCAAACCTCAGGCAAGTTTAGAAAAAAAGAGAGAAAGCACAAATAAAACTAAGAATTAAAAAGATACATAACTATAGATACAGTATAGATTAAGAAGCTAATAAGAAAATATGATTAACACTTTATGCTACAAATTTGAAAACCTAGATCAAATAGACAGATTTTTTATAAGTATATAACTTAGTAAAATTGAAGTAAGAAGCATGTAATCTGAATAGTCTCATAAATGTTAAAGGAAATAAAGGATTGTTCCTACAGATAAAACACTAGGCCCAGATTTTTTTTCCCCAGACAGCATTTCAATATATATGAAGGATTCTATAAAATAAAATAGGGAAAATCCTAAACTTATTCTATGAGGCAAGCAGAACTTTGATACCAACACCATATAAATTGAGTATATAAAAATATATTAAAACTAAAGTCCATTCTCATTCATAAAACAAATGGTAAAATCCCAAATGTAAAAAGATTTATGTGGATTCTTTGAGGGTTAGGATGAAATTTGTTTCTGACAGATCCTGCTACTCTGGGACAACACACACAAATTTATGTTTTCAGATTTTCTGTAATACCCAAGCAATATGGAACTAGCTTGACAATCTGTGTGATAGCCAGCCTGTGGTCATGACTTCTCAGGGGCACAAATTTTTTTCTGTTTTCCTCCTTGTTCTGCTCAGCTCCAAGACAACTTTCGCCAAAATTCCTTGAGTTTGGAAATAGGGACGGGTTTACTTCTGTTTCACCCTTACCGTGAAGATACAGTCGTATGGAATCCCAGATCCTTTTGGAGAGAGTCGGCTATTAACCTCTTTTCATAAGTAGGTCCTGGGCCTTGACTACTGTCTCTCTTGAGATATGAGGCTGATAGTTCCTTCCTGGCCCATCAGTTTTGGATACAATTAATGTTTCTTCTATTCAGAATTTTTAATTGTTTGGGAGGTGATGTGGTTTGGCGGCGTCTCCATTCAAATCTCAACTTCAATTGTATCTCCCAGAATTCCCACACGTTGCCGGAGGGACCCAGAGGGAGGTAATTGAATCACGGGGGCGGGTCTTTCTCGTGCTACTCTTGTGGTAATGAATAAGTCTCACGAGATCTGATGGGGTTATCAGGGGTTTCCGCTTTTGCTTCTTCCTCATTCCTCCTTGGCACCGCCATGTAAGAAGTGCGCTTCGTCCTATGCCGTGATTCTGAGGCCTCCCCAGCAATGTGGAACTGTAAGTCCAATTAAACCTCCTTTTCTTCCCGGTTTCAGGTATATCTTTATGAGCAGTGTGAAAATGAACTAATACAGGAGGGTTGGTCCAAATAACCTTGGCTTCCATTATAGAACGTGGAAATTGGTGAAATTTTTAATCTTTCCTGTGGCAAACTTTAGCAGTGGGTATTATTTTTCTGATTTTTTTCTGTTCTATTCGCCTTTGTTTCTCACAGTGTACTTTTTTTTTTTGGATGGAGTCTTGCTCTGTAGTCCACGCTGGAGTGCAGTGGCACCATCTTGGCTCACCCCGACCTCTGCCTCCCGGGTTCAAGTGATTCTCCTGCCTCAGCCTCCCGAGTAGCCGAGATTACAGGCATGCATCATCACACCCAGCTAATTTTTTGTATTTTTAGTAGAGACGGGGTTTCACCATGTTGGTCAGGCTGATATCGAACTCCTGACCTCAGGTGATTCACCCGTCCCAGCCTCCTAAAGTGCTGGGATTACAGGCGTGAGCCACCCCTCCCAGCCCTCATAGGGTATTTTTTATTTTTTTGTGCCTGCTCTGTTTTGAGCACATTTTTGATTGAAAAAAGGCTTTTCTGGGCCAAATAATTTCCATCTATCTATCTAGGGAAAGTGCATGGGAAGAGTTTGGGGATGTTAGGAATTTTCCTTAATATTCAGAATTTTGCACGTGTGTGCATGTATGTGCATGTGTGTTGATGTGTATGAGTGTATTTTTTTTTCTTTTTAAGTTTCATTTTTCCCTATGTCAATGAAGACATTGGCTGCTCTAGGGATACTTACAATGCAGAGTATTTGTCCTTTTCTTTTCATTCTAAGAATGAGTGCAAGAATGGGTGCAGGAAGTTTGAGAGGTGATCATTGGTCTTTTGAGTATGGGAGCAGGGAGAGTAAGAGAAGAAAAGTGAATGGAGGGTACATTATTGAGCTGGTTGTTGGTGTGGGCGACTGAGACTAAGTCTCACTGGGAATCTTCAAAGGAATTGTGTAGAGCATACCTCAGAATTGTCCCTCTGAAAGATGGGGTGACTGAGGCAATTACCTTCTTACTCCCTCCCACCATCCTTGGAAGTTAGATGCTGGGGACATTAATTCTGCAACATTTGTAAGCTGCAGCTGTGCACCAGATGAATGGAAGTTGCTGTTCAATGGGTATAATGTTTCAGTTAGGCAAAGTAAATTCTAAACCGCTGCTTACAGCATGGTGCCTACAGTTAATAATATTGTACTGTGCACTTTAATATTTGTTAAGATGGTAGATCTCATGTTAAGTGTTCTTAACACAATAAAAATATTAATTGTATTAATTATGCTACAACATGGAGGAACTTCAAAAACATCATGCTAAATGAAAATAGCCCGACACATAAGGCCACAAATTGTATGAATTGTCTGATTCTATTGATAATGAAATATTCCAACAGGCAAATCCACAGAGCCACAAAATGGATTAGTGGTTGCCAGGAGTTAAGGTGAAGAATAATGAGTGTCTCCTGATGAGTATGGAGTTTCTTTTTAGAGTGATTAAAATATTCTGGAATTAGTGTTGTTAGCTGCACAACTCTGAATATAATTACACCACCAAACTGTATACTTCTTAAAATGTTTCCTCATATTTTTAAAAGAACCAGAATGTCTAATTAGGTTTATGTCATTAAATACATTTTTTAAAGGGACTTGATGTTTGAAAATGGGAGAGTAATGGACATTTCTACCTTCTCCACTCTGAAATAACCCAAATATAGCAGAGAAAACATTAAAGATAGCCAAGTTCAATATTAGCAAAATCTAAGAAACATTTTAATGTACCAACCCAAGATAGAAGAAAGAGCTGATCCAAAGCAGTATAGATTGAAATATAATTGAGCCAGGAACCTGAGAAAGTATACCAGTGACCATACATTTTTTCCTTCCACCAGACCCTGGAAACCACCATTCTACTCTTTATATTTTTTTTGTTTTTTTGAGACAGAGTCTTGCTCTGTTGCCAGGCTGGAGTGCAGTGGTATAATCTTGGCTCACTGCAACCTCCGCCTGCTAGGTTCAAGCAACAATTCTCCTGCCTCAGCCTCCCGAGTAGCTGGGACTACAGGCACACGCCACCATACCCAGCTCATTTTTTGTATTTTTAGTACAGACGAGGTTTCACCATGTTGGCCAGGATGGTCTCGATCTCCTGACATCTTGATCTGCCTGCCTCGGCCTCCTAAAGTGCTGGGATTACAGGCCTGAGCCACCATGCCCAGCCCTCTTTGTTTTTACGGGTTTGATTATCTTTGATATCTGATATAAATAGAAACACGAAGTAATTGCCCTTCTGTGACTGATGTATTTTACTTAGCATAACATCCTTCAGGATTATTTATGTTGTAGCATATGGCAGGATTTCTTTCTTTTTAAGGCTAAATAATACTACATTCCACTGAATGCATATACATTTTCCTTATTCATTCATCTACTGATAGACATTTAGATTGTTCTATTGTTAATTTTTTTTGAGGAACCATCACACTGCTTTCCATAGTGGCAGCCCTATTTCACATTCCCACCAAGAGTTTATAGGTTCTCAATTTCTCAACATCATTGCCCCACTTCTTATCTTTTGATTTTTTAATTACAGCTATCCGAAAAGCATGAGTTAATATCTCATTGTGGTCTTGATTTGCATTGCTCTTATGATTAGTGACATTAAGGATCTTTTAATCTATTTTTTGGCCATTCGTATGTCTTCTTTGAAGAAATGCCTATTCAACTCCTCTGTCCAGGTTTTTTCGTGTTTTTTTTTTTTTCTTTTGCTATTGAGTTGTAGGAGTTCCTGATATATTTGGACATTAATCCTTTGTCAGGAGTATGGTTTGCAAACATTTTCTTCCATTACACAGGTTGTCTTTTCACTCTGTTGATTGCATCCTTTCTACAGCAAGCTTTTCAGTTTGATGTAGTACTACTTGATTAATTTTGCTTCACCTGCTTGCACTTTTGGCTCATCAGTTAGCAGGTGATGAATGCTGCCAGGACTGCATTCTTTCCTTCAAGCCAGCAGGTTCCCTTCTGGCCCAGGGTGCATCTAGAAATATCATCTAGGAGCTAGTGCCTGGAAAGGGGGTCTCATGATTCTGACTGGTGCCCTATCCTGCTATGGCTGAGCTGGTTTCCAAGATGCAAAACAAAGTCCTCCCAACTATTTCCTCTCCTCTCCTCTCCTTTAGTGGAAGGAAGGGGTGTATTTTAGAGCCATGAGCTGTGCAGCTTGGGGTTAGGGGAGCAGTGATGCCAGCACTTCCTTAGAAACTCCAACTGAAGGCCAGATGTGGTGGCTTACGCCTGTGGTTCCAGCACTTTGGGAAGCTGAGTCCGGTGGATCACCTGAGGTCAGGAGTTCACAACCAGCCTAACATGGTGAAACCCCATCTCTACTAAATACAAAATAGTTAGCTGGGTGTGGTGGCACATGTCTGTAATCTGAGCTACTTGGGAGGCTGAGACAGGAGAACAGGAGAATTGCTTGTACCTGGGAGGCGGAGGTTGCAGTGAGCCGAAGTCACGCCACTGCACTCTACCCTGGGCAGCAAGAGTGAAACTCCGTCTTAAAAAAAAGAAAGAAACTCCAGCTGTTTTCTGGGTGGGTCATGTCCACTGGTTCTGGACCCAGTTCAGCACTAGGTCTCACCGAAAGTTGCAGTCCTTGTGGTCTAAACTACCATTCAAATTTACTTAGAGCCCCAGGCACTTTGTCCTGCAGTGGTGAGCTTTGCAGGAACTCATGTTTAGACCACTGGTGTCAGAGGCGTTTGAACCAGAGCAACTCTATCTTGAATAGGAGCTAGGTAAAATTAAGCTGAAACCTACTGGGCTGCATTTCCAGGTGGTTAAAGCATTCTAAGGCACAGGATGAGATAGGAGGTCGGCACAAGATATAGGTCTTAAAGGCCTTGCTGATAAAACAGGTTGCAGTTTTAAAGAAGCCAGTTAAAACCCACCAATACCAAGATGTCAATAAGAGTGACCTCTTGTCGTCCTCACTGCTACACTCCCAACAGTGCCATGACAGTTTACAAATGCCATGGCAACGTCAGGAAGTTACTCTGTATGGTCTAAAAGGAGAGGCATGAGTAAGCCACCCCTTGCTTGGCATATAATCATGAAATAACTGCAAAAATGGGAAACCAGCAGTCCTGGGGCTGCTCTGTCTGTGGAGTAGCCATTCTTTTATTCCTCTACTTTCTTAAACTTGCTTTCACTGTACTCTATGGACTCAGCCTGAATTATTTCTTGCATCGGATCCAAGAACCCTCTCGGAGTCTGGATCGGGGCCCCTTTCTGGTAACAAAAGAATCAGTGATTTCCCTCTGACTGGGCTGGTTTAAATGTTCCCTCTGTGGGCAGGCATCAGCTGAATTTGGTCTGGTTTTATGTTATTCTATAACAGGGCAGGAGTTCAGTGCTTCACAATTGCTGCACTTTCCCTCTCTCCTGCACATGGAAATGATGCCCACACCACACCACTGCTGCTGAGGGATGAGGGAGAAGTGGCATTGGTGATTCAAGGCACTTTTTCTTACCTCTTCGGTGACTCCTTCAGCAATTTGAAGTTAAAACCATGTATTCTGTGTAAACCCCAAATATCTGAGACAAGTCTCAGTCAATTTAGCAAGTTTATCTTGCCAAAGTTAAGGACGCGCGCCTGTGATACAGCCTCAGGAGGTCCTGGCAACATGTGCCCATGTGCCCAAGGTGGTCGAGGCACAGCTTGGTTTGGGTTTTGTTGTTGGTGGTGGTGGTTTTTTGTTTTTTTGAGATGGAGTTTTGCTCTTGTCGCCCAGGCTGGAGTGCAATGGCGCTATCTTGGCTCACTGCAACCTCCACCTCCTGGGTTCAAGTGATTCTCCTGCCTCAGTCTCCTGAGTAGCTGGGATTACAGGCATGCGTCACCACACCCGGCTAATTATTGTATATTTAGTAGAGACAGGGTTTCACCATGTTGGTCAGGCTGGTCTCGAACTCCTGACCTCGTGATCCACCCACCTCAGCCTCCCACGGTGCTGGGATTACAGGTGTGAGCCACCACGCACGGCTACAGCTTGGTTTCATATATTTTTAGGGAGACCTGAGACATCAACTAATATATGTAAGATGTACATTGGTTTTGCCTGGAAAGGTAAGACAACTCGAAGTGGGGAGGAGGCTTCCAGGTCTTAGATATGTGAGAGACAAATGGTTGCATGCTTTTGAGTTTCTGATTAGCCTTTCCAAAGGAAATCAGATACGCATTTATCTCTGTGAGCAGAGGAATGACTTTGAATAGAATGGGAGGTAGGTTTGCCAGAAGCAGTCCCCAGCTTGACTTTTCCCTTTAGTGTAGTGATTTGGGAGTTCCAAGATTTATTTTCCTTTCATTGTGAGTGCTTACTTGATTTTTGGTTCTTCTGAATGTGCTTTTTGTGTATGTAGATAATTGTTTGCCTGATGTCTTTGTGAGGTGGATGATTGGTAGAACTGTCTATTTTGCCATCTTGCTCCCCAACTTTTCGTTTTCCACTAAAAAATCCTGCTGTGATTTCATTGAGATCATGATGAATGTATAAATTTAATTAGTGAGAACAGGCATTTAAACAATATTAAGTAATCCAATTCATGAATATAGTACATGTCTCTTTTTATTTAGGTCTTCTTTAATTTCTCTCAATGATGTCTTACAGTTTTTAGTGTGGAAGTTTTAGATATTTTATTAAGTTCAGTTCTAAGCATTTTCTGCTTTTGAATATTACGAAAGTGGTATTTTAAGTTTATTTTGCAATTTTGGTTGCTGGTACATAAACAAAAGTTTTTTATATCAACTTTGTATGCTGTAAATTTGCTAGATTAACTTTTTAATTTTCCTAGTTGTTTTGTATATAAATTTTCTGTGCAAATGACCATGTCATCTGCTAATAAAGTTTTAACTTTTCATGCTAAAATATAGACCTTTTATTTAATATTCTCGCTTTCTTGCTCAGTCTAGGACTGCTTGTAAAACCATTTCCTTTTTGGAAGTCTTATGCAAAACTGTTTACAATTTCACAATAAGTATGATACTAGCCATAAGTTTTTATAGGTGATTTTTATTGGAATTAGGAAATTATTGTCTATAACTTGATTATCAAGAATATTGAATTTTGCCAAGTACTTTTACTGCATCTATTCAAACAATCAGATGTTCTTTATTTGGATTATTTTGTTAACATGGTGAAATACACTGGTTGGACTTTAATTGTTAAACCATTTTCTTTTTATTCTTAGAATAAAACTCACTTAATCGTTGTTCAGAAAAATGTTAATATTGTAGGCCTAGATATTAGAAAGTCTTGCTTGCAAGTATGTCATTGGACGGTGTCTGGAAACTTGGATTTTGGGAGACTTCTCCCCAAACTAATTGATAAGAGTGGCTTATTGTGCTTAAACTGTTTGTACAATGTGGTTTATGCTGAACACCTACTTGACTTTTGGGGGACTGGAAGTTTGCTATGCTCCAGGCAGAAAGTCACCACATAATCAGCCTCTAATAAAAACAGTCTTTAAAGAAATTCTCTGGTAGAAAACATTTCACACATTTTGTTACAGCTTGTTGCTGCAGGAAGTAAGCGCATCCTATATGACTCTCCCAGGAGAAGACTGTTGGAAACTTATTCCTGGTTCCCTCCATACCTTTTCTCTTTGCTGATTTTACTTTATATCATTTCATTTTATTACATCTTAGCCATGAATTCAACGTTTATATCCTGAGTCCTGTAAATCCTTCTAGTGAATCGCCAAGGCTGGTTTTTGGACTTGGGGACACTTAGCACAGTCATGATAAATTACTCTTTCGTTTACTTGATTTTATTTACTTGATTTTGTTTGCTAATGTTTTAATGATTTTTGTGCCTGCATTCATGAGGTATATTGATCTTTAATTTTATTTTCTAATAATATCTTTGATAGATTTGATATCAGGGATTGGCTAGTCTCATAAAATGAGTTGAGGAACATTTCTTTCTCCTCTGTTTTTGAAACAATTTATGTAAATTAGGTATTTCTTTAAATATGTCATAGAAGTCACTAGTGAAAACATTAGATTCTGTTTTTTTGTGGAGGGGAGTTAAATTACATATACATAATATTTATAACATATAATCTTTAGAAGTTCAATTTTTAACAGATTTTGGGCTGTATGTATATTTATACATATCTCAATTCATTCTTATATTAGTTTTTGTAAGTCATATTTTTCAAATAATTTAGTCAGTCTGAATTTTCGAATTTATTGGCATAAAGTTGCCCTCTCTTTTTTTTTTTTTTTTTTTGAGACAGTTTCACTCTGGTTGCCCAGGCTGCAGTGCAGTGGCATAATCTCGGCTTACTGCAACCTCCACCTCCTGCCTCAGCCTCCCAAGTAGCTGGGATTACAGGTGCGCCTACCACGCCTGGCTACTTTTGCATTTTTCGTAGAGATGGGGTTTCACCACGTTGGTCAGGTTGGTCTCAAACTCCTAACCTCAGGTGATCCGCCCGCCTCGGCCTCCCAAAGTGCTGGGATGACAGGCATGAGCCACCACGCCCGGCCAGCTTGCTCTCATATTCTATTAGTATTATTTTACTTTCAGTAGAGCCGGTAGTGTTGTTCTGGGCGTATCTTTGCTCCCAGAGCTCCCAAAATGGCGGCAAGCCTCTTGCTCTCTCACCTGGGGTTCTTGGCCTCACGGATGCCAAGGAATGGAACCTTGGGCCATGCAGTGAGTGTCAGAGTTCTATTAGAAGCCGTGGGTTACGGAAGAGAACCGTGGAAACCAGCGGCTAGTGTTCAGCTCGATTAGGAGGAATCCAGGCACTTAGCCGCACAGGAACAATGGCGAGCCTCTGGCCTGATTGGGAGTGGCAGTAGGTGCCTGGCTGGATCAGAAGCGCAGAGGACACCCTGCTGGATCTGGAGGAGTGGAAGTCAACGGCGGGTCTGCGAGGGAGGCGTTCAGCAGCGGTGGACGACGGTTGGCCTTCAGCAGCGGTGGCAACGGCGTTCATTAGTGGTGGACATACGGCGTTCAGCAGCGGTGGACATACGGTGTTCAGCAGGTGGACGGTGAGCGAAAGCTGGAACAAACATGGACCACAAGAGTGTGCGGTTGCAAGATTTAACAGAGTGAAAACTGAGTTCCCATACAATGGGAGGGGACCCAAAGAGGGTTGCCCACTCCCGGCTTGAATGCCTGGGGTTTATATCCCAATCATTGTCCCTCCCCCAGTGCTCTCAGGCGATAGATGATTTGGTTATTTCTTTACCTCCTGTTTTTAGCCTAACTGGTATTTTAGTGAGCTCTCTTTACTACCTGCTTGGTCGGGTGTGAGCTGAGTTACAAGCCCCGTGTTTAAAGGTGAGTGCAGTCACCTTCCCCAGCTAGGTTTAGGAATTCTTAGTCAGCCTAGGAAATCCAGCTAGTCCTGTCTCTTAGTGCTGTTCCTCTTTATTTCATGACATTGGGAATTTGTATGTTTTCGTATTTTGTTTTGTTTTATTGGGAGATTAACAAGTTTATTAATCTCTTGAAAAAACTTTTTCAATTCTTTTACATCTGATTGGAAGAAAAAAGCCACACGTTTTATGTGTGGATTTTTATTTAAACTATTTTATAAATTCCAATATGATGCTTTTTCTAATATGTGAGTAATATGAGAACAAGTTTGCTAATTTCCAAAAATTTAAACTGATCTTTTAATTTCTGATTTCTGCTTTCTTTGTGTGTGTGTGTGTGTGTTGTGTGTGTGTAAATGAGGCCTAAGATGTAAATTCTTTAACGTTTACTTAAATATTTTTTTGAGACAGGGTCGTACTCGGTTGCCACAGCTGGAGTGCAGTGGTGTCATCACAGCTCACTGTAGCCTCCACCTCCAAGGCTCAAGCAGTTCTCCTGCCTCAACCTTGTGGGTAACTGGGACTACAGGCACATGCCACCATGCCCTGCTAATCTTTAACTTTTGTTATTTTTTTTTTTTGGCAGAGATGAGGTTTTGCCATGGTGCCCAGGCTGGTCTCAATTCCTGAGCTCAAGCAATCCATTTGCCTTGGCCTCCCAAAGTGTTGGGATTACAGGCGTGAGCCATTGTGACTAAGCTGAAAATTTTTTATGAGATGAAACAGAGTCACACTGATAAATTAGGGCCCATAGAGTAAATTAATCTGGTTGCTTATTTTTATAAGTAAAGATATTTTTTGGCACACAGCCACGCTCATTCATGTATGTATGCATTTATGTAGGGTATGGCTGCTTTTGTACTATATTGGCAGAGTTGAATATTTGTAACAGAGACCTTATAACCGACAGAGCCTGCTACATATCTGAATTTTTTTTTTTTTTTTTTTTTTTTTTTTTTTTTTTTGAGACAGAGTCTCGCTGTGTTACCCAGGCTGGAGTGCAGTGGTACCATCTTGGCTCACTGCAACCTCCACCTCCCAGGTTCAAGTGATTCTTCTGCCTCAGTCTCTCGAGCAGCTGGGATTACAGGCACATGCCACAGTGCCCGGCTAATTTTTTGTATTTTTAGTAGAGTCCAGGGTTTCACCGTGTTAGCCAGGATGGTCTCAATCTCCTGACATGGTGATCTGTCTGCCTTGGCCTTCCAAAGTGCTGGGATTACAGGCATGAGCCACCGTGCCCAGCCACATACCTGATTCTATACAGAAAAAATTTGCAGGCCCCTGATCCAGAACACAGTCAATTTTTGTAAATGTTCAATGTGTGCATGGAAAAAAAAAAACTTCTTATGTCTCTGTCTCTCTATTTTCTCCTTTTCATCTGTTTTTCTACACACATGCACATACATGCATCAACACACATGTTAAATCACGCATATTAATGGCATCGTTCAAATACTTTTTGTAATTTGATATTTTAATAAAAAAAACTTTTCTTATGTCTCTGTCTCTCTATTTTCTCCTTTTCATCTGTTTTTCTACACACATGCACATACATGCATCAACACACATGTTAAATCACGCATATTAATGGCATTGTTCAAATACTTTTTGTAATTTGATATTTTAATTGTTCAGTTTTGAAAAGAAATTCATGTTAAATCTACCTTAGTGGTTTCTTTTTGTGTTCAAGTTTTGTTTCATGTGTTTTTGGGTTATGCTGTTCAAATTTCACAAATTCAAACTAAGTGGGCTAGGTGGATTATCATTTCTATCATGATGAAGTATACTTCTTCATATATTTTGTATTTTTTTTAGTTTGAATTCAATTTATTTTCATATTAGTATTGATTATTGATGTACCAACTTAATTTGGTTAGTATTTGCCTCATATATCTTTTTTTTTTTTTTTGAGATGAAGTCTTGCTCTGTCGCCCAGGCCGGAGTGTAGTGGCGCAATCTCTTGCCTCAGATATCTTTTTATATCGCTTTAATTATTTCAACCTTTCTGGTGTTTGCTTTTTTTTTTTTTTTTTTTTTTTTAGTGAATTTCTTGTAAGTAGTAAATAGCTAGATTTTTAGATTCAAATATTACTATCTTTCTTATTAAATAGGCAAATTTAATCAACATTTATTTTCATTTTGTATATTTGGAATTATGTCATCTTATTTTATATTTTCTACTTACAATTCCTTCTGTACCATATGGGTTTGGGCTTGATCCTCTGGGGTTAGAATATTACGGATCTCCATTTGTATGCAAAATGTGTCCAGTCTATCCAAAGTCATGTAGATGGAGGTAAAAGTTCCTGGAATACTATTTTCCCCTTGGTTCTTCCAACTTACTTTGAAATTAATAACCAGTATAAGCACACCTTAGAAGCAACTTTAAAGCCTACTTAGTGTCCCCATTTACTAAATAACTCTGTATTTAATACAACTTACTTTTGCTAATGGCAGGAAATGGGAGAATCAGACTCTCCCAGAGATCACAGGCTTTCATTTCCCTTCACACTTTCATAGTTGGATCAGCAGGTACTGCTGTATCTGAGTTGTCTAAGGCTAATAACACTGGAGCTGAGAAAAAAAATACCTCACTTACTGTTTTACAGCAGTCACTGTCTGATAATCACAAAATGATTTCTGGGTCAGTTATGTGTCTTCAAGGTAAGACCAAAATGCCAGCTCAAATAATGGGGCAATGCAGTGTCTTAATACAGATATTTCTATAAAATACTTGGAACACTGGTCTTAAAATTGCAACAGATTTTCTTTCATGCCAGTTCCTAGTTAAACTAGGTACTCTATAACATGTATTTATTTAAAAGGTATAACTGAATTCCATTGATGTTAATAGCAAATGTAATACTTGAATGTCTCCATTAAGAAAAGTACTGCTGAGGAAGTGGCTCATGAAGATGTGTACAAAATTATTCATACTTTATATAGAGGCTCCATCTTTTAGAGTTCAATTAAAATTCCTATACCCATGAAGTTCAGGTGCCAGAAAGGGTTTCAGCTGGAAAGCTCTTCATAGAATTAAGGGATTGATAAAAAGAGAATTTTTTTATTCCTTTTTTATCAGTACTCAATGTTAATAATTACAGTTTAATGAAGATTTTTTTCCGTAAGTTAATTTTTTTTTAAATGCAGAGGTTTAAAAACTTTAAAAGAAAGGAGCTTTCCCCTTAGAGTACTCACACTAGTCAAATGTGAATTTTAAAAAAATAACCACAGGGTACAAGAAACTCATTGATATGTATCTGAGGCCTATGTTTTTCCAATCTGGAAGTTACAAGGATATTGGCTGGGAAAGTCCTTAGAAGAAAAAGACTTGGCCAGGCACGGTGGCTCACGCTGTAATCCTGGCACTTTGGGAGGCCGAGGTGGGTGGATCACGAGGTCAGGAGATTGAGATCATCCTGGCCAACATGGTGAAACCCCGTCTCTATTAAAAATACAAAAATTAACTGGCCGGCGCCTGTAGTGCCAGCTACTCTCGAGGCTGAGGCAGGAGAATCGCTTGAACCTGGGAGGTGGAGCTTGCAGTGAGCCGAGATAACGCCACTGTAGTCCAGCCTGGTGACAGAGCTTGACTGTCTCAAAAAGAAAAAAAAAAAAAGCTTAACCAAGTTATGTAATAACTACAATTACTTACACCAGTTAACTCTATGCAGATCAAATTTAGCCTGTTGGTGATGGCAATCCACCTCAAATTTACTTCCAGGTCTGTGAGGGCCTATAGAAATGTGATTCACATGGCTGAAATGAGAGAAGAATCTGAAGATCTCTGTCTTTAAGAGAAAGACACCTTGGATAATACATACCCATCAACCAAGGGATAACTTACCTCACCTGAGATTCTCACTGTTCAAAATTACTTGATTTCATTCATTTATTTCAACAAATATTTATTGAGTGTCAGCTATGTGCCAAATACTATTCTAGACACGGGGGATACAACAGCAAAGAAAACAAAAATTCTTACTCTCATAGAACTTACCTTTTAATAGAAGGATATAGGCAATAAATAAGAAACAGAAAAATTAAAAAAAAAAAAAGTAAAGCATTAGGAGAGATTGTGCAATGGTTGGGTGGAGTTTAAGTTTAGATAGGGTAGCCAAGGAAACTTCACTAGGAAAACAACATTTGAGTAAAGGCCTGAAGGAAGTGAGGAAGTGAACTATGCAGATATCTAAACAATAGCATTTTAGGCATACAGAATGAACAGCAATTGCAACAGTCTTGAAGCACGAGCAAGCCTGATGTTTTTAAGGAATAGCTAGGAGGCTAGTATGGCTGGATCATAATGAGTGAGCAAGAGAGTAGGATGAAATGAAATGGGAAAGATACAGAGGAAGATCATGCAGAACTTTATAGACTATTGTAAGGACTGGAACTTTTACTATGAGTGAGATGAAAATCTACTGGAGAGTTTGATGCAGGAGAGGCAAAATGGAAGGAGGGGCAAAGTTAGGATACTATTGCAGTGTTCCAGATGAAAGATGATGGTGTTTGGGATCAGAATGGCAGTGGTGGAGGTTGTGGAAATGTGGAGGTTGTGGAAATGTCAGATTTGTTGATGAACCAGATGTGGGTTTTGTGAGGTGGTGGGGAGTAAATGGTGACTCTAATATATATATATTTGTTTCTATCTATCTATCTATCTATATATATATATACACTTTTTTTTTTTTTTTGAGACCGAGTTTCGCTCTTGTTGCCCAAGCTGCAGTGCAGGGGCGCAATCTTGGCTCACTGCAACCTCTGCCTTCTGGGTTCAAGCAATTCTCCTGCCTCAGCCTCCCGAGTACCTGGGATTACAGGCGCGCACCACCATGCCCAGCTAATTTTTTGTATTTTTAATAGAAACGGTGATTCACCATGTTAGTCAGGCTGGTCTCAAACTCCTGACCTCAGGTAATCCACCCGCCTCAGCTTCCCAAAGTGCTGGGAATACAGGCATGAGCCACCATGCCCAGCTGACTCCAATATTTTTTACCTAGCAAGTGGAGTTGCCTTTTTTTTTTTTTTTTTTTTTTTTTTGAGACAGGGTCTCCTTTTGTCATCCAGGCTGGAGTGCAGTGGTATGATCTCGCCTCACTGCACCCTCCACCTCCCGGGTTCAGTTGGTTCTCCTGCCTCAGTCTCCTGAACAGCTGGGACTACAGGAACATGCCACTAGGCCTGGCTAATTTTTGTATTTTTGGTAGAGACAGGTTTTTGCCATGTTGCCCAGGCTGGTCTCGAACTCCCGACCTCAAGTGACCCGCCTACCTCGGCCTCCCAAAGTGTGGAAATTACAGGCATGAGCCACCACACCCAGCCTGGAGTTGCTGTTTTTTGACATAGAAAAATCTCTGGAGGTAAAAGCTTGGTTTATGGGAGCACCTGAGCTCAGTTTGGGCCATAATTTTGGGATACCTATTATTTACTGACAGTGATGGTATATTGTTAAGAGCAAAAATTCTGAAGCAGACTGCCTGAATTCACATTCTTACTCCACCACTCAGCAACTGTATGACCCTGAGCAAGTTATTTAATGTCTATAACTTGTTTGCTCATACAAAAAATGGGGATAATAATACTACACATGATATGGTTTGGCTCTGTGACCCCATCCAAATCTCATCTTGAATTGTACTCCAATAATTCCCATGTGTTGTGGGAGGGACCCGGTGGAAGATAATTTGAATCATGGGGGTGGTTCCTCCATACTGTTCTCATGGTAGTGAATAAGTCTCACGAGATCTGATGGTTTTATCAGGGGTTTCCGCTTTTGCATCTTAATTTATCTTGTCACTGCCACGTAAGGAGTGCATTTCGCCTCCTGCCACGATTCTGAGGCCTCCTCGGCCATATGGAACTGTAAGTTCAATTAAACCTCTTTTTCTTCCCAGTCTCGGGTATGTCTTTATCAGCAGTGTGAAAACGAACTAATACAACACATCATAGGTTTTTGTGAGAATTGAATTAATATATTTTTTTAAAGTGCTTACAATAAAGTCTGGCAAATAATAAGAACTGATCTTAACTATAAGAAATTAGCACACTCTGGGCAGTTTATAGACTTTTATTTCACATTTCTGGAAGCTGGAAGTCTAAGATCAAGGTGCTGGCATGGTCAGGTTCTGGTGAGGGACCTTTTTCCTGTTGCAGACTGTCAACTTCTCATTGAAGATGCAAATGGCAGAGAGAGAAAAAGCAACTGTTTTGCATCTTTATGTAAAGGCATAAATCTCATTTATGAGTGTGTCTTCATGACCTAATTACATCTCAAAAATCTCTCTTTTAATACCATCACATCAGGGGTTAGGATCTCAACATATTAATTTTGAGAGAACAGGAACACTCAGTCATTAGTGGCACCATACAAGCATTAGTAGTCATTATTATTATTATTATTATTACTATTAGATATTTTAGTTGAGATGTTAACTAGGCCTTTAAAAAATTTGTACACATTTAGGGGGTACTAATGTGGTATTATTACATTAATATATTGTGTAGTGAGATCTGGGCTTTTAATGTAACCATCACCCTAATAGTGTACATTGTACCCATTAGATAGTTTCTCATCTCCCTCAAAGCCTCCTACATTTACAAGTTTCCAGTATCTAAATTATTCCACCCTCCATATCTGTGTGTACACATTATTTAACTCCCACTTATACGTGAGAACATGCAATATTTTCTTTGTTTGAGTTATTTCACTTAAGTGAATAAATTTTCAGTTTCATTCATATTTCTGCAAGAGACATGATTTCCTTCCCTTCCCCTTCCCCTTCCCCTTCCCCTTCCTCTTCCCCTTTCCGAGTTTCACTCTTGTTGCCCAGGCTGCAGTGCAGTGGTGCGATCTTGCCTCACTCCAACCTCTGTCTCCTGTGTTCAAGTGATTTTCCTGCCTCAGCCTCCTGAGTAGCTGGGATTACAGACACCTGCCACCATACCCAGCTAATTTTTTTGTATTTTTAGTAGAGACTGGTTTCACTATGTTGGCCAGGCTGGTCTCCAACTCCTAACCTCAGGTGATTCACCTGCCTCAGCCTCCCAAAGTGCTGGGATTACAGGCGTGAGCCACCATTCCCGGCTATTTGATTCTTTTTTATAGCTCAGTAGTACTCTCTCTCTCTATATATATACACACACATAAATATACACACACACATATACACACATATATATACACATAGATATATATACATACACACATATATAATCTCTCTCACATTTGCTTTATCCAGTCATCCACTGATGGGCACTCACTGATTCCATGACTTTGCTGTTGCAAATAGGGCTGCGATAAACATTCGAGTGCAGGTATGTTTTTGATATCACAATTTCTTTTCCTTTGGGTAGGTACCAAGTAGTGGGATTGCTAGATTGAAGGGTAGTTCTATTATTAGTTCTTTGGGAAATATCCATACTGTTTCCCAAAGACGCTGAACAAATTTGCATTCTCACCAACAGAGTATGTGTTCCATTTTCTGTACATCCACACCAACATCTGTTGTTTTTTGACTTTTTAATAATAGCCATTCAGACTGTTGTGAGATGGCAAGTCATTGTTATTTTAATTTGCATTTCTCTGATGATTAGTGGTGGTGAGCCTTTTTTCATGTTTATTGGCCATTTGTATGCCTTCTTCTGAAAAATACCGGTTCATGTCTATTGCCTACCCTTTTTTTTTTTTTTTTTTTTTTTTGAGATGGAGTCTCTCTCTGTTGCCCAGGCTGGAAGGCTGGAGTGCAGTGGCGAAATCTCGGCTCACTGGGTTCAATCACTCTGCCTTCTGGGTTCAAGCAATTCTCCTGCCTTAGCCTCCCGAGTAGCTGGGATTATAGGTGCGTGCCACCATGCCCAGCTAATTTTTTGTATTTTTAATAGAGACGGGGTTTCACCGTGTTACAGCCAGGATGGTCTCAATCTCCTGACCTCATGATCCACCTGCCTCGGCCTCCCAAAGTGCTGGGATTATAGCCGTGAGCCACCATGTCTGGCCAAGTATATATAAGAATATTTATATATAAGAATGTTATATATAAAATAAAAAGGTATGCATATAAAGTTCAGAGAAGGGATCTAGTTTGGAAACATATATTTTGGAGACACCAGCTTGTAGATGGTATTTTAGCCAGGATACAAAGAGACTATCAAATACATGAGTGTAGATAGACTCTTTAAGGGCCAGGAACACTGCCATTTAGAAGTCTGAGAAATAACAAGGAACCTCGAAAGGGAACCAAGAAGCAGTGGACAGAGTGTTGGGAAGAAATCCAAGTGTGTGGTATTCTGGAAGCTACATGAAGAAAGTCTATCAGAGAAGGGAATATGACCAACTTGTTGAAATGCTGTTGCTAACTTTAATAAGATGAGGCCTCAGAATAAAAATAGTAGGTTTTAATTCATTTTATTTCAATTCAATTTATTGTGACTTTGACAAGAGCAGTTTTATTGGAATGGTGGGAGCTTAAGCTTTATTTGGGTTTAACATGAATTAGAGGCTGGGCACGGTGGCTCACGCCTGTAATCCCAACACTTTGGGAGGCCGAGTTGGGCGGATCACGAGGTCAGGAGATTGAGACCATCCTGGCTAACAAGGTGAAACCCCGTCTCTGCTAAAAATACAGAAAATTAGCTGGGCGTGGTAGCAGGCGCCTGTGGTCCTAGCTACTGGGCAGGCTGAGGCAGGAGAATGGCCTGAACCCAGGAGGCGGAGCTTGCAGTGAGCTGAGATCGCACCACTGCACTCCAGCCTGGGTGACAGAGCGAGACTCCATCTCAAAAAAAAAAAAAAAGAAATGAATTTAGAAACAGTATAGATAATACTTTCTAAGACTTGTTTTTCAGAGGACAGAAATGGGTGAAGCTGAACAAAGAAGTGAGATCAAGATAGTTTTTCTTAAGATGATAGAAATAATAGCATAGTTGTATCTGATATTGACCTAGAAGAGTGGGAAAAGAGCAATGCTAGATAGAGGGGAGAATTGCTGCAGTGATATGATTAAGACATGTTTCTCAACATTACTGGAGGGAAGAAGACATTACTTTCCACTGTCCCTGAAGACTTTAACTATCTAACAGGAAAAATGGAGGACTGACATTGAACTTGGAAAGACAAGTTACCAGTAAAGTTGCAAACAAATCAGGGAAAGGGGTTACTTTGGAGCTTGCCTCTCTCTCCTTAATGGTAAGCCTTATGAACTACTAGTAATGTTTATGGCCTGAAGAGGGGATATGTTGAAAAAGGCACATATCAGCAATTCCTGCAAACTCAACAATCAAATTGTCTTATGAATCTCTCTACATTTTTCCATCTGCACCGACAGTGTCTTAGTCCAAGTTGCCATCATTTCTCATCAGAATTACTGTAAGAAGCTCCTAAGTGGTGATTCTACTTTGATTGTTGCATCTTGCAATCTCTTCACCACATAACAGCAAAAGCAATTCTTTTAAAAAAGAAGTCATATAGTATCAACATTCTGTTCTGTGTTAGTTTGTTTTGTGTTGCTATAAAGGCATATCTGTGACTGGGTAATTGGTAAATAAAAGATTTGTTTGCCTCCCAATTCTGCAGACTGTACAAGCATCACATCAGCACCCTCAGCTTTTGGTGAGGCATCAGGAAACTTTTTACTCATGGCAGAAGGTGAAGTGGAAATAGGCATGCCATGTGGTGAGAGAGGGAGCAAGAGAGATACAGAGGAGAAGGTTCTGGGCTTTTTTTAAGCAGCTAGCTGTCACATGAACTGATAGAATGAGAACCATGGGTAGGGTACCAAGCCATTCATGAGGGATCCACTCTTACGACGCAAACACCTCCTACCAGGCCTCATCTCCAACACTGGGGATCACATATCAATATGAAATTTGGAGGGGACAGACATCCAAACTATATCATACTCCCTCCAATAGCTTTGTGAAAGAAAGCTTTATCCAAAACTTGGAAAAAATCACAAAACATTAATTACCTGATATGTCAATATCGTGTTATAATATGTCCTAAGAAGCCTGACTGATTCTCCTCTGACATTCTTCTGATGCACATTCTCATCCGATTGCAGCTTTGTCACAATTTATTTAGCTAATAATCATCCACAGCTATTAACAGTGAAGTCAATTTAGAACCCTGTGATGTTAGAGGTGAACCAAAGAATTGATAAGGTGTTAGAATTATGTAGTCTGGTGGAAAAGTTAATATCCAAACTGCTATGGTTTTCTTTTCCTGTAAACGCATAACCATATATCTAACTTAGAAGTCTTACATAGGCTTGGTTTTTTTTGTTTTTTTTTTTTTGCCTGACTATATAAATCCTTGCTTGTCAAATACTCTTGGAACTCACTTTTCTTTCTTCCCTATTGGTTCCTTTATTAATAAATTAAAATGTTCACATCTATTTATATTAAAACATTGTAATATTACCCATAATATTTTACATGAAATTCAAAGTTCTTTTTGTTGCCACAAGGCCCTGTGTGATCATACCACTGCTTAACACTCTGGGCTCATCCACTACCAATCTTCTAAGCCATGCTGGCTTTCTTGCTGTCCTAAAACACACCAGGTCGTGTTTCATCTTAAAGCCCTTTCAGCTTGCTCTACCATCTGCTTGGAACTCTTTCCTCCCAGATTTCAGTTTGGATCCATCCCTCCCATCTGTCAGATCTCTGCTCAAATGTAAGCTCTTCATAGATGCTTCCCTGACCCTATCCAAAATATCATAAACACATCCACTTTATAAAACTCTTAACCTGCTTCGCTTTTTCAGACATTTCACTGTCTACCCACCATTGATTCTACCATTGACTTTTTTTTGTTTTTTTTTTTTTAAGATGGAGTTTCGCTCCTGTTGCCCAGGCTGGAGTGCAGTGGTGCAGTCTCAGCTCACTGCAGCCTCCGGCTCCTGGGTTCAAGTGATTCTTCTGCCTCAGCCTCCCGAGTAGATGGAATTACAGGCATGCGCCACCACACTCAGCTAATTTTGTGGTTTTAGTAGAGATGGGGTTTCTCCATGTTGGTCCGGCTGGTCTCGACTTCCTGAACTCAGGTGATTCACCTGCCTTGGCCTCCCAAAGTGCTGGGATTACAAGGGTGAGCCATTGCACCTGGCCTACCATTAACATTTTTAACATTGTGTAACATTTTATAAATACACATGGGGTTGTGCTCACTTGTTTTTATGTTTCCACAACTACAAGTTAAAACCCAGCAGCATTGTAGCTTTGCCTGTTTTGAGCACTGCTGTATCCTCAGTGTTTGTAACAACTCTTGGGATGCAGCAGATGTGGTATATTAAATTGTCGTAATTATTCAGTCACTTGTAGTACTGGTATTATACATACATTTCCTTGTCATGGCCTTATGATGAATGGATGACGTAATGGTTAATTTTATATGTCAACTTGATTGGGTCACCTGGTACCCAGATCTTGAATTAAACATTACTTCTGGGTATGTCTATGAAAGTGTTTCTAGAGGAGATTATCATGATATGAGAACAGAGTTGAAATATACCTTTGAAGTACCTTTAAAGTTGGGCTTGTCTCGTCTACTTGCCAATGGCTGTGAGAAAAAAAAAAAAAAGATGCCTTGCCTGGTTGCGACTGCTTCAATCTATATACCAGAATGAGACACATAGTGAAGCACACCTATATTCAATATTCAGCCGGAATTTATTCTGCCCTCGTTGACTTTGAAGACCCATAGATGAGAAAAATGCCTATTTTTGTCTACCTCTGAGATATTATACTTGTTTGTTATGTAGCCTTACTGTACCAATAGCTACTTTAGGCTCTAACTGTTTGATAAGTTATCATTAAATGAATGAATGAGTGGTAAGTATTTGGCACATGTTGCTTCGTATGATTAAAAAGCATTTTGTTAAACTACTTTTCATTTTACATTGGAAATCATCATGTTCCTATATAGAATGTATTAGAGGAAATTTTGGATGTTGGAGTATGGTGGCTCTTCTTCCTATCTTCATAAATGTCCTATAATAGCTAAACATAAGCTGAATGTAGCACTTTGAAAGCTCTAGCAAGGAAAGTGATATTCTTAGATTCAAAGTCCATGGTTTGACAAGGTCTCTGACTGGGGTTCCTAGCCAGTAGAATTGATTGAAAGTAAACAGACTGAAAGCCTAGTGAATTTATGTGTGCTTTACTGCCAAAGAAACAAAAATCGTAGCCAACAACCTTGATCCCTTTGTATGCTTACACCAATACAAAGTAGACTACTAAGGCAGTGAAACCTGTTATGAGGAATAATCTGGAAAATGATTATCCTGCATCTGACTTTGGGGGAATACTGATGAAGGATATTTTCCCAGAGAACAGAACCAGGGGAAGCCAGCTTGGATGATCAGGAAAATCAATTCACTTCTAGGACAGAACATCCTCTCTATTGCTATCTAACAGATTATATTGTATTGTAAAGAATTATCACTTTATTTTCCCTCTTGTTGTTTTCCAAAAATAATAAGTTTTCATTTTTTATTGGGGGCGGAGTCTCACTCTGTCACCAAGCTGGAGTGCAGTGGTGCGATCTCGGCTCACTGCAACCTCCACCTCCTGGGTTCAAGGGATTCTCCTGCCTCAGCCTCCCAAGTAGCTGGAACTACAGGTGTGCACCACCATGCCAGGCTAATTTTTGTATTTCTAAAAGGGTTGGGGTTTCACCATGTTGGCCAGGATGGTCTAAAATAATAACTTTTATTAATGTTGCCTTGTTTTTCCTCTATCATGGATACATCAATGTGTTTGGGGTTAGTATAATACTATTTAGTCTTGGATCACTGACGCATCACTTAGAGATGATGGAATTGAGTTGAGTGCATTACCCAGAAGAAACTTTAGCGAGCCTCTCTTTACTGATACTTGAAGGAATTTCATGTAGGTGTGGACATTTTTGAAAATGTATGTATTAGAAGTAGGCAGAACATGGTGGTTGTTTGCCTACAGATTATCCATTTCCCCCTTCTTTCTTCTTAAGAGAACCATAATTTTCTTCAGGCATTTGCCTTCCTTCATGAAGTTCATGTAATTGAAAAAAAGGTGCCCTTATTTTCAGCTTCAGAATAAATGATAAACCAATCAATCATAATAATGCCTTTCCTCTTGCCAGCAATTATTTCAGGAAGCCACGCTCAAGCTAATCAGTATGTGGCAATGTCTAGGGATGAAGACGTGATGTAATTTGGCTCAGCAAGAAAGAAGCTGTAAGTGGGTGATAGGATAGAATTTCTCTGGTAGAAAATGAACAAAGACATGCATAGCTTTGATTGCTCTTGCAGGTATTATATAACCATGAGGGGTACTAGCATTAATATGAAACTGAAACTGGACAGGAGGGCTAAGAAATTACATGAACATATTACATCATTAAAGAGTTGATCCAATCCACCCAGAAGCCTTCACTTCACTTGGAATACCTTTTGTGTGTGATAACATACGCCTCATTGCTTGAGTTGTGGATTTTGGTTACTTGCAGCTGTAAGCATTCTAACTGATACAAGTCATTATTGGTGTGTGATTTTGAATTGGTGACTTAAATTCTCCAAGCTTCAGTTTTCTCAACTTTCTTTTTCTGGAAATACTATGTCAATCACTTTTGTCTTCATAGTATCTAAATAACATTTATTGGGGGTAATCCAAAGAGAGATGTGAGTCAGGGCCTTACCTTTTACTTGGAAACCGAATGAGGGGCAGATATTCCTAACTTCAACTTGTTGGCATAGACCCAGGGGATGAGCATAGCCATGTGGACGCTTCTGCCAGGAACTTTGACACTTTAGGAGGTATACTAAGATGTTGAGAGAGTCAACACTTATTTGCAGTGTTTGTGGCAGAGGCTAGAGTCCAGTAGTGTGATACAGAGTACTGAGAAGTGACAGTGCTTCCAGTGGGACCCTAAGAAAACTGCTTCTCTTGGGTGATTCTGGGTGAGCTCTTCCTCCCTTGACTATTTCCATGTATTCTTCACCTGACTCTTTGCTCTTCTCATGGACTCTAAGAACAGTGTGTTATCTCTCTAACAAATTGTTTTTCTGCTTATGTTACCAGACTTGGTGACCGTTGTTTGCAAATAAAAGCACTAACTAGAATAATTATTTTCCTAATAAGGTTGATTTGAGGATTAGATGAGATAACATTTAAGTAGATGCTGAATAAAATTAAATTTAAGATTCACAAGGTTTTGCTTCAGTAACAAATGGATCCTACATTTTGGATACATATAAGTACCTACTTTTCCCTCATGCTACAAGTCTACTGTGGATTGGCTGTTTCTCGGTGCTGTGTCATTTTTTTGAGACGAAGTCTCCTTCTGTCGCCCAGGCTGGAGTGCAGTGGTGCGATCTAGGGTCACTACAACCTGCAACCTCCGCCTCCGTTCAAGTGATTCTCCTGCCTCAGCCTCTCAAGTAGCTGAAATTACAGATGCCTGCCACCACACCCGGCTAATTTTTGTATGTTTAATAGAGACAGAGTTTCACCAAATTGGCCAGGCTGGTTTTGAACTCCTGACCTCAGGTGATCCGCCCTTCTCGGCCACCGAAAGTGCCGGGATTACAGACGTGAACAACAGCGCCCAGCTGCTATGCTATGTCATCCTTACTTCAGAAAACAAGCTGATGGAGTATCTTCTTTCTGGAATACTGTCAGTCTTCATGGCAGAGAGAAAGGAGACAAAGTGAACCACTCTCTTAAACCTTCTGCCCGGAAAAGACACATATCACTTCCACATTTCACTAGCCCAAGCAAGTCCCACGGGCTCTCCTGAATTCAATTGGACAGGATGTATCCTTCTACAGGGAAGAAGACTAAAGAAGAAGCACTGGAACATTTAGTGAATAGTTATAGAGTCTGCCACAGTATATTTACCTATTCCTGATGTCTTTACATAGGGACTTGACCAGTTATAAATTCCTTGGCTGAGTCATGTTAGTTCCTATTAAGTGCTCTACATGGAGCAGTACTTAGATTTTAGCTTCATTTTTTAGCCTCTAAGGATTTTCCTCATTTTTTGGATGGGTGATACATTTCAAAAGTTTTAAAAATAGGTTATACATGGTTTTTAGTTGCTTTGCAGTGAAGGGAAGTTTAGTTTGCCTTGATGCTATAAACAGAATTTGACATTTACAATGCACAAACACATACAAATATATACCACCTGATATGTTGCTGGAGGTTGAGATCTCAAAAACAGACATTGAGGTTGAGTGTATGGGGGGTCAGATATTTATTAAGGATCAACAGCTATGAGAGGGAGGAGGCTGAAGCAGGATTGGGCAGAGAAAGAGGTTGAACTCCTATGCAGGCTCAACAAAGCCTCATTCAGCCTTACTGGCCGCTCTTGAGAAAGCATTGTGCATCAGTGATACCAGGCATTGGCCTGGAATGGTCTAGCCTTTATGGCTATAAAGCCACCTGTGCAGATGCCAGATGTAGGCTTCTGTGGGTGTTACCTTGGGCCAGGTGACTCTGCAGCTGAGGCAGACCCTGAAGGAGTTGACAGCTAGATGCTGCGTGCTGACCACACTCCCTGCAGATGGGCAGCAAGTCCTTCCTTGAAGCGGGAGCTGGGCAGTATATTTTGTGTCTGCCACACTCCTAGCATTTGCTAACTGTTATATTTGATTATACATAGATTATTTGAAACAAGTAGGCTTTGGAGGAAGCTTTGATTTTTGGTTTAAAGATATTTTTCCTGTAATGGTGGCTATTGCAACAGCATCTGGCCTACTGAAGGCTAATTATGAGCTATCTAGCCAGGGATAATGACTTAGTATGATTATGTTTCTTTGTCACTGGCCAGGTCATGAGGAATTACGCACAAAGGGCAAGGCAAGACTCGTCAAGCCGTAAAATTAGGTAGCAGAGCAAGATATCTAACTATAGTCTGATGTTATTTCATAGAGTCGGTGAAACAGCATAAAGGACTTGGCTTCGAAGGTTTATTTTACAGTCCTCTGTGGTACTTGACTTACCAATAGCTAAAGCCCATGACAGTATGTGTTCCAACATTTGCCAGAGACATGTTGGTGCCTTTAAAGCCATATCAATAAGTGATTACACTAGAAAAATTTACATTCCTAATAAAATTAATGTTTGGCAATCAAGAAATGTTTTACTTAACTATTAGAAACCATCTAATAATACAGTAACTGTCATTATAGTAACATTTAACTCTTGTAATAAATTCATTACAGTCAATTACACAATTAAAGAAATAATATAGTATGAGTCGTAAGATAAAGAAATAGAGAACTATATTACCCAAATTAGATTATGTGTGAAACAATGGTGGATTAAAGAGTTCATTTATTAGAATGAGCTAAAAAGAAAAATCACATGCAAAAGGGATAAAAATATACATTTTAGCTTTCATGGTAAAAAACTAAAGACAGTAGATGATCATTTATTAGTTCATTTAATAGTCAGGGGTGATATCACTTATGTTGAATTCACTAAATGTAACTGTGAGATACAGTGTTAGAAATTCTGATTTAATTGTTAAAATAATTTTTTGAGCATTAATTTACTTGGAAGCATTCATGTTTTGTTCTAGAAAACATTTTAAATGAACAAAATGTTAATTGTGTTGCTGTCGCAGTGATAGTATAGAATTAACCATTATAGTATTCAGCTAGATATAATGAGGAATTTTAATGCTATTTAAATGAATTAGCTGTATTTTTGTGGATTTCAGTTTTAGTTTTGCTTTGCAGAAATAATAAATAAGCATAGTATATTGTGA
The DNA here is from genome assembly GCF_024542745.1 of Macaca thibetana thibetana. Lineage (NCBI taxonomy): Eukaryota > Metazoa > Chordata > Mammalia > Primates > Cercopithecidae > Macaca > Macaca thibetana. The sequence continues at coordinate 136,346,971 of NC_065598.1, forward strand.
TAATATTATTGAAAGCAGTAAGTAGTTGTAGCTTTTAGATACTTCTGAAAACCAGTAGAATGATTTCCTTTATTTGCAAATGAGACCTTTGTATAAATTAACCTATAAAACAAAAACGTAAAATCATGATGTGAATGAATACATCTGGATGCGTAGGAAGAACTTTAAGAGCATGGTGACTGAGAAACTGTTTCACATATTGGAGAGATTACAAATGGCAGGAGATTATAGGGATTCTTTAAAGGAATTCCAGTTTCTTTGGAGCAGGAGGCATTCCTATGGGTGAGCCTGGGTGTGCTTTATCATTGCAGGGACATTTCAATGCGGTCATTGGGTCAGATTGGCAAAGAAAGTTTCTTTATGGGGACACATTTGTTCTTAACTTAGTATTGTGAATCTCTGTGTAAAACTGAGATGGCTTTATATCAACACAAATTCCTTCATAGAGCTGCTGTGTCTATAGGGTGACAATTGCCCCGTTTAAGCAATCATCAGAGATCATTTATTCTAACTGTCTCATGTTATACATGAAGAAAATAGAACCTGCTCAGTGAATAAACTTTGAAATAGTGGTGTATTTTAGAAGACTGCTCTGTAGAAACATAAAAAATATATATAATTTATGTGTAAATAAATATATAAATGCATAATAGTATTCAGATACAGGATTTAGAGATAAATCTGACTTTTCCAATTCACAGTGAGATATTTAGCAGATCCAGGTCACTATTTTTTCCCATTGTAGGAACTCTGTTGTATTTCCCAGGAAAACAGTATAATAATGGAAATAATATATTTTCTTTATTTAAATTAAGATATTTAATCCTAAGGATTTTAAATTAGCTGTCCTAAATTATTGTTAATTATTTATGTTTAAAATTAGAGTTTTAATTTTATGTATGTAAACTCATTTATATGAATTATATTCCTAGATAAATTCAATTTGTCTTAGTTTTAGAGTCCAAAATTAGAAATTATCCATTACACTAGCATTAGAAACAGAAATTGAATCAGTTCTTCCCCTCGCCCACCGGCTTTATAATTTCCATCAAACTCAGTGGGAATTTTCCAGTGTGTTGTTGAAAAAAGTGGGCTAATTAAGAACTACCATATGAGATATTACACATTAATTTTATGGCATTCATTTTTATTTAATTTGTGAAATAACATCAATTTTTCTGATTACCAAAGTAATACATATTAATTGCTGTCAATGTAGCGAATACATAAGACTAAAAAGAAGTTAAATAATTATAATCTCAGTTCTGGAGAACAAGCTGGTATACATTTTCTAGTTACTTTTTCTATGTATGTGTCCAAAGGATACCTATAATTTAATGGTGTCTCATTCTGTAATGCTATTTAGTGATTGCTTTTTGGATATATCATAATAAACTTTTGCTATAAGAATTCAATATTTGCCTAACATTATTCTTAGTGGATTTATCATTTTTGGTGTAATTATGCCTTAGGTGCTGGACAAAAATCAGATCAGATGTGAGGAATGCTGAAAATGAAATGTATGTATCTACGACTTCTACTCATAAGCTTTATCAAGCTAAAAAAGGTAAGAGAACAGATTGGCATAGGACATATCTGAGGTAGGGTAGCTTCTGAATGTCCCTTTTCTGTCCATTGTCAGGAATTTGTTAGATCCATGGTGTCCTGAGCAAAAGAGTTTCTAGGCTTTTATTTTGACCTCTGCTTAAAGGGTCACATAAGTTCCCCAAAGCATCATATACTAGCCCCAAAGTGAATACTTTTGCTACTCAAGAAGTACCATTCATTACTAAGGCTTAGCTTTACAATTCCAGGTCCTAAAATAATTGTTCTTTCACATTTATTTGCAAGCATAGCATTTTCATTCATCTGGGTCTGTGCATCAGGTTATACAATGGCCCTTTGTCTATGCCTATATTGCAACTAGCAATTTTTTATTTATGTCCAAGAAGGGGCATTCCTGGCTGTTACCAACTACATGTGAGTGCATCAATGATTTATCTAATCACTGCTCTGTTGTGTGACAGTGGGTTATTACCAATCTATTTCTAATATAAACAATGTTGCAATGAACATTATGTTAAAATATATTTATGTGCAAATCTGATTATTTCCCTAAAGTAAATGCCTGAAAGAGAAGTTGCTGGTTTAAAGGATTTGCATAATTTTAAGGTATTTGATACATACTGTGAAACAGCCTAATATAGTTAATGAGAATATTCCTTGTGTGCTTGAAAATGAGACTGGGCACAGTGGCTCAAGCCTGTAATCCCAGAACTTTGAGAGGCCAAGGCGGGTGGATGACCTGAGGTCAGGAGTTCAAGACCATCAAGCCTGATCAACATTGTGAAACCCCATCTCTACTAAAAATACAAAAATTAGCTGCCTGTGGTGGCACATGCCTGTAATTCCAGCTACTTGGGAGGCTGAGGCAGGAGAATCCCTTCAACCTGGGAGGTGGAGGTTTCAGTGAGCCAAGATCGCACCATTGCACTCTAGCCTGGGCAACAAGAGCGAAACTCCTTCTTAAAAAAAAAGAAAAGAAAAGAAAATGAAGTATATTTTTTGTTGGCTGAATATAAATTTTAAATGTAAACAAATCTACAGTCGATTACCTTAGTTTAAATTTTATCTGTTTGAACTACCAGTGTTTGAGAGGGGTGCATTAAAATCTCCAAGTACATTTATCAACTTAACTATTTGGCTGCATAGTTCTGCCATATGGTTTATTTCAAAGCTATATTATTAAGTGCGTACATGCTTATAGTCATTATATATTTTCCTTGATCTCTTGACCATTTACTGGTATATGATGACCTTTTCTTGAAATTAAAGTTTTTACCTCTGCTTTTTTTTTCTGGTTCACATTTGCTCAATTTACAATTTCCTGTATTTTTATTTTTGAATGACTATATCTTTTTGCTCTAAATGTGTTTGCTCTAGATAATATCTTGGCAAATATGTGTTTCTTAAAATAATCCAATCATTGAATCTCTTTTTATGATTCTAAAACAGATGTTGTAAGCTTCCTCTGTATAAGGCCAGATAGTAAAATATTTTCAGCATTGTGGGCCATATGGTATCTTTTCCAACTACTCAACTCTGCCATTATAGGATAAAAAACATTTATAGACAATATGTAAACAGGTGGGGTCCCTATAAAACTTTATGTTCTGTTGGGCCCTCAGGTCACAGTTTGCGGAAACTGGTTCTAGAGTTTAATCTATTTATATTTATTGTAGTTACTGTCATATTGGGACTTACGTCTGTCATCATAGTCTGTTTTCTATTTATCCTTCTATTTTTGTTGATTTTTTCCTTCTTTCCCATCTTTCACCTGGTTTGGAATTTGGATTTTGCTCCTATTGTTATCCTCCCTTCAACTTTAATGCAATAATATTTTTAGTTCCAGGTTATGATTAGATTTCTCTTGTAGTATATCTGTTCTCTTTCATGTATACTACACATTCATAGTCACAATGGCATATTGCATTTAGATTTACTTACATATATTTCAGTATTTTGTGTCACCTCTGTTTCTTTCCTTTCATCGTTGTTTCCTTTTTTAAGGCTTTGGCAGAGTTTATTAGATGTTTGATTGGGGTCCATTAGTCTTTTCTTGAAAATATTACTCAAAGAGAACTATGGGCACTATGTATGTCTTGCCTGGATTTGGGGGTCCCACTTTCTTTTTTTCACAGTAGTTTGCCCCTTAGCCTACAACTTCTAGTTTTTGGTATTAGAGATGACAAGTCCAATATTAATTTAATTTTTTTGAAACTTACTTCCCTCTCCAGATGCTATGCGCATTTTTTGTTTTTTTTTTTTTAAGATCAGGATATACCTAACAGTATATTCCTTAATGAGTCCCTTCTGGAAACCCCCATGTTGTTTTCAATAGGTACACTCAAATCTGTTCAATTATTTCCTTAATGATTACTTCATCTGTTGATTTTTCTCTTTCTGGAACCCCTATTAATTTCAGGGTCTATGCTCAAAGTTCCTCAGCTTTTCTAGCCAGATTTACATATCTTATTTTAGTTTTAGTTTATTTTTAATTGACACATAATTGTACATATTTGTGAAGTACAGTGTAATGTTTCAATACATGTATACATTGTTTAGAAATCAGGGGGCCGAGCGTGTTGGCTGATGCCTGTAATCCCAGCATTTTGGGAGGCCGAGGCGGGCAGATCAGGAGGTCAAGAGATGGAGACCATCCTGGCCAATATGGTGAAGCCCTGTCTTTACTAAAAATACAAAAATTAGCTGGGCGTGGTGGAATGCGCCTGTAGTCCCAGTTACTCGGGAGGCTGAGGCAGGAGAATCACTTGAACCCGGGAGGCAGAGGTTGCAGTGAGTCAAGATTGCACCACTGCACTCCAGCCTGGCAACAGAGTGAGACTTCATCTCAAAAAAAAAAAAAAAAAAAAAAAAAAAAAAATTAAATAAAAGAAGTAAAATCAGGGTAATTAGCATATTTATTATTTGTTTGCGATAAGAATATTCAAAATCCTCTTTTTTGCTATTTTGAAATATACAATACATTATTGCTGACTATATTCACCATTCAGCACTATAGAATACCAGAACTTTTATCTCCTGGCTAATTGTGACATACTCATTGACCAACTTCACCCTATCTCTCCTCCCCAGTACCCTCCTCAGCAACTGGTAACTGCTGTCTACTTCTATGAGGTCAGCGTTTTTAAGATTCCACATATAAGTGAGGTTATGCAGTATTTGTCCTTCTGTGTCGGGCTTATTTCACTTAATGTCTGTCCTCTAGGTTCATCCGTGTTGTTGCAAAAGACAGGTTTTTATTATTTCTTATGGGTGGATAGTATTCCATTGTGTACATGCACCACATTTTCTTCATGCATTCATTCACTGATGAACACTTAGGTTGATTCTGTATATTGGCTACTGTAAATGGTACTGCAATAAACATGAGAATGCAGATATCTCTTGGACATAATGATTCTATCTCCTTTGGATATATGCCCAGTACTGGGATTGCTGGATCATATGGTAGTTCCATTTTTAACATTTTGGGGAACCTTTATACTATTGGCCATAATGGCTGTACTAATTTACATGCTCATCAGCAGCATATAAAAGTTCGCTTTTCACCACATAGGCACCAACATTTGTGGGGTTTTTTGGTCTTTTTCATGATAGCCATTCTAAAGAGTGTGAGATGATCTTATTGTGATTTTAATTTTCATTTCCCTAATAATTAGTGATGGTCAGCATTTTTTCATATACCTGTTGTTCACTTGTATGTTTTCTTTTGAGAAATGTCTATTCAGGTCTTTTGCCCATTTTTAAATCAAATTATTTAGTTTTTGTTATTGAGTTCTTTGAATTTCTTATGTATTCCAGATATACATTATATCCTTTATCAGCACATTGTTTGCAAATATTTCTCCCATTCTGTAGGTTGTATCTTTGCTCTTTTGATTGTTTCTTTTTCTGTGGAGAAGCTTTTTAGTTTGATTTAATCCCATTAGTCTATTTTTACTGTTGTTGCCTGTGCTTTTGAGTTCTTATCCAAAAAATCCTTGCCTAGACCAATGTCCTGAAGCATTTTCACTGTTTTCTTATACTAGCTTTATAGTTTCAAGTCTTGCATTTAAGCCTTTAATCCATTTTGAGTTGATTTTTGTATATGAGATGAAGAGACCTACTCGTATTTTTTTGCATGTGGATATGAAGTTTTCCCATCATTTATCTTTTGAGATTTTTCTTCTGCTTGATCTTCCAAGGATGTAATTTGTGTTCGGGAAGTATTATCCCGTCTCATTTCATCATTTAAATGTTTTGATTCACATCTGATATTTTTATTGTTTCACAGTCTTTCAATGCCATAATTGAATTTCCTTTTTTTCTTTCTTTCTTTTTTTTTTTTTTTTTTTTGAGACGGAGTCTTGCTCTGTTGCCCAGGCTGGAGTGGAATAGTGTGATGTCGGCTCACTGCAACCTTAGCCTCCTGGGTTCAAGCAATTCTCCTGCCTCAGCCTCCCGTGTAGTTGGGATTACAAGCGCACACCACCATGCTGGGCTAATTTTTGTATTTTGTTAGTAGAGACGAGGTTTCACCATGTTGGCCAGGCTAGTCTTGAACTCCTGACCTTGTGATCCTCCCAACGTGTTGGGATTACAGGCATGAGCCACCATGCCAGGCTGAATTTCTTTAAGTGTTTTTTATTTATTTTTTCGTGTGTGTGTGTGTGTGTTTTATCTTTTTATTTATTTATTTTTTATTATGCTTTAAGTTCTAGGGTACATGTGCACAACATGCAGGTTTGTTACATATGTATACATGTGCCATGTTGGTGTGCTGCACCCATTAACTCGGCATTTACATTAGGTATATCTCCTAATGCTATCCCTCCCCCCTCCCCCCACCCAATGACAGGCCCTGGTGTGTGATGTTCCCCTTCCTGTGTCCAGCTGTTCTCACTGTTCAATTCCCACCTATGAGTGAGAACATGCTGTGTTTCATTTTCTGTTCTTGCGATAGTTTGCTGAGAATGATGGTTTCCAGCTGCATCCATGTCTCTACAAAGGACATGAACTCATCCCTTTTTATGGCTGCATAGTATTCCATGGTATATATGTGCCACATGTTCTTAATTCAGTCTGTCATTGATGGACATTTTGGTAGGTTCCAAGTCTTTGCTATTGTGAATAGTGCCGCAATAAACATACGTGTGCATGTGTCTTTATAGCAGCATGATTTATAATCCTTTGGGTATATCCCCAGTAATGGGATGGCTGGGTCAAATGGTATTTCTAGTTCTAGATCCTTGAGGAATCGCCATACTGTCTTCCACAATGGTTGAACTACTTTACACTCCCACCAACAGTGTAAAAGTGTTCCTATTTCTCCACATCCTCTCCAGCACCTGTTGTTTCCTGACTTTTTAATGATCACCATTCTAACTGGTATGAGATGGCATCTCATTTGTGGTTTTGATTTGCATTTCTCTGATGGCGAGTGATGATGTGCATTTTTTCATGTGTTTGTTGGCTGCATAAATGTCTTCTTTTAAGAAGTGTCCATATCCTTTGCCCACTTTTTGATGGGGTTGTTTGTTTTTTTCTTGTAAATTTGTTTGAGTTCTTTGTAGGTTCTGGATATTAGCCCTTTGGCAGATGAGTAGATTGCAAAAATTTTCTCCCATTCTGTAGGTTGCCTGTTCACTCTGATGGTAGTTTCTTTTGCTGTGCAGAAGCTCTTTAGTTTAATTAGATCCCATTTGTCAATTTTGGCTTTTGTTGCCATTGCTTTTGGTGTTTTAGACATGAAGTCCTTGCCCATGCATATGTCCTGAATGGTATTGCCTAGGTTTTCTTTTAGGGTTTTTATGGTTTTATGTCTAACGTTTAAGTCTCTAATCCATCTTGAATTAATTTTCGTATAAGGTTAAATAAGGGATCCAGTTTCAGCTTTCTACATATGGCTAGCCAGTTTTCCCAGCATCATTTATTAAATAGGGAATCCTTTCCTCATTTCTTGTTTTTGTCAGGTTTGTCAAAGATGAGATGGTTGTAGACATGTGTTATTATTTCTGAGGACTCTATTCTGTTCCATTGGTCTATATCTCTGTTTTGGTACCAGTACCATGCTGTTTTGGTTACTGTAGCCTTGTAGTATAGTTTGAAGTCAGGTAGTGTGATGCCGCCAGCTTTGTTCTTTTGGCTTAGGATTGTCTTGGCAATGCAGGCTCTTTTTTGATTCCATATGAACTTTAAAGTAGTTTTTTCCAATTCTGTGAAGAAAGTCATTGGTAGCTTGATGGGGATGGCATTGAATCTATAAATTACCTTGGGCAGTATGGCCATTTTCACAATATTGATTCTTCCTATCTATGAGCGTGAAATGTTCTTCCATTTGTTTGTGTCCTCTTTGATTTCACTGAGCAGTGGTTTGTAGTTCTCCTTGAAGAGGTCCTTCACATCCCTTGTATGTTAGATTCCCAGGTATTTTATTCTCTTTGAAGCAATTGTGAATGGGAGTTCACTCACGATTTGGCTCTCTGTTTGTCTGTTATTGGTGTATAAGAATGCTTGTGATTTTTACACATTGATTTTGTATCCTAAGACTGCTGAAGTTGCTTATCAGCTTAAGGAGATTTTGGGCTGAGACAATGGGGTTTTCTAAATATACAATCATGTCATCTGCAAACAGGGACAATTTGACTTCCTGTTTTCCTAATTGAATACCCTTTATTTCTTTCTCCTGCCTGATTGCCTTGGCCAGCACTTCCAACACTATGTTGAATAGGAGTGGTGAGAGAGGGCATCCCTGTCTTGTGCCAGTTTTCAAAGGGAAAGCTTCGAGTTTTTGCCCATTCAGTATGATATTGGCTGTGGTTTTGTCATAAATAGCTCTTATTATTTTGACATACGTTCCATCAATACCTAATTTATTGAGAGTTTTTAGCATGAAGGGCTCTTGAATATTGTCATTGGACTTTTCTGCATCTGTTGAGATAATCATGTGGTTTTTGTCTTTGGTTCTGTTTATGTGCTGGATTACCTTTGTTGATTTACGTACGTTGAACCAGCCTTGCATCCCATGGCTGAAGCCCACTTGATCATGGTGGATAAGCTTTTTGATGTGCTGCTGGATTCGGTTTGCCAGTATTTTATTGAGGATTTTTGCATCGATGTTCATCAGGTATATTGGTCTAGAATTCTCTTTTTTTGTTGTATCTCTGCCAGCCTTTGGTATCAGGATGATGTTGACCTCATAAAATGAGCTAGGGAGGATTCCCTCTTTTTCTATTGAATGGAATAGTTTCAGAAGGAATGATACCAGCTCCTCCTTGTACCTCTGGTAGAATTCAGCTGTGAATCCGTCTGGTCCTGGACTTTTTGTGGTTGGTAGGCTATTAATTATTGCCTCAATTTCAGAGCCTGTTATTGGTCTATTCAGGGATTCAACTTCTTCATGGTTTGTTCTTGGGAGAGTGTATGTGTCCAGGAATTTATTCTAGATTTTCTAGTTTATTTGCATAGAGATGTTTATAGTATTCTCTGATGGTAGTTTGTATTTCTGTGGGGTCAGTGGTGATATCCCCTTTATCATTTTTTATTGTGTCTATTTGATTCTTCTCTCTTTTCTTCTTTATTAGTCTTGTTAGCTGTCTATCAATTGTGTTGATCTTTTCAAAAAACCAGCTCCTGGATTCATTGATTTTTTGAAGGGTATTTTGTGTCTTTATCTCCTTCAGTTCTGCTCTGATCTTAGTTATTTCTTGCTTTCTGCTAGCTTTTGAATGTGTTTGCTCTTGCTTCTCTAGTTCTTTTAATTGTGATGTTAAAGTGTCAATTTTAGATCTTTCCTGCTTTCTCTTGTGGGCATTTAGTGCTATAAATTTCCCTCTATACATTGCTTTAAACGTGTCCCAGAGATTCTGGTATGTTGTGTCTTTGTTCTCGTTGGTTTCAAAGAACATCTTTATTTCTGTCTTCATTTTGTTATATACCCAGTAGTCATTCAGGAGCAGATTGTTCAGTTTCCATTTAGTTGAGCGGTTTTGAGTGAGTTTCTTAATCTTGAGTTCTAGTTTGATTGCACTGTGGTCTGAGAGATAGTTTGTTATAATTTCTGTTCTTTTACATTTCCTGAGGAGTGCTTTACTTTCAACTATGTGGTCAATTTTGGACTAAGTGCGATGTGGTGCTGAGAAGAATGTATATTCTGTTGATTTAGGGTGGAGAGTTCTGTAGATGTCTATTAGGTCTGCTTGGTGCAGAGTTGAGTTCAATTCCTGGATATCCTTGTTAACTTTCTGTCAGTTGATCTGTCTAATGTTGACAGTGGGGTGGTAAAGTCTCCCATTATTATTGTGTGTGAGTCTAAGTCTCTTTGTAAGTCTCTGAGGACTTGCTTTATGAATCTGGGTGCTCTTGTTTTGGGTGCATATATATTTAGGATAGTTAGCTCTTCTTGTTGAATTGATCCCTTTACCATTATGTAATGGCCTTCTTTGTCTCTTTTGATCTTTGTTGGTTTAAAGTCTGTTTTATCAGAGACTAGGATTGCAACCCCTGCCTTTTTTTGTTTTCCATTTGGTTGGTAGATCTTCCTCCATCCCTTTATTTTGAGCCTATGTGTGTCTCTGCATGTGAAATGGGTCTCCTGAATATAGCACACTGATGGGTCTTGACTCTTTATCCAATTTGCCAGTCTGTGTCTTTTAATTGGAGCATTTAGTACATTTACATTTAAGGTTAATATTGTTATGTGTGAACTTGATCCTGTCATTATGATGTTAGCTGGTTATTTTGCTTTTTAGTTGATGCAGTTTCTTCCTAGCATTGTTGGTCTTTACCTTTTGACATGTTTTTGCAGTGGCTGGTACCGGTTGTTACTTTCCATGTTTAGTGCTTCCTTCAGGAGCTCTTGTAGGGCAGGCCTGATGGTGACAAAATCTCTCAGCATTTGCTTGTCTATAAAGGATTTTATTTCTCCTTCACTTATGAAACTTAGTTTGGCTGAATATGAAATTCTGGGTTGAAAAGTCTGTTCTTTAAGAATGTTGAATATTCGCCCCCACTCTCTTCTGGCTTGTAGAGTTTCTGCTGAGGGATCCACTGTTAGTCTGATGGGCTTCCCTTTGTGGGTAACCCAACCTTTCTCTCTGGCCGCCCTTAACATTTTTTCCTTTATTTCAACTTTGGTGAATCTGACAATTATGTGTCTTGGAGTTGCTCTTCTCAAGGAGTATCTTTGTGGCCTTCTGTGTATTTCCTGAATTAGAATGTTGGCCTGCCTTGCTAGGTAGGGAAGTTCTCCTGTGTAATATCCTGCAGAGTGTTTTCCAACTTGGTTCCATTCTTGTCGTCACTTTCAGACACACCAATCAGATGTAGATGTGGTCTTTTCACATAGTCCCATATTTCTTGGAGACTTTGTTCATTTCTTTTTACTCTGTTTTCTTTAATCTTCTCTTCTCACTTCATTTCATTCATTTAATCTTCAATCACTGATACCCTTTATTCAAGTTGATCGAATCGGTTACTGAAGCTTGTGCATTTGTCACGTAGTTCTGGTGCTGTGGTTTTCAGCTCTGTCAGGTCGTTTAAGTACTTCTCTACATTGGTTATTCTAGTAGCCATTTGTCTAATCTTTTTTCAAGGTTTTTAGCTTCTTTGCGATGGGTTCGAACTTCCTCCTTTAGCTCAGAGAGGTTTGATCGTCTGAAGCCTTCTTCTCTGAGCTCGTCAAAGTCATTCTCCGTCCAGCTTTGTTCCATTGCTGGCAAGGAGCTGCATTCCTTTGGAGGGGGAGAGGCGCTCTGATTTTTAGAATTTTCAGGTTTTCTGCTCTGTTTTTTCCCCATCTTTGTGGTTTTGTCTACCTTTGGTCTTTGATGATGGTGACGTACAGATGGGGTTTTGGTATGGCTGTCCTTTCTGTTTGTTAGTTTTCCTTCTAACAATCAGGACCCTCAGCTGCAGGTCTGTTGGAGTTTGCTGGAGGTCCACTCCAGACCCTGTTTGCCTGGGTATCAGCTGCAGAGTAGTGAATATTGCTGAACAGCAAACTCTGGAAGCTTCATCTCAGAGGGATACCCGGCCCTGTGAGGTGTCAGTCTGCCCCTACTAGGGGTTGCCTCCCGGTTAGGCCACTCGGGGGTCAGGGACCCACTTGAGGAGGTAGTCTGTGCATTCTCAGATCTCCAACTCCGTGCTGGGAGAACCACTACTCTCTTCAAAGCTGTCAGACAGGGACATTTACATCTGCAGAGGTTTCTGCTGCCTTTTGTTTGGCTATGCCCTGTCCCCAGAGGTGGAGTCTACAGAGGGAGGCAGGCATCCTTGAGCTGCATCGGGTTCCACCCAGGTCGAGCTTCCCGGCTGCTTTGTTTACCTACTCAAGCCTCAGCAATGGCGGGGGTCCCTCCGGCAGCGTCGCTACCACATTGCAGTTTGATCTCAGACTGCTGTGCTAGCAATGAGGGAGGCCCCGTGAGCATGGGACCCTCCAAGCCAGGTGCGGGATATAATCTCCTGATCTGCCATTTGCTAAGACCCTTGAAAAAGCGCAGTATTAGGGTGGGAGTGACCCAATTTTCCAGGTGCTGTGTGTCAGGGTTTCCCTTGGATAGGAAAGGGAATTCCCTTACCCCTTGTGCTTCCCGGGTGAGGCGATGCCTCACTCTGCTTCGGCTCTTGCTCGGTGGACCGCACCCACTGTCCGGCACACCCCAGTGAGATGAACCTGGTGCCTCAGTTGGAAATGCAGAAATCACCTGTCTTCTGTGTGGCTCTTGCTGGGAGCTGTAGCCTGGAGGTCATCTTGGAACTGCCCCAAGCGTTTTTTATTATTAACATATTTTTATTGTCATCCATCTCTGCCAGCAGCTTCATTTCACTAGTAACTTGTTCTCTTGCTTTTTCATTCTTTGCAAGAATTTCCACTCTGTCCCATTAGGCGTATAGAAGGCTCAGAGCATCTTATAATCTTCCGTAGCACAGTGGGAGCTAGGGTTACCACTTCCCATCCTGCAGGAGGACTCACAGATATTCTTTGGCTAAACTCTTTATAGCAACTTCTCACCCCTGACTGGCAGATCATGAAGCTCTAGTCTGAGCAGATAGCTACAGCACAGTCATCCTCTAATTTTGTGAGGACCCCAGCACACATAGGGCTTGGTTTTTATAGTCTTGGAGTTTCATAGATATTTCTGCCTCAGCAGCAGTCTTGTAAATAGAGTAGACTTGTAGTTGAATTAGAATTGGGAGGTGAGGGTTGCACAGATACATGTTAAAGGTGGCATCTTCCCACAGCCTTTTTCCTGATTCCATCAACAATTCCTCACATAAACCTCCAATTTGTAAATGCCTCCAGGTCATAGTAGTATTTGTAGAATTTATGATTGACAGGTTTCTGCCCCCAAGCCACTGCAGGCACTCATATTTGGAAACTTGAAGATAACACTATTTGAAAGTAACCTTCTGGGGCCAGGCATGGTGGCTCATGCCTGCAATCCCAGCACTTTGGGCAGCTGAGGCGGGCGGATCACCTGAAGTCAGGAGTTCGAGACCAGCTTGACCAACATGGTGAAACCCTGTCTTTACTAAAAATACAAAAATTAGCTAGGTGTGGTGGCGGGCTTCTGTAATCCCAGCTACTCGGGAGGCTGAGGCAGGAGTATCACTTGAACCTGGGAAGCGGAGATTGTGGTGAGCCGAGGTTGTGCCACTACACTGCAGCCTGGGAGACAGATCGAGACTCCATCTAAAAATAAATAAGTAAATAAAATAAACTTCTGAGAAAATAAACTTCCTGATATTTCCTTAAAACCCATATTATTTTAGTTATTATAAACTAAATTACATACAAACTTTAATTGTTTATCTTCTTAATAATTAGAGCAGGAAAGTTTGAAATTGCAGGCCAAATAGAGGTAAAGTAAGATTTTTTTTACTCCCCCGAGACCTGGAAATGAAATAAAATATTTTACAACTTTTCAGGTAAAGAAAAGTAATATTTTGTCAAGTGTCAATCCATGAAGCAAGATAAATGAAAATAAAAAATAATGAAATATCCAATGTTTATACCAGTATTAGTCTGTTCTCATGTTGTTAATAAAGACATACCTGAGACTTGGTAATTTATAAAGGAAAAAGGTTTAATGGACTCACAGCTCCATGTGGCTGGGGAGACCTCACAATCATGGTGGAAGATGAAGGAAGAGCAAAGGGACGTCTTACATGGTGGCAGGCAAAGAGCATAGGAGAATCAAGCAAAAAGGAAAACCCCTTATAAAAGCATCAGATCTCGTGAGACTTATTCCCTACCATGAGAACAGTATGGGGGAAACAGCCCCCATGATTCAATTATCTCCCACTGACTCCCTCCCACAACACATAGAAATTATGAAAGCTGGCTGGGTGCGGTGGCTCATGCCTGTAATCCCAGCACTTTGGGAGGCCAAGGCAGGCAGATCACCTGAGGTCAGGAGTTTGAGATCAGCTTGGCCAACATGGCAAAATTCTGTCTCTACTAAAAATATAAAAATTAGCCAGGTGTGGTAGCACATGCCTGTAATCTCAGCTACTCTGTAGGCTGAGGCAGGAGAATCGCTTGAACCTGGGAGACGGAGTTGGCAGTGAGCAGAGATTGTGCCAGTGCACTCCAGCCTGGGTGACAGAGACAGACTCCATCTCAAAAAAAAAAAAAAAAAAAAAAAAAAATTATGGGAGCTACAATTCAAGATGAGATTTGGGTGGAGACACAGCCAAACCATAAAAATAATTCATTTTCCCCAGAGCATTTATTCTTTAGAGTGATGGAAAAATGGACCCCTAAGAGGATGGTGTTTAACAGTTTTGCAGAAAGTACCTTCTGGTAGCTACTGTAATGTTAGGCCACTTTTTCCCAGGATCCAAAATTTACTGTAGCATTTCATTGACTTATAGCTACTGTGACCATAGATTTTGGATTTTCTAGAAAGTTTTAATTTGGAAATTTCTGTAATATTGTCCAGCCATATTTTGTAGCACTAGGTTCAGAAATATGACCTGTTTGTTGCCTTTGAATTTTGTGGCAGAGTTTCTTCAAGGTTATAGAGGATGAACATCTATTAACTAGGTGATGAATAGGTAATGGATTTCGAACCTCTAGCCTGCTTAGTAATTCCTTCCATGTAAAATGATCTTCCTTTTATGAAAATCTAGTCTTGACAGTGATATAGAAAAAAAAACCCTAATTTAAATGGACAGATAATTCTCTAATGTATTACCAGAAAAGTGGCTCCATTTCTGTTGTTATCTGTTCTGACCACCACTGAGAAAATAATGTTTAATCTCAATTATAAAGACTTGGAATAAGTGAAGGCCAGAAATCATTAAAAATGTACTGGGTTTAATATAACATTTTATTTTAATGCTCTTTTTGCTTCTTTTCATTTAACCTTTCCAATGACCTAGCATGCTCAGGCATAACATAGAATAACTAAAGGAAGAAGTGCACTTAATTGGAGTTCATAAGAATCCATCTGAAAAGGAATTTTCCATCTTTTGTAATTTATTGCGTTAAACATAATATGTTTTATAAGTATAACATGTTTTGGTTGCATTTTAATTACTTGTTCAGAAATATATCATGGACTAATTTTTCTAATATATGATATGAAGCTATGTTGTCTACTATAGTAGCAACTAGCCACAAATGATTGCACATTTGTCGTGTGGCCAGTTCAAATAGGAATGTGCTGCAAAGGTAAAATGCATGCTGAATTTTGAAGACTTAGTACAAATAAGATAATGTATAATATGACATTAATACATTTTATATCAAATACATAGGAAATGACAATATGTTAGATATATTGGGTTAAATCAAGCATGAATTAAAATAATTTCAACTATTTCTTTTTATGTGTTTATTATGGCTATTAGGAAACTATATGACGTAACTAGCTTATGTTATATTTTTATTAGTCAGCACTTGTATGGAGAAAAATAGATTTTTAAATGATTTAAAGGACCAGCTGATAAAAAGCTTTTTGCTGCTATTGTCTCTGTTAGAGAGGATTTCAAGAAAGACTTGGGCTACTCTAGAAAAGCTAGTCAGCTCCTGGTCTTCCATCAGAAAAATGCCAGTGTCAGTGTGCTGTAGACAGGCCCCAGGTCACATTTTACTATTTGTGACTTACTGTGTTTGAGTCATATTTAGTGCTCCATAAATGTTTATTGAATTAATAACGACTTACAGTTGTAATTCATTGTCATGAGAATCAGAAATACTGAGTGTTATTTCCAGCTCTGCCCCAACTAGCTCTGTGACCTTGCACAAAACACCTCCTCTTTCCTTATTTCATTTTTTTTTTTTTTTTTTGAGACAGAATCTTGCTCTGACGCCCAGTCTGGAGTGCAATGGTGCGATCTTGGCTCACTGCAACCTCTGCCTCCCGGGTTCAAGCGATTCTCCCTGCCTCAGCCTCCCCAGTAGCTGAGATTACAGGCACCTGCCACCACACCGGGCTAACTTTTGTATTTTTAGTAGAGATGGAGTTTTGCCATGTTGGCCAGGCTGACCTTGAACTCCTGACCTCAGGTGATCTGCCTGCCTCAGCCTCTCGAAGTGCTGGGCTTACAGGCCTGGCCCACCACGCTCGGCCTCCTTATCTCATTTTTTTTCCATCATAAAATGAGAAGGTTTAATATGATGACTGAATAATTTTCAACTCAGACATATTGTGGTACTATTATGTGACTCTGTATTGCTAGTCTACTAGGCAGTTAGAGTTTCCATTTCTAAAGTGGCAAATAAGTTTCTTCTTTAGTCAGGATTTTATTTTGCATGTGTCTACCCTCTGATATTGACTGTCTTTTCTTGAATATGCTAACATACGTTTCTGGAGCCTGCAAAGAACCACCCTTCTGTCATCTTTATCTAATAAATAAAATATTCTCATCTCTTGTTTTCTCTCTCTCCTGTCTACAAAATTAAACTCTTTGATTGTCACCATTCTTGGAATTTTAACTTTGATTTTGCAGTAGAATATACCCAACTCGTGACATGAAGAGTTTCAGTTCAGATGAGAAGATTAGGGCTTTGAGGCATAGTGATGGCTTACCGTGATGCCCTACCTTGTTTTAACCTGATTGTCTCTCTCAGCTGAGAGAGTCAGACAGACTCCATTTTTGTTTCTTCACTTGCAGTCCCCCTTATCCCCCTCCCTTAAGGACATAACTAGTGTAAGCTGACTCCAACCACGTCCAGGAATGTACTTACTGATAAGATATAGAGGCAAGCTGAACCAGTAGCTCCTGGGGACGTGCTCGGTTGATGATACCCAAAACCCCTGCATTATCTCTTTGTGATAGTTTAAGCCCCTGCACCTGGAACTGTTTATTTTTCTGTAACTGTTTCTGTAACCATTAATCTTTTTAACTTTTTGCCTGTTCTGCTTTTGTAAAAATTGCTTCAGCTAAACTCCCCCTCCCCTATTTAGACCAAATTATAAAAAGAAATCTAGCCTCTTCTTCAAAGCCAAGAGAATTTTGAGCTCAAGCCATCTCTCGGTCGCTGGCAATAAAGGACTCCTGAATTAGTCTCATAGTGTGGCATTTCTCTATAACTCGTTCGGTTATAACATTTGGAGGCCCCAGTGAGATCTGCCACTGGGTGAAGACCGGACTCGTTCCGGGCTCTCCCGGGACAGACGGCGGGCTTATAGGGGAGACGCCATCTGGAGATGTTCCAGGGCCCCATAGGCCATCATCTTCCAGAAGGGAACGGATCGACTGCCAGTTTGCCCAACCAAATTCAACTCCTGAGTCCTCAGTCTCTGGTCCCAGGAAGGTAAGTCAGATCTGACTCTGCCTCTCTGGGAGGGAAACTTCCCTGACAAGGGTCCTCCCTCAGACTCTGTCCACACTCCAGGACTCTGGAGGACAGAGTGCTGGTTTCTGTCCAGCTTCTCTGTTAAGTGTAGTCTCTCTCCCTCTCTTCTCCTTCTCTTGTTCAGGTCTCTAGGAGACCTCTGTTTTTAGAACGGGTATAAAAAATTGTAATAAACTCCGTGTGAGTGAGTGAGTGAATGTGGAGTTCAAGGGCTTGCACTTGAATTTCCAGTTTGTAGCTCCACAGTGAAAGCTACAGAGTTCGAGAGGGCCCTCACCTGCGGTTCCATGGCAACCTCATAAGGCTTAGGGCAGCGTCGGGCATAGCTCGATCCAAGCCTGGGGTTTATACCAGCCTGCCAATGGCAAGAGGAGCCTAAGTCCCTGTGAGAGGAGTAGCCAGGCGGGCATCTGACTGATTCCATCATGGGACCCCCTCCCCTTGTCTGTCTATAAAAATAATTGCCATAATTGTTTATATACCCCACTGTCTATTGTCTTGTTTGGTGTCTGTCTAAATTTCATATGTCAGGTCATTGATACTGCCCAAGACGACTGGGCAAGGACTTTTTCAAGGTCCTCAGTACAAATCTTCTTCTATCCCAGGAGGTCAAATCTCTCATTAGTCATTTGGGCTGGCCATCCCAGTCCTGCCTTTTCTGTCAGAAACAAATCAGGTGTTGTTATGAGGAGGGGTGTGGAAGACATTTGCCCATTTGGGATTTCTGGCATCATATAGATTGCTGGCATTTAGATTGCCATACCCCACGCCCTGACGACTTGTCCATCTTCTTCTTAGACCAGTGGTGGATCCAAAATAGCCACCCTGCTGACCTCCTTGCTCACCTTTTCTGTCATCCCGTAACTTTTCCCGTGCCCTTAAATAAGGCACTGCGCAGAGAAAGCTACGCCCGTACTCCTTTGCTCCGTCTGGACTCTTATTTTATCCCTCCGTGGTTACTCCAACCTTTCGGAAGATCCGAGTGGCCCCTTTCCTCCTCATCCCCATTCCTTACTCCACACATCTCGTTTTCCTGTGTTGCAGCAAGTCCAGCACCTCCAAGATTTGGCTCTGTTCTCCCTCCTTAAACCCTTGAAGGAAAAGGCCAAGTTTGAACTTTTGGCCTTCGAGTCTTGGAGACACCAAAGATATTTATTTAGACTATAAGTCAAAAAGGAGTAGGGGATCACGATGTAGGTCCCACTGGCTTCGGACCCGCCTTTTATCCTCTCCCTCGATCTTGAAACTTGAGGAGATAGACCTTATGTGGCAAGAAGTGTTGGCTATAGTTGTTTTCCTACTTCTTCTAGTTATAATACTTCTGTTCTTCTGATACTACAGCCCCCAAGGCCGTGAATATCTCTGTCCATGCTGGGTTTAATATTTCTGCTTAAACCTTGTTAAATTGCCTCCAGAATGGGAAACTCTTCTTCCCGGTCCCGTAGAGATAGAAGCCCTCTCCAAGGTATGTTGCAGAATTTCTCTCTGGGCTTCTCAGAGGATTACAGAGTCTACTTTAAAAAAGGCAAACTCCGGACACTCTGTGAAGTAGAATGGCCAAAGTTTGGAACCGTGTGGCCCCCAGAAGCATCACTAAACCTCACAGCTGCTCAGGATGTGTGGCGGTTCATTGCTGGAACTCTTGGTCACCTCGAACAGTTTCCCTACATTGATCAATGGCTGAGTTTAGTCTGGAGCCCTCCTCCATGGCTCTGCTCATGCACCATTCATAATCCTACCTCCAAGGTCCTTTTGAGCCAGACCTCACTTCCGCCCTGACCCTCAGCTCCCTTGGCTTCTCCTGTACTGCCTCCTTCTGAAGAAGAGAAAAGTTTTCCTCACCCATGTCTGCTGCCCTACAACCCTCCTGCTCCCCCAGAATCTTCCCTTGTCTCCTCGACTACATCCCCTGTGGCCTCTCCGCCTATAGCCACACAATTACGGCCTCAGCCAGAGGAGGTGACCCCCCTAATCCTGCTGAGAGAAGCCCAAATCCCTCTGGACAGTGAGCACTCTGCTCCGTTTTTAGTTTATGTCCCCTTCTCTACTTCTGACCTGTACAATTGGAAGGCTCATAATCCCCCTTTTTTTCTGAAAAGCCCCAGGTTTTGACCTCACTGATAGAGTCCGTGCTCCAGACTCACCGGCCCACCTGGGATGAGTGTCAGCAACTCCTTTTAACCCTTTTCACCTCTGAAGAGAGGGACCGTATCCGAAGAGAGGCCAGAAAGTATTTCCTTATATCAGCCAGTAGACCAGAGGAGGAAGCCCAAGACCTCCTTGAGGAGGTTTTTTCCCTCTACCCGGTCTGATTGGGATCCAAAGTCCTCGGGTGGGAAGAGAGCTTTGGAAAATTTTCACCAGTATCTCCTTGTGGGTATCAAGGGAGAAAACCCATGAATCTGTCCAAGACAACGGAAGTTGTCCAGGGGCCTGATGAGTCACCAGGAGCGTTTCTAGAACACCTCCTGGAGGCCTATTGGATTTATACCCCTTTCGACCCGGCGGCTCCCGAAAATAGCTGTGCTGTTAATTTGGCATTTGTGACTCAGGCAGCCCCTGATATTAAAATAAAATTACAAAAGCTGGAAGGATTTGCTGGAATGAACACCAGCCAACTTTTAGAAATAGCCCAGAAAGTTTTTGACAATCGAGAGTTTAAAAGGCAAAAATAGGCAGCTCAGGCAGCTGAAAGGGCTGCTGACAAAGCATCAAAAAGAGAGGCAAAGATCTTAGTAGCCACTATCCAAGGAGTCAAGAAGGAAGGGCCTCCACCACAAAGCACTGGCCAGGGGACCCCGGGTCCCTGGCAGAAAGGCCAAAAAGGTGAGCGGGCTCCCCTACAAAGAAACCAATGTGCTTATTGCAAGCAGATTGGACACTGGAAAAAGGAATGCCCATTAAAACCAGAGAACAAAAAGATCCTCACCCTCCCTGCTGCAGAGGAATCTGATGATTGACGGGGCTGGGGCTCCCTCTCCCTTGGCCCCTGGGAGCCCATGGTGACTGCCACAGTGTGGGGCCAGCCTGTAAGCTTCCTAATTGACACTGGGGCAGAACACTCTGTACTGCAGACACCCTTGGGCAGTGTCTCTAATAAGAAGGTGGCTATGCAAGGGGCTACACACAGATACAAATAACTCTAAAACAAAGAACATATAAGAAGTGCCAGTAGAATTCAGAGAAGACAGGCTAGAAGCAGGAAGGAAAGCTTCAGGAAATACTTGAACATGGAAGGAAAGAGAAGCAAGTAAAGCATTAAAGGCAGAAGGAAGAATGTAAGAAAGGGAATAAGGCAAAAATAGGAGCCAAGTTAGTGGAACAGCCAATACTCCCATTTGAATTGATATTCAATCAGAGGATTAGTAAATGAGCTTTGTAAAATTACTTTAGAGTTTCAAGGGAACTCTAATGGGAAACACTGCAGATGTGAAAGATCTATAGTGTGATGGCAAGAGCTGTGGACAGGCAGAGGTGGAGCAAGATTGCAGAATAGAAGGCTCCACCATTCGTCCCCCCCACAAGGATATCAGGTTATCAACTACCTACACAGATAAAAACACCTTTACAAGAACCAAAAATTAGATGGGCACTCATAGTACCTGTTTTTAACTTACATTACTGAAAGAGGCAATGAAGAGATAGGGTCACCTAAATCAGTTAAAGGTCCGATTGGCTTAGGAGGGCTCCATGGGACAAGGATTTTTTTCTGGGTGGTGAACATAGTTCCAACATCAAATCCCAAGATATAAAGCCTTAATCCCCATGACATGCCGTAATACCTTTGAGCTGAACTAGGGTTATGGATAGTTACAGTAAGAGGGTTACAATTTCCCATAGTACATGGTCTAGGAGGGGGAGTGTGAGTTATGGAGAGGGTTGAAGACCAGGTTGATCCTCTAGGGTAAGTGGCTACGGTTACACACGTCCAGGAAGGGCAGAAAACCTGGTAAGAATCTCGACAACTAGAGTCAGGGTGATTTCCAGGACAGAGGTAAAAGTCAGTGCTCTGGAGTCCTTTTTCTACACCTTTGGAGCTTCCACATCCAGTCCGGCTTCCAGTATGTCCAAACCCTACAGCGAGGTTGACACTCCCTGCTCCCGTGATTGACAGATTGCTTTGCTCTTCGAGGGTATGGGCAGGCTCTGGGAACAAAGCACATAAATCGACTGCAAAAGAGACTTCCTTGGAGGTACCCACCTTCCAGGTGGTGTTTGCAAACACACGTCCTGTCATGAAAGAAGTGAGGAGAAAAGAGTAGGAAGGGACAGAAGGCATGACAGGCAGAAACAAACAAAAGAGGTAAATAAAAAGAAGTAATTTGATGCCTTCGCTTGGCTTAGGTGCAGTTTTAAGGGGCCTGACCCAGACTTGGGGACCCATTTTTCTTGCTGGGCTTTGTTGGCCTTTTTGATGTGAGAGTGATGAATCCAAGCAGGAATGCTGTCCACTTTCAGAGCCGTCGGCATGGTGAGGATGACAGTATGAGGTCCTTTCCAGACAGGAGTGAGTCCTTCTTTCTGGAACTTTTTAACATACACCAGGTTCCCTGGCCGGAAAGAGTGTCAGGGCCCCGTCTGGTCAGGAACTGGATTGGGGTGTGCTCCCCGGACAAGCAGCTGCATGATGTCTCGTACCTGTTGGGGAGACTGCAGGTATTGTAACAAATTAGCTTGTGAGATTTCTGCTAAATGGGTATCCCTTAGCTTAGGCAAGATAGGCGGAGCCCTTTCATACATGATTTCAAAAGGTGAAAACCCAGCCCAGTAAGGTGTGCATCTTACTCTAACAAGGGCTAAAGGAAGGAGCTTTACCCAATTCTCACTGATTTCTAGGATTAATTTAGTAAGAGTACTTTTTAGGGTGCATTTCATGTGTTCTACCTGTCCAGAGCTCTGGGGTTGATAGGCGCAATGGAGTTTCCATTGAGTGTTTAATGCCTTGCTGACCAACCTAGCTATGGACAGGTTGAAGGCTTTGCAATGGGTTCAAACATCCTCCTTTAGCTCAGAGAAGTGAAGTTTGTTATTACCTATCATCTGAAGACTTCTCTCAACTCGTCAAAGTCATTCTCCATCTAGCTTTGTTTCATTGCTGGTGAGGAGCTGCGTTCCTTTGGAGGAGAAGAGGCGCTCTGATTTTTAGAATTTTCAGCTCTGGTTTCTCCCCATATTTGTGATTTTATCTACCTTTGGTCTTTGATGATGGTGACATACAGATGGGGTTTTGGTGTGGATGTCCTTTCTGTTGGTTAATTTTTCTTCTAACAGTCAGGACCTCCAGCTGCAGGTCTGTTGGAGTTTGCTGGAGGTCCACTCCAGACCCTGTTTGCCTGGGTATCACTGGCAGAGGCTGCAGAACACCAAATATTGCAGAACAGTAAATGTTGCTGCCTGATCCTTCTTCTGGAAGCTTCCTCTTAGAGGGGCACTTGGCCGTGTGAGGTGTCAGTTGGCCCCTACTGCGAGGTGCCTCCCAGTTAGGCTATTCAGGAGTCAGTGAACCACTTGAGGAGGCAGTCTGTCCGTTCTCAGATCTCCAACTCCATGCTGGGAGAACCACTACTCTCTTCAAAGCTGTCAGACAGGGACATGTAAGTCTGCAGAAGTTTCTGCTGCCTTTTGTTCGGCTATGCCCTGCCCCCAGAGGTGGAGTCCACAGAGGCAGGCAGGCCTCCTTGAGCTGCGATGGGCTCCATGCAGTTCGAGCTTCCCTGTCCACTTTGTTTACCTACTCAAGCCTCAGCAATGGTGGACGCCCCTCCACCAGCCTTGCTACTGCCTTGTAGTTCGATCTCAGACTGCTCTGCTAGCAGTGAGTGAATCTCCGTGGGTGTGGGACCCTCCGAGCTCCTGGTGTGCCGTTTGCTAAGACCCTTGGAAAAGTGCAGTATTAGGGTGGGAGTGTCCCAATTTTCCAGGTATCATCTGTCATGGCTTCCCTTGGCTAGCAAAGGGAATTCCCCAACCCCTTGCACTCCCAAGGTGAGGCCATGCCCTGCTGTGCTTTGGCTCATACTCCATGGGCTGCACCCACTGTTGGACAAACCCCGGTGAGATGAATGTGGTACCTCAGTTGGAAATGCAGAAATCACCCATCTTCTTTGTCGCTCACACTGAGAGCTGTAGACTGGAGCTGTTCCTATTCAGCCATCTTGGAACCTCCACAACTAGTATTTTCAACAAATTTTTTACAGTTGATTAATTTTCTTTTAAAATTTTAATGTATTTTTATGAAATCCTAAAATTTGTAATTTTGTGTAGCCAGATATATTAACATTTTTCTTTAAAAATGTTTCTTTAAAAACCCCTCGGAGGGTCCCACACCCACAGAGACTCACTCACTGCTAGCAGAGCAGTCTGAGATCGAACTACAAGGCAGTAGCAAGGCTGGGGGAGGGGCGTCCACCATTGCTGAGGCTTGAGTAGGTAAACAAAGTGGACAGGGAAGCTCGAACTGCATGGAGCCCATCGCAGCTCAAGGAGGCCTGCCTGCCTCTGTGGACTTAAGGTTTTTGACTTTGGTTGGTGTTGTATTTAAAAGAGTTTCCAAACTCAAGATTATATGAATATTTACCAGTATATTCTTTTCCCACTTTTATAATTTTATTTTTAGAAATTATTTAACCTATTTTTATTTCTTTTGGTGCATGATGTGACATGCAGTGAATCTATATTTCTTTTCAAATGGTGTTCTCTTTCACCCAGTACCTTGAATAATTTATGTCCTGATGTCAATTGAGGATCCTATAGAGTTTACTTTTAAATATAGTTTCAGCTATTGATTTGGATTGTCATTGTCATTGAGGAAGTATGTATCCTAGTCCTAATTTACTATGTTCTTTAAGTTAAAACTCAATGCAGTGATAACAGCAGTAAATATAATTATATAATTTTGCAGTTATCATTGCATTATATATTTCTGCGTAAACAATTACAACAATATTTAGGCTTAAAAGAAAAACCTTTATT
Organism: Macaca thibetana thibetana; assembly: GCF_024542745.1. Classification (NCBI taxonomy): domain Eukaryota; kingdom Metazoa; phylum Chordata; class Mammalia; order Primates; family Cercopithecidae; genus Macaca; species Macaca thibetana. The sequence continues at coordinate 136,371,320 of NC_065598.1, forward strand.
ATCTTACAGTTTCTGTAGGTCAACAATCTGCATGTGGCTTATGTGGTTCTTCTGACTCAGGGGTTTTGACAGCATCCAATCAAGGTTGCAGTCATTTTATGGATGAGCTGGGGGAGGAAATAATTCTGTGCTTGTTGGGAAGTGGATTTTTCCATAGTTCAGCATACATCAAGGCAGCTGGTTTCATCAGTATGAGCAGGTGAGAGGGCAAAATAGAGTGTCAGTAAGAGTACCAGTAACATAATAGGCAAAGTCTTTTGTCATGTAATTTGCAACTGACACTCCATCACTCATGCCTTATTCTGCTTATTAGAAGGAAATCCATGGGTTCAGCTCACACAAAAAGAGACTTGTGTTAGTCAGGGTTCTCTAGAGAAACAGAACCAGTAGGACGGATGGACAGACAGAGACTGAGAGAGAGAGAGAGAGAGAGAGAGAGAGAGAGAGAATGGGAACTTGCTCATGCAATTGTGAAGGCTAAGTTTCACCATCTGTTGTCTGAAAGTTGGAGAACCAGGAAAGCCAGTGGTGTAATTTAGTCTGAGTCTAAAGGCCCAAGAACAAGGAGCTGCAATTTCTAAGGGTAGGAGAAAATGGATGTTTCAGCTCAAGCAGAAAAAATTATCCATTCCTCTGCCTTTTTATTCTGTTTTATCTCTCAAAATATTAGTTGATGTCTAGTGGTTTGGTGAGTGAAAATCTTCTTTACTCAGTCTACTGATTGAAATACTAATCACTTCAGGAAACACCATCACAGACATACTCAGAAATAATGTTTTACTAGGTTTCTGGGCATCCCTTTACCGAGTCATGTTGACCTTTAAATTAACTGTCCCAGAAGGAATTACACAAGGGCATGAATACTAAGAAATAGGGACCATTGGAAGACGTTTTAAAAACTACCTACCACAGTCACATAAATATGGTTGATTCTATTTTTAATTTTCAAATATAGGATGATTATTTTAATTTCCTCATCAGACATTACATGGCCATAGTGTATTATTTATTTTAAAATTCCACATAATTCAATTTTCTAATATTTTAGTTAACATTGTTATGGTAATATTTATAAGGGAGAGTATTTTCTCTTTAAATTTTTAAAGTAACGAATTTGTTAACTATGTTAAGTACAATGGCAAAACAAGGACTTTTGAAATCATTTCTTCCATAAAAGCAGCAAGAACACTGGCAAAAATAGTCAGAATAAATAAACCTTTTCAGAAGTCTAGAAGTGATCCAAAGTCAGACTTTGAGAAACATCTGATCATTTATCTTTGTGTAATAAGTGCCTCTTCCTTGCCCCTTGGCAGAGTAAAGTCAAATATCAACCAAGAGCACCAGGGCCATAGGAGGCAGAGCTTAGATTAAGGGAAATCTTCTGGCTCCTACCGTGAACCTTGCCCACCTCATCTCATTAACTTTCTGAGAAAACAGTAAGGCTAGGGAGACATCCTGTAAAGTCATGGAGTCAAACCATTGTTATAAGGCCAAAAGTCATACATATTTTGAAAAATGTCTTACTTAGGAACATCCAATTGAAGCTAACCATAAGAAAAAAAATATCACCACTAAAAAGATTAAGGACTTTACAAAGAACTCTCTATAATTAAAACAGTAGAAAATCATAGGCAAAATTTAAAATGAAGTATTCACACAGACCTGGGTTTGAAACCTAGCTTTATGTTTTACTAGCTGTGTGACCTTAGGCAAGCTACTGACTTCTCTAAGCCTCAATTTCCTCATGTGTGAATCGGGAATAATGAAAGTACTTAACCTCATAGAACCCTCTTTAGGATTAAATATAATAGTACTTAGAAAGCTATAGATAGCTCGGTAAGTGCTTGAAAATGAAAGCCTATTTGTATTGCTGACTTGGTATTTCAAGATGCCTGAGCCAAGAATGGATTTTACTCATTTCTTCTCTGCTTGTTGCCCCCCTTCATTTTTAAACATATTTTCACTCCCAATATATAACAAACAGTACAGAATAAGGATTTAATAAATTAGAAAGGAAATTGGATTGCAAAAAGTTAACTGAAAAGGAAATTTAATATTGTTCTCAAATATTCTTCTTTTCATTTTTTTCTGAAGTCCTCATTTTTTTATTGCTAGAATAAGTAAAAACCATAATGAGTGAAAACAGAAGTCATAAAGAGTAGCATTTGGAATACAGTAAACACTATATTATGATTATCATTCGTGATTCAAAACCAGTTTCACATTAAATACCTTTGCCTTTGTTCTTCCTTTTCTAGGTATAAAAAATTATGTTTCCCAATAATAACAGGTTTTAATTACCCTTTGATAAGGTTTTGCTGAGTCCCCAACCAAATCTCATCTTGAATTGTAGTAGTTCCCATAATCCCCCTGTGTTGTTGGAGAGACCCAGTGGGAAGTAATTTAATCATAGTGCCAGTTACCCCCATCCTGCTGTTCTCCTGATAGTGAGTGAGTTCTCAGGAGATTTGATGGTTTTATAAGAGGTTTTTCCCCCTTTTGTTGGGTACTTCTCCTTCCTGCCATCATGGAAGAAGGAAATGTTCGCTTCCCCTTCTGCCATGATTGTCAGTTTCCTGAGACCTCCCCAGCCATGTGGAACTGTGAGTCAATTAAACCTATTTTCTTTATAAATTACCCAGTCTCAGGCAGTCCTTTATAGCAGCATGAGAATGGACTAATACACCCTTCCTGTAAGCCTGCCTTCTGCCCTGCTTAGGTAGCACAGACAAGAAATTACCAAGAGGGAAGAAAAGGCTATAACTCTTTTCCAGTTCTTTATATCCTGTTCTCATCCTAAAGTGCAAAGCTGTTGACTAGTAAGAAACTCTGTGATTTTATTTCTTCAATCAAACATTTTAAGGATTTTTACTTCTCTTTTTGTTCACGTTTAAAATTTAACCACACATCACCTACTGCCTAAAACTATCTATAGCCCATTGGTTACATCAGTACCCTGCCTTAAATAGCATATTAGAAAATGAAATGTATGTAGCAAGTGGCTTTGACTCACCTGACTATAAGCTTGTCACCAAAAAAGTTATTTAAAATTGCACTTATACAATCACAGCTTGCATATAAACTTTGAAAACGAATTTGTGAGAGAAATAAATAAGATATTTTGCAGATATATAAAGTGGATCTACCTGATTCTATAAACTAGGATTCTGATAAGAGTTAAGAAATTCCATTCTAGAAAATTAAAGTACATTTCTCAGAAATAGCCAAAGTCATTGCTGTTTTTCTTTTCCTTTCATAGTTACAGCAACAGAAGCCATAACCATTTTAATACATAGTGCCTAACATATAGTAGCATCTCAATAATTTTGAGCATATGGACATAGGAATTAATAAAATAATGCAACATTATGTATAGGGATAACAATATACCACATGCACAGACATATACACTGGAAAAATGTTCATTAAAAGTACATTGATTATATTCATATTAGTGAATATATCCTATAAAATATTAACCAGATATTAAGTAGAATTTTATCTATAGTATATCTTTGATATGTTTACAAAGGGGTGAGGTGGGGATTGAAAATAGCAAAGAAATATATATGGTATGATTAAATGTTTAAATTAATTTTGTAATTGATAAATAATACTTGTACATATTTATGCATTACATATTTATGCATTAATAGTGATGCTTTGATATGTACAACATATAGTGATCAGATTAGGGTAATTAGCATGTCCATCATCTCAAACATTTGTCATTTATTTGTGTTAGGAATGTTCAATGACCTCTTTCGAGTTATTTGAAACTACATAGTACATTATTGTTTACTAACTTCCACTTCTGTCCATGTTCTCTCCCAATGTGAACAACCAGAAAATGAGAAAAAATATTTGAAACAGATTTTTTCATTAATCAGGATAATGGGCAGTACAGCACTGTGTTCACTAAGAGAAACAAAGAGGTGAGCTCGGCAATCACTCCAGCTTCCTACCAGGAAGCAATTTTAGAACAATGACACAGAAAGAATTCAAGTAAGAGACACTTTTTTTTCACTAAATTGAAAAGATAGAAATCAGAATTTAGGTATTTGAAATGAATGGAATTTTGTAGCAGAATAATAGAGAGGAGGGAGCTATGCCGAAAAAAAGCTCCAGAAATCTTTCTGGGGGCCCTTTGAATCCTTCACTACTAATCAACACATTTGCAGGGTGAGTCCCATGAGACGAGAAAGAACGACTGCCTGGGAATCATCAACTGAAATTTTTTCAGAGCTCACTGTCACTGCCCTACAAGAACACAGTTGTCGTTAAAGAAGTTGGGTTTTTGTTAATCATTCATTGCAGTGAAGGAGAATAAACACCATCTCGTTTGCTTTCCTTCTTTTAGTGATCATAGTCCTGCACTGCCCATTGTCTAGATTAGAAAATAAATTGTTTCCAATATGTTTTCTAGCTGTTTATATTGGAAGGAAAAGTTCTGTAAGTACATGACAACTCAGATGTAGAGCATTAGAAAGAACTTCTTATAGGATTTGGGCTTTGGCTGGGTAATTTGGTAAAGGGTCTAAGGAAGTGGGAGTTTTGTCTAGATTAACTGCTGTCAGGAAACAGGAGTAATTCTATAACTGGGTATCTGAGTAGAATTTATATAAAAGGAGGGCAGACTAGAACAAATATAAAGCTGTAATTGGGAAAACAAGTAGCAGTCACTCAAATTAGCAGGTAGGTGGGATATTTTTGGATTGCACAGTGATCTTATTTTTGTCTGTCCTTAGACAAAATTATGAAATAATCTTGTTTTATCTTACTTTATCATGGTCCAAAATTGGTGTTCTGTGAAATTGTCCATTCTTCAACAAGAGAATAATATGGCTTAGCTGTGAGTGGCAGCCCAGCTTCTAATAGCACTGAGGCCTAGTATGAGTGACCAGTTGCCGGCTGTCAAAGACTACTTTTCAAAATTTCCTACCACATAGGACTGAAACATCTTTAATACCCTACCAGTGAAATAGAGAAATGTCACTTAATGCTCTAAGCAATCAGTGGGCACCAGAAGGCTAAACTATCCCAAGAGTAAAGGCTACTCTAGATATACCCGAGTGATGCTTAAAAACAAACTTTAAAATTAGTATCCAAAAAGGTTAAGCTGATCTTCAGTTTATTGCCTAGCAACAACAACAACAGAACAAAACAAACAAAAAAACAACCAGCACAACAGCAAATTGTGACCTATAACCTGGAGGAAATCAGAGATGATGAAACTGGCTGACAAAGCTTTAAAATAGTTTGTTTTTTGGGGGTGGGGGGTTGGGGGGGATGGAGTTTCGCTCTTGTCACCCAGGCTGGAGTGTAGTGGCCCGATCTTGGCTTACTGCAACCTCCGCCACCCGGGTTCAAGCTATTCTCCTCCCTCAGCCTCCCGAGTAGCTGGGATTACAGGTGCCGGCTACCACGCCCAGCTAATTTTTTGTATTTTTAGTAGAGACGGGGTTTTGCTATGTTGTGCAGGCTGGTCTCAAACTCCTGACCTCAGGTGATCCGCCTGCCTTGGCCTCCCAAAGTGCTGGGATTACAGGCATAAGCCACCAGGCCCAGCCTAAAATAGTTATTAAAATACTGTAATGAGGAGAGTAATGGAAGACAAAACATGGGATTTTGGAGCTGAAACATATGCCATCTGAAATTGAAAACGAAGTGTATGTAATTACTATCACAGTAGACACTGCAAAATAAAAGATATGGGAATTACTTAAACTGAAACAAAGATAGAAAATTGAGACTGTGACAATAGAATATGACTGATTTACAAATATATTAAATAATCTTACTGGGGAGGTTAGGAGAAAAGGTGGAAATGAGCTTAGGAGATTAAATGTAAAAGGAGCTCACATAAACACTGCACTCTGTTGTATAACATTGTCTCCCATGGGAACATGGGTTAACAATTCTGAAACCAGTATACATTTACACTGCAACTAACCAAGTAAGCAAATAAATGATGGATTGTCGGAGCCTAGTTTCTCACAGTTAGAATGAAAGGTTGTAGACAAACAAGGCAGAAAACTAGAATGATACATGTAGTAATGGATTACAGCAGAAGACAGTATAAACTCATGTTGAACGTAACATACATACAGAAATATTTATAGATATGCTGATTTACACAGCTTAGTACACATACCTATATTTTCTTGCTTTGTCAACTATGAGGGCCTAAAAACAATGGCAACCCATTCGCAACCAGCAAACCTAGGACCCAGGTCTAGGTTTCTAATATCATTATATAATTAAAGACAAAAACAAAATAGGAATGTCTGAAGAAATGGCTGATTCTAGAACTAGGGCAGGAAGTACATAAGATTTGCCTGAAGCATCTTGTGGTACCAGAAGGTAAAGAAATTTTAAAAACAGAAAGGTGAGAGCATATCAAAAGGACACAGGAGCCAACTAAAAGAGCATACAGTGGTCAAAGATGAAATAATTTGAGGAAGAAAATTAATGAGGTAATGTTAAATTTTACCCCAAAGTTTACAATAAATATCTGGGATTTTATAGTGATATAACTTAATTATTGGAAAAAAAAAAACAAATAATGGAGAATAGACAAATCCATATAGAAGAATTTCAAATATTTTATGTTAATACCCCCTCATCCAAGAAGTGGTGTTTAATCCCCGTCTGTTTTTAGTGTTGGCTTCACTTAATGATTTGCTATGAAAAAGCAATGTATGGAAAACAAGGAGTACCTTTACAGTGGAGAAACCTGCCATATGCTAGTTTGATAACGTGATTAAGGCAACTTGTCATGCGATATCACGTAACCCTGATATAATATGACAAGAAAAGTAGTTTACCTCTGTGAGATTCTGCCCCAAAACTCATAATCTTAGTCTGATGATAAGAGTATCACCAGACATATCCCCATTGAAAGATACTCTATAAAACAGCTCACTCTAGTGCCTCTCATAGCTGTCAAGGTCATAAAAAGTAAGGACAATCTGAGAAACTGTCACAGCCAAAAAGAGCCTAAGGAGACTTGAGGACTAAATGTAATATGGTGTCTTGCATGGGATCAGAAAGCAGCAACAGGTAAAACCTAAGGAATACTGAGTAATACAAGGACTTTAGTTAATAATATTATATGAATATTGGCTATTAGTATTGAGAAATGCACTATACTAGTGTAAGATGTTAACAATAAAAAAACGAGGTATGAGATTTTCTTATATGGGAAGTTACTGTGCTATATTCATGTCTTTGCAGTAAATCTAAAACTATTCTGAAATGTTTATTAAATATTAACAGGCTGGACATGGTGGCTCACACCTGTAATGCCAGCACTTGGGGAGGCTGAGGTGGGCAGATCACGAAGTCAAGAGATTGAGACCATCCTGGCCAACATGGTGAAACCGTGTCTCTACTAAAAGTACAAAAATTAGCTGGGCGTGGTGGTTCATGCCTGTAGTCTCAGCTACTCGGGAGGCTGACGCAGGAGAATTGCTTGAACCCAGGAGGCAGAGGTTGCAGTGAGCCGAGATCACACTACTGCAATCCAGCCTGGCGATAGAGTGAGACTCCATCTCACCCAAAAAAAAAAAAAAAAAAAAAATAACAAAAGCACTAGTGACCAGGAGAATAATATTACATGATTCTGTATATGTATATTAAGAGACCCAGAATGAAAAGAGAGGGAGATAAGATTAGAAAAATTTTTGGAGGATGGGCGTGTTGGCTCACACCTGTAATCCCAGCACTTTGGGAGGCCAAGGTGGATGGATCACAAGGTCAGGAGATCGAGACCATCCTGGCTAACATGATGAAACCCCATCTCTACTAAAAGTACAAAAAATTAGTCAGGCATGGTGGCACACACCTGTAGTCCCTGCAACTCGAAAGGCTGAGGCAGGAGAATCGCTTGAACCCAGGAGGCGGAGGTTGCAGTGAGCCGAGATCGCACCACTGCACTCCAGCCTTGGCAGCAGAGCGAGACTCCATCTAAAGTATATACATACATGGACATAATGGATATTTCGTAAATGTGGTTACAAACTAAATTCATAGAACCAAGGAGTTCAATAAAACACAGGAGAATACACACAAAGAAAACCAAACCAAATGTATCATAGTAAAATGTCTAAAATAGGAGATGGCAAATGAAGTTAAAAACAGAACAAAAAAAGATGTGTTACATGTAGAGGAATAAAAAGAATTATTACAGACTTCTTGTCACAAATTATAATGCCAGAAGACACTTTAACGGAATTTGTAAAGCATTAAGCAAATCCAGCTATCAACGTAGATTTCTGTATCAAATAAAAAAAATTTTGGAGTTAAAATATAGACATTTTCAGAAACACAAATCAAAAGCAGAGATAATTTTATAGCAGCAGTCCTGAAACATCAGAAATGTTAAAGGAGGTTCTTCAGATTGAAGGAAAATGATATGTACTACACAAGTTTTAGAGCTACACAAAGTAAAGGGGCTGGAAATCATGATTACATTGTGTAAGTTTAGAAGAATTTTTTTTCAATGATCAGGAGAATAAGAAGACACAAATTACAAATATAAGGAGTGCAAAGGAGAATGTGACTATATATCCTGTAGTCATTAAAATATTTATACACATTCCAAACAAGATTATGACAATACATTTGTAACATAGATGAAATGGACAACTGCTTTGAAAGACACAACTTTGCAAACAACTATAATCCAAAATATGAACTCTGAGGATCCATATTCACATGAAAGTAATTGAGTTCCAAATGAATCCCCTTGCCACAAAGAAAACTCCACGTCAATATAACTTTACTGGTGGTCTTATCAAATTTTAAAATGGGACTCATGCGAAAATCATATATGAATTATTTCAGAAACTAAAGGTCAGGGAACCAGGGGTAGTGACATATGCCTATAGTCCTAGCAACTCGGGGGCTGAGGCAGGAGGATTGCTTGAGCCCAGGAGTTCAAGAGCAACCTTGGAGATATACTGAGATGTTGTCTTTTAAAACCGAAAAAGAAAAAAGGTTTGGGAAAGCATTTCCAATTTTATTTTATAAGGCTGGTGTATTAGTCATTTTCCCACTGCTAATAAAGACATACCCAAGAGTGGGCAATTTCCAAAAGAAAGAGGTTTAATGGACTTACAGTTCCATGTGGCTAGGGAGGTCTCACAATTATGGCAGAAGGCAAGGAGGAGAGAGTCACATCTTATGTGGATGGTGGCAGGCAAGGAGAGAGCTTGTACAGGGCAACTCCACCTTATGAAACCATCAGATCTCATGAGACTTACTCACTATCATGAGAACAGCATGGGAACGACCTGTCCCTGTGATTCAATTATCTCCCACCAGGTCCCTCCAACATCACATAAGAATTAAACATGAGATTTGGGTGGGGACACAGCCAAACCATATCATTCTGTCCCTGGACCCTCTCAAGTCTCACGTCCTCACATTTCAAAACCAATCATGCCTTCCAAACAGTCCCCCAAAGTCTTAACTCATGTCAGCATTAACTCAAAAGTCCACAGTCCAAAGTTCAAAGTTTCATCTGAGACAAGGCAAGTCCTTTCTGCCTATAAGCCTGTAAAATCAAAAGGAACTTAGTTATTTCCTAGATACAATGGGGGCACAGGCATTGAGTAGATACAGCCATTCCAAATTGGAGACATTAGCCAAAACTAAGGGGCTACAGGTACCATGCAAGTCTGAAATCCAGCGGGGCAGTCAAATTTTAAAATTCCAGAATTACCTCCTTTGACTGCATGTCTCACATCCAGGTCACACTGATATAAGAGGTGGGTTCCCATGGTCTTGGGCAGCTTCACCCCTGTGTCCTTGCAGGGTACAGCCTCCCTCCTGGCTGCTTTCATGGACTGGTGTTGAGTGTCTGCTGTTTTTCCAGGTATAAGGTGCAAGCAGTCAGAGGATCTACCATTCTGGGGTCTGGAGGACAGTGGCCCTCTCCCCAGCTCCACTAGGTGGTGCTTCAGTAGAGACCCTGTGTAAGGATTGTGACCCCACATTTCCCTTCTGCACTGCCCTAGAAGAGGTTCTCCATGAGGGCCCTGCCCCTCCAGCAAACTTCTGCCCAGGCATCCAAGCATTTCCATACTATCTTCTGATATCTCGGCAGAGGTTTCCAAACCTCAGTTCTTAACTTCTGTGCACCCGCAGGCTCAACACCATGTGGAAACTGCCAAGGCTTGGGGCTTGCACCCTCTGAAGCCACAGCCTGAGGTCTGTGTTGGCCCCTTTCAGCCACGGCTGGAGCAGCTGGGGCACAGGACACCAAATCCCTAGGCTGCATACACCAGGAAGATCCTGGGCCCGGCCCATAAAACCAGGTTTTCTTCCTAGGCCTCCAGGCCTATGATGAGAGTGACCGCTGTGAAGACCTCTGACATGCCCTGGAGACATTTTCCCCATTGTCTTAGGGGTTAACATTCGCCTCTTTGTTATTTATGCAAATTTCTACAACTGCCTTGAATTTCTCCTAAGAAAATGGAATTTTCTTTTCTTTTGTTTCTTTCTTTTTTTTTTTTTTCTGAGATGGAGTCTTACTCTGTCACCCAGGCTGGAGTGCAATGGTACAGTCTCGGCTCACTGCAATCTCCACCTCCCAGGTTCAAGTGATTCTCCCGCCTCAGCCTCCCGAGTGACTGGGACTACAGGCACGTGCCACCACACCTAGCTAATTTTTCGTATTTTTAGTAGAGATGGGGTTTCACTATGTTGGCCAGGCTCGTCTCAAATACCTGACCTTGTGATCTGCCTGCCTTGGCCTCCCAAAGTGCTGGGATTTCAGGTGTGAGCCACCGCGCCTGGCTGGGATTTTATTTTCTATCCCATTGTCAGGCTGCAAATTTTCCAAAGTTTCACGCTCTGCTTCCCTTATAAAACTGAATGCCTTTAACAGCACCCAAGTCACCTCTTGAATGCTTTGCTGCATAGAAATTTCTTCTGCCAGATACCCTAAATCATCTCCCTCAAGTTTAGAGTTCTACAAATCTCTAGGGCAGGGACCAAATGCTGCCAGTCTCTTTGCTAAAACATAACAAGAGTCACCTTTGCTCCAGTTCCTAACAAGTTCCTCATCTCCACCTGAGACCACCTCAGTCTGGACTTTATTATCCATATTGCTGTCAGCATTTTGGGCAAAGCCATTCACCAAGTCTCTAGGAAGTTCCAAACTTTCCCACATTTTCCTGTCTGCTTCTGAGCCCTCCAAACTGTTCCAACCTCTGCCTGTTACCCAGTTCAAAAGTAGCTTCCACATTTTTGGGTATCTTTTCAGCAGTGCCTCACTCTACTGGTACTAATTTACTGTATTAGTTCATTTTCATACAGCTAATAAAGACATACCTGGGCTGGGTGTGTGACTTACACCTGTAATCCCAGCACTTTGGGAGGCCAAGGCAGGTGGATCACTTAAGGTCAGGAGTTCGAGACCAGCCTGGCCAACATGGTGAAACCCCATCTCTACTAAAATACAAAAAATTAGCTGGGTGTGGTGGTGCACACCTGTAATCTCATCCACCTGGGAGGCTGAGACAGGAGAATCCCTTGATCCTGGGAAGCTGAGGTTGCAGTGAGCCAACATCGTCCTGGGCCTCAGAGCAAGACTTAGTCTCAAAAAAATCACATACCCGAGACTGGGCAATTTACAAAAGAAAGGGGTTTAATGGACTTACAGTTCCACATGGCTGGAGAGGCCTCACAATCATGGCAGGAGGCAAGGAGGAGCAAGTCACATCTTATGTGAATGGCAACAGGCAAAGAGAGAGCTTGTACAGGGAAACTCCACCTTATAAAACTATCAGCAAGGCCGGGCGCTATGGCTCGTGCCTGTAATCCCAGCACTTTGGGAGGCCAAGGCAGGTGGATGACCTGAAGTCAGGAGTTTGAGACCAGCCTGGCCAACATGGTGAAACCCCCTCTCTACTAAAAATACAAAAATTAGCCAGGCATGGTGATGGGTGCCTGTAATTCCAGCTACTGGGCAGGCTGAGGCAGGAGAATTGCTTGAACCCAGAAGGTAGAAGTTGCAGTGAGCCGAGATTACGCCACTGCGCTCCAGCCTGAGCGACAGAGTGAGACTCTGTCAAAACAAAAACAAAAAAAAACCATTAGAGATCTCGTGAGACTTATTCACTATCACAAGAAGAGCACAGGAAATACCTGCCCCCCATGATCCAATTACTTCCCACCAGGTTCCTGCCTTCAGGATGAGATTTAGGTGAGGACACAGCCAAACCATGTCAGCTAGCATCAATCAGTGTGATGATTGATCAATCAGTATGAAGAATAATACTTACTTCTTCCACAAAGATGTCCAAGCTCTAACCTCCAGAACCTTTGAATATGTTACCTTACACATCAAAATAATTTTTCTGATGTGACTAGTTAAGAATCTTATAATGGAATATTTATCCTGGATTATGGGCTCAATGTAATCATAAGGGTTATTTTAAAGGGAAAAGGGAAGCAGGAGAGTCAGAAGAGATGTAATAACTGAAGCAGAGATCAGAGTGATGTAATTGCTGGAAGAAGACTACAAGCTAAAAATCATAGACAATCTCTAGAAGCTGTAAAAAGCTTTCTCCCATAAAAGGCTTCCCCCCTAAAGCCTCCAGAGGAGTGTAGTCCTTAAGATACCTTACTTTTAGCCCTATAAGGCATATTTTGGATTTCGGACTTCCAGAACTGTAAAATAATATAATTTTGTTGTTTTAAGCCATTGACTTTGTGGTAATTTTTTAAAGCAGGAATAGGAAACTAATATACCATGATACACAATCCAGAAAGAAACATAACTAGATAAGAAAATCACAATACAACTTCCCTCAGGAGCACAAATACAAAAGTCCTTCAAAATATCTGCAAACTGAATAATCCATCTTGTCAAAATGTTTTTTATCTCAGTAATGTAAGATTGATTTATCATTTGAAAAACAAAATTTGTACTTTATTAACAATGAAGGAAGAAAAAATCTCAATAAATGCCGCAAAAGCTTGTGAGAAAATTCACCATATATTTATGATAAAAATTCTCAGAAAACTGGGAAGAAAAGTAAACTTTCTCAGCCAGATGAATTGCATCTGTGAAAAAACTACTACAACTGACAAACTAACATCATACTCATGATTTAGCGCTGAATTCTTTCTTGTTAAGAGAAATAAGATATATACAGCTTTGAAAGGAACAATTAAACTGTATTCACAGAATACATCTCTAGATAGATAGATAGATTGATTATCCTAAATTATCTTTAAAAAAATTACTAGAACTGGTAAATAAATTTACCAACATTACAGGATAAAAGGCCACCATGTACAAGATTAGATGTATTCCTGTATCCTAGGCATGCAGAATTAGAAAATAAAAATTTTTAAATGCCATCTATAACAGTATAAAATAGATATGGGTAAATATACTAAAATGTACTTATAAGACCTGTAGATTTAAAATTATAAAACACTGCTGAAATAAACTTACAAATACTAAATAAATGGATAGCTATACTGTGTTCATGGATTGGAAAACTCAATATTGTTAATATGTAAGTTTTCCTAAAATTGATCAATACAATCTCTATTAAGATGTCAGCAGGTTCTTTTTTTAAAATAGAAATTTAGAAACAGAGATAAAAATTTATATGGAAATAAAAAGAACTTAATGATTCAAAATTATTCTGAAAAAAAAGCTTCAGGACATGTACAGCATGATTTCAAGATTTAATATAAAGCTAAAATAATCAGGACAGCATGGTATTAACATAAGGATAGACAAATTAGTGGAAGACAATGGATGGTCCAAAAATAGACCTAGAAGGAAATATAAATGCCTATGACATTGTAAAGGGCAAAGATTTCTAATGTGGGACACCAGCATTGTGAACTATACAAGAAAAGAAAAATGTTAAACCAGATTTATCAATATTAAAAGTTCCTGCTTTTCAGAAGACACTATTAACAAAATGAAATGGTACATTAGGAGAAAATATTCACCATACACTTATCTGAGAAAAGACTTGTGACTTCACAAAAGAAGATACGCAGATGGCCAAGGCACACATGAAGTAATTCTCGGTCTTTAATCATCAAGGAAATACACATTATACTCGCAGTGAGATACTATGTCACACCTAGTAGGGTTGCTAAATAGCAAATGATAGAAAATTACAAGTATTGGTGAGGATGTGCAGCAAACCAGAATGCTCACAAATTACTGGTGAGAAAGTAAAAATTTACAACAGCTTTAAGAAAAGTTTGGCATTTTAAATTAAACATACTTTATGGCTCACCAACATAAATGAAAATATAGAGCAACATCTAGACATACACATGTGTGTCCAAAGGAATTTCACTTGTAATAGCTAATGATCTAGAATAAACTCAAATGCCCATCAACTGATAATGGATCATCAGAGTATATTCATACAATAGAGTACAACTCAGGAATCCAAAGGAACTAACTACTGATATATACAGCATATAGAGCAAGACATTATGCTAAGTAAAAGAAGCCAGAGGAGAAAAGTATACAGGTAGTATAGTCCTATTTATGAGATTCTACAAGAAGTAAAACTAATCTATTGGAAAAAATAGATCAATGATATGGCTGAAAACAGTGAGGATTTATTGCAAAGGGGCACAAAAATATTTTTAATGTAAAGGAAATATTCTGTATCTTGATTGTCAGCGTGAATGCGTGGGTGTAAAAACTTGTTAAAATGACAAAATGAACACTTAAATAGTTCCATTCTATTGTACATAAAGTATAACTCAATGCAGTTGATTTTAAATATTTACATATGTATATGTATGTATTTTGACATGTGTCTGTAAGAGGTGGAGAATGAAGTGCAGGAGTGCATACTAGGCTATTTGATTACATTTGCACTGTAGACATGGAGTTGAGGAATGTAATTTTTTGAAACTTTTTAATCTTGTAGTGTTTGTTTTTTCAAAAACAGTAAGTATGCACTACTTTTGAAAGTTAAATGAAATACACACAATTAATAGGTAAAAGGCAAGTTCTATTTATTCATCTCTTTCCCAGCTCCATACTGTAGGCTCTAGCACAAATGTGATAATACAGGATTTTGAATTATTCAGTCTTTTAAATAGATGCAGTCCTGATAAATACCAACTGCTTCATGCCTTATCTTGGTTGAGTTTCCCATTATGGTTAATGGTGGCATCATCCTTACAGGTCTCTGCTCTTGAAAGTCAGCTGTTATTTTTGATATTCCCAAGATGACAGGCCCATTTTCTCCCCTCTGTTCCATCTCACATCTATTTATCGAAATTATGCCTACCCAACAAGTTCTAGTTGAAACAATTCTCCCAGGAAGGATGGCCAAAACTTCTGATTAAATATTGGCTTACTTAAACTCTTAGATTGCGTTGTCACTCTCCTATAGCATTTCACACATGAAATATAAGGAGGAAAGTGTGGTAAAGTGGAAATAGCTTTTGGACTTAGAATGTGAAAGTCAGGATGCGCACTCCAGCTTTGTCATTTACTAGATCTGTTACCTGTGGAATCAAACTTTAGCTACAGGGTCCTCAGTCTTCTCATCGACAAAATGTGGGCCGTAACCACTCCTTGGTGTTGTTTTGAAAATCTGATTCGTTAATTTATGAATAAATGTGTAACACACAACTTGGAATATGCCAGATATGTTTAGTGGTTAACTAAGACATAAGGCTTATATCTTTTAATAGACTGAAAGTCTCTTGATAACCAGGGTCAAGCCCTGCCCAACTCTGTCCTATGTAAATCCTCCGTATGCACCTACTTAACATATTGCCTGGTACATGACAAGCTCAGTCAATGTTAAATGAATTACATTTTTTGAATTAGGATAAAAATAACCTGCTGACCAGTACTGAAGACAGCTAATTCTGGTGTTTGTCCCCAAATCTTCATTTTGCCACATTAGCATTAGGTTGTTTACCACGTATACCTTCTTTGGTTTTGATTGTAAAAGATGCATGTTTCAGGAACAGATTGTATTGACTTTTTCTGCAGGATTGTGGCATTTGATGGCACTATATCTCATGTGTTAAAAGACTCTAAGCAGGACCCCACACTCTTTGATGGCACACTATTTTCCATTTACACTATTGCTCTGAGAGCTACTGTGAAGGGAGCAGTAAGACAGTAGTCTGACAAACTAAAAGTAAGTTTTATTTGGGGTGTAAGTTGGCTAATTCCTTGATTCAACTTTTTTCCCCCTTTGTGATTACTGTGTCTTCATTTAAAATACAGAAAACATATAAATTATACTTTTGTACTTGAAAGAAGATTGAAATGAAGGAGTAATATGAAAGATGTAATTAGAATATGCCAAAATAGGATGATTGCAAATCGTTCTCTTTTTAAGAATTTATTTTGTTGGGAAGCCAGGTTGGGCAGATCACTTGAGTTGGAGACCAGCCTGGCCCACACGATGAAACCCAGTCTCTACTAAAAATACAAAAATTAGCTGGGCATAGTGGTGGGCGCCTGTAATCCAGCTACTCGGGAGGCTGAGGCAGGAGAATCGCTTGAGCCAGGGAGGCAGAGGTTGCGGTGAGCCAAGATCGCACCACTGTACTCCAGCCTGAGCAACAGAGCAAGACTCCGTCTCACAAAAAAAAAAAAAAAAATTTTATTTTGGATGACGTTTAAATTAAACTGCATTTCAATTGAAATACAAAGTGGGAAACTCACATCACTAACTTTGCCAATCTGTCAATAGACTAATTATCAAAAGTTTTAGCAAGACAGAATTGTCCTTTTGAAATTCTTATACCACATCCTTAGACACAAAGATAATTACTTTGTTCAAGTTGTCACCCTGTGACTTAAACTTAAAACTGCCCTCCCCCACAGTGGTAACAGGCCTTATTCATGAAATAACTTGTATGTGTTGGTAGCTAGATAAATGACGTTTCTTAATTATAACAGATGCAAATCCATTAAGGGAATTATACTGCATACTCCCAAACCAGTCATGCGTATAATCGTGAGCAATAAAATAATCATGTAAAACTAATCATAATGGCTGTCATTTAATGAACACCTACTAGCTTTAGATTTTGTTTGTTTGTTTGTTTGTTTTTTGAGACAGTCTCAACTAGGACCGAGATTTATGTATTTTTATTTATTTTATTTTATTTATATATTTTTATTTTTTTGCACTGTGCCACCCAGGCTGGAGTGCAGTGGCGCGATCTCAGCTCACTGCAACCTCCGTCTGCCGGGTTCAAGTGATTCTCCTGCCACAGCCTCCCCAGTAGCTGGGACTACAGTTGCCACCACCATGGCCAGCTAATTTTTGTATTTTTAGTAGAGACAGGATTTCACCATGTTGACCAGGATGGTCTCGATCTCTTGACCTCGTGATCCACTTGCCTCGGCCTCCCAAAGTGCTGGGATTACAGGCGTGAGCCCCCGTGCCTGGCCATAGATTTTTAAATGATACTTTAGTTTTCAAAACTCTCACGGATAGGTAGTATGGCCCATTTAATAAATAAGAAAGTGAGGCTCAGCAAAGTTAAGTCAGTCTTTCAAGTTTGCATAGTTAGGAAGTGGATAGCTTAGTCAGCTTTTCCTGACTAAAGCTCTTGTTTTTTATCTTATGCCAAAGCCAGGATAAAGACATGCTGGACTTCAAGCAAGCCTCCTGAAATCCAATTGGCCAGCAGTCAAGTAAGTGCCTCAAGGGTATGTTAACGTACACAACTGCACTCTAGAAATTATTTTTCAGCACAGTTATTTTTTTTAAGGATTTTTTTTTCTTTTTTTTACCAGAACAAGTGAATCTCTTTTCACAATCTTGGCGAATCAGAAAGTATGATGGATAACCTCAGCTTCTGTATAATAAATATTTTGCATTATGGTTAAAAAAATGTTGCCAGTTTTCCTAATCATTTTATTCTCATTCTCAGTTTTTTAACTCAATAATATTATTTCCTATATTTATGATCATAAAATACTCAATTGCTTTGTTTAATGTAGACTGATGTGTTTTCCAAAAACAAAATACTGCAAAACTTTGGAATTTTTTTCTTGTCTTTTATTAGTTCATTCAATAGTATTTAGTTAACAAAAATCTTTTGATTGCCTTCTTTATGTGAAGCACTATTCTATGCCCTGGCAATACAACAGTAAAAGAAAATAAGAAAAAAATAACAGTTTTTACTTTCAAAAAGCTTAAATTCTCATGGTGGTGTGCTGTGGTTTGAATGTCACCTCCATAAATCCATGTTGAAACTTTATTCCCAATAAAATAGATAAATACATAAAAAAGAAACTTTATCCCCAGTGTGACAGTATTGAGAGGTGGTAAGAGGTGGCCTCTTTAATATGATTGGATTATGAGACTTCTGGCCTCATGAATTGATTAATCCATTCATGGATTAATGTGTTAATGGATGAATGGGTTATCATGGGAGGGGAACTGGTAGCTTTATAAGAGGAAGAGAGACCTGAGTATAGCATGTTAGCATACTAAGTCTTCTTGCCATGTAATGCCCTTGGTCATCTCAGGACTCGTCAAAGAGAACACACTAGCAAGAAGGCTCCCACTAGATATGTCCCCTCAACCTGGACTTCCAAGCCTCCATAACTGTAAGAAATAAATTCCTTTTCTTTATAAATTACCCAGTTTTAAGTATTACATTATAAGCAACAGAAAATGAATGAAGGGCGATAGAAAACAAACCAGATAAATGAAATCTAAGCTATGTTGTATAGTGATAAGTGCTATGAATGTTAAACCATAGCACACCACCATGAGAGTTTAAGCTTTTTGAAAGTAAAAATTGTTATTTTTTCTTATTTTTTTTACTGTTGTATTCCCACGGCTTAGAATACTGCTTCTCATAAGGAAGGCAGTCAACAAATTTTTGTTTGTTTATCCATTATTGAAAGTGGGACGTTAAAGTTTCCAGTTATTACAGTTGAGTTGTTCTATATCTATTTTCAATTCTGTCAGTTTTTGCTTTATTTTTGGGCTCTGTTGTTAGGTGCAAATATTTTTATAATTGTCATATATTCTTGACAGATTAACACATTTACCTTTATAAAATGTCCTTCTTTGTCCCTAGCAACAAAGTTTGCCTTTTAATCTATTTTGTCAATGGCCACTTCATTGTTCTTTTGTTACTGTTTGCATGGAATATCATTTTCCATCCTTTTACTTTCAATCCATTTGTGTCTTTTGAATCTAAAGTGTTTCTGTTGTACACAGCATATAGTTGGACTATTTTAAATATATTCTAGAAACCTCTGCTTCTTAATTGAGTTATTTAATCCATTTACCTTTAGTGAAATTGCTGATAAGATAGAATCTATGTCTGCCATTTAAAACATTTTCTATTTGCATGATGTCTCTTTTGTTTCTCTCTTGATTCACTACTTTTGTGTTACACAGACATTGTATAATGTACCATTTTAATGTTTTTTATATTTTTTTTGTTTATTTTATTTGTGATATCTCAGGGGATTGCAATGAACATCTTAATTTGTAGTATCTAGCTTCAATTAGTGACAATTTAGTTTTTAAAGTATATAAAACTTTTACTTATATATAGCTCTGTTTCTTCCATTTCTTGTCTACCAACAAGAAACAGTTTTTATTAACTCCCTATTTTGTGGGATGAAGTATTAGTAATTCTTTCCTTCCTCTTTCTTTATATCCTTCCTGTACCCATCCTTGCCCTCTTCTAGCACCGAGGCTCTGTAAGCACCAAATTTATGTAACTCTTAAGTACTTTTCTTTTTTTATCTATAGCTAGTTGATTGTATGGGTAGAAAACTATGAGTGTGTATATCATTATGATTATGTAAATATCATTCACTGTGAAAAATAGTGTGCTTAATTAAATTTCTTCCTCTGTGGGCACAATGTCAAGACATTGGTCTTACTCTAAGAAGCGTATTTCTAGGTGCAAATATCATTTTTATATCACTAATCACTTTCATCATAAATTCAATTTTATTCCAAATCCACAACTTTATTACCCAGGAGGTCAGAACATAAAGCATTTATAATTGTTAGTGCTGTTCACATAATATTTCTATTCCCCTCACTTTTAGGCTATATAAACTTGTTTGGGAAATGTTATACTCCAGTAACAAACAACTCCAAATATGTGTGGCTTACAATAGTAAAACTTTATTTCTTGATCATGCTACTTGTTGATTGTATATTGGTTACAGCTTTGTTCAATGTCATCCTCATTTTAGAATCTAGGCTGAAAGAGGAACCAGAGCATTGCCAGCTTTGTGGCAGAGAAAAAAGTATGAAAAACCATGCTGTGGCTTTTAAAACTTCTGCTAAATAATTTATGCTTACTTTTTTTATTCGTGAAAGCAATCATATAACTAAGCATGACACCATGGGATGGTACAGTACAATTGAGGGTATAATGTGTTCAGGTCAATGAGTTGTAATAGAAGTGACAGATGTCACTTCTGAGCCAGAATATCTAATTGCCAATGTGAGACCCCCATAGCTCTGTTCCTCCTCAGTCATACTTACTGGTAATTTAATTTATATAGTCACTGCTTCCTGACTGCCCCCTAAGTAACCCTTGATATTTAGTATGAGCAATAATTAGACCTTATTATATTAAGTCATTATGATTTTGGATTTGTTTGTTTTTCCAGCAAATACTAGCTTATCTTGATGAATATGCATGTTTTACTGAGACCATGTGAAGACACTTTATTGAAATGTGAAATGAAGCATTATGTACCTTAATCTACCATGAGTAAATAAACATTTTTGGTCCCTAAGATGGAGTCCTGCACCATGAGCTCCCAATTCATGCTCATACTAAGCCTTTGGTTGGGTGACGAATAACAGATAAATAGAAATCCCTAATAGCTCTTGGAGCCAGAGATCGCAATTATCTCTGTATGCCTGAGAAGATAAAAGAGGCAAAATTGCCTCTAGCCAAAAGTAGTTAGAAATTGACATAAATGTCCCAATCTAAAAAAGTCTCATAGAGCCCAGAAATAATGCTGCACAACTACAACCATCTGCTCTTTCACAAAATTGACAGAAACAAGCAACAGGGAAAGGACTCCCTGTTCAATAAATGGTCTTGGGATAATTTTCTAGCCATATCCAAAAGATTGAAACTGGACCCCTTCCTTTCTCCATAGACAAAAATCAACTCAACATGGATTAAAGATTTAAATGTAAAACCAAAAACTATAAAAACCCTGGAAAACAACCTAGGAAATACTGTTCTGGACATAGGACCAAGCAAAGATTTCATGATAAAGATGCCAAAAGCAATTGCAACAAAAACAAAAATTGACAAATTAAACAAAAATTTAAATTAAACTAAATTTAATTAAAAACTAAATTACATTAAATTTAATTAAAACCTAAATTAAATTTAATTAAAGAACATCGGCAAAGCAAAAGAAACTATCAATGGGGTAAACACTCAACCTACAGAATGGGAAAAAATATTTGCAAATTATGCATCTGGCAAAGGTCTAATACCCACAATCTATAAGGAACTTTAAAATTTACAAGCAAAAGCCAAACATACCCACTAAAAAGTGGGCAAAGGATATGAACAGACACTTTACAAACACGTGACCAACAGCATATGAAAAACTGCTCAACATCACTGATCATTAGAGAAATGCAAATCAAAACCACAATTTAATACTATCTCACACCATTCAGAATGGCTATTACTAAAATGTCAAAATATAACAGATGCTGGTAAGGTTACAGAGAAAAGAGAACACCTGTACACCATTTATGGGAATGTAAGTTAGTTCAGCCATTGTAGAAAGCAGTTTGGTGATTTTTGCAAGAACTTAAAACAGAATTACCATTCATCTCAGCAATTGCATTATTGGATATATACCCATAGGATATATATCATTCTACCATTAAGACATATGCATGCACATGTTCGTGACAGCACTATTCACAATAGTAAAGATATTGAATCAACCTAAATGCCCATCAACAGTAGAGTGGATAAAGACAATATGGTACATAAACAACACGGAATACTATACAGCCAGAAAAAGTGATATCATGTCTTTTGCAGCAACATGGATGGAGCTAGAGGCCATTATTCTAAGCAAACTCACATGGGAACAGAAAATGGAATACCACCTGTTTCCATTTATAAGCAAGGGCTAAACATCAGTACATATGGACACAAAGAAGGGAACAACAGACACCAGTGTCTACTTGGGGGTGTAGGATGGGAGGAGGGTGAGGATTGAAAAGCTACCTGTCAACTATTATGCTGATTACCTGGGTGATGAAATAATTGGTACACCAAACCCCTGTGACACACAATTTCCCTATATAACAAGCCTCCACATGTACCCCTGAACCTAAAATAAAAGTTAACAAAAATTTAAAAATAAAATAATAAAAAATTAAGAAGCCTCATAGAAGTAGAGAGTAGAATGGTGGTGACTAGGGGCTTGGTGGTGGTGGCTGGAACCTCTGTGACACACAATTTCCCTATATAACAAGTCTGCACATGTACCCCGAACCTAAAATAAAAGTTAGCAAAAATTTAAAAATAAAATGATAAAAAATTAAGAAGTCTCATAGAAGTAGAGAGCAGAATGTTGGTGACTAGGGGCTTGGTGGTGGTGGCTGGAAAGACATTGGTCAAAGGATACCAAATTTCAGTTAGACTGAAGGAATAAGCTCAAGAGATACATCGTACAACATGGTGACTACAGGTGATCATAATATGTTGTATTATTGTAGATGTTAAGTGTTCTCAATACAAAATGATAACTTTGTGGGATGATGCATATGTTAATTAGCTATATTTATTCATTCTACAATGTATATACTTCAGACATTATATACATGATAAATACAGTCAACTTTATCTGTCAGTTTAAAATAATAAAAATAAAAAAGAAAGAAATGTCCAAGTGTTCTGCCTGGGAAGATGGGCCTGAGAGAGTCTTACGTAGTTATCATGTACTATGTTTTTGTGTGCAGTACAGTAGAGGGAGTGGGGCTACCTGAGAGCAGCACATAGTCAGTAAATGGCCTATAACAGCTCTAATTTGTTTCTTGAAGAATTGGAATGGTGAAAGAAAACAGTTTAATGTTTCTCATGCCCCTAAGAAGGACACTAAGTGGTTTAAAGAGAGTTGGATCTGAAGATGCCCTGTGGTTGGGATTGAAGGATGACATGAAAATGTTCTGCATCGATTAGCCATTTAGGTCCAGATGGGATGATATGCATCTCGGGAGATGTTCGATGGACACAGCATTGGGAAATTCTGAGATTCTGAATTGATTAAGTGTGAGACTCATGCAAATTAAGTGCAATTACATAAAATGGCATTGCATTTCTCCTTCAGCCAAGCGTTGTAACCGGGTATATTCATGTGCCAGCTATTTCAATAAAAAATGTTGTCTCTCACACCTATTTGCATTCAAATAAAATTTTTTGAATGTAAGAGAGAGATAGGTATAACAAAGGTGTTAATAAATGATAATACTTTGCATCTTCTCTATTCTGCAGAAAGGCCCTTGAAGAGCATATTGCATCATTTTCTTCATGGCCAAGAAAATTAAGAATCACTGATCTGGCCAGGCGTGATGGCTCATGCCTGTAATCCCAGTACTTTGGGAGGCCGAGGCAGGCAGATCACCTGAGGCCAGGAGTTTGAGATGAGTCTGGCCAAAATGGTGAAACCGTGTCTCTACTAAAATACAAAAAATTAGCTGGGCATGGTCACGGGCACCTGTAATCTCAGCTACTCAGGAGGCTGAGGCAGGAGAATTGCTTGAATCCAGGAGGTGGAGGTTGCAGTGAGCTGAGATCATGCCACTGCGCTCCAGTCTGAGTAACAGAGCCAGACTCTGTCTAAAAACAAAAACAAAAAATCACTGATCCATTTGAAAGTCAGCAAATACTTTGTCATTGACTAAATATAGACCCTAGAGACTGATCCCCATACACCACACTACAACTTAAGACTGATTCTATTTCTTAATCATCCTTTGGAGGTCATCGCATTTTTGAACTCTTGTAATAACAGGGGACTTGAACTCATTTCAGACAGCAAATCTTGTCCTGTGTTATCTTATGCTCTGGGAGGAATCTGAAAGAGGACAAGGAAGTAAGGAAGAAAGAAAGGAAGGAAGGGGGAGGGGAGGGAGGAGAAGGAGGGAGGGAGGGAGGAAAAGAGATGAGGAGAGAAAAGAAGAGAGGATACTCTCTCTAAATCTAAATTGGTAGAAAGCTTCACAAGTCTAAATACTGACAATTACTTTTTTAAAGTCAAATAGCTAAAGATGTTTTTGAAAATCATCTGAGCAAACAAAAAATAATTCTGAAAAATCTTTGGTAATGTAATAATGACAATGGATTATTTCTTCTATCCTTGATCTCCTACAATATATTTTAAGCCAGATCATGTTTTTCCTTTGATGAAAACTCCACAGACTTTTCATCTTGATTAAAATAAAATCCAAATTCCTAATAAGGCTGTACATGATTTGGGCACCTATTACCTCTCTGACATTAATACTTATTCTTCTCATGAATCACTCTGCTACTATCACACTCCCCAATCTGTGATTCTTGTAACTCACCACACCATGCATGTGATTCCTCTAACTTGCCATCCATATCTGGGTCTTTGCATACTTCTGTCTGGAACGTTCTTTTCTAAAATATCCACTATGTATCCTGATTTTCTTTTCTTTTTTGAGATGGAGTCTTGCTTTGTCGGCTAGCCTGGAGTACAGTGGTGTGTTCTCAGCTCACTGCAACCTCCGCCTCTTGGTTTCAAGCAATTCTCTTGCCTCAGCCTTCTGAGTAGCTGAGATTACAGGCGCCTGCTACTACACCTGGCTAATTTTTGTATATTTAGTATAGATGGAGTTTCACTGTGTTGGCCAGGCTGATCTCGATTTCCTGACCACGTGATCCACCTGCCTCACCCTCCCAAAGTGCTGGGATTACAGTGTGAGCCACCACATCTGGCCAGATTTTTGCAATAGAGAAAGCATTGGACATCATTTTACCATAGAACATTAAAGCTGGAAGAGATCATAGGATCATAGGAACCCATAGTCTCTGGCAAGAATCCAGGTCTCCAAACTCAGAAACATGGTGATTGTTCCTTCCTGAAAATACACATTAGGCATGACATAGCTTTTGCAATCATTGATGATGCCAAGCCATCAGAGTCTAGAGGCTTAGGACATCATTGACAAAGCAGGAATATTGCCATCTTGAACAAGCACTGTCATTTTAAAATTCACCTTAATCAAAAACTGCCTAAATCCAAAGGGCATCAGCCTAATGGCTAAGGTCAGCATGACCGTAAACCGCAAATAACATCTCCAACCAGAAACATTCCAAACTTCTCCCTGACCAGAGACAAGCTAGCCCCAAGATAATCCCGCTCTGGCCAGGAAGATGCCAGCCCCAAGATAACATACCCTCCACCCAGAGACATTCCAACCCTACCGTAAGCTTCTCCCCGACACAGAAACATTCCAAGCTTGTGATAAGCCTCCTCACCCTAAAACCAATATATGCTGTTAGTCTGTTAAAAAAAAGTAAGTGCTCTTAACTGAAATCGCCAAGAATCCCCTCTCAGATTTTTTCTAAAATAAACCTGTCTTTAACTGTGAAGCTGTGTTTTGTGTTTCTTTCCTCTTTCTTTAACTCTTTAGCATTTGGTGCTGAAACCTGGGACAGGTGTTGGGGGCAGAGGCTCTTTTGCAACCCAGGAAGCAGTGGGCAACGACAGCTCATCCTGAGTTAATTCCTACTTCCTATGGGTCTCTGGCCACCCACCCCGTCTTTTTCTCTCACTTCACTTTTCCCTCATCCTCCCTTTCTCTCTCTCTCTCTCTCTCTCTCTCTCTCTCTCTCTCTCTTTCTCTCTCTCTCTCTTCCTCATGCAGCTGCAGTCCAAGAGCCCCTTTGGACATTCCAACTGGAACATCCAACATTGGACACTAATTCAACTGACTGGTAAAATCTGCCCTCCCTTGTCTTTATAACCAGGAATGGCAATGACAAGAGGTTCTCTATATTCAGGCTTTCTTCTACCTGTACCGTAAATTCCGACCATCCCTGTGTCTTGCTTGCACCTCTTACACAATCTTTCTTCCTAATAAAAACTCTCCCTCCTCAGGTCTCTCCTTCCTCCGAAACTTTTAACTTTTAATTGTTTTTACTCCATTTAACCCATTCTCCCTCTCCGGGCAGTGGCTGGGGCTGAAGGCCTTGGTCGCGTTCATGTCCCTTTCTCCATGTCTGATTTGTTGCAAATCAAAGCTATAAGTATATTCAAAAGGGCTTTACGTTTTTTTGTTTTGTGTTGTTTTGTTTTTTGAGATGGTGTCTCACTCTGTAACCCAGGATGGAGTGCAATGGCGTGGTCTTGGCTCACTGAAACCTCCGCCTCCTGGGTTCAAACGATTCTCCTGTCTCAGCCTCCCAAGTAGCTGGGACTACAGGCGCCTGCCACCACACCCAGCTAATTTTTGTGTTTTCAGTCGAGACGGGGTTTCATTATGTTGGGCCAGCTTGTCTCGAACTCCTGACCTCATGATCCGCCCACCTTGGCCTCCCAAAGTGCTGGGATTACAGGCGAGAGCCACTGCGCCCAGCCACATTTATGTTTTCCTCTTAATAAATTTTGTTTTCCTGGAAAAGGTTTTTTCCCAATCAACTAAATAACTTTTCTCCACTCTGTCTTGCCACTCTTGGTGCATGTATGAAAACCCTAACATGACTCCTGGTGGCCTGGGACTCCTTGGGAAAACAAAAAAGGTGCCTCCAATCCCATTGTGGGAAAAATCTGTTTTCCTTATGAAACCCCTAGACTTAAAGATAAGTAAGTACCTCTCAAAAATCTACCTTTGTTTTCCAACTATACTTGTTTATTAGGCCTTAGAAACTTGTTTTCTTAGCCCTGTTCTTAAAAGGCCTCACCTGAAGGCCAATAATCCAATTGGAAAATTAGGGGAAAAAAATCTTATAACTACTAAATCTTCTGGTTGTCTGTGTGGCTATGTATGTTTCATGTGTGCAATGTTTATTAAAAGAGCTCTAATGAATTGGCAAAAAAAATAAGCACTTAAATCAAATATTTTTAAGGGAAAAGTAAAAGCTGTGGGATCTTTCAGTTCTTGTAACTTTAATCTTTAAAACTTACTGGTACAACAAAGTTAAAAGTGTCAGAAGAGTTACCTGCATACATTTGTGTTTGCATTTATTAATCAAGCAATTTCATAGTTACTGCTGCAGAATACTATAAGGTGTCAAGATTCGGCAGAGAGGCTACAAAACTATAACGCAGCCCAAACAAAATAATCTTTGCTTGTGTAATTTTTAAAACAAATAAAGCATTAATGTTGGTTTAATGAAGATAGCTACATCTTAAAGTATTTAGTAAAATACCCTTACTTCTGATCTTGTGGCCTTAGGCAGTCTAGTCCACAGACATGAAGGAAATTTTTTTTGGGAAAGAACTGTTATCATCTTTAATATTAAAGAAAAGAGGATTTGTATAAGAAAGAATATTTTTTTTTTTTTTTTTTTTTTTTTTTTTTGAGACGGAGTCTCGCTCTGTAGCCCAGGCTGGAGTGCAGTGGCCGGATCTCAGCTCACTGCAAGCTCCGCCTCCCGGGTTCACGCCATTCTCCGGTCTCAGCCTCCCGAGTAGTTGGGACTACAGGCGCTGCCACCTCGCCCGGCTATTTTTTGTATTTCTTAGTAGAGACGGGGTTTCACCGTGTTAGCCAGGATGGTCTCGATCTCCTGACCTCGTGATCCGCCCATCTCGGCCTCCCAAAGTGCTGGGATTACAGGCTTGAGCCACCGCGCCCGGCCAAGAAAGAATATTATATGGTAAATTTTTGTCCTAAAGTAAATTAACTGTTGTAAAAAAAAGGGATGTTTACAACAAGTCAGAAAGTTAAGGCATGTCAGAAATTGTCTGTGAAAGTCGTGAAAAATTTTATAAAAGGGAATTTATGCAAGAAATGTTGTACAATTTAAAAGTAAGTAGGCCTCCTGAATGCTTTATAAAATGTCACTCTAATTCTCAGCTGTACAACTTGCCTGCTTTGCAGCTAAATAAAACCTAGGACTCATGGAGTGAACTGCTGGAATAAGCCAGACCTTCTCTGCACTTCCTAGGCCCTACACCTAGTACATAATTAAATTCCCAAACTTACCAGGGTTTTCAGCAAAAGTAAAGGTTGCTGAAAGTTAGCAGTGTAACATGTATTTAAAACTATTGAAGAAACAGTTTATGAGCAAGGTGTGTAAAGAAAGTAAAATATATTTTTGGTAAAAAGATTATAAGGAGGCATAAGAATGTGAATTTTTGCCTACATTAAGAGGTTAAAAAATTGTTTTAAAGGTTTAAGCAAGTTTTGGAAGGTTAATTGTAACGAAGATTTCGTGTGTATACATATTGGCTAAAGTTAAAGGAGTGTCATTCAGTTTTTCTGTAAATTGAGCATTAAAATAAAAGCACACTGGGTTTCTGTTAAAGCACTAACCTGCTCTTTAACCAAAATTATAAAGGTTAAAAAGGGTCTCTAAAAATCTTACCTTACGGTCAAACATTAAAATTGGGTAAATGCGTCTACAAGGTTTTATTAAAAATGGAGTTTAACATTAATAGCACACTAATATAATGGTAAAATTTGGCTTATATGATATAAAATCACTCAGTAAGCATTGTCAGATATAAAATGGTATTTGGCTTTCTTTGGGCTATATTTGTATAAATATGCTATTGGTATGTGTTCCAAAGTTATGACAGACTCCTATAACTCTAATATATCTTATTGTACATTATCAGTAATAATTATAATTGTTTTGTTAAAATTATTATGTGTCACAGAGGTAACAAATATCCTTGTCAATTGTGTCTTTAACTATGGCTACCCTAAAACTTTTTGTCATCGATAAACGATTGTTGTCTTGTTTTAGTCCTCTTTAAAGGGTGGTTTTATAATCAGCTATAAAGCTCTGAATGCAGGTTTCTGATAAAAAGCTGGACAGGAATTAACTGCATAAACTAAACTAATAGGAAACTAAAGTAATCTGTTTAATGTTTTGCTTAATATATTGCTAACCCTTTGTTTTGTCTTTCAAAGAAATTTTTTTTAAAGCGATTAACAGCTTTTAACTGTTAACTGTTACCTTTTAACTGCTAACTCCCATATATATGAGAGTTAACTGTTCACTTTTAACTGCTAACTCCCATGTGTATGGGAAGTTAACTGTTCAGTTTTAAAACTCCCATGTGTATGGGAAGTTAACTGTTCACTTCTAACTGCTAACTCCCATGTGTATGGGAGTTAACTGTTCACTTCTAACTGCTAACTCCCATATGTTTGGGAAGTTAACTGTTCACTTCAAACTGCTAACTCCCATGTGTATGGGAGTTAACTGTTCACTTCTAACTGCTAACTCCCATATGTACGGGAGTTAACTGTTCACTTCTATCTGCTAACTCCCATAACTGTTCACTTTTAACTGCTAACTCACATATAGGAGTTAACCATTCACTTCTAACTGTTTAACTTTTAACTTTTAACTGTTAACTCCTATAAACAAAATTTGGCGGATACTTGTTTCTCTCTACCTGATTTTCTCCAAAATTTGGAAACTATCTGTGAGTATTCTTAAGTTATGGCAATATAGTTATTTGCAAAAGTGCACAAGAATCTGTTTTCTTTTGTAACGGGACACGATTGGAAAAACGGGTTATTTTTACCAAGGCTTTAACTGGAATGGTGTGCTTTTCCTTTAAGGAATCAAGCTTTAACTTATAAAACCAATAAAGCCCTTGAAAAACTGGCCTCATATTTTGTGTACACAGTCCCTGTACAGGGTTTCTAATCTGTGGTAAATAAAACATGTCACTTTCTAACAGTCCAGGAACCCTAAGTTATCTTGAAACATCAAGAGGAGAAGAATTCACCTAACTCATAGGTATTTAATGGTACAAATCCATGGCTGGGCTTGGCTTTAAAAAGTCTTATCTCAGATTACTTCTACAAAACCAAATTCCATCAAAGCCAATTTAAAAGGCCTATGTAACAAATAATTATTCTTGCTGCACTGTATGCAAATAATTATGCCAAGTATAATAAAGCAAACCTACCATAATTTGTCTTTTAATAAAAATGGGAAAGTGGAGAGAGCATATTATGTTTCCAAAACTATAACACACCTTGTTGTTAAATTCTAGAGTTGCCTAATGTTTTTCGGTTATTATATTGTTTAAATTAAATTCTATTTTTTCTGGCTACAAGTCTCCAAAATAAGCTGTGCTTTCTTAAAGCCCTATCAACTGAAAACTAGATGTTTCAGCAGGCACTGCCTCTAAGCCCCCTAACCCTCACAGGAGGAAATAAAGAAACAGGAAATCTTAAGCTAAAAATCATAAAAAATAAATAACCGAGAAAGAATTACTCATCTTACTCATTTCTCACCCCTACCTCACCAAATGCTTTTGTTATTCCTACCTCTCCTTTCAAGCCAAATATTAAAACTTTTTAATGGAAATTATGTACTACACCACCCTTGTGGAAATTGCTTTACTCACTCTACTATTTGCAGTAAAACTATATACTGTAGCACCCTCAGGGTAAAATATCAGACAAAAAAATCTCAATTACTGTAGCATTTTGCTTAATTATTATCCTCATAGCAGGAATAACGGTTACTAACACATGGGCCTTTCCAAACACGTGCTTCTACCTCTCATTAGGTAAGGAATATTGTTTCTTTGTCAACCAATCAGGCCTAGTAAAAAACGCTGCTTAAAAAACTTAAAGAAAAGGCTAAAAAGCTAAGGGAGTACCAAAACAACCAAATAGATTCTTGGTTTGGGAACAAAATCATACCATGGGTCATCCCGTTTCTGGGCCCTCTCCTAATAATATGCCTGGGAGTAGTGTTCTTATCCTGCATAATTAACCTTTTTCAGAAATTTTTAACTAACAGGATCATGGCCATTTCACAGACAGCTACCCAAAAACATCTACAGACGGCATTGCTCCTGCTGTCAACCCCAAACCAAAAAACTCTCCGTCCCCTCATTAGGAAGAAGTAGCCCAAAAGAACACACAGCCCCTTGTCCTTTTTGTAACTATAGGGTCTGGATTGACAAAGCAGGAGTATCGCCATCTTGAACAAGCACTGTCATTTTTAAAATTCACCTTAATCAAAAACCGCCTAAATCCAAAGGGCATCAGCCTAATGGCTAAGGTCAGCATGACCATAAACCACAAATAATATCTCCAACCAGAAACATTCCAAACTCCTCCCCAACCAGAGACAAGCTAGCCCCGAGATTTAAATGTGCTGTCTGGCCTTTGGAGCAAAAAGCAGACACTTTTTTTTTTTTTTTTCATACTTTAAGTTCTAGGGTACATGTGCACAATGTGCAGGTTTGTTACATATGTATACACGTGCCATGTTGGTGTGCTGCACCCATTAACTCGTCATTTACATTAGGTATTTCTGCTAATGCTATCTCTCCCTCCTCCCCCTACCTCACGATAGGCCTCAGTGTGTGATGTTCCCCACTCAGTGGCTAAGTGTTCTCCTTGTTCAATTCCCACCTATGAGTGAGAACATGTGGCGTTTGGTTTTCTGACCTTTCGATAGTTTGCTGAGGATGATGGTTTCCAGCTGCATCCATGTCCCTACAAAGGACAAGAACTCATCCTTTTTTATGGCTGTATAGTATTCCATGGTGTATATGTGCCACATTTTCTTAATCCAGTCTGTCATTGATGGACAATTGGGTTGGTTCCAAGTCTTTGCTATTGTGAATAGTGCCGCAATAAACGTATATGTGCATGTGTCTTTATAGCAGCATGATTTATAATCCTTTGGGTACATACCCAGTAATGAGATTGCTGAGTCAAATGAAATATAACTATGAGAAATATAACTATGAGAAACTAGTTATATTTCTAGTTCTAGATCCTTGAGGAATTGCCACACTGTTTTCCACAATGGTTGAACTAGTTTACAGTCCCACCAACCGTGTAAAAGTGTTCCTATTTCTCCACATCCTCTCCAGCACCTGTTGTTTCCTGACTTTTTGATGATCACCATTCTAACTGGTGTGAGATGGTATCTCACTGTGGTTTTGATTTGCATTTCTCTGATGTCCAGTGATGATGAGCATTTTTTCATGTGTGAAAAAGCGACACTTTTATAAGGTAAGGGAGAAGTGAGCAAGGGGAGGGGTCCTCCCTGCTCCTGCGCAGTTATCTACTGGGCAGTTGTCCAAGTGGGCATGCTTTTGGCATATCCTCTTGAGGCGAACCCCTGGAGGTGGGAGTACCATGGGGAACATGCTTTGATGTGCAAATAGGCTGGCAACTCTGGAGGAGAGATCCAGAGCACACAGATGAACTTGCCCTGTAGAGAATGTCTGATGAGGGAGAGGTGAGAGGTTATTTTGCATTTCAAAAAGCGCTAAGTAGGAAGTAAAGGAAGAGGGGAAAAGAGAAAAGAAAACCATTAAATTATCTCTTTGAAAAATGGGGGTACTTGGTTACCAAAAGAGTCAGAAAAGTTCTTACTTCTTATTTTTCTTATTGTCGACACTTTTATTTTACACGCAGAGTCCACCGTTTCCTCATAACTATTTTTATTTTTCTTACGAATGTTGTGCCCTGTATGAATTTTATATCCTACCTTGCAATTTAATTTGATTTAGCTCTCTTTTGGCCCAAACCTAGACTATAATCATTCAGCACTAGTAGTATCCATATGCTCATCCTACAATTCTAATCTAACCTTCGTGTTTTCCATCATTTAAGAATAAGAACGAGATGCAATATGTGCAATTAAATAAAGAAAACTGTCTTCTTTGTTGTTGTTCTAGCCAAAGGAGCCTGGGATTTTTAAATGATAGCAGTTCAGATGACTTGTAGCTGCAAAGACTGACTCCAAACTTTTAATGTAAAAAAAGTCTCTGAGGATATTTTTCTATCAAAACACATCAGTGAATAAATTTCTCTGTATAAGACCGTAATATCACCTAATGCTTTGATATCATTTGAATAGACACTTGTACCATTCTCCCATAGGCAGACACTTGAAATCAGAATCAAACTTTGACTCAGTGGAGACATTTTATTATTCAAATTCAAGGTGATTTGATGATGCGATTGAGATGTACAGCATAAGAATTTGGTTTCATCACAAAGTTATATGAAAACCCAATGTTTCAACACTTTTTCATAAAAAAGAAAGTGTCACCAAGTACAATAGTGATGATATTGTTCCTTTTTAATCATAGAGGCAGTTAATTAAAATATCAAATCTGAGTTTTCATTTTAGGTTACAAATACATTTCTAAAAATGTCCCCAATGTTTATGAGAACATTAAAAAAACCATACATATTTGAGTATACTTGATTGTTTAACTTCTTCAATAATATGTATTGATTATAAATTATGTGGTACTCATTATGCTAGAAAATATTTATACAATGCTGACAAAAACAGACATGGTCCTCATACTTCTTATATTCTAATTGGTGAAATAGATATTAATTAGTCAATTACATAAGTATTTTATTTCAATCTAAAATAAATTTTATTAAGGCCGAGAACATGATTACATGTAACATATTATAAAGGACCCTAACCTAGACTAGGGGGAAAGGCTGTCCAGGGAAAATTTTCTGCAGGACTGTTACTTGAGCTGACACCCACAATATCAGTAGGCTTTAATTAGGTAAAGGGCATAGGTGTATGAGAACATTCCAGAAGAAAGCAGTATGTATAATAACTGCACAGCAGGAGAGACTGATACTTTAAAGGCACTAAAATCAGGCTAGAGGGACTGGAGTGTAGAGGGTGAGGATGAGAATGCTGCTAGACATCGCTGGAAAAGTATTGAGAGGTCATACCATACAGAGCCTTGTAGGTCATGTTAAGAATTTTAGTATTTGTTTATGAGGAATGAGCCACTGATGACTTTTAAGCATTCATTTTGGCATGCTCAATTTTGTGTTTTGAAACACTCTGGTTGCAGGAGGGTAGGTGGATCAGAGTATCCAGAGTAGAAGCAAGGAGATCAGTTAGGAAGTTATTTCAGTTGACTAAGGGAAAAATAATGGTAGCTTAGGTTAGACTTGTAACATTGGAGACGAAGGGAAAGACAGGTTAAAAAAATATCAAGGAGGGAACCTTGACAGACTTGATAATGGATTGGAAATGTGTGGCAAGAAAAAGTATCAAGAATGACTCTGAGGTTTTTGAGTAGCGCTACTGAATGGAATGATATGGAGACATTAAAGACTTCTGGATAGGACACTTCTATTTTAACAAAAGGATCAGAATTCATTTGGAAACAGGTTAGAGTATAAGGAAACCAAGACCGTTCAAAAATTGTACAAATAACTTACAGTTCACATATCTGCTGTACGAAAGGACTAAAATGTTGCTGTCTCATAAATGTCATGCATTGCCAAGTGAATTGTTGTCTTGTAGGTTAAAATGGTTAATCATTGTTAACCTATTTATTCATAAGTCACATTGGTTGCACTGCACAAAAACCTTTTTTTTTTTTTTTTTTTTTGAGATGGATTTTCACTTTTGTTGCCTAGGCTGGAGTGCAGTGGTGCGATATGGCTCACCACAAGCTCTGCCTCCCGGGTTCAAGTGATTCTCCTGCCTCAGCCTCTCGAGTAGGTGGGATTGCAGGCATGCGCCACCACACTCTGCTAATTTTGTGGTTTCAGTAGAGACGGGGTTTCTCCATGTTGGTCAGGTTGGTCTTGAACTCCCGACCTCAGGTGATCTGCCCGCCTTGGCCTCCCAAAGTGCTGGGATTACAGGCATGAGCCACCGCGTCTGGCCAAAAAATACTTTTATATTCATCTCCTTTCCTCCATCTTCTTTCTTCTTTTCTGACATCTGTATCTTCCTTCATTTTCTTTCCTTTCTTCCTTCCATTTTTACTTCATTTTATCCTTCTTTCCTCTCTCTCTGTCTCCACATATTTATGGAGCATTTATTAGGAATCATGCATTATGCCAGACACTAGAGAAAATATGGCAAATCAAATGTATTTGTTGTCTTCATGAAGTTTAATATCGATCAGGGTAGACATTTTAAAACACAGTAAGAAAGAAAGAAAGATTTGATTATATCTGTGAAAAGTAGCATATAGAACCTTGTAGGTCCAATAAATAAGTAAAATAGATAGGATGCAATGAGAGCTATAACCAGCATGTTTGGTCAGTTGGGTACAAAGAGAAGATGGCTACGTATATATTGAAATAGCCCATTGCCTTTTGAACCGTGTTTCCTGAAGAAAGAACAAAATGGACCATCACCTCCACAAGAGGCCTTAACATGGAAAAAATATTTTGTGCTATCATATCAGCTCCTGTATTTTCTCTTTTCTGGAATGAGTAATTACAATTCTAGACAAAAGCTAGGATGCCTAAACTATGCTCTGGAATTTACTGACATGTATAATGTTTCATTGTCATAATCCCTAAATAATCACCTAGTGGAAATGGTCCTGTTTTAGGAAAACTTTCCTAGTGTAATAGCATTGGGAGACTAGAATTGTCCCTTTGTTTTTGGTTATATTTTAAACCTATGAGTTAATTATATTATGCACGTAAGCACTTAAAACTGTGATCTGTTATATTTATATATTAAGTAAAGCCTTTTAGATCCTATTGCATCCATACCTGTGTATACAGTTGTTTTGCTTGAAAGAGGATAGCATAATTTGCCAACTGATGTGAACTTTATGTAGGAATGTTACCTTCTGATGTAAGTGGACAAATCTTAATTGAGAAACATGGAGTGATCAGAGAGGGCCACTCAACATGTCTCTGCATTTTGCATTTACAATTATCTGCCCTTTCACATCTGTGTTCTGTGGGGCCCCAGCATTGACTCAGGCTCCTTCATCTGAATGCATTAATTGCTAAGTGCTCTGGGCACACTGCTTCCAGATTGTGCAGTCACATCTGGACACAGAGGAGATCTGGTTCCCTGAGTGGAGAGGACAAAAGACCCACTACTCCACAACAAGCTCTCCCATCACATTTCTGGTGACCTCACCTAGACTCAGGCTTAGGCGCCAAGGGATTGGAGAGGTGGACTCAGACCTACTTATGACCTGTGGGCCACAGAAATACAGGTAGTTGGGATTGTTGGGCTGAGGTTAGAAGGCAGGGACAGACTAAAAATATGACTGTCTGAAGAAGAGCCAAGTGGAAGCACTTCTAATATGTTTGTTCCAGGGAGGAAGAAGCTGTCTAGAACCTGCATGAATAGAGTGGCCCAGCGCAACGGTAGTCGATTAGAGGCTCCCAGTTGCAATCTCATCCCCAGCTCCACCCTGCTCCAGGTACCTTCTCTGGCCCTGACTGCATTTTTCATCCTGGCTCTGTGGGCCCCAGTGTAACCTGCTGCCCCCTCATCCCCGGCCGAAAACTCAGCCCCAATTACTTCCTTAGCCTTAGCTCCCTCCTGGCTTTAACCTCCTCTTTGTCCCTGATCTTTCAGCTCTGTTTTCCACTCTGCCTCATTGACCCCAACTACCTTCTCAGCCCTGGCCCGTTAGTATCCAGGCCCACAGACCCTGCAGGCCTCAGCCACCCCAAGTGGAGGGAATGTCCCAATATGCATTATTGAAGTCAAAGAGAGAATAAAAAAAAGAATTTCAATCTTTTAACTTTTTTGATTAACATACTATTGTTTCTTTGAATGCAGTCTTCTGTGTGATTGGACCTTGAGGCCAGGAGCTGACCTTTGTATGGGTTATATAGTTTTATGCCCCAAGGTGAGATGAAATCAGTGTCTTAGGGAAATATATTTTGTTCACTTTATGCTGTATACCTGTCTCATAGCCCAGAAACATTTCTCCCCTTCGTTAACACAGTTCTTGTAGCAATTTGAAGGGAATAAAATGGTGCCAGGAAAATATCTTTAATTAGACGTAGAGTAAGAAAAAAAAGTTTTAACTGGAAGAGCACTACTCCTGTGTTCCTGATCAGCCATGTTTTACTTGCAGCTCTTCAGAAGTTGTGCAAGTGTAACTTAGTGAATGCCTGCTGTACATTATGAATTGTATTAAAGATTTCTTTAAAGCCTTGTCGAACTTTACATTTATGCATATAAAATCTTTCAAATGACAAGCCTCTGTTCTTTTTCCACAAACAGAAATAATTTTTTTCAGAACTACCGAGTTTCTAAGAGATTAAAAACCCCATTAACTTTTCAGCAAATATACTCAGCTCTTCAAATTGCACTGAAATATTTGGCTGTGCAAATACAGATGCCACAGACAAAGCCAGTTGAGATGGGAGTAAGGGTGAAAATAGCAATCATACTTCCCTAGGTATCCTGATGAGATTCTTAATTCAATACAGTCCATGTTGTGCTGGGAACCGCTTGCATGTGGGATTCAAAGGTCCCAATATTGCACATTTTCATTCCCATTCTTTTCAAGAGGTGAAAGATTTCATGATTTTGCATCACTTTATACTTTAATCGTGTTCCTGTATTTGCATGACGATGTTTAAGACAACATGATATCTCCTAGAAGCTCCCAGTCGTCCTGCTGGCCAACACTGCAATGTATTCTGTGACAAGGCTGTTTTTCTAGGGACAGTTTCTCTGTCCACCTTCTCTGACCATCTGACCTATAAGGCCTGCAAGCCACATTTTCAAACCTCTTCCCTAGCTCAGTCAGTTAACAGACACTATTATTTGCCTTTTAAATTCAGCTCTATATAGAATTACTACCAGTGATTTTATATTCCACCAAATAACATTTTTATGTTACCAACCTAATCAGAAAATCCCAGTTCAATCAGACTTTCTCAGAGCAGAGCTACAAAATGTCCTCCTATTCTACTTTTTAATCTCCACCTTGAGAGAACTATGCAGAAAGGCTCTATAGGCAGCAGTTAATCTGACAGTGATTTCTTTACAGCAAAAAACATTTTCTAAAAATTATTTCTAAATTTAAAAGATGCACCTCAGGAAGAAAGCATGCAGCAGTCTTTGTAGCCAGAATTTTGCATGAGGAAAGGTGCTTCAGATCATGTTTTCCCTTTAGAAGGAAGGAAGGAAAGAAGGAAAGAAACTGACATGTATCAAACATTTAGTATATACCAAATCATGTACTGGACATTTTCACTGACCTTAATAAACTCAGCTCATTTGACTTTCATCACAACCCCTTGAGGTAGTTATTATGCCTCATTTTTACATGTAAAGACCCAGATTCCAAGAAGTTCAGTGACTTCCCTAAGTTCACACAGGTTTCAAGTTCTTTTTTGAATCTAGCCCTGTGTAATTACAAAGCCTGTGCTGTTTCCACTACATAACACTGTCTTCTTATTTGGGGGCAGTTGCTTTCTTCCTTCTAGTTAGTTGACTTTATAGTTTAACTAAATGTTAGCTTTCCAGACTCATTTTGTTTCTTTCTCAGGTCATCATCATGCTTATTGTTCAACTGCTATCAACTTTCAGTAGAACAACAGAGACAGATTAAGGTCAAGTGCACCAACATAAATCACCTGTCCTATTCTCTGTAGCTTGTCTTTTTTTTTTTGTCAGCACAAGAAACAACTCTCTAAATCAGGTTTATTATACTGCAAATCTTTGTCTCCTCCTCAATTTCATAAAAACTTGTAAACTCTTAGGAGAAGTGAGTCAATGAAACTGCAGGAGAAGATTCACTCTTATCAAGTCATTTTTAAATAGCTGGGGCAGAATCATTAAATTGGAAAAGCACAGAAACTTAAGTTCTTGGAACTGGAAGCCATTTTAGAGATCAGTTTCCAAGAAAGATGAGTAAGTTTCACCTTGACATGTTAACTCTGGTAGCAGCTGCCTGGATTGCTGGGTTTGGGATTGTGAAGCTATCTGGATTCGGGGAAAAGGGTGCAGTGAACCATTGCGAGTATCTGCCTTAGTTGGAAGAGAAGCTGGTGGAAGCACGTAACTTTTTTTCCATTTATTTTAATCTATCAATGTTAAGATATACAAATTGAGACCCCAAAAGTGCATGCTTGAGCCCACTTGCCCAACTTCTGAGATCTTACCAGGAAGCTGCTGATCACCAGTTTCAGGTATTTTCTTTCTATCAGGAGACGGCCTTTCTCTGGCACTCGCTGTAACCAATTATTATTTTAGGGAGACAGTTAACAACTGCCTATCATCTAATGATCACTTGACATTCCTAGTGTGTGGCAGGGTGAGGAAGGTGGAGCCCTCTCCTGCCCTGTTCATGCCTGACTAGCTACCTACTGTAACAACTGTATTAGTGTCTTGTGGCTGCTTTAACAAAGGATTATGAACTTTACAGCTTAAAACAACATAAATTTATTATCTTACCATCGCAGCTATCAGACGTTGAAAATGGATATCAACTGTGCTAAATTCTGCAGAGAGTCTGCAGGCTTGTGTTCTTTTCTTGAGGCTCTAGGGGAAAATCTGTTATTTTGCCCCTTTCCAGCTTCTAGAGGTTCCCACATTCCTTGACCTGTAGCTCTCTTTCATATTTAAAGCAAGCAATGGGCAGTGTAGTCTTTCTTATGATGCCATCGCTCTAGTTCTGACTCATCTGTCTTTCTCCTTCTCATTTAAGGAAG
Organism: Macaca thibetana thibetana; assembly: GCF_024542745.1. Classification (NCBI taxonomy): domain Eukaryota; kingdom Metazoa; phylum Chordata; class Mammalia; order Primates; family Cercopithecidae; genus Macaca; species Macaca thibetana. Next base: position 136,410,967 of record NC_065598.1, read on the forward strand.
GACCTTTGCAATTACATTGATCCCACCTGGATAAGCGGGGATAATCCCTTCATCTCAAGATCCTTAATCATATCTACAAAGTTCCTTTTGCCATGTAAGGTAATATATTTGCAATTTCTGATAATTAAAGTTTAGAAATATTTGGGCAGTCATTATTCCCTCTGCATAGTCACTAAAAGGAGGTTAATATACTTATAAAGTCTCATATCGATTTTTTCAACATTGAAAAAAATGTGGCCAAGCACAGCTGGGTTCAGAATAGATATAAGATTTTAAGTAACTAACTATATGCATATGGAAACAGACTTAACTACACATTTAATTATTTTTAGTAAAAGATATTCCTTCAACAAAAACAAATACATCATCTGTCTTAGCACTGCCATTAAGTATGATCATTCAGAGTTGGACAAAAACACATTCTAATGACACTGGCAAAATCAGTTTCCACCTACTTGCTTTAGGCATGTCATTGCACCAATGAACACATTAAATGTGATTAATTTATTTGGACATGGAAGTTGAAATTGCTTATGAGCAAGGCCTGAATAAACAGGAAAAAATTTGAACAAAACATTACCCTATTAATTTATTCTGTCAAAGAAATAAAGGGCATTTAACTTTATCTGTAAATGCTATAAAATTTAAGTTTATTTTGGCTAATTGTATATTTTGGTTTACCTAATATGTTATGACAAGGATAATTTCTCAGTTTATATTATAAATTTAGTTTATTATACTAAATGTTTCCATTATATGGAAAATACCTATCTCCTTATTATTATTATTTTTTTGTCTCTGTATAATCAAAGGAACTTGGGCTTAATAATGACTCCAGAGATAACAGAGCTTTCCCATGATGGCAGGACCAAACCAAATACTAAGTCTGTGATTATTGATTGCCTGATTCACTGATGGATTCATTTATTCAAGTTTTGTATTGGTTATTAACTAACTGCTTAGCACTAGGTAAGAAAGGCAAAATGAAAGAGAAAAAAGACATCATATAATCCCAGTTTGCTTCTTTGTGAGGCTTGCAGTCCTCCAAGAAGAAAAATAATAAAAAATCACATTGAGTATAATTGGACTAATTTTAACAAGTGTAGTCATACCATCAAATATAGCCTGCCAACTATCATAACAAACATATCACATCTATTTGGCTGTGAAAGCTGTTGCCTTCCCTTTTAACATAAGGTAAATAATTTCACTAAAATATGCTGATGAATTGGTGGACCAAACAAATGGCACTACAGAAAACATCTGAGTCACTGTGTGTTTCTAAACACACAATGGAAAAAGATAAAGTGTTGCTAGTTATATAAATATGACTCCAGAGCTCTCATAGTGTGCCTGCCTTATACCTTAGGGGCTGCTTTCAGAAACAAAAATGCCCTATGACTCTGGAGGGGCAGAGAAACTGTGATTTTATTCAGGAAAAGTTATTAGGCTCTCTGTTGCCACAGAAAGCGTACATGCCTTTGCTCAGTCCCTATTTCTGAAACAAATCAGTATAGTTTTGAATGGGCTCTGTTCATGCCCCTTGTCAGTTTTACTCTATTTCAGTCTACTAAGCTAGCATGCTTTGGAGTTTTACCTTGTGGCCAATGTGATTTCAAAATAATTAGTTGGTTAAAACGCAGAAAATTCCGTGGATAGGTATTAATTTACCAGTTTCACTGATTATTTTGTAGAGGTGGGGTCTTGCTATGATGCCTAGGCTCAAACAATCTACCCAAAGTGCTGAGATTACAGGCATGAGCCACCATCCCTGGCCATAATTATAATTTTTTTAATGGAATTAAAAGGTATATCAATTGCAACGCATGGTCCTTATTTGGATTTTAATTCAAACAAACTGTAAAAATGAAAATTTGTAACTTTGTGAGATAATTAGATATTTGAACTATGGCTGAATATTAGATGACATTCAAGAATTACTGTTAATTTTCTAGCTGTGATAATGGTATTTTGGTTATGTTTTTATTAAAAAAACTCTACCTATTAGCGATTTATACTAAAATTTTAATGGTTAAAATTATATAATGTCTAGCATTTGCTTCAGAATGACTGAGTAGCAGGGTAAAACTAGAATAAGATATAAATGAAACAAAATTGCCCATAAATTAACAATTGTTAAAGCTTGATGTTCAGTATATTGGGTTTCATTAAGTTATTCTATCAACTTTTGTGCATGTTTGAAATTCTCTATTAGAAATTATTTTGAATACTAGTTTGGATAGTTCCCTTAGGGCATTTTCAATTTTATTTTTATACATCTTTTCTAGAAACACAGCCACCAGGTAAAGCAAAGTATGCACATACGAAGTTCCATTGATTCTGCCTCCTAAATCTTTTTTCTTAGCTCCATGTTTTCACTTAAAAAAATTAAGGTATTATTTATATATAATAATATTCACTCATTTTAAGGGTAGCATTTGATGAATTTGGTAATTGTACACAGTATGTAGCCACAATCAAGATATAAAAGAGTTCCTTCATCCTAAAGTCTTCTTCATGCCCTTTGAAGGAGAGTCTTCCCCAACTCCTACCCTCGCCAACCACTGATCTGCTTTCTGTCATTATAGTTTTGCCTTTTCTAGAATTTCATATACATATAATCATACAGTACCGAAAAAATTCATTTAAATTCATTGATAGATTGACCTGTTTTAGACTCAGGTGGATATACTGCTGCAATGGTATTGTTGCTATTCACATTTAGTAAAATCATGTTTAGGAATAACTAAACAATGTGTATTAAATTATTATACTTTCTTTTGTTTTTTTGAAGTGGAATCTCGCTCTGTCACCCAGGCTGGAGTGCAGTGGCACGATCTCTGCTCACTGCAACCTCCACCTCCTGGGTTCAAGTGATTCTCTTGCCTCAGCCTACCGAGTAGCTGGGATTACAGACATGCACCACCACGCCTGGCTAATTTTTATATTTTTAGTAGAGACGGAATTTCACCATGTTGGCCAGGCTGATCTCAAACTCCTGACCTCAAGCGATCCACCTGCCTCGGCCTCCCAAAGTGCTGCGATTATAGGCGTGAGCCACCGCACCCAGCCTAATTATTATAGTTTCTAAACTGAAGTCAGGTATGTTTGAAAGGTCACCGACTATTTTAGTCTCACAAACACTGTAGTCACCCTTTTTGAAGCCTTATGACAAGACAGATACAATGTATTGCTAGGTAATACTCTCTTATCTTGTGGGGGAGTTTGATCTACTTGTTCTACATTTCTTAAGTATCTTAGGTTAAGAGAAACATTGGGTTCACAGTAAGAGTACCACTAGTTCTTACTAGTAACTTATAGTCATCAGTTCTGTGCCTTTCTGCTTGAAATTGCTTGCCTCTCATCCCTCTGCAGAATCCTAATTGAGAAAGAGAACAATCTCAGGGTTGTTTGCAGTAGTGTACTGGTAAATGTTTAACAACTGGATCTCTGCAAAAGTAAAGCCCTGGTGTTATGGGGTGAGCTGTGTACCATGCAAAATGTATATGTTGAAGTCCCATCCTCAGTACCTCAGAATTTGGAAATAAAGTCATGGCAGATGTAATTATTAAGTTAAGATGAGTTCATAATGGGGTAGGTGAGCCCTTAATCCAATATAACTGGTGGCCCTATAAAAAGAATGCCATGCGAAAAGAAACAGACACATGTAGAGGAAAGATGATATGAAGAGATGTATACAAACAACTCTCTGAAGCTGGTTCGAATCAGCAGGTCATGCCCAATCTGGGATGCATATAAAAGCAGTGAACAGGTAGGTGGTCCTAGGGTAAAAAAAAAAATGCCTATTACTGAAATAATGTTTATGCTTTTGTTCATGTTCCATTCTCTAAGCTGATGTAATTACATAAAGAAAGAATACAAGTAAATTAAAAAAACTGGAAGTTGACAATTTATGGCCTGTGATCTGCTTTTGTATGGCCATTGAGCTAACGATATTTATTAAACATAGTTTTAATGTGTGGTGAAGAAGAAAAAGACCAAAAAAGGGAGGAAGAAGGAAGAGTAGAAGGAGTAACAGAAACCCTATGGCTCACAAAGGCTAAACTATTGTCTGGTCCTTTGCAGAAAAAGTGTGCTGGCCCTCAAAGAGTAATTTGAAGTAGAGTATCTCCTGGTCAAGTTAACTCCACTTTGGGGAAAGATATTTGGAAAAAATTTGGTAGGATGTGTGTTATTGACATGGAGACCACAATAGAAAGATCTAATAAGTGTGCATTTTTAAGTAAAAGCTCTTAATTGTTGGACACTAATGTTTTTATTAAAAAAAAAAAAAGAACCATGTGAGGGATTTCAAAAGTGCATCTTCATTTGTCTTGTAGAACTTAAATTTGGCTTGTAGCTCTGCATTTGATTCATAGAGTCTAAGTTTGCAATCTTTAGTCTAGGCCCAAGAAATAATGAAGATTAATCTGACCAACCCTCATAGAGGAGATTTGAAGGCTATATGGTTTGAAGAGCTTAAGAAGAAAGTAGTCCCATCAAGGAAGGTTGGCACTCTCAGACTAGCAGAAAAGACAAGGAATAGTAAGTTCTGATGTCAGACATTTATATTGGCTTTACAAGCTGTGCCTCAAGGTGGCAGGGCTTTGTATGCCAATGACTGGAGGAGGTGGGACAGCTGTGGTTTGGAGAACATTGGTGGGTAGCTACACCACTGAGATCCTGAGAGTTATTATTGTAAAGGAGATCTCTATAGTCAACTGAAGCAACAGTTCCTAAAAATTATGGAGAACTATAATGGTGCTGCTGGACAGCAAGAAAAGCCATGATATTTATCAAGATCAGTTTCTTTATCCAATAACATCTCCTTTGTTTTCCCAAATTCTAATTTCTAAGGTTCCAGTTTTGATGATACTTAAAAATAACAAAGCAAAGAAAACATGAACAATATATCATATCCTATGTATTTTGGGACATTCTATATCTGCTGTAGTAGAAATCAAGGAATGTAAATTAAGATATTATAGTTTTCATATAAAATTTAGCAAAAGACAAAAAATGAATGAGACAGTAGTATATAACATTTTGAGTCACCAATTTTGGCTACAAATACCAATTCTGCTGCCTCCTACTTTTGTGTCCTTCAGCAAGCAATGTAACCTTTCTGAGCCTCAGTTTCCTTATTGATAAAGTAAAACTGATAATCAAACCTACTTCATAGGGTTGTTAGGAGAATCAGTTAATGCATGTAAAGTGCTTAGAACAGTGTCTGGGACATGATAACAGCTTGTTGAATGCTAGCTCTAATGACATGATTAGTAATTAATGTGAAGAAATTGTTCAGGGTAGTGGCATGATGGTAGGGCAAGATGAGGTGGCTCTGAGGGATCTGATAGAGAAGCTGTCAACATGGGAGTGACATTGGCATGGCCCAGCAAGAGTATGGACAAGAGGCATTTCAGAGGAGACAAAGCCAAAAAGATAGTAAAGTGCATCTGATTCCATAAGCACAAGTGAGCCCAATGAATTAACACAGTAGTTGTGAGGAGTGGACAGAAATAATGCTACCAGACCAAAGTGAATCTATAAAGAGATTTCCCTCTCAGGGACAATCTCTGTGACCTTCAGGTCATCCTGTTCTCAGAAGCAGCATCGTGCAGTTTCTTCTGAGGATTAAAATTTTCACATTGGCCTGTCACTTGCTTACATCTTGACAAGACAATACACTTGACATATGCCATTCTCTGTGTAAAGACTTGCTGCTGGGCACAGATTTCCCCCAGACAGCCTGTAATGTATGTTTTGCTTTTGTTAATGTTTCTGTTAAGTTAGTTTAAAACAGCTAAAATTCCAGAACTAAAGCATAATGTTGGAGCTATATATGAAGACTGAGACTTTTATAGACAATTCTTTGCTACATTTCTGAATAAAGTTATAAGGTATAAAAATGTGTTTTATTCCACTGTAGAAAAATTTAAGCTTGATTACAAAAGTACTTATGGTTATTTTTAAATTCAGTGAATGCCTTTCTACTTTATAGAATGAAATGTGGAAGGCTTCATAGATTTTGTAAAAAGTCACACGTCTGGGCCGGGCACCGTGGCTCATGCCTGTAATCCCAGCACTCTGGGGAGGCTGAGATGGGTGGGTCATTTCAGGTCAGGAGTTTGAGACAAGCCTGGTCAACGTGGTGAAACCCCGTTTCTACTAAAACTCCAAAAATTATCTCAGCGTGGTGGTAGCCGCCTGTAATCCCAGCTACTTGGGAGGCTGAGGCAGGAGAATCGCTTGAACCTGGGAGGCGGAGGTTGCAGTGAGCAGAGATCATGCCACTGCGCCACAGAGTGAGACTCCATCTCAAAATAAAAAAGTCACACATCTGGATGGATGATATACATTTGTGGCAAAAGGGCTCTGCTCTTTAATCCCTGGAGTGAATAATATTTGTTCAAGCAGGGGTTTTGTGGAGGTTTCATCTTTCTTCTTTGTATTAAAAGCAACTGTGTATTGATTTCCAAGCACATCTTGACATGTTCTTTAACATCTTTTTTTTTTTTTTTTTTTTTTTGAGACGGAGTCTCGCTCTGTCGCCCAGGCTGGAGTGCAGTGGCTGGATCTCAGCTCACTGCAAGCTCCGCTTCCCGGGTTTACGCCATTCTCCTGCCTCAGCCTCCCGAGTAGCTGGGACTACAGGCGCCCGCCACCTCGCCCGGCTAGTTTTTTGTATTTTTAGTAGAGACGGGGTTTCACCATGTTAGCCAGGATGGTCTCGATCTCCTGACCTTGTGATCCGCCCATCTCGGCCTCCCAAAGTGCTGGGATTACAGGCTTGAGCCACTGCGCCCGGCCATTCTTTAACATCTTGTTGTATTTTTTTCTTTTTCTATTTAAGGTCATTTATTTTGAGCAAATCTGGAAAAAAAAAAAAAAAAAAACCCTTAAGAGTAAAAGACTTCCGCTGGGCACGGTGGCTCACACCTGTAATCTCAGCACTTTGGGAGGCCGAGGCAGGCCGATCACGAGGTCAGGAGTTTGAGACCAGCCTGACCAACATAGTGAAACCCCGTCTCTACTAAAAATACAAAAATTAGCCGGGCACGGTGGCGGGCGCCTGTAGTTCCAGCTACTCGGGGGCTCAGACAGGAGAATCTCTTGAACCCGGGAGGTGGAGGTTGCAGTGAGCCAAGATGCCGCCATTGCACTCCAGCCTGGGCGATGGAGTGAAACTCTGTCTCAAAAAAAAAAAAAAAAGTAAAAGACTTCACAATACTACAATCTTGAATTAGCTCGTAAGAGTTTTCACTTCTGATGCTAGCAACCATATTCATTAAATCACATTTATTTCATTGACTTTTCAATGAACGATTTTCTTATAGGTAGCCAAAGAGTGCAGCAAAGGAACACCAGTGGCTAATTAAACCAAATAAACAAAATCTAGTATTTGGTAGCCCAAAAGCATGGCTACAATAAACAATAATTTATTGTACAATTTAAAATGACTAAAAGTACAGTTGGAATGTTTGTAACACAAAAAAATGACAAGTGCTTGAGATGATGTCTACCCCATTTACCCTGATGTAATTATTACACATTGTATGCCTGTATCAAAATATCTCATGTACTCTGTAAATATATACACCTGCTGTGTACCCACAAAATTAAAAAGAAACAAAAGAGTATCTTCTAACTCAATGAGCATCAATGACTTGTATCTATCTACAAGTTACCTGTAGAGGACAATGAGTATAAAAATGCAGCCTTGGCCGGGTGCCGTGGCTCACGCCTGTAATCCCAGCACTTTGGGAGGCCGAGGTGGGCAGATCACAAGGTCAGGAGTTCAAGGCCAGCCTGAACAATATGTTGAAACCTCGTCTCTACTAAAAATACAAAAAAAGTTAGCCAGCCTGTAATCCCAGCACTTCAGGAGGCTGAGGTGGGCAGATTACAAGGTCAGGCGTTCAAGGCCAGCCTGACCAATATGGTGAAACCTCGTCTCTACTAAAAATACAAAAAAAAAATTAGCCAGGCGTGGTGGTGGGCGCCTGTAGTCCCAGCTACTCGGGAAAAAAAAAATGCAGCCTTTTGGAATATTTTGCATTTTGGCAGCTGACAATATTTAAGCGCAAAACGTTGTTATTAGAAGCAATTTCCAGGAAAAGTTTTACATTTAAAATAAAATTACTAACATATAAAGATTGGAAAGATCTCTTGTTGGCATTTGAACATGTCGGATGTTGGCTCCAAGCAGGGGAAAGTAATTTTTAATGAGTGCCAGTCACTGTATTGCTCTCGGCACATATTTTATTTATTTCTAATAATGATTATATGGAGCACGCACCATTATTATCTCCATTTTATAGATGAGGAAACTGGAAAGTTAATATGCCCATATGTTAGCAATGGTAGATCCATAATTGTCTGGTTCGAAAGATCATTTTCTCAATAATTATCATCTATGGGTCACATTTAATTTCTTACTACTAACTTAATCATTTGCTATGGATTGATTTTGAAACAGACAAACTAAATTGGTCTGAGGAATATAGTAAATGATGGTAGAATAATAATGGGTGATACTTAATTAGCATTTATTGTGTTCTGGGTTACCTTGCTACACACTTATTCTTTCTTGAGTCACTGAAACTCTGCTCCGCTATCCCCTACTAGCACATAGGCTTTTAAAAACAGCTTTATTGAGATATAATTAACATACCATATGATTTATCCATTTGAAATGTACAATTAAATGTTGGTTAGTATTTCAGAGATATGTGCAATCATCAAAACAGTCAATTTTAGAACACTTTTATCACTTTATAAAGAAACTCTGTACCCTTTAGCTATCACCCCCGCATGCCACCAACTCCTAACCCTGGTGCAACTCTTATAGTACTTTCTGTCTATAGATTTTCTGTTCTGGTTATTTGATATAAATGAAATCGTATAGTATGTGATCTTTTGTGACTGGCCTATTTCACTTAAGATGATATTTTCAAGGCTCATGCATGTTGTAGTATGTACCAAGTACTTCATCCCTTTTGATGGCTTAGTAATATTCTGTTACATGGATTGTCAATTTTTTTGTGCATTCATCAGTTGATGAGCATTTGGGTTGTTTTCACCTTTTGGGTATTGTAAATATTGTTGCTATGACAATTTATGTAAAAGTTTTTGTGTGAACATATTTTCAATTTCTTGGATATATACCTAGGAGAGGAATCTCTGGGTTATATGCTAATTTCATGTTTAACTTTTTTAGGAACTTCTGAGCTATTTTCCAAGGCAGCTGCACCATTTTACACTCCCACTATCGCTGTATGAGGGCTATCATTTCTCTACATCCTCATCAAGGCTTGTGAATATCTGACTTTTGGATTCTAGTCATCCTCCTGAGTGTGAAGTGATATCTTTGTGGTTCTGATTTGCAATTCCATGATGATTGATGCTGTCAAGCATTTTCTAATGTGTTTGTTAGTCATTTGCATATGTTCCTTGGGAGAAATGCCTGTTCATATTCTTTGCCCGTTTTAAACTGGGTTACTTATCTTTTCTTCATTGATTTGTATGTGTACGTTAAATATTTTGGATATAAATCCCTTATCAGGTATATAATTTGCAATTATTTTCTCTCATGTGTGGATTGTAGTGCTACACTCTTTTCATGGATCCCTTAATCTTTACAATAGCCTCATAAGGAATTACCCACTCATCTCCATCTTTTTAAATTTTTTTAGAAATGCAAAAATAGACTGAGTGGGTAAGCACTTAACTCAAAATGTGACTAAGGGATTCCTGGGTTTGAGCTCATATCTGTTGGGGATTCAATGAATGCTTCCCTTCTCCTGCCATGATTCTCACATACATTGTAAACATTTGACCAAAAACAATTACATCTTAGGAGTGCATTGCCCTGACTGTGCATAACTCCTAGACATTCCAGTGTATACACACTGAAAAACACACAAAAACAACACTTTGGCAGTACTCCCCAAATTTATTCTCTGTGGACCGTGCTGATTTCTAGCAGGAAGGTGTAACCACAAAGCATCTGAGGCAGGCTGAATTCATATTCTGAGTCAGGATTTATAAGCATGGGGAACTGTTCTCTTAAAAGACAATAACAAAGATAAACCTTTTAATGCGAGCCAGATGCAGTCATGATTTTTATTAAATGTTTGCTAGTAACTGTACTTACGTGAGAACATCTGCCCACTGATGAGCTCCCTGGAGTTTTAGCAGGCGAATTTATGTAGGAAATACAACTTCAAGTGCCGCTTCCTGAGGAGAGAAGTTAGATAAAAAACCTCACTTACCTTTCTTTCATTTTTTCCCCATCTGCCATTTAGAAAGCCCAAGTAAATACATTCCTACAGTGAGCTAATACGCTTCCCTTCAGCCTCTCTGCATCCCCAGCTTTGGCTTTGCAGGTGCCCAGTAAGTGTTGGTGTCTGTATCTGAGCCCTGGGTGTACAGGCTTTTTGGGTTGTTCAAGAATAGTGCAGAGCTTCATATGCCTATAATAGCTTCCCATGACTGGTCTTTGTTATTCATACCCACACTCCTGAGCATACACACTCCTCTCTTTTCAAATCTTCCCTCTCCAGTGTTCTCAGTAGTTTATCTTTGGAAGGCTGGATCAGAAAGCAGAATACATGGTATTTAGAGAAAGTTTTTTTATTGGTATTTTTGGATTCTTCTGAGCTCTAGGTCACTCTTAATTAAGCAGTCAACAGGCAGGTCTTTACTCACTTCCCAGACTGCCATACAAAGTACAGAAAAGAACAGTCTTAAGTATATCTCATCTTCCAGATAAATACTCTGGACTGTAGCGTAATCTGATTAGTGACCTTCCTCTGAGACCATCAGGATTAATTCCATCTTGTCTCATCACTTTTAAGTCACCTACCTGCAGATTATTCATCGTTGCCTGATCACTTATCCACATATTGTTATATACATAACAAAATTAAACCCAGCTCTCTCTCCATCATTAGCCCTTCTTTTCTGTCGTCTGTAACTCATAGTCTGTCATTAAGAAATTCCCCAGTAGCTTCAAACTCTTCCCTTTCTCTTGTTATAACTGGAATGTGGCTGTCCTTTCATGTGAACACCAGTTTCCCTCACCTACCCCAGAGACTAGAGGTGGAGTAAGTGGCCACTTTGCTCCTTTTTGTCACTTACAAATCATTTCTGTTTCTTCTTCAAAATCCAGAGCTCATTTGAAGTATAGAAATTTTCCAGAGTAGACTGACTGATGTCACCTGAAATTCTTAACCGCGTATCTCAAATGAGCAATCTTTCCATGTTGTGTGTCCTTTTCTACTATGAAAACCAACTATTCAACACCCTATCCTCTTCTCTGTTCTTCAGAAACCCACCCTCTCATGCCTGTCATTTTATGACCTTTCCTCTTCTTTCACTGAGAATAGAAGAATCAACAGAGAATTATTCCCTTATATCTTTACCACCAAATTCACCATCTTACATGCATTTGTAACCATATCATAATCATTTCCTTTTCTTCTGTACAATATATAAACATAACCTCTTCTCATGTAAGGCCAGATCTTCTACTTTTAGCATAGATCCCATCTACTAGTGCTCTGATACTCCTCTTGCATTATCAATATATATATTGTTTCTTCTGTAGTTATCCTCTTGCTCTTTACAATCATTGATTTCACTTAATCATTCACATCAACACACAGGCATGCTCTAAATCTACCCTCTTAAAAATACACTCTCGGCTGGGCATGGTGGCTCATGCCTGTAATCCCAGCACTTTGGGAGGCTGAGGCGAGCGATCATGAGGTCAGGAGTTTGAGACCAGCCTGACCAACATGGTGAAACCCTGTCTCTACTAAAAATACAAAAATTAGCTGGGCGTGGTGGTGCATGCCTGTAATCTCAGCTACTCAGCAGGCTGAGGCAGGAGAAACACTTGAACCCAGGAGGTGGAGATTGCAGTGAGCTGAGCTCAGGCTACTGCACTGCAGTCTGGGTGACAGAGCAAGACTCCATCTCAAAAAGGAAAAAAAAATAATTAATATAATTATCTTAGTAGGTGTGAAGTGGTATCTTATTGTTGTTTTGATTTGCATTTTCCCTAATGGCTGATGATATTAAGCAGCTTTTCATGTATTTGTTGGTTATTTATACATCTTCCTTAGATAAATGTCAGCTTAAGTTCTTTACCTAACTTTTAACTGAGTGTTTTATTTTTTTTGTTTTTGAGTTGTAAGAGTATTCTGCATACTAGATCTTTACCAAATACGTGATTTGCAAATATGTTTCTCCTTTTCTTCGGGTTGCCTTTCCATTTTTTGGTGAATTTTTTGCAGCAGAATTTTAAATTTGATATAGTCCAGTTCAATCTTTGTTTGTTGCTTGTGTATTCGGTGGCATATCTAAAAAAATTATTTAACCAAGTTCTATGTGTTTCTGACCTAGTTCTATATGTTTCTATATGTAACTCTGACCAAATAGTCAAACCCATTCACTCAACAGATATGTTTGTGACCACTTACTACATACCAGTCTGTACTCTATGTACTAGGAATAAAGTGATGATGGGACAGTTGTAGCAGATTGCTAGCTGATCACCAACACTCAAATTATCCTCTTCTTCTTGGTAGATTCCATTTATCCATCTCTCTTGCAGTTAAATGTGGCTATGTGAGCTCTTGCCAGAGTGGGAGTGATACATGTCCCTTTTAACCTGCCCTATAAATATTCCCGTGTGCTCTCCTCCATGATCTTTTCTGCTTCCACAATTGGAATGGAGGTGGCAAAAAGTGTTATTTTGCAAATTACCTCAGTAGGGTTGTGACAAGCGTTGAATATGGATATGGTTATAGCTATGGTTTAAATATGTTCCCTCCAAAATTCAGATGTTACCAGTGTGATAGTATTAAGAGGCGGGGTCATTAAGAGGTGATTAGGGCATGAGGGCTCCTTGCTAATGAATAGGATCAGGGCCCTTAAAAAGAGTCTTCATACAACTTTAGACTAGCTTTTCCTCCTACCACCTTCCATGTGAAGACAGTGTTCCTCCCGACCAGAGGATTCAGTAAAAATGTATCATCTTGGAAGCAGAGAGCAAGCCCTTACCAGACAACTAAACCTGCTGGCACCTTGATCTTGGACTTCTCAGCATCTGGAATTGTGAGAAATAAATTTCTGATTTTTGTAACTTACCCAGTCTCAGGTACGACAATTATTTAGCATAATTTCAGCATATATTTAGTGGTCAATAAATGTTGACTTCTGTAATTATGATTACAGTCTTTGAATTGTCCAGTAATCATCTGAGATAGGAAGAAGGTAAGAAGCCTCACATAATTTCGCAGATAGTGAAATTAGGTCTGCACTCCTGTAGACAGAGTAGCAGACTTGTTAATGGTAACAGCTTTGTCTTTCTGCACAGTTTCTGTGTTGATGAACAGAGAAATAATAATCCTAAGCTATCTTAAATATTTAAAGGACCATAATTTGGATTATGCTAATGTAATGAAATGCAGCTTAAACCAAAAACAATATGAGAAGCTTGGTTATAGTGGTTGTGAAAATTCTAAATTATGCTGGAACATTTTGCATTTACACAACACTTTTATAAAATAGTTTTGTAATAGAATCTGACTCCATGTTTTACATTTGACGGCTAACAACTTTCAAGACCTACCACTTCCTCTTCCTGTTCTTACCTAGATCTGATAAGAAAGCCCAGGTGATTCCTTCTTTAGGGCTAGTGTGAAGGTCAAACCATGCAAGCCCTAGTCTGTGTGTAGGACACTCATACCAGCTTTACCCCTCTAACCATCATAAAAGCCAAGCCAGTTTTTTTTTTTTTTCTCTCTGTTCTCTCAAGCATTCTTGTACCTGCTTGGAAACCTGCCCCGATCTCTCCAGAAAGCCTCATTATGTGAGTAATAAACTTTTCCATTCCCTTTTGGTGCATGATGGTGTGGAATCCATCCTGTCACATTGAATCTGTGAACAGGATATCTAGGCACTCTTCACAACCACCAGGGGTCTTTTTTCTCTTGCTTCAGCTTCCCAACTGGCACTGCTACCTCCTGGTGACATGCAGTTTGAGCTACTGCCTACGGCCTAGCTTGTACTTTAAACTGTACTGCTTTGTGCAGCATTGGTAGGGTTCTACCAAGCCTATGCTAAAGATTTCAACAACGTAAGTCAGCAGTTCAACTAATTGACATTTCAGCCCTGAGTCTTGTGTTTCAGCCTGGATCTGTGAATTCAGATTGAATCATGTGTCTCAATTCCAATATAAGATATGACTGAAACTAGGCTCAAGGATACAACTCTTTCGTTTTTACCATCAGTTGTTTCTAAACCAGGTGTTAATATTCTTTCTATAGACAGCTCAGGAGAAAGACTGAGAGTCTCTTCAATATACAGGCCCATTGGGTGGTCACTCATATGGAAGGAGAGCAGTTACTATTTGAAATGTTGAGAACACACTCCTAAAAGCAGATGACTCACTAGGAGCTTTAAAAATGCTTCTTACGATGCTGCTTAGGTCACTGTCACAAAAAAGATTTTGATCATCAGAGTTTTAGGGAGAAACATCCATGACACCCTTGTGGAAAAAAACAAGGGATTCATTCAACCATTTTCATGGAGGAGTCCCATAATCCTGATATTGACTTGATATGAGGTTCTCTGAAGGAAGAAACTTGTATGAATAAGGTAGAGAGGAATGTCCATGAATTGTATCCAGTACCACACACACACACACACACACACACACACACACACCCTGGGAAAGTTGTCTGGTAGAGGCAAGTGTTGGAGAAAAGTGAGATAACTCACATCTCTATTGAGACTTAAATATGGGCACATTGGCTCAGAAGGATTTTAGATAAGGCATACAAAATATCCAGTATTGGTGAAGGCTGGGAAACAACAGAATGAATGACTGAGTGAGGTAGCTATGGGGAATGGCTTGGGGAAAACACCCTTCTAAGCCATGTGACACACCACAATTAAACTAGAAGAGATGAAGAAGGGTGAGAGATCACTTTAGAATGACCCTTAGTGGTGTTGAGGAAGCTCTCTTTTTTCTCTAACCAGACCATTTAAACTCCTCTGTACCCTGTCCCTCCCACCATGGAATTGTCAGGAGTGGTGCTTTGTGATGTCTAAGCCATGGAGTTGTCAGGAGTGGTGCTTTGTGATGTCTTAGCCACCCCAGGGCTACCATTGGCAGAGGAATTTCTTGCTGGCCAATCAAAACTGAAGAATGGCATCTCATTGTCCAGAGGAGTATATATAGAGAGAAATCAGGAGGCCTAGGGTAGGCTACTGTTGCTCTAGGGTGTCAGAGATTAGGAAAAAATCAAGAGCAGCTCTGAGTTACTGTTGATCTAGCATGGCAGAGTTCAGCAAAGAAGAGGAAGGCACTAGACGGTACCATTGTGCTGAGATTGAAAATGTCCCTAAAGAAATTAAGGAGGCTATAGGCTACTATTGCTCTAAGATGGCAGAGCTTACCCAGGAGCCAAAACCGGATGTAGGTGTCCGTTGCTATACTCTCGCAGAAGACACCGAAGAGGAAGGAGAAGGTAGTTCAGACATGCCTGGACCATCCACAACCACAGGCGAAGAAAATCCCAGCATGAAAGGGAGGAAGAGAACTACTTGTGAAGCTAAAGATGGTGGAAACGATGAAGTCAGTTATCCCTAATTATGTGACTCTCCCTTCCCGTTGATACCTAACCCAAGATTCCTACCTTGTCCTTACCTGGCACAAAATCTTTCCTCAACCTGTACTCATCATCACAAAATCTCCCTTCCCATACATTCCCCGTCCACTTCTCCAAACTAATGTCTCTTTTGGCTCACTCTGTTTTTCTTCCAGTTGCTGAAAGCAGCAAAGAAGATAAGAACATTCATTCAGCAGAATTCAGAGAGACGTAAAGCGGGCCAAAAGTCAAAAGTAATAGTTTTCTATCAGAAGAATACTAAAAACGGGCATGAAAATAAACCAAATGAGGATGAAGAGAGTCAGGAGGAATCCCTCACCTCAAGTGATGAGGGCCCATCATCCCCCACCTCAAGTGATGCTGAGAGCCCCTTGGAAGACCAAGACTTGTCTCGTCTCTAGGTTAACCTCTAGAAATGATCTCCTGTGCAGAGAAACGAAATATTGCACCAGGATTCTTGGATGTTGATGATTAAAATTCAACCAAAAGATTCTGAAAAGCTCTGTGTGTCTCTGTGGTGTTTTCTAATAATGGGGAGGGAAGGAAAGAAGGGGAAGAGCATGTGTATGAGGAGGGAGGGAGTTGTGAACCTTCCAGGTTATGAGACAGGCTGGCAGCCACAGTTAGCCAGACATTGGGATTAAGAACTAGATGAGGAATGAGCACTGAAGACAAATTTCCTGCTTAATACTTTATCCCACAGTAAAAGAGGAAAAGGAATTGATGTTTCTGTGTGTGGGGGAGGGTGGCGGTGAGGGTGTAGATAGAGAGAATTGTGATGTGTTGTGGGGTGGTAGTATGCAATAATGAGTTTGATTCCATTTTTGATGTTTGTCTGCCACCAGACTTTAAGCTTCATCTCATTCCCTTCTGCCCCACATCCGGGCAAGCTGATAAAAACAGCTGGAGAGTTACTGAATTTAAAATGGAAATGAACAGGCATGCCTAGCCTCAACTATTAGAATTATTCCCTTGACTACAATCCCCATACCCATGGCATCAGTTCTTTCCAAATATCCCCTACTGATCATGGACAATCTGACCTAATGATTAATAAATTAAAATGAAGTCTGGTACTTGTAGTCAGCTTGAAAAATGGGACCCTATGGACTGCCTCACCCAGTTAAAATAAGTTAATAATTAACATCTTCCTCAGTTGTTTTTTTAAAAAGCCAAATCTAAATTAAAATAGAATCTTAAGTAATTGAAGCCCATTATGTAAGACCTATTTAGAGAATTAGACCTATGTAGATGACTACCCTCACTGCTTATGCATTTAACAGCCAAATTTGGATTGTTCTTAAATCTGGAAAATATAAATGGTGCCTCAGTGTATATTACTGTAACCTTAATGCCATGGTCCCCCTCATCAGGTCTTCATACCTAATATTATTCAAATTACTGATTCCATCCAATACGTAGCTGGTAAATAATTTGCAGTAATAGCAAAGCATTTGGCTAAATGTTCTGTTCAGTTCCTGTTTCAACAGCCTCTCACCTGCAGTGTACTTACCTTCACCTTAAAAGGGACATGATACAACTCTACCAGGGTACTTGGTGGGGTATCTTTCCACTCCTGTCATCTCATATAATCTTCACAGGCAGAATGTTAACTATATCTAGATTTTCTTAGATGCTCAGGTATGACATTACACTGATGACAACCTCTTTTGAGGAGTTTCCTATGACACACTTCTTCAGGACATAAAAATGTTAGCAAAAAAGATCACAAAAAGGAAATCAGCCATTGCCCCCACGCGTAGTACATAGCCACACTACATCAGTTAAATTTCTGAAAATTATTTGGTAATCTGAGGGATGCTCCAATCCAATAGTGTCAAGAAAAAGCTTTTAGTCTCAGCACCCACATTTTTAAAACAAGTCTAATATCATTTAGACATTTTTGGATCCCAGAGGTAATATATTCCCTACATAGAAATTTATTTAAGTTTATTTATTCTTTCACTTGTAAATTGGTCCATCTTGAATGAGGCCACGTGCAACAAAAGGCTCTGGAATTTGTCTAAATTGCTATGCAGCAGGCACTTGTGTTAGGGATCCCCAGAGACTTCTTCACTGTAGAGATTTTAGCAACCTCACTTCATACTTACTGAAGTCACCGGACCAGCAATGATAGCCATTAGTTGCCCATGGGCTTCTGATACAAGGAACTGCTCTGTTTGGCTTTATGCTATATGCCATTAGTGTGGCAACTGGTGGCAACCTACTGGGTTTTGACCAGAAATGTAAGCTCTCTTAGGCCCTGAACCTGTGACCCTCAACATCTAGTTGTTCATTATACCTGGGTCATGGAGGTAGCACTCAGTTCATCATGGTTAGTGACACTTCCTCACTACAGGATGGAGCCACACCTGATTTTTCTGTATATTCCCACCTACAGGAGATGGTAACTCCTCTGTCCTCAGTCCCTCACTAGATTCCACAGTTCTGGAAGAGGACATTGTTCTCTCAGACTCCTTGGATAACCAGGGAGTCCCTTAGAATCAACAGAGTGACTACCAAAGGGTTATCATTCACTACTACCGATGGCACTACCACCCTCACCCCTGACAGAGCTTGCTTGAGAACTGCTGCTTTTCATATCTCAACCAGGATTTCCATGATAAAGGACAAAACCCAAGATTCGATCGGCCAAACTTTAAACAGTCATCTTAACGCTGGATGTCCTGGCCAATAATTGACCTCATCTGAACATTTTTAGAGACCTTTGAGCTATTGTCAATGGTCTGACTCTTTGGTCTGGCCGTCGAGAAAACAATTCTTTATCCAGAGTTGCCCCATTTTGGGTAAAGAACTGTTGAAATATTTTGACTCATAGATACCCCAAATATAAATTAAGATTATACATTTCTCTGTACATATCAAAACCACAATACCATGTTCTTACCAAGGCACTCCTTTGTGTTTGCTGTTCTAGACTTTGGGAGTTCCAGACATCATTGATAGTGACCAAGATACTCATTTCACTTTTTAAAACAAACATTCAGTTCTTGAACAAGGCAATGGAACTTATACCTTCCTTGTTGATTTTAGGCAGCAGGCCTCATAGAATGTTATGTAAACTAGTTCAAAATAAATACAACATGGGAAATTTCAGTTGTCAGTCAAGCATCAGGGCTGAAGTTTCATATAGTCTTACTCTATTTTTGTTGTTTGACTCATGTAAATAATAATCTTTATTGTGCCCTCTTGGTGCATGTGTGGCACCATTAGTCTTGACTTTAAAACCAAATTTTGAGTATTGGGTATAAATTCCACTTCTTCAGGATGACTACAAGAAGCTCATGTACTGCACACAATATGCATTTATGCATATGATGTATTTATGCATTTATCTAATATATGCATTAATGGTCATATGAATATGACACTTTATTGTACCAATGTCTCAGGAAACAAATGTTTTATGGAGTGCCTGATACGTGTCAGACCTGTTCTAGATCCTTGACT
Organism: Macaca thibetana thibetana; assembly: GCF_024542745.1. Taxonomy (NCBI): domain Eukaryota; kingdom Metazoa; phylum Chordata; class Mammalia; order Primates; family Cercopithecidae; genus Macaca; species Macaca thibetana. The sequence continues at coordinate 136,430,124 of NC_065598.1, forward strand.
CACAGTTAAGAACATACAGTCTATAGTTGCGCAGTTGTTTAATTTATATTTACATGGGCAAAGGGAAGGTTGAGAATGGTAGTAGTGGGACAGAGGCCAACATTTTACTTAGGAGATATGGGAAAAGTCTTCTCTGAGGAGTTGACTTTTAAATTCAGAACTAAACAATGGATAGAATCTGCTATGTGAGGACTTCATAAACAACATCTTAGATAGAAAGAAGAGCAAGTAGCAATGTCATGAAGTAAGAATCAGAACAATGTGTTGAGGAGCAGCAAATAGGCAAGTATGCCTGGATTAGAGTGAGAGGAGGAAGAATGGAAATAGACAACTGAGACTAGAGAGCTTGGCAAAGATGAAGACACGTAGAGACTCACAGGGTAAGAACTTGGGTTTTATTTTATATGTAGTGGAAAGCCATTTTGGCTTTGATGCATGATAGTGATGTAGATTGATTTAATTTTTAGAAATATCACTGGATGTTGTGGATTCGATAAGACCATAGACGTGACAGATTGTAGCAACAATGCATGTATAAGATAATATTGGCTAAGACTAGAGTTGTAGCAGGAAAAATACAGCTTAGTATCTAACATAGCAGTTTAGAGCATAGGCTTTGAAGTTTGACCTCATTTTAAAGCATCACCACCTAAAGGTTATTTGTCCCTGAGCAAGTTCCTTAACCTCTGTAAGGATTAATTTCCTGATGTATAAAATGAGATGATAATGGTATGCCTCTATGTCTTAGGGTCACTCTGGAATTGAATGAGGTAATTTATGTTAAAAACCTGGTACTATATTAGACACATAATAGGCACTTGATAAATGGCTACTGTTATTGACATCAATAATATAAATAAATACATAAATAAAAGCAAGCTACTTCTTGATTTTCTTTGCCAACTCTCCAAGAGCTAGCATGTCATGTATAAGCTGCTGTTAACTCATGATTACTGACCGCTTATTTGTTTTTATTGAAGACACAATTATCTTTGGTCACCTGTGCTCAATAGGTAGGCATTCTGGTACCCTTATGTATTACTTCATTCTCACGCTGCTATGAAGAAATACCCAAAACTGGGTGATTTATAAAGAAAGAGGTGTTAATTGACTCAGAGTTCCACATGGTTGGGAAAGCCTCAGGAAATTTTCAGTCACGGTAGAAGGGAAAGCAAACACATCCTTCTTCACAAGGCAACAAGAGAGAGGGAAAGCAAGCAAAAGGGAAAAATGTCCCTTACAAAACCATCAGGTCTCGTGAGAACTCACCCACTATCATGAGAACAGCATGAGGATAACTGACCCCATGATTCGATTACTTCCAACCGGGTCCCTCCCACAACATGTGGGGATTATGGGAACTACAAGAAGAGATTTGGGTGGGGACACAGCCAAACCATATAACCTTAGATACTTCATAATAAGTGGTTGTATATGGCTTATGATTAACTTATAAAATGAAGTTGTGGTAGTGGCTGATCTATGACATTTTCTCTTTGGACCTGATGAATCATCATTTGAACATCTCTCCTCTCCAACCTCCTTCCACAGGCCTAAATGAGCAACAACCCATATTTCTCACCCAACTGCAAACAAGTTGCTTAACTTGTTCAGATTTCTTTGGTGATTTTTTTTCCTGTCAAATGCATATTTGAGTGTTTCTTCATTCAGAAAACAATGTTTCCCTTTTTTGAAGCCAGGTCTCATTTTATTACTTTCAAACCAGAACTTTCTCTAAATATCTTTGTCCCTTAGTACTTTTAGTTGTTTCCCCCATGCTTTTCTCCTGGATGTCTGATGTCTCACAAGATATGATGGTTTTTATAAATGGGAGTTCCCCTGCATAAGATTTCTTGCCTGCTTCCATGTAAGACGTGATTTTGCTCCTCATTTGCCTTCTGCCATGATTGTGAGGCATCCCCAGTGATGTGGAACTGAGAGTCAATTAAACCTCTTTCCTTTATAAATTACCCAGTCTTGGGTTTGTCTTTATTAGCAGCAAACTAATACAGCAACAGACTAATACAGCAAATTGGTACCGCAGAGAGTGGAGCACTACCGTAAAGATACCCAAACATGTGGAAGCGTCTTTGGAAGTTGGTAACAGGCATAAGTTAGAACAGAGGTTTAGAGGTCTCAGGAGAGGACGGGAAGATATGGAAAACTGTTGAACTTCCTAGAGACTTGTTGAATGACTTTGACCAATATGCAGATAGTGATATAGACAATAAAGTCCAGGCTGAGGTGGTCTCAGATGGAGATGAGGAACTTCTTGGGAACTGGAGTAAATAAAGGTCATTCTTACTATAGAAAGAGACTTACGGCATTTTGCCTCTGCCCTAGAGATCTGTGGAACTTTGAACTTGAGAGAGATAATTTAGGGTATCTGGCAGAAGAAATTTCTAAGCAGCATAGTGTTCAAGAGGAAACAGAGCATAAAATGTTGACAAGTTTGCAGCCTGACAATGCAATAGAAAAGCAAAATCTATTTTCTGGGGAGAAATTCAAGCCAGCTCCAAAAATTTGCATAAGTAACGAGGAATCAAATGCTAATTGTCAAGACAATGGGGAAAGTGACTCCAGGACATGTCAGAGACCTTCATTGCAGTCCCTTCCATCACAAGCCTGGAGGCCTAGAAGAGAAAAATGGTTTCCTGGGCCAGGTCCAGGGACCCTCTGCTGTGGCAGCCTCTTGACTTGGTGCCTGCTTCCTAGGCACTTCAGTCCAAGGTTAAAAGTGGCCAAGGTACATCTCAGGCCATTGCTTCAGAGGATGCAAGTCCTAAGCCTTGATAGATTCCACATGATGTTGGTCCTGCGGGTATGTGGAAGACAAAAATTGAGATTTGGGAACCTCTGACTAGATTTCAGAGGATATATGGAAATACATGGCTGTCCAGGCAGAGGTGTGCTGCAGGGGTGGACCCCTCATGGAGAACCTCTGCTAGGGCTGTGTGGAAGAGAAATGTGGGGTCAGAGCCCCCACACAGAGTCCCCACTGGGGCACTGCCTAGTGGAGCTGTGGGAAGAGGGCCACTCTCTTCCAGACCCCAGAATGGTAGATCCACTGACAGCTTGCACCGTGCATCTAAAAAAGCTGCAGACACTCAGTGCCAGCCTGTGAAAGCAGCTGGGAGAGGGGCTTTACCCTGCAAAGTCACAGGGGCAGAGCTGCCCAAGACCATGGGGTCCACCTCTGGCATCAGCGTGAACTGGATGTGAGACATGGAGTCAAAGGAGATCATGTTGGAACTTTAAGATTTAGTGACTGCCCTGTTGGATTTTGGACTTGCATGGGGCCTGTAGCCCCTTTGTTTTGGCCAATTTCTCCCATGTGGAATGGGCATCTTTACCCAGTGCCCATACTGACATTGTGTCTCGGAAGTAACTAACTTGCTTTTGATTTTACAGGCTCATAGGCAGAAGGGATTTGCCTTGTCTCAGATGAGACCTTGGACTGTGGACTTTTGAGTTAATGCTGAAATGAGTTAAGACTTTGGGGGACTGTTGGGGAGGCATGATTGGTTTTGAAATGTGAGGACATGAGATTTGGGAGGGGCCAGGGACAGAATGATATGGTTGGCTGTGTCCCCCACCCAAATCTCACCTCAAATTGTAATAATTCCCACATGTCAAGGGTGGGGCCAGGTGGAGATAATTGAATCATAGCGGTGACTTCTGCCCTACTGTTCCCATGGTAGTGAATACATCTCAGGAGATCTGATGGTTTTATAAGTGGGAGTTAACCTGCACAAGCTCTCTTGCCTGCTGCCATGTAAGATGAGACTTTGCTTCTTATTTGCCTTCTGCCATGATTGTAAGGCCTCCCCAGCCTTGTGGAATTGTGATCCATTAAACCTCTTTCCTTTATAAATTACCCAGTCTCAGTTATGTCTTTATTAGTAATATAAGGACAGACTAATACACTATCTTTCCACATTATTGTCATTTAGAACTATAATTAACAAGCTTTGGGCTGGGCACGGTGGCTCACACCTGTAATCCCAGCACTTTGGAAGGTTAGGTGGGTAGATCACGAGGTCAGGAGTTCGAGACCAGCCTGGCCAATATGGTGAAACCCCACCTTTAATAAAAATACAAAAATTAGCCAGGCGTGGTGGTGTGCGCCTGTAGTTCCAGTTACTCAGGAAACTGAGGCAGAAGAATTCTCTTGAATACAGGAGGCAGAGATTGCAGTGAGCCAAGACCATGCCACTGCACTCCAGCCTAGGCGACAGAGTGAGTCTCCGTCTCAAAAACACACAAACAAACAAAAAGCCAAGCTGTTTACTGCTTTTTACATGTCACTGATGAGCAATTAAAATAGGGCTACCTGTTTTTCCTTCCTCTTTGAAGTAATTGCTTTCTCTTCCCCACATGTCTGGAGACCAAAAATCTGAGATTAGGGTGCCAGTATGATGAGTTCTGGTGATTATTTTTTTTCCTATTTATAGACAGTGGCCTTCTCATTGCGTCCTCACATGGAAGGGAGAGCAAGCTCTCTAATGTCTGTTATAAGGACAATAATTCTATCAGATAAAGGCCCCACCCTTATGAACTCATCAAATCTTAATTACTTCCTTAGAGGCCCCATCTCCAAATACAACCATGGAGGGTGTATTAGTTAGTTTTCCCACTGCTATAAAGATACCACTTGAGACTACATAATTCATAAACTAAGGAGATTTAAGTGACTCACATTTCCTCATGGCTGGGGAGGCCTTAGGAAAATTACAATCATGGCACAAGTGGAAGCAGGCACATCTTACAGGGTGGCAGGCGAGAGAGCCAGAGAGCGAAGAAGGAACTTGCCAATAACTTAACAAAACTATCAGATCTCATGAGAACTCACTCACAATCATGAGAACAGCATGGGTGAAACCACCCCTATGATTTAATCACCACTTACCAGCTTCCTCCCTCACCACCTGGGGGTTACAATATGAGATGAGATTTGGGTGGAAACACAGAGACAAACCATTTCATTCTGCCACTGGCTCCTCCCAAATCTCATGTCTTTTCACATTTCAAAACTAATTATGCCTTTCCAACAGTCCCCCAAAGTCTTAACTCATTTCAACAGTAACTCAAAAGTCCACAGTCCAAACTCTCATCTGAGACAAGGCAAGTCCCTTCTACCTATGAGCCTGCAAAATCAAAAGCAAGTTAGTTACTTCCAAGACACTATGGGGGTAAAGGCATTGGATAAATGTTCTAATTCCAAATTGGAGAAATTGGCCAAAACAAAGTGACTGCAGGCCCCATGCAAGTATGGAATCCAACAGGGCAGTCATTATATGTTAAAGCTCCAAAATGATCTCCTTTGACTCCATATCTCACATCCAGGTCACTCTGGCACAAGAGGTGGGTTCCCATGATCTTGGGCAGCTCTGCCCCTGTGGCTTTGCAGGGTATAGCCCCACTCTCAGCTGCTTTCACAGGCTAGCATTGAGTATCTGGCTTTTCCAGGTGCACAGTGCTAGCTGTCTGTGGATCTATCATTTTTGGGTCTGGAGGATGGTGGCCTTCTTCTCACATTCTACTAGATAGTGCCTCAGTGAGGACTGTGTGTAGGGGCTCCAACCCCACATTTACCTTCTGCACTGCCCTAGCAGAGGTTCTCCATGTGAGCTCCACCCCTGCAGAAAACTTCTGCCTGGACAAACAGGTATTTCCATAAATCCTCTGTAATCTAGGCAGAGGTCCCCAAACCTCAATTTTTGAGTTCTGTGCTCCCACAGACCCAACACCATATGGAAGCCACCAAGGCTTGGGTCTTGTACCCTCTGAAACAATGGCCCGAACTGTACTTTGGTCCCTTTTAGCCAAGGCTGGAGCTGGAGCAGCTGGGACACAGGGCATCAAATCTTGATGCTGCACACAGCAGGAGGCCATGGGCCTGGCCCATTAAACCAGTTTTTTCTTCTTGGCCTCTGGACCTGTGATGGGAGGGGCTGCCAGCAAGATCTCTGAAATGCCCTGGAGACATTTTCCCCATTGTCTTGGTGACTAACAATAGGCTTTTCATTACTTATGCAAATTTCTGCAACTGGCTTAAATTTCTCCCGGGAAAATGGATTTTTCTTTTCCACTGCATTGGCAGGTTGCAAATAATCCAAACTTTTATGCTCTACTTCCTCTTGAACACTTTGCAACTTAGAAATTTCTTCTGGCAGATACCATAAAGCATCTCTGTCAAGTTCAAAGTTCCACAGATCTCTAGGGCAGGGGCAAAATACCACCAGTCTCTTTGTTAAACATAGCAAGAATGACTTTTACTCCAGTTCCCAATAGGTTTCTCATCTCCATCCGAGACCACCTCAGCCTGGACTTCATTGTTCACATCACTATCCACATTTTGGTCAAAACCATACAATGAGTCTCTAGGAAGCTCCAAACTTTCTCACATCTTCCTGCCTTCTTCTGAGCCCTCCAAACGGTTCCAACCTCTGCCCATTACCCAGTTCCAAAGTCACTGTCACGTTTTCAAATATCTTAATAGCAGCACCCCACTCTCTGTGCTATCAATTTACTGAATTAGCCCATTTTTCACACTGCTATAAGGATATTCTCAAGACTAGGTAATTCATGAACAAAGGAAGTTTAATCGACTCACAGTTCTGCATGGCTCGGGAGACCTCAGGAAACTTACAATCATGGTGGAAGGGAAAGCAGGCACATCTTACATGGTGGCAGGTGAGAGAGCCAGCAAGCGAGTAAGAAACTTGCCAAACACTTACAAAACCATTAGATCTCCTGAGAATTCACTCATTATCATGATAACAGCATGAGAGAAACCACCCCCATTATCCCAATCATCCCCCACCAGATTACCCTCTCAACACCTGGGGATTACAATTCGAGATGTGATTTGGGTGGGGATACAGAGTCAAACCATATCAGGGGGATTAGGGCTTCCACACATGAATTTTGGGAGGACATAAATATATAGTCCATACCTCTCATGTGCTACATACCAGTATTTCAGTCAATGATGCACTGCATATACTATGGTGTTTTCATAAGATTATAATAGAGTTGAAAAGTTCCTTTTGCCTAGTAACATTGTAGCAAAGTGCAATATTCATATGTTTGTGGTAATTCTGGTATAAATAAACCCACTCTACTGCCAGTAATATAAATGTGCAATTCATAAAATTATGTGTAGTAAATAATATTTGATGATGACAACAAACAAGTATTTTGCTGGTTATATTTTGTGAAAGGAAAATAAATCTTGGGACCCCAAAATCACTAAGCTAAAGAAAAAAGTTAAGCTGGGAACTGCTTAGGGCAAACCTGCCTCCTATTCAATTCAAAGTCATTTTTCTACTCACTGAGATAAATGTGTATCTGATTGCCTCCTTTGGAAAGGGTAATCAGAAACTCAAAAGAATGCAACCATTTGTTTCATCTACCTGTGATCTGGAAGCCCCTTCCTTTGCTTTGAGTTGTCCCACCTTTCTGGACTGAACCAATGTTCATCTTACATATATTGATGGATGTCTTGTGTTTCCCTAAAATGTATAAAACCAACCTGTACCCTGACCACCTCGGGCACATGTCGTCAGGACCTCCTGAGGCTGTGTCATGGGGTGTGCATCCTGAACTTTGGCAAAATAAACTTCCTAATTGTCTGAGACCTGTATCAGATATTTTGGGTTCACAGTATTCACTATGCTATCTGTAATTTTCATCACTATTTTAGAATGTACTTCTTCTGAAATAATGTTAACTATAAAACAGTCTGAGGTCAGTCCTTCAGGAGGTATTCCAGAATGAGGCATTGTTATCATAAAAGATGACAACTCCTTGCCTGTTATTGCCACTGAAAAACTTCCAGTGGGACAAGTTGTGGAGGTGGACAACAGTGATACTGACAATCCTGACCCTGTGTAGCCCTAGGCAAATGTGTGTTTGTGTCTTCAAAGAAAAAGTTTAAAAAGTAAAATAAATTTAAAAATAGAGGAAAGCTTATAGAATAAGGATATAAATAATTAAGATATGTTTGTACAGCTGTGTAATGTGTTTATTTTTTAAGCTAAATGTTATTAGAAAGGATTCAAAAAGTTGAACCTGTATAACGTAAAAAAGTTACAGCAAGATAAGGTTAATTTATTATTGAAGGAAGAAAGCTGTTTTTAATGTATTTAGTGTAGTCTAAGTGTTCAATTTTTATAAAGTCTGTAGTAGTTTACAATAAGGCCTTCACATCCATTCACCACTCACTCACAGACTCACCCAGACTAACTTCCAGTCCTGTAAGCTCCATTCATGGTAAGTGCCCTATACAGGTGTGCCATATTTATCTTTTATACCATACATTTACTTTAAGTTTTCTATGTTTAGGTACACAAGTACTTTCCATTGTGTTACAATTGCCTATGTATTCAGTACAGTAAAATGCTGTACACATTGTAGCCTGGGAGAAATAGGCTGTACCATATAGCTTAGGTGTATAGTATGCTATCCCATCTAGGTTTGTGTATGTACACTCTATGATGTTTACACAATGATGAAAGCTGCCTAACAACACATTTTTCGAAACACATTCCCATAGTTAAGCAGTGCATGATATGTACGGATTCCTACAAATTGAGATGAAAACAGAAACAGAAATGAGCTAATAAAAAATTATGCAAGTGTTTAACTTTTTCTTTAATAAGAGATGATTCAGAGGATAAGCATACAAATAACTAGTAAACACTTAGAAAGGTTAATTGCGTTTGTATCCTGGAAAATGCAAAGTTTTTCTTATTCATGTTTGTAAATATATGAATGATTCTCATGCAAGAAATATTAGTGGTAAATGACACTCCTGGCTTGTTTGGTGCCAGATACTATGCTAAACACTTTACCTGAATTATTTAATGTTATTGTAAAACAGCATTTTGGGATACACATCCTTAACCCCAAGCTACAGATGGGGAATCTGAGAACCAGTGAGGTTAGGTAAGATGTACCGCTTAAAGTCATATAGGTTACAAATAGTAAATCTGAGCCAGAACCTGGATCTAGATCACACATTTCTGTGGCCTCTCATTACTGACAGCAACAGCAGATACATTCAGTAGGTAGTAGACACTGTTCTAAACACTTAATATGAATTAATGAATTTAATTCTACAGCAGGCTTATTAATAGCATAAATAGCAGTCAGTAGAATCAAAATTTCAATTCTGGAAGACTGACTCTAAAGTCCACGGCCATAATCCACACTAAAATGCAAAGAGCTAAAACCTGCTGCTTGGGGAGATTCAGAGTCTGAAACAGAAATTTGTCTTTGACCTTTTAAAAAATATTTTTTTCAGACAGGCACAGACAGGTATATTATTCTGCACAGACACACGTTAGGGTGTGTTATCATTGGAAAACAACAGCTCTTATTGACAGGATTAAAAACAAGTGAAACAAGTGACAAGTGATCCTACTGTAGGGAAATGCCAGCAACTGTGGTGTTTTTTTTTTTTTTTTTTTTGACGGAGTTTCGCTCTTCTTGCCCAGGCTGGAGTGCAGTGAGGCGATCTCGGCTCACTGCAACCTCTGCCTCCCGGGTTCAAGCGATTCTCCTCCTTCAGCCTCCTGAGTAGCTGGGATTACAGGCATACACCACCACGCCTGGCTAATTTTGTGTTTTTAGTAGAGACGGGGTTTCTCCATGTTGGACAGGCTGGTCTCCAACTTCCAACCTCAGATGATCCCCCGGCCTCGGGCTCCAAAGTGCTGGGATTACAGGCGTGAGCCACCGTGCCTGGCAACCAGCAACTGTTAATAAGGACTGCTTTTCATTTACATTGAGTAAAACAAGAAAAAAGTGGAATTTCATCATTTTTATTTCAACTCGAATACATTCTCAATCACCTCCCTGCAACTTTCTGCATTAACTCAGTGGTAGTAAATAGTTTGCCATCTATTGACAAACGTTAATAAATTGTTCTACATCAAGAGCAACAAATATTACTCACTTGCATATTACACAGTGGTGGCAAAAGTGCAAAAATAAAACCATGTAATCCTTGTGCTCTCTAATCAGTTGTGAATGAAGTTAATTTGAGAACTTTTGGAATGAGAAGCCAGGTTTTTGCCAAACAGCAATCACAAAAAGCATTACCCTTTTGCCGCTGACAGGAAAGTTCAAAAATTCCGTCGTGTTCCAGATTCTCAGCAGTTGATAAAGGTTAATAAAACAAGGTTTTAGGAAGACTGTGTTTGTACATTTTTTATGCTCTTAAAGGACAGTTCTCATTAGCTCCACATGGCTCAGTTCTCATACTCTTCTCATATTTCAACTGGAGCGTGTCCCTACTTCCTGTTTTGCATGAACCAATAAACTGTGGATAGAGCTCCCAATTATGATAGCTGAGGAGAGAGATGATGCCCTTTAAGTAACCTTAGCCAGTGACAGTAAATGGTAAGAGGAGATAAGATTTGCACTAAAGTCTCATGGGAAGAGAACATCTGTTTTGTGGAATTATAAACATTAAATTAGAATGAGCAATTGATTATTTTGTAGAATTCCCGAGGTACTTGGGTAGCAAATTTTTTATGGGATTTTACAAATGGCAAGTAATTTCTTCCAGGTTGAGGAAATGTTGTATCTCATATTTAACAGTGTCTGTATGTTTCATTCTCTTATACCTCAGCAATTTGATATTTACATATGAATAACACTGTTGTTTCAGAAAGTATTATTAATTTTCAAATTATTTTGAGAATATGCTACATGGCAAAATACTATACCTTTAAGAAAATAAGTGCACTCTTAGCTTACAAAAAATAAAAACTTATTTGAGTTCACAAAAATAACTTATTTCTGAGTAATTATAATTTTTTCTAACAATTTCTCTGGACTTCACTTTTTCATCTTCAAAATGTGAACATAGTGCATATATTCCTGGTTTCGTAGGGAGGATTAGAGGAACTATTTCATATAAAATGCTTATACTGTATAGTGCATAATAAGTACTCAACAAATATTAACTGTTAGTACTGTCATTTTAGTATATTTATTATTATTAGGTAGTTTAATAGCTTATTAGATAAGGTTTATGCAGGTAACAAAATACATATGGACCTCAACAGCTCATTTGGAAACTATTTCTCATAATATATTGTAGACAACGTGAAGAAATATAAGCATGTTTGTGTTTCTGACTGACTGCATTATACCTGATTGTACTGTAATACAACTAGAGAGAGATTTATAATTGTATACCACAGGACACTAGCTCAAACCTTGTCCTGATTATGATTATTTTCAGTGAGTTAGATAAAGTAGTTAAGTATTTGCTCATCAAATTCATGGATAAAGTTGTAAGGGATAGCAAGTAGTTTTGGTGAGGGAATTAGAATGTAAAAACATATGGGCAAGCTGGGATGATAGACAAAATATATCAGAATGAAATTTAATAAAAATTGATATAAATCTACACCCTTGGGATCAAAAATCCAGTACACATATTCATATTTGGGGGCATCATTTCGTAGCAGCACTTGTAGAAGACAGTTTAGTGTCAGTGGTAAACTCAATATGAATCACAGTATAATTTGTGTCATTTTCCAAAAGAAAGAATGTTATCTTAGACTGCATAAATGAAAGTGTAGTGACTAAAATGAGAGAGACACTTAACTTCACTTTGTCCAATAGTAATTAACAGTTTACTCAGTTTGGAGAGGAGTTAAAATGTTTAAAGTGAATCATAAGAAATGAAGACTATTCAGAGTAGAATGATTTTTCAAAATGATGGAAGGAACTGAGGCTATCTAACCTGGAGAGGGACGACTAAGGTGGGACAGGGCACCTGTTCTCTGAAGATCAGTTATGTGTGGGATTGTTGGACATTTAAAACGTAAGAATAATGTTCTGCCATTCTGTTACCTTCCACTCAGGGGGAAAAGATTAAAAAAACACAATTGTTAAGAGTCTTAAATGTGAGTGCTGTAGAGGCAGAAAAACAAAGGGCTGGAAAATGATAGCAGTAAGAGAGTTTTTACTTTATTTTAGGTTACCAGAAAAGACCTTCTGAGGAGGTGAGTTTTGAGATAAGAACTGAAAGATGAGTAAATGAGATAAAGATATTCCAGGAAACAAGAATCACAAGAATAACAAAAATGGTTTTATTGATTTGTTCAAGGAATAAATTTAGGCCAATGTGGATGATGATTAGGAAGAGAAGGACAAAGTTATTACACACAAAGACACAATGTAAAAAGTATATAATGTCTTATTTTATGTGGGTTCTTTTAACGGAAAACACACAATGTATTATATGTCTCCTAAATCTTGAGTAACAAACCATGTTAGTGTATATGACTTTATTCTTGAACAGCTTTCTGCATATTCTTCCACATTATGGACATATTATTATTGAATATATCATTTTATTATTCATAGCCCTATGCAAATTTATTTATTTTTTTTTTGCTTAAAAATTTCACCTATTTTCTCATTTATTGAGTAGTTTATCATTTCCTTAATGATTTATTGAAGATTTTTATGTGCTAGATAGTAATCCTTTGTCTAGTATATGCATTGAAAATATATTTTCCTAGTTAGTGATTTGCCTCTTCATTCACTTTATTAATTCTTTTCAAGAAAAGAAGTTCTTATATGTAATGTAGTAAAATTTATCATTTCTTTTAGCAATTGTTTTGAATGTATAGAAGATGTGATTATAGACAAGATCATATAGGGAGAAAAGGTACAGAGAAAAGAGAGGGAGGCTAAGACCAGGTCTTGAAATCTTCGTGATTTACTGTCTCCATTTTGTGTTTCAGATGAAACATTTGAGAAAAGCCCAATTTATTTTCCTTTGAAGATAACTTGTACACCTGCTTAGATGATTATAGATTTTTTGTGCTTGTACTTAAAAAACAGTTTGCCAGTTTATGCCTAACCCTGGTTGTCTTTTCATTGACTTTTCTAATCACATGATGAGACTTTTCAAAGTATTTATTCAGCTTTTCCACTAGTTCAGAAACAACGATGCCTTGGATTAAATAGCTTCAGTTTCATGACTTCTTGTTTCTTTTTCTGGACACTGCATACCTGGATCTGTCCATATCTACAATCCTCTCTCATCATTTTCATTTCTTCATTCTCTATCTCTACATTGTGGTGAAGTTTCTTAAGCCTGTCATTCTCATTGCTAGCTTGACTGCTGATATTTTTATTTGTCTCTTTGTTGCTTCAAGCAAAGGTTTTCATTTTGCCATTAAAATTTGATGTTGTTTTTAAATAGGTTTTGTTCATTTTTTCATTTAACCAACTGGAAGCTCCTTGTACTTCTCAGTGTTTTGACTTATCTTCACTTCCTATTTCATAGTCTTTTCAAAAAATTGTATTAATAAAGCAAAACTTTACTCTCTTATTTCTGCCAATAAGTAATGCCCTCGTATAAAATAAGTATGTTAATGTCTCTTTAGTCTATTTTCTCTTTTATCACCGTAACTGTCACTTGTCGTAATTCCTAGTAATGAATGCAGACTAACTTCAAGCTAAACTACTAATTATAGCTTTTATCATTACCTAAAATGCTTTGAGTTTAATTTATGTTTCTTTAATATGTTTATCAACATGGTTTTATGCTATATACATATAATCTGAATGTACTATTTAATTTTTTGTTTCTTCCAACCCTCAAGAAATGATAATTTTATTTTATAGGGTAGAAGAAACTGAATTTAGGTGTAGGAATATACCATTTTTCAAGGGATTATCTTAGTGCTAAATAGGTAGAGTGAGTAAGAAATCCACTGTATCCAGACCCAGGCTGTTCAGATAAATCTCCGCAAGGGAGGAAGCCTCAGTGCTGTGGGTCAAACCCAGATGAATAATTACACTTTAACAAATTAGATAATATTTTTCTCATAGGAAATTGTGGAGAAAACAGTAGTGTATATCTGCAGGATTAGGGATGGGTGACCACCTGATAAAGATTCTAGACAATCAATAGTGTCTTTATTAAAAAACTTTGACTTCTCACAATTAATATAATAGCCAGGGCAAAAATTCTCTAATTATTATTCTTGGCATAGCATATAGTACAGAACTTTCACACGTACTCATTAAATCCTTTTTTGACAACAGTGGTAGTGATAGGGATGATCCAGACAAAATGAAATATCACTAAGTGACCTGTTAAAGATAGAAACAGTCAATCAAATTCCACTAACATTGACTGAATACATACTGGGCTGCAAGCTCTATGCTGAATGGGAGGGTGCAAGGCTTGGTGAGAGCACATTTTTGCCCCCCCTGGGAATATCTCATAAATGACATTCTTGATGCCCTTCACTTTTACTTTTTCATCTTCATGCATGCTTCTCTCTCTCTCTCTTTTTATTTTTCAGGAGGAAACTTTGAAAATCTGATGTAGCACAGAAAAATAAAATATATCTTTTACTTATAGCAGTGGTCAGCAAACCATAGCCTATGGGCCAAGTCTTGTCTGCTACCAGCTTTTGTCAATAAAGCTTTTTTTTGGCATGAAGATACGCCCATTAATTTATGTATTTTCTGTGGTTGCTTTTGTGCTATGATAGTGGAAATGAGTAGTTGACCCAGAGACTATATGGCCCACAAAGCTAAAAAAAATACTATATGGCTTTTTACAAAAAAAGTTTGGTGATCCCCTCAAAAAACTGTTAATCTACATTGGCTGATAGAATTCCATCCACCTTCAGTGACCAGTATTCACATGTTGGTAAATTTTAAGTGTTTCTTTCAATCTCACTTTTTATCCCCTCTTTTATTATTCTCATTTGTGGCCATAAATAAGTTAGTTCAAAGAAACACATTAATTGATTTAAATTATCAGGTGTCAACATTACTGGGTAAAATTGCCTGTATGTACCAATGGAATATATCATTACCAAGAAGAGCATTGTTTTAGCATTGCCATGTATATTCTAACTCTGTCTCCTTTTACTTTGCCCGCTATCCCTGTGCTTTAGCTACACTAGCCTTTTTTGTGAACTTGCGAAGCATGATCATTTTGCAGTGTACATTTTGGGACTGTACACTTGCCCTTCTCTGTGCCTGGGATGCTTTTAACTCCCTTGTTTGTTCAACTCTCTCTTATGTTCAAATATTACCTTCACTGAAAGGCTTTCCTTGACCATCTAATCTATAATAGGCCCCTTCTTTCACAGAACTCTCACTTTAAAACACTCAGTGACCCCTATTATTTGCTGATATTGTATGGAATAATAATTTCTTGTGTCTCCCTACCAGAGTGTTGTCTCCTTTAGAATAGAGACATTTTATTTGACTCGATGTTATATTCCCACAGCTTATAACAGTGCTAGGAATTTAGTAGGTACTCAACCAATATTTGTAGAATGAATGAATAATCAGATCTAAGAAATACATTAAAGAGACAGTATGTCTAAGTGGTTAGGTAAATATAGTTGACATAAATTTAACTTCTTCTAAGTGAACTTGAGCAAGTTACTTTTCTGAACCTCAGTTTCCTCATTTGAAAAAATGAGATAATAACAGTACTTATTCTCCCAGAGTTTCTGTGTGAATTAAAGCCTGTATGTAAAAGTTCAAACATACTGTATAGCATGATGGGCGCTTAAAGAAGAAAATTATTACCATTAATGTGGTAATTCTTGGCATTACCAAAATGCCAAGGATAACCAGGAAAGCTTTAACACAGAAAGCTTAATGCTAGCTATTGGAAAATGTACCTTTTTTTTCATCATAAATCAGATTATGTTACATCAGCCAATCTATGATCTCGCAAGTTAGTGTTGTCACAAATTGAATCCTTGGAATTGGGAATATTAAGTTATTGTATTCAAAAATATTTATTGAGAACCTAAACTCTGTGTTAGGTACTGTTGAGCACATTTTTGACAATAATTTTCTGTGGTGTTTTTTCTTTTTTCTTTTTTTTTTTTTGCAGTCTCTTATATGTTCACCAAAGAAAGCGATCCCTAAGCCAAGATCTTGGCAAGAACCAGCGTCAAGGGGATGTTCATCCAGTAATCCTGAAATGTTGGACACCGAAGAAGAGAATCAAGATGAAAACCTGTGAGGTTTCGTGAGATTTCTATAGTAGTTTGTTCTGCTTACACTTCAAAAGTATGCTAGACTTTCAACTTAGTATAACATTGTCATTTCTACTGATGTATTTCATGAGTATAGGAACCAACTCTCCTGATTTTATCAGGACTAAAGGAGTTTCTGGGACAGGAAAATTATAGTTTTAAAAACAGTAGAGCCCCAGCAAACTGGGACAAGTTGGTCACGCTATCCATTGAGGATGTATATGTATGCATATTTTTATGTATGCTAATTCATATCTCATAATTTACATGTCATATTTATACTAGGAATCAGGTGTGTTAAATCCATGATATACATATGTTTATATCCCAAAATCTATGTAATTACCATCTATTTCTAAAAAAAAAAATCTAGAGGCAACAGTAATTATGAAATGCTATTTTAATATATTTTGGACCGTATCTCATCATTTGTTAGACCTCATTTGTTAGGGCTAGCTACCTGAAAATCTTGAGCAGCCAAAAGTTTAACTCATTTCATGGGACACATTATATAGCAAGTGTTCATTTCTCCCATCCTCTCTTCATGTCCCCAGTTATGTGAACAGGAATTTTTTGTTGGAATAGAACAAATTCTTTATTTTTGCTATGTTACAAATAATGGAAAAGCTTGCATACATGTCCACTTTGGAGGATAGACACTTTTCATCATTTAACAAAATAGTGTAAATACATAAGATCATGCCATCATTTTTATTAATCAATGCTGTTACTTTCTCTGAAAGACTTGTTCCTTGAGCTCATTGTGATGAATCTTGAGTCTCCCCTCAAGAATTAAGCTGTGTTCTGGAAGACGAAAAGCAGCCCTCCCCGAAGTTATACCAAGACATATTTGAATATGCTTTTCTATTATATCTAGATATCTGGATGGAAAAATTAGACTGGGGATTTATTTTTAAAAGGGATACATTTCATACTTGGTATTTGAAAATACACTAGCACAGCTCTTGGAAATAAACAGTAATCTAAAAATTCTGATATGATATCCTACTGCCCAATGCTGTTTCTTCTTTTTATTGGATTGGTGCAATTACTTTTGCACCAACATAATATATTTTGATTACACTTTTCTGCCACCCTCTTCTTGATGTGAGTGATGCCATTTGAGAATTGCAAGCTTCTTGAAGACAGATAAGTAGTTTATGCTTGTGTTCCCAGCAGTTAGCATGATGTCTGGTAAAGGAAGGTATTCAAGAAATGTTAGTTAAATATATAAAGAAGAAAATAAAAGTTAAAATGATTCCCCAAGAATGTCTATATTTTATCCAGAAAATTTCAAATCCAATAGTAGCTATATATATTTACATACACAAAGCATTAAACATCCCCAGTGATCTCATTGAATCTCAAGATTTTACCAAGGCCAATTTTAGTAGCTTTGTTTCTGGGTGATTTTATACAGAAATAGTAATGATAATGATAGTTATAATGATAGGAATAATAATAGGAAGAGTAGTGACTTTTTGTCTTTGTGTATCAATTCATTCAACAAATTTGACCAAGTGCCTACTACATGCCAAAGCCCTTTTGGTGCTTTGGGTAAAATGGTGAGTATGACAAAGTTCCTCCTCTCAAGGAGGTTACAGTCTTTAGCTTTCTTTTGAGCTCCACTTCCATCATCCTGGATGCCAAACGAATATTTATGCCTCAATGTTCCATAGTGATCTCAAACTCAAAATGTTTAAAACTGACTTCCTTTCCCTCTACCAAACCAAATCCTCCCATATTTTTAATTTTAGAGTAAATCCCATGAGGGCAGGGATAATGTATATCTTACTTTTAATGGGTATAATTGGTGCCTCCTATGGAGCCTGACTTATAGAAGATTTTCAATAAATGTTTGTTCTGAGGCAGCATCTTACCACCACCCCCCTCACTGTCCAACAGAGACAAGTCCTGTGGCTTCTAAATTCTTATAATCTCCTCTCCACATCTAACATAGCAGCCTTCACAGACAATTCTGTACCAAATTGTCCACGCATGCATTTATATTTACTCTTAAATTGGAAGCTCTTTAGGAATAAAAACTGTCTGAATCATCTGTCATTACCACAGATCCCTGAATATTGTAAAATAACAGTAGATGCTTATTGAGTTAAATAATGTTCAAAATACCTCAGTTCAAAAAACCTCAGTTTATGGTGACTGAGTACTTATTTTTAAGGAATTCTAGTGGCCTTACTGTTGATGATTCTGTAGGATCACTCTAGAGAAATCATAGCAGTAATAATAATATCTAATATCTATGATGACACATGCAAAGTGCCAAGCATAGTGTTAAGTGCTTTCCTTAACTACTGTACAAAATATTCTCCAAATTTATTATAGCATCCATTTTATAGATGAGAAGACTGAAACAAAGATAAAGCAAGTGACTTACTTAAGTTCATGCAAATAGGAATTAAATCACTACTGGTTACCTGGTTACATAGTCCCACAATATTTTTTCATACATAATTTTTTGCTGAAGAAGCGCATTCATTCCTACATAGGTTAAACAAAAGATGTGTCCATTTGCATTCCAAGATATTCTTACTGGCTATTCAGAGCCCCAGAGTTACGAGATAATGCGCTGATCATCATTTTGGCAGGCAATTTCTGTAGTCTGGAAGGTGAACCAGAAATTCTTCTGATGTTAATTTGAATTTCCCTTCAAATGTAAGCCACTGGAGATGAGCCATACTTTTGGTTGTGTGAAGTCAGAGTGCAGGCCACTGATAACCTAAGGCTGGGGACGAGTCAAAAGGCACCTCCTTATCACTGTAATGCTTTTTATAGGAGGAATTTGGGATAGAGGGTTATTTAAAAATTCAGGAAAGGAAAAATATGGCATGCTTCTTTGATTGACATGGATATTTGAGGAACTAAAAGGTCATTTTTATTTGAAATAAAAATACACATTTGTGTTATTAAGCAAGTTTTTCCACCATAGCATCTATGACAGCCTTTTGTTCAGCTTTGTGTGTTGAGAGGAAACCCTTATATTTTAACTAACTGAAAGGTGTCAGAGCATAAGTGCTTCTAACCATGCCCAGGCTCCTTTAAAATGTCCTCATTTAAGGTCAATAAAGCAAAACTTTTATCTATTTTATTATGAAAACATTTCAGTTGGAAATCTCTAAATTCTTGCTGGAAATGTGAGTGTTTAATGCCTAAACAACAAAAGGACTTGGCATTTGAGATAATTACTTTGATAAAGAATGTACTTGCTTAGTGCACAGTTTCAGGTGGACATGGGAAAGCCATTGCAATATACCGAATGACAACTGAAGATAAATGGCTCTGAATTTACTGTCTTGTAACAGTGGTGTGCTCTGCTTTGATTAATGATTTTATTTTGCATTGGTTTCTTCCACTGCTTACCATGTCCTAGCCACCAGAATACCACACTTTAGTGCCCTGCCCTGCTCCTTTATGCTTTAGCTATACGATACAGTTCTTCATTCCCTAGGCATATTCCTGCCTCTTTGTTTTTGTTTCCTGAGGGTAGCATGCCTTCTTTCCCATGATAAATGCTTACTCATTCATCAAGGCTCCATTCAAATGTCACCTCTTTTAGGAAATCTCCAATGGACAACCCCTAATTCCAAAATGAGTTAAACCTCCTCTCTATGCTTTATGGCACACATCTCAATTGCAGTATGTATCACATATTGCAATTGTTAATGGGCGTGTCTTCCTAAAAGCATTCTACAAGAGTAAGGACTAGTATATGTGTGTATGTATGTATAAATGAACTAAATACTTTCCTTATTTTTTTTATGCTGGACTTTATTTTGGCAAGAATTTAAGACAACTAAAAGGCTATACAACAAAATAACAAGAAATAGGTGAGGTGAAGGTAGGACATATGTTAATTAGGATGAAAATAGGGCTGGGAATGAGGCAGATGAGGCCTGTGATTTTATTTTATCCATCTTCATATTTCTATAATGCTGCAAAGTGGCTAGCATTTAGAAGACAGCTAGCATGCATAATTTAAATTCATTTATTTATTGAATTAATGATTAATTACTATTACCCTTGAATGTCACCTAGCAATATTTTACTAAAGCATTAAACCTTCTCCTATTTCTAGACTATTCAGTCACCAACACCATGACATGACCTGTCAGGCACTGCAATTTATCACTTTTATTTTTCCCAAAAGTTCTCTCCAATTATAGATGTGGAACCAGAGTCCTAGAGAGATTAAATTATTTGATCAGGATCACACAACTCAAACTTTGGTGAAATCACCACTCAAGACCTCATCTGCAAAATGACAAAAATGAAGGGGAAATCAGCATTCATTTAGCCCAAGCTTTCACAATATATGACTCTAAAGTAATTCTGAGTGCAATTTATTAAAAGTCATTTCTCATTTTCACTCACCATAATTCCCTGGTGTTCTTTTATTTTCAGTCTCTTCATAATTGGGCTGATTCCTGTAGAAATTTCATGCATTATTAAATTATTTGATTTATCTTGCCTCCCATATTTGTGAGAGGCTCTGTGTCGTGTAACTGCTTACTTGCAGGCTATTAAATTGGTCTCTTCTGATATGGACTTACCTTTGCAGTTGTGGTAAGAGGTGAGCCACATGAGCCAAGTGCATGGGTGTCGGATGTCTACATTACAAGGGTATGTTGCAGGAGCAAGTGTGCTACTGTCCCTCACTGCAGTTCAGAGCATGATTATTTCATCTACTCCTGGAGAACAAATGACTTCTTTCCTAAGCCCAAGGGATTTGGGTTGACATGAGAAAAGCAACAGTGGCTAGAGGGAAGGGGAAGGAGAAGAAAATAAGACAAACTTGAGGAGGTAGGAGGAAAAGGACCACTGATACTGATAGATTGCTAAAGGCAGAACAGAGTCATTTGTTTGGACATCATTTTGAAATCACAATGATCAAAACCACAAATGGAACACTGGAAGGAGACAAGCCTCTAGGTGTCCCATAACACATCCCTCGGGGTATGAAAATGTAAGAGAAGACAGATGAAAATGAATTTCTATGAGGTGATGACCAATTTCCTTATTTATATTTTGTTCTCAGGAACTAATCAGGACTGGTTAGGAATGCAGTCTTACAATGTTTTGGCCCAATACGCATGCTTATCAGAGAACGTTTTTTAGAGTTCCCACAGTGTCTTAAGTTTTTTCTTTTTCACCAAAAAACTGTTTGAGTAGTTGAGAGAGTTTTGTTTGTGTAGCTTCTTTAAAGAGGGAAAGTGAATTTTAACAAGCCTCAGCATGAATCTTACAAAAGGATCTCTTCCCTAGTCTACAATTATAATCCTGGGCTAGCTTATTATTTGCTCAATGGCTTCCAAAATGCAACACTACATTTATTGCAACTTGTATTTTAAAAATGAAGCAAAATCATTATGCTAAGTGAAATTAGCCAGTTACAGAAGAAGAAATACTGCATGATTCTACTTACATGAGAAACATAAAATAGTCACACTCATAGAAACAGATTGTAGAATGGTGGTTGCCAGCGGGTAGGGAAAGGGGAAAATGTGTAGCTGCTAATCATACGGTGTAAAGTTCCAGTTACTGAGGATGAATACGTTTAGAGATACACTGTGAAACATTGTGCCTACAGTTGACAGTTCTGTATTGTACACATACAAACCTGTTAAGAGGGTACATCTCATGCTAATTTTTCTTTTTTTTATTATACTTTAAGTTCTAGAGTACATGTGCACAATGTGCAGGTTTGTTACATATGTATACATGTGCCATGTTGGTATGCTGCACTCATTAACTAGTCATTTATATTAGGTATATCTCCTAATGCTATCCCTCCTCCCTTTCCCCACCCCACGACAGGCCCCAGTGTGTGATGTTCCCCTTCCTGTGTCCAAGTGTTCTCATTATTCATTTCCCACCTAAGAGTGAGAACATGTGGTGTTTGGTTTTCTGTTCTTGCGATAGTTTGCTGAGAATGATTGTTTCCAGTTTCCAGTTGCATCTATGTCCCTACAATGGACATGAACTCATCCTTTTTTATGGCTGCATAGTATTCCATGGTGTATATTTTCCACATTTTCTTAATCCAGTCTGTCATTGATGGACATTTGGGTTGATTCCAAGTCTTTGCTATTGTGAATAGTGCCACAATAAACATACGTGTGCATGTGTCTTTTTAGTAGCATGATTTATCTCCTTTGGGTATATCCCCAGTAATGGGATGGCTGGGTCAAATGGTATTTCTAGTTCTAGATCCTTGAGGAATCGCCACACTGTCTTCCACAATGATTGAACTAGTTTACACTCCCACCAACAGTGTAAAAGTGTTCCTATTTCTCCACATACTCTCCAGCACCTGTTGTTTCCCGACTTTTTAGTGATCGCCATTCTAACTGGTGTGAGATGGTATCTCATTGTAGTTTTGATTTGCATTTCTCTGATGGTGACTGATATGAGCATTTTTTCATGTGTCTGTTGGCTGCATAAATGTCTTCTTTTGAGAAGTGTCTGTTCATATCCTTTGGCCACTTTTTGATGGGGTTGTTTGGTTTTTTTTCTTGTCAATTTGTTTGAGTTCTTTGTAGGTTCTGGATATTAGCCCTTTGTCAGATGAGTAGATCGTAAAAATTTTCTCCCATTCTGTAGGTTGCCTGTTCACTCTGATGGTAGTTTCTTTTGCTGTGCAGAAGCTCTTTAGTTTAATTAGATCCCATTTGTCAATTTTGGCTTTTGTTGCCATTGCTTTTGGTGTTGTAGACATGAAGTCCTTGCCCATGCCTATGTCCTGAATGGTATTGCCTAGGTTTTCTTCTAGGGTTTTTATGGTTTTAGGTCTAACGTTTAAGTCTCTGATCCATCTTGAATTAATTTTCATATAAGGTGTAAGGAAGGGATCCAGTTTCAGCTTTCTACTTATGGCTAGCCAGTTTTCCCAGCACCATTTATTAAATAGGGAATCCTTTCCCCATTTCTTGTTTTTGTGAGGTTTGTCAAAGATCAGATGGTTGAAGATGTGTGGTATTATTTCTGAGGGCTCTGTTCTGTTCCATTGGTCTGTATTTCTGTTTTGGTACCAGTCGCATGCTGTTTTGGTTACTGTAGCCTTGTAGTATAGTTTGAAGTCATGTAGCGTGATGCCTCCAGCTTTGTTCTTTTGGCTTAGGATTGTCTTGGCAATGTGGGCTCTTTTTTGATTCCATATGAACTTTAAAGTAGTTTTCTCCAATTCTGTGAAGAAAGTTATTGGTAGCTTAATGGGGATGGCATTGAATCTATAAATTACCTTGGGCAGTATGGCCATTTTCATGATATTGATTCTTCCTATTCATGAGCATGGAATATTATTCCATTTGTTTGTGTACTCTTTTATTTCATTGAGCAGTGGTTTGTAGTTCTCTTTGAAGAGGTCCTTCACATCCCTTGTAAGTTGGATTCCCAGGTATTTTACTCTCTTTGAAGCAACTGTGAATGGGATTTCACTCATGATTTGGCTCTCTGTTTGTCTGTTATTGGTGTAGAAGAATGCTTGTGATTTTTGCACATTGATTTTGTATCCTGAGACTTTGCTGAAGTTGCTTATCAGCTTAAGGAGATTTTGGGCTGAGACAATGGGGTTTTCTAAATATACAATCATGTCATCTGCAAACAGGGACAATTTGATTCTTCTTTTCCTAATTGAATACCCTTTATTTCTTTCTCCTGCCTGATTGTCCTGGCCAGCACTTCCAACACTATGTTGAATAGGAGTGGTAAGAGAGGGCATCCCTGTCTTGTGCCAGTTTTCAAAGGGAATGCTTCCAGTTTTTGCCCATTCAGTATGATATTGGCTGTGGGTTTGTCATAAATAGCTCTTATTATTTTGAGATATGTTCCATCAATACCGAATTTATTGAGCGTTTTTAGCATGAAGGGCTGTTGAATTTTGTCAAAGGCCTTTTCTGCATCTGTTGAGATAATCATGTGGTTTTTGTCTTTGGTTCTCTTTATATGCTGGATTACCTTTATTGATTTGCGTATGTTGAACCAGCCTTGCATCCCAGGAATGAAGCCCATTTGGTCATGGTGGATAAGCTTTTTGATGTGCTACTGGATTCGGTTTGCCAGTATTTTATTGAGGATTTTTGCATCGATGTTCATCAGGGATATTGGTCTAAAATTCTCATTTTTGTTATGTCTCTGCCAGGCTTTGGTATCAGGATGACATTAGCCTCATAAAATGAGTTAGGGAGAATTCCTTCTTTTTCTATTGATTGGAATAGTTTCAGAAGGAATGGTACCAGCTCCACCTTGTACCTTTGGTATTATTCGGCTGTGAATCCATCTGGTCCTGGACTTTTTTTGGTTGGTAGGCTATTAATTATTGCCTCAATTTCAGAGCCTGTTATTGGTGTATTCAGGGATTCAAGTTCTTCCTGGTTTAGTGTTGGGAGAGTGTATGTGTCCAGGAGTTTATCCATTTCTTCTAGGTTTTCTAGTTTATTTGCATAAAGGTGTTTATAGTATTCTCTGATGGTAGTTTGTATTTCTGTAGGGTCAGTGGTGATATCCCCTTTATCATTTTTTATTGCACCTATTTGATTTTTCTCTCTTTTCTTCTTTGTTAGTCTTGCTAGTGGTCTAACAATTTTGTTGATCTTTTCAGAAAATCAGCTCCTGGATTCATTGATTTTTTGAAGGGTTTTTTTGTGTCTGTATCTCCTTCAGTTCTGCTCTGATCTTAGTTATTTCTTGCCTTCTGCTAGCTTTTGAATGTGTTTGCTCTTGCTTCTCTAGTTCTTTTTATTGTGATGTTAGAGTGTCAATTTTAGATCTTTCCTGCTTTCTCTTGTGGGCGTTTACTGCTATAAATTTCCCTGTACACACTGCCTTAAATGTGTCCCAGAGATTCTGGTATGTTGTATCTTTGTTCTCATTGGTTTCTAGAACATCTTTATTTCTTCCTTCATTTCGTTATGTACCCAGTAGTCATTCAGGAGCAGGTTATTCAGTTTCCATGTAGTTGAGGCGTTTTGAGTGAGTTTCTTAATCCTGAGTTCTAGTTTGATTGCACGGTGGTCTGAGAGACAGTTTGTTATAATTTCTGTTCTTTTACATTTCCTGAGGAGTGCTTTACTTCCAACTATGTGGTCAGTTTTGGAATAAGTGTGATGTGGTTCTGAGAAGAATGTACATTCTGTTGATTCAGGGTGGAGAGTTCTGTAGATGTCTATTAGGTCAGCTTGGTGCAGAGCTGCATTCAATTCCTGGATATCCTTCTTAACTTTCTGTCTCATTGATCTGTCTAATGTTGACAGTGGGGTGTTAGAGTCTCCCATTATTATTGTGTGGGAGTTTAAGTCTCTTTGTAGGCCTCTAAGGACTTGCTTTATGAGTCTGGGTGCTCCTGTATTGGGTGCATATATATTTAAGATAGTTAGCTCTTCTTGTTGAATTGATCCCTT
This sequence comes from Macaca thibetana thibetana, assembly GCF_024542745.1. Lineage (NCBI taxonomy): Eukaryota > Metazoa > Chordata > Mammalia > Primates > Cercopithecidae > Macaca > Macaca thibetana. The sequence continues at coordinate 136,455,598 of NC_065598.1, forward strand.
TACCATTATGTAATGGCTTTCTTCATCTCTTTTGATCTTTGTTGGTTTAAAGTCTGTTTTATCAGAGACTAGGATTGCAACCCCTGCTTTTTTTTGTTTTCCATTTGGTTGGTAGATCTTCCCCCATTCCTTTATTTTGAGCCTATGTGTGTCTCTGCATGAGAGATGGTTTCCTGAATACAGCACACTGACGGGTCTTGACTCTATCCAATTTGCCAGTCTGTGTCTTTTAATTGGAGCATTTAGCCTATTTACATTTAAGGTTAATATTGTTATGTGTGAATTTGCTCCTGTCATTATGATATTAGCTTGTTATTTTGCTCGTTAGTTGATGCATTTTCTTCCTAGCATCGATGGTCTTTACATTTTGGCTTGTTATTGCAGTGGCTGGTACCGGTTGTTCCTTTCAATGTTCGGTGCTTCCTTAAGGAGCTCTTGTAGAGCAGGCCTGATGGTGACAAAATCTCTCAGCATTTGCTTGTCTGTAAAGAATTTTATTTCTCCTTCACTTATGAAACTTAGTTTGGCTGGATGTGAAATTCTGGGTTGAAAATTGTTTTCTTTAAGAATGTTGAATATTGGCCCCCACTCTCTTCTGGCTTGTAGAGTTTCTGCCGAGAGATCTGCTGTTAGTCTGATGGGCTTCCCTTTGTGGGGGATCTGACCTTTCTCTCTGGCTGCCCTTAACATTTTTTCCTTCATTTCAACTTTGGTGAATCTGACAATTACGTGTCTTGGAGTTGCTCTTCTCAAGGAGTATCTTTGTGGTGTTCTCTGTATTTCCTGAATTTGAATGTTGGCCTGCCTTGCTAGTTTGGGGAAGTTCTCCTGGATAATATTCTGCAGAGTGTTTTCCAACTTGATTCCATTCTCCCCGTCACTTTCAGGCACACCAATCAGACGTAGATTTGGTCTTTTCACATAGTCCCGTATTTCTTGGAGGCTTTGTTCATTTCTTTTTACTCTTTTTTCTCTAAACTTCTCTTCTCGCTTCATTTCATTCATTTGAACTTCAATCACTGATACCCTTTCTTCCAGTTGATCGAATCAGTTACTGAAGCTTGTGCATTTGTCATGTGGTTTTTGTGCCATGGTTTTCAGCTCTCAGGTCATTTAAGGACTTCTCTACATTGGTTATTCTAGTTAGCCATTCTTCTAATCTTTTTCCAAGGTTTTTAACTTCTTTGCGATGAGTTCGATCTTCCTCCTTTAGCTTGGAGAAGTTTGATTTTCTGAATCCTTCTTCTCTCAACTTGTCAAAGTCATTCTCCATCCAGCTTTGTTCCATTGCTGGCGAGGAGCTGCATTCCTTTGGAGGGGGAGAGGCGCTCTGATTTTTATAGTTTTCAGCTTTTCTGCTCTGTTTTTTTCCCATCTTTGTGGTTTTATCTACCTTTGGTCTTTGATGATGGTGATGTACAGATGTGGTTTTGGTGTGGATGTCCTTTCTGTTTGTTAGTTTTCCTTCTAACAGTCAGGACCCTCAGCTGCAGGTCTGTTGGAGTTTGCTGGAGGTCCACTCCAGACCCTGTTTGCCTGGGTATCAGCAGCAGAAGCTGCAGAAGAGGGAATACTGCTGAACAGCAAATGTTGCTGCCTGGTCATTCCTCTGGAAGCTTCATCTCAGAGGGGTACCTGGCCATGTGAGGTGTCAGTCTTCATCTACTGGGGGGTGCCTCCCGGTTAGGCTACTCAGGGGTTAGGGACCCACTTAAGGAGGCAGTCTGTCTGTTCTCAGATCTCCAACTCCGTGCTGGGAGAACCACTACTCTCTTCAAAGCTGTCAGATAGGGACATTTACATCTGCAGAGGTTTCTGCTGCCTTTTGTTTGGCTATGCCCTGTCCCCAGAGGTGGAGTCTACAGAGGCAGGCAGGTCTCCTTGAGCTCCGACAGGCTCCATGCAGTTTGAGCTTCCTGACTGCTTTGTTTACCTACTCAAGACTCAGCAATGGCAGGCGCCCCTGCCCCAGCCTCGCTGCCACCTTGCAGTTAGATCTCAGACTGCTGTGCTAGCAATGAGGGAGGCCCTGTGGGCATGGGATCCTTCGAGCCAGGCGCGGGATATAATCTCCTGGTGCGCCATTTCCTAAGACCCTTGGAAAAACCCAGTGTTAGGGTGGGAGTGACCCAATTTTCCAGGTGCTGTGTGTCACGGTTTCCCTTGGATAGGAAAGGGAATTCCCTTACCCCTTGTGCTTCCCAGGTGAGGCGATGCCTCATCCTGCTTTGGCTCTCACTCAGTGGGTAGCACCCACGGTCCTGCACCCACTGTCCAACATGCCCCAGTGAGATGAACCCAGTACCTCAGTTGGAAATGCAGAAATCACTCATCTTCTGTGTTGCTCACGCTGGGAACGGTAGGCTGGAGCTGTTCCTATTCGGCCATCTTGGAACCACTGCAAATTTTTCTTATCACAAAAAAATTCTATTTACAAAGCAGAGTTTCCAGATTGATTTTACAGAATGCTTTAAAGTGCAAGTCATGTGTTAAAGCTCTTGGATATTTAATATTTCTAAACAAGATATCTCTAGGTAGAGTTGGGTGCCCTAGTCCACAGTGAATTTAAGTGGTTTAATATTAAGTAACCAGAGATTGTGTAATTATAACAGAGGGATGCTTCACCTCATTATTCTGGTTAATTGATGGTAAATTTCATTCAAAGTAGGTAAATAAATTTTGAATAATAACCCGTAAAACAGGAAATATAAGATAAGGTATGCTGTCTTTTCTACACACCTAAGTTCTGGTGATTTTATTTTAAAAAGAGAACTAATAGCTCTTGAGAGGGAAAGTATAAAGACTCACTTTACAGCTGTGATAAAGCATCCAAGATAATAAGAAAACAAGCACGTTTGTGAAGAGAAAGATAGATAACCCCCTAAATAAAAACCAGCTTTCTATAGAGAATATCCATGAATCAAATCTCGGTATACCTTATTATCTGGTAACCTTAATTTAGATAAAATTGTGTCTGAAAATAGGTGAATATACATAATTTTTTTAAATGATAAATATAAAAAAGTATTTGTTTCCTTTCATAACACAATGCCTCTGTAACTGGAAATTGTTCATCTAATTTACTAAAACAGGGAGCACTCAGTAGCTTTAGAATATTTAAAAAATTATCTTTTTTACATTAAACTTAAAAAAATTATAACAGAGATTGAACAATTAAGCTGTACTTGTTAAAAAGCACACGGTTGTCCAAGTCACCATGTCGGCAATTAAAATGCCTTTCTGGCATTTAATGAACATGTAACAAGAGGCATTTAAAACTGCTCATTATTTACCTACAGGATTTTAGTTTCCCCACATGATCCATTAAGTTTATCATGTAGATACAGATTTTGGGTCATTTTAAGCATAAAAGTGTGTTTGAAAGTTTCTAACAGTGTCTGAGGAGCCATTAACAACTATTATGCAAATATGTATTAGGAACCTCTACAAGTTTCTTCTTTTTCTACCATTTCATCTTGCTAATATAGTCTAATTAGGTCCAGCACATCTCCTAGATTAAGAGAGCAGTTAATCAGAATAGCAATTTTGCTTCTCTGGAATAACAGTTTTATAAGGTATCATAATGGTCTTCTTGGCTGAATCCCCAACTTGCCGTGTTAGTGTGAAGATTCCATATTCATTAAATTTGCTTCTACATTCATTTTATTGAGCTGAATGTGAGACAGGATGCTCACCAGAAGTGACTTTATGTGTTTTTTATGTGATTTTTATAGTTTAAGTCCAGAGTCAATGTGTAGAAATCAAAATCCATGGGAGATTTCTTAGAGGGACTGCTTTGATTCAGTCAATTCACATTAACATGCATTTCATATGTGTCAATCACTGAGTTAGGAGATCTGCCAGACAGATATGCAGAAAAAGAATTAGCTACATAATCTGGTCTCAAGGAAGATGGCTTCAGAGTTAGACTGTCTACATAGTATTGGTCTAAGGTATTATCTAAACAGTAATGATATAAGTTAGAACTGGACATGGTAGATACATTAGATCTATTTGTTAAATAGACTTAATAAACACTTTCTGAACAAATGAGCAAGTGTACATAATAGAGGAATATGCAAATGTATTGAGAAGTCAAAAAAATAAGAGCTTGCATCTCACTTAGAGAGATTGTGGCTTGAATTTTGTGGAAAGCTTATCTTCCTTAGTGTAATATTGAAACAACATGCAAAATAATAACAACCATTTATGACAAACCCTCAGCCAACATCATACTGAATGGGAAAAAATGGAACCATTCCTCTTGGGAACTGGCACAAGACAAGGATGCCCTCTCTCACCACACCTATTATACGTAGTACTGGAAATCCTTGCCAGAGTAATCAATGCAAAGGAAGAAAAATAAAGGCATCCAAAGAGGAAAATAAGAAGTCAAACTATGTCTCTTTAGTGGTGATAATGATTCTATGCATAGAAAATGCTAAAGACTCCACCAAAAGTCTCCTGGAACTAATAAACAACTTCAGTAAAGCTTCAGAAAACAAAGTCAATGTATAAAAATTAGTAGCATTTCTATACACTAATAATGTTCATGCTGAGAACCAAATCAAGAACACAATCCCATTTACAATAACCAGAATAAAGAAGAAAAAAACACCTAGGAATTCATCTGATCAAAAAGGTGGATAATTCTACAAGGAGAACTATAAAACACTGCTGAAAGAAATGAGAGATGACATAAATGAAAGGAAAAAAAGTTCTGTTCTTGGATTAGAAAAATCATTATTGTTAAAATGGCCACACAGCCTAAAGTAATTTACAGTTTCAATGTTATCTCTATCAAAATACCAACAATATTTTTCATAGAATTAGAAAAATCTATTCTAAAATTCATATGTAACCACAAAAGAGCCCAAGTAGCCAAAGTAATCCTAAGCAAAAAGAACAAAGTCAGAGGCATCACATTACATGACTTCAAACTATACTATAAGGCTACATTAACAAAAACAGCATGGTACTGGTACATAAAGAGACATATACGCTAACAGAATAGGTTAGAGCACCCAGAAATAAAGCCACAAAGCTACAAGCATCAGATCTTTGACAAAATCAATATATATATATGCAATGAGGAAATGACCCCCTATTCAATAAATGGTGCTGGGATAAACTGGTGAGCAATATGCAGAAGAATAAAACTGGACTCCTTTCTTATACACAAAACATAACTCAAGATGGATTAAAGATTTAAATGTAAGACCTCAAATTATAAAAATTGTAGAAAACCTAGAAAATACCTTTCTCAACGTCAGCTTTGGAAAATAATTTTTGGCTAGGTCCCCAAAAACAATTGCAACAAAACCAAAAATTGACAAGAGGGACATAGTTAAACTAATGAGCCTCTGTACAGCAAAATAAACTGTCAACAGCATAAACAGACACTATGCATCTGAGAAGGGTCTAATATCCAGAAACTAAAAGAAACAAGTCAAAAAGTAAAAAACCAAAAATCCAGTTAAAAATGGGAACAGACATGAACAAACACTTCTCAAAGGAGACACACAAGTGGCCAACAAACATATGAAAAAATGCTCAAGATCACTAAGCATTAGAGAAATAGAAATCAAAATCACAATGAGATGCCATCTCACACCCGTCAGAATGACTATTATTAAAAAATCAAAAGGTAACACATGCCAGCAAGGCTGTAGGAAAGAAGGGAATGCTTATGCAAAGTTGGTAGGAATACAAATTAGTTAAGCCTCTGTGGAAAGCAGTTTTGAGATTTCTCAAAGTACTTAAAACAAAACTGCCATTCAAGTCAGCAGTTTCATTACAGAGTATATACCCAATGCCCAAATGAAATCAAATTGTTCTGTCAAAAAGACACATGCACTGGCATGTTGATTGTAGCACTATTCACAATAGAAAAAGACATGGACTCAACCTAGGTGCCCACCAATGGTGGAGTGGATAAAGAAAATGTTGGACACATACACAATGGAATAATACACAGCCATAACAAAGAACAAAATCATATCCTTTCCAGCAACATGGATGCAACTGAAGGCCATTATCTTAAGCAAATTAATGCAAGAACAGAAAACCAAATACCACACGTTCTATCTGATCAAGCATCTGATCTTTGAAAAAAATCGATAAATATAAGCAAGGAGGAAATGACTTCCTATTCAATAAATGATGTTAGGATAAACGGGTGATCCATATGCAGAAGAGTGAAACTGGACCCATCTAGTAGTGTCCACTGGCTATTCTTCCCATCTTTATGTCTATGTGTGTACAATACTGTGTATACATTGTAAACATTGTATACACATAGACATAAAGATGAGAACCATAGGCAGTGGGGACTACTAGATCGGGAAAGGAGGGAGGGGGCATAGGCTATAAAAACATCTGTTGGGTATTATGCTCACTACCTGGGTGACAGGGTCACTTGTACCCCAATTCTCAGCATCACACAATGTACCCATGTAAGTACACCTCCGCACACACACCATTTATCTGTGGTAAAATAGTGCACACACACCATTTTATCTATAATAAAAGTTGATATTATAAAAAATAAATAAAATTTTAATATGACTCAATTCATTAAAAATATTGATGTAAACTATAGCTCTTTAAAGTCTTAGACTCAACAATTATTTTTAAATAAACATGTTATTTGTTGTGGATGTAAATATTTAAGGGTATATGTCAGGAATTATGGAAAATTGAAAAGAAAAATAGCAAATATAATAATAGTATGAGATCATAGAAAACATCTGTTTCTGCCTGGGTCAGACCCATGGGGAACTAAAAGAATGATGTTTAAGGGTATGACTGTCTCACTAATACAGACCTCAAAGGCTACCCAAACATCTTAGTTTCCATTAATAACACATCATAGTTACTCATCAGTGAACTTAGGTAAGCGTCTTTTCAGTATCCATTACCTCTTAAAGTAATGTTGTTTTGTAAGACGGAAAATTTCCTTCTTCTTTTGTATTTCTCTCTTCAAGGTTAATTTATGTGAAATGCTATTCATAATACAAATATAGTGTGAATTATGCTATCATTCCTAAGTAGCTGAAAAATTCGACATCATTTTTATAGAAGTTATCATATTCATGTATTTGTTTTTTAATTCCAATTTAAGAAGTTCTATGTACAAGGTACTGGAACTATATATTGGAGACACAAAGACAAGCAAGACAGATATGGTATCTGCCCCAGTGAAACTTATAGACCAATTACAAATAGATAAACATATAGATTGTTTTGAGAACAACGAAGGAAGGAAACAGTATTTGGTAATAGAGCCCATGGGGCAGGACAGGTAGTTTAGATTAATGGACAGAGAAGTGTTCCTCGAAGAGGTGAAACTTAAGCTGAGATCTGAAGGATGAGAAGGAGCTAGTCACTCAAAAAGCAAACCCAAGAATATGCCAGATATAAGGAAACAATGGCCGGGCGCAGTGGCTCACCCTGTAATCCCAGCACTTTGGGAGGCCAAGGCGGGCGGATCAGGAGGTCAAGAGATCGAGACTGTCCTGTCCAACATGGCGAAACCTCGTTTCTACAAAAAATACAAAAAGTAGCTGGGCGTGGTGGTACACACCTGTAGTCCTGGCCATTCGGGAGGCTGAGGCAGGAGAATTGTCTGAACCCGGGAGGCGGAGGTTTCAGTGTGCCAAGATCAAGCCACTGCACTCCAGCCTGGTGACAGAGTGAGAGTCCGTCTCAAAAAGAAAAAAAAAAGTGCAAATCACTTATTGGTATGTTATAGGAACAGACAAAAAGATCAATGTCAGGAAAAAAAGGGGATATTGGTATGGGCATGAGATGAAGTTTGGGAGAAATAGCGCAGCTCATGCAGGTCGTTATAGTTCAGGACAGAGAAGTGGAATGATAGTGAAAGCTTTTATGCAGAAGTGTGTAATGACATGATTTGATTCTTAAAATTATTCTGAGCATTGTAAGGAGAATAATTCAAGAGAAGGAGTTGGAGAAGGAAGATGTTTTTAAATATAAAAATATATTTAAGTAGTTCAACCAAGAAATGCGGAGGTGGCTTAGAGTAGTGGTGGCAGAAATCTAAATGGAGGAATTGAAGAGATATTTGCAGGTACATCTGGTAGGGTAATATTATAATTATATGTTTACTTGTCTTTCTTCCCTTCCAGTCTGGCGCCCATGTAGGGATAATCTATGTTATATTAATCACTGAATTTTCATTCCCATCTATGCATATTCAATAAAAAATATTTTTTCATAATTTGGAGTATCTGGTGCATGGAAGGCACACATGAAATCTGCAAATAAATGAATAGGTTTGCTATCTATCGTGGAAGTCCCCTGTTTCCTAAAATTACTTTTTTTCATACTTCAAGAGAGGCCTACTGATTTTGATATAATACAATGTGGTGGACATAGTTACATCCTGTTTCTCCACCCCCCTTCAAGATCTTTCAGACTTCAATAACGTACGTTCAGTATTTTTATCTTCCAGGTTGAAGACACGCAGTCTTTTGATTCTTATAAGGCACTTCTTTCTTTTCACTGAATTCCTCTGAATTTTCATCTCATGTATACCTTATCTGAGATGCGATAACACTATGCTCCTGGCGTGCACACACTGCAATCCTGTATGTCAGTTGGATGCTGCATTTTGGCTTATTCCAATATATTTTCTAATAAAGTTTAATATTTTCTAGAACGTTTTTGTTTCTAAAAAACAGGGCCCAAAGACATATAAGTTTTCTTAGCGTAAAAATGTAATAGCTCGTAGTTTGAAATAGAATCGTGAGAATTATTTTCTTGCCCTTGTCAATAATGAAACTTATCTATAATTTTATTCCTTTTTGATGTAGCCTTATGTAATTTTCTTGCATTCTGTCCCTGGCAGTTTGGCATCTCACTATCTCCAGAAGAGCTTAGTGTCAATTGCATTCTTTCCTTCAAATCACTTATAAAAACTGTCGGATTAGGCTGAACCCTAGGAGATTTTTCCATTTGTACTTTCTGTCCAGAGCAATTTTCCCTTAGTCTTTATTTCTTGTTTTATAAGGCAATTCTCTATTCATGGCAAAAACAGGCTTCTCAACTTCATGGTAGCTCCAGTTGAAGATTATGTAAAGGTACTTTGAAAATGAAAATAACATATTTGCTTGTTATATTTTGTTCATATTATTAATTATTCACATTTATGAAGAGCTCAATCATGTTAATCAGCTGAACATAAAGCACATTCCCTTTTTATGAATATATTATGTCTCCTTGAATAAAGCAGTTAACGTATATATAGTGGGATGTCAACATCCCAGTAACTTGCCCCATATGCAGGTAAAACTTGTCATTCTTTAGCTTTAGAATCTCCACTAAAACTCTTCTTATAGATGCCAACTATCATCCTTTCAGCATTTTTAATGACTATTTACATTTTTTGACTAATAGCTCCACAATGCCACCCTTAGATTCTTTTAAAATTTTGATGCATTTAATTTAGTTTATTGATTAAATCTATAACATACTATAATTTTATTATTATTATTATTTGAGACGGAGTCTAACTCTGTTGCCAGGCTGGAGTACAGTGGCATGATCTCGGCTCACTGCAACCTCCACCTCCCGAGTTCAAGCGAGTCTCCTGCCTCAGCCTCCTGAGTAGCTGGGAGTACAGGTGACCACCACCACACCCGTCTAATTTTTGTAATTTTTGTATAGACGAGGTTTCACCATGTTGGCCAGGCTGTTCTCGAACTCCTGACCTCAGGAATCTGCCCACCTCAGCCTCTCGCCCTGCTTTATTATTTATTTAAATCCTTTTCTGGAGCTATTTTCTCACTTATAAGTTGTCTTCTTTTACCTTTTAATAATTACTTACACATTTATTTAATTAACATTTATTGAATGGCTGCTAAGGATTGGGAACCTAGCAGTGAACAAGGTAGGCAGAAATTTCTGCCTTCATGGAGTTTACATTCTTTTAGAGCTGACAGACAATAAACAGGCAAAAAATCAATAATAGATTGAGTGACTATAAATGCTATGAAATAAAAATAAAGCAGTTAAGAAGATAGAAGGTGGTGGTGGGGATACTATTTAATACAGAGGGATCAGGAAAGTTTTTCTCAAAATATAACATTTTAGCAGGCACCTGAATGATGGGAGGGCCTGAGTGAAGTGAGGAAGCCAGGTAGTTATCTGGAGAAAAGGGAGTTCCAGGCAGAGGGAATAGCCAGTGCATAGGCTCTGATATACGCATGTACTTGGCTTGTTCAATGAACAGCAAGGACTCTATTGCTACAGAAACTAAGTGAGTAGGAGAGTGGTAGGAAATGAGAACTAGGGATTTAGCCAGAGTCCAGATGATGCAAGACCCTATAGACCACAATGAGGACTTTGAATTTTATTCTTAGTAAGATAAGAAACCATTTGGTGGTTTTAAGCATGGGGGGATCATAATGGCACTTGTTTAAAAATAAAACTCTCATTCCAGTGTGTATAGAATATATTGGGGCGTGGGACGGTGGAAGCTGAAAGACAAATTAGGCAGCTCTTAGAGTAGGCAATTCAGATAAGAAACAATGATGACGTGAACGTGGGTGTCAGTGGAAGTCATCAAATTATGAATGTATTTTGACAGTGTGCCAGACTGCATATGCTGATGGACTAATTGTGTAGTGTAAGAGAAAGCTAAAAAATGATTCCAAGTTTTAAGCCTAGGCATTTGCAAGCATGGAGTTGAAGTTTAATGAGATGAGGAAGACTATGGGAAGAGCAGCGTATTGCTGGGGAGTTGCAAAAGGATCATGCTTGGATTATGTTAGAATTTAGAAGCCTATTAGACATCCAAATAGAGATGTAAATCAGCTCGATATACATGTCCAGATTTGGGAGAGAATTCTGGGCTAAAATTGTACATTTGCAACTTGAGAGCTACTAGTATGCAGATGGTATTTAAAATTATGTGACTTGTTGAGATTGTCTAAAGAGTGAATATAAACAGAAAAGAGAAGAGGATTCCTTCTGGGATGAGTCCTGGGACATCCAATTGTTTTGAGGTTTATGAAAGAAACCAATAAAAGTCTTAGAAGGAGTTGCCAGTGAGGTAGGAGGAAAATCAACGGAGTAGTGGCCAAGAAGACAAATGATGGAAGTGTTCTAAGAAAGAGGGTGTGATCTGTGATGTCAAATGTGACTGGCAGTTGAATAAAATAAGGAATGAAACTTGACCATTGGACATGGCAAGATGGAGGTTATGGTCTCCTTGAAAAAAAAAAAAACTGTTTAAAAATGGAATAATGAGATCCAAAGTCTAACTGGAGTAGACTAAAAAGGTAATTTGAAACCAAAAACATAGACAGCACTTTTGAAGGGTTTTTCTCTAAAAAGGAACAGGTTGAATGAAGGAATAGAGTAAAAAAAGAGTTGAGGTTGAATGCATGGGAGTGAGTGACTTTAATGATGAGCAATTAATAGAGTCAATGTGTTGGTAGTCCCAGTGTGGTCAAAGAATTGTTTTAAAGGCACTAAAAGGAGTGACTTAGAAGAATACGAGGTGGCAGATAATGACATATAAAATTGATACTTTGGAGAAAGTAAAATTTTAAGTAATTGCAACGTCTAAGAAATAGCCATAGGCACATATCACTAAGGTGAGATGGATGACATTTGGATTGAAATTAGATCAGAGAAATCATATTCTTTGAGGAACGGTCTAAGATATGGGTGTTGAAGCCACTAAGAATGGTGACAGGCATAAAAATTATTTAGGGTACAAATTGTTCAATAAATGGTAAGAATAGAGAAGTCTCCATAATTAAAACAAGAATTGGAATTGGTGTGATTTGATGGCTTCCACTACACAGGAGCTGTGGATTTTGAAGTGAGAGATGAATGGTTTGCAAATGGCAATAAAAATAGGAAGACATCCACTCCAACCTCTGAGCCTACTGATATGAGGAGTGTGAGAAAGAAAACAACTTTCACTTACAGTGGTAATGGGGAGTCAGGGTTCTGAAGGGTTAGCTAAAATCAAGTTAGAGCATATATGTAAGATAAACATTATGAAAGGAGATTTAGAATAAAGTAGATGTGGTTCATAATAGACAGTGAGTTTCAAGGTATACAGTGAAAGAGTCTTTGGGCTTAGAACGCTGTGGAGACGGGGGATGAGCTGAGAGTCTTGGCCTGTTGTGGTGCAAGTTTCAGGATGTATTATAATCAGTAAGCATTTATATGTATTTGATAACATTTCATAAAGGCCTTTATTTAAAAAATTCAATTTTTATTTAGATATAGTGGGTATATGTGCAGATTTGTTACATGGGTATATTGTGTGATGCTGAAGTTTGGGGTATAGATCCTGTCACCCAGGTAGTGAGGATAGTACCGAATAGGTAGTTTTTCAACCCATCCTGCTTCCCTCCCGCATCTAGTAGTCTGCAGTGTCTATTGTTTCCATCTTTATGTCTATGTGTATTGAATGTTTAGCTCCCAATTATAAGTGAGAACATGTGGTATTTGATTTTCTGTTCCTGCATTCATCTGCTTATGATTATGGCCTCCAGCTGCATCTATGTCAATGCAAAGGGAATGATTTTATTGTTCCTATGGCTGTGTAGCATTCCATGGTATATATGTACCACAGTTTCTTTATCCAGTCCATCATTGATGGGCACCTAGGTTGATTCCATGTCTTTGCTATTGTGAATAGTGCTGTGATGAAAAAACAAGTACATGTATCTTTTTTGTAGAATGATTTATTTTCTTTTAGTTGTATACTCAGTAATGCGATTGCTGGATCAAATGATAATTTTGTTATAAGTACTTTGAGAAATCTCCAAACTACTTTCAATAGTGGATGAACTAATTTACATTCCCACCAACAGTGTATAAGTGTTCTCTTTTCTCAATAACTTAACCAGTATCTATTGTTTTTTGACTTTTTATAACAGCCATTCTAACTGGTGTGAGATATTTTGTTGTGGTTTTTATTTGCATTTCTCAGACGATTAGTGCTGATGAACATTTTTTCATATGTTTGTTGGCCACTTGTACATACATTTTGAGAAGTGTCTGTTCATGTCTTTTGCTCATTATTTAATAGGGTTTTTTTTTTGTGCTTATTTATTTGTTTAATTTCCTTGTAGATTTTCTATATTAGACCTATTAGTCCTTTGTTCAATACATAGCTTAAGAATATATTCTCCCATTCTGTAGGTTTTCTGTTTACTCTGTTGATAGTTCTATTTGTTGTGCAGAAGCTTTTTAGTTTTATTGAGTCCCACTTATCAATTTTTGTTTTTGTCTCAATTGATTTGGGGGACTTAGCCAGAAGTTCTTTGCCAAAGGTAATGTTCCAGAAGGGTATTTCCTAGGTTTTCTTCTAGGACTTTTATAATTTGAAATAGTACACTTAAATATTTAATTCATGTTGAGTTAATTTTTGTATATAGTCAAAGGTATGGGCCCAGTTTAATTCTTCTGCATATGGCTAGCCAGGTATCTAAACACTGTTTTAAAATTAGATATTATATCTTAAAATTGATGATACCTTAGAATCAAGAAAGTATAGACATTACCATCAATAAAATAAGTTTGAAATGATTTAGATGAGAGGTCAGAAAACTATAGCCCAAAGTCTAAATGCAGCCTGATGCCTGCTTTTATAAATAATATTTTGTTGGAATCTAGCCACATCTATTAATTGGTAATATCTATGACTGCTTTGCAGTAATACGACAGAGTTGATTAGTGTAACAGAATTAGTATGGCCTGCAAAGGTGAAAATATTTACTATCTGTCCCTTTGCAGAAAAAGTTTATCAAATTTTGATCCAGATATCTATTCATTGAATTTTATTGGGGAAATATTGTTTTAATGTAAATTTATTTTGTGCGCCCCTTCCAGAGACTCTAATTTAGTCAGCCTGGGTTATATCCTAGGATGCTGTGCACTTCACAATTGCCCCAGGTAATTCTTATGCAGAATAACTAAGGAACAAACTCAAAGGTACTTTGCTATAGATCAGGCTTGCTCAAATTTTCTTGCTGCTAAGAGTACTCTTGGATGATTGACAAATGTATAGCTTTCCAGCCTCCTTACCTGGAGATTGTGATTCAGTCAGTTGTAGGCCTGGCAAGTGTACTTTGGTAAATATCCATGGGTGATTTTTATCTTCAGAAACGTTTAGAAAACTTTGGACTGGATACTCAGTTTAACCAGGAGCTATGCCTGCAATTCAAATAATCAGCACTTGATAATTATATACCCTTTCTGTAAGCATTGTTAGGCACTGAACTATTTTCTAAGGGGAGTACCAGTCAATCATCCACTGTCAGTTCAAAAAAGATAGCCCTTGCTCATCGCTTGATATTTCATTTTTTATATTACTCCATTTATTCATCTAGCATGCTCTATAGTTTCTGCTTTCTAAAGAGCTTATAGGTTAATGGGGAAAGAGGGCAGATATTAAATAAGCAGTCACATGAAAACATCATTACAACTCATTGACAGAAGTTTCCATATAATTCCAGAAGAAATACTAAACTCTGCAATGAAAGATTATAAGGGAACCTGATTGGTTGGGAGCGAGAATTCAGGAAATACTTTTCTAAGGAAGTGATTTAAATGATTTTTAGTTAATTGGATACTGCAACTTGCTTCTGACTCTATCACATTGAATTACTAGCATAGATCTATTCCAGGGATCTTGATACTGGGTTCAGTTGTGAATAGATTGATAATTCTGGATCTATTGGTCCTTTTGCACTGATCAATGAAAATATCACATATTCTTTGACTTATAGCTTCTCACAGATCTTAGCTTTCTTCCTTCTTAGGTTGGACTGGTTGGTATGCAGATTGTAGATACAATTTTATACCTCTATAAATTTGGTTAGTAAGAATCCTTTTCCCCCACTCCATTGCTTTTATCCCTTCATAGGGATCAAACTTCCTGAATTCTCTCACCAACTTTTCTAATATCCTCAGTAAGCAACACAATTGTCAACCTGAGTATCTCAGTGTCTGCTCCATGGTTCAGCTCTTCTCTTACCCTCTCTTGGCATTCAAGGACAGAACTTTTACTGAGCAATTCTCCAAATACAAATTTAACCACTCCACTACTGAATTTATGGAATCCAACATTAAAGAAATAACCCAAACAATTTTAACTCTTTTTAAAATATTGCCACATAAAAAAGGAAAACAAAGACTTCTAACTATTATAAGAAAAAATCAACAGACCAAATGTAAGGATTGAGCATTTTCATTAGCATGTTAACATACTTTAAAATTTCTAAAGGGTTTTACCACACATTTTCATTTGTGCCTGACAATTATCCTATATAGGGGAGGTATTGTTATCATTTTATTGATAATAAAACCAGACCCAGAGATGGAAATGTGTAGCCTGAGGTCAAAACCTCAAGTACAATCTGTTTCTATTTCTGATTATAATGACGACGTAGCTCACTCAATTTTGTGACTTGTCTTATCTTGTGTTCTCTTTTCTGGTCCCTGCGAGCCTGTTTATTTGCAGTTCAACAAGGCTCCTGCAATTTTGATTTGCCTTCTCCAGCTGTTCATGCTGTTTGAGAGCTTGGACATCAAAGCTCTGCTTGAATCTTGACACTTTAGCCATGGAAACCTTTATAATTTTCACTGCTCTACTTGGAGCCTTAACTATACTGAAGTCCCTTTGTTTCTCAATAGAGAAAGTCCTGGAGCAAGAACCCCACATGGTTCACGTGGTTTTACTGAAGATATCTTACACGCCCACAGGATGTGACCTGTGGGAGAAACTCTCTAGCCAACTAAAAGCACATGCTGGATCCCTGCCTCTTAAAAACCCCTCTCCTGCCCTGCCATCTGTAGCCATGGTTGTTGTAAGGATTACTCTGTGCAGAAGTTTCCATATAATTCAGAAAGCCAGCTTTTTAATCTAGGTTATCATTAGGAATTATTTCCATGATGACTGTTTTTAAAAGAACAATGTAAGAACAGGATCGCATGCTTTTCCAATGTACAGAATGGGATTTTTCCCCCAACTCTAATCTGGGCACTACCAAAGACAGGGAACTGGGTCCTTCCTAATGTCTTATGTCTACCTCCGTGAACACTGAGGCAGAAAGGAATCTAGCCTCATCAGACTCTTTTTCATCCTCAGTTCTACCCTCTGCTCTTTATCTTTCAATAGTTTTCTCTGGTTCTCAAGCTGTCATCAAAAAGAAACTGCAATTGCTCAAGTGGTCTTCACAAATGTTTTCTGAAGTTGACTTTGGACCCAGATGTAAGATATCATACTCAGGCACATGTCTGCTCTTTGCCTTTGGGTAATCTGACTATATTTGAAAACATCTTTCCTTCAGCCTTTGTACTTTAGTTCCCATTCACCACTTTATCCTCTCTATCACCTTCTGACCCCTCTTACCATGTACATAGCAATCATTAAAATAGCAGTATTTAAACTTCTGATTCCATTGTCTTTAAGTGCTCAATATGGTTGAGAGTCAAAATGTCTGGATGTAAGCCCTGGCTCCATTGCTTATGAGCAGGTTGCCACATCTCTCTGGATCTTAGTCTCCTCATCTGTAGAATGAGATCATTGAAAGCATCTACCAACTCCGAGTTGCAATGAGAATGAAAAAAATGAAAAAATAAGGCATGCAAAGTGCGCAGAATAGGGTTCAGCGGGTAATAAGAATGCAATAAATGTGAGCTATATTATTATCACCCCAATGTATGTTTCTGTTAGATAGAGTCAACCTTATTGATGTCACAGGACTACCATGAAAACTAGATCATGTAGGCAGAATGCCTAGCACAGGGTCTGGCATAAAACAGACATTCGGTAAATACTCCCATTCTGCACCAAATCACTCCTCCCTTTTCATGCCTCCTTGCTTCATTTGAAGAGTCCTTTTCCTCATATATTTTTCCTTTTCTGTATTGATTGTTATACAACAATTCTAAAACGAACTTTAAAGTGCTGGTTTTGAATTAAGTCCCAAAAAATGAAAAAAAAAAATGTAAAAAGGAAAATCGTCAAGTAGCAGCTCTGTTCTCAGGCAAAAAGACATTAGAGTGGTGACTCATTTTTAAGAAGTTTCTTGTAACTCCACAGTGAAGTGGACATTGTAATAACCCTTGCCTTCTGGCCATAAGATACTTGAGGACTGCCAGAAAAACTGAAAAACTGGCTGTTCTGCCTGAAGTCATTCTTTTTAATTGCATGAGGTCAAGTGTAAAGTGTAATCACTTCACTTCTGTTCAATTGGTGCCACTTTTCATTTTGTTCTTTTGAATAGTCTCACAGATTGCTGGGCCTGGGAGAGGAGAGGAAATGCCATATTCTCCTACTTGAGTTCTAGTGTTTGAATGGCCTCTAGGTCACTCCTGCCAGGTGGTCATCCAGTCTCAGTTGATGCCTTTCAGGGTGAGGAAGCCCACAATATCCAGAGAGCTGCCTAGACCAGTTTGAGACAGATATATCTGTGAGAAAACTTTTTCTTTGATGAGCCAGCATCTGGCTTCACATCTTTGCTAACGTCCTAACCTTGCCTCTTGAGGCCTTATAGTAGTGGTGTCCTCTTTCTTGTGAAATAAGAGTGAATCTATTACTGGAAGGAAGTTCTCACATCCTTCACGGATGTTTTTCTTTCTCCACATGCCTACAATTCTAAGCTAATTAATATTTTTAAATTGAGGTAAGTATCCAGATAATGTGGACCCACTGATGCATTTGTTCTTGGTATTTACTATACCCTTAAAGAACTTTCAGATTTGGGAACCCATTGCATGCCTCCAGATGCCACTCCATAAAGTATTGTTTGCGGGAATAATAGTTGATATTTGTCTTAGTTCATTCAGGCTTTATAACAAAATACCATAAACTGGTGGCTTATAAAAAAACTTAAATGTATTTCTCCTAGTTCTGGAGTCTGGGAAGTTCAAGAACAAGGTGACAGCGGACTAGATGTCTGATGAGGGCCCACTTTCTGGTTCATACATGGTGCCTTCTAGCTGTGTCCTCAGATGGTAGAAGGGGAAAGGCAGTTCTCTGGGGCTTCTTCTATAAGGGCACTTATCTCATTTATGAGGGCTCCACCTCCATCACCTAATCACCCCCTACAGACTTTACATCCTGATACCACCACATAAGTGATTAGTTTTTTAACATAAATTTGTGAGGGGGTGGAATAAAAACAATCAGATCATAACAGTTTTAGAAAAATATAAGCTCTGTATACAAATGTTCATTCATTCATCCATTCACTCCAAGTTGTAAATATTTGGTATAATTTTTATGACATAAAAAGTATTTCAGCATAATATTTTACAATATTCTCTTCATATCAGCCCTTTCCTCCAAACTGTATACTTAAATAATCCATGTTTAAAAAAATGGGGGTAGGGGAGAAAATTATTTTAAAAGACAGAAATAACACTTTTGTCATTACAACTATCCTTCTTTGTCCTTTGAACCACACTCTCCCTGTTCCATCAGTTTTCCTCCTCTTTACTCTTCTGAGTTTATGATCTTCACCATTTCCCATAGGCATTGAAGGCTCCAGGCTCACAAGACAGCTTGGTGCTTGGGTCTTGTTTTTCATATCCAGAATCAGTATGTCAGCTGGCACATACCTTGGCTTAGAGATTCATGTATCAACCATAGGGAAGTTGAAAAATCCTCCTAAGACAATGGAAAGGATCGTTGTCATTAATTTGCTTTGTTCACTAGATAAAGAAATGCAATCTGCAAGGTAGGAGAGCTCTAACATTGCTTTGTGCACAAAAGTATAAAGTTTAACTTTGCATATATCTGGGATAGCCATAACTTGAAACCACTGGTGTTTAGGCGGGATATCCAGAATACTGATTCAATGAAAATTATTTGTCTACCCACTTCCCATTCCCTCCAGTCAAAGACCACCAGAAACACTTCTATGGTTAACCACTTGGGTTTATTGCTTATTGAAGCAAGAAAGGAGAATGCACACCAAGAGATGTCTTAGTAAGGTAAGAGAAAATACTTTATAGGATTTGGGTTTATATTAGGAGATTTGGGGGAAGGTTTAAGGAAGCAAGGCAGTATTGGAAAGCAGGAGATATTTTATGACTGGGTATTTCAATAAGTCTTATGCAGAAGGAGGGGAAAATAGAGCAAGGTTAAAGTGGCATTTGGTGAAGAAGAAGTGATCACTCACATTAGCCAGGATAGGTGGATATTTGGTCGTCTTTTTCTGACTTGAACGATGTTTCCATTATGTACAGATTTAGATGTGATTATGGAGTGGTCTTGTTTTTGTCTTGATTCATCATGGTAACAGAGTGGCCTTATTTGATGTTGATACTCTGTGAAATTGTTCATGTTCAACAGGAGAACACCAAGACCTTGCCATGAGTGACAGGCCAGCTCCCAGCAACACCCAGGCCAAGCTGATGGGTTCAGGTCAGCTCCCTGATGTCAGGGCTGCTCTTCTGCTTCTTACTGCTGGACAATTGTAGTGTGTCAGTGAAAGCATTAGAGAACAAAGCAGATGGCAATATGTCCATTCTCATTGGGACAAGGGGATACGAGAAATGAATAAACTTAGTAAGTAAATTATATAGTGTATTAAAATGCTATGGGAAAGGATAAAAGATAATGGAACACTGCAAAAGGATAGGAAGTGGAGAAGGTATAGGGGAGGAAAATTGCAGTTTTATATGGGGTAGTCAGGGCAGGCCTCATTGAGAAGGTGACATTTGATGTAATACTTGGAATGGAGGTGAGAAAGTGAGCCATGAGAATAGCTGAGGGAATTCTGGTCCAGATTCAGAAAAATCACCCAAATAATGAATATAGATGGCTGACAATCATCTGCTTACTCTATAGGCAATTGAACCCATCCTCTGCTTTATGTCCAGTTCTTTGTGTTCCCATTGACCTCTCTGAGGCTTTTCTGCCCTTGACTAGAGAGAAAGGGATTGACTAGAAGGCACAGAGAAGCTGGGAGATGATTTCCTTTCCCTCAGAACTTCTGCTTTATAACATTAAGGCAATGAGTCATCTTCTTACCCATCTTCCTCCCCAAAGCTGCTAACATCAGAGGTCTGTCCTTCATGGGAGGCAACTGCCCATTTGACTATTACTGTTACAAGATGATTCTTGCTCCATCTTCTCTCTAGCCAGGATTCTACATTTTCTGTTCTTATGCAAGGTAAAGGTTGTTCAAGTTCTATCCATACCCATTAGAACTGCAATCAGAGACAGGACTCTGAGCTGTCTCCTATGGGATTTCTTCCATTGCTTCTGTTTCTTCAGAGCATTAGACTTTTTTTTTTCTAGCAAAATCTCTGATTTCTCTTCAGTATGCATTATTATCAATTGTCAAATTTAAAAGTATATACACAAGCTGATAATTTATCTGTACTTTGATCAAGATCACAGCTTATAAGTGATACAACTAAGTGAGCTCAGGCTTCAAATTTTCTTAGCAATGGTCTTGCTTCTAGGTCCCAATGCATTCTAACCTGGTAGCTATAGTGAACTAAAAAACTGTGCAACAAAAATGTTGAAGGTGAAAATAATTGACACTAAGTGACATAATATTGTACCCTTCTGTGATAAATTGAATAACACTAATTTAAATTTGTACATATCACTAAAATGAAAGTAATGGAATGGGAGTCCCTTATTGATAACCAACATGGCAGTATGAGAAAAGGTATACTCTATAAATTTCTGGTTTTTAAAATTGAATTTGTAGCTGAATAGTTAGGACATCCAAACAATAATAAATGTCAGTATTAAGATAAAATTCTTGATTTGATATGTTTAGTAATCAGAATGTGGGACCCATTTTTATTACTGAATTATAATAATTATAGTAACTTACATTTATATGGGGCATTATGCCTTACTTTTATATTCACTTTCCCATTTGAGTCTCTTAATATCTCTGGAAGGTAGAGAATGTGTGGAGTTATCATTTTCATTTTACTGTGAAGAAAGTAGGGCTCAAATAAAATAGACTTGCAAATTTAATAAGAGCTGGATACATGGATGGAATTCAATCCAATTCTCCTTAATATGAATATATCTTTCAAATAAAGGTCAATAAGTCATTATTTCAATTTTCTATCTGTTGCTTACTACATATGTGACCTTGGACAAGTCCTATAATCTCCGAGTTTCCATTTCCTTGAGGCTAATGACAGTGCCTACCTCAATATATTATTTGATAACAAATATATAGACATGTATATCAATCTCATAATACCTGGAAAACTCTATGTGCTCAATAAGTGATAACCCTATTATTATTATGATGAGCAACAGCAACATTTATAAAATTATTTGTTAATCTGTAAAACAGGAAGACTAGAATTTGACTCATGGGGTTGTCATTGGTATTAAATGAAATATTAAAAGCAAAATATTCAGCATAGTATGTGTCACATATGCAGACAATCAATGGTAGCTTATATTGTAATTATTTTCAGTTGCATCTTAGGATTCACATTTCCTAACAGTGACTGAAATCTGGTCTCAAATTTAAGTAAAGATGAGGACTTATTGGCTCAAGTAATTTAACAATGAAGGAATATATCTTGCTTCTGGTATACATAAAGGCTATTAAATGATATCTTCAGAATCACTCCCACCACATGCCCTGCTCCTTTTTGTTGACTCCATTATCAAGGAGTTTCAAAGTAGCTTTCATCTGTTCCCACATCTACATACTCCAACATGTTTATCTGGTGGGAAAAAACAAAAATGTTTATCCAAGCATTCCCATCTTAATGTTGCAAGATTCATATGATGGTATCAAGTTAGGTTAGGTGCTCACCTCTGTATTAATCACTTTGGCCAGAGAAAAATAATGCACATGTTGATACGCATCCTGAGTAACATGCAAATATCTAGTATGTCATTAGTAAGCTGTATATACTTGTTCTCGAGGAGATAGTTTCTTGTTATTGATCTATGTAATTTGGTTCTTCCATTGTAGTTCCCATACCCACAGTTCACCTTCATCCATGCAGTCTCTCATTTTTCTGTTGATAGCACAGCAAAGTGGAATTTAGCACAAAGGAATTGAACAAAATTGCTACTTAACATACTAACAAAATCACAGTATTCATTGTAATTAACATTTCTGTGATACATCCTTACATTGTGTAATCATCTGTCTTGAACACCAAAAGAAGATGAAATAATGATTCTTGCATTCAAGAGGATCCCAAGGTCATAACAGAGGAGACAGCTCTTTTAAATATATAGGCGAATGTGAGCAATAAGATAGAGCCATCCCGAAGTGCTCTGGAAATACAGAAGATATTAATTCTGAATGAGACTGAACAAAGGTAAAAACTTGAGATGGCTAGAAGTTTGATGAGAACAGTTGAGAAAACCGTTGGTTTAAGACAGTAACACTATAGTTTTCCAAAGTAGGCCTGGGTGTATGATGAGGAAGTTATTCTAGAGTCAAGGAGCATATAGTTTGCAGATGAATGAGTGTATGCTTTCTTTTTTTTTAAGACACTTTTTTTCCTTCCCTTTTCTGCCTCTTGATAAATGAAATCCCATTATGTTTGTAAATTTCAGAGACAATTCCTTACTTGAGTCCACCCCCAGGACCTACTCTCAGGATTCAAGTGGGTTATGTAACAGCATTCATTCATTCAGTCTATCAGTTAGCAGGCTCTTATTTGGTGTCAGTTGTGTGCCAGCCACATTAGGGAATAAAAATATAGCTAAGATATATTTTTGCCTGACATTTAAGGTCTATGCATTTTGCTTGAAGAGACAGATACGTTAACAATTTAAAAGTACAATTTGAGCAGTGCAGTACTGAGACACGTGGAAAGTATTTAGAGACATCAGAAGGAAAAATAACTAGTATTGCCTGGTGCAAAGTGCAGGTGGATAGTTGGTTAAGAAGGTTTTTACTAAGGAGATAACATTTGAACTGGACCTCTAAGCAGAGGAGGAAGTTTATGCAAATGAAGGGAGGCATGAACAAACCACTTGGGAAGTACCTAAGGATCGGGCAGTAGCTTGGTATGGCTGGTGTGTGTGTAGCTTCAAGGGAGAAAGTGGCATGAGATAAGGCCATAAAGATGTGTAAGCACAAGGTCAGGAAGGATCATAGGGATTTGGTATTATCTCATAAGTACAGGTAATGCAGGGGATCGGGGGAGGCAAACGAAGAGATTCAATCAGGGCTATTGCATAATTGTTAAACATAACTATCAAGCATAATTACAAGTTGTGGAATGGAAGGCTGTTTGTAACATTCTATAGAGGCCTTGTTTTAGAAAATTCGAATGAACTCTATGCAAACAAAAATTAAATACAGTAAACAAGTCAATAATATTTCATTTTAAGAAAACATATTTCCTTGAAATTGAGATCTCTTCTGGTACAATATAATATGGAATTCTATTTTTAATAAACCATCATTATGTTTTCCCCAGAAGTATTTCCATTTGTCTCCACCAAGGGCTACTTGCTTGTTTGGGCCAAATGTGTAAATCTGATGACAACTGACTATGTAGCTGAAATGCATTGCTGGACATGTTCAATATTTGAAGAGAAACCCAAAGATGACACAGCTATGTTCTCATAATATACCAGAGTCTAACTTTAGCAGTAACCTTGGGATTCCTGTTGAAATATCATCACACAGGTGGAAAAAAACAGAAAGTAAAAGGCCTTGTAATGCTTGAAAAAGTAAATCCTCTTAGATTAAATCCAAGAGCCCATCTTATTCTGAATTCTATGGCATGACAGAGAGTATTAGCAAATAACAGGTTTATATTAAAATTGTGATGACCTGTGCTTTTTCTTTAGAAAGTTTACATAGATTAGTATTCTAAAAGTAGTTTTTAGACTTGCATTTCTGAAGGTATTGAAAAGGCTAACAGAATGCCATATAAATCATTTAGTTTTTCTTATTGACTTCGCAGTTAAAGCTTCTTAAGTGTTTACTTCTAACACAACCACAGTCCTCTTCCTTTTAAGCTTTCATAGCTGAGGGCAAAAATTCTGTTAACCAAAAACAAAACTCTGAAAAGGTGTTCAAAAGAAAAGGCATATGGTGACTTTCAAAACCATCATTTGAAACAAAATGTGTAAATTTTTATGTTTGAATATAGACGTCTAGATAGGGCAATACATTGTTTGCCATTTTTTTCTTGCCATAAATTTATGAGACATGTCTCTACCACCATATTCTTAGCTTTAGGTCATCCCAGGAAAGAATAGCAAACTTACAAAATGGAAGCCACTGTACTCAGTTCTTCTTCCTCAGATTGTGTAAGAACAAGCTAACTGAACTCAGTTATTTGTCGTTAATACAAAAGGCAGTACATGAACCTACTTTCCTTCTACTTTATACAGCACAGAAATGATTTCTCCTCTTGCAGTGATGACATGAAATATATTTTTGGTCTCTGTTAGTTGACATGCAAATGTACTCACTGTATCTCAAGTGAAAACTCATTGAAAGCCACTGGTATGTAATTGTGTTATCTCCCAGGAACACAGATAATAACATTCGTCATCACTCCCAATGCGTTTCCATTTGCTAACACAGTGAAATCATCAACCTCACCTTCATTCCCCTGAGGTTTCCATAGAAAGTTTTCATATTTTACTCCAGTTGATCAGACAAAAGCTCTAGGTGTCTATTTATCACTAAGACATTTTTAAAATTTAAATTGCAAAATGCAGCCACACGATCACCTATACAACCATGGAAACTTTGTTTCCTAATCTGTTGAGTAGGTCTGAGTTTGTAGATATTGCTAAAAAGTTCCCACCAAGTGTTTGGAATTGTTGCTTAGATAATAAATATTAGGCTAAATTAGACATATAAGAGGGGCTAATGCATAAGAAAAGTGACATCTATCCTTTGAAAATATATACCTTTCTCTAATATTTTACTCATTTGGGAAAATAATTCCTTTTGCAAACAGATTTCCAATGCTCTTGGTTTTGTGGGTACTATGCAATTATGCGTGTAATAGACAATTGGGCAAATCTTACCCAAGTTTACCTTTCCTGGCTTCTCTATTTCTACTTATGATCACTATTGAATCTTGAAGCTGGAAGGAATCGTGGTAGCTATTATTCATTTGGCAATTTTTCACAGGTTTATTGAATGTCTGTTATGGATCAGGCTCTATTTTAGGCACTGAGGATTTACACATACCCTTGGGAAACTTCAGGGGGCAAATAATACACAACTAAATGAGTGAGATAAGCTCAGATGGTAGTGGTTGCTATAATGAAAACTGTTTGGGGAGATATCTAAATTAAGCTTTTGATTAGGAACTACTTCAATGAGGAGATGATATTGAATCTTGAGAAAGAGCTGGCCAAGTGAAGATTTATGAGGAGAGCATCCCAGATAGAGGAAACAGCAAGTATATACAATGAGGTGCTTGACAATTTTTGGTAAATGAGGAATTATCTTTAATTACCTTACAATTTTATTTTCTTATTTAGTGTCCATCTATATTTTAACTGATGTTTGCAATTTTCTATGAGGGTAATCATATTTTATTAGAAAGGGATTTTTTGTCTTCAAGATATTAACCCTTTGTTACTGGTATTGCAAATAATCTCCTGTTTAGTTATTTATATCTCGACTCATTTTGCTTGTTTTTTAAATAAAGGTTATATGTTATATTTAGTTCTATTAACCTTTTTTATGTTTCTTAAGTTTCATTATATGCTTAGAAATAACCTCTCTACCTAAAGATATTTAGGGTTTTAGTCACTAGTAATTATTTATGTTAACACTTTATCTTTAATATTTTAAAGTATTTGATATATCTTTGCATTTACTTGAGTTGAGAAACCATTTTAGTTTTTAAAAAATGGTTAACGAGTAATCACAACGAAATTAAATAATTGACATTCTTGCTGCTTATTTTAAATGCTGCCTTATCATGTACTAAATTACATATTCTTGAGTCTAAATTCAGACTTTGTACTGTGTTCCTTTTAGCTATTGCTCTTTGCCAATACCAACTGTTTTGTTTTTTCTATCTTTATAATGCCATTGATGTATGTTGGGACCAGTATTCCCTCAGTCGTCTTTATCAAAAGTATCTTCATATCATCTATTATTCCAGGTATATCTTTGAGTCCTTTTGCCAGTTTATTTTTAAATAATATTTTGATTGGAACAGAATAAAAATTATAATTATACTTACATAAAATATACACTTTTACTTTGATTATTCTTAAATACGTTTTGTTGTTGTTTACTATAATAAATGTACCCACTATTTACCATACTGAACCTGTAATTAGTTCTAAAAATATATAGAATGAATTTTCTCAGATTTTCTAGGTTTATAAGAATGTAATCTACAATTACATACCTTATAAGGAATTACATATTGTTATTACACGTATGTGTATATTTATTTGTTTATTTATTTATAAGAGCTAGAGCTCATATGTTTTAATATGGCTTCACCACTTACCAGCTGTGATACTTTACATCTCTTAACCTCAGCATTCTGTAAAACTGAGAGACAGTTACTTACCACACAAGGTGAGTTTGACCATCAAAGGATCACATGAGTTCGTTTAGACCAAATAGTTAGAACAGTGCCTATCACGTAATAAGCACTATAAAGGGTTTTTTTTAAAAATCAGCACTATAATACTGATGCCATTATTAGTATTATTTTATTGGCTGCAACTTCAAAAGAAAAGATAAATAATAGTGGTGTAAGTAAACATCTTTATTTTGCTCTTTATCTTAGGGAAGATACCTTTTAGAGGTTTGTTTTACATGTTTATTTCATCTATATTTTTATATTATGAAGTATTTAAACTTATAGACATCTTGACATTTTGTAACTTAATTTATTGGTATGCATGTTAATCTGTTCTCATGCTGCTAATAAAGACATACCCAAGACCGAGTAATTTATAAAGGAAAGAGGTTTAATTGACTCCCAGTTCAGCATGGCTGCAGAGGCCCCAGGAAACTTAAAAATCATAACAGAAGAGGAAGCAAACACGTCCTTCTTCACATGGCAGCAGGGAGAAAAATGAGTGTTGCGTTAGTCCATTTTCATGCTGCTGATAAAGACATACCTGAGACTCGGCAATTTTACTAAAATGAGAGGTTTATTGGACTTACAGTTCTACATGGCTGGGGAGGCCTCACAATCATGGCAGAGGGCAAGGAGGAGCAAATCACATCTTATGTGAATGATGGCAGACAAAAAGAGAGCTTGTGTGGGGAAACTCTGCCTTATAAAGCCTTCAAATCTCATGAGACTTATTCACTATCAAGAGAACAGCATGGGAAAGACCTGTCCCCATGATTCAGTTATCTCCCATCAGGCGCCTCCTTGTGGAAATTCAAGATGAGATTTTGGTGGGAACACGGCCAAACCATATCATTATGCCCCTGGCCCTTCCCAAATCTCATGTTTTCACATGTCAAAACCAATCATGCCTTTCCAACAGTCCCCCAGAGTCTTAATTCATTTCAACATTAACTCAAAAGTCCACAGTCCAAAGTCTCATCTGAGACAAGGCAAGTCTCTTTCACCTATGAGCCGGTAAAATCAAAAGCAAGTTAGTTACTTCCTAGACACAATGGGGGTACAGGACTTAGGTAAATACAGCCATTCCAAATGGCAGAAATTAGCCAAAACAAGGGGCTACAGGCCCCATGCAAGTCCAAAATCAAGCAGGGGAGTCAAATATTAAAGCTCCAAAATGATCTCCTTTGACTCCATGTCTCACATCTGGGTCATGCTGATGCAAGAGATGGGTTCCCATGGTCTTAGGCAGCTCCACCCCTGTGACTTTGCAGTGTACAGCCTCCCTCCCAGCTGCTTTCACAGGCTGGTGTTGGGTGTCTGTGGCTTTTCCAGGCACATGGTGCAAGCTGTCGGTGGATCTACCATTCTGGGGTCTGGAGGATGGTGCCCCTCCTTTCATAGCTCCACTAAGTGGTGCCCCAGTAGGGACTCTGTATGGGGGCTCCAACCCCACATTTCCTTTCCACACTGCCCTAGTA
The DNA here is from genome assembly GCF_024542745.1 of Macaca thibetana thibetana. Classification (NCBI taxonomy): domain Eukaryota; kingdom Metazoa; phylum Chordata; class Mammalia; order Primates; family Cercopithecidae; genus Macaca; species Macaca thibetana. Next base: position 136,483,620 of record NC_065598.1, read on the forward strand.
GAGGTTCTCCATGAGAGCCCCACCCCTGCAGCAAACTTCTGCCTGGAAACTCAGGCATTTCCTTACAACTTCTGAAATCTAGGCGTAGGTTCCCAAAACTCTATTCTTGACTTCTGTGCACCCACAGGCTCAACACCATGTGGAAGCTGCCAAGGTTTAGAGCTTGCACCCTCTGAAGCCACGGCCTGAGCTGCATCTTGACCCCTTTTAGTCATGGCTGGAGCAGCTGGGATGCAGGGCACCAAGTCCCTAGACTGCACACAACACAGGGACCCTGAGCCTGGCCCATGAAACCATGTTTGACTTCTAGGCCTCCAGACCTGTGATGGGAGGGGCTGCTGTGATGACCTCTGACATGTTCTGGAGACATTTTCCTCATTGTCTTGGGGATTAACATTTGGCTCCTTGTTACTCATGCAAATTTCTGCAGCTGGCTTGAATTACTCTTCAGAAAATGGGATTTTCTCTTCTATTGGATTGTCAGGCTGCAAATTTTCCAAAATTTTATGCTCTGCTTCCCTTATAAAACTGAGTGCCTTTATCAGCACCCAAGTCACCTCCTGAATGCTGCTTAGAAATGTCTTCTGCCAGATACCCAAAATCATCTCTCTCAAGTTCAAAGTTCCACAAATCTCTAGGGCAGGGGCAAAATGTCACCAGTCTCTTTGCTAAAACATAACAAGAGTCACCTTTGCTCCAGTTCCCAATAAGTTCCTTATCTCCATCTGAGACCACCTCAGCCTGGATTTCATTGTCCATATCATTATCAGCATTTTAGTCAAAGCCATTCAGTAAGTTTCTATGGAGTTCCAAACTTTCCCATGTTTTCCTGTCTTCTTCCAAGTCCTCCAAACTGTTCCAACCTCTTCCTGTTATTCAGTTCCAAAGTCACTTCCACGTTTTTGGGTATATTTTCAGCAATGACCCCCTCTACTGGCACCAATTTACTGTATTCATTTGTTTTCATGCTACTGATAAAGACATATCTGAGTCTGGGCAATTTTACAAAAGAAAGAGGTCTATTGGACTTACAGTTCCAGGTGGCTGGGGAGGCCTCACAGTCATGGCGGAAGCAAGGAAGAGTTCGTCACATCTTACATGAATGGTGGCAGGGAAAAAGAGAGCTTGTGCAGGGAAACTCTGCCTTATAAAGCCATCAGATCTCATGAGACCTATTCACTATTAAGAGAACAGCAATGGGAAAGACCTGCCCTCATGATTTAATTACCTCTCACTGGGTACCTCCCACAGTATGTGGGAATTTAAGATGTGATTTGGGTGGGTACACAGTCAAACCATATCAGTGTCCAGCAAAGGCGGAAGCCCCTTATAAAACCACCAGATCTTGTGAGAACTACCTCACTATCATGACAACAATATAGGGGAATCTGTCCCCATAATTCAATTATCTCCATCTATTTTTTTCCATGACACACGGGGATTATGGGAACTACAATTCAAGATGAGATTTGGGTGGGAACACAGCCAAACCATATTAGTATGTATCTCTAAAAAGCAACATTTTAAAAAATAAACTGCAATACTATTAAGATAGAAAACAAAAGTGATATCTTCTAAGGCCAGGCACAGTGGCTTATGCCTGTAATCTCAACATTTGCAATACCAAGATGGGAGGATCTGAAATTGATCCCAGGATTCTGAAATTGTGTGCTTGTTTACTCATGGTGTAATTTACTTTCTACTGATATCTATTATATTTTCTATAAACTGGTAGTTCAATCTGAAGGCTTGATTGGATTACAGTTACAAATACTTTGTGAAAGAGCACCCTATACTACATTATGTGTCATTTCTGGACCTCTGGGAAGCAGATGTTGAGGTATAATTAGAAGTGCAAAAGATTTATTGGGAAAAATGCCTGGGAGGATAGAGGAGAGGGGGACCAAGAGTTTTTATGATCTGCACAAAAATTCTGAAACCTTTAAAAGTATATAAATTGTTTAGGATTTGCACCCCATTCTCCTTCATGTCTTCACCTGCTCCTTCTTCCCCTCAGAAAACCTTATTTGCAAATTTGAATTTCTCTGAGTTTTTTAGTGGGCTATGATCTTTGTCATTTCTAATACTTCCACATGCTATTGGTTCCTTTGTTTGGAATATTCTTTCCATCTTGGTCAATGTGAACTGTTAATTATACTATAAAGATAACTTAAATATCATCTCCTCCAGTAAACTCACCTTCACTTACCTGGAGACTGGTTGACTGATTCTCTGAATTTCTGTAAATCCTCATATGTATGTCTAGAACAGTGCTTATCTTATGTTTTTTCACAAATTATTTATGTGTTTGTTTCCTCATTTAACTGTGGGTTAGGAGAACTGCAAATATGCTATTTCTTCTGTACATTATTAGTGGTTAGTACAGAGCTTGGTCAATATTAGCTGTTCAAAAGAACGAGTACATAATTCTTCAATGAAGTGTAGTTTCAAAGCCAGTTTCTCTACTCTCTTGCTCTCTGATTAAATATTCATCTTTCAAACTATTACCCAAACTGCATTTTAGGGACAATAAAACACTTAGTCGTTACACACAAGGGCTCTGAAGCCAAACACCTGAAGTTAAAATCCTATCTAAGCCACTTACCGTGTGACCCTAACCACCTTGGCCTTATTTTCTGCATCTGTGAACTAATAATTAGATTATCAATTTTATATGGTTGCTTCATGGATTAAGTGAGAAAATAGGTAAGCATTCAATAAACATTAGCTACCATTTCCAAAGATCACATCTCATTATAAAATCTTTATATTTACCTACCCCTGCATCACATGCTCCAGCTACATTAACATCACGGTTACCAATGATTCTATTAGCTGGCCGGGCACGGTGGCTCACACCTGTAATCCCAGCACTTTGGGAGGCTGAGGCGGGCAGGTCACAAGGTCAGGAGTTCAAGACCAGCCTGACCAACATGGTGAAACCCCGTCTCTACTAAAAATACAAAAATTAGCTGGGCATGGTGGCACACGCTTGTAATCCCAGCTACTTGGGAGGCTGAGGCAGGAGAATCGCTTGAACCCGGGAGGTGGAGGTTGCAGTGAGCTGAGATTGTGCCACTGCACTCCAGCCTGGGCGACAGAGTGAAACTCCATCTCGAAAAAAGAAAAAATTAATTAGCTTATAATTATTTACTCTGTTCAATGCATAATTTAATTGATTGAGCATATATTTTCAATCAGGCACTGCTCTAGATATTAGAGATATGGCAGTGAACAAATAGATTAATTTTTTTTTCCCTCATATGGCTTATATTCTAGGGAGAGGAGGGAGGCAATAAGCAAAAATAAATATGCTAAATATATACTCTTTGAGATAGTATACATTGAAATGGAGGAAATAATGTAGAACGTGGGTGTTCAGGGAATGCTGAGGGGGTGTTGTTCTAAATAGGGGGTTCAAGTAAAACCTCACTGAAAAGGTGATATTTGAGAAAACACCTGGAGAAAATAAGGGAGCAAGTAATGTAGATATTTGAGGAAAAGCAGTTCAAAACGATAATGAACTGCTTTTCATTCGGAACAAATGCTGAATTATTGAAGCAGAAATGTGCTTGGCATATGCAAAGAATCATGGGGAGGTCATATTGACCAAAGAAGAATAAGAAACAGGCACAATAATCGAGGCTAAAGTCATAAAGGTAGCAGGTTCCAAATGACATGAAGTGTGTTTTTTTGCTTTGAGCGAGCTGGAAAGCCATTGCCAGTTTTGAGTGTACGAGTGTTGTGATGAATTTTTAAAAGATCATTCTAGAAGCTGTGTGCAGAATAAACTATAGATTGATAAGGGTTGTAGCAGAAATACCAGGTAGGAGTCTATTCCAGTAATCCAGATGAGGGATAATGATGATTTGGTTGACAGTTGTAATGTTAGAGATAGTGAGAAGTGGGCCAGTTTGAAAAGTATTTTAAAAGAGCATACAGGATTTGCTGATGAATTGGATTTGGGGGAAAAAAGGAGAGGAGTTGGGCATAATAATAATAATAGCTAATGCAGTTGCACTTAATACATATTCAACACTATTCAATTTTTAAATAAGTATTAACTAATTTAGTTTTCAGAAACAATGAATAAATAATTCCTGGCACATGTGAGTACTCAGTATTTACTAATTGAGGCACAGAGAGGATAAGTAGCTTACCCATGCTATGCAGCTAGTAAATAGTGGATCCAAGATTCAAACCGCGACAGTGTAGCTACAGAATTCATGATTTTAAGTGCCGCATGATGGATGGATGCTTTGAAAGAATGTTAGGGGCAGGGTCTGGGATCGATGAGAATAAAGAAGGCCAGTGATTTTGTGAGCTCAGCAGCCATGAGCAGGAGTGGCGCTAAGAGGCCCGGGGAGATACCTGCTACCCCAAACATTGACTCTTCCCTGTGCAGGATGTTAGAAGCTCCCCAAACTCCAGTAGTGTTCTACAGAGAGATAGTCAATAGACAATTTCTTAATTAGCCATATTTTTTAAAAAATGGCTTTCCATTTCATCCATACTTAGGCATTTGCTTATTTTGCCTAAAGGGGTATAATACAATTTGTCAACCAAAATGAAATTAATGTGAAAATTTTGTTGTTTGTTGGATTGCCACATTGGGGAATTATTTCACAGTTTTGATGAGTGAGCAGATATTAATTGAGAAACATGGAGTGACCAGAGAAGGTCAGTCAACCTGTCTGTGTTTATCAGCAGCTGCTCCTTTATGTCATATCTGTGTTCTGTGGGGGCCAACCACTCAAGAAAGCTCAGACCTTGGCTTAGCCTCTTCTCAGAAGCTCATATGAGCTCCAGCCATTGCTAAGTGCTCTGGGCATGCTGTATCCATAGTGTACACTCACACCTGGACACAGAGCATGTCCTGGTGCCCTGTATGGGGAGGACAAAAGACCCACTCTCTCACACCAAGTTGTCCTACAAAATCCCTGCTGTTTTCCCATCAGCGTAATTATCAAACTGGGAGTGATTTCCACCTCCCCCTTTCTGGGAACATTCATCAATGTCTGGAGACATTTTTGGTTGCTATAACTGGTGGGAGGTGAGTGCTACTGACAGTGGGTGAAGGCCAGAGATGCTTCTGAATATCCTACAATGCACAGGAGTGTCTCTGTGCAAAGAATGATCAGGCTTAAAATGTTAATAGTGCTGACGATGAAAACTCTGGTGTAGGATGAAGCCTTCCTTGTCTTAGTTTAGGTTGGGCTATTGGGGTGGGACAGATTACCTCAGAGCTTATAGGACACACAGAAATCTGAATAGTTGGGGCCATTGGTAAGAGGTTAAAGTGCAGGACAGTCAGAAGGTGATTGGCTGAAGAACTCAGCAGAATCCATTTCCCTTGTCTTTCCCATTATTGCTAGGGAAAGAGAGGGTGCCAAAACCTGAAGGAACAGTCCCCTGGTGCAATAGCAGCCAATGAGAAAATGTTGCTGGTGAGAAAACGATTGCAACATATCATAACAATTATATTTTTAAATAAGAAGCCACAGATGTAGAGCCATTATCTAGCTATCTTCTCTCCTGTTAGCTTCAAGCTCTCTAAACTCTTTCTTCCCGGAAAGAGGCAATTAATGGCGCCTGCCTTAAAGTTTCTTTCTCTTTTACTTCTTTCTCTCTGAGAAACAGGATTTTTTTTTAACTTGTCTCTTTTCCCTTAGTTCTCTACTAAAATCAAGTTGGTGCTATCTATGTTATACTTCCAATGTTAAGTGAATATTAAAGTGTCTTATTTATACAGTCTTACCTCTGTTGAGATCAAGGAATCAGTCATGTTCTTGTGGTGGTAGAAAGTGAAGTGTCAGGACAAAACAAGTTGCGACTTCTGATTAACCAGGAAGCTAAAATGCTGTCTACTGGGAAGTCCGTGCATAGGCGCCTGATCTGTCCCGGGAGGCGCAGTAAACCTAACTCTAAAACCACACTCATTTGGCCTCATGAGAAAAATAATGTTAAAAGCTTAATTTCACACAATGAATATCTATTGGTGAAGAGTTCCGAGTTTTCCACGATATAAAAAATGTATTAAAAATGGATGATTACCTAACAGAGACAGGGTTAGTCATCTATGAAATGATTCTCCAAAATAATACTGAAACACGCACACATGCACACACACACACACCACATACACATTTTGGGGGAGTAAACCCTTATGAAAGCTTATAAATTAAACTCTGCCAGTTGTTTATATACCTACATGAGTGGTTTTATCAGCTCACCTCTGGAAAGCACATTAAATTTGCTATTTGTCACTAAAGGTAGTTAACAGTATTGATTTAAGACTGCTGGTGACAAGGAAAGATAACTAGTGGTCCTATGAGTTAGGTGTCTAAAGGATTCAATGAGATGGTTATTAGGGAAGCAAAGTGAAATTGTAGGACAAGCGAGGCTCCTGGCTTCTGGTGAATGAGGAAGTCAGAAGGCAGGCAGACTGCTGAGAAATGTTCCTGCTTGTTCTGCCAGCCTGACCCGGGTGGCAGAACAAGGAGTGGCCATAAAGACAGTTGGCTAATTTAGGAAAAAAGCAAAATAATTATGTGAATAAATAATGTTACACAGTTGGGATTATTTCTATCCCTCCATAACAGAAATGGGCAAACTATGGCCACTTAAAAGACCAAGGTACAGAGTGACGTCACCAAGATGGCTAACAAGAGTTACCTGGTGCTTGTCTTCTCCTTCACAAAAAGAGACAAAAAACAAATAAACAACTATATTTTGAGTACAGTGACTGAGGAAGCACTCTGGAGAGCACCAGGGGAGTGGTGAAAACCCCGGAAAGCAATGAAATCCAGGACAGCACCGTAGAGAGGGGAATGAGGAAGCCTGCCTTTGCAACACTATCTCCCCCATTGGGATCAGCTCGGAGTCAGGGGGAAATTAATCTTACAGTTAAAAGGTAAGCTAGAGATCCACAGTAGTCCTCATTTCTGCCACAAACATTAACAATCCTTGCTACAAGAGAGTCCCCCAGTCCTCATAGTCTCTGAATCCAGTTTGGAGAGTAGCCTGGAGTTTGTGCAGCTGCATTGCCTCAGAGTAGGAACTCAACATGAGCACCCTCCACACCAGCGACCTAAACTGCTATGACTCAGCACCATCTTGAAATGAACGCACTAATACAGTGCATCCTGCTCTGGGGACCAGTAGCAACGGACTCTCTTCATCTCTGAGGTCCCGCCATCATGCCACCAGGTGCATATGGTTGCCTGCAGCATCACGATCCCAGCTGCCCAGAGCCTAGGCCAGACTGAATGACTGAGACCCTGACATCCAAACCTGCATGGCAACCCCATGCCCTCAGGAAACATGCAGACCTGCACAGCATGCAGGGAGCATGACAAAGCTGAAATGGTGTGTTATTCATTGAACATTAAAAGTGATGAGCACTACAGGTGGTTTCTGATGAAATAGTCATTTCAATAATTCTGAGCATTTTTTTTGGTCACATCTAACTGAAAAGCAACAATGTATCCAGCGTCTATGGAATCCAGGATGTTTAAAAAATTCAAATTTTATTATCAGTATAAATGGATACATAATTAATAAGGGTATTGCTGATTAAAGTAAAACAGGCAAGGTATAAGCAGGTCTTCCTGACAATCAGCCCTTTGTTACTGCTCAGAGTTCCCTGGGTTAACCACACTCTGAATCAAAATCAGATGCTACTATGTGAACTCAAAAGGAAGTGAAATAAAAATACAATTTCCTGAAATAACTACCAGTAAGCATCACAGTAGAAACAGTCTAGGCTTTGAAATCAGACAAACCTGGATTATAGTACTATTCTCTGCATTTTAGCAATCTTGTGCAGAAAACCTCTCAGAGACTTACTTTTCTATTTGTAGTATAGGAATATTATCTTCTAATTCGTAAGTTTATTGTGAAGGTTAAACAATGAGACAATATATGTAAAATGCCTAGCATATAACAGGTGCATGCAAATATTAACTACTATATAAAATTTATTGATTTGCCTTATTCTCAACTAATTTATCTTCATGTAGAATCTAATTTATAAATTTAAAATAAATTCCCACAGATTGTCTTTTCCTCTTGAGAATTTATGTTTTATTATTTTTACTATCACTGTTATTTTGTTAGTAGTAGTAGTATTTCAATTGATCAATTTTTGATGATTTGGAGAATTGTCCAGAAACTAAACAATCCTGACATTTTAGAAAGAGTAGCTGTGTTGTGAGCTACTCATTCACAAAGGACGTTGCATGAGACAAGAAGTGTTCACTGTTATTTCCAACCTCATGTTTTCCTTTTAGTTCATTGTTTTTGTCTGGGCTACTGTAACAGAATACCTGAGATGGAGTAATTTATAAAGAACAGAAATTTATTTCTCACAGTTCCGGAGGCTGGGAAATTCAAGATGAAGCTACCAACATCTGATGGGACCTTCCTGCTGTGTCCTCAATAGTGGAAGGCAGAAGGGCAAGAGAGGAAGAACTTCCTCTGTCAAGTCCCTCTAAGAATGCTTGTGATTTTTGCACATTAATTTTGTATCCTGAGACTTTGCTGAAGTTGCTTATCAGCTTAAGGAGATTTTGGGCTGAGACAATGGGGTTTTCTAAATATACAATCATGTCATCTGCAAACAGGGACAATTTGACTTCTTCTTTTCCTAACTGAATACCCTTGATTTCTTTCTCTTGCCTAATTGCCCTAGCCAGAACTTCCAGATGACTTCAAACTATACTACAAGGCTACAGTAACCAAAACAGCATGGTACTGGTACCAAAACAGAGATATAGACCAATGGAACAGAACAGAGTCCGCAGCAATGATACCACACATCTACAGCCATCTGATCTTTGACAAACCTGAGAGAAACAAGAAATGGGGAAAGGATTCCCTATTTAATAAATGGTGCTGGGAAAATTGGCTAGCCATAAGTAGAAAGCTGAAACTGGATCCTTTCCTTACTCCTTATACGAAAATTAATTCAAGATGGATTAGAGACTTAAATGTTAGACCTAATACCATAAAAATCCTAGAGGAAAACCTAGGTAGTACCATTCAGGACATAGGCATGGGCAAAGACTTCATGTCTAAAACACCAAAAGCAATGGTAGCAAAAGCCAAAATTGACAAATGGGATCTCATTAAATTAAAGAGCTTCTGCACAGCAAAAGAAACTACCATCAGAGTGAACAGGCAACCTACAGAATGGGAGAAAATTTTTGCAATCTACTCATCTGACAAAGGGCTAATATCCAGAACCTACAAAGAACTCAAACAAATTTACAAGAAAAAAACAAACAACCCCATCAAAAAGTGGGCAAAGGATATGAACAGACATTTCTCAAAAGAAGACATTCATACAGCCAACAGACACATGAAAAAATGCTCATCATCACTGGCCATCAGAGAAATGCAAATCAAAACCACAATGAGATACCATCTCACACCAGTTAGAATGGCGATCATTAAAAAGTCAGGAAACAACAGGTGCTGGAGAGGATGTGGAGAAATAGGAACACTTTTACACTGTTGGTGGGATTGTAAACTAGTTCAACCATTATGGAAAACAGTATGGCGATTCCTCAAGGATCTAGAACTAGATGTACCATATGACCCAGCCATCCCATTACTGGGTATATACCCAAAGGATTATAAATTATGCTGCTATAAAGACACATGCACACGTATGTTTATTGCAGCACTATTCACAATAGCAAAGACTTGGAATCAACCCAAATGTCCATCAGTGACAGATTGGATTAAGAAAATGTGGCACATATACACCATGGAATACTATGCAGCCATCAAAAAGGATGAGTTTGAGTCCTTTGTAGGGACATGGATGCAGCTGGAAACCATCATTCTTAGCAAACTATCACAAGAACAGAAAACCAAACACCGCATGTTCTCACTCATAGGTGGGAACTGAACAATGAGATCACTTGGACTCAGGAAGGGGAACATCACACACAGGGGCCTATCATGGGGAGGGGGGAGGGGGGAGGGATTGCATTGGGAGTTATACCTGATGTAAATGATGAGTTGTTGGGTGCAGCACACCAACATGGCACAAGTATACTTATGTAACAAACCTGCACGTTATGCACATGTACCCTACAACTTAAAGTATAATAATAATAAATAAATTAAAAAAAAAAAAAAAAAAAAGTCCCTCTAAAAGGGCACCAAATCCCATTCATGAGAGAGGAGCCCTCGTGACCTAATTATATCTTAAAGGCTCCACCTGTTAAAACCATCACACTGGCAACACCAAAATTTTGGAAGGGACATACTCAAATCATAGCAAGTATTGAAACATAAATAGAGAAATGCAACTTAAATTGTTGGGAAAAAGAAGACACAAGACTGCATGCTATATAATTTTATTTGTGTAAACTGTATAAACAGGTAAAGCTAATATAATCTGTTAGAGTCAGAATAATTGTGACCCTAGGTGGAAAAGGCTGTGTGTGTGTGTGTGTGCACATTTGTGTATGTATTGGGAGGGTTGGTGAGTGAAAACCTCTGGGGTGCATGAAGAGAACCGGTGATGGTGATATCTTATTCTTAATCATGGCGCAAGTTACATGGGGTTCATTCAATTTGTGAAAATTCAGCAAGATAAATCCTCTTAATGTGTTAGATTATCTGTATATGTACTATATTAAATACAAACTTTTAAACACATGATCATGGCAAAAACATTATATTTATAATTATGTATTTTTTGGAATAGTTGAAAAAAGAAAGAGAACTAAAAATTACCCAAAATTCTACCTCCAAATTATAGCCAGTGCTGACATTTTATTTTATTATTCTGCTATTATTACTCTTTTTAAACAAAACCAGAGTCATGGTACATGTGAAATTTGTATCCTACTTTTGATAATTTATATTATTTTTCATAAATTCTGAATGTCATGAAATATGTTTTGAAAATTTGATTTTTAATACCGATGTAGTATTGCATTATATGGATATGCCATATCTTATTTTACTAGTCTCATCTGCATAGCATTTAAGTTGTTTCCTTGGTTTTGTGGTTTTTTTTTTTTTTTTTGAGACAGAGTCTGGCTCTGTCACCCAGACTGAAGTGCAGTGGCGCCATCTCGGCTCACTGCAGCCTCCACCTCCTGGGTTCAAGCGATTCTCCCACCTCAACCTCTCAAGTAGCTGGGATTACAAATGTGCACCACCATGCCTGACTATTTTTTGTATTTTTCGTAGAGACAGGGTGTCACCATGTTGGCCAGGCTGGTCTCGAACTCCTGACCTCAAGTGATCCGCCCCCCTCAGCTTCCCAAAGTGCTGGGATTATAGGCGTGAGCCACCGCACCTGGCTGTTTTCATGTTCTTTTGCTTATAAAAATGCTATTATCAACAATATTGTACATAAGTCTTTGTGTCTCTCTGAACATTTCCTTAAAATAAATTCTTATAAGTGAAATTACTGAGTCCAGAGGTATAAATAACTTAAGCTTTTGATAAATATTATCATTTTCCTGTCTTAAAAAAATCCCGTGAATCCTTATACTCTTACCAGCAGTATTCAAAGGTACCAATCTCTCTGCACCATTATCATCACAAGATGATACAGTTAATATTTATCAATATTTTACTAGCTCTATCTTCTACCAAGTTCCTTTCCTCATGTATCTCTAGAAATCCCTAAGGAATCTGTTCATGTTTCATGCATCCAGCTTGTTCTCATTTTCTATCTCAACCAGTTGTCTGATTCCAGCTTGTTATCTACTTACTGCCAGCTCCTAACGTGCTTCCATTGCTCAGCTGTCATTCTTCCTTTTACTGTTTCTCCACAAGTATAGAAAAATGCCTTTTCTTCAATTCTCTACAGTGCAAGATAAGGCTGTGTTGAAACAATTTAACCAGAGTTTAACAAAGGCTTGGAGAAAACATAAAAGGTTCAAATTCCAGATATATAAAATCGTGTTGTAGTTATAGATATTCTAATACCTCTAAGTCTCAAACCTTTCAATCAAAGTCACAGGAAGTTCTTAGGTTGATTCTGACACCTTGCAATTATATCCGTAATCTGTTACTATTACCCAGCTACCATTTTTCAGGGAGCAGTTCACCTCCTCTACAGGAGAATGACCTTGAACATGTGTCCTATAACATGTAACCATGACTCCAGCTTGTATAGATTTATTCTATCTGCGTGATGGCAGTGCAGCATTAAAAAAAAATCTAGTAATATTTCTGCATTTAGTGACATCACATTGAAATCAGCCATGGTGGGAATATTTACACTAGGGAAATTTAAAAATGCTTCAAATGAGGGCTTATTGTTTTGCTGATCATCTATACTTAAAAATATTATAGAGAAAATGTTAACAATGCAGATTAAACCTAAAAGGGTGTCATGACTGTAGGCATTGCATTGTGAATAGTAAAAAACTGAGAAAATATCCTTCCACTATTTGAAAACTATTATCTGATTCAGTGAAGAAGCCATTCCTGTCATTGATGAACCAGTGATGTTCCAACATATATCTTTGTTGTTTCACTTTCATCATACTCATTAAAACACATGCAAATATCAACCAACATTTATGTGGAAACTAAACACATGGCCGGTGGCTCATGCCTGTAATCCCAGCACTTTGGGAGGTCAAAGCGGGCGGATCATTTGAGGCTGGGAGTTCGAGACCAGCCTGGTCAACATGGTGAAACCTCATATCTACTGAAAATACAAGAATTAGCCGGGTTTGGTGGTGCATACCTGTAATCCAATCCCAGCTTATCAGGAGGCTGAGGCAGGAGAATCGCTTGAACCCGAGAGGCACAGGTTGCAGTGAGCCAAGATCTCACCACTGCACTCCAGCCTGGGTGACAGAGTGAGGAGATTCCATCTCCAAAAATGAAAAATAAAAAAAAAGAAAGAAAAGAAAAGAAACTAAACACATTAATCAACTGCAGCCATAGTTTGGTTATGGATACAATAGTCTGGCAAAATTCAATAAAAGCATTTTGTAAGAATCAATAGTTTCTTGGATATTTTCCAAAAAGTGTTGTATATTTGAGTAATATTTGTAAATTATATGCTAGTACTTCTTTAAAACAATAAACCTTAAATATAAATATGTGTGCATATACTGGTGGGTGTCACTCACACCCATATACAATATTTTTGTTTTAATATAAAACTGGTTGTTAAGCAATTGCCGGTGCACTGTTGACATAGAACCTATGTGACCTTCTGGATTTTAATTATGGTGAGATAGGAAGGCATGGAGAGGGTTTTTAGGAGAGGAAATAACATAATTTAACTTACGATTTAACAGGATATAAGAGGATCACTATAGCTTGCATGCTGAGAACATGGGGCATTTGTTGGAGGTTAAAATGAGGTACAGTTGGAGCTTTTTTGTAAACACAATGAGAGCAATATTGAAATGTTTGTATACTAAAGGCAATGATCTAGCAGAGAGGGGTTGTTTTTGTCTGTTTTATGTTGCCATAATAAAATTCCATAGATTGGAAAATGTATAATGAAAATTTATTTCTGTTACAGTTCTGCAAGCTAGGAAGACCAAGACTATGGCCCTGGCATCTAGGCAGGGAGCTTCATGCTGTGTCATCTCCTGGTGAAAGGCAGAAAGGCAAGATAAGTTGAGGTTAAGCCATTCTCATGATAACCAACTGACTCCAGTAATAATGACATTAATTTATTCATAAAAGCAGAGCCCTCCTGACTCAATCGCCTCTTGTTATACCCCACCGCCCAACACTATTGCACTGGGAACCAAGTTTTCCACGTATCAACTTTGGGGAACACATTGAAATAATAGCAGGGGAGAATCTGATGATGCAGACAAGAAAGAGGATATTGCTTGAATAGGCAATAAGAGACAGAATCTAGTGTGTAAATGGGAGTGAGTTCTGTAGTTAGTCAGGATCATGGACGATTACACATAGCAACAAGAAAGAAGGTAGAATACATGGCCATAGTCACAGGTGGGTGTCTAGATGAAGAAGTAAGAGCTTTGGAAAATTCTGTCTGTTTCTATCTTTTTCAGAGGATGAGCATGGGCAAAGAGCTTTTAAAAGATGGAAAAGAGAAAAGAAAGTACAATATGGCCCTCTAGGTGAGTGAAAAAGTGTGTTCTAGGGAGATGATGTGGTTTGGCTGTGTCCTCACCCAAAATCTCATCTTGAATTGTAATCTCCATTATCCACATGTGTCAAGGGCAGGACCAGGTGGGGGTAATAGGATCATGGGGGAGCTTTCCCTCATACCATTCTCATAATAGTGAGTGAGTCTCACAAGATCTGATGGTTTTATCAGTGTCTGCATTTCCCCTATTTGTACTCATTCTCTGTCCTGCCGCCCTGTGAAGAGGTGCCTTCCACCATGATTATAAGTTTCCTGAGGCCTCCCCAGCCATGCGGAACTGTGAGTCAATTATATCTCTTTTCTTTATAAATTACCATGTCTCAGGTACTTATTCATAGCAGTGTCCGAATGGAATAATACAGCAGATAAATGTGATTGGATGTCTTTCACATAACTGAAATCTATATAGTAAAAATTAAATCCCAACTTTCCTTCACCTGCATTACTATTCAGTGCTAATTAGTATCTAAAATTCTTTGAGTGGGACACTAGGCTCAGCACTGTATCATTATCTTATTTGATCTTCACTATAACTCTATTTGTTAGAGATAGCTGGTTTTCACATTTTACAGATGAGGAAATAGAAGCTGTGAGATACACACACACACACACACACCACACACACACACATATATACACATTTACCAAACTATTAAGTGGCAGTATATTACTCAAATTCAGTCTATATTCAGGGTCATAGTCCTTAACTACATAGAGAGCCATATAGGACATTATCAGAACTCTAGATTTTACTCAGCAATAAATGTATGTTTTACACTACAATGATATCTCAATTGCCCAAGTAAGAATTTGAGAAGTCACTCTGATAGGCAGAAAAGTGGACCTTGCCTGCAGATATCTGTGTCCTAATCCCTGTAATCTATAAATCTGTTATATTACATAGCAAAGAGGAATTAGGGTTACAGATGGAATTAATGTTGCTAATCAACAGATAGGAAAATTATCTGGGTATGGCCAAAGTAATCAGAAGGGTTCTTAAATGTGAAATAAGCATGCAGAATAAAAGATAATTAAAGAGATGGTATTATGAGAGGCCATGGTCTGACATTGCTGGCTTGAAGATGGAAAGTGGGGCCATGAGCCACGGAATGTGGGTGGCCTCTGGAAGTTGGAAAAGGCAAATAATCCAGATTTCCCCCTACAGTCTTCAAAAGGAATATAGCTGTGTGTACTTTGATTTTTGTCCAATGGCATCCATTAATACTTCTGACTCCCAGAATTGTATGATAATATGTTTTTGTTATTTTAGGCCACTAAGTTTGTGGTAATTTGTTACAGCAACACTAGGAAACTGATAGTCATCATTAACTCTTCTTTGTACCTCTCCACCATTTCTATCAAAGTCATAATGAAAATTTGTGTGGTTTTATCTTTAATTTTTGTAAACTCCCTCACCACCATGTTGTTTTAGAAAGGATTTAACGTTCTTACTGGGTTAATATCTTCAAAAAAGTTCATTTTCTTTTCTAGCTTTATTTTTGTTTAATTCAGTACCTCATTCTCTCTCCACTGAATATTTGTGGTATTATCTTTGCTAGTTTTCTTGCCTTTTACACTTAAGCCTTGGTCCACATTTGTGCAAAGTGATCCATCATTCTAAAATGCATGCAATGACACAGGGGAGTATGTAGAAGAGAGGGACTTTAGTGAGAGCCACCAGCATGAAGGAAGTTGGATTTTTTCCCCCTATTTCCATGTGAGATTGGTTTCTTTAGATAATTCATTATGCATTAACTTACTCTCGCTATTGCTTACAGACAGGATACTTTATTTTGTTTAGAAACTACAACATGTGCAAAGCTCAGGAATGTAGATGCTCACCACAACTTATAGTTATGTGGGTGCTTCTCTACTTCCTATTCTCATCATGGGACATTGCAGTGAAAGAGAGAGATGACTTTTCACATTCCTGGTTAAGAAACCATTCATAAGCAGCAAAAAGAAAAACCATTAATCCAGCTGATTCCTAAATCCTAGTAATATGTATTCAAATTGTTTATTTGGCATTATAGAATGAAGACTGAACTTGGAATCTTAAACATCGAAGGTGAATTCTACCTTTAACTCTTATTGCATATATGTCCTCAGTACAAGTCACTGCACCTGTCAAACCTGTTTCCTCATCTGGAAAAATGAAGGTAGAAAGGAAATTATCTTGGGTTGGGAGCTGGGCTACACACATATGTACATTGTCTCATCTAATCTCCAGAAAAAAGCAAAGAACCGTTAGTGCGCAGACTTGTCTTTTCACTCTTCTATCTAAAAAACAGAAAACTTTTGTGAATTATAATGGTAGAAGAGGCTGAAATATGAACTCTGAATAACTGTGGACCTTAGCTATAATTCTGGGAGGCAATATCCATTTCTCCCAAAGGTTACATTGGGAAACCTGGCATCTACTAACTACTTTGCTGTTGATAAGATGTGTGACTTTAGACAAGCTATGTGCTCCTACCTGGGCTCACTTTCTGCCCCCTTCTTAAAATGAGAGGATTGGATTATTTCTACAAACCCTTACCTTTGATATTCTATGCCAGGAATGGGCAACTATCTTCTACAAAGGGCAGATAGTAAATATTTTAGGCTTTGCAGACCAAAATGTCTCTGTCAAAACTACTCAACTCTATCTGTACAGAACAAAGACAGCTGTAGATAATATGTAAATTAATTGGCATGACTGCATTAGAGTAAAACTCTACTTACAAAACAGATTGTGGCCTGAATTTAGCCCAGAGAACTTAGTTTGATGAGCCCTGGTCTGCGGAGCAATGAAGAATTTTGTGTGTGACCAATTCCACTCTTCCTTTTTCTGTTTGGATCAATATAGTCAGAACTAATTTTGTTCATGCCTAGCCTAAAGACGTCTCTCTGTTGAAGTGGAGTTTATTTATGTGCTTCAATCTTTTTTGTTTAAGTCAGGATTAAGCTGAGAATTTTGAGAAGTAACTAGACAGGTTTTTGGCTGTAGCTTATTAAGAACAGCATTGGCTATCTTAAGCATACATGAATACTATCATGTTCTACATATGAACATGACAGAAATGAAGAAGCCATTAATGAATAAAAGTTATATGATAGTTATGAATTTGGATAGATTTAAGATCCTACTCTCACCTATTTGTTCCAATTTTTATGTGTGATCATATTATCACAGCAACCTAGCCAATATATTGACATCAATCAAAATATATATTGGATTGCATTTTAAGTTATCAAATATACTGCTTTTTTGATATGCACAGAGATCCTTAATGAGGCTTCTTGGCTATAAGAGAATGTTTCACAAAGGGTAGGGCACAGAGGGGAATTAAGAATTTTCATGTATTTCTGCAGATGGTAGATGGACAAATGGCCTGTTAAAGGTATTTGATTAGGTTAAGCAACTGTCACAGGAAAGTGACTTGGAAATCACTGTCAAAGCCAGCATTTGAACAATAATATAACTTTAGGTCTGTGTACTCCAAGGTTTTCTTTATGTATGGCTTGGCCTGTTCAACAATGGTAGCATTACTTTAGGACTTTCTTTTTCTTTTGCTGTTGTTTAATTCAGCTAGCTCTTTGTGCTAAAGATGAATCTGATGGCAATGTATATCACGAAAGGTTTTCATCACAGCAAGAAGTACTTCTGAAGCTGGAGGAAGCTTTGGGCACGTTGACAAATTTCCCCAAAGCAAGACTGCAGTATGGGCTCCTAAATCAGCAAGTGTTTTGATATTTGAACGTTCTCTTTATTTTCTATTCTCACTGTTTCTTTCTGTTCCGCTATGCCTTCAACTTCACTTGTTCAGTGACTTCAGTCGTAGAAAATATTCAGAGGGCATGGGCAGATGGTGAATTCACCAGGGAGTTTATGAAATTCTCTGATTCATTTCATCATTCTAGAATTATACAGAAATGAGCCCAGTATGAGCTTAAGCATATTCTGCCTTGAAGAATGAAAAAAAAAAATACACCAAAAATGATTAAAACGTAAATTTAAGTAGTCTTTTATTTGCCCTGTAGAATATTTCTAATTAGATTTTAGCTGAATTCTGTCAGTTCCTTACCCCTAATAGCTGCATTTTCCAGTTCTGGATAACATTTTTATCAGTGTTTCTTTTTATTCTGATAATGAGATTTTTCTCATGATTTTTTATCTGATCAACCTTTCATGAATTTTATAAATAAATATGTATTTATTGTATGAGCTTCAACATTATTGTGCTTACTTTTGACATGATCCATTTTTGTTATTTTACAAATTGCAAACACAAAATTTAACATAGGATACAAAAATATTATGCATATTATACACATACACACACACACACACACACACACATCCATATGCAATCTGGTGCCGCGTAAAGAATCTGTCATTTCCACTGGTTCCCAGTGAGATGCAATTTTGTCCCATGTCACACATTTGGAAATGTTTGGAGACATTTTTGGCTGTCACAGCCTGGGGTGAGAGTAGACAGGGAGAGAATCTAGTTGCATCTAATGGGTACATGTCAGGGATTTTGCCAATGGTCTGCTATGCACAGTCCAGACCCTCATACCCAACATGGAAAAAAAAATATCCAGCTCAAGTTACCAATAGTGCCCAGGTCTAAAAAATTCAGGTCTGATTTAAAAGCATGTAAAAATGTACACAGATAATTCAGGCAATTCTATATCATAGCACAGATCTTTAACATGCCATAAGTCCTTACAGTACATATGGGAAAGTTTTACAGGAAAGTGCTAGAAGTTTTTTTTCTGATGGTATGCAATCTACTCTTATATTCAGAACATTGCAAAGTAGAGAGTCTTACAATGCACCCAAATTAATATATTTTTTCCTTGAGAAATGGCCAGGAGGATTTGATTAAGAATATAGATTTATATTTGTTGTTATCTTTATAGTTATATCTGCATAGAACATTTTTTTCTATTAATTGCTGTCCATCATTCTATTCCATTTCTTTGCTACCCGTACTTGAGTAATAGAGGAGCTGCTATGTTAATTCAATATAAGCTTTGACCCTGGAAATTTGGGGAAAGACATTAGGAGTGAGAATCCACTCTCTCTTTCTTTCCCTATGGCTGCCAAACCTATAATACGCAATGTACCAGATATTTCTAAGACTGTACTTTTGATTACATTAATTGAAGAAGCACTGAAGATCTAGAGGGAGACAGAGATAAACAAAAAGAGGAAGAAGTTGTATAATAAGCTCTTCTGTGCATTGTGAATGTATTTTCCACTCTGGCACTTTTTCAAAAGTAGGAAATAAAAAATAAAGTTTCTTTATGCATATTGGCAATAATAGACTGCTCTTTCCTTCTTTCTTTCCTTCCTTCCTTCCTTCCTTCCTTCCTTCTTTCTTTCTTTCTTTCTTTCTTTCTTTCTTTTTTTTTCTTTCTTTCTTTCTTTCTTTCTTTCTTTCTTTCTTTCTTTCTTTCTTTCTTTCTTTCTTTGACTGAGTTTCGCTCTTGTTGCGCAGGCTGGAGTGCAATGGCGCCATCTCAGCTCACCGCAACCTCCGCCTCCCGGGTTCTAGCGATTCTCCTGCCTCAGCCTCCTGGGTAGCTGGGATTACAGGCATGCACCACTACACCCGGCTAATTTTTGTATTTTTTAGTAGAGACGGGGTTTCACCATGTTGGTCAGGCTGGTCTCGAACTCCTGACCTCAGGTGATCTGCCTGCCTGGCCTCCCAAAGTGCTGGGATTACAGGCGTGAGCTTCTGTGCCTGGCCGACTGTTGTTTCTTTGAATGAGAAACACTGGAAATAGACTTTAATGAGAGAACATGAAGGTCAAGATTATTTTAGTCATACAGTCATATATGTGCACACGTGTGCACACACACCTTTGCACATATAAATCCATAATGGTATATGTTATCTGCTACTTTGCTACTTTTACTCATGAATGTCCTGTAAATGCCTTTTTATTTCCACTTACATCACTATTTTTATAACTGCTGAATCGTTCAGGGCTTTACATCACTATTTTCATAACTGCTGAATGGTACATTTTCTTCACTAAGCTATGCTTTTCTTGATTGGAATTTAGGTGGTTTGTTACCAGAGGTTCCCTGATAAAACAATGCTGGAGTGATCATGCTTATGTATACTCTTTATGCATTTTTTGCTATCATCTTCAGAAATATTTCTAGAAGATCTGTTGAGTCAAATAATATGTAATTTAAACAATTTTGAAGCACAGTGCTAATTCCCCTTCTGGAAAGGTTGAGACAAGTTGCATTCCCAGCAGTGCGCAGATATGCCCACATCGCATACCTTTCCTGACAGCGGGGGACCTCAGACCCCTCCATCTTTGTTCATATTTTCCTAATGATCACTACGAAGGGTAAAAAAAACCCTTCATTTTCATCTACATTTTTGATAAATAGTTAAGGTGAACATCTTTTCATTTTTACTAACCATTTTCAGTTCTTATTTTGGCATTTTCAATTCTTAATTGGCTTTTCATATTTGCTGCTCAGTTTTAAAAAATGTTACTCATCTTTTTAGTTTTGATTTATAGAAGCTCTTTGAATATTAAGAAAATTAATCTGTCAAATGTATTACAAATATTTTTTCCCAGATTTTCTTTTAACTCTCATTAGGGTACTTTTTAGCTAAAAGGAAGCTTGACATTTTTATGTTATCCTGTTTATCATTTTTTAGAAGTTCTTGGGATGCTAGTGAAGTTTAGAAAGGCATGACCTTCATCAAGATTATAAAAAGTATTCGTACAAAACTCCTTCAACTATAATTTAATTTTTAACATTTAAATATTTGATTTCTCTGGAATTGATTTGAGAGCTTTGGAGTGAGGTACTGCAGTCAAGCTTAGTAGCTAATGCTTAGGCTATATAATAAGAAAGACTTGTATTAAGGTCTGAGCTCCACCACTTAATTGCCAAGTGACCTTGAAAAAAATCACCTAACCTTTTGGAGCCTGTTTTTTTTAATCTGTGAAAAGGGACAACCATACTCCCTAACTCACAGGTTTGTGATGAAAATAACAGTTCAAAGAATTTAGAGCAAATGTTGGAACATATTAAGCATATTATTAATGTTAGCTGGACTTCGTCTTGTTATTACTATTCCAAGTAGGTAAACAGTTTTCCCTAAATGATTTATTGATTAGTCTACCTTTTACCCAAAGACTGAAAATGTTATCTTCAGTATATACTTAATTACAATATACAATTAGACAGACATATGTCTAAATGTCTAAACCCTCTCTAATCTGTTATATTGTTCTGCCTGTGCATCTGGGTAACACCATTTCAATTACAATAGCATTTAGGGTAGTTTTTAATGTCTAGTGGGCAAAGTCCCTGCCATTACTCTACTTACTTGATCTTTGTATAGATATTCTTCCATATTATTTCCTTCCAGATAAACTTTGGAATTTTTGGGTTGAGATTCACACACACACAGAATCCCATTCAGTAATATTTTTAACTTATTTTTTAAATGAAAGAACGATATTATAATTGTATATTAATTTTGCTCTCAGTTGCATTCATTTCTGATGTGTAAAAAAAAAAGATGTTGTCTTTTCCAAAAACATTAGAGTATTCTCAAAAGAATTTTTTTTTTTTTTGAGATGGAGTCTTGCTCTGTCGCCCAGGCTGGAGTGCTGTGGTGCTATCTTGGCTCACTGAAACCTCTGCCTCCCCGGTTCAAGAGATTCTCCTGCCTCAGCCTCCTGAGTAGCTGGGACTACAGCTAATATTTGTATTTTTAGTAGAGACGGGGTTTCACCGTGTTAGTCAGGATGGTCTCGATCTCCTGACCTCGTGATCCGTCCCCCTCGGCCTCCCAAAGTGCTGAGATTACAGGCGTGAGCCACCGCCCAGCCAAAATAATTTTTAATAACAGTAAGCATCCTTCGCTTGTTTCTGGAATTAATTTTGAACTTTATTTTATGATTAAATATGCTGTTTTTAGTTTGAGTCATATATTTAAGTTGTTAAGAAAGCACAATGCTAATTGCCCATCCAAAAAGCTAGAAAAATTTGCATTTGCAACAGTATGCATAAATATGCCCACATTCCATGACGTCCCTGACAGCAGATTTCCTTATGTTCTTTCCTTTTTGCTAATGTTTTTCTTTGTTATCAATTTGAAAGGTCAAAATATCTCATTTTAATCTCTTTACAGACACAGGAAGAACTGATATCTTTAAATCACTGCCTTTTCTATGTTTCTCTACTTTGATTCAGGCCTTTTTCTTTTAATCTCTCCCAGCAAAGTTTTATATGGTAGTTTTCTTCATTTAGTACTCATGCATTGCTTATTTAATTTATTCCTTGTTATTTTCTTTTCATTTTACTTTTGACTGCTTGTGTGAATGGGCTTTTTCATTTCATTTTAGCTTTTTGTTGGTATGAAAGGAAGATATTAGACATTATCTATTAATTTTACAGTCACTTTCATATCAAACATGTAAAATTTTTCTACCCTTTTCTTTTCTTTTTTGAGACACACTCTCACTCTGTTGCCCAGGCTGGAGTGCAGTGGCGTGATCTCAGCTCACAGAAACCTCTACCTCCCAGGTTCAAGCAATCCTTGTGCCTCAGCCTCCCAAGTAGCTGGGATGGCAGGCACACACATCCATGCCCAACTCATTTATGTATTTTTAGTAGAGATGGGTTTTCACCATGTTGGCCAGGCAGGTCTCAAACCCCTGACCTCAGGTGATCCACCCACCCAGGCCTCCCAAAGTGCTGGGATTACAGGCAAGAGCCACCATGCCTGGGCTTTTTCTTTTCTTTTCTGAATGTATTATGTAGCAATTGTGAAAAAATAGTTTTTGTATATATTCAAGGTATAAAACATGGTGTTATAAGATACACATATAGAGCATAAAATCTATCAATTTTAAAACAATTTTATATAACTGTCAAAAGCCACATTCTAATTTTGTTCATATACAAATTCTAAATTTTTCAATTATTTTTATAATTAAGCATAAGGCTTTTAATTTGAATCATATATTACACATTTTAAGAAAGCACTTACATTTAAATGAAGGTTTAACTTTATAAATTTCCTCATTGACATCTACCAGAATGACCATATTTCTCTCCTCCTTTGTCTTACTAATATGGTAAATTATATTTATGTAATTCTTTACAGGATTCCTGATTTTGCATGCTTTTCATTCCTAGAATGTCTCCCACTACATCATTATATATTATTTTATTGATATACTGTTGGATTATGTTTACAAATATTTTCAAATACTTTATTTCAGACTTTTGTGTTAAGACATATTTTTCAGTAGATTTATCTGCATTCATTAGTGCCATTAGGTCCATTTGGGTATTAGTATTATGCTTCCTTAATGAAACAATTAGAAAAGTTTTGTTATCTTTCACACTCTGAAACAGTTTAAAATATGTAGCAATTGTACTGGTTAAAGGAATGACCTCTCTAACCAGAGAAAGGGAGAGAGAAAGAGAGAAGCAAAGATTCAAAATCTGGATTTTCCTACTCTTCTACCTACTCTTTGTTTTTACATTTATAAAATGGTTATAATAATTGATAGGATTTGGCTGTGTCCCCACCCAAATCTCATCTTGAATTATAGCCCCCATAATTTCCATGTGTTGTAGGAGGCACCTGCTGGGAGATAATTGAAACATAGGGGCTGTTTCCCCCATACTGTTCTTGTGGTAATAAATAAGTCTCATGAGATCTGATAGTTTTACAAGGGGAAACCCCTTTCTCTTGGTTCTCATATTCTCTCTTGTCTGACACCATGTAAGACGTGCCTTTACCTTCTGCCATGATTGTGAGGTCTCCCCAGCCATGACTTAAGGGCTCTTAAGCCCAACTGATTTAGGGCTCTTTTTGGGCAATGAAAATGTTCTATAACTGGATTCTTACGATGATTGCACAACTGCTTAAATTAACTAAATATCATTAAATTGTGTAATTTATAATTCATAACCTTTATGTTAATTATACTTCAATAAAGCTGTTAAAGTCAAGAAAGTATAGAAAACTGTTCATGCAAATAATGTTAAGAAATGATAGATTTGGTGATTTCATGTGAGAGAATGGGGAATGAAAACCCTTTACCATAATACCCATAATACCCAAGGTTATAGATTGAGTAACAGGGATTACAGTCTGGAAATTCACTATACTGAGGAACACGGGAGGAGAAACCAGATCCACGGGAGAAGATAAATTCGTGTTTAACAGTTGAGTTGGAAGTGCTAGTGAGATTTTCAAGTGGATATCTGTGAGGCAGTTCAGTATAAGAGTTGGAGATTAAGAGATTGATCCAAATGGTAATTTGGATTTGGAACTTCTCTTCAAAATGACTTATTTAGAAAGGATAAAAAGTGTTTTTCACCCTTTCTAAATAAGTAACTCTTGCAATCTTCCTTAATCTACTTTATTTCTCTACTATCTCGTATTTTTACTGTGTATATTCAATATTCTATACTAAAAATGATTGCTACTTGTCATATGTGTTTTCAAACTACATATTCTCTCCTATCATGCACTTCTAGATACTTTGATAATTCCTCTAGGGCCTTTTGTTGAAACATTTCATCAATGGTAACTGAATCCATTGGAGTGGGTGAGTTTGCTCATAGCACAATGAGAAGTGGCCATAGATCAAAAGGCTGAGAAATATAGAAATATTATTAATGAACTTATGAGAATAGTTTCAGAGGACTGGAAGGAACAGAATTCCAATTACAGTGGGAAGTTGGCTGTGAAGCAATTTTCAGCTAAGACAGAGGAAAAATATAGGGCAGTAGCTGGTGGGATTTGGAGAGAAGCAAAGGTTAAGATGAAAAATATGTTAGCATATTTATATGTGGATGTGACAGATCAATGACATAACTGTAGATAAAAGGGTGAATATTTAAAAGTTAATTCCCTTAGAAGATGAAAGATGAAAGGAATTCAGTGCATACTTAAGAAAGGCAGTTTTTTCTATTATAACCTGAAGAAAAGATGAAAGAATAGCTGCCCGTACATAGATATTCATGGTTGTTCCTCTGTGTTCATACCCAATCTCCTCATTTTCTATTTGAAATTTTGGGGATATTGGCCTCATTACGTTGTAATTATTTATAACATATTACATTGTAATTATTTATAAACTATTTTGCTCATTTTTCAAGGATATGTGTGTGTGTGTATGCGTGTGTACATATATTCTATACCATCAATTGCTTTATGGGTCAGTACATTGTTTTCTACACAGTAACCCCTGACTCGTAGCTCTAAAAGAGTTGCCTCAAGACTGTTTAGGAAGCTGGGCCAGGAAAAACATGGTGATGCATTTAGTCATGTGGCTGTTCCTCTAGCCTTCCCTTCCTTATAGAGAGCTGAGGTCAAGGAATACAAAGCAAGTGGGGTGTGCTATTTCTTATGATTTGCTTTTGCTTCCTTTCCCCAGCCTTCTAAGCTGAGACCTATCACTGGAAATCTTAGTAACTTATCCCACTTACTTACTGATGAAAATAAGTTATATATGGCGTTCAAAACCTGCAGAGTCTGAATTGTTGTATCCACTCTCCTTTTGGTCTAACTGTATTGTTCTTGACCAGTAGTATTATCTGGAGATTCTAGTATGTCCTTGTAACTTTTCCTGGTCTTTGTGGAGGTATATTCATTTTGTTTGTTTTGGTGGCTGTTAGAGAGGAAGCATTGTCGATGTGCACTTATGCCACTTTCCTTTCTCAAAAGGTCTGGAGATTTTGAGACCTTGATTAGTCTTTTTCAATTGCCCCACTAACCAATACACCATTCAGTCCCAAATAATGGGCAGGATTCAGCTTGGCAGAAATGACTTTGGGATCGTGTCAACTACATCTATGTAATGACACATTTAAATAAATTCATATTTGTGTGAGGGGTTTCTCACCAATAGAAATTTGGAAGCTAAGTCACTTGGTAAACCAATTAATTAACATTGTGTATATAAACCGTATTTATAAGATACTACTGTAAAGAATATAACCCATTAACAAAATACATAAAAGTTAGATTGTTTTAGTAAGAATAATTTCTTACATGTGTATAGTGGATAGTGTCCTGTTTAAAATGTCCTTTCTTGGCCGGGCGCGGTGGCTCAAGCCTGTAATCCCAGCACTTTGGGAGGCCGAGACGGGCGGATCACGAGGTCAGGAGATCGAGACCATCCTGGCTAACACGGTGAAACCCCGTGTCTACTAAAAAATACAAAAAACTAGCCGGGCGAGGTGGCGGGCGCCTGTAGTCCCAGCTACTCGGGAGGCTGAGGCAGGAGAATGGCGTAGACCCAGGAGGCGGAGCTTGCAGTGAGCTGAGATCCGGCCACTGCACTCCAGCCTGGGCGACAGAGCGAGACTCCGACTCAAAAAAAAAATAAATAAATAAAAATTAAAAAAAATAAAATGTTCTTTCTTTACTAGCTAAATGAGTTATTACAGGAAGAGTGGGCCAGGCGTGGTGGCTCACACCTGTAATCCCAGCACTTTGGGAGGCCGAGGTGGGTGGATCACCTGAGGTCAGGAGTTCAAGACCAGCCTGGCCTCTTCTCTAGTAACTCCCATCTCTAGTAAAAAAAAAAAAAAAAAAAAATTAGCCGGTGTCATGGCAGGCACCTATAATCCCAGCTGCTTGGGAGGCTGAGGCATGAGAACCACTTGAATCCGGGAGGTGGAAGATGCAGTGAGCTGAGATCACACCACTGCACTCCAACCTGGGTGACAGAGAAATATAGAAAGGATATTTTTTTTCTGTTGAAGGAAAGAAAAGAAAAGAAAAAAAGAAAAGAAAAGAAAGAAGGAAGAAAGGAAGGAGCATAAAACAGTGTTAATTAGGCCCTGTCAGAAGCACTTTTACATGAATTATCTAATCTAATTCTTCTACAATCCAGTTTAAGTTTCCATTATTATCCTAATATTAGAGAAAAGGGGACTGAAAGACTTAGATGACCGACATTTGCTCAAAGTCACACAATTAGTTCTCCAGGTTGGAAGCCAAGCCCTATGCCATAGAGCTCACAGCTTTAACCATGATAGCAGTGTATCACCTCATGTGAGATTGACAGCAGCAATGTAAGGTAAGAATGACATAGCATCCAGATTCTCCACATAAGGAACCTAAAATTCAGAGAGGTTAGAAAATTGTCCAAAATAACCCCTTAGCAGCAAATATGATGCACCTGGGAATAAAACTCAGGTCTCCAGCAAAGTTCATTGCTCATTTTATTACACTGCCTCTATCTATGCCCTGCCTTTGAGTTATCTAGAGACTGACACTGTGTTATGGAAGGTTATTTCCTAAGTAGGAAGACTGCAGCTATGTAATGCAAGCACATCCCTCATAGATCAATTGTGAGTTTTAAGTTAGATAGTGGCTGTAAATGCCTCTCACATTCCTTACACCTAACACATATTCCATAAATGAAGGGCAATTCCTTGCACATCCTACTACTGATCATTTATCTTATTTTATTGACTCTCTGTTCTTATTCTGATTCACTTTATTACAAAGTAACAGACATCTCTTTTTACCTTCATATCTTTGACCTCATTCCTTAGTCAGTGCTGCTTTCCTTAGCTTTCTACTTTCACTGACTGCTAAGCTCAATTTACTACATGAATTCTACCAGTTGGAAAAAAAAAAGCGTGGAATAAAGCCCTAATAAAGAGATAAAGCTTGGGAGCCTGCAGGATATAAGACATCAATGACAGGAAGTCTGAGGAGTTCCTATGAGTAGCAGTGAGCAGAGTTCAGAGCCAAGGTGAATGCTAACAGACCTGTAACACTGATATGATAAATGATGCAATAAGAAAGTAATGACCATCTTTTCCAAATTAATACATCCTGCAAAGCACCTACACTGTAAAGACAGCAATTCCATTCTTGAGGTTGAAGCCTGAAGCTTAGATGGGGTCTATGATAGTCCATTTTAATTGCCAACTTGACTGGGCCACTGGGTGTCCATATATTTAGTTAAATATTATACTGGTGTGTCTGTGAAGGTGTCTTTGGATGGATTTCAGTGGGTAGACTGAGTAAAGCAGATTTCCCTCCCTGATGTGGGTGGGCATCATCCAATCAATTGAGGGCCTGAATAAAACAAAAAGACAGAATAAGAGAATTTTTTCTCCACCTTACTGACTGGGCTGGGGCATCAGTCTTCTCCTGCCCTTGTGCTGGGACTTACATAGTCAGCACTCCTGGTTCTCAGATCTTAAACATGGACTAGAATTTACACCATTGGTTCTCCTTGTTTTCTAGCTTGCAGAGAGCAGATTGTGAGACTTCTCACAATAAAATGTGGAATTGACTCATGTGACTTTGGAGGCTGATATCTTATATTACATATATGAGAATACGTATATTACATATGTAAGAATCTTACATTATTTTATATATGTATTTTATTTGTTTTGTTTTTCTGGAGAACTCTGACTAATGCAGGGCCTAAGTTATTAGGATTTTAATCATTTGGGAACTATTATTGCAGATTAATTGTACTAGCCATGTATATAAAATGTCAGTTACAAATATATGTACTACTGGCCCACTTTTACGTGCATTGTCACATTTAAACTTCATAAAAAACCAGGGAAACAGCAAAGCTACTATAATCTCCATTTCAACATAGGGAAGAATCAAGCTTCAAAGAGTTCAAATAATTAGCTACAAATCACACACCGTCAAGTAGTGGAAGACGATTTGATTCTGTTTGACTCCAAATTCCTTGTTTTTTCATTTTTCCACACTGTCTCACTAAAATGAAACATAATGGTTTGTTAATGAATAAATTAATAAATAATTGATAATATAAGTACTCATAGTTTTTGGCTTCAGTGTTAGTGACTTTGTTGGATTCTTCTTATTTGTATGGTGCAAGATTTAGGGTGGAGCTACCTAAGCAGGTTTCATTCTCATATTAAACATCTTCTCTCCACTGAACCTATTCTACACTCAGCACAGGGTCTAGAAAATCTGTGGTTTGTTGTGGTTGTGACTCTTTTCGAGCAGCCTTGCAAATAGATACCTTAAACAAAGCTACTGATGTAGAGGCACTGCTCTCACTTTCTTTTCCGTTTCTCTACACATTATTCTCTAATTCTTCCAGCAGCCAGGATATTTTTCAAACAGTCTGTTAGTATTTTCACTTTGCTGGAAATTCCAACTTCATGGGCTCCTGATGGGAACAGGCAGGAGATTATTTGGGTGTAGTATTATTTTCTTTCCCTAAAGTAAATTGCCAGAATTTCAATCCATTATTTTGTATCAAATTGCTTTTTTTTTTTTTTTTTTGGCACGGTCTCTGTTTTCTTCCATCAAAATGTAGAGATGGAAGTATGGTAACTCGAGGAACGGTATCTTCTTGGTCTAAAAACAGTGTATGTCAACAATACTGGTGGAAGAAGGTTGTTTTTGGGGTGTGTGTGTGTATGCATTTATTTAGAAGAGATCTTTTCATTTAACCACTGAGAGTCCTCTTGTGAATAAGGACCTGGACACAATCTCAATTTTATCATTAGAGCACAGGCTTACTAACAATACAGAGTTGGAGGGCCTCTCAACCCTTCGCTGGTTTCCTTTCTGGAAGTTTGAACACTTCAATGGTGTGGCTTATACTGGACCTATCATTATATACCTGGCACCTGGCAAAGATACTTGACAAGGTAGGTGCTCAGTAAGTGTTTCTAAAATAGATGAGTAAGTAACTGTAAAGAAATGAGTAAATGAATGGATAAGTGAATAAGTGAATGAATGAATACAGTATTAAGAATAGAAACTGGGATGGCTGGAAAGCAGCAAAGGCCAGATTGTGCTAAGGATGTAACTCCTAAGGAGTCAGGAAAATGAACTCCTTTGATGTCTTCCAAGAGGATACTCAGGTCTGATTTAGTCACTGTGAAAAAAAAGTTCTATTTCTTATTCATATGGTGGATTAACTTCTCATGTTTACCATCTCTCTTCAAAAACACTGTTTAAATGGTTGTAAAGGAATAAAAATTGTGTAAAACCCAAGGATAAAGAAAATAAGAGAAGTCACTGGCCCAAAAGAGATTTCAGCATTCGTTCATTTTTGCAACTATGTCCGGAATGCCTTGCTATGCACCAGGTACTCTTCTCAACACTGACAACAAATCAGTAAGCTGAACAGACAAAAATTCCTGCCGTCATGTATCCAATGTTCTAGCGGCCAGAGCACATTTTCAAAGGAAGCCTAAAAGTGATGGAAGGATCGCGATTGATTTAGCAAAGTATAGGAAGTTAAAAATGTTAACCTGGGGCAGACATGAAAGGAGGTGAGCCAATTTGCCACACAGAAGCCAGGATAGATCAGGTCTTGAGGCATCAGATACTGCAGAAGACAGATATGGAAAACTGGAGTTAAAACAGAGAGAGTTGTTGAAAGTCTGTGTTTATAGGTGATAGAGTTCCAGGTCTCCACCTGCTACTCTCCACTTTCTGCTCCTCTCAGATAAGAGACTAAATGTTTTCTTTCCGAAAGTTGAACTTGTGAAGTTCTAGACTTTGAGACACCTAACAGTGTTTGGCAGTGGCAAGATCCAGAGTGGATAAAAAATGGATGAAGCGAAGATGTGCATACTGAGATTCCCACATGTCTATCAATTTCTTCTTCCCAGAACACCAGATTATGGCACCCTGAGATGATACTGGTGGATTTTTCTATTGAGAAACTGACTGACCTCATAAAAATTATTTCCAGGCTGGGCGCAGTGGCTCACGCCTGTAAACCCAGCACTTTGGGAAGCCGAGGCAGGCAGATCACGAGGTCAGGAGATCAAGACCATCCTGGCTAACACGGTGAAACCCCATCTCTACTAAAAATACAAAAAATTAGCCGGGCATGGTGGCAGGCGCCTGTAGTCCCAGCTACTTGGGAGGCTGAGGCAGGAGAATGGCATGCACCCAGGAGGCAGAGGTTGCAGTGAGCCGAGATCACGCCACTGCACTCCAGCCTGGGCGACAGAGGGAGACTCTGTCTCAAAAAAAAAAAAAAAAATTATTTCCAGATACTGATATTCAGTGGTCCCTCAGTAAGAAGATGCAAACAGAGCTCTCAATGAGTATGTATTTGATTTAAATTTTTTTTTTTTTGAGACAGAGTCTCGCTCTGTCACCCTGGCTAGAGTGCAGTGGCTCATTCTCGGCTCACTGCAACCTCCACCTCTGGGGTTCAAGCGATTCTCCTGCTTCAGCCTCCCAAGCAGCTGGGACTACAGGCTTGTGCCCCCAGGACCAGCTAATTTTCATATTTTTAGTAGAGACAGGGTTTCACTATATTGGCCAGGCTGGTCTTGAACTATTGACCTCATGATCCACCCACCTGGGCCTCCCAAAGCGCTGGGATTACAGGCGTGAGCCTCCACGCCCGGCCTGATTTAATCTTAAATGAGAATAAGGAACCCCAAGATGATCAGACATTTCAGAAATCCCGAGACAGTGTAGGAAAAACATTGAAAGAGCAGACAGAGAATATAGGGAGACAGGAATTATCGAAGAGAGAGTAGTACAGAAATTAGGGACTCAGGACTTCAGATTGAAAAGATCCACCAAAAAACTAATGATCGGAGCCTGGTGTCTATAAATTCAGATACATCGACTGGTAAGGGGTAGGGTCCATACATTGGCATGTTTTATATAGCCCCACAAATGACTTTAATATATAGCTGGGAATGAAAAAAAAACCTGTTATACCTATTAATGTGCACTTTTCCCTTTTTGTATTTAGGCTACTTGGGTTAGCACACACACTGACATGTAAATATTTTTTTCTGGCATGGTGGAACATATGGAAAACTAAGACCAGAAAGGTGGATCCTCTTTCTCCCAGTCTAGGATTCATATATTGCCTATTTCTTTTTCTCATACTGGGTAAAATATATAAGAAACAATAAAAATGATGTTTTCTGTGATTGGCCTGTAAAATAGTTAAGAAATCTCTTTTGCCATAAGCTTGTATCTTTCCTCTTACAAAAACTTTTATTAAAAAAATTAAAATTTTTTTCTTAAACATTGCCTATATCTTATGTAGGTTTCTTCATGGAATGTTGAAACTCAGAGGCCATGCCAAACCTGATTACAACTTAGAAGGCAAAACCCAATGCAGGGGAGGGGGAAGGAACTTTTAGATACCTGTTCTCGAGAGTTAGTTATATAAAATCAGCATAGACACTACAACCTCTGGAGCAAGTAGGGCAGCCTGACAAAGTAGAGCAAAGGTTGCTGGTACTATAGGCCTTCCAAATTTATCTCAGGGCTTCTTTTACTTAACCACTAATTTAAAGCTATAGTGCTCTGCCCAGAGATGGGGAAGGACAACCCTTATCATAGCTGTAGCTGTATGGTTTGCTTTGTCCACTATTTTTCTCTCTCCTGTGAACTGGACATGTTCTCTGCATTGATGATAATAAAGTGTTAGAGTTACTAACTTGGAAATTAGTTATGAGAATCTTCTATCACTAAAAGCATCACTCCTCAGTAGAATGAGAATGCACTAGAACTAAGGCAGAAAGTGCATCAGCAGAACCCAATGCAAGTCATCCTCTGACCAGAGCTTTCAATGGTTCCCACCTTAGATATGAGCTATTACCCCAGTTCTCAGCTGAGCAACATTGTATCTTACCCAACTCCTCCTTTACAATTGAGAATATGGAAATATATTAATAGAAAGTCGTAAGACTTTCTGAATGGTAATCGTGGAACCAGAATTCAAAGCCAGTTCAGTTGTTCCCTACAGATGTAGAAACATTTTCCTACGTCATTTGGGGGTATAATTAAAGCACACCGGGAGTATAGGGAAAGGGGAGCTTCAGTGTCACCAAAGGAGTCAGGGAAAGTTACTCAGAGGAAGTAACACTCGAGGTATGAAAATAACCAAGGCAGATAGAGAAGGGGAGAGTAAGAAAGGCACAGTGTAGGGAAAAACCTGTTCAAAGTCATGATGTCTGGTGAAAGCCAAAGGTGATCTTAGAGATTATATAACTCTTTCACTTTACCCTTAGGAAAAAATAGAACCCTAAACTGTGCCAGGTACTAGGAATATACAGATAATTATGTTCCTGTCATCAAAAGCACACGGTAGAGTGTGAAAATAATCGTTTTATTTTTTCCCAACAATGTCTACTTTATGTGATGCTCACATCTGCCAGTAAGCTTAGTTCAGTTTCCTGAGTAAGGGTCATATCTCTATTTCTTGTTATTTATATTTCCAGTGGTGCCAGAATGAGACACTAACTGCAGGTTCCTTCCAACTACAAGAGAAACATAGTTCAGAGTGTAGAATACTGAGGGCAGGATCAGTATCTTCATATTTGTACCTTAAGATAAATTTTCCAAAATACATTGATTGCTCATGTTACATTTAGATTTTTATTGCCAATTCTTGAGGTCATTATGCACTAGTTCATTTCACTAATCCCCCTCCATTGAGCATCAGATAGTTGCACAGCATTGAGTCAAGTGTTGTGAGGCAGCAAAGATTAACTAGATGAAGTTTATGCCCTACAGGAGATAAAGGTTTCACTAAGGTAAATACATGTATATTACAAAAGTAAAATATAGCACAGCATACATTTTCTTAGTGTACTCTAAGGGATGCCTCATGGTGTAGGGAAAAGAACATTAATTTCACAGTAATATGGACCCAAGTGTGTGACCTAAATATTTTTTGACCTGGCACAATTTATTAAACTTCAAGTCCCAATTTTTCCAACTGTAAAGTGGAAATGATGAAAACTCCTACCTCAGTAGTTCGTATGTGTGTGCGTCTGTGCGTGTACTGAGCAAATCAAATAGTATACCAAGCAACGGGGAATAGACTAGGACTTCAGTATATTTTTACTTAGTCTCTGGTCCCTGCCAAACCATCCCAACACCCTAAGTAGTTAACATCTGAGAAGTCAGTGGAACATAAAATATTTGGTGGTATTGCACTTCTTTCATGAATTATCCAACTTTAAAAAGTACATGACAACACATACAGTTCTCTCAAAATTCAAAATAATGCCCTTACTAAAACGATTTGGAGTGGTGACTTACTGTGTCCTTGCATACTGCTTCAGAGATTTGGCATATATTATCAAGAATTGCATTTTATTTAAAAAGCTCATAAAGCTTCATCCTTAGCTATTACGGATTTAGGAGTAGTAGATATATGGAAACTTTCACACTCTATTGAACGGATTATACATTCTTCTCTAGCCCACATAACTCATATTTCCAGGCTCGTTCTAAATTCTTCACTTTCTGATTAATGATATGGATAACATGGCTCCAGGTAGTGTTCCCTTATCTGACCATGCCACAGACTCACTTCCAATTGTCCTTCAGAAAACATTAGGCAGCATTTTGGCAAAACTTCCTTTAGTAAGGAATATTGGAAAAGGAGGTTATAATTTGTGATTCTAAAACTACATACAAAGTTCACACACACATATCCAAGGACTCTGGATTGCTGATATATATATATATGTATCTGATATATATATACACACACACACACACACACACACACACACACCCCTCATCTTAGATATGAGCTATAATGACTCTTATAGTACTGCTATAAGGATGACTGATATATGCAAATTATCTGTTGTAAACACTGACACATAGTAGATGCTCAACAAGTTTGCTGAAATGAATTTTTCCATTTAAACATGTGACGATACTGCAATTCAATTTAAGTAACTTTCTCAAGGTCATATAGATTTTAATAAGAGTTGTATATATATATATATATGTGTGTGTGTGTGTGTGTGTGTGTCAGCAATCCAGAGTCTTTGTATATTTTATATATAAAATATAAAAGGGCTTTATATAAATATGTGTGTGTGTGTGTGTGTGTGTGTGTGTGTATAAATTAAGCCTATATAGGCTCTCTTTTAGTTATGAATGATTGACATCCACTTCTTTCTGGAGCACAGTATTATTAATTACAAAAATAAATTAACTGGCAATGTTCTCATTAAGGATAAATGTGAACTGGGAAGACTGTATAGATAAATCGTTGCCTGCCTCATTCAGATTGAAAGAAACATTTAGACTCTGGAGGGAACAGTGAAAAAAGTGTATATTATAGAGTTATATGTTTTAATAACTTCACCTCATTCTATTAAGCCTCTAACCCCACTGGAATCATAAAAGGTTAATATTGAGATGAACCCTAAAGGCATAAATTAGGCTTTGCCATTACTTGCCCCCGAATGAGCCTTAAGCTGTGTAATACTGGATCAGCAGGACTTTCCTTTATTATTAAAGAAATGAAGATACACTGCATTGAATGATATTATTGAAAATGCCTAAATTTTCTCATTATCCTACAAGTGCTTAAAATTGCTATTACAGATTTCTGTAGGCAAAATCCCAGATCCCAGCAGACCCCTGCAGAATGTTATGGAGTATTTGTAGGGAATGTGTTTCAATTACCCACAAAAATATACTTAAGTAGCCATATTGGGTATTTTCAGGAGGAAATGAGATATTTTATTTTTATTCTACTATAAAGAAGGGTCAATCTGAAATGGTGTGCTGGAGTTACAGGCTACAAATCAAAACTGAGGCATCATCAAAAATATTTCTCATTTATGAACTTTTTGTGATATTAAAAAAGCACCAAGTTATCTATCATTTCTTGCTTCTTGGGTAGCTTCATTTTTCAGTATTAGATATTAGTACTTCACGTTTGCTATTCATCAAGTTTAAAAGCGACACTTGTCCAATAAAAATAGTTGGATATCCTTGGCAAAGACGTAGCACTTTTGGATTGTCATATATATCATCAACTTCTTCTAAGAAGAAATCCTCAGGTTGTAAATAATGAAAGGGCAGCTCTATCATAGGTAAAACAATTTCACACAAATCTTTCTTAACATCATCTGTTTTAAAAAAATAGTTTAATTTGTAGATTTCAAAAATCCTTTTTTTTTCCAACATTTGTGCTAACATAAAAAGTTCTTAACATTTTAAAAATATATAAATCTTAACCATTTTAATTTGTGGCACAAAGATTTAATGGTATATAGTATAAGTTTCTAGAACAGTGATATTTATCTAAAACTTATTTTTTAAAGCTTCCTTTTAATATTCAATTAATAGTCTTAATTATAAGAGTATGATTTTAATTTGATCATGATATCTAACTCTACAAACAATTACCAGTGGTTATGATTATTCAGATTTTTCAACAAAACACAGAGGGAAGAATAGACAACAATTCAATTACTGAAATGATATGCTTTGTCAAAACAAATACATCAAATTTAAAGTAATACTATATTTGGTAAGTACTTTCTAATTTATAAAGCACTTTCACATTTTTGCCCATTTGATCCTCTTATCCCAAGGAGATAGGCAAGGCCTCAATATTTTTCTGCTACTCAAAAAGAACAAAGCTGAAGGCATCACTCTATGGGACTTCAAAGTATACTACAAGGCTGTAGTAACCAAAACAGCATGGTACTAGTCAAAAAACAGACACATTAGATCAATGGAACAGAATAGAGAACTCAGAAATAAGACTGCACACCTACAACCATCTGATCTTTGACAAACCTGACAAAAACAAGCAATGGGGAAAGGATTTAATAAATGTTGCTGGGAGAAGTGGGCAGCCATATGCAGAAAATTAAAACTGGACTTCTTCCTTATACCTTATGCAAAAATTAAGATGGATGAAAGGCTTAAATGTAAAACTCAAAACTGTAACAACCCTACAAGAATATCTAGGTAATACCATTCAGGACATAGGCACGGGCAAAGATTTCATGACAAAAATGCCAAAAGCAATTGCAACAAAAGCAAAAATGGACAAATGGGAGCTAATTAAACTAGAGAGCTTCTGCATAGCAAAAGAAACTTTCATCAGAGTGAACTTACAGCCTACAGAATGAGAGAAAATTTTTGCAACTTACCCATCTGACAAAGGTCTCATATCCAGAGACTACAAGAAAGTTAAACACATTTACAAGAAAAAACAAACAACCTCATTAAAAGTGGACAAAAGACATGAACAGACACTTTTTTTTTTTTTTTTGAGATAGAGTCTCGCCCTGTTGCCCAGGCCCAGGCTGGAGTGCAGTGGCGTGATCTCAGCTCACTGCAAGCTCCGCCTCCTGGGTTCATGCCATTCTCCTGCCTCAGCCTCTGGAGTAGCTGGGACTACAGGCGTCCGCCACCATGCCCGGCTAATTTTTTGTATTATTTTTAGTAGAGACAGGGTTTCACCGTGTTACCCAAGATGGTCTTGATCTCCTGACCTCGTGATATGCCCGTCTCAGCCTCCCAAAGTGTTGGGATTACAGGCATGAGCCGCCGCGCCCAGCCGAACAGACACTTCTGAAAAGAAGACGTTCGTGTGGCCAAGAAACATACAAAAAACCGCCCAACATCACTGATGATTAGGGAAATGCAAATCAAAACCACAATGAGATGCCATCTCACACCAGTTAGAATGAAAATTATTAAAAAGTCAAGAAACAACAGATGCTGGAGAGATTGTGGAGATAAAGGAATGCTTTCACACTGTTGATGGGAATCTAAATTAGTTCAACCATTGTGGAAGACAGTGTGGTGATTCCTCAAAGATCTAGAACCAGGAACACCATTTGACCCAGCAATCACATTATTGGGTATCTACCCAAAGGAATATAAATCATTCTATTGTAAAGATACATGCATGCATATATTCACTGCAGCACTATTCACAGTAACAAAGACATGGAATCAACCCAAATGCCCATCAGTGATAGACTGGATAAAGAAAATGTGGTACATATATGCCATGGGATACTATGAAGCCATAAAAAGGAAAAAGATCATGTCCTTGGCAGGGATGTGGATGGAGCTGGAAGCTGTTATCTTCATCAAACTAATTCAGGAACAGAAATCCAAACACCACATGTTCTCACTTATAAGTGGGAGCTGAATAATGAGAACACATGGACACATGGGGAAGACAACACTCTGGGGTCTAGGGGTGGTGGGGGGAGGTAGAACATCAGGAAGAATAGTTAATGGATGCTGGGCTTAATACTTAGGTAATGGGTTGATGTGTGCAGCAAACCACCATGGCACATGTTTACCTACCTATGTAGTAGACCTGCACATCCTGCACGTGTACCCCAGAACTTAAAATAAATGTTGAAGAAAAATATATATATTTTTTCTGCTATTAAATCAGGATAATCACTCTTATTACATAGTACTGCTATAAGGATGACTGAGATAATGTATGCAAATCATCTACTGTAGACACTGACGCAGATGCTCAACAAATATTTGCTGAAATGAATTTTTCCATTTTATCATGTGAGGATATTGCAATTCAATTTAAGTAACTTTCTCAGAGTCATACAGATTTTAATAACAGTTGTATTATTAGAAGTCAAGTCTTAATGATTCAGCTGAATTATTGCTAAACATGAAGATTTAAATGTCCCTATTAGTTCAGTTTTATGATATTGTATTGATCAATGTGATTTGATCAAAACAAATAAATTAAAGTATTCAAAATTACTATAACTTAAACATGAAATACAGTCACATCACAAATTTCAACTATGTCACTTAGCCCTGTAGCATGAAGATAGTAGAAAGAATAAATTGTTCACAACTGCAATTTATTTATCACTTAGTTTGGCCCAGAAACATAAGTGGTTTACATGGGTCATCTGAATTAATCCTTTCAACATCTTAATAAGGCTATTCTCATTATCATTTTATGATCTGGACAAATAAAGCACAGTGAGAGGTTAAGTAACTTTTCTCAAGGTCATTGAAGTAGGAAGTAGGGGAAGAAGAAATTTTAACCCAAGCACACTGACTCTAGTCTGGAGTTCATACTCTTAATCCCCATAATCCCTAGCTTCTACAGAGGGTATGTAGGTAAGAATGGCTCCATAGAAGTGCAGAGAAATCCAGAGTGCAAAGCAGGAGGATCAAAGCTTGACTGTTAGGACAATATAGAAAAGAGGAAGTAGAATGTTTGGAAGAACAAGGGGAATATAAATGGACAGCAGAATAAGCATGGGATTTTGCAAAGCAGTCTTGCATGAGAGTATTAAAGCTGAGGGCTATGTGAAGATTGTACTCCTGCATCTGTCACAAGGCTGAGGTGTGTAGAGAGGTTGATAGCTCTAGGAAAGAACAATCCAGAATGTTCTGGTATGTTCTACAATAGACCAAGTCATAGTCTGACAGGTTAGGGAAAGTGTGCAGCTGTAACCCAGTGGGCCAAGGAAGGGAACTGAGGTTGTGTATCAGTGTGTAGTCATGGTGCAGAGCTATGCTGGTGCAAAAGTAAAGGAGTGAGGCCTTTTCAGCTCATTCTTCTACATTAATTACACTTCTGAAGCCAGATCAGTAGGACTCAGAAGACGTGAGGTAGCAAGGAGGAGTTCATTCAGTGAGAGTTGGCTGGAATGAGAAGCCTACTGAAACATAGTGGTAAACAGGTGTGTGTCGATCTGAATGTGTGGTTAATACTTCAAATCCACACACGCGCGCACACACACACATTAATCTACAATCTCAAATCTAGTTTTTCCTTAGTATTTAAAAAATTTTATTATATCATATTGCAAGTTGAAATTATCTAATATTATGTGTGAATTCTTCCATGAAATTTAGGTTTTTTTTGGTAACACTTGTAGATAGCTAATATATAGTTTGACGAGTATAATGTTTTGTTCCAAACATATGGTATCATAATCTGTTTGAGCTGCCATAATAAAATACTGTAGAATGGGTGGTATAAACAACAGAATTTTATTTCTCATAATTGCGGAAGCTGCTATGTCCAAGGTCAAATTACCAGCAAATGGCCGGGTACAGTGGCTCACATTTGTAATCCCAGCACTTTGGGAGGCCGATGCAGGTGGATCACCTGAGGTCAGGAGTTCAAGACCACCCTGGCCAACATGGTGAAACCCCATCTCTACTAAAAATACAAAAAATTAGCCGGGACTGGTGGTGCACGCCTGTAATCTCAGCTACTTGGGAGGCTGAGGCAGGAGAATGACTTGAACCCAGGATGAACCCAGGAGGCGGGGGTTGCAGTGAGTCGAGATTGTGCCATTGCACTCCAGCCTGGGCAACAGAGTGGGACTCCCTCTCAAAAAAAAAAAAAAAGTACTAAAAAAATAAGGCCTCATTCTGAAGCTTTTTCTCTTGGCTTATAGGCAGCTACCGTCTCACAGTGTGCTCACACTACCTCTCTGGTGTCTTTGTTTGTTTGTTTGTTTGTTTTTTGAGACAAAGTCTTTATCACCCAGGCTGGAGTGCAGTGGTGTGATATCAGCTCACTGCAGCCTCTGCCTCCCGGATTCAAGCAATTCTCCTGTCTCAGCCTCCCCAGTAGCTAGGATTACAGGCACGCACCACCACGCCTGGCTAATTTTTTTTTTTTTTTTTAAGTATTTTTAGTAGAGATGGGGTTTCACCGTGTTGGCCAGGATGGTCTCGATCTACTGACCTTGTGATCCACCGGCCTCAGCCTCCCAAAGTGCTGGGATTACAGGCGTGAGCCACTGCACCCGGCTAGTGTCTCTTCTTATAAGGTTCATCGTGAGGGCCCTATCCTTATGTCATCTAACCCTAATGACTTCCCAAGTGCTCTATCTCCAAATGCTATCACATTGGGGGTTAGGGCTTCAACATACGCATTTTGGGGCGACACGAACATTCAGTCCATAAAATATGGGAACTATATATATATGGTGAAATTTACGCTAAATGCTGATGAAAAAGTTTCAAATATTTTCAAATGATCGTGATAAGAAATTACTTGTTATGTTTTATTCTAACTTTATATCCTCCTGTAAAGATGAACAAAAAATGTATTCTCCAGATGTCAGTAATTTGTCTATGCTGTGCCATTAGTTTTTCCTCTACTCAAATGTTTTGGTCAGTCAGCCAGATTTGTATCTATCAAAAATAGGTGCTGTGGTAGCAAGAGATTTAAACTGGTAGTCAGTGATATAGAGTGGGGAGTGTCAAACTTGGCACTAATTTGCTATGCAACCTTCACTTGCTCTTTCTTAGCCTTTACTCACTAGAAAAAAAAGTATGAACTGAATTATGATTATTTTAATGAATCACTTGAATAACCATATGACTGGGTTTTCCTGAGACTGTCTTGGTTTTAGCCCTAAACTTCCCACCTACCAGAAAACCTCTACCCTGGGATGTGAAAAGACCCAGTTTCTCTTTATTATTGGAGAGGGATGGGGAGGAAACCGGCGGCCTCCACAATAGGGGCTCAAAGTAATACTATTTTCAGTGTTAAATGGATAAGTCTCAGATTATTTGCCTGCTGGGTTTTCTGTTGTTCCCTCTGCCCCCACCACGGCGCCCCTCCCTTCCCCTCCCCCCAACCTTCCCAGCTTATTGCTAATGTTGCAACCCTGATCTGTGATACACAGACCAGAGTATGTGCAACTTACGCATACTGTAATTGTGTTAACGGTTCAGTTTTCAATTTGCCTGTAGGCTAGCTGTTGTGCTTTGTATCAAGATATTGTTAGTGTAACTTTTTAACATTGTGAGTCATGTTACCATGTTTTGTAACAGTTCAGATAACGACAAAGAGACAATTGCAATATCAACACAGAACTTACCTGGCTATCATTGAAAAGAAGGTTAAATGACTGTGTGATTTTAATACTGACAGAAGGATTCAGATATGAGATAAAGGAAGTAAGCAACCCAAACAGAGAATACTGTACAATATGCAGAAAATAATTTGGGAGTAAACATAATGGAGAAGGGGATGTGAAAGCACATATGTAGAGTGAATTTCATAAGTCTTGGGTGAGACAAGTGAGAAAAGTTTTTGTCTCCCCAAAAGACAACAATGCTCAGTTGAAAACACTCGCCACTGAATTAACCTGGACATACCACATGAAAGTACATTCATTATCATATCATTCCTTTGATTGCTCTATAAATCTGAATAAACTTACATTTCCTGATTCAGAGGTTTCACCTAAAACGTCTGTATGAATGAAAACAGGGATTTGATAATGGATGTGTTTGTTTCTTACACTGTAAAGCTGATTCTGTCCATTTTTTACCAACTATCATGCTTTCTACACTATATCAGTTGATACTTTGAATCATGGCAACAAGTCTCTAGCTTTCAGGTGCTTTGATTTGAAATATGGAGTTTCAAACAGTCCTCTTATATGAAGATTTTAATAATGATATAGGAAACATAAAACAAAAGATATAAATTAGGTTTTGCTCATTTATATGCATATTCAGCAGAGAGTACAAAGCTAAATTTTGGCAAATTTCTTTCAATGTATACACTTCTTACCAAAGAAGATTAAAAGATCTTGTCTAGTAAATGTTATTTAGGCTTTGTCCACAGCATTTCTGAAAAAGGGCATGATTTGCTTACTTGTGCCACTAAGGCTTTTGTAATTTTTGTAACTGAACGTTTTTGGTTTCCCAAAATGTGCAGCAGCACTTGATGAATTTTTTTGTTTTTGTTTTTGTTTTTGTTTTTGTTTTGAGATGCAGTCTCGCTCTTTCAGCCAGGCTGGAGTGCAGTGGCGCAATCTCGGCTCACTGCAACCTCCACCTCCCAAGGTCAAGCGATCCTTCTGCCTCAGCCTCCAGAGTAGCTGGGACTAAAGGGGCGTGCCACCACACCAGGCTAATTTTTTGTATTTTTAATAGAGACGGGGTTTCACTGTGTTAGCCAGGATGGTCTCGAGCTCCTGACCTCATTATCCGCCCGCCTTGGCCTCCCAATGTGCTGGGATTACAGGTGAGAGCCACCGCACCCCGCCCTTAAACAGTTTTTTAGAGGATAGTTAGCATGATGCCGTCATACTGGACTGACATCAGTAATCATTTTAATGTGGTCTTGATAAGAACTTGCAAGTCAAAATAAACATTGTATTTGGCTGTATTCAGTTTTATTATTGTATAAAAGAAAAGAAGGATGTCTTAAAGACTGTAGGCAGTTCAGACATTATGTAGTATTGGAAATGGAAACAGTAATAGTAGAAACATCTTACAACAGAAAAAAACATGTCACTATTTTTATTAAATACAGGTAACTTTTTAAATCATGTCATATTCTTTTTAAAATCATGTCGTGTTCTCTTTTTTAAGAGTCTTTTTTTGATTCAAGTGTTTTCAACCAAGCGTTGGTGTCTTTTGGGGAGAGTTCTCTTTTTTAAGAGTCTTTCAAATGTCTCAACATATAAGATGTTAAAGGTAAGCAAAGTGATGGACATGTTAATTAGCTTGACTTAATCATTTCATATTGTATACATACATCAAAATATCATATTGTGCCCCATAAATGTATATAATTAGTATTTATTAGTTAAAATATCAACAATAATAAAGCTACATGAAAAAACAAAGAGTATACAACAGTATAGCCTACAATATTTAAGTATTCAGTAGTGTTTAAAAAAGAGTTGAATGGCTATATTAGAAGACACAATGATACATTATAAAACATTATTGTATTTTTCTCACACCCATAATTTTAATTTATATAAATTACTACTAATTGCCACTGTTAACTTGTTTGATTTTTAAGTATAAATTATAGGATTTATGTGACAGAAGTAAATACAGAATAATGTATAATTCCAAAAATCTATTCATTTTTCATAGTTTAACTTAAAGTAATAACACATATAGGTATAACTGTTTATTATAGTTTATATTATTATAGATTTTTGTCTGGTATGCTTGTGTCCCAGTTTTGTTCTCTGATAAGTTAGTCACTTACTCCATGTGCCACTCAGCTCTAATGTTCTGTCTGCATGACTGTAGATGGCATC
Organism: Macaca thibetana thibetana; assembly: GCF_024542745.1. Taxonomy (NCBI): domain Eukaryota; kingdom Metazoa; phylum Chordata; class Mammalia; order Primates; family Cercopithecidae; genus Macaca; species Macaca thibetana. The sequence goes on from NC_065598.1 coordinate 136,527,578, forward strand.
CTTAGCAGTATAAATAAGACAAGTAGCAAAGTTCCTCGAGTTCATGAGAATTAATGAAGTGTTTTGTTAAGAAAACGGTCTAACCTACTTTTCCCAGTTAATTTTGAGGTTGGCCAGAGTGAGTTCAAAAGAAAATATATGATAACTTTATATTTCGAAGAATTCTCAGTACTTTAACATGATTACTTCATGTCTGGTACACATACTCTCACTTTGTCAATGAAAATCCCAGCAATTTTAGCTCTTCAGGTAAGGGACTTTAGAGGTACATATGGAGTAGACTAATGCAAGATGAACAAGGTGTCATACCGTTTGCTAGTGTAGTCATTCCTCAGACACATGATGTGGAGAAAGGGCCCTTGTGGCCAATTGCATAGTTAGGAAGTAAGAGAGCTTTTTTTTCTAAGACGGAGGCTCGCCCTGTTGCCCAGGCTGGAGTGCACTAGGGTGATCTCAGTTCACTGCAACCTCTGCCTCCCGGGTTCAAGCGATTTTCCTGCCTCAGCCTCCCAAGTAGCTGGGATTTCAGGCGCCCGCCACCACACCGGGCTAATTTTTTGTATCTTTAGTAGAGATGGGATTTCACCATGTTGGCCAGACCTCGAACTCCTGACCTTGTGATCCGCCTGCCTTGGCCTCCCAAAGTGCTGGGATTATAGGCGTGAATCACTGTGCCCGACAGGAAGTAAGAGAGCTTTTTACACACCCACTCAGTGAAAAATATTCTATTAAGAACAGTATTTTAGGTGACATTTTTTGGAAAGTGAGTATACTCAAAATTATACATACTTTAATCTACATATTGTGTTGGCATAAGATATGAAATCAAATTAGTAGTGCCCTGGAGGTTAATGTGGTAGCAGAGGACTACTGAAAAGAATTTAGGTGAAGGGAATTTTGGGAAAAAGAAATACAATACAAACAACTTTGGACGTGATGAAAATTTAGTCACAACTGCAAGCTATTAGATAACAGCTATGCCAAATTATTGGATTTTTATGTATTTGTTTTTTTCTCTCTTGTTAATGAAAAACATAATTAACCTAATTAAGTCTTCTCTGTGTTATTGGCAATAATGAGAAGTGAAAACTTAAATATATATCACATGAAAATTAAAAACAACTTAAAAATCCATACCCGTAAATCCCACATATGCCCTTTATGAGGTGCTATATGTAAGTCATAAAATTGTTTTTTAGTGATTAGCAACAATCATTTTCAATATACTTGAAAAATATTTAAAATCATGAGAGCACTACCAAACAAGAAACATTATTTGAAAATAGAATTTTAAAATTAGAAAATGAAAGTAAAAAGTTTTATGGTTTTACTGCTTACCTTTCATTTGCTTTTTTAGTACAGAAAAAAGAAAAAAAGTCAGAAAAGACATTCTAACAAAAAGAATGCAACTGATGACCATATCCCATAAAACTCAGAGACTTCATCTATCGAGACCTCAAGATCTATTTTTCTAGATCCTTTTGTCTTGCTCTCACTCTCCTCACCCCCTTAAATGAGATTATGCCAAGAATGTTCATCTACCATCCATGTTTAACTTAATGCAATATATCACAAACATCTTTAATTTTTAAGCTTCATTATAAAATATACACATAAAAGACTGATGTATATGCTTCGCCAATATATATGATGCTGTCTGATTATTACTTCTTAATATTCCCTTCTCTCTCATGTAACTACTATTCTGCATATTATGGTAATTACTCTCATGCTCTCCTTCATATTTTACCACCTATGTATGTATCTTTAAGTGACATAAAGTTTGATTTTTCCTGTATTTGATTTTTTATTATTGAAATCATAAGTGTTTTTCTGCAGCTTCTGCTCATTATATTTTTGTCTCTGTGTTGATACAAGTAGCCACATTTCATGTATTTTTCATAACGTATGTAGTATTTAGTATTCCATTTTAGGCATAAAACGTTTTTTGTTTTGTTTTGTTTTGTTTGTTTGTTTGTTCTTGAGACTGGGTCTCACTCTGTCACCCAAGCTGGAGTGCAGTGGCATGAACTGGGCTCACTGCAACCTCCACCTCCCCTTGTTCCAGCGATTCTCCTGCCTCAGCCTCCCTAGTAGCTGGGACTACAGGCTTGGGCCACCATGCCTGGCTAATAAACATGGATGTGTTGTCCATGAATTTTTTGGTTAATTTTAGTGTTTTGATGGCACAAACAATGCTCCTGTATTTCTGTACATGGTTATGGCTGCTAGATAAAATACAAGATGCTTAGTTTAATTTGAATTTCAGATAAACAAACTCTTTTAGTATAAGTATATTCCCAATATTGCATAGAACATACATACACTATTTTTATTATTTATATTAAATTTAAATTTAACTGAGAGTCATGTGTTATTATTTGCTGAATCTGGCAACACTCTACATGGTGCAAATTTTTAGGAAGTTAAGTAGGATATATACCTAAGTGTGTAATTATTATGTCTTGGGAAATAAGTGTGTTCAATTTATTTCCAAATTGGTGATATTGATTTATATATCTATTTGCGGTTCTACTGGAATGCTCATCACTTTGTGTCTTCACTAATGCATAGTATTGTCCAACTTTATAACTACCAATTTGATGAGAGTCAAATTTTATATCATTGTGGTTTGAATTTCAATTTCCCACATTACTAATGAAATTGAGTGTCTTTTCAAATGACTGTGGACCATTTGTGTTTCTGCTCCTGAGAGATGCCCACTTATGTATTGTGCCTCCTTTTTTTATTGTGTTATCAGTTTCAGGGGTTGGAGGATTTCTTTATATGTTCTGAATACTAACTATTGTTGGTTTATATGTTGCACATATAGGCTCCCATTTTGTGGCTTATCTTTTGATATTAACATTAGTTTTTGTTCATCGCATGTGTATAGACTGGCTTCCGGGATCTCTATTTAGTTCCATTGTTCCCATCATCTATCCCTGAGCCCAAAAAACATAATGTAACTATTATAGCTCTATAAAAAAATACTGGAATAACTTGTAGGGCATGTCTCCTAATTTTTTTGAGAATTTACTTAAGGTCTGGCAGATGGTCAGTTTGTGTTAATATTTCATATGCATTTAAAAGGTACATTATCCAGTTGTTCAGTGCCATCATGTTATATTTAGATGTCCATTTGATTAAGCATGTTGTCTATGCTATTCAAATCTTCCAGATATTTACTGATATTTTTCTGCTTAACCTATCAACTATTTAGAGAGGTACGTTAAAATTTTCAAATATGCAGCTGGGTGCAGTGGCTCACGCCTGTAATCTTAGCACTCTGGGAGGCTGAGGTGGATGGATCACTTGAGGTCAGGAGTTTGAGACCAGCCTGGCCAACATGGTAAAACCCTGTCTCTACTAAAAATACAATATAAATTAGCTGGATATGGTGGCACGCGCCTGTAGTCCCAGCTATTAGGGAGGCTGAGGCAGGAGAATCTCTTGAACCCAGGAGGCAGAGGTTGCAGTGAGCTGAGATTGATTGTGCCACTGCACTCCAGCCTGTACTGCACTCCAGCCTGGGCAACAGAGTGAGACTCCATCTCAAAAAAGAAAAAAAAAATTCAAATATGATGGCTGGATTTGTTAGTTTCTTTTCCTTTGTAGTTTGGTCAAATTTTACTTTTAAACTATTTTCAAAACTATTTTTACTAGGTCCCATCAGGTTTAGAATTGCTTAATCTCCATAATGAATGAATACTTCTATAAATATGTATTGGCCCTCTTTATCTATAGAAATAAATGTTGCCTAAAATTTATTTTGTCTGATGCTAATGTGACTGTGCCAAATATCTTGTTTCACATTTATTTTGTATATCTTTTGTATCATTTTACTTATATAGTTCTTGTGTCCTTATGTTTAAATATGACTTTTGTAAACAATGCATAAATATATTTTAAAAATATGATCTGAGGGTGAACAGCATAGCTTGTGATTTGTATGTATATATATACATGTAGATATAGACATATATATACGTATATATATATACTTTGTTTCATTTCCTTTTTAATTGACATATAATAAATATACATATTTACTGGGTACAGTATGATGTTTGATACATGTGTATATAGCATAATTATTAATTTGGGATAATTGGCATTTGATTTATTTCTATCATCTTATTTAGTATTTTCCATTTGTCCCACTTTTATAGTTTTTTCTTCTTGCATACTTGATTACTTTTGGTTTAACCCTGTTTCTTTCCCTTGGTTTCATTTTTGGTTGTACTGTTCTGGAAGTTGTACATTCTATTTTATTTATTTAGTAGTTAATTGAGGAAATTTAATATAGAGTTAAACCTCAAAAATTCTACAATTAATAACATATTTCTCTTTCCTTAAGTTGTATGAAAATATTAGAATGCTTGAACTCCAATCACAACATCCCAAATTATATACTTGCATTATTCAGTATTTTCAGTTCTGTTTTGATTTTCTGTGAAGATATAGTCTTCCCTGTTAACAGAAAATAAATCCAAATATATTTTAATAAATGTTTTCTTCTCTTACATCATTTTAATCATGTAGTGTTCCATTAATTATTTTGAGAAGTCAGCATTTGTCCAACTCACTTTTGTTGGACATTCAGATGGTTTCCAAACTTCACTATTACCAGCAATAGTCTTGGTTGGCTGAAAATTACTTAAAAGTAAACCTAATAGCTCATAATAATAGTCAAATTCTGACATCAGTTTAACATCATCTATATGGAGCAGTACAAAATAGTTTATAGTTTAACATCATCTATATGGAGTAGTACAAAAATAACTCAGGAAACTGAAACTCTAAAAATAAATAACTTGGTTAAGTTCAAAGAGCTATTAAGTGGTCAAAATGCACTTTGGACCCAGACAGTTTACATTCTGAGACATACAGCAAAAATGTGGAAATTGAACACACACACACATACAAACACACACACACACACACACACACACACAATTTCCAAGTTCTATTTAAGGAATAAAAACTGATGTAAAGCTATTCTAAGACACACACAAACACACACATGCGCACACACATACACAAATATTAATTAGTGACAAAATGTGTGAAGTAGAAACATTCATTTTTGACCGATTTTCTTGAGTCTTGACTATCCAGGTGTTTTTCTTTTTGCCAAACTTTTATCTCTGCAGGTTATTTTGGACAATTGGACAATTTGCTTTCAAATATCTTTTCTTACCAAGACAACACCATTGAGTGACTACAATTCACATTGTCTAATTCTTAAGATTTCTAGTATACAGACATGTCTGCTGTAACTTTCAGGCCTCTCCAACAAAAGTATTTTCTCAATCACAAAACAGTTACTCATTATAAAGATACGCACTTTACAAAAAAGAAATCTTTACTTTCTACTTTCAATTGAAATAGAATTAAATGAACATGAAGATCTTTTACACCACTATTCAGAAACATTCCTCTAGCATGACAATAAGAATACCCATAATAGAATTTAATTGTAGATATGGAGATAGAAATAAAAGTGCTTAAAATACTGACTACTTCAATCTAAACTGAAGATGGAAAATTGATTGGCTTAGAGAAAAAATACAGATTTTGAAATTTAAATTTACTAAAATTGGCACCATCTTATTGATTTTTTCTATTGGCTACCACTTTGTATCACAGACCTCTAAGTATGATTTCAGGCTTTCATTAACAACAATTTAAACATATTTGAAAATAAGATATGCATTTTGTAAAATTAAAATATCTCCCACTCAACCTAAGGTGGAAGACGCTTATAGCCAGAACGCCAAAATATAAGGAGCATGAAAACAGGGATTTTTGCCTGTTTATTCACTACTACAATTGTAGTTTCTTGGACAGTACATGGCCCAGAGTCTGAACTCAGTAAACATTTCTTGAATGAATACACAAGTGAATAATTATTTCTTAGCATTCACTATTTGGTGCATATTAATTGTGTGTTATCAGTGAACAAAGGACCCAACGTGCCTGGCTCTAGAGCAGCAGTTTTCAACAGGTGGGCTAAGTGCTCCAAGAATATATCTGGGTCAGGAGTTGTAGTTTGAGAAACTTCCCTTGATGATTCAGAATTACAACCATGCTTTACAAGTTTTCCCAGTGTCATAAGGGCAAGCCAGTTATCATGTTTCTCTCAGAGTAGATTTAATTTTTTTTTTCTATTTAACAGCGACTCGCAAAGTCTTGAGTATGGCCTAGCATGTCTGATAGCATTTTTTCATTGTGAATAATCTTTTGTCCTTTATTTAATAAAATAGATCTGTCTTGTGCAGCAGCAGATGTGGCAAGGAATTGGTAGGCAGTTGTATAGGGTCAGCTGGGATGAAAGGAGATAGCAGACAGAATGTTAACACATGGTGGATACAATTACCAATATCGGAAGAGCCATTTTAACTATTCCATTGGTGTGTTCACTGATTTGCAGATGTTCTGGAAAACATCCTGTCATTTCATTTTAGAGTCTGAATCAAGAGACCATTCTAATCATTTTAAAAGCTTTTCATTATAAAAAGTTTGAAAAGAAGCTGTGTGTTATTAACAGCTATTGAATATATACATTTTGAAAAAAATATATTTTTGAATGGTTTTCCTTGCCCTTCTCATAGAAAACTTGGCAAAATTGTGCATTGTTTCTCAAAGGGAAATGTAGATTTAAATCAATACATGTGTGCCCCATTTATGAAGTCCCAATTTATGCAAACGTGAATTTAAAAACTCAGTTGGTTTGTTAAATTTTCTGTCTAGAGACAATATTTCTGTTCAGGAAAATACAGCAAGATCTAATAGAGATCATAGAACAAAGTTTTGCCTTTCTGTCTTGGTTTTGCCTTGTAAGATAAGACTATATCGCTCTCAGACTCAATTTTCTTACTTGTAATATAAGACACAAAAAATTCTCTAACAGGCGTCAATGAAGTAGTTAAAGCCTGATCAAATTTTATTATAAATAATTGCTCCCAATGGCAGGCTTGCTACTACTATGCCATCTGAAGAGGTATTTAATATTTTAGATGCTATGACCCCACCTTTAGATATTCTGGAGGTCTGTAGTTTTGTTAAATATGTTCTCTATGTGAATCTCATGGACCTTCTTTCCCAAAGATCCAAATTTTGGAACCCCTGTTTTAAACACTTCTGAGAGCTGTTTAATTGACCACAGACATATATTGGTCAAATTAAAAAATAGACCTTTTGTCCGGGCACGGTGGCTCACGCCTGTAATCCCAGCACTTTGGGAGGTCGAGGCGGGTGGATCACCTGAGGTCAGGAGTTCGAGATCAGCCTGGCCAAGATGGTGAAACCTTGTCTCTACTAAAAATACAAAAATTAGCCAGGCGCAGTGGCGGGCGCCTGTAATCCCAGCTACTCAGGAGGCTGAGGCAGGAGAATTGCTTGAACCCGGGAGGCGGAGTCTGCAGTGAGTCAAGATCGCACCACTGCACTCTAGCCTAGGCAACAGAGCAAGACTCTGTCTCAAAAATGAATAAACAAAACAAAAAAAAAATAGACCTTTTATGGCATGCCTTTTCATGTAGCTTATTTGATTATTCTTTTAGATTCCTTTATATATAATACTGCAAATAGACTTATTGTTTAATAATTCTTTTTCCTTTTTTCTTCTTATTTCATGTGTTCTAGTTTGGTTCACTTTTCAGACGTGGAATAACTGGATCAAAGGCTATGAATGTTGCCAGGCAGGTCGATACTAAGTACATGGGTACTAAGTACAAGGGAGGCATTTACCTTGGACAAAAGATTTTAATAATGTTTAAATGCAATATTTTAAAACAAAATTATAGCAAAAACCCATGATGAACAAAATCACATTTCAAATAAAAGAGGCTCCAATTTCTTCATTTTGCCTCAGGTTCCAACACGGCTGTGCACAGCACTGCTGCCAGCATCATTTGAATATTATCATTTCTGAAGACATTTACAAATTTGAAAGGTGGAAATAATCTCTGTATATCATTATTTGTCTCATATGTATTTATTTATACACATCTTTATACCACAGTGCCACAATACAGTATGGTGTCTTCCAAATCACATGTAATATGGCAAAATGGTGTAGATTACAAGCAGGTGAGAAAAGACAGGTGATACTATTTTGTCTGTGTAATTCTTTCTGGATTTGTTTTATATTGTTCAACTCTAGATACTTGGTCCATACCAGTTCATGATTATCATATTCTTGGAAGATTGTTTTTTACTAGTGTGGAATCTCTGTCTGTGTTCATATTAATGCTTTTTCAGTTTCATTTTGCTAAATATTAATCTTTCTTTGATTTATTTGTTAATAATTTACTTGATATTTTATTTTAAACATGTTATTTTGTTTATATATGACTGTAGAAAAAAGTATATAGCAGGAATTATTTTGGTTCTGATTTGAATACTTGCCTTTCAATAGGTGTGCTTAATTTATTTCCTTTTCCTGAGATCACTGGTCTGTTTTCATGTGTGTTTGTATATACCATCTTCAGCATCACATCTGTTTTCCTTTCCTGTTTCATTTTGGATTGTGGAGCTTATTCCATGTACTTCTCTATTTGATTAAACTTTCATTTTCTAGTCTTTCTCTAATTTTCCTTACATTTTTACCATTTAAACAAAACTCTGAAATTATTGGGACAACTGGAAAATAATGAAGTGTGACCTCTATCTTAAACCATATATAAAAATTAACTCAAAATGCATCGTAGACCTAAATGTAAGAGCTGAAAGTATTCTAAAAGTAGAAAGTTGTAATAGTTGCCTAATTCTGTGAATACACTTAAAAACACTGAATTGTAAAGTTTAAAAGGGTGTGTTTTATATTTTATCTCAAAGCTTTTATTAAAAATCTAAAATAAGTATGTCTGTCTTTCTAAGACAGCTTGCTGTAATATCCCGATTTTCTTAATTTAGATTTTCCTATTGCAGTGCTATCTCTTTCATGAATCTGAATTTCCATTTGTGCTTTTTGATGGAGGGCTGTCCTGACTGGGAGGTGGCTGTTTTATTTTGTTTCAAATCATACATGTTCCTCCACATTTGGCAATTTCATGGTTGCTTCTGCTACACGTTTTAGATTTGGGGATTCAAAAAAGAGTCAGTGAGCAGCTTGGAACTCTTTATTTGTACAACACAATCCTAGTCACTATGTTTGTGTGCAATTCAGGCTGGGTCCTAATTTTGTAGTGGCATCTCAGCTTCCTTCCTGTTCCACAGGCAGCTTTGGATGGACAGTTACATCTTCTCCTAAACAGTCAGAGAGTGCAATTCTAGGCCCCTTCTTCATAAAGGAAGCCTGGTTTTGCTATCCAACCACTTAAGGGATGAGGTCATTCTCTGTTACTGCAAGACATTAAAACTAGACCCCTGCTGCTTGTTTCTGATTGCGGTGTCTTTCACGTTTGGTTAGTGTTCTGCACTGTTAGTTTCCCCTTTCCCTGGCCTACAGATAGTCTGCCGTTCTATGTCAGTGCAGTTAGGCATTTAAATTTTTTTTTTTTTTTTTAAAAAGCACACATGCTCCCATGTTTTCAGTGAAGGAGGAAGTTTTCGTATATGCTCAGTCATCCACCTTATGTGGGAAACTAATCAAGGTTAGAAGTACGGAGCTAGAATTGAGCTAATATAAAATACTAAGAAATAGTGGGCATGAGCTAAGATTATTACTTAAGTGTGATTACTACTAGTGAAGCTGAACATTTCCCTATATCGTTGCTTATGTTTTATATTTTATTTTAGTAAATTAGGTTTTAATATTCTCTTCCCCATTTGTCTTTTTGAAACTTGCTCTTTTCCTCATCGGTTCTTATGAGCTACAAATGTGGTTCACTTTATTTATATTTTGACATTTAATTTTAGTTTTTTAATAACGTTCGAGGTAGTTTAGTTATTAGTCAATGAAATCTGTTAGACTTCTTTCTAATTTCCCCTTTTAATAGAAAGAATCCACACACACAATTGAAGAGATCAGCAAATGATCTTAGTGTATTTGTCATAAGTCAGGAAGCAAAGAAATGTTCGAGAGAGAACCAAGCTCTGAGTATTTATGCCATTTAAGAACTTTTTCTTTGCTAGAATGAATACTTTATTAAATCAAGTAATCCTCATTATGCAAATATACTTGTGATCAAATATGGTATTTATGATGGCCACAGTGAAAAAGAACACATTTCTTGAGGTCTCTTGAAGTTGTTATAGATTCTTGAGTTTGAATTTGACTGCCAATCATCAGTTTTTCTTTTATCATATTTCTATTTGCATACCGCAGAGAAACTACTATGGATGTACAACGAGTGAAATTTCACTGGCATGTTGCAAAAGTTGGTATTAACACAGATTGTAACTGAGAAACAAAGAAATGGGGCTTCAGATACAACCAAGATACGTTCTATTAATATTTAAATTGAGTTTCACATTGGAGACATGTCAACGTTCATTGACTCTTAAAGAACAGACTTTTTGTTTTACTTCATTGCTGAGCATTTCTTCAGTGAGAGTATATAATTTTCTTTCACCTTTTTTATTTTTCTTGCTTTACTCCTCAAAACAGACAGAAGCTCCTTATTGTATAGAATAGAAGGCAACTTATTTATCATTGATTTCAGAGTCAGATACAATTTGGCTCCAAGCCATTTTTCTCATATTATCCCTCTAAATGATAATAATAGTGATAATATTAATAGTACATTTTGCTGATGATTTCTGACAAGGCGCCGTTAACTGTTTTAAGCACATTATATACATTATCTAATTGAATCTTCACAACAACCTTCTTACTAGCTTTCATTTTTGAGATGTGCAATTTGAGGCTCAAAAAGGATAGGTAACTTGCCCAAGGCAAAATAGCCACTTTGAGTCCAGAGATGGTGCATTAACTCCCATATTATTTATAGCCAGGCTACACTGGCCTACATGTCATGACCTAAATATCTTAGCATCAAATGTCCACGTATTTGCTTGTCTTTTTCTTAACCCCTGGATGCACTGACACTCCTCATCTACAAATCGAACTCTTCCTCAACTTTTTAAAAAACTTCAATCCTCTTTTAAATGCTGAGAAATTCCATGCTACACCACTCCAACACAGACCATTCATGTAATGCATTTTCTCAAAAATCAAATGAAAATACAACCACAAGCTTGACAGAGAATCTCAGTGGGACACAGCTGAGTATGGGTGTCAGAGGGATCTAGTGTTAACCCAAGTTTTCTACAATAAATTGGGTTCAGGAATGGCAACTGCTTTCACTCTTCTCCTTAAAGGAATTTGTGCTAATGATTCTGTTGCTTCTCATCGAACTTCCATGGCCTGTAGCCAATAGATAACTGAAAGTTATGTTAAGTAAGATGTTATTAAGCCTATTTTAATATACCCAATCCATACTTGCACTGGTCTCTATAAAGTATGAATTACTTTATAGTAATTGTTGCTTGGATTGCCTTTTTCTAGATAGCTTAATCCAGGAACTTTCAAACAACATTTTGAAAAGTGGTTTTCTTAGATGAATAGTGCACTGTCATTAAGCCAATGTCCACCATTCCCTCATGTGCTATAATTTTGAGCCAAGAATTATCTTTATGTAGAGAAATTAAAAAGAGAATGTTCCAGATATAACATAATAAATGTCTGACTTTCTTCATACAAATGATTGTCAAAATTCTCTTAAAAGGAGGAGTACAGTTACAATATCTTCGTTAATCTTCCTCCTAAGACCTCTAAAATAACATTGACTAGAGACTTACTGAAAATCAAATTCTCAATTGACATAATATTCAGTTATTCACTTACTCATTCTTGTCTTTATTCATTTAGAACAACATGTATGGAAAAATTTGGAAACTGATCCAATAATCTCTACAATATTGTAATTTCTATAAGACAGTGTACCATTTATAGATTAAGGCATATACCTCATGAGATATGTCACAAGACGTATCTCCTATACAAATTTCTAAAAATCGGGTAAGAAGAAATAAAGGCCTTCCAACTAAACCAAATATAATAGCTATTTTTATTTATGTATTATTTTATTTTTATTTACAAAAGAAGAGAGATATATACACATATGTGCAAGATAGAAGATATTTAATGGAAAAGAAACTTGTTGAGAAATCACCAGCCTTTATTTCACAAAATAATAGAACAATATTAAGGAGCATGCGTATAGAATGTATGACTAGATAGCACTAACTAGTTAAATATTTATGTGGACCAGAATTCTAAAAGTTTGTAGCAAGTTGTTTTTCTTAAAACTAATGTGTTATGATAATTTTAATTTGAAACTGGCATATAAAGGAAATCTGAAATTTTTTAAATACTCAAATGACTGAATACGTGCATTGTGTTTAGTGCTGTGCTAAGCAGTGAAGGAGCTGTGAGGGTATATAAAGCATGAAACTTGTCTTCAACGAGCTTACCATCTAATTTGGAAAGCTTCTAATGTGACAGTCCAAGATGACCCCCTTGTGAGATGCCCCTACTGGTCTCAGAAGGCCTCAGAGTTCTTTCCTTCAAAAGTAGATGAAGTGAGGAGGTAGCTAAATTAATTTCTGCAAAAGGTTTCTATTAACTAGTTATTTGGCTATATTAAAATAAAATGTTCATATTTTAATTTAGTTTTGATTAGTTACTTCATAAATTTAGATTCCTTAAGGTCATACACACACAAAAAATTAACATTATTTTTCACTCTCTCCATTAAAGCTTGTATAGAACCAATCTATATATAGTTCATAAAAATAAACACCACTTACACAATAAAATCAGGTTATATCCACTTCTGAATCTGACAAATAACAGTTCAGTAAAATATTAACATTTGTAATTCTGACCTTTCATTGTAGTTTCCTCATTGTGGCACGTGAGAAATATATAGCTGTCTATCTTCTAATAAAATTTATCCAAATTCAGTAGCCAATTAAGCCTCAGTAATTAGTGTGTTATTTGGTTATTTATTTTCTTGGTTTAAAAAAATTATAAAGGCTACACACTAAACCATTGCAAATAAGTTGTGAGCTAATTGTCACATTTTATATAATACCATAACAGTAGAAGAAAGATCTACAGTGACTTATGAAGGGGAAAATAAAAGGGTCAAAGGAAAAGAATATGCCAGTGATTAGCTACTTCAGCCTTTTCAAAACAGTTTTCTTCAGATTTTATTTTATGGGGAGCTAATAAGTGTTAATGTTAAAAAGAAAAAAAAAAGAAATACAAGAAAAAAAGAAAAGGAAGGTCTTTCGTGGCAAAATAAGCTCATAACATTGTAGGACCTTTCTGAGACTTTACAATGTCCATATATATGGAAAAACTATAAATGAAAAATAAAGCATTTAACTGAAGGACCCCTTACCATCCTCTTTTAAAGCAACTATTATCCAGTACTGTTAAGGGTGAGGTTGGCAATCTCATTCTGTAAAGGGCCAGATACACCTGACAGGCCTTATGGTCTTTTTCTCAACTACTCAACTCCATTGATGCAACACAAAAGCAGCCATAGACAATATGTAAAAGAATTAGTGTGACTCTGTTCCAACAAAACTTGATTTATAAACAATTACATTTGAATATTCTGTACTTTTCACATCACAATACTATTCATTTTTGACTTGTTTTAACCATTTAAATATGTAAAAAATTATTCCTGTCTCACAAAGCATACACGAAGAGAGAGTAAGCAGAATTTAACACATAGGTCACACGGGGGCCAACCCTTGGTCTAGAGGAAACAGGAACTGCGTTGTGTAGACCCTGACTCTTTTTCTAGAAATATGCATTCCATATTGGAAAAGACAACTGTATTACCTCTTCCTTGTTAAGGGAAAGTGGAGTGAGGGTGAGGTAAACTCGGATGTGGCCATGCGGTTTCCAGCCAGGTTACTCAAGACTGAAAAGACATCTTCCATTTTCAGAAGATTTATTGCATGTGCTTTGGGGTGAGAAAAAATTGGATTCATATCCGGCTTTTACTACATTCAAGGTGTAAGTCTTCAAATAAATCACTTTACCAACCGGAACCTCTGCTTTCATTGCTAAAGAGTAGTACCTACAACACAAGGTTGTAGTGATAATTAAAGAAGCATTAAACACAGTGCCTGGCACCACAGAGTGTTTCCCAAACAGTAGTGTCACCTTGTTCTTAGTTTGTATTTATGCATATGGTTTGTCTACTGATTATTATTTTCATGTTGAGCAAGTTGCATCTGCTGCTTATTATCAAGAGTGGAAGTCTGAGCACTCCTGCGCACTTCCTCTTGGTATTGGAGTCACTGAGGAAAACACAAGGTAGTCAAGCACTAGCGCATAGGGAGGAAACAGAAAGATCAGCTTCAGTGGTGGGTGCCAGTCCCCCATGGCCAGTGGGTCCCCCTTGGCAATTGACACAGGGCAGTTGGCCTGCGCACACCCCTCTTGTGTCACAGCAGAAGGGCTTTACCTTCTCCTCACTGGGGTTGGCCAGTCCAAAGGAGTGAACATTGAGTCTAAAACAGAAAAATACCCTCACACAAGGTGACAAGTTTAGAACAGGCTGTGAGGATTCTTTATCTCTTGGTAAGGAAGTGCTCCTGGACCAAGGCCCATTTGTATGTGTCCAAGAGAAGATAGAAAGACTGCATGTATGGCCGGGCGAAGTGGCTCATGCCTGTAATCCCAGCACTTTGGGAGGCTGAGGCAGGTGAACCACCTGAGGTCAGGAGTTAGAGACCAGCCTGACCAACGAGGTGAAACCCCATCTCTACTAAAAATACAAAAATTAACCAGTCATGGTGGGAGGCGCCTGTAGTCCCAGCTCCTTGGGAGGCTGAGATAGGAGAATTGCTCGAACCCAGCAGGCAGAGGTTGCAGTGAGCCGAGATTGTACCACTGCATTGCAGCCTGGGCGATGGAGTGAGACTCGCTCTCAAATAAATAAATAAATAAATAAATAAATAAATAAATACTGCATGCACATGACTGCCTTACTCAAGAATTCATATAGAGACACAGGTGTAGATATAGATATTTATTTATACATATCAGAGGTTTACTACAACTTTGTGTGTGTTTACATACAGTGAGTTTTCTTTTCACTGAATATAATAAAAATAACAAATTTATTAAGAAGCGTCAGCTTAATGGAGAAAACATGAAATGGTTCTGTTTTTTGAAAAATCACTGCTTTTAATTTTTGGCTCACATCCATAAATGCTATCTGGGGTAAATTCCACCACTTTCTGTCACTTTCAATTCAATAGAGTGTGCAATTTCAATCTCTAATTCAATTCAAATACTATTTCAACTTCTCTCTTTCTCATATCTTTAGTTTGAGGTTACATGTACCCAGAGGAAAGAGGAAAGAGTGGTCTGCTCTTTTACCTCACCCATCATACCACCTTTAGGCAGGCTCAGGAATATCATCTCTCTCCCTGTTTCCTGAGTCTGACTTCTCTAGGGGGAAAAGCACGAGGAGGGACCAGTGCACCAGGATTCACTGTAGGTGGACAGAAAGCATCCCTGTTCTTGCTCTGGTTTGGTCTGTTTTCATCTACTGGTGGCCTATTCTAGTTTTACAGTCTTCTGAAAATGTCATATATATATATTTATAGTGTTTATTTAGCATAGTACAAGTTTTCTACTTGTTCTTAGAGTGATTAGTTACAAATCATTAGTTCACTATTATCAGGAGGGGAATTCTTTTAATAACTATCCTGTTTTAACTATATATATATTTTTAGTGAAGCTAATTCCCCAACACTTAACTGCTTTGAAATTTATTATATAATTTCATGCATTTATTCTTCCACTAGAACTTTAGAATAATTTTGTCAATTTGTAAAATAGACTTGCATTGCACTTATTTATTTATTTGGAAAAGTTGATATTGTTTTACTAAGATTTTATCAGGGTATAAATACATGACTTGAAAACAATGATAATTTATAAACACTCTTTTTGACTTTTATGTCATATCTTTTTATCTTCTTCATGACATTTTAAATAAAATTGTGGCTAATTTTTCAATTTTAACATGAAACTGACTAATGAATGGAATCTTTTTAAAAGAACACAATAAGCATGTATTTTTCTATTTCTCAGTTATGTTTTTTAAATCAGAAATTGATGTTGGATTTTATTCATATCCTTCTATTTTTCTTTTCTTTTAACTATTATTTATTTTTGTCTCCTAGATGCCAGGCAGCCATATATTGTAGGTATCACAATGTACAAAAGAGAGTGAGACAATTTGTAAGCTTTAATGAAGCTTATAGTCTTTATCAGTCAGGGTCTTAGCAAAAAACAGATGGCATACTCAAAAGTTACTACTATTCCTAGGCCTAAAGGGTCAAGGGGAGAAAATACTTTCTGGAACCTGCAGTGAAAGTTCTATCTGTATGAAAGTTTTGACCACGGGAGCTATTAATAGATAGACAAATCAGCCCAGACAACTTGCAGCCTATAAAGGAAGGAAACAAAGAAATTAGTACTTCATTCTCTCCTCCCATCCTCAAATATCTTTTCAGTATTTTCCTTTGGCCAAATCTAGTTGGAAGCCAGAGGGAAAAGAAGCCCAAGCAAGCCAGATTCCTGGAAAATAGTACAACATGGAAATAGATAACCAATCTATAGCAAAAACTAAAGAATAAGTAGCACATAATATATGGAAACTGGCATTTAAGTAGGTAAGTTTTATATAGAGTGATAAGTGATATGTTAGAGGAAGTTTTGCATGGCATTAAAACTTTTAGAAGGGGCATCTCTGATTTGCTAATCTGTAGTATCTCTTGGACAGGTGTTGTCTACCTGTTCTGCTCTAGTCAGATCAATATCTGCATCTGTACTCATATTCAGTAACTTTAAAAACCATTTTATTATGCAAATGTTTGAATGCACACAAAAGTAAAGAGAACAGTAATTAGTTACGATCTATCCATCACATACATTCAACAACCATCATTACTTTGGAATCTAGAGCCTTCTATTGCCCAACTACTCTTTTTAATTTTATTTGAGAGAGGTTCATAAAAGATTACAGCATTATGTTGTTTTACCAGAAAATACTTAAATATACATCTCTGATATAATACTTTAAATATATTTTACATATCACCATGTCATTATCATACTTAATAACATTAACTCATTATCCTGAGAAAATTAATTAAATTCTTTAACACCATCTGATATTATCTATACTCAAATATCTCTCAGATCATGCAATCGATTGAGAGAGAAACCAGATCATTTGTCCTATAGACCATCCCACATTCTTAATTTCAGATTGTTTCCTCATGACCTCATTTAATGTATTCCTCTTTTTCTGGTATTTCCCATAAAATTGTGTGTAGCTCTAGAGCCTTAATTGTATTTTGGTCCAATTTTAGGCAAGAATATTTAGTGAGTGGTGGTGTGTACTTTCCATTACATTACATTGGAGGCACATAATGTCTGATTGTCCTACTTCCAGTAATGCAAACTGTCATTGTGGGTTCAGATGATGCCAACCTAACCATTCCATCATCAAATTTCTCACCAACACTTCAACTAAGGTTTTTAGAATTAATTGATTATTGTTGTGAAGGTACATTATGCCTTTAGGGGATACAAAATGGAGATTTTCTCATTCTATCATTCCTTTTGAATCTATCAATTCAATAAAGAATAACTTTCTCTCCTTAATTATTAACTTATCTTAAAATACACTTCATCTGGAAAGGGAAGATGAATACTTAAGTTTTCCACTTCTTCATCAGATTTCAGAAAAATGGGTTGATGCCTGAACAACTTCCAATGGTATCTAGTAAGTTTTTATCATTCTGAATTTATTTATTTTTATACACGTGATGTGTTTTTGACCATTGAAGTTATTATTGCTGAAATGATTCCATTTTCTGTCCGGTGGGAGTTCACTAAGTTAACATGTACATTAATATTTTACTTAACTTGAAATTGAGATCGCTCTTTGAATTATACTCACTCCTGACATCTATCCTTTTTAAAATACTATATGTTGCTACAAAACTTTGACAGAATATCACATGAACACCTTTGAATGCTCTAATCACTAGCCATATACTGGATAGTGTTCAATATTCATTCTAACTTTTCAAGATATCATCAATTGACTCTGACTCAGCTCTACGTCAGACATGCCACTTAACTGAAATTTGATGTCCTATAGCTCTTCAGACCTACAAATTCTGTCTATACTCATTGTTATGGAATTTGGAGTTCTCCATGATTTATCCTTAAACTTATTTCTCATTACTACTTCACCCTACCTCATTGCTGCCCTATTTGCCTTTTTCAGCTTCTGAAAGGCAGATCCATGTTGAATACTTCCTGCAAGTCTAGGTTTGTGGAAGTTTCTGAGCTAATTTTGGAAAGGCTAAAGAGAGTTGAAATCAAAACAGTAAGAGATGTACTCGCATTTATTTTTCTGTTAATTCATCTAACTCCCTTTGTTATGGCTCTTTTTTTGTTATGGCTCACCAGAAGAGGACTGCCTGTTATGGGTCTTCCCAGGTAGATCTTACTTTCAAAAAGAGACTGCTCTCACCAAAGTAATTGATGGCCTATTTCTCTTTCAGTTATATGTTGTTTTCATTATAATTAAGTTCCTGGCATTTTCACTATAGGTAGCTTTCTATGCTCTATCTTTTACACAGGGAAAGTCTATAGAAAAAAAGATGCCTCATCTACAGTGCCTAGTTATTATCACAGTCCTGTTTTTCACTGCAATTAATTATTTGTATTTCTGATCAGTCTTGTGAGCCAGCACAATGTGAATCTACCCACTCTCTGAGTGCTGATAACTTAGATCACTGAGTCAAAAAGACTGCAGAGTAGATCTCAGGCCTTGGCATCATGATAATGAATGTATCCGTGTGAGACAGTCAACAGTCCTTCCCCTGGTGGCATAAGTCTTTGTGTTAGTCTTATCCTCATTTGTCTTATTTGAACTTCTACAGGCACAACTTGCAAGGCATCACAGATTAGATTATGCTTTGATCCAATTATTTTATTTTATAGATGAGAAAACTGAAGCCACAAGAAGAAAGGACTTGTCTGAGTTTACAAAGTCATGAAAAAGTCACAATTTATTCCAAGTCTCCTGATACTCAAATGAGCATTCTTTGCCTTGTTTGATGGGTCTAGATGGACTAAAAAAGCATTTTCCTATTATCATTTGGACTTCATAAATATTCATGGATTATAAAACTCTAGTGATGCCTGAGACCATAGGACCATTTAATCTGTTGTATCTCACAGGGATCTATGGACTAGATATATTAGAATGATCCCTGGAAATTTTCATTCTATGGTACTGGGATGAGGATAAAAAACTGTATTTTTTATAAAAATAAAAACTTCCCAAGTGATTCTGCACAGTAAGACTTGGAAACCCCTCCTATCTTATAATGTCTTCCTTTTGCAGATGAATTAACAGGCCTAGGAAGGAGAAGAAATATTTTCTTTATACATAATTTCTTGCTTGGGGTCTTGATCACAGCACAATTGACTTTTGAGCAGTTATTTACAACTCCAGCACTATGTACTAACAGAGATTGAAGCTGTTCAGTTTGGAAGATCTATGTTAGGGAAACATCACGTAGAGCAAATCCTGGAGCAGATTGGGAAGTCAGTCCCGAATGTCATTTGGGCACAAGTGTTTTTTGCTTCTATTGCTGAAATATGCATAACTTATGCTGTGGGACGTATTCAAACAGGCAGAAAGCTACAATTAGAAGGAGACGATAACACACATTGCTATCACTGAATTTAGAGAAATAATAATTGAAGTCATCATTAAAGTCAAAGCTGGATGCATTTTGGAAGCATAATCAGGTTCTGAAGGGCCCCAGTGCGAATTATTCACGTCTTTGGAGGTTGTTCTCAGCTACATACTACCATTAGGAATGTAGGGTGTACTTTAATACTCATGGGTAGTTCTGGTTCTGTAACACTAACCCATTTTAGAGGCTCGTAGGCCTATATCAATTGTCTATGCCAGTACCTCCTCAGATGTGTATCTGTACATTATTTTTCTTAATGATATTGAACACTTTTATATGTGAGGCACAACCATAAAGCATTTTAAGTCAGATAAGGGAGTAAAACAACTTGTATAGGATTGAAATAAAAGATAAGTTTACTTAGTAGTATTTGTTCAGAGGCAAGAATTATCACATTCCATTTGTGGAAGATAATGAGAAACATTGATGGCATATGAGGTGGGCCTTGGAGAATGGGGTGGATGGAGACAGACAAGAGAGAGACAGAGAGAGAGAGAGAGAGAGAGAGAGAGAGAGAAAGAGGAAAGCAAGAAAGGAGATAGAAAGAATGAATGAAAGCGTTCATTCCAGGCTTCCAGGCACAGGGAACTGCATGAATAATGCTACAGATGAATGAGAGTACAAAATAGATCAGGCTAACCCAGAGACTTATCCTTTGCAGACATTCTTTGAAAGGGCATTCCACCCTCTTAGTTTCCTTAAGAAGCTTTCAACTGAAAGCTCCTGTCTTCCACGTATTAATAAAGAGTAATGGTTTTCATAGATTGGTGGTAAACAGAGAGGTGTAGTTGAACATCACCTGTAAACCAAATAGGGTATTAACAGAAATCTAGAACTCTGACAATGATGCTATAGTTACGTGGAAGGTGGGACAGTAGTGTTAAGGAAAAGGGAGTAAAGGAGTTAGTAACAGAAGGGTAAATGTTCAGCCTCTTCCTTGTTACTAATTAACCATATGACCTTGGGTTTTTACTCAATGTCTTTTGCACCTCACTTTCTTTCTTTACAAAAATAGTATGAAAATGCCTCTTCTTTCTAGGTCTGTGGATTGCTGTGAGGGTCAAATAAGGTAAATGCAAAATTTGGTGTTATTATAGAAGTAATAATGGTAAAATAGAATATTTCATATCATTTAAATATTTTTATATATGCTGAGGAAGGGTTTTTTTCATACTTTTACAAAACATTAATTCTGTAGTGTTATAAATAATTTTATTAAGTGAATCACTGGTACAAAGATCACATTCTGATTCATAAGTCCTTTCTGGATGACTTAGAAATATTTAAATGTTAATATGAGTGTGAAAACCCAGCAGACTGAATCATTAAGGAGGAAAAAGAATCAATTTTTATGCATCAGTCAGGTTTCAGTAGCTGATATTGTCTGTCTACAGGAGTTGGACACAATGATTCTTGCATCTTTTGGATTCAAATGCATTCTTATTATTTTGTCCCGGAAGCTAGGTTTGGAAAGACAACATTTGTTGCTTAAGACAACTTCAAAAACTCCCATTTCTAAGTTATCACGTTGGAAGTGTTGTCATGAAACTATCATGTTATTTTATTTGCCAAATATGCTATGAATATGTTTCCTTAGTAATGTGCTTTTAAATTTATGTTGTTGTTATTGTTTTTAGAGAAAGAAGATACTGTTCTCAATAAAATAAAGAACATGCTCAAATAACCAACTAATAAAGAGATGAAAATAGTCAATTAACATTGAGAAGCTTGTTCACTCTCACTAGTAATCAAACAAATAAAATGTAAATCACTGAGATACTGTTTCAAACTATCGAATTGCAGACATTTAAAAGAAAAGTAGCTGGGCAAATTCATGACCTCCTTTAAAAGGGGAGTAGTTAAATGAGGTATAGTAGAGTGATTAAAGTACGTTCTAAAGAATAGATGGCAGTGAGGAAATAATCACTGTAAATACATGAAAAATATCAGATATATAATTGGTGATCTGCAAGGAAATGAGGTGAAAAGTTAGTAGCATTTACTTCTGAAAGGTTGTGCAATTTTTAGATTTTTAAAATCTCAGTTTCCGAATTTTCTGCAATGATTATTACTGTTATTATCAGTAAAAATGAGAAAACAAAATTATGTGTATGTGCACTCATGCATGAATGCACACCTATAATCATCTTCTAGAGTTGCTTGTTCTTAGCTACAGCAAGAGTATAATCTACCACAAAATGACAGCAGCGTGCTTTATTGAGCTGCAGCTGTGCATATGGCCTGTTTTTTCTTTTTCTTTTTTTTTTTGTAAACCTGTACTTCTTGTTTGGTTTTCTGTATTATTGATATTTGATATTATAAATATAAATATTATAGATATTTGCAGATTACATGTTTCCAGTTGCCCAGCCACAAATATCAGTGGTGGTATATGCACTATCTACTACACTCATTTAGGACATAAATTTACATAACAGAAAGGCTACTGTTTTTGTAATTTAAATACACACGGCTATTTTATTCTATGGGAGCAAGCAGAACTTAGTTTAAACTGGTGTTTTCTCTGTAGACCTGGGAGTAGAATTTTACCCAGGAATGCACTATTTTATGATTTTATAGTGAATAGTATCTGTGACAAGCATGCATTACATTACTACTTGCTGAGTCATGAATACTACCAAGTAAATATCTCAACTTTATAAATTTTAATGCAATTTTTATTTTTGAATTGATCTTGTGTCTTCGATAGAATATACCTAAAAGGCTTAAAGTGCACAGACTGAGCAGTTTTCTTTTATGTAATGATGCAAAGTATATATGAATAGTAAGTAATCTGACTCAGCAGAGAGACAAGAGTTCATAGCCAAGAGATTTGTGCTTTGAGCTTTGGAAATAGCTCTTATTATGTATTTTTGATCTTGGGTGGGCTATTAACTATGAGTCTCGGTGTCCTCATCCATAAAATGGTATTAATAGCACCTGCCTTTTTTGATTTTCGGGTTTAGAGACTTGAAAAGTAAACAATAATACATGGAAGTTCTCTAACACCTTCTTTGCCCAGCTTGACCACATACTTAGCTTTTTGGTAATGAGCACAATTAAAGTGAACCAAGGGGGAACAAGTTGCCGAATTAATTTGGGGTTAAAGTAATTGTCTTCACACTGTGTCATAGCCTAATTTAGTCCAAGCATTCTGTAAGTATGTGTGTCTATTTAAGAGATTAGCTGAGGGTGGCTGATATTGAATGTCAGTTTATCTCAGCTGTGGGAAAACAATCCCTGTGTGTACCCTATCTGTGCTAGTGAGTCCACAGTGAGATTTTGTATAAAGAATAGCATGTTTATGTTTACAAGACTGAAAATGTGTTAATAAACATCTCAAATAATTCTTTCTTCCTGAAAGCTTTCCTGCTCTTCTGGCATTCTACTTTGTAACATTCAGTTTCACATTTACTTTCCTTGTTACATTGCAAACTCCATGGGGTCAAAGCTTATGTTAGTTTTGCATACTACTGAGTCTGTTGTGTCCATTATAGTGCTTGACACATAGCAGATGCTCAACAATTATAATAGTAATCACACACACACACACACACACTCACATATATATATATATATATAAATATATAAAAACAATTGACAGACTCATTAAGTCCCACCACCCACCTCATAGTTCCTAGCATAGTGTCAGGTACTTATTACGTGAACAATAAATAGTGACTGCATCTTCTTCATATTATTTAGGATGGGTCTCTAGAAGTTCAGTAACTTATTGTTTTATAGTAAATCAAAATATTGATCCTTATATGACACTCAAATGCATGCCTACAGTATTGTACTTAAGTTGGATACTGTCCTCAATAATTTATATATATACATGTGCCTAAATTTTTTCCATGCATTGAAAATGACTAGTCAAGAGATGAATATGAAGGCAGTGATAAAAGTTTTGGAGCAATACAATCTAACTTAGGGCTTGAGGCTCATTTGAATTCCCTAATTATCCTGATCTAGATGTTCAAGCTTGTACCTTTCCCTGAGGGTCTTGGTTATTTTTCCTAATAGACTCCCCAGTCTTTTTAATCAAACAAATCTTCAACATTAAATATAAATCTCATCTTAAAATCGAAGTTGCATGTATTTGAGTAAAAGTCTAAAGCTACTTCTACTAATTACTAACTTCAGGGAATAATTTGCCCAGACATTAGCAATGTGCTGAGCCTACATCTGAGCTACAGTGTATTTACTTGCCATAATTAGTGATTTAAAGTAAGAGAATTTTCCCACTTGGAGTAAAAGAACATCAAAAATAAATACTATAATTCAGTGAAGTTTGTATGAAAAGAATTTATGCATGGTATTCATGACACCTTCTAAATTAGTGCAGCAATACATTATATTTTATCTCTGATTTAACTGTTTTTATAAAATAGCAAGATTATAAAAATTCCCAGTTCACCTACATTAAAAACAGCATTAAAATCTGTAGTAGCTAAAGGACATATTATCAATAAATTCCACGATATGTGCTTACAATTTTTTTCCAATGTTGGATGATTGATACTTCATTTTCTAATCTCTTTCAGACACGACAATCTGGATGGTAAACTGTAATTCAATATCTCCAAATTTATGTTTGGTTTTATTTGCCTCAAATTATCATCTTGTGTGTGTCTGTGTGAATGTGTGTGTATATGTGTGTGTGTAGCAGAGAGATGGAGAGATAAAAAATAAATAAATAAATAAATGAAACAAATCTTGTGAAATAATAACTATGCTTTGGAAGATAGGGCTTGTTTCCCTCTTGGTATAGTCTCTTCATAATCTTATTTTTATTTTTAAATTTTTTGGGGGGGACATAGTAGGTGTATATATTTATGGGGTACATGAGATGTTTTGATATGGGCATGCCATGTGGAACAAGTCAATCATGAAGAATGGGGTATCCTTCCCCTCAACATTTATCATTTGAGTTACAAAAAAATACAGTTATACTCTTTGATTACTTTAAAATGTATAATTAAGTTATTATTGACTATAGTCATCTTGGTTGCTATCAAATTGTAGGTCACAATCATTCTTTCTATGTTTTTTTTAAACCATTAACTATCCCGACCTCCCTACCAGGCCCCCACTACCCTTCTCAGCCTCTGATAACCATCCTTCTTCTCTCTATGTCCATGAGTTCAATTGTTTTTATTTCTAGATCTCACACATAAGTGAGAATATGCGATGTTTGTCTTTCTGTGTCTGGCTTATTTCACTGAACATAATGATCTCTAGTTCCATCACACTGTTGGAAATCACTGGATCTCATTCTTTTTGTATGGCTCAATAATATTCCATTGTGTATATGTATCACATTTTCTTTATCCACTTATCTGCTGATGGACACTTAGGTTGCTTCCGGACCTTTTATTTTTCCAAAAACCTCAAAACTGAGCTGCAATATGATTCAGCAATCTCACTGCTAGGTATATACACAAAAGAAAGGTGATCAGTATATTGAAGAGATATCTGCACTCCCATGTTTGTTGCAGCACTATTTACAATAGCTAAGATTTGGAAGCAACCTAAGTGTCCATCAACAGATGAATGCATAAAGAAAATGTGATACATAGACACAGTGGAGTACTATTCAGCCATAAAAAAGAATGAGATCCAGTCATTTGCAACAATGTGGATGGAACCGTAGATCATTGAATTAAGTGAAATAAGCTAGGCAACAAACATAGGAGTGCAGATACCTTTTTGATATACGGATTTCATTTCTTTTGGGTATATACCCAGCAGTGGGATTGCTGGATCACACAGTAGCTCAATTTTCAGTATTTTGAGGAACCTACAAACTGTTCTTCATATTGGTTATAATAATTTACATTAGCACCAATATCGTATAAGGATTTCATTTTCTCCACATCCTCACTAGCATTTTTTATTGCCTGTCTTTTGGATATAAGCTATTTTAATTGGGGTCAGGTGATATTTCATTGTACTTTTGATTTGCCTTTCTCTGATGATCAGTGATATTTATGCTATTTTCATTTGCCCATTTGCCATGTGTATGTCTTCTTTTGAGAAATGTCTCTTCAAATCTTTGGTCCATTATTTGATAGGATTATTAGATTTTTTTCCTATAGAGTTGTTTAAGCTCCTTACATATTCTGGTTATTAATCCCTTGTCAAATGAGTAGTTTGAGAATATTTTACATTTCCATTTTTTTTGCTGTCCTCTTCAATTCCTTTCACCGATGTTTTATTGAAGAAACTATGAAATTATGTTTTATAGTTTTCACTATAGAGCATTTTCACTTTGTTGGTTAATTCTTAGATATTTAATTTTATTTGTGGCTATTGTAAATGGGATTACTTTTTAAATTTCTTTTTCAGATTGCTTATTCTTGGCATATAGAAATGCTACTGATTTTCGTATATTGATTTTGTATCCTGCAACTTTATTGAATTTTTTATTAGTGCTAATTGTTTTCTTGTAGAGTCTTTAGATTTTCCAAATAAAAGATCATATCATTTATACACAGGGATAATTTGACTTCTTCCTTTCCAACTTGGATACCCTTTATATCTTTCTATTGTCTGATTGCTCTAGCTAGGATGTCTAGTAATACATTAAATAAAAGTGACAGTGGGCATCCCTGTTGTGTTCCAGGTCTTAGAGGAAAGACTTTCAGTTTGTTTCCTATTCAGTTGATACTAGCTGTAGGTCTATCGTATATGGCTTTTATTATGTTGAGGTGTGTTCCTTCTATCTCCACTTTTTCAAAGGTTTTTATCATAATGGGATGTTGAATTTTATCAAATGCTTTTTCAACATCAATTGAAATGATCATATGGATTTTTTTTTTTTTTTTTTTTTTTTTTTTTTGAGACGGAGTCTCGCTCTGTCGCCCAGGCTGGAGTGCAGTGGCCGAATCTCAGCTCACTGCAAGCTCCGCCTCCCAGGTTTATGCTATTCTCCTGCCTCAGCCTCCCGAGTAGCTGGGACTACAGGCGCCCGCCACCTCACCCGGCTAGTTTTTTGTATTTTTTAGTAGAGACGGGGTTTCACCGTGCTAGCCAGGATGGTCTCGATCTCCTGACCTCGTGATCCGCCCGTCTCAGCCTCCCAAAGTGCTGGGATTACTGGCTTGAGCCACCGCGCCCGGCCGATCATATGGATTTTATCCTTTATTCTGTTGATATGATGGATCACATTGATCAATTTGCATATGTTGAAGCATCCTTGCATCTCAGGGATAAATCCCACCTTATCACGGTGAATAATCTTTCTAATATATTGTTAAATTTGGTATGCCAGTATTTTGTTGAGGATTTTTGCATCAATATTCTCCAGAGATATTGGCCTGTAGTTTTCTGTTATTGACGTGCCTTTGCGCAGTTTTGGTATTAGGGTAATACTGGCCTTGTAGAATGAGCTGGGAAGCATTCCCTCCTCCTCTGTTTTCTTTAATAGTTTGAGTAGGATTTGGTATTGTTTCTTCTTTAAGTGATTGGCAGAATTCGGTAGTGAAGTCATCAGGTAA
Source organism: Macaca thibetana thibetana (assembly GCF_024542745.1). NCBI lineage: Eukaryota > Metazoa > Chordata > Mammalia > Primates > Cercopithecidae > Macaca > Macaca thibetana. The sequence continues at coordinate 136,554,862 of NC_065598.1, forward strand.
TGGGCTATTTTTTACCAGAATAATTTTTATTATGACTTCTATCCTGTTACTTGGTCTGTTTGGGTTTTGAATTTCTTCCTGGTTCAATCTCGGTAGGTTGCATGTATGTAGAAGTTTGTCCATTTGTTCTTGATTTTCCAATTTAATGGTATCTAGTTGCTCACAGTAGTCACTAATGATCCTTTGAATTTCTGCAGTATCAGTTTTAATGTCTCCCTTTTGATTTCTGATTTTATTAACTTCATCACCCTGCATTTTAACTTTTTGTTGTTTCTATTTATATACTTTTATATTATGTGTTAAAAAGTTGTTGTAATTATTATTTTGATTGGCTCATCATTTAATCTTTCTACTTAGAGTAAGGGTAGTTACACATCACAATTACATTGTTATAATATTCTGCGTTATTCTGTGTGCTTACTATTACCAGTGAGTTTTGTACCTTCAAGTTATTATTAATTGGTGATTAATACCCTTTTCTTTCTGATTCAAGTACTTCCTTTAGTATTTCTTGTAGGACAGGTCTGGTATTGATTAAATTTCTCAGCTTTTGTGTGTCTGAGAAAGTGCTTATTTCTCCTTCATGTTTGAAGGATATTTTTGTCAGGTATGCTATTCTAGGATAAAAGCTTTTTGTCCCCTCTCTCCTAGCCTGTCAGGTTTCAACTGAAAAGTCTGCTGCCACACCTATTGGAGCTCTATTTTATGTTATTAGTTTCTTTTTTCTTGCTGCTTTTAGGATCCTTTCTTTATCTTTGACCTTTGGGAGTTTGATTATTAAATGACTTGAGGTAGTCTTTGGGTTGAGTCTGCTTGGTGATGTATAATCGTTTTTTGAACTAGGATATTGATACCTATCTTTAGGTTTGGGAAGTTTTTATTTACTTTAAATAAAGTTTCTACCCATGTGTCTTTCCCTGCCTCCTCTTTAAGGCCAATAACTCTTAGATTTGCTTTTTTGAGGCTATTTTCTAGATGCTATATGCATGCTTCATTTTTTTAATTATTTTTTTTCTTTTGTTTCCTCTGACTGTGTATTTTCAGATAGCCTGTCTTCAAGCTCACTAATTCGTTCTTCTGCTTGATAGATTCTGCTGGTAAAAGACTCTTATGCATACTTCAGTATGTCAGTTGCATTTTTTCAGCTCCAAAATTTCTGCTTGATTCAGTATAATTTTTTCAATCTCTTTGTTAAATTGTTCTGATAGAATTCTAAATTCTGTGTGTTATCTTGAATTTCTTTGGGTTTCCTCAATATAGCTGTATTAAATTTTCAGTCTTAAAGGTCACATATGTCTGTTTCTCCAGGATTGTTCCCTGATGCCTTATTTAGTTCATTTGGTGAGGGCATGTTTTTCTGGATGGTGTTGATGCTAGTAGATGTTCTTCAGTGTCTTGGCATTGAATAATTAGGTTATTTATTGTAGTCTTCACTGGCTGGGCTTATTTGTAGCATCCTTCTCGGGAAGGCTTTCCTGATACTTGAAAGGACTTAGGTGTTGTGACCTAAGCTGTGTATGCTTTAGGGGACATACCAGGCTCATTAATGCTGTGATTTTTGCAGACTTTTAGAGGTACTGCCTTAATGTCCTGGACAAGATCCGGAAGAATTCTCTGGATTATAAGGCAAAGACTCTTGTTCTCCTCACTTATTTTCTCCCAAGCATACATAGTCTCTCTCTCTGTTCTGCACCTGCTAAAGCTTGGGGTGGAGTGACATAAGCACCCCTGTTGCCACCACCACTATGACTGCACTGACTCAGACCTGATGCCAGCACAGCACTGGGTCTTACTCAAGGCCTGCTGGAACCAATCCACAGCTTCTGCCTATGTTTCCTCAAGGCCCTGGGGCTCTACAATTAGCAGGTCGAAAAGCCAGTTGGGCTTCTGTCCTTCCCTTCAGGGTAGCAAGGGCACCCAGGCCCTGGGTGGGTCCAGAAGTTCTGTCTGGGAGTCAGGTACTAGATTTAACTCCTTGGAAATCTACCTGATGTCCTACTGCATTGCGGCTGAGCTGGCACTTAAAGAGTGGGAAGATACCATCCTCCCACTCTTTTTTCCCCTTTCCAAAGGCTGAGGAGCCTCACACCAAAGCCACCGCCACCCGAGTCCACAAGGAGTACTGCCAGACTACAGCAGATGTTACTTAAGGCCCATGGTTTTTTAAGTCAGCTTGTGGTGGACGCTGCCTGGCCTATTACTCATCCTTCAGGGCAGTGGGCTCCCCTCTGGGCCAGGGCAGGTCCACGAATGCCATCCAAGAGTCAAGAGCCCACTAGGTGCTTTAACTCCCTCTGGCTGTGCTGGTATCTACGGTGCAAGAAAAAGTCGCCTTAACTATTCCCTCTGCTTTTCTTAAACAGAAGGAGTTTTGCTGCTAATATGCTGAGTCTCTCCCGAAGCCAGGAATTTTGAGAGGCTCACCAAGGCCCTTGATGTAGTACCTGGGTATCACTATTCCTTATTCAGGGCCCAAAGGCTCTTCAGTTAGCAGGTGATAAATGGTTCCAGGACTGGGTCCTTTTCTTCAAGGCAGCGAGTTCTCTTCTGGCCCAGGGTATGTCTAGAAATGTCACGTGGGCGCTAGGGCCTGGAACAGGCATCTCATGACTGAACAGTGCTCTACCCTGCTGTGGCTCAGTGTGTAACCTAGATGCATCTTTGTAATATTTTTGATCTATTATTTGGCAAAGACAACAAAACATACCCACTAGTGTATTATTTCTGGTGAGATTAAAGTTTATATATGTATGTTTATGTATATATATAAATTTATGTATAGATAAATATATATTTACATATATAAATAATATGTATATATAAACATACATTATATAATATAATTATATATCATATATAATATAATATAAGGTAGACATTATATAATATATAAATATATTATATATTATATATAATATAGACACATATATTTTTATAAAATATATATTATATGTAAATTTATATAAATATATATTTATTTATATAAATATGTAAAAACATATAAATATATATAAATATATTTATATAAACTTACATATAATATATATTTGCCTAGTGTCTTTATTCATCTCAGTTATTGCTGGGTTAGTGAAAGTGATGCAAACATTCTCGACCCTGCCCACAGGAATGACTGCAGAGTTCAGTGTTTAATTGCTTTGAATATCATTGAAAACGACTTTTCATTTTGAGTATTATGGCTTAAGTAGTAGCTATATTTTTACATAAATATTTATGTATATAAAGTTTTATATATATATAAATATATATAAATTTATATATACAAAGACTTTATATATATAAAACACTTGAATGCTTCATTCTTTCACAACCACAAAAGTACCCCAGGACATCAAAATCGTTTTTTCCAGTTTTGGGGAAAATGAGTAGTATACTTGAAGGGCTTTGCCAGCATCATGCTGCTAAATGTTTACCTGCGTGCCAGTTAAATGGTCTCAGGTGAATTTACTTCTACCCCCTCCAGAAGCAGGACAATTGTAGGAATTTTCACTGCAGGCTTCACAATATGCACCACAATATCTCAGTGCAGCAGAACTGTCACTCTGGAGTGGGTCTGAAGAGCAGTCAAAGAAAAGTTAAATTGCTTTACCTTAGGCTTGCTCAGTTAACTTTGGAGAATATTTCCATATTTGTGTTTGAAATCACAACTTGTCCTCAGGATTGAATCCTGAGGAGAAAGTCATTCCTCAGTCTGTTTTTGCTGATGATATGCTGACTCATGACAGCTTCATATCTGGACAGTATTTTCATCCCATGTGACTGAATGGCAAAATATCAAGTTCAATATTTTAACTTTCAAACAAAGAAAAATTCTGGAAAGACTTTTGCTTCTGACACTTGGACTCACTTAATCCATCATGCATTCACTCATTCGTTTCCTTCAAAACACATTTGTTAAGTACCAATTATGGTTCAGATTTTACATAAGATGTTGCAGATATGACAAAGAATACAAAAAATCCTGCCTTAGTGAGCTCAGAATCTAGTGAAGAAAATGAAATATAAATAATATTAATACAAAGTTATAACTACAGCAGCATGCTTAAAAACACAACTTAAAACAACAAATAGTTATCCGAAGCTGGATCTTCAAGATTCTTCACAGAAAAACAGAGTAAGGCCCACAGAGGTTTAAAATGCTTCCTTCCTGGAAGTGAAATCTCAGGGCTATGAACGTTTAAAGGAGGATAGATTAGTCTACCTTGGGTGTTCGGGAGATGGACCATCTATGAGGAGAAGGAATTACACAGATGAGAAAATGACGTCTCAGTGAAGAGAAGGGTAACAAAGGCTTAAAGGTAGGAAGATGATTTTTTATCTATCTCAAGGCCATGCTGTAAAACATGCTATGAATTTTCTTCCCTTAGTGAGTATGAGCAGTAAAGCATTACCATGGTGTTTTTTGTAGATAAATGGGATACTTTTCAGAATGATTGTCATTTGCATATTCCAAGTCACTATTACCACCCAAATGTGTAGAGTTGTTGAGGCCAAGATCCCAGGTTAAGACAAACAGCTCCATTTTGTCCTGCAGTCATAGGTAGTGCCACTAACACTGCCCAAGAGCCTCAGTGGTCCCTGGTCACAGAAAATCCCATGAAAAGATGGAGCCAACATCCTCCCTGATAAATAAAATTAACCCCCTTAATCACGTGGATGGGGTGAGCGGAGGGCAGTACCATACTCACATAAGGATATCACCTTTAATCCTAGGCTATGATACCTGCCAGTGGTGACACTCTATAGCTCAATTTACTTATCTTTAGCCTTCTGCAGTGGGAAAAAGGTTATAGCCATTTATTTAATTCAGCAGGAGATTGTTGAGTAAATGTATTGTCTATTGTCATTAGGATTTGGTCTTGCACATAAATGCATGTTGTACAAGATTGCTTCTCCAACCTACTTATGACAAAGTACAGTAAATTAAAATAGTTTTCTCTCCTATCTACTTTAAGTATCATTACTTTTTGACTGTCCCTCATGGAATTATAGAACTTTTAATCAAGAAAATATTTTAGTACAATATTTTTCAAAATGTGGTTGGAGAGCACCTATCTCAGGCATCCTGTTATTATGATCTAGATTTTAGGGTCATTGTTCGGTCTGACTGAATTAGCCTGTGAAGATGGGGCCAGAAACCTACATACTGAATAAGCTTCCCGGGTGATCTTATGTAAATGAAAATTTGACAACATTACTTCAATGATAGTTTAACTCCATCATTTCACAAACCAGTAATATGCAGTTCAAAAAGGGAATGTGACTTGTCTAGGATTACAAAGCAAATTACCCACTGACCTCAGACTTCCCCAAGCCTCTGAGATCTCAGTCCAGGGTTTTTTCTAGCAATACAGTGGTTTCCTCCCATCATATGTCTGTTGTGCAAAATGTCCAGAAGAAATGCTTTTAATGATCAACTATCAGTACATGAACTCTTTTAAAATTATCAAGGACACTTTTTAGAGTGATTATTTAGAATACACCTATGGCAATAGTTTAACATTCCAGAGAACTGTCTGAGAATGTAGCGTCAGCATGGAATCTTTGTACACAGAAAATATTAAGGAAATGTAACTGACAAAGTTTGTCATGTGGTCTCAATATAGACCTGTCATTTGTGCCTAAACTTTGTACAGGGAAGATGGAGTTGTAGAAAATGATGCTGAGAAACCAAATACCATAAATTAACTAGCCTATTCGTAAGACTGAGACTCTTGTCCACTTTGTATGCTTTCTTCGTTAAAATCACTGGGCCTAGTGCCTTTGTTCATCTCAGTTATAGCTGGGTTAGTGAAAGTGATGTGAACATTCTCGATCCTGCCCACAGGAATGCCTGCAGAGTTCAGTGTTTAATTGCGTTGAAAATCGATGAAAATGATTTTCGTTTTGAGTATTATGGCTTAAGTGATAGCTATCAGTTAAAATGGGCAATGTTTTGAAAACCCGAATAACAGTTTTTCTATAGGCTCTAAAAAAAGTCAAGACCCAGTGGTTGAAAACTCTTAAAATGATTTTACTTCTGAACAAATGTAAACTTTGGGTACCAAAAAATTGGAGCTTTTATCCATGTTTACATGTAATGGAGTTTTCTGGAAAAAAAATAAAATCACCTCACGGGTAGATTGTTTAATTTTTAAGAAAGTGTCTCTACAGAATAATGATTCCTGACCAGGTGGCTTCAGTTTTAAGTAAGACTTTCTTTTTTTCTTAAAATGACAGAGGTTTTGAACCTGAGAAGAGTGGGCTTTTATTGGTACTGCCAGGTTTTGTAACCCTGTCCATGTATTCTACAAGTCATCTGATCTGATAAAGCACTCTCACAGATTCCAAAATGAATACACAGAGATTTGGGATGTATTGTTTTGTAAATTAAACTTTTGTATTTTAAATTCTTGGACTTAAACTTTGTCAATCTTTCAACTTTATATTGAGATGGGAGAGAAGGAAAAAAAAATCACTTTGCCTCAATTGAAATATTCCCCACATGTGCTAATTATCTCAGCTGATAGTTGGAAACGGGCTTCTGTAACCATTAAAAAATTCGACTAATGGGGCCAGGTTTTGTGGAGGGACTTCTAAGCAACATCTCTTTTGATTAAAAAAACCCATCTTACTGGGGAGAAGTGGGGATGATTAATGGGTATTAAAATATAGTTACAATGAATAAGATCTAGTATTTAATAGTACAGCAGCGTCACTACAGTCAACAGTAATTTCTTGTACATTTTAAAATAATTAAAAGAATATAATAGGAGTGTTTGTAATTCAAGTAAGTGATAAACGCTTCAGGTGATAGATACCCCATGTACTTTGATATGATCATTACACATTGTGTGCCTGTAACAGAGTATCTCATGTACTCCATATAAATACATACACCTACTATGTACCCATAAAAATTAAAAATTTAAAAATTCCACTCCATTGTCTTTGATTTCCTGCTGTGTGTGCTTTAGGGCCCCCTATTTTATGGGCTCTTACTCAGTTTCTAATTTCATATCATTAATATAATCTAAAATGTGAGATAATCACCAAGTGCCCATGCCTTGATGATTACTCTCTTTATGTCACTTTCATTTTTGAAATAAAGAAGGTTCAAACACAGCTAAAGCCCCTTTTATTATCTGCAAAAAAATCACTATGTAGGATTCAATGATTTGCAAAATCTTTTCCCAATTCAACATCATGTGGTTAGGCCTAGGGCACATTTAAATCTGTTTTATCTGTCTTTTTTGGTATGTATTTGTAAAAGGGAGATAGTTAATATTTTGTTGTGTTAGAAAAGAACTGCATCCCCACATTCTCAAGTGAGGAGATAGTAGATTTCAAGTTAGAACATATTGTAATAAAAAGACTATTGTAAAAGCCCTTTTTATAATAAGCACCACTAAATGTAATGCATTAGGTCGTATATTTGTATCTTTGTTTTTAATATCCGTATATGAACAGTGTGTAAAAAGTATATAAGTGTTCTCATTTGCAATCTCATTTTGATTACCATTTTATTTTTAAGAGAGAAGCTCAGAAATATAGGTAAAATCAAACCATACACTGTTACTATGGTTATCGTCTGTTTAATGGAAGCATTTGAAGAATATTTATCCTTGACATTTTCAAATGAAGTTCAGTGAATTGTGCGCAGGGGAATACAAATGGATACATTCATCCTTACTTGAGACAAAGAATCTGGCTTTGTTAAACACTCTTAAAACTTTACATTCTCAGCCAGGCATTAAAATCTAGTTTTATGATTCAAAAGTAATAATTTAAAAATATGATTAAAAATATTTTAGGCCAAAATATGACATTCATCATCAAAACAAATTTAAGACATTAGAAATATACCTAATGTTTTCATTTTTTCAAAGAGTATTGGTAAATGAAGAAGTTAGATCATGAATGGTAGCATTAGGTTAGAGTTTTAATTTGTTATGAAATATGAAGGTTATTTATCTCTTCCTCTACCATTTTATTAAGAAATCATATTAGAAGCATATGAGCAGGTTACCCTTTGCACAGTGCTCTAGATTGTTGTATAGATAAGTTGAGGACACTTCCATTTTTCACTTTCCTTTATTAGGATATCATCCTTTGGGTGCTTTCCAGTCTACCAGTGAATGACAAACACTGCTATATCGAGAGTGTGAGAAATTGAATACCATACAAGTTGTCAGACATCTAAGACAGAAGATCCCTGCAAGCAGTGAGGAGAGATTGGATACATTCATTGGAATTACAGTCGTGACAAGCAATAGGGCTGCCACTGAAGACAACCTTTGTCTGCTTGTTAGTGAAGTGAGTGTTCCTAATTCAACGTTATAAAAACTCTAATGAGATCATTCTGAGTTACTCTCCTTGTAGGTTTATTGCTTATGCAGGTGTATAAAATGTTGACAGGTGAAACTACTCTGAGGAATCCAAACATATATTCTTCGAATAGGTTATATTAATACCATAGCTTTCTATTAAAGAGCCCAGAAACTGCAGTGTGGCAAAAAGTCACATGCAATAGATAACTTACTGAATGATGTTTAAAATGTTCTTTATGTAACAAACCTGCACATTGTGAACATGTACCCTAGAACTTAAAGTATAATAATAATACAAAAATGTTCTTTTAAAGAAACAAAAAAGGAGGGAAGAGAATGGAGGTTGTGATGTGATAAGAAGGCAACGAAGAGCTGGAAGCAAACACCAACAACAGATAAACGACATGATTCAAAAACAAAGGGTTTAAAGACACCAGAGGTAACATTTTTCTTCTAAGCCACTGTTGCTTCTGCTGGTTGTATGGCTAATTGATATGGTTCGTTGATTGGTTGGTTGGTTTTAGCCAAGTTTATTAATGGGAAGAATTCTAAAATAGTTTTGCAACCTTGAAGAACCAGTTAAACAGATAATTACTTTTAAGATGTAAATTGAGATGTTATATTCTTTTGGCATTTAAGCATGCTACGTTTGGACCATTCAAACAAAGCAAAATGATATTTTTAAAAGTTGGGTTTATTGAGGTATAATTTACATCAAATGAAATTCACCCTTTTAAGCTGTACAATTTTATTAGCTTTAAAAAATGTGCAATCTACTCATCTGACAAAGGGCTAATATCCAGAACCTACAAAGAACTCAAACAAATTTATGAGAAAAAAACAAACAACCCCATCAAAAAGTGGACAAAGGATATGAACAGACATTTCTCAAAAGAAGACATGCATACAGCCAACAGGCACATGAAAAAATGCTCATCATCACTGGCCATCAGAGAAATGCAAATCAAAACCACAATGAGATACCATCTCACACCAGTTAGAATGGCGATCATTAAAAAGTCAGGAAACAACAGGTGCTGGAGAGGATGTGGAGAAATAGGAACACTTTTACACTGTTGGTGGGATTGTAAACTGGTTCAACCATTGTGGAAAACAGTATGGTGATTCCTCAAGATCTAGAACTAGAAATACCATAGGACCCAACCATCCCATTACTGGGTATATACCCAAAGGATTATAAATCATGCTGCTATAAAGACACATGCACACATATGTTTATTGCGGCACTATTCACTATAGCAAAGACTTGGAAGCAACCCAAATGTCCATCAGTGACAGACTGGATTAAGAAAATATGGCACATATACACCATGGAATACTATGCAGCCATAAAAAAGGATGAGTTCGTGTCCTTTGTAGGGACATGGATGCAGCTGGAAACCATCATTCTCAGCAGACTATCGCAGGAACAGAAAACCAAACACCGCATGTTCTCACTCATGGGTGGGAATTGAACAATGAGATCACTTGGACTCTGGAGGGGGAACATCACACACTGGGGCCTATTATGGGGAGGGGGGAGGGGGGAGGAATGGCATTGGGAGTTATACCTGATGTAAATGATGAGTTGATGGGTGCTGACAAGTTGGTGGGTGCAGCACGCCAACATGGCACAGGTATACATATGTAACAAACCTGCACGTTGTGCACATGTACCCTAGAACTTAAAGTATAATAAAAAAAAATGCGCAATCTACTTTTAGATAATTTCTGTCACACCAAAATGTTCCTTCATATCCCTTCAGAGTCAATCCTCTCTTCCTATAGCCAGTCCTCAGCAGTTACTGGTCTGCATTCCTGTAAGTTTACTTTTTCCAGAGTGTCATATCAATGAAATCTTGCAATGTGTAGCTTTTTGTAAATGAAAGGTGTCCTTTGCTTGACATAATGCTTTTTAGAGTCATCTGTGTTGTTGCACACAACAACTGTTTTTTGGGATATGATAATATATATTCTTTGTAAATGAGTTTAAAACTGCAATGCAACTCTAAAGAAATATCTGGCTCACACCTGTAATCCTAGCACTTTGGGAAACCAAGGCGGGTGGATCACGAGGTCAGGAGTTCAAGACCAGCCTGGCCAATATGGTGAAACCCCATCTCTACTGCAAATACAAAAATTACTTGAGTGTGGTGGCACATGCCTGTAATCTCAGCTACTCAGGAGGCTGAGGCAGGAGAATTGCTCTAACCCGGGAGGCAGAGGTTGCAGTGAGCCAAGATTGTGCCACTGTACTCCAGCCTGGGTGACAGAGCGAGACTCCATCTCAAAAAAAAGAAAGAAATATAATCACTAATCCTTATGCAAGGATAATCACCACTCACTGATTTTAAACATTTCTGTTCAGGTTTCTCTTTATGCATATACTGTTTCTGATACACATGCACACACATACACATACACACATCATTCTTAAACCTTCTACCATATTTATATGTAATGTTGTAGTTTTTCAGACGAGATTGTATTAAATTATTTCTCATGTCATTACTGTCTTTGTGAGCCTAATTTTAAGGCCTGCAAATGGCACATCGTATGTCAGTTATTTAGCCATTCTGATATTTTTAGATATCTTGCAATTGTTTCCAATTTCTTACTATCATAATGGAACAGTGAACATCTTCAGACATAATGCATCAAAGAAATAGAGACTTTAGGTGTCAAATGGTCACAGATACTTTTAGTCTGAGTATAAAAGAGGGGAATCTGATGTGGATAGGTGTGATAAATGCAAAAGAAAGAGTACATTACCAGAAAAATTGGTCTGATAAGATAGATGCATTATAATAGAAGCAATATTATAGTACAAAACACAGACTCAAAAACTGCACAAACAAGCAAACAAACAGAAGAGTATACAGAAATAAATTTCCTGCACTGAATTAGGCATTAAGCATTTGACTTATTATCTCATTTAACTCTTGCAAAAATCTTACGAGGTAATATGGTAGGCACAATACCCTCCAACAAAATGTCCTCACACTATCCTCCAGAACCTGTCAGTATGATACGTTACATGACCAAAGGAGTTTTGAAAATATAATTAAAGTTAGAGACCTTCAAATAGGGAGAGTACCATGGATTATGCAGGTGAGCCCACTGTAAGCAACATTAGCCCTTAAAAGCAGAGAACTTTCACTGGCTGGAATGGGTTATGTCAGAAGGAGAGGTCAGAGGGATCCTAAGTATAAGAAGGACTCAATACATTTTTGCTGGATTTGAGGGTGGAGGGGCAAGGTGACAAGGAATACAGTTGGTATTAAGGATCTGAGAGAAACTCCAGGCTGATAGTAAAAAAGGAAGCGAGAACCTCAGTCATACAACCACAAGAAACTGAATTCTCTCAATGACCTGAAGGAACTTACAAATAGATTCTTGCCCACAGTCTTCAGATAACAGTACGGGTCACTGCTGCCTCGAATTTGGCTTTCCAAGACCCAAAGCAGAGGAACCAACCAAGCCCACATGAATTTCTGACTTGCAGAACTGTGGAAAATCAATCTCTGTTGTTTTAATATGCTACATGTGGCTATTTGTTATGGCAGCAATGGAAAACTAATATAGTGAGGCCCTATTATTATCTCTACCTAATTAAAACTGCAAATTTGTAGCAGTGCAGTAACTTACTCAAGGTCACTTTGTGGTCCAGTCAGAATTTAATTCCAAGTCAAACCAACTTTGGGGACAATTTTAGTATATGTCATTTTTCATACAATCATTTCTTTTGTTGTTTTGAAGATGCATATGGTGTTCTTTGAATGATTTCTAAGTTTTTCACATTTCTTTTGTATCCACAGTTTTTAAGGATTTATTAAAATAATACTCTTTATATCTCTAATATTGTTCCAGGATTGATTATTTTATTGGTCATTTTCAAGAAACCATCTTCAATTATTTTAATCAGCTCTACCGATTTTTCTGTATTCTATTTATTAATTTCCTCTACTTTTTAAGATTGTTTTTTAAACCTATTTTCTACATTGTCTAGTTGAAACTTTAGTTGATTTAATTTGTTCTCATTTTCCAATAGTAGCATTTAGTGCTAGGTAAGAAACTTCAGGTACTGCTTTGGCCATATTTCCCCTTTTCTGAAATAATTATCCTATTATTATTTATTTCTATTACTTAAGATATTTTTTGTTTCTCCTTCAACCAGAGGTATTTAGAAGTACATGTGCATGTGTGTAACTACATATGTTGTGGAATTGTTTATCTGACCCTTAATTTTCAAATATATTGATTTCTATTGACTGTTTTTATGATGTTATTTTATACTTACATTTAATTGTAATCAGTAAGTATAGTCTATATGACGCTGGCTTTTTGAAATTGGTAGAGAGGTACTTATGGCCTAACACATGGTCACTTTTGGTCACTCACGTTTGTTTAAAACAAATCTGTAGACTCTAAGAGGACAAAATTATTGGTATCTCTATGTTTAATATTATAAATGAGTTATTCAGTTTCTCTGTATATTTCCTCATTACTTGATTTGTTGTTTTCTGAGAATGGTGCATTAAATTTCCCAATGATTATTGTTTTCTAATTTCTCATGTTATATTTCTATTAGCCTTTGCTATATTTATTTCAAAGCGATGATGTAATGTGGATGAAGATTTATGATTCCCATCTTATTTGTGGATTTAAAATATTTAATTTGAAATAGTTTATATAAATGATTTTACCTTGAAATTTTTTGCCTAAAATTAATATCACCACACTTGCTTTATATGTGCTATAAAAATAATAGTATAATTTTAATTTACCTATATAGGTGCCTCTATATTTTATTAACAATTTAATATTAAATTATTCTGATATTAATAGACTGAGACATAGTCTTTTCAACTTTTCTGTGTTTTCTTATGTTGATTTCAATTTGCTTCATATTCCCCTTTCAAAGTATTTACTTAGTTTCATGTTTTTAATGAAATTTTTCATTTACCTTGAGGCTTGGACATTATATTTATGTTTATATTATTCAAGTGTTGTCCTGGCCGGGCGCGGTGGCTCAAGCCTGTAATCCCAGCACTTTGGGAGGCCGAGACGGGCGGATCACGAGGTCAGGAGATCGAGACCATCCTGGCTAACATGGTGAAACCCCGTCTCTACTAAAAAATAAAAAAAAAACTAGCCGGGCGAGGTGGCGGGCGCCTGTAGTCCCAGCTACTCGGGAGGCTGAGGCAGGAGAATGGCGTAAACCCGGGAGGCGGAGCTTGCAGTGAGCTGAGATCCGGCCACTGCACTCCAGTCTGAGAGACAGAGCGAAACTCCGCCTCAAAAAAAAAAAAAAAAAAAAAAAAAAAAAGTGTTGTCCTTAAACTTTAATACACACATTTAAATATATTTTTCTAAGATATATATATTTAATTTGTATCTATTTCCTCTCTCTTACAATACTAATTTCCTCACATTTGGTGATACTTTATTGTGTGCTTAAATTTTGTATTGAGAATCTGTAATAGCTTGTGTTTACATTCTTTCCCTTTTAACTACTACTGACCTCAAGTGATTATTGTGGAAGGGCATGCTGTGATAGAGAGCTAATTTCCAGACTCTACCCTGTCCTTCTGGTTATTGCTAGTCTTCCTACTTTTTAACTTATTTACTGTTCCATTCTCGGGCTATACATCTTTGTTGCTTACTCCATGACCGAAAGGGAGAGAAGCAGGAAAGTAGAGAAAGAGCCACCTGTCTTGCTGCTTCTATTATGGTACCCTAAACATTCACAGTTAGTTCATTAGGAACCCCCTCCTCCACTTCACAATCTAGGACACCCCTGTGGTCTTTCCTACTCCTTTTCTATCTTTGTAACAGATTATTCTCATTTTGAGCTGTGGTTTCCTTTTCAATTGAATCTTATCTGCCTTTAGTACATCTGGTATTCCTCACTCCACAAAAGATGAAACTGAGACACAGAGAATTAAGTGTCTTATTCAATGTCACACAGATAGTGAGTGAGTGGCAGAACTGGGTTTTGAATCTAGGCAATTGGCTCCAGAATCCATACTTTTAACCATTGAACCATGGAGCTTTCCCTTTCTGCCTATAACCTCTTTCTGTTAAATCTCTCATTTTTAAAATGTGCTATTCCCTTAAAAAACAGTATTAATTTTCATTAAAATAAAGATAAAATCATAGTAATACAGCTAGAGATGAATACTTAATTCTTGTCTCTCCGGGGTGTCACTGTCTATTCATAGAAATATTTTTGACTCATTGCTACTACTGTACATTTTTACCTTGGTTTTTTTTTCCTTCTTATAAGCCATAATAAAGAAGAAAAGCCTCATTTTAATTAGCTGTGTATATAACAAGAGCAGCATATTTGATCATTTGGTGGTTTTAGAAATGAAAATAAAGTTGTTCCAATGAATATATAATCCATTAACTATGAATAAAACTAAAGCCAAATGCATCCAAAGAAAGAAAAGGGATCAGTTTCTAAATGAAATATTTGTGGATAGTGAAGCATATATGTTTAAAAAGTGTTAGATATAAAAAAATTTAGTTTGATTCTCATGATCAATTTTTCTCCCACTGAATCTTCCTCTCACAGATATGTCAGAAGTGTTCATGGCTAAAGAGAGATGTTGGAAAGCAAATGAATCCTCATAGGTGTCTCACTTCAAAACTTTTAAAAATACCTGCAAAATCACCAAGAAGTTAGTTTACTTTGGGCCTTTATTTCTGTGTGCTTCCCATACAACTCAGGATACATCACCAGCTTCTCTTCCAAAACAGTAAGACATTGAAGGCTCATATTTTTCTTCTGTGCATTATGATCCAAGTGTGTTCATAAAATAAGATATAGTAAGGCCATTCTATGAAGTATTACAGTAAAATAAAAATCCAATGTTGAACCTAATTTTCCCTGTAAGTCTCTGACCTCATTAGCTATATCCTTTCAACTCTGGAGTAGGGATTGCATTTTTGCTCAATGCTGTCACTATGGGAGATGCTCAAAAAATATTCTCCAATTCTTCACATTTTATTGAGGGTTCTTCCTTGAGTATGACAGCCAATCCACAACTTCTAACATGAAGTGATTGGGAAGCCCAGAGATACTGACTAATTCTTACAATAGGGACACAGCTTTGCAGCAATCCTATTCTAGTCCTTTTCTTGACAGTCCTGATGGAGGCAAGAGGGGTGATAATGGCCTGTAACTTATTGCCTTAACACTACCAGCCTTTTTTGTTGTGACTTTGACTACCTTCAATTAAGTCATGTAACCACTTATTCTTCAGGTTTTCTTTGTTCTCAAGTGGAACAACTATTTCAGGAGCTTAAAGGGCTTTTGGAGAGCTAGAAATTCAGAAGTCGAGCAGAATCCAATTGTCTTTAGGACTATTTCCTTAGCACTGTGAAATTTCTATCTTCATTTTTAACAGTACAAGAAAATTAAATTGATGGATAAGTTATAAATAATAGGAAACAAGAGACTAAAATAAACATGTAGAAGGACAAGTCAACTGTAGTCAAGATTTGGTTAAGCTGACCAAGGCTTTCTTTTATGCAAAATATTAGGAAAATTATCCTGTGAGATAGGATTAAAAGGTGAGCTCTTTGGTCAGTGGAGTTTAATTGTCTAGGCTAGGCTGAGTGTCTTTCTATTCAAATTTGAGGCCAAAGGAGAAAGTGCTCTATTATGTAGGGTGAAAGCAGCAAGCGATTGGGCGAAGACTGTTACCCAGCTGATGATGGTGCTCCTCAAACCTTGTGTGTGTGTGTGTGTGTTTTATTATTATTATACTTTAAGTTCTAGGGTACATGTGCACTACGTGCAGGTTTGTTACATATGTATATATGTGCCATGTTGGTGTGCTGCACCCATTAACTCGTCATTTACATTAGGTATATCTCCTAATGCTATCCTTCTCCACTCCCCCCCTCCGCACAATAGGACCGGGTGTGTGATGATCCCCTTCCTGTGTCTAAGTGATCTCATTGTTCAATTCCCACCTAGGAGTGAGAACATGTTTGCAGATGACATGATTGTATATTTAGAAAACCCCATTGTCTCAGCCCAAAATCTCCTTAAGCTGATAAGCAACTTCAGCAAAGTCTCAGGATACAAAATCAATGTGCAAAAGCCACAAGCATTCTTATACACCAGTAACAGACAAACAGAGAGCCAAATCATGAATGAACTCCCATTCACAATAGCTTCAAAGAGAACAAACCTTGTGTTTTTAATGTGAACCTCTCTTCCTATTTCAGATTGA
The DNA here is from genome assembly GCF_024542745.1 of Macaca thibetana thibetana. NCBI lineage: Eukaryota > Metazoa > Chordata > Mammalia > Primates > Cercopithecidae > Macaca > Macaca thibetana. The sequence continues at coordinate 136,571,438 of NC_065598.1, forward strand.
ATACGACTGTCTCCAGACTCCCATTTCATCAACTTTATCTGATTTGTTTCCTCAAGGATACCATTAGGAGAAATATCTAATGTAAATGATGAGTTGATGGGTGCAGCACAACAACATGGTACATGTGTACCTATGTATCAAACCTGCACGTCGTGCACATGTGCCCTAGAACTTAAAGTATAAAAAAAAAAAATCCACTCCTAGGGGTAGATCTAGTTGTTTGGGACCATATTCCATATACCCTCATCATGCCACTTCTGATGTCTTCTACTCAACCTACCTCTTTTTTCTGGTTCTCCAAATATTCTTCAGGTCTTACTCACATTTTTCATTTTAGCCTAATATCTGTAACTCTGACCTATGCATTGTTTTTTAATTCAGAGTAATTTGTCTCCACAAATTGAATTTTGACTTTTGATCTCAAATCCTGCACACTGCTGAATCCAAGTTACATACCAATCTATCCTTACCCAATTGTTAGTCCTAGACATAAGTATGCATTACCCAAGTTCTCCCTCTGCCACCCTTTTGCTCGCCATATCTCATGTCTGTTGATAAACCTGCACTGACTTTGGATAATTTTTTGTTGTTATTCCTAATCCTTTTCTCTTATGACAAATAACATTATTTTATGATAAATGAAAATAGCCCTTAAAATACTTACCTGCCTGAACGGTAATTAATTGATAATATACACTTTAAAGTATTTTAAAACATAGGAAGATGAGAATATGTAGGATATTAAGATAATGTCAAATAAAAAAGGTTTTGATGTTTAAGTCATTTACATTGCTTTTCCTTTTTTATAGACATTATGGAACATGTACTTGAAATATTTTTCTCCTATATATGATAATCAAAATGTTTTAAATCTAGACTCATAATTTGAAAAACACTTTATGACCACTTATTCACTTAAGACTTGTTGGATCGTGCTTATTGTCATCTTCATTCCTTCTCTCTGTGTAATGTTTAAATGTGCTTTATACTATTAAACAAGTGAAGGATTGTGTGCTTATTTTGCAATTTGTGAAATAGCTTTGTACAATTTTTGGTGTCACTAGTGGAGGGATGAACTTTGCTTTTGTGTGGTATAATAACCTATAGTTTGAACCAAATATCTAATAATTTCTCCAGTTTGCACAATAGAACAAATATTTTATAAATTCTGTTTAATAATTTCAGACTTGGAACAGATAAATCTGGGTTAAATAAACTAGTGTATAAATCCTGTTTTCTCCATTATAGAACTAAAATAAACTGAAACCAAAACTAAAATTTTACATCCATTTTCATTTTAACCTTACAATTCCATCAAATAGACAAGACAGACATTCACGTGAGGCTCAAATTAAGTGAATTATCCAAAGTCTCATTCTTTCTATGTAATAATCTCAGTGACTTAAACCCAGGGTTTTATTTTAAACCTCCAGATCCATTGTTTATTATCATTGTTTTGTTTATTGTGTTTTTTGTTTGCCTACAACATCTATACCCTCATTATTATTATTTTAAGGTCTCTTGTAATAAAAGTTGAAATATTCTATCTGCCCATCATCAAGAGTAATACTTTAATACCAGTGTTCACAGAAATAATTACATACATGTTCACAAAACAAAACTTGAGTAAAGACCATTTTTTTCCTTCTGTTTAGGGCATAATTAGAACAATATGTTTATGCTAAATTATAGCATCACAATTTTAATATTTTATTAGCAAACAACGAAGCATATTAATGTAAGTACTAGGGATTTTTTAAAATTATACTGAATTTAGCTGATGATATATAAGCTGTCTCTACATCTAAAAACTATAGAATATAGTCTCATTTATCTGATGATGAATTTTCATGCCTGATTGGTCAAACTGCATGGGTTAATCTTTATTAGGAAGACAGATGACACCAGTATCCAAAGGGCCATGTCAAAGAAATGACTTCAGACTAATTATTTCATGTGCCTTAACTATTGTGCTGCTTATAAGACAAATGAGGTTTAGTGGGAGAATGTTACATATTATATCATATAAGCAGTCTCATAAATGAAATATGTTATTTAAATCAACTATTCATTATTATTTTTTTTTTTTGAGATGGAATTTGGTTCTTGTTGCCCAGGCTGGAGTGCAATGGCACGATCTCTGCTCACCACAACCTCCGCCTCCTAGGTTCAAGTGATTCTCCTGCCTCCACCTCCCAAGTAGCTGGGATTACAGGCATGTGCTACCACACCTGGCTCATTTTGTATTTTTAGTAGAGACAGGGTTTCTCCATGTTGGTCAGGCTGGTCTCGAACTCCTGACCTCAGGTGATCCACCTGCCTCAGCCTCCCAAAGTGCTGGGAACACAGGCATGAACCACTGTGCCCGGCCAATTATTCATTATTGAATCATAAGTGAATGGTGAGTAGAAAGTCTCTAAGAAACAACAGAATGCTCCCTAAGAGGGACACATTGTCACTGATTTTCTAATCTTGTATTTGTAGAGATTTGGTTCACTTCTCTATATAATTTTTCTGACTTAGTTTTTCCTCAGAAAAAGGCATATCACAGGTCAGATAATTTTATGAGAAATAACTGAAGACCATTTAGAGCATAATTATGAATCCAAATGACACCATAAATATGCAGAATGGAAAATGGTACATTGCTTTGGAGGAAACAAATTTACAAGTACCTGTAATTCCTGTTTCTATGTAATTGTCTATTTTATGATACTACCCTATACTTATTATTAAGTCATATCACATTTTGTAAAGTCTGACAAGCTGAAGAATGGTCTCATATAATTTAGCTGTTTTTGTATTTTATAGTAGTTGATTCTCAAGCCAATAAATATCAAGTTCAATTGCATATTAAGCATGTCATATTTTCCATTTTTCAAATAAGGTGTTGCAGAAGATACTTTGACAATTTGAAATAGGCTAGCAGTTGTGAATAATCTCATTTTAAATGTTCAATATTGTTTGTACCTAATTTAAACCTGTTAGAAACTATAAGTTGAATAATGTCATGAATTTGCTCTTATTATTATTCTTATATATAAGAATATAAAAATTATTGCAATATAATGAATAATTTTAAGGTACATAAGTATATGTGTTTGTGTGTGCATGTGTGTATGTACATATAAAAACTGGCAAGATATATTGAACAAGGTAAAAACAAGTGAAAGTAAATGGCTTCTCTGGGTATTACAGTAGGCAGGATTCTAAGATGGCCCCTAAGATTTCTGGTACCTCGTATATACATGCTTTTTCCCAGTTATTCAGTTAAACACTAACTTGGGTGTTGTTATAAAGGGATTTTGCAGATGTAATTAAAGTCCCTAATCAGTTGACCTTAAGATAGAAAATATGTGTGGGCCTTCCTTCATCAGATGAGACTTTAAATCTGGATCTAGAAGTCAAGAGATAGAAGTCAGAGACTCAATAGATGGATTCCACGTAAAAGACGTCTATATTTCAAGCTTGGAGATGGAGGTAAAGAATATAGGTGGCTTCTAGGAGCTGAGAGTGGTCCCTAGTCACCAGCCAGCAAGAACACAGGGACTTCAGTCCTGCCACTACTAAATTCTGACAAAACCTGAGTGGATTTCAAAGAGAATCCAAAGCCACAAATAGGATTACTACCCCAGAGCACACCTTGGTTCTAACCTTAGTGAGACCCTGAGCATAATACCCAACTAAGCCATCTTTGGACTCCTGACCCAGAGGAACCATAAGATGATAAACTTGTGTTCCTTTAAGCTAATAAGTTTGTGTTAATTTGCTACACAGAAATAAAAACAGAAAGTTAGTTTGTTTTTAAATTATATTTTTGAGATGGGGTATCACTAGCCCATACCGGCCTCAAACTCCTGGGCTCAAGTGATCCTCCAGCCTCATATAGCTTATATTTTATCTGCATATATTAACCCAGGTCCTCTCAAAAGAGCAGTGGCCATAATTGGTCTTGACTCTTGAGTAAAGATCAAAGTCTTTAGTGTTTGAGAACTCATACATTTCCCTCCAAATCACTTCTTCAGTCTTACCTTCAACTATAAGCTTTTATTCACCCTCTTCTCTGAGCATGCTCTTCTCTGCATATATTTTCCTATCAATGGTTTCACTGTATCCTCTACCTAGAAGGCCTTCCAACATTCCTTCAGTATCTCCTAGTACAAATATTAACCATCATTCAAGGTTCAATTCAAATGCCACATCTTTCATAAAACTGTCTTTAATCCATTGCATCTATTATAAACTGTCCCTCTTTTGTACCTGCAGAGATGTAACCTAATCCTGTCATGAGCTTTTCATGTTTTTTATTGTATTCTACTTAGGTAGACATTTGCTCTTCTTTACAAGGATGAGGAATCACTGTAGCACCTATACTGCCTTGTATATAGAAGGTGATTTAGTATTGGATGGATAGGTGGATTCATGGATGGACAGATTAATGAGATAGTGAAATCTAAGAGTTGGCCTTTATCATTCTAATAATCCAGCTAGTCCACTTTCCCTCACTCCTTTGTATCTGATTCTTTTCCTTTTGAGGTTACTTAGTATGTCGCTAAGTAAACATTCTGACTCTTCTCTCACTAGCCCTGACTATCCCACTGCTTTTCTCTATTTTTCAGAAACCTATGAGCAGTAAACTTGAAAACACATTGCATGAGAAATTATGATAATCTTGTGTTAACTATTCTAATTTAGCCTGGGGAAATTACTTGATGTGTGGGGCATAACTGTATGCTTATTCAATCGGTCTCACTTAATTCTGAAAGAACTTTCAAAAATATTTACCCCTTACTGATAGCTAGCTAGCTAGCTAGATATACATATATGTACTCTACACATTTTAAAATCCTTTTAATTCTTTTGTTTCTTAAATGTCTACATTATACAAAGTAAAAGTCAAAATCCTTGGTGACTAAGCAAACAAGAGAATGAAGTTATTACTCAGTGTACAAAAAGTATGTGTCATCTGGGCTTGGAGAAGCAATTAGAATAATTTGCTTCTAGTGTCATAATTTTGCTAGAAACAAGGAAGCAGATGAAAGTGCATGAACTTGAATAATGCTGTAAGTAATTTGTCAAGACAGTTATTATTATTACAAAGCCAGCAAGAGTAAGGGGAAATTTTATACTGACTAGAGTTATAATGGATAGTATGTGAGCAACTCAAATGATAGCACTTGATATTGTTCACAGTGGTGTAGTCATCACATATAACTGTTTATAGATTACCAATTGCTTCTAATACTAAATTATGTGTATCAATACATTCATGATGTTTCTGTTAACTGTGCCAGAATCCTTTGTGTGTGTGTTTTTAAAATTGTACCTATCGAATGTTGCTTATGGTGATAACTGTATGTAAGGAAATTCTTCCTCTAAACAAGGAAAAATAATTTATTACATGCCTTTTCATGTCTTTCTAGTTCTGCCTTGGTAGGTGCTCTGCCTTTCCTATGCTTACTTTAATCCAAACTGCCCATCATTCGCTTTTCTTCTATTTGATTCCTGGATATCTTTGTAAAGATGATGATAATGATTGTGAAAGCTGCCAATTATTCGACAGTTACTATGTATGATGTAAATGATGTGCATTTAAGTGTGCATATGAGTGTCTGTGTGTGTACTTATTTATATACTTATTTAATCTCCCCAATAATGCTAAACAACAGGGTAGATAATAAATATTTTAAAATCAATGAATAATATAGCTGATAAAATCATAGGAAACACACATTCTAGAAAAATGGGAAAGAACACAAAGTGGCAGAGAACCATTAAGAAAAGTTTAAAGAATCTGAACCTTTCAAACTTTGAAATATTTAATCATTTAAGCTATGAAACAGAGCTTCAAGTCAAAACCAAATCTGGCTAGTCCCCAGAGTGTATATATTCACTCGGGGTACTAGAGTAATTGCCTCATCCACAGAAAAGTCAATGACAACTCTTCACTCTCATGTCTTCAAACTTCATGTTGGTTCTCTACCTATTTACCTTATTTTCATTTCTCCCCCAATTGATTCTTTATGGTGTAATCTGCTGTATTATTCAGCAATTCAAAAATATTTATTGAGTGTCCACTTCGTGCCATGCAAAGAAATAAGTGGAAAATAAAAACAGACACAGCCGCTCACCATCATGGATCTTATATTCTAGTAGGAGGAGACAGACAGCATATAAGTAAAACACATAGTATATCAGGTAATGATAAGGGCTAGGGATACAAAACAGGGGAAGGAGGGAGACAATGCCTTGGAGCCAAGGCCTTGGCCAAAGAAGGCCTCAGTGATAACCTGAGACTATTCAGCAGATACCTGAAGGAAAAGTTGAGTGACATAAGCCCCAAACAAGTGGATAGGAAATTTTTGCAGAACACTCACAGCTTAAGGTCCTGAAGCACATGCTCAATGGTCAGACTAGTAAGCATATGCATGTACACGGTTAGCTTCCAGATTCACGAGTGTCTAATATAATGGTAATTCTCACTATTTTTGACTGAGTGACAAGGGGCTCAACACGTTTAAGTTGGTTCTAGAGCTCATCCTCAGGTGTTGATGGGGCACCTGAATTCTGCTAGACTGTGTTGTTTTTGAAGCACAAGCATCAGTCCACAACTAAGTGGACTCAGAGGATAGTATCAGGCAGAGGTAGGAATTCCATGGGCCCCATTTGTCGTGTTGTTCTGGTCTTTTTTGGTGTAGGTAGTAGAGAAGCCACCTTTCTATTAATCACAATTATTCTTTGACCAGACAAGATTATCCTGTGCAACTTCTAAAAATATATAATTTTTGTGGATACATAGTAAGTATATATATTTATGGGGTACATGAGATGTCTTGATACAGGCATGCAATGTGAAATAAGCACATCATGGAGAATGGGGTGTTTTTGAGTTTGGAACTCAAGCATTTATCCTTTGAGTTACAAACAATCCAATTACATTCTTTAAGTTATTTTAAAATACAAAATTAAGTTTTTATTACTATTTTGGAATAAATAGTAGGTCTTATTCATTATTCCTATTTTTTGGTAAACATTAACCATCCCTACCCTCCCCTGAATCCCCAACTACCTTTCCCAGCCTAGGGTAACCATTTCAACTGTTACCTTGTTACCTAGGGTAAGTAGGCAACAACTGAGTTCGGTTGGTTTGATTTTTAGATTACCACAAATAAGTGAGAACATGCGATGTTTGTCTGTGCCTGGCTTATTTCACTTAACATAATAACCTCCAGTTCCATCTATGTCATTGCAAATGACTAGATCTCATTATTTGTTACGGCTGAGTAGTACTCCATTGTGCACATGTATCACATTTTCTTTATCCATTCATCTGTTGGTGGATATTTAGGCTGCTTCCAAATCTCAGCTATTGTGAACAGTGCAGATATCTCTTCTATATACTGATTTTTTGGGGGGATATATACCTACAAATGGGATTGCTGGATCACAAAGTAGTTCAATGTTTAGTTTTTTGAGAAACTTCCAAATGGTTCTCCATAGTGGTTGTACTAATTTGCATTCCTGTCAAAAGTGTGCAAGGATTCCCTTTTCTCCACATCCTCAACAGCATTTGTTATTGCCTTTCTTTTGGATATAAGTCATTTTAACTGGGGTGAGATAATATTTCATTGCAATTTTGATTTCCATGTCTCTGATGATCAATGATGTTGAGCAGTTTTTCATATACCTATTTGCCATGTGTATGTCTTATTTTGAGAAATGTCTATTCAAATATTTGGTAGGATTTGAATAGGATTATTAAATTTGATAGGATTATTAGATATTTTTCCTATAGAATTGATTAACCTCCTTGTATATTCTGGTTATTAAAACGTTGTCAGATGGGTAGTTTGCAAATATTTTTCTCCCATTCTGCTGTCTCTTCACTTTGTTGATTGCATCCTTTGTTGTGAAGACACTTTTTAACTTGATGTGATCCCGTTTGTCCATTTTTGCTTTGGTTGCCTGTGCCTGTGTGGTATTACTCAAGAAATATTTGCCCAGATCAATATCCTGGAGATTTTCCCCAAAGTTTTCTTGTAGTAGTTTCACAGCTTGAGGTTTTATATTAAAGACCTTAATCCATTTTAATTTGATTTTTGAATATGGTGAGAATAGGGGTCCAGTTTCATTCTTCAGCATAAGCATATTCAGTTTTCCCAGCACTATTTATTGAAGAAACTGTCTTTTTTTCCAGTGTACGTTTTTGCCACCTTTGTCAAAAACGAGTTTATTATAGGTGTGTGGATTTGTTTCTGTGTTCTTTATTCTGTTCCATTAATCTATGTGTCTGTTTTTAAGTTAGTATCAGGCCGTTTTGATTACTATAGCTCTATAGCATAATTTAAAGTCAGGTAATATGATTCATCCAGTCTTGTTCTTTTTGCTTAGGATAGCTTTGGCTATTCTGGGTCTTTCGTTGTTCTATACAAATTTTAGGATTATTTTTCTATTTCTGTTAAGAATGTATTGATATTTTGATAGGAATTTCATCAAATCTGTATATTGCTTTGGGGTAGACATTTTAACAATATTGATTCTTCCAATCAATAAACTTGGAATGCTTTTTCATTTTTTGGTTTCTTCTGCAATTTCTTTCATCAGTGTTTTAGAGTTTCTATTATAGAGATTTTTTACTTTGTTGGTTAAGTTAATTCTTAGGTATTTAATTTTATTTGTGGCTATTATAAATTGAATTACTTTTAAATTTCATTTTCAGATACTCTGGCATATAGAAATGCTGCTGATTTTTATATGTTGAGTTTGTGTTCTGCAACTTTATTGAATTTGTTTACCTGTTCTGATAGTTTTTTTTGGTAGAGTCTTTGGATTTTCCAAATATAAGATTATACCATCTACAAACAAGAATTATTTGACTTTATCAGTTCTAATTTGAATGTCCTTCATATATTTCTCTTATCTGATTGCTCTAGCTAGGACTTCTAGTGCTATGTTGATTAACAGTGGTGAAAGTGGGCATCCTTGTTTTCCAGGTGTTAGAGAAAGGCTTTCTGTTTTTCCTGGTTCAGTATGATACTAGCTGTGGGTTTGCCATACATGGCTTTTATTAGTTGAAGTATGTTCCTTCTTTCCCCACTTTTTTGAGAGTTTTTATCATGAAGATATGTTGAATTTTATCAAATGCTTTTTCAGCATTATTTGAGATTATTATATGTTTTCTAACTTTAATTCTGTTGGTATGATGTTTGATTTGCATATGGTTAAGCATCGTTGCATTCCAGGGATAAACCCCAGTGGGCCATGATGAATGATACTTTAAATACATTGTTGAATTTGGTATGCCAGTATTTTTTTGAGGATTTTTGCATCAATATGCATCAGAGATATTGGCTTGTAGTTTTCTTTTATTGATGTGTCTTTGCCTGATCTTGGTATCAGGGTATTACTGGCCTTGTAGAATGAGTTTGCAAACAATCTATACACCTCTAGTTTTGGGAATTGATTAAGATTTTGATTACTTCTTTACATGTTTGATAGAAATAAGCAGTCAAGCCATCAGGTCCTGGGCTTTTCATTATTGGGAGGTGTTTTATTACAGCTTCTATCTCTTTACTTGTTATTGATTTGTTCAGGTTTTTAATTTCTTCCTGGTTCAACCATGATATATTGTAGGTGTCTAGAAATTTGTCCATTTCTTCTAGATTTTCCAATTTATTTGCATGTAGTCGCTCATAGTAGCAACTAATTATCTTTTGAATTTGCACAGTATCAGCTGTTGCAATGTCTTCTTTTTAATTTCTGATTTTATTTATATTTTCTCTCTTTTTCTTAGTCTGACTAAAGGTTTGTCAATCTTACATAACTTTTCAAAAAAACAACTTTTTTGTTTCATTTATCCTTTCTATTATTTGTTTAAATGTAAATTTTTTTATTTCTGCTCTGATCTTTATTATTTATCTTCTACTAATTTTGGGTTTGCTTTGCTCTTGTTTTTCTAGTTCTTTAGAATTCATCATTAGATTGTTTATTTGAGGGTTTTTCTCTCATTTTATGTAGGAACTTATAGCTATACTTTCCTCTTATTACTGCTTTTGCTGTATCCCATAGGTTTTGGTATGTTGTGTTTCCATTATCATTTTTTTTCTAAAAATTTTTCAATTTCCTTCTTTACTTATTCATTCACTCAGTGGTCATTCAGGAGCATATTGTTTAATTTCCATGCATCTGCATAGTTTCCAAAAATTCTCTTGTTTTAATTTCTAGTTTGATTCCACATGGCCAGAGAAGGTGCTTGATATTATTTTAATTTTGTTGTATGTTTTAAGATTTACTTTGTGACTTAACATATAGTATATCCTTGAGTATAATCCATGCACTGAGGAAAAAAATGTGTATTCTGCAGCCATTGAATGAGATGTTCTGCAAATAGCTATTCAATTCATTTGTCTATAGTATAGCTTAAATCTGATGTTTCTTGATTTTCTGTCTGGAAGACCTGTCCAATGCTGAAAGTGAGGTATTGAAGTTTCCAGCTATTATGGTACTGGGGCCTGTCTTTATCCTTAGTTCTAATAATATTTGCTTTATAAATAATATTTGCTTTATATATCTGTGGGCTCCAAAGTTGGGTGCATATATATTTAAAATTGTTATATCCTCTTGCTAAAATTGACCAGTTTGTCATTATATAGTGATGTTTTTGTCTCTTCTTATAGTTTTTGTCTTGAAATTTAATTTGTCTAGTATAAGTATAGCTACTTTTGTTCTTTTTTGGTTTCCAGTGGCATGAAATATCTTTTTTGAATCTTTATTTTCAGATTCTGTGTGTCTTTATAGGTGAAGCATGTTTCTTGTGGGCAACAAACAGATCATTGGGTTTTTTTGTTTTTTGTTTTTTGTTTTTTTTTTTTTTTTTTTTTTTTTTTGATGGAGTCTTGCTCTGTCACCAGGATGGAGTGCAGTGGCACAATCTCAGCTCACTGCAACCTCTGCCTCCTGTGTTCAAGTGATTCCCCTGCCTCAGCCTCCCGAGTAGCTGTGACTACAAGCGTGCACCACCACGCCCAGCTAATTTTTGTATTTTTAGTAGAGACAGAGTTTCACCATGTTGGCCAGGATGGTCTCGATCTGTTGACTGCGTGATCTGCCCACCTCAGCCTCCCAAAGTGCTGGGATTACAGGCATGAGCCACTGCACCCACTGGGCCTTGTTTTTAATCCACTCAGTCACTCTATATCTTTTGATTTTAGAGTTTAGTCCATTTACATTTAATTGTTATTATTCTTTGCTTATGTTTTTAATATTTAATTTTTGTGGGTACAGAGTGGATGTGCATATTTATGAGGTATATGAGATGTTTTGATACAGGCATGCAATATGAAATAAGTAAAGACATATTTCTGGCATTTTGTTATTTGTTTTCTGGTTGTTTTGTGGTCTTCTCATCCTTCTTTCTTCCCTTCCTGTCTTCTTTTAGTGTAGGTCGTTTTCTCTGGTGGTATGGTTTAGTTTTATGCTTTTCATTTTTGGTCTTTTGGTTTGAGGTTACCATTAAGCTTGCAAATACTATCTTATAATGCACTATTTTACCTTGATAGCAACTTAACACTGTTTGTATAAATAAACAAACAAGCAAAAAGAAAACTAATAAAAACTCTCTGCTTTAACTTCATTCCCGCACTTTGTGACTTCTTGTTATTTCTTCTTATATCTTATTGTACTATGTTTAAAAAGTGTTACAGTTATTATTTTTTATTAGTTCTTCGTCTTTCTACTTAGGATAGGAGTAGTTTACACATCAGAATTACAGTGTTTTAATATGTGTTTTTGTACTTACTATTACCAGTGAGTTTTGTACCTTCACATGATAGTTACTGCTCATTAATGTCCTTCTTTTTCTGATTGATGTACTCCCTTTAGTATTTCTTGTAGGACAGTTCTGGTGTTGATTTAATCTCTGTTTTTATTTGTTTGAAGAGTGTTTATTCCTCCTTCGTGTTTGAACAATATTTTCAATGGATATACTATTCCAGCATAAAAGTTTTTTTCTGTTGTTTCCTGACTTTTTAATGATCGCCATTCTAACTGGTGTGAGATGGTATCTCATTGTGGTTTTGATTTGCATTTCTCTGATGGCCAGTGATGATGAGCATTTTTTCATGTGTCTGTTTGCTGTATGAATGTCTTCTTTTGAGAAATGTCTGTTCATATCCTTTGCCCACTTTTTGATGGGGTTGTTTGTTTTTTTCTTGTCAATTTGTTTGAGTTCTTTGTAGGTTCTGGATATTAGCCCTTTGTCAGATGAGTAGATTGCAAAAATTTTCTCCCATTCTGTAGGTGCTGGAGAGGATGTGGAGAAATAGGAACACTTTTACACTGTTGGTGGGATTGTAAACTAGTTCAACCATTATGGAAAACAGTATGGCGATTCCTCAAGGATCTAGAACTAGATGTACCATATGACCCAGCCATCCCATTACTGGGTATATACCCAAAGGATTATAAATTATGCTGCTATAAAGACACATGCACACATATGTTTATTGCAGCACTATTCACAATAGCAAAGACTTGGAATCAACCCAAATGTCCATCAGTGACAGATTGGATTAAGAAAATGTGGCACATATACACCATGGAATACTATGCAGCCATCAAAAAGGATGAGTTTGTGTCCTTTGTAGGGACATGGATGTAGCTGGAAACCATCATTCTTAGCAAACTATCGCAAGAACAGAAAACCAAACACCGCATGTTCTCACTCATAGATGGGAACTGAACAATGAGATCACTTGGACTCAGGAAGGGGAACATCACACACCGGGGCCTATCATGGGGAGGGGGGAGGGGGGAGGGATTGCATTGGGAGTTATACCTGATGTAAATGATGAGTTGATGGGTGCAGCACACCAACATGGCACAAGTATACATATGTAACAAACCTGCACGTTATGCACATGTACCCTACAACTTAAAGTATAATAATAATAAATAAATTAAAAAAAAAAAAAAAAGTTTTTCTCTTTCCTCAGTCATGTCATTGTCTCCCGGCCTGTAAGGTTTCACTGAAAACTCTACTGCCAGACATATTGGAGCTTCATTGTGTCATTTGTTTCTTTTCTCTTGTTGCTTTTAGGATCCTTTATTTATCACTGATCTTTGGGAGTTTGATCACTAAACGCCTTGAGGTAGGCTTCTTTGGTTTAAATATGCCTGGGGTTCTATAACCTTCTTGTCCTTAGATATTGATATCTTTCTCTAGCTTTCAGAAATTCTCTGTTATTATCCATTTGAATAAACTTTCTACCCCATTTCTTTCTCTATCTCCTCTTGAGGCCAATTATGTTTAGGTTTGCCCTTTTGAGGCTATTTTCTAGATCCTGTAGGCATGCTTCATTGTTTTTTATTCTTTTTTCTTTTGTCTCCTCTGACTGTGTATTTTCAAATGGCCTGTCTTTAAGCTCACTAATTCATTCTTCTGCTGGATAAATTCTGCTAGTAAGAGACCCTTACATATCCTTCTGTATGCCAGTTGCATTTTTTCAGCTCCGTAATTTCTGTTTGATTCTTTATAATTATTTCAATCTCTTTGTCAAATTTATCTGATATAATTCTAAATTCCTTCTGTGCATTATCATGAATTTATTTGAATTTCTTCAACATAACTATTTTGAATTTCTGTGTGAAAGTTCGCATATGTTTGTTTCTCCAGGATTGTTCCCTGATGCCTTATTTAGTTCATTTGGTGAGGTCATGTTTTTCTGGATGGTGTTGATGCTAGTAGATGTTCTTCAGTGTCTTGACATTGAAGAGTTAGGTATTTATTGAAGTCTTCACTGGCTGGCTTATTTGTAGTTGTCCCTTTTTGAGAAGGTTTTCCAGATATTTAAAAGGACTTGGGTTTTGTGATCTAAGCTGTATCTGCTTTACAGGACACACATGACCATTAATGCTATGATTTTTGCAGACTTCTAGAGGTGCCACTGTACTGTCTTGGACAAGATCCAATAGAATTCTCTAGATTATTAGGCAGAGGCCCTGGTTCTCTTCCCTTATTTTCTCTCAAACATACACAGTATTTTTTTTCTCTCTCTCTGTTCTGAGCCCCTTACAGCTTAGGTGGAGTGACACAAGCACCCTTGTGGCCACAATTCTCCTGGTTGAGACCTGAAACCAGCATAGCACTGGGTCTCTTCCAAGGCCTATTTTTATCACTTCCTAGCTACTGCCTATGTTTGCCCAAGGCCCTGGGCCTCTACAATCAGCAGGTGACAAAGCTAGCCAGGCCTGTTTTCTTCCCTTCAGGAGAGTGAGCTCCCCCAGGCCCTGGGTAGGTCCAGAGGTGCTGTCTGGGAGTCAGGGAATAGCATCTGAAAACATTAAGTCTACCTGGTGTTTTATTGTACAGCAGCTGAGCTGGCACTCAAACCATGAGATGCAGTCCTTCTCATTCCTCCCTCCCCTTTCTAAAGGCAGAGGAGTCCCACTCCTTAGCCACTGCCAACGCAAGCCATGAGGAGTACTGCCAGACTACTGCTTATGTTCCCTTAAGGCCCAAGGGCTCTTATGTTAGCTTGTGGTGAAAGATACCTAGTCTGGGACTCACTCTTCAGGGAAATGGGTTTTTCTCCGGCCCAGGCAGCTCCAGAAATGCCATCCAAGAGTCAAGTGCTGGAATTAGGGACCCCAAGAGCCTGCTTGTTGCTCTGCCTCACTCTGGCTCTCCTGGTACCTAGGTGTAAGACAAAGTCCCCTTACTTTTCCTTCTGCTTTCCTCAAGCAGAAGGAGCTTTGCCCCATAGCCACCATAGCTGGGAATGTGTTGAACCTCACCTGACGCCAGCAAACTTCAGAGGCTCACCCAAGGCCCTCGATGTAGTACCTGGGTATAGCTGCTTGTTATTCGGGATCCAAGAGCTCTTCAGTTAGCAGGTAAGGAATGCTGCCAAGACAGTCATTTCTTTCAAGGCAGTGGGTTCCCTTCTGGCCCTAGGTGTGTCTAGGAATGTGGCCTGGGTCCTAGGGCCTGAAACAGGGGCCTCTTGACACTGACTGGTGCCTTATTCTGTGGCTGAGCTGATATTCTATAGGCAAGACAAAGCCCCTCGCACTCTTTCCTATCCTCTCCTCAAGTGGAAGGAAGGGGTCACTTTCAGAGCCATAAGCTTTGCAGCTTGGTGTTAAGGGAATGGTGATGCCAGCACTCCCTTAGCCACCCCAGCTGGTTTGTCAGTAGGCTGCATGTTCCTGAAGTCCACTGTCTCTGAGCCTAGTTAATCACTAGGACTCACCTAAGAGTTGCGGTCTTTAGGACCTAGACTGCCTTTCAAGTTTACTCAGAAACTCAGAGCAGTTTAGGCCTCGATGGCCAGGTTTTCAGGAGCACAATTTCCATCCAGTAGGATCAGTGCCTTCCCTCTGGCTAGGTCTGGTTTAAATGCCCTCTCTGTGGGTGGGTGTCAGCTGAGTTTGTTCAGGTTTTCCTTTTTGCTGTAACAAGAGAAAATTGAGTTCAATACCTCACAATTGCTGTGCCATTCCTCCCACAGCTCCCAGAGACATTCTATACACCATGCCACCACTGCTGGGGTAGGGAAGGGGTAGTGTTAGAAATTTAAGACTGTTTTTTCTCTCTCTTCAGTGCCACTTCATCTCAGGATTTTGATATTGAAGGATAGGTAGATCTTATATGATGTGCCAAATAATTCATTAAGGGATTTAAGGTAGAAGTCAAGTAGGATTGCAAGTTTTCTGGTCCAAGTGACTGAGTGAATAGTACATAGTGGTGTCAGGAGTTGCAGTTGTTTGGGTGAGGTTTGGTGATAGTGTTGGAAGTTGACAGGGACTTGATGAATCCAGCTTTTGAGAACATAAGTTACTGTACAATGTCTATATAATACATTCTACTTTGCTCTCCGGTCTGATACTTGATCTACTTTTTCCATTCATTCATTCAGCAAATATTTGAGTTTCAGCTATGTGCCAGGAAGTGTAATAAATGCTAGAGGTGAAGAAACAAGATAGAAAAGGTCCCACCTGTAGAGAGGTTATAAGCTAGTCTATTGGGGAAGATGAACATTAAATATCATATGATTAATTGCAGCTTCGATAGGAGCTAAACATACAGGGATTTTTGAAAGCCTTTAAGAAGGCGATCTCGTTCAATCCAGAAATATGATGGTCCTACCTGAAGTGGTATTTTGTTGTTCTCCAAGACACTCAGGTTTGTGGTTTTGTTTGTTTTTTTTTTTTGCCACAATCCTGAAGCTCCTCCTTAGATACAGCAGAATCTCACATATATTGAAAGCCTCAATTCTGTAATCTGGAAAATGGGGATGATTACATTCCTCACATAATACTAAATGAAATTAATTCATGTACAAAACATAGCATGATGCGTGACAATATAGACCCTTTCTCTTCCTGTTCTCCTAGTCTGGTACTTGCAGCTGTCTATTTTTCAGCAGCAGAGATTGGCAGAGGTTAGCACACCTGTGGAAACTGGCATTTAAGATAGTACATCCTTGGAACATATCAACCAATCTAAATCTGCCTTACTCTCTCCTGTTTTTGACATTTCATCATCTTCATCATCATCATGATGAAGAGTGCTTTCAGGTGACTTATTAGATAAAAATTATAAATCTAGATGAATTGTCCAAACCTTCATACTCTGCTTTATATATTTTTTCATTCACATAGGCAATAGCATTACACAGCTTAGATTTTGCAAGATCCATGTAGATTTTTTCTTGCTGATTTTATATTTGGACTTGTTAGACAACATGTCTGAACTTTTAATTCAGAAAGAAAGGTCATCATACTTAAGACAAAAAGGTATACATACAGTGTAATTCACAGTTTTGGACTTTGCTATCTCAATTTGCTCCAAGTGGTTTAAAGCAAGCGCAAGGGCAAACTTGTATTTTCTCTGTTAAAAATTACAGGAAACCCAGTTCATCCAAAGCCTATTTCTTTTCCCTTGATATGTACCCCGTTATTTGCATGTTTCTTTTTAAGTGTTTCCTGTTTATCCTCTCTTTGTTTTAGAGAAAAGAATTTCCCTTGATATCCCACATTTGCAGTTTATCTTTTTTTAAAAAAAATAAATGAAAAGGGAAAACATAGATACACAAAGACATAATAGAGCATAGTGTGGAAAAAAGAGTGATGCTCTTAAGACAGGCTGCCTGGGTTCATATTCCTGTTAAGCCAGTTATCAACTATGATCTGGGTGAACTTGAGGGATTGTGTCTAAATCTTTCTATATATTACTCTACTCACTTATAAAATGATGATAATAATAGAACCTACTGCAAAGAGCTAAATACCTGTATGCCTCACTTAAGAGAATTTCAAGGCAATAGTGGCCTCTATTCAGAGGAATGTAATGGTTATTCTCATTGCTATCAAAACTCTTCGAAAGGTAGGCACAATCAGGCTTCTCTACACCATTCCTCATTTGTACATAGACCTGTAATGTCCTTTGGTATTTTCAGGTGATAGCTCTCCAGGAAGTAGTTGTGTCACCTGAGCAATCATTATTCAACATCATACCCACATTTTGTTTTAATAATAGATAAGCAGTATGTATGTAGGAGGTAGAGGGGGCAACTTACCTGAATCTATCTGTCTATCTATCTATATTTCATATAAATATGTATGTACTGATGAAGAATTAAAATAATCCTACACAAATTTGTTTTTATTCAATCTTAGAAAAAAACAAATGCTTTTTTCTCCAAGGCACTCATCAATAAATCCAGGAGTAAGTAACATAGGTCTGGTTGTCAGGAATGTATAAGATTGCATTTTAAATTTCCTGTGGGTTATCCACTTAAGCTGCTATGTGACTTATAAAGTTGATTTATGTTTCAATTTCTACCCCTACAACCACCTATGTACCAAGTACCTGGAGAATTTGTTGGGATGACTACTCATCATGAATCAGAGTAGTCCAAAGTATGGGCTTGGAGCCAGAAAAGCATCCCTCTGTCACTTGCCAACTATGTCACTCTGAACAAATGACTTAAATCTCTCAGGTCACTGATTTTCTTATATATAAAACTGAGATTAAAAACGTCTGTCTCTTAAGATTGAGATGAGCATTAAATGAGATGGCTGTAAACTTCTTAGTACAGTGCTGACATGTAGTATAACACTCATTAAATGATACCCAGGCTTACTATTACCTGTAACTGGATGCCAATCATTTAAAAATCAAACCTGTAACTGTTCATCTAGCATCTAGTATTGAAACAGTGAGTTCTTTAGATACTGAATACTAATAAAAAATTTACACAGAATATAGTACTCAAGGCTTGGTAAGAACACTTTTTTACTTAACTTCTGGTGCTCATGTACAATTTTTTTTTGTCTAAAAAGAAACATGATTGTAAATAGTGGATCATAGTCCTTATTACTACTGAATTGATTTATTTATCTGGGAAATTTTGTAGTGCTAATAATGATAATGACAATAGTGTTCAAAAGGGGAAATCTTATATAGATAGATTGAAATGAGATTTATAAAATAAAAATGGAGGAGCAAATTGGAAGAGAAAGTGCCTATAAGGCTGTTTTTCTGAATTTTAAAAAAAGTCAAATGAAGTCACTTTTCCTGTCTTCTCTGTACCCTATTACCATTTTATGTAGAACTAGCGGCAACTGTGTAGTAAGGAAAAAAACTGATGAATATGTGTTCAGTACAAGCATACCGTTCATTCAACCACCCCCCAAGAAGACAAGAGTAGAAAGCATTCACCAACAAGAGATCAATTTTTTCAAATATCTTTCATTTGCTGGTAATCTTTTTATGAGATATTCTTGATCTAACGTAGTCATACACAAATTTTTCCTACTCTGTTTCTTTGCCTATTTTGAACTCTCATTGGTTAATGTTGTTTGAAATTGTTTCCAATGAACTCCAAGAGCAGTCAGAAAAATCTGCTATCAATTTAACATCATGGCAGTCCAAATTATTTCAAAGGCAGAAAAAATTTGCAAATAGTCTTTGAATTGCTTTCTACACACCAGACAATATTTTGGATTCACTTTTCCTATATGAAGGCTTTCCAAGATTAAATTGACCAAATTAGTATCTACTGAAGGACTTAAGAAAATGATATGACAGTCCTGCAGGGTAAAAAAAGCTAAATAAAAGATAGTCACTGCCTCTCAGACTCTCCAAATCATAATTCAAATTCAAGGTCTAGACATATGGCAAAGCTCAGTTTGTTCATAGGAGGCTTCAAAATGCAAAAACTCACAGGAGCTGATAAAATAAAGTTAAAGAGGAGAATTACATGAATCTGAGAAGTTTTTAAAAGAAATAGATTACAGAATTGAAAAGCAAAAATTCTGGCAATTTAGCAAATTAATACCTTAAGAAAATTTGATTTTAACATTTAGACAATTCTTTATACAGTCTATTATTAACAATTTCCTTTTAATTATATCTAAAGTAATCACACAAAAAATGCTTTTATAGATTCTCCTTTATGAGCCTTAACACAACTTACACAGATCATTTACAATGTGCTTGAACTTTCTGACTTCTATACGACCTCTTTCCTAAATAACCAGTTATTTTAATCTAGGACAAAAATTTACTGCACAGGATCCCTCCTCATACAACATTGTTTTTTAAATATACTTCCTTGAAAAAGAAATAAGAGAAATGTTAAGAATGTTATGGTCAGTCCTCTGGGATGCTCGTCATTGTCCCATGACTAACAAGGAATTTTGCTAGATGTAGTTTTTCTAAGTCTAGTAAGAGGGGGAGCAACTTGCCCCTTATTGCTTTTCCCTTTTTTTTTTTTTTTTTGCTTGTGAATATCTTTTATTTATTTATTTTTATTATTATTATACTTTAAGTTCTAGGATACATGTGCACAACGTGCAGGTTTGTTACATATGTATGCATGTGCCATGTTGGTGTGCTGCACCCATTAACTCGTCATTTATATTAGGTATATCTCCTAATGCTATCCCTCCCACCTCCCCCCACCCCACAATAGGCCCCAGTGTGTGATGTTCCCTTTCCTGTGTCCAAGTGATCTCATTGTTCAATTCCCACCTATGAGTGAGAATATGTTGTGTTTCGTTTTCTGTTCTTGTGATAGTTTGCTGAGAATGATGGTTTCCAGCTGCATCCATGTCCCTACAAAGGACACGAACTCATCCTTTTTTATGGCTGCATAGTATTCCATGGTGTATATGTGCCACATTTTCTTAATCCAGTCTGTCACTGATGGACATTTCGGTTGATTCCAAGTCTTTACTATTGTGAATAGTGTCGCAATAAACATACGTGTGCATGTGTCTTTATAGCAGCATGATTTATAATCCTTTGGGTATATCCCCAGTAATGGGATGGCTGGATCAAATGGTATTTCTAGTTCTAGATCCTTGAGGAATCGCCACACTGTTTTCCACAGTGGTTGAACTAGTTTACACTCCCACCAACAGTGTAAAAGTGTTCCTATTTCTCCACATCCTCTCCAGCACCTGTTGTTTCCTGACTTTTTAATGATTGCCATTCTAACTGGTGTGAGATGATATCTCATTGTGGTTTTGATTTGCATTTCTCTGATGGCGAGTGATGATGAGCATTTTTTCATGTGTCTGTTGGCTGTATGAATGTCTTCTTTTAAGAAATGTCTGTTCATATCCTTTGCCCACTTTTTGATGGGGTTGTTTTTTTCTTTTAAATTTGTTTGAGTTCTTTGTAGGTTCTAGATATTAGCCCTTTCCCTTTTAGACTTTCACTTCCTGAAGGGAAGGTTTAAATATAGGTATCAAGGTGTTACAAAGGCAAATTATTAGCTACAAATGGGCAGTAGAATGTTGAGCTTAAATTCCACAGAGAGGGAGAATTAAGCAGAGAAGAGGGATAAACACATGGTGACTGTGGATGGGAAGAAGAGAAAGGGGTAAACAGTGTTGCCTAAGCAGAGACCTTCAAGTCCTTAACTTGCAAGAGAATTCCCCTTGGCAGTGGAGACACTTTAAAAAAAAATGTTTGCCTGGCCACTTGCCTACCTCTGTAGATGGTCATCCATCAAGCCAGGGATTTGGAAACTTCCAGTCTCTTTGACCAAGAGGGACTTGAGCAAGGTAGTTGTAAGACAGCACACAGGAAGGGGCTTGAAACTAGCTATTAGGAAAATAGTAACTTCTAACTTCAGGGCAAAAAAAAAAAAAAGTTAGACCAATATTCCCCTAGGAGGAGGGGCTACAATTCACATCATAGAAGGAATGTTAATGCTGAAAACGCCAGAGCATTGGGTGGGGGCGACCTATAATACCAATGATGAAAACCTGGAGTACCCAAGTTTCAGCTAACAAGGGTCCCCTCACCAAATGCTGAAAATCCCAGGACACCCAGGAAGAAGCCAACACTTAACCCAACACCAAGCCGAGGTCATAAAACAACGTAACTCTGGCATCCCAGAGTCAACACAATGGAGGACCTCTCCCAAACAAGCATCCTGCCTTAAACAGTTGTCCAAATACAGTTAACAGAAATTCAAAAGCAAATATAAGACTGCAAACAAAACGTACATTTTAGCACTGAAAATCAAATGACTAGTGAAACAATAAAATGGAGTCAGAAGAGAAGGGACTAGGGGAAGAAGTGACCAGGATGTGCTTCAGGGCATTCAAACAACAGGGGACTTTTAACTGACCACTTAACCAAAGGCTTTTATTTTATTCCCTAGTTCTCCTGATATCGGAGAGGGGTACAATGGACACTCACCCATCTGTAGGAGCCAAAATGGTGCTGATTGATCTTCCAAATGGGACTCGGATGAAGGTCTTTCTAGGTTTTCTCAGCTTGGGTGAGCTTGGCTGTCACATGGGGAGTGGGCACAAGGAGCAGTAACCTACTGGCCTACTGGTCAGAGTAGTGAGTTTCACATGAGGCAGTGGCACTGCAACCACTTGCCTGTCTGCTCAACTCAGACACCTGCCAGAGAAAATGATGGCTTTGAGAAGAGTCTTTGACTAGTGTTACAGTTCTGTTGTGTTAGCAGCTTTTCATTGTCATAGCCTCAGTGTTGTATCTCTTGCAGGCTAGATCACAGGCTAGATCACCATCTTTCTGCTCATCGTCCTTCTGCCTATCATCTTGCCAGCTGTTGTCTCTCACCCTCTCACCATTCTCTTGCCATTCTTTTGCTGTCGTGTAACTGCTGTCTCTCGTTGTCTCTCACCATTGTTTCACTTGCTGTCTTTGTCCTTTCATTGGTCACCAGATGATGCAGGGCAAGGAAGCCCCACAACTGGGGCTTAGCCTGCAAGGATTCTTGGCTTCTCTCAGGAAAGAATTCAAGGGCAAGCCGGTGGTGTTAGACAGTAACTTTTATTGAAGCAACAGTGTACAGCAGTAGCAGTGGTACTGCTCTTTGGGGAGCAGAGCCACACCATAGGCGGTGTGCCCAGAATAGCAGCTCAGAGGCAGTTCTGCAGTTCTGTTTATACCTATTTTAATTATATGCAAACTAAGAGGTGGATTATGCAAAAATTTCTAGAAAAAGTCTGGTAACTTCCAGGTTGTTGGGTTGTTGCCATAGAGAGAGGCAGTAACTTCTGGGTGTTGCCATGGCAATGGTAAACTGACATGGCACACTGATGGGCATGTCTTATGGAAAGGTGATTCCACCCCATCCCTGTTTCAGCTAGTCCTCAATTTGGTTCGGTGTCCGTGACCCACCTCCAGAGTTGAGTCTTGCCTTCTAACTCAGATGAACTGTATTTATTGCTACAATCAACATCTTCTATTTGTGCATAGAATCCCATTCTTTCTTCTTTGTGTAAGAGATTTGCTATTAAAAATAACCCCCTTCTTCAGCATTATTATTTTCTCCCTCTCTACAGTTCATCTGTCTCAGTACAGAAACATGTAATTTCTTCCATCTTCAAACAAGCTTCTCGTGAACCTACATTATCTTCCATGCATAACCCCATTTCTCTGCACTCTGTGTCCACTTCTTCCACTTTCATTTTCCTTTGAAGTCACTCAACAACTCTCATACCCATCACCCATCAAATTTACTATTATCAGTGACACTTAGTGATCTTAACATTGCTGAATTAAATAGCTGATTTTTACTTCCCGTCTTATCTGAGCTAGAAGCAGCATTTTGTAAAGTTTGCCCCTCTCTATTCTTTAAAATGCCCTCTTTACGTGGCTCCCAGCATACTTCATCATCCTGGCTGGTTTTCCTCTTACCCTGCTGGCTATTCCTCCATCTCCTTTTGGTCTCCTTCTTCTCTGCCTAGACTTTAAATGTTAGAGAAAGCCAACGCTCAATCATTAGACATTTTCTCCATCTATATTCACTCCTTTGGTGATCTCATTCACCCTCCCAGCTTTAACTATCGCCAATATACTGATGACTTTCTAATTTATAAATCTATTCGAGATGTAGCCCCTTAAATCTACACATCTATATTGAACTGCATGTTAGACATAACCACTTGGATGTCTGAAAGGTTTCTTATAATTCTGTAAGATAGCACCCCACCAATGCCTCTCCCATACAGCCACACACAGAACTACTCTTCCTCCATTTTTCCCATTGCTTCCATTAACTGGCTAAAGTCAACAATATGTTAATTGTATATTTTTAAATAATTGACCGAGTGGAATGGGATAGTTTGTAACATGAAGGGTAAATGTTCGAGGGGATAGATACCCCATTCTTCATGATGTGATTACTTCACACTCCAGCCTGTGTCAAAACATCTCATGCACTCCATAAATAAATACACCTACTACATACCCCAAAAAGTTAAAAGTAAAAAAATTTAAAAATAAAATTAAAAATTAAAAAATGAAACAATTATTAACTCAGTTGCCCAAACCAGAAGCTAGAATTGATCTTTGATTATTCTTTTTCACTTACCTACTATATCCAGTTCATCAGCAATTCCTGTTGTTACTATCTTTAAAAGTTATTCAGAATGTTGTTATTTATTGTGATCTTTCACCACTGCCATCTCTATCTAAACCAGCTTCACCAATTGACTATAGTATGCAATATCCAGTACTAGTCTCCCTGCTTCTTTTCTTGCTACCATTTTGTTTTGTTTTGTTTTGTTTTGTTTTTTTTGTTTTTTATTATACTTTAAGTTCTAGGGTACATGTGCACAACGTGCAGGTTTGTTACATATGTATACCTGTGCCATGTTGGTGTGCTGCACCCATTAACTCGTCATTTACATTAGGTATATCTCCTAATGCTATCCCTCCCTCCTCCCCCCTCCCCACAATAGGACCCGGTGTGTGATGTTCCCCTTCCTGTGTCCAAGTGATCTCATTGTTCAATTCCCACCTATGAATGAGAACATGCAGTGTTTGGTTTTCTGTTCTTGCGATAGTTTGCTGAGAATGATGGTTTCCAGCTGCATCCATGTCCCTACAAAGGACACAAACTCATCCTTTTTTATGGCTGCATAGTATTCCATGGTGTATGTGTGCCACATTTTCTTAATCTAGTCTGTCACTGATGGACATTTGGGTTGGTTCTAAGTCTTTGCTATTGTGAATAGTGCTGCAATAAACATACATGTGCATGTGTCTTTATAGCAGCATGACTTATAATCCTTTAGGTATATCCCCAGTAATGGGATGGCTGGGTCAAATGGTATTTTTTAATTCAACCCAGGTGTCAGAGTTATCCTTTAAATCATGAGATAAATAATTTCTCTGTTATGTACAAAGTTCTCCATTGGATAGCCATTACAACGAAGTGAAACCCAAATCTCTCTATCATAGTTTACGAAGTTTTGCCTTATCTGAACTCTGCCTAACTTTCCACTTTATTTCTTACCGTTTTCTACCTTGATCTCTCTGCTCTAGCTACAGAGGCATTCTTGTGTCTCTTTGAACATGCCAAGCTCGTTTTTCACACCAGAGTCTTTGCACTTGCTGGTCCCATAGCTTGGATTTCTCTTCTTCTAGGAGTTCGTATCACACTCCCTGAGTTTATTTTGGTCATTACTCAAATATCAACTTCTGAAAGAGAGTTTCTCTGACCATCATATCTGAAATAGCACCTTCTTCATTCTCTACCCGTAGAGGCTACCTTATTTTCTTTATAGCTCTTACCATACCTCTCTACCCTTAAAATCTACTTAGCTTTCTTCACAGCACTTACAATACCTGATATTATATCATATTTTATTGACTTTTAATTCACACTAAAATATAAGATCCATAATAGCAGGATATTTTGTCTGTTGCATTCACTGTCGTATCTCCAGCACCTAAAGTAAGGTACCAAATAAATAATTTTTGAGTTAATAAATGCATTTAGGAACCACTGGAACTAGCTCATTTTTTAAATTTAATATGTTAATTAGGAAGGAATGTTTACTATTTTAATATTTTCATTTTCATTAAGAGTTTAAGAAGATATTCATGTTGTTATATTATTAAAGGCTCAAAATAAAATAATTTTAGTGGCTGTATGTAATTTCATATATTTACTTAGCATTTACCTATATTAGACATTTGTTTTCACATTTTCTTAACTGTGCTGTAAACATTTCTATACAAATCCTTTTTTTGCAGTTCATATTATCTCTTTAGAATTTTTCCTAAGAGATAGAAATTTTTGATCAAAGTATAGAAAATGTAAGGTTTTTACTTTATATAAACATATGATTTCCAGCCAGTTATATCGATTTGCAAAGCAAATTCATTCATTTATTTACTTCAATAATATTTATTAAGTGACCAAAGTAGATAAGATTTCTTGCTCTCTTGGAATCTTGAAGCTTAAATTCTAATGGTATATGGCAGATAACAAACAACCCTAATAATAAGAAGTGATGTATAGAATATGACAGAGGATGACAAACGCTATGCAAAAAAAAAGAAGAAGAAGAAGAAGAAGAAAACTAGAGCAAGGTGGGCGGTTGGGACTCTTGCAGGTGGGCAAAATGTTGACATAATAAAGGGAGTGTTCTCATAGTCCTCATTTAGGCGATGAGGCCTGAGCTAAGGCTTAAAGGGTGAGGTAGATGTGTATGGTGCTAAGAATGAAAGCAGAGGGTAGGTGGATGTGCCCATTCACTGCATCTTTGCCAGTATGGAGTCATTATTATTGTGATGTATGAATTTTTCTGTTGAATTTATGCTAAAGTTTAAAATAAGCCAGAATATTCTAAAAGGTATGTAAAATTATGTATCTCATGAGTTCATCTCTAACTTCATCTGCTTTCAGACACTCCTGTGCTTACTCTTTTATCACACTAACATTTTAATTATTTGAATGTGCTGGTGGTCTCTGGCTAATTTGGGACAGTCACACTTGTTACTTACTAGCTGGTATATTATTTCTCTTACTCATTTTCTCTCACTCTGTATCTTTCTCACGCACACACACACACACACACACACACACACACCCCACTGCCTTACTAGGTCCCAACTGAAGAATGTTCTCAGTTTGTGTGTTTCTCCTTCTGGGAAATTATCACGGAGACTCCTAACTTGGTTAGGTTCTATTATTGTTTACTATTACAGCACACTGTAGGGTTATTTGTGGTCTTGGTAGTGATAGTAAATAAAGATAAAATATTGTAAAAGCCTGATCGATGTGATAGTAACACTTCTTAATATAACAACACAATTTAAAATCTTATTTTTATACAATGAATTGCATTACCCAAGAATATATTGAAGTTTTAACCCTCAGTACCTGTGAATGTGATCTTACTGGAAAATAGGTTATTTGCACATGTAATCAAGTTAAGATGATGTCATTAGGGTGAGACCTAATCTAATATGACTTATGTCTGTATAAGAAGAAGAAAAGAGACACAGACACTTAGGCACACCGGGAGAATGCCATGTGATGACAGAGGTAGAAATTGAGGTAATGAACCCATAAGGCAATTAAGTTTTCCAGCAACACTAGAAGCTGTGAAAATGACATGGAACATATTCTCCTTTAGAACCTCCAGAAGAAACCAACCCTGCCAACATCTAGATTTTGGTTTCTTGTCTCCAGAAATGTGAGCTTAAACGTTTCTGTTGTTGGCTGGGTGTGGTGGCTCACGCCTGTAATCCCAGCACTTTGGGAGGCCAAGGCAGGCAGATCATGGTATCAGGAGATCGAGACCATCCTGGCCAACGTGGTGAAACCCCGTCTCCACTAAAATACAAAAAATTAGCCGGGCAGGGTGGTGCGCACCTGTAGTCCCAGCTACTTGGGAGGCTGAGGCAGGAGAATCACTTGAACCCGGGAGGTGGAGATTGCAGTGAGCTGAGATCACTCCACTGCACTCCAGCCTGGTGACAGAGCGAGACTCTGCCTTGAAAAAAAAAAAGTTTCTGTTGTTTTAAGATAGCCAGCTCATGGTACTTTGTTATGGCAGGCCTAGAAATCTAACACACATATTTTAAATTATATATATATATATATTTTCGCATATCACATATTTTGGTAAAATGTTTTGTAATTTTATAAAATTATATTTATAAATCATATTTATTATATTGTAAAATAAACTATAGATTTTGTTATGTTATTCTTTGACATAATACAAATTACTTATGCAAACTTATGATAAACAGAGATTTATTTGGCTCACATAGAACCAGATAAATAGAATGTGGGAAATCAAAGACGACGGGGCCACATATGGCTAAAGTCATTTTGCTTGCACTATAACATGGTAGAAGGCATGATGTGGGCATATGGGTGAGAGAGCAAGAGATCATAATCAACATAAATCTATTCGTGAAAGTGGAGCCCTCATGATCTAAATGCCTCCCATTAGGTCCCACCTCCCAACGCTGTTGCAGTGGGGATTATTTTTCAACACACGCTTTTGGGAGGACACTTTTAAACTACAGAAACAATAAACATGGAAATAAATGATTTCAGTGGTGATAGTTGCTATGAAAAAGATGACGAGTGAATAGCATAGAGTAGTACTTTAAATAAGGTGATCAAATAAAGCCTCTCTGAGGGGGTGACATTGAGGCAGAGATTTGAATCGTGAAATTATTTCTTTCCATGTTTATTGTTTCTATAGCTTTAATGTGTTGTTTTAAGCCACTGAGTTTGTGGAAATTTTTATAACTGCAATAGGAAACAAATACAGTTTCTTTATTTGTAAAATAAGCATTAGTGACCTTGTAGAATTGATGTGAGATTTTAAAGAAAAAAAAATAAGTGATTTGAATGCATACAAAAGAGTTAGCAAATAAAGGAATAATATGTGAGATATTCTCTGAAAGCGCAGAGAACATTCATGTGAGCATGATTCAGCCCTCCCACCCTACGCCTCCGTATGAGGCCCCAGGAGGAGCTAAATCTGATTCTCTTCTCCTTCCCTATCCTCATCTCCAAGGCCTTTTAGTATCTGGCCCTGCTTTTCTCTCCATCCTCATCTCTATTTGATCCCCCACTCATTCTCTTCACTCCAACCACACTTTCCATGCAGGTTTTTTGTCTTTGCTGTTTATTCTCCTTGGAACTCGCCTATATCATTACAGAGCTGTCTTGTCATTTAAACCTCAGCTGAAATGATACCTCTTTTTGAAAGGACTTTAGAGATCACTCAGACCAAAGCAAACTTCACTGCAACTCTCTACCATATTTCCTTAATTTTGCTTTTTTGTAGTGCCTAGCAGAAACTGAAATTTATCCAAATATATTGAACATATTTATTTCTAGATTTATTTTCTCTCTAATTCTCCAGAATGTGAGTGAAATGAGGACACAGTTTTTCTCACTGTTACATTTCAGAAACAGAAAGGCACATAATTATGTAGTTAATACATTTCTATTGCCTTCCTACATGACTAAAGACAGCACTGCTTTTAGGAATTTTGAGAAAGTGAGTTAATAATGTCCTTTTCATTGAAGCCGGTTAGAGAGTTTTCTGTACTTGTATCTTAACTAATTGAACTTTTCCCTCCTGAGTGTGTCTATTAATTCATCTATCTATCTATCTATTAAAAATCAGATAACAGAGCAAAGTATGAAAGACAAATTAACAATTATCTAAGCCTGTCACCAGGTTACTATTTTGTTGAATATATTGTGTAAAGATACAATACAATGAGATATTTTCTATTTTCTAATGTATTCATATAACTCTATCAATGTCATATACTGCACTACTCATATAATCTATTTTTATGTATGATAATATGAATATACACTATTATACAAATATAATTTTATAATTCAATCATTATGTAGTAATGACATTCTAATTATCTAATAGGAATCTATCTAGTATCTACATATCTAATACTTAAATCTAATATCTAACACATAAATATCAAATATGACATTCTAATTATCTAATAGTGACATTCAATGTACTCTTGGGAATATTCTAATTATACTCTGTGATATGGTATAATTTAGTGTTTTTCATCTGATATTGTCATACAACAGTGTAATAGACAATGACTTCATAGCAGAGGGTGTGTTTATTGTTGACAAAGAGTGGTCAGAGATATTTTTCAAATTATGTGACTTTTAAGCTAGAACATGAATTGATAGAAAGGAGCCTGACACAAGAAAATCTGGGGGAAGAGCCTTCCAGGAAGAGGAAATAGCTACTACAAGTGTCTTAAGGCAAAAAATAGGTTGGTATATTCAGAAACTAAAGGGACGCTGATATGGCTGAATTTCCTGCCTAGAAGAGGCAAGTTGAAGCAAAGGAAGAAGTTATCGGACATGAAGTCAGAGTTGCCTAAGCCATGGAAAGAAACTTGAATTTTTTCTCACTTCAGTGGACATAGCTTTAAGCAACAGAGGTGATAGAATTGCTTTGCATTTTTGACGTATCACTTTGGCTTCACTGTGGAGACTTCATAACCACTTCACATTACTTCTGTCCAATTCACATCAGGTTTATTTCTAATAATTAAATTTAGTGTTACTGTTGTTACTGTGTTGCTGCTGCTGTTTCTTGTATAAATGTGACTTTTTTCTCATTGTAGTTACTAAGTAGTTATTGTTTACATGAAATTATAGTTATTAAAATAATTTTTCATTTTACTCTGTTCTTTTATTGATTCTGAGACATCTTCAGGTGGTATTTTTGGACTTCTGCAGGTATAATTTTGCATTATCTGCAAATAGTAATTATTTTTCCTTCTACTTTCTGACATCTGTGGTTATTATTCTGTCCCTTGATTGAATGCATTGTCTGACACTTCTACAGGAACGTGAAGTACTAGCTCTCACAAACTTCCTTGCTTTGTTCCCTACTTAAAAGCAATACTCTTTGTCACAGACTGCTAGTTATTCCACAAACCCTCCTTCAGTACTAGAACACTTGATGTTTAGCTGGGTGCATAAATGACCAGACTACATTTCCCAGCTTCTTTTGCAACTCCACTTGGCCACGTGACTGAGTTCTAATGAGTTGTGAGTTGAGATGTGCCATTTCCAAATTTTGCCTTTTAAAGGAATAGGTGTCTGTTCCCATTTTTGTTTATATCATCTGGTAAATTTCAGTCAAAAATTTTTACTTTCAACTTTTCTGAGTCACATTGTTTTGGAAGTTTTGTGTTTGTTTGTATAAATATAATGCTATTGGTTATTATCATTAATTTGTCCATGAGTCTTCTCATTAAATGGGGAGCTGATTGGACTTACATATTTGTTCTCGTTCGTCATCACATTACGTTTTTTTTCTCTGATTTTATTTAGCCTGTTTTGTTTCATTTCCTATCTGAGGAATACCAAAGATATCAACTAATTTTTATTCTGCTAAGTTTTTGTTTCATATTTTTAAAATGCACATTCAATTTAAAATTTTCAAATGTTACTTTTAGAGCCACAAGAGTTTCTTTAAATTCTTCTCTATGAAATATTAATAGCCACATCTGATGCTTGAAATCTTCCTTGTATTTTCTCCGGGATTTATAAAACTCCCACAACCACCTTGTGAGACAGGAACACATTTTATCTCCAATTTTCAGGGCACAAAGCTGAAGTTGAGAAAAGTCAAACATTGAGCCAGGGTCACATAAATATTTCTTGTTAAAACTACATTCAAAATAAGTTTTGGTTGATTCTGAAGGCCAAAGTTACAATAAGCTAAAGTGAATAAATGATTACTTCTTCCCAAATTCAGTCCCACAGTGAGTAAGCCTAATTCCAAAACAGTGATCCTAACTTCGGATGTTTTCATATTTTTATGAAAATATGTTTTTATGAATACATCTACATATTTATAAAATCTCTTCATTTCCTGTGTTGTTTTAATGTTTCCCAAGACTATACTTTAAATTACTGACTAAATTTTTTATAGGGTTGATTATGTTCCTTATTTTTTCCTATTGATTTTAGAGTTATTTTTTAGTTTCTCCAATTGTTAAATATCTGTGGTCATTTTTGTTCTTCAGCCACTACTGCAGAACGTGGCAAAAAATACTACTTAGCTAGCTGTTTTTGCTTGCTGTATTCCTGTTCTCTTCCCTTCCACGTTACAGAGCATTTTACATATTGGTCCTATCTTGTTATTATTTGTTTTTCTTCTCATTTATTTTGAATTGGGGCCATGGATTATCCCCACTGCCAAAAACAGATGAATACATTTTCGTTGATATCTCTGTTCTAGGAAAATTTTTGACTTCACCCTCTCTCCACTTTGAACAGTGGTTCTCAAACATGGATGTGAAAAAGTGCAGAGCATCAATCACCCCTCCAGACCTACCAAAGAAATCTTCCGGCCCGGCGCGGTGGCTCACGCCTGTAATCCCAGCACTTTGGGAGGCCGAGGCGGGTGGATCACGAGGTCAGGAGATCGAGACCATCCTGGCTAACATGGTGAAACCCTGTCTCTACTAAAAATACAAAAAACTAGCCGGGCGCGGTGGCGGGCGCCTGTAGTCCCAGCTACTCGGAGGCTGAGGCGGGAGAATGGCGTGAACCCGGGAGGTGGAGCTTGCAGTGAGCCGAGATCGCGCCACTGACCTCCAGCCTGGGTGACAGAGTGAGACTCCGTCTCAAAAAAAAAAAAAAAAAAAAAAAAAAAAGAAATCTTCCAGTTGCAGTTTCAGAATCTGTCTTTTTTAGCCCAACTTCCAGAACTGGTCTGCATATTTTTTTTTGAACCAATGCCTTGAAACATGCACTGAACAATTTGCACATTTATTATTTCTATTCTTTGTTCAGACATTTAGCTCCTTTATGGGAACAGGGGGCTTGGGGGACAGTGAGGAGATATCTGGGGCTGTGAGTAGTTGCAGTCAGGAAGTTTTTTTCTTTAGTTGTTGGTCTGTTTCTTAGTTGCTTAGTTCGATACTCTCATCTGTTGGTGAAGAACAGCCTTTTTGTGTTTCAGTTTACTCCCTCTCAAAGTGAGAAATTCATTTTCATAAAAAGTCCAAGGTTGTTGAGGTTTTTGTTCTGTTTGAATCTATGTATTTTTCTGTGCAGAAGGCTGCGGCTCTGATTCTCAAGCGATTGCTTCTACTTCTCTCTGACATTCTGTCTGGTTACAAGGAGGGTAAACTTCAGGTTGGCAGGCAGTTAGGTAGGCAATCACATAGGTTGTGTGGCTTTGCATCTCGTCCAGCATTTAGTTTCTCAGGAATGCTCATCTGTAGTGGAGAAACAAGCTCCACACAGTGCAGCCTACACTTCCGCCAGATCTGCTGAAGTCTAATTTCCTTGCTTCTTCAAATTGGAAGATCTGGACCAAGGTAATGATAAGGGTTACATAAAGATTTTTGAGTCTTCTTTAAATCTGGGCCAAATTATACTGGATCTGAATCATACCTCAAGAATTATATTGAGTAAGAGTCAGTTTTGTTTCAAGTTTCAGCATTGATGAATTATTTCTGTTCATTTTGGTTAGTCACAGGGTGAGAGGTTTTATAAGCCCACACTATTTCCGCTTGCTTTCCCATAGCTTATTCAGTATATTGAAAAATTTTCAGGAAACAACAGCAAAACCCTACATAATATTCCTTGTTGAATATCAAATTTCTGTGTTTGACTTTCCATTGGAATAATTCAGGAATCTCTACATAAGACAATGCTTGAGGGTAAAAGATGAGTGAATGAGGAGATCTTTGTGAAATTGAGATGACTGACATCAGCTCTGAAGCCTACAGTCATTAATAGTAAGTTTCTGCTCTGCCATTTACAGGTGCTGTAATCTGAATTGATCTTTCAACTTGTTCAAAATTCAGTTTTCTTTTAACCTTGTAAAATAAAAATAACCCTTGTTACTACATATTGTGACATTTTTAATGCAGATTAAATGTGATAATATAAATCTGAAGTATTGAACACTGTACCTGGCATAGAATGAGCTCATTATAATATCAGTCTCCTTATTCTTTCCCTTGTTTAACCATCAGTGGTGAGAAACAGCTGTTGATTTGCCAAAATATATGCATAATTTTATAAATGAAAACATCCGAAATCTCTTTGGGTGGCCTATTAAGGAATGAGCTATAGGGTTTTTCACCTTTATTACTACTGACATTTTGAGACAGATAGTTCTTTGGGTTTTTTGAGGGAGTGCCATCTTGCTGAATTTAGAACGGTTAGCAGCATTCCTAGTTTCTATTCAGTAGGTGCCGATAGCACCAAGAGCCACCCCAGTTGTGACAACCAAAAATATTTCCAGACTGCAAAATGTCTTCTTGGGATGGGGTGCAAAATCACCCCCAATTTGAGCACTACTGAGCTAGAGAAATGAAAAGGACATTGTGTTGGAAGAGGGTAGGGACTTAAACTTTGAAATGTTGTTCATAGCCTGTAAGAGGCCCACCTAAGCTGTTTCTCCCATTGGGTGAACTAGGCTTTTTGTGCCTAGGTGTCAGTGAATGGATGTCAGAGCAGAAGGTAGGAGACAGGACAAGAGTTTTCTCTATTCAGAAGGAATGGAAAAGATGCAGGGCAGTGTCAGAAGGTTTCAGATCTCTCGTGAACAAAGGCAAAACTTCTGTGTTCAAGACCGGAAACACATTTCTCAGCCAAGGGAAGAGGCTAATTGAGAGGAGTGATCGTGGCTCTTCTTCATTTTCTTAGTAAGCTCCTGAAGGTGGCAAGACTGCAGAAAAGCAATGCATTTAATACCTCAGGGACTTGGTGGTGCCTGAAATTGAACATGGAGGCACTGGGATGATTTCACTGTGCCTCAGAAGTTATTAAACTGGGTCAGGCAAGTCTGCACTCTGGCTTCCCACGTGCAGGTGCAAGCAGTGGCCCCAGTGGGGATCCGAGGGCAGTTCCCTGGCTGGTGGGGTAATGTTCCAGGCAGGAATACAGCTGCCTCTGCTGCACAAAAAAATCTGCCTGAAAAGTGGGAGACAGCAGGTTGCAATAAGCCCCACTCAGCTCCCACACGCTTGGCAAGTCAGTTTTCATACCCACAGTGTTCAGCTAACTGGGTTTCAAGTGGCCTGTGCTCAGCATTTAAAACTGTCCCAGGCCGTAAGCTTTCCCTATGGACACAGAAACCATATCTTTCAGGCCGCATCCTTTCCAGTCCACCTGTAAAGCAGGGCCATGAAGCTCATGTGCCTGTTGCCATAGCACACTTCTCACTTGCCCCTCGGTTCTGCCCAATCAGTTTTGTCCTTACTAAGGATTATATCACAAATCCCAATTGGGCACTTTTCTCAACCTGTGACTGCAGCCTGAGTTACACTTCTGCAATGTTCCCTGTGAGGTGGGATCAGGAATGGCTTCCCTCCATTCCTGCTGGAATCTGGGAGTGCACACAAAGCATGTCCTGATGTTACTCCTTCTTATAAGTTCCTTACTTTTCACTGAATCACGTCTAGAGCTGAGTAGGTTTGAAGTCTTCCCTCATGACTTGTATTGCCTGGCTCCCCTGTGGGAGTATATGTCATGACAGCAATCTGTCCCTCTCTCATGCTCTGGGGACTAACGGTTTTCCATCTGTTTTATGATGTAGTCCGTTGCCTGCCACTTCATTCAAAGGGTCTGTGGTTTCTTTCAGTTCTTATGTTAAGTTCTTATGTTGTTTCTTAGGAATAAATTTGACAGCATGAATCTCTACACGCAATTTTGTCTTACTAAGCGGGATAAGTATGCTTATAATGCTTCCAATCTGTCATCTTGGGAAAAAAAGAAGAAAATCTATAAATATTTTGACTATAATGTGCTATGGAGGAGACCTTTTCCCATTGTATCTGTTTAGGAATTGATGGGCCTCCTGTATCTCAATGTCCAAGTGTCTTGCTCAACTTAGGAAGTGTCATCTATTATTTCAATAAATAGGTCTTTGAAAACATGTTTTCTCTCTTTGCTTTCTGGGCTCTCAGTGATTTTTATATTTGGTCACTTTATGTTGTTAGATGTATTCCAAAGGTTTCTTTTATTATTTCCTTTTTTTTCTTTATTTTTGTCTGACAGTGTTATTTCAAAAAAAAAAAAAAAAAAACTGTCTTCAAGCAAAATGTGATCTTAAAATAAGTCAGTTATGATTGAGTATATTGTTGAAGTTGTCATTTGTATTTTCAGTTTATTCACTGCATTATTTGGCTCCAGAATTTTTGTTTGTTTCTTTTTTATGATATCTATCTCTTTGGTAAAGACAGGGTGGCAGTGGCCAGGCTGCTGCCCTGCCACTGGGTGTTGGATGCCACTTTCAGTGATGGCAGTCTAGGCCAGTGGGTGAAAAACACATGTGCCACATGTGCCTTAGCCCCAGTGGTGCTCACACCTCAGCCTCAGGTGTGGTAGCCCATGAATGCTCATGTCTAAGCTCAGGTTAGCAGCCAGCTCTTCTTTTGCATCTCATCCTCCGTGTTGCTTGGCTCCGAGACAGTGTGCAGTCTGTTGGGGGTGAGGCTCTAAAGTGCTATCTTGCCCAGCCCCAATGTTCATGTCTTTCCCTCGGTTGCAGTAGCCTGTGGTCACTGGTGTCTGAATCTCCAGGGAAACATCAGACACTTAGTTTGCACCTAGGCGTCAATGCCATTGGGCTCCAGGACAGTATGTAGGTCATCAGGGGTGAGGCTCTGCAGTGGTGCCTCACTTGTGCCTCAGTCCTAAAAGCAGCAGCCCACGCCTTGCCCCCACCTCTGCACCAGATGCCGTAGTCTATAGTCACTGGTGCCTATGTCCCTGGGTCAGCAGTTTGTGCTTCTCTTGCACCTCAGCCCTGGACTACTGGGCTCCAGGGCAGTGCTCAGTCTGTTGAGGGCAGGGCTCTAAAATGGTACTTTGTTGTAGTTGCTTAAGTCTCAAGAAGGGTGAGGGACCCAGCTTGAGCACTCACCCTGAGGCAGTGCCATCATACAATCTCCTGGCAGCTTTCTATGTTAGTTTCAGGGCCCATGACGGTTGAGGGGATATCCTGTGGTTGGGATTGTAGGAGTCTACGGTGAGAATATGGACCACTGAGGCTCTCTCACCTTTCCTTTCCCTGTATTTTGGAGTCTCTCTCAGCTCACAGCTGATCCTGGATGAGCAGGCTGCCTTGCTTCCCTCTCCATCTCTGCTCTGAGTATTGCCTATCACTTTTCTAATGAATTCCAGTGATTTCCTTTGAATTATGTATTCAAAGTGTGATTATTGACTCACTGTTTGGTTCTTTTTAATGGAGAAAGTGAGTACAAAATGCCTCTAGTCTGCCACATTCATGATTTCCAAGAAATAATTTTTAAAGGTTTTTAAATACTTTATGTAATTATAATGATTATGGGCATAAGAAGAAGAATTATGGAGAAGAATGGAGTGAAATAAAAGCTTCATTCCCCCTGCCATGATATTTGATTATATCTTGAGGTCAAATTGATCTTTGCTGCCTTGGCTGCCTGCTCTGGCTACAGCTAATCCTGGGCAGGCTTTGCAGCTCCTACCACTTCCAGGCCTACAGCTGCAATCCCAAGCTTGCTCACCAAAACAAGTGTTTATTCATTGTATCTTCAGTAGATTTTATCTTATAAATATGAATTGTTTATATGCATTTCTAATATATCAAATGCTTTACTAGCTTTTTAATATCTTTATATCCATTTTCCCTGGATCATTAATTACTGTTCTTAACTCAGTTGTTCTTAACTGGAAGAGATTTTGCCACCTAGGGGATACTTGGCAATATCTAGAGATATCGTCGGTTGTCATAATTGGTGGCAGCAGGGAATGCTACTGGCATTTAATAAGCAGAGACAGAGATGCTTCTAAGCATCTTATTGGACAAAGGACGACCTCACACAGGAAAGAATTATACTGCCTAAAATGTGATGGTGCTGACAGTGAGAAACCCTGAGTTTAACATAATGTGCTCAGAACTCTAAAAATGATTCACTTTCTCAAATATTTGCTGCATTTTTTTCTTCTGGTCAGAACGTGCACATTGGAAATTCTTCCTGAAGCATTTGTGTGAGCAGACCTATTCTATAGCTGTTAAACGATTGGCAGGGAGGTTGATAGATGGAGGTGAAGTCAGCCAAAACTTAACTGATGTTTAACAGCCAGGAAATACCCAACCTGGAAAGTATTCATTCATAGCATCAGAAACCACTAAAGAAAAATGATATTTTACCTCTGAGAAAGTTAACAGCAAAAGTATAGTCTTTCTAATTAGTTTTTAGCTTGCAATCTAAATAAATGATAAGTACAGAATAACAATCAGGTCACAAACTATCATTTAATTTTAAGAACTATTTTCATAAGACTATTGACATAAAAGTGATTTAAGAAAGTGAAAGTTACATTTAGCACAGGATTTTGCATTTTTCAAAAGTATATGATATTGGAAAAACATATAACTACATATTTTTTGAATTCGTTCTATGTAGCAAACTTTGCCCAGATCTCTTTAAGAACATTTCATAAATTTGGCATCATTACTAACTTACCCATGTTAAGAAGATTTTCATAGAAGCAATATTTTCTTGTGTCTCTAAATGGGAGAGAGTGCTTCTCCCCACTAAATTACCATATTAAAGTGGACTGTTCAGCATTTATTTTCTTCAACCATTCTGTCTAAAATTCAGCCTGATGTAATAGCAGGAGTCCTCCTGCGAAGTTGGTCAATGGGTAGTTATGCTTTTGTGTGTTTTTCACATCAAAAAACCCCACAAGAACAAAAACAAAACAAACACAAAAGTGCTCAGTAAATATTTAATAAATAAATTGTTTTATTCAAGGGGATTGAGAATGGACCTTGTTCCACTGCTTATTTTTTTCTGTATTTTCAACATCTGCCTTTCTACTGGCTAATTAACCCGTAGAAAATTTAATGCTGTGCAGCTATTAAAATTATATTACAAATTATAATTATTAAGATAAACTTAACAGTTACACTATTATAACTGTTAAGTTATAAACTTAACAGTTATACTATTAACCATGGTTTATAAATATGTTTAATATTAAATAAAAATTTAAGAAAGAGGAGGCATCAGGAACCACTTTAAAGGTGAACTGTAAAAAATAATGTGATAATAACTTCACTCTGCTTTTCCTTCTCACTTCTTTTCTTGTCTCTCCTTTTCTTTCCACTTAAGCCTCACAAGAGCGAAGCTTCTTGTCTTTCTCTCCTTCCTTACCAATCACTCTTCCTTCAGCCTGGTGCCCTAGAGACACCTATCTCTACAACTCAACTAAAGCTGTACTTTGCAAGACCATCAAAGACATTTTAATTATCAAATCCAAAGGTTCCTTTTGGATCTTTCAGGTCTCCAAACAAATTGCATCTTCTTGAAGAGGAATTTCCTGACCACCTGAGTTAAATCTCATGACATTCTCAAATATATTACCATATTTTACATTCTTGATAGCCCCTAGTACTTGATGAAAAAAACTGCCTATCAGTTATTATACATATTACCCGGGTGATGAAATAATCTGTACACCAAACCCCCATGACACAGAGTTTACCTAGATAACAAACCTGCCCATGTACCCTTGAACCTAAAAGTCAAAAAATAAGAAATCAACTGTAGATATTTGTTTATGTGTTTATTTTCTTTCTGCTCCCACTAGAACGAAAGATTATTGAGGGAAGGGACTCAGCCTTGTCCACCAGATCCTAAATGATACTTAGTAGACACATATTAAGCATTCAAGTAATATCTGTTTACTGACTGGGACTGATCAATTTACCTCTTACATGACCTCTCTGGAACATTTGTCAGTGACAACAGTTTGCTTCTAGATGCCCCCTTCATGGCTTTTGAAATAGTACCCTTCCTTTTCAGTCTCTTTTGCTAACTTTCCAATATGATGTGATCTGTTTGAGAAAAGGGACTGCTATTAGCATATTTGCTGGCACGTGAAGGACTCGCAAAACACTCATAAAACATCCTTCTATTTGGGCTTCAGTATGAAAGACCTTAACTGACCTGTGTGTTTAAAATGACGTGTATTGAAAGAAGTATTATTTTTGGGCCACGAAGATGCGTAAATATTTCTAGTGTGATAATTAGGTATTGAGAAACTTGGAAGTGTATGAATAGATAAATTGCTTAGTACTATGAACTGTAGTGTTTTGGTACTTGGTCGGTACCATTACTTGATT
The DNA here is from genome assembly GCF_024542745.1 of Macaca thibetana thibetana. Classification (NCBI taxonomy): domain Eukaryota; kingdom Metazoa; phylum Chordata; class Mammalia; order Primates; family Cercopithecidae; genus Macaca; species Macaca thibetana. The sequence continues at coordinate 136,610,906 of NC_065598.1, forward strand.
GAATGCTGTGCAGCTGTTAAAATTATATTACAAATTATAATTATTAAGATAAACTTAAATTATTTGTTATAAGTTAACAAGGCATGACACAATATTGTGCATAGAATATAAGCACAACTTTATAAAACGTATGCAACAATGAAAACTAGCAAGGAATGAAACTTGCTAAGTTTTTGTTTCAATGATTTTGTTTCATTGTTTCAATGAAACAATGAAAACTATAACAGAGACTGTAATAGTAGCTGAGTCATTTTATGGAATTTCAGATGTTTGTTCTTTTCCAAATTCTCTGTAGCCTTTTAATTTTGGTATGTTTTAAAAACAATTCAAAGCTGAATACACTTTAAGCATCCTGTAAAACTTGGAATGAACTCGTGTTGAAATGTCAGAAGAGGTTAGTGGTAGGTGTTGTCATGTTTGTTCAAGAAAGAGAGGTTAGTGGTGGTGGTGGCATCTTTGTTCAAGAAAGAAATATGTCCCCTATTATTCATGGCCTTTGTGATTTCCTTTGTGTTTAATGTATTCCACAAGTAGATTCTCCTCTCAAGGTATCGCACCCTGGAAATATAAATAAAGACTTAAATTACTCCCATGAAAGTGACTTCTTCTAGCTTACACAATGAATCACTGGCAGACCTGGGAATGAAACCCCTCAATTTACATTCTTAGACTTCATAAACATCCCTAAAACACTTCATCTCTCCTACATTGTTAGCTATATAATGAAGAGTTCTACATTTATTAGACTATAAGTCTTATGTTTTCCCTTTGATTGCTATCACTCTAGGTGGCAACAAAAGTCATTCTAACTTCATTTATAAGAGCCAGGTTTGTTTGACACACACTTTGTGGAGTTTACTAAATTATTGCTTCTTCTCTCTCATTTATAATTTTGAGAATAATCTATGTTCTTGAAATTTATTGCTCCTGCATTTGCAGAGGCATAGAGAAATGTGGCAATTTATTCATAAAAAGCTTTATCATGGAAATGAATGACAGTAAGTCTCTGGTTCACAAGATGATTAGAGTAACAGAAAACACACAAATTCCAGCTTTATCCATACAACAGTTTTCAAGGCTATGTAGTTAGAAAAATATGATTGGAGGGTTGATCTGAGTTTAATGTATGAATTCACAGCCTCTGCAGGCTGTCCCTTACTCTACAGGAGTGAGGCCATCAACCTGCGATGTAGAAGCTACTAGGCCGGAGTACTTTTGTCTCTGCACACAAGAATGACTTGCTCTCCGCTAATTTAGACAACCCATATACTTCCTTATTAGTGACTAGCTACATATTTTTGTATTGTTTCTTATTTGAATAAGTTTATTGTGCATACATTGTCCAATTATAGCAACCTTGACCTGGAGAGAAAGCTCATCTTCTCTAAAAAACACCTGTGAGGGAAAAATGAACTTCCTTCAAAATATATATCACCCCATGAACAGAATGCTCCTCAAGCAGACATACAAGTCCAGAAGAAAAATCAGACATTCTCTTAAGAAATCAAATGGCTCGAGAGCAAAAACTTTGATACCATTTAGATGACTGCCAGCATACTCCCTACCCAGATAATCAAAGGCAGATCTCTCTGATTAGTAAGCCTTGACCACATACAAAGAGTGCCCCCATCAGGTTTTTGATGTTAGTTTGTTTTCATCTTAAATACATGTTCAAAAGAGTATATACAAGTGCAATGTAAACAAGCAGACAGACAGCTTCAGAAGTCTTAAGAAATATAATATTACCATTACATTAAAAAGCTTCTATGTGCTCTCTCCAAGCATATCCCTTATCTAGGGATTGCCACCACGTTGAACTTTGCAGTACTCATTCCCTTGCTCTTCTCTCTGGAGTGTATGATGTTAATATCTCTCAACAATATATTTTACAGTTGTCCCTGATTTTGAAGCTTGTACATACCGTGTCATACTGTATAAGTTATTCTGACTCTTTTCCATCTGATATCATGTTTTTGAAATTCAATCCTGTGGATATATGCAATTATAGTTGATTTAGTTTTACTGATGTACAGCATACAATTTTATGAATACACTAAAATCTATGTATTAATATTCTTCCAGTGGGCATTTACCTTGCTTGGTGGCAAATTTTCAAACTTTCTATTGTCTGAATATGTCATTATTTCACCCTCACATTTGAAAAATATTTAAATTTGGCATATGAGTCTAGCTTGGTGGGCTTAATCCCTTCTTATTCCCTTGTTAAAAAGTCAGCTCTCAGTGTAATTGCAATATGTGAATTATCTTTTCTCTCTGAATTCTTTTAATATCTTCTGTGTGCCTTTGGTATTCTGGTGTTTCACTGTTATGTGTTTAGGTGTGCATTTATTTTCATTTATTTCACTTAAAACATGTTGGTCTTTCTGTATTTGAAGTTTAATGTCTTCAAAAATTGTGGAAAAACATTATTATCTCTTTGACTATTTCCTTGACTCCTATTTTCTACTGTCTGTTGAGATTTTAATTACATATATATGAGGCCTTCACTCAATACACCACGTCTTCTGATTTATTTTTTATATTTTAATCTCTGTTTTTATTAGGCAGTATTCTAGATAATTTCTTCAAATTATTTTCCTTTCCAATTTAAAATATCTGTATAGTGTTTGCATTAACTAGACATTTTTATCTAGAAGTAATAAAAACCAATGCCAACATTACCAAGCATATGATTCAGTCTTCTAGGAAAGTTTTGGAAATACCCTCTAGTATAACTGAACATTTTTTTCTCATTAGCTCACAAGACATTTTATTTCTCAAAAGTAATTGGTAATTTTTTTAAAGTGCTAACATTTTCAGCCATTCTAGGACATAGTATATGTTTACTGATACAATATTTTCTTCATTGATATTTCCTTTGCTAGTTCTTCTTCATCAGCATTTTGAGTAATATAAAAAGGTAGTCTGAGGCACTTTTTCATACTGGTTTAATTTAGATATGAATAATGTAAAGCGATGAATTGTAGGAAATCTCAAAAATAATTTCCCAAGTTTTGCAGTTAGTGCCAAGGACATTTTGCAAATGTACTTATAATTTCATATAGATACAAATAAAGAACTAAATTAAAAGAGAGCTAAAAGCTTATTTTCTTTGGAGTGCAAAACTTGCATACAGATTTTGGTTGTGTACAACTCTGTTTGTAGTGGTAAATGAGAATAGTCTTTATGATGGTAGAAAAAAATTTCCACACATAAAAGCAAAACCTTTCATAAGGCTTTGGTAAGAAATATATGATAAATTATCTTTAAAGTCTTATATGCCAATATTAAGCTTTAAGTTTTGCAGAATAAAAGTCATAAATATCATCATTTCAGCTCCAGTCATATTTTTAATGAACAGATTTATATGGCGACAAAACAGAAGTTATGCTTGAGGTGTAAATGTATTAAGTGAATATATCTCTACTGACATTCAACTTCTATGAGCTAGCTAACCTTTAAATACTAACAAATTTGCCAGTAGACACCTGACTCCCATTTATTTAATGTTTTATTATAGTTGTTATGTTGTATGTTATTATCTTTGAGAAACTAATGGAATTAGTTACTGTGCAAGAGTTACTTATTCTGTTTTGGTTGTATTAAGCTCTAATAGGGAAAGAAAAAGCTCTGTAAAGTAGAATTGTTTAGTTGAAAAAGGATTTATGGTCAACTCTGTTTATGACCAAATCCTGGCACTTGCATTCATTAGCTGTATGGCTAGGAATCTTTTCTGCACTTAAGTGCCCTCATTTGTAAAGTGGATATTATAATACATATGTCATAGATGTATAGTGAGAGTAAGTTAAATAATGAATTTTAAACATCTAAAACAGTGTCTGATATCATACATTGAAAATTTACTATGTTTCAGTTGTGATACCAGATGCTAAGATACAGAGAGGACAGACAGCTCCTAGCACATAATAGGTAAGTTCGTTTCCACCTATTTAGTGGTTCTTGGTCTTTATTCCATTTCAGATTCAGATCTGCACTGCTTACTCAATAGCCAGTTCCCAGGTATTTTTAAATTCTTGTTGCTTCCTCACCAGTGTTTTGTTTTGTTTTGTTTTGTTTGTAAATGTGTTCCAGTTACTTTCCACTCCTTTTCCAACCGATGGGATAATGTACTTATGCATTCAGAAATCTACAGTTGCTTACTCTTACGATGATTACACATGTAAACTTGCTGACCTAAGAGGGGGAGTGGGTGATGAGATTTAACAACAGACGAGTTGCTACAATATACAAATCTCTATGATTGGCAGTTTACTGTGAGTACTGAGACTCCCGCCTTTTTTAATAGTCTTGCCTCCTTAAGGGATCCTAACAGTACAATGAGATGAAAATATTTAATAGTATAGACAAAGAAGCTACCTATGTTCTCAGAACGCTTGTAATTCTCTCTTAACTCACAAAAACTCATTTTAATTATTTATTATGCCTTCTCTTTCTCAATTTCCCCCAAGATGGTAACACAACTAATTACATCTCATCAGTTACTTTTGCAGTATATTAATTCTACTCTGGTTCAACAATACTCAACAACACAAAAATGAGTGTATTACCTAGAAGAGTAAGAATGTAACTCTGTGCACCCAAGTTTTTGCACTGACTTTATATATAATTTGAAAGTTGTTGTCATTTAATGAGCTCCATTGTTAAATTATGATAAACTACTGTTGTTGCTAACTTTAGTTCTTCTGGAATAGGTCATATTACTCTCATTTTATGGGAAGCTATAGTTTACTTCCACTGGAAAAATTCTTGAGTCTCATTTTTCTCATTCATAAGATAATGATAATGGTACCTGATTCACTGGGCTTATAGAATTAAGTACAATAAAATAAAAGCAATTACCCTAGTGCATTATTTACTATACACTAAATAGATGGTAATTTCACATGAATGAGAATATCTGAATAAAATCTCATTTACCTAAATTATATATTAGATGAACTTTAGAATCATGGAATTTAGAAATAGGGCAGTATGTTGGGAATTCTGTACTCTAGTGATTTCCAACTGTGTTGTAGGACACATTGGGTTTATGAGGCTCTTGCATGAGAGGAGAACAAGCACTTGCTACCCTCTTTCACGTTATTCAACCAAAAGAGTTGTAGATTTCATTCACATCATAATTTCATTACCTTATAGAGCACTTATTGGGCAGATTTGCCACATTCAATTCATGATACACCACATAATCTGAAACAACTAACCATCCCAACATAGCACCTTCTGAAGATGTTCATAGGTCATTATGGATGGATTTCTTAGTCACTGCCACAGTCCAGTCACAGTTATAGATATCGAATGCTTCAGAGAAGACTGAATATTCCAAAAGAAAGTATGTATAATATTGATAAGTATGTTGCCCAAAACAATGAAATTAAATTAGAAATCAACAAAGAAATAAATTTGTGAAATACACAAACAATTGGAAATTAAACTACACATTTAAAATAACCCATAGGCTAAAAGATAAATCATAGAGATAATTAGAAGAATGTCTTTAGCTGAATAAAAATAAAACCAAATATCAGAATTTATGGGGTCTGGCTGAAGCAGTGTTTAGAGGGAAATTTATAGCTATGATGCTTATATTAGAAAAGAAGAAAGATCTTAAGTTAATTAATCTCAACTTCTACCTTAAGAAATAGAAAAAGAAGAGCAAATTAAATCCAAAGCATACAGAAGAAGTAAATATAAAGATTAAAGCAGAAATTAATAAAAGAAAAAACAAAGTAAATACAGAAAATCAATGAAGCTAAATGTTGACTCTTTGAAAATGAAAACAAAATTGGCAGCCTTGTAGCTAGACTGAACAAGAAATTAGGAGAGAGGATATAGCATAGTCAGGATTATCCAGAGAAACAGGACCACCAACAGGATATGCATGTGTGTATGTGTATATATACATATGTGTGTGTAGTATGTATGTATAAATATATATACACACATCTATATGCATATGTATACACATATGTATCTACAGGGGCAGCTGTATAGAGAGGTATTTATTTTAATGAATGGTTCACTTATTATTCTCAGAACTGGAATAAGACAAGGATACCCACTCTCACAACTCCTATTCAACATATTACTGAAAGTCTTAGCCAGAACAGACATTGATTTTGGCAAATAATTTATGGCTAAGTCCCCAAAAGCAATGCCAATCAGAAAGGAGAAAAAAAAGTGAAAGATGTGCAAATAGAAAAATAAGAAGTCAACCTATCTATCTTCACTGACAATATGATTCTATAAACAGGAATCCCTGAAGACTCCACCAAAAAGCTCCTAGAACTAATAAATGACTTTAGTAAAGTTTCAGGATACAAAATCAATGTACAAAAATTAGTAGCATTTCTATACAAAAATAACATCCGGCTGAGAGTCAAGTGAAGAACACCATTTCATTTAAAATGGCCAAAAGAAAGTGAAATACCTAGAAATATATCTAAGCAAGTAGGTGAACGAGCTCTACAAGGAGAACTACAAAGCATAGAGAAATGAAATCAGTGACAACACAAATAAATGAAAAAAAAATTACTTATTTATGGATTGAAAGAATTAATATTGTTAAGATGGCCATACTGCCCAAAGCAATTTACAGATTCAATGCTATCCCTATCAAACTGCCAACGTCATTTTTTACAGAAGTAGAAGAAACTGTTCTAAAATTCATATGGAATCCAAAAAGAGCCTGAATAGCCAAAGCAATACTCAACAAAGGACAAATACCTGAGGTGATGTATACCCCATTTACTTTGATGTGATCATTATGCATTGCATGTCTGTATAAAAATATCTCATGCACCTCATAAATATATACACCTACTATGTACCCACAAAGATTAAAATAAATACATTTATGGAAAGAACAAAGTCAGAGACCTCACATTACCCAGTATCAAACTATACTATAAGGCTACAGTAACCAAAAAAGCATGGCACTGGTATAAAACAGACACACAGACCAATGTGTCTCTTACAGAAGAGAAAACTCAGAAATAAAGTCACACACCTCCAATCATCTGATATTTGACGAGGCCAACAAAAACAAGCATGGAGAAAGGACCCTTTGTTCAATAAATACTGCTGGGATACCTGGCTAGCCATATGCAGAAGAAGAATGAAACTGAACCACTACCATTCACTAAATATATAGAAATTAACTCAAGATGAATTAAAAGTTTAAATGGAAGACCTCATACTATAAAAATCCTAAAAGAAAACCTAGGAAACACACTTTTTGACATTGACTTTGGCAAATAATTTATGGCTAAGTCCCCAAAAGCAACGCCAATGAAACAAAAAATTGACAAGTGGGAACTAATTAAACTAAAGAGCCAAACAGAGTAAACAGCCTACAGAATGGGACAACATATTTGTAAATTATGCATCTAACAAAGGTCTAATATCCAGAATCTTTAAGGAACTTAATAAGAAAAATCAAATAACCCTATTAAAATGAGTAAAGGACATAAACAGACACTTCTCAAAACGAGACATGAAAGTGGCCAACAAACTTGAAAAATTGCTCAGCATCAGAAATGATCAGAGAAATACAAATCAAAACCACAATGAGATACCATCTCACCAGTCAGAATGGCTACTATTAAAAGGTCAAAAAGTAACACATGCTGGCAATGCTGCAGAGAAAAAGGAATGCTTATACACCGTTGTTGGGAATGAAAATTTCTTCAGCCGCTGTGGAAAGCAGTTTGGAGATTTAACAAAGAACTTAAGAGAGGGCAATCCCATTACTGGATATATACCCAAAGGAATATAAATTATTCTACCAAAAAGACACATGCTCTCATATATTCATCACAGTGCTATTCACAATAGCAAAGACATGCAATCAACCAAAGTGCCCATCAATGGTGGATTGGATTTTTTAAAATGTGGTACATATACATCATGGAATACTATGCAGTTATAAAAATGATAATATCATGTCCTTTATGGCAACATGAATGTAGCTGGAAGCCATTATGCTAAGCGAGTTAATGTAGAAACATAAAACTAAATAACATATGTTCTCACTTATAAGTGGGCGATAAACACCGTGCGCACATGGACATAAACATAGGAACAACAGAAACAGCAAGCTACTAGAGTAAGGAGGGAGGAAGGGAGGCATGGGTGGGAAAACCACCTATTGGGTACTATGCTCGCTACTTGGGTGATAGGATCCACACCCCAACCTCAGCACTGTGCAATACCTATATAATAAGTCTGCACATGTACCCCCTATATCTAGAATAAAAGTTGAATTTTTTTTTAAAAAGCTTCACTTGAATGTGGAGGTGTAAGTTCAAAATCTGCCGGATAGGCAAATAGGCTGGAGATGCAGGAAAGTGTTATAGTCCGAGTTCAAAGACAATCGTCTGGCAAAGTTCCTTCTTACTCAGAGGAAGTCAATGTTTATTCTATTAAGCCCCTTCCCTGGTTAAATAATACCCACACACATTATGGAGGATAATCTGTTTCACTCAAAGTTCACCAATTTAAGTATTAATCTCTTCCAAAAATCAATTTCACAAAATATCCAGAATAATGTTTAACCAAATATCTGGGTAGCATGGCCCAGACAAATTGACATATAAAATCAACCATCACAGACAAATTACCAAAGCCAGTGATAAAAAGAAGACATCACTATAGACTTCAAAGAAGATAAAAAGATTGTAAGAGAATACTATGAAAATTTTATGCCCAAAATTAGAACATTTAGATGAAATTGATTAATTCCCTAGAAAGACTCAAAATTGTTGAATCAGACTCAAGAAGAGATAGGAAATCTGAATATAACTACCACAAAAGACAGAATTTCTAATGAAAAAGCCCCACACACAAAGACTAAGCTCAGGTTACCTCAGTAATAAATTTTGCCAAGCTTTTAAAGAAAAATTAACATTAATTCACCACAAGCTCATCCAACAAATAGAAGAGAAGAAGGATTATTGACTACAAATTGAGACTTGACATACTAACTAAAAAAGAGTTTGTTTTGGTTCCAATCCATGTGATTCTTCAATTTTTTCATTTTATTTCTCCATCACTTCCAATTTAACCATTGTCCCTGTGACAGTTGGTCTGTTGGATGTTGGGGGTAGTCTTGGTCTGCCTAGATCATTGAAGCATCTTGTCAACATGGTAGGTAAATTGATAATGAAAATGATCGTCTTTAGAGCTTGAATTCTCACTATGTGCTACACTCCTTGTTTGGCACTTTTAATGTATTATATTGAATATTATTATTTTAAGTACTATTAATTGCACCAGATTGTGAGGGCTGTGTTTCTGTTAATGCCAAGATTGAAAAAGAAGTTTGTCTTATGTGGGCTGTGCTTAATATTTTAAAAAATTAGGCTGATGTTCTTATTAAGATTTTATTTATGTATCATAAAATTAGTTATTAAAAGTATACAGTTCACTGGTTTGGGGTATATTCACAAGATTTTTCAACTGTCACCACTATTTCAAGAACATTTTAATAACCTGAAAGGAAATTTTACACCTGTTAGCAACCACTCTCCATTTTTTCCTTGTCCCAGACTCTGACAATCACTGATCTATTTTTTAATCCCTATGAATTGCCTATTGTGAACTACCTTAGGACCCTTGTTGACAATGAATTGACCACAAATGTGTGAATTTACTTCTGAATTCTTACGTCTATTCCATTGATCTGTATGTCTATACTTATGTCAGTATCATACAGTTTTAATTACTGTAGCATTGAAGTAAATTTCAAAATCAGAAAGTATGACAATTCCAACTTTGTTCTTTTTTATTAAGATTGTCATGGGTATTCTGGGCCCCTTGCATTTCCATATGAAATTATGATCAGCTTATTCATTTCTGCAAAAACTGACAGTTGGAATTTTGGTAGGGCTTGCATTGTTTCTACAGATCAATATGAACAGTATTGCCATCTTAACAATATTAAGTCTTCCAATCCATCAACATAGAATGCCTTTCCATGTATTTAGGTCTTTTTTTTTTTCAAATCAGTATTATAGTTTTCATTGTATAAGCATTTTACTTAGTTAAATTTAATCCTAAGTATTTATTCTACTGTTGCTATTGTAAATGGAATTGTTATCTTAATTTCATTTTCAATTTTTTTACTAGTTCATAGAAATACAACTGAGTTTTTGTATATTGAACTTGTATTCTGAAACCTTGCTGAGCTCATTTATTATATCTAATAGTATTTTTGTGTGTATGTGTGGATTATTTAGGATTTTCTATATAGCAGATGATGCAGTCTGCAATAGAGAGAGTTTTATTTCTGTCTTTCCAATTTGGACGCCTTTTCCTCCTTTTGCTTGCCTAACTGCACTAAGTTATACTTTCAGCTCTATGTTGAATAGAAATGGTCATTGTCTTGTTTCTGATATTAGGAGAACAGATTTCAGTCTTTCATATTTGACTATCATGTTAGCTGCAGGGGTTTTTTATGCATTCTTTGTCAAGTTGAGGAAGTTTCTCTCTATTCCTAGTTTGTTGAGTTTTTTTTTTTTTTCAATCATGAAAAGGTGTGTTAGACTTGGTGAAATTTCTTTCCACATCTGTTAAGATGATTGTTCTTTATTCTATTTGTTTGGTGTATTACATCAATTTCTTTTTGAATGTTAAACCAATCTTGATTTCCTGGGATATATACCATTTGGTCTTGTCATATTATTATTTTTGTCTTGCTAGATTTTGTTAGTATTTTTTGAGGATTTTTGAATACATAGTCACATGAGATATTGGTCTGTAGTTTTCTTTTCCTGTAATTTTTAAAATCTGGTTTAGTATTATAGAATGAGACAGTTAGCACTTCATCTGTTTCTACTTTACAAACTATTTTTTAAAAGATTCATGGTAATTCTGTTTTTAAATCTTTAGTGAAATTCACCAGTGAAGTCTCTGAACCTGGGGTTTTCCTTGAGGGATTTCTTTATGACTAAATAAATCTCTTTATTTATTACAGGTCTATTCAGATTTCCATGTGTTATTTGTAATTCTAAAGGCAACCCTTGTGGTATGTGGCATGCTGACTATATCCTCCTTTTAAAAAGAGGGAAACAAAGGTTAAATTTCTTGCCCAAGGTTTTGGAGGTAATAAGTGACAAAGCTAGGTCTCTGGTCAATCTACCTCCAAGATGCATGTCAGTTTTTGAATCACACACACTTCCACAGACACTGATTAAAATTATATATTCCCTTTGATATAGCATTGGCACAGACTTATATGACACTAAAGCCTTGAGAGAAATCTGGGTGCTTTGAAGTAAATGTCTACTGGAAAACCAAACTCCAGGGAGTATCTTGGTGCAGATTGTGGACATCTTGTTAAAAGATTTAATTTAAGCCATTTTTGTTTATCTCTCCTCCATCTGGAAGTAATATTTTGGTAATGTTTTTATTTGCATGTTATCTAATGATTTATTTTTACTTTATATGGAATGGACAAACTTTGAATTCCTCCTGCTAAAGAAAATTATATTTTTCTGCTAAATTTATTTCTCTTTCTGAGACACTTGTTTTTATAAGACAGATTTCTGGACTTTCACTATGAAGAATCCAGAGATTAGGTGGCACACAAGAAAAGTGTTACAGAAAAAAAGAGAAAAGTAATTTTAAAAAATCATGCAGGGTAAGGTTTGTGGGTGTTTTAAGGTGATGGTTTGAGAGGTAAGAGCTGAGGAAAGGTAAATTGATGAGGAAAAGTGGTTATGATTATTTGAACCCCCTCTTATGTTTCCTGATAAACAGAAGTTAATGATTCTTTTTTTGCCAATAGACTAAGTGTATTTAGTTACAAGGCTAGTCCATGTTTGAACCATGAGGGTCCCAACTTATATTAGTATCACACTCTTATCCCACAATAAGGATGTATGTGACTTTGCTTTTGAACATGTGCCAACCTTATATAAAAGGTGATAGTGGACTTGAATCTAGTTTGCATGGGACTAGATTGATTTAATCACTCATTAAGTTGACAGATTATTTTGAGCCAATTTTGTTCGAAGCCCTGTGGTAGATTATGGGTGAGTAAGATTGTCATTATCTCTGTCTTTATGTAATTTATAGAAGGGAGACTGATATTTAATGGTTATTATATACGATATGTATTTAGTGGTTGCACACACACAGATGCTTACAATTTATGGTAAGTCCTATGAAGAGAAAGAAAAAAGGAATTATGGGAGATAAGCATACTAGATGCAAGTTAAGTGGATGGGAGTGGTCAAGAAAACTACCTGTGAGATAGTGATTTCAAGCTAAGACCTGAAATCTGAGTAGGAGTAACTAAGGTGATTGAAATGGTTTGGTTCTATTTCCCCAACCAAATCTCATCTTGAAGTGTACTCTCATAATTCCCACACGTTGTTGGAGGGACCCGGTGGGAGATAATTGAATCGTGAGGGCGGTTTCCCCCATACTGTTCTCATGGTAATGGAAAAGTCTCGGGAGATTTGATGGTTTGATCAGGGGTTTCTGTTTTTTCATTTTCCTCATTCTCTCTTTGGCTGCTGCCATCCATATAAGACGGCACTTGCTCCTCCTTGCCTTCTGCCATGATTGTGAGGCTTCCCCAGCCACGTGGAACTGTAAGTCCAATTAAACCTTATCTTTTGTAAATTGTCCAGTCTCGAGCATGTCTTTATCAGCAGCCAGAAAACAGATTAATATGGTGATGAATGTTGCAGTCAAAAGATTCTGCATGTGGACAAGTCTAAAATTGGGAAAGAGTTGGGCTCTTTTGAGTAATTAAAATCACCATGTAAAAATATACAACTGAAGAGGTAGGCAAGGGTGAGATCACACAGATAGTGTTAATAACTTTAAAAATATGTTATCTTGCATTCACATGGGAGTTAGTCATAGGTACATTTGGGAACTAATTTCTTCATCTTTTTCTAACTGGAATTTTCAGACATTCAAGAGCAAAATATAAGTATTTCAGAAGACCGAGTTTAAGAAACATCTAGATTTTGAGAGTGCTCACTCTCAGGAGCATATGTACAGATTTGCTAAGTGGTAAGACAGGTAACACTGAAAAGTTTACATTGTGTAGTTGGCTGTCCACTAATCCAACAGTGTGCAACTGAGACTAGCTAGACAAGGCTACAGGTCTTTGGCTAGAAGATAGTTGTTTTTTGTTTTTTTTTGTTGTTGTTGTTGTTTTGTTGTTTTTTCCTGGATCAGTATATCATCTACTGCAGTGCTCTATGCATTTTCCTCATTCAATTAGACACAGTGTTCTCAGCTTCAAGATATAGAAGGTGAGGTTCATGTAGATGGAGTGGTCTTCTTATGGTTGATGGGAGGGTTGATACAATACCTTATTGTATCAACAATTGTAAGGTATTGTAAAGATACAATACCTTATTGTATTGTACCAACAATATTGTACCAACAATACCTTATTGTATTGTACCAACAATAAGGTATTGTATCAATACCTTATTAAAGCTCTTATATCTAGAAAATTAAAAGCTCTTGTATCTAGAAAATCATATTCAATCAATGTTTTAAAACTACTAATCATTTATTCACTAAAACTAATAATGTATTAATAACTAATAGTCATTACCTTATTAATTTTTCCCTAAACATTAAATATTCAATCAATTAGAAATACTTGTGAAATGAGACTATACTCAAGAACATCTAGACATTTTCACGCATCTTTCACAGCTATAATATATATATTATATAACATAACATGTGTAGAAAGAAAAAATGAAAAGCATATTTTATTTTGGCAAAAGTTTAAAAAATCAGTACCTAACTGAAAGCTAGCAAAATGCCCAGTTCCTAATATATTCTGTGACTCATAATCTTAAGAAGGTCCCATTTTTAACCACATGCAGGTTCAAAGCATAAGTAGCAACATAAAACTTACGCTTTTGCATTTCACGAACCATGTATAAAACAGTTAGCTAAGTTGAAAATAGTTAATTTTAGGTTTTATTGTATCATCTAACATCCATGCATGGGAAAAATAAGGCTTTGGAGTATTATATTTCTTTATATTCTCTTGTTTATGGATTACATATTTTTCAATAAGCATATTTGAAATAAAACTACAGGATAAATTGAAAGAAACAAAAACAGTGTATCCAAGTTGGCAACTAGAACATCAATGGATGGCTTTTAAACTTCTAAGAAACCATCTGGAGCAATAACAGTATTGATCAGTATTCAAAATAGTACTCAAGAAAAGCTAAAGGTGTCCAGGTTGTGATATAGATAGACATCAGACCTGACCCTTGATCTAATATTTCTGAGACATGTACCCATCGTCTTGTGAACATGTGGCTGGATGAATCCATCTTTGTTAGTTGGCTTTGGTTTTTCATAACTTAGAAAGTGAAAGACAAGCCTAAGTAATATGCACACCGTGATGCTAGACAATGGAGCACATCCTTGTGAGGGAGTTGCATTGCCTGAAGAGAGGTGACCATGACCACATGTGAGGCGAATTTAGTGCTACGTAATTTAGGAGTCCTTCTTAAAACATCTCGAAGTGTTTCTACCAGAGCTTTAAAAAGTTTCTTAATAGAGGAAAATTTGCTGTATTTGCAAAAAAGGATGGCCCTTTTCTATGCTTTAATTTTGGATCCACTGAATACTACCAACTGAGAGAGTCGGTGTTTTAAAATATTTAATGATTATTTTTAACTGACACACAATTATACATATTTATTGGGTACAGGTTGATATTTCAATACATGTGTACAATGCGCAATAATCAAATAAAGGTATATATCCAAAAAAACTATATCAATATGTTGAAAAGATGCTTATGTTCATTGCAGCATTATTCACAATAGCCAACATGTGGAATCAACCTAAATGTTCATCAATAGGTGAATAGATAAAGAAAATGTGCTACTGACGCATAATGGAATACTATTCAGCCATAAAAAGAATGAAGTCCTGTTATTCACAGCAACAGGGATGAGCCTGGAGGAGATTATGTTAAGTGAAATAAATCAGATACAGAAAGGTAAATATTGCATGTTCTCACACATATGTGGAAGAGAGCAGTTTTAAAGGAAAAGTTATACTACAATTTGGCTTTCATTACTGATATGTCTGTGCCGGGGAGAGAGAAAACAAGTAATTGCAAATGCAAACACCCTGACCAAGAGAAAACTGCAGTGGATCTTTCCAGCACCCCTGAACATTTCGGATGAGAAGTTCTTTGGAGAATTTCATGAGAGCCATGGACTCACTTGCCAGAAAAATTCATGCTCCAGGGGCAACAATTAGTTTATTCGGTAAAATCTGCATGTAATTTCAGGGGATCATCGACCCTTTTATGTGTTTAAATAAGCCCTTCTCTCCCAAGTTAAGAACTCTCGGACTAAGTAATTATCACATTAGAATGTAATTGTGAAAAAAAAAAAAAAAAAAAAACAGGCTTTCAGAACTCAGCATTGATAAGGAAACTGGGCTCCAGAAATAGATCTGCTTACCTGTAAGTAGTGGCCGAAATCCACTGATTTTTGCCTCCAGATGCAAATTGGTTAGCTAATCAAAGCTGCCTTTTTCCTCTAGATTACCTTTAGAATTCTTTCCCAGCTTCCAAGCTAACTGGGTCCCTTCAGTTCTCCACAAACCTCCATATTTTCCACATTTTCACAGCAGGTTTCTGTAGCACCTTGTCATGTTTGGAATATAAACCAAACTCCTTCCATGTCCTAGTAGTGTCTGCTTCTTCTAGTTCTTGTCTGTTTCCCATATCCCCTGCTGTAACTCCCTCCTTCCTGCATGATGCTTTAGTTATAGAAACACTGCACACCTTCTTGAACATGTCAGGCTTGTTCCTGCCTTAGAACTTCGATCCTTGCTGATCTTAATGCCTGGAATGTTCTTCTCCTAGACTCAAGATGACTCCACCCCACTTTACTCAAGTCTCTGCTCCAATGTTAACTACTCACAGGGCCTTTCCTTGACACCTGAAACAGGCATCACCCTCACTCCATCAATATTTTCCTCACCTTGGTTTTTCTTTATAATACTTATAACTCTCTGGTAACTATCTGGCTCATTTGCTAATTGTATTGCATTCCAGTATAATATGCAATTCAAAAGAGTGAGAGGTATTAACTGCTGTATTTTGAGCATCTCAAACAGAGTCTATCACATTGGAGGTTCTTAATGTATATATCTTGAAAAAATAAACGTATGATGAATGAATACATCCACAGTAACTACTGTGATGGCCAATATTAATTTACATAAATTAATTTGAGGGAGGATACTAATTTCCCATTTGGAGTGATAGTTACACTTTGAGTTATAAGTATAACTTTATGTACTTATAACTTATACATATAAGTTATTCTGGATATTTCATTGAATTATTACTCAATAGAGAACAAAGAACAGTATCGTGAAAGTTTGTTGTTACCAGAAAATGTCAGAATGCATGCAGCTTTTTTTGGTAAGATTAAAGAATCCACATTTACAACTCAGATGGATTATCTGATGCTTCTTCAGCAAAGGAAGGATCAAGTTTGTCTTAGGCTGAAAAATATTAATTTACATAATTCCAAATATCAATTGTTTGCTCAAATCCACATGGAATTTAATGATTGAAGGTCATAGGGAAGCTCATTTTGTTACACTTCCAATTTAAGTGAGGGAATTATCTTATATGGGTGCCTTTCTCATATAATCAACAATCTCTAAAACCTCATTTCTTACAAGTAATCCATTTTGTTTTATTTTTATGAATTTATTTTATTTACATATATAATTTTACATAAATGCATTATCTGTGCTCATATTCACATATTCATTTGTTTTAAATTATTCTTTATGTTGTTTGATTTCCAATTCTTCCAACTTAGTACCTGCCTGGTAACCCAAATCACTAAATATGTGTGTAAGTATTTGTGAGATACACACACACACACCATGGAAGCCCTTGTTAAAAACCTAATACATATTCTTCCATATTTATTTGTGCCCCCCACACATATATAAAACTATATATATAGTGTTTGTATGTTTGTGTGTGTGTGTATGTATATATATATAACAACACACAACTTACATACATTCATTCACAAATAATGAATGTGGCTGGGTTTTTTTGGGGGGTTATTTTTTAAAAATGAAATATTATCCTATACATTTTCCTGCATTTGTAGTTTCTCAGATTAGATTACCTTGTGGAAATTCTTCCAGTCACCTTGTGTAACTCTAATTCGTTATTTTAATATCTCCATAATATTCTATAGTACGGTATATCACCAGTCATATGACTGCCTCCAAATGAATGACCATTCACTTTGTTTCTTTTTTTTTTTTTTTTTCTTCAAATTAACATCCAAGACATCCTCGGGAATTCTAGAGCATTTTGTACCTATGAGATAGATTCCTCTGAATTAGTGTGCTAATAAGTGAGGGTTCTATCTTTCTATATTAGTAAGTATCATCAGATAGATTTCCAAAAAGATTTTAGTGAATTGTATATCTATTCTATTTTGAAAGTTTCCTTTTGATTTGTATTTCCACCAAGAGCTGGCATTAGTGATTATTTAATTGTTTGATGAATGTAAAGTGATATCCTTATTGCTTTAACTTGCATATTCCTGACTACTAATGAGTCTGAACATGCTTGTAGACATTTTAGATTTACTTTTTTGTGAATATCCTATATATATCCTCTCAATACATTTTTATCTATTGAATTGGTTTTTATTAGCATCAGTAGGAGACCTTGGACGTTACAGATATTAATCTTTTGTCTGTTATCTGTATTTTAAAAATATATATTCCAAAACACTTCTGATGCTACCAAAATGGCATAGCCCCATTTATCTCATATCCTCCACCTTACAACTTAAAAACCTTGCCCAAAACATTTCAAACAAGCATCAAGTGACTCTGAAAGGTGGAATAAAGAAGGTAAACTACAGAGGGATTTGGGACTCAAGGAACAACACGACAGTGAGTTTTGGGGGTTTTCTTATTGCCTCCCCTATATCCCAGATAGGGCACTGCAGACATTTCCAATCCAGATCTGTCAACAAAAAAGACAAAAATCTTCCAAGGAAAACCTATTGCCCAAAGCCAAAAGAGAAGGAACAGCTTGGCCTAATGACAGAAAAGCTTTTTGCAATACGTGTCTTATTCTAGCCAAACATGAAAAGACAAAGGCCAATAACCTCTTCTCCCCTTCCCTCCTACCACTTAGTTTTATCAGGGAGGACTGGGGATATGATCTCACATCCCCTGTGTTGCTGAAGCTGCTGGTATTCAGATTCCCTTGTCAAGGTAATGTTGTCAAGGCTTAGCAGGGAGTTAGCCTTCCTTCTTTACCTGGCAGAAGCAGGCAACAATTTTCCCAAAGGATGGTGTAGATGAGCCTAGCAGACAGCTGATCTTCCATCCCCCAGTTGGCAGAGGTGGGATGTGCTCTGATTCCCCTACCAGGGTAGTGTCAGCAGGATCCAAAGGCAAGCCAATCCAGTTCCACCACAGTGAAGACACTAATCTAGACAGTTCAAAACAAGTATAGTTGGCACTTTGCTTCCCCTTGATTCAAATAAATGGAAAGACAGCTTATGTTTATGAACATAAAACGATATTGTTTATGTGAAATAAAGTTTAATGGTGCCACAAAAAATTAATCATAAAATTGCCATGTGATCTAGTAATTCTACTTCTGAGTATATATCTAAAAGAAGTGAAAATGGCAACCCTAACAGGTATGTGTACACCCACATACATAGCAACATTATTCCCCAAAGCAAAAATGTGGAAACAACCCAAATGTCTGCTGAAAGATGAGTGAATAAACAAAATGTGGTACAGACAACCCACAGAATATTGTTCAGACTTAAATATGAAGGAAATTCTGACACACACTACAACATAAATGAACCTGGAAGACATGCTAAATTAAATAAACTAATCAAAAAAGGGCAAATACTTTATAATCCCACTTATGTGAGGTATCTAGCATAGACAAATTAAGGCAGACAGAAAGTAGAATGGCAAATGCCAAGTTGTAGGAGTGGTGGTGGGGAATGTGGAGTTATTTAATGGATAAAGAGTGTCAGTTTGGAATGGCAAAATAGTTCTGGAAATGGATGTTGGTGATGGTTGCATAACAATGTGAATGTACTTAATGCCACGGAACTGTGTGCTTAGAAAGCATAACATTCACAGCAACCTGGATTGAGTTGGAGACCATTTATAATAGTAAAATTGTTATTATATATATTTCACCATAATTAAAATGTCTTTATTTGTAAAAGTACAAAGATAGTTTTGAAACTTTACATTTAAAGAAGGAATGTATGGATCTGATCTGGCCAGGTGGATTTGATGCCCTGGACAGACATGATGAGCAAAGATGTCTGTTGATTCTGGTATGTCTAAGACCATCCTAGGATGCTAGATACACTGAATTGAAAGGGTATTAAAATTATATCATTAAAATGGAGGTAAAAGATCTTTACAAGAAAAAAGATCTCTACAAAACATGTCGAAAATAATTGTGAAGGACACAAACAAATTGAAAGACATCCCATGCTCATGTACCAGAAGAATTAATATAATTAAAATAACCATACCTTCCAGAGAAATCTACAGAGTCAGTGCAATTTCCATCAAAATATCAATGCCATTTTTCACAGATTTAGAAAAAAAAATGAAAATTTGTATGGAACCAAAAAAGAGTCACAATAACCAAAGCAGTCCTCAGCAAAAAGAGAAATGCTGGAGGCATAACACTACCTGACTTCAAAATATTGTATAAGCTCTGGTAACAAAAACAGCATGGCATTGACATAAAAAGTAGACACGATGGAATGAAATGAAAAACCCAAAAACAAATCAATGTATTTACAACCATCTGATCTTCAAAAAAACCATCAAGAACATACACTGGGGAAAGGGCAGCCTCTTCAATAATGGTGCTGGAATATGTGGATAAACAGATGCAGAAGAATGAAACTGGACTCCTACTTTTTACCATATACAAAAATCAACTTGAGATAAGACAACTCAAGATTTTACTTAAAAGTAAAACTGGAAAATATAAAACTACTGGAAGAGTATAAGGAAAGCTCTTCAGAACTTTGGTGCAGGCAAAGATTGTATGGCTAAGATTTCAAAAGCAAATGCAACAAAAACAAAAATAGGCAAATGGGACTATATTACACTAAAAAGTTTCTGCAGCAAAGGAACCAATAAACAAAGTGAAGAGACAACATCTTGAAAGGAAGAAAATATTTGTAAATGATTTATCCAACAAGGGACTATGTATCAGGAACTCGAACAATGCAACAATTTTTTAAAATCCCATGAAAAAATAGACAAATGACAAGAATACACATTTCTCCAAAAAAGACATACTAATGGCCAACAAGTATGGGAAAATGCTTAATATCTCTAAGCATCAGGTAAATATAAATCAAAACCACAATGAGATATTATCTTACCATAGGTAGAATGCCTATTATTAAAAGACAAAAAAATAACAGATGCTGGTGAGGATGTGGGAAAAAGGAAACTCTTATACACTGTTGTGAGAATGTGAATCAGAACAAATGCAATGGAAAACAGTATTGATATTTCTCAGAAAACTGAAAAAAGAGCTATCATATGATCCAGCAAATCCACTACTGGCTATTTATCCAAAGGGAAAGAAATCAATATGTCAAAGGAATAGCTGCATATTCATGTTTATTGAAGCACCATTCACAATAGCAAAGTTATAGATTCTACCCAAATGTCCACCAAGGGATGAATGGATAAGGAAAATGTGGTATATATCCACAATGGAATATTATTCAGCCATAAAAAGAAAGAAGTTTTATTTGCAGCAACATGGATGGAACTCCAGATCTTTATGTTAAATGACGTAAACCAGGCACAGAAAGACAAATATCACATGTTCGTACTCATATGTGTGAGACAAAGTGTTGATGACATGGAGGTAAAAAGTGGAATGATGGATACCAGAGACTAGGGAGTGTGAATGAATGGTTTCAGCAGGGGTTGGGGTGGTGAAGAGAGGTTGGTTAATGGGCACAAACATACAGTTAGGTAGAATTAAGAGTTTCTAATGTTGATTGCAGAGTAGAGTGATTGTAGTAACAGCAATGTATTATAATTTTCAAAATAGCTAGAAGAGAAAGCAGGCAATGCACCAGCACATAGAAATGATAAAAACTTGGGTGATAGATATCCCAAATACCCATACTTGTTTATTACACATTCTCTACATGTAACCAAATTTCACAAGTACCCCATAAATATGTACATATATTTTTATAGTAAAAAAATTAAAAATGAATTTAAAAAATCTTGAAATTGCAGTATCTGAGTAATGGATATATGGGGTTTCACTACTACCTTATCTATTTTGTTTATTTTAAAAAATTGTTTATAAAGGTTTTTAAAGTGTGAAAAAAATCCTATAGAGTATATCATACCAAATCTATGATATTCTAGAACAAGCAAGACTATAGAGACAATGCAAGGATAAGTTGTTGTTGGAGGTTCATTGGAACAAGGAAGAGGGATGACTAGATGGGACACAGGGGCATTTTGGGAGGGTGAAACTATTCTATGTGATACTGTAAGAGTGGATACATGACATTATGTATTTGTCAATATCTACAGAATGTGAAACAAAGAATGAACCCTAGCTAAATTGTAAATTTTAGTTAATAATAATATATTAACATACATTCATCAGTTGCAGCACGTGTACCACATTACAAGATGTAAACAATACGGAAAACTTTGGGGAGGTTAGTGGATATGTGAGAACTCTGTATTTTCTTATCAATTTTTTTTGGTAAAACATAATAATATTCTAAAACATAAAGCCTATTAATTTAAAAATATGCAAGCTATTTGAAAATACACTTCAATAAAAAAGATATACAGATCACAAAAATATATGAAAAGATGCTCAGCATAATTTATCATTGGGGAAGTGCAAATTAAACCACAATAAGACTCTACTACAAACTAATTAGAGTGGCTAAAAAATCCTAAAATATCAGATATAAGAGATAATGTGAAACAAAAGGAACTACTCTCATTTATTGCTGGTTGGAAAAATATAGAGAGAGCTCGTTCGATGAAAGCATTGTATTATCTGATTTATAGATATTCTGAAAAAGGTAAAAAGATACAAAAAACAGATCACCATTACTACGGACTTGGAGGAGGCTGTTAGTTGACTACAAAGATGAGGCATAGGGGATTCAACCCAACTTGCTGTGCATGTCAGTAGTTTATTCCTCCTTGTTGGTCTATAGAATTCCATTGTGTGCATGCACCTCAATTTGTTAATCCTTTCACTTACAGAAAGACATTTCATATTTTTCAGCTTTTGGAAGTATGAATGGAGCTACTAGAAACATTCACATATAGGTTTTTGGCCCTGGCATGGTGACTCATGCTTATAATCGCAGTACTATGGGAAGCTGAAGCAGGAGGATCTCTTGAGCCCAGGAGTTCAAGCCAAGCCTAGGCAACATAGTGAGCCCTCATCTCTGCAAAATAAATAAATACATAAATACATAAATAAGACAATAAAAATTAATGTACAGGTTTTTGTGTGAACATAAGGTTTCTAAATTTATTTCACCCAGTAATGGTATTTCTGAGTCATATGGTAAGTGTATGTTTATAATGAGATCATGTTCTTTGCAGGAACATGGATGGAGCTATAGGCGATTATTCTTAGGAAACTAACGCAGGAACAGAAAACAAAATACTGCATGTTCTCGCTTATGAGTAGGAGCTAAATTATGAGAACACATGGATGCACAGAGAGGAACAACGCACACTGAAGCCTATCGGAGGTTGGAGGGTGGGAGCAAGGAGAGGATCAGGAAAAATAACTAATGGGTACTAGGTTTAATACCTGGGTGATGAAATAATCTGTACAGCAAACCCCCATGACACAAGTTTACCCATGTAACAAACCTGCATATGTACTCCTGAACTTAAAATAAATGTGTTTTTTTTTTTTTTTTTTAAAGAAGTCTGGGGGAAATAAAAGAAATTTTCAGATAGTGACTGCACAATTTTACACTCACACAGGAAATGCAATAATGTTCAAGATGCTCTTCATCCTTGCTAGCAGTTAGTAATGTCAGTATATTTTTCAGCAGTCCTCAAAAATATAATGCATCTACCTTGATTTTACTTTGTTTTTCTCTAAAATCTAATGATGTAGGATAATTTTTCATGTGCTTATTTAACATTTGTATGTCAATTCTAGAAAATAGTCTATTGATGTATTTTGCCCATTTTAAAAATGTTTTCTAATTTTTGGATTTTTTAAAAATTATACTTTAAGTTCTAGGGTACATGTGCACAACATGCAGGTTTGTTACATATATATACATGTGCCATGTTGGTGTGCTGAACCCATTAACTTGTCATTTACATTAGGTATATCTCCTAATGCTATCTCTCCCCCCTCCCCTCCCCACAATAGGACCCGGTGTGTGATGTTCCCCTTCCTGTGTCCAAGTGATCTCATTGTTCAATTCCTACCTATGAGTGAGAATATGCGGTATTTGGTTTTCTGTTCTTGTGATAGTTTGCTGAGAATGATGGTTTCCAGCTACATCCATGTCCCTACAAAGGACACGAACTCATCCTTTTTTATGGCTGCATAATATTTCATGGTGTATATGTGCTACATTTTCTTAATCCAGTCTGTCACTGATGGACATTTGGGTTGATTCTAAGTCTTTGCTATTGTGAATAGTGCCACAATAAACATACGTGTGCATGTGTCTTTATAGCAGCATGATTTATAATCCTTTGGGTATATCCCCAGCAATGGGATGGCTGCGTCAAATGGTATTTCTACTTCTAGATCCTTGAGGAATCGCCACACTGTTTTCCACAATGGTTGAACTAGTTTACAGTCCCACCAACAGTGTAAAAGTGTTCCTATTTCTCCACATCCTCTCTAGCACCTGTTGTTTCCCGATTTTTTAATGATTGCCATTCTAACTGGTGTGAGATGGTATCTCATCGTGGTTTTGTTTTGCATTTCTCTGATGGAGAGTGATGATGAGCATTTTTTCATGTGTCTGTTGGCTGCATGAATGTCTTCTTTTGAGAAGTGTCTGTTCATATCCTTTGCCCAGTTTTTGATGGGGTTGTTTGTTTTTTTCTTGTAAATTTGATTGAGTTCTTGGTAGGTTCTGAATATTAGCCCTTTGTCAGATGAGTAGTTTGCAAAAATGTTCTCCCATTCTGTAGGTTGCCTGTTCACTCTGATGGTAGTTTCTTTTGCTGTGCAGAAGCTCTTTAGTTTAATTAGATCCCATTTGTCAATTTTGGCTTTTGTTGCCATTGCTTTTGGTGTTTTAGACATGAAGTCCTTGCCCATGCCTATGTCCTGAATGGTATTACCTGGGTTTTCTTCTGGGGTTTTTATGGTTTTAGGTCTAACATTTAAATCTCTAATCTATCTTGAATTAATTTTTGTATAAGGAGTAAGGAAAGGATCCAGTTTCAGCTTTCTACTTATGGCTAGCCAATTTTCCCAGCACCATTTATTAAATTGGGAATCCTTTCCCCATTTCTTGTTTTTGTCAGGTTTGTCAAAGATCAGATGGCTGTAGATGTGTGGTATTATTTCTGAGGGCTCTGTTTTGTTCCATTGGTCTATATCTCTGTTTTGGTACCAGTACCATGCTGTTTTGGTTACTGTAGCCTTGTAGTATAGTTTGAAGTCAGGTAGCGTGATGCCTCCAGCTTTGTTCTTTTGGCTTAGGATTGTCTTGGCAATGCGGGGTCTTTTTTGGTTCCATATGAACTTTAAAGCAGTTTTTTCCAATTCTGTGAAGAAACTCATTGGTAGCTTAATGGGGATGACATTGAATCTATAAATTACCTTGGGCAGTATGGCCATTTTCGCAACATTGATTGTTCCTACCCATGAGCATGGTATGTTCTTCCATTTGT
Organism: Macaca thibetana thibetana; assembly: GCF_024542745.1. Classification (NCBI taxonomy): domain Eukaryota; kingdom Metazoa; phylum Chordata; class Mammalia; order Primates; family Cercopithecidae; genus Macaca; species Macaca thibetana. The sequence goes on from NC_065598.1 coordinate 136,635,896, forward strand.
TTGTGTCCTCTTTTATTTCACTAAGCAGTGGTTTGTAGTTGTCCTTGAAGAGGTCCTTTACATCCATTGTAAGTTGGATTCCTAGGTATTTTACTCTCTTTGAAGCTATTGTGAATGGGAGTTCATTCATGATTTGGTTCTCTGTTTGTCTGTTACTGGTGTATGAGAATGCTTGTGATTTTTGCACATTGATTTTGTATCCTGAGACTTTGCTGAAGTTGCTTATCAGCTTAAGGAGATTTTGGGCTGAGACGATGGGGTTTTCTAAATATACAATCATGTCATCTGCAAACAGGGACAATTTGACTTCTTCTTTTCCTAATTGAATACCCTTGATTTCTTTCTCTTGCCTGATTGCCCTGGCCAGAAATTCCAACACTATGTTGAATAGGAGTGGTGAGAGAGGGCATCCCTGTCTTGTGCCAGTTTTCAAAGGGAATGCTTCCAGTTTTTGCCCATTCAGTATGATATTGGCTGTGGGTTTGTCGTAAATAGCTCCTATTATTTTGAGATACGTTCCATCAATACCGAATTTATTGAGAGTTTTTAGCATGAAGAGCTGTTGAATTTTGTCAAAGGCCTTTTCTACATCTATTGAGATAATCATGTGGTTTTTGTCTTTGGTTCTGTTTATATGTTGGATTACGTTTATTGATTTGCGTATGTTGAACCAGCCTTGCATCCCAGGGATGAAGCCCACTTGATCATGGTGGATAAGTTTTTTGATGTACTGCTGGATTCGGTTTGCCAGTATTTTATTGAGGATTTTTTCATCGATGTTCATCAGGGATATTGGTCTAAAATTCTCTTTTTTGTTGTATCTTAAATTTTTGGATTTTGATAGCCTTTTCTATACTCTGGATACAGGTGCTTTTTGGATACATAACTTGTAAAGATTTTTTCCAACCTGTCATTTGACTTCTTCTGCTCTCAACATTGTCATTCTCAAAACTAATTTTTTAAATTATTGAGGACGTCTGATATATTGTTTCTTTTTGAATTTTGGTTTTATTTTTGAGACTTCTTTTCCTAATTCCTGGTCTTAAGATTTACCCTATGTTTTCTTATAAAATTTTATACTTTTTAATTTGACTTTTTTTTTTTTTTTTTTCTAATTGCATTCACTCATCAAGGGAAAGACAGTAAAGAAGGATAGAGTAGACCTTCCATCACAGGTAGAGGTTGCCCCAGCCTAGTCCTGCCCCTGCTATTTGACCTGAGTAGCCCCAGAAAAAGTACACAGATAAGGACTTTTCTGACTTTCCTCTTGGGCATCTGAGGGAGGTGAGGCTTTTTCTGAGGGGTGGAACTTCAGATCAGCGAATGGATACTCTTGTCCTCTACCCCACATACTTCAAGGTAAGGACTCTAAGGAAAGACTGAGGGGACCTCCTGCCACAGATATAGGGAGCTTTAGCCCTGCCCTCCCTGTACTGTTAGCCCTGTGTGGCCCAAGGCAGGTTTCCCCAATTGTGATGTCCGTAGACTTTATTTCTGGGACCTGAGGGAGGTGAGGCTTCCTCACCTTAGACTCAAGTCAGCAGAGAGAGGATTTCCAGCTCCAGCATGCATTAAGGTGAGAATCCGGAGAAGGGACAAAGGTAGCCTTCCTCTATAGATAGACTGAGCCTCAAAGAACCTGCCCCTCGTGTGAATCCTGAGAGGTCCCATGCATGGATATCAGGTAGCAAAAACCTTCTCCATCCCCTGATATCCTTTTAGAGCCTTTCATGGAGATGATGTCCTTGGCCTGAGGAAGACAGCCTCAAGTCAGCAGAAGGGTGGGGGTGAAGACCCTGATCAAGAGTAAATATGATTACCTTGAGGAATTGAGAAGTACACAGGGGACCTCGCAAAATCCAGTCTGTCTCCACTCTTAGCCCTGGGAAGAAAAGATTTTTAAAATTGAGGAAGTCTAATATATCATTTTCTTCAATGAATCATGATTTAGTTTCAGGTATTACATCTCTTTGCCTAAGTCCAGTTCAATAGATTTCCTCCTATGTTTTCTCATAAGTTTTGTAGCTTTTAATTTAATTATAATCCATGGAGCTATAATCCATGTTAAAATAATTTTTATATTAAGTGTGTGATTCAGGTAAATTTTATTTTATATTTTTGCATATGGATGTCCAGTTGTAGTCATAGCATTGATTAAAATACCACTTTACACACATTTAATTGGCAAAAAGTACAAAAACAAACAATATCAAGTGCTGATGACAATGTACAAAAATGAAAACACTCTTACACTGCTAATAGAAATGCAAGCTAGTGCAGCCTCTTTGGAAAGCAATCAAGCCTACAGCGCTTGTACTCTACAACTTTGTAATTTCCTTTCTAGATATAGGCCCGCAGAAACTCATATAAATGCACAATGAAACATGTAATTGAATATTAATTGAGCATAATTTCAAAATAAAAAGTAACCACTAGGAGATTTCATAAGTAAAATACAGTATACACATAAAAAAGGAGTTTATCCATGCATCTGATAAATAAACCAAATCTACATGCTGCAATGAAAATAAAGCTCAAATAATTCTTACCTTCAAAAAAAGAAATGAAGCAAGATTTGTGACCAAATACTACTACTTCTGTAAATTTAACACACACACACACAATAATATTACACACTTTCACATATGTGGAAATAAATATATGAATAGTGAAATAGACATTCACAAAACAAGCAAGAGTGGGTGCCTTTGAGTGAAGGACAATAGCCAAGGGAGGTTTGATGAAGAAGAGAGAAAGTAATGAAGTAAAATATAAACAAAAGAAAGGTTTTCAGAAAAAAAAAAAACAAACCACCACTAATATTTCTCAATTCAGTTGTCTTGAGACATTTGTAAACACTCCATGGACCTTTTTGGGGCCTTCTTCTGGATTATCTCTTCTGTTCCATTAAAAAAAAATCTATCCTTTAACCAATGCCATACTTTCTTTTTTTTTTATTTTTTATTATTATTATACTTTAAGTTCTAGGGTACATGTGCATAACGTGCAGGTTTGTTACGTATGTATACTTGTGCCATGTTGCTGTGCTGCACCCATCAACTCGTCAGCACCCATCAACTTGTCATTTACATCAGGTATAACTCCCAATGCAATCCCTCCCCCCTCCCCCCTCCTCCCTCCCCATGATAGGCCCCGGTGTGTGATGTTCCCCTTCCCGAGTCCAAGTGATCTCATTGTTCAGTTCCCACATTCTTTGTTATTACTGTAGCCTTATAGTTGTAAGAATCAAAGAAAGAGGAAAGAAACAGGAAAGGTGGCTTGACAGCTAAAGACACGTTTATTAACTTCACCCTCATACAATGAGCCCCAGTAAAACGGTGGGCCTTAATTTCAGGTGCACTAAGATAGGGAAGTTAAAAGCAGACTCAGGGAGTGTGCCTGCAGCAGCAGGAAGATGTATGGGAACAGACCCAAAACTCTCCCTCCCAGATAAGCACAACAAAGAAACGCAGAGGCAGTCCAAACCACTAATGAACTCTCCCGCCTTAAATCCTTAAAAACTCTTAGTCTGTAACAAAATAAATAAATAAGTAAGTAAATAAATAAAGATTTTTTTAAAAAAAAAAGGGCCTCTAAGCTAACTCGGCCAAAAGCCTCTCTCAGGTGTATTTCTCTAAAATAAACCTGGAAAGGCCTATGCATTATTTTTTGTTAGTAACTATTACTGCTGCTGTGAAGATAATAATTGAGCAAAATGTTACAGTAACTGAGATTTTCTGTCTGATATTTTACCTTGAGGGTGTTGTAATAGATAGTCCTACTGCAAATAGTAGAGTGAGTAAAGCAATTCCTGAAAGGGTGGCATAGTAAATAATTTTTATTAAAAACATTTTAATATTTGGCTTAAAAGGAGAGGTAGAAATGAAAAAAAAAGTATTTGGTGAGCTAGGGGTGAGATTGAATAAAATGAGTAATTTTTACTCCATTACTTATTCTTTATGATTTTCAGCTTAAGATTTTTTATTTATTTACATTAATATTTAGGATGTTTTTCTGGACTGTTAGGGATGGCTTCCTTAACTTTTTAGGCTTTGATTTGAGTGTGATGTAAGCAGGAGTTAATTTCTGTAACGGATATAATTTCAACTGTAGCAAATAATAAAAATCCAAAAACATTAGGCCAGACTAGAATTTAACAATAGGTGAGCTACAGTTTTTGAAACATAATTTTCTTTCTTCAGTTTCCCATTTTTATTAAAAGACAAATTATGGTAGGATTGGTTTGCTTTATTATACTTGGCTTAATTATTTATATACAGTGCAGCAAGAATTTGCTACTAGGCCTTTTAAATTGGCTTTGATGGAACTTTGTTTCTTAGAAGGAATTTGAGATAAGACTTTTTAAAGTCAAGCCCAGCCATGGATGGATTTGTACCATTAAATACCTATGAGTTGAGCTTTTTTTTTTCTGGAGGTTCTAAGATCACTTGGGGTTCCTGGCCTGTTAGAAAGTGACATTTTTTGCTTACCCTAGATTAGAAACCCTGTACAGGGACTGTGTACACAAAACACGAGGTCAGTTTTTCAAGGGTTTTGTTGACTTTATAAGTTGTTTGATTTTTTTAAAGGAGAGCATACCATTCCAGTTAAAGCCTTGGTAAAATAACTAGTTTTGTTTTTTTTTTTTTTTAATTGTGTTCTGTTACAAAATAAAACAGGTTCTTATTGTGCTTCTGCAAACAACTATGTTGTTGTAATTTAAGAATACTTATAACTGGTTTTTAAATTTTAGAGGAACTGGGCAGAAAGAAAGAAAGACACTTTAAATTCAGTTTACAGGAGTATACTTTGCCTAGCTGTTAAAGGCTTTAGCTAGCTTAAGACAAATTTTCTTGACTTTGAAAAATAAAATAAGGATTAGCAGTGTTTTCAGCAAAAGGTAAAAACTTGTTTTTGTGTTTTATTAGTTTAGTCCATTTTATTAACTTTTGTTTTGCTTGATATTTATAAACATTTTGCTTTTCATGAGTTCTGTATATTTTGTTGTTGTTGTGAGAAGCCTGCATTTGAGAGCACTTGTTAAAGTGATACAGCTTGATTATAAATCATGTTTTGAAGAGAATTAAAACAAAATAACAATTGTCTGTAAATAACAAAATGTCTAGTTTGGGTACAATTAGAAACACAGTTGACAAAGAAATTTGGTTATTTCTGTGGTTTACAATAACCTAACATAACAGCTTTCATTGTGATTAATAGCATATATTTGGACATGAGAACTTTAGACATACCATACAGTTTTGGAACATATATTAATATAATAATATTATTCCCTAAAATATAACCTATTAGACATCATTTTTGCCATTTTATGTACCTAAGCATGTTAAATAATTCTGTTTACCTGTTTTCCAGATGCTTCAGAGGCCCTGTGCCGCACCCAAAAGTCAGGGGTTAGGAAGGACAACCTTGACACTAAGGTTTGATTTTGGGAAGCGTATTAAATACGTTTGAAATTTAAAACACTTGATATTATGAAATAGAATTTTAGGTTACCCTAAGTTGGTTTTTGAGGATTTGTTTGTTTTGTTTTGTTTTGCCAAAATAATGAGCTAAAAATTTGGGAAAGCAAAACCCATTTATTAGCCTTTTCTATTACATGAAAATCCTGTTTAAGAAAGTTAAATTTTACCCTTGCATTAGTTTGCTAGTAATGTTAACCCGAATTTTAATGAAATCTTATAGACAATCCTATTTAATTTTAACCAGTTTGATCATGAAGTGAGGTTTTTATATACCTTTTAAAACCCTTGACAAGTTTTGCTAAAGAGTAGATTAGCATTTTAAGAAAACTTTGGTGCTTTAATTTTAGTGTTTAATTTATAGAAAAAAAAAACCCATATAATACCCTTTTGAGTTTAACTAACATTTTTACACAGTTTTGTTTTTTTTGCAGGATTAATTTCTACAATGTTTTTATAATTTGCTGAAACCATTCACTTTATTTTATTTAATTTTAAGACAATTTTTTATTCTTAAGAAAAATGTATATTTTTATGCCTTCTTATAAGTTTTAACTAAAAACACTTTTTTACTGTTTTTATATACCTTAAATGCAAATACATGTTTAGTAGCTTTAATTACATGTTATGATGGTAACTTTTAGCAATTTTAACTTTAATGTATAACCTGTGAAGGTTTTAAAATTATGTGCTAGATGCAGATGAAGTTGGACTTTTTCCAGCATAGTTGGGGCATGGTTACTTCCATACCTTTCTGGCCTTACCAATTGTGACACAGGCAAGTTGACAGCTTTTAAAGGCTAAAGAAGCAGGTTACAACCTTAAAACCTTTAACAACCCTAGTATCTGACCGGCATAATGTAGAGCACATTTTTACACCTTGAAGACATTAGTATTTTACCAATAATTCCTAAGACTGTTTTTATTTTTAAATATGAAAGTTAGATGAACTGAAAGATACCACAACTTTTATTTTTGCCTTAAAGATGTTTGATTTAAGCACTTATTTTTCTTAGGCCAATTAATTAGAGCTTTTTTTAAATAGACCTTGCACATATAACACATATATAACCATACAGACAACAGAACAAGATCCAGTAGTTATAAGATTTTTTTATTTGGTAATTTCCCAATTGGATTATTGGCCTTCAGATGAGGCCCTTTAAGAACAGAGCTAGGAATACAGTTTCCAGGGCCTAATAAACAAACATAGATGGAAGACAAAGACAGATTTCGAGAGGTACTTATTTACGTCTAATTCCAGAGATTCCATAAGGAAAACAGATTTTTTCCAAAACGAGATTTTTGGTGCCTTTTCTGTTTTCTCAAGGAGTCCCAGGTCACCAGAAGTCATTTTAGGGTTTCTTATGCATGCACCAGGAGTGAGGCAAGACAGAGTGGAGAAAAGTAGTTCAGATGACTGAGGGAAAACCTTTTCCAGGAAAACAAGATTTGTGAAGAGAAAAAAATAAAGGTCTTTTGAATATAATTATAGCTTAGATATCCATTTTAATTAAGCTGAGCACTCTTTTTTAACAGGCAGAGGTTAGAATTATATAAATGTTATGCCAAGTTACATTAAAGGATTAGGTTATGTGCAGGAATTCCCTGTGAAAAGGAGAGGGATTTTCAGAGAAAGAATCCAGATGCTGTTTGATTTGTGACAGATTAGACATGGAGAAAGGGACACGAACGTGAGCAATGCCTCTAACTCTAGCCACTCCCCAGAGAGGGAGAATGGCAGAGGTTGTTTGACTGGTGGGAGTAGTTTTTGAGCGGGTAACAGGTGGAGAAGTAGGAGGGGCAAGGTTAGGGGCTAAAGTCTTGGAGATAGGTTGGGCTGCTGGGGCAGAGGGTTCGCACAGGCAATGAGTGGTGCAGGGGATTGAGAATACAGAAGGAGTTCATCTGCAGGGTTGAAAGGAATTTTGGAGGAAGGGGTTTCAGAGGAAGGAGAGACCTGGGGAGGGTTTTTATTAAGAAGAAGGATTTCATGAGGGGTGAAAGCTTGACATAGTGAGGGTCGGGATTTAAGGTAGAAAAATGCCTGAAAATAGACAACCTCTTGCCATTTGCCATTCCTCGTTATAAAGTTGGTAAGATCCCTGAGAGTTTGAAAGTTAAAGGTTTCATTTTTGGGCCATCGATTGTCATTATCTAATCTGTACTGGGGCCAAGCCGTGTTACAGTAGAAAATTAAATGCTTGGACTGTAGGGTCCTGTAAGCCAAGTTTGGTGAGGTTGCCAAGACGACAGGCCAGAGGGGAGGACATAGGAATGTGGGGTTGTTTGTGACCCATGTGGACCGGTAAGAGGAGGCCGAGGGTATCTGTTTTGTTCGAGGCATCCCCAGACAGAAGACAGAGACTCAGAATCCTCTTTCCAAAAGAGGACAGTTAATCTGAGAAGAAACTGCACATCCCCAAGATTTCCTCTAGCTTAGTCCCACTGGTCCTCTGAGGACCAGGACGGCAGGCCAGACTTTCTCCAATACCAGGAGAAAGCCAGGAGAAGGCAAATTTTGTCAGCTGGCTGAATTAGTGTCGGATGTTGGATGTTCAGGTTGGAATTGGTAAAGGGCCTCCCAGACTGGAGCCACATGAGAGAGAGAGAGAGAAAAAAAAAGAAAGAGGGAGGAAGAAGGAAGAGGGAGCAAGGGTTAGGGAGTGAAATACCCATTGCAGGTGGTTGGTGGTGGATTCTTGAGACCTGAGAGTTTTGAGGGTCCACTGGGGAGTAGCCCCAGCCTAAGTCTCACAGTCCCTTTCAGGTTAATTGTCCTCCTCATGCAAATCACCTGAAAAGTGAAGTGACAGAAAAGATGGAGTGGGTGGCTAGAGACCCTCAGGATCCAGGAGTTAACTCAGGATGAGCTGCCATTGCCCACTACTTCTTGGGTTGCAAGAGAGCCTTTGCCCCCAACACCCATCCCAGGTTTTGGGACCAAATGTAAGAATTAAAGAAAAAGGAAAGAAACAAAAGGTGGCTTGACAGACAAGGCACGTTTATCTTAGGGAAAACAAACCTGAGAGGAGCTTCTAGCCAAGTTAGGTGAGAGGCACTCTTTCTTACAGACTAAGAATTTTTAAGGATTTAGGGCAGGAGAGTTTATCAGAGGCTTGGACTGCTTTTGTGTTTCTTTGTTGTGCTTATCTGGGAGGGACAGTTTTGTATCTGTTCCCATACCTCTTCCTGCAGCTGCAGGCATACTCCCTGAGTCTGCTTTTAGCTTCCCAGTCTTAGTGCACCTGAAGGGAAAGGAATGTGCTTATTAAGGCCCACTGTTTTACTGGGACCCATTGTATGAGGGTGAAGTTTGGCAGTTACCTAAGATACTCCCACCACCTCCACCACCACCCCAACACCCATACCCAAGCTGTTTTATCTGTGTTTTACTGTCTGCTCTTTCTGGCTGCTTGTTGTTAAAAGAGAAGTGATTTCCTTGAAATGCATGAGGCTAGAAAGGGAGCTGGAACTTAAAGTGGTGGTGTTTGTCCCAGATGACAGTGCTCCTGCTCTATCAATAGTAAATAACATAATTGGGTTGTGTGATTCCTCCAACGTCATTATCTTTTAAAAATTGTTTTACAAACCTAACACAGTAGGCACAAGGTCTGTATAAAGAAAACTATAAGACTCTGATGAATGTAATGAAGGGATATTCAATTTTCAAGGATAGAAAAACTCATTATTGTCAAGATGTCAGTTCTAACTTGATCTATTGCCAACAATCCCAATCAAAATCCTAGCAAGTTATTTTGTGGATATCACCAAACTTATTTTAAGGACTAAAATATGTTTTATGTGGAAATGTAGAAGACTAAGATTAGCCAACACAATATTAAAGAAGAAGAAAGTTGGAAGACTAACACTTCCCAACTTCAGGTCTTACTATAAAGTTACAGTAATTGAGACAGTGTGATATTAAAGAAACAATAGACAAAAAGGTCAAGAAAATACAATACACAGCCCAGAAATAGACCTACAGAAATATAGTCAACCAACTTTTGACAAGGAATCAGAGGCATTTCAATTAAGAATAATCTTTTCAGTCAATTATACCAGAACAAATAGACATCCACATGGAGAAAATGAAGCTAGGCACAGACCTTAAACTCTTCATAAAAGCTAACATAAATTCAATCACAGGCCTAAATATGAAAATAAAATTTTAAAAACCTATGAAACACATAGAAGATACCATAGGAGAAAACCTAAGTGACTATGGTTTGAGAAAACTTTTTAGATACAACCCAAAAGGAGCATCCATGAAAGAAAAAATTGGTAAGTTTGGCTTCATAAAAATGAAAAAATTCTGTTAAGAGAATGAAAGGAAAAATGAGAAACAAGGATAAAAGTTTTGCAAAAAAATCTGACTAAAGATGTGTATCAAAAATATATTCAGAACCCTCAACTCAATAATAAGAAAGCAATCTAATAAAAATGGACAAAAGATCTGAATAGATATACACTACACCAAAGAATATATACACATTGCAAATAATAATGTAAAAAGATGATTAGCATCATATGTCACTACGGAATTACAAAGTAAAACAAGATACCACTACACATCTTTTAGAGTGGCTAAAATCAAAACAACTGAAAATTTCAAACACTCAACAGGAGGCTGAAGAACAGGTACTCTTAGTCATTGCTGATTTTAATTTGAAAAAAAATACAGTCACTATAGAAACAGGATTGTATGATTCTATGCATTTTAAATCTGGAAATGATAAAAAAAAAAGTAGATAAAAAAAAAGTAGATAAAGAAAATGCGCTAAACACACTATTGTTGCTGGGATTTGGGTAGAGGGTGGTGGTTGACTATCAAGGTGAAGCAAGAGAAATTTTTGGCTAAAAGAAGGGATCTCTATGACATTTTAGTGGTAGATGTAAGACTCTATATTTTCTATGATAAATAAAAATGTTCATTATAGTGAATGCTGATGTATACAAAGTTTTAAAAATCGGCCATGCACTGGGTTTTCAAAAGAATGCCGAGAAAAGAATGGATTTTACAGGATTAAATGTTAAAGGAGAGGCACCAGCAAAAAAGGGTTTGTCTTAGTCTAGGTGAGAGATGAGCCACAGAGTTAGTAATGGAGATCAATTGAAGTGGAGGGACTTCACATGGGTTTTAGAGGTTGGAGTAACAGATGCTGCTCTTGGATTTGATAAAAATTGAGAGAAAGGGAGGCATCAAGTATACCAAAAAATGTGCCACCTATAGCAAAAAAGTCACATTGAGCTATTATTTTTTAATAAGTTGTCAGCCCTCACGTGCATTTTATAACCTCTCTGAACCACACACAAACACTCCTTCTTCCTTGAAATCAGGGAATGCCCTCCCCTTCCCCAAACCTGTGTGCAAAAAAATCTATATTCATGGCAACTATGGTAACAGAGGCAGCATGTTCTTTGAAGGCTGAATCTAAGTGAGAATAAGGAACCGAAGGTGAGTCATTTGGGGCATGTTAGGAAAATGGTTGTGTTCACTCCTTTAAAAGGTCCCTGACACTCCCCATTGATTCAATCCCAAGAATGTTAGTCCCTCTCTCTTCTGGACAGGAGATTTATTTCCAATACCAGGAGGTAAAAGGATAGGCTGCCATTTTCTTTTTACCATCCATAAGAAATGCTTCCTTCTTGGGACCTCAGAAGAAAAGCTCCATGAGGATAATTCCCAAGGACATGGGAGCCAGAGCTGGAATTTACCCGCCAGCTGCCTCCCAGTCTGGGAGAAGAGCTTCCTTGTCTGTGGGTTTCCACCTTGAGCGCTGAGGTTTGATGATCCACCAATCCTGGCTATGAGCAGAGGCCCACTGCCCCTGGGACATGGAGACAAAGCTGAAGAAGGAAGTCAGCTCATAAACGACTGAGTTGATCCTCACCATAGTCAATAAAATGGGCCCCAACCCTCAGGGAAGTCTCTGGCAAAGCCACAAGTCAACCTTTTTTGGAATCTCAGGGTTCCTGAATCCTGCTGAGGGTCCTGTCAGGAGTAAGAACAGCTGAAAGGAAGTATGTGAGTCTCCTATCTATATGGAGAGAAAAATAAACCTCTATTCCCATCACATTTGGGCAAACTGGTACTGCCTCTAAGTCAGTAAACTGTTTTTGGACATGGTCAGGTTTCTGTCATCAACACAACATCCCCTGTTCATGACTTTCTGGAGTAGAACTGTTCACGTTGTATTTCTTGGATCCACAGAGTTCCAGAGGTAAGCAGAAGCACTGGCCAAGTAGGAGAGGGAATTAATACAACATTGTCCCAAGTGGCCTTCCCCCAGCCACTGCTGAGATTTCAAGTCTTGCTCTCAGGAAGCAAAGGTTCATGAAAGCAGTCAGGCCTTTTATGGCTGAAACAAGGGGGCAGAAGTAGATGCTATTTCCTGTGCTCCTCTTTGACTCTTATCATCTTACTTCCCCCTGTTACTGAAGTGACCAAAGACTCCAGCCTCTTTCAGTGCTTTCAAATCCAGGCTTACTGACGCTCTAATTTACTTATACTGCAAACTTGCGTAAAGATAATTTATACAAAGACTTATTATTCTGAGTATGTATGTGTATTTTTGCGGGTTTTTTATAATAAATATTTTTAAGGTAGGTTTTGAATTTCCCTGTAATTGTTTTCACTGTTTAATATGAAAAAGAGTTCCACTTACATTAGGTTTTTTGTGTGGATATTCTGTTGTTCCACTGACACCTATTTCAAGAAGACTCTCTCTTGCTCTAAAGCTGCAAGTTTTAGCACATGTTTATACATGTTTTGTTGGTTTTGTTTTTCAGAACTCTCCATTCAGTTCCTTTGGTCTATCTCTGCACCCAAATCTCAAACTCTTCATTATAGTAGCTTTGTAATTCTTACTATCTGGTAGACAAATGACTCTTTTTCAAGTGTATATTGACTATGCTTGTCCATTTGCATGTCTTTATATTTTAGAATCAGGTGATTCTCACATGCCTTCAGGTCCAAAGTCCTTTGGCAGTTTTGATTTAGGATTGCAATCAATCTGTAGATTCCTTTTTGGGAAGAATCAACATATTTAAAATATTGAATATTCATGCCCATGAATTTATTTTATTTTATGTTCAGGTAGGTCTTTGTTAATATGCCTCAACAGCATTTTAATATTTTTGTCTGTAAAAATTTTTTGGTTAAGCTTTTTTAACCAAAAAATATTTTAACCAGCCATCAGCTGCCTCCCAGTCTTATTTGGTTAAAATGTTTTTGGTTAAATTATTTTCCTAAGATAATTGATATTTTGGTACTATAGGTTAAAACTATATATTCTTTACTTTCATTTTCATACTCTTTCCCTGACAAAAAATGAAGTTGATATTCTTTTGAATATTGACCTTATACTAGCAAACTGATATACTATCATATATTGAATAAATTATCTTTAGTTGTTTTGGATTCTTTTCATGCACAGTCTAATCATCCATTAATCACAAAAGCTTTGTTTCCAACTGGCCAATCCTCATTCCTTCATTTATTCCTCTTTGGATTACTACACTTGCTACTACCTCTAGTATAAGAAGTAATAGAAATACTTGTAGCAGAAACTCTAGGTTAGGTCTCAAGTTCAAACTAGAGGCTTTCAACATTTCCTTAAAAGATATATCTGTTATAGGTGTCTCATGCATATCCTTTTATCTAGTTTGGTAACATTTTTCATATTTGATAAACTTTATGTTTAAATAATTTTAGATTTATAAGAAAATTACAACAATAATAAGAAGGTTATCATATGTTCCACACTCAATTCCTCCTGTTATTAACATCTTACCTTGGTAAGGTTTCCTAAAACTAATGAACCAGTATTTATACATTATTTTTAACAAATATTCTTTATTTATTATTGAACATACTTCAGTCACATTTTCTTACTTTTCACGAAATTCTGTTTTCTATCCCAGGATCCCCTGAGGATATTCCATTGCTATTAGTTATCATGTTCCTTAGATGCCCTTTGGCTGTACCAGTTGATTGAGACATTTCTCGATTTTGAAAACATTGACACTTTTGACAGTTTCGTGTGGTTAGGCATTTTGTAAAATTGACTTTGATTGGGATTTATGTGATTTTTTTTGTCATTATTTGATGTAAGTTATATTTCCTGGAAGGATGAACAGACAGGTGAAGTGCCATTCTTATCATATCATACCGACAGCACATAGTACCAACATAATTTGTCACTGATGATATTAACTTGATTACCGTGGCATCGTGGTGCTTTTTAGCTTTATTCAGGGTAAAGTTACATTATTTTTTGCCGTATGTTATACTGTCATCATGAGAAGAACAGGGAGACCCAGGACCAGCCAGTAGTCACATGAGGCCTGTGAGAGAACTGCAGAGACTCCCTGCCCACAAAGAGGAGGATCCATAGAATCCAGCTCCACTACTGCTGCCAGTCCTGGGAGGCCCTGGGGCATGGTGGCCCACTGTGGCATCCCCCTGACATCTCAGAGGACAGAAAGAGGAGAAGGCTGTGCTCAGGTGAGTCTCACTTCAGATCATGAGAGGGGAAGGGACTCAGGCCCTTCCAGGCATCCCTACGATGACACAGAGGAAGGACCGATGAGGCATCCCTCCCAAGAAACAGAAGGGCACACAAATCCAGTCCCTGTTTTCACCCTGGGAGGCCTTGGGCAGGGCCCTCAGTCAGGGATGCTAGCGCTTTTCACTTCGTCTTGGGGGTCGTCTCATGGAAATGGGAACCTTGATCTGAAGAACAAAGTGTCTGGAGAGCAAGGGAAGGGCTCCCAGGCCATGTCAGGAATAATAACTGCAGGAAAACAGAGTCCTGCCCACACCATTTCAGAAAAAGGACACCAGAGTCCTGCCTTGAGCCTAGGAGGTCCCACCCCCCTGTGGAGGGATGGGATTCTCCCTCTCTTCTACCTTGCAGGTCTCAGGGATGGGAGGGGCTTATTCGGAGGTAAAAGACTCAGATGCACAGAGGCAGGGAGCCCAGGCCATTTCAAGAGTCCAGGCACAGCCTCTCAGGAAGGCAGGAAGGGAACACCCACGACTCATAGTGCTCCCTGTCCTGTCCCTGTGCCTGCTGCCAGCTCTGGAGGAGCCCATCAGGGTCCCCAGATGACAACTTTCTGACTTCCACTTTGGGAGTCAGCTGGAGGGGAAGTTTTCTCCGAGGAGGGCAGCTTCAGTTAAGCAGAGAGAGAAACCCCAGGACTGGCCACCCTGTGAGAAGAGAGCTCTGTGGAAGGACAGTGACCTTCCAACATGGAGGGGAGGCACAGGCTGCACCCTGCCACTCCCTGCTGTCAGCCCTGGAAAAGGATGTGGGGAGGTGGGCAGGGAAATCTGGATGAGGGGCTTGAAGGGAGCAGGAAAAGGTGGAGGGGTACTGAGAGGTGGGCAGGAAGGGGTGGAGGGGGCCCAGGAGATGGGTAGGAAGGGGTGGAGAAGGGCCAGTAGGTGGTCAGGAAAGTGTGGGAAGGAGGTAGAGAGGTGAGGGGTGGTTCCTCCATAGAGAGGAGACCTAGTCCCATGCTGCCCCTGCTGTCATCCCTGGTCAATTCTGGCAGGGTTGCAGGATGCGCTTTTCCCACTTGCATCCTGGGAGTCTGAAGTATTTGAGGCATTTTGTGAGAAGGCTCAATTGAAATCAGCAGACAGAAGACTCTTAGAACTGGCCAATCCTCAAGGTAAGGGCGCCAAGGGAGAACTGAGGGACCTCCCACCACAGAAAGAGGCAGCTCTGGCCTGCCCTGTACCTGCTGTGAGATTGTAGGTCACAGACAGGAAGAGGGCAACTAAGGGCTGAGGGACACGTCCTCATGACAGAAGAAGGCGGGAGGTGCCGGCCCTCTAGGGAATAAATAGGAAGACTTTGAGGAAGACAAGGGGAACTGCCACCTCAGAGAACAGATCCAGAGATTCCCACCCTGCTCCTCCATATCAGCCCTCGTAAAGTTCCCCAGTCAGCTCAGGCTGAGCAACAGCCCTCTCATTGGTGGGTGAGGGGTGTAGGGAAAGGGAAGGCCTTGGTCTGAGGGTCCCATGGCAAGTCAGCACAAGGAGCAACTTCCGGTTGGCAGAGGGAAGATTCCCAGGCCCTGCTGGGGATAAGAGTGAGGACTGAGGAGTCACATGTGCATCAGAACAGACGTGAGGCCACCCTGACTGCCCCCGTGGTAGAGTGCTGGGAGGTGGCTGCCACCTCACCACCTCCCACTGCTCTCAGGGATGTGGAGTTTGCCCTGAGGTTTTGGCTCAGGCCAGAAGAGTGGTAGGGACATGGCCCTGTCTGAGAAAAGGTGAGGATGCTCATTAAATTCTGATGGGACCATGCAGTCCAGAACTGTGGGGTTCTGGGTGTCTGGCCAGCCCCAGCTGTCAGCCCTGGGAGGCCCAAGGCTCTGCTTGCACTCTTTAGCCTGAGAGGCTCCCTCACTTCCTCTTGCAGGTGCTCCAGGAACCAGCAGTTGAAGATCTGGGTCTGAGGCACACTTCCTAAAACCAGCACCGCAGAGAAGGCCCAGACAGTGCCAGGAGTCAAAGTGAGTGCCCACCCTGACTGTGTACCAAGGGCCCTACCCCCGCAAACAGAGCAGACCCGGCAGCACCTGGCCATTGCCAACTACTGCCATTCCTGGTGCCTCAGGCTCTGCCTGCCAGCTGTGCCCTGAGGTGCTTTCTCACATCCTCCTACAGGTTCCCAGGAGGCAAACCCCCTAGGAAGACAGGTGACCTGTGAGGCCCTAGAGCACCACCGTAAGAGAAGAAGAGCCGTAAGCCGGCCTTTGTCAGAGCCATCATGGGTGAGTTTCTCACCTGAGGCCAATTACAGTGTTCCTCTCTCCCTCAGGCCTGTTGGATCCCATCATCCACATCCCTGCTCACACATTTACCTTCTGCTCCTGAGGAAGACATTATACTTTTATTTTGAAATGTTCCTAGCCGCAACTTTGAGGAAGACTTCCAGAACCAAATTGTGATAGAGAACTTGGTAGATGCACAGGATTCCACAGATGAGGAAGAGGAGAAAGCCTACTCCATTTCCTCTTCCTCTTTCTACTTATTATTCCCCACCTCTTCCTTCTCTTCTTCTTCCTCCTTCTCCTCCTCTTTCTTCTCTTCCTCCTCCTCCTCCTCATCCTCTACTCTGATTCTTGGTGCCCATGAGGAGAAGGAGAAGCTGTCTGCTGGGATGCTGCCTCTTCCCCAGAATCCTCCTAAGAGTCCTCCCCAGGGTCCTCTCCAGTGTTCCCTGTCCTTCTGCTCCTCCTCCACTTTATGGAGCCCATTCAATGAAGAGCCCAGCAGCCAAGAAGATGAACATACAAGTACCTGGCACAGCCTGACAGATAGTGAGTCCTTGTTCATTTATACACTGGATGAAAAGGTGGATGAGGTGGTACAGTTTCTTCTCCTCAGATATCAAACAAACAGCCTGTCACAAAAGCAGAGATGCTGACGAATGTCATCAACAGGTACATGGGCTGCTTTCCTATGATCTTCAGGAAAGCCCGTGAGTTCATAGAGATTCTTTTTGGCATTTCCCTGAGAGAGGTGGACCCTGACGACTCCTACGTCTTTGTAAACACATTAGACCTCAGCTGTGAGGGGAGTGTGAGTGATGAGCAGGGCGTGCCCCAGAACCACCTCCTGATTCTTATTCTGAGTGTAATCTTCATTGAGGGCAACTGTGCGTCTGAGGAGTTCATCTGGGAAGTGCTGAATGCAATAGGGGTGTATGCTCAGAGGGTGGACTTCATCTGTGGGGAGTCCAGGGAGTTCGCCACTAAAGTTTGAGTGCAGGGACATTACCTGGAGTACTGGCATGTGCCCAGTAGTGCTCTTCTACGTTATGAATTCCTGTGGGGTCCGAGAGCCCATCCAGAAACTAGCAAGAAGAAAGTAGTGAGATTTTGGCCATGCAAAACAATACCGTCCCTAGTTCCTTTCCAACCTCCTCCAAGGATGCTTTGAAAGATGTGGAAGACAGAGCCCAGGCCATAATTGACACCAAAAATGATGCTACTGCCATGGCCAGTGCAAGGTTCCGTGGCATCTCCAAAATCTTCTCCTGTCTGGAGTGAAGTCTAGGGCAGTTTCTTACCTCTGTGTTTGAAGAGGGCAGTTGAGGTACTAGGTAGTGGAGGGCCCAGGTGGGCTTGAGGGAACAACACAGTGTTCTTCGCATTTCTGTTCCATACGGGAGAGATGGAGATTTACCTCTTTTCCTTTTGTGTACTTTTTGAATGATTTTCCTTTTAACAGTAGGTTGAATTAGCTTCAGAATATTATTTTATAAATATTAGTCACATATGTATTGCTGTTTATCTAGTTTAAGAGTAACAGTCTGATAAGTTTGTCTCTTATTTTGTGATCTGTAACAGGATAACATGGTATTGCACCAGGAATTTTCTTGAAAATGTGTAAGAACTCAGCAGTTAAATAGTGGAACAAAATAAATGATGGTGAATAGTTACATTTGCTTATCCTGCTTAGTCTGTTGTTCTTGAAAATTAAAGAAATAGACCTGGCTTTTCTTAGCTCATTCAAGAAAGTAGCAGAAATTAAATGTTAATAAATAAAAGCATCTCTGACTGCTTTATCTGCCTAACATTCTGTGAGCATTTGCTTGCAGAGGGGACTCTTAGTAGTGGGGATACAGTGAAAAGCCAGAGTTATGCCTTACCTATAAAACAGTAGAATCTAGGAGCAGAAGCCATGCCAAGAAGGTGGTAAGATGCTCTCTACAATCATAAGTTTACAAAGAGTGGGGAGGTGAGACTCCAGATGGAGTCTTCAGGTATAAAGTCCTTGAGCTAAGGTACTTTGGGGATTCAGGAAACTGCAGATGCTTCTGTGGGAGCTGATTGTTATGAAGCTGGGTGGTGCCAGGGGCCAGACTCTCAGAAGGTGAGAGAAAAGCCTGGAATGGAAAACTGCTCTGAGTAGTTCCCTCTGGGTGGAGGATGAGGCAGAGAGGAGTCTCCACATAGGGAAGTAATGGAAGGTGTCTTGCAGCTCTCTAACTGATGAGCTTGAACACAGTGCAAAGACTAGGTGATTGATACCCATCATTTGCAAGGGTTTCCTGAGAAATAAGGCGATAACTCCTGGAAATGCTTCCCAGAAGCTTCTAGGCTGGCATTCATTTTCCTAGCCTGGGAGAGCCAGAGCCCATTCCATTGAAAGGACATTTAATTAGGTTATTTTGAATGTAATGTGGGCAACTGTAAGCAAGGGCTAGATTTTTAGTGGAGGATCAATAGAAATAGTGATTTGGATGTGTGAGCAAAGGGAAAGGCAAAAAGGAGTTGGTCTTTGATTCAAATTCTAGGATCTTTGAGCTGCATTCCACCTGGGGAATTCTCCCCTTACCCATGTTATATAATATATTATTTCAGAAAGAAAATGTACTGAGTTGTATTTATGAAGCTGAAATTTTGGTTGAGTTGGTATTTTATGACATATTCACCTACATCTTCTCTGAGATGTTTCAGATAACAAAAACAAGAGCTAAATTTTTCATAAAAGACAGTAGTAGACTTTGAAGTTTTAATTCTATTGATAACGACTGCCATTATTATAATTCCAATACATGCCAGTCACTGTGACAGGTGTTTTATTCACATTACGTACATTCCAGAACATCTACAATAAAGGACTTATCCAACCCATTTTACCCAGATGAAGAACCTGAGTCTCATAGTGCTTAATGAATTCCTCCAAGTTCACATGGCTAGAATGTGATAGGGCTGGAACATGAAACCTGCTGTGAATTGATCTAGGCACATACCGTCTCCACTCCTCCCAGCCTCAGGAAGGTCTTTGCCTGTTAAGCTACTTCTCTTCACAATTCTTAACATTTCTCAGGTGACATAAAGATGAACCCTGTGGCCAAGATATTCAGATAGGACTAGAGAAGTAAGGTGACGATGAGAATAAATGCAATGTGGGGATCGCTGTGGACTTTATTTACCTAAGGAACTCCTATTCTGAGCCCTAGGTTTCTAGAGAGCTGACTCTGTCCAGGTGCCAGCAGTTCTGTCCAGCCTCAGCACTTTCCCACTTTACAGCACCCTCCTTCTTGTGTCTCCTGTGTGCTCTCCTGAGCAACTCTGGAACCTGTCCTGCTGACCAGCTCGTCCCTACAATCTCTCTGTGAAGGCTGTGCCCTGCTTCCAGTGTAACAGCCCAGAATCAGCAGTCCTTCCCCTGACATAGACGCCTCCTCATCCCCACAGAAGTTCCCTGACTGATCCATCCATACCCCCGGCTCCTGTGCGATAACAGCAATTCGATGTAAATTTTCAGTTTGGATAGTGACAATTCCCTATCTATCCTGGGCATCTTCAACACACTCTCAAAATACTCCCACATAGGGTGGTGAGTAGAATCTGATTTGCCACATAATATACTGGTTCTAGGCATGTAATCCTAGGGTAAGAGATAGAGTTTTTGAGATCATCCTAATATTTGATATTTGTATTAGGATTTTAATATATGGTATTTGTGGTAGCATTGTTTGAAGCAGGCCACTGAAGAGATACACAAATGAATGAGCTATACTAGGTGGTCAAAAAGCAAAGCTTCCTTTATAAACTTGGTATATGAGATACAATTTTGGAAATCACTTTGTAAATAAATTACAAGGAACAGAATTTCTAAAAACAGAGCAATAACAAAATCCTTAATACTGCTTAGGAGGTGACAAGGGTTCCTTGACAGACAGGCTAGCTCTGATGAGAAAAGAAAATGATGGTTAACCATGCTTCCATTGTCTCTTTTCTGTGTACCTGCCCTACAGGAAAATCTTGGTTTGCAGTGTGCCATAGGCAAGTCTCTCATGGTAGGATGTTTACCATATACCAAAAGGAGTGAAAGAATTCTCAGTCTAAAGAGATTATATTGTGTGATGGTTAATACTGGGTGTCAACTTGATTGGATTGAAAGATGCAAAGTATTGATCCTGGGTGTGTCTGTGAGGGTGTTGCCAAAGGAGATTAACATTTGAGTCAGTGGGCTGGGAAAGGCAGACCCACCTTTAATCTGTGTGGGCACAATCTAATCAGCTGCCAGTAGGACCAGAATAAAAAGCAGGCAGAAGAATGTGAAAAGGCTAGACTGGCTTAGCCTCCCAGCCTACATCTTTTTCCTGTGCTGGGCGCTTCCTGCCCTCTAACATCAGACTCCAAGTTCTTCAGCACTGGGGCTTGGCCTGGCTTCCTTGCTCCTCAGCTTGCAGATGGCCTATTGTGGGACCTCGCGATCATGGAAGTTAATAAACTCCATAATACACTCCCCTTTATATATATACATCTATCCTATTAGTTCTGTCCCTCTAGAGAACCCTGAGTAATACAGATTTTTGTATCAGGAGTGGTTCTAGAGAAACAGAATATTAAGGATGGAGGTCTTTCATTGGTTTTGGGGTTTCTGGAGTTGGATGCTTAACGTGATTAGACCCCAAAATGCTAAGGACTCTAATTCTAATGGTGTGGAGAACACTGATAGGCTTTGGTGTGAACTGTTTAGAGAATTATGCAAAATAAATGCATTTGACACTCCTGATTGACCGCTCATGAGAAAAAAGTTTAGTAACCCTATACTTAATATCTTTGACCATATGTGGGGAATCAAGGAACATAATGAAGTTGGTTGGTTGCTCCTAAATTCACTGGACAAAGGGTTGAAAGAAAATGATAAACTTAGGGATTCCAGCTCCTGGCTTCAGAAGCAGATACTGAGCCTCAAATCTACTAAGGTTGCCCTGAGTATGAGTCTTATCTCCTGTAGAGAAAGAGCTGAAATTTCCACCTTTGTCTGAGGAGATAAACCCTGTGCTTCCTGAGGCAACAGTGATGGCCTCCTCTGAGGCAGTTACCAGTCAAGATAATGTTGCTTCTCCTCAGGACCCACCCCCAACACCCCTGTTTGTTTCTAGACCTATAACTAGGCTAAAGTCCTGGCGGGCCCCTAGAAGTGAAGTTCAGAGTGTGACCCACGAGGGGGTGCACTACACTCGAAAAGAACTGCTTACGTTTTTTAATTATATAAACAGAAATCTAGAGAACAGGCATGGGAATGGATATTAAGGGTGTGAGATAATGGTGGAAGGAACACAGAGTTTAATCAGACTGAATTTATTGATTTGGGCCCACTAAGTAGGAATTCTGCATTTAATGTTGCAGCTTGGGGAGTTAAAAAAGGTTCTAAGGCCAGGCACAGTGCCTCATGCCTGTAGTCTCAGCACTTTAGAAGACTGAGGTGGGTGGATCATGAGGTCAGGAGTTCAAGACCAGCCTGGCCAAGATGGTGAAACCCCGTCTCTACTAAAAATATAAAAATTAGCTGGGCATGGTGGTGGGCACCTGTAATCCCAGCTACTCGGGAGGCCAAGGTACAGAATTGCTTGAACCCAGGAGGCAGAGGTTGCAGTGAGCTGAGATCACACCACTGCACTCCAGCCTGGGTGACAGAGTGAGACTCTGCCTCAGGAAAAAAAAAAAAAAAAGTTCTAATAGTATACTTGCTTAGTTAGCTGAAACGTGGATTTTAAAATGGCCCACTAAGTAATCTGGAAATGCTTGCTTTCTTGCCTTGGTTTAATGTAGAGGAAGGGATCCAAATGCTTAGGGAAACTGTGATGCTGGAGTGGATTAGTCATTTTAGACCTACTCATCCCAGCTGGGAGAGTCCAGAAGATATACCCTTGACCAAAGCTTTGTGAAACAGATTTGTGAGGGCAGCACTTAAATCTTTGAAGAGATCTGTAGGGATTGCTCTTCTCTGTATGCCAGATCTAAGAGTGGGAATTGCAGTTACTCAACTATAAAATTTAAATACAATGGGAATAATTGGATCCTGAGGTGCGGGGGCCAAGTGGCAGCACTCGACCATCGAAGGCAAGATGGGCATAGCTACCATAATGGACAATAGAGGCAAAGCAGCAATCAGAATAGTTTGACTCCTGTAGAGCTCTGGCATTGGCTAATTAATCACAGTATTTCTAGAACTGAAATTG
Organism: Macaca thibetana thibetana; assembly: GCF_024542745.1. Classification (NCBI taxonomy): domain Eukaryota; kingdom Metazoa; phylum Chordata; class Mammalia; order Primates; family Cercopithecidae; genus Macaca; species Macaca thibetana. Next base: position 136,658,397 of record NC_065598.1, read on the forward strand.
ATAGGAAGCCTACTGCATTCCTACTTAATTTATATAAGCAGAAAACTTCCATGTTAAGTGGACAAAAAACTAATTCAAATTATAAAAACAGAGAATAACAGCCCCTCAATTTCTAGACTTGAGCCAGTTTGCAGACCCAGAACCTCCTGAATGAAGGGGAGGCTGGGTCTCCTTGAGGAGGGACTCCACTATACTATCAACAATTTATGCTGTTAATCTTTCTCCCATCCTTCCCCAAGGACACCTCTGGCCTTTTACCAGGGTAACTGTGCATTGGGAAAAGGAAATAATTAGATATTTCGGGACTACTGACACTGGCTCTGAGCTGACATTGATTCCAGGGGACCCAAAATGACAATTTGGTCCTCCAGTTAAAGTAGGGGCTTTTGGAGGCCAGATAATTAATAAAAATTTAGCTCAGATTCGACTTACATTTGGTCCAGTGGGTCCCCGGACTCATCCTGTGGCCATTTTCCCAGTGCCAGAATGCATAATTGGCATAGACATACTTAGCAGCGTGCAGAACCCCCACATTGGCTCCCTGACTAGTAGAGTGAGGGCTATTATGAAGGGAAAGGCTATTATGAAGTGTTATTATGAAGGGAAGGGAAAGGCCAAATGGAAGACATTAGAGCTGCCTCTACCTAGAAAAATAATAAATCAAAAACAATATCGCATCCCTGGAGGGATTGTGGAGATTAGTGCCACCATCAAGGAACTGAAATATGTAGGTGATTCCCACCACATCCCCGTTCAACTCTCCCATTTGACCTGTGCAGAAGACAGATGGATCTTGGAGAATGACTGGATTATTGTAAGCTTACCCAAGTGGTGATTCCAACTGCAGCTGCTGTACCAGATGAAGTTTCATTGCTTGAGCAAATTAACACGTCTCCTGATACCTGGGATGCAGCCATTGATTTGGTAAATGCCTTTTTCTCCATTCCTGTCCATAAGGCCCACCAGACGCAATTTGCCTTCAGCTGTCAAGGCCAGCAATATACCTTTACTGTCCTACCTCAGGGGTACATCCACTCTCCTGCTTTGTGTCATCATCTTATTAGGAGAGACCTTGATCAATTTTTCCTTACACAACATATCACACTGGTCAATTACATTGATGGCATTATGCTGATTGGATCCATTGAGTGAGAAGTAGCAAACACACTGGACTTATTGGTGAGACATTTGCATGCCAGAGGATGGGAAATAATCTGACTCAAATTCAGGGACCTTCTACCTCAGTCAAATTTCTAGGGATGCAGTGGTGTGGGGGCAGTTGAGATATTCCTTACAAGGTGAAGGGTAAGTTGCTGCATGAGGCCCCTCCAAGAAACAGGCACAATGCCTATTGGGCCTATTTGGATTATGGAGGCAACACATTCCTCATTTGGGTGTGTTACTCCGGTTCATTTACCGAGTGACCCAAAAGGCTGCCAGTTTTGAGTGAGGTTCAGAACAGGAGAAGGCTCTGCAACAGGTCCAGGCTGCTGCGCAAGCTGCTCTGTCACGAGCTGTATGACCCAGCAGATCCAGTGGTGCTTGAGGTATCAGTGGCAGATAGGGATGCTGTTTGAAGCCTTTGGCAGGCCCCCATTGGTGAATCACAGCAGGGGCCTCTAGGATTTTGGAGCAAGGCCCTGTCATCTTCTGCAGATAACGACTCTCCTTTTGAGAGACAGCTGTTGGCCTGTTACTGGGTTTTGGGGGGAACTGAATATTTGACTATAGGCCATCAAATCACCATGCAACCTGAACTGCCTGTCATGAACTGGGTGCTTTCTGTCCCATCTAGCCATAAAGTGGGTCATGCACAGCAGCATTCCATCATCAAATGGAAATGGTATATATGCTATTGGGCTTGAGCAGGTCCTGAAGACACAAGTAAGTTACATGAGGAAGTGACACAAATGCCCATGGTCTCCACCCCTGCCACCCTGCCTTCTCTCCCCCAGCCTGCACTGATGGTCCTGTGGGGAGTTCCCTATGATGGAGTTGATGAAGGAAGAGAAAACCAGAGCCTGGTTCACTGATGGTTCTGCACGATATGCAGGCACCGCCCCAAAGTGGACAGCTGCAGCACTACAGCCCCTTTCTAGGACATCCCTGAAGGACAGTGGTGAAGGGACTTCCAAGTGGACAGAACTTCAAACAGTGTACCTGGTTTTGCACTTTGCTCTGATATGCTTATGCATGGGCTGTAGCCAGTGGTTTGGCTGGATGGTCAGGGACTTGGAAGAAGCACGATTGGAAAATTGGTGACAAAGAAATTTGGTGAAGAGGTGTGCAGATGTGTGATTAAACAATAGAAATGTATTTATTCACATTTCTGGAGACTAAAAAATCCAAGATCAAGATGTTGGCTGGTTTGAATTCTTCTCCGGGCTCTCTTTGGCTTGCAGATCGCCACCTTCTCACTGACTTTTTACATGTTTGTCCCTTTCTCTGTGTGTCTGTATCCTAATCTCCTCTTCTTGTGAAGACACCAGTCATATTGAATAAGATCCTAACCATAAAATCTCATTTTCCCTTAATTACCTCTTCAAAGGCTCTATCTCCAAATGCAGTGACTTTGTATGTGTGCATTTGGAGGAAGGGGTATAATTCAGCTCATAATACCCTGCCAACTAAAATCAGAATTTATATGCACAAAAATAAACTTGTTGTGTTAAACCATTTAAATTTCAGGAGATGTTTTCATTCCATTAGCTCACTGTTACTTTATCTGACTACTACACTGCTCCTTTTCCTTGTATTAGGCTTACTTTAATGCTTTTCTTACCAATAAATACTGCATATATTATTGTTGCAAAAAAATAATAAAAATACATAGAAATCACAATTCTCTTCTCTGCAAATTTCCTCCAAAAATCAGCCCCCTACTCAGAACTTTCCACAATGTGGTGTGTACATTTTTAAAGCTAATTTCAAGTTTTTAAAAGATAGATGTGGTAATGTATATGTGTGTATATATATGCCTATATATACATATATAAAAATATATATGCATATATATATGTGTGTATAAATATAACTAAACATGAGTAATGATATATATCTAAGTATGCCACTTGCCTTTGCCACTATGACAGGTTCAATTGCATTCCCCTAAAATTCTACCTTGAAATTAAAAATGTGACATTATTTAGAGATAGGATTATTTCAGAGGCAATCAAGTTAAAATGAGGTTATTAACACTGGCCCTAATCAAATATGATGGGAGTCATTTTAAAAAGGGGAAATTTGGGCATAGAGATATGAGTAGAAGGATGATAATGTGAACAGATATGGACTGAAGACAGCCATCTACAAGGCAAGGAGAGAGGCCTGGAATACAACTTTTCATCACAGCCCTCAGAAGGAATCAACCTTGTATACACCTTGCTTTTCGACTACCAGACTCCAAAACTGTGAGACAATATATTTCTGTTGTTTATGTCATCCCAGCTGTGGTACATTGCTATGGCATCCCTAACATGCCAGTATAATCACGTATTGAAATGGATCCAAGATCTTTCCATGACAGCACAAATGTTAATAGATCCATCTTACTTTGGGGACTACTTCCTAGAATTCTAATTTATTTCTGTGCAATAACGAATTGAACAGATCTTCTGATGAACAAATATTTGTTTATCTTTTGTGGCTATTATTCTTGTAAATACAATCAATATCTCTGAGCATAAATTCTGGGACAAGTACATATAATTACTTATAAGGAATGCATTTTAATGAGGAAACTGAGTCAGTATGAATATTTTACATTTTTTAAATGTTACTGACTTTTTTCCTAAAATATTTCACCAATTAATTCTCTCACATTAACAGAGGAAATTATTATTATTCCCCATAATTGTCTATGGGGAAATGATTCATTTATTCACAAACATATTTTATCAGAGTTTTAAATGTTGGCCAAACTTATGGGGGCAAACCCTAGGTGACTTTGAGTTTGGTGATGACTTTTTTAGATGTAACACCAAAATTTGGTTAAACTTATGGGTGCAAACCCTGGGTAACCTTGGTTTTGATGATGACTTTTTCAGATGCAACACTAAAAGTACCAGCTACCTAAGAAAAAAGAGATAAATTGGACTTAATTAAAACTAAAAACTTTTACTCTGAAAAGTCACTGTTAAGATCAGGAAAAGACAAGCCAGAGACTGGGATAAATGTTTTGTGAAAAACATATCTGATAAAAGATATATATTTAAATATGCACAAAACGCTGAAAACCCAATCATAAGAAAATAGAAAACCCAATTTAAAGTGGAAAAAAACTATAAACAGGTACACAAACAATGAATATATAGGAATTTAAAATGAGCATATTTCAATTTTATATGTCATTTGAGAATTGCAAATTAAAGCACCTAGGAGATAGCACTCTGCACCCAGGAGAATGGCTGACATCCAAAACACCAAAACATCAAATGTTGACCCATATGATGAGCAACAGGAACTTTCAGTCATTGTTGGTAGGACGGACCTGGAGGAATCATAAAAGCATAAGGCTAAGTGAAAGAAGAAAATCTTAAAAGGCTACATAATGTATTATTCCAATCACACAATATTCAGAAACAGGTAACTATGAATACACTAAAAATATCAGTGGTTTCCAGAGGCTGAGAGGTTAGGATTGGGGCAAGGGGGATTGATAGGTGGAGCACACAGGAGATTTAGAATGGTGTAACAAGTCTGTGTGATACTGTAATGATGAATATTCACCATCACACACTTATCAAAACCTATAGCATCCCCAACGTCGAGTGATTCCTGATGTAAACTGTGGACTTGACCTAATAATGAAATATCAATACAGGTCCATCAATTGTTGCAAACGTGCCATAATAACACAAAATATAAATAATAGGAGACACTGTGTGTGTGTGTGTGTGCATAGGGCAGAATAGGTGGGCAGAGGTATGTGGGAACTCTGTAACTTTGATGAAATTTTCTCTTTGTATTTTTGGATTAGCAATGCTCTGAAAATGATGTCTGTTAGTTTTTAAAAAGGCACAAATGATTTGAACAGACACTTTGCTGAAGAGAATATACCAATCAGAAAAAGGCGTATAAAAAAAGATGACCAATGTCATTTGTCATTAGGAAGATGCAAACAAAAACCAAAGGAGATTCAAACACAGGCTTATTAGAATGGCTGAAATCTGAAAATCAAATACTAAATGTAAGAGGGGCTATGCAACAAGAGGAATTCTCATTTCTTACTAGTTGAGATAAAAAATGATACAGCCACACTTTTAAATCCATGTTTTGTGAACCTACTCATATGACATATTGTGAAAGTTAAAACTGTATGAACTGGAAACAGAGCATAGGTGCTAGAATCTTTGGAGAAGTGCCTTGACTGACCTCAAAAGAGATGGACAGGGGATTTTTCGGGTGATGGAACTGGTCAGTGTGACACTTGGCTGGCAGATATGGAACTCCATGCATTTGCCAAAATACATACAGTTTCACATAATAGTTAAATCTGATGAGTGTATTTTTAAAATTAATAAAAATTATAATAAAAATTAATAACATATTAATAAGATTTAAAAAATAATTTTTTAAAAAAGATCACACATAGGCTGCTGAAAAGACAATGGATTTTTCTGGGACAAGGATAGGAAAAGAAGCAAAATGAAGGGAGCCTTTGACATAGCTTAGGAGAGAGATTATATTAACTTCACACACAGCAGTACTTAAAGTAGAAGGTTTTGGAATGGATTTTAGAGGATGACAGAACAACTGTTGCTGTCTGGACAGGAGAAGGGGGGAGTGCAGGCCCTGGAAGGAGTAAAACCTTGAGGAAGACAGAGGGGCCTTTTCACCTCATTTCAGACACCGGGCAGCTTCAGTTAAGCAGAGAAAGGAGGCCCGGGGCTGGCCAACAAGCAAGAAGGGAACTCTGTGGAAGGACAGTGACCTCCCAACATGGAGGGGAGGCCCAGGTGTCGCCCAGCCACTCCTTGCTGTCACCTCTGGACAAAAGAGGTGGAGAGGCAAAAACAGAGAGGTGGGCAGGGAGAGGTGGGCGAAGGGCTGGGAAGTGGACAGGAATAGGTGGGAGTGGGGAGGTATGCAGGAAGGAGTGGAAGGGGCAGGTTGGTAGGCCCCAGGGGTGGGAGGAAGTTGGGAGGTGGGTAGGAAAAGGTGGGAGGGAGTGGGAAGGTGGGCAGGAAGGAGTTGGAGTGGTGGGAATGTGGGCAATAAAAGGTGAAAGGGGGGCGGAAGGTGAACAGGAAAGGGTGGGAAGGGGCGGGGAAGTGGGCATTATGGGGAGAGAGGGATCAGGGAGGAGGGCGGGAAGGGGTGGGAGGAGACAGGGAGGAGGGCGGAAAGGGGTGGAAGGGGGCAGGGAGGAGGGTGGTAAGGAGTGGGAGGGGGCAGGGAGAAGAGGGAGAAGCAGAGGAAGTGGTGAAAGAGGAATGGGAGGAGGGTGGGAAAGTGTGGGATGGGACAGGGAGGAGGGGAGGAAGTGGTGAAAGAGGACTGGGAGGTGGCAGGAAGGGGTGGGAGGGGGTAGGGAGATCAGCACAAAGGGGTGGGAGGGGCGCTGAGGAGGGTGGGAAGAAGTGGAGTGTGGGGAAGTGGTCAGGAAAAGGTGGAAGGAGGTGGAGAGGTGGGGGGTGGTTTTTCCATAGAGAGGAGGCCCCACCCCACGCTGCCCCTCCTGTCAACCCTGGTCAACCTTGGCAGGGTTCTCGCATGTGCTTTCCCGACTTGCATTGTGGGAGTCTGAAGGACCTGAGGCATTTTGTGAGGAGTCTGGACTCAGGTCAGCAGAGGGAAGTCTTAGACCTGGCCAGTCCTCAAGGTAAGGGGCCTAAGGGAGAACTGAGGGACCTCTCACCAAGGAGAGAAGCAGCCCCGGTCCGCCCTGCCCTGCCATAGGACTTGCAGGCCGCTGACAGGAAGATGGCCGCTGGGGGCTGACCGTGGCATCCCCACAACAGAAGAAGGGAGGAGGTGCCGGCCCTCTAGGGAATAAATAGGAAGACTTTGAGGAGGACTGGGGGAACCCCCACCTCAGAGGACAGATTCCCACAGATTCCCACCCTGCTCCTCGAGAATCAGCCCTGGTAGAGCTCCCTGCCAGCTCAGGCTGAGCGGCCGCCGGAGTCTCTAGGCTGGTACTTATTTGCCTCCCTGCTGGGTGAGGGGTGTAGGGGAGGAGGAGGCCTTGGTCTGGGGGTCCCCTGGCAAGTCATCAGGGAGAGCTGCCTCCAGTTGGCAGAGGGAAGATTCCCAGGCCCTGCTGGGGATAAGAGAGAGGACTGAGGGGTCACATGTGCATCAGAACAGATGTGAGGCCACCCCCACTGCCCCCCTGGTAGAGTGCTGGGAGGCGGCTGCCACCTCACCACCTCCCACTGCTCTCAAGGATGTGGAGTTTGCTCTGAAGTTTTGGCTCAGGCCAGAAGAGTGGTAGGGACATGGCCCTGTCTGAGAAAAGGTGAGGATGCTCATTAAATTCTGATGGGACCATGCAGTCCAGAACTGTGGGGTTCTGGGTGTCTGGCCAGCCCCAGCTGTCAGCCCTGGGAGGCCCAAGGCTCTGCTTGCACTCTTTAGCCTGAGAGGCTCCCTCACTTCCTCTTGCAGGTGCTCCAGGAACCAGCAGTTGAAGACCTGGGTCTGAGGCACACTTCCTAAAACCAGCACCGCAGAGAAGGCCCAGACAGTGCCAGGAGTCAAAGTGAGTGCCCACCCTGACTGTGTACCAAGGGCCCTACCCCCGCAAACAGGGGAGACCCCACAGCACCCGGCCCTACCCACCTACTGTCAGTCCCGGAGCCTGTGGTTCTGCCTGGCATCTGTATCCCGAGGTGCTTTCTCCCATCCTCCTACAGATTCTGAGGGAATAAACCTCTTAGGAAGACAGGAGACCTGTCAGGCCCTAGAGCACCACTTTAAGAGAAGAAGAGCTGTAAGCCGCTCTTTGTCAGAGCCATCATAGATGAGTTTCTCAGCTGAAGCCACTCACACTGTCACTCTCTTCCTCAGGCCTGTGGGATCCTGTCATCCCCATCCCTGCTCACACGTTTACCTGCTGCTCCTGAACAACAGGTCTCATGCCTCTCTTTCCAAACCTTCCAGGCCTCAGCTTTGAGGCAGACTTCCCGGACCCCAGTGTGATAGAGGACTTGGTAGATGCACAGGATTCCATAGATGAGGAAGAGAAGGAAGCCTCCTCCACTTCCCCTTCCTCTTTCCATTTTTCATTCCCCTCCTCCTCTTCCTCTTCCTCATCCTCACCCTCTACTCTGATTCTGGGTGCTCCAGAAGATGAAGATATGCCTGCTGCTGGGATGCCACCTCTTCCCCAGAGTCCTCCTGAGATTCCTCCCCAGGGTCCTCCCAAGATCTCTCCCCAGGGTCCTCCACAGAGTCCTCCCCAGAGTCCTCTAAACTCCTGCTCATCCCCTCTTCTGTGGACCCGATTGGATGAGGAGTCCAGCAGTGAAGAGGAGGAGGATACAGCTATCTGGCAGGCCTTGCCAGAAAGTGAATCCTTGCCCAGGTATGCCCTGGATGAAAAGGTGGCTGAGTTGGTGCAGTTTCTTCTTCTCAAATATCAAACAAAAGAACCTGTCCCAAAGGCAGAGATGCTGACGACTGTCATCAAGAAGTATAACGACTATTTTCCTATGATCTTCGGGAAAGCCTATGAGCTCATAGAGCTAATTTTTGGCATTGCCCTGACTGAGATGGACCCGGACAACCACTCCTATTTCTTTGAAGACCCATTAGGCCTCACCTATGAGGGAAGCCTGATGGATGACCAGGGCATGCCCCAGAACTGTCTCCTGATTCTTATTCTCAGTATGATCTCCATAAAGGGCAGCTGTGTCCCTGAGAAGGTCCTCTGCGAAGTGTTGAGTGCAATAGGGGTGTGTGCTGGGAGGGAGCACTTTATATATGGGAACCCCAGAAAGCTGCTCATTATAGATTGGGTGCAGAGAAAGTACCTGGAGTACCGGGAGGTGCCCAACAACGCTCCTCCACGTTATGAATTCTTGTGGGGTCCAAGAGCCCATTCAGAGGCCAGCAAGAGAAAAGTCCTAGAGTTTTTAGCCAAGGTATCCAGTATCATCCCTAGTTCATTTCCATCCTGGTACATGGATGCTTTGAAAGATGTGGAAGACAGAGCCCAGGCCATAATTGACACCACAGATGATGCTACTGCCACGGCCAGTGCAAGCCCCAGTATCACGTCCACCAACTTCTGTCCTGAGTGATGTCTGAAGCAGATTTCCCCTCTGTGTTTGAAGATGGCAGACGAGGTTCTAGGCAGTGGGGGTCCAGAGTGGAGGTGGAGGGACCACAGTGTTTTTTGTGTTTCTGTTTCATATGAGTGACTTAAGAGTTTAACATTTTTTGTGTAGGGGGGTATATTTTACAAATGCTTCTCCTTCCAATTGGTTTAATTCACTTCAGAATGTTAGTTTATGAATATTATTCACACTTGTATTGCTGTTTGTCTGATTTAAGGGAGAGTTTGATATTTCATAAGAAACAAAGGGAAAATCTGTCTTATTTTGTGAACTGAAACAATATAATGTGGTGTTCGGATAAGAATTTTCTTTAAAATTTGAAATAACTCTGCAGTTAAATTGTGGAACAGAATAAAGTACGGTTGATATTTGCATATCCTTATCATGTTACTCTGTTGTTCCTCCAAATTAAGGATATATACCTGGCTTTGCTTGGCTTATTCAAGAAAGTAGCAGAAATTAAATCTTAATAAATAAAAGCCTCAGTGACTATTTGCTAAACATTCTTTGAGCAGTTGCTTGTGGAGCATGCTCTTAGTCGTGAGGATACTATAAAAACCAAGACTTATCTCCACCCATAAAATGTTAGAGTCTAGGTTCAGAAGCCATATCAGGAGCGTGGTAAGATACTCTATAGAATCATAAAAACTAGTTTAAAAACGAGTGGGGAGGTGAAACTGCAGATAGAGCCTTCAAGTAAAAAGGCCCAGAGCTATGACAGTTTTGCCCTTCGGGAAACTTCTGGTGCTTCTGTGGGAGCTGATTGTTATGAAGCTGGGTGGTGGCAGGGCCCAGACTCTCAGAAGGTGATAGAAAAACCTGGAATGGAAAACTGCTCTGAGTAGTTCCTTCTGGTGGAGGATGAGGCAGAGAGGAGTCTCCACACGGGGAATTAATAGAAGGTGTCTTGCAGCTCTTTAACTGGTGAGCTTGAACACAGTGCAAGAACTAGGTGATTGATAACCATCATCTGCAAGGGTTTCCTGAGACATAGGGTGATAATCCCTTGAAGTGTTGCTCAGAAGCCTCTAGGCTGGCACTTAATTGCCTGGCTTGGGAAAACCAGAGCCTACTCCATTGAAAGACATGTAATTAGGTTATTTCAGTTGTAATGTGGGCAACTGTAAGCAAGGGCTAGATTTTTACTGGAGGATAAATAAAAATAGTGGTTTGGAAGGATGAGCAATGGGGAAGGTATAAAGGAGTTGGTGTTTGACTCAAATTCTAGCATCTTTGAGTTGCATTCCAGCTGAAGATGCCTTGCCTTTTCCAAATTATACAATATACCCTTTCAGAAAAAAAATGTACTGAGTTTTATTTATGAAGCCAAAGTTTTGGTTAAGCTGGTAGTAGTCCATGACACATTCGCCTACATATTCTCAGATGTTTAGGATAACAAAACTAAGAGCTGAACATTTCACAAAAGACAGTAACCTTTGGTGTGGTAATCATTGATAACAACTGCCATTTATGAAAATTCCAATAGGTGCCAGGCACTGTGGCAGGTGTGTTATTCACATTACATACATTCCAGCAATTCTACAAGACAAGGCTTATCAAACTCATTTTGCAAATGAAGAACCTGAGGCTCATAATGCTTGATAAATTCCCAAGACCACATAGCTAGAATGTGACAAGGTTGTGACATGAGCCCTGGTCTGAATTCATTTAGGCCCACACTGTCCCCACTCCTCCCAGCCTGAGGAAGGCCTTTGCCTGTTAAATCACTTCTTTTCACACTTCTTAATGTCTCTCAGGTGAAATAAAGATGAACCGTGTGGCTAAGGTATTAAGTTAGGCAGCAAGATGGAAGGTCAAATGGGAATAAAATACACTTCGGGGAACATTATTGGCTTTCTTTACGTAAAGTCCTCTTGTTCTAAGCACTAGGTTTCTTGAGAGCTGAATGTCCAGGTGCTGACAGATTTGTCCATCCCCAGCAATTTTTCCCATTACAGCCCCCTGCGCCTCCTTTTGATCTCCCCTGTGTGCTCTCTTGCGCGACTCTAGAACCCGGTCTCCTGACTAACTTCTCATTACGGTCTCACTTTCTGAAGTGTGAGGACTGAGGAGTCACATGTGCACCAGAATAGATATGAGACTAGCCCCTATTTCTCCTGGTGTAGAGTGCCTGGAGGTGGCTGCTCAACTCTCAGCGCAAGAGCCTAGAAGCACCTGGCCTTCCCCTGAGATAGACCATTCCTACTCCCTGCAGAAGTTCCCTGACTCATCCATCCCTCTTCCTGGTTCCTCTGTGATAATGGCCTTTCGATGTGAATATTCACTTTGGATAGTGACATTTCCATACCTAGGCTGGGCATCTTCAACACACGATCAACGTATTACCAAATAGGCTGCAGAGTAAAATCTGACTTGCCACATAATATATGGGTTTTAGGGATGTAATCCTAAGGTCAGATATAGCTTATTTGAAATCTTCCTAATATTTGATACTTGTAGTATGATTTTAATGAGATGCATTATTTGAAACAGGGCACTGAACACAAACAGAGATGAATAAGCTTTTGTAGATGATCACATGCCAATATTTCCTTCATAAACTTTGTGGATGAGGAAAGGCTATAGACATCACATTGTAAATGATCTATAAGAAGGCAAATTTCCAAAAAAAGCAAAACAATAACAAAATCTTGAAGACTGTCTAGGAGTTGACCAGGGTACTTTGGGGGACATGCCAGCTCTGATGAGAAATAAACAATAGTTAAACATCCTTCCGCTATCTCTTGTGTGTGTACCTGCTCCACAGGAAAATCCTGGCTTGCAGTGAGCCACAGGCACATGTATAGCTGTTCAGGAATGTTCCATCATATGCAGGGTAGCAGAGGCTTAAAGGGTAGATTATTTACCATACACCAAAAATATGAGAGAATTCTCAGCCTGAAGAAATTATATAGGTTATTAAAAGGACAGTGCCGGCCGGGCGCAGTGGCTCAAGCCTGTAATCCCAGCACTTTGGGAGGCCGAGACGGGCGGATCACGAGGTCAGCAGATCGAGACCATCCTGGCTAACACGGTGAAACCCCATCTCTACTAAAAAATACAAAAAATTAGCCGGGCGTGGTGGTGGGCGCCTGTAGTCCCAACTACTCGGGAGGCTGAGGCAGGAGAATGGCGTGAACCCGAGAGGCGGAGCTTGCAGTGAGCTGAGATCCGGCCACTGCACTCCAGCCTGGGCAACAGAGCGAGACTCTGTCTCAAAAAAAAAAAAAAAAAAAAAAAGGACAGTGCCAAGTGCTATTGAGGGAATAAGGTTGACCCTCCCTGCCAAGACTTACAGAATTGTTTTAAAACTGGATGTAATCCTGTATTTGAAACCACCAGTCACCTCGTAGGTGAAAGAAAAAGTTGGAAGATTTCAAGGCTATGCGGACATTCCCAGAAACAATCCCAAGCAATGAAGAGACTTACTGTCATTAATTATAATAGTTGCTTTTCATTGAGCACCGTAATAACATATGGGAGAGACGACAAGCACCCGTCTCCATCTTGTCTAGCTCGCCTTCCTGGCTGGTTCATTTGTAGTTAGACAGAAGCCAGTGCACCGCTCCCATGCTTTCGTTTCTGTTCAGCACTTAACATCTGTTGTGATGTCGAGGGACAAGGTGAAAGCAGCTTGGATTCTTGGCTGAGGTGAAAGCCAGGACCCGCTGTCGGTTAGTTTATTATACCATAACACAGTACCACAGACTGGGTGACTTAAACAATACCCATGTATTTTCTCACATTTCTGGAAGGTAAATATCTGAGATCAAGATGTTAACCGGTTTGATTTCTTCCCCGGCCTCTCTGTGGCTTGCTCATGGCCACTTTCTCACTGAATTCTTACATGATTTTTCCTCGGTCTGTGTGTCTGTATCTTAATCTGCACTTCTTATGAGGACACCTGTCATATTAAATATGAACCTGACCTTAAGACCTCATTTTACCTTAATTACCTCTTCAAAGTTTCTATCTTCAAATACAGTCACATTCTGGGATACTGGGTTTGAAGACTTGGATATATGAATTTTGGGGGAGAGTCAAAATTCAGCCCATAATACCCTGCCAACTAAAATCAGAATTTCTGTACAAAAAAGTAAACTTGTGTTAAGTCATGTAAAAATCAAGGCTTTTTTGTTGTTGTTCCATGAGCTTACTGTTACTTTATCTGCCTCCTAGACTGCTCATCATCCTTTTCTTAGGCTTATTTCAATACTTTCCTTACAAATAAATACTGCATATATTTTTATTGCAAATATTTTAAAAGGAGATAGAAATCACAATTCTCCCCTTTGGAAAGTTCCTCCAAAATTCAGCCCCCTATTCAGTAGTTTCCACAATTAACCATGTGGTGTTTACATTTAAAAGCTGATTTAGAATTTTGAGAAAGACGTGATTTTTAAAATAAAATTTATGCATATACGAGCTTATGTCTGTGTTTATAACTACACATGGGTAACAATATACATATAGGTCTGCCAATTCCCTTTCCACTATTACAGATTCAATTGCATCCCCACTAAAATCTTATGTTGAAATTAACATGTGGCATTATTTGGAGACGGGATTATCTCAGAGGCAAGTAAGTTAACACGTGGTTATTAAAAAAGAGCTGGTACTATTCCTATGCAAACATCCTTTCTTTATTAACAAACATACTTAATTCACATGTATTTCCTTGTCTTGAAAATCTATTTTCTGTCCCAGGATCCCCTGCGGATACTCCATTACATTTTTTCATCATGTCTCTTTAAATGCCCTTTGGCTGTGCTAGTTCACTGAGACTTCACTTGATTTTGAAAACAAGTGCCATTCTTATCATATCGTACCGAAGGCACATACTACCAACACAATTTGTCATTGATGATGTTAATTTACTCACCATGGTGAGGTAGTGGTTTACAGTTTCCTTCAGGGTAAAGTCACATTAATTTTTTCCCTGGGTCATGCTGTCATCTTGGGAAGGACAGAAGACCCAGGAGCAGCCAGTAGTCACATGAGGCCTCTGAGGGAAAACTGCAGAGACTTCTTGCCCACAAAGAGGAGGATCCACAGAAACCAGCTCCCCCCTGTTGTCATCCCCGGGAGGCCCAGGGGCATGGTGACCCACAGGGGTGTCCCCTGACATCTTAGGGGGGAGAAAGAGGACAAGGCTGTGCTCTGGTGAGTCTCAGTTCAGATCATGAGAGCGGAAGATCATGACAGGGGCCTTCCTGGCATCCCCAGGCTGATACAGAGGACAGACTGGTGAGCTACCCCACCAAGGACACAGGAGGACCCCCCAAAACCAGCCCATTTTCACTCCTCCTGGGAGGCCTTGGGCAGGGCCATTAGGGAGAGATGCAAGGGTGCTCCAGTCCCTCTTGGGGGTTTCATGGAAATGGGAACCTTGATCTGAAAAACAGTCTCTGGAAGGAAGAGAGAGGGAGTGGAGGCCATGCCAAGAATAATCGGTTGAGAAAGACGGAGAGTCCTTCCCACGCCATTTCAGGCGGAGGGCAGCAGAGCGCTACCTGGGGCCTGGGAAGCCATACCCCCTTGTGGAGGGATGTGATTCGACCTCTCTTGCACGTTGCAGGTCTCAGGGATGGGAGGGGCTTATTTGGAGGTGAAAGATGCACAGAGGCAGGGAGCCCAGGCCATTTCAGGAGTCCAGGCACAGCCTCCCAGGAAGGCAGGAAGGGAACATCCATGACCGGTAGTGCCCCCTATCCTGCCCCTGTGCCTGCTGCCAGCTCTGGAGGAGCCCATCAGGGTCCCCAGATTTACAACTTTCTGACTTCCACTTTGGGAGTCAGCTAGAGGGGAGATTATCTCTGAGGGGGGCAGCTTCGGTTAAGCAGAGGGAGTTGCACCAGGGCTGGTCACGCAACAAGAAGAGAACTCTGTCAAGGACAGTGACCTCCCAACACGGAGGGGAGGCACAGGCTGCACCCTGCCACTCCTTGCTGTCAGCCCTGGAAAAAGGTGGGGTGTGAGTGTCAAGGACTGGGGAGGTGGGAGGGAAGAGTCCGGCAAGGCTTAGGGAGTGAGCAGGAAGGGCAGGAGCACATCCTGGAGGTGGGAAGGAAGGGATGGAAAGGAGGCTGACAAGTGGGGGGTGGTTGCTCCTCTGAGAGGAGGCCCCGCCCCACGCTAGCCCTGCTGTCAGTCCTGATCATCCCCGGCAGGGTTCCCGGATGTGCTTTCCGGCGTCCATCTTGGGAGGCTGAAGAACCTGAGGTATTTTGTGACGAGGCTCGTCTCAGGTCAGCGGAGGGAAGAGTCTTAGACCTATCCAGTCTTCAAGGTGAGGGCCCCGAGGGAGAACTGAGGGACCCCCCCCCACCACAGAGAGAAGCCGGCCCGGCTTGCTGTACCCCTGCCGTGGGACTTGTAGTTCGCGGAAAGGAAGATGGTAGCCGAGGGCTGAGGGACGGGTCCTCATGACAGAGGAAGGGAGGAGATGCCGGCCCGCTAGGGAATAAATAGGAAGACATTGAGGAGGATCGGGGAACCCCCACCTCAGAGGACGGATTCCCGGAGATTCCCACCCTGCTCCTCAAATCAGCCCTCCTAGAGCTCCCCAGTCGGCTCAGGCTGAGCGGCCGCCCTCTCGTTGCTGGGTGAGGGGTGTAGGGGACGGGGAAGGGGAGGCCTTGTTCTGGGGGTTCCCTGGCAAGTCAGCATGGGGAGCTGCCTGCAGCCGGCAGAGGGAAGACTCCCAGACCCTGCTGGGGACAAGAGTGAGGACAGAGGGGTCACATGTGCATCAGACGTGAGGCCACCCGGATCACCCCCGTGGTAGAGTGCTGGGAGGTGGCTGCCACCTCATTACCTCCCACTGCTCTCAGCGCTGTGGAGTTGGCCCTGAGGTTTTGCCTCAGGCCAGCAGACTGGTGGGGGCCTGGCCCTGTCTCAGAACATGTGACAATGCTAATTGAATGCTGAGGGGGCCACGAACCTCAGAACTGTGGGACTCTGGGAGTCTGGCCAGTCCCAGCTGACGTCATAGCTGGAGGGTCTCCCTCACTTCCTCTTGCAGGTGCTCCAGGAACCAGGAGTTGAAGACCTGGGTGTGAGGGACACATACATCCTAAAAGCACCACAGCAGAGGAGGCCCAGGCACTGCCAGGAGTCAAGGTGAGTGCACAGCCTGACTCTGTACCAAGGGCCCTACCCCCAGAAACAGGGCAGACCTGGCAGCACCCAGCCCGTAGCCACCCACTGTCATTCCTGGTGCCTCAGACTCTGCCTGCCAGCTGTGCCCTGAGGTGCTTTCTCACATCCTCCTACAGGTTCCCAGGAGACAAACCTCCTAGAAAGACAGGCGACCTGTGAGGCCCTAGAGCACACCTTAAGAGAAGAAGAGCTGTAAGCCGGCCTTTGTCAGAGCCATCATGGGTGAGTTTCTCAGCTGAGACCACTGGCACTGTCCCTCTCTCCCTCAGTCCTGTGGGATCCTATCATACCCATTCCTGCTCACACGTTTACCTGCTGCTGCTGAACAATATTCATCATGCCTCTCTCTCCAAACCTTTCATGCCCCAGCTTTCAGCAAGGCTTCCAGAAGCCAAATTTCATACTGGAGTTGGTAGATGCAGAGGATCCCCCAGATGAGGGACAGGAGGAAGCCTCCTCCATTTTCTCTTCCTCTTTCCACTTTTAATTCCCCTCCTCCTCGTCCTCCTCCTCCTCTTCTTCCTTCTCATCCTCATCCTCTTCTCTGATTCTGCGTTCTCCAGGGGACAAACAGATGCCTGCTGCTGGGATGCCGAGTCTTCTCCAGAGTTCCGCTGAGAGTCGTCAGAGTCGTCCTGAGGAGGAGGACTCCCCGAGTCTTCTCCAGAGTCCTCCTGAGGGGGAGGCCACCCAGTCTCCTCTCCAGATTCCTCAGAGTCCTCCTGAGGGCGACGACTCCCAGTCTCCTCTCCAGAATCCTCAGAGTCCTCCTGAGGGGGAGGACTCCCTGTCTCCTCTCCAGATTTCTCAGAGCCCTCCTGAGGGTGAGGACATCCAGTCTCCTCTCCAGAATCCTGCGAGCTCCTTTTTCTCCTCCACTTTATTGAGTCTATTCCAGAGTTCCCCTGAGAGTACTCAAAGTCCTTTTGAGGGTTTTCCCCAGTCTCCTCCCCAGATTCCTGTGAGCCCTTCCTTCCCCTCCACTTTACTGAGTCTTTTCCAGAGTTCCCCTGAGAGTTCTCAAAGTACTTTTGAGGGTTTTGTCCAGTCTCCTCTCCAGAATCCTCAGAGTCCTCCTGATGGAGACAACTCCCAGTCTCCTCTCCATAGTCCTCAGAGTCCTCCTGATGGGGAGGACTCCCTGTCTCCTCTCCTCTTTCCTCATAGTCCTCCTCAGGAGGAGGACTTCCAGTCTTCTCTCCAGAGTCCTGTAACCATCTGCTCCTCCTCCACTTCACTGAGTCTTCCCCAGAGTTTCCCTGAGAGTCCTCAGAGTCCTCCTGAGGGGCCTGCGCAGTCTCCTCTCTATAGTCCTCAGAGCCTTCCTGAGGGGACGGACTCCCAGTCTCCTCTCCAGAGACCTCAGAGTCCTCCTGAGGGGGAGGATTCCCTGTCTCCTCTCTACATTCCTCAGAGTCCTCCTGAAGGGGAGGACTCCCTGTCTTCTCTCCAGTTTCCTCATAGTCCTCCTGTGAGGGAGGCCTCCCTGTCTCCTCTCCAGATTCATCCGTGTACTACTGACGGGAAAGATCCCCAGTCTCCTCTCCAGACTCCTCAGAGTCCTCCTGAGTGGGAGGTCTCCTTGTCTCCTCTCCGCTTTCCTCACAGTCCTCCTCAGGGGGAGGACTTCCAGTCTTCTCTCCAGAGTCCTGTGAGCATCTACTCCTCCTCTACTTCATTGAGTCTTCCCCAGAGTTTCCCTGAGAGTCCTCAGAGTCCTCTTGAGGGGCCTGCCCAGTCTCCTCTCTATATTCCTCAGAGCCCTCCTGAGGGAACAGACTCCCAGTCTCCTCTCCAGAGTCCTCAGAGTCCGCCTGAGGGAGAGGATTCCCTGTCTCCTCTCTACATTCCTCAGAGTCCTCCTGAAGGGGAGGACTCCCTGTCTTCTCTCCAGTTTCCTCATAGTCCTCCTGTGAGGGAGGCCTCCCTGTCTCCTTTCCAGATTCCTCCGTGTCCTACTGACAGGAAGGATCCCCAGTCTCCTCTCCAGACTCCTCAGAGTCCTCCTGAGTGGGAGGACGTCCAGTCTCCTCTTCAGAATCCTGCGAGCTCCTCCATCTCCTCCACTTTATTGAGTCTGTTCCACAGTTCCCCTGAGAGTACTCAAAGTCCTTTTGAAGGTTTTCCCCAGTCTCCTCTCCAGATTCCTGTGAGCTCCTCCTTCCCCTCCACTTTACTGAGTCTTTTCCAGAGTTCCCCTGAGAGTTCTCAAAGTACTTTTGAGGGTTTTCCCCAGTCTCCTCTCCAGATTCCTCAGAGCCCTACTGAGGGTGACAACTCCCAGTCTCTTTTCCATAGTCCTCAGAGTCCTCCTGAGGGGGAGGACGCCCTGTGTCATCTCCAGATTCCTCAGAGTCCTCCTGAGTCAGAGGACTCTCTGTCTCCTCTCCAGACTCATACGTGTCCTCCTGATGGGGAGGACTTCCAGTCTCCTTTCCAGATTCCTGCTGAGTGGGAGGACTCGCTGTCTCCTCTCCATTTTCCTCATAGTCCAGCTCAGGGGGAGGACTTTCAGTCTCCTCTTCAGATTCCTCAGAGCCTTCCTGAGTGGGAGGACTCCCTGTCTCCTCTCCATTTTCCTCATAGTCCTCCTCAGGGGGAGGACTTCCAGTCTTCTCTCCAGAGTCCTGTAAGCATCTGCTCCTCCTCCACTTCATTGAGTCTTCCCCAGAGTTTCCCTGAGAGTCCTCAGAGCCCTCCTGAGGGGCCTGCCCAGTCTCCCCTCTATAGTCCTCAGAGCCTTCCTGAGGGGACGGACTCCCAGTCTCCTCTCCAGAGACCTCAGAGTCCTCCTGAGGGGGAGGATTCCCTGTCTCCTCTCTACATTCCTCAATGTCCTCCTGAGGGGGAGGACTCCCTGTCTTCTCTCCAGTTTCCTCATAGTCCTCCTGTGAGGGAGGCCTCCCTGTCTCCTCTCCAGATTCCTCCGTGTCCTCCTGACGGGGAGGATTCCCAGTCTCCTCTCCAGACTCCTCAGAGTCCTCCTGAGTGGGAGGTCTCCTTGTCTCCTCTCCGCTTTCCTCACAGTCCTCCTCAGGGGGAGGACTCCCAGTCTTCTCTCCAGAGTCCTGTGATTATCTGCTCCTCCTCCACTTCACTGAGTCTTCTCCAGAGTTTCCCTGAGAGACCTCAGAGACCCCCTGAGGGGCCTGCTCAGTCTCCTCTCCAGAAACCTCTCAGCTCCTTCTCCTACACTTTAGCGAGTCTTCTGCAGAGTCCTCATGGGAGTCCTCAGAGTCCGCCTGAAGGGCCTGCCCAGTCTCCACTCCAGAGACCTGTCAGCTCCTTCTCATCCACTTCATTGAGTCTTTCCCAGAGTTCTCCTGAGAGTCCTGAGAGTCCTCCTGAGGGGCCTGCGCAGCGTCCTCTCCAGAGTCCTGTCAGCTCCTTCTCGTCCACTTCATTGAGTCTTTCCCAGAGTTCCCCTGAGTGTCCTCAGAGTCCTCCTGAGGGGCCTGCCCAGTCTCCTCTCCAGAGTGCTGTGAGCTCCTTCTCCTCCACTTCCTTGAGCCCAGTCAGTGAAGAGTCCAGCAGCCCAGTAGATGAAGATACAAGCACCTCAGACACCTTGCTAGAGAGCGAGTCCTTGACAGACAGTGAGTCCTTGATAGAGAGCGAGCCCTTGTTCACTTATACACTGGATGAAAAGGTAGACGAGTTGGTGCGGTTTCTTCTCCTCAAATATCAAGCGAAGCAGCCTGTCACAAAGGCAGAGATGGTGACAAATGTCATCAACAGGTACAGGGGCTACTTTCCTATGATCTTCAGGAAAGCCCGTGAGTTCATACAGATTCTTTTTGGCATTTCCCTGAGAGAGGTGGGCCCTGAGGACTCCTACGTCTTTGTAAACACATTAGAGCTCAGCTGTGAGGGGAGTGTGAGTGATGAGCAGGGCGTGCCCCAGAACCACCTCTTGTTTCTTGTTCTGAGTATCATCTTCATGAAGGGCACCTGTGCCTCTGAGGAGGTCATCTGGGATGTGCTGAGTGGAATAGGGGTGCGTGCTGGGAGGGAGCACTTTATCTTTGGGGAGCCCAGAGAGCTCCTCACTAAAGTTTGGGTGCAGGAACATTACCTAGAGTACCGGGAGGTGCCCAACACTGCTCCTCCACGTTACGAATTCCTGTGGGGTCCAAGAGCTCATTCAGAAATCAGTAAGAGGAAAGTAGTGGAGTTTTTGGCCATGCTCAACAATACCGTCCCTATTTCCTTTCCACCCTCGTACAAGGAGGCTTTGAAAGATGTGGAAGAGAGAGCCCAGGCCATAATTGACAGCACAGATGACTCCACTGCCACAGACAGTGCAAGCTCCAGTGTCGTGTCCCCCAGCTTCTCTTCTGAGTGAAGTCTGGGGTAGATTCTTCCCTCTGAGTTTGAAGAGGGCGGTCGAGTTTCTATGTGGTGGAGGGCTCGGGTGAGGCTGGAGAGAACACAGTGCTGTTTGCACTTCTGTTCCATATGGGCGGTTAAGGGATTTACCTGTTTTCCTTTTGGGTATTTTTCAAATGCTTTTCCTATTAATAACAGGTTTAAATAGCTTCAGAATCTTAGTTTACAAATATTAGTCACACATGTATTGCTGTTTATCTGGTTTAAGAGTAACAGTTTGATATTTTGTAAAAACAAAAACACACAAACACACCACATTGGGAACACCTGCCTCATTTTGTGATGTGTCACAGGTGATTGCTGTAGGAATTTTCTTGAAACTGTGAAGGAACTCTACAGTTAAATACTGGAACAAAGTAAAGGATTGTTAATATTTGCATTTCCTCAGGCCCTTTAGTTTGTTGTTCTTGAAAAGTAAAGATACATACCTGGTTTGCTTGGCTTATGTAAGAAAGCAGCAAAAAGTAAATTGTAATAAATAAAAGTGCCTGTGACTCGTTTATTTGATGACCATCATATCAGCATTTGCTCATAGAAGTTACCGTTAATAGTGAAGTTACTATTAAAAGCAAGACTTATCCCTACCCCTAAAACGGTAGAGTGTAGCTACAGACGCCATATCAGGAATGTGGTAAGATTTTCTCTACAATCTAAAGAGTAAGTTTCAAAAGGAGTGGGGAGGTGAGACTCCAGATGGAGGCTTTGAGTAAAAAGGCTCTGAGCTAAGGCAGTTTTGGGCTTTGGGAAACTGCAGGTGCTTCTGTGGGAGCTGATTGTTATGAAGCCGGGTGGTGGCAGGGCCCAGACTCTCAGAAGGTGAGAGAAAAGCCTGGAATGGAAAACTACTTGAGCAGTTGGCTCTGGGTGGAGGATGAAGCAGAGAGGAGTCTCCACATGGGGAAGTCATGGAAGGTGTCCTGTGGCTCTGTCACTGGGGAGCGTGAACACAGTGCAAGGACTAGGTGGTTGATCCCCATCATCTGCAAGGGTTTCCTGAGAAATGTGGTGAGAATTCCTTGATGTGGTGCTCAGAAGCCTCCGGGCTGACACTCATTTGCCTGGCCTGGGAGAGCCCAAGCCCATTCCATTGACAGGACTTTTTGTTGGGTTCTTCTGAAAGTAATGTGGACAAGTCTAAGCAATGTGTAGATTTTTAGTGGAGCTTAAATAAAACTAGGGGTTAGGTGGATGATCAGTGGGGAAGGTGAAAAGGAGTTAGTCCTTAACTCAAAGTCTACAATCTTTGATTTGTATGCAGCTGTGCAAGCCTCTCCTTAGCTGAATGATACAATATATCCTTTTAGATAGTAAATGTCCTGAGTTGTATTTACGAAGCCAAACTTTTGGTTCAGTTCATATTCCATGACATATTCAGCTGGATGTTCTCTTTGACGTTTTGGATAAAAAAACATGAGCTGAATTTTTCTCAAAAGACAATGGTAGACTTTGGGGTTATAATCATATTGATGACAACTGCCATTTATTAAAATTCCAAGACATGCCAAGCTGTGTGCCGGGTGTTTTACTCACATTACATACATTCCAGCAATTCTACAGCACAGGGATTATCAAACCCGTTTTACAGACGAAGAAGCTGAGGTTATAGTTCATGACAAATTCCCCAAGATCCCATGATGATCACATGATTAGAAAGTGACTGGGCTGGGGCTTGAGTTCTGAAATCATCTAGACCCACACTGTCCCCACTCCTCTCAGCCTGAGCATAGCCTTCTTCCTGTTAAGTCACTTCTCTTCACATTTCCTAATGTCTTCCAGGTAACATAAAGAAGAAACCTGTGACAAAGTATTTAGATGGGCCTAGAGAAGAAAGGTGACAATGGGAATCAATACCATTCAGGGATCGTTTGGGCTTTCTTTAGCTAAATTCTTCCTGTTATGAGCCCTAGGTTTCTTGAGAGCTGACTGTGTCTGGGTGCCAGTGCTTTTGTCTAGCCCCAGGCCTTTCCCACATTACAGCACCCTCCAGTTGATCTCCCCTGTGTGCTCCCTTGTGCAACTCTGGAAGCTGGCGTGCTGACTAACTTCTCACTGTGGTCTCGCCTCTGAAACCTGTGCCCAGCCCTCAGTGCAAGAGCCCAGAGACATCTGCCCTTTCCCTGACATAGACCACTGTGTGTCCCTGGAGAAGTTCCCTGAGTGATCCATCCCTCCCTGGGGCTCCTCCATGATAAAGGCTCTTCGATGTGAATATTCACTTTGGATAGTGACATTTCCATACCTAGGCTGGGCATCTTCAACACACTCTCAGTGTATTTCCAAATAGGCTGCAGAGTAAAATCTGATTTTCCACATAACATATGGGTTTGTGGGATGTAATCCTAAGGTCAGATATAACCTATTTGAAATCTTCCTAATATTTGATACTTGCAGTATGATTTTAATGCGATGCATTATTTGAAACAGGGCACTGAACACAAACAGAGATGAATAAGCTTTTGTAGATTATCACATGCCAATATTTCCTTCATAAACTTTGTGGATGAGGAAAGGCTATAGACATCACATTATATATGATCTACTAGAAGGTGATTTTCTGAAAAAAAAAAAAAAAAAAAAAAAAACAATAACAAAATCTTGAAGACTGCCTAGAAGGTGACCAGGGTACTTTGGGGGACATGCCAGCTCTGATGAGAAATAAGCAATAGTTAAAACATCCTTCCACTGTCTCTTGTGTGTGTACCTGCTCCACAGGAAAATCCTGGCTTGCAGGGAACCACAGGCACGTGTATAGCTGTTCAGGAATGTTCCGTCCTATGCAGGGTAGCAGAGGCTCAAAGGGTAGGTTATTTTTCATACACCAAAAATATGAGAGAATTCTCAGCCTAAATAAATTATATAGGTTACTAAAGGACAGTGCCAAGTGATATTGAGGGATTAATGTTGACCCTCCCTGTGAAGACTTACAGAATTGTTTTAAAACTGGATGTAATCCTGTATTGAAACCACCAGGCACCTCGTAAGTTCAAGAAAAAGTTGGAAGATTTCAAGCCTATGCTGACATTCCCAGAAACAATTCCAAGCTATGAAGGGACTTCCTGTCATTAGTTGTAATAGTTGCTTTTCATTGAGCACCGTAATAACATGTGGAAGAGGCTACAAGTGCCCGCCTCTGTCTTGTCTAGCTCGCCTTCCTGGCTGGTTCATTTGTAGACAGAAACCAGTGCATCATTCCCATGCTTCCATTTCTGTTCAGCAGTTGATATCTGTTGTGGCGTGGAGCTACAAGGTGAAAGCAGCTTGGATTCCTGTCTGAATTGAAAGCCAGGACCCGCTGTGGGTTAGTTTCTTACACCATAACACAGAACCACAGGCTGGGTGACTTCAACGATAGAATTGTATTTTCTCACATTTCTGGAGGCTAAATATCTAAGATCAAGGTGTTGGCCAGTTTGATTTCTTCCCTGGCCTCTTCGTGGCTTGCTGATGGCCACTGTCTCACTGATTTCTTCCATGGTTGTTCCTTGGTCTGTGTGTCTGTGTCTTAATCTGCTCTTCTTATGAGGACACCAGTCATATTGAATATGATCCTAACCATAAGATCTCAGTTTACATTAGTTGCCTCTTCAAAGGGTCTGTTTCCAAATACAGTGATACTCTGCAGTCCTGGAGGTTGAGACTTGGATATATGAACTTGGAAAGAGGGACACAATTCAGCCCACAACACCCTGCCAACTTAAATCAGAATTTATTTGCACAAAAAGAAACTCGTGTTAAGCCATTTAACTTTCAGGGACTTTTTTCTCTTCCATCAGGTTACTGTTAATGTGACTACAGGAGTGCTCCTCTTCCTTTTCTTAGGGTCATTTCAATATTTGACTTAAAAGTAAATGGTGCGTGTATTTTTGTTGCAAAAAAATTCTAAAAGTACATAGAAATGGCATTGTTGTCTTTACAAAGTTCCTCCAAGACTCAGCCTCCTACTCAGAAGTTCCCACAAGTAACAGTGGGACCATGCAAATTGTAAATATGATTTTCGATTTTGGGCTTTCATAAAGATGGGTGTGCTATTTTATGTATACATATATATGTATGTATACACACACATGTGTAATGATATAATGATACACATATAGATCTGCCACTTACCTTTGCCACTATTATAAGTTCCATTGCCTCGACCACAAACTTCTACATTGAAATTAAAATGTGGCATTCATTTCGAGATAGGATTAGTTCAAAGATAATCAAATTAAAATGAGGTTATTAATGCTGGCCTTAATGGAAGTCGCTATAAAAAGGGGATATTTTGACATAGAGATATGAGTAGAGAGATGACAATGTGAGTAGACACAGAGGGAAGACAGCTAGGTACAAGGCATGGAGAGAAGCCTGGAAAACATCCCTCAATCACAGCCCTCATAAGGAATCAATCTTGTGTACACTTTGCTCTTGGGCTACCAGATTCCAAAACTGTGAGACAGTGAATTTCTGTTGTTTTGTCATCCAGGTTGTGGTACTTTGCTATTGCAACCCTAACATGCCATGATACTCACTTATTAAAATGTACCCAGCATCTTTCCATGACAGCACATAGAGATCTGCCTTACTTTGGCAACTTCTCCCGAAAATGCCAATTTATTTCTGTACAATAACAGACTGGACCTACCTCCTCCTGATGAACACATATTTGCTTTTTCTTTGTGGCTAAAATTGGGATAAATATAATCTACATGTTTGAGCATAAATTCTGGGACAAATGCCTGAAATTCCTTATAAGGAATACATATCAATGTAGAAGTTGAGTAGAAGTGAACAGGGTATGAATAATTTCATACTTTTTAAAATGTTGCTGTCTTTTTCCACCAAAAGTTTCACCAATTAATTTCACTACACATTTGTTTATGTGGAAATAATTCATTTGTTGACAAACATATTTTATCAGAATTTTAAACCTTATTCAAACTTAGGAGTGAAAATCCTAGGTGAGTTTGGGTTTGGTAATGACTTTTTTAGATGCATCACCAAAATTTTGATCAAACTTACAGATGCAAACCCTAGTTGACCTTGAGTTTGGTGGTG
Source organism: Macaca thibetana thibetana (assembly GCF_024542745.1). Classification (NCBI taxonomy): domain Eukaryota; kingdom Metazoa; phylum Chordata; class Mammalia; order Primates; family Cercopithecidae; genus Macaca; species Macaca thibetana. The sequence continues at coordinate 136,684,271 of NC_065598.1, forward strand.
ACTTTGTCAGATGCAACATCAAAAGTGCCAACATCTAAGAAAAGAGATACAAATTGGACTTCATTAAAATTAGCAACTTCTACTCTAAAAGACTGCTAAGAGAAAAAACAAGCCAGAGACTGGGATAAATGTTTTGTGAAACACATATCTGATAAAAGTATATATTCAAATATGCACAAAACACTGAAACTCAATTATAGGAAAACAGAAAACCTAATTGAAAATGGACAAAATATTCTAAATGGGTACCCCACCAAAGGATATATAAGAATAGAAAGTAATCGTATACAACTGTTCAATTTCTGATATGGTTATATGGCTCTGTGTCCCCACCGAAATCTCAACTCAAATTTTAATCCCCACATGTCAAGAGAGGGAGGTGATTGGATCATGGGGGCAGTTTCCCCCATGCTCTTCCCCTTGTAGTGAGTGAGTTCTCACGAGATCTGATGATTTTATACGTGTTTCAAAGGTCCTCCTTTGTGCTTCTTCTTCCTGCCAGCTTGTGAAAAAGGTACCTGCTTCCCCTTCACATTCCACCATGATCATAAGTTTCCTGAAGCCTCCCCCAGCCGTGTGGAACTGGGAGTCAACTCAACCTCTTTCTTTTATAAATTATTCCATCTCAGGCATTTCTTTATAGCCGTGTGAAAACAGAATAATACAATGTCATACATGATTAGAGAATCACAAATTGAAACAACTAAGATACAACACTACAGACCCAGAAGAATGGCTGAAACCCAAAACACTGAACCAACAAATGTTCACACATGTATTGAGGAACAGGAACTTTCAATCATTGTTAGTGGGACAGACCTGAAGGAATCGTGAAAGCCTTTTGCTAAGTGAAAGGAGAAAATATAAAAAGGCGACATAATGTATGATTCTGGTCATACGATATTCTGGAAGAGGCAAGCTGAATACACTAAACATATTAGTGGTTTCCAAGGGCTCAGGGGTTGGAATTAAGGAATGCGGGATCGATCAATAGGTGGAGTACACAGGAGATTTAGGATGGTGAAACAATTCTGTATGATACTGTAATGATGAATACTGGCCATTTCACACTTATCAAAACCACAATGTTGAGTGAATCCTGATGCAAACTGTGGACTTGACTTAATAAATAGGTATCAATACAGATCCATCAGTTGTAGCAAACATGCTATAATAATACACATTTTAAATAATAGGAGACACTGTGTGCGTGTGTGTGTGTGTGTGTGTTTGTGTGGGTGAGGCAGAGCAGGGAGGATGGTGTAGATCTGTGGGAACTCTGTAATTTTGACGAAGTTTTCTTTCTCTATTTTTGGATTAGCAATGCTCTAAAAATGAAGCCTATTTTTTTTTAAAACATGCAGATAATTTGAACAAACACTTTATCAAAGAGGATATACATATTGGAAAGAGGCATGTAATGTCATTTGTCATTAGGGAGATGCAAACAAAAACCAAAGAAGTTTGCAATACACACTTATTACAATTGCTAAAATCCAACAGTCTAAAATATCAAATGTAAGAGAGGATATAGAACAATGGGAATTCTCATTTCTTGCTGGTTGTGATGAAAACTGATACAGGTGCACTTTTAAATCAGTGTTTTCTGCACCTCTTCCTATGACATGGTGAAAGCTAAAACTACAGGAACTGAAAGCAGAACGTAGTTGCCAGGGCCTTTGCAGAAGTGCAGTGACTGACCTCAAATGGGATGCACGGGAGCATTTTAGGTTGATGAAACTGGTCATTATGATACTTGGATGGTACATATGGGCCTCCATGCATTTGCCAAAATACGTATAACTTCACATAATAGTTAAATCTTATGTGTGTTTTTGAAATTTTTTTTTAAAATTTATTTATTATTATTATACTTTAAGTTGTAGGGTACATGTGCATAACGTGCAGGTTTGTTACATATGTATACTTGTGCCATGTTGGTGTGCTGCACCCATCAACTCGTCATTTACATCAGGTATAACTCCCAAAGCAATCCCTCCCCCCTCCCCCCTCCCCATGATAGGCCCCAGTGTGTGATGTTCCCCTTCCTGAGTCCGAGTGATCTCATTGTTCAGTTCCCACCTATGAGTGAGAACATGCGGTGTTTGGTTTTCTGTTCTTGTGATAGTCTGCTAAGAATGATGGATTCCAGCTGCATCCAAGTCCCTACAAAGGACTCAAACTCATCCTTTTTGATGGCTGCATAGTATTCCATGGTGTATATGTGCCACATTTTCTTAATCCAGTCTGTCACTGATGGACATTTGGGTTGATTCCAAGTGTTTGCTATTGTGAATAGTGCTGCAATAAACATACGTGTGTATGTGTCTTTATAGCAGCATAATTTTTAATCCTTTGGGTATATACCCAGTAATGGGATGGCTGGGTCATATGGTGCATCTAGTTCTAGATCCTTGAGGAATCGCCATACTGTTTTCCATAATGGTTGAACTAGTTTACAATCCCACCAACAGTGTAAGAGTGTTCCTATTTCTCCACATCCTCTCCAGCACCTGTTGTTTCCTGACTTTTTAATGATTGCCATTCTAACTGGTGTGAGATGGTATCTCATTGTGGTTTTGATTTGCATTTCTCTGATGGCCAGTGATGATGAGCATTTTTTCATGTGTCTGTTGGCTGTATGAATGTCTTCTTTTGAGAAATGTCTGTTCATATCCTTTGCCCACTTTTTGATGGGGTTGTTTGTTTTTTTCTTGTAAATTTGTTTGAGTTCTTTGTAGGTTCTGGATATTAGCCCTTTGTCAGATGAGTAGATTGCAAAAATTTTCTCCCATTCTGTAAAAGCAACGGCAGCAAAAGCCAAAATTGACAAATGGGATCTCATTAAACTAAAGAGCTTCTGAACTGAAATTTTTTTTAACTTTTACTTTCAGAGATAGAAGTGCAGGTTTGTTACACAGGTAAATTGTGTCATGAGGGTTTCTGGTACACATTATTTCATCACCCATCTATTAAGCCTAGTACTCGTTTGTTATATTTCCTGAGCCTCTCCCTCCTCCCACTCTCCACCCTCTGAAAGGCCCCAGTGTGCGTTGCTCCCCTCTGTGTGTCCATGTGTTCTTCTCTCTAGGTCCCACTTATAAGTGAGAACATGTATTATTTGGTTTTCTGTTACTGTGTTAATTTGCTTAGAATAATGGCCTCTGGCTGCATCCATGCCATGGAATGGGATTTTTTTTTTTTTTTTAAGTAGCAGCAACAAAGAACACTTCAGCCCAGTCTAGGTGAAAGAGAATGTTAAGATCACACACAGCAGTAGCAATGGAGATTGAAAAAGTGGAAGGATTTGGAATGGATTTTAGAGGTTGAAGGAACAAAAGTTGTTGTTGGATTAGATTTGTGATAAGATAAAGGGAGATATCAAGCACAAAAGGAAAAATTGTGCCACCTTTGATGGTAACAAATATCAAATGAAGACATATTTTGGTTTTTCAAATTTTTGACAGCCTTCATGTGTATTTTGTAATCACTCTGACACACGCACAAATGTTTCTTATTCCTTGAAATCTGGGAATGCCCTCCCCTCCTTCAACCTGGTGCCCAACAATTCTACATTCATGGCACCTATGGTAAACTTCCACTGGCAGTGCAGCATCTTCACGGAAGGCTGAATCTAACTGAGAAATAGGAACTGAAGGTGAGTCATTTGGGGCATGTTTGGAGAAGGGCTGTGTTCACTCCTTTAAAAGGCCCCTGACACTCCCCACTGATTCAATCCCAAGAACGTTAGTCCCTCTCTCTTCTGGAAGGGAGACTTATTTCCAATACCAGGAGGTAAAAGGATAGGCTGCCATTTTCTATTTACCATCCATAACTAATGCTCCCTTCTTGGGACCTCAGAAGAAAAGCTCCATGAGGATAATTCCCAAGGACATGGGGGCCAGAGCTGGAATTTACCCGCCAGCTGCCTCCCAGTCTGGGAGAAGAGCTCCCTTGTGTGTGGATTTCCACCTTGAGCGCTGAGGTTTGATGATCCACCAATCCTGGCTATGAGCAGAGGCCAACTGCCCCTGGGACATGGAGACAAAGCTAAGGAAGGAGGTCAGCCCATGAACAGCTGAGTTGATCCTGACCATAGTGGGTGCAGAGCACCCCATTCCTCAGGGTAATCTCTGGCAAAGCCACAATCACGTTTTTTGGAATCTCAGGGCTCATGAATCCTCCTGAGAGTACTGTCAGGAGTAAGAGCAGCTGAACAGAAGTATGTGGAGCTCTTATCCATGTGGAGAGGGAGATAGGCCTCTACTCCTATCATGTGAGCAACCTAGCACTGCCACTAAGTTAGTAAAGTGTTTGTGGACCTGGTCAGGGTGTCTGTCATCAACACAGCAGCCTCCATCATGACTGTCTGGAATAGAACTGTTCGGGTTATGTTTCTTGAATCACCAGACTTCCAGGGGTCAGGAGGAGGACGGTTCAAGTAAGAGGGGGAATAAATCCATCATGGTCCCAGGTAGCCTTCCTCCAGTTACTATTGAGATCTAAGTTCTACTCTCAAAAAGCAAAGGCTTATGAAAGCAACTAGGCCTTCTATGGGTGAAACAAGAGGGAGAGAGGAGGTGCCATTTCCTCTGTTCCTCTTTGACTCATATCATCTCGCTCCTCTTGTTACTGAAGAGACAACTGACCCCAGAGTCTTTCAGTTCTTTCAACTCCAGCCTTACTGATGCTCTAATTTACTCATCCTGCTGACTCACTAAAAGATAATCTGTACAAAGACTTGTTTATTATTCCGTGCATTTCTGTATTTTTGAAGTTTTTATAATAAACATTTTTAAAGTAGGTTTTGAATTTCCCTGTAATTGCATTTTTGTATAACATGAAAAAGGGTTGCACTTACATTAAGGTTTTTTATATGGATATTTAGTTGTTCCACTGATACTTATTTCAACAAGACAGTCTCCAGTGCTAAAGCTGCAACATATTTTAATCAATTAAGCTTGCATTTATACATACTTTGTTGGTTTTGTTTTTCAGGAATTTCCATTCAGTTCCATTGGTCTATGTGTTAATCCGTGCACCCAGATAGCCAATGCTTCATACAATAGCTACTTTGTAATTCTTACTATCTGTTGGATGAATTGCAGTTTTTCAAGAGTATATTGACTATGCTTGGCTGTTTGCATGTCTTTATATTTTAGAATCAGGTGATTCATAGATGCCTTCATGTCCAAAGGCATTTGGTTGTTGTGATTTGGGATTACAATTATTCTATCGATTCTGTTTTAAGGAAAACTATTGAAACTTCGTTCCGATGAATTTATTTTATTTTATGTTCCTGTGGGTCTTCATTAATATTTTTGAATGACATGTAAATGGTTTTTCTGTAACGTTTTACTTTGGTTTGTTAGTTTTTTTTAAGGTATTTAATGTTTGGAATGATAGGTTAGAGGTTATGTTTTCTTTATTTTCATATTCATTGTTGCTGCAGAGAAACAAAGTTTATTTTTCGTATGCTGATTTTATACCTAGGAAATTCATGTATTTTCATCTATTAATAAGCTGGGCCATTCCGCTGTTGCTGGTGGTATGCGCATTTGAGCATAGATGCTGCTGCTGCTGCCCCAGTGAAGCACTTTAGACAGCAACTCCCAGCAGAGTGTTGTGGTCGGTGGACAAGGAACACCTCGGTGTCTCTAGCAGAGCGGCTGCTTTACATCACAGGGACAGAGAACAATGATGTGGGCCTGGTACCAGTCCCCAAAGGTGGAGCACACAGCCCAAGAGTACTGACCTGAGCTTTTTTCCCCTGACATCTTCCAGAAATGAAGCTTCTTGACAGAACCCACCACCGTGAAACCCTCAAGGGCATCAAGGAGTATAAAAGAATAAAAAACCCATTCAAAATGTAGTAACTTCAAATAGCAAAGGAACATCAGCCCACACAGATAAGAAAGAACCAGCACAAGAACTCTAGCAACTCCAGAAACCAGAGCCCCTTCTTCCCTCCTCACTACCACACTAATTCTGCAGCAATGGTTCTAAAGCAGGGTGAAATGGCTGCAATGAGAGACAGAGAGTTTAGAATCTGGATAGGGACACAGATCATCGAGATTCAGGAGAAAGTCAAAACCAAATCCAAGGAATCTGAGGAATCCAATAAAATGATAGAAAAGCTGAAAGATGAAATGGCCATTTTAAGAAGGAACCAAGCAGAACAGATAAGGCCGAAAATCTCACTGAAGGAATCTCAGAACGCAATTAAAAGTAGTAAAAACAGAATAGACCCAACAGAGGAAAAATCTCTGAGCCTGAAAACCAGTTCTCCGAATCAACTCAGTCAGAAAAAAATTATATAGAAAAAGAATAAAAAATAATGCCTTAAACCTCCAAGATATTTGAGATTATGTAGTGAGACCAGTCCTGCAACACATTGACATCCCTAAAAGACAGGGAGAAAGAACAAGCAACTTGGAAAACAAATTTGAGGGTATCATTCACAAAAATTACTCCACTCCTGTTGGATGGTCAACATTCAAATTCAGGAAATCCAGAGACTCTCTGTGAGGTAATATACAAGACAACCATCCCCAAGTCACATAATCATCATATTCTCCAATGTCAAGATGAAAGAAAAAATATTAAAGGCAGCTAGAGAGGAGGAACAGGTCACCAACAAAAGGAACATCATCAGAGTGGACATCAAGGTGGATAAATGTCTGGTGATATTTATCCTGGTAAATATCAACACTATTCTTTGAGTAAATAATCATTTACATAGTACTTGCATATGCTTATGGGTTACATGAGGTATTTTGATATAGGCTTGCTATGTGTAATAATCACATCAGGGTAAATGAGTGACCCAACAGCATAGACATTTACCCTTTGTGTTTCAAGCAATCCAATTACACTCTTTTAGTTATTTCAAAAAGTACAACTAACTCATTTTGACTATGGTCACCCTGTTGTGATAGCAAATACTAAGTCTTATTGATTCTCTCTAACAGTTTTTTGTAAACATTAGCCATCCTCACTTCTCCCCCAGCACCCCTCTACATTTCTCAGCCTCAGGTAACCATCCTTTTACACTTTATCTCCATGAACACTATTGTTTTGATTTTTAGCCTCCACAAGTAAGTGAGAACATGTGAAATTTGTCTTTCTGTGCCTGGCTTATTTCACTTACCATAATGACCTCCAGTGCCACCCATGTTGATGAAAACGACAGGGTCTCATTGCTTTTATGGATGAATAGTACTCCATTGTGTATATGTGATATAATCTGTTTATGCAGTCATCTGCTGATGGACACTTAGGTTGCTTTCCAATCTTGGCTACTGTTAATCATGCTGCAGTGAACATGGTTGTGCAGGTAGCACTTCAGTGCAGTGACTTCCTTCATTTTGGGTAAATACTGAGGAGTGGGATTACTGGATAGTATGGTAGTATTGTTTTCATTTTTGGAAGAGTCTCCAAGCTGTTCTCCATAGTGGTTTTACCAATGTGCATTCCCACCAACAGTATAAACAAACTGTGATACACCTATACAATGGATTACTATGCAGCCATAAAAAGAAAAGGTCTGCCAGACGTGGAAAGACAGGGATGAACATAAAAAGCGTGTTGCTAAAAGAAAGAATTTACTCTGATACCTTGGTTATAAATTACTCCTATTTCAGTTATCCAAGCTATGGTGTCCTTTTTATGTTAAGATTCCTGGCCAGGAGCACTGGCTCATGCCTGTAATCCCAGAATTTTAGGAGGCTGAGACAGGTGGATCACCAGAGGTCAGGAGTTCAAGACCAGCCTGTTCAACATGGTGAAACCCTGTCTCTACTAATAATACAAAAAAAATTTAAACTTAATTACCTCTTCAAAGTTTGTCTTCAAATACAGTCACATTCTGGGATACTGGGTTTGAAGACTTGGATATATGAATTTTTGGAGTGAGTCATAATTCAGCCCATAACACCCTGCCAACTAAAATCAGAATTTCTGTGCCAAAAAATAAACTTGTTGTGTTAAGTCATGTAAATTTCAAGGATTTTTTTTTGTTGTTGTTCCATGAGCTTACCATATTTTATCTTCCTACTGGACTGCTCCTCATGCTTTTCTTAGGCTTATTTCAATATTTTCCTTACAAATAAATACTGCATATATTTCTGTTGCAAAATTTAGAAAAGAGGTAGAAATCACAATTCTCCCCTTTGGAAAGTTCCTCCAAAATTCAGCCCCCTATTCAGAAGTTTCCACAAACAACCATATGGTGTTTACATTTAAAAGCTGATTTAGAATTTTGAGAAAGATAGATGTGGTTTTTAAAATATAATTTATATATATATGAGCATGTGTGTGTGTTTATAACTACACATGGGTAATAATATACATATAGGTCTGCCACTTCCCTTTCCACTATTATAGGTTCAGTTGCATCCCCACTAAATTCTTATGTTGAAGTTTACATGTGGCATTATTTGGAGTCAGGATTATTTCAGAGGCAAGTAAGTTCAAAGTGGTTATTAAAGAAGAGCTGATACTATTCTTACTGAAACAATTCCAAAAAAATTGGAAAAGGAGGAACGTCTCCCTGACTCATTCTATGAGGCCAACATCATCCTCATAGCAAAACCTGGCAGAGACAAACAAACAAACAAAAAAAGAAAACTTCAGGTCAATATCCTTGAAGAACATTGATGCAAAAATGCTCATCAAAATACTGGCAAACCGTATCCAGCAGCATATCAAAAAGCTTATCCACCAGGATCAAGTAGGCTTGATTTCTGGGATGCAAGATTGGTTCAAAACATGCAAATCAACAAATATGATTCATCAAATAAACAGAAACAAAGATAAAAACCACGTGATTATCTCAATAGATGCAGAAAAAGTTTTTGATAAAATTCAGCATTCCTTCATGTTAAAAACTCTGAATAAATTAGGTGTTGAGGGAACATACCTTAAAGCAAAGTCTTAGGATACAAAATCAATGTACAGAAATCACTAGCAGTCCTATACACCAATAACAGGCAAGGTGAGAGCCAAATCATGACTGAACTTTTTTCACATTTGCCACAAAAGGAATAATATAGCTAGGAATACAACTAACAAGGGAAGTGAAGTATCTCTACAAGGAGAAAGATAAATCTCTGCTCGAATAAATCAGGGATGACACAAGCAAATGGAAAAACATTCCATCCTCATGGGTAAGAAGAATCAGTATCATGAAAGTGGCCATACTGCCCAAAGCAATTTATAGATTCAGTGCTATTCCCACTAATCTCCTACTGACATTCCTCATACAACTAGGAAAAAAACCTATTTTGAAATCCATATGTAACCAAAAAAGAAACCAAATAGCCAAGGCCATCCTAAGCAAAAAGAACAAAGCTAGAGGCTTCACGCCACCTGACTTCAAACTATACTACAATCTAAAGTAACCAAACAGTATGGTACTGGTACAAGAACTGACACATAGACCAATGAAATAGAATAGAGAACCCAAAATAAGACTGCACACCTAAAACCATCTGAACTTTGACAAACATGACAAAAACAAGCAATTGGTAAAGGACTCCTTGTTGAACAAAGGCTTGCCTTATGCAGAAAATTGAAACTACACCCCTTCCTTACACCATATACAAAAATAACTCAAGGTGGATTAATGACTTCAATGAAACCCCAAAACTATAAAAACTTTAGAAAACACCTAGGCAATACCATTCAGGAAATAGGCACAGGAGAAAATTACATGACAAAGATGCTAAACATAGTTGCATCAAAAGCGAGCATTGACAAACAGGATGTATTTAAAGTAAAGAACTTCTGCAGAACAAGAGAAACTATCAACAGAGTAAACAGACAACCCAGAGAATGGGAGAAAATTTTTGCAATCTGTGCATGTGACAAAGGTCTAATATCCAGCATCTCCAAGGAATTTAAACAAATTTACAAGAAAAAAACCACTCCATTAAAAGGTGGGCAAAGGACATGCACAGACACTTTCCAAAAGAAGACATACATGCTGCCAGGAAGCATATGAAAAAAGCTCAACATCACTGATCACTAGAGAAATGCCAATCAAAACTCCAGTGAGATACCACCTCAACCAGACAGAATGGCTATTATTAAAATGTCAAAAAAATAAGAGATCATGGTGAGGTTGTGGAGAAAAAGGAATATTTTTACTCTGTTGGTGCGAATGTCAATCAGTTCAACTGTTGGAGGAAATAGTCTGTCAAATTCTCAAAGACGAAGAGACCAAAATAGCATTCACTGAGCCAGCAAACCAATTACTGGGCATATATTTAAAGGAATATAAATGGTTCTATTATTAAGACATATGCAAGTGTATGTTCAATGAGGCACTATTCACAATAGCAAAGACATGGAATCAACCGAAATGCCCATCAATGATAGACTGGATAAAGAACATGTGGTATATATATATATACCATGGAATACTATGCAGCCAGGAAAAGGAATGAGATCAGGAGTTTTGCAGGAAAATAGATGAAGCTGGAGGCCATTATCCTTGGCAAAGTAACAGAGGAGCAGAAAACCAAATGTCAAATGTTCTCACTTACAAGTGGGATCTAAATGTTGAGAACACAAGGACACATAGAGGGGAACAATGCACACTAAGGCCTACCAGAGGGCAGAGGGTGGGAGGAGGGAGAGGGTCAGGAAAAATAACTAATGGATATTGGCTTAATACCTGGGTGATGAAATAATGCATATAACCAACCTTCATGACAGACATTTACATACATAAAAAGGCTGCACATCCTGAACATGCACCATGAACTTAAACTAATAGTTTAAAAAATGTGGTTATTAATGCCGTCCCTAATCCAATATGATGGGAGTCATTATAAAAAGGGGAAATTTGGACACCGTGCTATGAGTAGAGGGATGACCATGTGAACATACACGGAGTGAAGACAGCCATCTACAAGGCAGGGAGAGAGCCTGGAAAGCATCCTGCCCTCACAGCCCTCAGCAGGAACCAACCTTGTGTACACTTTGCTCTTGGACCACCAGACTCCAAAACTGTGAGAAAGTCACAAAACTCTGCAAATCCAATCATGAGGAAAAAGAAAACCAAATATAAAATGGGCAAGATAATCTGAAACGATATGCCAGCAAAAACATATACAAATGGAAAATAAGCACATAACACTGTCGAATGTCCTATGTCATTACAGATATGCAAATTAAAACAACTAGGAGATAGCACTCGACCCCCAGGAGAATGGCTGAATTCCCAAACACTGCAACATCAAATGTCGACATGCATGTTGAGCAACAGGAACTTTCAGGCGCTTAGTGAGATAGACCTGGAGGAATCATGAATGCATATTTCTAAGTGAAAGAAGAATACCTAAAAAGGCGACATAATGTAAGATTCCAGTCATACAATACTCTGGAACACTCAACTATGAGTACACTAAAAATACCAGTAGTTTCCACGGGCTGATGGGTTGGGGGTGGGACATGGGGAATTGATAAATAGGTGGAGTTCACAGGAGATTTAGGATGGTGAAACAATTCTGTATGATAATGGAATGATGAATATTTGCTATTACACACGTATCAAAAAGTATAGCATCCCCAATGTTGAGTGAGTCCTGATGTAAACTGTGGACTTGACTTAATAATGAGGCATCAATAGAAGTCAAATAAACTGTAGCAAGCATGCCATAATAATACAAAATGTAAATAATAGGAGACACTGTGTGTGTGTGTGTGTGTGTGTGTGTGTGTGTGCGTGCGCGCACATGCATGGGGCAGGGCAGGAGGATGGTGTAGATATTTAGGAAATCTCTGTACTTTTGATGAGGTTTTCTCTTTGTAATTTTGGATTAACAATGCTCTAAAAATGAAGTCTGTTAGTTTTTTAAAAGATGCAAATAATTTGAACAGACATTTTACCAAAGAGGATATACACACTGCAAAGAAGCATATAACATCATTTGTCATTAAAGAGATACAAACAAAATACAAAAAAAATTGGAATGCACACTTGTTTGAATGACTACAATCTGAAAATCTAAAATGCCAAATGTAAGCGAGGATATGGAACAACGGGTATTCTCATTCCTTGCTAGTTGTAATGAAAAATGATACAGCCACACTTTTAAACTCGTATTTTATGGACTTACGCATATGAGAAACTGTGAAAGTTAAAATAATGTGAACTGAAAAGAGAGCATAGTTGCTAGGAGCTGTGGAGAAGTGTAGTGACTGACCTCAAATCGGATGCACACGGGACATGTAGGGTGATGGAACTGGTCAGTATGATACTTGGGAGGTAAATGTAGTACTCAATACATTTGCCAAAACACATATAACTTCACCTCATAATTAAATCTGATGTGTGTATATTAAAAAATAAACACGAATTGGATTTTTTAAAAGGGTCCCGGGCTGCTGAACAGATGACGTTTTTTTTCTGGGACAAGAATAGGCAAAGAAGCAACAATAAGGAAGCCTTTGACATAGGCTAGGTGAGAGCTGATATTAACTTCACACACAGCAGTAAAGGGGAAGGATTTGGAATGGATTTTAGAAGAAAGTTTGCTGTCTGGACAGAAGAGCGAGAGAGTGTAGGCCCTAGGAGGCCCAGTCCCACTGTGGGTGGATGCGATTCTCCCTCCCTTCCACCTTGCAGGTCTCAGGGATGGGAGGGGCTTATTTGGAGGTGAAAGACTCAGATGGCTAGAGGCAGGGAGCTCAGGCAGTTTCGGGAGTCCAGGCACAGCCCCTAGGAAGGTTGGAATGGAATGCCCACGGATGGTAGTGCCCCTCCCCTGTCCCTGTGCCTGCGGCCAGCTCCAGAGGACATCAAGCTTGCCAGATGTACAACTTTCTGACTTCCATTTTAGGAGTCAGTCAGAGAAAAAGATTTCTCTGGGGAGGGCAGCTTCAGTTAAGCAGAGGGAGGAACCCCAGGGCTGGCCACTTAATGAGAAGAGAACTCTGTGAAAGGACGGAGACCTCCCACCACGAAGCACCCGGCACTCCCCACCTACTATCAGTTTCCGAGTCTGGGGCTCTGCCTGCCATCTGTGCCCCGAGATGCTCTCTCACATCCTCCTACAGGTTCCCAGGGAACAAACCCCTTATAAAGACAGGTGACCTGTCAGGCCCTAGAACACCGCCTTAAGAGAAGAAGAGCTGTAAGTCGGCCTTTGTCAGCCATCATGGGTGAGTTTCTCCACTGAGGCCACTCACACTGTCCCTCCCTCCCTCAGGCCTCTGGGATCCCATGCTCCCCATCCCTGCTTAAAGGATGCTACTTCTGAAAAACAGTCAGCACAGCTCTCTTCCCAAGCCTTCCCCACCTCAACTTTGAGCAAGACTTCCAGAACCCAATTCTGATACAGGTCTTGGTAGATGCACAGGATTCCACAGATGAGGAGGAGGAAGCCTCCTCCATTTCCTCTTCCTCTTGCCACTTTTTATTCCCCTCCTGCTCCTCCTGCTCTTCCTCCTCCTCATCCTCTATTCTGGTTCTGGATGCTCTAGAGGATGAGGACATGCCCGCTACTGGGTTTCCAATTCTTCCCGAGTGCTCCCAGGATTCCTCTTCATGATGCTCCCCAGAGACCTCTGAGCTCCTGCTCTTTCTCCCCTTTGTGAGGCCCATTGGATGAGGAGTCCAGCAGGCAAAAAGTGGAGGATACACCTACATGGCGTGCCTTGTCAGACAGTGAATCCTTGCTCACATGTGCACTGGATGAAAAGGTGGCTGAGTTGGTGCAGTTGCTTCTCCTCAAGTACCAACCAAAGGAGCCTGTCACAAAGGCTGAGATGCTGAAGACTGTCATCAAGAAGTATAAGGACTGCTTTCCTATGATCTTCGGGAAAGCTCATGAGTTCACAGAACTAATGATTGGCATTGCCCTGACTGAGATGGACCCCAACAACCACTCCTATGTCTTTGAAAACAGTAGAACTCAGCGACCAGGGGAGGCTGAGTGATGGCCAGGGAATGTCCAAGAACCACCTCCTAATTCGTATTCTGAGTGTGGTCTACATCAAGGGCAGCTGTGCCTCTGAGGTCATTTGGGAAGCACTGAATTCGATAGGGTGTATGCTGGGAGGGAGGCCTTCATTTATGGGAAGCCCAGGGAGCTCCTCACTGTAGATTGGGTGCAGAGAAAGTACCTGGAGCACCGGGAGGTGCCCAACAACGCTCCTCCACATTATGAATTATTGTGAGGTATAAGATCCCATTCAGAAATCAAAAAGAGGAAAGTCCTAGAGGTTTTAGGCAAGCTCGACAGTACCATTGCTAATTCCTTTCCATCCTGGTACGTGGATGCTTTGAAAGATGTGGAAGGCAGAGCCCAGGCTGTAATTGACACCACAGATGATGCTGCTTCCACGGCCAGTGCAAGCCCCAGTATCATGTCCACCAACTGCTGTCCTGAGTCAAGTCTGAGGCTGAGTCCCCTTCTGTGTTTGAAGAGGGCAGTCGAGGTTCTAGGCAGGGGAGGGCGAGAGTGGAGCTGGAGGGACCACAGTGTTCTTTGTGTTCCTGTTTCATATGAGTGACTTAGAATTTAACATTTTGTTGGCGGGAGGCAGTATTTTTCAAATGCTTCCCCTTTTGGTTGGCTGAATTCACTTCAGAATCTTAGTTCATGAAAATCGTCACACATGTACTGCTGTTTGTCTGGTTTAAGAGTAAGGATTTGATAGTTTGTAAGGAAAACCTTCTGTCTTATCTGGAACAGTAGAATGTGGTATTGGGATTGGATTGGAATTTTCTTTGAAATGTGAAAGAACTCGGTATTTAAATCGTGGAACAAAATACAGGATTGTTAATTTTTGACATTCCTCATCCTCCTTATTCCATTGTTCTTGACGACTACAGCTATATATCTGGGTTTGTTTGGCTTGTTCAAGAAAGTAGCAGAATTTAAACCTTAATAAATAAAAGCACCGCTGAGTCTGTTACTTGCTGAACATTATTTCAGCATTCGCTTGCGGAAAGCACTGTTCTTTGTGGGGATACTATCAAAACAAGGTTTCTTCCCACCCATAACACGATAAAGTCTAGGTTCAGAAGCCATATCAGGAAGGGGAAGATTTTCTCTATGATCTAAAGAGTGAGTTTCAACAGTGGGGACGTGAGACTTTAGATGGCACCTTCAAGTGAAAAGGCTCTGAGCTCAGGCAGTTTTGGGCTTTGGGAAACTGCAGGTGCTTCTGTGGGAGCTGATTGTTATGAAGCCGGGTGGTGGCAGGGCCCAGACTCTCAGAAGGTGAGAGAAAAGCCTGGAATGGAAAACTACTTGAGCAGTTGGCTCTGGGTGGAGGATGAAGCAGAGAGGAGTCTCCACATGGGGAAGTCATGGAAGGTGTCCTGTGGCTCTGTCACTGGGGAGCGTGAACACAGTGCAAGGACTAGGTGATTGATCCCCATCATCTGCAAGGGTTTCCTGAGAAATGTGGTGAGAACTCCTTGATGTGGTGCTCAGAAGCCTCCAGGCTGGCACTCATTTGCCAGGCCTGGGAGAGCCAGAACCCATTCCATTGACAGGACTTTTAGTTGGGTTCTTTTGAATGTAATGTGGACAAGTCTAAGTGAGATCTACATTTTTAGTGAAGCATAAATAAAACTAGTGGTTGGATGGACCAGCAATGGGGAAGGTGAAAGGGAGTTTGTCCTTGACTCAAAATACGATCTTTCAGTTGCATTCCAGCTGCAGACGTCTGGCCTTACCCAAGTTATACGATATATCCTTTCAGAAACACAATGTGCTGAGTTGTATTTGTGAAGCTGAATTATTGGTTGAGTTCTTCTTCCGTGACGTATTCGGCTACATATTTTCCCAGATTTTTGCGTAATAAAAAGAAGAGCTGAAGTTTTCAAAAAAGGCAGTGGTAGCCTTTGGGCTTATAATCATAATTGATATCAACTGCCGTTTATTAAGTACCAGTGTATTTCGGACCCTGTGCCACATGCTTTACTCACATTCCATATATTCCTGCAATTCTACAAGACAGAACTTATCCAACCCATTTTACACATGGAGAACCTGAGGCTCATAGTGCTTGATAACTTCCCCAAGATCACTTGGCTAGAATGCGACAGGGCTGGTACTTGAACCCTGGTGTGAATTCATCTAGGCCCACACTGTTCCCACTGCCCCCAGCCTGAGGGAGGCCTTCTGCCTGTTATGTCATTTCTCTTCACACTTCTCAATGTCTCTGAGGTGACCTGAAGATGACCCTGTGGCTAAGATATTAGGTTAAGCCTAAAGAAGGAAGGTGACACTGATAATGAAATACAATTCAGGACCTGTTGTGGCCTTTCTTTACTTAAAGTCCTCCTGTTGTGAGGCCTGGGTGTCTTGAGAGCTGACTCTGTCCAAGTGTCAGCAGTTGTGTTCAGTCCCAGCTCTTTCCCACATTCTAGGACCCTCGTTTTGACCTTCTCTGCGCGCTCCCTTGTCTAATTCTGGAACCTGGTCCGCTGATCAGCTTGTCACTAAGGGTTCTTCTTGTGAAGGCTGAGGCCTGCTCCCAGGGCTGTGGCCTGGAGTCAACTGCCCGTCCCCTGCCATAGACCATTCCTACTCTCTGCAGCCATTCCCTGACTGCTCCATCCCTCACCCAGCATCTTCTGTGATAACAACAGTTCTTTGATATAAATGTGCGTTTTGGACAGTGATGTTTCAATACCCATAATGGGAATCTTCAACACACTCTCAAAGAATTCCCAAATAAGCTGGTGAGTAGATCTTATTTGCCACACAATATACTGGTTTCAGGGATGGAATCATCCTGAAATTTGATATTAGGAGTAGGATTTTAAAAAGATGTATTGTTTGAAAGAGGCCACTGAACACATACACAGAGGAATGAATTTTCGTAGGTGATCCAAAACCAAAGCTTCCCATAAACTTTGTAGAAGAGACTGTAGAAATCACTTTGTAAATAAACAACTGTGAGAAGCCAAATTTCTAAAAAACAAAACTACCACAACATTCTGAAGTCCACCCCTGATGTGAACAAGGGTTCCTTGGCGGACATGCTAGCTCTGGTGTAAAAAGAAAGCAGTAGTGCACTCTCCTTCCCCTGTCTCTTGTCTGTGTAGCTGCACCACAGGGAGTTCCTGGTTTGCAGTGTGTCACAGGCACCTGTGCAACTGTAGGAACGGTCGGTCACTGGAAGGTAGCAGAGGTTCACAGGGTAAGATATTTAGCATACATCAAAAGAATGAGAAAATTCTCAGCCTGAAGAGATTTTATAGGTTACTAAAACGACAGTGTAGTCCGGGCATGGTGGCTCACGCCTATAATCCCAGCAATTTGGGAGGCTGAGGTGGGTGCATCACCTGAGGTCAGGGGTTTGAGACCAACCTGGCCAATACTGTGAAATCCTGTCTCTACTAAAAATACAAAAAAATTAGCCAGACGTGGTGGCGGCCACCTGTAATCCCAGCTAGTCGGGAAGCTGAAACAGGAGCATCACTTGAACCTGGGAGGCAGAGGTTGCAGTGAAACCAGATGGCACCACTGCACTAGTCTGGGTGACAAGAGTGAGACTCTGTCCACCCCCCCCCCCAAAAAAAATGACAGTGCAGAAATTGGTATTGAGGAAAAAAGGTGGAGCCCTCCCTGCGAAGACTTAAATAATTGTCTTAAAACTAGATGTAATACTGTATTTGAAATCGCAGTTTCGTAATAGGATCTGAAAATAGTTGAGAGAGTTCACGGCAAGGTTTGCCTTTCCAGAAACTCTTCCAAGAAATGAAGGGACTTATTGTCATAAATGTTCGTAGTTTCTTATCATTGAGCAATGTAATGGTTTATGGGAAAGACTACAAGTGCACATTTCTATCGTGTCTGCCTCTCTTTCCTGGGTGGCGTATTTGTAGTTAGGGAGAAGCCAGTGAAACAACCCCATGCTTTCTTTTCACTTCAGCAGTTACCATAGGTTGTGATGTGATAAGCTGGAAGCAGCCTCGATTCCTGGATCACGCGAGAGCCGAGACTCATCGTGTATTTGTTTATTATCCCATAAGAAAATACCAAGGCTGGGCGGCTTAAACAACAGAAATTTATTGTCTCACATTTCCGGAGGCTGAAAATCCAAGATCAAGATGTTGGCTGATTTGATGTATCCTGTGGCTTTGTTCTGTGGCTTGTAAATGGCTCTGCCTTCTGACTGGATTCTCACGTGGTTAGTGCTTGGTATGTGTGTCTGTGTCCTAATTTCCACTTCTTATAAAGACATTAGTTATATTGAATAAGGTCCTACGTATATGACCGTATTGTCTCTTCAAAGGTTCAATCTCCAAATATCCAAGGTTTAAGACCTTGGATATATGAATTTGGGGCAGGGGCACAATTCAGTCCATAACACCCAACCAACTCAAATCAGAATTGATGTGCATCAAAGCAACCTTGTTGTGTAAAGGCATTTAAATTTCAGGAATATTTTTTCTGTTCCATCAGCTTGCTGTTTCTTTATGTGACTATGGCACTGCTCCTTTTCCTGTTCTTAGGCTTACTTCAATATTTTACTTAAAAGAAAATAATGCATGTGTTCTTGTTGCAAACAATTCTAAAAAATACATATCAATCACAATTTTCCCCTTTATAAATTTTCTCTAAAATTCAGTCTCTCACTCAGAAGTTACCACAATTAATGATGTGGTTTGTAAAAACTAAAAGCTGATTTCAGGCTTTTATACACATAGATGTGCATATATATATACACACACACACACACACGCACACTATACGTCTATACATGGGAAATGATACACATATAAGTCTGCCACCTGCCATTACCACTATTCTAAGTTTGTCTGCCTCCTCCCCAAAATCCTATGTTAACCAAATATGGCATTATTTGGAAACAGGATCATTTTAGAGGCAATCAAGTCAGCAAGAGGTTACTAATAAGGGCCTTTATCCGATATGACTGAAGTCCTTATAAAAGCGGGAAATTTGGATACAGAAATACGTATAGAGATATGATAATATGAACAGACGTGGGGTAAAGACAGCCATCTACAAGGCACAGAAAGAGGCCTGGAAAACATCCTTCCTTCATAGCCTCGGAAAGGACCAATCTTCCAAACACCTTGCTCTTGGACTGCCAGAATCCAAAACGGCGACACAGGAAGTCTCTGTTTCTATCACCCAGCTTGTGGTAGTGTGCTATGGCGTCCTAACAAACCAAAATACTTGCTTATTACAATGGATGCAGAAGCTTTCCATGAAAACACATATAGATTTCTGTTACTTTTGTAATAACTCCCTAGAATTCTAATTGATTTCTGTGAAATAACAAATTGAACAAATCTTCTCCTGATGAACATATATTCATTTCTCCTTTGTGGCTATAATTAATAGAACTACAATCAACAACTTTGAACAACTTCTTGGGCAAATTCATGTCATTTCTTATACAAAAGTCATATGAATGTGGAAACTGAGTCAAAATAAACAGAGCATGAATGTTTTCTATTTTTTAACATGTTGCTGACTTATTGCCCAAAATGTTTCAGCAATTAATTTTCTACAAAATAAATGTATATGAATACCTAGCATTTTCACACACATACTTTATCAATCTATTGAATTTTGGTCAAACTTACGAGTGCAATCTTTACATGACCCTGGGTTTGGTCACCTAACAATTTTAGATGAAACACCAAAAGCACCAACCATCTATGAAAAAAGAGATAAATTGAGTTTCATTAAAATTAACAAATGTTATTCTGCCAAACACATTGCAAAGAGAATGAAAAACAAGACAAAAGTAAGGATAAAAGATTTGTGAAACCAGCCTCTGACAAAAGACATACATTAAAATATACACTGAACACTTAAGATCCAACTGGAAGAAAACAAAAAGTCTGATTTAAAATGGGAAAAAAAGAAAAAAAAAAGAAAAAGAAATCTGAACAGGCACCCCACCAGAGAATATATATGAATGACAAGTAAATATAAGAGAAGATTTTTAACATTATTTGTAATTAAGAAATTGCAATTTAAGGCTGGGCGCGGTGGCTTGCACCTGTAATCCCAGCACTTTGGGAGGCCCAGGCAGGCAGATCACGAGGTCAGGAGATCGAGACCATCCTGGCTAACATGATGAAACCCCGTGTCTACTAAAAATACAAAAAATTAGCTGGGCGTGGTAGCACATGCCTGTGGTCCCAGCTACTCTGGAGGCTGAGACAGGAGAATCGCTTGAAACCAGGAGGCGGAGGTTGCAGTGAGTTGAGATCGCACCACTGCACTCCAGCCTGGGCAACAGAGTGAGACAGTGTATCAAAAAAAAAAAAAAAAAAAAAGAGTAAAGAAATTGTAAATTAAAATTAGAACAACCAGGGGATAGCACTATATACTCATGAGAATGGCTGAAATCCATTGGACTGAAACAACAAATTCTGACAAGTATGTGGAGCAACAGGAACTTTCCATCATTGTTAGTGGAGTGGTATAGACATAGAAGAATTGTGAAAGCATCTTGCTAAGTGAAAAGAGAAAATACAAAAATGGTGCATAACTGATGAGTCCAACCATATTCTGGAACAGGTAACTGTGGATACAATGAAATGTTCAGTGGTTTCTGGGACCTCCGAGGCAGTAGAAGTTGGAGGGGGATAGATGAATAGGTGAAGCCACAGGAGATTTGGGATGAGGAAACAATTCTGCATGTTACTGTAAGGGTGAATACTTATCATTATACATTTGCCAAAGCCAACATCACGTGCAACACTAAAACTGAGTCTTGATGTAAAATGTGGACTTTACTTAATGATGTAGCAATACAGATCAATCGATCCGAGCAAATGTGCAACATTATTACAAAATGTAAATAATAGGAGTCGCTGTGTGTGTGCAATTGCAGTAAATGTGCAACATTATTACAAAATGTAAATAATGTGAGTTGCTCTGTGTGTGTGTGTGTGTGTGTGTGTGTGTGGGAGTGGAGATATGTGGGAACCCTGTGTTTCTTACGAAGTTTGCTCTCTGAATTTTCTGATCAGCAATATTCTGCTGGGCGCAGTGGCTCACACCTGTAATCCCAGCACTCTGGGAGGCCGAGGTGGGCAGACCACGAGGTCAGGAGATCGAGAACATCTTGGCTAACACAGTGAAACCCTGTCTCTGCTAAACACACACACACACACACACACACAAATTAGCCAGGCATGGTGGCGGGCGCCTGTAGCGCCTGTAGTCCCAGCTACTCCAGAGGCTGAGATAGGAGAATGGCATGAACCCGGGAGGCAGAGCTTGCCATGAGCAGAGATGGCACCACTGTGCTCCAGCCTGGGCGACAGAGCAAGACTCCGTTTCAACAATAACAACAAAGCCAATGATGTGAACAGACACATCACATAAGAGAATATACCAATTGCTAAGAGGCATTTGAAAAGATGATCAAATTCATTTGCCATTAGGGCAATGCAAAGGAAAACCAGAAAATATTACACTGCACACTTACTAGAATGACTCTAATCCAAAAATCTTAAAATACCAAATGTGATAGAGGTTATGGAGCAACAGGGATTCTCATTCCTTGCTGGTTAAAATGAAAAATGATACCCCACTCTTTTAGAAGTGAATATCTTATGAACCTATTCATATGACATTCTGCGAAAGTTACAACTCTAGGAACTATTAAGAAAAAGAAAGCAGGGGCCGGGCGCGGTGGCTCAAGCCTGTAATCCCAGCACTTTGGGAGGCCGAGATGGGCGGATCACGAGGTCAGGAGATCGAGACCATCCTGGCTAACACGGTGAAACCCCGTCTCTACTAAAAAAATACAAAAAAAAACTAGCCGGGCGAGGTGGCGAGCGCCTGTAGTCCCAGCTACTCGGGAGGCTGAGGCAGGAGAATGGCGTGAACCCAGGAGGCGGAGCTTGCAGTGAGCTGAGATCCGGCCACTGCACTCCAGCCTGGGCAATAGAGCGACACTCCGTCTCAAAAAAAAAAAAAAAAAAAAAAAAAAAAAAAAAGAAAAGAAAAAGAAAGCATAGCTTCTAGGATCTTGGGAGAAGTGCAGAGGTTGACTTCACAGGGGAATTGTAGGCTGATGGAACTGGTCAGTATGATACTTGGGTATTAGATACAGGACTCTATGCATTTGTTACAATGCATATAACTTTACATAATAGTTAAATCTGATGTGTGTAATCTTAGAAAATTAACTACGGTTTGGAATTTGTGAAAAACAATGGGCTGCTGAAGAGACAATGGATTTTACAGGGATAAAGAAAAAAAAAATAAAGGAAGCAACCATAAGGCAAGTGTTGCCATAGTCTAGGGGAGAGATGATGTTAGTTTCACCCAAAGCCCTAGTAACGGAGATTGACTTAAGTAGATGGATTTGGAATGAACTTTAGTAGTTGAGGGAACAGAAGATGCTGTTGCATTGGGGGTTAAGATAAAGAAATGGAGGCATCCAGGACACACACACACACACACACACACACACACACACACATACAATCTTGCCACTTTTGCTATTAACAAAAATGAAATTGAGCCATGATTTGGTTCTTATGGTTTATTGTTAGAATTCATGTGTGTTTTATAACCTCTCTGATACACAGGTAAATGTTACTTCTTCCTCAAACGATGGGAATGCCCTCCACTCCCCCAACCCCGTGATCAACAAATCTACATTCATGGCAACTATGGTAAACCTTCACTGGCAGAGGCAGCATGTTCCCTGAAGGCTGAAACTAAAGTGAGGAAAAGGAACTGAAGGTGAGTCATTTGGGGCATGTTTGGAGAAGGGTTGTGTTCACTCCTTTAAAAAGCTCCCTGACACTGTCCCACTGATTCAATCCCGAGATCATTAGTCCCTCTCTCTTCTGGACAGAAAAATTCCTCCCAGTACCAGGAGATAAAAGGATGGGCTGCCATTTTCTTTTCACCTTCCATAAGAAGTGCTCCCTTCTTGGGAACTCAGAAGAAAAGCTCCATGAGGATAATTCCCAAGGACATGGGGGCCAGAGCTGCAATTTACCCACCAGTTCCCTCCCAGGCTGGGAGAAGAGCTTCTTTGTCTGTGGGTTTCCACCTTGAGCGCTGAGGTTTGATCCACCAATCCTGGCTATGAGCAGAGGCCCACTGCCCCTGGGACACTGAGTCAGAGCTGAAGAGGGAAGTCAGCTCATGAACGACTCAGTTGATCCTGGCTGTAGTGGGTGGACAGAACCCCAACTCTCACTGAATTCTCTGGCAAAATCACACGTCAACCTCGTTTGGAATCTCAGGGCTCCTGAATCCTTCTGAGGGTCCTGTCAGGAGTAAGAGCAGCTGGAATTCCTTTCATGTGGACCTCCAATCCATATGGAGAGGGTCTTAGGCCACTACTCCAATCACATTTGGGCAAGCTGGCACTGGCTCTAAGGCGATAAACTGTTTGTGGACCTTGTCAGGTTTCTGTCATCAACACAACATCCCCTGTTCATGACTTTCTGGAATAGAACTGCTTGTGTTATATTTCTTGGATCCCCAGAGTTCCAGAGGTCAGCAGAAGGACTGGTCTAATAGGAAGGGGAATAAATCCATCATTGTTCCAGGTAGCTTTCCTCCAACCACTGTTGAGTTCTAAGTCCTACTCTGAGATAGCAAAAGGCTCTTGAAAGTAGCCAGACCTTCTATTGGTTGAGACAAGGGGATGGAAGGAGCTGCCATTGCCTCCCTTCCTGTTTGACTCATACTATCTTGCTTCCTTCTGTTACTGACATGATCAACATTGCCAGCCTCTTTCAATCCTTTCACCTCTATCCTAACTGATGCTCTAATATATTTTTACTGCTGACTCCATAAAAAATAATCTAAACAAAGACTTATTTATTATTCTGTATATATCCATGTATATTTGAAGTTTTTTTATTTTTATTTTTTGGAATACAGTATTTTTAAAGTAGGCTTTAAATATCCTAGTAACAGTTTTGTGTATGGGGTGAAGAAGGGTTCCACTTAAATTAGGGTTTTTATATGGATACTCAGTTGATCTGCTGACATCAGTTTCAACAAGGCTATTCCATGCTCTGAAGCTGTGAATTTTTTTTTTTTTTAATCAGGTAAGAACGCATGTGCACAGGTTTTTTTTTTTTGCTTTTGTTTTTCAAGACTGTCCATTCAGTTTCATTGGTCTATCGACCAACCCCTGCACCTAAATTTAAAACTCTTCATCACATTAGCTTCTTTGTAATTCTTACTATTGGATAGACTATTTTCTGTTTTTCAAGAGTATATTGACTATGCTTGACCACTTGCATGTCTTTATATTTAGAATCAGGTGACTCACACATGTCCAAAGCCATTTGCTTGTTTTGATTTGGGATTTCAATTATTCTATATTTTCCTCTACTTTTTGGAAGAACTAACTCATTTAAAATATTGAATCTTCATGCCTATGAATTATTTTTTAGTTTATATTTATGTGAGTCTTCATTAATATCTCTTAAAAACATTTTAATATTTTCATCTGTAAAGTTATTATTTCTGGTTAAGTATTTTTCTCGGATGCATTTTTGGTTAAGTATTTTTCTTAGTGGATATTCGTTTGAATACTGACCTTATATTAGAAAACTGATATACTATTATAAATTGAGTAAATTATCTTTAGTTCTTTTGGATTCTTTTCATGCTCAGTAGTGTCATCCATTAATCACAGAAGTTTGGTTTCCAACTGGCCAATCCTCATTCCTTTCATTTATTCCTCTTTGCTTACAACATTTACCACTACCTCTAGTATAAAGAGTAGTAGAAATACTTGTAGCAGAAACTCTAGGTTAAGTCCCAAGTTCAAACTTCTACTTTCAATATTTAAAATATTTAAAAGGCATATCTTTTATCTAGTTTGATCACATTTTTTTCATGTTATTTTATTTTAGAATAATTTTAGATTTAAAAGAAAATTGACACAATGTTCAAGAACATTCTTTTATGTCCCATAATCTATTCCCCCTGTTATTAACATCTTACTTTGGTAAGGTTTCCTAAAACTAATGAACCAATAGTGATATGCAAACATCCTTTGTTTATTAACAAACATACTTTATTCACATTTATCTCCTTGTCACGAAAATCTGTTTTCTGTCCCAGGATCCCCTGAGGATACTCTGTTACATTTATTCATCATGTCTCTTTCAATGCCCGTTGGCTGTGCCAGTTCACTGAGACTTCTCTTGCTTTTGAAAACATTGACAGTTTGGAGATGTATTGTCAGGTATTTCGGAAAACAGCCTTTGACTGGGAATTATCTGATTTTTTTAATGATTTGATGTAGGTTATGTTTTCTTGGAAGATGAACAGAGAAGTGAAGTGCCATTCTTATCATATCATACCAAGGGCACAGAGTACCAACACAATTTGTCATTGATGATGTTAATTTAATCACCATGGTGACGTAGTGGTTTACAGTTTTCTTCAGGTTAAAGTCACATTATTTTTTTCCCTGGGTCATACTGTCATCTTGGGAAGGACAGAAGACCCAGGAGCAGCCAGTAGTCACATGAGGCCTCTGAGGGAAAACTGCAGAGACGTCTTGCCCACAAAGAGGAGGATCCACAGAAACCAGCTCCCCCCCGTTGTCATCCCCGGGAGGCCCAGAGGCATGGTGACCCACAGGGGTGTCCCCTGACATCTTAGGGGGGAGAAAGAGGACAAGGCTGTGCTCAGGTGAGTCTCAGTTCAGATCATGAGAGCGGAAGATCACGAGAGGTCCTTCCAGGCATCCCCAGGCTGATATAGAGGACAGACTGGTGAGCTACCCCACCAAGGACACAGGAGGACCCCCCAAAACCAGCCCATTTTCACTCCTCCTGGGAGGCCTTGGGCAGGGCCATTAGGGAGAGATGCTAGGGTGCTCCAGTCCCTCTTGGGGGTTTCATGGAAATGGGAACCTTGATCTGAAAAACAGTCTCTGGAGACAAGAGGGAGGGAGTGGAGGCTGTGTCAGGAATAGAGGAAGACAGAGGGTCCTTCCCACGCTATTTCAGGCAGAGGGCAGCGGAGTCCTGCCTGGGGCCTGGGAGGCCATATCCCACTATGGATGGATGTGATTCGATCTCTCTTCTACCTTGCAGGTCTCAGGGATGGGAGGGGCTTATTCGGAGGTGAAAGACTCAGATGTACAGAGGCAGGGAGCCCAGGCCGTTTCAGGAGTCCAGGCACAGCCTCTCAATAGGGCAGGAAGGGAACACCCATGACCGGTAGTGCCCTCTGTCCTGTCCCTGTGCCTGCTGCCAGCTCTGGAGGAGCCCATCAGGGTCCCCAGATTTACAACTTTCTGACTTCCACTTTGGGAGTCAGCTAGAGGGGAGATTATCTCTGAGGAGGGCAGCTTCGGTTAAGCAGAGGGAGTTGCACCAGGGCTGGTCACACAACAAGAAGAGAACTCTGTCGAAGGACAGCGACCTCCCAACACGGAGGGGAGGCGCAGGCTGCACCCTGTCACTCCTTGCTGTCAGCCCTGGAAAAAGGTGGGGTGTGAGTGTCAAGGACTGGGGAGGTGGGAGGGAAGAGTCCGGCAAGGCTTAGGGAGTGAGCAGGAAGAGCAGGAGCACATCCTGGAGGTGGGAAGGAAGGGATGGAAAGGAGGCTGACAAGTGGGGGGTGGTTGCTCCTCTGAGAGGAGGCCCCGCCCCACGCTAGCCCTGCTGTCAGTCCTGATCATCCCCGGCAGGGTTCCCGGATGTGCTTTCCGGCGTCCATCTTGGGAGGCTGAAGAACCTGAGGTATTTTGTGACGAGGCTCGTCTCAGGTCAGCAGAGGGAAGAGTCTTAGACCTATCCAGTCTTCAAGGTGAGGGCCCCGAGGGAGAACTGAGGGACCCCCCCCACCACAGAGAGAAGCCGCCCGGCTTGCTGTACCCCTGCCGTGGGACTTGTAGTTCGCGGAAAGGAAGATGGTAGCCGAGGGCTGAGGGACGGGTCCTCACGGCAGAGGAAGGGAGGAGATGCCGGCCCGCTAGGGAATAAATAGGAAGACATTGAGGAGGATCGGGGAACCCCCACCTCAGAGGACGGATTCCCGGAGATTCCCACCCTGCTCCTCAAATCAGCCCTCCTAGAGCTCCCCAGTCGGCTCAGGCTGAGCGGCGCCCTCTTGTTGCTGGGTGAGGGGTGTAGGGGACGGGGAAGGGGAGGCCTTGTTCTGGGGGTCCCCTGGCAAGTCAGCACGGCGAGCTGCCTCCAGCCGGCAGAGGGAAGACTCCCAGACCCTGGTGGGGACAAGAGTGAGGACTGAGGGGTCACATTGAGAGGTGACAGCGTGCTATCAGCCCTTGTGCTTGGCACTTCTGCCTCGGCGACCGCTCTGGCGGCATTCGAGGAACCCTTCAGCCCACCACGGCACTGTAGGAGCCCCTCTCTGGACTGGCGGAGGCTGGAGCCGCCTCCCTCTGCTCACGGGGAGGTGTGGAGGGAGAGGCCCGGGGGGGAACCCAGGCTGAGTCCCGTGCTCGCAGTCCAGCCGAGTTCTGGCTGGCGCTGGCGTGGGCTTGGCAGGACCTGCACACGTAGCGGCTGGCGGGCACCTCCGGCCCAGAGCAGTGAGGGGCTTAGCACCCGGGCCAGCAGCTGCAGAGGGTGCCGGCGGCCGGCACTGTGCTCAGTTCTCCCCAGGCCTCAGCTGCCTCACTGCAGGGCAGGGCTTGGGACCTGCAGCCCGCCATGTTTGAGCCCCCCCCTCCGCAGTGGGCTCCCTGGTGGCCCGCCTCCCTGATGGGCGCCACCCCCTGCTCCATGGCGCCTGGTGCCATTGACTGCCCAAGGGGTGAGGATTGCAGGTGCCGCTCGGGACTGGCGGGCAGCTCCACCTACAGCCCCAGTGCAGGATCTACTAGGTGAAGCCAGCTGGGCTCCTGAGTCTAGTGGGGACTTGGAGAACCTTTATGTCTGGCTAAGGGATTGTAAATACACCAATCAGCACTCTGTGTCTAGCTCAGGGTTTCTAAATACCTCAGTCATTACTCTGTGCCTAGCTCAAGGTTTGTAAATACACCAATTGATACTCTGCATCTAGCTAACTTAGTGGGCACTTGGAGAACTTTTCTGTCTAGCACTGTCTGTAGCTCAAGGATTGTAAACACAGCAATCAGCACGCTGTCAAAACGGACCAATCAGCTATCTGTAAAATAGACCAAACCCTCTCTGTAAAATGGACCAATCAGCAGGATGTGGGTTGGGTCAGATAAGGAAAGCAGGCTGCCCATGCCAGCAGTGGCAACCTGCTCGGGTCCCCTTCCACACTGTGGTAGCTTTATTCTTTTGCTCTTTACAATAAATCTTGCTACTGCTCACTCTTTGGGTCCACGTCGCCTTCCTTTAAGAGCTGTAACACTCACCGCGAAGGTCTGCAGCTTCACTCCTGAAGCCAGCGAGACCACGAACCCACCGGAAGAACGAACAACTCCAGATGCACCACCTTCAAGAGCTGTAATACTCAACCTGAAGGTCTGTAGCTTCACTCCTGTCAGCGAGACCACAAACCCACCAGACAGAAGAAGCTCCAGACACATCTGAACGTCTGAAGGAACAAACTCCATACACACCATCTTTAAGAACTGTAACACCGCGAGGGTCTGTGGCTTCATTTTTGAAGTCATCGAGACCAAGAACCCACCAATTCCGGACACAACATGTGCATCAGAACAGACGTGAGGCCACCCGGATCACCCCCGTGGTAGAGTGCTGGGAGGTGGCTGCCACCTCATTACCTCCCACTGCTCTCAGCGCTGTGGAGTTTCACCTGAGGTTTTGCCTCAGGCCAGCAGAGTGGTGGGGGCCTGGCCCTGTCTCAGAACATGTGACAATGCTAATTGAATGCTGAGGGGGCCATGAACCTCAGAACTGTGGGACTCTGGGAGTCTGGCCAGCCCCAGCTGCCGTCATAACTGGAGGGTCTCCCTCACTTCCTCTTGCAGGTGCTCCAGGAACCAGGAGTTGAAGACCTGGGTGTGAGGGACACATACATCCTAAAAGCACCACAGCAGAGGAGGCCCAGGCACTGCCAGGAGTCAAGGTGAGTGCACAGCCTGACTCTGTACCAAGGGCCCTACCCCCAGAAACAGGGCAGACCTGGCAGCACCCAGCCCATAGCCACCCACTGTCATTCCTGGTGCCTCAGACTCTGCCTGCCAGCTGTGCCTTGAGGTGCTTTCTCACATCCTCCTACAGGTTCCCAGGAGACAAACGCCCTAGGAAGACAGGTGACCTGTGAGGCCCTAGAGCACCACCGTAAGGGAAGAAGAGCTGTAAGCCGGCCTTTGTCAGAACCATCATGGGTGAGTTTCTCAGCTGAGGCCACTGGCACTGTCCCTCTCTCCCTCAGTCCTGTGGGATCCCATCATATCCATTCATGCTCACACGTTTACCTGCTGCTCCTGAGCAATATTCATCATGCCTCTCTCTCCAAACATTCCATGCCCCAGCTTTGAGCAAGGCTTCCAGAAGCCAAATTTCATACTAGAGTTGGTAGATGCAGAGGATCCCCCACATGAGGGAGAGGAGGAAGCCTCCTCCATTTTCTCTTCCTCTCTCCATTTTTTATTCCCCCCCTCCTCCTCTTCTTCTTTCTCATCCTCATCCTCTTCTCTGATTCTGCGTTCTCCAGGGGACAAGGATATGCTTGCTGCTGGGATGCCGAGTCTTCTCCAGAGTTCCGCTGAGAGTCGTCAGAGTCGTCCTGAGGGGGAGGACTCCCCGAGTCTTCTCCAGAGTCCTCCTGAGGGGAAAGACTCCCAGTCTCCTCTCCAGATTCCTCAGAGTCCTCCTGAGGGCGAGGACTCCCTGTCTCCTCTCCAGATTCCTCAGAGTCCTCCTGAGGGGGAGGACTCCCTGTCTCCTCTCCAGATTTCCCAGAGCCCTCCTGAGGGTGAGGCCGTCCAGTCTCCTCTCCAGAATCCTGCGAGTTCCCTCTTCCCCTCCACTTTATTGAGTGTTTTCCAGAGTTCCCCTGAGAGTACTCAAAGTCCTTTTGAGGGTTTTCCCCAGTCTCCTCTCCAGATTCCTGTGACCTCCTCCTTCCCCTCCACTTTATTGCGTGTTTTCCAGAGTTCCCCTGAGAGTTCTCAGAGTCCTTTTGAGGGTTTTCCCCAGTCTCCTCCCCAGATTCCTGTGAGCTCCTCCTTCTCCTCCACTTTATTGAGTCTTTTCCAGAGTTCCTCTGAGAGTTCTCAGAGTCCTTTTGAAGGTTTTCCCCAGTCTCCTCTGCAGATTCCTGTGAGCGCCTCCTTCTCCACTTTATTGAGGCTTTTCCAGAGTTCACCTGAGAGTTCTCAAAGTCCTTTTGAGGGTTTTCCCCAGTCTCCTCCCCAGATTCCTGTGACCTCCTCCTTCCCCTCCACTTTACTGAGTCTTTTCCAGAGTTCCCCTGAGAGTTCTCAAAGTACTTTTGAGGGTTTTCCCCAGTCTCCTCCCCAGATTCCTCTGAGCTCCTCCTCCTCCTCCCCTTTACTGAGTCTTTTCCAGAGTTCCCCTGAGAGTTCTCAAAGTACTTTTGAGGGTTTTCCCCAGTCTCCTCTCCAGATTCCTCTGAGCTCCTCCTCCTCCTCCCCTTTACTGAGTCTTTTCCAGAGTTCCCCTGAGAGTTCTCAAAGTACATTTGAGGGTTTTGCCCAGTCTCCTCTCGAGATTCCTCAGAGTCCCACTGAGGGAGACAACTCCCAGTCTCCTCTCCATAGTCCTCGGAGTCTGCCTGAGGGGGAGGACTCCCTGTCTCCTCTCCAGATTCCTCCTGAGTGGGAGGACTCCCTGTCTCTGCTTCACTTTCCTCATAGTCCTCCTCAGGGGGAGGACTCCCAGTCTTCTCTCCAGAGTCCTATAAGCATCTGCTGCTCCTCTACTTCACTGAGTCTTCCCCAGAGTTTCCCTGAGAGTCCTCAGAGCCCTCCTGAGGGGCCTGCGCAGTCTCCTCTCTATAGTCCTCAGAGCCTTCCTGAGGGGACGGACTCCCAGTCTCCTGTCAAGAGACCTCAGAGTCCTCCTGAGGGGGAGGATTCCCTGTCTCCTCTCTACATTCCTCAATGTCCTCCTGAGGGGGAGGACTCCCTGTCTTCTCTCCAGTTTCCTCATAGTCCTCCTGTGAGGGAGGCCTCCCTGTCTCCTCTCCAGATTCCTCCGTGTCCTCCTGACAGGGAGGATCCCCAGTCTCCTCTGCAGACTCCTCAGAGTCCTCCTGAGTGGGAGGTCTCCTTGTCTCCTCTCCGCTTTCCTCACAGTCCTCCTCAGGGGGAGGACTCCCAGTCTTCTCTCCAGAGTCCTGTGATTATCTGCTCCTCCTCCACTTCACTGAGTCTTCCCCAGGATTTCCCGGAGAGACCTCAGAGACCCCCTGAGGGGCCTGCTCAGTCTCCTCTCCAGAAACCTCTCAGCTCCTTCTTCTCCTACACTTTAGCGAGTCTTCTGCAGAGTCCTCATGGGAGTCCTCAGAGTCTGCCTGAAGGGCCTGCCCAGTCTCCACTCCAGAGACCTGTCAGCTCCTTCTCATCCACTTCATTGAGTCTTTCCCAGAGTTCTCCTGAGAGTCCTGAGAGTCCTCCTGAGGGGCCTGCGCAGCGTCCTCTCCAGAGTCCTGTCAGCTCCTTCTCGTCCACTTCATTGAGTCTTTCCCAGAGTTCTCCTGAGAGTCCTGAGAGTCCTCCTGAGGGGCCTGCGCAGCGTCCTCTCCAGAGTCCTGTCAGCTCCTTCTCGTCCACTTCATTGAGTCTTTCCCAGAGTTCCCCTGAGAGTCCTCAGAGTCCTCCTGAGGGGCCTGCCCAGTCTCCTCTCCAGAGTGCTGTGAGCTCCTTCTCCACTTCCTTGAGCCCAGTCAGTGAAGAGTCCAGCAGCCCAGTAGATGAAGATACAAGCACCTCAGACACCTTGCTAGAGAGCGAGTCCTTGACAGACAGTGAGTCCTTGATAGAGAGCGAGCCCTTGTTCACTTATACACTGGATGAAAAGGTGGACGAGTTGGTGCGGTTTCTTCTCCTCAAATATCAAGCGAAGCAGCCTGTCACAAAGGCAGAGATGGTGACAAATGTCATCAACAGGTACAGGGGCTACTTTCCTATGATCTTCAGGAAAGCCCGTGAGTTCATAGAGATTCTTTTTGGCATTTCCCTGAGAGAGGTGGACCCTGAGGACTCCTACGTCTTTGTAAACACATTAGAGCTCAGCTGTGAGGGGAGTGTGAGTGATGAGCAGGGCGTGCCCCAGAACCACCTCTTGTTTCTTGTTCTGAGTATCATCTTCATGAAGGGCACCTGTGCCTCTGAGGAGGTCATCTGGGATGTGCTGAGTGGAATAGGGGTGCGTGCTGGGAGGGAGCACTTTATCTTTGGGGAGCCCAGAGAGCTCCTCACTAAAGTTTGGGTGCAGGAACATTACCTAGAGTACCGGGAGGTGCCCAACACTGCTCCTCCACGTTACGAATTCCTGTGGGGTCCAAGAGCTCATTCAGAAATCAGTAAGAGGAAAGTAGTGGAGTTTTTGGCCATGCTCAACAATACCGTCCCTATTTCCTTTCCACCCTCGTACAAGGAGGCTTTGAAAGATGTGGAAGAGAGAGCCCAGGCCATAATTGACAGCACAGATGACTCCACTGCCACAGACAGTGCAAGCTCCAGTGTCGTGTCCCCCAGCTTCTCTTCTGAGTGAAGTCTGGGGTAGATTCTTCCCTCTGAGTTTGAAGAGGGTGGTCGAGTTTCTACGTGGTGGAGGGCTCGGGTGAGGCTGGGGAGAACACAGTGCTGTTTGCACTTCTGTTCCATATGGGCGGTTAAGGGATTTACCTGTTTTCCTTTTGGGTATTTTTCAAATGCTTTTCCTATTAATGACAGGTTTAAATAGCTTCAGAATCTTAGTTTACGAATATTAGTCACAACGTGTATTGCTGTTTATCTGGTTTAAGATTTTGATGTTTTATAAAAACAAAAACACACACAAACACACCACATCGGGAAAACCTTCGGCCTCATTTTGTGATGTGTCACAGGTGAATGTGGTATTGCTGTAGGAATTTTCTTGAAACTGTGAAGGAACTCTGCACTTAAATACTGGAACAAAGTAAAGGATTGTTAATATTTGCATTTCCTCAGGCCCTTTAGTTTGTTGTTCTTGAAACTAAAGATACATACCTGGTTTGCTTGGCTTAAGAAAGTAGCAGAAAGTAAATTGTAATAAATAAAAGTGCCTGTGACTTGTTTATTTGATGACCATTATATCAGCATTTGCTCATAGAAGTTACTGTTAGTAGTGAAGTTACTATTAAAAGCAAGACTTATCCCTACCCCTAAAACGGTAAAGTGTAGCTACAGACGCCATATCAGGAATGTGGTAAGATTTTCTCTACAATCTAAAGAGTAAGTTTCAAAAGGAGTGGGGAGGTGAGACTCCACATGGAGGCTTTGAGTAAAAAGGCTCTGAGCTAAGGCAGTTTTGGGCTTTGGGAAACTGCAGGTGCTTCTGTGGGAGCTGATTGTTATGAAGCCGGGTGGTGGCAGGGCCCAGATTCTCAGAAGGTGAGAGAAAAGCCTGGAATGGAAAACTACTTGAGCAGTTGGCTCTGGGTGGAGGATGAAGCAGAGAGGAGTCTCCACATGGGGAAGTCATGGAAGGTGTCCTGTGGCTCTGTCACTGGGGAGCGTGAACACAGTGCAAGGACTAGGTGGTTGATCCCCATCATCTGCAAGGGTTTCCTGAGAAATGTGGTTAGAATTCCTTGATGTGGTGCTCAGAAGCCTCCAGGCTGGCACTCATTTGCCTGGCCAGGAAGAGCCAGAGCCCATTCCATTGACAGGAGTTTTATTTGGGTTCTTTTGAAAGTAATGAGGACAAGTCTAAGCAATGTGTAGATTTTTAGTGGAGCTTAAATAAAACTAGTGATTTGGATGATCAGTGGGGAAGGCGAAAAGGAGTTGGTCCTTAACTCAAAATCTATAGTCATTGAGTTGCATTCAGCTGTGAAAGCCTCTCCTTACTTGAATGATACAATATATCCTTTTAGAAAGAAAATGTCCTGAGTTATATCTATGAAGTAAAACTTTTGTTTCCGTTCATATTCCATGACATATTCAGCTAGATGTTCTCTGAGGTTTTGGATAAATAAGAATTTTTCTCAAAAGACAGTGGTAGACTCTGGGGTTATAATCATATTGATGACAACTGCCATTTATTAAAATTCCAAGACATGCCAAGCTGTGTGCCAGGTGTTTTACTCACATTACATACATTCCAGCAATTCTACAGAACAGGGATTATCAAACCCGTTTTACAGACGAAGAAGCTGAGGTTATAGTTCATGACAAATTCCCCAAGATCCCATGATGATGACATGATTAGAAAGTGACTGGGCTGGGGCTTGAGTTCTGAAATCATCTAGACCCACACTGTCCCCACTCCTCTCAGCCTGAGCATAGCCTTCTTCCTGTTAAGTCACTTCTCTTCACATTTCCTAATGTCTTCCAGGTAACATAAAGAAGAAACCTGTGACAAAGTATTTAGATGGTCCTAGAGAAGAAAGGTGACAATGGGAATCAATACCATTCAGATATCGTTTGGGCTTTCTTTAGCTAAATTCTTCCTGTTATGAGCCTTAGGTTTCTTGAGAGCTGACTGTGTCTGGGTGCCAGTGCTTTTGTCCAGCCCCAGGCCTTTCCCACATTACAGCACCCTCCAGTTGATCTCCCCTGTGTGCTCCCTTGTGCAACTCTGGAAGCTGGCGTGCTGACTAACTTCTCACTGTGGTCTCGCCTCTGAAACCTGTGCCCAGCCCTCAGTGCAAGAGCCCAGAGACATCTGCCCTTTCCCTGACATAGACCACTGTGTGTCCCTGGAGAAGTTCCCTGAGTGATCCATCCCTCCCTGGGGCTCCTCCATGATAAAGGCCCTTCGATGTGAATATTCACTTTGGATAGTGCCATTTCCATACCTAGGCTGGGCATCTTCAACACACTCTCAGTGTATTTCCAAATAGGCTGCAGAGTAAAATCTGATTTTCCACATAACATATGGGTTTGTGGGATGTAATCCTAAGGTCAGATATAACCTATTTGAAATCTTCCTAATATTTGATACTTGTAGTATGATTTTAATGCGATGCATTATTTGAAACAGGGCACTGAACACAAACAGAGATGAATAAGCTTTTGTAGATGATCAAATGCCAATATTTCCTTCATAAACTTTGTGGATGAGGAAAGGCTATAGACATCGCTTTCTAAATGATCTACTAAAGGTGAATTGGTAAAGAAATAAAACCGTAAGAAAATCTTGAAGACTGCCTAGAAGGTGACCAGGGTACTTTGGGGGACATGCCAGCTCTGATGAGACATAAACAATAGTTAAACATCCTTCCACTGTCTCTTGTGTGTGTACCTGCCCCACAGGAAAATCCTGGCTTGCAGTGAACCACAGGCACGTGTATAGCTGTTCAGGAATGTTCCGTCCTATGCAGGGTAGCAGAGGCTCAAAGGGTAGGTTATTTTTCATACACCAAAAATATGGGAGAATTCTCAGCCTAAATAAATTATATAGGTTATGAAAGGACAGTGCCAAGTGATATTGAGGGATTAATGTTGACCCTCCCTGCGAAGACTTACAGAATTGTTTTATTTTTTTTATTTTATTTATTTATTTTTTTTATTTTTATTTTTTTTTTGAGACGGAGTCTCGCTCTGTCGCCCAGGCTGGAGTGCAGTGGCCGGATCTCAGCTCACTGCAAGCTCCGCCTCCTGGGTTTACGCCATTCTCCTGCCTCAGCCTCCCGAGTAGCTGGGACTACAGGCACCCGCCACCTCGCCCGGCTAGTTTTTTGTATTTTTTAGTAGAGACGGGGTTTCACCGTGTTAGCCAGGATGGTCTCGATCTCCTGACCTCGTGATCCGCCCGTCTCGGCCTCCCAAAGTGCTGGGATTACAGGCTTGAGCCACCGCACCCGGCCCAGAATTGTTTTAAAACTGCATGTAATGCTGTATTTGAAACCACCAGTCACCTCATAGGTG
Organism: Macaca thibetana thibetana; assembly: GCF_024542745.1. Taxonomy (NCBI): domain Eukaryota; kingdom Metazoa; phylum Chordata; class Mammalia; order Primates; family Cercopithecidae; genus Macaca; species Macaca thibetana. The sequence goes on from NC_065598.1 coordinate 136,720,226, forward strand.
CAAGAAAAAGTTGGAAGATTTCAAGCCTATGCTGACATTCCCAGAAACTATTCCATGCAATGAAGGGATTTCCTGTCATCAATTATAAGAGTTGCTTTTCATTGAGCCCTGTAATAACATATGGGAGAGACTACAAGGGCCCGTCTCCATCTTGTCTAGCTCGCTTTCCTGGCTGGTTCATTTGTAGTTAGACAGAAGCCAGTGCACCGCTCCCATGCTTTCGTTTCTGTTCAGCGCTTAACATCTGTTGTGATGTCGAGGGACAAGGTGAAAGCAGCTTGGATTCCTGGCTGAGGTGAAATCCAGGATCCTCTGTGGATTAGTTTGTTATACCATAACAGAATATCACAGACTGTGTGACTTAAACGGTAGAATTGTATTTTCTCATATATCTGGAGGCTAAATGTCTAAGATCAAGATATGGGCCAGTTTGATTTCTTCCCTGGCCTCCCCGTGGCTTGCTGATGGCCACTTTCTCACTGAATTCTTACATGGATGTTCTTTGGTCTGTGTGTCTGTATCTTAATCTGCTCTTCTTATGAGGACACCAGTCATATTGAATATGATCGTAATCATAAGACCACATTTTACCTTAGTTGCCTCTTCAAAGGGTCTGTCTCCAAATACAATGATACTCTGCAGTCCTGGAGGTTGAGACTTGGATATATGAACTTGGAAAGAGGGACACAATTCAGCCCACAACACCCTGCCAACTTAAATCAGAATTTATTTGCACAAAAAGAAACTCGTGTTAAGCCATTTAACTTTCAGGGACTTTTTTCTCTTCCATCAGGTTACTGTTAATGTGACTACAGGAGTGCTCCTCTTCCTTTTCTTAGGGTCATTTCAATATTTGACTTAAAAGTAAATGGTGCGTGTATTTTTGTTGCAAAAAAATTCTAAAAGTACATAGAAATGGCATTGTTGTCTTTACAAAGTTCCTCCAGAACTCAGCCTCCTACTCAGAAGTTTCCACAATTAACAATGTGGCTGTGTAAATTTTAAAATATGATTTTTGATTTTGGCTTTCCTAAAGATACATGTGCCATTTTATATATACACATATATGTACATATATACACATGTGTAATGATATAATGATATACATATAGGTTTGCCACTTACCTTTGCCACTATTATAGGTTCAATTGCCTCTTCCACAAAACGCTACATTGAAATTAACATGTGGCATTGATTTCGTGATAGGATTAATTCAAAGTTCGTGATAGGATTAATTCAAAGTTAAATTGAGGTTATTAATGCTGGCCTTAATGGAAGTCACTATGAAAAGGGGATATTTGGGCATAGAGATATGAGTAGAGAGATGACAATATGAGTAGACATGGAGGGAAGACAGCTAGGTACAAGGCATGGAGAGAAGCCTGGAAAACATCCCGCAATCACAGCCCTCATAAGGAACCAATCTTGTGTACACTTTGCTCTTGGGCTACCAGATCCCAAAACTGTGAGACAATGAATTTCTGTTGTTTTGTCATCCAGGTTGTGGTACTTTGCTATTGCAACCCTAACATGCCATGATACTCACTTATTAAAATGTATCCAGCATCTTTCCATGACAGCACATAGAGATCTGCTTTACTTCGGGGACTTCTCCCGAGGATGCCAATTTATTTCTGTACAATAACAATAGCATTCCCAATGTTGAGTGAGTCCTGATGTAAACTGTGGAGTTGACTTAATAAATAGGTGTCAATACAGATTCATCAGTTGTAGCAAACACGCTATAATAATACAAATTGTAAATAATAGGAGACACTGTGTGTGTGTGTGTGTGTGCGCGCGCGTGAGGCAGGGCAGGGAGGATGGTGTAGATCTGTGGGAACTCTGTAATTTTGATAAAGTTTTCTCTCTGTATTTTTGGATTAGCAATGCTCTAAAAATGAAACCTATTAGCTTTTTAAAACATGCAAATAATTTGAACAAACACTTTATCAAAGAGGATATACATATTGGAAAGAGGCATGTAATGTCATTTGTCATTAGGGAGATGCAAACAAAAACCAGAGAAGATTCCAATACCCACTTATTACAATGGCTAAAATCCAACAATCTAAAAATATCAAATGTAAGAGAGGATATGGAACAACGGGAATTCTCATTTCTTGCTGGTTGTGATGAAAACTGATACAGGTGCACTTTTAAATCAGTGTTTTCTGCACCTCTTCCTATGACATGGTGAAAGCTAAAACTATAGGAACTGAAAGCAGAACGTAGTTGCCAGGGCCTTTGCAGAAGTGCAGTGACTGACCTCAAATGGGATGCACGGGAGCATTTTAGGTTGATGAAACCGGTCATTATGATACTTGGATGGTACATATGGGCCTCCATGCATTTGCCAAAATACATATAACTTCACATAATAGTTACATTTGATGTGTATTTGTGAAATTTTTTAACTTTTGTCTTACATTCAGGGATAGAAGTGCAGGTTTGTTACACAAGTAAATTATGTCATGGGAGTTTCTTGTACAGACTGTTTCATCACCCATCTATTAAGCCTAGTACTCGTTTGTTATATTTCCTGAGCCTCTCCCTCCTCCCACTCTCCACCCTCTGAAAGGCCCCAGTGTGCGTTGCTCCCCTCTGTGTGTCCATGTGTTCTCCTCTCTAGGTCCCACTTATAAGTGAGAACATGTAGTATTTGGTTTTCTGTTACTGCGTTAGCTTCCTAAGAATAATTGTCTCTGGCTGCATCCATGCCATGGAATGGGTTTCTTTTTTTTAAGTAGCAACAACAAAGACGTCTTTAACCTAGTCTGGGTGGGAGAGAATGTTAACATCACACACAGCAGTAGTACTGGAGATAGAAAAAGCGGAAGGATTTGGAACGGATTTTAGAGGTTAAAGGAACAAAAGTTGTTGGATTAGATTTGGGATAAGATAAAGGGAGATATCAAGCACCAAAGTAAAAATTGTGCCACCTTTGATGGTAACAAATATCAAATGAAGACATACTTTGGTTTTTCAACTTTTTGACAGCCTTCCTGTGTATTTTGTAATCACTCTGACACACGCACAAATGTTTCTTATTCCTTGAAATCTGGGAATGCCCTCCCCTCCTTCAACCTGGTGCCCAACAATTCTACATTCATGGCACCTGTGGTAAACTTCCACTGGCAGTGCAGCATCTTCACGGAAGGCTGAATCTAACTGAGAAATAGGAACTGAAGGTGAGTCATTTGGGGCATGTTTGGAGAAGGGCTGTGTTCACTCCTTTAAAAGGCCCCTGACACTCCCCACTGATTCAATTCCAAGAACATTAGTCCCTCTCTCTTCTGGACAGGAGAATTATTTCCAATACCAGGAGGTAAAAGGATAGGCTGCCATTTTCTTTTTACCATCCATAACTAATGCTCCCTTCTTGGGAACTCAGAAGAAAAGCTCCATGAGGATAATTCCCAAGGACATGGGGGCCAGAGCTGGAATTTACCTACCAGGTCCCTCCCAGTCTGGGAGAAGAGCTTCCTTGTCTGTGGGTTTCCACCTTGAGCGCTGAAGTTTGATCCACCAATCCTGGCTATGAGCAGAGGCCCACTGCCCCTGGGACATGGAGACGAAGCTAAGGAAGGAGGTCAGCTCATGAACAGCTGAGTTGATCCTGACCATAGTGGGTGCAGAGCACCCCATTCCTCAGGGTAATCTCCGGCAAAGCCACAATCACGTTGTTTGGAATCTCAGGGCTCATGAATCCTCCTGAGAGTACTGTCAGGAGTAAGAGCAGCTGAAAAGAAGTATGTGGAGCTCTTATCCATGTGGAGAGGCAGATAACCTTCTACTCTCCTATCCTGTGAGCAACCTGGCACTGGCACTGTTTGTGGACCTGATCAGGGTGTCTGTCATCAGCACAGCAGCCTCCGTCATGACTGTCTGGAATAGAACTGCTCAGGTTGTATTTCTTGAATCACCAGAGTTCCAGAGGTCAGCAGGTGAACAAGTCAAGTAAGAGGGGGAAGAAATCCATCATTATCTCAGGTAGCCTTCCCCCAGCTACTATTGAGATCTGACTTCTACTCTCAAAAAGCAAAGGCTTATGAAAGCATCTAGGCCTTCTATGGTTGAGACAAGGGGGAGAGAGGTGGTGCCATTTCCTCTGTTCCTCTTTGACTCATATCATCTCGCTCCTCTTGTTATTGAAGTGACCATTGACCCCAGAGTGTTTCATTTCTTGCACCTCCAGCCTTACTGATGCTCTAACTTACTCATACTGTCATCTCACTAAAAGATAATCTATACAAAGACTTATTTATTATTCTATGAATTTCTGTGTTTTTGAAGTTTTTATATAAACATTTTTAAAGTAGGTTTTGAATTTCCCTGTAATTGCATTTTTTGTATAATATGAAAAAGGGTTCCACTTACATTAAAGTTTTTTATGTGGATATTCAGTTGTTCCACTGATACTTATTTCAACAAGACAGTCTCCAGTGCTAAAGCTGCAACATTTTTTAATCAATTAAGCTTGCATTTATACGTGTTTTGTTGGTTTTGTTTTTCAGGAATTTCCATTCAGTTCCATTGGTCTATTTCTAATCCCTGCACCCAAATCTCAAACTCTTCATTATAATAGCTTCTTTGTAATTCTTACTATCTGTTTGATGAACTGCTCTTTTTCAAGAGTGTATTGACTATGCTTGGCTATTTGCACATCTTTATATTTTAGAATCAGGTGATTCATAGATGCCTTCATGTCCAAAGGCATTTGGTTGTTGTGATTTGGGATTACAATTATTCTATCAATTCTGTTTTAAGGAAAATTATTGAAACTTCATTCCCATGGATTTATTTTATTTTAGTTTCCTGTGGGTCTTCATTAATATTTTTAAATAGCATATTAATGGTTTTTCTGTAATTTTTTTTTGGTTAAATTTCTTAAGGTACTTAATGTTTGGAATAATAGGTTAGAGGTTATATTTTCTTTATTTTCATATGCATTGTTGCTGCAAGAAAATAAAGTTCAGTTTTTCTATGTTGATTTTATACCTTGGAAACTTATATATTTTTATCTCTTGAGAAGCTGGGCCATTCCGCTGTTGCTGGTGGTATGCGCATTTGAGCATAGACTCTGCTGCTGCTGCCCCAGTGAAGCACTTTAGACAGCAACTCCCAGCAGAGTGTTGTGGTCGGTGGACAAGGAACACCTCGGTGTCTCTAGCAGAGCGGCTGCTTTACATCACAGGGACAGAGAACAATGATGTGGGCCTGGTACCAGTCCCCAAAGGTGGAGCACACAGCCCATGAGTGCTGCCCTGAGCTTTTGCCCCCTAACATCTTCCATAAATGAAGTCACTTGACAACCCACCACTGTCCAAACCTCAAGGGCATCAAGGAGTATAAAAGAATAAAAAACCCATTCAAAGCATAGTAACTTCAAATAGCAAAGGAACATCAGCCCACACAGATAAGAAAGAACGAGCACAAGAACTCTAGCAACTCCAGAAACCAGAGCCCCTTCTTCCCTCCTCACTACCACACTAATTCTGCAGCAATGGTTCTAAAGCAGGGTGAAATGGCTGCAACGAGAGACAGAGAGTTTAGAATCTGGATAGGAACACAGATCATCGAGATTCAGGAGAAAGTCAAAACCAAATCCAAGGAATCTGAGGAATCCAATAAAATGATAGAAAAGCTGAAAGATGAAATCACCATTTTAAGAAGGAACCAAGTGAACAGATAAGGCCAAAAAACTCACTAAAGGAATTTCATAATGCAAGTAAAAGTATTTACAACATAATAGACCCAGCAGAGGAAAAATCTCTGAACTTGAAACCAGTTCTCTGAATCAATTCAGTCAGAAAAAAATATATAGAAAAAAGAATAAAAAATAATGCCTCAAACCTCCAAGAAATTTGAGATCATGTAGTGAGACCAATCCTGCAACACATTGGCATCCCTAAAAGACAGGGAGAAAGAACAAGCAACTTGGAAAACAAATTTGAGGGTATCATTCACAAAAATTACTCCACCCCTGTTGGATGGTCAGCATTCAAATTCAGGAAATCTAGAGAATCTCTGTGAGATACTATACAAGACAACTATCCCCAAGTCACATAATCATCATATTCTCCAATGTCAAGATGAAAGAAAAAATATTAAAGGCAGCTAGAGAGGAGGAACAGGTCACCAACAAAAGGAACGTCATCAGAGTGGACATCAAGGTGGATAAATGTCAGGTGATATTTATCCTGGTAAATATCAACACTTCTCTCTGAGTAAATAATCATTTACATAGCACTTGCATATGCTTATGGGTTACATGAGGTATTTCGACGTAGGCTTGCTATGTGTAATAATCACATCAGGGAAATGGGTTATCCACAAGCATAGACATTTATCCTTTGTGTTACAAACAATCCAATTAGACTCTTTTAGTTATTTCAAAAAGTACAATTAAATCATTTTGACTATGGTCACCCTGTTGTGATAGCAAATACTAGGTCTTATTGATTCTCTCTAACAGTTTTTTGTAAACATTAGCCATCGTCACTTCTCCCCCAGCACCCCTCTACATTTCTCAGCCTCAGGTAACCATCCTTCTACACTCTGTCTCCATGAATTCCATTGTTTTGATTTTTAGCTTCCACAAGTAAGCGAGAACAGGCGAAGTTTGTCTTTCTGTGCCTGACTTATTTAACTTACCATAATGACCTCCAGTGCCATCCACGTTGATGCAAAAGACAGGGTCTCAATGTTTTTTTGTGGCTGAATAGTACTCCATTGTGTATACGTAAAACAATTTCTTCATCCATTCATCTGCTGATGGTCAGTTTGGTTGCTTCCTAATCTTGGCTGTTGTTAATCGTGCTGCAGCAAACATGCTTGTGCAGGCATCTCTTCAGTGTACTGATTTCCTTCATCTTGGGTAAATACTGAGGAGTGGGATTACTGGATAGTGTGGTAGTTTTGTTTTCATTTTTGGAAGAGTCTCCAGGCTGTTTTCCATAGTGCTTTTTTACCAATGTGCATTCCCACCAACAGTATAAACAAACTGTGATACACCTATACAATGGATTACCATGCAGCCATAAAAAGAAAAGGTCTGCCAGATGTGGAAAGACAGGGATGAACATAGAAAGCGTGTTGCTAAGGGAAAGAAGTTAATCTGATACCTTGGTTATAAATTACTCTTATTTCAGTTATCTAAGCTATGGTGTCCTTTTTACATTAAGATTCCTGGCCGAGTGCGGTGGCTCATGCCTGTAATCCCAGCACTTTGTGAGGCCGAGGTGGGTGGATCACCAGAGGTCAGGAGTTCAAGACCAGCCTGTTCAACATGGTGAAACTCGTCTCTACCAAAAATATTTAAAAAAAAAAAAAAAAAAAAAAATTAGCCAGACATGGTGGCACGTGCCTGTAATTGCAGCTACTCAGGAGGCTGAGGCACAAGAACCGCTTGAACCTGGGAAGTGCAGGTTGTAGTGAGCGTGAGACTCCTTCTCAAAAAAAAAAAAAAAAAAAATTCTGCATGACAAGATTGGATTGGTCCAATAACGTCAATTATATTTGATACAATCTCATTCTCACCTTGGCTTTTTGGTTTGTGCACCTCCTCGATCAAAATACATAGGTTGAAACCTAATACCCAAATTTGGCATTTTCATTATGGCAGCCCAAACTGACTACCACACTCCTCTACATTCTTTGACTCTCTTTCTGCTACTCTCACTAGAAATTAGGCTTCTAGTACATTCCACTATGCCATCCACCTCCTTTGAATTGGTCTGCCTCCCTGGCAAAATAGTGAGAGGATATAAAGAGAAAAATAACAGAGAAATTTTCTCCCACACTTTTTGGAACAAAGGTCTTCTGTCAGAGGGAAGGATGTTCCCCACTCAGAGTTTTAGATGCCTGACCAGCTGGTGCTCGTGCTCTCATTGGAGGATTACGCCTTCAGGAATGGGGCTGGCTTGCCTGGAGGCCGACCTTGAAGAAGAAAGGAATTTCTCATGTTCTCTTTGTCTTTTAGGAATCTCCTATCCTATTTCTTCAAATACAAAGGTTTTTCTAGAAAAAATGAAAACATAAATTGCCTTAAAAGACTTTCTGTCTCTGTATCATGTGCAATTCTTCAATTTTATATGCCTTTAAGTCCAGGCTAGAAGACAGAGAGGAAAAATAAAGTAAAGGAAACTAACTACCCTATCAAAATATTAGTTTGAATTCTCGTTTTCTTCCCTAATTCTCCTGCTTCTATTTACTATTTTTATCTAAAGCTTTTGCTTTAGAACAGTTTTAGATTTATAGAAAATTTACAAAGATAATACAGAGTTTCCATATACATGGACCCAGTTCCCCATGTTGTTAACACCTCTATTAGTATGACACATTTTTTTATAATTAACAACCCAATATTGACACATTACTATTAAGTAAATTTCATATTTTATTCAATTGTTTTTTAGTTTTTGTCTAATATGGTTCTCTGTTCAAGGATCTCATCCGGAATCACATTGTCCATTTAATTTTCATATCTCTTTATTTTTAACTGGTCTGTGACCATTTCTCAGACTTACTTTGGTTTATGAACTTGATAGTTTTCAGAAGTACACTGAGTATTTTGTAGAATGCCTCTCAATTTTAATTTGTCTGATTGTTTTATGATTAGACTGAAATTATTGGTTTTGGGAAGCAAGACTAGAGGATTTAATTGCCATTCTTATAACATGATTTCAAGAGTTGAAATTAACTTTGACCACCTGAATAAATGTAGGGTTTGTTAGGTTTCTCCATTGAAGAAGCATTCCTATACACCAACAATAGACAAGTAGAGAGCCAAATCATGCATGAACTCCTATCCACAATTGCCACAAAGAGAATAAAATACCTAGGAGTACAACTTACAAGGTATGTGAAGGACCTGTTCAAGGATAACTACAGAGCACTCTTATAATAACTAACCTGCTTCATGACAGCCCATTAATCCATGAATAAATAAATCCATCCTCACCCAACTACCTCTTAGAGACCCTAGCTCTTAACACTCATACATTGAGGATTAAGTTTCAATATGAGTTTCAGAGGGTACAAACATTCAAATCATGGCATTCTACCCCTAACCTTCCAAAATTCATTTCCTTCTCACATACACATGCATTCATTCCATCCTCATAGTCCCAACATCTTAACATGTTCCAGTATGAATTTAAAAGTCCAAAGTTGCCTGGGTGCAGTGGCTCACCCTGTAGTCCCAGCACTTTGGGAGGCCAAAGTGGGTGGATCACGAGGTCAAGAGATAGAGACCATTCTTGCCAACATGGTGAAATCCCGTCCTACTAAAAATACAAAAATTAGCTGGGTGTGGTGGCGCGTACCCGTAGTTCCAGCTTCTGGGGAGGCTGAGGCAGGAGAATTGCTTGAACCCAGGAGGCGGAGGTTGCAGTGAGTCGAGATTGCACCACTGCACTCCAGCCTGGCGACAGAACAAGACTCTGTCAAAAACAAACAACAACAACAACAAAAAAAAAAACAAAAAAAACAAAGTCCAAACTCATCTGTAAGCCTGCAAAATCAAAACAAGTTATCTACTTCCAAGATACAATAGTGAGAAAAGTATCGAGTACACATTCTCAAAGAGAGAAATAAACCAGAAGAAATGAGTAACAGGCTCCAAGCAAATTTGAAACCCAACAGAGCAGTTATTAAATTTTAAAGCTGGAGGCTAATCACTTTTAACTTCATATCTGGTATTCCACACACCCTGGGGTAAGGAGTGTGTCCCCAAGATGTCAGGCAACCTCACTGCTGTGACTTTGCTGGGTTCAGCCCACGTGGATACTCTTACAGGTTGGAGTTGCCCATTGGTGCCTGCAGCTCTTCCACGTGCATGTTGCAGGCTGTCAGTTGCTCTACAGTTTGATAAGAATGTGAATTAGTCCAGTCACTGTGGAAAGTGGTCTGGAGATTTCTCAAAGAACTCAAAACAGAGCTACCAGTCGACCCAGTAATTCCATTAGTAGATATATACCTAAAGGAAAATAAATCATTTTCCTTTGAATAAATCGCCAGAATCTTTGTGGTGATGGAACTATTCTGTACCCCGACTCTATCAATGTTAATATCCTGCTTGTGACATGGTATTATGGTTTCGCAACATGTTACTAGTGAATACAATTAGATATGCTCAATCTCTATAGTTTGTTTAAAAATGTAATGATATTTAGTTGCAGAGTCTTCTGTATCTATCTTTCAATTATCATCCTAGGTTTGTTGTCTTATTATTAAGAAATCATCCTCCCTTCAATTCTACATATGGTTTCCTCGGCTTTCTTCTAAGAATCTATTAGTACAGTTGTAATTCATTTGGGAGAATGACTTAATATATGAATCCGATTTGTTTTTCCACAAGGATATCAAGTAGAACAAGTCCCATTTATTGAAGTAGTAATCTTCTATACTTTGCTATCCTTTTTATGTTACATTTTCGTTAACTGATCTTGAGCATTCATTTTTTCAAATAATCATTTAAACCATCTCTTCTTACTGAAAGTTTTTAGTTGGCTTATCAGTTGATTGCTGAATGTCAAACGATTGACCTCAAAGATATGAATACTACTTTGTAACATGTTATGCCTATTTGTCAAGTTTAATTCTCCCATCAAAAAAGAAAACTTAAAGAAAAAGAATGTTTTTGATGACATGACATTCCATATTCAACTAATGTATTTTAATCGATTTTCTAATGTCAAAATGTATGTTCTCAATCTTTTCTTCTTTTTTTCCTCTACCGAAAACTGGAAAAGCTCCTCATTATGAGCTCAAATCCAGACTCTGTTCTAGCACTGAAAATTTTATCATCAAGCTGTGTCAAACTTGTCACTTAGACCTTTCAGAGTCTCAGCAATAATTCTTGCTTTTACAACCCCATTCCTCACCATTCCCGGCGCACACCTATTCCCTCTTAAGTAATCCAGTCGTGAACAGAGCTTTTGGCACATCCTTACTCACAGCTTGGCCCACCTTGAGGCCAGATTCCTTGTCAATTTCCATCAGGCCAAGATCCTCAAGGGTTGGAAGTTTGTATTTTCTATCATTTATCTCCAACCCTGTACAGTGTTCTTGAAACAGGCATTTGATGAATGAAATAGAGTAGATGAATTCTATTATCAAAAATTTTCTTTTGAGTTGAAAAGCAAATATGACTGTATATACTCCCTCATCTTGCTGATTGAGAAACAAAGACCAGAGTGGTGGTGTGAATGTTTAAGTTTGCTTAGATGCACAGAGCCTAAATTAAGATCTAATTCTGCCGGACTGCCAGTGCAATGTACTTTAGAGGACTTCAGGCCACAGTTATCCATCAGTGTTTTGCTGAATCACCCTCCATCTCTTTCTCTTCTACCCTCTTCGCTCTATAATCATATGCCTTTTTCAGATTTTAAATTTTTATTTTTATTTCCATTTTTTTGTAGGTGCATATATGTGTATACATTACTGGATTGCATCGGATATTTTGATATGGGCATGTAATGCATAATAATCACATGAAAATAAACGAGGTAACCATCACCTTAAGCATCTTCTTACATTTGTATATATTTTAAATTCTCTGTGGACTTTCTCCTGCACCATAACCTCTTAACAATTATTGTAACCTTTAACATTATTGTATAATTATTTCCAAAGCATATTTAAAAGCAGGTACATATTCTCTCCATGGCTGTGCTTTGAGATAATAATATCGGAGATGAAATTCTCTTAGCTGAGAAAAGGAAAGGCTGTGATATGACATTCCATCAAAAAATTGCAAACAAATTTTTCTTTTAAAGTATTTCATTTTAAAAATGTTTTTGATTACTGTACTTCTTAAGTGTGAAAACTTGTCTCCTGGACCCGTTTTTCTCAGAAGAAAATGAATTGCAATCAATATTTGAGATATTTCAGTCTCCTGAGAACTATGGCTCCTATTTGGGAAACAGGAGCCAGGATTGGAGAAATTAAATCACCGAGCTATTTAGTTTCCTTGCAATGCTTCTAAACCATCTAAGCTTTAAAAACTTCTTTCAAGGTATATGCTTTTCCCCTATTCAATTATAATTAGGGTTGATTGGCTGCCAGAGATTAAAGGAGCCATAACTTTTCTGTAATTCTCAAAAGTGTTACAAGCATTAGAAGGTGAAGCCATCCCTTGGTTGGCAATAACACACTTACAGATGATCTGAAAGAGACAAATGAGTGGACTGCTTTAAATTAAATGAAAATACTTAATACCTGTGTGGCTATCATCAAAATAAATATGGCCATTTTACTCAGTAGTGCTAATCACAGAGGTTTCATTAGTTAAAAAAACAAAAAGCAAAACACAAAACAAACAAAAAAAAGATTTCATTGGTGACGTGAAATCTTTGGATATACATGTTTTTCAGCATGCCATATTTATATCCACACACAATTTTTCCTCAAAAAGAAAAGTTTGCTTTGCTATATGTGCATTTTTTACATATGAATGTTGATTTCTGCTTCAGAGAATGCAGCTTTTTGACAGTAGCCTCTTCATAAATGTCCATGGTAGCAATAGCATTTATTGAAGAGACTTTAGGATTTATAGGACAGCCCTACAATATCTGTTTTCCTGTGCCTTCTGTGATGACTTCTCAATGCTCTTTTGCTAGATTAATGGTCATATGGCCTCGTGAACGTGTTGATTTTGTATTATTTTGTGAATTACTTTGCATTCCATTATGCCATATCGTTTTGACTCTTTTTTAACCTCGTTTTTCTTCAATGGAGTTCTTCAAATTATATGACATATGGCTCAACCAAAATGCCAAAAAAAAGTATAAATCAAATTACGTGGGTATTAAGCATTTTGTGGTGAAACAAGACTTACTGTAATTCCTCATCTATGAGCTCCGTATGTGTCAATTCATCACTATAGCAGTCTTGTCAGTTTTTACCTTGGTAAATACCTGATGTAAATGACGAGTTGATGGGTGCAGCACAGCAACATGGCACAAGTATACATATGTAACAAACCTGCACGTTATGCACATGTACCCTACAACTTAAAGTATAATAATAATAAATAAATTAAAAAAAAATAATAGTAATTATTCGCACATCTAGTCTTCTAGAGGGCTTGGCAGGGTATCTTGCCAGCTGGTCCACATTAATAAATACACAAACTGCTTATGAACTGTGGCTATGCTGCATTTTCAGCTGAGTGATATCACACTTACATGCAGGGTGATTATACTGTTCGAAGCTCCATTTTCACATGAAGGCATTTTCTTCACACTTTGTAGAAAACTGTTTTTAGTTTGTCAGGAAAGCCTAGCAGATTGCCAGCCTAACAAGTGAGGAAAGGTTGGTTATTTGTTTATGTCTGGGGCCACACTAATATTAAATAGATGGCTTGTCAGAATCATCATGTTTGGGTTATTTTGCAGCTTGTGACTATATTTATGGGCATGCAACAATCAAAATCTCATGACCAGATGCCAGTAAGGAAGCCATTGTATTCCTTTCCCTGGGAAAATGTTTTCTGTGTCTACACATCCAATAAGGTAATGTTGATATGGTTTGGCTCTGTCCCCACCCAAATCTCACCTTGAAGTGTAATAATCTCCGCATGTCAAGGGTGGGCCCAGGTGGAAATAACTGAATCATGGTGGCGATTTTCCCCATACTGTTCTCCTGGTAGTGAATAAGTCTCACTAGATCTGTTGGTTTTGTAAATGGGAGTCCCTTTGCTCTTCATTCATTTTCTGTCATGACTGTGAGGCCTCCCAAGCCATATGGAACCGTGAGTCCATTAAACCTCTTTCCTTTATAAATTACCCAGTCTCAGGTATATGTTTATTAGCAGTGTGAAAACAAACTAACACACATGTCAAAACAAAAATCCGTGTTGTTATTCTCCACAACCCTGTGTATCACCTAAGTATGGCTTCTTTTGATATTAAAAGAAAGCTCTTTTCTAGAAAAGGTATGAACATATGACTACATAATACTGTGATGCTTTAATGTGTGTGCTTGCAAACACATACATACATTTGTGTTTATTTTCAAAGGAAGAAATGGACTCCAGTTATGTACATTTGTTTTTAAAATGTACATCTGATTGTATGATTTCTTGAGTGGGTGTCTTATCAACATCCATTAAAAAACCAAAAAGCCATAATGACCTTACCTTTTGTGAATACAACATAACCATAAGGTTTCTTGCTATCTAGACACATGCTGTTGCCATCTCGTTTCTGTATCCGTTTTGTGTAGGCAAGGCATACAAACAAACACTAACAATTGTCTCTAACAGATGCTGGTCCTTCATTCATCTCATCTTTCATTTGAATTTTTAAAAACTAAGGCTGACTGTGCTGCTTCTGCATAATACATTGGAGCCTTCTGAAGAGTTACAATACAGGTATGCATTCTTACTGCTCTTTCTGAGAGTGTTCTCCGACCACCCTGGACAGGGGCAGACTGGAAGTGCTATGTCAGTATCATCCCAGGAGCTACCCTCAACAAATGAGGAACAGAAATCATTGAATAAATATCCCAGCTTCCTCACTTCTTGGTAGAATAATTCTGAGACGTGATCCACACAGCCCTTCAGAGGACTGCCGACAGGATGGAGTCCCACTTGCCCACAGTGGTAACCTCATCATCAACATAGATTTTATTGACTTTCCTCCCTTCCCTTTCTCCTTTCCTCACTGTCTCCAGTGCTTTCTGTGATGACTTCCCAAATAAGCAACTTACAGTTAAATCTTTGCCTCAGAGTTGACTTTTGTAGGAACCCAAATTAAGACATTGACTTTAGCCAATAAAATAATGAAGACAAATACCTAGCAAAAATTTCTTATTCTAGATCCCTAAGGTGTAGTATTTTCATTTTATTGCATTCACCAATGTTAGCTAAATAATGCCCTTCTCATTTGAATAATTAAAAAATAAAGCTGACTGTACTGCTTGTGCATAATCATTTACTAATTTCTTTTTGGAGATTTATCCTATTAATTTTATTTAAGCTACCATCTCTGTGCAGATAACTCCCAAGTTTACAGTTCCATTAAACCTTCTCCTATTTTCCATTCTCCACTTGTCCTTGGTCTATGTTTACTGGGATCACATTTTTGACTGAAAACTCAAATATTTCTAAGGTTTAATTATTCATCCCTTTTCCCTTTCTCCAAACTAGCTATCCTTTCTAACTCACCAGCGGTTCCTTACCTCCAATCTTCTATCATCTGCTGTCAACTCTACTTTATCTGTCCTATCCAGTCAACAATCAAGCGCATATCACTTCATAATACCTTGCATGACTGTCTTTATATTTTCCTGTTACTCACTTAGTTCCAGCTTAGGTTCAGACTATGATAATAACTTCATAACTGTTTTTTTCTGCCAATTTCCTGGCCCAAATACTTCTTATTTACCAATATGATTTCATCTTCCTAAAACTGCCCACTGCACATGGAATGAAGTCCAGACTTCTTAGAAAGACATTCAAATACCTCCAGAAACTAAATTGTCTGCTTGAGTTCCCAGTATTTTCCCACTTGAACATTGCATTCTAGCCAGCAAGGTTTATTCACTCTATCCTTGATGCATGTGATACTTTCCATCTTTAACAATTTCCTCTAACTTTGTGATCTGATGGCTGTTTATTCATATCTGAATCTTTCTCTAATTCTAACAAAGACTCCTAGAAGGTTATTTCTAGAAAATTCCAATCACTTCATTTACAAGTGGGTAAAACGAGGCCTGGAGAAGTACTGTGATTTGCTCAAAGACATGGATATTAAGTAACAGATGTAAGAGAGAGTAGAACAAAGTTTTCAAGGGAGTATTTTATTAATTATTCCAAGCCATCTCCTTCTGACTTCCCAGGGCAATGATTTTCCATATGATTTGTGTTACAATTAATAGTACACCTCAAGCTCACTATTGCTTTAATTATTTGAAATGTAGACCAAATACTATTATTTCAATTTAAGATAATTTTCTCCCAAGGTTGATTCAAAGCTCTTGAAGAACAGGGATCATATATTTTACTTCTTTATAGAGTTCAAATAATGGTAATAAGGTAATGATTATGGAATACTAACAATATTTTTGAGTATATATTATGTGTCAGACACTGTGACAAAGTCATTTTATATACAATTCCATTTAAGTTTCATAATAACTTTATGTGGCAATGCTATTATCATTGCCTTTGTATGTAAAACAATGAATCGCAAAGAAGTTAAATAACTTCAAGGTCACAAAGCTAGTAATTATCATGGACAGCCTTTAACATTATGCATGTATAAATAAAATTCCTGAAATATTTCTTTAACTTGCAAAAACAATTCGATAATTTGGAATTTTTGGCTATTGAATAATCGTAGTTTCTTCACTGCTTCTCATTTTGTTCACAATGTAAAATTTACTGTGTTCACTACATTTATTGCTTTACTTTGACAATTCTATAATCCTTAGTTTAGCGTGTAGTCACAATTCCCCAACAAAACCAACATGAAAGAGAGAGTTCTCACCAAGGATGACCTACCAAGGTCATGTTTACTGAAGTTCCTGCTTCTGGAAATCAGGTGAATATGGTGCTCTGGGGTGGACAATAAATTTTTTTTCTGCTTATGGAAATGTTTCTCTAGCTTTTTTTAATCTTGTGGATATATAGTAGATGTATATATTTCTGGGTTACATGAAATATTTTGATGCAGGCATGCAATGCATAAAAGTCATATTGGGGCAAATGGGGTATCTATCACCTCAAGCATTCACCCTTTGTGTTTCAGATAATCCAATTGTACCCCTTTAGTTATTTTTAAATGTACGATTAAATCATTTTTTACTATAGTTACCCTATTGTGCTAGCAAATACTAGGTCGAATTCATCATTCTAACTATACTTCTGTACCCATTAACCATGCCCACTCCTGCTGTCCCCATTACCCTTTCCAGCCTCTGGTAATCACTCTTCTACTCTCTATCTGCATGAGATCAATTGTTTTAATTTTAGCTTCCACAGATTGGTGAGAACACATGATTTTTTTTTCTGTGCTTGGCTTATTTCACTTAACATAATGACCTCCAGTTCCATCCATGTTGTTGCAAATGACAGGATCTCATTCATTTTTATGGGTGAATAGCACTCCATTGTGTATATATGCTACATTGTCTTTATCTATTCATTTGGTTGATGGACACTTAGATTGCTTCCAAATCTTGGCTGTTGTGAACAGTGCTGCAACAAACATAGGAGTGCAGCTATTTCTTTGATGTACTGATTTTCTTTCTTTTGGGAATATACCTACAAGTGGTATTGCTGGATCCTATGATAGCACTATTTTCAGTTTTTGGGGAAACTCCAAATTTGTCTTCATAGTGGTTGTACTAATTTACATTCCCACCAACAGTGTGCGAGGGCTCTCTTTTTGTCCACATTCTTGCTAGCATTTGCTAGTGCCTGTCTTTTGGTTACAAGCCATTTTAACTGCAGGGACGTGATATCTAATTGTAGGTTTGATTTGCATTTCTGTGATAATCAATGCTTTTGAGCACCTTGTCATATACCTGTTTGCCATTTATATGTCTTAAGAACTGTCTATTCAAATCTTCTGCCCATTTTTTCCTGGATTATTAGATTTTTTTTCCTATAGAGGTGTTTGAGCTCCTTTCATATTCTGGTTATTAATCCCTTGTCAGATATGTAGTTTGCAAATATTTTCTCCCATTCTGTGGATTGTCTCTTTGGTGATTGGTTCCTTTGCTATGCGGAATCTTTTTGACTTGATAAGATCCCATTTGTCCATTTTCGCTTTGGTTACCTGTGCAGGTGGGGCATTATACAAGAAGTCTTTGCCCAGCCAAATGTCCTGGAGAGTTTCCCACAATGTTTTCTTTAAGTACTTTCACAGTTTGAGGTCTTAGATTTAAGTATTTAATCCATTTGTATTTCACTTATATGTGGCAAGAGATGGTTCTAATTTCATTCTTCTGCATATGAATATCCAGTTTTCTCAGCACAATTTATTGAGGACACTGCCCTTTCCCCAATGTATGTTCTTGGAATCATTGTTAAAAATGAGTTCACTGTAGGTGTGTGGATTTGTTTCTGGGTTCTTTATTCTGTTCCATTGATCTTTGTTTCTCTTTTAATGCCAGAACCATATTGTTTTGGTTATTGTACTATAGCTCTGTAGCATAATTGGAAGTCAGGTAATGTGATTCCTCCAGATTTGTTCTTTCTTGGATCGCTTTGGCTATTCTGAATCTTGTGGGGTTTCCTATCAATTTTATGATACTTTTTTCTATTTCTTTGAAGAATGTCACTGGTATTTTGAGAGACAGTGCATTGAATCTGTGGATTGCTTTGGGTAGTATGGACATTTTAACAATATTTATTCTTTCAATCCACGAACATGGAATACCTTTCCATTTTTTGTCCTCTTTGATTCCTTTCATCAGTGTTTTATAGTTTTCATTTTTCAGGTCTTTTACTTCTTTGTTTAATTCCTAGGTATTTAATTTTACGTGTGGCTATTGTAAATGGGATTACTTTTTAATGTTTTTTACATTGTTCACTGTTGGCATATAGAAATGCTACTGAATTTTGTATGCTGATTTTGTATCCTGCAGCTTTACAGAATTTATTAGTTCTAAAAGTTTTTTAATGGAGTCGTCAGGATTTTTTTCAAATATAAGATGATATCATCCTCAAAGAAAGATAATTTCACTTCTTTCTTTGCAGCTTGGATGCCATTTATTTCTTTGTCTTGTCTGATTGCTCTAGATAGGACTTCCAGTATATGTTAAATAACGTGGTGAAAGTGGGCAACCTTGCATTCCAGATCTTAGAAGAAAGGCTTTCAGCTTTCCCCCCACTCAATATGATACAAGCTGTGGGTCTGTAGCATATGGCTTTTATTATGCTGAGGTATGTTACTACTATAGCAAGTTTTTCGAGGGTTTTCATCAACAAGTGATGTTGAATTTTATGAAGTGTTTTTACAGCATCATTTGAAATGATCATATTTATTTTTTCCCTTCATTCTGTGATTTGATGTATCACATTGATTGATTTGCATATGTAAAACCATCCTTGCATCCCTGGGATAAATCCCACTTGGTCATGATGAATAATCATTTTATTGTGTTATTGAATTTGGTTTTCTAGTATTTTGTTGAGGATTTTTGGATCAATATCCATCGGTTATATTTGCCTATAGTTTTCCTTTTTCGATGTGTCTTTTTCTGGTTTTCATATCATGTTAATACTAGCCTTGTAGATTCAGTTTGGAGGTGTTCTCTCCTTCTTTAGTTTTCTGAATAGTGTGAATATGATTGGTATTAGTTCTTCTTTAAATGTTTGGTGCAATTCAGCAGTGAATCTCTTGAGTTCCAGTATTTTCTTTGTGGTGGGACTTTTTATTGAAGTTTCAATCGCGTTACTTGTTATTGGTCTGTTCTGGTTTTAGATTTCTTCATGGTTCAATCTTCGTAGGTTGTATGTATCTAGAAAGGTGTCCATTTCTTCTAGATTTTTCAATTTATTGGCATATAGTTTCTCACACCAGCCACTAACAATCTTTTACATTTCTGAAGTATTAGTTTTAATATTTTCTTTTTCATCTCTGGTTTTATTTACTTGGAACTCTCTTTTTTTTCTTAATCTGGCTAAAGGTTTATCAATTTTGTTCATCTTTTCAAAAAATGTCTTTTTGTTTTATTGATCTTTTGTATTTTGTTGTTTCAATTTCACTTATCTCTGCTCTAGTTTTTATTATTCATTTTCTTCTACTAATTTTAGGTTTTGTTTGATTTTGATTGTCTTAGTTCTTTTAGATACATCATTAGATTATTTATTTGAAGTTTTTCTTTTTCTGATATAGGCACGTATACCTGTAAACTTTCCTCTTAGTACTGCTTTTGCTGTATCTCATAGGTTTTGGTATGTTGTGTTTCCATTACCACTTGTTTCAAGGATTTTTTCTAATTTCCTTTTTAATTTTTTAATTGACCTTCTGGCCATTCAGGAACATATTGTTTAATTTCCATGTATTTGTATATTTGCCAAAATTCTTCTTGTTGTTGATTTCTAGTTTTAATCCACTTGTGGTCATGGAAGATGCTTGATATTGTTTTAATTTTTTGAGTGTTTTTGGGACCTAACATACGGTTTATCCTTGAGAATGATCCATGTACTGAGGAAAATAACGTGTGTTCTGTAGCTGTTGGAAAAAAGAGGTTCTGTAAATATCTATTAGGTCCATTTGTTCTATAGTGCAGAAGTTCCATGTTTCTTTGTTCATTTTCTGTCGGGAATATCTGCCCAGTGCTGAAAGCGGGGTGTTGAAGTATTCAGCTATTATTGTATTAGCGTCTATCTCTCTCTTTAGCTGTAATATTATTTCCTTTATATATCTGAGTGCTTCAGTGTTGGGTGAATGCATACATACTTATATATAATTGTTATATCCTTTTAAGGAATTGACCCCTTTATCATTACAGGGTGACTTTGTCTTTTCTTATAGTTTTTGTCTTGAAATCTGCTGTATCTGATATAAGCACAGCTACTCCTACTCTTTTTTGGTTTCCATTGGCATGGAATATCTTTTTTCATTCCTTTATTTTTAGCCTATGTGTGTCTTTATAGGTGAAGTGTGTTTCTTATAGGCAATAGACCATTATATCATGTTTTATCATCCGTTCAGCCACTGTATGTCTGTTCACTGAAGAGTTTATTTATATTCAACGTTATTGTATTATTGATTAGTAAGGACTTACTCATGCCTTTTTCTTATGTGTTTTCTGGTTGATTTTTGGTATTCTCTTTCTTTTTTCCTTTTTTCCTGACTTCATTTTAGTGAAGGTAATTTTCTCTGGTGATACAATTTAATTTCTTGTTTTGGATTTTTTTGTATATCCATTTTTTTTTATTTGATATTACCATGAGACTTGTAAATACTATCTTATAACCTATTATTTTAAGCTTTTAACAAGTCAACACTGCTTTCATAAACAAATTAAAAGAAAACTAATACAAATTGTACATCTTAACTTTAACTTCTTGCTTTTTAATGTTCTTAATTTCTATTTATTTCTTATTTTACAGTGTTTGTCTAGAAGTTATTATAATTACTATTTTGATTGGTTAATCTTTCTATTTAAGACAAGAGTAGTTTACATATCATAGTTACAGTTTTATAGTGTACTGTGTTTGTTCTGTGTGCTTACTGAAAGCAGTGAATTGTGTACCTTCAGATAATTTCTTATTGCTCATTAATTTCCTTTTCTTTCTGATTGAAGTACTCCCTTTAACATTTCTTGTAAGGCCTGTCTGGTGTTGATGAGATCCTTCAGCTTTTGTTTGTCTGGGAAAGTCTTCATTTCTCCTTCATATTTGAAGATTATTTTTTGCTGGATATACTATTCTAGGGTAAAAGTTTTTTTCTTCAGCAATTTAAATATGTCATGCCACTCTCTCCTGGCCTATAAAGTTTCCACTGAAAAGTTTGCTGCTGGACATATTGGAGCTTCATTGTGGGTTACATGTTTCCTTTTTCCTGCTATTTTTAGGATCTTTTTTTTTTGTCCTTTGGGAATTTGATTATTTAATGTATTGAGGTAGTCTTTAGGTTAAATCTGCTGGGTTTTCTATATCCTTCTTGTCCTTGGATATTAATATCTTTCTCTAGGTTTGAGGAGTTGTTATTATCCCTTTGAGTAAACTTTATACTCCTATCTCTTTCTCTACTCCCTCTTTAAGGCCAGTATGTCATAGATTTTCCTGTTTGAGGCTGTTTTCTTTATCTTGCAGGTGTGCCTCATTCTTTTTTGTTCCTTTTTGCCTCTTCTGACTGTGTATTTTTAAATAGCTTGCCTTCAAGCTCACTAATTCTTTCTTCTGCTTGATCAAATCTGTTATAAAGAGACTCTGATGCATTCTTCAGTATGTCAGTTGCATTTTTCAACTGTGGAATTTCAGCTTGATTCTTTTAAATTGTTTCAATCTCTGTTAAATTTATCTGATAGAATTCTGAATTCCTTCTCTGTGTTATCTTGAATTTCTTTTAGCTTCCTCAACGCAGCTATTGTGAAATCTCTGTCTGAAATGTATATCTCTATTTTTCCATGGTTGTTCTCTGAGGCCTTATTTAGTTAATTTGGTTAGATCATGTTTTTCCGGATGGTGTTGATGCCTGCAGATGTTTGTTGCTTCCTAGATATTGAAAAGTAAGGTATTTATTGTAATCTTCGTAGTCTGTGCTTATTCATATCCATCTTTCTTGGGAAAGTTTTCCAGGTATTCGAAATAACCTAGGTGCTATGATCTAAGCAATGTCTTCATTAGGGGGACACCCCAATTACAGTAAAGCTCTGATTCTTGCAGACCCGTACAGGTACCATCTTAGTGGTCTTGTTTGAGATCCAGAAGAATTTTTTGGATTATAAGGCAGAAACTCTTGTTCATTTCCCTTACTTTATCCAAGACAATTGGAGTCTCTTTCTCTTGCTGAGCCGCTTGAAGTTGTGGGTAGGGAAAGTCTTTGACACAAGCATCCCTGTGGCCACCACCACTGAGAACGCACTGGGTGAGACCTGAAGCCAGCAGAGCACTGGGTCTCACTCAACGTTCACTGTAATCATTGCCTGGCTACCATTTGTGTTCACTGAAGGCCCTAAGGCTGTAAAATCAGCAGGCAGGGAAGCCAGACAGGTTATTGTTCTTCCTTTCAGTGAGACAAGCTCTCCTAAGCCCCAGGCAGTTTCGGAGATGCTGTTCTGGAGCTAAGAACTGAAGTTAGTAACCTTAGATTTCTACCTGGTGTTTCATTGCCCTGTGGCTGAGCTGGCACTCAAACCATGAGACACAGTCCTGCATATTCTCCCTTTCCTTTCCACATGCAAAGGAGTCTCACCTCATGTCCAGCACCACCACGGACCCATGGGGAGTACTGCCAGGCCTCTATCAATGTTCACTTTAGGCCCAAGGGCTTTTCAATCAGCTTTTGGTGCATGCTGCTTGTGGTGAATGCTGCCTGGCCTGGTGCTCACCCTTTAGGGCAGTGGGGTCTCTACCTGCCCAGGACAGATCCAGAAATATCTTCTAAGATTCAAGGCCTGGAACTGGGGACCCTAAGGGCCCACTTGATGCTCTATGCTCCTGTGGCCAAGCTCATAGCTAAGGTGCAAGACAAAGTTTCCTTCACTTTCCCCTCCACTTCTTTTCAAGCAAAAGGAGTCTTGCCTTGTAACCACAAGCACTGGGAATGTGCTGGGTCTCACCTGATTCCAGCAAGTCTCAGAGTGCCAAGTCCCATGGCGTACTGCTTGGTTATTGCTGCTAGTTATTCAAGACCCAGGGATCTTTATTCAGCCAGTAATGGGTCCTGCCAGGACTGTGTCCTCCACTTCAAAGCTGTGGATTCCCTTCTGGCCCAGGGTGTGTCTTGAAATGTCATTCAGGAGCTAGGGCCTGGAATAGGGGCCTCATGACTCTGCCCAGTACGCTATCCTACAGTGGCAGAGTTGGTATCCAAGATGCATGACAAAGTCCTCTCTGCCCTTCCTTCTCTCCTCAAGCAGAAGGAAGGCGTCTCTTTTGACCCATGAGACGTACAGCCTAGTGCTGTGGTAGAGGTTGCACAAGCCTTCCCTTAGCTACCCCGGCTGATATCTCAGTAAGTCTTGTGCCCACCCTCCACCCCAGTCCACTGGCTCTGAGCCCAGCTCTACACTTGGGCTCAAGGAGGAGTTGCAGTCCTTGTGGCCTAGACTGCCCTTCAAGTTTATTTAGGGACCCAGAGCACTCAAGCCTGAGGTGGCGAGGCTTGCTGGAACTCAAGTTCCCACTGCTGGGATAGGTGATTTCCCTCTGACTTGGGCTGATCCATATGCTCTCTCCTTGGGTAGGCATCAGTTATGTACATCATAATTCTGCTTTCTGCTGTGACAGGACAGCACTGAGTTCATTGAAAAACCTCACGATTGCGGTGTTCTCCCTTCCCAAGTGCACAGATTTTCCTCACCTTGCAGGCACTGTCAAGGTATGGGGGAGGGGTGGTGTCCACAATTCAAGATATCTTTCCTCTTTTTTTCCAGTGCTTCTTTCAGTATTACGAAGTTCAAACCAAGTTCCATGAATGCTTACCTGATTTTTGTTTTTTATAAAAGTGCTTTTTTTGTGTAGATAGTTGTTCAATTTGGTGTTCCATTTATTCTGCCTTTTTGCTCTGCTCCCAACGGTATTTTTTTGTGTTAATGGTGAAAGCCATGCATCATGTAAGACAATAGTTTTGAAATGAGTATGTCTCCATTAAGATGCTGTAGTGTAGTATCATTAATTCAATAGTTTTAAGAACTCTATGTTGCTTGGAAGGTTGAAAGAGTTTTTCTGAAGGAAATATCATGTCTCCTCCTAAACTTTCACAAGCCATACTTTTATGGATTGTAAATTCTAGATAAAAAGTTTAGGGTATCAGTGAATAGCCACTCTAGTAAAGTTCAAAATATATGCCTAAATTGTTCAGTTAAAAACACAGTGCCCAAACTAGTTGAATGACCTAAATTAGTAGTTCTTAACTCTGATTGCACATTAGAATAAACTTTTTAGCTTTAAAATAAATCCCATGTACAGATGTCTCATCAAGTCTGACAAATCATGATATCTTGGTAGGGGCCACAGGACTGATGTTTTTTAGAAACTCACTCGTTTATTGTGCAGTGAGGGTTTAGAACTACTGACCTAAAACAATATTCTGTGCTTAGTTACAATATTTTCATTATAGCATCTTTTAAAAAATGATTTTGCACATGTGTGTGTATATTGTAGTAACGCACTGATTTTTCGTACACATTAGGCAATGTTTTACCCAACGATTGTATGTTTCTTGACTTTTTTAAAACCGTAAACTCTTCAAAATTCCTGTTCTGCTTTTCCGGGCTTAATTAATAGGTAGCCATTGACATCCTATAACAGACCTAACACAATCGTTTTGTCCTGGTAGGTAGCAAACATCTGAAGCCCTAATTTTGCGTGCTAAAAAAGTTAACAATTATTGAGTATCTTAGTATGTTGCAGGCCTTGTTCAAAACACTTTTCCTGTATTAAAATATTGACCACAGGTAACCATCTAATAAGATTTTTGCAGATGAAAAAATTGTGACTCAGTGAAATTAAGTACCTTTTTAAGTCATACAGTTAGCAAATTGAAGAACAGGTGTCAGAAGTTAGGAAAACAGACAAAAGAATCCATAATTTTAATTGCTACCATGTACTTCTCTTTAATGTTTTTAAAATAAAATTAACATTGTTGTTGGAAGACCAGAGAATGAAAGAAATTTAATTACATTCCTAAGACTTGACTATCTGTACTGGCAGGGATAGAATTCCTAAGATTCTCGGAGGAACATTTAGATACATTGAAAACTTCTTGGAGTGTTAGAAAACTCAAAAAGAACAGTTAGGCATGTAAATTTCACATGCTTGTTACCTAGGATTTGCCTTAAGCATAGAAAACAGTGGCAAACGACTTGGGCAATGCATTCTGTTTCTGAAAGTGGCACTAAAAGATATTAGTCTGCCATTTCCTTCCCTTGTGGGATCTTAAATTAAGCTACTCTATAAAATCTGTTGGGGAGCTTTGAAAAATGCTGATATCCAGGGATCATATTCCGTACATGTTGATTCAATTGGTCTGGGATTAGGGCACAGGCATAGGCATTAGTTCTGAAGCTCCCACAGGTGATTCTAATATTTGGCCAGAATTGCCACCCATTGGTATAATACATCAACCTGAAAAAATAAGAAATGCACGTTAGTATTCCTAAATTCTCTTAACAGTCTTGTGCTGCTTCAAAGCATGCATGATCTTTAGGTCAATTGTATTTATGTTGATCTTAATAACTTATACTTCCTCAGCTTGTTACATTTCATGGAGCTCATATTCTCTATTACATAACATTTATATAACTATGACGGTGATAGAGACAGGAGACAGCCAAGGATCCCCAGCAAAACCCCACCTTCAGTCCTAAAACGGCCTGAAGGCTGAAAAACTGGACTGCTGGTTCCAGATGAAGCCTGCCCTTTACCAACTGATTCTTTCTGAATAATGTCCACCTGCACACTGGGAGGACAGGATGCAGCCTCAGGAAGTTCATACCATTTGCAGGGGGTAGGAGCCTGGCCTCTCCTCTTCCTGTGTGGTGACCTGGGAATCAATTTGTGAGGCAGGAAAACTGCCAGCAGGACTCTCGCTTTGCTGAGTTATTTTTCCTTTCTCTTTTCCACCCACTAAATTCCATTTTCCTCACCCTTCTATGTGTCCGCAAGCCTAATCATTCCTGGTTGTGTGACAAAAGGCCAGTTTTAGCTGAACTAAGAAGAAAATTCTGCAACACTTTTGGCATCTAGACATGGGGCTTGAGGAAAGGTGAGTAACATGCAAAGAATATTTTTTCCTTTTGCTTCTAAGCCTTTTTGTCCTCAGATATCTTGTGAGAGTGGAGGAAATTATGCCTTCCCCCATGTCACTCCTGGGGGTCGGGAATGTCGGCCTTTTCCTTTTCCTTCTCTTTTCAGGATGCATGGGTGAACCGATGGCTCCCCAGCTCCCCTCTTAAGTTTCTCTCCCTGTTAGAGGAACCCATTGGCATAAGAATAAGAGATTAGGCCGGGTGAGGTGGCTCACACCTGAAATCTCAGCATTTGTGAGGCCGAGGTGGGTGGATCAGGAGGTCTGGAGTTTGAGACCAGCCTGGCCAATATGGTGAAACCCTGTCTCTACTAAAAAAACACAAAAATGAGCCGGGCGTGGTGGTGTGTGCCTGTAGTCCCAGCTACTGGAGAGGCTGAGGCAGGAGAATAGCTAGAACCCAGGAGGCGGAGGTTGCAGTGAGCTGAGATTGCGCCACTGCACTCCAGCCTGGGTGACAGAGTGAGACTCCCTCTCAAACAACAACAACAAAAAAGAGGTTCTTCCCCAAAACATCTTCCTAACCCTGAACTTTAACTTGTTTTTCTTTACCCTGTCAGAAGTTAATTTTATGTGACACTTTTTTTTTCTTTTTAGAAAAAGTTTTTCTAGGCCAGGACCCCAACTATCACTGTTTATATTCTCTGTAAAGTTTTAATTATAAAAAAAGATTTGTCAGGTTGGTCTTAAGCTGTAGCCAATTCGGTGTGCTCTGCATAACTTTCTGTAAGGTCAGGAGCAAACTTTGCTGCAGGCCTCCATCTTGTTTTACATCCTTGGGAGAGTGACCTGTAACCACGTGGTGATGTTTTGTTTAGCCTCCACCATTTTATAGTGGCAGCCAGGGTCAAACCTGACTTAGGGAATGAGTGCTTTTGGGTTGACATCTGTGTGACTTTTGCTACTTGCTGATTCTCTTCCCCCCATGAACAACTTCTAGTCTTTTCCTTAAATCTTCCTTTGTCTGAGTTACCTTTAAAGGTTCTAAATTTTGTAAGAACTGCTTAGCCCCTTTGACAATACCTCATACACTTGTGGTTAAATCATAACCTTAACTGAGGCATGTTGGTTTCACCTGTGAAGTGACCTTCAGTAGCGTTTGAAAGCCAGAAATATTGGCCGCTTGGTGCGGCTGAAGTTGGGTAATAAAGGAGTTAAAAGGATTTGCTTAGAGAGTGCTCAGCTTAATTAAAAGTGAATCTATATCTGAGTTACAGATATATTTAAAATTAAGCCTTTATGTTTTTCTTTTCTTGGATCTTCTTTTGCTGGAAAAAAAGTTGTTTTTTTTTTTTTTTTTTTTCAGTCGACTGAATTATTTTTCTCTATTTTGCCTTGGCACTTTTAATGCATGCATGAGATGGGAGAGAACTCTGTTTCCCTCATTAAACCCCAGGAATTAAAAGTGGATGAATCCCTCTCAAAAATCTTTTTTTTCCTCCTACCTATGGCTGTTTATTAGGCTTTAGAAGCTGCATGTTAGCCCTGTCTCTTAAAGCGCTCCACCCAGAGGTCAATAATTCAAATAGAAGAATGGCAAATTAAAGATCTTATGGCTGCTGGATTTTCTTCTGCCTGTGTAGTTATATTTTATGTTGTGTGTGTGATGTCTATAAAAAAAAGAGCTCTAATTAATTGGCACAAAGGAAGACAAGCACTTGGATCAAATATTTTGTGAAGGGAAGCTAAAAACTGTGGTACCTTTTAGTTCATGTGACTTTAATCTTTGAGAAATAAAAACTGCCTTAAAGATTTTGGTAAAATGCAGATATCACCAAAATGTAAATAGGTGAACTAAATTATGCGGCACTGATACTAGTTTTGCTAAAGGTTTTAAGGTTACAAAGTGACTTTTTGGTTTTTTGAGAACTTTTCAACTTGCCGGCTTCACAATTGATAAGGCCTGGGGACATACGGAATTAACCACACCCTTAATCATGCTGGAAGGAGTCAAACCTTGGCTGCATCAGCACATAATTAAAACAACTTACCAGATTTTACATTAAAGTTAAAATTGCTAGGAGTTACCATTATAACATGTAATTTAAACTACTGGAAATAGATTTACCTGCAAGGTGTGTAAGAACAGTATGATGTGTTTTTAGTAAAAACTTATAAGAAGGCGCAGAAATAGGGTACTTACCTAAGTTTAAAGGATTGTTTTGAATTAGATAAGGTAAATCTGGAAATTTAAACAAATGATGGAAGCATTGTTAAAATTAATCTTGCAAAAGAAATTCTGTGTGTGAATATATTGACTAAATTCAAAAGGGTATTATATGGTTTCTCTGTAAATTTAGCATTGAAATAAAAGCACGATGAAGTACTTGTAAGGCATTAATCTGCTCTTTAGCAAAATTTGTACAAGATTATAAAAGATTTTTGCTTTTTTAAATTTGGAAGTCATCATTTTGGCAAAATAAACAACATGATAATCTGGAATTCTATTTCAAAACATCAACTGTTATAAACATCTAACATATTTAACAGGATTCCCAAATTCAAACTTCAATTTCAAAATTATCTTGCCTGACAACTGGCTTTTGGATGCCACAGAAGGCTGGCCTCTGGAGTATCCAAAAGAACAGTAAACAGGATTATTTGATATGTTTAGTTACACAAGATTGCCAACATAGTGTTTAATCTTCTTTAGGTTATATTTTGGTAAATAATACTAATATATGTTCCGAAACTGTATGGGATTTCTAAAATTCTAATGTTTAAAGTATATGCTATCATAATTAAGGTTGTGATGTGAAGTTATTGTAAACCACAGAGATAACCAAACTTCTTTGTCAATTTTGTTTTTAGCTGTAACTACCCTGGGCATTTTGTTATCCACAGACAATTGATATCTTGTTTTAATCCTTTTCAAAAGGTGGTTTATAATAAACTATAGGACTCTGATAGGTGTTCTCAAATACAGCTTTCTGATAACTTTGGAGGTTGTGACATTGGAATAAAGGAAAGTGTACAGGACTTGTGAAGAGCTAATATCTTCATGAATATCAAGCAAAACCAGAATTAACTAAATGGACTGAACTCAGAAAACTGAACCAATCTTTTTGACTTTTGCATGGAATATTGCTGATCCTTGTTTTGTTTTTCAGAGTCAGAGAAAGTTATTTTGAACTATTTACAGCTTTTCATATTTGAGTAAGGTATACTCTTGCAAAGAAAATTTGGAGCATATTTGTCTCTCTCTCTCTTTTCCTGGCTTCTCCAGAATTTGGAAACTGTTGCGAGCATTCTGAACTTACAGCAATATAGTTGTTTGCATCAGTGCAATGAGACTCCATTTTCTTTTGCAACAGGACACAATTGTAGAAATTGGTTGTTTTACCGAGGCTTTGACTGGAAGGGTGTGCTTCCCTTTAAGGAGTCAAGCTCAACTTGCAGAACTGATAAAAGCCCGTTGGGAAAACTGGCCTCATACCCTTGTCTGTGCAGTTACTGTACAGGGTTCCCGACCTGTGGTAAGTAAAGAATGTCACTTTCTGACAGGCCCAGGAGCTCCAAGTTTATCTTCAGACCTTAATAGGAGAGGATTACCCAACTCACAGGTATTTGAGGATACAAACCCATTGCTGGGATGGGCTTTAAAAAGTTTTATCTGAGATTCCCTGTGGAACAGAATTCCATCAAAGCCAACCCAAAAGTCCTATGTAGAAATAATTATTCTTGCTGCACTTGATGCAAATAAGCAGGCCAAGTATAAGACTAAAGTCTATCTTGTAAGCAACTCAGTCCTATCATTATTTGTTTTTTAACAAAAATGAGGACTGGAGAGAGAGAAATTGTATTCAAAACTTACACATCTGTCATTAAATTCTACACTCAGTTGTTTTTAGGTTTTTGCCTACATTTTAAACTAACTCTGCTTGTTCCGGTGAACAAACCAGCAGTCTCCAGATGCAGCTCAAAAAGAACAAAAGGGATGGATGATGTAAAAATCCGGATCAATATTCTACTTCTGAGCAATTTTTCTGCAAATCCTGCCAGGTGATGGGAATAAATAGAATGCCCATCAAACAGAGGTTTCCTTTTTTTTGGAAAGTAAGACCAAGTGAGCTAACCAAAGCCAAGCCCCATGTATCTAAATCTTAGCAAGCAGAACTATAGCCACCAGTTATCTGGGTATGTCATAAGATATCCTTTTTCCCCCTTGTTGTTGGAGGACTCAATTCCACAGCTTCACCTTAGCATTTGGCTTATGATGAGCAGTCTATGTAGCCACCCTGAGACACATTTTTGTCCCAAACTAAATTCCAAGCTTCAGTTCAAAGCTCTAGGAAAGAAAATGGGATCTAAGGGGTCCAGAGACAGACGATAATGGAAGTTAAAAGGCACAGCACAGGTAAGCATGACTGATTCGTGTCCATTAAGCCAAGCTTCCCATTTCATGGATAAAGGTCATGCTAATATCTATGGCATAATTCCCAAGGTCTAGGGAATTCAAAGGATACTGGCAGCAGGTGAGATAGGGCATATGTAGGTAAGAGTGGGTATTGCTACCCTCTAGGGCCCCCTGTTAATATGGGTGAAAGCCACTTTGACACCCATGGATGCACCCTGTTTTGGTCTCTGAGACTTGGGAATACAAGGACAAAGGAAAGAAACACGAACGTTTTGCTTTTCTTCCCTCACATACCCTGTGAGGTTGTGCATTGTTAAAATTTTGGAATTTATTTAGATAATGTTTACTCAAATATGGATGATGATCATCATGAAAACAAGTTTTCAGAAACAGCAGTGAAGACAATCTGTTCAGGAATAATTTAGATTTATTCTGCAAAAAAAACCTAGTGGTTTTCTTCCTTATTTCTTTGTTTCTGCATGTTGCACATATTAAAAGTACTAGGCAATTGTTGTTATTTCCCTGTACACTATTAAACCTGCTTATTAGGGATGGATGCACAGGGTAACCCAGGGTGACGGCTAGGTTTAATAGTGTGATTTATTAAAGATTTCATATTTACCTAGTTTATGAGCTAGAGGCAATCTAAATTAAAATCAATGAAGATAAAATTAAATAACAAAGAATCAATGAAAGTATTTACAACAAAAATGAGGTATTTACAAATGTTATTCATAAATGCTAATCAAATGCCATTATTTAATTGCTAGTGGATCTGAGATGTGTTTCATAGTCATTGTGTTTTCAAGCCATGCTTTCTTCTGTGTCCTGACTCTTCGAATCTGAAATGAGGAGATTCAGGAAGGGGAATTTGAATCTGTTTGTATTTTCTTCTCTTGACTTAAAATATAGGGGAAGAAAGTGGTTGGCCCTGGCCATGTCTGCTTCACTCTGTCATTTGTATTCCTCTAGAGTCCCTAAAAGAGAGTCACTCCTAGGGTGTGGATTAGACCTTATTTTTGCCTTCTAAATACCAGGAAGCCATTGCTCATTTCCGGTGGTGAAATATGCTCTTCATTTATTTATTTTCCCTAGTTGTAGAGTAGATTTATTCTTACTATCTTCTTAGCTCATGGTGACCTATGGCATACTATGTAAGATGATTGGCTGGAAACTTGCTAGAGAGGTCTCAAAAGCATGGGTTCTGGAGTCAGGAAGCCTTGTGTCAAATTCTGGGTAACTTTGGTCAGACCACTTAACCTCTCTGTGCCTCCATTTCCTTACCTGTAAAACAATTCTAACAATCACATACCTCTCACCGGATTGTAGTAAGAATTAAATAACCTAGTACATGAAAAGCACTTATAATTGTGCCTGCATCATAGTAATTACAACAAAGACTTATAATTGTGCCTGCATCATGGTAATTACAAGTATATCATTTTTATGATAATAATACAGAAATACAGGAATACATTCAATGACCTTGTCTTCCTCATCTCTGTCTTCCAAACCATTACCAAATCATAAAAAAGTGTTTTTCAGACTCTAGGTGGCAATTCATTAGTGATTTGAGAGGTCAGTTTTTTGGCGTGTGGCTTATATTATTTTTCAGTTGAAACAGAATAGAAAAATACCAGAGCTCATCACACATAGGACAAATATCGTTCCATGAAATGTTTGGTTCAACTCTGTGTGTGTGTGTGTGTGTGTGTGTGTGTGTGGGCGCTAGCTCACAATTTGAAATGGATTTTATGCCATGTGCACATTTTATCTGTCTCACTAAACCAGAGGAAAAGGAAAAACTTCAATGGAGTCTATAGCCATTTACCCAGTCCCAACATGCCCAAGGTATATGTCACTCTAGTTGATACATGTGACTCAACAGAGAAAACAAAAAGCCTACCTCCAAAGTCTGTGATATGTATTCCTGGTAGCTCTTGAGGGAAGAGGGGCAGAGGAGGCTGACATAAGTTCCATGCACTTTTGACAATCACTGCACTAGACTATAAACACCTTAAGATCTAGCGCTCATCTTTGTATTTTTATAGCGCCCTCCATGTTTGAGATGTGTAATACATATTTATCTAATAAATTGCCACAATTTACACAGAGTTCTGTTTAAAGAATACTGATAATGCTTAAAGAGCAAATGCATTTATTAAACAACTACTCTTGGGGGCAAGATGTGTTTTGCAATATGATCCAAAGGAAAGAGTTGTCAAATTTGGACATGAGTGAATATTTGACGGGAAGAATTTCTTTCTAAGGATGCGATTATAATGAATGTTAGCAGCTCTCCTTTGCTAGATATGACAGTCTAACGATATGACATTGGTAAAGTCAGCAATCTGTCTGCCTGCTCTCTTGGTTGGATGCAAATACAGATGTATCTTGCTTTATACAAGAGATAAATATACAAGAATCTTTATTATTTACAGGAGGATTTGCAAAAACCTTACTGTAAAATAAAACAACTTGGTGTATTGTGAATATCTTTTGACAAATTTCTCAGAATTTCCCTCTACTCACCAGAAAATTTCCTCCATGTCTCATCACAATTTGAATATAAATGAATTCAAATTCACAAGCATCACATAACATTAACTGCCTCATATTCTTTCTTGAATAATGCAGAGCCTTCCATCCAAGTCCCTCCAAGGCATATCTTCGACTTTCCCCAAAGATGCCTTAGTTTTTCACGGATATGATACTATAAGGATCTTCCCATCAAGTTCCTCTGATTGACATAGAATATTCCAGAAGTCACTTGAGAGCAGTACCTCACCCTTACCTCTGCTACCAGCACCTTCATGACAATGTGGTCATTTGTGGCTAGGGTAGAACCCTGGGTGCTTCCAAAGTGGCAAACTCTAGTGTAATCAAGCACTGCTGGATTGCTGCAGTTTCTTCTGCACTGGAGCCATGTCGTCCTCCACGAGAAATGCGGAGGTTGTCCCTCTTTCCAAATGGGTCATACTATCAGATGTGAGGTTTCCTGCAGGGCTGCTTTTATGCTTTTGTGCATAAATCTTTTGTCAAAAGACTTCTTTTAACTTTTGTCTGAAGCTTCTTCCTCCTTATGTGTCAAGCAGGAGTCCATGAGGCTGGCGAGGCCGCTGATTTGTATTAGACACCACAGGAATGATACCTAGGTGTCAGAAGCTTTGTAAGGGCCTACAAAAATGCTTGACATCTGAATCTAAAAAAAAAAAAACTTCAAAAATACAAAAAGTGCTATACTTTGGATATTTGTACCATCCAAATCTCATGTTGATAATGTAATCCCAACTGATGGAGGTGGGTCCCGGTGGGGCGGGGGGGTTTAGACCATGAGGGTGGATCCCTCATGATCAATCATGTAAGGTTCCTGAGACCCTTAGTAGAAGTAGGTTCTGGAGCAATGCTTGTACAGCCTGTAGAACTGTAAGATAATTAAATCTCTTCTCTTTCTGAATAACCCAGTCTCAGATATTTCTTTATAGTAATGCAAGAATGGCCTAATGCAAAAATCATACTAAAAATAAAAATTAATCTACAAAATGTAACCTCATAAAAGTATGGATTCCGGCTCAGGCTATCTTGCCAGTGCTACAAAACAGCTAGTTTTCCTCATCTATAAAACAGATAAAGTGAATCCTAACTCATAAGGTTGTTACGAAAATGAAGTATGTTAACAAAAAGCTCTTAGAAGTGTGCATGACACATGGTATTTGTCTAATAAATGTTGCCTGCTAGTATACTTAATTTTCATCATTATAAAACAACTTTTAAAGTTGTTATTGTGACTTTACAAGAATTCCTGCTTATAGAACACAAGTGTAGAATTATAGCCACTTTAAAATGAATGACTTTCATTAAAATAATTTAAAAATCTATATTGTGTAATTAATTTAACGCAAAACGTGAGTGTCTTTAACGTATTTGACATGATATAGGTAGTGTAGGATCAACAAAAGTGAAAGTGCACATCACCCACTCTCTTAGCAAATGATGCTGTTATGGCCTGTCGAGAGGGACATCCAGAATACATCCAGGAAGATGTATTTTTCGTCATTCACCTTTCCTTGATTTAGACATAATAATGGGCTCTTGGTCTAGATCATACTTTCTAAGAAGAGAAAAAAAGTTGCATTCCTTCACTAAAATATCTCCAATTCAAATTCTGTTTAAGTGGCTAAAGTTCCAAAGTTCGGGATTTCAGAGAACTCTAAAAATGGTTGGTTATGTCCTAGATTGCTATTCTCCCAAAGAGGTTTGAAAGGTGAAAAGGTAAATCTCTAATGGAATGCTTATCAAACTCCAAGAGAAAATGAATAAAATGGAGAACAAAGTTGAAAAAAATGAAGATGAAAATGAAGAACTAATGGGGAGAAGCATCTATGCTTTTACAGCCTTTACATGCCATTACTTTAATGGTAACATATGACATGTCAGTCATAGTTTTCAGAGCACCTTCTCACTTGCAGTCACTGGGTGATCACCACTCTTTTTGAAGGTGAAAAGAATACAATACTAAAACCAAACGTACTTAAGTGATTGTAATGAAGCAGATACTATTCTAAGCACATTAAGCTCATGGCATCCCTATTAGGTAGTTGATGTTATTAGAAAAACTTTGCAGATGAAGGGACTTAGGCATATGGCTCAAGTCAGCAGTGATGGAACTGCCACCTATACTCAGGTCACCTGACTGCATATCCAGGGTTTCTTCTTCCAGAATGCACCAACTTGAAATGTTTAGAAAGTAACCAGCCAGTTAGGGTGATTTTGTTGTAATGATACTAAATTTATTCCGCTGTTACATAATACAGAATTAGGGACGTCAGTGAGTTCAACCCCTGCCTCCAGGCAGGACAAACTAGAAATAATTCCTGACATATGCAAAACCCATCTTCCTTTTAAAGACATCAAGAGGAAGTGGTCTCATGACCTCCCATAGTAACACCCAGGATATAAAGAAGAGTTTGTATAGCTCTAGCACTATTGCACATTCTTAGGGAATGAGAAAAATCTCATTAAAATTTCATTTCATGCCACTGAGAAATGCAAAGAGGACTCTAACTTAATTCAAGATTTTAAATAAATATCAAGACTTCTGAGATAGCTAAAGCTCAGCAAAGCTTGCGTAATTGTGTTTTACGATTAGCAGAGATGAGGAGCAGTGTGGTCTTTCAACAGAAGCACCCCAGTCAAATGTATAAGTAATAAAGTTAATTCACTACTTGACACTACAGAATGTGTGTTTACCTTAGGGTAGTAATCTGCAAACTATACACTATGAGTCAAATATAGCCAATGACCCGTTTTGGTCTGGCAGACAAGCAAAGATGATTTTTATATTTTAGGTGGCTGAAGAAAACCCAGATAATTCTATTTGTGTCATGTGAAAAATCATATAAAACTCAAATGTCATTGTCCATAAATACAGTTTTTTGGGGGAATACAGCCATTCCATTCTATTATGTATTGTGTATTGTGACTTTCACGGTATAAGGGCAGAGTTGAGTTGTAGTAACAGATACCTTATGGCCTAAAAAGCCCAAAATATTTACTATCTGGCCTTTTGCATAAAAAGTTTGTTAATCCCTGGTAGTGAGGCAAATGAAAACAAGTATCTTTTTGCTTTTACCCACTTCCCTTCATTCAGGTGAAGGATGGTATGAAACATTCGGAATCAGGATGCTAGTAAGCATCTGTAAGGCCTCACTGGGCCTTGAGGATGAACCCTGATCTGGTTTCATTTACATGGGGGCAGTCATGGTCCCAGACTCACTCCTGTCTATATTAGTCCTTTACAGTCTACGACTAGGAGTCCTTTGGAATTGCTTGACAGGGATTAGAGGAAAAACATGTGACCTCAAATGTCCTTAGTGCTCTTGGAAGATTGGAATACAGCAGTCCCCATTTATCCATGAGGGATATGTTCCAAGACCCCTAGCGGATGCCTGAAAGCATGGATGGTACCAAATCATATATATGCTCTTTTATTCTATACATGCGCACCTGTGATAAAGTTTAATTTATAAATTAGACACAGTAAGAGATTAAAAACAATAACTAAAAATAAAGTAGAACAATTCGAACATTATGCCAACATCACAACTCTTGCACTTTAAGGCCATTATTAAGAAAATAAAGGTTATGTGGGCCGGGCGCGGTGGCGCACACCTGTAATCCCAGCACTTTGGGAGACGGAGACAGGTGGATCACGAGATCAAGAGATCGAGACCATCCTGGCCAACACGGTGAAACCCCGTCTCTACCAAAAATACAAAAATTAACTGGGTGTGGTGGCGGGCGCCTGTCACCCCAGCTACTTGGGAGACTGAGGCAGGAGAATCACTTGAACCTGGGAGGCGGAGGGTGCAGTGAGCCGAGATCATGCCACTGCACTCCAGTCTGGCGACAGAGCGAGACTCCATCTCAAAAAAAAAAAAAAAAAAAAAAAAAAAAGGTTATGTGAACACAAGCACTGCAATACCACTATAGTCAATCTGATAACCAAGGTGGCTAGTAAGTGACTAATGGGCAGGTGATGTGTGTGCTTGAATAGGCTGGACAAAGGGATGATTCAGATCTGGGCAGGAAGGAATGGTATGGCATAAAACTTTATCATGCTACTCAGAGCAGCATGTAATTTCAAAGCTATTAATCGTTTATCTCTGGAATTCGGCTTTTAGTATTTTCATGTGACAGTTTATCTCTGGTGACTGAAACTGCACAAAGTGAAGCCATGGATAAGAGGAGGCTACTCTATATAAGTAATACATAAATATCCATATTTAAGTTTATTTTTCTCACTTTAATAGTTGTATATATGGAACCTGCTTTTGGTATTTTTAAAACATTTATTTTTAATTGACAAAAGTTTTATGTGTTTATTGTATATAACATGTTTTGAAATATATATATACACATTGTAAAATGGCTAAATTTAGCTAAATATCATATGCATTTCCTCAAATATATACTCAATATATACTCAATTTTCAAAAAATAAAATACATTAGCCAGGCGTGGTGGCTCATGCCTGTAATCCCAGCACTTTGGGAGGATGACGCGGGTGGATCACCTGAGGTCAAGAGTTCGAGACCAGGCTGGCCAACATGACGAAACCCCGTCTCTTCTAAAAATACAAAAGAAAATTAGCTGGGCGTGGTGGCATGCACCTGTAATCCCAGTTACTTGGAAGGTTGGGGCAGAAGAATTGCTTGAACTCGGGAGGCGGAGGTTGCAGTGAGCCAAGATTGCACTCCAGCCTGGGCAACAGAGCAAGGCTGTGTCTCAAAAACAAACAAACAAAAACAAACAAAAATCAAAAATGACACAGTAAGTGTAGTCATGGTATTATACAATAGATCATTTAAACTTATTCTTCATAAGTGAAATTTGATATCCTTTATCAAGTATCTCTCCACGCCCAACCCACAGCTCTGATAACCACCATTGTACTCTCTGCTTCTGAGTTTAACATTTGCGATTAAAAATATAAGTGAGATTATAAGGTATTGATGTTTCTGTGCCTAGCTCATTTCACTAAATATAATGCTGTCCAGGTTCATCCATGTTGTTGTACATGACAGGATTTTCTTCTTTTCTAAGGCAAAAGAGTATTTCATTGCGTATCTGTACCACATTTTCTTTCATTCGTTCATTGATGGATACTTAGATTGATTCCATATCTTGACTTTTGTGAAGAATGCTGCAGGAATGTGGAATGCAGTTATCTCTTTGATATAATGATTTCATTAATTAATTGATATAATTGATTGCATTCATAGAATTGATTTCATTTCCTTCGGATATATACCCAGTAGTGGGATTACTGGATCATCTGTTTATAGTTTTTTGAGGAACCTCCATGCTGTTTTCCATAATGGTTGTAATAATTTACACTCCTGCCAACAGCATTGGTTCCCTTTTATCCACATGCTTATCAACACTTGTCTTTTGTCTTTTTGATACTAGCCATTATAACATATGTGAGACAACAGTGCATTGTTATTTTAGTTTACATTTCCTTAATGATTAGTGACATTGAAAACTGTTTTATATTCCTGTTGGCCATTTTTACGTCTTCTGTTGAGAAATGTCTATTCAGGCCTTTAGCCCATTTTTTAATGTGGTGATTCATTTTCTTTTTATAAAGTTGTACAAGTTCCTTATATTGTGGGATATTAACCCCTGATAAGATATACAGGTTCCAAATATTTTCTCTTCTTCTGGAAGTAACATCTTCAGTCTCTTGATTGTTTCATTTGCTGCAAAGAAGCTTTTTAGTTTGATGAAATCCCATTTGTCTATTTAAGGTTTTTTGGCCCGTGCTTTTGGGGTCGTATCCAAAACTCATTGTCCAGACCAATGTTATGGAGATTTTTCCCTTACATATTCTTCTTGTAGTTTTATAGTTTCAGTTCTTACATTTCAGTGTTTAATTTATGTTGGGTTAATTTTTGTATATGGTGTGACATAAGGGTCTAATTTCATTCTTCTGTATACATGGTTATCTAGTTTTCTCAACACCATTTCTTGAAGAAACTGTTCCTTCCCCATTGTGTATTCTTGGCACCTTTGTCAAGAATAAATTGACAGTAGGCCGGGTTTGATGGGTCATGCCTGTAATCCCAGCACTTTGGGAGGCCGAGGCAGGTGGATCACCTGAGGTCAGGTGTTCGAGACCAGCTTGACCAATGGGGTGAAACCCCATCTCCACTAAAAGTACAAAACTAGCCAGGCGTGTTGGCGCATGCCTGTAATCCCGGCTACCTAGGAGGCTGAGGCAGGAGAATCACTTGAATCCAGGAGAAGGAGGTGGCAGTGCGCTGAAATTGTGCCATTGCACTCCAGCCTGGGCAACAACTCCGTCTCAATAAATAAATAAATAAATAAATAAATAAATAATAAAATAAATAAATAAATAAATTGCCAGTAAATGTACAGATTTATTTCTAGGTTCTCTATTCTATTCCATTGGTGTATGTCTCTTTTTTAGGTCAGTAGTACCTTGCTGGTACTACTATACTTTACCATACTTTATAGTATATTTTGAAGTCAGGTACTTTGAGGCCTCCAGCTTTGTTCTTTTGCCCAAGATTGCTTTGGTTATTCTGGGTCTTTTGTGGTTCCATAAAGTTTTTAGGATTTTTTTTTTTTCTTTTTTGACTTACATGAAAAAATGTCAAAGGAATTTTGACAGGGATAGCATGGACTCTGTAGATCACTTAGGGTAGTATGGACATTTTAACAATATTAATTATTCTAATCCCTGAGCATGAGATATCTTTCCATTTGTTTCTATATTCTTTAATTTTTTCAACAATGTTTTTTACTTTTCAGTATATAGGATTGTCACCTTTTTTTGTTAAATTTATTCCTAAACATTCTATTTTTTTTTTTTTGCAGCTATTGGAAATGGGATTTTGTCTTCATTTCTGTCATTATCAATGATAATTAATTGTTAGTATTAGAAATGCTACTGGTTTTTATATGTTGATTTTGCATTCTGCAACTTCATTGGATTTATTTGTTCTAAGCGCTTTTTGTTGGAGTCTTTAGGATTTTCTATGTTTAAGATCATGCTATCTGCAAACATGAACAATTTAACTGCTGCCTTTCCAATTTGGATGGCTTTTATTTATTTTTCTTGCCTGATTTCTGTATATCAGACTTCTAGTACTATATTGAATATAAGCGATAAATGTGGACCTCCTTGTCTTTTTCCTGATCTTAGAGAAGAAGCTTTTAGGTTTCCTCCATTGAGGATGATATAAACTGTGGATTTGTCATTTATGGCCTTTGTTTTTTGTTTGTTTGAGGTACGTTCTTTCTATACCTAATTTGTTGAGACTTTTTCTCATAGAAATATATTGAACCTTGTTAGATAATCTTTCCACATTTATTGAGGTGATATTTATTTTGTTCTTCATTCTGTTAATGTGGCGTATCACTTTTATAGATTTGTGTATCTTGAACCATGCTTGCATCCCTTGGTTAAATCCCACTTGATCACAGAGAATGATATTTTTTACGTTGTTGAATTCAGTTTTCTGGCATTTTGTTGAGAATTTTTGATTCCATGTTCATCAGATATATTAACCTGTCATTTTCATTTGTTGTAGTACTCTTGTCTGGTTTTATTATCAGAGTAATGTGGGACTCATAAATTGAGTTTGCAAGCTTTCTCTCCCTTCAATTTTTGAAAGGCTTTGAAGAGAATTGGTATTAGTTCTTCTTTACATGTTTGGTGGAATTAATCAGTGAAATCACCTCTTCTTGGTCTTTTTTTTTTTTAGAGTTTTTTTTTTTCCTGTTAGTTCAGTCTCCTTACTTGCTATGATTCTGTTAAGTTTTATATTCCTCCATGACCCCCTCTTGATAAGTTGTAAGTTGTATCTAGAAATGTATCTATTTCTTCGATGTTATCTCATTTGTTGGCATAGAGTTGTTAATAGTAGTCTGCTCTGATCCTTTTTTATTTTGTGGTGTCAGTTGTAATGTCTTTTCTTTCATTTTTGATTTTATTTATTTGAGGTTTTTTTGTTGATTAGTCTAAGGTTTGTCAATTTTGTTTATCTTTTCAAAAAACAACACATTAATCTTTTTTTTGTTTTTCTAGTCTATCATTTATTTCTGCTCTGATTTTTAATATTCTTTAGTTCTACACACTTCAGGCTATGCTTACTCTCCTTTTTCTAGTTCCTTGAGGTATAAAATTAGGCTATTTATTTCAAATATTTCTCTTTTTTATGTAAATGTGTATTGCTATGAACTTCTCTCTTGGAACTGCTTTTGCTAAATCTTATAAATTTTGGTATTTTGTGTATTTTTATTTGAAATTTCTCTTTGAATTTCTTCTTTAACCTATTAGTTGTTCAGGAGCATGTTGTTTAATATTCATGCATTTGTAAATTTTCTGATATTCATTCTGTTATTGATTTCTACTTTTATACTATTGTTGGTTGGAAAAGATATTTGTTATGATTTGCTAAGATCTTTAAGTCTTAGGTTTTGTCTCCTAACATATGATTTATCTGGAAGAATGATCCATGTGCACTTGAGACTAATGTGTGTGCCGTTGTTGGATGGAATGTTCCTTATATTTCTGTAGTTTCCTTTTAATCTAAAGTCTGAGGTTTCCTTATTGATTCTCTGTATGGACAATTTATGAATAACTGAAAGTGGGGTATAAAATCTCCTACTATTGTGACATTACAGCCTGTCTTCAGAAGTATTAAAATTTACTTTATATATTCAGGTGCTCTGCTCTTGGCTGCATATATATTTATAATTGTTATGATTTTTTTTGATAATTTGACTCCTTTTTCAATATATAATGACTTGTCTCCTTTTACAGGTTTTTACTTAAAATGTATTTTATCTGATATGACTACCACTGGTTTCCATTTGCATGAAATATATTTTTCCATTCCTTCACTTTCAGTCTAGTGTGTCCTTAAAGGTAAAGCTAGTCTCTTGTAAGCAGTATATTGTTTTGTCTACTTTTTTTTATCCATTCAAACCCTCTGTGTCTTTTGATTCATGAATTCAATCCATTTACATTTAAGGTAGTTATTCACAGGTAAGGACTTACACCCATTTTGTTTTATAGAGCCTTTGTTTCCTTTTCCTCCTCTTGCTGTCTTCTTTTGTAATCAGATCATTTTCTTTAGTGGCATACTTTGATATCTTGCTTTTATCTTTTGTGGATGTACAAAAGGTTTTTACCTTGCGGTTACCATGAGACTTACATAAAACATCTTATAGTTAAAACAGGCTATTCTGCTTTAAGCTGATAACATATTAAATTTAATCTCTTTTTTTTTTTTTTTTTTTTTGAGACGGAGTCTCGCTCTGCCGCCCAGGCTGGAGGGCAGTGGCCGGATCTCAGCTCACTGCAAGCTCCGCCTCCCGGGTTCACACCATTCTCCTGCCTCAGCCTCCCGAGTAGCTGGGACTACAGGCACCCACCACCTC
The DNA here is from genome assembly GCF_024542745.1 of Macaca thibetana thibetana. NCBI lineage: Eukaryota > Metazoa > Chordata > Mammalia > Primates > Cercopithecidae > Macaca > Macaca thibetana. The sequence goes on from NC_065598.1 coordinate 136,763,003, forward strand.
GCCTGGCTAGTTTTTTGTATTTTTTAGTAGAGACGGGGTTTCACCATGTCAGCCAGGATGGTCTCGATCTCCTGACCTCGTGATCCGCCCGTCTCGGCCTCCCAAAGTGCTGGGATTACAGGCTTGAGCCACCGCGCCCGGCCTAATCTCATTTTTAAAAACTTATTTGCTTTACCTTACCCCTTACAAATTTTATGTTTTCAATATCACAGTGTGCATCTTTTTATTTTGTGTGTGTCTTAAAAATTATTATAGCTATTATTATTTTAATAGTTTTGTCTTTTAACCTTCAAGGAAAATATGTAAATGGCTCGCACAGCACCTTAAGTTTTCTGAATTTGTGTACTTTTATGAATGAGTTTAATATTTTCATATGTTTTTGTGATACTAATCAGCATAGTTTTCTTTCAGCTTGAAGAACTTCCTTTTACATTTTTTCTAAGACAGGTCTGTTGGTGATAAACTCCCCAGCTTTTGTTTAAGAAAGTTTTTATCTCTTCATTTCTGAAGAACAGTCTTTTTCAGGTAAAGTATTCTTAGTTGTCAGATTATTTTCCATCAGCCCTTTGAAGTATGTTGTTTATATATCATCTTTGGGCTGAGCCTCCTGACCCAGTGCAGAGCCAGTCCAGTCAACATAGACTCAGGCTTAAAGACTGCACCAGGGCGGGCCAGGATGGCCCCTGTAGCTCTGGGCTCTGGATTGGAAAGAAAAGTGCAGCCTCACTCTCCCCTTACATGTAAGGTTTCTGCTGAGAAATCTGCTGCTACCCTTATTGAAGCTCTCTTATGTGTCACTTGCTCCTTTTCTCTTGCTGCTTTTGGGATCCTTTCTTTGTCTTTGAGTGGTTTGGTTATAATATGTCTTGGTATAATCTTGTTTGGATTGAATCTGAATAGAGACACTTGGTATTCCTGTACCTGGATATACCTTTTCTCATCTTAGGAGAATTTTCTGCTATTTTTTAAAGTTTTGTTCTACCCCTTTGCTTTTCTGTTTTTCTTCATCAACTCCTAAAATAAATCATTTGGTGTTTCGGTGTGGTCCCTTAAAGCCTGTAAACTTTTTTCATTTTTTTTTTTTTTTTTTCTCCTCTGACTATATATTTACAAGTAAACTGTCTTTGATTTTACATATTCTTTCATTTGCTTGATTAATTCTGCTTTTGATGCATTCTACTGTATTTTTCATTTCATTAATTGTTTCAATTCCAGGATGTCTGTTTGATTTTTGTTCTAAGTTCAATCTCTCTGATAAATTTATTTTGTTGGTCATTGATTATTTTACCAATTTCATTGAATTATTTCTCTCTTCTCAAAGTTTAATGAACTTCCTTAAACCAATTATTGTGAATTATTTGTTAGGCAGTTCACATATCTCCATTTATTTAGTGGGGCATCTACTGGGTGATTACTCTATTTTTTGATGGTGTTATGAGTTCTTTTCTTGTTTCTTGTTGCCTTATGTCGATATCTGCACATTTGAAGAGGTAAGGACTTATTTTAATCTTTGCAGACTGACTGCCTGGGAAAGTCCTTCACCAATCAACTCATTCAGAGAGTTTTGGCAGGATACCTGTTGTGATCTGTAGGCAGACTTGTTGGACTTCTTGGGCAGGCTGGCCTGGTGTCTGGGTCAGCTGATGGATGGGCCTGGCACCTAGGTCCACATGGTTGAGCCTAGAGTTTGAATCCTTTGGGTGAATCTGATGATTAGATTCATGGCAGCAGGCAAGAGCCTGTATCCATGGTAAAGCCTGAAGTGTGGGTCTACAGGTGCTGACTTTGTGCTGGGGTGAGCATTGAGACAGAGTGTGCTGTGGTAAGCCAGGCACTGGGATGAACTTTGTTCCTGGGCTGAGTCTGAAGCCTGGGCGCTTGGAAAGTGGCCTGGCCCTGGGGAAGGACTGTGTCCTGTGTGCGTGGAGACATATTTAGAGCCTGGGTCTACAGGGGTGGTTATGGAGTGTCAGTCCATGAGTTCTGCCTGGCACTGGGGTCCATTGGGGTGGGCCTGGATCTTCGTTCTGCTGAAACACGCCTTGACCCTAGGTCCACTGGAGTCTCAAACTACTGGGACTGACCTGGAGACTGGAGTTGGCCTAGTACTGGGACAGGCATGCAACCTTAGTCTTTGGGGGCTAGTCTGGAGCCTGGGGTCTTGGGTGCTGGCCTTATGCCTGCAACCACAGGGTCTGGCCTGGAGTCTGGTACGGTGGAAACAAGCCTAGAGTATGAGTCTGCACGTACTCTCCTGAAGGGTTACTGTGTGGATGCTGGCCTGTAGGTTATGCCTGTGAATGTTGGCCCAGGTACTGGGGCCATAAGAATCAGCCTGGAACCTTCGTCCCTAGCAGTGGTCTTGGAGCCTGGGTTCTTGGGATGAGCACAGCACTGGGGTCCACTGGGATGGACCTAGACCAATTGTCTGGTAGAGCATGGGACCACAGGAGTTGGCCAAGAGGGTAGAGCTGCAGGGCCCAGGCTGGTACCTGGTAGGCCTGGAGTCTGTGTCCATGGGTGTTGGCCTGATGCCTGACCTAGGCTGTGGAATGCCTAAAGCCTGAGATTGTATACACCAACCTGATTCTGGACTCGTCTGGAACCTTGAACAGTCTTGGACCCTGGGGCCACAGGAGCTGCCCCAGCACTTTGGTGGACCTAAAACCTGGGGATGTGGGGCCAGTCTGTTTCTGAGAATGGTTCAGTTCCCCGGGATACTGTAATCAGCCTGGGCCTGGTGCAGGCCTGGAGCCTAAGTCTCTGTGGTCTGGCCTGGCTCTGGGATGGCTCAAGAGGCTCAGTCCACAGTTACCAGTCTGGAGTCTGGAACTCTGGGGGCCTGTTCAGTGCTGAGTTTTATTGGAATGGGTCCAATGTTAGGGACGAGGACAAAGTCCATTGCTCACTTCCCTCTCCTTACCCTAAGCAGAGGGTATTGCTATCCATGCTGTGCGACCTGGGGTTGTGGAGGGGTGATGCAAGTGATGTGAAACTTTCCTACCCTCTTCAACGCGTCTTCTTCTTTCTGCGCTACTTCTAGGTGCTGCAGTCTCTCACTTCATTTACTTAGCCCTTGTCAAAGTATATTTGTGTGTGCATAGTTATTCAAACGGATGTTTCTGCAGTGGGAGGAGATGAGTCCTGGAAAGTTTTATTCTCCCATCTTGCGGATGTTCAGACCATTCCTCTAGTTATTTGTGTCATTGAGATCTGCATTGCTCTTTGGGCAATAGCAGTAACAGGCCTAAACCAAATTGACATTAATTTTGAGTAATAGAGTTTCCTATTTTTAAAATTTATTGATTTCCTAAACCTGCATGGCTGCAAGCATGTGTGTCATCTCTATTAATTGCGAAGCTCAGTGTGGTCTTCAGAATATAGAAAGAGATAAAGACACAGTCCCTGTCTTCAAGAAGCTCACGGTCCGAGGTCGGGGGAGGGCTGGGGCAGAGAGACCTTTATCTTTTGTTACCTTTTATGTATGAATTGCTTTGTTAAACTTCTTCATGCAGCTTACCGAGACCAGAGAACAGGGAACACTTACATCTCCCTGGGGAATAGCACTGGAGCTGGGTCTTTGTGTATTAATAGAAATGTATAGGGAAGACAGAGAGTGAGGGGAGGTGAAGGAATCCAGAAATTTGTAATGGCACTAAAAAACGTATGGGCATGCGAAGGGGCCTGGACGAACCTAGAAATGGCCTGACCTAGTGTTCACTGTGTGCATATCTGAAGGTGGAAAAAGTAGGAGAGAATTGGGAAAGTGGAAAGGATATGAGACTCAAAGAAAAATAGGTGCCAGGCTATAGAAGGCCTTGAGTGCCACCAGGATGAAGAGTTTAGACTTTAGGCTTTATTACTTTATCATTGCATTAATGAAAATAATAATAATTTAAAAAAACCTCAAGAGATTTTAAGCCACGCATGAAGTAATTCAATGTTAGAAGCTGGCTTAATAGTTCAGAATAATAACATTGGCAGTTTGAACTGCATTCTAGTTTAATGGTTATATCCATTCATGTTTTTTTTTTTTTTCCACTAGTTTTTATACTGCTACAGCAAACAACTTCAAAATCTAAGTGGCTTACAATAGCCAGAAAAACCACATTTCTCATTAGCAGTACATGTCTTCCACGATTGGCTTTGGCTTTTCTTTCTGTGCCTTCTTTTTGTTTTGGGAGCCAGGCTAAAGGAGCAGTCCCTACCTGGGCCATCCTAGGCTGATGTGAGATGGCAAATGGAGTGATGACAGAACCAAACAATAGCTTTTAAAGTTTCTCTTTGAAAAATGGCACGTATCATCTCCATTAATTATTATTAATTTTTTACTGGCAAATCATGTCACATGACTTAGACAAACTGGAGAGCATAGTGCAGTCAACTCACATAGAGGGAAACAAATATTGGAAACAAACATTAGAAGGAAACATGTAATCCATTGGAATAGTAAGTGTACAACCTTACCACCTAGGCTTATATCCCAGGTCTGCTACTTCCTAGCTATGTAAACTCTGGCAATTTACTTAACCTTTCTGTAAGTGTTATTTACTATTAGAATAATTTTAATGAAAACATGGAAGTGAATATTCATATATATGCTTGTAACATTTGCCTTTTAAAATTGTCCTCTAACCTTATCTTTACAAAGCCTTCCCAGGTCCTGGAACCCTTATACTTCCATCGAATTTTGGACCTGCGCAAGGCTATGGTCACCTATGTCTCAAAATACTAAATACAACTCAGATTTACCCTTGTAGTTTCTACTCTGCCTAACAGAGCACTTTGCTTTGAGGAGGCCCTCAGCAACATCTGTTCTAATGCATGGAATTAGATCTGCCAAGGCTCTGTGGGAAGCTGCCAATAGCAGTGATTTGGAAATTGCATTCAAATGGTCCTTAGATTGGCAAAGTGAGTGAATAAAAGGGTTTAGGACATTGTGGTTGAAATAACTCTTTTAGGACACTAATATCACCAACTGACATTTATATGGAGCTTCTATGTGGCAGACATTTTACATGCACTATCTCATTTAATATTCACATTTTTTCCCAGGAAGATGTTTCATCATCTTTATATTGTAGGCAAGGAAATGGAGACACAAAGATTCTGGAAAACTTTCCTAAGGTTATACAATAAGGAAACAGTAGGAGTAGGGTTGAAATCATGACAGTCTACTTTCCGAGTCCATAATCTGAACTGTTGTAGGATCCTATTCCTGCAGCAGTAGCCATTGCAAACTCAATATTAAAACCAGAGGGGCCTTTCAAAGAGATAGCTCTAGTCCAGCAGTTTCCAAGCTGTGCTTCATACAACTTTAGATTCTATGGAAGAATAGTCTTTGATTACAATTTTCTGGGTACTTAGGGTTATTGCTGTAATTGTAAGCCATGATTTCGAATTGTTGTATGATCAAAAGACTTTTACTATTCTCTTTGGTCCATATTATAATATATACATATTACACATTTCAGTTTATAAAATAAATTAATATATACCTGCATTTTTTTTATGTCAGAGAGCTACATAGAGTTTATTTGGGGAAAGCAAATGCTATGCTGAAGAAGAAGTTGGAACCACTGATCAATTCCAACTTTTTTTCCCTAGACAGTTAAATAAATTGAAGGCTCAGGAACAGGGGAAGAAACATTACAACCAGGCTTTCATATCAGGATTCTTGACTCTGTCCCAGTTGTTTCTGCTGTATCTTGCTGCTTCAGATAGTAAAATGCTACATTGAATCATATGCAACATGCTACAGCAATAACCAATTCAACTGACTCTTCCTTTGTGTGTATTCCCAAACCCTGAGAGATCCATTTTCATAAAATTTGATTGATCTGTTTAGATTGCCTTTATCGTACTCCAGGATTTGTTTTTTTTCTTCTTATTAATAATATTTTAATAGCTACCCCTAGGCTGCAGTGGATTCTTCAGTTTTATTTTACACAATATATATGGTTTTTCAATAATTTATTCTTTAATGTTTATAAAAAGTACATATGTGTTAAAAATTAATGAAGAGTAAATAATATTCTAACAGCAAGACTGTTTACATGTAACTATCCACCAAGGAATAAGACTGTCAAAACGTGTATTAAATATCTTGTTTAGAGCAGCATTTTAAATAGTTTTGTTTGATAATTTTTTTAAAGAAGTGGATGATGTGTTCCAAACATTTCTAGATTAATTCTCCATTGTGACAGCATTCTGCCTAATAAAAAGGATTTTTTAGATTATAACAAGACTGAGGCAGGGAGAGAATATAGGTAGAAGATCTCTTTACTTACTACTCAATTTTTCTGTAAGCCAAAACTTCTCTAAAAATAAAGTTTATTAATAATAACTTTAAAAGACCCTGAGGATCAGCACAATATATCTATGGCTTTCAAAAATAATTATTTACTTCATTGAGAAGGAATACTTTAAGATACTCATTAGATTGGCAAAAAGTTTACAGTGAAATAATACCACAAGGCGGTAAACATATTAGTCAGAATGAACTATGCAATGCTATAGTAACAAGCATCCTCAGAATCTCAGTGATTTAAAACAAGGCTCAGAAAACTTTTTCTGCAAAGGGACAAATAGTAAATATTTCAAACTTATCTCAACTACTCAACTCTTCCTAGACAATACATAAATAAATAGGCATGGCTGTGTTTCTATAAAACTTTATAAAAATATGCAGTGGGCCAGATTTGACCAATTTACCAAAACATGATATAAAACATTGATGATTTATTTATGGCTCATACCTAATATTTATTGCAAGTCAACTAGAGACTTTATTCTATGTTGTCATTATTGAGTCGCAATGTGATGAAGTCAGTATATGGATCATTTAAAGTTCACTGAGGCAGAGGCAAAGAGAAAACATGGGGAATTCCTCACTGGCTCTTAAGGCTTGGCTCACATTTCATTGCCTAAAACAATTTGTATGTCTATGACTAACTTCAAAAGGGATGGCAGAGGACAATGCCTCCATGTCTGTAGAAGACAGAAATCTAGAAATAGCTGGTGAACAATAATTACTACAACCGAGAGGATGTGGGGAAATGTGAATTCCCATACCCTGGTGGGGAGAATGTAGCTTGAAAAACCACTATGGGGAGTAATTTACCACACTGAGAAAAATTAAATCTATCCTACAGACCAAAATTTCCACTCTTCATTGAGCGACCTACAGAATCTCTGATATAAATGTTCTAAAAAATACATACAAAGATGTTCACTACAGCATAGTTTATAATAGAAAAAAATGAACACAACTTCAATGTCTTTCAATATTGGAAAAAATAAATTATATTTTTTGTAAAAGGAAATCATACATAGCAGTCCAAATGAATAATAAATTAAAATGAATTACTGTGTCAGTATGGATATATTTAAATAAATTTATTTGGGGTAGAAAAGGAAAGTTGCAAAATAATACATATACAATACTTATATAAATGATTAAAAACCATGTTGTTTGTAGGGAAATAATATAAAGAAATGGGCACATATTAACATAAAGACAATGCTTGTCCCTGAGGAGATGTGGGGATTAATGTATTGTAGTGTTTTATTTCAATTAAAGCATCTGGAGAAGCTATGGCAAAAGTTAATATCCATTAAATCTGGATGGCAGATAGCATAGGTTTCTGTTATGCCCTTCTTATACGTATTTGTATGGTCAAAATCTTTTTAAATTAAAAAGATAAAAAAATTGGCCTGGCGTGGTGGCTCATGCCTGTAATCCCAGCACTTTGGGAGGCCAAGGCAGGCAGATCACAAGGTCAGGACTTCGAGACCAATCTGGCCAACACAGTGAAACCTTATCTCTACTAAAAATACAAAAATTTGCTGGGTGTGATAGCACGTACATGTAATCCCAGCTATTAGGGAAGCTGAGGCAGGAGAATTTCTTGAACCTAGGAGGCAGAAGTTGCAATGAGCTGAGATTGCACCATTGCACTCCAACTTGGGTGACAGAGTGAGACTCCATCTCAAAAAAAAAAAAAAAAAAAAAAAAAAGATAAAAAAATACTACAGCTAGAGTGTAACTGTAAGCAGAGAGAAGTGTCATCGTGATAGTAAATGACACAGAAAAGTAGGCTGAACTGAGAACAAGATAATGAATTGGCTTCTGATAGCATAACAGGTACAAAAAAATGAGCCGTGAAAAAGAATAAACCAACATTACTTGCTATATGGTCTGAAAGCAAAATTTTCAGGTCTCAGCTTTCTGACTTATGGAGAGTTAATTGAGAATAAAACCCTCAAAATTAAAATTCAGCTTTTTGTGCCTATATACTATCATCTTTCTGTCTGTCTGTCTATTATCTATCTATCTATCTCAAGCAATTGCAGGATATAGTGGAAAGGAGTTTATGAACTGACCCTGGTTCTGTTATTTACCAGCTCTTTGTCACAAAGTAAATTACCTTAGCTGAATCTGTTTCTTTATCTATAAAATGTGAGAGAAAATGCATGTCCTATCTGTTCCTTGAGGCTGTTATGAAGATCAAATGAGATAGGTATGGTGCTATTATTTAAATCTCTAAAGTGCTAAACAAATAAATGGCAGCTCTAAATGTTGAGAAATATCAAAAGTTCTTTAACTTGCTAGTTTCCTCTGTCATATGGGACTGTCTTGTTGCTCTATTGTCTGACTACCTTGTGGAATGAACCACTGTGCCAGGTGTTTTTAGGACCTGGTTGATTTAGACCCTTCTTAGATGTCTCTTGTCTCCAATTTTCAGGAGCTTGCAGGACTATCAGAGTTTATATTCTAAAAATAACACCTTTGGCTTTGGTAGATTTTGCTAATGGAGTTCTGGAACTGTCATTCAGTATAAAATGTGTATAGTAAAACACGTTTACTTGCAATAAGTAAACATTTTGGAGGACAGGGCTATTTAGGTGATCTGGTTAGACCAGATCATTCGCCTAAACTACTGTTTTTCTTATTTTGTATGGTACAAGATTACACATAAAGCAGTTGATAGACAAAAGATATAAGTATATTTTTAGGGGCACTTTCTTTAGGTCTTTCCCAAACTGATTAGTTTTTCCTTTCAGCACTGACCTCACTGTTATTTTGGCATACCCTTAGGCTAAGTATCTGAAAAATAATAACTTTTAAATATATTGCTTTTCATTTCCTGTTCTATGTTTCAAAGACACAAAATAACTTATAGGCATGAGATACAAACTATTTTTTGGTAGATTTTATTTACTTGGTTTGGGCATTGCTAAGTAAGGGCTGAATTTTTATATGTCCTGGGATAGATTGTTCTGGTACATCTCCATTATATATGACATTAGCATGACTATACTAATGTCATGCTATAAAACAGGTAAACTCTTAGCCAGCTCTCCCATTAACTCCATGCACATCTCAGCTCTTTCACCACCTAAAGGTCAGAAATTCACACCACCTCTTTTTCAAGACTACATTAAAGCATCTATGAGTTCCTAATCATCTGTCAACTTTACCTCTTTTCTCATCTCAAACCTTCAATTTCCACTTTTTTCTAATTATTAACAACAAATATATTTGTGCACAATATTCCTTATGTTACTGCGGCATCTATGCTCATTCATTAATGTGCAGCTCAAATGTCATTTCTGATGTAAAGCCTTCCCCACCAGTAGAACCAGGAGATTTTCTTGTCTTGTTCATTCTGACATATAAGTTTGAGTGTCTTCTAATTAAATCAAATATTTTACATAAAGTTTTCTTGTACCTCACATGTTAGACTATGGGAACTTTTAAGGTAGGGATTGTCTTATGCTGCTTTGAATCATTTCTTTCGCACTACTCAATGTAATTTATTTGTATTGTAATTCCCTTTATCCATCAAGATCCTTATGAGAAGCAAAAACTTAAAGTTATGACCCAAGAAAGTATTTACTATCAGTCCTGTGAGGAAGAAAATGGAGTTTATATCTCCAAAAACATTTAGGTTGGTTTTAATTTTCAGAGAGAAGAAAGATTTCCTTTCAGAATTTTTGCCAGATTAGTGAAGAGTTAATTCTCTTCTAGGATAAGGTATTTGCAAGTGTTACCTTTTTTAAAACTAAAGTCCAAAACTTAATCAAGTTTTCTTAGATTTTACTGAATGCCCTTTTTCAGTTTCAGAATCTCATCAAGGACACTACACTGCCATTAGTCATCTTCTCTCCTTAGGCTCCTCTTGCCTGTAACAGTCTCAGATATTCCTTGTTTTAGATGACCTTGACAATTTTGAAAACTACTGGTCAGGTATTTTCTAGAATCTCTCTTAATTTGGATTCTTCTTATGTTTTCTGTTAAACTGGGGTTATGGGTTACTTGGAGGAAGACCACAGAGGTAAAGTGCCATTTTCATCACGTAATATCAAGGGTACACTATCGGCATGACTTATAATTGTTGGTGTTGATCTTCACCAATTGAGTGAGGAAGTATTTGGCAGTTTTATCCACTGTAAACTCACTCTTGTATTCCCTCTTTCCATACTATCCTCTTTGGAAGGAAGTCACCTTGGACAGTCTACACTTAAAGAGTGGCGAATCATTCTCCCTTTACTTGAGGGTAGAGTATTTTCATAAATGGTTTTAAATTCTTCTGCAAAGGAGATGTGTCTTTTCTCTTCCATTTATTTATTCAGATAGTTATTTATATCATTATGAACTCATGGATATTTAATTTACACTTTGCATTATAATTCAATACTACTTTATTTATTTTCTTGCTCAAATTGTTTCAGTTTTGGCCATTGGCATCTCTTTAAATTGACTCCAGTGTGTCTTTGATATGCCCCCTTCATTGTATTTTTTGTTTATTTTGATTTATTTTGTTTAGCATGTCCTTACTGTCAAACCCTACAAGATAATCCAGGCTTATCTTGTATATTTCCTAGCCCAGTCCTAAAGTTAGCTATTTTCCAAGGAGCCCTGGTGCCCTTTATTGGAGAATAGTATGGCACTATCTTTTCAGAAATAGTGGTGTGATGATAATAGTGGAAAGCTTATGTGAAACAAGTTGTGTTCAGATGAATTCCGCTAAGTATATGCCACACAGTGTGTCACTGGATAAGAATTGTATACAATCCATGTAGATTCTCATACAGCTCACCTGTAACACAAACAGCATAAAGAGATTCCTGCAGGTTCTACAATACTTTCTAGTTTCCCATTTTTTCATTCTTACGCTAGTTGTTTTGAGTCCTTCACATTTGCAATGAAGCCACAGACAATTAAACTTTGAGATAAAATATGACAGAAAATGGTACTAACCTTATAAACAGACTATTTAGCAAAATGATCTCCCAAATAATAGTAATTATATGGTTTGCCAGTTGCATGGTGAGTATACTTACGTTGGCTAAATAACTCTGTGGCAATTATGATGCCAATTTTAGTTTTTAGATGTTGTAGCATTGTGCAAATTTTAGCTGAAAGGCAAAAATGATTATCTGAGCAATCTATTGCTCCATATAGTATTTATAGTGCAATTAAAATGTTCACCACTGCACTTCTCAAAAGTAGCATAAATCTTATAAGACATTAATATATACGCTTTAAACGAATGTTACTGCTAATTATTATAACATGATCTTTTCTATAAAGGTATACATTAGGACATATACGAAGGACAAAAGATTCCAAGACATTTTAGGGCCACTGTTTTGTTTTGTTTTTTCTTTCCTTTTTTTTTTTTTTTTTGGTCAAAATTCTCTCTGACTGGTAAGAATTTCCTTCCAGCAATGTTAAAAGCGATATGATAATCAACAAATGAAGGTTAAGTACTCTTCCCACTTTCTTATGCTTAAAATACAATTAGCCAGATAACCTTTTCTCAATTACATGAAATTACTATATTTTTATCTTTAGCCTAAAATATACAGCCAAAAGGAAAACAAATACTGTACTCTGTTTAATCAGATGTTGAGCCAGTCCCCCAGTGCTATTTATTTTCCATCATTTCTTTCAGCCTCTGTCATTTCTCATTAGTACAGTTGCAGAGAAATCTGTAGTGCTTTTTTGACCTCACATATGCTTTATTTTCCAATAAGGAAAGCCAATGGACCTCTGTCTGGAACCTTTAACATATTGTCTGAATCATTTCCTAAAATAAATATGTCAACTAAGTAGCAAAATAAATTCCAGTAATATACAGTATCTCATCTCCTGCCAAGTCACCATGCAGACAGTGCTGCCAGTCCTTTGCAGGAAGTGGGGTTAGTGTGGAGGAGTGCTTGACTTTCAGGAAACATTCTATGCAAAAGCAATTGGATCAGGGTCACCTACAAGACAGTATGGTGATCATTTTCTAATACTTATAACCGGGAGTTAGAACCACGTAATAGTGGATCAGGCCACTAAAAATGATGTTATTTGATATAGTTTGGCTCTATGTCCCCACCAAAATATCATCTCTAATTGTAACAATCCCCACATGTTGTGGGAGGGACCTGATGGGAGGTAATTGAATCATAGGGTCAGGTTTTCCCATGCTGTTCTTGTGATAGTGAATTAGTCCCATAAGATCTGATGGTTTTATAACGGGGGGTTCCTCTGCACATGCTCTCTTGCCTTCTGCCATGTAAGACGTGCCATTCTCTTCCTTGATTTCTGCCATGATTGTAAGGCCTCCCAGCCATGTGGTACTGTGAATCCATTAAACCTGTTTCCTTTATAAGTTTCCCAGTATTGAGTATGTCTTTTGTGTTAGTCTATTCTCACACTACTAATAAAGACATACCCGAGACTGGGTAATTTATAAAGGAAGGAGGTTTAACAGACTCACAGTTCCATAGGGCTGGGGAGGCCTCACAGTTATGGAAGAAGACAAAGGAAGAGCAAAGGGGCATCATACATGGTAGCAGGCAAGACATTGTGTGCAGGGGAACTCCCCTTTATAAAACCATCAGATCTTGTGAGACTTATTCACTGTCATGAGAACAGCACTGGAAAAACCTGCCCCCCTGATTAAGTTACCTCCTACTGGGTCCCTCCCACAACACGTGGGGATTATTACAATTAGAGGTAATATTTTGTTGGGGACACAGAGTCAAACTATATCATTCTACCCCTGGCCCCTCCCAAATATCATGTTCTCATATTTCAAAACCAATCATGCCTTCGCAACAGTCCCTCAAAATCTTAACTCATTTCAGCATTAACCCAAAAGTCCACAGTCAAAGTCTCCTCTGAGACAAGGCAAGTCCCTTCCACCTATAAGCATGTAAAATCAAAAGCAAGTTAGTTTCTTCCCAGATACAATAGGGGTATAGGCATTGGGTAAATACAGCCATTCCAAATGGGAAACATTGGCCAAAACAAAGGACTACAGGCCCCATGAAAGTTTGAAATCCAGTGGGGCATTCAAATCTTAAAGCTCCAAAGTCATCTCCTTTGACTCCATGTCTCACATCCAGGTCGAATGAATGCAAGATGTGGGTTGCCACGGTCTTAGGCAGATCCACCCCTATGGCTTTGCAGGGTACAGCCCCCCTTCCTGGCTGCTTTCAAGGCTAGCATTGAGTGTCTGTAGTTTTTCCAGGTGCATGGTGCAAGCTGTCGGTGGATCTATCATTCTGGGGGCTGGAGGATGGTGACTGTCTTCTCACAGCTCCACTAGGCAGTGCCCTAGTGAGGGCTGTGTGTGGGGGCTTGCACCCCACATTTATCTTCCACACTGCCCTAACAGAGGTTCTCTATGAGGGCACCGCCCCTGCAGGAAACTTCTGCCTGGAAGTCCAGGCATTTCCATACATCCTCTGAAATCTTGGCAGAGGTTCTCAAACTTCAATTACTGACTTCTGTGCACGCACAGACCCAACACCACATGTAAGGTCCCAAGGCTTGGGGCTTGTGCCCTCTGAAGCAACAGCCTGAGCTGTACGTTGACCCCTTTTAGCCACAGCTGGAACTGAAACAGCAGGGATAGAGGGTACCGTGTTTGGAGGCTGCAAAGAGCAGGGGCCCCTTGGGCTCAGCCCAGGAAACCATTTTTTTCCTCCTAGGCCTCCATGCCTGTGATGGGAGGAGCTATGATGAAGAACGCTGACATACCCTGGACATATTTTTCTCATTGTCTTGGTGATTAGTATTTGGCTCCTTGTTACTTATGCAAATTCCTGCAGCCTGATTTAGTTTCTCCCTAGGAAATGGGTTTTACTTTTCTACTGCATTATCAGGCTACAAATTTTTCACCCTTTTATGGTCTGCTGCCTCTTGAATGCTTTGCCACTCAGAAATTTATTCTGCCAGATACCCCAAATCACCTCTCTCAGTTCAAATTTTCACAGATTTCTAGGGCAGGGGTAAAATGCCACCAGTCTCTTTGCATAGCAAGAGTGACCTTTACTCTAGTTCCCGATAATTTCCTCATCTGCATCCAAGAGCACCTCAGCCTGGACTTCATTGTTCCATATCAACTATCAGCAGCATTCTGGTCAAAGCCATTCAACAAGTCTCTAGGAAGTTTCAAACTTTCCCACATCTTCCTGTCTTCTGAACCCTCCAAGTCTGTAGGAGCTCCAAACTTTCCCACATTTTCCTATATTCTTCTGAGCCTGCCAAACTGTTCTAACCTCTGCCTGTTACCCAGTTTCAATGTTGCTTCCACATTTTCAGGTATCTGTACAGCAGCACCCCACTCTACTGGTACCAATTTACTGTATTAGTCTGTTCTCATGCTGCTAATAAAGACATACCTAAGACTGGGTAATTTATAAAGGGAAGAGGTATAACAGATTCACAGTTCCACATGGCCAAGGGACCTCACAATCATGGGGGCAGGTGAGTGAAGAGCAAAGTCACTTCTTACATGGAGGCAGGCAAGAGAGCATGTGTAGGGAAGCTCCCCTTTATAAAACCATCAGATCTCATGAGACTTATTCACTACCACTAGAACAGCACAAAAAAGACCCGCCTCCATAATTCAATTACCTCCCACCGGGTTCCTCCCATGACATGTGGCAATTATTGGAGCCGCAATTCAGGAGGAGATTTGGGTGGAGACACAGCCAAACCATATCATCTTTATTAACAGTGTGAGAACAGATTAATATAGTAAATTGGTACCAGATAGTGAGGTGCTGTTTTAAAGATACCTCAAAATGTGGAAGCAACTTTGGAACTGGGTAATAGGCCAAGTTTGGAACAGTTTGGAGGGCTCAGAAAAAAATAGGAAAATGTGGGAAGATTTGGAACTTCCTAGCGACTTGTTGAATGTCTTTGACGAAAATGCTGATAGTGACATGGACAATAAAGTTCAGGCTGTGGTGGTCTCAGATGGAGATGAGGAACTTGTTGGGAACTGGAGCAAACATGACTTTTTATGCTTTAGTAAAGAGACTGGTGGCATTTTGCTGCTGCCCTGGAGAACTTTGAACTTTGAACTTGAGTGAGATGATGTAGGGTATCTGGAAGAAGAAAGTCCTAAGCAGCAAAGCATTCAAGAGGAAGTAGAGCATAAAAGTGGAAAATTTACAGCCTGATGATGCAATAGAAAAGAAAAACCCACTTCCTGGGGAGAAATTCAAGCCTGCTGCAGAAATTTGTGCAAGTAATGAGGAACTGAATGTTAATCACTAAGACAATGGGGAAAATGTTTTCAAAGAATATCAGAGACACTCATTGCAGCCCCTTCCATCACAGGCCCAGAGGACTATGAGGGAAAAATGGTTTCGTGGGCCAGGCTCAGGGTCTCACTGCTCTATGCAGCCTCTGAACGTGGCGCCCTGCATCCCAGCTTCTTCAGCTTTAGCTATGGCTAACAGGGGTTAATGTATACCTCAGGCCATTGCTTCCGTAGATGCAAGCCCCAAGCCTTGGCATCTTACATGTGGTGTTGGGCCTGTGGGTACACAGAAGTCAAGAATTGAGATTTGAGAACCTCCGCCTGGATTTCAGAGGATGTATGGAAATGCCTGGATCTCCAGACAGAAGTTTCCTGCAGGGGCAGTGCTAGGGCAGTGTGGAAGGGAAGTGTGGGGTGCGAGCCTCCACACAGAGTTTCCAATTGGGCAATGCCTACAGGAGTTGTGAGAAAAGGGCTACCATCCTCCAGACCCCAGAATGATGGATCCACTGATAACTTGCATCATGCACCTGGAAAAGCTGCAGACACTCAACGCTAACCTTGAAAGCAGCCGGGAAGGCAGCTGTACCCTGCAAGTCAAAGGGGCGGATCTGCTCAAGCCTGTGGAAACCCATCTCTTGCATCAGTGTGGTCTGGATGTGAGAGATGGAGTTAAAGGAAATCATTCTGGAGCTTTAAGTTTTAATGACTGCCTTTTTAGATTTTGGAATTGCATGGGGCCTATAGCCCCTTCCTTTTGGCCAATTTCTCCCATTTGGAACAGCTATATTTACCCAATGCCTGTACACACACTGTGTCTAGGAGGTAAGTAACTTGCCTTTGATTTTACAGGCTCATAGGTGGAAGGGTCTTGCCTTGTCTCAGATGAGACTTTGGACTGTGGACTTTTTGAGTTAATGCTGAAATAAGTTAAGACTTTGAGGGACTCTTGGGAACACATGATTAGTTTTGAAATGTGAGGACATGAGATTTGGGAGTGGCCAGGGGTGGAGTGGTATGGTTTGGCTCTCTGTCCCCACCCAAATCTCACTTCTAATTGTAATAATCTCCCTGTGTTGTGGGAGGGACCCAGTGAGAGGTAACTGAATCATGGAGGTGGATTTTTCCCATGCTGTTCTCATTATAGTGAATAAATCTCACAAGATCTGATGGTTTTATAAAGGGGAGTTCCCCTGCACATGCTCTCCTGTCTGCTGCCATGTAAGACGTACCTTTCTCCTCCTTGCCTTCCACAATAATTGTGAGGCCTCCCAAGCCATGTGGAACTGTGAGTCAATTAAACCTCTTTCCTTTATAAATTACCCAGTTCTAGGTATGTGTTTAATAGCAGCATGAGAATAGACGAATACATGACTCAAGCAGAGGCAGAGTTTCAGAGTGTTGAGGATGTAATTTCAGCTCAGGGTATGAATATGATCTGTATAAACGCTATCAATTGTCATGTGTGTGTTCATTTTTAGAATGCTACTAAATTATAGATATTTAAAATCTGGCTTTAGAAATGAGTTCTTTGTACATCTAAATTTTACCACTTCTTATATATGATAATTTAAACCACATTACTATGTTAAGAAAGACTTCACTGGATCACTGTTCTTTTACATAAATGTGTGTGTATGTGATGTTTTGAACAAAATGAACAAAATACATAAGATACTCTGTCCATTTATTTTGTATCTAACAACCTTAGTAATTAAATGCAAGTCAACTGCTTTAAGTCAATTATTTAACCCTTTTGCCACTTCTATTAAAGGAATGCTGATTGAGCATATATTATGTGCTTCAATTTCTCCTGAATTGTGTAGAGATCAGATACAATATGATCTACACATTTGAGAGTCTGCAATTTAGTTAATATTGAATACATATGTCCATAAAAATACTACATGGAATATGACTTACTGTTAACTTCTTCCACATATGTTTGAAAATATGAAGATTTCTCATGGAATGACATAGCCATTATGTTATCATACAATAGATAATTTTATGGGAAGGGGTAATACCTGATGACAAAAAAAGTTGTTTCTCAATAATAATAGTTTTTAGAAGCTTGTGCAGTTGGATATTAACATGGAATTTAGGGGGAAACTAGGTCAAAGTGGAATCATTGGAAAGATAAGTATTTAAGCAGTTGGGCCATGGAGAGCTCCTATCTGAAGCTTTAGTCAGTGAAGAGGCACTGCATTTTTTTTTTTTTTTTTTTTGAGATGGAGTCTCACTCTGTCGCCCAGGCTGGAGTGCAGTGGCACAATCTCAGCTCACTGCAACCTCCACACCCTGGTTTCAAGCGATTCTCCTGTCTCAGCCTCCCCCTGCATAGCTGGAATTACAGGTGTCCACAACCACATCTGGCTAATTTTTGTATTTTTAGTAGAGATGGGGTTTCACCATGTTGGCCAGGCTAGGTTTGAACTCCTGATCTCAAGTGATCTGCCCGCCTTGGCCTCTGCACCTGGCAGGAGCCGCTGAAATGTTTGAAAGTCAGTAAGTGTAGTTTAGTGTTTGCTTCTCAGCCTTACAGTCTGGGTACAAATCCTGACTCATTCACTAGCTTTGTGACTCTGCAAATTGTTTAATTTTTCTGAACCTCACATGTGTCTTTAGAATGAAAATATAATAGTTATTACTTCACAGGACTGCATGAAAATCAATGGAAATAACACATATTTGTCTCTTACCATACTGTCTGGGATGGATTAAATGCTCAATAATTGGAAGCTGTTGTTATTGTTAATAACATGAGCCTAGCAGTTAGAAGAAGAATTTCAGAGCAGCGTAACTAAAGGATGCAAAGTTACTTTCAGGATTAGTGTAGCGATCCAGACTGTATTAATGTACAATAAAATGCAAATGTGAAGTAAGTTAAGCCTACTGATTATCAAAACCTATTGCAAATGCTTTTTTGTAGGGAGAATAGAGCAAAGCTGTGCTTTCAGTACAACTCGTAGGTTATTTTTGGATTTAAATAATTTTTGTATAATGTTCTGGATTACTATAATATAAATTGTGTACTATATTAGGGGATAAAAAGTGCCTATTGAATATTAGGTCATAAAAATGTTATTCAGATTCTGTATTATAAAACTATGAAATCTTTAGAGCCAGGGACTTGTACAGCACCAAGGACAAGGCCACCGAGTGGAATGCAAAGATATATGTGGGCAGGGAACTGCCATAATGAAAATGTTCCTAGACCCTAGCATGATGTCTGACTCAAAGTAAGTACTCCCTTAATGTTTCTTTGTGGTAGTGCCTTACTTTTATTTTCTTTTTTCTTTTCCTGTTTTTTTATTTTTATTTTTTATTATTATACTTTAAGTTCTAGGGTACATGTGCACAACATGCAGGTTTGTTACATATGTATACTTGTGCCATGTTGGTGTGCTGCACCCATCAACCCGTCAGCACCCATCAACTCATCATTTACAACAGGTATAACTCCCAATGCCATCCCTCTTCCCTTCCCCTCCCCATAATAGGCCCCGGTGTGTGATGTTCCCCTTCCCAAGTCCAGGTGATCTCATTGTTCAATTCCCACCTATGAGTGAGAACATGCAGTGTTTGGATTTCTGTTCTTGTGATAATTTGCTGAGAATGATGGTTTCCAGCTGCATCCATGTCCCTACAAAGGACACAAACTCATCCCTTTTTATGGCTGCATAGTATTCCATGGTGTATATGTGCCACATTTTCTTAATTCAGTCTGTCACTGATGGCCGTTTGGGTTGATTCCAAGTCTTTGCTATTGTGAATAGTGCCGCAATAAACATACGTGTGCATGTGTCTTTATAGCAGCATGATTTATAATCCTTTGGGTATATACCCAGTAAGGGGATGACTGGGTCATATGGTATTTCTAGTTCTAGATCCTTGAGGAATCGCCATACTGTTTTCAACAATGGTTGAACTAGTTTACAATCCCACCAACAGTGTAAAAGTGTTCCTACTTCTCCACATCCTCTCCAGCACCTGTTGTTTCCTGACTTTTTAATGACTGCCATTCTAACTGGTGTAAGATGGTATCTCATTGTGGTTTTGATTTGCATTTCTCTGATGGCCAGTGATGATGAACATTTTATTGAGGATTTTTGCATCAATGTTCATCAGGGAAATTGGTCTAAAATTCTCTTTTTTTGTTGTGTCTCTGCCAGGCTTTTGTATCAGGATGATGTTGGCCTCATAAAATGAGTTAGGGAGGATTCCCTCTTTTTCTGTTGATTGGAATAGTTTCAGAAGGAATGGTACCAGCTCCTCCTTGTACCTCTGGTAGAATTCAGCTGTGAATCCATCTGGTCCTGGACTTTTTTTGGTTGGTAGGCTATTAATTATTGCCTCAATTTCAGAGCCTGCTATTGGTCTATTCAGGGATTCAACTTCTTCCTGGTTTAGTCTTGGGAGAGTGTAAGTGTCCAGGAAATTATCCATTTCTTCTAGATTTTCTAGTTTATTTGCGTAGAGGTGTTTATAGTATTCTCTGATGGTAGTTTGTATTTCTGTGGGGTCGGTGGTGATATCCCCTTTATCATTTTTTATTGCATCTATTTGATTCTTCTCTCTTTTCTTCTTTATTAGTCTTGCTAGCAGTCTATGAATTTTGTTAATCTTTTAAAAAAACCAACTCCTGGATTCATTGATTTTTTGGAGGGTTTTTTGTGTCTCTATCTCCATCAGTTCTGCTCTGATCTTAGTTATTTCTTGCCTTCTGCTAGCTTTTGAATGTGTTTGATCTTGCTTCTCTAATTCTTTTAATTGTGATGTTAGAGTGTCAATTTTAGATCTTTCCTGCTTTCTCTTGTGGGCATTTAGTGCTATAAATTTCCCTCTACACACTGCTTTAAATGTGTCCCAGAGATTCTGGTATGTTGTATCTTTGTTCTCATTGGTTTCAAAGAACATCTTTATTTCTGCCTTCATTTCGTTATGTACCCAGTAGTCATTCAGGAGCAGGTTGTTCAGTTTCCATGTAGTTGAGCGGTTTGGATTGAGTTTCTTAGTCCTGAGTTCTAGTTTGATTGCACTGTGGTCTGAGAGACAGTTTGTTATAATTTCTGTTCTTGTACAATTGCTGAGGAGTGCTTTACTTCCAACTATGTGGTCAATTTTGGAATAAGTGTGATGTGGTGCTGAGAAGAATGTATATTCTGTTGATTTGGGGTGGAGAGTTCTGTAGATGTCTATTAGGTCCGCTTGGTGCAGAGTTGAGTTCAATTCCTGGATATCCTTGTTAACTTTCTGTCTCGTTGATCTGTCTAATGTTGACAGTGGGGTGTTGAAGTCTCCCATTATTATTGTATGGGAGTCTAAGTCTCTTTGTAAGTCTCTAAGGACTTGCTTTATGAATCTGGGTGCTCCTGTATTGGGTGCATATATATTTAGGATAGTTAGCTCTTCCTGTTGAATTGATCCCTTTACCATTATGTAATGGCCTTCTTTGTCTCTTTTGATCTTTGTTGGTTTAAAGTCTGTTTTATCAGAGACTAGTATTGCAACCCCTGCTTTTTTTGTTCTCCATTTGGTTGGTAGATCTTCCTCCATCCCTTTATTTTGAGCCTATGTATGTCTCTGCATGTGAGATGGGTCTCCTGAATACAGCAAACTGATGGGTCTTGACTCTTTATCCAATTTGCCAGTCTGTGTCTTTTAATTGGACCATTTAGTCCATTTACATTTAAGGTTAATATTGTTATGCGTGAGCTTGATCCTGTCATTATGATATTAGCTGGTTATTTTGCTCGCTAGTTGATGCAGTTTCTTCCTAACATCGATGTTCTTTACATTTTGGCATGCTTTTGCAATGGCTGGTACCTGTTGTTCCTTTCCATGCTTAGTGCTTCCTTCAGGATCTCTTGTAGGGCAGGCCTGGTGGTGACGAAATCTCTCAGCATTTGCTTGTCTGTAAAGAATTTTATTTCTCCTTCACTGATGAAACTTAGTTTGGCTGGATATGAAATTCTGGGTTGAAAATTCTTTTCTTTAAGAATGTTGAATATTGGCCCCCACTCTCTTCTGGCTTGTAGAGATTCTGCCGAGAGATCTGCTGTTAGTCTGATGGGCTTCGCTTTGTGGGTAACCCGACCTTTCTCTCTGGCTGCCCTTAACATTTTTTCCTTCATTTCAACTTTGGTGAATCTGACAATTATGTGTCTTGGAGTTGCTCTTCTCGAGGAGTATCTTTGTGGCATTCTCCGTATTTCCTGGATTTGAATGTTGGCCTGCCCTACTAGGTTGGGGAAGTTCTCCTGGATGATATCCTGAAGAGTGTTTTCCAACTTGGTTGCATTTTCCCCCTCACTTTCAGGCACCCCAATCAGACGTAGATTTGGTCTTTTCACATAATCCCATACTTCTTGAAGGCTTTGTTCATTTCTTTTTCCTCTTTTTTCTTTAGACTTTTCTTCTCACTTCGTTTCATTCATTTGATCCTCAATTGCTGATACTCTTTTTTCCAGTTGATCGAGTTGGTTACTGAAGCTTGTGCATTTGTCACATATTTCTCGTGTCATGGTTTTTATCTCTGTCAGTTCATTTATGGCCTTCTCTGCATTGATTATTCTAGTTATCCATTCTTCCATTCTTTTTTCAAGATTTTTAGTTTCTTTGCTCTGGGTACGTAATTCCTCCTGTAGCTCTGTGAAGTTTGATGGACTGAAGCCTTCTTCTCTCAACTCGTCAAAGTCATTCTCCGTCCAGCTTTGATCCGTTGCTGGCGATGAGCTGCGTTCCTTTGCAGGGGGAGATGCGATCTTATTTTTTGAATTTCCAGCTTTTCTGCCCTGTTTTTTCCCCATCTTTGTGGTTTTATCTGCCTTTGGTCTTTGATAATGGTGACGTACTGATGCGGTTTTGGTGTGGGTGTCCTTTCTGTTTGTTAGTTTTCCTTCTACCAGTCAGGACCCTCAGCTGTAGGTCTGTTGGAGATTGCTTGAGGTCCACTCCAGACCCTGTTTGCCTGGGTATCAGCAGCAGAGGCTGCAGAAGATAGAATATTGCTGAATAGCGAGTGTTCCTGTCTAATTCTTGCTCTGGAAGCTTCGTGTCAGGGGTGTACCCCACTGTGTGAGGTGTGGGATGTCGGTCTGCCCCTAGTGGGGGATGTCTCCAAGGTAGGCTACTCAGGGGTCAGGGACCCACTTAAGCAGGCAGTCTGTCCCTTCTCAGATCTCAGCCTCCGTGTTGGGAGATCCACTGCTCTCTTCAGAGCTGTCAGACAGGGTCATTTGCATCTGCCGAGGTTTCTGCTGCTTGTTGTTTAGCAATGCCCTGTCCCCAGAGGTGGAGTCTACAGAGACAGGCAGGCCTCCTTGAGCTGCTGTGGGCTCCACCCAGTTCGACCTTCCCAGCAGCTTTGTTTACCTACTTAAGCCTCAGCAATGGTGGGCGCCCCTCCCCCATCCTCACTGCTGCCTTGCAGTTAGATCTCAGACTGCTGTGCTAGCAATGAGGGAGGCTCCGTGGGCGTGGGACCCTCCCAGCCAGGTGTGGGATATAATCTCCTGGTGTGCCATTTGCTAAGACCCTTGGTAAAGTGCAGTATTAGGGTGGGAGTTACCCGATTTTCCAGGTGTTGTGTGTCTCAGTTCCCCTGGCTGGAAAAAGAGATTCCCTTCCCCCTTGCACTTCCCAGGTGAGGCGATGCCTTGCCCTGCTTCAGCTCTCGCTGGTTGGGCTGCACCAGCTGACCAGCACTGATTGTCTGGCACTCCCCAGTGAGATGAACCCGGTACCTCAGTTGAAAATGCAGAAATCACCTGTCTTCTGTGTCGCTTGTGCTGGGAGCTGGAGACTGGAGCTGTTCCTATTCGGCCATCTTGCTCTGGGGCCCACTTTTATTTTCTAAAGAATCCTTGTGTATTGTTGAGATAACAAAGTAGTACCAACAGACATAACAATATATAGTCATCCCTTGTCACAACCCTCTTCAATTTAAGCCACATACCTCAGAGACTTTTGACTCTTTCTTCTGGTATTTACTTCTAGTTTTTGTAAAGAATAAGCATGTGCTGATATTTATGGAATTATCAATCACTAATTTTATTTTATTTTTTAATTTTTTTGTATTTTTAATTTTGGTGGGTACATAATAGGTGTATATATTTATGGGATACATGAGATGTTTTGATAATACTGGCAAGAATGTGGACAAAAGGGAACCTTTGTACATTGTTGGAAGGAATATAAATTATTTTTTATTTTTATGTAAATTGACAATTTAAAATTTTGTATATATGGGGTACAAAAAACAATGTTATGATTTATGAATACAATATGAAATAAGCCAAGCTAATTAGCATATCCAACACATCAAATCTTTTTTTTTTTGGGATGAGAACATTTGAAATGTACTCTCTTAGTTTGAAATGCACAATACACTGTTATGAACTATATTCACCACATTGTGCAATAGATCCTAAAAACCTTAATTCCTTAGGTCTAACTGAAGCTTTCTACCTTTTGACCAATATTTCCCCCATTCTCCCCACTCCCCAGCCTCTGTAACCAGCATTATATTCTCTGCTTCTACTGGTTTCATTGTTTTAGATTCTACATATAGATGAGATCATGTAGTAATTGTCTCTCTGTGCCTGGCTTATTTCATTTAGCATAATGTTCTTGAATTCCATCCATGTTGTCACAAATGACAGAATTTTCCTCATTTGTAAGGCTGAATAGTACTCTATTGTGTATATATGCCACATGTTCTTTATCCATTCTTTTGTTGATAGACACTTAGTTTGATTTCATTTCTCTGCCATTTGAGTAGAGCTGCAATGAATATTCCAGAATGTGCAGACACCTCTTAGGCAAATTAATCTTTCTGGTAAATACCCAAACACAGGATTGCTACATCATATGAAAATTCTATTATTAAATTTTAAAAACCTCTTCACTGTTTCTCTAGTGACTGTACTAATTTACATTCTTACCATCCATTTACAAGGGTTCAATTATTGGCATAATCCATACAATTCTTTATGTTACAACCTCCACTCCTTACCTTTATCTTCCCAAAATACTTATGTGAAAATTTTTGGTTACAGTAGCAGTTAATTATTACATTTTTACCACGTGAATATTACTCATTGCTGAACTATGAAGTGTGCAATTATTTTATTCCTTTTCATGTAGCATTTTGTGTTGTCTGGTATGGAATATGCCTGATTTTTTGTTTACTAGCTTAATTTTCCATGTACCTTTACCTAATTGTCCAAAATTCCAAACATTTCTGTAGCATTCTGCTCAAAATTGTGTTAAAATTCTTGAATAGTTTGTCAGTATATCAGTTCCTGTTTTCTGCTTTTTGGAAATTCTTCCTCACAACTCAAGATCACGATCTCTTGGGCTTCAATCTGTATTAGTTGCTCACTAAACCTGCAACCAAACTGTCATTCTGACACTTCCCTTCACCACCACCTGGGACTTCTCTCATCTCACTCATAGGTTGAATGGCCTCTTTCCTAGATCTCGTGTGTTCCTATTGCCTAGTTTATTATCTTGTTAGGGTTAAGCCATATGCTCAGTGGAAATGGGGAAGGGGAATTTCTAGAGATTTTGCAGCTCTAAAAATCTCTTAATTTATAGGTTGACTGAGCATGAAATTCTACTTCAGAGTCTTTCTCCCCACTTCTAGCTTTCAGTAGTGCAGTTGCAAGTTCTTATGATATTCAGATTTCTGGTTCTTACTACGTTTTCTGACCATCTATCCCATCCCTAGAAGGCTTTAAAAATATTTTTCATTATGGCTGTGTGGTAAGCTGAATAATGCTCTCTGAAAGTTGCCCACATCCTAATTCCTGGATCGTGTAACTGTTGTCATATTAAATATATGATAAAAGGGACTTGCAGATGTGATTTAATTAAGGATATTGAGATGGGGAGATTATTCTAGATTATCTAGGAGGGTCCAATATAATCACAAGGATCCTTATAAGAGGTAATGAGAGGGATTTTTAAATTTAGCTTAATTTCTTTTTTATTTTTCTTTTTTATAGAGATGGAGTCTTACTATTTTGTCCATGCTTATCTTGATGATTTTGAACTCCTGGCCTCAAGTGATTCTCCCACCTTGGCTTCTCAAAGTGCTGGGATTCCAGTTGTGAGCTGCCACAGCCAGTCAAAGAGATTTGACTACAGAAATAAGAGATGTGACTACAGAAGCAAGAAGGTGGAGTTAAGGAAGAAAAGCGTCATGAGGGAAGGAATGCAAACAGCATCCAGAAGCTAGAAAAGCTACGGAAACATATTTTCGCTGAGAGACTCCAGAAGGTACAAGTCCTGCCAAAATCTTGAACTTTGTCCAGTGTAATGGATTTCAACTTCTTCCCAGCAGAGGTATGAGAGAATAAATTTTGTTGTTTTAAGCCATCAAGTTTGTGATACTTTGTTACAATTAAAATAGGAAACTAACAGAAGTGGTGATCTAAAATTCCTCAATGTGCCTATCTATGTCTATAAGCCTTTTGGATTTATTGCATTGGCCACTTTCAATCTGAAAAGGCAAGCCCTTCAGTTCTAGGAAATACTCTCGATTATATGTTTGACAATTTCCATTCCTCTGTTTTCTTTCATCTCTCTAGTCTTATTAGGAAGATATTGTGGCTCACAAATTGATCCTTTAATTTTTTTATCTTTTCTCTCCTGTTACCCAGGCTTATATTTTTACCCTACTTTTTGGCAAAGAAAATGAACTTTATTGTCTTATATTTCGAAGAAATTTTCAATTTATATATATACATATATATATATATACACACACATACACACACACATACACATATATACACACGTTGACATACATGCAAATACACACAAACACACACATTCCTAAGTTATTTCTTGTTCTCTGATCACTTTTTATATCATCCTGTTCTAGTTTCATGAATGATTTATACAATATCTTCTCCTATTTCTTCGAGAATAGCATTAATAGGTTGCTTTGTTTACCTTTGAAATGTTCTGTTTTGAAGTCCTTTGTGTCTTTCATGTGAGATAATTTCATTTAATTTTATACTTAAAAATAATTATTAAAACATGAATTGGGAGCTCTGTGGGCATGGGCAAGATTTGTTGAATGGTGTATTTCATTCTAGGATGATTGTGTGTGAACTTTGCTCTTTATTTAAAGGGTACCCCCAAGTCAGTATCTATCGTAATCCTGTCCAAGGGAAGGGTGTGTGAGCTGAAGAGTAGAACAGGATGTGCGAGGAGTTTAACTCTGCTGTATACAAAATTTCATACAATTCTCCTACTTTCAGCCCTGTTCCTTATATAACCTTCTGCTATAGCTGTTTGCCACGAAATCTGAGCTTCTGAGGGTTCTGCAGCCAAATTGACTCGTTTCTTGCTGCCGCTGTTTGTTGTCTGCAGACATTTTAATTTCAGCTCCCTGGTCTTTACTAAATCACTAACCGCTTGGCTACCAATCTTTAAAAAATGTAGTGACATCTTGATTGGTTGTC
The DNA here is from genome assembly GCF_024542745.1 of Macaca thibetana thibetana. Classification (NCBI taxonomy): domain Eukaryota; kingdom Metazoa; phylum Chordata; class Mammalia; order Primates; family Cercopithecidae; genus Macaca; species Macaca thibetana. Next base: position 136,790,043 of record NC_065598.1, read on the forward strand.
TCCTTTACCATATTCTTTGTCTTTGTGGATTTGTACCATTTCCATTTGTGTGTACCATAATTTTAGTGATATTTCAAGGAGTAGAAACAAACACAAGAGCTCAGTCTGCTATGACTAAATGAATGTTGTACAATGAATATTTGATGAGTGAATAGCATACCAATAAATGGTGACATGATTAAATATTATGAAGATATACAGCTGATAATTGACTCTGGTTCACAATGTCCTTCATGCATATTAAGTTTTTATTTCTTAAACAGTAGAAGACAGTTAATGGTATCAAGGAAACATTATATGTCATTATGTAATTGTAAATCGTTCCTTCAGAGAACATTTCAGTCACACACATTTGCTGGTGAACCCATGTTTATAAAATATATTCGTTACTCTTATTTTTTATTCAAATAGAAACCTTAGGAGGAAAAGAAGGTAGATATTAGTAACCCCATTTTAGAGACGAGTAAACAGAATCCAGGAGTTAGAGCAATCTGTTAAATGTTACATTTTAAGGCAGGGGCAGGTCTAGACATTGAAACCAAGTATTCTTTCTGACTCTTGGTTAATTACTTTTTCCTCTCATTACACCCTGAGACCGCTCAGAAGAACAGATCTGGCTGCAACTACTTTATTTGCATGATTGTTAGCATTCCCCAGAAGAAATAGGAAATGTGTTAATAAGCCAGAATAGTGTAAAGATTGGAGACAATTTTATTAATTTGAAGGAAAAGTTTAATGATTTTTCAGTTTTACCTAATACAAATTGGCTGACAATTAAAATTTTTATTAAAATATTAATATATTTGCAATTATGCTTTGCCACACTGCTTTATCTATTCTTACAACCATTAATATTAAAAGACATTCCCCTTCAAAAGGAAGGTATAAGTGTTGTACCGTAATTGCCACATTATTCTGTGATTAAAATGAAATATGTATTCAGGCAAAATCATACAATATTTAGTGGTTCCATTAAGAGCTATTTGGATCAAACGAGTTAGTAATATGCCATTTAGGCATCTTTTCTATATATATGTTTTTCATGGATTTTCTCCTGGTTATTAATATCATTTGAGAACTATTATTTTAATTTCATCATATGATAATATATGGCTTTAAAATAGAAAGTGATGTGCCATGCTCTGAATATTAGGCTTACTTTATTTGCATAATGAGCTGAGTGTCCCAAGGCTGGTAACTATAGTCATTTACTTATCTTGCTACTCAAAACTTTCTAGAAAAATATGATAGAGATGCAGAAGGGAGAGAAGATTATTATATGAAAGCACAATAGGGTACATTCTTTGGGATCTGAGAAATGTCTGTAGTTATTAAAAGATGTCTCCCAGAGTCATGGAACAAAGGAAAAATGTAGTTTTAGCATGTAAGAAAGAAGATGAACTTGAATTAATATCACTATAATTTAATCAATTTTTAATTTATAAACTTCTTTATTCCCGCTGTGACTTACTTCAGTCATTGGCTTATTTTATTCACTCATTTATTTAACAAATATTTCTTGAGCATTTGTTATGTCCTTTCCTGGTTTTGGTGTTAGGGTGGTACTGGCTTCATAGAATGATTTAGAAAGGATTTCCCTTTTCTCTATATTGTCGAAAAGCATCAATAGGATTTGTACCTATACCTCCTTGAATATCTGACATTTCAGCTGTGAATCCCTCTGGTCCTGGACTTTATTTTGTTGGCAAATTTTTATTGCAATTTCAATGTTGCTGCTTCTTATTGGTCTGCTCCAAGTTTCTATTTCTCCCTGGATTACTCTAGAAGAGTTTGATCTTTCCAGGAATTTATCAATCTCCTCTAGGTTTTCTGGTTTGTGTGCATAAAGGTTTTCATAGTAGCCTTGAATGATCTTTGTATTTCTATGGTATCAGCTGCAGTATCTATCTCCCATTCTGTTTTTAATTGAGCTTATTTTGATCTCTCTTCTTTTCTTGGTTAATCTCACTAATGATCTATCAATTTTGTTTATTGTTTCAAAGAACCAGCTTTTTCCTTTATCTTTATTATTATTATTTTTGTTTGTTTCAATTTTATTTAATTCTGCCCTGATCTTTGTTATTTCTTTTCTTCTGTTGGGTTTGGGTTTGGTTTGTTCTTGTTTCTCTAGTTCCTCTAGGTGTGACTGTAGGTTGTCCATTTGTGTTCTTTTAGACTTTCTGATGTAGGCAATCAATGCTATGAACTTTCCTCTTAGCACTCCTTTTGCTGTGTCCTAGAGGTTTTGATAGGTTATGTCACTATTGTTCAGTTCGAAGCATTTTTAAAATTCTATATTGATTTCATTGCTGACCCCATGATCATTCAGGAGCAAGTTATCTAATTTCCATGTATTTGCCTGATTTTGAGAGTTCCTTTTGAAGTTTATTTCCAATTTTATTCCACTGTAGTCTGAGATAGTACTTGATATAATTTCAATTTTCTTAAATGTATTTAGACTTGTTTTGTGGCCTATCATATGGTCTACCTTGGAGAATCAACCATGTGCTTATGAATAGAATGTGTATTCTGCAATTGTGTAGAATGTTCTGTAAATATCTGTTAAATCCATTTGTTCTAGAGTATAGTGTAAGTCCATTGTTTCTTTGTTTACTTTCTTCCTTAATGATCTGCCTAGTGCTGTCAATGGAATATTGAAGTTTCCCACTATTACTGTGTTGCTGTCGATCAGAAATTGTTTTATAAATTTGGGAGTTCCAGTGTGTTAGATGCATATTTATTTAGGATTATGATATTTTCCTGTTGGACTAGTCCTTTTATCATTATGTAATGTCTCTCTTTGTCATTTTCAACTGTTTTTGCTTTAATATCTGTTTTGTTTGATATAAGAATAGCTACTCTTTCTTGATTTTGGTGTCCATTTGCATGGAATACTTTTTTCCGCCCCTTTACCTTAAGTTTATGTGAGTCCTTATGTGTTCAGTGAGTCTCTTGAAGACAGCAGATACTTGCTTGCAGAATTCTTATCCATTCTGCCACTCTGTATATTTCAAGTTGAGCATTTAGGCCATTTACAGTCAATGTTAGTGTTGAGAATTAAGGTACTATTATATGCATTGTGCTAGTTGTTCCTGAATACCTTGTTTTCTTAAAAAAATTATGTCATGTTTTTATAGGCCCTGTGAGATTTATACTTTAAGGAGATTATATTTTGGTGTATTTTGAGGATTTGTTTCAAGATTTAGAGCTCCTTTTAGCAGTTCTTGTAGTGTTGGTTAGGTAGTGGTGAATTCTCTTTTTCTTTTCTTTTCTTTCTTTCTTTCTTTTTTTTTGAGACAGAGTTTCACTCTTCTTGTCCAGGCTGGAGTGCAACAGCATGATCTCAGCTCACTGCAACCTCTGCCTCCCGAGTTCAAGTGATTCTCCTACCTCACCCTCCTGAGTTGCTGGGGTTGCAGGCATGTGCCACCATCCCTGGCTATTTTTTTTTTTTTTTTGTATTTTTAGTAGAGACAGAGTTTCACCATGTTGGTCAGGCTGGTCTCAAACTCCTGATTTCAGGTGATCCACCTACCTCTGCCTCCCAAAGTACTGGAATTATAGGCATGAGCCACTGCGACCGGCCCATGACTGTATCTTTCCTTCATTTATAAGCTTAGTTTATTCTGGATACAAAATTCTTTGCTGATAATTGTTTTGTTTAAGGAAGCTAAAGATAGGACCCCAATAAACACTAGCTTGTAATGTTTCTGCTTAGAAATCTGCTATCTTATAGGTTTTCCTTTATAGGTTACCTGATACTTTTTGCCTGATAGCTCTTAAGATTCTTTCTTTATCTTGACTTTAAATAACCTGATGACTATGTGCCTAAGCAATGATCTTTTTGTGATGAATTTCCCAGATGTTCTTTGAGCTTCTTATATTTGGATGTCTAGATCTTTAGAAAGGCCAGGGAAATATTTCTCAATTATTTCCTCAAATACGCTTTCCAAACTTTTATATTTCTCTTCCTTCTCAGGAACACCAATTATTCTTGGGTTTGGTCATTTAACATAATCCCAAACTTCTTGGAGACTTTGTTCATTTTTAAATTCTTTTTTCTTTGTCTTTGTCATATTGGGTTAATTTGAAAGCCTTGTCTTCAAGCTCTCAAGTTATTTCTTCTATTTGTACAGTTCTATTGCTGAGATTTTCCAGTGTATTTTGCATTTCTCTAAGTGTGTCCTTCATTTCCAGAATTTGTGATTGTTTTTTATATATGGTATCTATTTTTCTGTAGATTTTTTTGTCTATATCCTCTGTCTTCTTTTAAATTTCTTTAAATTGGTATTAACCTTTCTCTTGTGCCTCCTTGAGTAGCTTTAATAATCGACCTTCTGATTTTTTTTTTTTTTGGGCAATTCAGAGACTTTTTCTTGGTTTGGATCCATTGCTTGTGAACTTGTGTGATATTTTGGTTGTGTAAAAGAACCTTCTTTTGCCATATTAACATAATTGTTTTTCTGGTTCCTTCTCATTTGGGTAGAATATGTCAAAGGGAAGATCTAGGACTCAAGGGCTGCTGTTTAGATTCTTTTGTTCCACAGGGTGCCCCCTTGATGTGATACTCTCCCCATTCCCCTAGGGATGTAGCTTTCTGAGGGCCAAACTGCAGTGATTATTTCTCTTGTGGGTCTAGCCTCCCAGTGAAGCTACAGGGCTCTGGGCTGGTACTGGGGAGTGTCTGCAAAGAGTCCTATGATGTGATCCGTCTTCAGGTCTCTGAGCATGGATACCAGCACCTGCTCCGGTGGAGGTAGCAGGGAGTGCAGTGGACTCTGTGAGGGCCTTTGGGTATAGTTTTGTTTAGTGTGCTGGTTTTGTGTTTGTTGGTCTCCAGCCAGGAGGTGGTACTTTCAAGAAAGCATCAGCTGTGGTAGCATAGGGAGGATATAAGCTTGCCCTAGGGTCTGCTGGATAAGGATTTTGGTTTCTCAGGCAGTGGGCAAGGCTATAGAGCTCCCAAGAGATTATGTTCTTTGTGTTCAGCTACCGGGGTGGGTAAAGAAAGACCGTCAGGTGGACGCAGGGTTCCGTATGTCTGTTCTCAGGCTCTTTGTGGGTGGGGCTTGCTGCGGCTGCTGTGGGGGAGGGGGTGTGGTTCTCAGGAGTTATGTTCTGAGGGGGATTATGGATGCTTCTGCTGCATCATACAGGTCACCAGGGAAGTGGGACAAAGCCGGCAGTGACAGGCCTCACCCAGCTCCCATGCAGCCTGAATAGCTGATCTCACTGCCATTGTGCTCGCCCCTCCAACAGCACCAAGTTTATTTCCAGGCAGCTGCTGAGCAGGGCTGAGAACGTGCCCTAGTCTACAAGCCTCCCTGCTGAGAACCAAGCAGGGCTTTCAGGTTTCATGCCTCCCTTCTTGCTGTGGTTTCTGTACTCATATCTGTACCCTCCATTCACCTCCTACTCAGGATTCTGTCTAGGAAACTTCGTGTTCAGTCAAAACTGTTACAAAGTTGAGCTGCAAGTTTCTTTCTCCCTCTGGTCTTTCTCCAATTCCACTGGCAGCCCTCCCCAGGGACCCCTGTGAGACAAGTCAGGAATGGCTTCCCTGGGGACTGACAGTGTCCACAGAGCTCTTTCTACTGCTTCCTCTACCCCTATATTTCGCTCAGGTCTCTAAATTCATCTCAGCTCCAGGTAAGGTCAAATCCTTCTCCCATGATCTAAACCTTTAGGTTTTGCAGTGAAGATGTGTGTTCGAGATAGACTTTCCCCCTTTCAAACTTGGGCATTCACGGTTTTTTGGCTGTCTCGTGGAGCCCGCAGTGGGAAGCCACTTCCTTGAAAGGATCTGTGGATTCTCTCGGCTTTCCTGGTATGTTCCTGCAGTAGTTCTTGGAACGAAAGTTTAGAGGGTGAGTCTATGCAGCCCATAAAGAGACTTAAACATTCTAAGGAATTTGACAGTTGGGAATCGTTGACAGATTAAAAGCCAGAGAGTGACACAATCAGACCTCTGTGTAGAAAGATTATTCCTGGTTGAGGCGGGCGGATTACAAGGTCAAGAGATCGAGACCATCCTGGCCAACATGGTGAAACCCTGTCTCTACTAAAAATACAAAAATTAACTGGGTGTGCTGACATGTGCCTGCAGTCTCAGGTACTTGGGAGGCTGAGGCAGGAGAATTGCTTGAACCCAGGAGGTGTATGTTGCAGTGAGCTGAGATCACGTCACTGCACTCTGGCCTGGCAACAGAGCGAGACTCCATCTCAACAAAAAAAGAAAAAGATTATTCCTGTGGCAAAGTAGAGGATTCAGATTGGCTGAATAATGAAAAAATTGCAGAATGAAAGTTCTGTCAGTGTGTGTGTATGTGTGTGTGTTCCATTTAAAAAAATTCTTATGAGGAAACAAATATTTTACGTATATAATCATTAAGTGACTTTGGACATTTTGATATCTATCTTTGCCCATAGAATTATAATGATCTCTTCAGAAGATAGTGCTTTTTTGACATTAGAAAGACTTTTAAAAAATGTGAGCTAACTTGATCCGTAAAAGTAAGAGCAAGATCATGTCCTTTTCAGGAACATGGCTGGAGTTGGAGGCCATGATCCTTAGCAAACTAACACAGGAACAGAAAGCCAAATACCTCATGTTTTCACTTAAACATGGGAGCTAAATGATGAGAACGCATGGACACATAGAGGGAAACAACATACAATGGGGCCTATTGGAGGGTTGGAGGAAGGAGATGGTTAGAAAAGTAACTAATGAGTACTAGGCTTAATACCTGGGTGATGAAATATTCTGTACAACGAATCCCCAAGACTCAAGTTTACCTGTATAGCAAACCTGCACATGTACCCATGAACTTGAAAAAAAGGTGGGTGTAAAAAAGTAAGTTCTTTGGCAAAGTAGAATATACTCTCTCTTTTTTTTTTTTTTTTTTTGGTTCAGAATTACCTTTTGCTCAATGTGTCAGGAAAATCCTTCTGGGATTTTTATAGCATGGTGAGCTATCACCTCAGTGCTCTGAAGGAAACCTGCTTGAACAGAAAATTTGAAATGCCTTTCAAAAGGGGATGCTTTTTCATAACTAAATGTCACCTCACAAACTGATTTTTTATGTTCATATTCCCAAGGTAGCAATGTCAAAAATATTTTTTTTCAAAGTCTCTATCTGGAAAGCAAGAACACAATTACCAGTTAGGAAAGGAGCTGTAAATTACAAAATTACATACTGAAAAACTCTTAGAACATGAGTTTTATTTCAGAGGAAATTTATAATATCTGACTTTATTGACATTTCAGCAATGCGTATTTTAGTTTCATGGCTACAGTATTTAACTAAAATATTTTATTCTAATACCTCAGAAAACAGCATTAACACTTTATGAACAAATTATAGTGGTATATGCTTATGGGGTATAATGTGATATTTTTATCTATGTATACATTGAAGAAAGAGTCAATCAAGCTAATAATGTGTCCATTATCATACTAACTTCATTATATAGCATTAATGAACAAATAATAGTGGTATATGCTTATGGGGTATAATGTGATATTTTTATCTATGTATACATTGAAGAAAGAGTCAATCAAGCTAATAATGTGTCCATTATCATACTAACTTATCATTTCTTTGTGATGAAAATATTAAAAATATATTATTCTAGCAATTTTGAAATATACATTTTTATTAACCATGGTCTCTCCCATTGAATGTGAGCTAAACTTATTGACTCACTTCTAACACACAAAATATGACAGAAGTTGTGATATGTTACTTCTGAGGCCAAGTTATTAAAATATTGTGACTTCTGACTTAGTTGATTTATCTCCATGCAGTGCAATAGATTTACCTTACTCCTCCAGTAAAACTGAGAGTCTGTACTCTTAAGAGCTTCCCTTTCCCCAACCTTCTCCATTCCCCACTCCGCAGTAACTGGTAACCACTTATCGAAACTCTGTTTCAATAAGATCAACATTTTTAGGTTCTGCATATGAGATCATTGATATGGTTTGGCTCTGTGTCACCACCCAAATCTCACCTCAAATTGTAATCCCCACATGTTGAGGGACAGACCTGGTGGGAGGTGATTGGATCATGGGGGCAGTTTCCTCCATTCTGTTCTCCTGATAGTGAGTATGTTCTCGTGAGATCTGATGGTTTAAAAGTGTGGTACTTCCCTCCTCTCACCCTCCTGTTGCCATGTAAGATGTGTCTTGTTTCCCCTTTGCCTTCTGACATGATTGTAATTTTCCCAAACATTCAAAGCCAGGCAGAAATATGCTTCAATTAAATGTCTTTCCTTTATAAATTACCCAGTCTCAGGTAGTTCTTTATAGCAGTGTGAAAACAGACTAACACAGAAAATTGCTACTGGAGTTTGGGGCACTGTTATAAAGATACCTGAAAATGTGGAGGCAACTTTGGAACTGGGTAATGGGCAGAGGTTGGAACACTTTGGAGGGTTCAGAAGAACACAGGGAGATGTGGGAAATTTTGGAACTTCCCAGAGACTTCTTGGATGGTTTTGACCAAAATGATAATAGTGAAATGGACAATGCCATCCAGGCTGAGGTGGTCTCAGATGGAGATGAGGAACTAATTGGGCACTGGGCTGAAGGTCACATTTGCTATGCTTTAGCAGAGACTGGCAGCATTTTGCCTCTGCCTTGAAGATCTGTGGAACTTTGAACTAGAGAGAGATGATTTAGGGTATCTGGCAGACGAAATTTCTTTTTCTTTTTAAATTTTACTTTAAGTTCTGGAATACACGTGTAGAACGTGCAGGTTTGTTATATAGGTATATATGTACCATGGTGGTTTGCTGTAACTGTCAACCCATCATCTAGGTTTTAAGCCCCACATGCATTATTTGTCCTATTGCTCTCCCTCCCCTTGCCCTCCACCCCTGACAGGCCCCAGTGTGTGATGTCCCCCTCCCTGTGTCCATGTGTTCTCATTGTTATAGTCCCACTTATGAGTGAGAACATGTGTTTGGTTTTCTGTTCCTGTGTTATTTGCTGAGAATGATGGCTTCCAGCTTCATCCATGTCCCTGCAAAGGACATGAACTCATTCATTTTTATGGCTGCATAGTATTCCATGGTGTATATGTGCCATATTTTCTTTATCCTGGCTATCATTGATGGGCATTTGGGTTAGTTCCAAGTCTTTGCTATTGTAAATAGTGCTTCAATAAACATACGCGTGCATGTGTCTTTGTAGTAGAATTTATAATCTTTTGGGTATATACCCAGTAACGGGATTGCTGGGTCAAATGGTATTTCTTGCTGTGGATACTTGAGGAATTGCCACACTGTCTTCCAAAATGGTTGAACTAATTTACACTCCCACCAACAGTGTAAAAGCATTCCTATTCTCCTCAGCCTCACCAGCATCTGTTGTTTCCTGACTTTTTAATAATTGCCATTCTAACTGGAGTGAGATGGTATCTCATTGTGGTTTTCATTTGCATTTCTCTAATGACCAGTGGTAATGAGATTTTTTTTTCATATGTTTGTTGGCAGCATAAATGTCTTCTTTTGAGAAGTTTCTGTTCATATCCCTTGCCTACTTTTTGATGGAGTTATTTGGTTTTATTCTTGTAAACTTGTTTAAAAGTTCCTTGTAGATTCTGGATATTAGCCCTTTGTCAGATGGGTAGATTGCAAAAAAATTCTCCCATTCTGTAGGTTGCCTTTTCACTCTGATGATAGTTTCTTTTGCTGCGCAGAAGCTCTTTAGTTTAATTATCCTTGTCAATTTTGGCTTTTGTTGCCATTGCTTTTTGTGTTTTAGTCATGAAGTCTTTCCCATGCCTATGTCCTGACTGATATTGCCTAGGTTTTCTTCTAGGGTTTTTATGATTTGGGGTTTTACATTTAAGTCTTTAATCCATCTTGAGTTAATTTTTGTATAAGGTGTAAGCCAAGGGGACCAGCTTCAGTTTTCTGCATATGGCTAGCCAGTTTTCCCAGCACCATTTATTAAATAGGTAAGCAGCATAGTGTTTAAGATTTGACCTGGCTTTCTCTGAGTGCATACGGTCATATGAATTCACAAAATGATGATGTGAAACTGAAACTCCCGGAAGAGAGCATAAAAGTTGGGAAAATTTGCAGCCTGAGCATATGGTAGAAAAGAAAAACCCATTTTCTGGGGAGAAATTCAAGCCAGCTGAAGACATTTGCATAAATCAAGAGAAGCCGAATGTTAATAGCCAAGACAATGGGGAAAGGGTCTCCCAGGCATTTCAGAGGTCTTTACAGTAGCCTCTCCCACCACAAGCCCAGAGGCCTAGGTAGAAAAAATGTTTTTCTCGGTTGGGTGCCTCACTGCTCTGTGTAGCCTTGGGAAACGGTGCTCTGTGTTCCAGTCACTCCAGCTATAGTCATGGCTTATAAGGGCTAAGGTACAGCTCAGGTCTTTGCTTCAGGTGCAAGCCCCAAGTCTTGGTGGGGGTTTGGATCTTGGAAGTAGCTAACTTGTTTTTTATTTTACAGGCTCATAGGTGGCAAGAACTTTCCTTGTCTCAGGTGAGACTTTGGACTTGTACTTTTGAGTTAATGAACAAGTTAAGATTTTAAGGGACTGCTGAGAAGCCATGATCAGTTTGAAATGTGAGAAGGACATGAGATTTGGGAGAGGTCAGGGGAAGAATAATATGGTTTGGTTCTGTGTACACACCCAAATCTCTTGAACTGTAATCCCCAAGTGTTGGGGGAGGGGCCTGGTGTGAGGTGATTGGATCACTGGGGCAGTTTCCCCCATGCTATCCTCACGAGAGTAAGTTCTCATGAGATCTGATGGTTTAAAAGTGTGACACATTCTCCATCTCACTCTCTGTCTCCTGCCACCACATAAGACATGCATTGCTTCCCCTTAGCCTTCTGACATAATTGTGAGTTTCCTGAGGCCTCCCCAGCCATGTAGAACTGTGAGTCAATTAAACCTCTTTAGTTTATAAATTACCCAGTCTCAGGTAGTTCTTTACAGCAGTATGAAAATGGACAAATACAATTGTATACTGCGCCTGGCTTATTTCACTTAACATAATGTCCTCCAGTTTCATCCATGTCATTGTAAATGACAAAGTTTTTCTCTATTATTAATCCTGGATAGTACTGCATTGTATAAATATACCACATGTTCTTTATCCATTCATCCATTGATGGACAATTAGGTTGATTCCCTAACTTGGCTATTGTGAAATACGCTGAAATTAACATAGGCGTGCACACATCTCTTCTGCATATTGACTTTAATTCCTTTGGATATATATCCCGAAGTGGGATTGCTCCATGATATGGTAATTCTATTTTGAATTTTTTCAGAAATCTCCATACTATTTTCCAAAATGTCTGTGCTATTTTACATTCCCACTAACAGTGTACAAGGGTTCCCTTTTCTCCATATCCTCACAAACACTTGTTATTACTTGTCCTTTTTTATCATAGCCATTCTAACAGTTGTGAGGTGATATCTCATGGTTTTATTTTTCATTCCTCTGATGACTAGAGATGTTGAGCATTTTTTCATATATCTCTTGATCATTTCTATCTCTTCTTTTGAGAAATGTCTGCTCGGATACTTTGCCAATTTTCTAATCAATTTTTGTTTTCTTGCTGTTGCATTAAGTTCCTTATGTATTTTAGATATTACCTCTTTCTCAGATGTGTAATCTGCATATATTTTCTCCTAGTCCATGAGTTTTCTCTTCACTTTGTTGTTTACTTTGTTGTACAGAGCTTTTTGGTTTGATACAATCCCGTTTGTCTATTTTTGCTTTCCTTTCCTGTGCTTTTGAGGTCTTATCCAAAAGATACTTGCTCAGTCCAACGTCATAAAGAATTTTCCCTGGTTTCTTCTAGTAGCTTTACAGTTTTAAGTGGTATATACATTTAAAAAAAATTTATAAAGATTTTGTTTTGAAAATTACTAATACACAGCCTCCAAAATACATCCCCAATGACCCCATCCTCCTAATATTAATTTTCATGTGTAATACTCTCCTGTTGTGTGTGGGCTGGACTTATTGATTCACTTCTAACAAATACAATATGGTATACATTGTGGTATATCACTTCTGAGATTAAGTTATTTAAATACTATGACTTCTGGGCCAGGCGCAGTGGCTCACGCCTGTAATCCCAGCACTTTGGGAGGCCGAGGTGGGTGGATCAGAGGTCAGGAGATTGAGACCATCCTGACTAACATGGTGAAACCCCATCTCTACTAAAAATGCAATCCGCGCATGGTGGCGGGCACCTATAGTCCCAGCTACTTGGGAGGCTGAGGCAGGAGAATGGCGTGAACCCAGGAGGCGGAGCTTGCAGTGAGTCAAGATTGTGCCACTGGACTCTAGCCTGGGCAACAGAGCAAGACTCTGTCTCACACACAAAAAAAGTACTATGACTTCTGACTTTGTTGATTTATCTCACTGTCTTGGATCAGTCACCCTTAGGGAAGCCAGTTGCCCTATTGTGATCTAGCCCTGCAGAAAGGTTTATAGTTTTAAACAATTAAGTACTGCCAGCAATCACATGAGTGAGCTTAGAAATATCTTACCTCTTTCCCTGATCAAACATTCAGATAAGACTTCCAAACTCAGCTAACAGCTTGACTGCAACCTCATGGAATACTTTGAATCATAAGCACCCAGTTGTTGCCAGATTTGTGGGCCACAGAAACTTTAAGTTTGTTTACTCAACCTGTTAAATTTTGAAATACTTTGTTACATAGCAGTAGATAACTAAAACATTGATCTTAAGGTGGTTGTCAATTATTTTACTTTCATTTTCTTAAACTGCCATTTTCTCTGCATCACATGTAGAGAGAGTGGGACAAACTGGTTCATATTTAATTTGATTGTGAAAGATATTAGATAATATTTAGAAAATCTTTCTTACAACATTGTAATAAATATTAAATAAAATCACAGTTTAATAAGAAAATAACAGTAAAATAACATTGACAGAAACTCAAAAATATCTTTTTCTCTACCATATTTCTATTACAAAGGCAAATCTATTCATGACTCATATTCTTGGCCTCTCCTTGTCTCATATGAAAGGGAATGTTAGTGCTCACTGATAACCATCTTCACTTTTTTACATTTTTACATCTCCTTTGCAATTAGATTGGCCATGTGACTGGTTCTGGCCACCAGAATGTGAGTGGAAGTTATAAATGTCACATACAAGTCAAAGTTGATGGAACTGGTGTGGCTTCCCTATATACTGTTGCAACCTTCCACTGGCTATTTGATGCCAGGGCAACCATAAGCCCCAGGATAGAAGCAGCTTGAGCTCCTATGAAACTGCTTATCAAAAAACTTTCTAGCTTGCAATTAACTGGTCTGAGAGCAGATGATATTTGTTAGCAACATTGCCTCTCCTATCTTGACTAACCCATCCCATCCCATCCCTCACTCCAATCTCTTAAGTATAAAGGGTATTTTGTTATTCTAGCAAATAAATTGTCTCAGCATTTGTTATAACTGATAGGGGCAATATGCTTGAGCTATTAAATTGTGGCCAGTAAAGAAGAGCTAGAATTACCTGGAGTTATTTTCTTAAGAGTGGAAGGTCTAAAATAGGAAAGAAGGCAGAGAAGACACAAACGGGAAAAACAGATGTAGATTGCTTGGTTGGTTGCTTGGTTTTGGTTTAGTTAGGATTATTTGCTTTTCTTGTGCAAAACAAAAGAAGAATAGTGAACATTAAACATTGATTAGTGATACTGAGGACATACATGTGAAGATTTTTAGAACATAGTTCTGAGTGGTATGCAACGTAATTCCCTGTCACTTCTTTTAGGGCTTCAGTAAATATTCTCTTCATTTTCCAGTATTCCTTTAGATAGCAAAGTAATGTAGCTTTGGGATTAGATAATAATTTGGTTACCCTATTATTGTTTTCTTGATGACCCACTGTGATTCAAAGATTATGCTAGGAGCTGCAGAATCAAAACTAAACAAGACAGATGTAGTTTTTGGAATAGACAAGCCCTCATCCTCTAGAAGTTTATAGTCTAGAGGAAGACAAAAATTAAATAATTATAGTAAAATGTGATAAGTGCTATGATAAATGAAGAAGATACTAAGGAAACATAAAGGTTGGGCTGGCAGACAAGACTTCTAAGGGGAAATGACAGGTAAGCTGGAACCAGAAATGTATGTAGGATCTTTCCAGGTGAAGCATGAAGGGAGTAGAGTAGACGGCTCGGGGGAAATGTTTGTGCCTGGTGCACAGGAGCTCTTCATGGAACAATTATTTTAGTTTCTTCCTGCAGACTATCCACAGAGCTCAGACTAGAGTTCATGGAGTCAGGATAAGACATCAGTTTAGATTTTTATGCTATCCTTTTTGGGAACTTGTCCCTCTTCAAAATTTCCAGGCAAATATATCTTCAGAAAGCCCTCTTGAGTGTATATAATTCAACTGACTTAAAGAGACACCAAATAATACCTACCCTACCACCTCCTGAGACATTTTTAAATTCCCACAGTGGGCTAAATGTAGCTTCAAACTGGTACTACCCACACATGGAGCATTTGTTCATTACATGCCCTGTAATCTGAATACATGTAAATCAAAAGGATGATATGCTTAAGTCAACAGTAGCCGAATGTTAATAGCTAAAACAATGGGGAAAGTGTCTCCAGGGCATTTCAGAGATCTTCAGAGCAGCCCCTCCCATCACAGGCCAGGAGGCCTAGGAGGAAAAAAATGGTTTCCTGTGCTGGGCCCAGGGCCCAGGGCCCTGATAGTTTGATATTAAACCATCACAATAGAGTTGAGAGCTTAATATTTTATTATATTAATATATTCTGATTTATTTAACCATTCTTCTGTTCAGATACATTTACGTTGTTGCAGAAATTTCTCAATTATAGTTAATATTTTAATGAATGCCTTCAGACATCTATTTTGGGTAACTTTATTTTCTCACACAAAGCCCTAAGAATGAAATTACTAGATTGCTGAAGCTTCAAGGCCCCATGGAAGGAGTATGACTAAGATTGTTGTACAATTTCTCCTTGGCCAGATTACCTCACTTAGCTGAGCATTTATTTCATTATCTGTAAAATGGGAAGAAAAGTAGAACTTATAGGGTTGTATTAAAATTGAGTTAATGTAGGTAAAGCACATAGAAGAATCTCATGTGTAGAAAACACCACTGCAAAAAGAATGCTGTTTAGATGGCTGGAACGCCGGCTAGAAATCAGTGGTAGAGTTAATTGCAGTAGTCCAGATGACAAATAATGGTAGGTTGGGCTCACAGCCTAGTGGTGAGAATAGTGAGACATTTATGGACTCAAGAAATACCTCATTTGTAGAACTGAGAATGTTTGCTCTTGAGTTAACATGCAGGGGAGTGGTGGGAAAAGAAACGTCAGGATGACTAAGGATGTTGGACTGAGCAATGGAAAGGATGCAATTGCCAAATTCTGAAGTAGGAAAGATTGAGAAAGGAGCAGATTTGAAGGGAAAGATCAGGAACTTGGTTTGAATATTTTATGCCTGAGATACCTATTGGATGTTCAAGCAGAGGTGTTAACTAGGCTGTTGGGTATACTAGCTTGGTGTTTAGGAGAACAACTGGTGAGATTATAAATGTGGGAGTCTTTCAACTATAGATTATACTTAAAGCCATGCCATTGGACAAGATCACCAAAGGAGCAAGCGTAGATAAAAAAGAGAAGAGGTCCAGGGGGTGAGCTCTGGGCCCTTCAAACATGTATTATGCAGAGATATGAGGATAAACCAGCAAAGGACATTGAGGAGGAACTGGTGAGATAGGAAAAGAGCCAGGTAAATTTAGTATCACAGACACCTTGGAAAGCAAATTAAAATCTCACATTGAGGCTTGACTATGTATGCATTGGAAGAGACTGTAGGCTCTCAAGATAGGGGAAGTTGCTGGCACCAATAGGTGGTTGTTGGAAGTATGGACTCTGAAGTCAGCAGAATTGGATTTGAATCCAGGCTCTACCAGTCGCCAGATGTATTATTAATACCTTAAGCAAGACACTAACCATCTGTCTACTTCATTTTTTCTCATGGAGTTAAGTAGACACAGTGACAGTACATAGCACATAATGTAGTTTTGAAGATTAATGACATAATTCATGCAGAGCAGAGCACTTACTATAACACAAGATGCTGAGTAAGCACTTAAGAAACATTGACATTTGTTATTATACTAACAGTCATTGTTATTATCAGTATAATCCCTTTTATTATGCAGTTGAATAAAATTATTTGTGAAGAAATGATTAGTGAATAGTGAATAAAATCATTTGTCACATTTTAAACATAGTGCCTGGTGCATGACAGGTTACCAAGAAACACTTTATATGTATGTGTATGTGCACAAGCACACATGGATGTACTCTTGTAAAATTCTTGAGGTAATTTCCGGGGCAGTAGTGATTATGTAATAATTATGGTTACAGCTGACAATGCAATCATGTGTTATCCATGATTCTAATCAACTAACATGTAAAAACAGATGAATAGGCTTAATTACTCTTAGGAACTCATTACTGTCCCTTTTCATAGATAAAGAAACTAAAGCAAAGACAAGTTAAATTCCTTGCGCGATTTTGTATCGCTAGTAAGACTTAAATCCTACCTTCTGGCTCCAGCACCATACTCTTACCCCCTACACTGTAGTATCCCTCAATAGTAATGTAAGTGTTCATAACAAGCTGTAAATATCCCAAAAAACTATGGTTAAGCTTTCAAAAATGGGAAGTGGTTGTTACTATGGCAGGCAGCTTGCTCATCATGGTAATGGTGTCTTTCAGGACCATCTCTATGTTTTCCCGCCCAGTAAATTCTGTCTTCTTGATGTGTGTTGACCATTAACACAAGCCTGTGCTGAGATCTCAGACCTTGTAAGAAATGAATCTTTGTCTTAACATGAAAAGTAGTGCTCTGCTCATTACTTCTCTTCTTTACTCAATTTTTCAGTGAGATTTGTTTTCTTGCTTACTACAGACCCCAGATTTCCAACCATCTGCTTATAATTTTACAGTAAGTCACCTAATGGTCTCCAGAAACAATAGCACATTTTTCATCAACTCCTGCCTGAAATCTTCAGAATAAGTTTTCTTGTCTTTTTTAATTGTTTCGTATTTTGAATTTCTTCTAATGTTTTGATTGCAGTTTGCTGAGCCCTGTTTTTCTGAATTAGTATAATTTCACTGATATAATTTATGCTCTGTTTTGTATGTGTCCAGAAAAAGATGGAAACTTTTTCTGTGCTCATAATAAACCTTTTTACAAAGTAAAAGTACACATTTTTAAGTCTTTGCAGTACACTTTTCCAAACCAGAAGAAAAATAAATCCTCAGACCTTCATTATATGTGTACAACTCTTCAGAAACAGTTCATAATGAATAATCCAAAAAAGTTGCCAGTTATGTCCTTTGTTTCTCTATTATATTGGAATAATAATAAGATCATGGCAAATTAGAAGGAAGTGAATAACTATTCAAAGATGTATTGAAGAAGAAACTATATTTAACATATACTAAATATACACTACCTTCTGCCCTTTCAAATATTGGATAATTTAGTTCACATCTAAACATCTTTATTGAAATTTATTTTGTAATCCATATATTAAACCTATGCCATGTTTTTCTATTTCCTAAACAAGACAAAACACAACACAACAAAATCCTGATTGTTTCACTGACAGTTTGCAATGACTTTATATTTATACCTATTGAGAGTTGTATACGAAATATTCTTTGATGCATACTACAGTCTGTGGTTGTGGAAAGAACTCAAGAGTAGGAGGAGAGACAATTGGGTTTTGATCCTGACTTTTCCTCTAACTGAATGGGTACTTGAGGCAACTGCCTTTGCTTCCCACGGCCTTCTCATCTGGAAAAGGAAGCCATAATTAAACTAGATTAGTGGCTTTTAAATTGTTGTTTAATAGTGGGGCCTCTTTTAAACAATGGATACTTACATTATAAATAGCTAAAATTGAAGTCCCTATGGTAACAGAATGATGAAAGGAAAGAATCACGGGAATTACAGGAATCCGTTTTAGGAGTAGAAATCAAATTCTACTTTTTATATGAGGTGGATGAAGCCATAAAGTATAGTGCAAAGGCTCTGGATTTTGCTAATTCCTTTTGGTTTGGAATATTCTCTGTACCAGTGCCATTTTGTCCCAACAAGGAATCTGGAGTGGGACTAGGTTGACTGATGCACTTGAGATGACACCATCAGGGAAAGAGGTGACATTTAAGCTAAGAGTGAAATGACTAGGAGTCACTCAGTGGATTTCTGAGGGGAGAACCTTCCAGGCAGAGATACCAGCACTTATACCCAGATCCAAGGATGTGAATAAGTGTGGTATGTTTCAGGAAGAGCAAGAAAGTCTGTGTAGCTGGAAGATAGTAACCAAGTTAGAGAACGGTGGGTGATTAGATGGGATAGGTGACAACATACTGGATCTCATAGCAGCTTATAGTCTACTTTCAGGCTTTTGTGATTTATTCTAAGTTTACCTATAAGTCATTGGAGGGTTTTAGACACAGAACTACTTTGAGCTTATTGCCGTTTTTAACAGGTCACTCTGAACTGAGCATGAATGTATGCCTGTAGTCCCAGCTACTCAGTAGGCTGATGTGGGAGGGTCGCTTGAGCCTAGGAGTTCAAGGGCCAGCCTGGGCAACATAAAGAGACCTTGCCTCTTAAAAAGAAAAAGAAAATCCCTCTTCCTGCTATATAAAGAATAGACTTCTGTCCAGGCACAGTGGCTCACGCCTGTAATCCCAGCACTTTGGGAGGCCGAGGTGGGCAGATCACCTGAGGTTGGGAGCTCAAGACCAGCTTGACCAACATGGAGAAACCCCGTCTCTACTAAAAATACAAAATTAGTCAGGCATGGTGGGGCACGCCTGTAATCCCAGCTACTCGGGAGGCTGAGGCAGAAGAATCACTTGAACCCAGAAGGCAGAGGTTGCGGTGAGCCGAGATCGCGCCATTGCAACAAGAGCGAAACTTCGTCTCAGAAAAAGAAAAAAAAAAAAAAAAAAAGAATAGACTACTTCAGGGTGGGGGTAGGGGATGACAGAAACAAGGAGACCAGTTAAAAAAGCGATTGCCATGGTCCTGGTAGTCAGGAGGTAAGTTTTCCATCCGCGATTCCTGCATACTGTATTTCTTATGGACTGGCAGAGGCAGTAAACACACATGGAATAAGTTGAGAGTTGCCCTCTCTGCATCTTGGGAAGAAATGTGACTGTCATTACTGATAAGCTACTCCTTTGATAACTGAAGGCCTACAAGGAGCTGTTTCTTAGTCCAATCACACCCTTGTCCTACTTTGCCTTATCATGTTAACACCTAATTCAGGCCAGTGAAAGAAAAATGGAAAAAATAAGCCAAAAAGAAATCTGCCACCATGTAAAACCCTACTCAAACCACCTAACTATCCTGACTCACTCTCTCACTACCCTATCTCCTGTCATTTTATTATGTGAATTCAAAGGTAGCTCAGGAACATCTCCGTTGATTTGCTTCTGTTAACTTGGCTTGATCTCGCTGTGTGAGTATCCCTGAACTCTCTGTAAAGGTTACTCATTCCTAAATGTGTGCTCCTTCTAGAAAAAGGACCCAACCAGACCGTGCTTAAGCCTTAGTGCTTTTAGAGCACAACAGAGAGGCAGGTCCCAGTGAAGGCAACACAGGCTTCCCTTGGCTAGAGGAGGGAATTCCCTGACCCCTTGCACTTCCTGGGTGAGGTGACACCCCACCCTGCTTCTGCTCGCCCTCCGTGAGCTGCACTCGCTGTCTAACCAGTCCCAATGAGACGAACCGGGTACCTCAGTTGGAAATGCAGAAACCACCCACCTTCTGCCTTGATCTCGCTGGGAGCTGCAGACCGGAGCTGTTCCTATGTGGCCATCTTGCCCAGGAATCCCATGAAATCTTTACTTAGATGATATGCGATGACATCATTTGGCCTTCATTTGGCAAGAAGACATCAACAAAGCATCAATTCTGCCTTATTCCTCTGCTCTACTATTTGGGCTATTAAAGTTGGTGCCAATGACATAATGACCGCAAACCCACACAGGAGGGCTGACATAATATGGCCATACCTAGGTATAAGATCATATAGATAATAAGTAGTGGAGTTTAATTACATGGCATGGTTAAATTATTTATTCATAGATAACCATATGAATAAACACACACACACACACACACAAACACACACACATAATCTTATAGCACATTCTGAGGCCCATGATAATAAAATATGAGAGTGTAATTTTATAAATCTGATATTATGCAGTTGACAATTATGCCTGTAAGACACAGTGTTATTAAATTTCATCCTTGCAGAATTTCATAGAATTTCAGGTCTGTGACACTTTAGGAAATCAGAGTGTTAGGGTAGAATTACTTAACAAAGTAACATTGTAAGCACTGTACATTATTTGGTATATTCAAGCACTGTGATAATGGTCCATATTTTGGAGTGCTAGTCTTGGCCTCAGTCCTGATTGTCACATTAAACAAATCAACTTCTGGAGCTTTAGTGTTTCTTTTCTGTGAAATAAGGACCTTAAACTCTTTTCTGCCACACTTGCAGAGAGAATGGAGAGGCCAGTTGAAACAGTAGATGTGAAACGACTTTGCAAGTCATAAAGGACTATGGACATGTGAGGCCTCATTATTTCTTTTTTTTTTCTTTTTTATTATTATTATTATACTTTAAGTTCTAGGGTACATGTGCACAACGTGCAGGCTTGTTACATATGTATACTTGTGCCATGTTGGTGTGCTGCACCCATCAACTCGTCAGCACCCATCAACTCATCATTTACATCAGGTATAACTCCCAATGCAATCCCTCCCCCCTCCCCCCTCCCCATGATAGGCCCCGGTGTGTGATGTTCCCCTTCCCGAGTCCAAGTGATCTCATTGTTCAGTTCCCAACTATGAGTGAGAACATACGGTGTTTGGTTTTCTGTTCTTGTGATAGTTTGCTAAGAATGATGGTTTCCAGCTGCATCCAAGTCCCTACAAAGGACACAAACTCATCCTTTTTTATAGCTGCATAGTATTCCATGGTGTATATGTGCCACATTTTCTTAATCCAGTCTGTCACTGATGGATGTTTGGGTTGATTCCAAGTCTTTGCTATTGTGAATAGTGCCGCAATAAACATACGTGTGCATGTGTCTTTATAGCAGCATGATTTATAATCCTCTGGGTATATACCCAGTAATGGGATGGCTGGGTCATATGGTACATCTAGTTCTAGATCTTTGAGGAATCGCCATACTGTTTTCCATAATGGTTGAACTAGTTTACAATCCCACCAACAGTGTAAAAGTGTTCCTATTTCTCCACATCCTCTCCAGCATCTGTTGTTTCCTGACTTTTTAATGATTGCCATTCTAACTGGTGTGAGATGGTATCTCATTGTGGTTTGGATTTGCATTTCTCTGATGGCCAGTGATGATGAGCATTTTTTCATGTGTCTGTTGGCTGTATGAATGTCTTCTTTTGAGAAATGTCTGTTCATATCGTTTGCCCACTTTTTGATGGGGTTGTTTGTTTCTTTCTTGTACATTTGTTTGAGTTCTTTGTAGGTTCTGGATATTAGCCCTTTGTCAGATGAGTAGGTTGCAAAAATTTTCTCCCATTCTGTAGGTTACCTGTTCACTCTGATGGTAGTTTCTTTTGCTGTGCAGAAGCTCTTTAGTTTAATTAGATCCCATTTGTCAATTTTGGCTTTTGCTGCCGTTGCTTTTGGTGTTTTAGACATGAAGTCTTTGCCCATGCCTATTTCTTTACCTTATTGATAAAAAAAAATTTTTTCTTGGAAACAGAAACAAACAAAAAAGGTTTCAATCTTGGTTTTGCCAGCTATCCAACATCTGAGATGATCAGAAAGACGATTGGAGTTTACTCAGTACTAATATTTAGCATCACCTTCTTCAAAGGGTAAGTAAACTTTACACTGGAATGAAGTTTATTTTGTTTCTATCCACTTGAGTTTACTAAAATATACATAGGAGAATTTGCCAAATGGCCACCTAGCCCCGAGGTTTTAAGTTTTGCTCTGAAAGACTCTTATTGACTTTGAAATAACAAATGACAGAAGGTAACAAGGGAAAGGATAAATAATTCTCTAACCACCATTATAAATATTGCTATATTAAAAACTTTTAATATTCCTATATTTGAGGGGTTTTGTGTGTTAGCGAAGTCTGCTCAGTCCAGATGATTCGGGCTGGTATCCACATATATTAATTTTTCCCAGAGTCATTTCAGAAACTTAATTAAGCTGGCAGGTTGTGACCCTTTCATGATCTTTCTTAAATGTAATCCCATTTGCAAAAGTTAAAGGCAAGTTGAAAATTATCTTGGCACAATACAATGAATCAAAATATTTTTGTCTAAATGCTAGTTTTTAACATACCTAATAAAAATGGTTGTACTCCTTGTTTCTTAAAATACTCCATACTCTATGTGTCTCTTTCTAGAACTTCCACAAATTAATACATTCACCTGAATAGTTCTCTTCTTCACATTACCACCCCTCCAATCTTTATATAGCAAAATTATCCTTATTCTCTACATTAAGATAGATATACCCTCTTTCAATTAGCTTTCAGCAGCACTTCTGATTTTACCCAAAGAGTGGTTAGGTATTGCATCATGTGTTTCTTTCTATTCATATATTTGTTTATTTGTCTCCATCCATGGGTGAATGTAAAATGCGAAGTATCATTCATCCTTGTATCCAGCATGTCTAGCACTGCATTCTGGTGTTCAGAAAATATGTGATGTATAAGTAATTAAAATAAATGTATTATAATGTCTAGAGATGATCTTAAAACTATGGCTTGGAAAATAATTATGTATCCCCTGAGAAGCAAGAAGGAAATAAGAAAGGCCCATAATCTTAATCTCCCCTGGCCTTTACTAGCACTATAAAACATCTATTCTTGATCACTGTTTTCATAGCCCCATTACAACTGAGACCATTGTCTACCTTGGTTTATCTTAATTCAGATCAAGACTATAAACTTTCCAAACATGTGAGAAAAAAATATGACAAGCACAATCATATTTTAGCTTCTGGTAAGTAGCTTCATGTCTGGAACCTAGTCCAGAAACTATTGCTTTTCTCCATGAACCTTATATGTTGGTGGATGATCCATATATTTGTAACTTTCACAGAAGCACAGAAAATTTCAGTTGAGAATCGTGATATTTGAAGAGTCTATCCCCTTCCCTTCTTATTTGTGTAAATTATGTTCCCATAGAAAATAATTTTCCAGATAACACAATGTGAATTACAGTGGGATCTCTAATCAGAGCCCCAATTTCCTGACTGAGTCCAGTGAGCTTTCTGTTTTGCTGCAGATTTTCCATTCCCACAATATTTTCAGAAAATAAATTGGAAAATGCAAAGCTAATCTGGATTTTCTTCTGTTTTGATTACCACCTCTATGCTGATGACTCCCGACTTTACATTTCCAGGACTGGTTTTTCCTCAGAGCTGTGGACCTATGTATCTAGTACTCTCTCAATATCCTTTCTTTGCCTCAAATTTAACATATCCTTGTTTAAATCTAAGATTTCCCCCACCTTCAACTCTGACCCTCTTCCACTGTTTCTCATCTTTGTGGATGATATCTATATCTATCCATTGACTCAATCCAGAAAACTGCGTCATCTTTTGCCATCCCTCTCATTCAATCTTAACATTAAATCTGTTATCATATTATCACAATTTTACCCCCTAAATATTTCTTAAATCTATCTACTGTTCTCTATCTTCTATTATTTCTGCACTGTTACAAGCTACTCTTACAATCTATTACAATAGTTTTTTAATCCATTGTCATGCTTCTAATTTGGTTCTTCAGTGATCAATTTTCTTCCCTATAGCCAGGGCGATCTTCCAAAATAAAAATATTGCACTATGCATCCTCCCCAAACCCCTTCAGTAGAATCTCATTATCTTAAGATAAAGATTGAAAGCCTTCATGTAGTCTGGAAGCTATTTATTACCTTCCTGCTTCCAACTTTGCAACATGCCCCTTCTGTTTCTCTAGGCTTCAGTTATACTAAAAACTCAGGTTCTTGACTGTACTTTGGCACATGCAGTTACATCTGTCTAGAACTTTCTTCCTTTCACCTAGCTCCCATTTCTCATTTCAGTCTTTCCATAATTAATTAGGTATTAATTATATCACTCTTTAGATATAATTCAAGTAGTTTCCAGGGAAGACTTCTCTCATCCCAATCTAGGTCAAGTTCTCAAGTTACAAACACTTATCTAATTATTATTATTTTTTTCTTTCAGAGAACTTAACTTGGCTTAAAATTATCCATTTATAAATGTAATTTTTTTTGTTTCACTTGATGAAATACAAGCTCTATGAAAAGAGTAGTATGGTTTACTTTATTTTACCACTATTTGAATCACTAGGCCTTAACACAATGCATGGTACTTAGCCTGTGTTCTTTTTTTTTTTTTTTTTTTTGAGACGGAGTCTCGCTCTGCCGCCCAGGCTGGAGTGCAGTGGCCGGATCTCAGCTCACTGCAGTTAGCCTGTGTTCTATAAATATATTTTGAGTAAATGAATGCTTCAAAAAGATATACTGCCAGCCTTCTGTTCTTGCTTTAGGAAGATAATTCAGGACTATGTATGAGTGGGAAAAGTATAGTATATTGGCTAATAGCAAGGCTTATGGTGTCAAATATATCTGAATCCTAGTCCAAGCTCTGCTAGTTTACTACCCCTGTGATCTTAAATATTTTGAGTCTCAGTATTCTCACATGTAAAATAAGAACAGCAATACTAACCTTGCAGAGTTATTGCGAGGATTAAATGACCTAATGCACAATTTTGGGTTGAATTCTTTCCTCCTAAAATTTTTTATGTTGATATCCTAACCCCCAGAACCTCAGAACATGACTGTATTTGGAGATATTGTCTTTACAGAGATAATCACGTTAAAATGAGGTCATTACTGTGGGCCCTAATCCAATAAGAGTGGTGTCCTTATAAAAAGTGTAAATTTGGACACAGATATGCACAGAGGGAAGATGACATAAGGAGACACAGGTTGAAGAGGACCATCTACAAGCTAAAGAGACCTAGAACAGATCCTTTTCTCTCAGTCCTCAGAAGAACTCTACCCTGCTGATACCTTGATCTTGGAAATCCAGACGCTGGTTAAGAAGACAATACATTTTTGTTGTTTGAGCCACCCAATTTGTGGAAGTTTGTTACAGAAAGTTCTAGTAAACTAATACATATATGTTAAGTTTCTGGTATGGTGTTGGCAAATGGGTCCAGTTGGTTTGAAAGTGATCTTTACAGTGAAGCCTTTCCTGACCTTCCTCCTTAGAGATGTGATCTCATATTCTATCAGTCTGCCACCTTCTTCCCTGCTTTATTTTTCTTCATTGCATTTATCAACATCTAAGTACAATCTCTTTTACTTCTTTTTTGTTTATTTTCTTAGCTCCTTCAATGTAATCTCCATGAGGCAGATATTTGTGTCTGTTTCATTCATTGTATCATCTACAAGGATGCCTTGGCACATAGTAGTCATTTGATAAATATACATTAAGTAATTGTTAGCTATCACTGCTGTTGTTGCTGTTAAAAATAAATTGTCTTCCACTACCCCATCCCTAAATACATACATTTATTCATTCAGCCTTCTAAGTACCAGTCACTTGGCCCGGTGCTAGGCACACAGAGATAAATAGATACAGTATCTCTTTACAAAGGGATTCATTTCAGTAAATGGAGAAAGATATATAAATAAATCAATGTTCCAAGGATGATTCTGTGCCTTTAAAAGAGTCTGTCCAAGGTAGAATGGTGGCATATTAACCCTTGAGGATCCTTCAAAAAGTGAGTGGTTATCTTCTGACACGACTTCATCCTCTATTTATTTTATTTTAAACTGTCCACAAACTAGATTAATAGATTTTAAGTTTCCACATTGAAGGGAACCTTGTTGCCTCTACACTGCTTTCAGTGTTATGTTTCTAGTCTTACGAGTGTTCATAGTATTCTCCTCTCTATCACTGGCTTTTGGTTTGCACACAGAAATCTATAGTGAAAAGTCAATCACAGAAAATAGCAATAATTATATTTTTGTATACATGAATATAGACCTTAATCACATAGGTGAGTACTATTATATAGCCCAAACAATAATAGATTGAGCTTCAGAGGGTTCTGGGTCAGAATCTTAGCTTCTCTCCTTCCTATCTGTGCCACTAAGTACCAATTTTCTAATCTGTAAAGTATAGATATAATAACTGCCCAATTACTTTCATGGTAGTTGTTGTTATTGGGGGTCTACAGAATGTTAGAGCTGATGAAGAAGTCATCTAGCCATATTCTTCATTTTGCAAATGAAGAAATTGAGATTCAGAGTGATGGAATATATTTACCCTGGACGTACAGCTAATGAATTTGGAATTTAGTCACACATTTCTTCAAACACTCAAATGACTGTCCATGCTCTACTAACAATTCAAATGGCAATAAGAAGCAGGTTTAGATATTTTAAAAAATCCTATCTAAGACTGAGTTGAAAGTGCCTCTTGGTAACTGATAAGAAAACCACAAAACAGTAAATCTGCCTTTTTTAGTCTACAATGATTGAATGTTTATACTGAGCCAAGTTTTGAAAGGTTTAATTTGGTTTCATGCCAATAACGTGACTTGCAAATGCTAGAGTTAATCCCCAAATTTACAGATTGGATAGATCAAAACAAGGAATTTTTAAAAAAGTCTTTGTCCCTTATTGCTCATATTTCAATGACAAATTCCCTTGTATCCCAAAGGAGGATTTAGCTGAAAGAAAGGTATTCCCTATTCATAACAGGGAATATGTTCTATTCATAAAACAATGTTTGGAATTGAATTAAAATAATTTAATTACACTATATAATTACCTTCCACAATCTTTACAGTCAAGAGGCCCATGGGATCTGGCTATTTGTAGAGATGTTTAATCCGATTTTACTTTAGTATTCATTAAACAATGGTAATTTCTTCCTAATTCCCCTCTGACACATATTATGCCTCTGAAGAAGAAAAGACCTTAAACAGAGTCCTTTCTTTAAACAGAGCTGCTGAGTATGTCAAATTGTTCAGGCAAGAACTCACTGAACAACCAAAACGATAGTTTCAAACAGATGACACTGTGTTTCAAGAACAAAAAAAAAAATGTTAAATAAACTATTGGCGCATGAAATAAGCTACCAATGGGAAATCTCGGTGAGCTGCAAATGCATGCCTAACTGAGATTTCAACATTATTTCCAAGTTCAGCAATCAGTTGAAAAGCGCTTTATGCAAATCTGTGCCCAACTAAAGGAAAGAAAAGTGGAGGTGACTATTTGAGAGTTGCATATTCAGTTTTGAAAAACATAGTTCACAACTTCAAAACCTCTTAGTATCCAACAGATTCACATGAGTAGTAATGTTTTTTCTTTTAAATCTATTGCCCCTAGCCACTGAAACTGTACTTAGGTGCCTAATCTAACTCCTTTAGCTACAAAACCTAGATAGACCAGGTCAGAGGAAATCTGAAAGAGAGCATTCTAGGAAGATGACAACCATAATAGAGTGTGTGTGCGTTTGTGTGTCTGTGAACAAGAAATTGTTTCACAAGGCAGAGTAACTTGGACACAAATATTTGAAAGTCACAAACAAAATCTATAATAAAATCAGGTGACAGGACTTACCATGAAACCCAAAATAAGAGTGGGTAGGAAGAGCCATCTCACGAAGAACCATTTGATAAGGCAAATTCTGCAGGTGTAAGGAGAAAAATGTCCCTGATCACCAAAGGGTAGTAATTACAATGCTGAATTGACTAAATTAATTAATACTGACCAGGAGCTATGTTGGCTCCAATTCGTAGGTGAGAGTACAAAGGGACCACAGAAAAATCTTATTGTGCTAGAGTAATATAAGCCCTATGAAATCTCAAAAACAAGCAATTTGACAATTTTTAAGGTAATTTTTTAATTTTGGGGGGTACATAGTAGGTATATATATTAATGGGGTACATGAGATGTTTTGATATAGGGATGCAATGCATGATAATCACAACATTATGGAAAATGCGGTATCCATCCCCTCAAGCATTTCTCAAGCATTTATCATTTATGTTACGAATAATCCAATTATATTCTTTTAGTTACTTTAAAATGTACAATTAAAATATTATTGAGTATGGACACCCTGTTGTGTTATCATATACTAGGCCCTGTTCATTCCTTCTAACTATTTTTTGTGCCTATTAACCATTCCCACCTCCCCACGAAACCCCTTTGATTATAATGTGTCTTGTTGTAAATCTCTTAATGTTTATCCTTCTTGGAGTTCATTAAGTTTCTTGAGTATGTGGTCTTTTATAAAATTTTGCAATTTTCTCACTAAAATATTTTTAAATACTATTTCTTCTTCTATTTGTCTCTCCTATTGTGCATGTGAAAGTGTGCTTGATGATGTACCAAAGGTCTTTCAGTCTTTATTTATTTCTCTTTATTCATTTCTTTTTAGTGCCTGTGCCTCAGACTGAACAAAGTCAATTGCCTAATCACATATCTCACTGTTTCTTTATTCTCCATACTCAAACCTGTTGTTGAAACCCTCTAGTGATTTTCCACTTCAGTTATAGAACTTTTAAGCTCCAGAATATATATATATATATATTTGTATAATTTCTATCTTACTAATATTCTCTGTTTGCTCATACAGCATTTGCCTAGTGGTTTCCTTTAGCTCTTTGTCCATAGTTTAGTTTAGCTAATTCAGCATATTTAAGGCAGCTGATTTTAAATACTTGCCACATAAGTCAAATGGGTGTGCTTCCTCAAGAACAGTTTCTGTTCATTCTTCTGTAAATGGGCCACACTTTCTTGCATGTTAGCAAGCTTCATAAAGAGTTGTTGAAAAGTAAGCATTTTTAATATTATAATGTTGTATGTGTGTAAATCAGATCCTCCTCTATTTATTTATTTATTTATTTATTGCTTTTTGTAGACTGTAGCTGTTTAGAAATATTCTAAAATGTCTTCGTGAAGTCTGCATTTTTTTTATTATGCATGATTTCCAAAGTCTCTGTTCCTTTGTCTTAAATTCAGCTAGTATTTTGACAGATTTCACTCAACACCAGAAAGGAAAGATAAACACACACACACGCGCACACACACGCACAAACACACACCCCAAAACAGATGAAAGACTGTACAGACTGGCTCCGTGCAGGGGCAACCTCTCAGGACTTTCACAACTTTACTATAGCCTTCACTTCTTTGAATCCAGCCTAGAAATCCGCCAGAGGTGAAAGCCTAGAGTCTTCTCTGGTTTATTGTGACAGTGCTTCCTGTGCTGGACGTAGGCATGGCTTTCTCAATTTCCTGGCTTACATGGGTGTTTTTCGGTGCCCCAATACCTGCAAAAACATTATCTCCACAGATTTTGCTCCCAGACTTTTGGTGCTCAGGAATAGTTTTTAACCAAGGCAGCTGCAGGTTGTTCATTTCCCTCACAGTATTTTTGAGAAATGACCACTGATTTTCCGCCCTGAAGGAGGTCTTAATTTGGCGGAACGAATTAGTCTGGAAGGAGAGGAGAGACAAAAAAGAGAAGAAAGATGTTTAAAAAGATAATCGTGAGAAGCTTCAAGATAATGACTTAGCTGAGCAGAAGGATAGGGCAAGGCAAAATTAAAACGCTAAAAATATTTCTCACTGTTTTAAAAGTGGCTTTTTAAATTGATTCAGCACATGCTTGGTTGGTCTAAATCTTTGATTATTTTCCAAAGTCGTGACAAAGTTGATTCTGAGGATTTTTGTTTAATTTTCTAATGCTTTTGTAATGGGATGGCCCCTTGGAGTTGCCTACTCCACCTTTTTCTTCATCTTTCCATTTTTTCTTTTAAGAAAAAAAGACCATAACTTAAACATGAACA
Source organism: Macaca thibetana thibetana (assembly GCF_024542745.1). NCBI lineage: Eukaryota > Metazoa > Chordata > Mammalia > Primates > Cercopithecidae > Macaca > Macaca thibetana. The sequence goes on from NC_065598.1 coordinate 136,820,030, forward strand.
ACAGAAATTTAGTATGGTAGAATCACATACAATGCTATTTATAAGAAAAAAAGAGAATAATGAGCAGAATAATGTCCCTGTGGACAATGAAGGCACACTGAGAAGGCATGCTCACAAAACAGATGAATTATAAGCAATTTTCCAAAAAAAACTGTAGAAAATATTTTTAAAACAACAGAAAGTAGAATTTTAAAAAGCAAATATATTTAAGAAAGGAAAATTAGTAAAAGCTATCAGAACTCAAAGTAATTCAAAATGAAAAAGAAAAATATGCTAGAATTGAATAATTAACTGGAAATAGTATAAAAGAAGTCATAAAAATCCTTTAAGAAAAAGAAAATATTAAAATGAGGGTTTTTTTTATTTTAAGAGAAAGCAAGATCAAAACATTTTCAAGAAACAGTGATACATATAGACAATAATAACAGATATTTTATGCATAAGATTCTTCCACATCTCCACAACAAATGGACAAAATTAATATAAATCAAGATAAACCAACAAAAATTTTAAATCAGAGATTTTATATAATAAATTAAGATTTGAAATTATTATTGAAAAGACACATACTTTACATAGGAAGATCAACAGAAAGTGGTCAAGAACTTAATATACTCTAGTAAAAATGAGAAGACATGAAGAGGAGATAAAATAATCAGATATCCAGGTGGCAAGATCTCTAGTAAGAACAAGAAAATTGAACTGTCATCAAACTTCTCAACAGTAATTGTTTATAACAGATGGTAAGAAAGTAATATACTTAGTATACTTGAGAAAAGGAAATATGACCTGGGCACTTTGTACCCAGCCAAACTGATCTTCAATGAAAAAGGCCAAAGAAAACTTTTTATGGACATGGAAGAAATCATAGAATATTGTTTCCATGAGCACTTAAAGAACCTATTAGAGAAAAGCTTTAGCAAGCAAAATAAATGGAAAGATGTTGAGATGAAAACAATAAGTTTGTCGTTGGAATTATGTAAATGGCTTACATAATTAATAAATAACATTTTCAAAGCTTTTTAAATCAAGGTATAATTTACATATATTCAAATGCAGAGACTAAGTGTATAGTTAGATAAATTTGGGGAACACATGCATTTGAATAATAATCACCCACATCGATATATTAAACCTTTATTTTTCTTCCATCTTTTAGGTTCGGGGGTTCATGTATGGGTTTGTGTGAATTGCATGTCACGGGTATTTGGTGTACAGATTATTTTGTCACCCAGGTGTCACCCATAGTACCTGATAGGCCATTTTTCAAACCTCATTCTCCTCTGACCCTCCACCCTCAAGTAGGCCCTGGTCCATTTTCCCCTCTTTTGTGTCCATGTGTATTCGATGTTTTCTTCCAACTTAAAAGTGAGAACATGTGGTATTCGGATTTCTGCTCCTGCATTAATCCACTTAGAATAATGGTCTCCATCTCCATCCATGTTGCTGCAAAAGACATGAGCTCATTATCTTGTATGGCTGCATAGTATTTCATGGTGTATCCATATCAAGTTTTCATTATCCAATCTACCATTGATGGGCATTTATGTTGATTCCACGTCTTTGCTCTTGTGAATAGTGCTGCAGTGGACATACATGTGCATGTGTCTTTATGGTAGAATAATCAACATTTCTTTGGGTATGTACCCAGTAATTGGATGGTTTGACTGAATAGTAGTTCTGTCTTAAATTCTGTAAGAAATCTCCTAACTGATTTCCACAGGGGCTGAACTAGTTTACATTCCCACCATCAGTGTGTGTGTTCCCTTTTTCCCACAACCTTGCCCACAACAGTTATTTTTGGCTTTTTAATAATAGCCCTTCTGAATAGTGTGAAATGGTAGCTCATTGTGGTTTTAACTTGCATTAGTCTAATGATTAGTGATGTTAGATTTTTTTTCATATGCTTGATGACTGCATGCATGTCTCCATTTGAGAAGTGTCTATTCATGTCCTGTGCCCATTTTTTAACGGAGTTGTTTTTTGCTTATTAATTTGTTTAAGATTCTTATAGATTCTAGATATTAGGCCTTTGTCAGATGCATAGTTTCCAAATATTTTCTTTCATTCTGTAGACTGTTTACTCTGTTGATAGTTTTTTTGTTGTTGGATTTTTTGTTTTGTTTTGTTTTGTTTTGCTGTGGAGACACTCTTTAATTAGGTACCACTTGTCAATTTTTGTTTTTGTTGCAATTGCTTTTGGTGTCTTTGTCATGAAATCTTTGCAGGGCCTATGTCCAGAATAGCGTTTCCTAGGTTTTCTTCTAAGGTTTTTTTATAGTATCAGGTTTTACATTTAAGTCTTTAATGCATCTTGAGTTAATTTTTGTGTATGTTGAAAGGAAGTGATCCAGTTTCAATCTTCTGCACATGGCTATCCAGTTATTCTAGTGCCATTTATTCAATAGGAAGTCTTTTCTGGATTGCTTGTTTTTGTTAACTATGTCAAATATCAAATGTTTGTAGGTGTGTGGCTTTACTTCTGGGTTCTTCAACCTATTCCCTTGGTCTGTGTGTCTGCTTTTGTGCCAGTACCATGTAGTTTCGGTTATTGCAGCATTGTACTATAGTTTGAAATCAGGTAATTTGATGCTTTCAACTTTGTTCTTTTTGCTTGAGTTTGCTTTGACTATTAAGCCACTTTTATGGTTCCATATGAATTTTAGCATAGTTTTAAATTTTTTATGACCATACTTTAATTTCTGGGATATATATGCAGAACATGCGGATTTGTTACACAGATATACATGTGCCATGGTGGCTTGCTGCACCCATCAACCTGTCATCTAGGTTTTAAGCTCTGCATGCATTAGGTATTTGTCCTAATGCTCTCCCTCCCCTTCCCCCCTGACTCCCTGACAGGCCCTGGTGTATGATGTTCCCCTCCCTGTGTCCATGTGTTCTCATTGTTCAAATCCCACTTACAAGTGAGAACATGAGGTGTTTGGGATAGTATTTTTCTGATTTTGTGAAAAGTGCCATTAATAGTTTTATAGAAACTGCATTGAATGTATAAATTGCTTTGGGAAGTATGGCCATTTTAACAATCTTGATTCTTCCTATCCATGAGCATAAAATGTTTTTCCGTTTATGTCATCTCTGATATCTTTCATCAGTATTTTGTAATTCTCATTGTACAGATCTTTTACCTCTCTTATTAGCTATATTCCTAGGTATTGCATCCCATGTGTGTGCATCTGTTGTGAATGTTGTGACTGGGATTGCATTATGATTTTTCTCTCACCTTGTACATTATTCATGTATAGAAATGCAACTGATTTTTGTACATTGATTTTGTATCCAGAAACATTACCAAAGTTGTATATCAGATGTAGGAGCTTTCAGGCAGAAACAATGGGGTTTTCAAGATATAAATAAACATTTTCTGTGAAGAGAGAGAGTTTGACTTCTTTTCCTATTGGGATGCATTTTATTTCATTCTCTTGCCTGATGGCTCTGGCTAGGACTTTCAGTACTATGTTGAGTATGAGTGGTAAGAGTGGGCATCCTTGTCTTGTTCCAGTTCTTAACAGAAATGCCACCAGCTTTCGCTAATTCAGTGTGATATTGACTGTGGGTTTGTCATAGATGACTCTTATTATTTTGAGGTATTCCTTTAATGCCTGTTTTGTTGAGGTTTCTTATCATGAAGAGATGTTAAATTTTTTCAAAACCTTTTCTGTATCTATTGATATCATGTCGCATTTGTTGTTAGTTCTGTTCATGTGATGAATCACATTTATTGATTTGTGTATGTTGAACCAATCTTGAACCTCAGGAATAAAGCCTATTCGATCATGATGGATTAGCTTTTTGATGTGCTGCTGGATTCAGTTTGCTAGTATTTTGTTGCTGATTTTTGCATCTGTCTTCATCAAGGATATTGGCCTGAAGTTTTCTTACTTGTGTCTCTGCCAGGTTTTGTTTTAAGAATGATGATGCCCTCGTAGAATGAGTTAGGCAAGAGCCTCTCCTTCTCAATTTTTTGAAATAGCTTCACTAGGATTAGTGCCAACTTTTCTTTATATGTCTGGTAGAATTTGACTGTGAATCCATCTGGGCCAGGGCTTTGTCTTGTTGTTAAGCATTTTATTACTGATTCAATTTCAGAACACATTATTGAACTATTCAGGGTTTCAGTTATTCCATGTTCAATCTTGGGAGGTTGTATATTTTCAGGAAGTTATCCATTTATTCTAGGTATTCTAGTTTGTGTGCATAGAGATGTTTGTAATAGTCTCTGAGGGATTTTGTATTTCTGTGGAGTTGGTGGTGGTGTCCCCTTTGTCACTTATGATTGTAGTTATTTGTATTCTCTCTTTTTCTTTATTAATCTAACTAGTGTTCTAGCAATCTCATTTATTATTTCAAAGACCAACTGAGGCTCACCTGTTCTTGCATTCTCAAAGCAATTGGTGGGGGGCTGTGGGCAAATGCATGCCATCAAAGAAATGATGATAGGCTGCAGTGAGGGTAGGCTGTGGGTGATTTGGTGCACATTGGACAGAGCCTGTCTGTTGGAGCCCTCCAATGCTGATATGCTTGGGCTTTGTGTCCCCACCCAAATCTCATCTTGAATTGTAATCCCCATAATCTTCATAATCCCCACATGTCAAGGGAAAGAAAAGGTGAAGGTAATTGAATCATGTGGGCAGTTCCCCCATGCCGTTCTCATGATAGTGAGTGAATTCACGAGATCTGATGGTTTCATAAGTGTCCAGCAATTCCCCTGAATGCAATTCTGCCTGCTGCCTTCTGAAGAAGGTGCCTTTCTTTCTCTTTGCCATCTACCATGATTATAAGTTTCCTAAGGCCTCCCCAGTCATGCTGAACTGTGAGTCAATTAAACCTGTTTCCTTTATAAATGACCTAGTCTTTGGTAGTATCTTTATAGCAGTGTGAAAACAGACTAATACAGTAAATTGGTACCACAGAGTGGGGTACTGCTATAAAGATACTTAAAAATGTGGAAGCAACATTGGAACTGGGTAACAGGCAGAGGCTGGAACAGTTTGGAGGGCTCAGAAGAAGACAGGAAGATGTGAGAAAGTTCGGAACTTCCTAGAGACTTGTTGAATGGTTTTGACCAAAATGCTGATAATGATCTGGATAATGAAGTCTGGGCTGAGGTGGTCTCAGATGGAAATGAGGAACTTATCAGAAACTGCAGGTTCCTCCCTTTTCAGTCCAAGGTCAGCGTCTTTCCTCCATCCACTCTCAATGCCCTCCTTCTGATGTTCTGCTTGGAGTGCGCAGTCTTCCTGATGGTCTGGTCTCTCAGTGGGCGATGTTCTTTCTGCTGCATCTAGTCAGCCAACTTGGTTCTTTTCCTAGAAACTTTCTAATGCTACAGAAATGTATTTCTGTCTTTTTATGGTCAACCACTGTCCCCAGAAAGAGCTACTGTTATATTCATTGCCATAAATTAGATGCATTTTTTCTTGAACTTTAATAAAATCATGGCATATGTACTTCATTATTTTGTTTCCTTTGCTTAGAGTGAAAGTTTGTGATTAATTCATGTATGATTACTTTGTTATTTTATTGCTGAGTAGTATCCAATTTCATGAATGCACCAGATGGACATTTGGGTTGTTTTCAGTTTGGGACTATTATGAGTAATACTGCCATAAATATTTCTGCACAAGTCTCTAGAACTATATCGACTTTCACATCTCCTGGGAGGAGAGCTGCTGTCATAATGTCAGATATAGCTTTAACTTTATTTGAAATTGCTAAACAATTTTTTCCAATATGGACACACTGTTTTCCAGTCCCAGTAGAAATGCATGGAAGTTTCACTTATTCCATAATTTTGCCAAAACCTTCTATTCTTATTAATTTTAATGTGTGTCATTCCAATGTGGGTATAGTGATATCTCTTTATGGTTCAACTTACATTTTCCTAAATTAATATAATCTTAAATATTTGTTCATAAACTTATGGCCTATTCTTGTATATTATTTTTTAAAGTGTTTGTTCAAATATTTTTTCTGTTTTATTTTCAAGAATTTTTTTAAACATTCATACACTTTGTCAGATGTATGAATTTCAAATATTTGGCCTAGTCTATTATTTACTCTTTTCTTTTCTTTTCTTTTCTTTTCTTTTCTTTTCTGAGATGGAGTCTTACCCTGTTGCCCAGGCCGGAGTGCACTGGCAAGACCTTGGCTCACTGCAACCTCTGCCTCCTGGGCTCAAGCAATCCTCCTGCCTCAGGCACCCAAATAGCTGTGATTACAGGCATGCACCAGCACACCCAGCTAATTGTTATATTTTTAGTAGAGACGGGGTTTCATCATGTTGGCCAGGCTGGTCTCAAACTTCTGACCTCAAGGGACTCATCTGCCTTGGCTTCCCAAAGTGCTAGAATCACAGCTTTTTATTTTCTTAATGACATCCTTCTATAAGCAGGGTTTTTTTTTTTTTTTTCTGTGTCCAACTTATTGCTTTTTATATTATTATTATTTTCAGCATAATGCCATTTGTATCCTAACAAAGATTTGCTAATCATAATATCAAAGATGTATTTTCTTCTGACAACTTTATTTTAACTTTTACATGTAAGTTTGTAATCCATCTTAAATTAACTTTTCTATAAGGTGTAAGGTAGGTGATGTTGTTGATTCATTTAGTTTTTTAGTGTTAATATCCAGTTCATCCGGCACCTTTTGTTGAAAACGCTTTCCTCTTCCCATTTAATTTTATTAGGACTATTGTTGGAAATCAATTGACTGTGTATATGTGGGTCTCTTTCAAGAATGTCTATTCTCTTCTTTAATCTATTTGTTTATCCTAATGCCAATGCTATATTGTCTATATTATTATGCCTTTAAAATATATATTGAAGATGGATGGATTAAGTTCTCTAACTTTCTTCTTCCTTGTCAAAATGAGTTTGGCTGTTCTAGGCCCTTGAATTTTAATATGAATTTTAAAGTGAGTTTGTTAATCTCTGTAAAAATGCCTGCCTAGGCTTTGGCTGGGATTACATTGAAGCTACAGATTAATTTGGGAAGAAGAGAAATCTTAAGAAGATTGTCTTCCAATCCATGTACATTTTATATACAGCTAATTTTTCTGAGTAACATTTGTAATCTTGTATGTAGAGTTCTGCCACATTTTTCCTTAATTTCATTTACTATTTTTATTTTTCATTTATTACTCATATGTAATTACTTCTAATATATTGATATTGTTATAAATGTACTCTTAAAGATTTCATCTTCTAATATTAACTATTTATAAAAAAAGCAATTTTTTGGCTGGGCATGGTGGCTCACGCCTGTAATCTCAGCACTTTGGGAGGCTGAGGCGGGCAGATCACGAGGTCAGGAGATCGAGACCACAGTGAAACCCCAACCCTACTAAAAAAAAATACAAAAAATTAGCCGGGCCCAGTGGCGGGCACCTGTAGTCTCAGCTACTTGGGAGGCTGAGGCAGGAGAATGGTGTGAACCTGGGGAGGCGGAGCTTGCAGTGAGCCGAGATCCCGCCACTGCACTCCAGACTGGGTTACAAAGCAAGACTCCGTCATATTAAGCAAACTTCTCATTCCTGGGATCATTCTACTTGGTCATAATATAATGGATCTTCTTGGTCCTTTTAGTAGATTGCTGCATTCAATTTTCTAACATTTTAAATGGATGTTTGTGGCTATCTTAATGTTATGAATTTATTCTTAATGTTCTTTTCTTAATTGGATTGTATAAAACTTATTTGGTTACTGTTAGAAACAAGGTAAAAGAAACATTTTGCAGATAAGTGGGAAAATTGAAAACTGAGTATCTGATGATATTAAAAATCAAATATTTTTATACTTTTATTTCTTCTTGTGTTAATCACATTGTGGTTCAGCCTTTAAAAACAGCCATTTTTTCCTGAAGTGTTCTGATTATTCTAGTTCCTTTACCTTTCTGTATATATTTCAGAATCAGCTTGTCTATATCTACAAAAAAATCCTGTGGGACTTTGAGATTGTGTTAAACTGCAGATCAATTTGGGGACACTGACATCATAACTATATTAAGTGTTAAAATGTTTGAGCACATAATTTCTCTTCAGATAGCTCCCAGTACTAGTGATGACGGGGAGAAACTTGATCATTTATACATTGCTGGCAGAAAGGCAAAATGATCCAGTGGTTCTAGAAAACAATCAGCTTCTTAAAAAGGTAAACACACAATTAGAGAATGACTACACAATCCCAAAAACGTGAAGAAATGTTTACAGCAGCTCTATTCATAACTGCCAAAACTGGAAAAGACATCTCATTTCCATCAACTGTTGAATGGATCAACTGACTAGTACATCTATTAGTGGAACTCTAACCACTCAGCAATAAAAGGGAACAGGCAATTGATATATACAACTAGTTGGATAAACCTTAAAATATTATTCTAAGCGAAAGAAACCAGTTTCAAAAGGATATATACTGTAAGATTTTGTTTATATGCCATTCTGGAAAAGGTAAGACTATAGGGAGTGGAAAAGATTAGCAATCTTCAGAGATAATGGATAGAGGAGGATCTGATTGCAAAGAACCTGTGTAAGGGAAATTTTATGGTATTGCATAAATAAGTCAATTATATAGTATTTAGCACATAATGCAAAAAATGCTTTTTTATTTTTTTAAATAAAAAACTTGGGCATGTTTCAAGTAATCTTGATACTTTGTCCATACAAGAAGGGAGTGTCATAACAACTTGATATTGCAGGCCAACAGCTCCCTGTTGTTTTAATTTATGTGTAAGATTCATGGAAGCAGTCCTTTCCTAAATTATTCAAGTACTTTGCCTTCTGACACAATGTCCAAGGATTATTAGCCCTCTGCACAGATCTTGTAAAAAAAAAAGTAGCCTCGAGCAGTCTAGGAGTTGGCCCTTTAGGAAGACAAACTAATCTAAACCATAAAATAAGCAAAGCTCTGATTCTAGAAGAAAGACATGGGCAAAAAAATAACACATTATTAAGAAAGAGCAGCAGGTAGAGTACTATTTTTCAAAACATAAATCAAATTATGTTAATGTTTTTCTCAAACTCTTCCATGGTTTCCCATCACATTTAATAAAAAATTTAAATACCTTTATCATGTCTATAAAGTTCAACTCGCTACGTTCCCCTTTTACCTCACTGATTTTACCTTGGGAGCTTTTGCTCCTTTTCCACTACTCTTAGGCCACCTTGATTGCTTCATTCATTAAACACCTCGCGCTCTGTGTTAACTTTCAGTTTCAGGTCAAATATTACTTATTCAAAGATTTTCTTCGATTATCTAATTTTGTGTCCTCCCTCCCGTTGTTCGTGATCTTATCACTGATTTACTTCTTTCATAACATTTTCTCACAGTCTGTAATTACGAAGTTTTTTATTCTTTGTCCTCCAGTGGATAGCTGTCATTCCTTTTTTCCACTCCATCCCACTTCCTTTAAAAATGATGATGTTTCTTCTGGGTAGCAAAATAAGATGTATCTATTATCACAGTGTGTTGGGTGAGTCAGTAGTCCTTGAATGTGGGTTTAAAATTTACTGTAGAAAAGGCCACATAAGTCATTTCATTCGTGACTTCGACTTTTGTGGTTAGCTTGCTTTACAGCAGTGGAGCGTAGTTATGTGAATAGTAGTAATAATTAACCTGTTTTACATACCCTGCCACATCACAACCTACTTTACATTCAAAGTAATTATTGATAGATCAGAACTTACTATTGACATTTTGTTTATTGTTTTGTTTTGTAAATCTCTTGTTCTTTTATTTCTCTTTTATTTTTTCTACAGTTTCACATGCATTATTTCAATTACCCTTCATAATAACTCTGTGAGATAGGCTCTATTATTATCCCATTTAACAGATGAAGAAATGATGAAATTATTCAAGATCATTTTACAACTAGAAAATGGCAAGTCAAAGATTCAACCTAGGGCTATCTGTGTGCCTATGAAGCTTAAACTTCTTTTTTTTACTTTTACATATTTCAACTAAAAACAATCAAAGAAATAAAAACAAATAAACAAAGAAAACTTAATCACAAAAAGAGAAGCCCACAGGAAATTCACAAAAGGAAATAAAGTAAAAACAAGACTACCATAGTAACTACAATTCACAAATGTTTGATTTTTTACAATAATTCTCTAGCCCCTGATCTGTGCATGATGTGGTGGTATGTACTAAAGATGTCACACCAGGGAAAATCAAGAATTAAGGTGTCTATTCACATAGGCTGGATTTTTTTTTCCAAGTCACCCTGACAGTGTGATATTCAGGGGCATGTACAATGAAGGGAATAGAGCAATTTGAGAAGTCTTAATATGGAGGACTTTTAGATTTGTGTGCATATATAGATAGGTATATTGGGAATGGCTTTAAACTCAGCTGATGGATTCTTTGCTCTTCAAAGTTTTTAATTTTTAACCAGCCACTACCTTTGAGATAATATGTTGCTGGGAGAGGAACAATTGATTTTCACCCCCATATCTTTTATGAAATCCTCTATTCAAAAGATATCTACCAGCGAAGCACCTATTGTTGACGTATACCTAGAGAACTCAAACTTGGGCAGTTAGGAAAATTACTTTTAATTTTTACAATATGGATGGCACACATGCACGTGCACACACACACGCAGACACACACCCACATTAAGCTTTGTAAAAATCAATGTTGCATTTGTATTGAGTGTATGAATACAGGGTGTTCTGAATTTTTAATTCTCCTGATCATATTGCACATCCATACTTTTGAAATCATTCTTTAGTCTGCTCGCTTTAAGAATAAACTGACCATTGATTTTTTTATTGTATTGATTTCCCTGTGCATTTAAGTTTCTATTTGTGAGGCATATAAGTAATTGAGATATCATCTTACTGGGCATTGTAATTGTCTATCTACAAACATTTATTTCACATGTGTTACTGGCAACATTGTTATTATGATATTGATAAAACATAGTGGGAAGCTAAAATTATGAGTTTACTAAATGTCTTCATTTCCAGGTTTAGGCAATCTGGGGTAGGTTTAACGTTGTGTGTAAGACAGTCTACACAAAGGCAAATAAATGCAATTTTTTGAAATTGCTCTGTAAGGACAATTGCTTCATTTCTTTTCTATGTCATTTTCTGAAGATAGAAGTACCCGAATTTGGCTCTCAGTTACTTTGATTCTCACTTGGATGGAGTACTATTATGTAGCTTTCTAGCTTTCTTCAGATAATTAGTTTTAATCTTCCAAGTGTAAATTTGGGAATACTTGTTAAATTTGGACCCAGAGACCTGGCCTAACCCTGTCCTTTTACCCAGTGCTTGGGGCCTCAGCCTCTGTGGATACAGAAGAACTAATAAAGCAATGTTTCTCCAACCTTGATAAGCCCTAGTTCAGTCAAGGGACATGATGTAGAGCTGCACATAGAGATGACTGCTAAGACAGTAACTTGTACTGACAGTGCTGAGGATCTGTCCCGCAGCTGACGTATTAGAATGGAGAGGGCGTATACTTATTAGGGAGTCCCAAGAACACATGCACCCTCTTACATCACTGAGAGAAATGTAAATTGCTACATAGATATATATGTGTGTGTGTGTATATATATATATGTGTGTATATATATATTTTATTTATTTTTTATTTTTTGTTTTTTGGGGTTTTTTTAGTAATTTTTTATTATACTTTAAGTTCTAGGGTACATGTGCACAACATGCAGGTTTCTTACATACATATACATGTGCCATGTTGGTGTGCTGTACCCATTAACTCGTCATTTACATTAGGTATATCTCCTAATGCTATCCTTCTCCACTCCCCCCCCTACAATAGGACCTGGTGTGTGATGTTCCCCTTCCTGTGTCCAAGTGATCTCATTGCACTAAACATGGAAAGGAACAACAAGTACCAGCCATTGCAAAAACATGTCAAAATGTAAAGTCCATCGATGCTAGGAAGAAACTGCATCAACTAGCGAGCAAAATAACTAGTTAATATCATAATGACAGGATCAAGTTCACACATAACAATATTAACCTTAAATGTAAATGGACTAAATGGTCCAATTAAAAGACACAGACTGGCAAATTGGATAGAGTCAAGACCCATCAGTTTGCTGTATTCAGGAGACCCATCTCACATTCAGAGACACACATAGGCTCAGAATAAAGGGATGGAGGAAGATCTACCAAGCAAATGGAAAAAAAAAAAAAAGCAGGGAATGCTACATATATTTTTTAGAAAGAATCTGGCATGTTCTATTAAAAGGGTAAAAATGCACATAATTTTTGACTTGGCATTTTCGCTGTTGTATATCTATCACACAAACATAAGAAAAATGTTATGTATGTATGTCTAACTGTGTTCTTTGTAGTGGCCCAAACTTACACACAACAGCAACAACAACAACAAACAACTGCCAAAGACTTAAAATTAGGAAAAATTGATATGATACTACGTAGCTATTTTTTAAATGAGCTAAATCTGCAGCTATCAACTAAAAGGGCTCTCTGTGAAGCATGAGTTAGTGTAAACTCAGTGAATAAAAAGGAAAAGAGGCTGGGCGTGGTGGCTCACGCCTCTAATTCCAGCACTTTGGGAGGCCGAGGCAGGTGGATCATGAGGTCAGGAGTTCAAGACCAGCCTGGCCAAGATGGTGAAACCCCATCTCTACTAAAAATACAAAAATTAGCCAGGTGTGATGGTGAGTGCCTGTAATCCCAGCTACTCGAGAGGCTGAGGCAGGGAATTGCTTGCCCAGGAGGCGGAGTTTGCAGTGAGCCAAGATTGTGCCATTGCACTCCAGCCTGGGTGACAGAGCGAGACTCCATCTCAAACAAAAAAAAAAAAAAAAGGAAAAGAGCGTACTGAACACACATAGATAGATTGATAGGCAAACAAACATCTATTTATATCTGTACATAATCATTAAGAAAGTATTTATGGTGACATGGAAGGAGACTGGAATTTTTTTTTCTTTATGTATCTGTGAATTTTTTAAACTTGATAGGCTAAGCTTATATTAATTTGAAATTTAAAGGAAATTTAAAAAGATAGTAGCCTCCATAGTATTCTGCACTACCTCCTTTACTATGCCCCATATGCATATCAGAATGTGGTTGGAAAAGACTCCAAATGTTTACAAGGCTATTCATAAAAGAATATAGGATTTATCAATAGTACTACTGAAAACAGGCTTACAGATTATTTCCTGAAGTCCTCTTAATATCCAGATGAGGATATAGAGTTTCCTTTTTGGTCAATAGTCTCTATGATTTCAGAGGCATTCTCTCTCAAATTTACTTTCAATGTTCCTATCTGAGATGGCTGTCTTACAGTAGTATATATCTGGCCCAACCATTTCACCTGAATTTCAGACTACTTTAAAGGCTCACTCATGTTACCTAGAACTCCTCAAAAAAATTGTCTTCTACCTCCTCACCACTTCTTTCTTGAAACCACCATCAGATTTTTTTTTCTTTACAATCCACTGAAATTATCCTTGTCACTGTCAGCAAGGACTTTTGTCTTTAAATCCAATAATCAGTTCTCATACCCCATTTTGTTTGAACAATGAGTAATATTTAGTACAGTTTATCACTCCCTTTTCCTGAAACACTCTCTTTCTCTGCTTTTAATGTGTTCATCTACATATGACACTTACAAATACTGTGTCATCTTTTAACTATGGCACTATAAATCACCACACTGATTATGTAAAGCAGAAAAATAAAAGAAACTTGGGTCCTAATGATTCAGTGAATTGCTAAACTTATTAAATCTGAAACTTCTCATCTCTTAATTTCTTGTTGTACAAGAGAGTAACTTCTCCTGATTGTTAGAAATATGTTCAGTTGGTTATTCTGTTACTTGCAGCTGAAGTTACATTAATTGATACACTTCCAAATGTATTCTTCTAGCCCAGACTTCCCTGCTATACTTCACATTCTGTATTTAGCTGTCCACTTGATATTCCCACTTGGATGTCTAATAAACATTTTAAATTTAACATACTCAAAACTAAACTACTGTTTAACACAGCCTTTTGAAACGTGCCCCTCCCCCAGCTTCCCTTCATTTAATAATGCTACCATCATTTACCTGGATATTGGAGTTTCTTTATTTTCTTTAGTGCCTCATGTACAATTCATCGGCAGCTCTGTTGACTTTATATTTAAATTATAATGCTTCTCTCTTGTTCATGTGGGATAAATCCCAGGACCCTCATTAGATGCCTGAAACCACAGATAGTTACAAACTTTATATACACTATGGTTTTTTTCCTATACATACACACCTATGGTAGTGTAATTTATAAATTAGGCATACTAAGAGATTAACAACATAAGCAATAATAAAATAGAACAATTATAGCAATATATTATAATGCAAGTTATGTGAATGTGGTATCTCTCTCTCTCAAAATATCTTATTGTACTCTACTTACCCTTTTTCTTGTGATGATGTGAGATGATTAAATGACTATATGATAAGATTGAGGTGAATGACATAGGCATTATGATATAAATGGAAAATTCCAGAAATAAACATCTCATAAGTTTTCACTTTTGTGGCATTCTTAGTAGCAGACTTAAATTTAACACCATCCTGCTCTGTCCTACTCAGATTGTCATTAATCACTTATTAGCAGTCTTGGTTTATCAGATTGACTGTGACAGGCTCACAGTGTTTTTATTCCAGTAACTTATATTTTACTTAATAATAGATGGTCCCAAAGCACAAAAGTAGTAATGTAATATTTTTTACTGTGATTGACTGCTGGTAACTGAAACTGTGGAAAGTAGAACTGAGGATAAAGGAAAACTACTGTATGTCTTGAGTCAAATCACTACTCATCATGTTTATTACCATTATACTTTAGTCAAAATGATATGATCTCCAGTCCATAATCATAGAATGTGTTTCCGTGTGTGTGTGTGTGTGTGTGTTTTTGTCTCCTCTTCAATTTTTTCATCAGTGTTTTGTAGCTCATATTGTAGAAATATTTCACCTCCTTAGCTAGAATTATTACTAGTTATTGTTTTAGATATTGGAAATGGAATTACTTTCTTGATTTCTTTTTCAGCTAGTTTACTATTGTTATATAGAAATGCTACTGATTTTTGTGTGTTTATTTTGTATCCTACAACTTTACTGAATTAATTTATCAGTTCTAACAATATTTTTGGTAGAAATTTTAGATTTTTTATATATAAGATCATATTCCTCTCTTAATGGGCCTTAGGTTACTTCCAAATCTTTGCTATTGTGAATAGTGCTACAACAAACACAAAAGTGCAGATATATATATTCAATGAACTATTTTCCATTCTTTCAAGTATACACCTAGCAGTGGGATTGCTTGCTCATATGGTAGTTCTATTTTTAGTTTTTTGAGGAACTTCCAAACTGTTCTCCATAGTGATTGTACTAATTTACATTCCTACTAAGAGTTTACAAGGGTTCCCTTTTCTCCACATCCTCGCCAGCATTTATTGCCTATCTTTTGGCTAAAAGCCATTTTAAATGGGGTGATAATATCTCATTATAGTTTTGACTAGCATTTCTCTGATAATAAATGATGCTAAGCACCTTTTCATATACCTGTTTGCCATGTATTTGTCTTCTTTAGAGAAATGTCTATTCAGAAATTTTGCCTCTTTTTAAATTGAATTAGTATATTTTTCTAGTTGTTTAAATGCCTTATATATTCTGGTTATTAAACTCTTGTCAGATGGAGAATTTCCAAATATATTCCCCCATTCTATGAGTTGTCTCTTCACTTTGTTTCCTTTGCTTTGCCAGAGCTTCTTGATTTCATGTAATCCCATTTGTCCATGTGTGCTTTGCTTGCCTGTGATTGCAGGGTTTTACTGAAGAAATCTTTGGACAGTACAGTGTGCTGGAGTGTTTCCCCACCTTTTTTTGGTATTTTCATACTTTGAGGTCATCTATTTAAGTATCTAAATCGCTTTGATTTGAGTTTTGTTTATGATGAGTGATAGGGCACTAGTTTCATTCTTCTGCATATGCATATCCTGTTTTCTCAGCGCAATTTGCTAAAAAGACTGTCCTTTTCACAATGTGTGTTCTTGGTATCTTTGTCAAAAATGGGTTCACTGCAGATGCATGTATTTATTATTTTTGTTTAGTTCATCATTTTATTTTTCTGCTTAAAATATGAGTAGTATATACACCACAATTACACTATTATACTATCCTGTGTTTTTCTGCACCTTACTATTACCAGTGAGAGTTACATCTTCAGATTGTTTCTTATTGCTCATTGTATTAGTCTGGTCTCACACATCTGAGAAAAACACACCCAAGACAGAGTAATTATAAAGGAAAGGGTTTAATTGACTCACAGTTCCACATGGTTGGGGAGGCCTCACAATCATGGTGAAAGGCAAAGAGGAGAAAAGCACATCTTATATAGTGGCAGGCAAGAGACTGTGTGCAGGGGAACTCCCTTTTATAAAACCATCAGATCTTGTGAGACTTACTACCACAAGAACAGTATGTGGGAAACTGCCCCCATGATTCAATTATTGCTACCTGGCCCCTCCCTTGACACATTGGAATTATTACAATTCAAGGTGAGATTTGGGTAGGGTCACAGCAAAACCATATCTCACAATGTCCGTTTATTTCAGATTATAAAATTTTCTTTAGCATTTCTTTTAATATGGGTCTCATGGTGATAAAATAACAGCATTTGTTTGTCTGGGAAATTATTTCTCCTTCATATTTGAAGGATATTTTCACCAGATAAACTATTCTGGGTTATAAGTTTTTTTTTTTCTTCAGCACTTTAAATATGTTGATACAGTTTGGATCTGTGTCTGCACCCAAATCTCACATCAAATTGTAAACCCCAATGTGGTCTGATGGGAGGTGTTTGGATCACAGGGGCAGTTTCTAATGGTTTAGCACCATCTCCTACTGCTGTTCTCATAATAGAGTTCTCATGAGATCTGGTTATTTATAAGTGTGTAGCACCTCCCCACTCTCTGTCTTTCTCCTGCTCCAGCCACGTGATAAGTGCTGGCTCCTCCTTCACCTTCCACCATGATTGTAAGTTTCCTGAGGCCTCCCCAGAAGCAAAGCAGATGATCATGCTTCCTGTACAGGCTGCTGAACTGTGAGCCAATTAAACCTCTTGTCTTTATTAATTATCCAGTCTCAGGTACATTTGTTTTTTGTTTTTTGTTGTTTTTTTTTTTTGAGATGGAGTCTCCTCAGTTGCCCAGGCTGGAGTGCAGTGGCGCAATCTTGGCTCACTGCAAGCTCCACTTCCCAGGTTCACGCCATTCTCCTGCCTCAGCCTCCCAAGTAGCTGGGACTACAGGCGCCTGCCGCCACGCCTGGCTAATTTTTTGCATTTTTAGTAGAGACAGGGTTTCACCATGTTAGCCAGGATGGTCTCGATCTCCTGACCTCATGATCCGCCCACCTCAGCCTCCCAAAGTGCTGGGATTACAGGCGTGAGCCACAGGTACTTTTTATAGTAGTATCAGGATGGACTAATATAGACAATTCATACCAAGGAGAGGGATATTACTATAAAGATACCTGAAAATGTGGAAGCAACTTTGCAATTTTGTAGCAGGCAGAAGTTGGAATAGCTTAGAGGAATCAGAGGAATACAGGAACATGAGGGAGAATTTGGAACTTCCTAGAGACTTGTTGAATAGTGACCAAAATACTGATAGTGATATAGACAACGAAGTCCATGCTGAGGAGGTCTCAAATGAAAATGAGAAACTTATTAAAAACTGGAGTGAAGGTCACTTTTGCTATGCCTCAGCAAACAGACGGGTAGCATTGTGCCCCTGCTCTAGGGATCTGTGGGACTTTTACCTTGAGAGTCACAATTTAGGGTTTCTGGTGGAAGAAATTTCTAAGCAACAGAGTGTTCAAGATGTAACCTGGTTGCTTATAAAAACCTATGCTCATATAAGTGAGCAAAGACATGACCAGAAACTGGAACTTATATTGAAAATGGAAGCAGAGTGTAGAAGTTTGGAAAATCTGTAGCCTGGCCATGTAGTAGAAAAGAAAAGCTCATTTTTATACGAAGAATTTAGGCTAGCTACAGAAATTTGCATAAGTAAAAAAAGCCAAATACTGATAGCCAAGATAATGGGGAGGCCTGGAAGGCTTTTTTGAGAACTTTGTAGCAGCCCCTCCTATTACACACCTGGAGGCCTGAAAGGGTAGAATGGTTTTGTGGGCCAGGCCCAGGGCTCTGCTGTCCTATGCATCCTCGAGACACTGCTCCCTGCATTCCATCCACTATAGCTCTAGCCAGCGCTCAAAAGGGCCCAGGTATAGCTCAGGCTGCTGCTTCAGACAATGCAAGCCCTAAGTCTTGGAGGCTTCCATGTGGTGTTAAGTCTGGGTGTGCAGAGTTCAATAATTGAGGCTTGGAAGCCTAGATTTTAGAGGATGTATGGAAAAGCATGGATGTCTGTACAGATGCCTGCTTCAGGGATGTCCAGACAGATGCCTGCTTCAAAGAACCTCTACTAGGGGAGTGAGAAGGGAAAATATTGGGTTAGAACCCCTGCATAGAGTCCCCACCGGGGCACTCCTAGTGAAGCTGTGAGAAGAGGTCCACTGTCCTCCAGAAATTGAAATGGTAGAGCCACCAACAGCTTTCACCTGGAAAAACTATAGGCACTCAATGGCAGCCAATGAATCAGCCATGGGGGAAGTACCCTACAAGTCCTCATGGTGAAGCTTCCCAAGGCCTTGGGAAATCACTGTGGCCTGAATGTGAGACATGGAGTCAAAGAAGATTATTTGGGAGCTTTGAGATGTAATTATTGTCCTGCTTCATTTTGGACTTGAATGCGACCTCTAGCCCCTTTATTTTGGCCAACTACTTCCTTTTGGAATGGGAGTATTTATCCAATGCCTGTACACCTGTATTAGTATGTTCTCATGCTGCTAATGAAGACATACCCGAGGCTGAGTAATTTAAAAAGAAAAGAAGTTAAATTGACTCACAGTTTTGCATGGTTGGGGAGGTCTCGGGAAACTTATAATGATCGCAGAAGGGGAAACAGACACGTCTTTCTTCATATGATGACAGGAGGGAAAAAAGTAGTGCCAAGCAAAGGGGGGAGACACTTATAAAACCAACAGATCTCATGAAAACAAACTCACTATCATGAGAACAGGATGGGAGAAATCTGCCCCGTGATTCAATTATCTTCACCTTGTCCCTCCCATGACACATAGGAATTATGGGAGCTACAATTTAAAATGAGATTTGGATAGGGACACAGCCAAATCTTATTATTCTGCCTTGGCCCCTCCCAAATCTCATTTCTTCACAATTTAAAACACAATCATGCCCTTCCAACAGTCCCAAGAAGTCTTGTATCATTCCAGCATTAACTCAAAAGTCCAAGTCCAAAGTCTCATCTGAGACAGGAGAAGTCTCTTTTGTTTATGATCCTGTAAAGTCAAAAGCAAGTTAGTTACTTCCTGGATACAATGAGGGTACAAGTTTTGGTAAATACAACTGTATTTACCAAATAGGAGAAATCGTCCAAAACAAAGGGGCTGCAGGCCCCCTGCAGGTCCAAAATCCAACAGGGCAGTCATTAAACAAGATCTCCTTTGACTCCATGGCTCAAATCCAAGTCACTCTGATGCAAGAGGTGTACTCTCATGGCCTTGGGAAGCTTCACCCCTGTGGCTTTGCATGCTGTGGCCCCCATCCTGTCTACTTTTCTGGCCTGGCATTCAGTGTCTGTAGTTTTTCCAGGTGCACAGTGTAAGCCCTCTGTGGATCTACCATACTGGAGTCTGGAGGACGATGGCCCTCTTCTCACAGCTCCACGAGGCAGTACCCCAGTGGGAATTTTGTATAGGGGCTTATACCTCAATTTCTCTTCTGTACTGCCCTAGCAAAGGATCTTCATGAGGCCTCTGCCCCTGCAGCAAACCCCTGCTTGGACATCCAGGCGTTTCCATACATCTCTGAAATCTAGGTGAAGGATCTCCAACCTCAGTTCTTGAGTTCTGTGCACCTGCATGGCCAAATCCACATGTAAGCCACCTTCTGGCTTGGGACTTGGGCTTGCACCCTCTGAAGCAATGGGGCGAGCTGTACGTTGGCCTCTTTTAGCCACAGCTGGAGCTGAAGCAGCTGGGAAGCAGAACACCATGTCCCCAGGCTGCATAGAGCAGGGGTCCCCTTGGCCCGACCCACAAAACCATATTTTTCCTTCTAGGCCTCTGGGCCTCTGATGGGAGGAGCTGCTGTGAAGGTCTCTAACATGCCTCTAACAATGGTGAGACATTTTCCCCATTGTCTTGGTGATTAACATTCATCTTCTTGTTAATTATTCAAATTTCTGCAGCTGGCTTGAATTTCTCTCCAGAAAATTGGGTTTTCTTTTTTATCACATTGTTAGGTTGCAAAGTTTCCAAACTTTTATGCTCTGCTTCCTCTTGGATGCTTTGCTGCTTAGAAATGTCTTCTGCCAGATACCCTAAATTATCTCTCTCAAGTTCAAAGTTCCACAGATCTCTAGGGCAAGGGCAAAATTCCACCCCTCTCTTTGGTAACACATAACAAGAGTCACTTTTGCTCCAGTTCTCAACAAGTTTCTCATCTCCGTATGAGACCACCTCAGCCAGGACTTTATTTTCCATATCACTATCAACATTTTGGTGAAAGCAATTCAAAAAGTCTCTAGGAAGTCCCAAACTATCCTACATTTTCCTGTCTTCTTCTGAGCCTTCCAAAACCTTCCAACCTCGTTCTGTTACCCAGTTCCAAAGTTGCTTCCACATTTTCAGATATCTTTCCAGCAGAACTTCACTACCTGGTACCAATTTACTATATTAGTTAATTCTCACGCTGCTAATGAAGACATATCTGACACTGGGTAACTTGAAAAGAGGTTTAATTGACTCAGCGTTCTGCATGGCTGGGGATACTTCAGAAAACTTACAGTTTAAGTCAGAAGTGGAGACAAACACGTCCTTCTTCACTTGGCAGCAGGAGAGAGAAAAATGAGTGCCCAGTGAAGGGAGAAGCCCCCTATAAGCTATCAGATCTCATGAGAACTAACTTATTGTCACAAGAACAGGATGGGGGAAACCACCCCCATCATTCAATTATTTCTACCTGGTCCCTGCCAAGACACATGGGGACTATGGGAACTACAATTCAAGATGAGATTTGGGCAGAGACACAGCCAAACCATATCAATCCACATTACATCTTGGAAGTAACTAACTTGTTTTTGATTTTACAGGTTCATAGGTAGAAAGGACTTTTCTTGTCTCAGATGAGACTTGGAATGTGGACTTTTGAGTTAATGCTGTACTGAGTTAAGACTTTGGAGGGTTGTTGGGAAGGCATGATTGCATTTTGAAATGTGAGAAGGACATGAGATTTGGGAGGAGCTAGGGGCAAAGTAATATGGTTTTGATCTGTGTCCCTGCTCAAGCTTATATCAAATTGTAATCCTCAATGTTGGAGGTGGGGCCTGGTGGGAGGTGATTCGGTCACTGGGTTGGTTTCTAATGGTTTAGCACCATCCCTCTAGTGCTGTTTTCATGACAGAGTTCTGACAAAATCTGGTCGTTTAAAAGTGTGTAGCAGCTTGGCCGGGTGCGGTGGCTCACACCTATAATCCCAGCACTTTGGGAGGCTGAGGCAGGCGGATCACGAGGTCAGGAGATTGAGACCATCCTGGCTAATATGGTGAAACCCCATCTCTACTAAAAAATACAAAAAATTAGCCAGGTGTGGTGGCAGGCAGCTGTAATCCCAGCTACTCAGGAGGCTGAGGCAGGAGAATGGCATGAACCTGGGAGGTGGATCTTGCAGTGAGCCGAGATCGTGCCACTGCACTCCAGCCTGGGCAACAGAGTGAGGCTCCATCTCAAAAAAAAAAAAAAAAAAAAAAAGAAAAAGAAAAAAGAAAAAAGAAAAAGAAAGAAAAAAAAGTGCGTAGCACCTCGTCCCTTACTCTTCTGCTCTGGCAATGTGAGAAGTGCTGGCTTCCCCTTCACCTTCTGTCATGATTGTAAGTCTTCAGAGGCCTTTCTAGAAGCCAAGCAGATGCCAGCATCATGCTTCCTGTACAGTTGTATAGCCTGCAGAACCATGAGCCAATTAAGCCTCTTTTTATATAAATTACCCAATGTCAGGTATTTCTTTATAGCAGTGTGAGAACGAACTAATTCATATGTCATGCCACTCTCTCATGGCCTGTAAGATTTCCAATAAAAACTCTACTGCCAGACATATTGGAGCTCCATTGTATTTGATTTCTTTCACATATCTTGCTACTTTTAGGATCATTTTTCTATCCTTGACCTTCATGAGTTTGATCGTTAAATGCCTTGAAGTAGTCTCTTTGGGTTAAATCTGCTTGGCGTTCTATAGCCTTCTTACACTTGAGTAGTGACATCTTTCTCTAGGTTTATGAAGTTCTCTATTATTCACCCTTTGAATACTCTCTATGCTTACTTATCTCCCCACCTTCACTTCAAGGCCAATAACTCTTAGGTTTGCCCCTTTGAAGCTATTTTCTAGATCATGTAGTTGTGCTTTGTTGTTTTCTATTCTTATTCTTTTGTCTCCACTGACTGTGTATTTTCAAATAGCCTGTCTTTGAGCTCACTAGTTCTTTCTTCGCTTCATCAATTCTGTTAAGAGACTTTGACGTATTATTAAGTATGTGAATTACATTTTTCTTTTCCTTTTTTTTGGCAGGGTCTCACTTTGTTACCCAAGCTGTAGTGCTGTGGCACGATCTTGGCTAACTGCAGCCTCGACCTTCCAGATTCAAGTGATTCTCCCACCTCAGCCCTTTAAGTAGCTGGCACTACAGGCACACGCCACCAGAACTGGCTAATTTTTGTATCTTTTGTAGAGACTGGGTGTCTCCATGTTGGCCAGGCTGCTCTCAAACTTGAGCTCAAGCAATCCACCAGTCTCAGCCTCTCAAAGTGTTGTGATTACAGACATGAGCCACTGCACCCAGACCAATTACATATTTCAACTCCAGAATTTCTGGAAAATTTCTGTTTTAGTCTCTTTGGTAAATGTATCTGATAGGATGATCAATTCTTTCACTGTGTCATCTTGAATTACACTGTTTCCTCAAAACAGTTATTTTGAATCCCATGTGTGGAAGGTCAGATAACTCTGCCTCTCCAGAACCAGTTGCTAGAGACATATATAGTTTATTTTGTGAAGTCATGTTTTCCTGGATGGTCTTGATGCTTGTGGATGTTCAATGGTGTCTGGGCATTTAAGAGTTAGGTATTCACTGTAGTCTTCACAGTCTAGGCTTCCTTCTTTGGAAGGCTTTCCAGGTATTCAAAGGGACTTGGGTGTTATGACCTAAGTTTCTGGTCACTGCTGGCATATCTGCATTAAGGGGCAGCCCAAACCTAGTGATGCTGTAGCTCTTGCAGACCTGTAAATGTACTGCCTTAGTAGTGTTGGATAAAATCTGGAAGAATTTTCTGGATTAGCAGGAAAGCACTCTTGTTCTCTCCCATTACTTTCTCCAAAACAAACGAGTGTCTCTCCTCTCTCTTCTTTCCTCTCTCTTACCTCCTCTCCTCTCCTCTCCTCTCCTCTCCTCTCCTCTCCTCTCCTCTCCTCTCTCCTCTCCTCTCCTCTCCTCTCCTCTCCTCTCTTCTCTTCTCTTCTCTTCTCTTCTCTTCTCTTCTCTTCTCTTCTCTTCTCTTCTCTTCTCTTCTCTTCTCCTTCCTCTCCCTCTCCCTCTCCATCTCTCTCTCCCTCTTGAGCTGTTTGGAGCTTGGGGAGGAATTATACAAACACCTCTGTGGGTGCCACTACTAGGACTGTGCTGAATCAGGCCAGAAGAGAGCAGAGTAATGGATCTTGCCCAAGACCCACTATAACCACAAGCTGGCTACCACTTTCGTTTGCTCAAGGAACTCGGGGTCTACAATCAGCATGCGGTAAATCCATCCAGGGTTATGTCCTTCCCTTCAGGGCGAAAGCTTCCACGGGCCCAGGCAAGTCCAGAGGTACCATCTGGAATCCAGGGCCTGCAGTCAGAAACCTTAGGTATCTACCTCGTACTTTATTTCAGTGTGTTAGAATTGGGACCCAAACCGTAAAACAAAGTCCTTCCGCTCTTCCCACCCCTTTCAACAGGCAGAGAGGTCTCTCCCCAGGTCCACTATCACACAGGCCCATGGGGCATACTGCTAGGCTACCACTAATGTTCACTTAAGCCACAAAGGCACTTCTCTCAAATTGTGGTCAATTCTGCCAGGCCTGGGACTCTCCCTTCAGGGCAGTGGGCATCCCTCTGGCCCAGGACAGGTCCAGAAATGCCATCCAAAAGCCAAGGCCTAGAATCAGGGACCCAGTATTCTGCATGGGCTCTACCCCACTGTGGCTGAGCTGGAGCCTTAGCTGCCTGACAAAGTTCCCTTTCTGCTCCCCCCGGCTTATCTCACACAGGGGTTCTTTCCTCGTAGCCACCTCATCTGTGATTGCGCCTAGTCATACCCGAAGCCAGCATGTCTCAGAGTCTCATCCAAGGCCTATGGCAGACTCCCTGCATATCACTGCTTATTATTCCAGGTCTCAACAACTCTTTAGTTAACAGGTGATGGATCCTGCCAGGTCTGGGTCCTTTCTTTAAAGGCCAAAGTTTCCTTTCTGGCCCAGGGTGTGTCTAGAAATGTTGTCTAGTAGATAAGACTTGGAATGGGAGCCTCATGACTCCAGCTGGTACCCTGTCTTACTGTAGTTGACCTGGTATCCAAGTTGCAAGACAAGGTACTCTTTGCCCTCTCCTCTCCTCAAGTGGAAGGAAGGAGTCACTTGTGTTGCTGCAAGCTGAGCTGCCTGGGGCTAGGGAAGGAGTGGCACAAGCACTCCCATAGGCATCCCAAGTAATATCTCACTAGGTTGTATGCTCTCCATGTCCACTGGGTCTGAGCCGAGAACATCAACAGAACTTGCCTAGGCATTGCTGTTCTTATGGTCTAGACTGCCTTTCAAGTTTGCTTAGGACCCCAGAGCACTTTAGCCTGTCGTGGCAGTGCTTGACAAAACTCACGTTTGTACCACTGGTATAAAAGGTTCCCCTCTGGTGAGCGCTGACCTAAATGCTCCTACTGGGGGTGTTCGCTGTGTTGTTTTGAGTGTTGCCTTCCACTATGATAGGGTAGCATTGAGTTTCAACACAAAGTCCTAAAATCATTGCATTCTCCCTACGCTAAGTACACCAATTATCCATACCGCATGGCTGCTGACAGGGGATGTAAAGAGGAGTTGTAAAAACAATTGAAGACTGTCTTTCCTACACTTTTCGGTGCTGATTTTAGTGATACGAAGTTTAAAGCAGGTACTGTGATTGCTCACCTATTTTTTGGTTCTTCTAAAGGTGATTTTTCCGTGTGTGTGTGTAGATGGTTATTTAATCTGATGTTCCTATCGGGAGGAGGATAAATGGAGGCTTCTCTATTTAGCCATCTTGTTCTGGCTCCTCTCCTTTTTCTAATAATTTGCTTCAGTTTATTTTTCCATAAAACTTATACTCATCTGAGATATTTATCTTTTTTTGTACACCCTTCCAACTAGAATATGAGTCCTGTGGGGCAGAAATTTTGTTTATTGCTGAGTATCTAGCTTTTTCAGTGTCTAGCGCAAATTAAGCATTCATGAAATTATACAAACAAAAGATGGTGGAGGCTTTCATAGATTCTAATTTGCACTTTTCAATAACTCTTTTGTGTCAGCTAAAGAAGTTTTAAGTGTTAGTTATTTTATAGTTTACAATATTCTTAAACTCATAATATCTCAGCAAACACAGTATTTCTGTTTTTTTTAAATCTGAAACATGGAGGTAATAAATAAAATGGCTCTTACATAATCATTTACATTTTAAGAAGATAAATATTTCAAAAGGCCAAGATAATTCTTATAAAAGTATGGGGCTGGATTAAAAAGCTGGTGTTACTCCTCAGTGAATTATATCTTTTCTACAGTTATACAAGTATCCAAGTTGAGAGGAGTCATTATTGGCAACTCAAAAGTCCTAATTTTTATTTATCAGCAATGTTTTAGACCTTGGTGCACACAAGAACTCACCTGGGAAACTAAAAAATAAAAGATCCTTGTGCTCATGTCTAAATCCAGACAGTTAAGTCATAATCTGTAGGATGAAGTCTGGGCATTAGTATTTTCAAAAAAATAAGTGAATTTAAATTTACACACACTGCACAGATAATTTAAAAAGCAAGAGAATTATTACTCTACAATTACATCTTCATTTTTTATGTTTCTGTATGATTGATGTTTATTCCAGCCTAACAGTAGCAACACTTGGCTGAAAGAAAAATCAAATACACATTACCTATGCAGATCTACAAGACATAAAGAAACCTGAGCTAAAGATAGAGTCTTCAAAGAATTATGAATATGAGTGATGTATTTATTAGTGGTTAAAACAACATTTACCAATCACAGCATGTGTAGTTGCTGCCTATACCTACTTTTATTCTGGGCATGAGCTAGTGGCATTTATTTTTTTTTTTTTCAATTGCAAAGTATTATTGTTATAGCACTTTTTATTTATTTGTAATTGACAAATAATAATTGTGTTTATGGGGTACAATTTGATGTTTTGATCTATGTATACATTTGTAGAGTCAATCAAGCTAAGTGATATAGTTAGGTTGTGTCCCCACCCAAATCTCATCTTGAATTTTAACTCCCACAATTACGATGTGTCATGGGAGGTACCAAGTGGGAGGCAGTTGAATCCTGGGGTGGGTCTTTCTCCTGCTGTTCTCGTGATAGTGAATAAGTCTCACGAGATCTGATGGTTTTATAAAGAGGAGTTCCAGCCGGGAGTGGTGGCTCAAGCCTGTAATCCCAGCACTTTGGGAGGCTGAGATGGGCGGATCACGAGGTCAGGAGATCGAGACCATCCTGGCTAACATGGTGAAACCCCGTCTCTACTAGAAAAAAAAATACAAAAAACTAGCTGGGCGAGGTGGCGGGCGCCTGTAGTCCCAGCTACTCGGGAAGCTGTGGCAGGAGAATGGCATAAACCTGGGAGGCGGAGCTTGCACTGAGCTGAGATCGCGCCACTGCACTCCAGCCTGGGCGACAGAGTGAGACTCCGTATCAAAAAAAAAAAAAAAATATATATATATATATATATAGAGAGAGAGAGAGAGAGAGAGAGGAGTTCTCCTGAACAAGCTCTCTCTCTGTCTGCCACCATCCATGTAAGATGTGACTTGCTCCTCCTTCCTTGTCTTCCACCATAATTGTGAGGCCTCCCCATCTATGAGGAACTGTAAGTCCATTAAACCTCTTTTTTTTGGTAAACTTCCCAGTCTCAGGTATGTCTTTATTAGAAGCATGAAAACGGACTAATACACTAAGTAAGATACCTTTCACCTCACTAACATTATTTTTTTATGGTGAGAATATCAGAAATCTATTATTGGCCAGTTGTGGTGGCTCATGCCTATAATCCCAGCACTTTGGGAGGCCAAGGCAGGCAGATCACTTGAGGTCAGGAGTTTGAGACCAGCCTGGCCAACATGGCAAAACCCCATCTCTACTAAAAATAATAATATAAAAAAAATAGCCAGGCATGGTGGTGAATGCCTGTATTCCCAGCTGTTTGGGTGGCTCAGGCAGCAGAATTGCTTGAACTTGGGATGTAGAGGTTGCAGTGAGCTGAGATTGCACCACTGCACTCCAGCCAGAGTGATGGAGTGAGACACTGTCTCAAAAAAAAAATTATATTATTTTAGCAGTTTTGAAATATATGATACCTTATTAACTGTGATTATCATGCAGTGTAATAGATTAGTGCAACTTATGACTCCAGTCTAACTGAAACCTTCTATCTTTTAATCAACACCTGCCATTTTCCCATCCCTTTGCTTCCCCCTAGCCTCTGAGACACCTTTCTCTTACCCGTTTTTATGAGATAAACATTTTACATTCACATATAAGTGACATTATGTAGTATTTGTCTTTCTGCACCTGGCTTACTTCACTTACCATCTTCCAGTTCCAACCGTGTTATTATGAATGACATATTTTCTCCTTTTGTAAGGCTAGATTGTATTCCATTGAGAATGTACATATCACTTTTTAAAAAACATTCACCTATTATACATGGGCATTTTGGATGATTCCATATCTTGGTTATTGTGAATAGTGCTGCAATAATTGTGAGAGTGCAGATATCTCTTTGGCATGCCAATTTCAATTCCTTTGGATATATACCCTGAAGTGGGATTGCTATTTCATCTTGTAATTCTATTCTTAGTTTATTTGACAAAATATCATGCTTTTTCCAAGTGGCTGGACTAATGTCCTTTCCCACCAACACTGTACAAAGATTCCCTTTTTTCCACATCCACATAAACATTTATTATTTTTATTTTAGAAAATAGCCATTCTAACAGGTGTTAGGTAATATCTCATGGTTTTAATTTGAATTTTCCTGATGATTATTGATGGTGGCCATTTTTTTCACATATCTCTTGGCTATTTTTATCTTTTCTTTTCAGAAATGTCTGTTCAGATCCTTTGCCTGTTTTTTAATTGGGTTATTTGTTTTCTTGTTATTGAATTGTTGGTGTTTTTTTCTATTCCTGTAAAAAATGATACAGGAAATTGGATAGAGATTGCATTGAATCTGTGGATAGCTTTGGGTAGCACAGACATCTTAACAATATTATTTTTTTTCAGTCCAAGAACATGGGCTATTTTTCCATTTATTTGTGTCTTCTTCAATTTCTTTCATCAATATTTTATATTTTTTATTGTACAGGTCTTTTACCAGTTTACATTTACTTTGGAGTATTCTATTTCTTTAGATGTTGTTGTAAATTAATTGTTTCCTTAATTGTACCTACTTAGTTTTTCAGTACTTTAGCATAGTAGAATCATGCACTATACATCAAAAGTAAGGTGCAAATTTAATGTAGAAAATTTAAATTGATAAACCACTCTACAGATATCAGCTGTGTAAGTTTTATTTTATAGACTACTTCAACTATATTTCCTTTTGTCCTGTGTGTCTTGGTAAATAATCAGCACAAAAGGTGAAGCTGAACTCTTTATGTTCTATATTTTATCTTTTTCTAGGAATGTTCTACTCATTTACAATCCAAATGCATAGATACATTTCAATTATAAGACTCATTATATAACAGATATAAATGCTAATTAGTCATAAACCAGCCTAAAGTAGTTCTAATATTGTCTACCCAAACATATACATATACATATACATATACACATACACAAACATATATACACACACATGTGCATACTGGTTTGGGGTGATATGAATTTAATCAAGCAGTTCTTATACACTATTACTAAAACAGTTGTTAACTACATTTTTTAAAAAATTCAGCTGATATCTTCATACTAAATGAGTGGCTGAACTTATATTTTCCAATGTATCATTTGTATAGATACAGTCTCAATTTTACTTTAGGAATAGTTTTTGTGGTCAATTCTTCCTTTCTGCAGGTCAAACCTCTGTGAGTTGGTTATTTTTGCCCTTCTAGTCTTTCTGGCTACCATTCAGTTCCTTGTCTAGAGTTTTACACAGGGTATATGCTGAATAAATGCCTGTTGACTGATAGTCAATGACTCACAGTCTTTATTGCAGAGTTTGAGGAATAATACAGCATATTGGCTAACATCCCAGTCCGATCTTTGCTTAGGAATTTGGACTGCTTTATTTTGCAGACGCATTGGCTCTGTATTTCTGTATAGTCTTCTTGGCAGAATAATTACCTTGAACATTAGTTGAGACCTGAGGCATTAGAATCAGACTCTTGAGTTTGAGTGCCTGCTCTGACTCTTATAGTTGTATGAAATATGTCGACATGCTGTACCTCAGTTTTTTTTTTTTTTTTTTTTTTTGAGACGGAGTCTCGCTCTGTCGCCCAGGCTGGAGTGCGGTGGCCGGATCTCAGCTCACTGCAAGCTCCGCCTTCCGGGTTTGCGCTGTACCTCAGTTTTTATGTCTGTAAACTATGAATGAAAATAAATAATGGTAGCTCTCCCCATGGGATTTTCTATGAGGATTAAATGAAGCAATGCATATCAAGTACAACATATAGTGACCAATGCATGATAAGAGCTTATAACAGTAGCACTATTATCATTATTATTATATCCTGAATCAAAACTATCATTCCATCCATGTGTCAACTCAGGTTATCAGTGCCCTCCAAGTGCTCAGCACCGGAATTTATTCTAAATGTGTTTATAAAGAACCAAAAAGGTCAAATAAGATGAGTAAGGGAGTCAAATTGAACTGTATAATACAGGAATTGTAGTCTGTTTTCAGACTTGTATTTCTTTCTTTTTTTAAAATTTTACTTGAATATCTGGGATACATGTGCAGAACGTGCACGTTTGTTACATAGGTATACATGTGCCATGGTGGTTTGCTGCACCTATCAACCCGTCATCTAGGTTTTAAGACCCACATGCATTAGGTGTTTGTCCTAATGCTCTCCCTCCCCTTGTCCCCACCCCCTGACAGGCTTGTATTTCAATGGCATAAAGAAAAAGGAATTTGGCCTGATGCTTGGGTTTCTATAATAGCACTTTATTTATTATTCACCTTTGGGACTCTGATGGACAAAGAATGTTTATTCTGGACATACCTCTTCCAAACTTCAGAACATGAGTAGGGAATATCTTGATAAAATCATTTGTAGAAAAAACTCATTAATTTGTGAAATTCAAGTTCAGGCTCATCTTGAACAGTCAGTTCCCTCCCCAAACTTTGGATGACTGTCATAGAAAGAAAGCTACTATTTTTCATTTTGTGAAGCATATATGTTTATCATATCTTACTTACAAGGAATAATTACCCTATGTGGCTGGTTTGTGTATTTCAGTATTTTGTGTTTGATGTGGAATGTTCTTGACAGGAAGTTGAAAGAACAGTCCAAAGCTGTTTGGTTCTTCCTAGCTCTGTAACTAATGTCTCAGTGATGCTAGACAAGTCGCTTCAATTTTCTTTGGCTCAGTTTCCTCATCTATCAAGAGGCTGATATTGAGGTCTCTCTTCTTCAAAGGGCTGTTAAGGGAGTTGATTAAATATCGAACCAGCTTTTGCCAGTGTCTATGTAGCACTTTTATTTTCCCTGATTCTAAACCTAGGTTATTTTCGTTAGTTGGTTGGCTCCTAGAGATTATGAGGGACATGACAAATTGTGTGCACATAGGGGAGTACTGCACTCTGTTATGAAGCCACAAACTCCTCCTTTCCCCATCTGTTAAATGTGTGCCTTCAATCACAAAAGCTAAGGAGGATCAGCTGAGAGAGCCCAGATGATTTGGCATCATGTAGCGGAAAGAGCAAAGGCTTCTAAAGTTATTTGATGGCTTTATCATAATTGGCTGTTGGATTCTAGGTGTCTTAGTTTGTTTTCTGATGCTATAACAGACTACCTGAAACTAGGTAATTTATATGGAAAAGGAGTTTATTTAGCTTATAGTTCTGGAGGCTGGGAAGTCTTAAGGGCAGGGCACTGGAATCTTGTGAAGGCCTTCTTGCTTACATGGCAGAAGGCATCAGGTGGCAAAAGGGTAAGAAAATGCATATGAGCTCAGGCCTTTCTCTCACTTCTTGTAAGGCCACCAGGCTTAGCATGATGGATCCACCCTGACGATCATAGCTAATCTTAATTATCTTCAAATGGTCCCATCTTCAATCAACATATTAGTTTGATAATTAAACTTTTAATACAAAAAATTTGGAAGACACATTTGAATTACAGCAATGGGCAAGATGCTAAATGCTATGCTCCTTATTAATTTCATCTGTAAAATAAAGACAAAAGTACCCATAATGCAGGGTTGTTTTTGGATGAAAATCTGATTAATTTTGTGAAGAACCTTGTGGAGTTCCCTCTGGCATCTCGGGATGCTTAACAAGTTTATGTTTCTACTTGCCCCACATTTAATGCTATCTACCACCCTTTTAATGGTGTATATCAGATTTTTCTTTACTACTAGCGTGGATAGTTGTTGGTAGTACCACCTATCATCTAGTTATATAACACAAATTGTTTCTTAGTAATCTAGAAGATAGCCTGCTTTCTTTGTTCTCTTCCTCAGGAAGAAATGGATAAAGAGTTATTTGCCATCTTTGGTGATTTTGCCCATTCTGCTTTATGAGATCGATCCCAACAACTTTCATTAGTAATCTCATTGTTATTGCAGTCAACTTGCATTAGTCAGCTAATGCAAGAGAATATTAGCATATATAACACTATTAATGAAATAATCTGTTTAGGGCTTTCTTCACTTCTACTCTACTAACCAAGTTCCAGAGGGCTCACTAATGATGAGAGACTCAGGGAATAAAACTAATATCCATAAGAAGAAGGGACTGTGGGTATCAAATTCTGATATTTTCCTCTTGCCTTGATTGATATAACTCTCTGAGAGACTTTTTCTCTGTAGTTATCCTAGAAACCTGTGGGCAGTAATTCAACCTGTTTTATTAATTCTTATTCCAAAAGTATTTAAAGATCATGCTGGTGAAATGAGGGAAATAGAAGCCAATGAACATCATGGGCTGTGTTGAAAAGGAAGTGAAGTAACCCATAAATGACAAGTGGACAAGGGAACAAGCAAACAATCATTAAAAGGCTGGTTTCCCTAAGATCAATTATTGAGTCAATAAAAAAGCTGAAACCCGTATTAGTTCATTCTTACACTTTTATCAAAAACTACCCACAACTGGGTAATTTAGGAAGAAAAGAGGTTTAAGGGATGCACAATTTCACAGGCTGTACAGGAAGCATGGCTGGAAGGCTTCAAGAAACTTACAATTATGGTAGAAGGCAAAAAGGAAGCAAGTACATATTCACATTGTGACAGGAGAGGGAGTGAGCAAAGGGGGAAGTGCTACACACTTTTAAAGAACCAGATCTCATGAGAATTCACTCATTATCAGAAGAACAGCAAGGGGAAATCTGTCCCTATGATCCAATTACCTCCCACCAGGTCCCTCAGCAAACATTGGGAATTACACTTTGACATATTTGGGTGGAGACACGGAGTCAAATGATATAATTCCACCTCTGGCCCCTCCCAAATTGCATGTCCTTCTCACATTTAAGAATACAATCATGCCTTCTTATATGGTTTGGTTGTGTCCCCGCCCAAATCTCATCTTGAATTGTAGTTGCCATAATCTGCATGTGTGATGGAAGGGACCTGGTGGGAGGTAATTAAATAATGGAGATTGGCCGGGCGCGGTGGCTCAAGCCTGTAATCCCAGCACTTTGGGAGGTCGAGGCGAGCAGATCACAAGGTCAGGAGATCGAGACCATCCTGGCTAACATGCTGAAACCCCGTCTCTACTAAAAAAATACAAAAAACTGCCGGGCGAGGTGGCGGGCGCCTGTAGTCCCACTGTAGTCCCAGCTACCCGGGAGGCTGAGGCAGGAGAATGGCGTAAACCCGGGAGGCGGAGCTTGCAGTGAGCTGAGATCCGCCACTGCACTCCAGCCTGGGCGACAGAGCAAGACTCCGTCTCAAAAAAAAAAAAAAAAAAAAAGGAGATTATGGGTTTATAAAGGGCTTTTCCCCCTTTGCCCAGCTCTCATTCTTTCTCTTGCTGCCCTATGAAGAGGTACCTTCTGCCATGATTGTACGTTTCCTGAGGCCTCCCTGGCCATGTGAAGCTGCGAGTCAATAAAACCTCTTTTCTGTATCAATTACCCAGTCTTGGATATTTCTTCATAGCAGTGTGAAAAAGGACTAATATAGTAAACTGGTAGCAGATAGTGGGGTATTGCTGTAAAAATACCTGAAAATGTGGAAGTGATTGTGGAACTGGGTAACGGGCAGAGGTTGGAACAGTTTGGAGGGCTCAGAAGCAGGAAGATTTGGGAACTTTTGGAAGTTCCTTGTCTTTGGGAGCATTTGGAGCTTCCTAGAGACTTGTTGAATGGCTTTGACAAAAATGCTGAAAGTAATATGGACAATAAAATCCAGGTTGAGGTGGTCTCAGATGGAGATGAGGAACTTTTTGGGAACTGGAATAAAGGTGACTCTTGCTATATTTTAGCAAAGAGACTGGTAGCATTTTGACCCTGCCCTAGAGTTCTGTGGAACTTTGAATTTGAGAGAGATGATTTAGGTGTCTGGTGGAAGAAATTTCCAAGCAGCAAAGTGTTCAAGAGGCGACTTGGGTAGCTGCAGAAATTTGCATAAGTGATGAGGAACCAAATGTTAATCACCAAGACAATGGGGAAAATGTCTTGAGGTCATGTCAGAGGTTGTTACGGCATCACAGGCCAGGAGGCCTATGAGGAAAACATGATTTTGTGGACTGGTTCCAGAGCCTTGCTGCTTTATGCAGTCTCAGGACTTGGTGCTATGTGTCCCAGTCATGGCTAAAAGAGGCCAATGTAGAGCTCAGGTCATTGCTTCAGAGGGTGCAAGCCCCAAGCCTTGGTGACTTCCATGTGGTGTTGGCATTTTCATACATCCTCTGAACTCTAGGCAGGTGCTCCCAAACCTCAACTCTTGCCTTCTGCGCACCTGTAGGCCCACCATGTGGAAGCTGCCAAGGCTTTGCACTTGCACCCGCTGAAG
This sequence comes from Macaca thibetana thibetana, assembly GCF_024542745.1. Classification (NCBI taxonomy): domain Eukaryota; kingdom Metazoa; phylum Chordata; class Mammalia; order Primates; family Cercopithecidae; genus Macaca; species Macaca thibetana. The sequence goes on from NC_065598.1 coordinate 136,854,659, forward strand.
TAACAGTTTGAGCTGTATCTTGGCCCCTTTTAGCTGTGGTTGGAGCTGAACCTGGAGTGGCTGGGATGCAGGGCACCATGTCCTGAGGTTGCACAAAGCAGCAGGAAACTGGCCCTGGCCAATGAAACCATTTTTCTCTGATAAACCTCCAGATCTGTGATTGGGAGGGGTTGCCTTGATTGTCTCTGAAATACCCTGGAGGCATTGTCCTCATTGTCTTGGTGATTAACATTTGGCTCTTGGTTACTTATGCAAATTTCTGCAGCATTAAATTTCTCTCCAAAGAGTATGTTTTTCTTTTCTACCACATGATCAAGCTGCAAATTTTTCAAACTTTTATGCTTTGCTTCTCTTTTCAATATAAGTTTTAGTTTCAGGTAATTTTTTAATGCAAATGAGCATAAAGGCTTTTAGAAACAGCCAGGCCACATCTTGAATGCTTTGCTGCTTAGAAATTTTTTCCTCTAGAGACCGGAAATTATCTCTCTGAAGTTCAAAGTTGCAGATACCTAGAACAGGGGAGTGATGCCACTATTCTCTTTGCTAAAGCATAGCAAGAGTGACTTTTACTCCAGTTCCCAAGAATTTTTCGTTTCCATCTAAGACCTCCTCAACCTGGACTTCAATGTCCATAGCACTATCAGCATTTTGGTCACAACCATTCAACAAGTCTTTAGGAAGTTCCAAACTCCCTCATTTTCCTGTCTTCTGATCCCTCCAAACTGTTCCAACCTCTGCCTGTTACCCAGTTCCAAAGTCACTTCCACATTTTCAGGTATCTTTATAGTAATGCCCCCCTTTCTGGTACCAATTTTTGGTTTTAGTTTGTTCTCACTCTGTTTATAAAGAACTACCTGAGACTGAGTAATTTATGAAGAAAAGAGACTTAATTGACTCACAGTTCTTCAGGCTATACAGAAAGTATGACTGGGAGACCCCAGGAAACTTACAATAATGGTAGTGTTATAAATAATGTTTCGGTGCCACAAAAGAAATAGCACTCAAATACAAAATTTTCTTTTTCATTTTCAGCAAGGCAAGTTACTTCTATAGAAGGATGCACCCTTACAGATGGAGCAATGGTGAGTGCACACTTGGACAAGGGAGGGGAAGGGGTTCTTATCCCTGATGCACGTGGCCCCTGCTGCTGTGTCTTTCCCCTATTGGCTGGGATTAGACTGCACAAGCTAAACTAATTTCAATTGACTAATTTAAAGAGAGTGACAGGGTGAGTGGTTTGGCTGGAAAAACGGTTATGACATAGCAAGTAATCAGAATGAGTCAGGGTGGAGCAGTTACTCAGAATGAGTCAGGGTGGAGCAGGTGACTGAAATGAGTCAGGGTGGAGCAGGTAATCAAAAACGGTTGCTTTATGAGGAAGTTGAGTTTAAAAGTAGAAGGCAAAGAATTGAGCATACTGACATATTTATTCTTCGAAAAGAAGTTTAGAACTCATATCTAACAGTAGAAGGTGAGGGGGAAGCAAACATATCTTCATATGGTGACGGAGAGATAGAGATCAAAGTGCTAAGTCCTCCACACTTTGAAAGAACCAGATCTCATGGGAACTCACTCACTATCACAAGAACAACAAGGGTAAAATTTGCCCCCACGATCCAATCACCTCCTACCAGGTCCCTCCCCCAACATTGGGAATTACAATTCAACATGAGATTTGGGTGGGGACACAGAGCCAAATTATATCACACCAGACTCCAGGTTCAGACTCTTGTCTTTATGCCAGTATTCTTACAGAGTCATGGTACAATAGGGGTAACCATGTAGGCTTTGTAAATATCTGATTAACCTAGGAAAAATTCTTATTCTCCAATTCTATACTGTGTGACCTTTAGCAAGTTGCTTAACCACCCTGATGGTTAGTTTTCATACCCACAAAATGGACACTATTTAATTGAGCAATGTATTAAAAGTACCTGAATAAAAACACTTTTACAAGCCTTAAAGGAAATACAGGATAAGGTGGTCATGTAACTCTCATACAGCTGCATTGCTGTGGTCACCATACTCTAGCAAGTCTACACATCTGACAGTCTGGCGTCAAAATAGCTGTGTGTCTTAGAAGCCACATTACATTTAAGTCAAAAAAGAAATGTTTCATATGTCAGGTATAATAGACTCCAGGCACTGTACCATATCACCAATGTATGAATTGACCTAAGCCATGGCTGTTATTAAACACTGTTAGCTGTCTAAAGACCCTTACAGGGACTGTTAATGGGCAGCTTTTGATTTTTCAAAAAATAATGTTTTCAGGAGTACAAGCTATAAAAAAGCAAAGTACTCTAATTTTCCAATGTGCCCTCTTCTAATCAAGCTGGTTTTCCCTTGTCTCTGTATTGAAATGACAAGCACATGTCTTTCTCAGATATCTGGCACCTCTTGTGATTTTTTCTTCATGTCAAAATGACAGACTCTTAATTAGTAGGGCTACTTAATCCTTTCTTGTAGCAATGCATCATGACATTTTTATCCTCATGTCATTCTTCCTAAGCTATTATTTAGTGTTCAATCAGCAATGAGAATGCAGGACTACGCTCAAGCGGTTTTACATTATGGCTTTGCGGTTTTTTCAATCAGTTAGACCCATATGATTCATTGGTCTCCAAGACCCATGATACATTTCGTATATTTTTAAGGATTAGTATTATTTCTATCAGGACCGTTCCAGCTGTGCATAGGGTCTATCCTTTCAATTCCAGTGCCCTTGGGATACCAAATGAGAACCCATACAGGGATGAAAAGTGTAATTTAATTGTAGGTGTGCAGTGAAGCAGGGTGAAGAGCATTCACAACAACCCCAGCTGCCAGGCAGGGAAACGTGTGGATGCATTTCTTGGTAAGCATTTACATTATTGACATTTCTAAGGCTGCCTTCAAGAATCCATTCTCTGAAGCTGCTTACTTGATTAAAATGAACTCAACTTACTCTAATATGTCCTTTGCTATACGTGGGAAAAGCAGTTTCTTTTTGACTTGCTATCAAGCACTCCTTACTAATCTGATATTTGGAGATTTACTTCGATTAAATACATTCGCTTTCCAAGAGATAAAACAGCAGATCCAAGCATTTTCAATGGACTTTGACTTCAATAACTATTCATCTGTGCATTGCTTTATCCATTTTATTTTTAGATTTTAAAATAATATTTCAAAGATAAAAATCCCTAAGGATCCAAGTGCAATCACTATAGCATTGAACTCTTTCAAACACTCCCCAGCAATGTGAGCCAAATGTCCCAACAGAGCAGTCAGTGGTTTCACTCTGTGTTTCAGCTGGGAGTGGTTCTCTGTGTAAAGTAAATGACTTATCTAACCATCACCTTTTTCAAATTGTGTTCATTCTAAATGCCAGAATCGAAGGATATGAGCAGGTGAAAGGCTCACGTATGTTTTGTCATTTTTTTCCACAGTAACTTTGTATTGGTTGACATTCCCATAAGTGATATGTAGAAATGCCCTTCTTATTTCCCCCTTGCCAACAAAATGTGTTGGTATTTTTTTTTAATTTTTGCTAATTTGATCAATGAAAAATGATATGTTGCTTTTATTTTTAATTCCTTTTATGATTACTGAGGACTGAACATTTTTCCATCCACAATAACAATTCTTTCTTGTTCTGTGAATTGTCTCTTAGTTTCCATTGTACTTCTACATTTTTTGCTCAAGTGAAGCTATACTTATTCCTGATCTAAGCAGCACAAACTGTCACCATTATCCCTTCTTGGGATTCAGCCAAATCAAATTTAAAATTCACAAAGAAAAACAATGTAGGCAGGACCTCCAGTCCCCAATTCCCCAGAGTCTCAGTCAAGAATCAGTTCTTCCTCGTGGCTGTGCAGATTTTGAGAATGTGCATGCTCCCGTTCTCAGTCCTTTAGCATGTGCCAAAGCACTTAAACAGACCTGTTAATAACTTACCTGCTACTTAAGGGGTGTTCAAGAAAGGGCCATTCCTTTATTTTCTTTTTGAGTAGCTCAAATGCACTGGAAAGAGTACATATTTGAATGCAGGTCACTTAAGAACAGACACAGCCTAGAGTAACTTTTTTGCAACTGGCCTCATGTGGAGAAGAAAAGAAAAATGAACCAGCTGGATTAGTTGCTAGTTTCTAAGAGGGAATATTTCCCATTTAAAATTGTATTTCTCAGTGAATCAAAATTAGGAAATACCAACAAGCCGATCATGAACGTACTGCGTAATTCAGCATATTATATTTGAAAATCACTCTCCAGTCTACATGTGTTTTATATGGATCATTATTCTAGATCCTATGGGATTTCATGCGGATTAACCTCGGGTTTTGGCAATTGGTCATATTTGAGGAAACAGCCAAGTACTGAAAGAAGACCAGCACTCATAGAGTTTGAGAGTTCAGTAGCTAAACAGATGTTTTGTCAATCTTGTCTTAGTGGCCACCAAAGACAAAGTGACTTTACCTAGAGAAAAAAGTCTTGATTATTTGGGTTTTATTAGCACTTCAGGTAGGCAAAACCCTCTTCACTTGTCATTTACAGGACATTCTTGTCTATCATATTTAGTATTCCTTGGTAGCATGAAGCAGGTGGAGATTTGCTTCTTTGGGAAAAAACTTTATTTCATCTTAGCAAAATGTAAAGCGTATGGAAAATAAAATAAAACACTTTAGGTTTCATTAGCAAATTTTTTTAAAAACATGTATTTAAAACATTTTACTGTGGATATCCGAGTAATAGATATTATTAGGGGAAATTTATTCAAGACTATTTGCAACAATAAAATAATTTGTGTGTACACATAAGAAATTAAATAAGTATTAATCAAGATAATTCAGGCCATCCACATTTGATATATCCAGGCTTTTGAACAAAAAAGTTATTGCTTAGTCTGAAGAGTATTTTAAGCTTCCATTCAATATGTACATTTCGATGAGTGGTAAAAAGTCAACTGTTGTGAATAAAAAGACAGTGCATTTTATTAAATATTTGATGAAAGTTTGAGGGTGGTGGTAGGTCTTACTGTATTGACTAGTTGTCTGATCTTAATTAATTTTAAGTAAAGAGTCTAGGATTCCTAAAAGGTTTTGTGCTTTCTTTATGCTTTAATAGAAATTAAATTTTTACCTGCTTCAAAGTCTATGATATGTCATTAATACTTTGTTCCTTATTTCATTTTGTTACAATAATTATTAAATCACATGGTACACGCCAGACTCCAAAGAACTACTAGAATGTCTAACTAAGATACATTTCTGGATTTCCTCTCTATTCTTATTTGCCAATGTGTTCTATACTATCTCTAATTGATAACAAAGAATCCTAAGTCTGTCCACTGATTTATATGCTATAATTTTAGACAGACAAATTATGCAATTTGCCATCTGTCAAGCCATAGACAGTGGAAACAAAGTACACACATTAGAAGTTCTCTCTATATTTGCTAAATTAATGAAATAAAGGAAGAGGGGAAAAAAATAGGTGAACAGTATTCTTTGTTACCAGGAAACAAAAAGGAAGTATTAGCTTGTTCTTGATGTGGTTCAATGTCTTTCACCGCTTGTATTTTTCCCTCACCTCTGAGTCCCATCTCCATTTCATCCTCTGCAAATGATTAAAATCCATCTCTTCTTAAAAAGATACAGATGTTGCTCTCATAGAATGTTTAGAAAGGGGTCAGCATTACTTTACTTCTAGTTATAAGTACATTCAAGCTTTTCTCCTCACTGTGGCCTTTACATTCTTTTCCTGGTCGTGTTGAAGTTTTCAGGTGGTTACACAACGTGTTCTCTTCAACAGGAAGTTTTGCCTGGCCTGACTTTGCCTCCGTATAATGTGTGGATGGTATGATATTTGTTACATGGATTGATTTTTAAATGTTTACCTTATGGGGTTGTGGCCTTCTTTTGAGAGCTTCTCATGCTGAAATAGAAAGCCAGCAGGGATTCGGTGGTGCTAGCTAAAGCAGCATCACACATTTTATCGAAGGATAACATGGACACATAGTGGGAAACAACATACTCTGTGGCTTGCTGGAGGGTGGAGGCTGGGAGGAGGGAGAGGATCAGGAAAAGTAACCAATGGGTACTAGGCTTAATACCTGGGTGATGAAATAATCTATTCAACAAACACCCATGACACAAGTTTACCTGTGTAACACACCTGTACATGTACCCCTGAACTTAAAATATAAGTTAAAAAAAAAGAATTAGTAACATGCATGAGCAGGAAATGTATCTCTTGACAAAATTCCTTGTGTCTTGCTTTTAAAAACCATGAAAAAATGTGAACCTGCCAGACTCTGCAATGTACTGCTGGAAAGCCATGTTTTGACAGCACATGTTTAACCTTTCTCTACCCCATCCCTACAACGTTCTCTCCCATAGAAGCAAAAAAAAAAAAAAAAAAAAAAAAAAAAAAAAAAAACCAGCAATAGGAAATGACTGAAAGTTTTAAGGTTTTTATCAAATAGTCATAATCTAACTTGTACTTTTAAATTTTACATGCATTTTAATTTTTATTTTTTGAATAAAAGAGTTATAAGAAAGAGCAGAGAGATCTTATAAACTCTTCACTTAGCTTCCTATAAAGTTAGCATCACATAGAATCATATCACCGCAATTAAAAAATAAAGGAAAATTAACCTCAATAGCTATACTATTAACTATTGTAAAGATCTTATTTAAATTTCACCAATTATACTACTAAGGTCTTTTTTAGGTTGTTTTGGTCTAGGAGCTCACATTGCACTTTATTTTGATGTTCCCTTTAGCATTCTGCATTCTATAAGAGTTCCCCAGAGTTATTTTGTTTGTTGTGATCTTGGCATTTTCAAGAGCACTGGCCAATTGTTTTGTAGAATAGTCCTCACTTTACATTTGTCTAATGTGTTTTCATGATTCTAATGAGCTTTTGTATTTTTAATAAAAATATTACAAAATGATGTTGTGCCCATATCGGTACATAATATCAGCAGGTGCATTATGTTAATCCATCTTGGTACTGGTGATGTTAACCTGGATCACTTGATTACAGTGGTGTCTGCCAAGTTTCTCTATTGTGGAGTTATTACTTTTTCTTGGTAATTTCATTTACATTTTTAAGGGTTTTCTGGATTTAACCTGGAGAATGGATTGGTGAAAAGCAAAATTTGAGAGAAGAGACTGTTAAATTAGATCACATAAGAGATAATGTGACTCAAACTAGACAGTCATAAAAAGGAAATAAATATTTGCTATATATTTTGGAATAAAAGTCAATAAAATTGGTGATGAATTGAATATAGTTAGGTGAGAAAATATGAGATATAGGAAGAACTCCAAGGTTTCTGCCTTGTAGAATGGGGTGAAGGGTAGTGATATACTTTGGGATGAGAAACATTGGATGAGTTCTGTCAGTTATTTTAAGAGGAAATATGGATAATGAGTTGGAGAAATACAAGAGTGGAAGGAACGAAACTAGTTAGGAAGCTATTGCATTAGTTTAGATTATCAGTGATGGTTTCTTTAGATTAGAAGGGATAACAAAATGGAGAAAACTATCTCCCTGATGTGGGAGATGATTTAAGAACTGCAATCAATAGGTGTTCAGCCTTAATTGATTAAGGGGATTTGCTGAACAAGAGAGGTGACAAAGGATGACTTCTAGGTTTCTTGCTTTGCACAACTGGATGAATTGTGGTTCCATTTATTCAGATGGGAAGCCATGATGGGAAACTAGGTTTAGCATAGTAGTTACTTACCCATTCACTACTAATAGTACAAAACAATTGGCCAGTGCTCTTGAAAATGCCAAGATCACAAAAAATACAAAGTAGCCCTGAGGAACTCTTATAGCATGCAGAATACTAAAGGGAACATCAAAATAAAATGCAGTGTGAGACCCTAAACCAAAACAACTTAAAAATGGCTTTAGTCGTGCAATTGGTGAAATTTAAATAAGATCTGTATAACAGTTAATAGTATTGCTATTGAGGTTAATTTTCTGTTTTTTTTTTATTGCTGTACTATAATTGTATGTGATGCTAACTGTATCGGCAGCTAGGCAAAGAGTTTATAAGAACTCTCTGTTCTTTTTTTTTTTTTATAACTCTTTTATTCAAAAAATAAAAGTTAAAATGCATGTAAAATTTAAAAGTGCAAATTAGATTATGACCATGGGATAAAAACTTTTCAGCCATTTCCTATTGCAGTTTTTTTTTTTTTTTTCTAAAAGAGGAAATTCACTGTCTAGTGTAAGAGTAGTATGCATAAACTGTTGTAAATAGAAATGTGTGCACACAAAAACCGCAAAGGAAAAATACAAATAATTCTCCTCGTTCTTTCCTTTTTCCCCAACCTGCTCACATCTTTTATTTTTCTTTTAAAATAAAAACAGAAAATCTAAACTTGTTCTACTGATCCCTGTATAATCTGGTCTCTGACTCTTTGTCTGATCTTATCTGATGATACCACACTCCCTCTTAGGACCCTTGAGGCAAACAGGCACCTTTCTGTTTTTCAACTGAGTTCCTTATTGCCTTGGGACCTTTGTTCTTACTATTTCCTCATACTAGACTGTCCCTACTCCTGTATTTCAATGGCTACCTCTATCTACTTGGATTCCTTATGTACCTGTGCAACAACTATTCTCCTCACAGAAGCCAAAATAATCTATTAAAAATATTAATTGGATCAGATGTTTCTTCTACTTACAAGTTTTTCATAGGTTACTACTGTGCTTAAAGTTTAAACTCTTTACCATAACGTACAGGTACCATATATTCTGATCCCGCCCTATCTCTCCAGCGTCATCCCAAGCCACCATCTCAGCCTAGCATTATCTCCTCCCTGCCCACTCCACTTTATCTAGATAACTTTTATTCATCTTTCAACTATAAGACTTGATATCATTTTCTGAGAATGCTTCTCTGACAGTCTTCTTCCCATATCTGGGGAGAAGCTTCTTTTTTTTTTTTTTGAGACGGAGTCTCACTGTCATCCAGGCTGGAGTGCAGTGGCGCAATCTCGGTTCACTGCAACCTCCACCTCTGGGGTTCAAGCAATTTTCCTGCCTCAGCCTCCTGAGTAGCTGGCACTGCAGGTGTGCACCACCATGCCTGGCTAATTTTCATATTTTTAGTACAGATGGGGTTTCACTATGTTGGCCAGGCTGGTCTCAAACTCCTGACCTCAGGTGATGCACCCAGCTCGGCCTCCCAGAGTGCTAGGATTACAGGCGTGAGCCAGCGTGCCCTGCCACGCTTCTTATGTTTATTCCCATAGCTGCTTGTATTTCCTCATCATAGCATGTATCAAATTCTAATGTCATGTTGTGTGGTGTTTATAACATAGGTAGAAGTAACATATATAACAATTATAGCACAAAGACTAGAGCAAATGAAATTATACTGTGCTATTATAAGGTTCTTAAACTATATGTGGAATAGTATAATATCACTTGAAAGTAGTTTGTGATAAGTTAAAGATGTACACCAAAGGATTTCTAGCTTCTGTTATGAGAACTAGAGAGCTGGATAGAAGGAGCATCACTCCTAAATTTACAATGAAAAAGAGACAAGTTTACTTTAAATTGATATTCAGTTTCAAACAGAGAGAGCCGAGGTTGCAGAGCAACCACCCTACTCAAAACCTGAGGATAGAAGGTGCCTTCAGCGTCTGTAGTCACGAACTCTTTCACAACTGGGGTAGATCTAATCAGATAGTGGGAAGAAGAATTCATTTGTCAAATTAATGAAGGCCAAGATCAGATTGGTGGGATAGTGTGAATTCTCTAAAAGGGTCAGAAAAATTGATGGAATTCAAATCCAGTTATAGCCTCTTTCACCACCAACCGCCCTGGTCCAAACAGAAAAGACTGGAAAGAGACCTAAAGAAATGGCTGTTGTGTTGCAGACTTGGGACACAAAAAGGGTAGTTCAGTTCCGGGGGAGAAAACTGCCCCAGATGCTTTTCTCTTCTCTCAACGGTAGAACAAAAGCCTTAATCAGTGGGGAAAGACAAAAAGCACTACTTTCATTGGGGCATTACTGAAAACTCCTTATATTTGTGGGAAGGCGACAAAGAAAAGAAACCCCTAAATATATCAAAAATCACATCCAATATAAATGTTCTAAACAGTCCAATTGAAAAGCAGAGACTGTCAGACTGGATGTAAAAGCAAGACTTGACTATATGCTTCTTATAAAGAAATGCACTTTATGTATAAAGGCATTAATTAATTACCAAACATTAAAGAAGAAATATTAATTCATCACAATCTCTTCCAGAAAACTGCAGAAGAGGAAACAATTCTCAAGTCCTTCTATAAGGCCTTTATTACCTTAATATGAAACCAATCAAAGATATTACAAGAAAAGCAAACTACATGCCAATACAATTGCCATAATTCTAGCAACTAAAATCAGAATACATAAGAAAAGACACTATCAAGTACAGTTTATTCCTGAAATACAAGATTAGTTTAATATTTGAAAACCAATGAACTTGCCATATTAACAAACTAAAAGGGGGAAAACTTAGGTCATATCCATGTATGTGGGTTAAATTCATTTGACAAAGTCCAATAATGTCTTTGAATATAGCCTGTCTTTTCTTCTCTACATAAACCACATCAATGGTGCATCTCCATGAATTTTAGTGTGTATTCATTTTGAAAGTAGTGAAAATTTAAATGAATCAACGTGAATGTAAAATCCTTCTGGGTGTTGACACTATTTTTACCAGGATTTTAAACTTGTCTAAACCACCTTAAATTCGAGAGTATCTTTTTTCTAAAATAACTTGCTTCTATAAGGTTTTTCCAAAACAGTATATTCAGTTACTGTAGAAACAACCCCTTTTCATAAAGCTAATACAATTGATTAATTTACATATAGTAATTACAATAAGAACAAATGAAACAGGTTTAGGATCAAACACAACTGACCCTTGGCAATACACAAATCAATAGTGGTGAGCTAAAGTATATGGGCAAAGTAGAGAATAGTTTGTTAGATGCACAAGTGTGTATGTTGTGGTTATCAACCAAAAATTGAAAGATTTTATGGCAAGAATGAGAAATACCAGTTAATCCAAAAGTTAAATAGGTAAAACAGAATATCTACATTGTTTTAGGTGTTGTACTTTTATCATCAATTTTTAAAAATCACTTGTTTTTCTTCTGTTTTTTTATGATTTCCTTTCACACCTTTTTTTCTTGTCTCATTCCTTTTTTAGGGAGTTCACTTTTCTTTATGTTAGAGTAAAACTGTTTTTTTTAATTTTTGTTTTATTTTAAACATTTTACTAGTTAGAGTTGCTTGGCCTTGTATATCTGCTGAAATGTTCTTCATTATATCTTCATTCTTGAATGACAGATTAGCTGAATATAGAATTATATTTTGCGAGATATTTCCCTGCAGTCTTTTGAAGACATGTTTCTGTCTTCTGACATATACCACCGTGAATGAGAAGTCTGCTGTCAGTCTGAGTGATGTTTCTTTGGAGCTAATCTCTTTTGATACTCTGCCTGTTTTTAAAATTTTCCATGTGGATTTATTCTTATCTTGAAAATAAGTCTAGTATTTTTTATGTGCTGAAAGTTATAAGCAAGTAGAAAAATAATAATAAATTCACTACCAAAATGTAACTGCTGTTAACATCTTGCCAATATTTTTTATGCTTTTTATATTGTATCATAGTCAGGATCATACTGCACACACGATTATATCTTATATTTTTTAGATGGTATAATGACATAAGGACTTTTAATGTTATTACTATTTTTTGTAAATACTATGTTAATACTGAGTAGTATTCTATTGTATGATGTACTTTAATATATGTAACCTTTTTTCTATGTTTAGTATTCTCTTGTTTCTTGACTTTTTAATTTTATCAGTAGTGTTTTAATAGCCAATTTTGCCTGTAAGTTATTCGTTTTATCTCTAATTATTATTACTTCTTATTTCAATAGTTTTTGGGGTACAGGTGGTTGTTATTGATTACATGGATGAATTCTTAATGATTAATTCTGAGATTTTAGTGCACTCATCACCTGAGCAGTATACATTGTACCCAATATATAGTCTTTTACCCCTCACTCCCCTCTCACTCTTCCCCTCTCAGTCCCCAGAGTCCATTATATCACTCTGTATGTCTTTGCATCCTCATAGCTTAGTTCCCACTTAAAAGTGAGAACATACAATTTTTGGTTTTCCATTCCTGATTTACTTCATTTAGAAAAATGGCTTCCAGCTCCATCCAAGTTACTGCAAAAGACATTATTTCATTCCTTTTTATGGCTAAGTAACATTCCATGGTGTATATGTACCACATTTTCTTTATCTGCCCATTGGTCTATGGGCACTTAGGTTGGTTCCATATCTTTGCAATTACGAATTGTGCTGCTCTAAACAAGCATATGCATGTGTCTTTTTTATATAATGACTTATTTTCCTTTGGGTAGATACCCATTAGTGGGATTGCCGGATCAAATGGTAGATCTACTTTTAGTTCTTTAAGGAATCTCTGTATTGTTTTCCATAGTGGTTGTACCAGTTTACATTCCCAACAGCAGTGCACAAGTGTTCCCTTTTCACCACATCCACTCCAACACGGATTTATTTATTTTTTGACTTTTTAATTATGGCCATTCTTGTAGGAGTAAGGTGGTATTTCATTGTGGGGTGTTTTTTTTTTTTTTTTTTTTGAGACAGAGTCTCACTCCATCACCCAGGATGGAGTACAGTGGCATGATCTCTGCTCACTGCAACCTCCGCCTCCTGGGTTCAAGCAATTCTCTTGCCTCAGCCTCCTGCATAGCTGGGATTATAGGCATGCACCACCACACCCGACTAATTTTTATATTTTTAGTAGAGATGGGGTTTCACCATGTTGGCCCAGCTGGCTCAAACTCTTGACCTCAGGTGATCCACCTGCCTCAGCCTCCTAAAGTGCTGGGATTACAAGTGTGAGCTACCGTACCCGGCCTCATTGTGGTTTTAATTTGCATTTCCCTGATGATTAGTGATATTGAGCATTTGTTTCATGTGTTTGTTGGTTGTTTGTATGTCTTTGCTAAAAGAAAAACTTTAGCCAAATTAAATTTTTTAAAAGTTTAATTGAGCAAAGAACAATTCTCAATTTGGGCAGCCTCCCAAGCCATAGTAGGCTCAGAGACACCAGCACAGCCACCTGCTGGAAGAAGATTTATGGACATAAAAAAGAAAGTGACATACAGAAAATGGAAGTGAGCTACAGAAACAGCTGAATTGGTTACAGCTCGGCATTTGCCTTGTTTGAATGTGGTTTAAATAGTTGGCCATCTTTGATTAGCCAAAACTCAGGAATTGGCACAAGAGTAGGCTACAGTTTGTTGACAAATCTATTTAGGTTATAGTTCATGAGAAGTGTACAGCAAAAATTTTAGGCCAAAGTTAAAATATGTGGGGAGGCAGCTTTAGGCTAAACTTGACTTAACAATTTTCCCCTTTTGGTCATCCTCAAAATTTTGAGAAATTGGCCCAAACTATAGTCATCGATATCACTATCATCATTGTAAGTGTACTTATTTGATCTTGAAACACATGGGGAAATAGCAGAACAGTGGGTTTTGTAAGGTGGGAACAAGGACTTCATTTTAATTTTTTGTCAGGGTTAGAGTAGGAGGTACCCTCCTTATGCTGGAATATCCTGTTTACAGGAGAAAAACAAAACTCTGTCTGTTCTAGGATCTATGTGTTCTCTTAAAGTCTTAGTTTGATTGTCATATTTAGTATAAGTGACTCCATTTTGGTTTTGTGTGGTCTGATGGGGCCTAGTGCATGAGCTCAGTTCAAAACAATGGCCTCCCATAATTTTCTTTAAAAATTTCCCCCTTTGGCCAGGTTCTAGCTTAGGGGAGAGCATGACCAAAACAGAGGGCCTTAGTGCCACTCTCAGTTACCATCATTTTGAGTTTCCAGTCTCAGCACATCATTCATAGGTTATGGTGACCTCATGGTCATACATTTCTTTCAGCTCTTGTTATTCCAGTTGAAGAGAGACCATTTGACGTTCTAGAGATGGCTGTATTAAGAAATTTAATCCTTCTGAAAGAATATAGCACACCAGGGTGACTATTATTTTGACTATCAGGAGGATAATATCAAGATTTTGGAGTATGCTTCTTAGCCAGTGTCCACATAAACCAAACCAACTAAAATCAAATTGATCAATGAATGAGTTAGATAAAGAGTCTCCTTGCTTTAACTAAGCAGTTTCTTCATTAATATTCTATAACTGAATTTCTATAATAACCAATGTGATGTATTTCTCCATAGGCAACAAGGAGTGCCAGCAGCTGCATAGATACTTCTCTGTTTAACCAGTAAGTAATCTAGAGAGATTTTGTTATTTAACACAACTTTCATAACAGAATTTAAAATCTGTCATGTAACCTTAGCCTTTACAGTAGAATCTGCTATAAAGACTATTATGAGTGATCCATTCCTAATTGTCTCATTTACTTCAACCCAAGGAAAAAGGACCTTAACAAATTATACTCTTCTAGAATAGTGAAGACCTCTTGGCAATGTTGTCTTTAACTATGATGTGGGTTAAGAGGAGTGGACTAATGTTCTGCTTCTGACTGGTTATCAGGCACAATATGTACCATTATAATTTCTCACCTACGTTGGGCCTTCATCTTCCATCTATCAATGTATGTTTTCCATGTATAAGGTTGGCTGCAAAATTATTCACAAGTAAAATTATACCCCATGAATGCATACAACAGACCCCCTTTTCATTTCTATTGTTCACACATGTATAAGCAAGAGGAAAAAATGAAAGGTAAGAGTCTCATCTCATAATAGTAGAGAAGTCTTGTTCTGTGATCTTGGGAAAAAGATGTCCACCTCCTGGATGCCATCTTCTTCTGGAGAGAAACTTCCCTGGTTAACTTAACCTTAAGATTTCCAATGGATGTTTGGATGTACAGTTCCAAGAGTGTGGAGGGACCCTTCTGAGTTGTGAGACTATGAGCCTAAGGTTAAAGGTCCTGAAGTTTTCCAGCAGTGTGGATGGCAAGGGCAGTCTTTCTTGGATGTTCTCAGAAGATCCAGCCTTTGGGTTCTAGAACGTGAAGGGGTTGATTGTCCTCAATCAGTGAACCATGAAAATTTTTCTTTGCTGGAGTAAATACAGTGTGGCATAATGAGCTACTGTTATAACAGCCCTCTTGCAAGAGAAAGCTTTTATACAACCAGAAAAAAAACATTCATTTAAAACGACAATTGAATAGAATTTCTGTATAAATATTTAAATAACCCATCAGGTATTGGAATGTACTACCTGATTGTGGATAGGAGTTTAGATTGTCTGCCCAGGAATATGGTTTTGACAAACCAAATATTGGTCATAAAATATTTTAGCAATTTAGAAGTAAATATATATATACACACACACACACACACACACACACATATATCTACACACATATATACATATACATACACACATATACTCATATGCATATGTTCAATTTAGATCATTTTATCTTCTCCATGATGAATCATGGAATGGAGAACTTTTAATAAAAAGGTTTTCAGGACTCAGAAAGGACAAGGCAAACATCAGGGTTCTACATGAGTCCACGCTTAACATTGGATTTATGTCCTCTCAAATACCAGTTGTTTCTCCAATTTAGGTACATATGTTATCATTAGGTAATTTGACTTAGAGCATGAAGTTCATTTAAACTGTATATTTAAAAAATTTTAGTACTGACTGATTTAGCATGAAAATGTGGCAAACTACTTCCTTGGAATTCAATTAATGATTCTATTGCTTGGGTTAGCTGTTTTATAAACCAGTAAGTCTTTTCATGAAAGTTCCAGGAATTCTTACCCAGTCCAAAATATGTGGTTCTAAAGTTATCAAAAACCTGTATTCAAAAGTGTTTCTCAGGATCCTTTCCATCCTTTCATGAACCTTAAAGACACCATATTCTAGGATTCTAGGCAAGAACCATATGGTCAAACTTAGGCATGGAAAGACGAAAGGCATCTGGTCAACCTTAGGCATGGGAAAAGGAGAGCCATTTGGTCAACCATAAGCATAGGAAGGCAAGAGACATCTGATAGACCTTAGACATGGAGAGAGTCATCAGCTCAATCTCAGGCATGGGAAGGGGAGCCTTATGGTTAACCTTAGGCATGGGAAGGCAAGAGATATCTGGTAGAACTTAGACATGGCACAGGGAGAATCATCTCGTCAACCTTTGGCATGGGAAGGCGAGAGACATCTGGTTCACCTTAGACATTGCAAGGGGACAGCCACCTGGTTGACCTCATGGGAAGGCGAGAGAGACATATGGTACATCTTTGATGTGAGAAGGCCTGAGCTATCTGGTGGATCTTAGATATGGGAAGGTGAGAGACATCTCATAGACCTTAGTCAAGGGAAGGCGAAAGACATCTGGTCAACCTTCGACATTGCAATGGGACAACCACCTGGTCTGCCTCAGGCATGGGAAGGCAAGACACGTCTGGTCAAACTTAGACATTACAAGGGGACGGCCACCTGGTTAACTTCAGGCATGGGAAGGCAAGAGACATCTGGTCCACCTTAGACATTGCAAGGGGACAGCCACCTGGTCGACCTCATGCATGGGAAGGTGAGAGACCTGTGGTCGACCTCAGTCATAGAAAGGCGAGAGACATCTGATCCACCTTAGACATTGCGAGGGGCAGCCACCTGGTCAACCTCAGGCATGCGAAGATGAGAGACATATGGTAGATCTTTGATGTGAGAAGGCCTGAGGCTATCAGTTCGACCTTAGTTAGGGAAGATGACAGACGTATGCCAGACTATAGTCAAGGGAAGGTGAGAGACATCTGGTACACCTTAGACATTGTAAGGGTACAGCCACCTGGTTGACATCAGGCATGGGAAGGAAAGTGACATATGGTTGACCTTAGTCGTGGGAAGGCAAGAGACATCTGGTTCACTTTAGACATTGCAAGGGGATAGCTGCCTGGTCGACCTCAGTCATGGGAAAGCGAGAGACATATGGTCAACCTCAGTCGTGGAAAGGCGAGAGACATCTGGTCAACCTTAGACTTTGCAAGGGGATAGCCACCTAGTCAACCTCAGGCATGGGAAGTAGAGACATCTGGTCAACCTTAGATATGGGAAGGTGAGAGACATCTGGTAGATCTTAGTCATGGGAGAGTGAGAGACATATGGTACCACTTAGACGTGGCAAGGGGAGAGCCATCTCGTCTATCATAGGCTTTGGAAGGCGAAAGACATGTGGTAGTCTTTAGACATGGCAAGGGGAGAGCCACCTGGTCGACCTAAGGCATGGGAAGGCGAGAGCCAAAAGGTTAGCAGATTTAACTTTTCTGATCAGTTAGTCACTTAAACTTTTTATTTCCCTTTCATAAAGTTTTTAAATAAACATTTTGAAATCTTTTTAGAAGCTTCTGCATATTAATAGGCATTCCTAGATGAGAGTAGTTTGGGAGTCCTCATTTTCAAATGTCCTTGTTCAGTGCAGTGTTGCTCGTTTGGAACTTTGTGCTGTAACTTCGGTAATATTTCACCATTTCTGTTAGATATTGCTGCTTCGGAGGCTTAATACTTATGTATGTATAAGACTGAAGGAACTCGATTCTTCAGAAATTCAGTATCCCATTTTTACCTCAAATACTTGCTTTGTCTTTCAGGTTCCCTTTATCAACTTAACCATTTTTTTCCTACCTAAACACACACACAAAATGAAACAAAATGGTAGAATACAAAAATCTCTGTGAGTTTTCAAAAGTCAAATTTTACACCCTCTGCAATATTACTATTTACTACCATTTTTTTTTTTCTGTGCCAGTCAAACATAAGAGGCCTCTAACTGGATCCAAGCCAGTTAATTACTGGATCCAATTTGATCCTGGACCCAGTCCAGTTTCTGTCATGATGTCCAAACACAGTTTGGATCAGAAATTTGCTCCAAGAAACTCTGAGAGCTCAAAATACAAATCTGAGGAGCTTCAGAATCTAAGCGAGTACTTACCACTATCTCGAGATGCTCTGAGAGAGCAACAGACATAATGGGCCTAGTGGGTACTTCACTTTGTCACTTGGTGCTCCTGGGTGTCCCTGCAGGCTCTACTTCAGATCCCCTTTCTGATGCCGTCGGTTAAAAAAAATTTAGTCAAATTAAATTTCTAAAAGTTTAATTGAGCAAAGATCAATTTGCAAATTGGGCAGCTTTCTGAGCCAAAGTCGTCTTAGAGACTCCAGCGCAGCTACATGGAGGAAGAACATGTATAGACAGAAAAAGGAAAGTGAGGTATAAAAACTAGAACTGAAGTACAGAAACAACTGGATTGGTGATAGCTCAGTGTTTGCCTTATTTGAATATGGTTTGAATATTTGGCCACCTTCGGCCAAAACTCAGTGACTGGCACAAGAGTAGGCTACAGTCTGTTTATAACTCTATTTAGGTATAGTTTACGATGTATAGAGAAACGTTTAGGCCAAACATAAAATATGTAAGGAGGCAGCTTTAGGCTAAACTTGATTTAAATCTTTTGAGGAATGTCTATTCACATCCTTTGGCCTATTTTTGATGGGATTATTTGTGTTTTTTTTTCTTGCTGATTTGAGTTCCTTGTCGATTCTGGATACTAGTCATTTTTTTGGATGCATAATTTGAAAATATTTTCTCCTGCTCTGTGGGTAGTCTCTTTATTTTGCTGATTATTTATTTTGCTATGCAGAAGCTTGTTGGTTTAATGAGGGCCCATTTATTTATTTTTGTTTTTGTTGCCTTTGCTTTTGGAGTCTTAGTCATGAATTCTTTGCCTAGGCCAATGTTCAGAAGAGATGTTCCAATATTATCTTCTAAGATTTTTATGGCTTAAGGTCTTAGATTTAAGTCTTTGATCCACCTTGAGTTGATTTTTGTATAAAGTGAGAGAGAGAGATTCAGTTTTATTCTTCTACATGTGACATGTGGCTAGCCGATTTTCCTGGCACCATTTAATGAATCGGGTGTCCTTTCTCCAATTTATGTTTTTTTAGGCTTTGTTGAAGATCAATTGGCAATATGTATTTGGGTATATTTCTGAGTTCTCTATTCTGTTCCATTCATCTAAGTGCCTATTTTTATAGCACTACAATGCTACTTTGGTAACTATACCCTTGTAGTACAATTTGAAGTTTGATAATGTGATTCCTCAGATTTGTTCTTTTTGCTTATTATTGCTTAGGCTTTACAGGCTTTTTGTGGTTTTACATACATTTAGATTTTTTAAAAAACAAGTATGGCATTTTGATAGGAATTTCATAAAATCTGTAGATTGCTTTTGGCACTATGGTCATTTTCACAATATTGATTCTTCCCATCCATGAGCATGGGGTGTATTTCCATTTGTTTCTGTCATCTATATTTACTTTCAATAGTGTTTTGTAGTTTTCCTTGCAGATATCTTTCACCTCTTTGGTTAAGTATTTTCCCAGATATTTTTATTTTTCTGCAGCTGTTGTAAACGGGATTGAATTGATTAGATTGATTGCCCATTTAGTTGTTGTTGGTGTATAGCAGTGCTACTGATTTGTGTACATTGAATTTGTAACCTAAGACTTTACTGAATTTGTTTATCAGATCTAGGAGCCTTTTGGATGAGTCTTTATGGTTTTCTAGGTATACAATTGTATCATCAGCAAACAGCAACAGTTTGACTTCCTCTTTTCCAATGTGGATGCCCTTTATTTCTTTCTCTTGCCTGATTTCTCTGGCTAGAACTTCCAGTACTATGTTAATTAGAAATGGTAAAAATGAGAATTCTTGACTTGTTCCAGGTCTCAGGGGGAATGCTTTCAATTTTTCCCCATTCAGAATAATGTTGACTGTGGGTTTGTCATACATGGCTTTTATTACTTTGAAATAAATAGTTTCTATGCCTATTTTGTTGAAGTATTTTATCATAACAACATTCTGGATTTTATCAGCTGTTTTTTTTCAGCATTTATTAAGAGGACAAGATTGTTTTTGTTTTTAATTTTGTTTTTGTGATGTATTACATTTATTAACTTGCATATGTTAACCCATCTCTGCATCCCTGGGATGATGAGACCCACTTAATCATGATGTACTTTTTTTTTGAGGTGTTGTTTGATTCAGTTTCTGTCCTTTCCTGGTTTTGGTATTAGGGTGATACTGGTTTATAGAATAATTTAGGGAGGATTGTTTCTTTTTCCTTCTTTTGAAATAGTTTCCATAGAATTGGTATCAGTTCTTCTTTGAATATCTGGTAAAATTCAGCTGTGAACACATCTGGTCCTGGCCTTTTTTTGTTGGCTATTTTTATTTTATTGTTACTGATTCAATCTTGCTGCTTGTTATTGGTCTATTCAGGGTTTCTATTTCTTCCTGATTTAATCTATGTGGGTTGTACATTTCCAGGAATTTATCCATTTCCTCTAGATTTTCTAGTCCATGCACATAAAGGTGTTCCTACTAGCCTTGAAAAATATTTTGTATTTCTGTGGTATTTACTGTAATATCCCCAGTTTTATTTTTAATTGAGCATATTTGGATCTTTTCTCTTATTTTCTTGGTTAATCTCACGAATGGTCTATCAATTTTATCTTTAAAAAACACCTTTTTGTTTAATTTGCCTTTTTTATTTTTTTGTTTCAAATTCATTTACTTCTGCTGTGATCTTTGTTATTTCTTTTCTTCTGTTGGTTTGGGGTTTAGTTTGTTCTTGTTTCTCTAGTTGCTTGAGGTATGACATTAGGTTGTCAACTTGTGTTCTTTGGACTTTTTGATGTATGCATTTCATGCTATGAACATTCCTCTTAGCACTGCTTCTGCTGTATCCCAGAGGTTTTGATAACTTTTGCCACTATTATCATTCCTTTCAAATAATTTTTAAATTTCTATCCTGATTTCACTGTTAACCCCAAGTCATTCAAGAGCAGATTATTTAATGTCCATGTATTTTTATAACTTTGAGGGTTCCTTTTTTTGATTTCCAGTTTTATTCCTCTGTGGTCTGAGAAGATACTTAATATATTTTTAATTTTCTTAAATGTATTGAGATTTGTTTTGTGTCCTACCGTATGATCTATCTTGAAAAATGTTCCATGTGCTGATGAATAGAATGTGTATTCTGCTGTTGTTGGAAAGAGTGCTCTGTAAATATTTGTTAAGTCCTTTTGTTCTAGGGTATAGGTTAAGTCCATTGTATCTTTGCTGACTTTCTGTCTTGATGATCTATCTAGTGCTGTCAGTGGAGTACTGAAATCCCCTGCTATTATTGTGTTGCTGTCTATGTCATTTCTTAGGTCTAGTAGTAATTGTTTTATATATCTGGGAGCTCCAGTGTTAGGTGCACATTAATGTAAGACGTTAGGTGCACATTAATTTAAGACTGTAATATCTTATTGGACTGATTTTTCAAGATTATACAATGGCCTTTGCCTTTTTACTGTTGTTGTTTTAACATTTTTTTTTGTCTGATATAAGAATAGCTACTCTATTGTTTTGGGTTTTCAATTGCATGGAACATCTTTTTCTACCTATTTACTTTGAGTTTATATGAAGCCTTAAGTGTTAGGTGAGTCTCTTGAAGACAGCAGATATTTGGTTGGTGGTTTTTTACACATTTTGCCATTCTGTATCTTTTTAGGTGGAGCACATAGGCTAGCTTTACCTGTAATTATTTCTCTTGGAGAGATTCCTAGAATGGATCAAGTCTACATTAAATAGTGTGAATGTTTTTAATATTCTTGATATATAGTGTTATATTGCTTCCCATAATGATTTTACCAGTTTATCATGTCACCTGTTATGGAAGCCTCTATGTTAATTGGTCTTACTATCATCTTCAAAATAATTCTTGCTATTTTTGTTATCAAAATGTTATTTTCATTTGAATTTCTTTATTATAAATAAAGTACAATACTTTTTTTTAGTAATTATTAGGTCTGAATCTACAACTATGGGCTCTTGTTGGGATAGGGTACTGGACATATCATATTTCAAATGTCATTAAAGAGACCTGTTACTTAAGCTCTGACTGATTATTTTTCTCTTTCCTGTTTTTCTGTGCTTTGATGTGTTTGTAAAGAGATTCAACATCTTTGATTTAGCCACATACTCACAATTCTTTAAAATTCTTAATGCTTCTATCAGAAAGCTGTCCTAAATTTTGAGAAATTAGTGAAAATGGTTGCATGCCCTTTCCAAATATAGACTGTCATATTTACATATACTTCATTACTTCTTGATCATGGGGAGCCACTGGTCATTACATATTTTTTATTAAATTTTTGGAAAGCATGTGGAATGTACATAACCAAAGTTTCCTTAACATCCAGGATTTATCTTGCTTTATTAATTTAAAATGTTATGTAATGATCTTGTCAGTGTTTAAGTAGGATCAATTATTGTCATCAATTGGGCTAGTTTCTATTTGTATGATTCCTATCATGTGTTCTTTTATAATTCTCTACAAAAGACCAATCTCTTAAAAACAGCTATATAAGATTATTTTTAGTAACATTAGGAATGGCAATTGAGTTTCATCTATTGTGCAAACTTCAATCAATTGATAGTAGTTGCCAAGTGCACAGGATTGAGGGGAATTCTGAGGCTTCTTCAAAGCTTACTAGAAAAGATAGCCATAATTTTATTAGTGATACCTATTATAATTAGGGGGGTGTGTGTGTGTGTGTGCATGTGTGTGTGTGTGTGTAAGTTAGAAGTTATGTACTTTCCATTCCTGAATGATAATTAACCTAGTATTTCTTAAACTATAATATCCCTTAAAATATACTAATTATAATTATTGTCAGATTATATACTAAAAAGACCAGCATATTGTGCCTCTCCTATTGCATGGAATTTAAAACGTGCTTAATAAATTTTGACTAGGTATGTGTAACTTAAACTCATAAAAATATGCCCTGCATATATTTTAAAAGCCCTGTGCAATAACTGATATAATTCTGCATACTGGGATATATGATTTTAAAGTGAGTTAATAAACATGAGCAAGTGAAATCATTGATTTTTTATGATTCTATATTATTTTATAATTACAAGATAAAACTACTTTAAATAACACTCGAATCCCTAAGGATGCTTAAACCACTCAGTTGAGTGTGCTAATCTTACAGTAAGCCGAAGTTGCTACTTTTAGTGTAATGTGTTAGAAAAAATTAATTTTAAATAATGTTTCCAAATACTTATTCCATGTTCAGAACTATAGTTTTTCAGTTTTTGTCTTGTTTTAAAACAAGGATAAAGTAAGACAGAACTGTTGTTTGATGTCAATATGAAGAACATACATGTGTTTTAAGGAGGATATTGGTAGTGGAGCAGGAAAAATGGGAGTGAACAAGGTGGATTAGAGAAATAAAGCCTATCTGAGAAGTGAGATTTTTGAGTTTATTGTAGAAACATAGTCAGCTTAGATGACTAAGGAGAGAGTGTAATGAAAGTCAATGGAGATGTCAGTAACTGAATAAATATGAAATAATTATAACATGGAAATTATAATTATTTTAAGCAGTATTTTCATGAAGAAATATTAAAGCAATAAAAGCTAAACACTCATTGTTTAGAGTGGGTTGTAAATTTCGAGAATAGGGTCTTTTCCCTGTAGACTTTAAGAAGCTTTAAAATGAATAAGGTAGAATGTGAAGATAATTTTGATGATTTCTGGCCATTCGATGCTTCGTAAATCTCACAAAGGTGCTACTTGTTTGTCGCTTGCATGTTGGCAACACATTTTAAAAAAATATTTAAGACTTTGGGAAAAGTAATGTAGTTAGCATTAAGGTTAAGAGTAAGACTTTTGGGTTCAGATTTTGCTTCTGCCATTTAATAGCTCTGTGACCTTGGACAAGTTATTTAACTTCTCTTTACTTCAATTTTCTCATCTGTAAATTGAGGATGTATACATGTTTTAAGGAATAAATAAGTTCTCATTTAGAAGTCACTGTAGGAGAGAGAGAACTTTTCTTCTACCCTCTGAGGGTTTGATAATTGAGTCTTTGAAATAAATGGACAGTAGACATATTAGCAGGACAAAAGATACACAAATTTATTACGTGCATGGGGGCATCAAGGAAAAAGAAAAGTGAATATGCCAAAACCCAGTGAGACATAGAAGCTTATATGCCTTCTTCATAAGGGAAAGTAAATGATTTGGAGGAAAGATAAGGGGGTCCTTAGAAGAATAGGTGGCAGCCCATCTGGGAGTGATGTAGACACCCCTTTTCCTCGCCTTCAATCCAAGTTAATTCTTCCTAATTTATGAGAGTCCTGGAGAAAGGAATCATGACAATTGCATTTATTTTGTAGAATCTGTCTATAGGCAGATAAGGGAAATTCAGAAAAATCTCCTCCATGCATTTGCTGTTTCCTGACTGCCCTCAGTTTGATATTCAAAGTTGTATATTTTGGGGTGGCATTTCCTGAACTCTTTCATCATTTATAATAGTGCCTGACATGTGACAATTCATCTATAAATAATAGCAAACCCTTCATACACACTCTCACATAGTTAGTCCTTGTAAGTAATAGCATCACCTCCACACACCACCACCATCCCTATATGCTTAATCTCTGTTGTCGAAGAAGAAAAAATTACTTCCTTCCACCCTCCTTGGTTCTTTGGCTGGGCTACAGGAGTAAGAGCATATTTAAATGCTTGCATCCACATGGGAGTTACATAAAACATAAGACTCAAAGAAGAGTCAGATGATTAAAACTTACATAATAACATCCTGAGCTACAGAAAGGAATAGGTGATTGGGACTTCTGAGGTTGTGGTAGCCACAAGTTATGGGAGGTTAAGGGGAGAAATGTGTGGTGCATAAAGATTATCATGTTACATAGTTTAAAAAAGTATCTCAGGTAATAAAAGTTGTCTTGCAGCAGCCCTCTTCCTGATACAGATACTTTTGCTAATGTAGATTTCTTTTATACATGCAAATTATCTTTACAAAAGGGTGGCTTTTCAGAGTTACTCCAGTGTCTGCAGTTTCTTAGAATAACTAGCTAAAAATATGCCAAAGAACTATATTTTGGTGTGGTGTATTCTGGTCTTCTACAGTCATATTTTGAGGTGGTGTTTTCTGAGCCCTGGCACTGGAGAATCTCATTCTAACGTGTCAGTAAATATTGGGGGTTAGCAGGAGTGGCACAGTGATATGAGCAAATAAGATTTTCTCTGACCTAGTTATTATTATATACATTTGAAAGCTAAGGAAACAAAGACTCGGAGATGTAAGTAATTTTCCCCATTCACACAGCTTGAAAATAGCAGAGGCAGTTTCTGAAACCATATTTGACACCCAAACTCAAGCTTCACACACACAACGATGCTTTCTGCCCCTCCAGTCCCTTTTGGTTCAAGAGAGGCCAACTGTTCCTAAAACCATTCCTATCCATGATGCAAGTAACACTACTGAGTGCTATCTGGAGAAAAGATAAATACACTGGAGATTAGTGGAAGTATATTTTCAGCTTTTTCCTCTTCCTCAACTGCTTCCTGTTCCTTGCCCTGCAATTGCTAAAATACTCAGAATGCCTTTCCTAGCCTCATCATAGCTGCCAACAGTTTTCCGTTAGAAATGGGATGTCCCTCAAAGGAGTCTTCCCTTCCCGAGGTGCTGACTTGTAATTATATTCGTGTATCCTGCTTACTGCTGGCATCAGTGTGTACAAGTGCTGTTATTGTCTCTCTAGGAGTAGCAGTAGTAGTAGCAGCAACAGCAGCTAAAACCAAAGCAGTGTCCAATTAAAAAGTCTCTTTTCACTTGCTCTAATGGCCCCGGTTTTAGCATTCAGTCTCACCTGTCTCTTCACGAAAGTGCTCATGACCGTAAAGAAGATGCATTTCAAATACATACACTGGAAAAGTTGTGAACCATTATGGAAAACAGCATGGCAATTCCTCAAGGATCTAGAACTAGGTGTACCATATGACCCAGCCATCCCATTACTGGGTATATACCCAAAGGATTATAAATCATGCTGCTATAAAGACACATGCACACGTATGTTTATTGCGGCACTATTCACAATAGCAAAGACTTGGAATCAACCCAAATGTCCATCAGTGACAGACTGGATTAAGAAAATGTGGCACATATACACCATGGAATACTATGCAGCCATAAAAAAGGATGAGTTTGTGTCCTTTGTAGGGACATGGATGCAGCTGGAAACCATCATTCTCAGCAAACTATCCCAAGAACAGAAAACCAAACATGGCGTGTTCTCACTCATAGGTGGGAACTGAACAATGAGATCACTTGGACTCGGGAAGGGGGACATCACACACCGGGGCCTATCACGGGGAGGGGGGAGCGGGGAGGGATTGCATTGGGAGTTATACCTGATGTAAATGACGAGTTGATGGGTGCTGACGAGTTGATGGGTGCAGCACAGCAACATGGCACAAGTATACATATGTAACAAACCTGCACGTTATGCACATGTACCCTAGAACTTAAAGTATAATAATAAAAAATAATTTTAAAAAAAGACATCAATAAAATGCCCAGTGAAATGTAAGTGATCTTTATTATTTAGGGAATAAGGTAGAAAAAATAATTTCCAATTTAGAGAAGGAGAATGTGTGGGTAAGAAACTAGAATCCTAGGTTGGAGTTCTGAATTTGTCATGTACTCCGTGTGTGATAAAAGCCAGCCACCTACTCCTTTCTCCTAACCTAAAATGGCTTCTCTTAATGTAATTAGGTTTCTTGCAATGAAAAATGGGAATCAATCCCAATGTCTTCCTTAATATCCTGAAAACATTTTTGTAAGGAGCAAACAGATGAATTGTAAAGAATTATACACATGCACAGTGTGATATGTGGTTGTGCTATAACTATTTTCCAAGAATGTTTTGAAAATAGGAGAAAAGTTTTCTTCTTAGTACCAGCCCATGGCCTGTTTTCTTCTAAAAGGTATGAGTCAGGATTGTATCTTGAAATCCTAAATAGAACTTGGGTAAGAAACAGACAACTCAGAGGAATATGAGTAACATGAATTCTCGATAAGTACTTGCTTTTTCTCCAAAGATGGCTAATGATATATTACTACTATTCAAAAGTCTCCTGGGAGAAAAATGCATAGATGTTTCTCTGGGTAATTAAAATGCGAGTTGCCAAATAAAGGGGATAACAGAAAGGTAAAGGTAATTCAAAACAAAGCTATTGGAGTGCCTGAGTAGGCAGAAATGTAAGGTGACAGAGGAACCACTTTTACAATAGGCAAAATGTGATTCTGGCTGGCATTCTGTTATGTTAATCATGCATCTCTGCCACATCAGGATCATTGTCCTTTAAAAATATCCTTTGAAGCATGCTTTGCTTTCGCTAATCCATCATGGAAATCATACATGCTTTTATTATTAATACATGTTTTTCTTACTGACAATAGGAGTCAAAAATGCTGGCATATGCAAGGCAAATTTTCTCAGCGATAATGTGAGTATAGAGCAGATTCTTCTTTTTCATTTTGTCAAAGCACATCTGCATGACACACACCCACACATGCGCGTGAACACACACACCTGACACAACATATCCATACCACTGGCAACAATAACAGAGGCCAAAAGTCCTGCCATAACATATTCACTTGTAATTCAGCTCTTCTCCAATCATGTACATCTTTTTTTTTTTAGGTTAGTTCAGTTGTTTTTAATTGAATTGACTTCAGTTCAAACCCAGAATTGAAGTATGAGGATAATCTGACTTGTTCTAGACTTGAGCCGCCATATACTTATAGGTTACCACCTAATTCCTTCTGGACCTTTTTACTATTCGTAGGCTTACATTCAGTGACACAGCCAACTACAAAAGACATTTATTGGTGTGAAAGGACTAGATGCATCAGACTTTCCAGTGATCAATGACACATGTTTGTTAAACATCACGATTTTTTTTAACTAAGAGCAATCAAAAACAATTAAACTTCATTTTTAATGCGCATTTTATATGGTGAATGAATATTCTTTACTCAATACCTGCTATCTGGCTAAGCAAAAGAACAACATTTTAATAATGTTGTATTTCTGAGTAAACAGAATCACAAGAACATGCTGTAAAATATTATTGGAATGAAAAGTTTTAATCTCAAGATTATAGTTCAGACTTAAAAAAAAATTCTTATTTCATGTATGTCATTCAAAGATAAAATCTTCTCCAATAAAATTGTCAGATGTTTCAATTTGAATTTTAGATGGAAATATAAAGCCTCATGTATAATACTAAAAACAAAATAAAGTGACAGAAAAAAGCTATGGTGGTTCCACTATCTATCGTCATGTAGAAGCACGCTGACTTCATTTCCCTTTCTCTCCTGCAAAAGCAAACATGAATCCACTCTGCCAAGATTACCACCAGCAATATCCTGGAAATAAAATATGAGATGAGACAGTTTTCAGGGCTGTAAATATAAATTTGGGTTAATATTAGAAACTAATTTATATAATATGTAGCATGAATAGGACAATGGAAAAATATGAAAATGTAGATAATTATTAAAATGTATTAAACTTTCTATAAAACCAGGAAGATGACAAATTAAAAATTAATCATTTTTAAATGACTGAAAAATATCTTTCAAGCAATTGCCACAGTACATGTACTGTGGAAATACTATCAACCTTCCTATGCAAGTCAGAAATAAGACAAAAACACATACCAGGACTAAACTTATTTGGCATTACTCTGAAAGTTAAAGCTAACATAAGATATCAGACATCTGGAGACAATATTATTATTAATTGAAAATCATTTAAATGTTTACCAAAACAAACTACAACAAAACCAAAGCAAGATAATTCCTTGATAAAGTATGAGAAATAAGAAATAAGACTTCCTCTAAGGCAGCAATTCCCAAAGTGTGGTCCCCAGACCAGCAGCGTCAGCATCACCTGAGCATTGTTAGAATACCAATTTTCGTTTTAACTGGGGTCAGATGATAGCTCCTTGTAGTTTTGATTTGCATTTCTCTGATGATCAATGATGTTGAGCATATTTTCATATGCCTGTTTGCAATGTGTATGTCTTGAACTTATGGACATAAAGAGTAGAAGGATGGTTACCAGAGGCTGAGAAGGGTAGTGGGGTATTGGGCGGGAGGTGTGGATGGTTAATGGGTACAAAAAATATAAAGGATGAATGAGGTCTACTACTTGATAGCACAATAGGGTGACTGTAGTCGAGAATAATATAATTATATGTTTTAAAATAACTTAAAGAATGTAATTGGATTGTTTGTAACTCAAAGGATAAATGCTTGATGGATACCCCATTCTCCATAATGTTCTTATTTCACACTGCATCCCTGTATCAAAATATCTCCAGTACCTCCATTAATATATATGTGATTACCTAATATGTAGCCACAAGCAATTTAAAAAAATAATCTTAAAAATTTTTAAAAAGAATACTAATGTTCAGAATCTACCCCAGGTCTGTTGAATCACAGACTCTGATGCTGAGGCCCAGAAAACCATGACTTAAGAATCCCTTTCGTGTGATTGGGGCTCATGTTAATAATTCCAGAACCACTGATCTACCTAAAACCATAAAAACCCTAGAAGAAAACCCAGGTAATACCATTCAGGACATTGGCACAGGCAGGGACTTCATGTCTAAAACACCAAAAGCAATGACAACAAAAGCCAAAATTGACAAATGGGATCTAATTAAGCTAAAGAGCTTCTGCACAGACAGCAAAAGAAACTACCATCAGAGTGAACAGGCAACCTACAGCATGGGAGAACATTTTTGCAATCTACTCATCTGACAAAGGGCTAATATCCAGAACCTACAAAGAACTCAAACAAATTTACAAGAAAAAAGCAAACAACCCCATCAAAAAGTGGGCAAAGGATATGAACAGACACTTCTCAAAAGAAGACATTCATACAGCCAACAGACACATGAAAAAACACTCATCATCACTCACCATCAGAGAAATGTACATCAAAACCACAATAAGATACCATCTCACACCAGTTAGAATGGCAGTCATTAAAAAATCAGGAAACAACAGGTGCTGGAGAGGATGTGGAGAAACAGGAACACTTTTACACTGTTGGAGGGACTGTAAACTAGTTCAACCATTGTGGAAAACAGTGTGGCGATTCCTCAAGGATCTAGAACTAGAAATACCATTTGACCCAGCCATCCCATTACTGGGTATATACCCAAAGGATTATAAATCATGCTGCTATAAAGACACATGCACATGTATGTTTATTGCGGCACTATTCACAATAGCAAAGACTTGGAACCAACCCAAATGTCCATCAGTGACAGACTGGATTAAGAAAATGTGGCACATATACACCATGGAATACTATGCAGCCATAAAAAAGGATGAGTTTGTGTCCTTTGTAGGGACATGGATGCAGCTGGAAACCATCATTCTCAGCAAACTATCCCAAGAACAGAAAACCAAACATGGCGTGTTCTCACTCATAGGTGGGAATTGAACAATTAGATCACTTGGACACAGGAAGGGGAACATCACACACCAGGGCCTATTGTGGGGAGGGGGATGGGGAGGGATAGCATTAGGAGATATACCTAATGTAAATGACGAGTTAATGGGTACAGCACACCGACATGGCACATGTATACATATGTAACAAACCTGCATGTTGTGCACATGTACCCTAGAACTTAAAGTATAATAAAAAAAAAAAATGAGAAAAGCCTTCTCTGTTTCCTCAAAATAATCAATGAAAAATAGAAATGAAAATATATCATTCTCAATGATGTAGTATTGCCAGATTTAACCACAAAGAAAAAAATCATTCAGGCAACCCAATTAAATTTGAATTTCAGAAAATCAATGCATAATTTCAGAAAAAACAACCTTTCCAATAAAGTCAAAATGTAAAATTCCAAGAGTAAACTTACCAAGAAATGTGTAGAGCATATATGAAGAAAACTATACATTTTACTAGAGGAAAGAACAACAAAAAAGACAACACAGTTTGTGAGCACTTACTGTATGCTAGATGCTGTTCAAACTGCTTCAAACTGCATTACATACTACATGTATTAACTCATTTAATCCTTTCAGCAATACTGCGAGGTGGGTACAACTTAACAGTTGAGGGAATTTAGTCACAGAGTATTTAAATATCATAGCAAGCTCACATAGATACAAAATGAATCTTGTATTAATAAAGATATAGCCTTAGATTATAAGACTCAATAATGTAAAGATATCCATTCTTCACAAATGCATTTATAAATTTAACATGACTGCAGAGAAAAAAAAGAATTTCTATAACTTGACAGAAATGTTAAGGTTCATCTAAACAAATGAATATATTAGACTAGCCAGGATATGTTTGAGAAATAATAAATGCAAAACTTCTGTATATTAATAAGTAAATTGTGAGAGTGAGATTTCATAAGAATACAGATACCTATCAATGGAAGAGGATGCTATAGAACAGAAAAAACAGGAAGAAATACACCAGAAGGTTAGCAGTTTTATATGGTGAGTATTTGTGTAATTTAAATTGTTTCCTGTTGCACTTTCACCTTCCTGGTTTTTAATTTTTAAATGAATATTTTGTATTTTTGTATCTTATATTTTTAAGGAAGAAAAAATGTTTTACCCTAAAGAAAGCAAAACCGGGCCAGGAGCGGTGGCTCATGCCTATAATCTCAGCATTTTGGGATGCTGAGGCAGGTGGATCTTATTTTTCAAATTAATTGACCTTGATTTTTATGTTTTTCCAGGGTCTCTAGGAAGGCCTAGAGTAGAGTGATCCTGATTTTAAAAGACTTCTCTGTCTGGGGGTATTACTGGAATCTCAAACTCTCACTAAGTCCAACATGTATATCTTGAGCTTTTACTAAATGAGCCAGTATTTGTGCAAAACAGGTAACTAACATATATTTTTCTCACTTAAATTATCCATCAGTGTTACAAGGTATTTGTTCTGTATTAGCCCATTCTTGCATTGCTATGAAGACCTATCTAAGACTAGGTAATTTTTTTTTTATATATACCTTAAGTTCTAGGGTACATGTGCACAACGTGCAGGTTTGTTACATATGTATTCATGTGCCATGTTGGTGTGGTGCACCCATTAACTCGTCATTTACATTAGGTATATCTCCTAATACTATCCCTCCCCCCCAACCCACCCCATGACAGGCCCCAGTGTGTGATGCTCCCCTTCCTGTGTCCAAGTGTTCTCATTGTTCAATTCCCACCTATGAGTGAGAACATGCGGTGTTTGGTTTTTTTGTCCTTGTGATAGTTTGCTGAGAATGATGGTTTCCAGCTTCCTCCATGTCCCTACAAAGGACATGAACTCATTCTTTTTTATGGCTTCATAGCATTCCATGGTGTATATGTGCCACATTTTCTTAATCCAGTATATCATAAATGGACATTTGGGTTGGTTCCAAGTCTTTGCTATTGTGAACAGTTCCTCTTCAAAGAGAATAAAATACCTAGGAATCCAACTTACAAGGGATGTGAAGGACCTCTTCAAGGAGAACTACAAACCACTGCTCAACGAAATAAAAGAGGACACAAACAAATGGAAGAACATTCCATGCTCATGCATAGGAAGAATCAATATCATGAAAATGGCCATACTGCCCAAGGTAATTTATAGATTCAATGCCATCCCCATCAAGCTACCAATTCTTCACAGAATTGGAAAAAAACTGCTTTAAAGTTCATATGGAACCAAAAAAGAGCCCACATTGCCAAGACAATCCTAAGCCAAAAGAACAAAGCTGGAGGCATCACGCTACCTGACTTCAAACTATACTACAAGGCTACGGTAACCAAAACAGCATGGTACTGGTACCAAAACAGAGATATAGACCAATAGAACAGAACAGAGCCCTCAGAAATAATACCACATGCCTACTACCATCTGATCTTTGACAAACCTGACAAAAACAAGAAATGGGGAAAGGATTCCCAATTTAATAAATGGTGCTGGGAAAACTGGCTAGCCATATGTAGAAAGCTGAAACTGGATCCCTTACTTACACCTTATACAAAAATTAATTTAAGATGGATTAAAGACTTAAATGTTAGACCTAATACCGTAAAAACCCTAGAAGAAAACTTAGGCAATACCATTCAGGACTTAGGCACAGGCAGGGACTTCATGTCTAAAACACCAAAAGCAATGACAACAAAAGCCAAAATTGACAAATGGGATCTAATTAAGCTAAAGAGCTTCTGCACGGACAGCAAAAGAAACTATCATCAGAGTGAAGAGGCAACCTACAGCATGGGAGAAAATTTTTGCAGTCTACTCATCTGACAAAGAGCTAATATCCAGAACCTACAAAGAACTCAAACAAATTTACAAGAAATAAGCAATGCCATCAAAAAGTGGGCAAAGGATATGAACAGACACTTCTCAAAAGAAGACATGCATACAGCCAAAAGACACATGAAAAAACACTCATCACTCGCCATCAGAGAAATGTAAATCAAAACCACAATGAGATACCATCTCACACCAGTTAGAATGGCGATCATTAAAAAGTCAGGAAACAACAGGTGCTGGACGGGATGTGGAGAAATATGTACACTTTTACACTGTTGGTGGAACTGTAAACTAGTTCAACCATTGTGGAAGACAGTGTGGTGATTCCTCAAGGATCTAGAACTAGAAATACCATTTGACCCAGCCATCCCATTAGTGGGGATATACCCAAAGGATTATAAATCAGGCTGCTATAAAGACACATGCACATGTATGTTTATTGAGGCTGGGTAATTTATAAAGAAAAGGGATTTAATTGGCTCACGGTTCTGCAGGCTGTGCAGGAAGCATGGTGGCATCTGCTTCTGAGGAGGTCTCAGGGAGCTTTTACTCATGACAGAAGGCAAAGAGGGAGCCAACACTTCACATGCAAAGAGAAGCAGGAAGAGAGGGGGGAGGTGCTACACATTTTTAAACAATTATATCTCATGATAGCTCACTCACTATCATAAGAATATCACCGAGGTGATGGTGGTAAACCATTCAGAAGAAACCATCTCCGTGACTCAATCACCTTCCACCAGGACCCACCTCCAATATTGGGGACTACAATCTGACGTGAGATTTGGGTGGGGACACAGATCCAAACCATATCATGCTCTAATTAGACACTTAAAGATCAAAAACAAACAAACAAATGAAAAGCAGAGGCTTAAGATGCTTAAATAATTTGCCTAAGTTGTGAATGACAAAATTGGGATTCAGACCCAATCAAGTCCTCAGTGTGATTCCATTCTACTATCAAAATTGTACTCTCTCATCTCCAGATCTGCTTCTGTTGATGTATTCTCTCTCTTGACAGATGATACCAATGTTCAGCCTGACCATCAAGTCAGTCTAAACTGCAGTCACCCTCAATTCCTTCTTCCCCCTCCAAATGCAGTCACTAGATCTTGTTAAGTCTATTGAGATTTTCCAAATTTCTACTCTGCTTACTACTCTGTTACTTCCATTACTTTTGCTGCTGAATGTAATCATTTCTCTGCTCTTGTCTAGACTGTCTAGATTTCTACGTGGTCTTTCTCCCCTACTTTTCATTCTACACACTGAAGCCGATATATAAATCTTACTTTTCCACTTCATAATCAAAACCCTTCAATAGATTCACATTACCTAGGGAATTTAAATTCACTAGCCTGGCACCTAAGACTCTTCGTTGTCTAGCCCGTATCAACCTATCTTAGTCTTTTTGGTCTGCTACAACAAAATACTATAAACTGGGCAGCGTATAAAGAACAGAAATGTATTTCTTATCTGAAAGCTGAAAAGTCCAAGGTCAAAGCACCTTCAGATATGGTTTCTGATGAGAATCCACTTTCTAGCTTGGAGATATCATCTTGTAGGAGTGTCCTCACATGGTAGAAGAAGTGACAGTTCTCTTTGGGGCCTTATTGTATAAGGTCACTAAGCCCATTCATGAAAGCTCCCCCTTCATGACTTAATCACCCTTCAAAGGTTCCATCTCCTAATACCATTGCCTTGGGTTAGGATTTCAGCATATGAATAGGGGAGAGAACAAACATTCAGACACCATAGTATAGCTTCTGCAACCCCAAGAGGCACTACTCTCCCATGTGCAACATGGACTTCAGCCATACCAGTCACTTGCAGATCCTTGAATGAACACACCAGATTGTAACTCCTTTTCCATTTATGCATGCAGGAGTATTCAAATACACATATTTTTGACATCCTTCTGTATTAGTTCATTTTCCCGCTTTCACACTACTAATAAAGACATACCCGAGATTGGGTAATTTATAAAGGAAAATGGTGTAATTGACTCACAGTTCAGCATGGCTGGAGAGTCCTCACAATCATGGTGGAAGATGAAGGAAGAGCAAAGGGATGTCTTACATGGCAGCCAGGAAAAAGAAAATAAGAACCAAGTGAAAGAGGTTCCCTTGTAAAACTATCAGATCTTGTGAGACTTCTTCATTACCACGAGAACAGCATAGGGGAAGCCACACTCATGATTCAATTACCTCCCACCGGGTCCCTCTTACAACACATGGGAATTATGGGAGCTATAATTCAAGATGAGATTTGGATGGGGACATGATCATATCACCTTCCCTGACCTGTCTTCTTGGAAAATCCTTTTTCATTCTTTAAGAGTTAACTCAAATAATACCTTCTTGGAAATTGCTGTAACCTCCTCAGACAAAATAAGACTCACCCTCTCATGTGTTTGCACAGTAGCTGCCGGTTTTTTTTTTTTTTTTTCCCTTGCAGAGTATAGTGAAAAGAGAATAGACTTTCCAACATCTATTCTCTTTCATATCACAGGAGTAGGGCCTGCATCCAGAAATTGCTGCTTACTAACTGTAGCACCTTGGGCAAATTATCTCTACATGGGATGTAACGAGACTTCTTAAAAGCAATTCGACCAAAATGTTGATTCATTGGCTACTCCACTTTAAACATGAAATCATTCTTGACTGAATAGGTAGAACGTTATTTATGTTAGAATTTATGTTAGAATTTTTTTGTTTGTGTTTTTTTTTTTTTCCAGAGGAGATAGCTGCATTTCTATTAAATTTTCAAGGCATTCATCATTCCTGAATCCTATCTAGCCATTCACATTCCTATCTGTTTTTATGTTTACAAATATGTTTTCTTCTATTTAACAAAATGCATTTACAATCATATTTCTTATAGACTTGTTGCTTTAATTAGTACTTTAATTAGTACTCATTATGTACCAGACACACAAAAAAAGAGAGCAATAAGGGCCATAAAATCAAAGAAAGTACATTTCTCAGGAAGTCTAATAGAGGGAGACTCCAAATTTTTAATCCAATGGATGCTAGTGAATATTAATGAACCTAGAGGGTTGTGTTAATATTGATCTAGTCCCATAACTCAATTTCCCATCCCATCTCATGGCTTATAAAAATTCAAGACACATATATTTCCCATCCCATCTCATGGCTTATAAAAATTCAAGACACATATTAGTTCTCAATTATTCTCTTGGAGATTTTGTTCCAATAACCAAAGCCATCCCCAGGTCAGAGAGGGATTGCTTCAAGAGATATTTCCCTTAATTTGCCAAAGGTAGAGATTCTGGGGACAAGTGAGTCAGTGTCTATCTCCACCTCATACCTGTGACTTCTATTTTATGTACCAATGTTTCTCATTAAATTAATTGAAGCATACTGATTTTTCCTTTTAGAATACATTTGGTAAGATAGTGAGTGTCTCCATCTAAAGGTGGGAGTTTAAAAAACACACCAAATGTTTTC
The DNA here is from genome assembly GCF_024542745.1 of Macaca thibetana thibetana. Taxonomy (NCBI): domain Eukaryota; kingdom Metazoa; phylum Chordata; class Mammalia; order Primates; family Cercopithecidae; genus Macaca; species Macaca thibetana. The sequence continues at coordinate 136,891,456 of NC_065598.1, forward strand.
TTATATTTACTAGCTCTGTAATCTCATAAACATGTGGCAATATCTCAAGTTGAGACTTGATTGCTTCCTCTGTGTTCAGACATTTATGGAAAAGGAATAGCATAGTGGTAGAGAATATAAATGTTATAGTCACTAAGACTTCTATTCAAATTTTAGCTTTGTAGCTATAATGCCCAAGAGTTTAGTTTACTTCTCTGAACTTTGTCACACAAAAATCTTTAAAGTATCAGCCGGGTGTGGTGGCTCACGCCTGTAATCCCAGCACTTTGGGAGGCCGAGGCTTGTGGATCACCTGAGGTCGGGAGTTCAAGACCAACCTGACCAACATGGAGAAACCCCGTCTCTACTAAAAATACAAAATTAGCTGGGTCTGGTGGCCCATGCCTGTAATCCCAGCTACGCAGGAGGCCGAGGCAGGAGAATTGCTTGAACCCAGGAGGTGGAGGTTGCCGTGAGCTGAGATCGCATCTTTGCACTCCAGCCTCGGCAACAAGAGCAAAACTCTTCTGTCTCAAAACAACAACAACAAGAAAAACAAAAAACAATCTTTAAAGTATCCACCTACTTCATATTATATTCAATGAAGGTTATGTTATTGCACTCAATGCATGGCTTCATAATAATGACAGTAGCTAATATTTATTGGGGGTTACTATTATGACCTAATGTTTGGAAAACCCTGGCCTGACTATTCCATGAGAAGTTGGAAAAAAGAAGGGAACAGAAATCCCATCTGGAATGTGTTGCTGAGCAAGGTTGACATCTTGTTCAGGAGACACATGGCATACATGCTGCTTGTCTGAGATACAGTTTCAGAGCGAGATATTTTAGGATTGTGGGAAAGAATATGGGATAGCATCAGTTTTATACGTAAGGGTTGATTGAAGCTGCTGAAAGGCAAGGTTAAAATATGAAAGGAGATTAAGCCCTGCCCTGTGCCATTCCTCCTGGGACTGTGCACTTCCGTTGAGATTTCCCCGAAAGTTAAGTAAACCAATGTCATGGTAGGCAACCTTAAGTAACTGATTCCTTTAGAAAAGTGAATTCCAGCTGTCCAGTAACAGGGGTTAGGGGGAGGGTGATTGGCAATCAAGGTCAGGAACAGGAGTAAATTGAAAACCAGTCCCTTAGGTGAATTACTGCATATGTACAGAGCACAGAAAAAAAAAAAAAAAAAAAAGCAAAAGCTAATATCCTCAGGATAAATGGACATGGGTGAGACAGAAGGATGAATGCAAATCTGATGGAAAATCATCTGGTGGCAGATTCTGTTCTGAAACATCCTGTGAGATAAGTACTGAAGGCATTGGATCAAATTCTTTCAAGAGTGTACATAGCATGAGGCTGCTGCTGGGTGTGCTGTTTACAGAGTAAACCAAGAACAAAGTAGCCAATCCCAGGCCTCTGCCTAGTGCAGAGTTTTGCATTTGAAATGTCTAGTAATGAATGAGGTTTGGAGAGGATGTTTGACAGTTGATGCTTATTGTTTTAGAAGGGACTTACTCTTTCTTAGGTGGTAGGCAGATCTATTAACTTGGAAGGAATATTCCAATTATGTCCTATAGTTCAGGTTGCTGCTGTAAGGGTTAAAGATCAGGTAGATAAGTTACACAGAAGCCAACTTCAGATTTCATTTTGGAAGCTGGACTTCTCTCTGCTAGATGGAGATATCCCCTAGGAAGAATGAATGACAGGCAATGACAAGAAACTGCCTAAAGAAAATGTGACCATTCACGTTGGAAAGAGAGTTCAATATATTGCTAGAAAGTATTACGGAGAGAGAAGGGAATGTACTGAGATTGTAGATTCACAGATAAACATACCCAATGTCTTTCTGCATTTCAGATATTAAGCTTGAAACTTCATATGACAAGAACGGTCACAATTTCTGTTTTCAACAAGTATACCACCTACAAGTAATCTGAACTATTAAAAAGCAAGCTAGAAAAGAGTGGCAGAGAAACTTTTCCTCTAGACTTTGTCTTTTGACCAAATTCACATTTAGAGGCAGATGGAACGGTAAACAATGTCTAGTCTCATTTTACACACAGGTGACATGGGGCTTAAGCGAGCACAGCACAGCAGTTATGAGCGTGGGCCCAGGAGCCTCATGCAAATCCCAGCTCCAAACCTCACAAACTGTGTGAGCTTGGGAATGCCTGTAAGTTTCCTGATCTTTTTCTCTCAGGTGGGTCGAATGAGCTAGAGTCTCATGCAGTGCCTGACAGGCAGAAGTGGCAGGTGCCTGTCGACAGGTATCTAGCTGTCAGTCTTTTGTTTCCTCAGTGAAGCACTGCATTGTGGAGTTCCTGAGTCTGTGTTCTTTCCTCTCCCCTGAACGTCCAGGAACCTCCCCCCAGCTTCCTTCCTGAGGCCAGGTTGAGGCGCTGCTGCCTGTGCCACAGCCAGAAGGTGACCAGGGAGCAGTGCTGGATGGCCTCTGCATGGGAGAATAACCTAGCTGGGCACTGGAACTCAGGGCTTGAATGAGCCACAGTGGGGCACTTAAGCATAAAAGGAGAGGCAGGTCAGTCTCGGCAATCTGAGGCAGAAACTAGCCCTAGAGGGAGAGGTAGTTGTCCAAGTCCCATGAGAGAAAAGTGACGGTGTGCCAGGTGATGGCATGGCAAGGTAACAGTGGGGAGGATAGAGGGAGGGCAGCATTGTATTGGGGTGCAGGACATGGTGGGTGCATGGAGAAGTGGGGTTTCCACCCACTTCGCTTCAACCACACTGGACTCCTTACAGTCCCTGGATCATGCCGGGCTCGGTCTCTAATTAGGGCCTTTGAACTGGCTGCTGCTTCATCCTGGAATCATTCTTCCCTATACATCCATGGCACTGACCCTCTTTGAAGTCAAAGGCCACCTTTTCATTGAGGCCTATACGGGCCACCCTTTTTGTTTTGTTTTGTTTCTTTTTTTATTTTACTTTAAGTTCTGGGATACATGTGCAGAATGTGCAGGTTTGTTTTCATACACATATAACATACACACATGCATGTGTAATACCAAAGCCGAATATACCATTGTAAACTTTGATATTCCATTGTTAGTAATGTTAATTATGACTGATTTCACAAGAATGACATACTCCAATAATTTAGAAGCACTGCCATTCTCTAGTGCATAGAGAAACAAATTAAGCATGCATCTCTATTCTCTAGAAGCTCATAGTCCACTGAGGGAAACAGAGACATTAATATTAAAGCCAATGCAAGCAAGAATGTACTTAGTGCTACACTAGACCTCCAAACAGAGCCTTGTGAAAAAAAAGAATAGATGAATCCTGACTTTAAACATCTGGAAAGACTTATTGGAGGAGGTAGGATTTTAACTAGGACTTGGTAAATGTGTAGTAACTTGAAAGGTAGATAGATGATGTTGTCCACCTCCTTGTATGCCTGTCTTACTTTCCATGCTGGGCGAAAGGCATATGTGAATTTCAGGGTCATGGAAACATTTTTCATTGAGGGAATACTGGACTAAAAGTTCAGACAGGAGTGATTCAGAGGTACTGAAATTGGAATGATCAAGTTTCCTTATAGATTTTTTCTTTTCTTTTTTTTTTTTTGTTGTTGTTAGTGTTGCTCACTTTTCCTTAGAATTGGACAGGAGCCAGGGATTCTGAGTGGAAGCACTTTCTAGGAATCAAAATTGCACAGGTGGTTGGCTTTTTATTCGTCATGAACTTCCTGGTGTTTGAGCATAACAAATGGGGTGCAGGAGCACAAGAAACCTCCCGGGAGTTTACATACATGAGTTTATGTCTAAAGATATTGTACCTTAGATTCTCTGTAAGTAACGATAAATGAATGTAACGTGGTGGAATCAAATAGAAGAAATATGCTGCCCAGTCACCCTATTTGATGAAAGCTTTGGAAGACCTAAAGATATTTCTGTATTTCTGTGACTAGATTACATTATGGGTCAAAGAAATATAACTCTAAGAGTCTACCAATCTATTACTATCTGTGTATGACTAATTATACCCATAACTATTTATAATTTCATATATATATATATATATATATATCTCCATGAGGAAATGCGCCCATTGTCAATAATAGTTAAATCTATAGCTAATCAAAACCTCAATTCTTGACTTCTGTGTACTCATAGGCTGAATACAACGTGGATGTTGCCAAGGTTTGTGGCTTCCACCCTCTGAAGCAACAGCCCAAGCTGTACCTTGGCACATTTTAGTTATGGCTGGAGTGACTGAGACACAGGGCACCAAGTCCGTAGGCTGTACACAGCATGGGGATGCTGAGTTCAGCCCACGAAACCACTTTCTCCTCCCAAGCCTCCAGGCTTGTGATGGAAGGGGCTGCCATGAAACCTCTGACATGCTCTGGAGATCTTTTCCCCATTGTCCTGGGGATTAACGTTTGGCTCCTTGTTACTTAAGCAAATTTCTGCAGCCAGCTTGGATTTCTCCTCAGAAAATGGGATTTTCTTTTTCATTGCAATATCAGGCTGCAAATTTCTGAATTTTTATGCTGTTCTTCCCTTATAAAATGGAAGGCCTTAACAGCACCAAAGTCACCTCTTGAATGTTTTGTTGTTTAGAAATTTCTTCTGCCAGATATCATAAATAATCTCTCTCAAGTTCAAAGTTCCACACATCTCTAGGGCAGGGGAAAATGCCACAGTGTCTTTGCTGAAACATAACAAGAGTCACCTTTGCTCCAGTTCCCAGCAAATTCCTCATCGCTATCTGAAACCAACTCAGCCTGGACTTTATTGTCCATATCACTATCAGCATTTCCGGCAAAGCCGTTCAACAAGTCTCTAGGAAGTTTCAAACTTTCCCACATTTTCCTGTCTTCTTCTGAGCCCTCCAAACTGTTCCAACCTCTGCCTGTTATCCAGTTCCAAAGTTGCTTCCACATTTTCAGGTATCTTTTCAGCAGCCCCCAACTCTATTGGTACCAATTTACTGTATTAGTCCTTATTCACACTGCTGATAAAGACACACTTGAGACTGAGTAATTTATACAGGGTTTAATGGACTTACAGTTTCATGTGGCTTGGGAAGCCTCACAATCATGGTGGAAGGCAAGGAGAAGCATCTTACGTGGATGACAGCAGGCAAAGAGAGAGCTTGTGCAGGGGACTCCCATTTTTAAAACCATCAGATCTCATAAGACCCACTCACTATTGCAAGAACAGCATGGGAAAGACCAGCCCCAAGATTCAGTCACCTCCCACTGAGTCCCTCCCACAACACATGAGAATTATGGGATCTACAAGATGAGATTTAGGTGGGGACACAGAGCCAAACCCCATCATTGAGCCTCTGTGACATGTAGCAGCCCTACAGGGAACTGCCAACAAAATTAGGTTTAAAAAGGCTTGTCCAGGAAGCACACATGGGAGCTGGTCACTTTGCTCTTTCAGCCCTTCTAGAGGTGCTTAGACCTCTGGAGAGAGACACTGAGACAGGTAAGAGGGCAGAAATGACTAAGAGGTAGCACACTGTGGAGTCCCACAACCAGCACACACTTTAACTCACTCCACAAAGAGCCTAGGCCACAGCTCAGTTCCTCCTTTTAAGAAAGAAAAGTGGGAAACAAATAATCTATGAATGAGGAGAAAACAAGGAGAATGTTCCCCTTTGGGGCACCTTGTTGCTTTTATGGTTCTTCTACTTGCTAGAATTTGTGTTAAATGGAAATAATGATCTTTGTGCACATTTACACCAAGAAAAATGAGTCCTAGCGTCGACCCACAAACTGTAGAGTTCCTAAGTTCTCTTTTTCTCTATTTTCTTTTCTGGCTGCTTTAAAGCTGCTGTTGCTTTTCTACTTAGATAAAATCCACTATTTGCATCCAGCTATTTCTTTCTGTTACTATTTTGCAAACCAATGAGTTTGTATTAATATCTCATGACTAGAGTTCTGAAGTAAAAGCTATAGGATCTTTGGTTGTATGAGTGTGTGTGTGTGTGTTTATGTATACATACATGTATTTCATTGTGTTTTGGCCAGAAGGTACCAATTTGGCTTAAAGAGTTGTCTAGGTCAGTTTTCACACTGCTGTAAAGAACTTCACTGAAACTGGATAATTTATAAAGGAAAGAGGTTTAATTGACTCAGAGGTCCATATGGCTGGGGTGGCCTCAGGAAAATTACAATCATGGTGGAAGGTGAAAAGGAAACAGGCAACTTCTTCACAAGGTGGCAGGAGAGAGAAGTCAGAGTGCAGGAAAAAAGTACTGCCACCTTTAAAACCATCAGATCTCATGAGAACTCTATCATGAGAACAGCATGGGAGAATCTGCCCCCATAATCCAATCATCTCCCTCCAGGTCTCTCCCTATGGGTATTATAATTCAAGGTAAGATTTGGGTGGAGACACAAAGCCTAACCATATTGTTCCATTCCTAGCCCCTCCCAAGTCTCATGTCCTCACATTTCAAAACTTATGCCTTCCCAACAGCCCCTCAAAGTCTTAACTCACTCGAGCATTAACTTAAAAGTCCAAGTCCAAAATCTCATCTGAGACAAGTTCCTTCCACCTATGATCCTGTAAAACAAAAAACAATAAAGTTACATCCAAGAAACAAAGGGGGTACAGGCATTGGGTAAATTTTCCATTCCAAATGGAAGAAATTTGTCAAAACAAAGGGGCCACAGACCTCAAGGAAGTCCAAAATCCAACAGGGCAGTCATTAAATCTTAAAGCTCCAAAATAATCTTCTTTGACTCCATGTCTTACATACAGGGCATGCTAATGCAAGGGGTAGACTTCCACATCCTTGAGCAGCTCTGCCTCTGTGGCTCTGCATGGTGCAGCCTCCATCCCTGGCTGCTTTCATGGCTGGTGTTGAGTGTCTGAAGCTTTTCCAAGCACACAGTGCAAATGTCAGTGGATCTACGATTTTGAGGTCTGGAAGAGGGTTGCCCTCTTCTCACAGCTCTACTAGGGCAATGCAGCTGTGGGGACTCTGTGTGAGGGCTCTCACCTCACATTTCTCTTCTGCACCACCCTAGAAAAGGATCTCCATGAGAGTTCTGCCTCTACAGCAGACTTCTGCCTGGAGATCCAGGTGTTTCCATATATCCTCTGATACCTAGGAGGTTCTCAAACCTCAATTCTTGTCTTCTGTGCACCCGCAGGCTCAACACCACATGGAGGCCACCAAGGCTTGGAGTTTGCACCCTCTGAAGCAATTGACCTAGCTGCACTTTGGCACCTTTTAGCCACAGCTGGAGCTGGAGGGGCTAGGATGCAGGACAACAAGTCAGGAGGCTGCACAGAGCAGGGGGGCCCTGGGCTCAACTCGCAAAACCATTTTTCCCCCCTAGGCCTCGGTGCCTGTGATAGGAGTGGCTGCCGCCAAGACCTCTGACATGCCCCGGAGACATTTTCCCCCATTGTCTTGGCAATTTACATTTGGCTCCTGGTTACTTATGCAAATTTCTGTAACAGGCTTAAATCTCTCCCTAGGAAATAGGTTTTTGTTTTCTATCACATAATCAGGCTGCAAACTTTTCAAACTTTTATGCTGTGCTTCCTTTTTGAACATAAGTCCCAATTTCACATCATGTCTCTCAAGTTCTGAGTTCCATAGGTCTCTAGGGCAAGGGCAAAATGCCACCAGTCTCTTTAGTAAAGCACAACAAGAGTGACCTTTGCTTCAGTTCTCAAGAAATTCCTCATCTCAGTCTGAGATTACCCTAGCCTGGACTTTATTGTCCACATCATTATCAGCATTTTAGTCAAAACAATTCAACAAGTTTATAGGACGTTCCAAACTTTCCCACATCTTTCTATCTTCTTCTGAGCCCTCCAAACTGTTTCATCCTCTGACTGTTATCCAGTTCCAATGTAACTTCCACATTTTCAAGTTATCTTTATAGCAGTACCCCAACTCTCTGCAGTACCAATTTACTTTATTAGTCAATTTTCACACTGCTATAAAGAACTTCCCTGAGACTGGGTAATTTCTGAAGGAAAGAGGTTTGATTGACTCACAGTTCCATATGGCTGAGGAGGCCTCAGAAAACTTACAATCGTGGTGAAAGGCAAAGGGGAAGCAGGCACCTTCTTCACAAGGTGGCAGGAGAGAGAAGTGATAGTAAGGGAAAAAACTGCCACTTTTGAAACCACTGGATCTCGTGACAATTCACTCACTATCATGAGAACAGCATGGGGGAAGCCAGCCCCATGATCCAATAACTTTTCTCCCTCAGCACATCAGGACTACAGTTCCCTTCCTTGACATGTGGGTATTACAATTCGATGTGAGATTCGGGTGGGGACAGAGGGCCAAACCATATCAAGAGTACTCATAAATTAAATAATAAACTGAAATTCTTTTCAAGGTCATGTGATGGAAGTAAAAGTTTTAATAAGCTAGCCTTAAAATTATTGGTAAAGTAATACTAGAAATGTCTCAAGAATTTTCATTATACATTTTTGTCTGCATTTATTTATCAAGCAATTTCATACTTATTCCTGCCAAACACTACAAGTGTCAAAATTTGGCATAAGGGATACAAAACTATAGACCAAGCCCAAAACAGAAAGATCTTTGCCTGTGTAATTTTTGATAAATAAGACCTTAGTATTGGTTTAATGAAAATAGTTAAATCTTGAATTATTCTGTAAAATAACTGTATATTTAATCTTAAGTTTGTTACATAGGTAAACACCTGAAATTCACAGGCTATAAAATGGGTGACAATGAGGTAACTGTAACCACCCAATGAGTTCACCTTGCTCACTGCCTAGAAAGAGCTGATTTATCAAGACAGGGGAATTAAAATAGAGAGGAGTAATTCATGCAGAGCCACTGTGCAGTATATCTAAGTTTTATTACTAAAATCAGTATCCTCGAGAATTCGGGGATCAGAGTTTTTATGGACACTTTAGTGCACAGGGGGTAGTGAATCAGGAGTTCTGATTGGTTGGGTCAGAGAGTAAATCATAGAAAGTAGAAACTATCCTCCTACACTGATTCAAGACCCGATGAGCCAGATCATTGATCTGGGAGGTGCCAGTAGGTCAATGGAGTGCAGAATCTGTAAAATATCTCAAGAACTGATCTTACATTTTAGAATAGTGATATTATCCCCAAGAACAGTTTGGGGAGATTTAGAATCTTGCAGCCTCCAGAGGCATGACTCCTAAACCATAGTTTCAAATCTTGTGGTTTTAGGCAGCCTAGTCCCCAGGCAGGAAGAGGGTTTGTTTTTGGAGAGGACTGTTATCATCTTTGTTTTAAAGCAAAACTATAAACTAAGTTCCTCCCAAAGTTAGTTTGACCTATGCCCAGAAATAAAAGGACAGCCTCATGGTTAGAAGCAAGATAGAGTCCGTTAGGTCAAATTTATTTCACTGTCTCAGTTTTGCGTGGCATTTTCATAACATAAATAATGACTATTATAGTTTTCATAAACATTCTAAGTAGCCTATTAAAATAATTCAGTAAATGTAATGGGATAAATACTTGTAGACAAACTTGTCCTAATTTAGAATCTAAAGTGATATTAAGTTGAATAATGGGTATTTCATTACTTGGGTATTTTCCAATAAAATATATTGTAGAAAAACATTGTTTCTAAAAGAATGTTTGTCCTTTTTAAAAGGTGAATAACTTTTGTCTAATTTAAAGCTTATTTAAAGGTTATGTATAAAATAAGGTAAAAATAACCAAGAAATAAGAGAGATATAGAGAAAATTATGGAAAAAAGAAGTATTTTTTGTAAGAAAGCTTAAAGAAAAATAATTTTATATGAGAAAGAATCTCGTATGGTAAATTTTGTCCTTGAAGACAATTACTGGTTGTTTAAGAAAGAGAGATGTTCAGGACAAACCAAAAAATCCCAGCATGTCATGAATGATCTGTATAAGTTATAATAAGAACATGTATTAGAAAAACTTTTATATGATCGAATTGTCTAGAATTAAAGGAAAATTATTGTGGTCTTTCTAGAGATTGGGTTTGATTACAAAACTTATGTGCTAAAGAATTGGTTCGAACTACGAAATTTTCTTAAGATGTTGCTTTAATCTTAATAAATTAAAAGACAATGTGATTTTTTAATGCAAAGTTCAACTTTTATTAAGGCTCACTATTTTCAACTTTCTCTCCCATTTTAAAAGGCCTGAAATAATAACTATATTTTTTAACTAATTTTCAGCTCCTGTAATTTTTTTTTCCTTTCAGCTTCTAACTGTTGTGGCCTAATGCTAAAAAACAAACAAACAAACAAACAAAAAAGTTATATCTTAAAGGTTTAAAGAAAGTGTTTCCTTCCAACATAATATTCTCTATAGGGAACAGCAGTAACACTGCAGAAGGTCTTTTCTTTTGCCTTTTGGTAACTGGCCTAATAAACACATCTTACACTCTATCAAAATAATTCCTATGTTATTACTAAGTTTGATTTGCTTAGAAATAACTGAGATTTAAAAAAATTACATAAGTTTATTACATCCATGTAGCTTTCTGTTTGTGCTTTGAACATCTTTGTGCCATTAAGTTACAGGGCTTTGACTCCTGAGTCTAAAAAGTACATTACGTCCTGCTAAAGCTTAAACTGACAGCAGTTAAAGCCTCATCTTCAGACCCAGTAGAAGATGCCAATCAAAATAAACTGCATTCATGAGACACAGGGCCAGAAATTAAAGCTATTCAACTCCCGAAAGCCCAGGGACTATCACGGAAGAGATGAGTGCGTGAGATTGTAAGGGCCAATTTTGAGAGATAAAATAAGTTCAGTTTCTCTATAAATTAACCATTAATGTTGAAAGCACACTGATGCAAGACCACCATATGGACTTCAGAGTAATATGGCCTATATCAGTTTTCCAGGATTGTTCTTTCTTTGTTTTTGTTTTTCTCCCTTTGTCCCCTTATATTCTCTTTATAGGACGTGAGACTTCACATCCTGCTGAAAATGAGCTTTCCTAATAACGTGGGGTCTACCTGTCAAGGAGAAAAACATCTTAGCTATGAGAGATCAGATGAAACCTGAGAGCAGAGACACATTTTATTCTAAAATGCTTTCTCTGATAGATTTTAAAAAGAAGAGGGGAAATGTGAAAGGAAAATAAATCTTGGGACCCCAAAATCACTGAGGCAAAGGGAAAAATCAAGCTTGGAGCTGCTTAAGGCAAACCTGCCTCTACTTCTGTTCCTAAAAAAGATAGCTACTAAGATTTTTTTTAAAAGGCTACATACCACCCTCACAAGGAATTTCCATTTCAGAGCATGAAAGCAAAGGACAGAAGTCTAGAAAACCCTTATCTAATGCAGTATGTTTAAAAAATATGTATTATTCTTTACATGTATCTCTCTACTTAGTGTTCTTCAGAGTCTTTTCACCAGCCAGGTTACAAACTCTTGAGTGTCCTCTGCATAGAAGCTGGAATTAAAATATCTGTGTATTTTAGAACAATAAAGGAAAAACTGAACATCCATATCTGGAAACATAATATTTGCTTAATGAAAGTTAGTCTTTTTCTCAGTCTCTGGACAGTCTTCTTTGTGTCTCAACAGTTGCATTTCCTGGAGGTCAGTCATCATTATAAATTCAAAGTGACTCTTATAAAAACTCAATTAAGAACAAACTCAGAAATGAGTGCACATGTAATTCATGTATTTACTTGAACACAAGTAGCATAACAATGACTAGTGATGTATAACTTCAGAAAGTTCAGTACTACATAGTTGTCAGCAATTTATGCAATTGAACAAATGTAAGTAAAAATTAATCATACACTATTTATGTGGATAATCTTTCCCAGGCCTCCTTTTCCACCTTTACAGTAGGGCTTAAGATGTGCAGCATCTCAAATCCGAAGACGTTTAAATGGTTTAACTGAATACCTATTTAAGCCCACAGTAGAAATAAACCTATTTAACCCTAAAAACTGGTGGAGGAACTGTAGTAACTATAGTTAACATATGTGTTATGGACTATCTGCATATTGAAGCATATGCTTTCAAAATAATTATCTATAAAACAAATCTGATTTTTTCATTGGTTCTCATGATAACATCAGTGAAGTGTTCTCTGGGGGAAAAGAACCAACTGGTGAATGATTTATTTGGTTTTGTTTTATTTGATGAATAAGGCATGGTCCCAAACTAGCCCTTATTTTTTATTTGCAATGTTTTCAGAATTGGCAATATTGCACTAAAAACAGCAACACTACACTAAAAACAGTATATGCATCCTTTGGCATCTTCTCTTGCCCCTTTCTATAAGAAAGGGACTAAAATTTGTATCAGTCATTGTTGATTCTTATATTAGCATGGGAGGAAGAAGAGGTTGAAATAATTGATTGAATAAATGATTGGCTAAAATCAAGTACAGTATGTGGATTTCAGCTAATTGGTTTTTTACCTCATTTAAATACTCTCTGCAAGATAACCTAATACCTCCCGTATATAAGAATTGCTTGTGTAAAAATGAAAACTATATGGAAAAATCATTGATCGATGTGTGTTTTATTATGTAATATTTTCATCTAACTATAAAATAAAATGTATGGGAGAAAGCTTGACACATCAAATTTCTTTTGAACATAAAAGCAAGAAATATTAAGAATGTTCCCCTAATATAAAGGCTTTCTGCTTTTGCTTTTTATCTTAGTATAATGATGGAATAAATTGCAGCTAGGGAAGTGAAGATGAAAGAGTCTGAGTCCCTGAAAAACTAACCCATAAATGAGGAGTTGTAACATCAGAAGGACTGTTGCAGATTCCCATGCCCCCTACAGTCTGCCAAAGGAAAATGCAGTACCTGGATAAGTGTCCTGCATACATTCATATGCCAATTTCTTGATAATGATTTCCCCAGATTTAAATACTGGTGTAGAATAAAAATCCTTTTTGTTTTTTTATTCAAATAGAGTCATGAAATATTGGAAGTCACAATTAGCATGAAGGATAAGTTGATAGCTAAAATAATCGTAGTCTATTAGTTTAAATTCTTCCATTTGAATAAGTATTTAGCCCTGAATCATAAAAACTTTTAAAGACATATAGAAATAGAAGCCAAGGGTTCCTCACACTTTTCCATTGTATAATGCAGCTATCTTTTAAATTTGCTTTCTTCTTAACTAGAAGGTCTAGTATGGCATTCAATTTGAGAAGTAATTGGCTTTCTTTTCCTAAGCTTTTTACAAAAGAAAACCTGTGAACAATGGAGTTTCCTAAGGATGGAGTTAGGGAGTGTTCAACACATGTTTTTTGACAAGTGAATGCACTGGTCTAGGCTCTGAGCTGAAAACTAAGTATACAAATGGATATACTAGCATAGTTTCTATTTTTAAGGAATGTATATGATAGTGGGGAGAGAAGGCACATAAAATATAAGCAGAAAATTTCTGATGTTTCAATAGAGACACAAGGTAGATGTCTGCAGCACAGAGGAGAAGTACTTATTCCTTTTTTTTTTTTTTTTTTCTGGAGATGGAGTCTTGCTCTGTTGCCCAGGCTGGAGTGCAGTGGTGCCATCTTGGCTCACTGCAACCTCTGCCTCTCGGGTTCCGGTTCTCCTGCCTCAACCTCCCAAGTAGCTGGGAGTACAGGCATGCATCACCACGCCTGGCTAATTTTTGTATTTTTAGTAGAGATGGGGTTTCGCCATATTGGCCAGGCTTGTTTCGAACTCCTGACTTCAAGTGACCCACCCGCCTAAGTCTCACAGAGTGCTGGGATTACAAGCGTGAGCCACCGCTCCTGGTTGAGAAGTACTTATTCTTGATTTAAACTGAAAAATGAGTGGCTTCTAATGAAATTTAAGTAGGTAACATTGTTAAAGTATGTTAGAAATTTGATATTTTCTTTTAAAGTATCTAGTTATAAATAGTTATTCTTTTAGTAAAAGTTGAGTTTAAGAGTTGTAAAATAAAACTAAGGATATGAATTATATTACTATTGCTCTTAGTTAACTTCTAAATAGTATCTATATCAAGCTAAACAGGTATAACAAGTGTATATTGTTGTTGTTGTTTGATATGTGTATAGATTTGATTTGTTTTTGTGAGCACTGTTGACCCCAACTCATTCAAGTATCCAATCATGGTGATTTTATTAATATACTAATATATGCTTGTTAATATACTCACTCGTGAGCTGACTCATATAACTTTACAGCCAGAAAACAGAGTGACTTGATTTTTTTTACACTATTTTCTTTTTACTGCCTTCGTTTTTCTGTTCATATCCTTTGATTCACATCCTACCACCCTGGTAACTCATGAGACACTCATCATTATCCAGGAAAGGATATTCTACTTCCTCTCTCTCCAAATGTTCAAAGTTTGAGTGTACCAGAGCTTCGTTCTTTATTCACTTCTTTTTGCTTTCTACACTCACAACCTAGGTGATTTCAGATTCATAGATTTAACCGTTCTCTATATGCTACTGCCTTTCAAATTTGACATCTCTTTTGAACACATATTCCTATGTGCAATTGCCTACTTGATATTTCCTCTTGTTGAAAACTGAACTCTTATTTCCCCCAGTACTGTTTCTTCACCTTAATAAATGGTATCACCTTTTACCCAGTTTCTCAGGACAAATGTGTCGCCATCCTTTATGACTTTCCTCACCGCCACCACCACTATCCAGTGCATCAGCAAATTTTGTTGGCTCTAACATCAAAATGTATTTTGTAAACTTACTGTAAATGCATCATTTCTATAACCATTTCTACTGCCCGCTCACTAGTAGGAGCAACCATCCTATTTTCCCTTGACTATTGTAATAATCCACACTGAATACTTTATTCATGTTAGTTCACTCTTTGGAGTCAAGGAGTTGTAAGTCTGATCATTTTAATTGTGAAATGAGTGTTCAAGGTGGAATGGAGGCCAAGAAAATTGGAAGTGAGAAGGTCAAGTAGCTAAGAGTCCAGGGTGTAGTAGTGTCATCTATATGGATTTTGAAATTGCCAAATTGATGATAATCATATGATTAGAGAGCAACATAGGGAATAAGGTGCTAAAATCTAGAACATTAAATGAATGAGAGGGAAAACCCTTGGTCCCAAGTGTTTGCACTTGCTCTACTTTCTCATAACTGTCATAACGCTATACTTGTTCATGGGTTCTTTGCCTTTCAGATTTAGCTCTTTGTGAATGGCCTCACTCCCTGCATTGTTTTCAGTTCAAATTCCTGAGAACAGGGACCAGATCAGCGCTGCCTGTTCATGTTTAGGTGGTCATTTTTTCAGTGTGTGGCAGGCCATATCACAGTTTGCCCTTTGCTCATGTTCCTATCTCTGATCTGATTAACCGTAGCCAGGCAGTAAAAAGGAATGACAGAGCAAGGATAAAGGGATCATGACTCCCTAGCATTGTACCTTCAGCAAAAGTTAGATTGAGGGGTTTCTCTTATACACTAAGGCTTTGAAAGCACTTTAGACATGACACAAAATAATTGAAATCTCTGTATAATGGGGTTGTGTCAGAGATCGTGGTAGTGAAACAGCAGAGACGAGGTGGACAGTATGGGGAGGTCATTTTGTAAATTCCTAGCATACATGTACTCTCATCTTAATTGAAGAAAACAAAAAACCTGATAGTGTGTATAATTAGATATATAATATATGCATATATACAGACAAACTATATGCAATTTTTATTTATCAAATGTGTGCCCAAAAAAGCTTAAAATAAAGAGAGAGAAAAACAAACTGAGTATATACATGACTTTACTTAGTGCCTGATGCATCCTAGATATTAAAATGTGCTTTGATTTGTACTTTCATTCAATCACCGAATGTTGATTAAGCAGTCATTCTCTGCTGGGTATTTGTATTTGATGAGTAGTGAGTCCATGTAAGGATAATTAGGAATTCTGTGGCTCTGGGACCAAAACCTTACTTGCTTTCTCAACTCAGGCAACGATAACTAGATCCTCACTCATTAAGAAGGATCAGCCATGCTATATAAATGATTCCTCTTGTTACTTCACTTGCCCTTAATATAAAGTAAAAAGATAGCACACTTACTTCATTGAAAATTAGAAAGACTAATTAAGTCAGGAAACAGTGCTTTGAAGATGAAAGTGATTCCTGAGTGTTAAAGTGCTAGATAAGTATCCAGCAGTTGCAGGGACGATGCAGTCTGCAATACTGTGCCAGGAACTGAAGGCACACCGTAATGCTTAAGAATTACAAAAGGCATTTGCTGAAAATTCAAGTGAGACAATGAGAAGCTTGATAGCCTTGGGTTTCCGATAAAGTATCATTCTATTTTCAAGTATATGGTATCTAACAGAAAATACAAACACACGTATTAAGGATAAAATAGGATTTAAATGGACAGGATGAATGAAGTGTAAAACCCCATCATGGGTGTATATCCTAATGTTCAGAACACGGGTGAGGAAAAAGACCTATATTGCATCACCTGATTTGAGTGATACAAACTGGAACAAAGGAGTTTGGAGGCAGAGTTGAATGCACATCAAAGATGCCCCCGGATCTGAGAAGTTTGGTAAGATAAAAGTTGAAAAATGGAGAACATTGACTTGGAAAGATGCCATAAATATTTCTTGCATGATTTGTTCTTTGGCCAGGGGTGGGAAAATAAATGGAGGAATGATACATGATTGTACATTGTTTGCTCATTTATATTTTTATTTGCCTACTTTTTAAAAATTTATCCTAAGTATTATCGGTTGAATTGTGGTTCCCTCTGGCAAAAAATAAATAAATAAATAAATAAATTAATTAAATAAAAAAAGTTGAAGTTCCAACCCTCAGTAGAGTTTCACCTAAAGTTACCTTTGAATGTCACCATATTTGCAATTGAAACTTTCCAGATGATTTAGTTAAGATTAGGTCACTAGGGAAGACTCTAATCTGATATGACTGGTGCCCTTGTAAAAAAGGGAACATTTGGACACAGAGACACACCCACAAAAGAAGAATATCATGTAAACATGAAGGCAAAAATCAAGGTGATGCTTCTACAAGCCTAATGATGTCAAAGATCATAGGCAACCATCAGAACCTGGGAAAGATGCAAGGGACAGATTCCCCCTAACAGCCCCCAAAAGGAACCAACTCTGCCAACACTTTGCCCTCCAGCATCTATCCTTCAGAACTGTGAGACAACACATGTCTGTTGTTTTAAGCCACCCAGTTTGTGGTACTTTGTTATGGCAGCCCTACAAAATGAGGACGCCAAGGACAGTGAGATATCCAATTAAATATACACGTATACATTTTATTTTTCATTCAAATGAGTCTGTGTTCACTGGCTGCACATAGGAAAACTTTCTGTAAAAGATGAATATTTTAGGCTTTGGTCTTAGGCACAAGTATTGAACTCTGCTGTTATAGTGCAAGAATAGTCAGGCAATAAGTAAAGAATGGGCATGACTGTGTGCCAACAAAATAATATTTATGGACACTGAAATTTGAATTGTATGTAATTTTCAAGTGTCATGAAATATTATACTTCTTTTGTTTTTCTTAACAAATTAGGGATGTAAAAACCATTTTTAGCTTGTGGACAGATTTGGCCTGTAAGCAATAGTTTGCTAACCTTTACTGTAATAGGAAGAAGATAGGTTTTTGAGTCAATGCACCTGGTACTATCCCTTTCTTGCTGTGTAATTTCTGATGTGTTACTTCACTGAGTTTGGTTTCCATCCTTGGAAAATAGAGATAATTATGATTTACATATACATAATGGAATATTATTCAGCTATAAAAAATGAAATCCTGTAATTTGCAACAACCTGGATGGAGCAGGAAAGCATTATGTTAAGCAAAATAAGCCAGGGATAGAAACACAAATATCACAAGTACTTAACCATATATGAGAGATTAAAAATTGATCTCATTGAGATAGAAAGTAGAGTGATATTTACCAGAGGCTGGAAAGGGTAGTGTGGAGGGGGACTATGAGGGGATGGTCAATGGGTACAAAAATACAGTTAGATATAAGGAATAAGATCTAATTTTGATAGCTCAATAGAGCAAGTTTACAATAACTTACTGCATTTTAAAAATAACTAGAAAAGTAAAAATGGCTGCTCTTAACATAAAAGAATTATAAATGCTTGAGATGATGGATATCCCAATTACCCTGATTTGATCATTGCACATTGTATGCTCATCAAAATTTCAGAAGTAATCCATAAATATATACCAGTATTATAGATCCACAATAAATAAATAAATAAATTCACTTTTAGCAGGACTGGCTTATAAGCACATTATCTTTTCTTTTTTAAAAAAAATTTTTGTGGGTATATAGTAGGTGCATATATTTATGGGTTACATGAGATTTTTTGATACAGGCATGCAATGTGAAATAAGCACATCATGAAAAATGGGGTAACCCTTCCCTCAAGCATTTATTCTTTGAATTTTTAAAAAATCCAATTGCACTCTTTAAGTTATTTAAAAATATACAATTAAGTTATTATTAACTATAGTCACCCTATTGTGCTATCAAATAATGGGTCTTATTTGTGGGATCTAAAAATCAGAACCATTGAACCCATGAACATAGAGAGTAGAAGAATCATTACCAGAGTCTGGGCAAGGTAGTAGGAGTCTGGGAGGAGTTAGGAATGGTTAATGGGAACATTATCTGCGTAATCACACAGGGTCCTGCATTTAGAAGGGTTCAGCATTTGATTTAATACTCTACTGTCATTATCTTGAAATTCTTAATAATTTTGAACAGGTCCTGTGTTTTCATTTCATACTGAACCCCGTGAATTATGTACACAACTCTGGTTTCTAGCATAAAGTAGAGGTCCTAAAAGAATAGCTATTGTTGTGACTATGTGTTGTAGTGTGTAATTAAGTGAGATGAATAAAACGGTAATTTTTATCCTCAGTTAAAGAACCATGACTTCACTGGTGGACAATAAGAATACACTCTCATAGGACAAAAGCACTGATTACTAGCAAGATAGACATCCTTGGAACAGATGAGCATACTGGCCTGGGAAGTAAAGACACAGCGCTCTGATTCTGTAACATGACAAATTAGGGACCAAGAGAAAATGCTCCAGAGACAGCCAATTTATGTGGGGGACCTAACTGTTCTCTCACAATGAAGGGTTGAGCTATGAAATCACTTTGAGAAAGTGCTGACTTTGCAGGGGTATGTGCACAGAATGTTAAAGAACTCCTTGCAGTTGGGTCTTACAGCAATCTTTATCCTGAGCAGTGACATCAGAGCATTGATCCAAACACTTGTTTAAATAGAAATGCAAAAAGAGGTGCATTGCAGTGGCTGCGGAGCAGTGTCAATCTCACACTGGGGGTGAAATCTGGGGTGCTAAGGATGTCTTGCCAACACAGTACAGAGTCTGGCAGAGTCTGGTCTACTATTAGTTTTTTTTTTTTTTTTTTTTTGCTCACTGTATGCCACCAAATGGGAAAACTCAGAGCTCCAAATGAATTACGTGCTCACCAACATTTCACTTTTCAGAATTACTGCTCAAGTGGTGGCAAGCAGTATGAGACTTATAAACAAACAAGCCATGTCATTTTTTCCTACATATATGGAAGCATACTCTTATTGGTGAGAAAATTCCCTTTGACAGTTTCCCAGCATGTTTATGTCTGTGCCACACAGTATCGCAAAATATTTTGGCTGATACAAGAGCTCTAATCCCAGTTTCATAGGATAAACCCAGCTCTCTCCAGCTACTGTGAACTTCAGGTATGGCTTTAATTGTGAAAGTGCATTTTGCCAATGTTATATACCCACTCTATGGAGTGATTTCAGTCATTGGATAAATTAATCTTCAGAATTAGTTCAGCAAACAAATCATTATGAAATACATTATGTTATTTACTAAGCAGTTTATATGTATACTGTAATGACAATAACACACAGACTTTACAACAGTATGAAACTGATATAAACAACACCCCTCCCTTACTAAGGTATTGATGAAGCCGTGGGTTACTTAGGTGTGAAGCCTGTTGATGCTAACATTGAATAGTTTGATTTCCTTTGTCATTTAGGTGGTTGGACTGGTTCTGAGCCACTTCTCCCCTTCTTGCTAATTCTTATTAGGCTGGTCATCTCCCTGTATCAGCACATATTCAAGGATAAGTAAACCAAACCTTATATCTTCGTGTTTTTAGACAAGAAATTTTGTAAGAAACGCAAGCCAAATTAGCCAACATGTTTAGGAATCTCTGCTCTGCTCTGCTTCTTTGGCCTCCTGTGATTGTGCATTAAGCCAGTACATTGTTCATTAGCACCTTCAATATGTACTGCGCAGGGCTGGAGAGAAAGCATAAAGATCAGATTAGTCAGTTTGGCTTCTTATTAGTAGCTTTGACGAAAGACTTGGTGGAGAAACGTTTACAACTAATCGCTAAAATGAGAGGAAATCAACCACGCCATTCCTACACCTGATTCCTGAGTGAGCAGAAGGTTGGATGATTTTTCTCTTTGCTAAATGGTGTCCTGAGAATTTGAATGCTTGTAAAAATGCCTGCCTTTATATTGTTTCTATAGTGGGAAACTCATCAGTGGTCTGGCATCAAATGGTTTTGCTAATTAATCTTAAAAAACAAAATATATTTTGCTAATTCACCCTTCCACTTAAATGACTTTTTTTTGTTTCTGTTTTTGGTTTTGTTTTGTTTTATTTAGTCTTGTTTTACCTGAAAGAGGCACATCTTTTGGGAGCAAGGTGAGGCAGAATATAATCAAGTAAAAAATGAAGTAAATACAGTAATTTTAGATAGTGGTTAAGAGCTAGAGAGAAAATAAGGCAGGGTGAGGAGTCAAGGACTGAGTGTGGTCATGATGTTGTTTCAGATAAGGTGGTCTGAGAAGGCCTCTTGGAGAGGTAACATTTGATCAGAGACATGAATGATGAGGGTAAACCTTGGGAAGTTCTGGTACAAATGCCTTCCAAACAGAGGAATGGTAAAAGCTCTGAGGCAGGAAAGCATTTTGGCTGCATGAGAAGGGGCAGTTAGGCTGGTGAAATTGAAAAAGTGAACAAGGTGAAAGAGTAGTAAGAGACTAAATTAGAGGCACAGACAAAGATCTGATAATACAGAGTCCTGAAGGCTCTGCTAAGGAGTTTGTATTTGATTCTAACTGCAGATGGGAACCATTGTCTAGTGTTAAGCAGGAAACTGGCATGGTCTGTTTTACGGTTTAAAAAGATCATCACATCTGCTGTATTGGGAACAGATAGTAGAGAAGGTAAGAGTTAAAACTAAGAGTTAAAAGAGGTTGTCGAAATAAACAGATGAGAGATAATGTGTGAGACTTGGAATAAGATGATTGTAGCAGAGATGATGACAAATGTCAGGATTTTAGAACAAATTTTAGGGCAGATTTGCTAATGGATTAGATTTGGGGAGGGGACAAGATGGAGGAGAAAAGAGAGGTCAAGGGTATAACAGTTTGGTTAAAGGCCTGAGTGCTGTGTGGCCTTGGACAAATAATGTCTCTGAACTTGTTTATTCATCTGTAAAGTGAGAATTACAATAGCTACCTCCCAGAGTCATCATTGCATTTATATATTCAACTAATATTAGTTGGCCTCTTACACACCAAACATTTTGCTGTTGTTTTACATTTTTTTAATCCTGAGTTGATTCTCACAAGGCTTCTAGAAGATTATTATAGGACATTATTTCCATCTTACATATGGAAATGATATTCGGAGTTGTAAGGTTTGATATCACATGGCAAGTAAACAGCAGATGCAAGACTTAAATCCAGATCTTTGCTTCAAAGCTTATGATCTATCTGGCTAAGTGTTACTCAGATGAGTGATGGTGGACTTACTCTTGGAGATATGACTCTATCTTAAGGACCTGCCTTATTACAACTGGGGACTCTGGTAAGAAGTAAAACTCTCCAACCTTTAAAGAAAGCAACAGGATCAGAGTTTCTCATCTAATTTTCTGAACTCATTTAAAGAGATGGAATGGGAAAAGGGCGTTCAGTTAAACTTTGCCCAGGGATTCCTCCAGCATGACTTTTTTTTTCTAGTTTAATTATAGACTGAATGTTACTAAACAGATGGAATCCCACAAGCAGTTTAGCTTGAAAAAGCAGAAAGCCTAAAATGAGCTAACCCAAAGAACCCACTGATGAGGGTCACTGTTGCATTGTCAGGATAGTATAAATAGTGTAAAAAGTGGTTTTGAAGATATAGGAACAACAAACATCCCCAGAGTCAACTGATGCTTAAAAATGAAGATGATATCCTTTTTAATACAGAGGCTTCTCTGTGTGTAAACAATGACGTGGAGTTTAAAGGAAATAAGAAGTAAGAATGTGGAAATTCCCAATCAACCAAGTTGATCTTTGTTTAACAGTGAAGAAACTGAGATTTTAGCATTTTTAAGTTGCCCAGCAATTCCTCCAATAGAAGCCTTCTGGAATCAAAGATCTCTTACTCCTTTACCAAATGTTTCCAGCGTCTAGGAGACAGAGAAACGCTGCTCATTTCTGTCAAAACCTGGTGCTACATAACCATTCTGAAAGCTTTTAAATGACCTCAAGCTTCTCTCCATCTCCAGACCAGCATTCAAACCATCCCGGAAAAAGAATCTTTTCCCTTTTTCCCAACATCACCCATTGTCAGATATTTCTCTGGGTATTATGGCCCTTTGCCTCCCATACACATTTTCACTTGCATAAATACCGGCACCTTGAAATTACTTTCTTCTGTGCTGTGCACTAGTGTAGTGTAAGACATAGCCAAGAGCATCCCATAGGTTGTTAATAGGCATATGGTTCATTGGTCCTGGGTATCAGCTTCTTCTTATGTTTTGTTAGCAAGAGACTACAGATTGTCTGATTCAACTGCTTGACTCAGTTTTAGAAAATTAAAAGACAAGAAAAATGAATGGATGCTTTTCCTTAGAGTAACAACCTAACAACCAGTGTTGAAGCGGCCTTAGTGGAAATATTAAATCTACAACATTTGTTGCAGGTAGCGATTTGTGTGCGTTTATATATATATATATATACACATACATATATATATATATATATTTATCCTTTTTGGGCAATAAACTTGGCAAAATGAAGTCAAGTAATCAAGTCAGGGCAGAAATATCATTATGACAGAAGGTTCAACAAGGTTGTCTAGTTATTACATTGGTTTTTTTTTCTTCTAAATGAAATACTGTAGTTTAAAAGTTCACTTAGCTGCAATTTGGAGTTGTGTTAAAGAAACATTTCATATTCAAGTTAAATCAGTCTTGAATTTTAATTAAAAGACCACAAAATTTGATAAAATACAGCATCAAAAGTCTTGGCTAATGAAAATTAATATAAAGAAAATTTATGAAATAGATGGGTTATGTAACATTCTACAAAGTATTAATTCTGATAGTTGTTGAACATAAAATTTGCATTTCATATAAACTTATAAATGCTTTCTGACATGGTAGATATATATTTTATTGGGGGCAGGGAAAGGATACACTCTTTGGAAAAGTAATTTGGTAATACATCAAGAACTATACAAAGATTTGTATTTGACTATATAGTTTGAGAATGAGTTTCTGAGTAATTCTAGTTTTTGCTCATAAAGAACCTTGGCATTTGTATTGTTGCTCAAGTTTGATGTGGCTTCTTCACGAGAACTTTCTAGATCTATGACAGTAACAGACCAGAGCAGTGAGAATATCCAAGGGCTTTGTCATGCCACTGACCTCACTGAGTCTATTATGGAGCCTGAGATCTCGTTTCAGCATCCCTCAAAGTATATTGGAAAAAAATGAAGCTCAGAGAAAAATAAATCCAGGGCCCCTCTCTATTCCTAACTTCAACCCTCTATATATTAAACAATTCAGTCTTTCTTGGCCAGGTCTAGTAGACAGAAAATAATTGATTGATAGCATTTGCACTGTTCTAGGAAGCAGAAGGAGAAATAAACTAGTAGTGATGTGAGATGGCAAGAGTGGAGAAGAGAGATATTTTTAAAATAAGTGGGCAAGGTAGTACATAATTTGTTTTAAAAACATTTCTGATCATTATATATATGAAGAACAAATGTCTTCTCAAGAAGGCAGTATTGAGTCATTAAAAAAAATTACAACTGTGTGCCTTACAAGGTCAAAGAATGACTAAACAAACATCAGAACCTCAAAAGAGTCCTAATCAACAAGGACACCTATTTGAAGGTGCAGATTTATCAACAAGCTACTATAATGCACATTAGATAGCAAATTCTGAAAACTTAGCCTACCTTCCCCCGAAATGAAGCCCATTGTTGACTGAGAAATCATAAAATAAGACTTACTAGTCATTTCAGATATCACTTTATTTTTCCTAAATGATAGCACAGTCTTGAAAAAATGCAGACCATAAACTTTTTAAAAAAAATTATGAATTAGCCCCCACTTACAAAAGACTGCCCCAATTCTGTAAAGCACATTTTCGCTATATTTTTTACTCTTTTGTTACTACCAGAAATCCTATAACATGAAGAGACTAAGGAATTTAAATGACATTTTACAAAATAACAAATACAAATGGTAAACATACACAAGCAGCATTTTATTCTTAAGTATTCAAGGAAATAAAACATAACAATAATAGTAAAGTAAGAGTTTGCATCAGCAAATTAACAAAAATCAAGTGATGTTAACTGAGACTCCTGCAGTTAATGCAGAATTGGGTCACTTTGATTTTACTGGTGGACAGGGAAAGAGGATTCACCCTTTGGGAAAGTAATTTGCTAATACATCAAGAACTATGCAAAGATTTTTATTTGGCCCATAAATTCTGATCCTGGAAATCTGTCACAAAGAAATAATGCAACTAAAGGAGCAAATATGTTCTAAGGCAATGATACTCAATCAAAGGCAATTTTGACCCCAGGATATATTTGGCAATATCTGGAGATGTTTTTGTTTGTTACAACTGTGAGGGTGCTAAGGGCATCTGGTGGATAGAGGCCAGGGATGTTGCTAAACATCTTACACTTATAGGAAATTCCCCACAAAAAATAATTATCAGTAGTGCTGAAACTGGAAACCCTGCTCTAAAGTGCTGATTGCAGAAAGTATGTATAATTAGGGACACACTGGAAACAACTTAGATGCCCATCACCCCAAAAAACAGGTGGATGTTTAGAGAAGTCAAATTATGTCTATCCATTTGATATACTATTGTGTAGACATTTTAAATGTTAGAGTGTTTTAAATAAAAAATTTTAATACAACAAAAGTAGAAACAAAAAATACTAGTGCCATTTTTGAGGAATATGAGTGGATTGTATACGGATAAATGAGTGGCTATGGAGTCAGGAACACAAGTTTATTGCCACATTTTAGATCTGTTGAAAAAGAATCAGTCCTTTCTTCAGATAATGTCATAGTGTCCGGGTCATCTTGCCTAACTCCTCTCCAGCTAATATGTCTAGTTTGAAAAAAAAGTGCTGATCAAGTAAAAAGACAATGTACCAAATTGAGGAAAACACCCTAAGAATTTTCATGGATTTTGCTGACATGAAATTTATTCTCTTCAATTGCAAATGGAAAGACACTCATCTTGTTCAGTCTGCTCAAGAATGAATTAGCAATAACTCATCCTCAGCAGGATTTAGGACAATCAACTTCTTATCATCCAAGTCTGTATTTCTAGATAGTACCAGGTCAGAAAGAAAGACAAGAAAAGATGTGCACCATAATTTGGAGTGACATTTGTATAGTAAAGAAAACTAAAGATGCTAAAACTACTTAGAAGTGTGGTGTGTGTGTGTGTGTGTGTGTGTGTTTGCAGGAGGTGATGTCTAGTGAAATTAGGCCAACAGTCTGCTTTTCTATATTCTTAAATGGGGGTATGGACAGTGCAAAAAAATGTACTGTGGTGGGCAAAATATTTTACCGAAAGATGTCCAAATTTGTTATTTCTGAAACCTGGAATATATTATGTTACATGGCAAGGAAGAATTAAGGTTGTAAATGGAGTTGAAGCTGCTAATCAGTTGACTGCTAATGTAATCACAAGAGTTTTTATATGTGAAAAAGGCAGACAGGAGAGTCAGAGTCTGAGGAGGAGAAGTGATGATGAAAGTAGAGGTCAGAGTGGTATAATTTCTGGCTCTGAAGATGGGAGGGGACCATGAGCCAAGGAATGCTGGCAACCTCTAGGAGCTAAAAAAGGCAAGAAAATGGATGATCTACTAGAATCTCCAGAAAGAACACACTCCGCCAATGCCTAATATTAGAACAGTGAGACCTCTGTTGTGCTTCTGATGCCCATAACTATAGGATAATATATCTTTGTTTTAAACCACTAAGTTTTTGGTGAATTGCTATAGAAGCAACAGGAAACTAACACAATTACCTCTTTGTAACTATGTGTGCATTTTACCTGTCCATGTATGTGTGTGTTGGGGAAGCTCTTGGGTGCAGTTTTACCTTTTTCTTATAGTGGCCTTACTCTGGAAAAATGTTACTGTTTCAAGTAATTTTTTTTTTCCAGTGATTGATTGTGTGCTTGCCTGGAAATAACTATTCCTCTGGCTTCTGTCACACCCAGAAAGGAAGGTAAAGCAAGAAAACAAGAAATAACTTTTTGAAGTTCTTGTTATTAAAAGAATGACTTCTCTGATACTTAGTCAAAGTGAAGGAAATACTTATGTTTTGTAATAAAGAATCAAAAAATAAAACAGTACAGTGGAATGGGAAAAAAATACAGATTTTGGTGTCAGACGTATTTGAGTTCAAATCCTGGCATGGATAGTGTGAGTGACCAAGGGCAAGTTACTTCACCTTTCTAGATCAAAATCACATTGTTTCTTATTGGAAAAATGACCCACCCACTGCAAATCTTGCTGTGGTTTGAATATGTTTAATGTTTATATTATAGACAATGGTATTCTTCCAAAAATTAGAAATTAACAGTAAGATACCTTGCATGCAGTCTTGAAGAGCAGTCAGAGTGATATGTCTAAAAATCAAATTTGGCCTCTTTACATTAAATTTGACGCCCCTTACATCGAACCTTTCAGTAGCTTTCTATCACCTACAGAAGCAGTTTTAAAACTTTTTGGTTTAATGACCCTTTTCTTAATTTGTTTTATGACCCTCCTAATAAGTATTAAGGACAAAACCCATATTATAAATTAAAAGAAAAGTAACAATAATAAGCCCATTGACAGTTAAAATAAATACGTTACTAAAAATAACTATGTTTTTCAAAACAAATAAAAAATGAAGAAAAGTGAGATTGTTTTATATTTTTCTAACTCATTTATTTAATATCTGGCTTCATAGAGGAAAACTGGTTTCTCATATCTAATCCTGCATTCGATCTCTTGCGATATATCATTTGGGTTGAATTACATAAAAAAATTAGCCTCCCACATATATGTAGCTGGAAAATAGCCTCTTCATGTCATTTGGTTATTATTCTTTGATACTATGGTAAAACTACACAAGAAGTCATTTCTTAAGGGCTGGCAATAATGTGGTATTTGATGTCATATTAATGAACTTTTTGTACTCTGTTACATTAAAGTCCCTTGGCCTGTCTTATACTTTGAATGGATATTACCCATGCATAATTTGGTCACATCAACCACTGGACATTTTGAAAATATTGGTTCACTAAGATATATAGGTCTTTCAAATGTTGACACATTCCATTATAAACATCAAACATTCACATATTTTAATATCATCGCCAATCTCAGCAGAAAAGTAGTTAAGTATTAATAAGCCGTCAAGCTCACTATAGTAGATAGAAGTTTTCCAAAATTTTAATTTTCACTGAAAGCTTACATTTTATCATTGGCAACAAACACTGCCGTTTGCTGTCATTGAAGTGGTAGGCTCACTTCATTTATTTTTGAGAAAATATCTACCAAATACCCAGTCTGAATAGCCGGTTTGTTTGTCAGTCATTCTTTAAAGCAAAAACAGTATTTCATGAAAAATGCATCTAGTTCAGCTCACAATTCTAAAACCATACCAGTGCTTTTCCTACAGTCAACCATCATACTTCAGTCTACAGCAGAAGTGATCAATGTATGCTTTCTAGTTCATCACACAGAATGTTAAAAACACATGTGCCCAAGGTTGAAATTTATAAAAATTAATCGTTTTCACTGCTTTATTAACAGCATTCCCATGTGAAACTTTTTTTTTTTTAACCATGAGTACCTAACAGTGAAGAATACAGGATTACTAGTATGTTCTACAATACACATTTGCACTATTGTGCTGGTTTTTTTTTTTTTTTTTTTTTTTTTTTTTTTTTTTTTTTTTTTTTTTTTTGAGACAGTGTCTTGCTTTCTTGCCTAGGCTGGAGTGCAGTGGTGTGATGTCGGCCCACTGCATCCTCCACCTCCCAGGTTCAAGCAGTTCTCCTGCCTCAGCCTCCCAGGCAGCTGGGGTTACAGGCACATGCCACCATGCCCTGCTAATTTTTATATATTTAGTAGAGATGGGGTTTCACCATGTTGACCAAGCTGGTTTCGAACTCCTGGCCTCAAGGGATCTGCCGGCCTCAGCCTCCCAAAGTGCTGGAATTGCAGGTGTGAGCCAACATGCCTGGCCCTGTTGCTAGTCTTGATTTTTGTGAATGTGGCAGGAGTTGTACCCATCACTGCTCTTGAATCACCAGTGAAAGTGTCAGCAGAGTGAAAAAGACTAATAATGTATATGTATTAATTGGAAAATAGTTCTGCCTTTGCAGACTCCCTGAAAGTGTCATGAGTACCCATAGGTGTCTGAGGAACATACTTTGAGAAATAATATCCTACTAGATAAATTACAAGTTCCTAAGCAGGACATGCACAGCCTCACATATGTGGCTTCTACTTTTATTTCCAGCCTTATATCTCATCTCTAATTGCCTCATTGCACTTCATGGACCAATAATCCTGAAATGCATCTAGTCCAGAATAGACTATGCTCATACATGTGTTTCTACATCCTGATGCTTCTCAGACCATTTGGTGCACAGTAATACATAATGTCATTCCCCTTGTCTTTCGTACTCCTCTTGACGTCCTTTGAGATGTAACCCGCAAGTTAATGCCGTCACAGTCGTTTCTAAATTCTCCCCACTTAAAGCCTTTATTCTCTGTGCTCTTTAGCACTCTCTGAACATCCCCATCACTCATACTTCTATTACAATAGCCTTCTTACACTTCATTCTCCCTCTTTTTATACAAAATTATCCTCTTCTTTAGGGTGGAAACTGCGTGAGTTGCAGGCGGGTAGCTGTAACCCCAATTCTGTTGTTTACATAGGTTTACAATACATTGCTATTTGAATGAATACAGTAATTAATGTAAACCTATTCAAACAGGTGCTGGTGAGGCTGTGGCCAAATGGGAAGGCATATACACTGTTGATGGGAATGTAAATTAGTTAAGCCACTGTGGAAAGCAGTTTAGAGATTTCTCAAAGAACTTAAAGCAGTACTACAATTGAACCCAGCAATCCCATTACTGGATATATATCCAAAAGAAAATAGATCATTCTAATAAAAAGACACATGCACCCATATGCTCGTCACAACACTATTCACAATAGCAAAGATGTGGAATCAACCTAAGTACACATCAACAGTGGACTGAATAAAAAAAAAGTGATACATACATACCATGGAATACTATACAGCCATGAACAAGAATGCGATCATGTCCTTTACAGGGACATGCTTATTACCTGGGTAATAATTTCTATACCAGATCTCCATGACACGCAGTTCACCTATATAACAAACCTGCACATGTACCCCTGAACCTAAAATAAAAGTTTAAAAAAGAATATTCCACAAGACAAGCTTAGGGAAAAAATGAACATCCCGAGAAAACATGTTTAGTTTAAATTTCACCATCTTCACCACAAACAGATTTTCAGTTTAGTACAATATTCAACTAAATAACAAAATGCTAGAGTTGTTTTATTCAATATCCATTCAGCAAAATTATCAAATGTATACTTCTTGTCTTACTCTATGCCTCTTGCTGAAGAAGATGAGAGTCACTGATTATACAATGATAATTATGTATTTTTATGATTGAAAGTAAACTGGACTTGAAGTCATTTTTTAATCGTATATGTTCCATTTAATAACTATGTAACCTTGAATAAATTATTTCCCCGAGCCTCAGTTTTTATGGGTGTGAAATGCAGATAATAGTTCTTGCTTAAAGTAAGTTATATTAATCACATGAGAAAATTTAGGTAAACATATCTATTACAGTGCTCAGTACACAACAAGTGTGCCATAGACATTTATTTGAACAAAGGGTACATGGTTTTTATCTTCAAGGTTACTACAAGGTAATTTTAGCATCATATATACGAACAATTCTCATTTGAGGCTAAAAGAATTAAATGCAAAATAATGGTTTAGGAGCTCAACTTAAATATATTGTATATTGCAAAGTTGCCAATCAAAGTTTAACATTCTCACCACACACAAAAATAAGAAGTTGGTGAGGTGATGGATATGTTAATTAGGTTTATTCGATCTTTTTACAATGTATACATAGATGAAAACATCACACTGTACCTGATAAATATACACAATGATAATCTGTCAATAAAACATAATTTCTAAAAGTACATTGAAGAAGAATGGGAAAAATTAAGAAGTAGGGTTGTTAGGGCGCTATAATTCCCTGCTACTCAAAATATGGTCCATGTGATACCAGCATTTATATCACTTAGGAGCTTGTACAGAATTTTGGGACCCATCCTACCCCTTCTGAATCAGAATTTGCATTTTAACTAGATCTCTAGGTCAGTCCTTTGCACATTAAAATTTAAGAAGTACATTTTTTAGAGAGACAAATGTCACGTCATTAAGATTTCCTACAAAATAATTAACTCTGGATAAATATCGAGGGCTGCTATTTTTATTATTCTGAGGGCTCACTTAAAACTTTGACAGCTTTCTGAGTGCTATCCTTGGTCTTGATTTCACCTTACATTGAACATAAAAACCCAAATTATGTTATTTGCTGTCTCGGTCCTTTTGGGCAGTTATCACAAATTGGTAGCTTACAAACAACAAAAGTCTATTTCTCACAGTTCTGGAGTCTAAGTTTAAGATCAAGGCATTGGCAGATTCTGTATCTGGTGATGGTGTATTTTCTGTTCTACTGATGGTACCTTCTTACTGGGTCCTCACATGATGGATGGAGGCAAATAAGTTTATTCAGTCTCTTTTAAATGGCATTAATGCAATTCGTGAAGGCTCTGCCCTCATGATCTAATCACCACACAAAGGACCTTCTAAAACCATCACATTAGGGAGTTAGGATTCAACAAATAAAATGTAGGAGGACACAAATGTTCAGGCCACTGCACTTGCCTGGATGAAGCTAACAACCAGACAGGTCTCCTTGTGAAACAAGAAAGGGAGCTTTGAAGTTTGGGTGCTAAATGAAATACACATGTCCATATTTCAGTCTCTTGTCAACCTTGGCAGAGAGATCAGTGAAGGAGAATTATTCCTTGTGCTGGCATAATAGACTCGAATTTCAGTGTTTGATTAGGGATTTCATCTGTTAAAATATTTTCTGAATATTTAATAAACACAAATTAGTGTTTACCAAGTTAAACCTAGTATATGAATGTCCCTATGTAAGAGGAAAGATAGACACGGGAGATGAATTCAACAAAAGTTATTTCTCAGTGAGGTAAGTTGTAAAAACCAGCTGTATTCTTTATCATTAGATGGTATGGAGAATCAAAGTGATTCTCAAGCATTATTGTGTATATGAATAATTTTAAAAGCATAATGAAATCCAGATTCTTGGGCCTCAACCCTAGAAGTTCTGATTCAGTAGGACTAAACTAAGAGCATGATTATTTCATCAAGTTCTCCAGTTGATGGCTTATAGGTCGTGCTTTAAGAAATGCTGAAATCTAACCAGGTCAGAATATTGAATTGGAACACCTGGGAAATGGAAGAGGCATTAGCAATTATCTGAATATTTGGTATGTACTGGGTGTATTAGTAACGTGATGGCGTTTTACTTTCACATTTTTATTCTGTAAGGGAGCTGTTTTCCCCATTCTACAGATTGGAAACAAGGTCACACATCTGGGAATGGTGGAACCAAGATATGCCCCTAAGTCTCTCTGACTCCACAACTTATGCTCTTCTCACCATGATACAATGTTGACCCTTAACCTATCATACCCTGGTTTGAATCCTAAGTGTCAAAATTTATTTTTATAGCCATGGACAAGGTACTTCAGTATTTTGAATTTTAGTTTTCTCTTCTGAAAAATAGGGACAGTAAAAGCAGCTCTGTCAATTTCATAAGACTGTTGTGACAATCACACACAATCATGGATGTGAAAATATTTTGAGTTTTTGAACTTTTATTTCTGCAAAATGCATATCTTGATCTTGGTTGTTCATCCAGGGGCCCAACCTAGTTCAAAATCTGAAATAAGTGTGAAAATATTTTATATGGTTTTGTTATTGTTGCTTGCTTATTTCTGATGACAAATTAATGCATAATGTCTGTAGAAAGTTTAGAAAATATATACAATTAGAATGAATCAAAATATCATTCTTTCCCTTCAATCAACATCATTTTCTCTCCAAGTTATTTTTCCTCTGTGTTGGCAGAAAATCCCATCATTTATGGATTCAATTCCTACTCCCAGGATAATACCAGGATTTAAAGAGCTGCCAAAAAAAGGTCATGGAAGATTAGCTTCTCACCTCTCCTCTGACCTATTATGGTAATACACATTGTTCTACATGTGGGATCTTGTCACCTTCACACAACTCCCGCACTAAGAGGTGTTCAGGTCCTTCCTGCCTTGGGACTGATAGGTCTGTCTTTCCCAAGCTGCAGAGATCTCTCCCCTCCCTTTCTCTACTTTCAAAGGCATATTTCTTTTGCTTTTCTAATGACTCCACTTATGCAAACCTACTCATGGTTCTTCAGTGGGTTTAAGCTTCAATTAAACAATAGGACATGTCTATAACTATAAGCTGCTTTGGTACTGGATCCTACAAAAAGTGCTTGAGGCAAGGAATTACAAAGGCTTGAACCACCTGCTTAAATTGTGGGGCAAAGTAAAACAAACATAAAGAGTAATGTTCATATACGTAAGTTTTTAAAAAAATCCTACCATATGTAACAACACATAAACTTTCTGGGGAAAAAGTACCTCTAATCCGTCATTCAGGAAAAAACAGTGCTGTCATTTTGGCATTTTTTTTCCCCTCTACATTCTTGTATTTGACTATTGTACTTTAGTCTTACATTGAGCTTTGTATCTTTGTTTTCAGTTAATATAATGCAGAAATTGCCCATGTCAAAAAACTAGAGAAATTGTAGATCATATGAAAATGTGTACAATTATAAAAGTGTTGTGATAAGTAACTTCATACGCAATCATTTGTATGCCTTTTGGCCTATTTTCTTAAGAAGTAAACCTTGCAGTGGAAATACAGGACTGAAAGGTACAGAGATGTAAGATATGACGATTCCATTCATTCATTCAACAGTCTTGAGTGCCTATTATATGCCAGGCACTGCCTATTATTATGTATTCCCAAGCTAGAGGAGAAATTTGGCTCCTTTGAATATATCTATTTGGCCAAATTAGATGTAGCTTCAGAAATCAGGTGATAAAAATGTCAGGACCAGCTGGTCCCACTGATCATGCTCCCGCTTAATGAGGAGGATGCTAGGGTTAAACATTTACAATCTGGATTAGATGAATTTTGATGCCCTTTTGGTTTTGTCAAAGTCCCAGAGACACCAAATTTTAATGGTTCATTGGCGGAGTTCAAGCATTTGCAAGATGACTGACTGTGTAAGGAGGGCCTGGGATCAGGGCAAGCTTTATAAGTGTGCGACTGGTATAGTTGCACAGAGTCTCACTCTTAAAAGGGCTCTGCACTTGGTTTAATTCTTTGCTGCCGCTATTTTGAAACTGATAACAATTTTCAAACAAATAATTTTAGCATTTTTATTTTGCACTAGGTTCTGCACAGTAAGGCATTACTGCCATAAAAATGACACAGATGTTGGGTAGACTGAACAATCATTATGACTAATTTTGATATTTTATAGTACTGTCTGTTTGCTGTAGGGCCCTTCAAATGGATCAGTCCCCTTGGCACAATATCCCCGTAAAGGAATATTGTAAAGATCAGCCGTAGTCAGTAATAACCTTATGTCAGTGACATTTTCCCAGATTATTCACTCTCCTGTTATGATTTACTCTTCTTTGCCTTTTCCCCCCTTGATCTCTGGTCTCTGATCTCTGTCTTGTGCCAGATTCCCAGTTGCTCTCCAGGTACCTGCTTTTAGGCTCCATTTGAAGAAGCTTTCGGACTCAACAGTGTTTGTTACATATAATGTGAAAATTATATGGACCTAATTACATGCAGTTGCACGTAACATGCAGGAAAAAGGTATTCACATATACCTCCTACCTTGAATTCGGCTAAACCCAAGAGAAAGATATTAGTTAGTTAGGGGGCATGGATGCAGAGGGTTATATTGATTTAGCTTGGAAATGACTGTCTTGAAGTTATTTTCTCCAGGAAGCCTTTCCTGATTCTCCAACAATAAATTAACTGCTTCTTCTATGTGGCCCCATAGCACTTTACACTCACCCCATATAACACTAACCAGATTACAGTGTGAGCACATGCTTAGTTGACAATGTCTGACACTGCAATATAAGCTACTTGAGGGCAGGCACCATGTCTTATTTGCTTATGTAACCCCCAAATATAGTTATAGTGTCTGGCACATAGTATTTACTCAAAAAATATTTATCAAATGAATTAATAGGTGAATAAATTAATAACACAATTATTTAATTTTTTAATTGGTAGATTTTATTTTTAGAGCAGTTTTAGGTTTACAGAATTAATGGAGTTGAATGTATACAGATTTCCTGTATACACCTCCATCAACCTACCCACCGTTTCTCCTATTATTAACATGTTGTTTTAGCATGCTCTATTTATCACAATTCATGAACAATATCGATATATTATTGTTCACTAAAGTCCCTGGTTTACATTAAGGTTCACTGTTTGTGTTGTGTATCAGTGGGTTTTGACAAGTATGTAGTGACATGAATCCACATCTACAATATCATGCAGAATAGTTTC
The DNA here is from genome assembly GCF_024542745.1 of Macaca thibetana thibetana. Lineage (NCBI taxonomy): Eukaryota > Metazoa > Chordata > Mammalia > Primates > Cercopithecidae > Macaca > Macaca thibetana. The sequence goes on from NC_065598.1 coordinate 136,926,531, forward strand.
ACTAAAAATCCACTGTGTCCATCTATTCATCCATACCTCCCTCCCCTCAACCCAGTCTTAGCCTGAACTCCTGACAATAGCTGATCTTTCTACTAACTCCATAGTCTTGTCTTTTTCAGAATGTCAGACAGATGCCCCTCAGATTACAATGGGCTTCATTCAGATGAGTTTCTCTGGATGTAACACCATCATAAATCAAGAAGCGTACTTAAAGCATGTTGCTTTTGCACCATCTTTTTAAAACATTGTCTTTATAATTGACACATAATAATTGTACATGTTTATGGTATACACTGTGATGTTTCAATACATAGATACATTACATACGATTAAATCAGAGTAAATAGCTCATCCATCGCCTTAAACAGTTACCATTTCTTTGTGGTGAGAACATTCAAAAGCCTCTCTTTTAGTTATTTTGAAATATACAATCCAATATTCTTAACTATAGTCACCCTACTGTGCAATAGAACACCAGAACTTACTTTTCCCATCTCTGATTAATTTTGTACCAGTTGATACACCTCTTCCCATCTCTCATCCCCTCCTCTCTCCAACCTCCAGTAACCACCATTGTACTCTCTATTTCTCTACTTCAACTTCATCAAATTCTACATATAAATAACATCATGTAGTATTTGTCTTTCTGTGTCTAACTTATTTTACTTAACAGTTTGTCCTCCTGATTCATCCATGTTGCTGAAAATGACAGGAATTCATTCTTTTTAAAGGATAAATAATATTTCATTGTGTATATATAACCACATTTTCTTTATCTATTTATCCATTCATGGGTATTGAAGTTGATTTCATATCTTGGCTACTCTGAATAGTGCTTCAATAAAAATGAGAGTGCAGACAACTCTTCAACATATTGATTTCAATTCCTTTGGATATATACCCAGTAGTGGAATTGCTGAATCATCTGGTTGTTCTATTTCTAATTTTTTGAGAACCCTCCACACTGTTTTTCAAAGTCCAAAAATGATGTCAAGTCATCATAAGTTGAGGACCACTTGCAGTTGGAATTACATGGTATACAGCCTTTTGAGATTGGGTTATGTCCCTTAGAAATATGCTTTTTGCAGTTCTCTATGTTTTGTCATGCTTTCATAGCTCATTTCTTGTTATCACTGAAAATATTCTATTGCATGAATATGCCACAGTATGTGTATTCATTCACCTTTTGAAAGACAACTTCATTGCTGCCAAGTATGTGCAATTATGAATAAAGATGCTATAAGCATTCATGTGCAGGCATTTGCATGGGCATAAAGTTTCAGCTCATTTGAATAAATACAAAGAAATGGGATTGCTGGGAAAGAGGTACATGGAGGAGAGTGTGGAACTCATCTTAATGACACTGCTGCACCCCTGCATCCAGTTGTTTTTGTTATGCAGCCAGAAGCACTCCTGGACATTTCAGTACTATCAAGCTACGAATCCCCCTTTTTTACCTAGGACATTTAAAGTGAGTTGTCTTGCATCTTATATTGAGGAGTTGTGACTAATGCACTAGTACTCCTCTATTGATTATCAAATGAGCTTTATTTTTCCTGAATTATATTTTTATCCTATACCTGTGTGATCACAGAGCTAAAAGCAGAACTACCATAGACCCAGCAATCCCATTACTGAGTATACACCCAGAGGAATATAAATCATTCTACCATAAAGACACATGAACATAAATGTTCATTGCAGTACTATTCACAATAGCAAAGACATGAAATCAACCTAAATGTCCTTTAACAACAGATTGGACAAAGAAAATGTGGTACACATATACCGTGGAATATGATACATCCATAAAAAAGAATGAGATCATGTATTTAGCAGGAACTAGGATGAAGCTGGAGTCTATTACTAGCCAACTTATGCAGGGACAGAAAACCAAATACCTCATGTTCTCAGTTATAAGTGGGATCTAAATGATAAGAACTTATGAACACAAGGAAGGAAACAACAGACACTGGGGTCTACTCAAGGAGGAATGGTAGGAGGAGAGGGAGGAGTAGAAAGCGTAACTATTGAGTACTGAGCTTAATACCTGGATGATGAAATAATATATACAACAAACCCCATTGACACCTGTTTACCTACATAATAAACCTTCACATGTATCCCTAAACCTGAAATAAAAGATTTTTTAAAATTCCAAATGTTGGATAAAGTTTTCTGAAGAAACATAAGTGACTTTTCACCTTTTTTCCCTCTAAATACCTATGTAGGAAAGCTACATAATTTACCTGAGTGTCAGTTTCTTAATATTTATCCTACAAAATTATTGCATTAGATAATCTATAACGGATGTGTATTCTTCCTCTCATACACGTACATCCAGTTTTCTGAAAATCCCCTTTCCAATAGCACAAACTTTAATTCCATGGCAATTTTCAGACAGAATCTACTTGATCTCTTGACAATACTGTTTACCTCCTTCTCAAAATACACTCTTCCCTTGGCCTCTGTGACTTATTCTCAGACTTTCTTCTTACTTTTCTGGTGTTCTTTTTAAATGTCATGTGAAGGCTCCTTCTGAAGATGATAAGGTTACATCTTAGACTTGGCTTATTTTCAGATTTCTGAATTGAGGAATAGCAATTCTAATAGTAAACACTCGGCTGTGTGCTACTGTGTTAGATACACAATAGCCATTGGGATACACACTCATAGCCCTTGGCTGTGATTACACTCTTCTTCAGCTTCTTTGTTGAGAGTAGGGTGGTGAGGAGGCAGGCGAGATGGTGTGTTGTGTTAGCTTTCTTTACCTGCTTTAGCTCCAGCATTTATGGCACCCCTTGCTTGTGATCCATCTAGATAAAGATTGCCCATCAGGCTTTTGTGTATATGAGCTCTCATGAAAATAATCTAGGCTTTGTTTATAGATTAACAATATAACATATGAGTGGTGATTACAGTCAGCAGAATAGAGAAGATCAGCTAGAGACCGTGTAAAGGGAATTGAGCATCATATTGAGGCCAAGACTATAGTAAATACTGTGTGTGCAGCAAAGGACCCCTCAGAAGAGTACTTCTTTCCCCTGAATTGCAAAACAATTTGCCAAAAAGAAGATAATTGAAAGAGAATATCACTACTGATAGAGTTGAAAGAATTATAGCAGTGGGAACAATTGCCCAGGGTGCAGGCAATATGGGATATATTGTTTGTAGACAATTTGAAACCAATAAAGTTGACTGAGAATTGGTCTGCTTTTCACTATCACCATCCACTGGCAATTCTAAACAAAGTCAGTGATAAAATACTCCTCCTGGAAAAATGTTTTGGTCTTAGTTCTAAACAGTTGTTGCAGAATGTAGTTATGTTTAATATTGTATATGTAAACTTCATTTTTATTACCTAGTCTTTACTCAACATTGTGTTCTATGGGAACACTATTTTAAAGTACTCTTAGTCATACAGTTGTCCTCTGATATAGCTATATGCATTCATTTCATGATTAAGTAACAATTTGATGGTTCAAGCCCTTTCAGATCATTCCTGTATCCAACACTTGTGGTACTACATATATGTAGGCATAAACAGTAGATTGGAAACAATGATGGCCTAGCAATTGTGGAGACAAGATTGAGTTCAAGTTTTTATTTTAGCACAAAAATGAGCTATTATCTACATATTGAACCATTTGATTTGTATATTGTTTCTCACATCCTGCTCTTCCTCTGGTTAAAATACATCCTTTCTTCTTTTCGTTGTCTGGTAGTTTCCTGGTTGCCTCCACACAGTCTCCTGGGAACCACATGTCCAGATATGGGTCTGATAATAGAAACTCAATGGTCCTTCCCTGCAGCAATATTGAAGATGACACAAATTCATTCCCTTAGCCTATGGCTTGCCCTAGTTCCTGGTAGCGCAGCTGCTTGCAACCTTTAGCCATTGAGATACACACTCCCAGCCCTTGGCTGTGATCATGCTTTTCTTCAGCTTCTTTGTTGAAGGTAGGGTGCTGAGGAAACAGGCAAGATGATGCATTGCATATTTCTTTTCCAGGAACCCAGCAGGCTGCATGTTATGTTCCATTTCTGGTTTATGGAGATGTGTATCTTGGTTTTCGGGAGTGATTCCTTTAAAAAAATTCATCATTGTTATGTTGGGAGCCAAGTGGGGATGTTACTGAATGTACCATACAGAACCATTTTTGCTGGAAGCCGTAGTTAGGATCTTGAGGCTCTTTCAAACAGATCAATGCAATCAGAAAATCTGTTACTGAACAATATATTCACTTATAACAAGAACTTTTATAATATCACAAATGCTTTCAGGAATTGAAAAACATCTTATTGAAACTTGTTTTTCATAAAACTAAAGGACTAGTAGTTGATACATCATTACTGGGAATGCCATGAAATATGATCCCTCTCAAAATTTCCCAAAGACATTACTTTATTAAAACCACTTATTTTTTAAACTACAACTCTAACTCCTAAGGATTCACAGATATTGTGTTCACCATAATCAGCATGTAGCTGAAAAGAACATAATTGGGGAAATATACACAGTCCTTGACAAATCATAATTTGAGAGTTTGTTTGCTTCCAATTCCCAGAGTACTGTGGAACCCTGTGGTGGATTTGAGTTTTATAAGTTTGTTTTCTTTTGTTCTTGAATTTTTAATAAGATATAACACTTGAGTATATACAGCCCTTGCCATTTGAACACCATGCACTCCTAGAGACTCTAGGAGACTGAAACACCCCCCCCCCCATGGACTCTGAATAAAATAAGTCATGATAGTAAAGCTATAATATTACATACACGCAAAGCCGTGATAAGCCTTCATAACTTTTGAGATAGAAAAGCTTGCCCCAAGTTGGGATGCATAACAGTATAACTGCAGTTTCAGCCTTGCTTTGAATTCTGACTGCTATCTTGGGAAAGTCAACCCCTTTGACCCACATGGTAAAAGGATAGTGACAGTCACTTCACAGGTTTAGGATGAGAATTGCAGGATATGAGTGATGCTCCATGCAACAATGGATAATTACACTGAGAGCAACATTGCTGCCAAGAGAGATTTTGGTGATCAGCACTTACCTCCCATAAGCAGGAGAGCATCAAAAAATAGTTGGGAAACAAATGAAGCTAGCCAAACTCATTATTTCATTAATGAGTAAAATACGCCTCAAAGGCTTTGCAATGCTAGTTATTGCCAGATCCAGAACTCATTTCTAGGTTTCTTTTCTTTTTTTAAAGATGGGGTCTGGGCTTGGTGCAGTGACTCATGCCTGTAATCCCAACACCTTGGGAGACTGAGGTGGGTGGATCACTTCAGGTCAAGAGTTTGATTCCAGCCTGGGCAATATGGAGAAACCCCATCTCTACCAAAAATACAAAAAAAAAAAAAAAAAAAAAAAAAAAAAAAAAAATTAGCCAGGCATGGTAGTGCACACCTGTAGTCCCAGCTATTCAGAAGGCTGAGTCAAGAGGCTCACTTGTGCCCGGAAGATGGAGGTTGCAGTGAGCTGAGGTCACACTACTGCATTCCAGCCTGGGCAACAGAGCGAGACTCCATCTGAAAAAAAAGAAAAAAAAAAAGAAAAAGAAAAAACATGGGGTCTAGCTCTGTCATCCAGGCAGGAGTGCAGTGGTGTGATCACAGCACAGCCTCAAACTCCTGGACTCAACTGATCCTCTCACCTCGGCCTCTCAAGTAGAAATAGCTGGGACTATAGACACCATGCATGGCTTTTTGTTTTTTAAAACCAGTGAGTTAGATACACAGCAAGTGAGCATGTTTGTGGTTCATGCTGTAGGCAGCTAATGAATATGAGATTCTGAGCTTTGTAACATATATATATATATGTTATATATATAGAGAGAGAGAGAGAGAGAGAAAGAGAGAGAGCAATTATATTTCTCATTTGTTCAGTGCTGACTGTTAGAAAATCTATTTTGTTTTCCTAAAAGTAAAGACAGAGGGTTGGGGATGAAGTACGTTTATTAGTAAGTATCATGAACATAATCTCATAATGACTACTTACTAATTTACAGTATAAATAGAATAGGGCTATCCTTGAATTCTAGCTTCTGATGTGTATTAGGTAACTTCATGACATTTGTATAGTTAAATGAGTGTAATATTGAAACAAATAACAGATCAGCTTAGTACAGCTGTCCTGCAGGTGAACCTGTGCCATGGAATGTCACTTCTCTTTCCGTGGTTTATATATCATGTCTCTAGTCAGCCTGCATGCACAGAGTGGACTCAGTGAAAGAAATGCAGCAAAGAAGCCTAATGGGCTACTCTTGGGCCCAATCTCAACTACTTTTCCTCATAGAGTTTTCATAGTCTCCATCAACTTTTGCAGCTCTCCAAATTCAGGTAATTAGTGGGATGTAATTTTCCTTTTGGTAACTTGGATATAATCTACCTGTGCTTGGGATTATATCCTTTTCTTTTCCCTTCTTGGGCCTTGTTTCATCAACTGTCAAAAACATCTTCTTTCTTTCTCCACTGGATCTTAACTCACATTCTAAAAATTTCTTAAGTCTGGTTTCTGAAATCAGACTCTAAACTAGGGAATGTTGGAACAGTGACTTATTAAAGGATACTCTTTAGTAAACACCTGTAGATGAGGAAATGGAGCAAGATAAAAAGTAGTGAAACCCAGCAAATACGTAAACTTAGCAAAAATCTAGTCCAGGAAGCCCCCATACTATTTTCCATAGCTGTCGCACCATTTTACACTCCCACCAACAGGGTACAAGGGTTTCACTTCCTCCATATTTTGCCTAACACTTGTTTTTATATATATATATAAAATATACATGTATATAATATATATACATATTATATAGATGGATAGATAGCTATCCTAAAAAGTATGAAGTGATATCTCACTGTAGTGTTGATTTGCACTTCTCTGATAACTAATGATGTTGAGCATATTTTTATATATTTGTTGGACATTTGTATGTCTTCTTTGGAGAAATACCTCTTCAGGTCCTTTGCCCGTTGTTTAATAGGGGTATTTGGGTTTCGGCTATTGAATTGTAGGAGTTCCTTATCTTTTTGGAAGTTAGCCTAGTTTGGGAAAAAATTCTCAAACCATGATTTCCTCTGCTCTAACACCACAACCATCATTAACACAGAATTCTGTGACCAAATGTTGGGGAGATTAAGTTTTACCTACCACCAAGTAAGCAATTAATTTTGTAGACAACACCAACTGGGTGTCCTCCAATTCAATTCTGACACTATCTACCTGGAAATAGTTTCCCATCCCACAAGTTGAGGGTTCAGTTCCCAAGACTGCCCTTTCTAGGACACTGGTCATATGTCCAGGCCTCCAGAACTTCTGACCCACAGGCTTCAAGTTGGGTTTTCCATGATCCCTACTTTGGGTTCAGTTGATTTGATGGAGCAGTTCACAGAAGTCAGGATAATACTTATTTACATTTACTGGCTTAATATAAAGGATATTACAAAGGACAGAGATGAAAAGATGAGTAGGGTGAGATGTGAGGGAAGGGGCATCTAGCTTCTATGCCCTCCTTGAGTGTACCACACTCCAGGCACCTCCACTTGCACAGCTATCTGGAAGCTCCCTGAACCTGTTCGTTTTGATTTTTATAGAGGTGTCATTATGTGAGCATGATTGAAAACTGTGTAGAAATATGACTGGACAAACGGGCATTATACTAATAGACTGAGTTGGGAAACCCAGCAAGGTATGTCTTTTAAGAGTCTTCTTGGTTTGTCTGTACAGAATTCCTGCCTCCAGAGTATGGGCAGAACACTCTCTGAAATGAGGATTTTTTGACTCATGATCACAGTAGAGTCCTGCTTTTCGTAGGTAAAAGGACAGGAGAGGGTCAGAGAGACATATTCTATTTCCTGATGTCTGCTCCTAGTGCCTAAAGTGCCACAACATTATGACAAAATACTGTAACAAAGTCTGGGAGTTACAAGGTAGGAACCATGGATAAAAACCAATCTGCATATATAAGCATAATACCACAAATTCCTTATCTCATATATGATTTAAAAATATTTTCTTCCATTCTTTAAGTTGCCTTTTTTGTTGTTGATTGTTAGCTTTGCTGTGTGGAATATTTTTGTTTTACGTAGTCCCACTTGTCTATTTTTGCCTTTGTTGCCTTTGCCTTTGGAGTCATACCAAAGAAATTATTGCCAGCCAGTGACAAGAAGCTTTCTTCCCTATCTTTTCTTCTAGGAGTTTCACATTTTCAGGTTATACATTTAAGTCTTTAATCTGTTTTTAGTTTACTTTTTTGTTGTTTTAGATAAAGGTTTGGTTTTATTATTTTGCATGTGTATGTCTACTTTTCAAAACCGTTTGTTATAGTAACAATCTTTTCTCCACTGCATGTTCTTGACACTCTTGTGTAAGATCAGTTGACTGTATATGTGTGGATTTACTTCTGGGCTCTCTGTTCTTTTCCATTGGATTTATGTTTTTCTTATGCCCGTACCATGCTATTTTAATTACTGCAGCTTTGTAGGATAGTTTGAAATCAGAAAATGTGATGTTTTCAGCTTTACTATTTTTCTTAAGATTTGTTTGGCTACTCTGGGTCTTTTGTGATTCTATGTGAATTTTAGGATTGTGGGTTTTTTTTCTCTAAATAATGTCAGTGGAATTTCGATGGGAGTAACACTGAATCTGTAGGTTGCATTTGGTAATATGGACCTTTTAACATTATTAAGTATTTAAATCCATGAACACAAAATACCTTTCCATTTATTTGTGTCTCATTCAATTTCTTTTATCAATGTTTTGCAGTTTTCAGTGTACAAGTCTTTCACTTCTTCAGTAACTTCATTTCTAAATATTATTTCTATGCTATTATAAGTGAAATTGTTTTGTAGTGTTCTTTTTGATAGTTTGTTATTTGTGTGTAGAAATGTAATGATTTTGTATGCTGATTTTGTATTTTGCCACTTTGCTGTATTAGTTTATTAGTTTAACAGATTTTTTGTGGGGTCTTTAAGGTTTTCTACATATGAGATCATGTCATCTGCAAACACAGATTATTTTACTTCTTTTTATTTTCTAATTTGGATTCCTTTTATCTATTCTCCTCGCCTAATTGCTCCGGCTAAGATTTATAGTACTATATTGAATAGAAGTGGTAACAGTAGACATCCTCGTCTAATTTCTCAAAAAATTAAAATAGAACTACCATATGGCCCAGCAGTTCAACTTATGGCTATATTTCCAAAAGAGTTGAAATCAAGATCTTGAAGAGATATTTGCACTTTCATGTTCATTAAAGCATTATTCACAGTATGCCAAATGTCCATCGATAGAAAAATGCATTTTTTAAATGTATATACATACGATGGAATTCAGCTTTTAAAAAGAAGGAAACCTTGTCATTTGTAGCTACTTAGATGAACCTGGAAAATATTATTCTAAGTAAAATAAGCCAGTCATAGAAAGATATTGCATGATTTTACTTATATAATGTATCTATAATAGTCAAACTCATACACAGAACATATACAGTGTGGTTGCCAGGGGATAGAGGGAGAATTGGGAAAATGAGGAGGTATTGTTCAATGGGTATAATGCTTTAGCTTTGTTAAATAAGTTCTAGTGATCTACTGTATGACAAAGTGCTTGCAGTTACCCATATAATATTGTACACTTCAAAATTTGTTAAGAGGGTAGAACTCATGTTAACTGTTCTTACTACCAAACACACACACACACATACACACACAAAACCAAAGGAATACAAAGAATCTTTGGGAGGTTTGCATATGTCTATCACATTGATCATGATGATGGTATCATATGATGATGGTATCATTGGTGTTTGACCATATCCAAACTCATCAGATTATACACATTAAATACGTGCAGATTTTTGTATATCAATTATAGTTCAATAAAGCTGTTTTACGAAAAGTCTAGTAAACATTACCTTTGTGTGATCCTCACTTGAAGTAAGTAAGCCAGTCTTTTATATCCTTCTTTCATTCAGCCATTAGTTATGGACTACCACACTAGGTGATGTACATTTCCAGGCAAGGTGGCTCTGATCATTTTCAGCAGCTAGAAGAATGAATCCACTCACTGAATAAATGGGTTTTGGGAAGCATGACATCACAATGTCTACTACCGTCCATCCCTTCCGCCACTCAGGCCTTTTTGCTTCTTAATATTAAGTTCACTACATTTGAGCATACATTCTCTCGCACAATTCCTGGTATTTATGTATTTATTTAATATATTTAAGGTACATATTTAATATGTATCTCCTTTCCTACCACTGATGCCAGATTTTCCTTAACGTCAACTATCACTTCTGCTGGTCTAGGTGGCTTTCCTGGTGGGATGACTTTGACCCTAATCTCTGAGAGGTCTGAAGCCCAGTGTCCATTCCCTTATTAGATCTGTGGTTACTACACTTTCCCATGAATAGCTAAGAAAGAGCATGGAAGTACCAAGAGATGCCACAATAGATCATCTGAATGCCAAACATACTCTTTGCTGCCCACATTATATAGCAACACTCTTACCTCCTGATGATCAGGATTAATTACTACTGCCAATATAATAACTATTTTCTATATCTGTTGGTATACTTGCAGAAGAAGCCCAAAGTGACCAGGCAGTGGTTGTAAGCTTTATATGCAGCAGGAATCTTACTGTTTCTACTGTGGAAGTGATCCCACTGTGGGAACCAGAATCTCTACACCCACAGAGCCTAAAATCGAGGAGACTGGCAAAACAAATCCACCAAGTTCATAATTGGGAGTAATGGTGAAGACGGCTATTCTTAATTCCACCCCTTTCTTCTTGCACCTGTGAATACTATCTATTGAAGACACAGAACCGTATCTTGTCCATAGATTTAAAGAATAAAACATATCCTGCAGAATAATGCCCATGAATAAGGGGTCTCATTCCCACAATGATGCTTCAGCAACATCTTTAGAAGGTCATTTGCCACTGTATTAGTCTGTCAGTTTCTGGGTAGTGTATTAGATTATAAAACTAGTGGATCTCATGATCATGTGCCTACTGCCACACTTCCTTTGCCGTAAAGTGGGCCCTTCATCCAAGGCAATGGCAGATTCTCACAGTGAGAAATCAGACACACTGTGAGCCTTCAGATAACAGTTTTGGTCAAGGGCCTGTGGTCAGAAAATGTAAACCCATACCCAGAAAATTATATATGTGTGTATATATATATGTGTGTGTGTGTGTATGCATATATATATTTATGTATATATACATACGAGAGAATATATTGCTTCACTTTTCAAGTAGAAAGTTCTTCAATGTGATTCAACTTGCCACAGACTAGCTGTTCATATCCTCAAACATTAGTGCCATGTTAGGGCATTGACATCTGTCTTTGTTGTCAGCATTTTAGTGGTATTTGAGGAAAGAGGTTGACTATCAGTAATTTGCTAGGTCATCCGTTCAGTGGATATTTAGTCCTTCTAATGGAACAGATGCTGTTTAGGTGGACTAATGTTAAAAAAAAAAAAAAAAAAGACCTTTACATTTTGTATTCACTCACATAAGTCCATCACATATTTAGTCTTGCACCTTGCTCCGTCTGGGCTACTGACCAACCAAGCTACTTAGTGGAGCTCATACATTTATTGAAAACTACTCCTATATCATGCCACATCTCTCTCCAAATAAAGTCAATTACCAGATGCACTGACAGAAACTTTTCTAATTGGGAGGATTTCCCATTACCACTTTATTTCAAGGTAAGCCTGAGAAAGAATGCAAAATAGCAGCAGCCCATTTTCAGTTTGCACCAATGTCCCAGGCTTACATATCAGCCATCGTTTTTTTCCACCTGGACACAAGGACATTCCAAAAAGACAAGAGCTGTAGTCTGAATGAGAGGCATCAATCTCTGAGCATGATCCGACTGAGACCCTACTATGGTTGGGTATTAACTATCTGTTTGCTCAGCTTATTTGTATCCTTTGCTGTGCACCATCCCATTTCCTCTTATGAGAGATTGTGACTGGACCTGGTAGACTTTATGAAATCCAGGAATGGAATTATCTAGTTTATGATTGGTAGTCGTGGCCACAGGATCACTTGACTTCTCTTGCTCAAGTGCTTCAATATAGTAAAGCAATGTGATGTTCTGTGGAATAGCCAGATGTGTCCAGATATTTTTGGACTCTATTATATGGCAAAGAGCAAAAGAGCTAACGTATCTCTGGAATGTTTCATATTTTACTTCTTGATGAATATGAAACATAATATATTTGCCACACCAATATCTATGTTCACAAACCTAAGACTGTTAATAGGCTTTAGTGAAGATACCACAGATGGCACAATAGTTGTAATTAGGGCTGCTACTTGATTAAGTTTACATTAGTCCACTGTCATAAGTCATTATCTGGATTTTTTCAGGAACCAGAAAGGAGATAAATTATGATATGATTAGGAAAAGTACCTCTGCTCCCTCCACATCTCTGAACATGGTACTAATCTATTATTTTGCTCAGGATGCAACGTGTGCGTGTGTGTGTGTGTGTGTGTGTAAAGCTGATATACATAGAAATTCACTTTTTTGTACAGTTCTATGAATTTTAACACATGTACAGATCTGTGTAACCATGACCACAGTTCGCATATAGAACACTTACACCACCCCCAAAAATCCTTCGTGTTGCTTTTTTTTTTTTTTTTTTTTTTTTTTGAGACAAAGTTTTACTCTGCTGCCCAGGCTGGAGTGCAGTGGTGCGATCTCAGCTCATTGCAACCTCCGCCTCCCGGGTTCAAGAGATTCTCCTACCTCAGCCTCCTGAGTAGCTGGGATTACAGGCATGCGCCGCCATGCCCAGCTACTTTTTGTATTTTTAGTAAAGATGGGGTTTCTCCATGTTGGCCAGGTTGGTCTCAAACTCCTGACCTCAGGTGATCCGCCCACCTCGGTCTCCCAAAGTGCTGGGATTACAGGCATAAGCTACGGTGCCCAGCCTCATGTTGTCTTTTAATCATCACTCCCTACCCATAACCACAATCCACAATCATCGATCTGTTTTCTGTCACAATAGTTTATCTTTTAGAGAATGTTATATAAATATAATCATATACCACATAATATTTTGAAAGCTGGTTTCTTTCACTCAATAATGTCTTTGAGATTTATCCAAGTTGCATGTATCAATTATTCACTCATTTTTATTGCTAGCAAGTACTCTATGGTATAGATGACCATAGTTTGTTTATTCACGAACTTGTTGAAATATATCTGGGTTGTCTTTAGTTTTGGTAATTATGAATGTAACTTCTAGAAACAGTTGAGTTCAGTTTGTGTGTGTGTGTGTACATACACATTTTACTTTTCCAGGATAAATATCCAAGAATGGAATTGTTGGCTCATATTGAAGTGTGTGTTTACCTTTATAAGAAACATTACATTATAAGAAACTGCCAGATGTTTTCCAGGTTAGCTGTACCATAGCATTACCACCAGTATGTGGGTTCTGGTTGATCTGCATTATTGCCAATACTTAACATTATTAGTATATGTAGATATGTACATATGTGTGTATATGTATATATCACCTTATATAGCCATATATATATATAGCCATTCTAATAAGTGTGTAAAAGTATTTCACCATGGTTGTAATTTTTATTTTCCTAATAGGTTATTATGTTGAACATCATTTCGTGTACTTATTTATTACTCATATATCTTCTCTGGATTAAGTATTGTGATTGTTTTTAAGTTAGGTTGGTTGTTCCCTTACTGTTGAATTTTGAAAGTTCTTCATATGTTCTAGACACAAGTTCTTTGTTGAATATGAAACTTGCAAATATTTTCTCACAGTCTATACCTTGTATTTTCCTTATCTTAGCTGTGTTTTCATACAACAAATTTTAAAATTTAGATTAAATCTTTTTAATCATATTTTTATTCTATGAATTATAATTTTGGTGTCTATCTTATAATATTTTCCTAAACCCAGATCATGAAACCTGTTTTTCTCTACAAGTTTAATAGTTTTATATTTTACTTTTAAATTTATCATCCACTTTGAGTTAACTTATACATTAACTATCATGATGTTTAAATGGAGCTTTTTGTTTTTATCTACCCTAAAGATGTCCAATTGTTCCAACACTATACAGAAAAGACTATTTCTACTAAATTACCTTCACATCATTCTTAAAATCAATTGTTCACCTTTGAATGGATCTATTTCTGAACTCTATTCTGTTCTATTGATTTCAGTGATGACCATCAACTCCATAATGCAGTGGTTACTGTGGCTTTACAGTAACTCTTATAATGAAGTAGTGTAATTTCTCCAAACTTATTCTTCTCTTTAAAAGTTACTTTGGTAGTTGATTTGTATTTTCACATACAATTTAGATAAAGCTTGTCCATAGATGCAAAACATTGGGCTAGGATTTTGATTGGAATTATAAGTCCATTCATCAATTTCTAGGGAATTGATTTTTTTTTTTTTTTTTTTTAAACTATCTTGAGTCTCCAATCCATTACCACGGTATGTCTCTCCATTTATTTGTCTGCCTTAACTTCTTACCACAGTTTTTTGGAGTTTTTTCCTTTGATATCATGTTTTATTATCTTTATACTTAAGTATTCCATTATTTTAAAGCTGTTATGAATGGCATTGCTTTTTAAAAACATCAGTTTCCAATTGTTCATCACTACTATTTAATTTAAGATTGACTATGTTGTGTTGACTTTATATCTCATGGCATTAATAAACTCGCTTATTAATTCAAAGAAATTTTCTATAGATTCCTTGGAATTTTTATGTAGGTAAATATGTTATCTACAAATTAGAAAAAATTTATTTATATTTCCTTCAATGTGTTTCCTTTTACTTATTTATCATTATATTACACTAGATAGGATTTCCAGTATGATGTTGAATAGGAGTTGTAAGAGTAGATATCCTTGCCAGTTTTCAATCCAAGGGGGAAAATATTCAGTTTTTATGTTTCCTGTAGGAATTTTGTACATTTTAAAACTCAATTTGAAAGAGTTTTCTTCTATTCCTAATTTGTTGAAAGTTTTTTTTTGTCATTAATGAAAGTTGAATTTTGTCAAATACATTTTACATAAAGTTTTACGATGATATGTTTTCCTTTTATAAACTATAATTAGTGTGGATTACACTGATTGATTTTCTTTTCTTTCTTTCTATTTTTTTTTTGCGACAGAGTTTCTCTCTTGTTGCCCAGGCTGGAGTGCAATGGCGCAATCTCCGGCTCACTGCAACCTCCGCCTCCTGGGTTCAAGCAATTCTGCCTCAAACTCCCAAGCAGCTGGGATTACAGGCATGTGCCACCATATCTGGCTAATTTTGCATTTTTAGTAGAGATGGGGTTTCTCCATGCTGGTCAGGGTGGTCTCAAACTCCCAACCTCAGGTGATCTGCCCACCTCGGCCTCCCAAAGTGCTGGGATTACAGGCGTGAGCCACCTCACCCAGCTGATTTTCAAATGTATGCCAGCCTTGCATTACTGTATTAAAACTTTCTTGTCCTAGTGTTTTTTTTTATTCTTTACATATATTGAAGTATGGTTTTGCTGACTTGTTTCTAAGGATTTTGCATCTGTGTTCAAAAGCTATACTACACTGTAGGTTTTTTGTATTGCATTTGTCTGGTTTTGTTATCAGAGTAATGCCGGACTCATATAACTTGGAAGATGCTCCCTTTTCTGTTTTGTTTTTTTCTTTGGAATTTACATAGCAGAATTGATGTTATTTGTTTTTTGAATGTTTTGTGGAATTCCTCTGGGTGACTATTAAAGCTGTATGATTTGTTTTTTGAGAGGGTTTGAGCTATCACTTTGAGCAACATGCTAATAGTGATACGGAAAATGAAGTCCAGGCTGAGGTGGTCTTAGACGGAGATGAAGAACTTTTTGGGAACTGGAGCAAAGACCTCTTCCCTAGAGATCTGTGGAACTTTGAACTTGAGAGAGATGATCTGAAATTGGAAATTACATTTAAAACAGAAGCAGAGCAAAATGTTTTGAAAATTTGCAGCCTGACCATATGGTAGAAGAGAAAAACCCATTTTCTGGAGAGGAATTCAAGCTGGCTGCAGAAATTTGCATAAGTAACAAGGAGCCAAATGTAAATTTCCAAGACGATTGGAAAAATATCTCCAGGGCATGTCAGAGACCTTCATGGAAGCCAGTCCCATTAAGACATAGAGGCCTAGGAGGAAAAAATGGTTTCTTGAGTCAGGCCCAGGGCCCTGCTCTTGCTCGGTGCAGCATTGGGACTTGGCGTTCTTTATCTCAGCCATGGTTCTAAGAAGCCAAGGTACTGCTCTGGCCATTACTTCAGAGGGTGCAAGGCCCAAACATTGGTGGCTTCCACATGGAGGCATTTGATGTTTTCAATGTTTTGGGTTTTAGCTACTCAAATAGATGTGTAATGATACCTCAATGTTGTTTTAATTTTTAATTCCCTAATGACATATGATGTTCATCATTTTACAAGTGTGTGCCAAAGATAGAGACTGCACAAAAATATTACAAGTCAAATATACAACAAAGGATTGCAGAATACATGAAGGATTTTTTTTTTTTAATTCAAAAATCAGAAAGCAACAGCTCAATTTTTAAAATAGGCAAAATACATCAACATGTAACTCACTAAAGTTGACATACGATGTTAAATAAACACGTTAATTATTCTTCTACATCATTAGCCATTAGAGAAATGCAAATTAAATGCATGATTCAAACAGGAAAAAAATGATACATTGAACTTACTCAATATAAAGAAATCATTGTCTCCCCAGGAATTATAGAAGAAACAGGCTGAATATTATGTGGTTCCCTGTGTACTATAGTGAGATGTATCCTCAGGTGTCTTAAATGTATTCATATTTACTCCAGCCAAGATGTACATCCCCTCCCTTCTACTGACCTGAGGATGCCACCCTTGGACTAAGGCCACCATCTCCCTGACACTTCAGAAAAGAAAGCCAGAAGGAAGGAGAGGGTTGTGCTACTTGACATTCAGGCACCGGGGCCTCTCAGGGCAGACACTAAGGCCACGTTTCTGTGAGGTTTTGCATGTTTGTTATGAGAGGTCCCTCTGCCTTTCTTCTGGGTCCTCACTGAAAGAGGCACTGGAAAAGGGTAGAAAAGACAATCTTGAATTCCCTATGCTATGCGGCCCTCATGCCCTAATATTAGCTGCTTGGTGAAGAGAAAATCTGTGTCCTTAACAGAGGGAGAGCACAGGCATTATGAGGCCTTGAATTGGACTCAGTGTTGCTGTGTCAGAGAACAAAGGAAATTTGGTTCAAACTCAGCCAGTGCCCTCCCATGGAGGGAGCATTCAAACCAGCTCTAGCCAGAGGAAAATCACTCATCCTAGTGGTCATTACATGAGTCTGTCAAGCATCGCCAACACAAACCAAAGTGCTCTGGGGCTCTAAATGAACTTGAAAGGCAGTCTAGGCCAGAAGGACTACAATTTCCAGGTGAGTCTAAGTAATCAACTAGACTCAGTGCCAGTGGACATGGAAAGCATTTGACCCACTGAGACATGAGCTAGGGCATCTAAAGGAGTGCTTGCACTACCCCTCCCCCAGACCCAGGCTGCACAGCTCACAGATCCAAAAGATACCCCTTCCTTCCTCCTCAGGAGAGGACAGGGAAGAATAAAGAGGACGTTGTCTTGTATCATGGATACCAGTTCAGTCACAGTAGGGTAGGGCATTAGAGTCATGAGGCTCCCTTTTCAGGCCCTAGCTCCCACTTCTAGACACACCATGGGCCAGAAGGGAAAGCATTTCCTTGAATGGAAGGACTCGGTCCTAGCAAGACCCATTACCTGCTGACTAAGGAGCACTTGGGCCCTGAATAGCCAGAAGCAATTTTTGGGTAGTGTGCCATGGGCCTTGCGCGAGACTTTGAGACTTGCTGGCTTTATGTGAGACTCAACGCATTCCTAGATGTGATGGGTAGAGGGAGACACACTTTCTGCTTGAGAAAAGCAGAGGGGAGAGTAAAGGAGACTTTGTCCTATATCTTAGGTACCAGCTCAGCTACAGGAGGGTACAGCACTAAGCAAGCTCTTGAGGTCACCAATTCCAAGCTTTGGCTGTTGAACAGAATTTCTGGGCCTGCCATCAGCCATAGGGGAGCCCAATGCCCTGAAGGATGAGTCTTAGGCCATGTAGCATTCAACACAATCTGACTGAAGAGTCCTTGGGCCTAAAGGGAACTTTGGCAGTAGCCTGGCAGTACTCCTAGAGGGCCAATGGTGGTGGTGGCCACGTATTGAGGCTTCTCATCCTGTGAAAATGGGAGGAAAGAATGGGAAAGATTGCCTCTTGTGGTTTGAGTGCCAGTTCAGCCACTGTACAATAGAACACCAAGTAGAATTATAAAGTTGTTGACTCCATTCCCTGACTCCGGAAAGCACCTTTGGATCTGCCTGTGGCTGGGGAACTTGCTGCCCTGAAAAAAAGGACATAAGCCTGGCTGGCTTTGGCACCTGCTTATTGTAGAGACTTAGGGCTTTAAGCAAACATAGGCAGT
Source organism: Macaca thibetana thibetana (assembly GCF_024542745.1). Taxonomy (NCBI): domain Eukaryota; kingdom Metazoa; phylum Chordata; class Mammalia; order Primates; family Cercopithecidae; genus Macaca; species Macaca thibetana. The sequence goes on from NC_065598.1 coordinate 136,945,068, forward strand.
GGCCATGTAGTGGTTACTGTGGGTGATGTGTAAGACCCATGCTGTGCAAGTTTCAAGTCTGATCAAGTACCATTCCAGTAGTGGTGACCACAGGAGTGTTTGTGCCACCTCTCCCTCAGCTCCAGGAGGCTCAGAATAGAGAAAGATACTTTGGTTGTTCAGGATATTGTAAGGAAGAAAAACAAGAGTCTCTGCCTAGTAATCCAGATAATTATTCCGGATCTTCTTCAAGGCAGTACCTCCATGAGTCTGGAAGATCCACAGAGTTACTGGGCTTGGGGTGTCCCCTAATGCAGATATGGCCAGATCATAATACTGAAGTCCTTTTGAACACCTGAAAAACTTTAACAAGAAGGATGAGTATAAAGAAGCCCAGACTACAAAGACTACAATAAACATCTAACTATTCAATGTCCAGACACTGACAAACATCCACAAGAATCAAGACCACATAGGAAAATATGACCTCACCAAATGAACTACATGAGGCACCAGGGACAAATCGTGAGATATATGACCTCTTTGACAGATAATTCAAACTAGCTGTTCTAAGGAAACGAAATAAATAAAGATAACACAGAGAAGGAATTCAGAATCCTATCAGATAAATTAACAAAGAGACTGTCACTGATGGACATTTGGGTTGATTCCAAGTCTTTGCTATTGTGAATAGTACTGCAATAAACATACGTGTGCATGTGTCTTTATAGCAGCATGATTTATAATCCTTTGGGTATATACCCAGTAATGGGATGGCTGGGTCAAATGGTATTTCTAGTTCTAGATCCTTGAGGAATCGCCATACTGTTTTCCACAATGGTTGAACTAGTTTACACTCCCACCAACAGTGTAAAAGTGTTCCTATTTCTCCACATCCTCTCCAGCACCTGTTGTTTCCTGACTTTTTAATGATTACCATTCTAACTGGTGTGAGATAGTATCTCACTGTGGTTTTGATTTACATTTCTCTGATGGCCAGTGATGACGAGCATTTTTTCATGTGTCTGTCAGCTGTATGCATGTCTTCTTTTGAGAAGTGTCTGTTCATATCCTTTGCCCACTTTTTGATGGGGTTGTTTGATTTTTTCTTGTACATTTATTTAAGTTCTTTGTAGATTCTGGATATTAGCCCTTTGTCAGATGAGTAGATTGCAAAAATTTTCTCCCATTCTGTAGGTTGCCTGTTCACTCTGATGGTAGTTTCTTTTGCTGTGCAGAAGCTCTTTAGTTTAATTAGATCCCATTTGTCACTTTTGGCTTTTGTTGCTGTTGCTTTTGGTGTTTTAGACATGAAGTCCTTGCCTATGTCCTGAATGGTATTACCTAGGTTTTCTTCTAGGGTTGTTATGGTATTAGGTCTAACATTTAAGTCTCTAATCCATCTTGAATTAATTTTCATATAAGGAGCAAGGAAAAGATCCAGTTTCAGCTTTCTACTTACGGCCAGCCAATTTTCCCAGCACCATTTATTAAATTGGGAATCCTTTCCCCATTTCTTGTTTTTGTCAGGTTTGTCAAACATCAGATATCTGTAGATGTGTGGTATTATTTCTGAGGACTCTGTTCGGTTCCATTGGTCTATATCTCTGTTTTGGTACCAGTACCATGCTGTTTTGGTTACTGTAGCCTTGTAGTATAGTTTGAAGTCAGATAGCGTGATCCCTCCAGCTTTGTTCTTTTGACTTAGGATTGTCTTGGCAATGCAGGCTCTTTTTTGGTTCCATATGAACTTTAAAACAGTTTTTTCCAATTCTGTGAAGAAAGTCATTGGTAGCTTGATGGGGATGGCATTGAATCTGTAAATTACCTTGGGCAGTATGGCCATTTTCACAATATTGATTCTTCCTATCCATGAGCATGGTATGTTCTTCCATTTGTTTGTGTCCTCTTTTATTTCACTGAGCAGTGGTTTGTAGTTCTCCTTGAAGAGGTCCTTTACATCCCTTGTAAGTTTGTGTCCTTTGTAGGGACATGGATGCAGCTGGAAACCATCATTCTCAGCAAACTATCCCAAGAACAGAAAACCAAACACCACATGTTCTCACTCATAGGTGGGAATTGAACAATGAGATCACTTGGACTCCAGAAGGGGAACATCACACACCGGGGCCTATTATGGGGAGGGGGGAGGGGGGTGGGATGGCATTGGGAGTTATACCTGATGTAAATGACGAGTTGATAGGTGCTGACAAGTTGATGGGTGCAGCACACCAACATGGCACAAGTATACATATGTAACAAACCTGCAAGTTGTGCACATGTACCCTAGAACTTAAAGTATAATAATAATAAAAAAAACAAAGAGACTGAATTAAAAAGAATAAAGTGGAAATATGGGAGTTGAAAAATGCAATTGACATACTGAAGAATGTATCTGAGTCTTTTAGTAGCAGAATTAAGCAGAATTAGTGAGCTCGAAGACACACTATGTAAAAATACATAGTCAGAGGAGACAAAAGTAAAAACATGTTTAAAAGTGAAGCACACATACAATATGTACAAAATAATCACAAAAGCGCAAATCTAAGAGTGATTGGCCTTAAAGCAGTGGGGCAGAGGGGTTAATGTTTATTCCATAACAGAGAACTTTCCAAACCCAGAGAAACATATCAATATCCAAGTACAAGAAGCATTTAAAACAACAGGCAGATTTAACCTGAAGAAGAGTTAAGGAGTTTAATAACCAAAAATCGAACTACCAAAGGCCAAGGACAAAGAAAGAATTCTAAAAGCAAGAGAAAAGAGTCAAATAACATACAATTGCACTTCAACATGACTGGCAGCCAACTTTTCAGTAGAAACCTTGCAGGCCAGGAGAAAGCAGCATGACATATTTAAAGGGCCAAAGAAAAGAAGTTTTACCCTACAGTAGTATATTCAGGGTCAAAAAATTCATCAAACATGAACGACAAATACTGTCCCAGACAAATATTAATGTAACTTGAGGGATTTGATCAACATGAGACCTGTCCTATAAGAAATGCTAAAGGGAACAGTGTCTCAATCAGAATACAAATGATGTTAATGAGCAATAAGACATCATCAGGAGGTACAAAACTCACAAGCAGTAGTAAGTACACAGAAAAACACAGAATACTATAACACTGTAACTGTGTACACTAATTTGATCTTAAGTAGAAACACTGAACAATGAACCAATCACAAATTATAACAATACATTTTCAAGATAGAGAGTAAAACATGATATAAGAAGAGATAATAAAAAGTTTAAAAAGCAGGGAGATAAAGTTATAGTATAGAGTTGTATTAGCTTTCCATTTGCTTTTTAGATTTTTAATGTGAACTGTGTTGTTATCAGTTTCAAGTAATGGATTCTAATACGGTATTAATAAGTCACACAGTAACTTTGAATCTGAAAACATACAACAGATACACAAAAAATGAAAAGCAATAAATTAAATCATATCACCAGAGATAATTATCTTCACAGAAACTAGAACAGGATGGAAAAAAGAAGGAAGTGAAGGCTACACAAAAACTCAGAAAACTTACAACAAAATGGCAGAGATTAGTTCTTACCGATCAATACCATTGAATGTAAATGGACTAAAATCTCCAATTAGAAGATATAGAGTGACTGAATGGATTAAAACAAAAAACAACAAGACCCAGAGATCTGTTGCCTACAAAAAAAACACAAACTTCACCTATAAAGACACACAGAGACTGAAAATAAAGGGATGGAAAAAGTTACTCCATGCTAAACAAAAAAAACAAGAGCAGGAGTAGCTACATTTATGTCAGACAAAATAGATTTTAGCACGAAAAGTATGACAAGAGACAAAGAAGGTCAGTATATAATGATAAAGGAGTCAATTCTGAAAGAGAAGCTACCTGTTGTCAATATATATGTATCCAACACTGGACAACCTAGTTATATAAAGTAAATGTTATTAAACCTAAGAAAGAGACCCCAATACAATAATAGCTGAGGAATTCAACACCCCAAGTTCAGCATTGAACTGATCTTCCAGACAGAAAATCAACAAAGAACCATGAGACTTAGCCTGTCCTATAGGCAAACTGGGCCTAATAGGTATTTACAGAACATTTCATCCCACAGCTGCACAATACACATTATTCTCAGGAATAGACCTTATGGTAGGTCACAAAGGAATATCAAAACTTTTAAAAAAAGGAAATAATATCAAGCATCTTCTTTGACCTCAATGGAATAAAGCTAGAAATAAATAAGAGGAATTTTAGGAACTATTCAAATACATGATATATGCTTTTGAATGATCAGTGAACCAATAAAGACAATAACAAGGAAATTTAAAAATTTCTTGAAACAATGATAATGGAAACTCAACATACTAAAACTGATGGGACACAGTGAAAGCAGTAATAAGAGGCAATATGTTTTGGCTCTGTGTCCTCACCTAAATCTCATGTTGAATTTTAATCCCCAGTGTTGGAGGAGGGGCTTGGTGGGATGTAGTCGAATCATGGGAGTGGACTTTGCCCTTGCGGTTCTCATGACAGTGAGTGAGTTTTCATTAGATCTGCTTGTTTAAAAGTGTGCAGTACTTTTCCCTTATCCCTCTTCTTCCTCCTCCAGCCATGTAGGACATGTATGCTTCCCTTTCACCTTCATCCATGATTATAAGTTTCCTAAGGCCTTCTGAGCTGTGCTTTCTGTACAGCCCATGAAACCCTAAGTCAATTAAACCTCTTTTCTTTATAATTTATCCAGTCTCAGGTAGTTCTTTATAGCAATGCAAGAATGAACTAATACAAGAGGGAAGATTATAGCTATAAGTATCTACAACAATAAAAGAAGAAAAATTCCAAAAAACAACCTAATGATCCATCTTAAATAACTAGAAAAGTTAGAACAAACTAAACCCCAAGTTAGTAGAACAAAAGAAATAATAAAAATCAAAGCAGAGATAAACAGAAATATCAAAAACAATACAGAAGATCAATTAAACAAAAAGTTGGTTTTCTTGAAAAGATAAACAAAATTGACAAATCTTTACCCAGACTAACTAAGAAGAATATAGAGAAGACCCAAATAAATTTGAGATGAAAAAGAAGACATTACATCCAATACCACTGAAATTCAAAGAATCATTAGTGGCTACTATGAGCAATTATATACCAACAAATAAGAGCATCTAGAGGAAATGGGTAAATTCCCAGACATAAAAGCCTTCCAAGTTTGAACCATGAAGAAATTCAAAACCTGAAAAGAACAACATTGAATCTGCAACAACAACACAAAAGCTCCCAATAAAGAAAAACCCAGGACCCAGTGGCTTCACTACTATATTTACCAAACACATAAAGAATAAATAATATCAAACATGCTCAATGAATTTTGAAAAGTAGAGGAGAAGGGAATGCTTCCAAACTCTATTGGGCCAGTATTATCTCAACACCAAAACCAGACAAAAACACATTAAAAAAAGACAACTTCAGGCCAATACCACTGATGAATATTCATGTAGAAATCCTCAATGAAATGGAAGAAAACCAAATTTAACAACACATTAAAAAAATCATTCTTCGTGAACAAGTGGAATTTATCCCAGGGATGCAAGAATGGTTCAACATATGTAAATCGATATATGTGATACATCATGTCAACAGAATGAAGGACAAAAACCATATGATCATATCAATTGATGCTGAAAAAGCATTTGATGAAATTCAGACCTTTCATAATAAAATCCCTGAAAAACTGGGTATAGAAGGAACGTGCTTCAACATAATAAAAGCTATGTATGAAAGACCCACAGCTAGTATCATACTGAATGGCAAAAAACTGGAAGTCCTTCCTCTAAACCTGGAACATGACATGGATGCCCACTTCAACCACTGTTATTCAACAGAGTATTGGAATTCCCAGGTAGAGCAATCAGAAAAGATAAAGAAATAAAAGGCATCCAAATTGGAAAGGAAGAAAATATATCCTTGTTTGCAGATGATGTAATCTAATATTTGGAAACACCTAAGACTCAACCAAAATATAGAACTGATTTAAAAAATTCAGTAAATTTGCATGATACAATATCAGCATACAAAAATCAGTAGCTTTTGTATATACCAGTCATGAATCATCTGAAAAAGAAATTAAGAAATTAATCCCATTATGATAGTTAAAAATAAAATAAAATACCTAGAAATTAACATAAACAAAGAAGTGAAAGAGCTCTAGAAGGAAAACTATAAAACACTGACAAAATAAATTGAAGAAGACACAAAAAATGGAAAGATATTCTATGTTTATAGATTGGAATAATCAATAATTTTAAAATATCCGTACTACCTGAAGGAATCTACAGGTTCAGTGTAATCGTTTTCAAAATACCAGTGATATTCTCCACAGAACTAAAAAAAGAGAAATCCTAAAATTTCTACTGAACAACAAAAAATCCAGAAAAGCAAAAGCTATTCTAAGTAAAAAGAACAAAACTGGAGGAATCACATTACCTGACTTCAAATTATACTACAGAGCTATAGTAATGAAATGGCACAGTACTAGCTTAAAAACAGACACACAGATCAGTGGAACATAATATAGAAACACAAAAATAAATCCATACATCGATAGTGACCTCATTTTTCACAAAGGTGCCAAGAACATAAACTGGGGAAAGGAAAGACTTAATTTATAACTACTAGAAAAACTGGATATCCATATAAAGAAGAATGAAATTAGACTGCTATCTCTTGCTATATACAAAAATCAAATCAAAATTGATTAAAGACAAACTGAAGACCTCAACCTAAGAAACTTGTAAAAAAAAAAAATGAGAAAATCTGCAAGATATTGGAATTTCCAAGGATTTCTTCAGTAATACTCTCACAAACACAGGCAGCAAAAGCAAAAATAGACAAATTGGATTGCATCATCTTAAAAAGCTTTTACACAGCAATCCTGACTACTCACAATCAGGATTGGTGTATCAAACCTCAGTGCTCAAGGTGGAAACCCACAGAGAAGGAAGATCTTCCAGACTGGGAGGCAGCAAGTAGGTTGAGTTCCAGCTCTGGGCCCCATGTCCTTGGAAATTATCCACATGGAGTTGTTCTTCTGAGGTCCCAAGAAAGGAGCACTTCTTATGGAAGGTGAAAAGAAATGGCAATCTATCATTTTACCTACTGATATTGGGAGTAAGTCTCCTGTCCAGAAGCGAGAGGCACTGAGGTTCTTGTGATGACATCAGTGGGGAGTGTCAGGGACTTTTGAAGTGAGCGAACACAGCCATTCTCTAAACATCTCCCAAATGACTCACCTTCAGTCCCTTATTCTCACTTCAGATTCAGCCTTCAGTGAACATGCTGCTTCTGCCAGTGGAGGTGTACCATAGTTGCCATGAATGTAGATTTGTTGGGCACAGGGTTGCAGGAAGGGAGGGCATTCCCAGATTTCAAAGAAGAAGAAACATTTGTGCATGTTTCTGACAGGTTACAAAACACACAGCAAGTCCGACAAAAAATTGAAAGAACAAAGTATGGCTCAATTTGATTTTTGTTAACATCAAAGATGGCACAGTTTTTCCTGTTGTGCTTGATACCTACATTTATCTTATCCCAAATCAAAACCAACAGCAACTTTGTTCCTTCAACTGCTAAAATCCTTTTCAAATCCTTCTACTTTTTCAATCTCCATTACTACTGCTGTGTGTGAAGTTAATGTTATCTTTCGCTTAGGCTGGGTTAAAGGCTTCTTTGTTGTTGCTACTTTTTTCTATCATTGTCCCCGTAAAATCCACCGTCTTATCAGCAGGCTATGATCTTTTTGAAAATCCAGTCCATACAAATTTGGAGCTGGAGGCCATTATCTTTAGCAAACACAGGAGCAGAAAACCAAATACCGCATGTACTTACTTATAAGTAGGAGCTAAATGTTGGAAACACCATGAACACGTAAAGGGGAACAATACACACTAGGGCCTTTGGGAGGGTGGAGGGTGGGAGGAGGGAGAAGATCAGGAAAAATAATGAATGGGTACTAGGCTTAATAACTGAGTGATGAAATAATCTGTACGAATATCACTATGACACAAGTCGACATATGTAACAAACTTACACTTGCATCTCTGAATTTAAGATAAAAGTTAAACATTTTAAATACATACATCAAATTTAACTGCTATGTAAAGTTATATTTATTTAGGCAAATGCATGGAGGCCCATATCTACCATTCAAGTCTCATAATGACCAGTTCAATCAACCTAAAATTCCACTGTGCATTCCGTTTGAGGTCAATCACTGCACTTCTCCAAAGCCTGTAGCAATTTTGTTCTGTTTTCAGTTCCTATGGTTTTAACTTTCCAAATTTGTCATTATGAATAGGCTCATAAAATACTTATAAACCTAGCTGTATCATTTTTCATCACAAATAGCAGGAAATGAGAATTCCTGTTTTTCCATATCCACTCATATTTGGTATTTTAGATTCTCAAATTTTAGCCATTCTAATAAGCATGTGTTGGAATCTTCTTTGGTTTTTGTGTGCATCTTCCTAATAACAAATGATATTGGCCATCTTTTTATGTACTTCTTTCTGAATGGTATATCCTCTTTGGTAAAGTATCTGTTCAAATGATGTGCATATTTTTCAAAACTAATAGACTTCATTTTTAGAGCACTGTTAATCCAAAAATATAAAGAGAAAATTTCATAAAAATTACAGCGTTCCTACATATGTACACCACTCTTCCTGCCCTGCCCACTTCACACACACACACACACACACACACACACACACACACAAACACACTGTGTCTCCTATAATTTATATTTCATATTATTATGCCATGTTTGCTACAACCGATGGACCTGTATTGATACCTCACTAAGTAAAGTCAACAGTTCACATCAGGACTCCCTAACTCTTGGGATGCTAAAAGTTTTGATAAGTGTGTAATGGCAAGTATTCATCACAGTATCACAAAGAATTGTTTTGCCATCCTAGATCTCCTGTGTACTCCACCTATTTATTAATCCCCTATGCCCCAACCCCAACCACTAAGCCCCTGGAAACCATTACTATTTTTAGTGTATTCATAGTTACCTGTTCCGGAATATTGTATAATTGTAATCATATATTATGCAGCCTTTTTAGATTTTCTACTTTCTCTTAGCAATATGCTTACATGATTCCTCCAGGTCTTTCCCACTTAAAACAATGACTCAAAGTTTGTGTTGCTCAACATATGCGTCAACATTTGATGTTTCAGTGTTTGGGATGTCAGTCATTCTCTGGGGTGTAGAGTGCTATCTCCCAGGTGCTTTAATTTGCAATTCTCTAATGCTATATGATATTGAACATTTTTATTATATATGCTTATTTTCCATTCCTATATATTTATTTTTTGGTAGAGTGCCTGTTCAGATTTTTTTTTTTTTTTTTTTTTGCCTACTTTAAATTGGGTTTTCTATTTTCTGACGATTGGGTTTTCAGAGTTTTGTGCATATTTAAATACACATATTTTATCAAATATGTGTTTCATACAACATTTATCCAAGTTTCTGACTTGTCTTTTCATTATCTTAGCAGTGTTATTTCAGGGTAGAAATTTTTAATTGTCAAGAAGTCCAATTTATCTCTTGTTTCTTAAAAGGTTGGTATAAATGGTTAGTACTTTTGGTATTGCATCTGAGAAAGTCATCATAAAACCCAAGATCACCTAGGATCTGCATCTACAAGTTTGATCAAAACGTTGGTGTTGCATCTAAAAAATTAATCACCAAAACCAAGTCACCTAGGGTTTGCACCCGTAAGTTTGACCAATATTTAAAACTGTGATAAAATATGTTTGTGAATAAATGAATAGTTTCCCCGTAGACAAATATGTGGGGGAAATTAACTGGTTAAACATTTTGGGGAAAAAGCCACCAACATTATAAAGTATAAGATATTCATACTCTGTTCACACTGACTCAGTTTCCACATGAATATGCATTCCTTATAAGTAACTATAGGCATTTGTCCCAGAATTTATGCTCAAATATGTTGAATTTATTTATATTAATTATAGCCACAAAAGAGAAACACGTATGTGTTCATCAGGAGGAAAATCGTTCAATTTGTTATCGCACAGAAATAAAATGGAATTCTAGGAAGTAGTCCCAACAGTAAGATAGTCGCCCAGGCTGGAGTGCGGTGGCGTGATCTCGGCTCCAACCTCCGCTTCCTGGGTTCAAGCGATTCTCCTGCCTCAGCCTCCCAAGTAGCTGGGATTACAAGTGTGAGCCACCACGCCCAGCTAATTTTTGTATTTTTAGTAGACACAGGGTTTCACCACATTGGCCAGACTGGTCTCAAACTCCTGACCTCAGGTGATCCACCCACCTCGGCCTCTCAAAATGCTGGGGTTACAGGTGTGAGCCACCGCGCCCGGCCAGATCCACTTTAATGAGTGATTATATTGGTTTATTAGGACTACCATAGCAAAGTACCAAAACCTGGATGACATAAACAACAAAAATTTATTGTCTCATAGTTATGGAGTCTGTTAGTCAAAGAGCAAGGCATTCGCAAGGTTGATTCCTTCTGAGGGCTGTGAGGGAAGAATGCTTTCCAGGCCTCTCTCCTTGCCTTGTAGATGACTGTCTTCAGTCCATGCGTGCTCACATTGTCATCCCTCTACTCATATTTCTGTGTCTAAACTTCCCCTTTTTATAATGACTCCCATCATATTTGATTAGGGCCAGCATGAATAACCTCATTTTAACCTGATTGCATCTGAAATAATCCTATCTCTAAATAATGTCACATTTTAATGTCAATGTAGAATTTGGGGGAAGATGAAATTGAACCTATAATAGTAGCAAAGACAAACAGCAGACCTATATGCATATTATTACACATGTATAGTTTTATATGTATACATGTATATATACACACACAGCATATACATGTGTGCTATTATATATAATATATGCATATATATGTATATATATTAGTGCATCTGTACTTCTAAAAGCCTAAAATAATCTTTTAAAATTTACACACCACATTGTTAATTGTGGAAACTTCTGAGTAGGAGGCTGAATTTTGGAGAAACTTTCTAAAGGAAAGAAATGTGATTTCTATGTATTTTTAGAACTTTTTGCAACAAGAATATATGCAATATTTATTTAGAAGAAAAAATACTAAAGTAAGTCCAAGAAAAGGAAGAGGAGCAGTGTAGTAGTTGGATAAAGTAACAGTAAGCTGATGGAACAAAAAAATTGCTGAAATTAAAATGGCTTAACCCAAGTTTATTTTTGTGCACATAAATTCTAACCTGAGTTGACATGGTGCTGTGGGCTGAATTGCACCTCTCTCCCCAAATTCATTTATCCAAGTCACAACTCCCAGTACCTCAGAATGTCACTGTATTTGAAGATAGAGCCTTTGAAGAGGCAATTAAGATACAGTAAAGTCTTAAAAGTAGGACCTTATTCAGTATGACTGGTGCCCTTATAAGAAGAGGAGATTAGGACACAAACACAAAGACCAAGGGACAGCCACATAAGAATTCAGTGAGAAGGCTGTCATCTGCAAGCCAAGGAGAAGCCACAGACGAAATCAAACTGGCCAACATGTTGATCTTAGATAATCCAGCTTCCAGAAATGTGAGAAAATACATTTCCATTTTTAAGTCATCCAGTCTGTGATATGTTGTTATGGTATAATAAACTAACACATGGTGGGTCCTGGCTCTCATGTCACCCAGGAATCCAAGCTGATTTTACCCTATTGCTCCACATTGCAACAGATGTTAACTCCTAAACAGACATGAAAGCATTTGAATGGTGCACTGGCTTCTGTCTAACTACAAATGAACCACTCAGGAAGACAAGGTAGACAAGAAAGCGAGGGGCACTTGTAATCTCTCCCATAAGCCATTATGGTGCTCAATTAAAAGCAGCTATTATAATTCATGACAGTAAGTCTTTTATTTTATTGGAATGGTTTATGGGAATGCCAGCATTGCCTTGAAATCTTCCAACTTATTTTTGTTCTTATGAGGTGACTGGCAATTTGAAATACAGGATTACATCTAGCTTTAAAACAATTCCTTAAGTCTTGGCAGGGAGGGTCAACCTTATTCCCTCAATAGCACTTTTCTGCACTGTTCTTTTTATAACCTACACGATTTCTTTAGGCTGAGAATTCTCTCATTCATTTTGGTGTATGATAAATATCCTACTCTGAGATCCTCTACTTCCCTCCACATGACTAAACATTCCTGATCAGCTGTACATGTGCCTGTGGCATGCTGCAAACCAGGATTTTCCTGCGAGGCAGATATACAGATAAGAGAGAGTGGAAAGATGGTTAACCATTGTTGGTTTTTCTCATTAGAGCTAGTATGTCTGCCATGGAACCCTTGTCACCTCCTAGGCAGTCTTCGTGATTTTGTTATTATTTTGCTTTTTAGAATTTCAGCTTCTAGTGTATCATTTACAAAGAGATTTTATAGTCTGTCCTCATCTACAAAGATTATGAGGGAAACGTTGGTTTTTGATCATCTATGAAAGCTCATTTAACTATGTTTGGGTTCAGTGCACTGTTTCAAATAATGTGTCTTATTAAAATCCTACCACAGATATCACATATTAAGATTCTTTCAAATACTCTGTCTATGACTTTAGAATGTCTAAAACCAGTATATTATGTGGCAAATCAGATTCTACTCACCAGTCTATGTGGAAATACATTGACAGTGTGTTGAAGATGCCCAGGGTAGGTATTGAAATGTCACTATCCAAAGTGAATAGTCACATCGAAGGGCTGTTATCACAGAGGACTCAGGGGGAGGGATGGATGAGTCAGGGAACTTCTGCACGGAGTAAGAATGGTCTATCTCAGGGGAAGGGCAGATGATTCAGGGCTTTTGCATTGGGAGCAGGGCACAGCATTCAGAGGGAGAGACACTAGTGACAAAATAGTCCCCTGGACATGTTCCAGAGTTGCACAAGGAACATACAGGGAAGATCAAAAGGACAGTGCTGTAATGTAGGAAAGTACTGGGGCTGGACAAAAATGCCAGCACCTGGACATAGTCAGTTCTCAAGAAACCTTTGGCTTAGAACACGAGGACTGTAGGTAAAGAAAGCCAATAATGATCCCTGAATTGTACTTTATTCTCATTATCACCTTCATTCTTTAGGCCTAACTTGCAACTTTGGCCACAGGGTTCATCTTTATGTTACTTGAGAGACATTAAGAAGCATGAAGAGAAGTGACTTAGATTAAAGGCTGTCCTCGGGCTGGGAGAAGTGGGGATAGTGTGGGCCTAGATTAAATTCAGGCCAGGGCTCAAGTCCGAGTCACTTTCTAGCAATGTGATATTGGGGAATTTCACAACAGATATGAGCCTTCCTCAGGCTGGGAATAGTGGGGACAGTATGAGTCTAGATAAATTCAGAGCAAGGCTCAAGGCCCAGCCCTGTCACTCTCTAGCGATGTGATCTTGTGGAATTTATAAAGCACTATGAGCCTCAGGTTCTTCATCTGTAAAAGGGGTTTCATAAGCCTTGCCTTGTAGAATTGCTGGTATGTAATGTGAGTAAAACACCTGGCACAATGTCTGACATATATTGGAAATTTAACAAATGGCAGTTGTTATCAATATAATTATAATCCCAAAGGCTACCACTGTCTTTTGTGAAAATTCAGCTGTTTTTGTTATTCAAAACATTTCAGCATATGTAGTTGAATATGTCATGGAGTACCAAGTCAACTAAAAATTCGGCTTCATAAATAAAACTCATCACATTTTCTTTCTGAAATGATATATTGTATAGTTTGGGTAAGGGAAGAATTCCCAAGGTGGAATGCAACTCAATGATCCTAGAATTTAAGTCAAGGACCAACTCCTTTTGACCTTCCCCAATGCTCGTCCATCCAAACCACTACTTTTATTTGTCCTCCACTAAAAATAGCCCTTGCTTAGAGTTGACGAACTTACATTCAAAATAACCTAATTAAATGTCCTTTCCATGAAGTGGGCTCTGGCTCTCCCAGGCCAGGGAATTGAGTGCCAGCCTAGAGTGTTCTGGGAAGCACTTCAAGGGATTATCGTTCTATTTCTCAGGAAACCCTTGCAAGTGATGAGTATCAATCACCTAGTTCTTGCACTGTGTTCAAGCTCACCAGTTAGAGAGCTGCAGGACACCTTCTATTAATTCCCTATGTGGAGACTCCTCTCTGCCTCATCCTCCACCCAGAGGGAACTGCTCAGAGCAGTTTTCCATTCCAGGCTTTTCTCTCACCTTCTGAGAGTCCCGCTGTTGCCAACACCCAGCTTCATAACAATCAGCTCCCACAGAAGCACCTGCAGTTTTCCAAAATCCCAAGCTGCCTTAGCTCAGGACCTTTATACTCGAAGGCTCACATGGGAGTCTAACCTCCCCAGTCCTTTTTTAAGTTGTTCTTTAAATTGTAAAGAACACCTTACCACCTTCTTGATATGTCTTCTGCTCCAATAATCTCCTGTTTTATGAGTAGGGGTAAGTCATGCTTTTCACACTATCCCTACTATGAAGAGTGCCTTCCCAAAGCATATGCTTAAATAATGTTCAGCAAATAAAGGAGTCAGTGAGGCTTTCTTGTATTCAGAATTAATTTCTGCTACTTTTTTGAATATGCCAAGCCAGGCAAGGTATACATATTTAATTTTTAAGAGCAAGAGAATAAAGGATATGAGGAGATGCAAATATTAGCCATCCTTTATTTTGTTCAACTACTGAACTGCAGAGTACTTTCACATTTTAAAGAAAATTCCTATTATAATACCACACTATCCTGTTACAGATCACAAAATAAGAGAGAAGGTTTTCCCAATTTTTTAACAAAATATAAAATTCTTACTTTTAAGTCAGATAAATGACAAGACGTGTGTAAGTACTATTCATAAACTAAGATTCTGAAACCAATTAAACCTGCTACTAAAGTAAAAGCACTTGAAAATAACCAAAAGAAAAACAGGTAAATATATAAACCACTCACATGAAACAGAAATGCAGAGAACACTGTTTTATCTCCAGCCCCACCTGGGCCCTCCACTATGTAGAACCTCAACTGCCTTCTTCAAACACAAAGGGAAGAAACTACCCTAAACTTCTCTCAGGACAGGAGAAGTTGCTGGACATGAAACTGAAGCTTGCACTGGGCATGGCAGTGGCATCATCTGTGGTGGAAATTATGGCCTGGGCTCTCTCTTCCACATCTTTCAAAGCATCTTTGTACCAGGATGGAAAGGAAATAGGGATACTATTGTTTAGCTTGGCCAAAAACTCTAGTACTTTCTGCTTGGTGCTTTCTGAATGGGTTCTTAGACCCCACAGGAATTCATAATGTGGAGGAGAACTCTTGGGCACCTACCGATACTCCAAGTAATGTTCCTGTACCCAAACTTTAATGAGGAGCTCCCTGGGTTCCCCATAGACGAAGTGCTCCCTCCCAGCATACACCCCTATTGCCTTCAGCAGTTCCCAGATGACCTCCTCAGAGGCACAGCTGCCCTTTATGAAGATCATACTCAGAATAAGAATCAGGAGGCAGTTCTCGGACCTGCCCTTGTCATCACTACCCTCATCGGTGCGGTCTACTGTGTTTGCAGACACATAGAAGTGGTCAGGGCCCACTTCTATCAGGGCAAGGCCAAAAAGCAGCTTTATGAACTCACCGGCTTTCTCGAGTATCATAGGAAAGTAGTCTTTGTACTTGGTGATGACAACCGTCAGCATCTCTGACTCTGTTATAGGCTCCTTTGTTTGATATTTGAGGAGCAGGAACTCGGCCACCTTTTCATCTAGTGTATATGTGAAACAGAACTGACTCTCTGGCAGGCCAGGACAGGTACTGGCATCCTCCTCTTTTTGGCTGCTGGACTCTTCATTCATTGGGCTTCATGAAACAGAAGAGGAGCAGGAGCTCAGAGGATTCTGGGGAGGACATTGGGAAGGACCCTGTGGAGGACTCTTGGGAGTGCTCTTGAGAAGACTTGACATCCCAGCAGAGTGTACCTCGTCCTCCTCAGGACTACCAAGAATCAGAGAAGAGGAGGATGAGGAGGAGGAAGAGGAGGAAAATACTAAGTAGAAAGTGGAAGAGGAAATGGAGGCTTCCTCCTCTTCCTCATCTGTGGGATCCTATGCATCTATCCAATCCTCTATCACAACTGGGTACTGGGAGTCTTCCTCAAAGTTGGGGAACGGAACACTTGGAAAGAGAGGCATAACGACTTCTTCAGGAGCAACAGGTAAACGTATCAACAGGGATATGGATGATGGGATCCAACAGGCCTGTGGAAGAGAGTGACACTGAATGACCTCAGCTGATAAACTCACCCATGATGGCTCAGCCAAAGGCAGACTTGCAGCTCCTCTTCTCTTAAGGTGGTGTTCTAGGGCCTCACAGGTTGGCTGTCTTCCTAGAGAGATTGTCCCCTGGGCACCTGTAAGAGGATATGAGAAAGCACCTCAGGGCACAGTTGGCAGGCAGAGCCTGAGGCACCAGGAATGACAGTAGGTGGTTAGGGCTCGGTGCTGAGGAGTCTCCCCTGTTTGCGGGGGTAGAGCCTTTGTAACAAAGTCAGGGTGTGCACTCACCTTGACTCCTGGCGCTTCCTGGGCCTCCCCTGCTCTGCTGACTTTAGGAAGTGCAACTCAGACCCAGGTCTTCACATCCTGGTTCCTGGAGCACCTGCAAGAGGACGTAAGGGAGCCTCTCAGGCTAAAGACTGCAAGCAGAGCCTTGGACTTCCCAGGGCTGACAGCTTAGGCTGGCCAGAATCGCAGAGCTCCATAGTTCTGGGCTGCTTGGCCCCCTCAGAATTTAATTAGCAACCTCACAGCTTCTCAGACAGGGCCAGACCCCCACCACTCTGCTGGTCTGAGGCAAAACCCCAGAGCAAACTCCACATCCCTGAGAGCAGTGGGAGGTGGTGCGGTGGCAGCCACTTCCCAGCACTCTCCCACAGGGGCGGTCGGGATAGCCTCACGCCTGTTCTGGTGCACATGTGACTCCTCAGTCCTCACTCTTGTCCCCAGCAGAGTCTGGGAATCTTCCCTCTGCCAACCAGAAGCAGTTCCCCTGCTGACTTGCCACAGGACTCCCAGACCAAGGCCCCCCTCCCCTCCACCTGTCACCTAGAAATGAGAGGGCTGCGGCTCAGCCTGAGCTGACTGGGGAGCTCTGAGAGGGTTGATATGAGGAGCAGGGTGGGAATCTCCGGGAATCTGTTCTCTGAGTGGGAGTTCCCCGAGTCTCCCTCAAAGTCTTCCTATTTATTCCCTAGAGGGCCGGCACCTCCTCCCTTCTTCTATCATGAGGACCCCTCAGCCCTTGGCAGCCATTTTCCTGTCTGGGACCTACAGGTTCGACGGCAGGGGCAGCACACCTGCCAGGGTTTCTTCTCTCTGTGGTGGGAGGTCCCTCAGTTCTTCCTCAGGGCCCTTACCTTGAGGATTGGCCAGGTCTAAGACTTGTCTCTGCTGAACTGAGACGAGCCTCCTCACAAAGTGCCTCAGGTCCTTCAGACTCCCAAGGTGCAAGTCGGGAAAGCACATCCAGGAACCCTGCCGGGCTTGACCAGAGCTGACAGCAGGGGCAGCGAGGGGTGGGGCCTCCTCTCTGCGGAGGAGCCAACCCCCACGTGTCAGTCTCCTTCCATCCTTTCCTGACCACTTTCTGGTCGCCCTCCACCCTTTCCTGCTCACTCCCTAAGCTTTGCTGACCTCTACCTTCTCACCTCCCCAGTCCTTGACACCCTCCACCTGCCCCTTTTTCCAGGGCTGACAGCAAGGAGTGTCTCTTTGCAGCCTCGGCGTCCCCTCCCTGGTGGGAGGTCATCGTCCTTCCACAGAATTCTCTTCTTGATTATTGGCCAGTCCTGGGGCTTCTCCCTCTGCTTAACGGAAGCTGCTCTCCTCAGAGAAAACCTCCCTTCTAGTAGCTGACTCCCAAAATGGAAGTCAGAAAGTTGTAAATCTGGGGACCCTGATGGGCTCCTCCAGAGCTGGCAGCAGGCACAGGGACAGGACAGGGGGCACTACCAGTCGTGGGTGTTCCCTTCCTGCCTTCCTGAGAGGCTGTGCCTGGACTCCTAATACTGCCTGGGATGCCTGACCCTGTGCATCTGAGTCTTTCACCCCCGAATAAGCCCCTCCCATCCCTGAGACCTGCAAGGTAGAAGAGAGGGAGAATCACATCCACCCACAGTGGGATAAAACCTCCCATGCCCAACGCAGGGCTCCACTGCCCCTGTCTGAAATGGGGTAGGAAGGCCCCTCAGTCTCCCTCAAGGTATTAGTTCTTAGGGGGCCTCCACTCCCTCCCTCTCCTGTCCAGACAGCAACATTTGTTCCTTCAGCCGCTAAAACGCATTCCAAATGTTTCCACTTTAACTACTGCTGAGCGTGAAGTTAGCATCATCTCTCCCACAGCCTATGTTGAAGGCTTCCTTATTGTTGCTTCTTTTCCTATCCTTGTTCCTGAAAAAACCGTTGTCTTTTCAGCAGCCCATGTTCCTTTTATTTTTATTTATTTATTTATTTTTTATTATACTTTAAGTTCTAGGGTACATGTGCATAACGTGCAGGTTTGTTACATGTGTATACTTGTGCCATGTTGGTGTGCTGCACCCATCAACTGGTCAGCACCCATCAACTCGTCATTTACATCAGGTATAACTCCCAATGCATTCCCTCCCCCCTCCCCCCTCCCCGTGATAGGCCCCGGTGTTCCTTTTAAAAACCAATATGTGATTATCGTTTTAAATACACACATCAGATTTAACTAGAATGTGAAGTTATATGTGTTTTGGAAAATGTATGTACTCCCATATCTACCAACCAAGTATCATACTGACCAGTTCCACCTGCCTAAAATTCTCCTGTGCATCCCGTTTGAAGTCAATCACTGCACTCTACTAAGCTCCTAGTGAGGAAACAGAGAGACCCTCTCATATTGTTTTATATGGTTTTATACTCAGTACCTATTTTAAGAAAAAAACAAGGAAGTAAAACCAAAGACAGGCAGCCCGGTGCCAGACCCGAAACCAGGCCTGGGCCTGCCTGGCCTAAACCCAGTAGTTAAAAATCAACTCATAACTGAGAAACCGATGTTATTCATAGATTCCAGACATTGTATAGGACACTGTGAAACTTCCTGCCCTGTTCTCTTTCTCTCTGACCACCGGTCTCTCTGACCAGGGGCATGCAGCCCCTGTCACGTACCCCCTGCTTGCTCAATCACGACGCTTTCATGTGAAATCTTTAGTGTTATGAACCCTTAAAAGGGGCAGAAATTGTGCACTGGGGGAGCTGGGATTTTAAGGCAGTAGCTTGCCGATGCTCCCAGCTGACTCAAGCCCTTCCTTCTACAACTCGGCATCTGAGAGGTTTTGTCTGCGGCTCATCCTGCTACACTAGCAACCCTCTTCTGTTTTTAGTTCCTGGAGTTTTAACTTTTCCAATTTGTCATATGACTAGGTTTATAAGATACTGACTTAAAAGTGTGCCTGTACTCTTTTTTTTTTTATCACAACTATCAAGGAATGAGAATTTCTGTTATTCTATCTCCTCTCTTACATTTAGTATTTTAGATTTTCAGGTTTTAGCCATTCTCATAAGCATGTATTGGAATCTTCTTTGGTTTTTGTTTGCATCTCCCTAATGACATATGAAATTTGTCGTCTTTTTATGTGCTTTTTTTACCATTGGTATACCCCCTTAATAAAGTATCTATTCAAATCATTTGCATCTTTTTATAGATGAATAAACTTCATTTTTAGAGCATTGCTAATCCAAAAATACAAAGAGAAAACCTCATCAGAATTAGAGTTCCTACATATCTACACCACCCACCCTGCCCTGCTTGCTGCGCACACACACAAAGTGTCTCTTTTGATTTATATTTTGTATTATTATGACATGTTTGCTACAACTGATGAACTTGTATTACCTCATTATTAAGTCCATGGTTTACGTCAGGACTCACTCTTAACACTGAGGATACTATATATTTTGATAATGGTGTAACGGCAAGTATTCATCATTATAGTATTACACAGATTGTTTTACCATCCTGGATCTCCTCTGTGTTCCACCTAATTATCAATCCCCTGTGCACCAACCCCAACACTCAGCCCCTGGAAACCAGTAATATTTTTAGTGTATTCTTTGTTGCCTGTTTCAGAATATGGTATGATTGAAATCGTACATTATGTAGCCCTTTTAGAATTTTCTTCTTTCACTTAGCAATAGGCTTTCATGATACCTCCAGGTCTATCCCAAACAACGACTGAAAGTTCCTGTTGCTCAACATGCATGTCGACATTTGATGTTGCAGTGTTTGGGAATTCAGCCATTCTCCTGGGGGTCAAGTGCTATCTCCTAGTTGTTTTAACTTGTGTATCTGTAATGACATAGGACATTCGACAGTGTTATGTGCTTATTTTCCATTTGTATATGTTTTTGCCGGCATATCTTTTCAGATTATCTTGCCCATTTTATATTTGGTTTTCTTTTTCCTCATGATTGGATTTGCAGAGTTTTGTGACTTTCTCACAGTTTTGGAGTCTGGTGGTCCAAGAGCAAAGTGTATACAAGGTTGGTTCCTGCTGAGGGCTGTGAGGGCAGGATGCTTTCCAGGCTCTCTCCCTGCCTTGTAGATGGCTGTCTTCACTCCGTGTATGTTCACATGGTCATCCCTCTACTCATAGCACGGTGTCCAAATTTCCCCTTTTTATAATGACTCCCATCATATGGGATTAGGGCCAGCATTAATAACCACATTTTTTTAAACTTTTAGTTTAAGTTCATGGTGCATGTTCAGGATGTGCAGGCTTTTTATGTATGTAAATGTGTGTCATGAAAGTTTGTTATATGTATTATTTCATCACCCAGGTATTAAGCCAATATCCATTAGTTATTTTTCCTGACCCTCTCCCTCCTCCCACCCTCTGCCCTCTGGGTAGGCCTTAGCGTGCATTGTTCCCCTCTATGTGTCCGTGTGTTCTCAAGGTTTAGCTCCCACTTATAAGTGAGAACATTTGACATTTGGTTTTCTGTTCCTCTGTTACTGTGCCAAGGATAATGGCCTCTGGCTTCATCTATTTTCCTGCAAAACACCTGATCTCATTCCTTTTCCTGGCTGCATAGTATTCCACAGTGTATATATACCACCTTTTCTTTATCCAGTCTATCATTGATGGGCATTTCGGTTGATTCCATGTCTTTGCTATTGTGAATAGTGCCTCATTGAACATACACTTGCATATGTCTTAATAATAGAACCATTTATACTCCTTTAAATATACACCCAGTAATGGGTTTGCTGGCTCAGCTGAATGCTATTTCTGTCTCTAGGTCTTTGAGAATTTGACAGACTATTTTCCATAAGGGTTGAACTAATTGACACTCCCACCAACAGAGTAAAAATATTCCTTTTTCTCCACAGCCTCACCATGATCACTTATTTTTTGACATTTTAATAGTAGCCATTCTGTCTGGTGTGAGGTGGTGTCTCACTGTAGTTTTGATTGGCATTTCTCTAGTGATCAGTGATGTTGAGCTTTTTTCATATGCTTCTTGGCAGCATGTATGTCCTCTTTTGGAAAGTGTCTGTGCATGTCCTTTGCCCACCTTTTAGTGGGTTTTTAAATTTTTTTTCATTTAAATTTGTTTAAATTGTTTATAGATGCTGGATATAGATCTTCATCAGATGCACAGATTACAAAAATTTTCTCCCATTCTCTGGGTTGTCTGTTTACTCTGTTGATAGTTTCTCTTGCTCTGCAGAAGTTCTTTACTTTAAACACATCCTGTTTGTCAATGCTTGCTTTTGTTGAAACTATGTTTAGCATATACGTCATGAAATTTTCTCCCATGTGTATGTCCTGAATGGTATTGCCTAGGTTTCTTCTAAAGTTTTTATAGTTTTGGGTTTCACATTGAAGTATTTAATCCACCTTGAGTTATTTTTGTATGTGGTGTAAGTAAGGGGTGTAGTTTCAATTTTCTGCTTAGGTCTAGCCAGTTCTTCCATCACCGGTTATTAAATAGAGAGTCCTTTACCAATTGCTTGTTTTTGTCACGTTTGTCAAAGATCAGATGGTTTTAGGTGTGCGGTCTTATTTCTGGATTCTCTATTATTTTTCCACTGGTCTATGTGTCAGTCCTTGTAC
Source organism: Macaca thibetana thibetana (assembly GCF_024542745.1). Classification (NCBI taxonomy): domain Eukaryota; kingdom Metazoa; phylum Chordata; class Mammalia; order Primates; family Cercopithecidae; genus Macaca; species Macaca thibetana. The sequence continues at coordinate 136,967,232 of NC_065598.1, forward strand.
CAGTACCATGCTGTTTGGTTACTGTAGCCTTGTAATATAGTTTGAAGTCAAGTAGCATGATGCCTCCAGCTTTTTTTGTTTGTTTGTTTGTTCAGGATGGCCTTGGCTATTTGGGCTCTTTTTTGGTTACATACGAATTTCAAAATAGATTTTTGTTTCTAGTTGTGTGAAGAATGTCAGTGAAAGTTTAGTGGGAATAGCATTGAATCTATAAATTGCTTTGGTCTGTATGGCCATTTTCACCATACTGATTCTTCCTATCCATTCGGATGGAATGTTTTTCCATTTTCTTGTGTCACCCCTGATTTATTTGAGCAGAGATTTGTCTTTCTCCTTGTAGAGATACTTCACTTCCCTTGTTAGTTGTATTCCTAGCTATATTATTCCTTTTGTGGCAATTAGGAATGAAAGTTCATTCATGATTTGGCGCTCAGTTTGCCTGTTGTTGGTGTATAGGACTTCTAGTGATTTCCGTACATTGATTTTATATCCTGAGACTTTGCTGAAGTTGTTTATCAGCATAAGAAGCTTTTGACATGAGACAATGGGGTTTTCTAGATATATGATCATGTCATCTGCAAACAAAGATTGTTTGACTTCCTCTCTTCCTATTTGAATATGCTTTATTTATTTATTTTGCCTGAGTGCCCTGGCCAGAACTCCCAATACTATGTTGAATAAGAGTGGTGAAGGAGGGCATTCTTGTCTTGTGCTAATTTTCAAGAAGAATACTTCCAGCTTTTGTCCATCCAGTATAATATTGGCTGTGAGTTTGTCATATATGGCTCTTATCATTTTAAAGTATGTTCCCTCAACACCTAATTTATTGAGAGTTTTTAATAAGAAAAATTGTTGAATTTTATCAAAAGCTTTTTTTGCATCAATTGAGAAAATGATGTGGTTTTTATCTTTATTTCTGTTTATTTGATAAATCACATTTGTTCATTTGTATATGTTGAACCAACCTCGCATCCCAGAAATCAAGCCTACTTGATCCTGGTGGATAAGCTTTTTGATGTGCTGCTGGATATGATTTGACAGCATTTTGATGAGAATTTTTGCATCAATGTTTGTTAAAGATATTGGCCTGAAGTTTTCTCTTTTTTTGTTTGTGTCTGCTGGGTTTTGGTATGAGGATGGTGTTGGCCTCATAGAATGAGTTAGGGAGATGTTCCTCCTTTTCAATTTTTTTTGGAATGGTTTCAGTTGGAATAATACCAGCTCTTCTTTAATAACCACATTTTAAATTACTTGCCTCTGAGATAATCCCATCTCCAAATAATGCCACATGTAAATTTCAACATAAGATTTTAGTGGGGATGCAACTGAACCTATAATAGTGGAAAAGGAAGTGGCAGACCTATACGTATATTATTACCCATGTTTAGTTATAAACACACACACATGCTCATATACATATAAATTATATTTAAAAACCACACCTATCTTTCTCAAAATTCTAAATCAGCTTTTAAATTTAAACACCACATGGTTAATTGTGGAAACTTCTGAATAGGGGGCTGAATTTTGGAAGAACTTTCCAAAGGGGAGAATTGTGATTTCTACTTATTTTTAAAATTTTTGCAACAGAAATATATGCAGTATTCATTTGTAAGTAAAGTATTGAAATAAGCCTAAGAAAAGCATGAGGAGCAGTCCAGTGGGAAGATAAAGTATCAGTAAGCTCATGGAACACCAAGAAAACAAATCCTTGAAATTTACATGACTTAACACAACAAGTTTATTTTTTGGCACAGAAATTCTGATTTTAGTTGGCAGGGTGTTATGGGCTGAATTGTGACTCACCCCAAAAATTCATATATCCAAGTTGTAAAGCCCAGTATCCCAGAATGTGACTGTATTTGAAGATAGAAATTTTGAAGACGTAATTAAGGTAAAATGAGGTATTAAGGTTAGGTTCATATTCAGTATGACAGGTGTCCTCATAAGAAGTGCAGATTAAGATACAGACACACAGACCAAGGAACAATCATGCAAGAATTCAGTGAGAAAGTGGCCATCCGCAAGCCACAGAGAGACCAGAGAAGAAATCAAACCAGCCAACATCTGGATCTTGGAGTTATTATTTTGTAAATTTTCTGTGAATCTAAAACTATTCTAAAGCAAAATTTTTTTTGTAAAAATAGTAAATAGAAGCAGGAGAATTACGGAAGGAAACTAGAATTCAAAGTAATATTTTGATAGGGTGATTAGTTTCCTTTACTTTTTTCCTTCTCAGTCTTCCAGCCTGGACTTAAAGGCATATAAAACTGAAGAATTGCACAGGATATAGAGACAGAAAGTGATCAATGTCAATTTATGTTTGCATTTTTTTCTAGAAAACCCTTTGTGTTTGAAGAAATAGGATAGGAGATTCCTAAAAGACAAAGAGAACATGAGAAATTCCTTTCTTCTTCAAGGTTGGCCTCCAGGCAAGCCAGCGCCATTCTTGAAGGTGTAATCTTCCAATGAGAGCACCAGCCACAGCTGGTCAGGCATCAAAATTCTGAGAGAGGAACATCCTTCCTTCTGTCAAGAAGATCTTTGTTCCAAAAATATGGGAGAAAACCTCTCTGTTATTTTTCTCTTTATATGCTCTCACTATTTAGCCAGGGAGGCAAACCCATAAAAAGTAGGTGGATGGCATAGTGGAATGTACTAGAAGCCCAATTTCTCGTGAGAGTACCAGAAAGAGAGTCAGAGAATGTAGAGGAGTGTGGTAGTCAGTTTGGCTTGCCATAACGAAAATGCCAAATATTGGGGATTACGTTACAACCTATGCATTTTCATCGGGGAGGTGCACAAACAAAAAAATCAATGTGAGAATGGAAGTGTATCAAATAAAATTGATGTTATTGGATCAATCCAACCTTGTCATGCAGGAATCTTTTATCTTTAATTTATGTTTTATTTTATTATTATCTTTTTGAGATGGAGTCTCGCTCTATCACCCAGGCTGGAGTATAGTGGCGCGATCTTGGCTCACTACAACCTCTGCCTCCTGGGTTCAGGAGATTCTTGTGCCTCAGCCTCCTGAGTAGCTGCGATTACAGACGCCCACCACCATACCTGGCTAATTTTTTTTTTTTTTTTTGGTAGTTTGAGTAGAGACGGGGTTTCACAATGTTGAACAGGCTGGTCTTGAAGTCCTGACCTCTGGTGATCTGCCTGCCTCAGCCTCCCAAAGTGTTGGGATTACAGGCATGAGCCACTGCACCCGGCCAGAAATCTTAACATAAAAAGAACACCAGAGCTTGGATAACTGAAATAGGTATCAGATTAACTTCTTTCCCTTAGCAACACACTTTTTTTGTTCATCTCTGTCTTTCCATGTCTGGCAGGCCTTTTCTTTTTATGGCTGCATAGTAATCCATTGTATAGGTGTATCACAGTTTGTTTATACTGTTGGTGGGAATGCACATTGGTAAAACCACTATGGAGAACAGCCTGGAGACTCTTCCAAAAATGAAAACAATACTACCATACTATCCAGTAATCCCACTCCTCAGTATTTACCCAAAATGAAGAAAATCACTACACTGAAGTGCTACCTGCACAACCATGTTCACTGCAGCATGATTAACAGTATCCAAGATTGGAAAGCAACCTAAGTGTCCATCAGCAGATGACCGGATAAACAAATTGTATCACATATACACAATGGAGTACTATTCATCCATAAAAGCAATGAGACCCTGTCATTTGCATCAGCATGGGTGGCACTGGAGGTCATTATGGTAAGTGAAATAAGCCAGGCACAGAAAGACAAATTTCACATGTTCTCGCTTACTTGTAGAAGCTAAAAATCAAAACAATGGAATTCATGGAGACAGAATGTAGAAGGATGGTTACCTGAGACTGAGAAATGTAGAGGGGTGCTGGGGGAGAAGTGAGGATGGCTAATGTTTATAAAAAACTGTTAGAGAGAATCAATAAGACCTAGTATTAGCTATCACAACAGGGTGACCATAGTCAAAATGATTTAATTGTACTTTCTGAAATAACTAAAAGAGTGTAATTGGATTGTTTGAAACACAAAGGATAAATGTCTATGCTTGTGGATAACCCATTTACCATGATGTGATTATTACACATAGCAAGCCTATATCAAAATACCTCATGTAACTGATAAACATATGCAAGTACTATGTAAATGATTATTTAGTCAGAGAATAGTGTTGATATTTACCAGGATAAATATCACCTGACATTTGTCCACCTTGATGTCCACTCTGATGAAGTTCCTTTTTTTGGTGACCTGTTCCTTCTCTCCAGCTGCCTTTAATATTTTTTCTTTCATCTTGACATTGGAGAATATGATGATTATGTGACTTGGGGGTTGTCTTATATAGTATCTCACAGAGATTCTCGGGATTTCCTGAATTTGAATGTTGACCATCCAACAGGGGTGGAGTAATTTTTGTGAATGATACCCTCAAATTTGTTTTCCAAGTTGCTTGTTCTTTCTCCCTGTCTTTTAGGGATGCCAATGTGTTGCAGGATTGGTCTTACTACCTAATCTCAAATTTCTTGGGGGTTTGAGGCGTTATTTTTTATTATTTTTTCTATATAGTTTTTTCTGACTGAGTTGATTCAGAGAACTGGTTTTCAGGCTTAGAGATTTTTCCTCTGCTGGGTCTATTCTGTTGTTAATACTTTTAATTACATTATGAGATTTCTTCAGTGAGTTTTTTGGCCTTACCTCTTCGCTTGGTTCCTTCTTAAAATGGTGATTCCATCTTTCATGTTTCTGTCATTTTATTGGATTCCTTAGATTCCTTGGATTTGGTTTTGACTTCCTCCTGAATCTCAATGATCTGTGTCCATCCAGATGCTAAACTCTGTCTCTCATTGTAGCCATTTCACCCTGCTTTAGAACCATTGCTGCAGAACTAGCGTGGTAGTGAGGAGGGAAGAAGAGGCTCTGGTTTCTGGAGTTGCTAGAGTTCTTGTGCTCGTTCTTTCTTATCTGTGTGGGCTGATGTTCCTTTGCTATTTGAAGTTTCTTTACTTTGAATAGGTTTTATATTATTTTATACTCGCTGATGCCCTTGAGGGTTTGACGGTAGTGGGTTTTGTCAAGAGGCTTCATTTCTGGAAGTTGTTAGGGGGAAAAGCTCAGGTCAGTACTCTTGGACTGTGTGCTCCACCTTTGGGGACTGGTACCAGGCCCACATCATTGTTCTCTGTCCCTGTGATGTAAAGCAGCTGCTCTGCTAGAGACACCGAGGTGTTTCTTGTCCGCCGACCACAACACTCTGCTGGGAGTTGCTGTCTAAAGTGCTTCACTGGGGCAGCAGCAGCAGAGTCTATGCTCAAATGCGCATACCACCAGCAACAGCGGAATGGCCCAGCTTATTAATAGATGAAAATACATGAATTTCCTAGGTATAAAATCAACCCAGGAAAAATAAACTTTGTTTTTCTGCAGCAACAATGAATATGAAAATAAAGAAAATACAACGTCTAACCTATCATTTCTTTGGACATGAAGGCATCTGTGAATCACCTGATTTTAAAATATAAAGACATGCAAATTGCCAAGCATAGACAGCACACTCTTGAAGAAGAGCAATTCATCTACCAGATAGTAAGAATTACAAAGAAACTATTGTAATGAAGAGTTTGAAATTTGGGTGCAGGGATTAACAGAGAGACCAATGGAACTGAATGGAAAGTCCTGAAAAACAAAACCAACAAAGTATATGAATGCAAGCTTAATTGATTAAAAAGTGTTGCAGCTTTAGAGCTGGAGACTGTCTTATTGAAATAAGTATCAGTGGAACAACTAAATATCCATATAAACAATTTAATGTAAGTGGAACCCTTTTTTGTATTATCCAAATATGCCATTACAGGGCTATTTAATACCTACTTTAAAAATGTTTATTATAAAAACTTCAAAAACACAGAAATGCACAGAAAAATAAATAAGTCTTTGTATAGATTATCTCTTAGTGAGTCACCATTATGAGTAAATTAGAGCATCAGTAAGGCTGGAGTTGAAAGAACTGAAATATGCTGGGGTCAGTGGTCACCTCAGTAACAAGAGGAGCAAGATGATACAAGTCAAAGAGCAACAGAGAAAATGTGATATCCTCTCACCCCCTTGTCTCAGCCATAGAAGCCCTAGCTGCTTTCATAAGCCTTTGCTTTTTGAGAGTAGAACTTAGATCTCAATAGTAGCTGGGGGAAGGCTACCTGGGACCATGATGGATTTATTCCTCCTCTTACTTGACCCGTCCACCTGCTGCCCTCTGGAACTCTGGGGATTCAAGAAATACAACCTGAGCAGTTCTATTCTAGAAAGTCATGACGGACGGCTGTTGTGTTGATGACAGACACACTGACCAGGTCCACAAACACTTTACTAACTTAGTGGCAGTGCCAGGTTGCTCACATGATAGGAGTAGAGGCCTATCTCCCTCTCCACATGGATAAGAGCTCCACATACTTCTTTTCAGCTGCTCTTACTCCTGACAGTACTCTCAGGAGGATTCATGAGTCCTGAGATTCCAAAAAACGTGATTGTGGCTTTGCCAGAGATTACCCTGAGGAATGGGGTGCTCTACACCCACTATGGTCAGGATCAACTCAGCTGTTCAAGAGCTGACCTCCTTCCTTAGCTTTGTCTCTGTGTCCCAGGGGCAGTGGGCCTCTGCTCATAGCCAGGATTGGTGGATCATCAAACCTCAGCGCTCAAGGTGGAAACCCACAGACAAGGAAGCTCTTCTCCCAGACTGGGAGGCAGCTGGTGGGTAAATTCTAGTTCTCGTTCCCGTGTCCTTGGGAATTATCCTCATGGAGCTTTTCTTCTGAGGTCCCAAGAAGGGAGCATTAGTTATGGATGGTAAAAAGAAGACGGCAGCCTATCCTTTTACCTCCTGGTATTGGAAATAAGTCTCCTGTCCAGAAGAGAGATGTTCTTGGGATTGAATCAGTGGGGAGTGTCAGGGGCCTTTTAAAGGAGTGAACACAACCCTTCTCCAAACATGCCCAAATGACTCACCTTCAGTTCCTATTTCTCAGTTAGATTCAGCCTTCAATGAAGATGCTACCACTGCCAGTGGAGGTTTACCACAGGTGCCATGAATGTAGAATTGTTGGATGCCAGGTTGAAGGAGGGGAGGGCATTCCCAGATTTCAGGGAATCAGAATCATTTGAGTGTGTGTAAGAGAGGTTACAAAATACACATGAAGGCTGTCAAAAAATGGAAAAACCAAAGTATGTCTTCATTTGATATTTGTTAACATCAAAGGTGGCACACACAATTTATACTTATGTGCTTGATTTCTCCCTTTGTCTTATCCCAAATCCAATCCAATGGCAACTTTTTTTCCTTCAACCTCTAAAATTTATTCCAAATCCTTCCAATTTTTCGATCTCCATTACTACTGCTGTGTGTGATGTTAATATTATCTCTCACCTAGATGAGGTTAAAGGCTTCTTTGTTATTGCTACCTGAAGAAAAAACCCAATCCATGGCATGGATGCAGCCAGAGGTCATTATTCTTAGCAAACTAACACAGTAACAGAAAACTAAATACTACATGTTCTCACTTATTAGTGGGAGCTAGAGAGGAGAACACATGGACACACAGAGGGGAGCAACACACACTGGGGCCTTTCAGAGGGTGGAGAGTGGGAGGAAGGAGAGGATCAGGAAAAATAATGAATGGGTACTGGGATTAGATGGGTGATGAAATAATCTGTACAAGAAACCCCCATGACAAAGTTTACCTAGGTAACAAACGTGCACTTCTAAGATAAAAGTTGAGAAAAATTTTCAAACCACACATCAAATGCAACTATTATGTGAAGTTACATGTATTTTGGCAAATGCATGGAGGCCCATATGTACCCTCCAAGTATCATAATGACCGGTTTCATCAACCTAAAATTCTCCCGTGCATCCCATTTGAGGTCAGTCACTGCACTTCTGCAAAGGCCCTGGCAACTACGTTCTGCTTTCAGTTCCTATAGTTTTAGCTTTCACCATGTCATAGGAAGAAGTGCAGAAAATACTGATTTAACAGTGCAGCTGTATCAGTTTTCATCACAACTAGCAAGGAATGAGAACTCCTGTTGTTCCATATCCTCTCTTACATTTGATATTTTTAGATTGTTGGATTTTAGCCATTGTAATAAGTGTGTATTGGAATCTTCTTTGGTTTTTGTTTGCATCTCCCTAATGACAAATGACATTACATACCTCTTTCCAATAAGTGTATACTGTTTGATACTGTGTCTGTTCAAATTATTTGTATGTTTTAAAAAAATAATAGGCTTCATTTTTAGAGCATTGCTAATCAAAAAATACAGAGAGAAAACTTCGTCAAAATTACAGAGTTTCCCATATCTACACTACTCTCCCTGCCCTGCCTCACACGCGCGCACACACACACACACACACACACACACACACAGTGTCTCCTATTATTTACAATTTGTATTATTATAGCATGTTTGCTACAAGTGATGGATCTGTATTGATACCTATTTATTAACTCAAGTCCACAGTTTACATCAGGACTCACTCAACACTGCGGATGCTATAGGTTTTGATAAGTGTGAAATGGCCAGTATTCATCATCACAGTATCATACAGAATTGTTTCACCATCCTAAATCTCCTGTGTACTCCACCTATTGATCAATCCCCCATTCCTCAACTCCAACCCCTCAGCCCTTGGAAACCACTAATATTTTTAGTGTATTCATCTTGCCTGTTCCAGAATATCGTATGATGGGAATCATATATTATGTCACATTTTTATATTTCTCCTTTCACTTAGCAAAAGGCTTTCACGATTCCTTCAGGTCTGTCCCACTAACAATGATTGAAAGTTCCTGTTCCTCAATACATGTGTGAACATTTGTTGGTTCAGTGTTTTGGGTTTCAGCCATTCTTCTGGGTCTGTAGTGTTGTATCTTAGTTGTTTCAATTTGTGATTCTCTAATCATATATGACATTATATTATTCTGTTTTCACACGGCTATAAGGAAATGCCTGAGACTGAATAATTTATTTTAAAAAAGAGGTTGAGTTGACTCCCAGTTCCACACGGCTAGGGGAGGCTTTAGGAAACTTATGATCATGGCAGAAGGTGAAGGGGAAGCAAGTACCTTTTTCACAAGCTGGCAGGAGGAAGAAACAGGAAGGATGAACTTCAAAACATGTATAAAACCATCAGATCTCGTGAGAACTCATTCACTACAAGGGGAAGAGCATGGGGGAAACTGCCCCCATGATCCAATCACCTGCCTTCCTTGACATGTGGGGATTAAAATTTGAGTTGAGATTTCAGTGGGGACACAGAGCAAAACCATAAGAGAAATTGAATAGTTGTTTATGATTACTTAATTTTCTTATATATCCTTTGGTGGGGTAACTGCTTAGAATTTTTTGTCCATTTTAAATTGGGGTTTTGGTTTTCTTATGATTGGGTTTTGGCATTTTGTGCATATTTGAATATATATCTTTTATCAGATATGTGTGTCACAGAACATTTATCCCAGTCTCTGGCTTGTTTTTTCTCTTAGCAATCTTTTAGAGTAGAAGTTGCTAATTTTAATGAAGTCCAATTTGTATCTCTTTTCTTAGATGTTGGCACTTTTGATGTTGCATCTGACAAAGTCACCACCAAACTCAAGGTCAACTGGGGTTTGCACCTATAAGTTTGACCAAAATTTTGGTGATGCATCTAAAAAAGTCATTACCAAACCCAAACTCACCTAGGATTTTCACCCCTAAGTTTGAATAAGGTTTAAAATTCTGATAAAATATGTTTGACAACAACTGAATCATTTCCACATAAACAAATGTGTAGGGAAATTAATTGGTGAAACCTTTGGGAGAAAAAATAACATTTTAAAAGGTATAAAATAATTCATACCCTGTTCGTTTCTACTCAACTTCCACATTGATATGTATTCCTTATAAGGAATTTTATGCATTTGTCCCAGAATTTATGCTCAAATATGTTGATTATATTTGTATTAATTTTAGCCACAAAGAAAAAGCAAATATGTGTTCATCAGGAGGAGGTTGGTTCAGTTTGTTATTGCACAGAAATAAATTGGCATTCTTGGGGGAAGTTGCCAAAGTAAGGCAGATCTCTATGTGCTGTAATGGAAAGATACTGGGTATATTTTAATAAGTGAGTATCATGGCATGTTAGGGTTGCAATAGCAAAGTACCATAACCTGGATGACAAAACAACAGAAATTGGTCTCACAGTTTTGGAATCTGGTAGCCCAAGAGCAAAGTGTACACAAGATTGATTCCTTATGAGGGCTGTGATTGCGGGATGTTTTCCAGGCTTCTCTCCATGCCTTGTACCTAGCTGTCTTCCCTCTGTGTCTACTCACATTGTCATCTCTCTATTCATATCTCTATGTACAAATATCCCCTTTTTATAGTGACTTCCATTAAGGCCAGCATTAATAACCTCATTTTAACATGATTGTCTTTGAAATAATCCTATCTCAAAATCAATGCCACAATGTAGAATTTTGCGGAACAGGCAATTGAACCTATAATAGTGGCAAAGGTAAGTGGCAGATCTATATGCATATCATTATATCATTACACGTGTGTGTATATGTACATATATGTGTATATAATGTTTATGAAAGGCAGAAATCAAAAATCATATTTTAAAATTTACACAGCCACATCGTTACTTGTGGGAACTTCTGAGTAGGAGGCTGAGTTCTGGAGGAACTTTGTAAAGAAAACAATGCAATTTCTATGTATTTTTAGAATTTTTGCAAGAAAAATATGTGCACTATTTACTTTTAAGTAAAATATTGAAGTAACCCTAAGAAAAGGAAGAGGAGCACTCCAGGAGTCACATTAAGTAACAGTAAACTGATGGAACAGAAAAAATTCCCTGAAAGTTAAATGGCTTAACACAAGTTTATTTTTGTGCAAATAAATTCTGATTTAAGTTGGCAGGGTGTTATGGGCTGAATTGTGTCCCTCTTTCCAAGTTCATATATCCAAGTCTCAAACCCCAGGACTGCAGGATGTCACTGTATTTGGAGACAGAGCCTTGAAGAGGCAACTAAGGTAAAATGAGCTCTTATGGTGAGGATCATATTCAATATGACTGGTATCCTCATAAGAAGAGCAGATTAAGATACAGACACACAGACCAAGGAACAACCATGGAAGAATTCACTGAGAATTCTTGCCACCAGCAAACCACGTAGAGGCCAGGGAGGAAATCAAACTGGCTAATATCTTGATCTTAGATATTTAGCCTCCAGAAGTGTGAGAAAATACAATTCTATTGTTAAAGTCACCCAGTTTGTGGTATTCTGTGATGGTATAATAAGCTAATCCACAGCGGGTCCTGGCTTTCACCTAAGCCAGGAATCCAAGCTGCTTTCACCTTGTAGCTCCACATCGCAACAGATGTTAACTGCTGAACAGAAACGGAAGCATGGGAAAGATGCACTGGCTTCTGTCTAACTACAAATGAACCAGCCAGGAAGGCGAGCTAGACAAGACAGAGACAGGCACTTGTAGTCTCTTCCATATGTTATTACGGTGCTCAATGAAAAGCAATTATTATAATTGATGACAGTAAGTCTCTTCATTGCTTGGGATTGTTTCTGGGAATGTCTGCATAGCCTTGAAATCTTCCAGCTTTTTCTTGCACCTACGAGGTGACTGGTGGTTTCAAATACAGGATTACATCCAGTTTTAAAACAATTATGTAAGTCTTCACAGAGAGGATCAACCTTACTTCCTCAATATCACTTGGCACTGTCCTTTTAATAACCTATATAATTTCTTTAGTCTGAGAATTCTCTCATATATTTGGTGTATGATAAATAACCCGCCCTGTGAGCCTCTGCTACCCTCCATATGATGGAACATTCCTGAAGAGCTATACATGTGCCTGTGGCTCACTGCAAGTCAAGATTTTCCAGTGGAGCAGGTACACACACAAGAGACAGTGGAAGGATGTTTAACTATTGTTTATTTCTCATCAGAGCTGGCATGTCCCCCCAAAGTACCCTTGTTACCTCCTAGGCAGTCTTCAAGATTTCATTATGGTTTTGTTTTATTAGAAATTCACCTTCTTGTAGATCATTTACAAAGGGATGTATATAGCCTTTCCTCATCTACACAGTTTATGAAGGACAGATTGGTATTTGATCATCTACAAAAGCTTATTCATCTCTGTTTGTGTTCAGTGCCCTGTTTCAAATAATGCATCTCATTAAACTCATACTAACTACAAGTATCAAATATTAGGAAGATTTCAAATAGGCTGTATCTGACCTTAGGATTGCATCCCTAAAATCCATGTGTTATGTGGCAAATCAGATTTTACTCTGCAGCGTATGTGGAAATACGTTAGCAGTGTGTTGAAGATACCCAGCCTAGATATGGAAATGCCACTATCCAAAATGAATATTCACATTGAAGGGCCATTATCACAGAGGAGCCAGGGGGAGGGATGAATCAGTCAGGGAACTTCTCCAGGGACACACAGTGCTCTATGTCAGGGGATGGGCAGATGTCTCTGGGCTCTTGCACTGAGGGCTGGGCACAGCCTTCAGGGTGGGAGACATAGTGAGAAGTTAGCAGGCCATGTTCCAGAGTTGCACAAGAGAGCACCCAGGGGAGATCAAATGGAGGGTGCTGTAATGTGGGAAAGGCCTGGGGCTGGACAAAAGTACTGGCACCCAGACAGTCAGATCTCAAGAAACCTAGGGCTCATAACGAAAGAATTTCAGTAAAGAAAGCCTAAAACCATTCCTGAATTGTATTGATTCTCATTGTCACCTTTCTTCTCTAGGCCTATCTAAATATTTGTCACAGGTTTCCTTTTTATGTTATCTGAATGTTGTGGGAAGTCAGGGACCCCGAACGGAGGGACCAGCTGGAGCCGCGGCAAAGGAACATAAATTGTGAAGATTTCATGGGCGTTTATCACTTCCCTAATAATACTCTTAAAATTTCTTACACCTGTCTTACTTTAATCTATTAATCCTGTTATCTTCATAAGCTGAGGATGTACGTCACCTGAGGGCCACTGTTATGATTGCATTAACTGTACAAATTGATAGTAAAACATGTGTTTGAACAATATGAAATCAGTGCACCTTGGAAAAGAACAGAATAATAGCAATTTTAGGGAACAAGGGAAGACAACCATGAGGTCTGACTGCCTGTGGGGTCGGGAAAAAAGAGCCATATTTTTCTTCTTGCTGAGAGCCTATAAACGGATGTGCAATTAAGAGAGATATCGCTAAAGTGCACGTAGGAGAGATATCACTAAATTCTTTTCCTAGCAAGGAATATTGATATTTAATACTCTGGGAAAGAACTGCATTCCTTGGGGGAGGTCTATAAATGGCTGCTCTGGGAGTGTCTGTCCTATGCGTTTGGAATAAGGACTGAGATACGCCCTGGTCTCCTGCAATACCCTCAGGCTTACTAGGGTGGGGAAAAAAACCTCACCCTGGTTAAATTTGAGGTCAGACCAGTTCTCTGCTCTGGAACCCTGCTTTCTGTTGAGATGTTTATCAAGACAATACGTGCACAGCTGAACATAGACCCTTATCAGGAGTTCCTAATTTTGTCCTTGCCCTGTTTCCTCAGAAGCATTTGACCCTTGTTCACCTTTTTGCCCTTTGAAGCATGTGATCTTTGTGACCTACTCCCTGTTCATACACCCCCTCCCCTTTTGAAATCCCTAATAAAAACTTGCTAGTTTTGTGGCTCAGGTGGGCATCATGGACCTACCAATATGTGATGTCACCCCTGGTGGCCCAGATGTAAAATTCCTCTCTTTGTATTCTTCCTCTTTATTTCTCAGACCGGCCGACACTTAGGGAAAATAGAAAGAGCCTACATTGAAATATTGGGGGCGGGTTTGCCTGATATCTGAGAGACATTAGGAAGTGTGAAGAGAAGTGACATAACAGGAAGAAGACTATGCTCAGGCTGAGAGGAGTGGGGACAGTGTGGGTCTTGATGAATTCAGAACTCAAGTCCCAGCCCAGTCACTTTCTAATCATGTGATGATCATGTGATCGTGGGGTATCTGTCATGAGCTATAAACCTCAGCTTTTTTGTCTGTAAAATGGTTTGGAAATCCCTGTTCTGTAGAATTGCTGGAATGTATACACTGTGGGCAAAACACCTGGCAGAGAGCTTGGTATACCTTGGAATTTTAATAAAGGGCAGTTGATTACAACCCCAAAGTCTACCACTGTCTTTTGAGAAAAATTCAGCTCTTGTTTTTGTTATGCAAAACGACTCACAGAACATCTAGCTGAATATGTCATAGAATATGAACTGAACTAAAAGTTTGGCTTCATAAGAATAACTCAGGACATTTTCTTTCTAAAAGGATATATTGTATCATTCAAGTAAGGAGAGGCTTTCACAGCTGAATGCAACTCAATGACTATAGATTTTGAGTTAAGGACGAACTCCTTTTCGCCTTCCCCACTGATCATACATCCAAACCGCTCGTTTTATTTAAGCTACACTAAAAATCTACACATTGCTTAGACTTGTCCACATTACATTCAAAAGAACCCAATTAAAACTACTGTCAATGGAATGGGCTTGGGCTCTCCCAGGCCTGGCAAATGAGTGTCAGCCTGGAGGCTTCTGAGCACCACATCAAGGAATTCTAACCACATTTCTTAGGAAACCCTTGCAGATGATGGGGATCAATCACCTAGTCCTTGCACTGTGTTCAAGCTCCCCAGTGACAGAGCCACAGGACACCTTCCATGACCTCCCCATGTGGAGACTCCTCTCTGCTTCTTCCTCCACCCAGAGCCAACTGCTCAAGTAGTTTTCCATTCCAGGCTTTTCCATCACCTTCTGAGAGTCTGGGCCCTGCCACCACCCGGCTTCATAACAATCAGCAACCAAAGAAGCACCTGCAGTTTCCCAAAGCCCAAAACTGCCTTAACTCAGGGGCTTTTTACTCAAAGCCTCCATCTGGAGTCTCACCTCCCCACTTGTTTTGAAACTTATTCTTTAGATTGTAGAGAAAATCTTACCACATTCCTGATATGGCGTCTGTAGCTACACTCTACCGTTTTAAAGGTAGGGATAAGTCTTGCTTTTAATAGTAACTTCACTACTAACAGTAATTTCTATGAGCAAATGCTGATATAATGGTCATCAAATAAATGAGTCACTGACACTTTTATTTGTTACATTTTACTTTCTGCTACTTTCTTACATAAGTCAAGCAAACCAGGTATGTATCTTTAGTTTCAAGAACAACAAACTAAAGGGCCTGAGGAAATGCAAATATTAACAATCCTTTACTTTGTTCCAGTATTTAAATGCAGAGTTCCTTCACAGTTTCAAGAAAATTCCTACAGCAATACCACATTCACCTGTGACACATCACAAAATGAGGCCGAAGGTTTTCCCAATGTGGTGTGTTTGTGTGTGTTTTTGTTTTTACAAAATATCAAACTGTTACTCTTAAACCAGATAAACAGCAATACACGTGTGACTAATATTCGTAAACTAAGATTCTGAAGCTATTTAAACCTGTCATTAATAGGAAAAGCATTTGAAAAATACCCAAAAGGAAAACAGGTAAATCCCTTAACCGCCCATATGGAACAGAAGTGCAAACAGCACTGTGTTCTCCCCAGCCTCACCCGAGCCCTCCACCACGTAGAAACTCGACCGCCCTCTTCAAACTCAGAGGGAATAATCTACCCCAGACTTCACTCAGAAGAGAAGTTGGGGGACACGACACTGGAGCTTGCACTGTCTGTGGCAGTGGAGTCATCTGTGGTGTCAATTATGGCCTGGGCTCTCTCTTCCACATCTTTCAAAGCCTCCTTGTACGAGGGTGGAAAGGAAATAGGGACGGTATTGTTGAGCATGGCCAAAAACTCCACTACTTTCCTCTTACTGATTTCTGAATGAGCTCTTGGACCCCACAGGAATTCGTAACGTGGAGGAGCAGTGTTGGGCACCTCCCGGTACTCTAGGTAATGTTCCTGCACCCAAACTTTAGTGAGGAGCTCCCTGGGCTCCCCAAAGATAAAGTGCTCCCTCCCAGCACGCACCCCTATTCCACTCAGCACATCCCAGATGACCTCCTCAGAGGCACAGGTGCCCTTCATGAAGATGATACTCAGAACAAGAAACAAGAGGTGGTTCTGGGGCACGCCCTGCTCATCACTCACACTCCCCTCACAGCTGAGCTCTAATGTGTTTACAAAGACGTAGGAGTCCTCAGGGTCCACCTCTCTCAGGGAAATGCCAAAAAGAATCTCTATGAACTCACGGGCTTTCCTGAAGATCATAGGAAAGTAGCCCGTGTACCTGTTGATGACATTCATCACCATCTCTGCCTTTGTGACAGGCTGCTTCGCTTGATATTTGAGGAGAAGAAACCGCACCAACTCGTCCACCTTTTCATCCAGTGTATAAGTGAACAAGGGCTCGCTCTCTATCAAGGACTCACTGTCTGTCAAGGACTCGCTCTCTAGCAAGGTGTCTGAGGTGCTTGTATCTTCATCTACTGGGCTGCTGGACTCTTCACTGAGTGGGCTCAAGGAAGTGGAGGAGGAGAAGGAGCTCACAGCACTCTGGAGAGGAGACTGGGCAGGCCCCTCAGGAGGACTCTGAGGACTCTCAGGGGTACTGTGGGAAAGACTCAATGAAGTGGAGGAGGAAGAGCTGACAGGACTCTGGAGAGGACGCTGCGCAGGCCCCTCAGGACTCTCAGGAGAACTCTGGGAAAGACTCAATGAAGTGGATGAGAAGGAGCTGACAGGTCTCTGGAGTGGAGACTGGGCAGGCCCTTCAGGCGGACTCTGAGGACTCCCATGAGGACTCTGCAGAAGACTTGCTAAAGTGTAGGAGAAGGAGCTGAGAGGTTTCTGGAGAGGAGACTGAGCAGGCCCCTCAGGGGGTCTCTGAGGTCTCTCAGGGAAATTCTGGGGAAGACTCAGTGAAGTGGAGGAGGAGCAGATAATCACAGGACTCTGGAGAGAAGACTGGGAGTCCTCCCCCTGAGGAGGACTGTGAGGAAAGCGGAGAGGAGACAAGGAGACCTCCCACTCAGGAGGACTCTGAGGAGTCTGGAGAGGAGACTGGGAGACCTCCCCGTCAGGAGAACATGGAGGAATCTGGAGAGGAGACAGGGAGGCCTCCCTCACAGGAGGACTATGAGGAAACTGGAGAGAGGACAGGGAGTCCTCCCCCTCAGGAGGGCTCTGAGGAATGTAGAGAGGAGACAGGGAATCCTCTCCCTCAGGAGGACTCTGAGGTCTCTGGAGAGGAGACTGGGAGTCCATCCCCTCAGGAGGGCTCTGAGGACTATAGAGAGGAGACTGGGCAGGCCCCTCAGGAGGGCTCTGAGGACTCTCAGGGAAACTCTGGGGAAGACTCAGTGAAGTAGAGGAGCAGCAGATGCTTATAGGACTCTGGAGAGAAGACTGGGAGTCCTCCCCCTGAGGAGGACTGTGAGGAAAGTGAAGCGGAGACAGGGAGTCCTCCCACTCAGGAGGACTCTGAGGAATCTGGAGCGGAGAAAGGGTGTTCTCCCCCTCAGGAGAAATCTGGAGAGGAGACTGGAAGTCCTCCCCGTCAGGAGCACTCTGAGGGCTATGGGGAGGAGACGGGGAGTTGTCTCCCTCAGCAGGACTCTGAGGTATCTCGAGACGAGACTGGGGAAAACCCTCAAAAGTACTTTGAGAACTCTCAGGGGAACTTTGGAGAAGACTCAGTAAAGGGGAGGAGAAGGAGGAGCTCACAGCAATCTGGAGAGGAGACTGGGGAAAACCCTCAAAAGTACTTTGAGAACTCTCAGGGGAACTCTGGAAAAGCCTCAATAAAGTGGATGAGAAGGAGGAGCTCACAGGAATCTGGAGAGGAGACTGGGGAAAACCCTCAAAAGAACTCTGAGAACTCTCAGGCGAACTCTGGAAAATATGCAATAAATTGGAGGGGAAGGAGGAGCTCACAGGAATCTGGGGAGGAGACTGGGGAAAACCCTCAAAAGTACTTTGAGAACTCTCAGGGGAACTCTGGAAAACACGCAATAAAGTAGATGAGAAGGAGGAGCTCGCAGTAAACTGGGGAGGAGACTGGGGAAAACCCTCAAAAGGACTTTGAGTACTCTCAGGGGAACTCTGGAAAAGCCTCAATAAAGTGGAGGGGAAGGAGGAGGTCACAGGAATCTGGGGAGGAGACTGGGGAAAACCCTCAAAAGTACTTTGAGAACTCTCAGGGGAACTCTGGAAAACACGCAATAAAGTAGATGAGAAGGAGGAGCTCGCAGTAAACTGGGGAGGAGACTGGGGAAAACCCTCAAAAGGACTTTGAGTACTCTCAGGGGAACTCTGGAAAAGCCTCAATAAAGTGGAGGGGAAGGAGGAGGTCACAGGAATCTGGGGAGGAGACTGGGGAAAACCCTCAAAAGTACTTTGAGAACTCTCAGGGGAACTCTGGAAAACACGCAATAAAGTAGATGAGAAGGAGGAGCTCGCAGTAAACTGGGGAGGAGACTGGGGAAAACCCTCAAAAGGACTTTGAGTACTCTCAGGGGAACTCTGGAAAACACTCAATAAAGTGGAGGGGAAGAGGGAACTCGCAGGATTCTGGAGACGAGACTGGACGTCCTCACCCTCAGGAGGGCTCTGAGAAATCTGGAGAGGAGACAGGGAGTCTTTCCCCTCAGGAGGACTCTGAGGAATCTGGAGTGGAGACTGGGAGTCTTTCCCCTCAGGAGGACTCTGGAGAAGACTTGGGGAGTCCTCCCCCTCAGGACGACTCTGACGACTCTCCGCGGAACTCTGGAGAAGACTCGGCATCCCAGCAGCAAGCATATCCTTGTCCCCTGGAGAACGCAGAATCAGAGAAGAGGATGAGGATGAGAAGAAAGAAGAGGAAGAGGAGGAGGAGAACGGGAATCAAAAGTGGAAAGAGGAAGAGAAAATGGAGGAGGCTTCCTCCTGTCCTTCATCTGGGGGATCCTCTGCATCTACCAACTCCAGTATGAAATTTGGCTTCTGGAAGCCTTGCTCAAAGCTGGGGCATGGAATGTTTGGAGAGAGAGGCATGATGAATATTGTTCAGGAGCAGCAGGTAAACGTGTGAGCACGAATGAATATGATGGGATCCCACAGGACTGAGGGAGAGAGGGACAGTGCCAGTGGCCTCAGCTGAGAAACTCACCCATGATGGCTCTGACAAAGGCCGGCTTACAGCTCTTCTTCCCTTACGGTGGTGCTCTAGGGCCTCACAGGTCGCCTGTCTTTCTAGGAGGTTTGTCTCCTGGGAACCTGTAGGAGGATGTGAGAAAGCACCTCAAGGCACAGCTGGCAGGCAGAGTCTGAGGCACCAGGAATGACAGTGGGTGGCTATGGGCTGGGTGCTGCCAGGTCTGCCCTGTTTCTGGGGGTAGTGCCCTTGGTACAGAGTCAGGCTGTGCACTCACCTTGACTCCTGGCAGTGCCTGGGCCTCCTCTGCTGTGGTGCTTTTAGGATGTATGTGTCCCTCACACCCAGGTCTTCAACTCCTGGTTCCTGGAGCACCTGAAAGAAGAAGTGAGGGAGACCCTCCAGCTATGACGTCAGCTGGGACTGGCCAGACTCCCAGAGTCCCACAGTTCTGAGGTTCGTGGCCCCCTCAGCATTCAATTAGCATTGTCACATGTTCTGAGACAGGGCCAGGCCCCCACCACTCTGCTGGCCTGAGGCAAAACCTCAGGTGAAACTCCACAGCGCTGAGAGCAGTGGGAGGTAATGAGGTGGCAGCCACCTCCCAGCACTCTACCACGGGGGTGATCCGGGTGGCCTCACGTCTGTTCTGATGCACATGTTGTGTCCGGAATTGGTGGGTTCTTGGTCTCGATGACTTCAAAAATGAAGCCGCGGACCCTCGCGGTGTTACAGTTCTTAAAGATGGTGTGTCTGGAGTTTGTTCCTTTAGACATTCAGATGTGTCTGGAGCTTCTTCTGTCTGGTGGGTTTGTGGTCTCGCTGACAGGAGTGAAGCTACAGACCTTCAGGTTGAGTATTACAGCTCTTGAAGGTGGCACATCTGGAGTTGTTCGTTCTTCCAGTGGGTTTGTGGTCTCAGCTGGCTTCAGGAGTCAAGCTGCAGACCTTTGTGGTGAGTGTTACAGCTCTTAAAGGCGACGTGGACCCAAAGATTGAGCAGCAGCAAGATTTATTGTAAAGAGCAAAAGAATAAAGCTTCCACAGTGTGGAAGGGGACCGAGCAGGTTGCCACTGCTGGCTTGGGCAGCCTGCTTTTCTTCCCTTATCTGACCCCACCCATATCCTGCTGATTGGTCCATTTTACAGAGAGGGTTTGGTCTGTTTTACAGAGAGCTGATTGGTCCGTTTTGACAGAGTGCTGATTTCTGTGTTTACAATCCTTGAGCTACAGACAGAGTGCTAGACAGAAAAGTTCTCCAAGTGCCCACTAAGTTAGCTAGATGCAGAGTATCAATTGGTGTATTTACAAACCTTGAGTTAGGCACAGAGTAATGACTGAGGTATTTAGAAACCCTGAGCTAGACACAGAGTGCTGATTGGTGTATTTACAATCCCTTAGCTAGACATAAAGGTTCTCCAAGTCCCCACTAGACTCAGGAGCCCAGCTGGCTTCACCTAGTGGATCCTGCATGGGGGCTGCAGGTGGAGCTGCCTGCCAGTCCCGAGCAGGGCCTGCAATCCTCAGCCCTTGGGCAGTCAATGGGACCAGGCACCATGGAGCAGGGGGCAGCGCCTGTTGGGGATGCTCAGGCCACGGGGGAGCCCACCACGGAAGGGGGGCTCCAACATGGCGGGATGCAGGTCCCAAGCCCTGCCCTGCGGGGAGGCAGCTGAGGCCTGGGGAGAACTCGAGCGCAGTGCTGGCCCACCAGCACCCTCTGCAGCTGCTGGCCCGGGTGCTAAGCCCCTCACTGCCCTTGGTTGGAGGCGCCAGCTGACCGCTCCATGTGTGGGTCCCACCGAGCCCGCCCGAGCCAGAACTCGTGCGGGACCGCAAAGGCGGCGGTGTGCAGCCGGGGTTCCCACTCGCGGCTCTCCCTCCACACCTCCCTGCAAGCAGAGGGATGCTGCTCTGGCCTCTGCCAGCCCAGAGAGGGGCTCCTACAGTGCCGTGGCAGGCTGAAGGGCTCCTCAAGCTCCGCCAGCGTGGACGCCGAGGTCGAGGCCGAGGAGTCACTGAGAGTGAGGGCTGATAGCACGTTGTCACCTCTCAATGTGACCCCTCAGTCCTCACTCTTGTCCCCACCAGGGTCTGGGAGTCTTCCCTCTGCCGGCTGGAGGCAGCTCCCCATGCTGACTTGCCAGGGGACCCCCAGAACAAGGCCTCCCCTTCCCCCTCCCCTACACGCCTCACCCAGCAACAAGAGGGCGGCCGCTCAGCCTGAGCCGACTGGCGAGCTCTAGGAGGGCTGATTTGAGGAGCGGGGTGGGAATCTCCGGGAATCCATCCTCTGAGGTGGGGGTTCCCCGGTCCTCCTCAGTGTCTTCCTATTTATTCCCTAGAGGGCCGGCATCTCCTCCCTTCCTCTGTCGTGAGGACCCGTCCCTCAGCCCTCGGCTACCATCTTCCTTTCCGCGAACTACAAGTCCCACGGCAGGGGTACAGCAAGCCGGGCGGGCTTCTCTCTGTGGTGGGGGGGATCCCTCAGTTCTCCCTCGGGGCCCTCACCTTGAAAACTGGATAGGTTTAAGGCTCTTCCCTCCGCTGACCTGAGACGAGCCTCGTCACAAAATACCTCAGGTTCTTCAGCCTCCCAAGATGGACGCCGGAAAGCACATCCGGGAACCCTGCCGGGGATGATCAGGACTGACAGCAGGGCTAGCGTGGGGCGGGGCCTCCTCTCAGAGGAGCAACCACCCCCCACTTGTCAGCCTCCTTTCCATCCCTTCCTTCCCACCTCCAGGATGTGCTCCTGCCCTTCCTGCTCACTCCCTAAGCCTTGCCGGACTCTTGCTCCCACCTCCCCAGTCCTTGACGCTCACACCCCACCTTTTCCTAGGGCTAACAGCAGGGAGTGGCAGGGTGCAGCCTGTGCCTCCCCTCCATGTTGGGAGGTCGCTGTCCTTCGACAGAGTTCTCTTCTTGTTGAGTGGCCAGCCCTGGTGCAACTCCCTCTGCTTAACCGAAGCTGCCCCCCTCAGAGATAATCTCCCCTCTAGCTGACTCCCAAAGTGGAAGTCAGAAAGTTGTAAATCTGGGGACCCTGATGGGCTCCTCCAGAGCTGGCAGCAGGCACAGGGGCAGGATAGGGGGCACTACCGGTCATGGATGTTCCCTTCCTGCCTTCCTGAGAGGCTGTGCCTGGATTCCTGAAACGGCCTGGGCTCCCTGCCTCTGTGCATCTGAGTCTTTCACCTCCGAATAAGCCCCTCCCATCCCTGAGACCTGCAAGGTGCAAGAGAGGTCGAATCACATCCCTCCACAGGGGGATATGGCCTCCCAAGCCCCAGGTAGAACTCTGCTGCCCTCCGCCTGAAATAGCGTGGGAAGGACTCTCTGTCTTCCTCTATTCCTGACACAGCCTCCACTCCCTCCCTCTTGTCTCCAGAGACTGTTTTTCAGATCAAGGTTCCCATTTCCATGAAACCCCCAAGAGGGACTGGAGCACCCTAGCATCTCTCCCTAATGGCCCTGCCCAAGGCCTCCTAGGAGTGAAAATGGGCTGGTTTTGGGGGGTCCTCCTGTGTCCATAGTGGGGTAGCTCACCAGTCTGTCCTCTGTATCAGCCTGGGGATGCCAGGAAGGCCCCTGTCATGATCTTCCGCTCTCATTATCTGAACTGAGACACACCAGAGCACAGCCTTGTCCTCTTTCTCCCCTCTAACATGTCAGGGGACACCCCTGTGGGTCACCATGCCTCTGGGCCTCCCGGGGATGACAACAGGGGGGCAGCTGGTTTCTGTGGATCCTCCTCTTTGTGGGCAAGACGTCTCTGCAGTTTTCCCTCAGAGGCCTCATGTGACTACTGGCTGCTCCTGGGTCTTCTGTCCTTCCCAAGATGACAGTATGACCCAGGGAAAAAAATAATGTGACTTTACCCTGAAGGAAACTGTAAACCACTACGTCACCATGGTGATTAAATTATCATCAATGACAAATTGTGTTGGTACTCTGTGCCGTCGGTATGATATGATAAGAATGGCACTTCACTTCTCTGTTCATCTTCCAAGAAAATATAACCTACATCAAATCATAAAAAAAAATCAGATAATTCCCAGTCAAAGGCTATTTTCCGAAATACCTGACAATACATCTCCAAACTGTCAATGTTTTCAAAAGCAAGAGAAGTCTCAGTGAAGTGGCACAACCAAAGGGCATTGAAAGAGACATGATGAATAAATGTAACGGAGTATCCTCAGGGGATCCTGGGACAGAAAATAGTTTTTCGTGACAAGGAGATAAATGTGAATAAAGTATGTTTGTTAATAAACAAAGGATGTTTGCATATCAATATTGGTTCATTACTTTTAGGAAACCTTACCAAGGTAAAATGTTAATAACAGGGGGAATAGATTATGGGACATAAAAGAATGTTCTTGAGCATTGTCACAATTTTCTTTTAAATCTAAAATTATTCTAAAATAAAGTTTATGAAATATGAAAAAGTGCTACCAAACTAGATAAAAGATATATATGCAAAACCTATAGCAGATATGCCTTTTAAATATTTTAAATATTGAAAGTAGAAGTTTGAACTTGGGACTTAACCTAAAGTTTCTGCTACAAGTATTTCTACTACTCTTTATACTAGAGGTAGTGGTAAATGTTGTAAAGCAAAGAGGAATAAATGAAAGGAATGAAGATTGGCCAGTTGGAAACCAAACTTTTGTGATTAATGGGTGACTCTACTGAGCATGAAATAATCCAAAATAACTAAAAATAATTTACTCAATTTATAATAGTATATCAGTTTTCTAGTATAAGGTCAGTATTCAAACAAATATCCACTTTGTTTTCTGTCAGGGAAAGAGTAGGAAAATAAAAGTAAAGAATATATAATTTTTAAACACTCATAGTAAAATATCAAGTATCTAAGAATAATGCTTAACCAAAAATAATAACTTTACAGATGAAAATATTAAAATGTTGAGACATATTAATGAAGACTCACATAAATATAAAATAAAAAAATTCATAGGCATTAAGATTCAATATTTTAAATGTTTTAGTTCTTCCAAAAAATAGAGGAAAATATAGAATAATCGAAATCTCAAGTCAAAACAAGCAAATGGCTTTGGACATGTGTGAGTCACCTGATTCTAAATATAAAGATATGCAAGTGGTCAAGCATAGTCAATACACTGTTGAAAAACAGGAATTAGTCTACCCGATAGTAAAAATTACAAAGACGCTAATGTGATGAAGAGTTTGAGATTTAGGTGCAGGGGTTGGTCAATAGACCAATGAAACTGAATGGACAGTCCTGAAAAACAAAAGCAGAAAGCTGTGCACGTTCTTAACTGATTAAAAAACAAAATTACAGCTTCAGAGCATGGAGCAGTCTTGTTGCAGTAGATGTCGGTGGAACAACTGAGTATGCATATAAAAACCCTAATTTAAGTGGCATCCTTCTTCACACCAAACACAAAACTGTTGCTAGGAGATTCAAAGCCTACTTTAAAAATCCTGTACTACAAAAAACAAACAAACAAACAAACAAAAACTTAAAATATACACGGACATATATAGAATAATAAGTCTTTGTTTAGATTTTTTTTTTTTTTTTTGGAGTCAGCGGTAAAAATATATTAGAGCATCAGTTAGGATAGAGGTGAAAGGATTGAAAGAGGCTGGGGACATTGATCCTGTCAGTAACAGAAGGAAGCAAGATAATATGAGTCAAACTGGAAGGGAGGAAATGGCAGCTCCTTCCACCCCCTTGTCTCAACCTATAGAAGGTCTGGCTACTTTCAAGAGCCTTTTGCTTTCTCAGAGTAGGACTTAGAACTCAACAGTGGTTGGAGGAAAGCTACCTGGAACAATGATGGATTTATTCCCCTTCCTATTAGACCAGTCCTTCTGCTGACCTCTGAAACTCTGGGGATCCAAGAAATGTAACATGACCAGTTCTATTCCAGAAAGTCATGAACAGGGGATGTTGTGTTGATGACAGAAACCTGACCAGGTCCACAAACAGTTTATCGCCTTAGAGCCAGTGCCAGCTTGCCCAAATGTGATTGGAGTAGTGGCCTAAGACCCTCTCCATATGGATTGGAGGTCCACATGAAAGGAATTCCAGCTGCTCTTACTCCTGACAGGACCCTCAGAAGGATTCAGGAGCCCTGAGATTCCAAAAGAGGTTGACATGTGATTTTGCCAGAGAATTCAGTGAGGGTTGGGGTTCTGTCCACCCACTACAGCCAGCATCAACTGAGTCGTTCATGAGCTGACTTCCCTCTTCAGCTATGGCTCAGTGTCCCAGGGGCAGTGGGCCTCTGCTCATAGCCAGGATTGGTGGATCAAACCTCAGCGCTCAAGGTGGAAACCCACAGACAAAGAAGCTCTTCTCCCAGCCTGGGAGGGAACTGGTGGGTAAATTGCAGCTCTGGCCCCCATGTCCTTGGGAATTATCCTCATGGAGCTTTTCTTCTGAGTTCCCAAGAAGGGAGCACTTCTTATGGAAGGTGAAAAGAAAATGGCAGCCCATCCTTTTATCTCCTGGTATTGGGAGGAATTCTTCTGTCCAGAAGAGAGAGGGACTGATGATCTCGGGATTGAATCAGTGGGACAGTGTCAGGGAGCTTTTTAAAGGAGTGAACACAACCCTTCTCCAAACATGCCCCAAATGACTCACCTTCAGTTCCTTTTCCTCACTTTAGTTTCAGCCTTCAGGGAACATGCTGCCTCTGCCAGTGAAGGTTTACCATAGTTGCCATGAATGTAGATTTGTTGATCATGGGGTTGGGAGAGTGGAGGGCATTCCCATCGTTTGAGGAAGAAGTAACATTTACCTGTGTATCAGAGAGGTTATAAAACACACATGAATTCTAACAATAAACCATAAGAACCAAATCATGGCTCAATTTCATTTTTGTTAATAGGAAAGGTAGCAAGGTTTTGTGTGTGTGTGTGTGTGCTGGATGCCTCCATTTCTTTATCTTAACCCCCATCCAATGCAACAGCATCTTCTGTTCCCTCAACTACTAAAGTTCATTCCAAATCCATCTACTTAAGTCAATCTCCGTTACTAGGGCTTTGGGTGAAACTAACATCATCTCTCCCCTAGACTATGGCAACACTTGCCTTATGGTTGTTTCCTTTCTTTTTTTTTCTTTATCCCTGTAAATTCCATTGTCTCTTCAGCAGCCCATTGTTTTTTTTTACAAATTCCAAGCCGTAGTTATTTTTCTAAGATTACACACATCGAATTTAACTATTATGTAAAGTTATATGCATCGTAACAAATGCATAGAATCCTGTGTCTACCACCCAAGTATCATACTGACCAGTTCCATCAGCTTACAATTCCCCCGTGAAGTCAATCTCTACACTTCTCCCAAGAACCTAGAAGCTATGTTCTATTTTTATTAATAGTTCCTAGAGTTGTAACTTTTCCAGAATGTCATATGAATAGGTTCATAAGATATTCACTTCTAAAGGAGTGGGGTAACATTTTTCATTTTAAGCAGCAAGGAATGAGAATCCCTGTTGCTCCATAACCTCTATCACATTTGGTATTTTAAGATTTTTGGATTAGAGTAATTCTAGTAAGTGTGCAGTATAATATTTTCTGGTTTTCCTTTGCATTGCCCTAATGGCAAATGAATTTGATCATCTTTTCAAATGCCTCTTAGCAATTGGTATATTCTCTTTTGTGAAGTGTCTGTTCAAATCACTGGCTTTCTTGTTGTTGTTGTTGTTGACACAGAGTCTCCCTCTGTGGCCCAGGCTGGAGCGCAGTGGCTCCATCTCTGCTCATGGCAAGCTCTGCCTCCGGGTTCATGCCATTCTCCTACCTCAGCCTCTGGAGTAGCTGGGACTACAGGCAATACAGGCGACCGCCACCAAGCCTGGCTAATTTTTTTTTTTTTTTTTTTTTTTTTTTGTATTTTTAATAGAGACGGGGTTTCACCGTGTTAGTCAGGATGGTCTGGATCTCCTGATCTCGTGATCTGCCCGCCTTGGCCTCCCAGAGTCTTGGGATTACAGGCGTGAGCCACCGCACCAAGCAGAATATTGCTGATCAGAAAATTCAGAGAGCAAACTTCGTAAGAAATACAGAGTTCCCACATATGTCCACTCCCCGCCCCCCGTGTATGCGTGTGGACACACACACACACACACACACACACACACACAGAGCAACTCACATTATTTAGATTTTGTAACAATGTTGCACATTTGCTACAGTTGCATACACACACAGCAACTCCTATTATTTACATTTTGTAATAATGTTTCACATTTGCTCGGATCGATTGACCTGTATTGCTACATCATTAAGTAAAGTCCACAGTTTACATCGAGTCAGTTTTAGTGTTGCACGTGATGTTGGTTTTGGCAAACGTATAATGATAAGTATTCACCCTTACAGTAACATACAGAATTGTTTCCTCATCCCAAATCTCCTGTGTGCTTCACCTATTCATCTGTCTCCCTCCAACTTCTACTGCCTCTGAGGCCCCAGAAACTACAGAACTTTTCCTTGTATCCACAGTTACCTGTTCCAGAATATGGTTGGAATCATCAATTATGCACCATTTTTATATTTTCTCTTTTCACTTAGCAATATGCTTTCAGGATTTCTCTATGTCTATACCACTTCACTAACAATGACGGAAAGTTCCTGTTGCTCCACATACTTGTCAGAATTTGTTGTTTCAGTCCAATGGATTTCAGCCATTCTCATGAGTATCTAGTGCTATCCCCTGGTTGTTCTAATTTACAATTTCTTTTTTTTCTTCTTTTTTTTCTTTCTTTCTTTCTTTCTTTCTTTTTTTTTTTTTTTTTTTTTTTTGTTTTGGACACTGTGTCTCACTCTGTTGCCCAGGCTGGAGTGCAGTGGTGCGATCTCAGCTCACTGCAACCTCCTCCTCCTGGGTTCAAGCGATTCTCCTGCCTCAGCCTCCTGAGTAGCTGGAACCACAGGCATGTACCACCACGCCTGGCTAATTTTTTGTATTTTTAATAGAGACGGGGTTTCATCGTGTTAGCCGGATGGTCTTGATGTCCTGACCTTGTGATCTGCCTGCCCGAGCCTCCCAAAGTTCTGGGATTACAGGCACAAGCTACCGCACCCAGCCTTAATTTGCAATTTCTTAATGACATATAATGTTAAAAATCTTCTCATATATTTATTTGTCATTCGTATATATTCTCTGGTGAGGTGCCTATTCAGATTTTTTTTTTTTTGGCCCATTTTAAACCAGACTTTTTGTTTTCTTACAGTTGGATCTTAAGAGTTTAGTGTATATTTTAATGTACGTCTTTTGTCAGATACTGGTTTCACAAATCTTTTATCCCTGTCTTTGGCTTGTTTTTCATTCTCTTTGCAATGCGTTTGGCAGAATAGAATTTGTTAATTTTAATGAAACTCAACTTATCTCTTTTTTCATAGATGGTTGGTACTTTTGGTGTTACATCTAAAATAGTTGGGTGACCAAACCCGGGGTCACCTAAAGATCACACTCATACGTTTGACCAAAATTCAAAAGATTGCTAAAGTATGTGTGTGAAAATATAAGGTATTCATATACATTTATTTTGGAGAAAATTAATTGCTGAAACATTTTGGGAAATAAGTCAGCAACATGTTAAAAAATAGAAAATATTCATGCTCTGTTTATTTTGACTCAGTTTCCACATTCATATGACTTTCGTACAAGAAATGACATGAATTTGCCCAAGAATTTATGTTCAAAGTTGTTGATTGTAGTTCTATTAATTACAGCCACAAAGGAGAAATGAATATATGTTCATCAGGAGAAGATTCGTTCAATTTGTTATTTCACAGAAATCAATTAGAATTCTAGGGAGTTATTACAAAAGTAACAGAAATCTATATGTGTTTTCATGGAAAGTTTCTGCATCCATTGTGATAAACAAGTATTTTGGTTTGTTAGGACGCCATAGCACACTACCACAAGCTGGGTGATAGAAACAGAGATTTCCTGTCTCACCATTTTGGATTCTGGCAGTCCAAGAGCAAGGTGTTTGCAGGGTTGGTTCCTTTTGGGACTATGAAGGAAGGGTGTTTTCCAGGCCTCTTTCCTTGCCTTGTAGATAGATGGATGTCTTCACCCTGTGTCTGTTCACATTATCATGTCTCTCTACGTATCTCTGTGTCCAAATTTCCCCTTTAATAAGCACTTCAGTGATATCAGATTAAGACCTTTATTAATAACCTTTTGTTAAATTGATTGCCCCTAAAATGATCCTGTTTCCAAATAATGCCACATTTTGAGGTTAACGTAGGATTTTGGGGAGGAGGCAGATAAACTTAGAATAGTGGTAAAGGCAAGTGGCAGACCTATATGTGTATCATTTCCCATGTATAGATGTATAGTATGTATATATATGTGTGTATAGATATGTGCACATCTATGTGTGAAACCAGCTTTTAATTTTTACAAACCGCATCATTAATTGTGGTAACTTCTGAGTAGGAGGCTGAATTTTAGAGAAACTTCGTAAAGGGGAAAATTGTGATTGATATGTATTTTTTAGAATTGTTTGCAACAAGAACACATGCATTATTTTCCTTTCAGTAAAATATTGAAGTAAGCCTAAGCACAGGAAGAGGAGCAGTGCCGTAGTCACATAAAGAAACAGCAAGCTGATGGAACAGAAAAAATATTCCTGAAATTTAAATGCCTTTACACAACAAGGTTGCTTTGATGCACATCAATTCTGATTTGAGTTGGTTGGGTGTTATGGACTGAATTGCGCCCCTGCCCCAAATTCCTATATCCAAGGTCTTAGACCTTGGATATTTGGAGATTGAACCTTTGAAGAGACAATTAAGGTTCAATAAGGTCATATACGTAGGACCTTATTCAATATAACTAATGTCTTTATAAGAAGTGGAAATTAGGACACAGACACACATACCAAGTACTAACCACGTGAGAATCCAGTCAGAAGGCAGAGCCATTTACAAGCTACAGAACAAAGCCACAGGATACACCAAATCAGCCAACATCTTGATCTTGTATTTTCAGCCTCCGGAAATGTGAGACAATAAATTTCTGTTGTTTAAGCCGCCCAGCCTTGGTATTTTCTTATGGGATAATAAACAAATACACGATGAGTCTCGGCTCTTGCATGATCCAGGAATTAAGGCTGCTTCCAGCTTTGAGCTCCACATCACAACCTATGGTAACTGCTGAAGTGAAAAGAAAGCATGGGGTTGTTTCACTGGCTTCTCCCTAACTACAAATACACCACCCAGGAAAGAGAGGCAGACACGATAGAAATGGGCACTTGTAGTCTTTCCCATAAACCATTACATTGCTCTATGGATAAGCAACTATGAACATTTATGACAATAAGTCCCTTCATTTCTTGGAAGAGTTTCTGGAAAGGCAAACCTTGCCGTGAACTCTCCCAACTATTTTCAGATCCTATTAGGAAACTGCGATTTCAAATACAGTATTACATCTAGTTTTAAGACAATTATTTAAATTTTGGCAGGGAGTTAAATTTTTCCTCTATAACAATTTTAGGCACTGTCATTTTTTTTTTTTGGAGGGGGGTGTCTCACTCATGTTGCCCAGGCTGGAGTTCAGTGGCACCATCTTGGTTCACTGCAACCTCGGCCTCCCAGGTTCAAGTGATGCTCCTGTCTCAGCCTCCCGACTAGCTGGGATTACAGGTGGCCGCCACCACTCCTGGCTAATTTTTTTGTTATTTTTAGTAGAGACGGGGTTTCACCGTACTGGCCAGGCTGGTCTCAAACCCCTGACCTCAGGTGATGCACCCGACTCGGCCTCCCAAAATGCTGGGATTACAGGCGTGCACGGCCTGCACTGTCGTTTTAACAACCTATAAATTCTCTTCAGGCTGAGAATTTTCTCATTCTTTTGATGTTTGCTAAATATCTTACCCTGTGAACCTCTGCTACCTTCCAGTGACCGACCGTTCCTACAGTTGCACAGGTGCCTGTGACACACTGCAAACCAGGAACTCCCTGTGGTGCAGCTACACAGACAAGAGACAGGGGAAGGAGAGTGCACTACTGCTTTCTTTTTACACCAGAGCTAGCATGTCCGCCAAGGAACCCTTGTTCACATCAGGGGTGGACTTCAGAATGTTGTGGTAGTTTTGTTTTTTAGAAATTTGGCTTCTCATAGTTGTTTATTTACAAAGTGATTTCTATAGTCTCTTCTACAAAGTTTATAGGGAAGCTTTGGTTTTGGATCACCTATGAAAATTCATTCCTCTGTGTATGTGTTCAGTGGCCTCTTTCAAACAATACATCTTTTTAAAATCCTACTCGTAATATCAAATTTCAGGATGATATCAAATCTCTGTCTCTGACCTTAGGATTCCATCCCTAAAACCAGTATATTGTGTGGCAAATAAGATCTACTCACCAGCTTATTTGGGAATTCTTTGAGAGTGTGTTGAAGATTCCCATTATGGGTATTGAAACATCACTGTTCAAAACGCACATTTATATCAAAGAACTGTTGTTATCACAGAAGATGCTGGGTGAGGGACGGAGCAGTCAGGGAATGGCTGCAGAGAGTAGGAATGGTCTATGGCAGGGGACGGGCAGTTGACTCCAGGCCACAGCCCTGGGAGCAGGCCACAGCCTTCACAAGAAGAACCCTTACTGACAAGCTGATCAGTGGACCAGGTTCCAGAATTAGACAAGGGAGCGCGCAGAGAAGGTCAAAACGAGGGTCCTAGAATGTGGGAAAGAGCTGGGACTGAACACAACTGCTGACACTTGGACAGAGTCAGCTCTCAAGACACCCAGGCCTCACAACAGGAGGACTTTAAGTAAAGAAAGGCCACAACAGGTCCTGAATTGTATTTCATTGTCAGTGTCACCTTCCTTCTTTAGGCTTAACCTAATATCTTAGCCACAGGGTCATCTTCAGGTCACCTCAGAGACATTGAGAAGTGTGAAGAGAAATGACATAACAGGCAGAAGGCCTCCCTCAGGCTGGGGGCAGTGGGAACAGTGTGGGCCTAGATGAATTCACACCAGGGTTCAAGTACCAGCCCTGTCGCATTCTAGCCAAGTGATCTTGGGGAAGTTATCAAGCACTATGAGCCTCGGGTTCTCCATGTGTAAAATGGGTTGGATAAGTTCTGTCTTGTAGAATTGCAGGAATATATGGAATGTGAGTAAAGCATGTGGCACAGGGTCCGAAATACACTGGTACTTAATAAACGGCAGTTGATATCAATTATGATTATAAGCCCAAAGGCTACCACTGCCTTTTTTGAAAACTTCAGCTCTTCTTTTTATTACGCAAAAATCTGGGAAAATATGTAGCCGAATACGTCACGGAAGAAGAACTCAACCAATAATTCAGCTTCACAAATACAACTCAGGACATTTGTCTTTCTGAAAGGATATATCGTATAACTTGGGTAAGGCCAGACGTCTGCAGCTGGAATGCAACTGAAAGATCGTATTTTGAGTCAAGGACAAACTCCCTTTCACCTTCCCCATTGCTGGTCCATCCAACCACTAGTTTTATTTATGCTTCACTAGAAATGTAGATCTCACTTAGACTTGTCCACATTACATTCAAAAGAACCCAACTAAAAGTCCTGTCAATGGAATGGGTTCTGGCTCTCCCAGGCCTGGCAAATGAGTGTCAGCCTGGAGGCTTCTGAGCACCACATCAAGGAGTTCTCACCACATTTCTCAGGAAACCCTTGCAGATGATGGGGATCAATCACCTAGTCCTTGTACTGTGTTCACGCTCCCCAGTGACAGAGCCACAGGACACCTTCCATGACTTCCCCATGTGGAGACTCCTCTCTGCTTCATCCTCCACCCAGAGCCAACTGCTCAAGTAGTTTTCCATTCCAGGCTTTTCTCTCACCTTCTGAGAGTCTGGGCCCTGCCACCACCCGGCTTCATAACAATCAGCTCCCACAGAAGCACCTGCAGTTTCCCAAAGCCCAAAACTGCCTGAGCTCAGGGCCTTTTCACTTGAAGGCGCCATCTAAAGTCTCACGTCCCCACTGTTGAAACTCACTCTTTAGATCATAGAGAAAATCTTCCCCTTCCTGATATGGCTTCTGAACCTAGACTTTATCGTGTTATGGGTGGGAAGAAACCTTGTTTTGATAGTATCCCCACAAAGAACAGTGCTTTCCGCAAGCGAATGCTGAAATAATGTTCAGCAAGTAACAGACTCAGCGGTGCTTTTATTTATTAAGGTTTAAATTCTGCTACTTTCTTGAACAAGCCAAACAAACCCAGATATATAGCTGTAGTTGTCAAGAACAACGGAATAAGGAGGATGAGGAATGTCAAAAATTAACAATCCTGTATTTTGTTCCACGATTTAAATACCGAGTTCTTTCACATTTCAAAGAAAATTCCAATCCAATCCCAATACCACATTCTACTGTTCCAGATAAGACAGAAGGTTTTCCTTACAAACTATCAAATCCTTACTCTTAAACCAGACAAACAGCAGTACATGTGTGACGATTTTCATGAACTAAGATTCTGAAGTGAATTCAGCCAACCAAAAGGGGAAGCATTTGAAAAATACTTCCTCCCGCCAACAAAATGTTAAATTCTAAGTCACTCATATGAAACAGGAACACAAAGAACACTGTGGTCCCTCCAGCTCCACTCTCGCCCTCCCCTGCCTAGAACCTCGACTGCCCTCTTCAAACACAGAAGGGGACTCAGCCTCAGACTTGACTCAGGACAGAAGTTGGTGGACATGATACTGGGGCTTGCACTGGCCGTAGAAGTAGCATCATCTGTGGTGTCAATTACAGCCTGGTCTCTGCCTTCCACATCTTTCAAAGCATCCACACACCAGGATGGAAAGGAATTAGCAATGGTACTGTCGAGCTTGCCTAAAAACTCTAGGACTTTGCTCTTTTTGATTTCTGAATGGCATCTTAGGCTTCACAATAATTCATAATGTGGAGGAGAGTTCTTAGGCACCTCCCGGTGCTCCAGGTACTTTCTCTGCACCCAATCTACAGTGAGGAGCTCCCTGGGCTTCCC
Organism: Macaca thibetana thibetana; assembly: GCF_024542745.1. NCBI lineage: Eukaryota > Metazoa > Chordata > Mammalia > Primates > Cercopithecidae > Macaca > Macaca thibetana. Next base: position 137,001,417 of record NC_065598.1, read on the forward strand.
ATAAATGAAGGCCTCCCTCCCAGCATACACCCTATCGAATTCAGTGCTTCCCAAATGACCTCAGAGGCACAGCTGCCCTTGATGTAGACCACACTCAGAATACGAATTAGGAGGTGGTTCTTGGACATTCCCTGGCCATCACTCAGCCTCCCCTGGTCGCTGAGTTCTACTGTTTTCAAAGACATAGGAGTGGTTGTTGGGGTCCATCTCAGTCAGGGCAATGCCAATCATTAGTTCTGTGAACTCATGAGCTTTCCCGAAGATCATAGGAAAGCAGTCCTTATACTTCTTGATGACAGTCTTCAGCATCTCAGCCTTTGTGACAGGCTCCTTTGGTTGGTACTTGAGGAGAAGCAACTGCACCAACTCAGCCACCTTTTCATCCAGTGCACGTGTGAGCAAGGATTCACTGTCTGACAAGGCACGCCATGTAGGTGTATCCTCCACTTTTTGCCTGCTGGACTCCTCATCCAATGGGCCTCACAAAGGGGAGAAAGAGCAGGAGCTCAGAGGTCTCTGGGGAGCATCATGAAGAGGAATCCTGGGAGCACTCGGGAAGAATTGGAAACCCAGCAGCGGGCATGTCTTCATCCTCTGGAGCATCCAGAACCAGAATAGAGGATGAGGAGGAGGAAGAGCAGGAGGAGCAGGAGGGGAATAAAAAGTGGCAAGAGGAAGAGGAAATGGAGGAGGCTTCCTCCTCCTCATCTGTGGAATCCTGTGCATCTACCAAGACCTGTATCAGAATTGGGTTCTGGAAGTCTTGCTCAAAGTTGAGGCAAGGAAGGCTTGGGAAGAGGCGTGACGACTCTTTTTCAGAAGTAGCATCCTTAAAGCAGGGATGGGGAGCATGGGATCCCAGAGGCCTGAGGGAGGGAGGGACAGTGTGAGTGGCCTCAGTTGAGAAACTCACCCATGATGGCTCTGACGAAGGCCGACTTACAGCTCTTCTTCTCTTAAGGCGGTGCTCTAGGGCCTGACAGGTCGCCTGTCTTTATAAGGGGTTTGTTCCCTGGGAACCTGTAGGAGGATGTGAGAGAGCATCTCGGGGCACAGATGGCAGGCAGAGCCCCAGACTCGGAAACTGATAGTAGGTGGGGAGTGCCGGGTGCTTCGTGGTGGGAGGTCTCCGTCCTTTCACAGAGTTCTCTTCTCATTAAGTGGCCAGCCCTGGGGTTCCTCCCTCTGCTTAACTGAAGCTGCCCTCCCCAGAGAAATCTTTTTCTCTGACTGACTCCTAAAATGGAAGTCAGAAAGTTGTACATCTGGCAAGCTTGATGTCCTCTGGAGCTGGCCGCAGGCACAGGGACAGGGGAGGGGCACTACCATCCGTGGGCATTCCATTCCAACCTTCCTAGGGGCTGTGCCTGGACTCCCGAAACTGCCTGGGCTCCCTGCCTCTAGCCATCTGAGTCTTTCACCTCCAAATAAGCCCCTCCCATCCCTGAGACCTGCAAGGTGGAAGGGAGGGAGAATCGCATCCACCCACAGTGGGATTGGGCCTCCTAGGGCCTATACTCTCTCGCTCTTCTGTCCAGACAGCAACCTTTCTTCTAAAATCCATTCCAAATCCTTCCCCTTTACTGCTGTGTGTGAAGTTAATATCAGCTCTCACCTAGCCTATGTCAAAGGCTTTCTTATTGTTGCTTCTTTGCCTATTCTTGTCCCAGAAAAAACCGTCATCTGTTCAGCAGCCCGGGACCCTTTTAAAAAATCCAATTCGTGTTTATTTTTTAATATACACACATCAGATTTAACTATGAGGTGAAGTTATAGGTGTTTTGGCAAATGTATTGAGTGCTACATTTACCTCCCAAGTATCATACTGACCAGTTCCATCACCCTACATGTCCCGTGTGCATCCGATTTGAGGTCAGTCACTACACTTCTCCACAGCTCCTAGCAACTATGCTCTCTTTTCAGTTCACATTGTTTTAACTTTCACAATTTCTCATATGACTAAGTACATAAAATACGAATTTAAAAGTGTGGTTGTATCATTTTTCATTACAACTAGCAAGGAATGAGAATACCCGTTGTTCCATATTCTCGCTTACATTTGGCATTTTAGATTTTCAGGCTGTAGTCATTCAAACAAGTGTGCATTCTAATTTTTTTGTTTTTTGTTTGCATCTCCCTAATGACAAATGATGTTACATGCTTCTTTGCAATGTGTATATCCTCTTTGGTAAAATGTCTGTTCAAATCATTTGCATCTTTTAAACAACTAATAGATTTCATTTTTAGAGCATTGTTAATCCAAAAATACAAAGAGAAAACCTCATCAAAAGTACAGAGAATTCCTAAATATCTACACCATCCTCCTGCCCTGCCCCATGCATGCGCGCGCGCGTGCACACACACACACACACACACACACACACACACACACACACACACAGTGTCTCCTATAATTTGCATTTTGTATTATTATGGCATGCTTGCTACAGTTTATTTGACCTCCACTGATGCCTCATTATTAAGTCAAGTCCACAGTTTACATCAGGACTCACTCAACATTGGTGATGCTATACCTTTTGATACGTGTGTAATGGCAAGTATTCATCTTTCCATTATCATACAGAATTATTTTACCATTCTAAATCTCCTTTGTACTCCACCTATTTATCAATCCCCCATGTCCCACCCCCAACCCATCAGCCCATGGAAACTACTGGTATTTTTAGTGTACTCATAGTTGAGTGTTCCAGAGTATTATATAACTGGAATCTTACATTATGTCACCTTTTTAGCTATTCTTCTTTCACTTAGCAATATGCATTCACAATTCCTCCAGCTCTATCTCACTAACGGTGCCTGAAAATTCCTGTTGCTCAACATGCATGTCGACATTTGATGTTGCAGTGTTTGGGAATTCAGCCATTCTCCAGGGGGCCAAGTGCTATCTCCTAGTTGTTTTAATTTGCATATCTGTAATGACATAGGACATTCGACAGTTTTATGTGCTTATTTTCCATTCGTATATATTCTTTGCTGGCATATCGTTTCAGATTATCTTGCCCATTTTATATTTGGTTTTCTTTTTCCTCATGATTGGATTTGCAGAGTTTTGTGACTTTCTCACAGTTTTGGAGTCTGGTGGTCCAAGAGCAAAGTGTACACAAGGTTGGTTCCTGCTGAGGGCTGTGAGGGCAGGATGCTTTCCAGGCTCTCTCCCTGCCTTGTAGATGGCTGTCTTCACTCCGTGTATGTTCACATGGTCATCCCTCTACTCATAGCACGGTGTCCAAATTTCCCCTTTTTATAATGACTCCCATCATATGGGATTAGGGACGGCATTAATAACCACATTTTTTTAACTCTTAGTTTAAGTTCATGGTACATGTGCAGGATGTGCAGGCTTTTTACGTATGTAAATGTGTGTCATGAAGGTTGGTTATATGTATTATTTCATCACCCAGGTATTAAGCCAATATCCATTAGTTATTTTTCCTGACCCTCTCCCTCCTCCCACCCTCTGCCCTCTGGTAGGCCTTAGTGTGCATTGTTCTCCTCTATGTGTCCTTGTGTTCTCAACATTTAGATCCCACTTATAAGTGAGAACATTTGACATTTGGTTTTCTGCTCCTCTGTTACTTTGCCAAGGATAATGGCCTCTGGCTTCATCTATTTTCCTGCAAAACACCTGATCTCATTCCTTTTCCTGGCTGCATAGTATTCCACGGTGTATATATACCACCTTTTCTTTATCCAGTCTATCATTGATGGGCATTTCAGTTGATTCCATGTTTTTGCTATTGTGAATAGTGCCTCATTGAGCATACACTTGCATATGTCTTAATAATAGAACCATTTATATTCCTTTAAATATATGCCCAGTAATTGGTTTGCTGGCTCGGTGAATGCTATTTTGGTCTCTACGTCTTTGAGAATTTGACAGACCATTTTCTCCAATAGTTGAACTAATTGACACTCCCACCAACAGAGGAAAAGCATTCTTTTTTCTCCACAACCTCACCACGATCTCTTATTTTCTGACATTTTAATAGTAGCCATTCTGTCTGGTTGAGGTGGTATCTCACCGGAGTTTTGATTGGCATTTCTCTAGTGATCAGTGATGTTGAGCTTTTTACATATGCTTCCTGGCAGCATGTATGTCTTCTTTTGGAAAGGGTCTGGGCATGTCCTTTGCCCACCTTTTAATGGTTTTTTTTTTCTTGTAAATTTGTTTAAATTCCTTAGAGATGCTGGATATTAGACCTTTGTCACATGCACAGATTGCAAAAATTTTCTCCCATTCTCTGGGTTGTCTGTTTACTCTGTTGATAGTTTCTCTTGTTCTGCAGAAGTTCTTTACTTTAAATACATGCTGTTTGTCAATGTTTCCTTTGATGCAACTATGTTTAGCATCTTTGTCATGAAATTTTCTCCCATGCCTATGTCCTGAATGGTATTGCCTAGGTGTTTTCTAAAGCTTTTATGGTTTTGGGGGTTTCATTTAAGTATTTAATCCACCTTGAGTTATTTTTGTATATGGTGTAAGGAAGGGTTGTAGTTTCAATTTTCTGCATAAGGCAAGCCTTTATTCAACAGGGAGTCCTTTACTAATTGCTTGTTTTTGTCATGTTTCTCAAAGTTCAGATGGTTTCAGGTGTGCAGTTTTATTTCTGGATTCTCTATTCTATTCCATTGGTCTATGTGTTGGTTCTTGTACCAGCATCATACTGTTTGGTTACTTTAGATTGTAGTATAGTTTGAAGTCAGGTAGTGTGATGCCTTTAGCTTTGTTCTTTTTGCTTAGGATGGCCTTGGCTATTTGGGCTCTTTTTGGTTACATATGGATTTCAAAATAGTTTTTTTTTTTTTCTAGTTGTGTGAAGAATGTCGGTAGATTAGTGGGAATAGCATTGAATCGATAAATTGCTTTGGGCAGTATGGCCATTTTCACGATACTGATTCTTCTTATCCATGAGGACGGAATGTTTTTCCATTTGCTTGTGTCATCCCTGATTTATTTGAGCAGGGATTTGTCTTTCCCCTTGAAGAGATTCTTCACTTCCCTTGTTAGTTGTATTCCTAGCTATATTACCCCTTTTGTGGCAAATGTGAAAAAAGTTCATTCATGATTTGGCTCTCAGCTTGCCTGTTGTTGGTGTATAGGACTGCTAGTGATTTCTGTACATTGATTTTGTATCCTGAGACTTTGCTTTGAGGTATGTTCCCTCAACACCTAATTTATTGAGAGTTTTTAATATGAAGGAATGGTGAATTTTATCAAAAGCTTTTTTTGTGTCTTTTGAGATAATCATGTGGTTTTTATCTTTGTTTCTGTTTATTTGATGAATCACAGTTGTTGATTTGCATGTGTTGAACCAATCTTGCATCCCAGAAATCAAGCCTACTTGATCCTGGTGGATAAGCTTTTTGATGTGCTGCTTTTTGATACATTTTGCCAGTATTTTGATGAGCATTTTTGCATCAATGTTCTTCAAGGATATTCACCTGAAGTTTTCTTTTTTTGTTTGTTTGTTTGTTTTTCTCTGCCAGGTTTTGGTATGAGGATGATGTTGGCCTCATAGAATGAGTTAGGGAGACGTTCTTCCTTTTCCAATTTTTTTGGAATAATTTCAGTAAGAATAGTACCAGCTCTTCTTTAATAACCACTTTGAACTTACTTGCCTCTGAAATAATTCTGGTTCCAAATAATGCCACATGTAAACTTCAACATAAGAATTTAGTGGGGACGCAACTGAACCTATAATAGTGGAAAAGGAAGTGGCAGACCTATATGTATATTATTACCCATGTGTAATTATAAACACACACACATGCTCATATATGTATAAATTATATTTAAAAACCACATCTATCTTTCTCAAAATTCTAAATCAGCTTTTAAGTGTAAACACCACATGGTTAATTGTGGAAACTTCTGAATAGGAGACTGAATTTTGGAGGAACTTTCCAAAGGGGAGAATTGTGACTTCTACCTCTTTCTTAAATTTTGCAACAGAAATATGGGCAGTATTTATTTGTAAGGAAAGTATTGAAATAAACCTAAGAAAAGCATGAGGAGCAGTCCAGTAGGAAGATAAAATATGGTAAGCTCGTGGAACAACAACAACAAAAATCCTTGAAATTTACATGACTTAACACAACAAGTTTATTTTATGGCACAGAAATTCTGATTTTAGTTGGCAGGGTGTTATGGGCTGAATTGTGACTCACTCCAAAAGTTCATATATCCGAGTCTTCAAACCCAGTATCCCAGAATGTGACTGTATTTGAAGATAGAAACTTTGAAGAGGTAATTAAGGTAAAATGAGGTCCTAAGGTTAGGTTCATATTCAATATGACAGGTGTCCTCATAAGGAGTGCAGATTAAGATACAGACACACAGACCAAGGAAGAACCATGTACGTATTCTATGAGAACGTGGCCATCCGCAAGCCACAGAGAGACCAGAGAAGAAATCAAACCAGCCAACATCTGGATCTTGGAGTTATTATCTTTGTAAATTTTCTGTAAATCTAAAACGATTCTAAAGCAAAAACTTTATGTAAAAATAGTAAATAGAAGCAGAAGAATTAGGGAAGGAAACTAGAATTCAAACTAAAATTTGGTAGGGTGGTCAGTTTCCATTACTTTTTTTCCTTCTCAGTCTTCCAGCCTGGACTTAAAGGTATATAAAATTGAAGAATTGCACAGGATAAAGAGACAGAAAGTGTTCTAAGGCAATTTATGTTATAATTTCTTTTCTAGAAAAACGTTTGTATTTGAAGAAATAGGATAGGAGATTCCTAAAAGACAAAGAGAACATGAGAAATTCCTTTCTTCTTCAAGGTTGGCCTCCAGGCAAGCCAGCGCCATTGCTGAAGGTGTAATCCTCCAATGAAAGCACCAGCAACAGCTGGTCAGGCATCTAAAACACTGAGTGAGGAACATCCTTCCCTCTGACAAGATCTTTGTTCCAAAAAGTGTGGGAGAAAACTTCTCTGTTATTTTTCTCTTCATATCCTCTCACTATTTAGCCGGGGAGGCAGACTTACTCAAAGTAGGTGGATGACATAGTGGAAAATACCCGAAGTCCACTTTCTAGTGAGAGTAGCAGAAAGAGAGTCAGAGAATGTAGAGGAGTGTGATAGTCAGTTTGGGCTGCCATAATGAAAATGCCAAATATTGAGGATTACATTACAACCTATGTGTTTTTATCGGGGAGGTGCACAAACAAAAAAATCAACGTGAGAATGAGATTGTATCAAATATAATTGACGTTATTGGATCAGTCCAACCTTGTCATGCAGAAATCTTTTCACTTTTTATTTATATTTTATTTTATTTTTGAGGCAGAGTCTCGCTCTATCACACAGGCTGGAGTGTAGTGGCACGGTATCGGCTCACTACAACCTCCTCCTGCCGAGCTCAAGTGATTCTTGTGCTTCAGCCTCCGGAGTAGCTGCAGTTACAGGCACATGCCACCATGTCTGGCTATTTTTTTTTTTTTTTTTTTTTTTTTTTTGTATTTTTAGTAGAAACAGGGATTCACCATATTGAACAGGCTGGTCTTGAACTCCTGATCTCTGGTGATCCACCTGCCTCAGCCTCCTAAAATGCTGGGATTACAGGCATGAGCCACCGCTCCTGGCCAGGGATCTTAACATAAAAAGGACACCATAGCTTGGATAACTGAAATAGGAGTAATTTATAACCAAGGTATCAGAGTAAATTCTTTCTTTTAGCAACACGCTTTTTATGTTCATCCGTGTCTTTCCATGTCTGGCAGACCTTTTCTTTTTATGGCTGCATGGTAATCCATTGTATAGGTGTATCACAGTTTGTTTATACTGTTGGTGGGAATGCACATTGGTAAAATCACTATGGAGAACAGCTTGGAGACTCTTCCAAAAATGAAAACAATACTACCATACTATCCAGTAATCCCACTCCTCAGTATTTACCCAAAATGAAGGAAGTCACTACACTGAAGTGCTACCTGCACAACCATGTTCACTGCAGCATGATTAACAGTATCCAAGATTGGAAAGCAACCTAAGTGTCCATCAGCAGATGACCGGATAAACAAATTGTATCACATATACACAATGGAGTACTATTCATCCATAAAAGCAATGAGACCCTGTCATTTGCATCAACATGGGAGGCACTGGAGGTCATTATGGTAAGTGAAATAAGCCAGGCACAGAAAGACAAATTTCACGTTCTTACTTACTTGTGGAAGCTAAAAATCAAAACAATGGAGTTCATGGATAAAGTGTAAAAGGATGGTTACCTGAGACTGAGAAATGTAGAGGGGTGCTGGGGGAGAAGTGAGGATGGCTAATGTTTACAAATAACTATTAGAGAGAATTAATAAGACCTAGTATTTGCTATCACAGCAGGGTGACCATAGTCAAAATGATTTAATTGTACTTTTTGAAATAACTAAAAGAGTGTAATTGGATCGTTTGAAACACAAAGGATAAATGTCTATGCTGGTTGTACACCGATTTACCGTGATGTGATTATTCAACAGAGCAAGCCTATATCAAAATACCTCATGTAACCGATAAACATATGCAAGTACTATGTAAATGATTATTTACTCAGAGAGTAGTGTTGATATTTACCAGGATAAATATCACCTGACATTTATCCACCTTGATGTCCACTCTGATGACATTCCTTTTGTTGGTGACCTGTTCCGCCTCTCTGGCTTTAGTTTTATTTTTTTCTTTCATATTTAATATTTTTTCTTTCATCTTGACATTGGAGAATATGATGATTATGTGACTTGGGGATGGTTGTCTTGTATAGTATCTTACAGAGATTCTCTGGATTTCCTGAATTTGAAGGTTGACCATCCAACAGGAGTGGAGTAATTTTTGTGAATGATACCCTCAAATTTGTTTTCCAAGTTGCTTGTTCTTTCTTCCTGACTTTTAGGGATGTCAATGTGTTGCAGGACTGGTCTCACTACATAATCTCAAATATCTTGGAGGTTTAAGGCATTATTTTTTATTCTTTTTCTATATAATTTTTTTCTGACTGAGTTGATTCGGAGAACTGGTTTTCAGGCTCAGAGATTTTTTCTCTGCTGGGTCTATTCTGTTTCTAATACTTTTAATTGCGTTCTGAGATTCCTTCAGTGAGTTTTTCAGCCTTATCTGTTCTGCTTGGTTCCTTCTTAAAATGGCCATTTCATCTTTCAGCTTTTATATCATTTTATTGGATTCCTCAGATTCCTTGGATTTGGTTTTGACTTTCTCCTGAATCTCGATGATCTGTGTCCCTATCCAGATTCTAAACTCTCTGTCTCTCGTTGCAGCCATTTCACCCTGCTTTAGAACCATTGCTGCAGAATTAGCGTGGTAGTGAGGAGGGAAGAAGGGGCTCTGGTTTCTGGAGTTGCTAGAGTTCTTGTGCTCGTTCTTTCTTATTGTGTGGGCTGATGTTCCTTTGCTATTTGAAGTTACTATGCTTTGAATGGGTTTTTTATTCTTTTATACTCCTTGATGCCCTTGAGGTTTTGACAGTGGTGGGTTGTCAAGTGACTTCATTTCTAGAAGATGTTAGGGGAAAAAAGCTCAGGTCAGTACTCTTGGGCTGTGTGCTCCACCTTTGGGGACTGGTACCAGGCCCACATCATTGTTCTCTGTCCCTGTGATGTAAAGCAGCTGCTCTGCTAGAGACACTGAGGTGTTTCTTGTCCACTGACAACAACACTCTGCTGGGAGTTGCTGTCTAAAGTGCTTCACTGGGGCGGCAGCAGCAGCATCTATGCTCAAATGCGCATACCACCAGCAACAGTGGAATGGCCCAGCTTCTCAAGAGATGAAAATATATGAATTTCCTATGTATAAAATCAACACAGGAAAAATAAACTTTGTTTTCTTAGAGCAACAATGAATATGAAAATAAACATAACCTCTAACCTATCATTCCAAACATTAAGTACCTAAAAAAAACCTAACGAACAAATTTAAAATGTTACAGAAAAACCATTAACATGTTATTCAAAAATATTAATGAAGACCCACAGGAACATAAAATAAAATAAATTCATGGGAATGAAGTTTCAATAGTTTTCCTTAAAATGGAATTGATAGAATAATTGTAATCCCAAATCACAAGAAACAAATGCCTTTGGACATGAAAGAATCTATGAATCACCTGATTCTAAAATATAAAGACATGCAAACAGCTTGAAAAAGTGCAATTCGTCCAACAGATAGTAAGAATTATGAGGAGCTATTGTAGGAAGTGTTGGCAACCTGGGTGCACGAATTAACAGACAGACCAATGGAACCGAATGGAAATTCCTGAAAAAACAAAACCAACAAAATATGCATAAATGCAAACTTAATTGATTAAAATGTGTTGCAGCTTTAGAACTGGAGACTGTCTTGTTGAAATAAGTATCGGTGGAACAACTAAATATCCATATAAAAAACCTTAATGTAAGTGGAACCCTTTTTCATGTTATACAAAAATGCAATTACAGGGAAATTCAAAACCTAGTTTAAAAGTATTTATTATAAAAACTTCAAACACACAGAAATGCACAGAATAATAAACAAGTCTTTGTACAGATTATCTTTTAGTGAGTCAGCAGGATGAGTAAATTAGAGCATCAGTAAGGCTGGAGTTGAAAGAACTGAAAGACTCTGGGGTCAGTGGTCTCTTCAGTAACAAGAGGAGCGAGATGATATGAGTCAAAGAGGAACAGAGGAAATGGCACCTCCTCTCTCCCTCTTGTTTCACCCATAGAAGGCCTAGTTGCTTTCATAAGCCTTTGCTTTTTGAGAGTAGAACTTAGATCTCAATAGTAACTGGAGGAAGGCTACCTGGGACCATGATGGATTTATTCCCCCTCTTACTTGAACCGTCCTCCTCCTGACCCCTGGAAGTCTGGTGATTCAAGAAACATAACCCGAACAGTTCTATTCCAGACAGTCATGATGGAGGCTGCTGTGCTGATGACAGACACCCTGACCAGGTCCACAAACACTTTACTAACTTAGTGGCAGTGCCAGGTTGCTCACAGGATAGGGGAGTAGAGGCCTATCTGCCTCTCCACATGGATAAGAGCTCCACATACTTCTTTTCAGCTGCTCTTACTCCTGACAGGACCCTCAGAAGGATTTATGAGTCCTGAGATTTCAAAAATGGTTGACTTGTGGCTTTGCCAGAGATTACCTGAGGATTGGGGTTTTCTGAACCCACTGTGGTCAGTATCAACTCAGTTGTTCATGAGCTGACCTCCTTTCTTAGCTTTGTCTCCATGTCCCAGGGGCAGTTGTCCTCTGCTCATAGCCAGGATTGGTGGATCATGCTCAAGGTGGAAACCCACAGACAAGGAAGCTCTTCTCCCAGACTGGGAGGCAGCTGGCAGGTAAATTCCAGCTCTGGCCCCCATGTCCTTGGGAATTATCCTCATGGAGCTTTTCTTCTGAGGTCCCAAGAAGGGAGCACTTCTTATGGATGGTAAAAAGAAGACGGCAGCCTATCCTTTTACCTCCTCGTGTTGGAAATAAGTCTCCCTTCCAGAAGAGAGAGGGATTAATGTTCTTGGAATTGAATCAATGGGGAGTGTCAGAGGCCTTTTAAAAGAGTGAACACAACTCCTTTAAGTGTTGTATCTTAATTGTTTCAATTTGCGATTCTCTAATCATATATGACATTGTATTATTCTGTTTTCACACGGCTATAAAGAAATGCCTGAGATGGAATAATTTATAAAAGAAAGAGGTTGAGTTGACTCCCAGTTCCACACGGCTGGGGGAGGCTTCAGGAAACTTATGATCATGGTGGAATGCGAAGGGGAAGCAGGTACCTTTTTCACAAGCTGGCAGGAGGAAGAAGCACAAAGGAGGACCTTCGAAACACATATAAAACCATCAGATCTCGTGAGAACTCACTCACTACAAGGGGAAGAGCATGGGGGAAACTGCCCCCATGATCCAATCACCTCCCTCCCGTGACATGTGGGGATTAAAATTTGAGTTGAGATTTCGGTGGGGACACAGAGCAAAACTATAACAGAAATTGAACAGTTGTATACGATTACTTTCTATTCTTATATATCCTTTGGTGGGGTACCTGTTTAGAACTTTTTGTCTATTTTCAATTAGGTTTTCTGCTTTCTTATAATTGGGTTTCAGCATTTTGTGCATATTTGAATATATATCTTTTATCAGATATGTGTTTCACAAAACATTTATCCCAGTCTCTGGCTCGTCTTTTTCTCTTCACAGTCTTTTAGAGTAGAAGGTGTTAATTTTAATGAAGTCCAATTTATATCTCTTTTCTTAGATGTTGGTACTTTTGATGTTGCATCTGACAGAGTCACCACCAAACTCAACGTCAACTAGGGTTTGCACCCGTAGGTTTGACCAAAATTTTGGTGATGCATCTAAAAAAGTCATTACCAAAACCAAATTCACCTAGGATTTTCGCCCCTAAGTTTGAATAAGGTTTAAAATTCTGATAAAATATGTTTGTCAACAAATGAATCATTTTCACATAAACAAATGTGTAGTGAAATTAATTGCTGAAACTTTTGGTGGAAAAAGTCAGCAACATTTTAAAAATATAAAATTATTCATACCCTGTTCACTTCTATTCAACTTCCACATTAATATGTATTCCTTATAAGGAATTTTATGCATTTGTCCCAGAATTTATGTTCAAATATGTTGATTATATTTATCCTAATTTTAGCCACAAAGAAAAAGCAAATATGTGTTCGTCAGGAGGAGGTAGGTCCAGTCTGTTATTGTACAGAAATAAATTGGCATTCTCGGGAGAAGTTGCCAAAGTAAGGCAGATCTCTATGTGCTGTCATGGAAAGATGCTGGGTACATTTTAATAAGTGAGTATCATGGCATGTCAGGGTTGCAATAGCAAAGTACCACAACCTGGATGACAAAACAACAGAAATTCATTGTCTCACAGTTTTGGAATCTGGTAGCCCAAGAGCAAAGTGTACACAAGATTGATTCCTTATGAGGGCTGTGATTGCGGGATGTTTTCCTGTCTTCCCTCCATGTCTACTCACATTGTCATCTCTCTACTCATATATCTACGCCCAAATATCCCCTTTTTATAGCAACTTCTATTAAGGCCAGCATTAATAACCTCATTTTAACTTGATTGTCTTTGAAATAATCCTATCTTGAAATGACTGCCACATTTTAATTTCAATGTAGAAGTTTGTGGACGAGGCAACGGAACTTGTAATAGTGGCAAAGGTAAGTGGCAGATCTGTATGCATATCATTATATCATTACATGTGTGTGTATACGTACATATATGTGTATACATAAAATAGCACACCCATCTGTATGAAAGCCCAAAATCGAAAATCATATTTACAATTTGCACGGCCCCACTGTTACTTGTGGGAACTTCCGAGTAGGAGGCTGAGTCTTGGAGGAAGTTTGTAAAGACAACAATGCCATTTCTATGTACTTTTAGAATTTTCTTGCAACAAAAATACATGCACTACTTACTTTTAAGTCAAATATTGAAATGACCCTAAGAAAAGGAAGAGGAGCACTCCTGTAGTCATATTAACAGTAACCTGATGGAAGAGAAAAAAGTCCCTGAAAGTTAAATGGCTTAACACGAGTTTATTTTTGTGCAAATAAATTCTGATTTAAGTTGGCAGGGTGTTGTGGGCTGAATTGTGTCCCTCTTTCCAAGTTCATATATCCAAGTCTCAACCTCCAGGACTGCAGAGTATCACTGCATGTGGAGACAGACCCTTTGAAGAGGCAACTAATGTAAACTGAGATCTTATGGTTAGGATCATATTCAATATGACTGGTGTCCTCATAAGAAGAGCAGATTAAGACACAGACACACAGACCAAGGAACAACCATGGAAGAAATCAGTGAGACAGTGGCCATCAGCAAGCCACGAAGAGGCCAGAGAAGAAATCAAACTGGCCAACACCTTGATCTTAGATATTTAGCCTCCAGAAATGTGAGAAAATACAATTCTATCGTTGAAGTCACCCAGCCTGTGGTTCTGTGTTATGGTGTAAGAAACTAACCCACAGCGGGTCCTGGCTTTCAATTCAGACAGGAATCCAAGCTGCTTTCACCTTGTAGCTCCATGTCACAACAGATATCAACTGCTGAACAGAAATGGAAGCATGGGAATGATGCACTGGTTTCTGTCTACAAATGAACCAGCCAGGAAGGCGAGCTAGACAAGACAGAGGCGGGCACTTGTAGCCTCTTCCACATGTTATTATGGTGCTGAATGAAAAGCAACTATTATAATTGACGACAGTAAGTCTGTTCATTCCTTGGGATTGTTTCTGGGAATGTCTGCATAACCTTGAAATCTTCCAAGATTTTCTTGCACCTATAAGGTGACTGGTGGTTTCAAATACAGGATTACATACAGTTTTAAAACAATTCTGTAAGTCTTCACAGGGAGGGTCAACATTAATCCCTCAATATCACTTGGCACTGTCCTTTCATAACCTATATAATTTATTTAGGCTGAGAATTCTCTCATATTTTTGGTGTATGAAAAATAACCTACCCTTTGAGCCTCTGCTACCCTCCATATGACAGAACATTCCTGAAAAGCTATACATGTGCCTGTGGCTCACTGCAAGCCAGGATTTTCCTGTGGGGCAGGTACACACACAAGAGACAGTGGAAAGATGTTTAACTATTGTTTATTTCTCATCAGAGCTGGCATGTTCCCCAAAGTACCCTGGTCACGTCCTAGGCAGTCTTCAAGATTTTGTTATTGTTTTGCTTTTTTTTTCAGAAATTTACCATCTTGTAGATGATTTACAAAGTGATGTCTATAGCCTTTCCTCATCCACAAAGTTTATGAAGGAAAGATTGGCATTTGATCATCTACAAAAGCTTATTCATCTCTGTTTGTGTTCAGTGCCCTGTTTCAAATAATGCATCGCATTAAAATCATACTACAAGTATCAAATATTAGGAAGATTTCAAATAGGTTATATCTGACCTTAGGATTACATCCCACAAACCCATATGTTATGTGGAAAATCAGATTTTACTCTGCAGCCTATTTGGAAATACACTGAGAGTGTGTTGAAGATGCCCAGCCTAGGTATGGAAATGGCACTATCCAAAGTGAATATTCACATCGAAGGGCCTTTATCATGGAGGAGCCCCAGGGAGGGATGGATCACTCAGGGAACTTCTCCAGGGACACACAGTGGTCTATGTCAGGGAAAGGGCAGATGTCTCTGGGCTCTTGCACTGAGGGCTGGGCACAGGTTTCAGAGGCGAGACCACAGTGAGAAGTTAGTCAGCACGCCAGCTTCCAGAGTTGCACAAGGGAGCACACAGGGGAGATCAACTGGAGGGTGCTGTAATGTGGGAAAGGCCTGGGGCTGGACAAAAGCACTGGCACCCAGACACAGTCAGCTCTCAAGACACCTAGGGCTCATAACAGGAAGAATTTAGCTAAAGAAAGCCCAAACGATCCCTGAATGGTATTGATTCGCATTGTCACCTTTCTTCTCTAGGCCCATCTAAATGCTTTGTCACAGGTTTCTTCTTTATGTTACCTGGAAGACATTAGGAAATGTGAAGAGAAGTGACTTAACAGAAAGAAGGCTATGCTCAGGCTGAGAGGAGTGGGGACAGTGTGGGTCTAGATGATTTCAGAACTCAAGCCCCAGCCCAGTCACTTTCTAATCATGTGATCATCATGGGATCTTGGAGAATTTGTCATGAACTATAACCTCAGCTTCTTCGTCTGTAAAACGGGTTTGATAATCCCTGTTCTGTAGAATTGCTGGAATGTATGTAATGTGAGTAAAACACCTGGCACACAGCTTGGCATGTCTTGGAATTTTAATAAACGGCAGTTGTCATCAATATGATTATAACCCCAAAGTCTACCACTGTCTTTTGAGAAAAATTCAGCTCATGTTTTTTTATCCAAAACGTCAAGAGAACATCCAGCTGAATATGCCATGGAATATGAACTGTACGAAAAGTTTGGCTTCATAAATATAACTCAGGACATTTTCTTTCTAAAAGGATACGTTGTATCATTCAGGTAAGGAGAGGCTTACACAGCTGCATACAAATCAAAGATTGTAGACTTTGAGTTAAGGACTAACTCCTTTTCACCTTCCCCACTGATCATCCACCTAACCCCTAGTTTTAAGCGCCACTAAAAATCTACACATTGCTTAGACTTGTCCACATTACTTTCAAAATAACCCAAATAAAAGTCCTGTTAATGGAATGGGCTTGGGCTCTCCCAGGCCAGGCAGATGAGTGTCAGCCCGGAGGCTTCTGAGCACCACATCAAGGGATTCTCACCACATTTCTCAGGAAACCCTTGCAGATGATGGGGATCAATCACCTAGTCCTTGTACTGTGTTCACACTCCCCAGTGACAGAGCCACAGGACACCTTCCATGACTTCCCCATGTGGAGACTCCTCTCTGCTTCATCCTCCACCCAGAGCCAACTGCTCAAGTAGTTTTCCATTCCAGGCTTTTCTCTCACCTTCTGAGAGACTGGGCCCTGCCACCACCCAGCTTCATAACAATCAGCTCCCACAGAAGCACCTGCAGTTTCCCAAAGCCCAAAACTGCCTTAGCTCAGAGCCTTTTTACTCAAAGCGTCCATCTGGAGTCTCACCTCCCCACTCCTTTTGAAACTTACTCTTTAGATTGTAGAGAAAATCTTACCACATTCCTGATATGGCGTCTGTAGCTACACTCTACCGTTTTAGGGGTAGGGATAAGTCTTGCTTTTAATAGTAACTTCACTACTAACGGTAACTTCTATGAGCAAATGCTGATATGATGGTCATCAAATAAACGAGTCACTGATATTTTTATTTATTACAATTTACTTTCGGCTACTTTCTTACATAAATCAAGCAAACCAGGTATGTATCTTTATTTTTCAAGAACAACAGACTAAAGGAACTGAGGAAATGCAAATATTAACAATCCTTTACTTTGTTCCAGTATTTAACTGTAGAGTTCCTTCACAGTTTCAAGAAAATTCCTACAGCAATCACCTGTGACACATCACAAAATGAGGCCGAAGGTTTTCCCAATGTGGTGTGTTTGTGTGTGTTTTTGTTTTTACAAAATATCAAACTGTTACTCTTAAACCAGATAAATAACAATACACGTGTGAGTAATATTCGTAAACTAAGATTCTGAAGCTATTTAAACCTGTCATTAATAGGAAAAGCATTTGAAAAATACCCAAAAGGAAAACAGGTAAATCCCTTAACCACCCATATGGAACAGAAGTGCAAACAGCACTGTGTTCTCCCCAGCTTCAGCCGGGCCCTCCACCACGTAGAAACTCGACCGCCCTCTTCAAACTCAGAGGGAAGAATCTACCCCAGACTTCACTCAGAAGAGAAGCTGGGGGACACAACACTGGAGCTTGCACTGTCTGTGGCAGTGGAGTCATCTGTGGTGTCAATTATGGCCTGGGCTCTCTCTTCCACATTTTTCAAAGCCTCCTTGTACGAGGGTGGAAAGGAAATAGGGACGGTATTGTTGAGCATGGCCAAAAACTCCACTACTTTCCTCTTACTGATTTCTGAATGAGCTCTTGGACCCCACAGGAATTCGTAACGTGGAGGAGCAGTGTTGGGCACCTCCCGGTACTCTAGGTAATGTTCCTGCACCCAAACTTTAGTGAGGAGCTCCCTGGGCTCCCCAAAGATAAAGTGCTCCCTCCCAGCACGCACCCCTATTCCACTCAGCACATCCCAGATGACCTCCTCAGAGGCACAGGTGCCCTTCATGAAGATGATACTCAGAACAAGAAACAAGAGGTGGTTCTGGGGCACGCCCTGCTCATCACTCACACTCCCCTCACAGCTGAGCTCTAATGTGTTTACAAAGACGTAGGAGTCCTCAGGGTCCACTTCTCTCAGGGAAATGCCAAAAAGAATCTCTATGAACTCGCGGGCTTTCCTAAAGATCATAGGAAAGTAGCCCGTGTACCTGTTGATGACATTCGTCACCATCTCTGCCTTTGTGACAGGCTGCTTCGCTTGATATTTGAGGAGAAGAAACCGCACCAACTCGTCCACCTTTTCATCCAATGTATAAGTGAACAAGGGCTCGCTCTCTATCAAGGACTCACTGTCTGTCAAGGACTCGCTCTCTAGCAAGGTGTCTGAGGTGCTTGTATCTTCATCTACTGGGCTGCTGGACTCTTCACTGACTGGGCTCAAGGAAGTGGAGGAGGAGGAGGAGCTCACAGCACTCTGGAGAGGAGACTGGGCAGGCCCCTCAGGAGGACTCTGAGGGGAACTCTGGGAAAGACTCAATGAAGTGGAGGAGGAAGAGCTCGCAGGACTCTGGAGAGGACGCTGCGCAGGACCCTCAGGAGGACTCTCAGGAGAACTCTGGGAAAGACTCAGTGAAGTGGATGAGAAGGAGCTGACAGGTCTCTGGAGTGGAGACTGGGCAGGCCCCTCAGGCGGACTCTGAGGACTCCCATGGGAACTCTGCAGAAGACTCGCTAAAGTGTAGGAGAAAGACCTGAGAGGTTTTTGGAGAGGAGACTGAGCAGGCCCCTCAGGGGGTCTCTGAGGTCTCTCAGGGAAATCCTGGGGAAGACTCAGTGAAGTGGAGGAGGAGCAGATAATCACAGGACTCTGGAGAGAAGACTGGGAGTCCTCCCCCTGAGGAGGACTGTGAGGAAAGCGGAGAGGAGACAAGGAGACCTCCCACTCAGGAGGACTCTGAGGAGTCTGGAGAGGAGACTGGGGATCCTCCCTGTCAGGAGAACATGGAGGAATCTCGAGAGGAGACAGGGAGGCCTCCCTCACAGGAGGACTATGAGGAAACTGGAGAGAAGACAGGGAGTCCTCCCCCTCAGGAGGACATTGAGGAATGTAGAGAGGAGACAGGGAATCCTCCCCTTCAGGAGGACTCTGAGGTCTCTGGAGAGGAGACTGGGAGTCCGTCCCCTCAGGAAGGCTCTGAGGACTATAGAGAGGAGACTGGGCAGGCCCCTCAGGAGGGCTCTGGGGACTCTCAGGGAAACTCTGGGGAAGACTCAATGAAGTGGAGGGGGAGCAGATGCTTACAGGACTCTGGAGAGAAGACTGGAAGTCCTCCCCCTGAGGAGAACTATGAGGAAAGTGGAGAGGAGACAGGGAGGCCTCCCACTCAGGAGGACTCTGAGGAATGTAGAGAGGAGACAGGGAATCCTCCCCCTCAGGAGGACCCTGAGGTCTCTGGAGAGGAGACTGGGAATCCGTCCCCTCAGGAAGGCTCAGAGGACTATAGAGAGGAGACTGGGCAGGCCCCTCAGGAGGGCTCTGAGGACTCTCAGGGAAACTCTGGGGAAGACTCAGTGACGTGGAGGAGGAGCAGATGCTTACAGGCCTCTGGAGAGAAGACTGGAAGTCCTCCCCCTGAGGAGGCCTATGAGGAAAGTGGAGAGGAGACAGGGAGTCCTCCCACTCAGGAGGACTCTGAGGAATCTGGAGAGGAGACTGGAAGTCCTCCCCATCAGGAGGACACGTATGAATCTGGAGACGAGACAGAGAGTCCTCCCACTCAGGAGGATTCTGACGAATCTGGAGAGGAGAAAGGGCGTTCTCTCCCTCAGGAGGACTCTGGAAAGGAGCCTGGGAGTCCTCCCCCTCAGGAGAACTCTGAGGACTATGGAGAGGAGACTGAGAGTTGTCTCCCTCAGGAGGACTCTGAGGAATCTGGAGAGGAGACTGGGCAAAACCCTCAAATGTACTTTGAGTACTCTCAGGGGAACTCTGGAAAAGACTGAGTAAAGGGGAGGAGGAGGAGGAGCTCAGAGGAATCTGGAGAGGAGACTGGGGAAAACCCTCAAAAGTACTTTGAGTACTGTCAGGGGAACTCTGGAACAAACTCAATAAAGTGGAGGGGAAGGAGGAGCTCACAGGAATCTGGGGAGGAGACTGGGGAAAACCCTCAAAAGGACTTTGAGTACTGTCAGGGGAACTCTGGAACAAACTCAATAAAGTGGAGGGGAAGGAGGAGGTCACAGGAATCTGGAGCGGAGACTGGGGAAAACCCTCAAAAGTACTTTGAGTACTGTCAGGGGAACTCTGGAAAACACGCAATAAAGTGGAGGAGAAGGAGGAGGTCACAGGAATCTGGAGAGGAGACTGGGGAAAACCCTCAAAACTACTTTGAGAACTCTCAGTGGAACTCTGGAAAACACTCAATAAAGTGGAGGTGAAGGAGGTGGTTACAGGAATCTGGGGAGGAGACTGGGGAAAACCCTCAAAAGGACTTTGAGTACTCTCAGGGGAACTCTGGAAAAGACTCAGTAAAGTGGAGGTGAAGGAGGAGGTCACAGGAATCTGGGGAGGAGACTGGGGAAAACCCTCAAAAGGACTCTGAGTACTCTCAGGGGAACTCTGGAATAGACTCAGTAAAGTGGAGGAGAACAAGGAGCTCGCAGGATTCTGGAGAGGAGACTGGACGTCCTCACCCTCAGGAGAGCTCTGAGAAATCTGGAGAGGCGACAGGGATTCCTCGCCCTCAGGAGGACTCTGAGGATTCTGGAGAGGAGACTGGGTGTCGTCGCCTTCAGGAGGACTCTGAGGAATCTGGAGAGGAGACTGGGTGGCCTCCCCCTCAGGAGGACTCTGGAGAAGACTCGGGGAGTCCTCCCCCTCAGGACGACTCTGACGACTCTCAGCGGAACTCTGGAGAAGACTCGACATCCCAGCAGCAGGCATCTGCTTGTCCCCTGGAGAACGCAGAATCAGAGAAGAGGATGAGGATGAGAAGGAAGAAGAGGAGGAGGAGGAGGAGGGGAATAAAAAATGGAGAGAGGAAGAGAAAATGGAGGAGGCTTCCTCCCCTTCCTCATGTGGGGGATCCTCTGCATCTACCAACTCCAGTATGAAATTTGGCTTCTGGAAGCCTTGCTCAAAGCTGGGGCATGGAATGTTTGGAGAGAGAGGCACCATGAATATTGTTCAGGAGCAGCAGGTAAACGTGTGAGCACGAATGGGTATGATAGGATCCCACAGGACTGAGGGAGAGAGGCACAGTGCCAGTGGCCTCAGCTGAGAAACTCACCCATGATGGCTCTGACAAAGGCCGGCTTACAGCTCTTCTTCTCTTAAGGTGTGCTCTAGGGCCTCACAGGTCGCCTGTCTTTCTAGGGGGTTTGTCTCCTGGGAACCTGTAGGAGGATGTGAGAAAGCACCTCAGGGCACAGCTGGCAGGCAGAGTCTGAGGCACCAGGAATGACAGTGGGTGGCTATGGGCTGGGTGCTGCCAGGTCTGCCCTGTTTCTGGGGGTAGGGCCCTTGGTACAGAGTCAGGCTGTGCACTCACCTTGACTCCTGGCAGTGCCTGGGCCTCCTCTGCTGTGGTGCTTTTAGGATGTATGTGTCCCTCACACCCAGGTCTTCAACTCCTGGTTCCTGGAGCACCTGCAAGAGGAAGTGAGGGAGACCCTCCAGCTATGACGTCAGCTGGGACTGGCCAGACTCCCAGATTCCCACAGTTCTGAGGTTCGTGGCCCCCTCAGCATTCAGTTAGCATTGTCACATGTTCTCAGACAGGGCCTGGCCCCCACCACTCTGCTGTCCTGAGGCAAAACCTCAGGGCCAACTCCACAGCGCTGAGAGCAGTGGGAGGTAATGAGGTGGCAGCCACCTCCCAGCACTCTACCACGGGGGTGATCCGGGTGGCCTCACGTCTGTTCTGATGCACGTGTCGTGTCCGGAATTGGTGGGTTCTTGGTCTCCCTGACTTCAAGAATGAAGCCGCGGACCCTCGCGGTGTTACAGTTCTTAAAGATGGTGTGTCTGGAGTTTGTTCCTTCAGACGTTCAGATGTGTCTGGAGCTTCTTCCTTCTGGTGGGTTTGTGGTCTTGCTGACAGGAGTGAAGCTGCAGACCTCCTCGGTGAGCATTACAGCTCTTAAAGGCGGCGCATCTGGAGTTGTTCCTTTTTTCCGGTGGGTTCGTGGTCTCCCTGGCTTCAAGAGTGAAGCTGCAGACCTTCGTGGTGAGTGTTACAGCTCTTAAAGGCAGCGTGGACCCAAAGAGTACGCAGCAGCAAGATTTATTGTAAATAGGGAAAGAATAAAGCTTCCACACTGTGGAAGAGGGCCCTAGCAGGTTCCCACTGCTGGCTTGGGCGGCCCGCTTTCCTTCCCTTATCTGTCCCCACCCACATCCTGCTGATTGGTCTATTTTACGGAGAGCTGATTGGTCCATTTTGACAGAGTGCTGATTGGTGCATTTATGATCCTTGAGCTACAGACAGAGTGCTAGACAGAAAAGTTCTCCAAATCCCCACTAGGTTAGCTAGATACAGAGTACCAATTGGTGTATTTAGAAACCCTGAGCTAGACACAGAGTGCTGATTGGTGTATTTACAATCCCTTAGCTAGACATAAAGGTTCTCCAAGTCCCCACCAGACTCAGGAGCTCTGATGGGTTCACCTAATGGATCCTGCACGGGGCCTGCAGGTGGAGCTGCCCGCCAGTCCCGAGCGGCGCCTGCAATCCTCAGCCCTTGGGCAGTCAATGGGACCCGGCGCCATGGAGCAGGGGGCCGCTCCCGTCTGGGAGGCTCGGGCCACCAGGGACTACACCGCGGAGGTGGGGCTCGAACATGGCAGACTTCAGATCCCGAGCCCTGCCCCGCCAGGAGTCAGCTGAGGCCCCGCGAGAACTCGAGTGGAGTGCCCGCCTGCCAGCACCCTCTGCAGCTGCTGGCCAGGGTGCTAAGCCCCTCACTGCCCTGGGCCCCAAGGCGCCGGCTGGTCGCTCCATCTGCCGCCCACGGAGCCCGCCCCCACACCCGCCAGAACTCCAGCTGGCCCGCAAGCGCCACGAGCAGCCCCGGTTCCTGCCCACGCCTCTCCCTCCACACCTCCCCGCAAGTAGAGGCAGGCAGCTCCGGCCTCCGCCAGCCCAGAGAGGGGCTTCTACAGTGCCGTGGCGGGCTGAAGGGCTCCTCAAGCGCTGCCAGAGCGGTAGCCGAGGCCGAGGAGGCACCAAACGCGAGGGCTGATAGCACGTTGTCACCTCTCAATGTGACCCCTCAGTCCTCACTCTTGTCCCCACCAGGGTCTGGGAGTCTTCCCTCTGCCGGCTGGAGGCAGCTTGCCGTGCTGACTTGCCAGGGGACCCCCAGAACAAGGCC
Organism: Macaca thibetana thibetana; assembly: GCF_024542745.1. Taxonomy (NCBI): domain Eukaryota; kingdom Metazoa; phylum Chordata; class Mammalia; order Primates; family Cercopithecidae; genus Macaca; species Macaca thibetana. Next base: position 137,024,540 of record NC_065598.1, read on the forward strand.
TCCCCTTCCCTGTCCCCTACGCCCCTCACCCAGCAACAAGAGGGCGGCCGCTCAGCCTGAGCCGACTGGGGAGCTCTAGGAGGGCTGATTTGAGGAGCAGGGTGGGAATCTCCGGGAATCCATCCTCTGAGGTGGGGGTTCCCCTGGTCCTCCTCAATGTCTTCCTATTTATTCCCTAGCGGGCCGGCATCTCCTCCCTTCCTCTGCCGTGAGGACCCGTCCCTCAGCCCTCGGCTACCATCTTCCTTTCCGCGAACTACAAGTCCCACGGCAGGGGTACAGCAAGCCGGGCGGGCTTCTCTCTGTGGTGGGGGGGGGTCCCTCAGTTCTCCCTCGGGGCCCTCACCTTGAAGACTGGATAGGTTTAAGGCTCTTCCCTCCGCTGACCTGAGACGAGCCTCGTCACAAAATACCTCAGGTTCTTCAGCCTCCCAAGATGGACGCCGGAAAGCACATCCGGGAACCCTGCCGGGGATGATCAGGACTGACAGCAGGTCTAGCGTGGGGCGGGGCCTCCTCTCAGAGGAGCAACCACCCCCCACTTGTCAGCCTCCTTTCCATCCCTTCCTTCCCACCTCCAGGATGTGCTCCTGCCCTTCCTGCTCACTCCCTAAGCCTTGCCGGACTCTTCCCTCCCACCTCCCCAGTCCTTGACACTCACACCCCACCTTTTTCCAGGGCTGACAGCAAGGAGTGGCAGGGTGCAGCCTGTGCCTCCCCTCCGTGTTGGGAGGTCACTGTCCTTGACAGAGTTCTCTTCTTGTTGCGTGACCAGCCCTGGTGCAACTCCCTCTGCTTAACCGAAGCTGCCCCCCTCAGAGATAATCTCCCCTCTAGCTGACTCCCAAAGTGGAAGTCAGAAAGTTGTAAATCTGGGGACCCTGATGGGCTCCTCCAGAGCTGGCAGCAGGCACAGGGACAGGACAGGGGGCACTACCAGTCATGGATGTTCCCTTCCTGCCCTCCTGAGAGGCTGTGCCTGGACTCTTGTAATGGCCTGGGCTCCCTGCCTCTGTGCATCTGTGTCTTTCACCTCCGAATAAGCCCCTCCCATCCCTGAGACCTGCAAGGTGCAAGAGAGGTCGAATCACATCCCTCCACAGGGGGGTATGGCTTCCCAGGCCCCAGGCAGGACTCCACTGCCCTCCATCTGAAATAGCGTGGGAAGGACCCTCAGTCTCCTCAACCTATTATTACTGACACGCCCTCCATTCCCTCCCTCTTCTCTCCAGAGACTGTTTTTCAAATCAAGGTTTCCACTTCCACAAATCCCCTAGGAGGGACTGGAGCACCCTAGCATCTCTCCCTAATGGCCCTGCCCAAGGCCTCCTAGGAGTACAAATGGGCTGATTTTGGGGGATCCCCCTGTGTCCTTGGTGGGGTAGCTCACCAGTCCGTCCTCTGTATCAGCTTGGGGATGCCAGGAAGGCCCCTGTCATGATCTTCCGCTCTCATTATCTGAACTGAGACTCACCAGAGCACAGCCTTGTCCTCTTTCTCCCCCCTAAGATGTCAGGGGACACCCCTGTGGGTCACCATGCCCCTGGGCCTCCCGGGGATGACAACAGGGGGGAGCTGGTTTCTGTGGATCCTCCTCTTTGTGGGCAAGAAGTCTCTGCAGTTTTCCCTCAGAGGCCTCATCTGACTACTGGCTGCTCCTGGGTCTTCTGTCCTTCCCAAGATGACAGCATGACCCAGGGAAAAAATTAATGTGACTTTACCCTGAAGAAAACTGGAAATCTCTACCTCACCATGGTGATCAAACTATCATCAATGACAGATTGTGTTGGTACTCTGTGCCGTCGGTATGATATGATAAGAATGGCACTTCACTTCTCTGTTCATCTTCCAAGGAAACATAACCTACATCAAAACATTAAAAAATCTTGTATTTCCCAATCAAAGGCTGTTTTCCAAAATACCTGACCATATACCTCCAAACTGTCAATGTTTTCAAAAGCAAGAGAAGTCTCAGTGAACTGGCACAGCCAAAGGGCATTGAAAGAGACATGATGAATAAATGTAATGGAGTATCCTCAGGGGATCCTGGGACAGAAAATAGTTTTTCGTGACAAGGAAATAAATGTGAACAAAGTATGTTTGTTAATAAACAAAGGATGTTTGCATATCAATATTGGTTCATTAGTTTTAGAGAACCTTACCAAGGTAAGATGTTAATAACAGGAGGAATAGATTAGGGGGCGTGAAAGAATGTTCTTGAGCATTGTCACAATTTTCTTTTAAATCTAAAATTATTCTAAAATAAAGTTTATGAAATATGAAAAAATGTTACCAAACTAGATAAAAGATATGTTTGCAACACCTATAGCAGATATGCCTTTTAAATATTTTAAATATTGAAAGTAGAAGTTTGAACTTAGTCCTTATCCTAGAGTTTCTGCTACAAGTTTTTCTATTACTCTTTATACTAGAGGTAGTAGCAAATATAGTGCAAAGAGGAATAAATGAAAGGAATGAGGATTGGCCAGTGGGAAACCAAACTTTTGTGATTAATGGATGACACTACTGAGCATCAAAAGAATCCAAAAGAACTAAAGATAATTTACTCAATATATAATAGTATATCAGTTTTCTGGTATAAGGTCAGTATTCAAAAGTATATCCACTTTGTTTTCTGTCAGGGAAAGAGTAGGAAAATAAAAGTAAAGAATATATAATTTTTAAACTCTCATACTAAAACAAGTATCTAAGAAAAATACTTAACAAAAAACAATAACTTTACAGACAAAAATATTAAAATGTTGTTGAGACATATTAATGAAGACTCACATCAATATAAAATAAAAAAATTCATAGGCATGAAGATTCAATATTTTAAATATGTTAGTTCTTCCAGGAAAAAAAAAGGAAAATATAGATTAATTGCAATCCAAACCAAAATGAGCAAATGGCTTTGGACATGTATGAGTCACCTGATTCTAAATATAAAGACATGCATATGGTCAAGCATAGTCAATACACTCTTGAAAAACAGTAATTAGTCTACTCGATAGTAAGAATTACAAAGAAGCGAATGCAATGAAGAGTTTGAGATTTAGGTGCAGGGGTTGGTCAATAGACCAATGAAACTGAATGGACAGTCCTGAAAAACAAAAGCAGAAAGCTGTGCACGTTCTTAACTGATTAAAAAACAAAATTACAGCTTCAGAGCATGGAGCAGTCTTGTTGCAGTAGATGTCGGTGGAACAACTGAGTATGCATATAAAAACCCTAATTTAAGTGGCATCCTTCTTCACACCAAACACAAAACTGTTGCTAGGAGATTCAAAGCCTACTTTAAAAATCCTGTACTACAAAAAAAACAAACAAAAAAAAACTTAAAATACACACAGACATATATAGAATAATAAATAAGTCTTTGTTTAGATTTTTTTTTTTTTTTTGGAGTCAGCGGTAAAAATATATTAGAGCATCAGTTAGGATAGAGGTGAAAGGATTGAAAGAGGCTGGGGACGTTGATCCTGTCAGTAACAGAAGGAAGCAAGATAATATGAGTCAAACGGGAAGGGAGGAAATGGCAGCTCCTTCCACCCCCTTGTCTCAACCTATAGAAGGTCTGGCTACTTTCATGAGCCTTTTGCTTTCTCAGAGTAGGACTTAGAACTCAACAGTGGTTGGAGGAAAGCTACCTGGAACAATGATGGATTTATTCCCCTTCCTATCAGACCAGTCCTTCTGCTGGCCTCTGGAACTCTGGGGATCCAAGAAATATAACACAAGCAGTTCTATTCCAGAAAGTCATGAACAGGGGATGTTGTGTTGATGACAGAAACCTGACAAGGTCCACAAACAGTTTATCGCCTTAGAGCCAGTGCCAGCTTGCCCAAATGTGATTGGAGTAGTGGCCTAAGACCCTCTCCATATGGATTGGAGGTCCACATGAAAGGAATTCCAGCTGCTCTTACTCCTGACAGGACCCTCAGAAGGATTCAGGAGCCCTGAGATTCCAAACGAGGTTGACGTGTGGCTTTACCAGAGAATTCAGTGAGAGTTGGGGTTCTCTCCACCCACTATGACCAGCATCAACTCAGCCGTTCATGAGCTGACTTCCCTCTTCAGCTCTGGCTCAGTGTCCCAGGGGCAGTGGGCCTCTGCTCATAGCCAGGATTGGTGGATCAAACCTCAGCGCTCAAGGTGGAAACCCACAGACAAAGAAGCTCTTCTCCCAGCCTGGGAGGGAACTGGTGGGTAAATTGCAGCTCTGGCCCCCATGTCCTTGGGAATTATCCTCATGGAGCTTTTCTTCTGAGTTCCCAAGAAGGGAGCACTTCTTATGGAAGGTGAAAAGAAAATGGCAGCCCATCCTTTTACCTCCTGGTATTGGGAGGAATTCTTCTGTCCAGAAGAGAGAGGGACTGATGATCTTGGGATTTGAATCAGTGGGACAGTGTCAGGGAGCTTTTTAAAGGAGTGAACACAACCCTTCTCCAAACATGCCCCAAATGACTCACCTTCAGTTCCTTTTCCTCACTTTAGTTTCAGCCTTCAGGGAACATGCTGCCTCTGCCAGTGAAGGTTTACCATAGTTGCCATGAATGTAGATTTGTTGATCACGGGGTTGGGGGAGTGGAGGGCATTCCCATCGTTTGAGGAAGAAGTAACATTTACCTGTGTATCAGAGAGGTTATAAAACACACATGAATTCTAACAATAAACCATAAGAACCAAATCATGGCTCAATTTCATTTTTGTTAATAGGAAAGGTAGCAAGGTTTTTGTGTGTGTGTGTGTGTGTGTGTGTGTGTGTGTGTGTGTGTGTGTGTGTGTGTGTGCTGGATGCCTCCATTTCTTTATCTTAACCCCCATCCAATGCAACAGCATCTTCTGTTCCCTCAACTACTAAAGTTCATTCCAAATCCATCTACTTAAGTCAATCTCCGTTACTAGGGCTTTGGGTGAAACTAACATCATCTCTCCCCTAGACTATGGCAACACTTGCCTTATGGTTGCTTCCTTTATTTTTTTTTTCTTTATCCCTGTAAAATCCATTGTCTTTTCAGCAGCCCATAATTTTTTAAAAATTCTGAACCATGGTTAATTATCTAAGATTACACACATCAGATTTAACTATTATGTAAAGTTATATGCATTGTAACAAATGCATAGAGTCCTGTAGGTACCACCCAAGTATCATACTGACCAGTTCCATCAGCCTACAATTCCCCTGTAAAGTCAATCTCTACACTTCTTCCAAGCCGGTAGAAACTATGCTCTCTTTTTATTAATAGTTCCTAGAGTTGTAACTTTTCCAGAATGTCATATGAATAGGTTCATGCAATATTCACTTCTAAAAGAGTGGGTGTATGATTTTTCATTTTAACCAGCAAGGAATGAGAATCCCTGTCGGTCCATATCCTCTATTACGTTTGGTATTTTAAGATTTTTGGATTTGAGTCATTCTAATAAGTGTGCAGTGGAATACTTTCTGGTTTTCCTTTCCTTTTCCCTAATGGCAAATGAATTTGATCATCTTTTCACATGCCTCTTAGCAATTGGTATATTCTCTTTTGTGAGGTGTCTGTTCAAATCATTGGCGTCTTTTTAAAACTAATAGATGTTTTTAGGGTATTGCTGATCAGAAAATTCAGAGAGCAAACTTAATAAGAAATACAGAGTTCCAGCATACCTCCACTCCCCCACCCCCTATGTGAGCCCCCCTACACACAAAGCAACTCCCATTATATACATTTTGTAATAATGTTGCACATTTGCTGCAATTGCACACACAGACACAGCAACTCCTATTATTTACATTTTATAATAATTTTTCACATTTGCTCAGAAAGATTGACCTGTATTGCTACATCATTAATTAAAGTCCACAGTTTACATCAAGACTCAGTTTTAGTGTTGCACATGCTGTCGGTTTTGGTTAATGTATAATGATAAGTATTCACCCTTACAGTAACATACAGAATTGTTTCCTCATCCCAAATCTCCTGTGTGCTTCACCTATTCATCTATCTCCCTCCAACTTCTACCCACTCTGAGGCCCCAGAAACTACAGAACTTTTCATTGTATCCACAGTTACCTGTTCCAGAATATGGTTGGAATCATCAATTATGCACCATTTTTATATTTTCTTTTTTCACTTAGCAAGATGCTTTCAGGATTCCTCTATGTCTATACCACTCCACTAACAATGACGGAAAGTTCTGATGCTCCACATACATGTCAGAATTTGTTGTTTCAGTCCAGTGGATTTCAGCCATTCTCGTGAGTATCTAGTACTATCCCCTGGTTGTTCTAATTTACAATTTCTTTCTTTTTTTTTTTTTTTTTTTTTTTTTTTTGAGGCAGTGTCTCACTCTGTTGCCCAGGCTGGACTGCAGTGGTCCAACATCAGTTCACTGCAACCTCCACCTCCTGGGTTCAAGCGATTCTCCTGCATCAGCCTCCCAAGTAACTGGGACCACAGGCATGTACCACCACACCTGGCTGATTTTTTCTATTTTTAGTAGAGACAGGGTTTTATCGTGTTAGCCAGGATGGTCTCGATCTCCTGACCTCGTGATTTGCCTGCCTCAGACTCCCAAAGTGCTGGGATTACAGGCGTGAGCCAAAGCACTCGGCCTTAATTTGCAATTTCTTAATGACATATACTGTTAAAAATCTTCTCATATGTTTACTTGCCGTTCATATATATTCTGTGGTGAGGTGCCTGTTCAGATTTTTTTTTTTTTTTTTTTTTTGCCCATTTGAAATCAGACTTTTTGTTTTCTTACAGTTGGATCTTAAGACTTTAGTGTATATTTTAATGTATGTCTTCTGTCAGATACTGGTTTCACAAATCTTCTATCCCTATCTCTGGCTTGTTTTTCATTCTCTTCGCAATATGTTTGGCAGAATAGAATTTGGCAATTTTAATGAAATTCAACTTATCTCTTTTTTCATAGATGGTTGGTACTTTTGGTGTTGCATCTAAAATAGTTAGGTGACCAAACCCGAGGTCACATAAAGATCACACTCATAAGTTTGACCAAAATTCAAAAGATTGCTAAAGTATGTGTGTGAAAATATAAGGTATTCATATACATTTATTTTGGAGAAAATTAATTGCTGAAACATTTTGGGAAATAAGTCAGCAACATGATAAAAAAATAGAAAATATTCATGCGCTGTTTATTTTGACTCAGTTTCCACATTCATATGACTTTCATAGAAGAAATGACATGGATTTGCCCAAGAATTTATGTTCAAAGTTGTTGATTGTAGTTCTATTAATTACAGCCACAAAGGAAAAATGAATATATGTTCATCAGGAGAAGATTCGTTCAATTTGTTATTTCACAGAAATCAATTAGAATTCTAGGGAGTTACTACAAAAGTAACAGAAATCTATATGTGTTTTCATGGAAAGCTTCTGCATCCATTGTGATAAACAAGTATTTTGGTTTGTTAGGACGCCATAGCACACTACCACAAGCTGGGTGATAGAAACAGAGACTTCCTGTCTCGCCGTTTTGGATTCTGGCAGTCCAAGAGCAAGGTGTTTGCAGGGTTGGTTCCTTTTGGGACTATGAAGGAAGGGTGTTTTCCAGGCCTCTTTCCATGCCTTGTAGATAGATGGATGTCTTCACCCTGTGTCTGTTCACATTATCTTGTCTCTCTACGTATCTCTGTGTCCAAATTTCCCCTTTAATAAGCACTTCAGTGATATCAGATTAAGACCTTTATTAATAACCTTTCGTTAAATTGATTGCCCCTAAAATGATCCTGTTTCCAAATAATGCCACATTTTGAGGTTAACATAGGATTTTGGGGAGGAGGCAGATAAATTTAGAATAGTGGTAAAGGCAAGTGGCAGATCTATATGTGTATCATTTCCCATGTATAGACGTATAGTGTTTATATATATATATATGCACATCTATGTGTATAAAAGCCTGAAATCAGCTATTAATTTTTACAAACCACATCGTTAATTGTAGTAACTTCTGAGTAGGAGGCTGAATTTTAGAGAAACTTTGTAAAGGGGAAAATTGTGATTGATATGTATTTTTAGATTTTTTACAAGAACACATGCACTATTTTCTTTTTTTTTTCTTTTTTATTTATTATTATGCTTTAAGTTCTAGGGTACATGTGCACAACGTGCAGGTTTGTTACATATGTATACATGTGCACAACTTGCAGGTTTGTTACATATGTATACATGTGCCATGTTGGTGTGCTGCACCCATTAACTCGTCATTTACATTAGGTATATCTCCTAATGCTATCCCTCCCTCCTCCCCCCTCCCCACAATAGGCCCCGCTGTGTGATGTTCCCCGTCCTGTGTGCAAGTGATCTCACTGTTCGATTCCCACCTATGAGTGAGAACATGCGGTGTTTGGTTTTCTGTTCTTGCGATAGTTTGCTGAGAATGTTGGTTTCCAGCTGCATCCATGTCCCTACAAAGGGCACGAACTCATCCTTTTTTATGGCTGCATAGTATTCCATGGTGTATATGTGCCACATTTTCTTCATCCAGTCTGTCACTGATGGACATTTGGGTTGATTCCAAGTCTTTGCTATTGTGAATAGTGCCGCAATAAACATAAGTGTGCATGTGACTTTATAGCAGCATGACTTATAATCCTTTGGGTATATCCACAGTAATGGGATGGCTGGGTCAAATGGTATTTCTAGTTCTAGATCCTTGAGGAATCGCCTCACTGTTTTCCAAAATGGTTGAACTAGTTTACAGTCCCACCAACAGTGTAAAAGTGTTCCTGTTTCTCCACATCCTCTCCAGCACCTGTTGTTTCCCGATTTTTTAATGATCGCCATTCTAACTGGTGTGAGATGGTATCTCATTGTGGTTTTGATTTGCATTTCTCTGATGGCAAGTGATGATGAGTATTTTTTCATGTGTCTGTTGGCTGTATGAATGTCTTCTTTTGAGAAGTGTCTGTTCATATCCTTTGCCCACTTTTTTGATGGGGATGTTTGTTTTTTTCTTTTAAATTTGTTTGAGTTCTTTGTAAGTTCTGGATATTAGCCCTTTGTCAGATGAGTAGATTGCAAAAATTTTCTCCCATTCTGTAGGTTGTGTGTTCACTCTGACGGTAGTTTCTTTTGCTGTGCAGAAGCTCTTTAGTTTAATTAGATCCCATTTGTCAATTCTGGCTTTTGTTGTCATTGCTTTTGGTGTTTTAGACATGAAGTCCTAGCCCATGCCTATGTCCTGAATGGTATTACCTAGGTTTTCTTTTAGGGTTTTTATGATATTAGGTCTAACATTTAAGTCTCTAATCCATCTTGAGTTAATTTTTGTATAAGGAGCAAGGAAAGGATCCAGTTTCAGCTTTCTACTTATGGCTAGCCAATTATCCCAGCACCATTTATTAAATAGGGAATCCTTTCCCTATTTCTTGTTTTTGACAAACCTGACAAAGCACTATTTTCTTTTAAGTAAAATAATGAAATAAGCCTAAGAACAGGAAAAGGAGCAGTGCCGTTGTCACATAAAGTAACAGCAAGCTGATGGAACAGAAAAAATATCCCTGAAATTTGAATGGCTTTACACAACAAGGTTGCTTTGATGCACATCAATTCTGATTTGAGTTGGTTGGGTGTTATGGACTGAATTGTGCCCCTGCCCCAAATTCCTGTATCCAAGGTCTTGAACCTTGGATATTTTGACATAGAACCTTTGAAGAGGCTATTAAGGTTCAATACGGTCATATGTGTAGGACCTTATTCAATATAACTAATGTCTTTATAAGAAGTGGAAATTAGGACACAGACACACATACCAAGCACTAACCACGTGAGAATTCAGTCAGAAGGCAGAGCCATTTACAAGCCACAGAACAAAGCCACAGGATACATCAAATCAGCCAACATCTTGATCTTGGATTTTCAGCCTCCGGAAACGTGAGACAATAAATTTCTGTTGTTTAAGCCGCCCAGCCTGTGGTATTTTGTTATGGGATAATAAACAAATACATGATGGGTCTCGGCTCTCGCATGATCCAGGAATCGAGGCTGCTTCCAGCTTTGAGCTCCACATCACAACCTATAGTATGCTGAAGTGAATGAAAAGAAAGCACGGGATTGTCTCACTGGCTTCTCCGTAAATACAAATACGCCACCCAGGAAAGAGAGGCAGACATGATAGAAGTGGGCACTTGTAGTCTTTCCCATAAACCATTACATTGCTCAATAATAAGCACCTATGAACATCTATGACAATATTCATTTCTTCGAAGAGTTTCTGGGAAGGCAAACATTGCCATCAACTCTCCCAACTATTTTCAGATCCTATTAGGAAACTGCGATTTCAAATACAGTATTACATCTAGTTTTAACACAATTATTAACTCTTGGCAGGGAGGGCTCCACCTTTTTTCCTCAATGGCAATTTTCTGCACTGTCATTTTAAAATTTTTTTTTGGAGAGGGGGGTGGACAGAGTCTCACTCTTGTCACCCAGGCTGGAATGCAGTGGCACCATCTTGGTTCACTGCAACCTCGGCCTCCCAGGTTCAAGTGATACTCCTATCTCAGCCTCCCGACTAGCTGGGATTACAGGTGGCCGCCACCAGTCCTGGCTAATTTTTTTGTTATTTTTAGTAGAGACGGGGTTTCACCGTACTGGCCAGGCTGGTCTCAAACCCCTGACCTCAGGTGATGCACCCGACTCGGCCTCCCAAAATGCTGGGATTACAGGCGTGCACGGCCTGCACTGTCGTTTTAACAACCTATAAAATCTCTTCAGGCTGAGAATTTTCTCATTCTTTTGATGTTTGCTAAATATCTTACCCTGTGAACCTCTGCTACCTTCCAGTGACTGAGCGTTCCTACAGTTGCACAGGTGCCTGTGACACACTGCAAACCAGGAACTCCCTGTGGTGCAGCTACACAGACAAGAGACAGGGGAAGGATAGTGCACTACTGCTTTCTTTTTACACCAGAGCTAGCATGTCCGCCAAGGAACCCTTGTTCACATCAGGGGTGGACTTCAGAATGTTGTGGTAGTTTTGTTTTTTAGAAATTAAGCCTCTTGTAGTTGTTCATTTACAAAGTGATTTCTGTAGCCTTTTCTCGTCTACAAAGTTTATGGGAAGCTTTGGTTTTGGATCACCTATGAAAATTCATTCCTCTGTGTATGTGTTCAGTGGCCTCTTTCAAATAATACATCTCTTTAAAATCCTACTCGTAATATCAAATTTCAGGATGATTCCATCCCTAAAACCAGTATATTGTGTGGCAAATAAGATTCTACTCACCAGCTTATTTAGGAATTCTTTGAGAGTGTGTTGAAGATTCCCATTATGGGTATTGAAACATCACTGTCCAAAATGCACATTTATATGAAAGAGCTGTTGCCATCCAGGGTGAGGGATAGAACCATCCGGGAACGTCTGCAGAGAGTAGGAATGGTCTATGGCAGGGGACGGGCAGTTGACTCCAGGCCACAGCCCTGGGAGCAGGCCACAGCCTTCACAAGAAGAACCCTTAGTGACAAACTGATCAGCGGACCAGGTTCCAGAATTAGACAAGGGAGCGCGCAGAGAAGGTCAAAACGAGGGTCCTAGAATGTGGGAAAGAGCTGGGACTGAACACAACTGCTGACACTTGGACAGAGTCAGCTCTCAAGACACCCAGGCCTCACAACAGGAGGACTTTAAGTAAAGAAAGGCCACAACAGGTCCTGAATTGTATTTCATTGTCAGTGTCACCTTCCTTCTTTAGGCTTAACCTAATGTCTTAGCCACAGGGTCATCTTCAGGTCACCTCAGAGATATTGAGAAGTGTGAAGAGAAATGACATAACAGGCAGAAGGCCTCCCTCAGGCTGGGGGCAGTGGGAACAGTGTGGGCCTAGATGAATTCACACCAGGGTTCAAGTACCAGCCCTGTCGCATTCTAGCCAAGTGATCTTGGGGAAGTTATCAAGCACTATGAGCCTCGGGTTCTCCATGTGTAAAATGGGTTGGATAAGTTCTGTCTTGTAGAATTGCAGGAATATATGGAATGTGAGTAAAGCATGTGGCACAGGGTCTGAAATACACTGGAACTTAATAATTGGCAATTGTTATCAAATATGATTATAAGCCCAAAGGCTACCACTGCCTTTTTTGAAAACTTCACCTCTCCTTTTTGTTATGCAAAAATCTGGGAAAATATGTAGCTGAATAAATCATGGAAGAAGAACTCAACCAACAATTCAGCTTCACAAATACAACTCAGCACATTGTGTTTCTGAAAGGATATATCGTATAATTTGGGTAAGGCCAGATGTCTGCAGCTGGAATGCAACTGACAGATCATATTTTGAGTCAAGGACAAACTCCTTTTCACCTTCCCCATTGCTCACCCATCCAAATGAATTGTTTTATTTATGCTTCACTAAAAATGTAGATCTTACTTAGACTCGTCCACATTACATTCAAAATAGCCTAACTAAAAGTCCTGTCAATGGAATGGGCTCTGGTCTCCCAGGCCTGGCAAATGAGTGCCAGCCTGGAGGCTTCTGAGCACCACATCAAGGAGTTCTCACCACATTTCTCAGGAAACCCTTGCAGATGAGGGATATCAATCACCTAGTCCTTGCACTGTGTTCACGCTCCCCAGTGACAGAGCCACAGGACACCTTCCATGACTTCCCCATGTGGAGACTCCTCTCTGCTTCATCCTCCACCCAGAGCCATCTGCTCAAGTAGTTTTCCATTCCAGGCTTTTCTCTCACCTTCTGAGAGTCTGGGCCCTGCCACCACCCGGCTTCATAACAATCAGCTCCCACAGAAGCACCTGCAGTTTCCTGAAGCCCAAAACTGCCTTAGCTCAGACCCTTTTCACTTGAAGGCCCCATCTAAAGTCTCATGTCCCCACTGTTGAAACTCATTCTTTAGATCATAGAGAAAATCTTCCCCTTCCTGATATGGCTTCTGAACCTAGACTTTACCGTGTTATGGGTGGGAATAAATCTTGTTTTGATAGTATCCCCGCTACTAACAGTGCCTTCCATAAACAAATGCTGAAATATTGTTCAGCAAGTAAAGGAGTCATTGATGCTTTTATTAAGATTAAATTTGGATATTTCTTGAATAAGCCAAACAAATCCAGATATATAGCTTCAATTTTCAAGAACAACAGAATAAGGAGAATGAGGAATGTCAAAAATTAACAATCTTTTATTTTGTTCCATGATTTAAATACCGAGTTCTTTCACATTTCAAAGAAAATTCCAATCCAATCCCAACACCACATTCTACTGTTCCAGATCATAAGACACAAGGTTTTCATTTTTTTCCTTACAAAATATCAAATCCTTACTCTTAAACCAGATAAACAGCAGTACGTGTGTGACGATTTTCATGAATTAAGATTCTGACGTGAATTCAGCCAACCAGAAGGGGAAGCATTTGAAAAATACTGCCCCCGCCCCCACACACAAAATGTTAAATTTTAGGTCACTCATAAGAAACAGGAATACAACGAACACTGTAGTCCCTCCAGCTCTACTCTCGCCCTCCCCTGCCTCTTCAAACACAGAGGGGGAATCAGCCTCAGACTTGACTCAGGACAGAAGTTGGTGGACATGATACTGGGGCTTGCACTGGCCATGGAAGTAGCATCATCTGTGGTGTCAATTACAGCCTGGGCTCTGCCTTCCACATCTTTCAAAGCATCCATGTACCAGGATGGAAAGGAATTAGCAATGGTACTGTCGAGCTTGCCTAAAAACTCTAGGACTTTCCTCTTTCTGATTTTGAATTGGCTCTTAGACCTCACAATAATTCATAATGTGGAGGAGAGTTCTTAGGCACCTCCCGGTGCTCCAGGTACTTTCTCTGCACCCAATCTACAGTGAGGAGCTCCCTGGGCTTCCTATAAATGAAGGCCTCCCTCCCAGCATACACCCTATCGAATTCAGTGCTTCCCAAATGACGTCCTCAGAGGCACAGCTGCCCTTTATGAAGACCACACTCAGAATACGAATTAGGAGGTGGTTCTTGGACATTCCCTGGCCATCACTCAGATTCTCTTGGTCGCTGAATTCTACTGTGTTTTCAAAGACATAGGAGTGGTTGTTGGGGTCCATCTCAGTCAGGGCAATGCCAATCATTAGCTCAATGAACTTAGGAGCTTTCTCAAAGATCATAGGAAAGCAGTCCTTATACTTCTTGATGACAGTCGTCAGCATCTCATCCTTTGTGACAGGCTCTTTTGTTTGATATTTGAGGAGAAGCAACTGCACCAACTCAGCCACCTTTTCATCCAGTGCACATGTGAGCAAGGATTCACTGTCTGACAAGGCACGCCATGTAGGTGTATCCTCCACTTTTTGCCTGCTGGACTCCTCATCCAATGGGCCTCACAAAGGGGAAAAAGAGCAGGAGCTCAGAGGTCTCTGGGGAGCATCATGAAGAGGAATCCTGGGAGCACTCGGGAAGAATTGGAAACCCAGCAGCAGGCATGTCCTCATCCTCTGGAGCATCCAGAACCAGAATAGAGGATGAAGAGGAGGAAGAGCAGGAGGGGAATAAAAAGTGGCAAGAGGAAGAGGAAATGGAGGAGGCTTCCTCCTCCTCATCTGTGGAATCCTGTGCATCTACCAAGACCTGTATCAGAACTGGGTTCTGGAAGTCTTGCTCAAAGTTGAGGTGGGGAAGGCTTGGGAAGAGAGCTGTGCTGACTGTTTTTCAGAAGTAGCATCCTTTAAGCAGGGATGGGGAGGATGGGATCCCAGAGGCCTGAGGGAGGGAGGGACAGTGTGAGTGGCCTCAGTTGAGAATCGCACCCATGATGGCTGACAAAGGCCGACTTACAGCTCTTCTTCTCTTAAGGTGTTCTAGGGCCTGACAGGTCACCTGTCTTTATAAGGGGTTTGTTCCCTGGGAACCTGTAGGAAGATGTGAGAGAGCATCTCGGGGCACAGATGGCAGGCAGAGCCCCAGACTCGGAAACTGATAGTAGGTGGGGAGTGCCGGGTGCTTCGTGATGGGAAATCACTGTCTTTCCACAGAGTTCTCTTCTCATTAAGTGGCCAGCCCTGGGGTTCCTCCCTCTGCTTAACTGAAGCTGCCCTCCTCAGAGAAATCTTTTTCTCTGGCTGACTCCTAAAATGGAAGTCAGAAAGTTGTACATCTGGCAAGCTTGATGTCCTCTAGAGCTGGCCGCAGGCGCAGGGACAGGGGAGGGGCACTACCATCCATGGGCATTCCATTCCAACCTTCCTAGGGGCTGTGCCTGGACTCCTGAAACTGCCTGGGCTGCCTGCCTCTAGCTATCTGAGTCTTCCATCTCCAAATAAGCCCCTCCCATCCCTGAGACCTTCAAGGTGGAAGGGAGGGAGAATCGCATCCACCCACAGTGGGATTGGGCCTCCTAGGGCCTATACTCTCTCCCTCTTCTGTCCAGACAGCAACCTTTCTTCTAAAATCCATTCCAAATCCTTCCCCTTTACTGCTGTGTGTGAAGTTAATATCAGCTCTCACCTAGCCTATGTCAAAGGCTTCCTTATTGTTGCTTCTTTGCCTATTCTTGTCCCAGAAAACTCCATCATCTTTTCAGCAGCCTGGGATCCTTTTAAAAATCCAATTTGTGATTATTTTTTAATTTACACACACCAGATTTAACTATAATGTGAAGTTATATGTGTTTTGGCAAATGCATTGCATCGTACATCTACCTCCCATGTATCATACTGACCAGTTCCATCACCCTACATGTCCCGTGTGCATCCGATTTGAGGTCAGTCACTACACTTCTCCACAGCTCCTAGCAACTATGCTCTTTTCAGTTCACATTGTTTTAACTTTCACAATTTGTCATATGAATAAGTCCATAAAATGCGAGTTTAAAAGTGTGGCTGTATCATTTCTCATCACACCTAGCGAGAATTCTCGTTGTTCCATATCCTCTCTTACATTTGGCATTTTAGATTGTCAGATTTTAGTAATTCAAATAAGTGTGCATTCCAATTTTTTGTTTTTTGTTTGCATCTCTCTAATGACAAATGACATTATATGCCTCTTTGCAGTGGGTGTATCCTCTTTGCTTAAATGTCTGTTCAAATCATTCGCATCTTTTAAAAAACGAACAGACTTCATTTTTAGAGCATTGTTAACCCAAAAATGCAAAGAGAAAACCTCATCAAAAGTACAGAGAATTCCCACATATCTACACCTTCCTCCTGCCCTGCCCCATGTGGACACACACACACACACACACACACACACACACACACACACACAGCATCTCCTGTTATTTACATTTTGTATTAGTATGGCATGGCATGCTTGCTACAGTTGATTTCACATCTGTTGATGCCTCGTTATTAAGTCAAGTCCATAGTTTACATCAGGACTCACTCAACACTGGGGATGCTATACTTTTTGATACATGTATAATGGCAAGTATTCATGATTCCAGTGTCATACAGAGTTGTTTCACCATCCTAAATCTCCTATACATTCCACCTATTTAACAATCCCCCATGTCCCACCCCCAACCCATCAGCCCATGGAAACTACTGATATTTTTAGTGTATTCATAGTTGTCCGTTGGAGAATATTGTATGACTGGAATCATACATTACGTCACCTTTTTAGCTATTCTTCTTTCACTTAGCAATATGCATTCACGATTCCTCCAGGTCTATCTCACTCACAGTGACTGAAAGTTCCTGTTGCTCAACATGCATGTCAACATCTGATGTTTCAGTGTTTGGGCATTCAGTCTTTCTCCTGGTGGTAGAGTGCTATCTCCTTGGTGCTTTAATTTGCACTTCTCTAATGCCATATGACACTGAACAGTTTTCTGATACATGCTTATTTTCCATTCCTATATAGTTATTCTTTGGTGGGGTGCCTGTTCAGACGTTTTTGCCCACTTTAAATTAGGTTTCTGTTTTCTTATGTTTGGATTTTCAGAGTTTTGTGCATATTAAAATACATATCTTTTATCAGATATGTTTATCACAGAATATCCCTTTCTCTTGCTTATCTTTTCATTATCTTAGCAGTATCTTTTCACAGTGGAAGTATTTAATTTTATTAGAGTCCAATTTTTCTCTTTATCTTAGATTGTTGATATTTTTAGTGTTTCATCTGAAAAATTCCTCATCACACCCAAGGACACCTAGTGTTTGCACCTATAAGTTTGACCCACATTTAAAATTGTGATAAAATGCTTGTAAAAATGAATCATTTCCCCATGGACAAATGTATGAGGAAATTAACTGGTGAAACATTTTGGGAAAAAGCCCTCAGGATTATAAAAAAGATAAAATATTCATACCTTTTTCACACTTACTCAGTTTCCACATTAATATGCATTCCTTATAAGTAATTGTATGCATTTATCCCAGAATTTATACTTAAATATGCTGATTGTGTTTATTATAGCCACAAAAGAGAAACACATGGGTGTTCATGAGGAGGAGATTTGTTCAATGTGTTAATGCAATAAATAAATGGGAATTCTAGAGAGTAGTCCAAAAGTAAGATAGATGTGTATGTACTGTGAAGCAAAGATTTTGGATCCATTTGAATAAGTGAGTATATTGGTTTGTTAGGCCTGCCATAGCAAAGTACCTCAACCTGGATGACGTAAACAACAGATATTTATTGTCTCATAGTTTTCCAGTCTGGTAGTCAAAGAGCAAGGCGTTCGCAAGGTTGGTTCCTGCTGAGGGCTGTGAGGGAAGGATGTTTTCGGGCCTCTCTCCTTGCCTTGTAGATGGCTGTCTTCAATCCATGTGTGCTTACATTATCATCCCTCTACTCATATCTCTATGTCCAAATTCCTCCTCTTAATAATGACTCCCATAATATTTAATCAGGGACAGCATTAATAACCTCATTTTAACTTGATTGCCTCTGAAATAATCCTATCTCCAAATAATGTCACATTTTAATTTAAACGGAATTTCACCTATGATAGTGCAAAGGTAACTTGCATGTCTATATGTATATCATTACCCATGTATACTTATATTTATAGACATGTATATAAATATATATGTAAATATCTGTGTGTGTGTTTCTGTATTACCACATCTGTCATTTAAAATCTTTAAATCAGCTTCTAAAATTTACACACCACACTGTTAATTGTGGAAACTTCTGAGTAAGAGGCTGAATTTTGAAGAAACTTTACAAAGGGGAGAAATGTGGTTTCTGTGTATTTTCAGAATTTTTTTCAACAATAATAAATGCAGTATCTATTTGTGAGAAAAGCATTAAAGTAAGCGTAAGAAAAGGAAGAGTAGCAGTGTAGTAGTCAGATAAAGTAACAGTAAGCGGATGGAATGAAAACATTTCCTGAAATTTACATGGTTTAACACGTTTAAATTCCGATTTTAGTTGGCAGGGTTTTATGGGCTGAATTCTACTTCTCCCTCCAAAGGCATCTATCCAGGTCTTAACCCCCAGTACCTCAGAATGTCACTGTATTTGGAGACAAAGCCTTTGAAGAGGTAATTAAGTTAAAATGAGGTCTTATTATTAGGGTCGTATTCAATATTACTGGTAGGTGTCCTCATAAGAAGAGGAGATTAAGATACAGACACACAGAACAAGGGACAACCATGTAGAAATTCAGTGAGAAAGTGGCCATCTGCAAGTCAAGGACAGGGCACAGAAGAAATCAACTGGCAAAAATCTTGTTCTTGGATTTTTAGCCTCCAGAAATGTGAGAAAATACATGAGTATTGTTTAAGTCACCCAGTCTGTGGTATGTTGTTACGGCTTAATAAACTAATACATACTGAGTCTTGGCTCTCATGTTACCCAGGTATCCAAGCTGCTTTCAACTTGTAGCTTTATATCATAACAGATGTTAACTGCTGAAAAGAAATGAAAGCATTGGAATGATGCACTGGCTTCTGTCTAACTGCAAAGGAACCAACCAGGATGACAAGTTTGACAAGAAGATTGGCAATTGTAACATCTCACATAAGCCATCACGGTGCGCAATTAAAAGCAACTATTATAATTGATGAAGGTAAGTCTTTTAGTTTCTTGGAATTGTTTATGAGAAAGCCAGCATTGCCTTGAAATCTTACAGTTTTTTATTGCACCCACTAGGTGATTGGCGGTTTCAAAGAAAGAATTACAATAGGTTTTAAAACAATTCTGTAAGTCTTGGCAGGGAGGGTCAACCTTATTCCCTCAGCACTTTGCTGCACCGTCCTTTTTATGATAAACATAATTTCTTTAGGCTGAGAATCCTGTCATGCCTTTTGGTGTATATCCTACGCTGAGAGCCTCTGCTACCCTTCACATAACTGAACACTCTTGAACAACTGCACGTGTGCCTGTGGCGGACTGCAAACCAGGATTTTCCTGTGCGGCAGGTAACAGACAAAGGACAATGGAAAGATGATCAACCATTGTTTTCTCTGCTCATCAGAGCTATCCAAGGAACCTTTGTCACCTCCTAGGCAGTATTCAGGATTTTTTTATTTTTCTGTTTTTCAGAAATTCAACTCCTTGTCATCTATTTACAAAGTGATTCCCATAGTCTTATCTCATATACCAAGTTTATGAAGGAAGCTTTGCTTTTTGACCACACAGTATAGCTCATTAATCTGTGTATCTCTTCAGTGGCCTGTTTCAAACAATGTTACTACAAATATCATATATTAAAATCCTAATACAAATATCAAATATTAGGATATCAAAAACTCTCTTACCCTAGGATTACATGCCTAGAACCAGTGTATTATGTGGCAAATCAGATTCTACTCACCACCCTATGTGGGAGTATTTTGAGAGTGTGTTGAAGATGCCCAGGATAGATAGGGAATTGTCACTATCCAAACTGAAAATGTACATGGAATTGCTGTTATCGCACAGGAGCCGGGGGTATGGATGGATCAGTCAGGGAACTTCTGTGGGGATGAGGAGGCGTCTATGTCAGGGGAAGGACTGCTGATTCTGGGCTGTTACACTGGAAGCAGGGCACAGCCTTCACAGAGAGGTTGTAGGGACGAGCTGGTCAGCAGGACAGGTTCCAGAGTTGCTCAGGAGAGCACACAGGAGAGACAAGAAGGAGGGTGCTGTAAAGTGGGAAAGTGCTGAGGCTGGACAGAACTGCTGGCACCTGGACACAGTCAGCTCTCTAGAAACCTAGGGCTCAGAATAGGAGCAGGTAAACTAAGCCCACCATGATCCCCAAATTGTATTTATTCTCATTGTCACCATTCTTCTCCCAGCCTACCTGAATACTTTGGACACAGGGTTCATCTTGATGTCATCTGAGAGATTATAGCAAGTGTGCAGAGAAGTAGCTTAAAAGGCAAAGGCCTTCCTCAGGCTGGGAAGAGAGGGACAGCATGAGTCAAGATGAATTCAGAGCAAGGCTTAAGTGCCAGCCCTGTCACTTTGTAACCATGTGATCTTACTGAATTTATTAAGGACTATGCGCCTCAGGTTCTTCATCTGTAAAAGGGGTTTCATAAGCCCTGTCTTGTAGAATTGCTGGATGTTTATAATGTGAGTAAAACACCTGGCACAGTGCCAAGCATAGATTGGAATTTTAACAAATGGCAGTTACCAATGTAATTATAACCCCAAGGCTACCACTGTCTTTTATGAAAAATTTCACTCTTGTTTTCTGATCTAAAACATCTCAGAGCATATGTAGCTGAATATGTCATGGAGTACCAACTCAACCAAAAATCCGGCTTCATAAATGAAACTCAGTCCATTCTCTTTCCAAAATGATATATTGTATAATTTGGGTAAGTAGAGAATTCCCCAAGTGGAATGCGACTCAATGATCCTGGAATTTGAGTCAAGGACCAACTCCTTTTCGCCTTCCCCAATGCTCATCGATCCAAAGCACTAGTTTTATGTATCCTCCACTAAAAATCTAGCCCTTGCTTGGAGTTGCCCACATTAGATTCAAAATCACCTAATTAAATGGCCTTTCCATGGAGTAGGCTCTGGCTCTCCCACGCCAGGTAAGTGAGTCAGCCTAGAGGCTTCTGGGCACCACTTCAAGGGATTATCACTACATTTCTCAGGAAACCCTTGCAGATGATGGATATCAATCACCTGGTTCTTGCACTGTGTTCAAACTCACCAGTTACAGAGCCACAGGACACCTTCCATTACTTCCCCATGTGGAGACTCCTCTCTGCTTCATCCTCCACCCAGAAGCAACTGCTCAGAACAATTTCCCATTCCAGGCTCTTCCCTCACCCTCCGAGAGTCTGGTCCCAGCCACCACCCAGCTTTGTAACTACCAGCCCTCAGAAAAGCAACTGCAGTTTTCCAAAGCCCCAAGCTGCCTTAGCTCAAGACCTTTACACTTGAAGGCTTGCATGTGGAGTCTCACCTCCCCAGCCCCTTTTTAACTTGTTCTTTAGATTGTAGAGAACATCTTACCACCTTCTTGATATGGCTTCTGCTCCTAGACTCTACTGTTTTATGGATAGAGATAAGTCATGCTTTCATTAGCATCCCCACTACTAACAGTGACTTCCACAAGCAAATACTGAAAGAATGCTCAGCAAATAAAGGAGTCAGTGGGGCTTTCTTTTATTAAGATTTAATTTCTGCTACTTTCTTCAACAAGCTAAGCAAAGCCAGATATATATCTTTAATTTTCAAGAACAAAAGAATAAGCAGGACAAGGAAATGAAAATATTGACCATCCTTCACGTTGTCCCACTATTTAACTGCTGAGTTATTGCGTATTGTAAAAAACAAACAAACAAACAAACAAAAAGCCTATTACAATACCACACTACCCTGTTACTGATCACAAAATAAGGGAGAAGGTATTTCCATTTTTTTTAAACAAAATATCAAACTGTTACTCTTAAACCAGATAAACAGCAATACATGTGTGACCAATATTCATAAATTAATGCTCTGAAGCTAACTACCTGCTATTCAAAGGAAAAGCATTCAAAAAGTACTGAAAAACAGGTAAATCTCCACATCGCCCATATGGGACAGAAATGCAAAGAACATTATGTTCCTCGAGCCCCACCTGGCCCTCCACTACCTAGAACCTAAACTGCCTTGTTCAAACACAGAGCGAAGAAACTATCCTAGACTTCACTCAGAAAAGGGGAGGTTGCTGGACATGACACTGAGGCTTTCAGTGGCCATGACAGTGGCATCATCTGTGGTATCAGTCATGGCCTGGGCTCTCTCTTCCACATCTTTCAAAGCATCCTTGTACCAGGATGGAAAGGAACTAGGGACAGTGTTGTTCAGCTTGGCTAAAAACTCTAGTACTTTACTCTTGATGCTTTCTGAATGGGCTCTCGGACCCCACAGGAATTCATAATATGGAGGAGAACTGTTTGGCACCTCCCGACACTCCAGGTATTGCCCCTGCACCCAAACTTTAGTGAGGAGCTCCCTGGGCTCCCCATAGATGAAGTGCTCCCTCCCAGCATACACCCCTATTGCATTCAGCACTTCCCAGATGACCTCCTCAGAGGCAAAGCTGCCCTTTATGAAGATCACACTCAGAATAATAATCAGGAGGCTGTTCTCCGGCATGCCCTCGTCATCACTACCCTCATCAGTGAGGTCTACTGTGTTTGCAAACACAGAAAAGTGGTCAGGGCCCACTTCTATCAGGGCAAGGCCAAAAAGGAGCTCCATGAACTCACGGGCTCTCTTGAGTATCACAGGAAAGTAGTCTTTGTACTTGATGACAATCATCAGCATCTCTGCCTCTGTTACAGGCTCCTCTGCTTTGTACCTGAGGAGCAGGAACGCCACTAACTCGGCCACCTTTTCATCTAGTGTATGTGTGAAAGAGGACTCACTGTCTGGCAGGCCCTGACAGGTACTTGTATCCTCCTCTTTTTGGCTGCTGGACTCTTCACTGAATGAGCTCCATGAAAAAGAGGAGCAACAGGAGCTCAGAGGACTCTGGGAAGGACCCTGTGGAAGACTCTGTGGAGGACTACTGGGAGTGCTCTCGGGAAGACTTGGTATCACATCAGACGGCACCTCCTCCTCAGGACCACCAAGAATCAGAGAAGAGGATGAGGAGAAGGAAGAGGGGGAAAATACTAAGTAGAAAGTGGAAGAGGAAATGGAGGAGGCTTCCTCCTCTTCCTCATCTGTGGGATCCTGTGCATCTACCCAGTCCTCTGACTCAACTGAGGCCGGAGAGTCGTCGTCAACGTTGTGGAATGGAACGCCCGGAATGGGAGGCATAACGACTTCTTCAGGCGCAGCAGGTAAAGGTATCAACAGGGATATGGATGATGAGATCCAACAGGCCTGTGGAAGAGAGTGACAGTGTGAATGGCCTCAGCTGAGAAACTCACCCATGATGGCTCTGACAAAGGCCAACTTAGAGCTCTTCTTCTCTTAAGGTGGTGCTCTAGGGCCTCACAGGTCTCCTGTCTTCCTAGGGAGTTTGTCTGCTGGCAACCTGTAGGAGGATGTGGGAACACACCTCAGGGCACAGCTGGCAGGCAGAGCCTGAGACCCCAGGAATAACAGTAGGTGGGTACGGCCGGGTGCTGTGGGGTCTCCTCTGTTTCTGGGGGTAGGGCCCTTGGTACACAGTCAGGGTGTGCACTCACCTTGACTCCTGGCACTGCCTGGGTCTCCTCTGCTGTGCTGACTTTAGGATGTGTGCCTCACACCCAGTTTGTCACCACCTGGTTCCTGGAGCACCTGCAAGAGGAAGTGACGGAGCCCCTCAGGTTAAAGACTACAAGTAGAGTCTTGGGCCTCCCAGGGCTGACAGCTGGGGCTGGCCAGAATCCCAGAGCCCCATAGTTCTGGACTGCATGGCCCCCTCAGAATTTAATTGGAAACCTCACGGCTTCTCAGAGAGGGTCAAGCCCCCACCACTCTGCTGGCCTAAGGCAAAACCTCCTAGCAACCTCCACATCCCTGAGAGCAGTGGGAGGTAGTGCAGTGGCAGCCACCTCCCAGGACTCTACCATGGAGGCGGTCTGGGTGGCCTCACGTCCGTTCTGATGCACATGTGACTCCTGTCTTCTGTCTTATCGCCAGCAGGGCCTGGGAATCTTCCCTCTGCCAACCAGAGGCAGCTCCCCGTGCTGACTTGCCACGGGACCCCCAGAACAAGGCCTCTGCCTCCCCTCCACCCCTCACCCAGAAATGAGATGGCTGCCACTCAGCCTGAGCTGGCAGGGGAGTTCTACGAGGGCTGATTCTCGAGGGGGAAGGGTGGGAATCTGTGGGAATCTGTCCTCTGAGATGGGGGTTCCCCCAGTCCTCCTCAATGTCTTCCTATTTATTCCCTAGAGGGCTGGCACCTCCTCCCTTCTTCTGTGGGCATTTTCCTGTCTGGGACCTACCAGTCCCACTGCAGCGGCAGTGCAGGCCGGGATTTCATCTCTCTATGGTGGGAGGTCCCTCAGTTCTTCCTCAGGGCCCTCACCTTGTGGACTGGCCAGGTCTAAGACTCCCCGCCGCTGACTTGATTCGAATCTCCTTGCAAAATGCCTCCGATCCTTTAGATTCCCAAGATGGCCGTCTGGAAAGCACATCCGGGAACCCGGCCGTAGTGGTCCAGGGCTGACGGCAGCGTCAACGTGGGGCGGGGCCTCCTCTCTGAGGAGGAACCACTCCCCACCTCTCCGCTTCTTTTCCATCCCTTCCTTCCCACATCCCAGCTGCCCTCCAACCCTTCCTGCTCACTCCCTAAACCTTGTGGACCTTTTCACTCCCACCTCCCCAGTCCTTGACATCCCACCCTCCTTTTTCCAGGGGTGTCAGCAGGGAGCGACTTGGTGCAGCCTGCACCTCCCCTCCGTGTTGGGAGGTCACCGTCCTTCCACATCTCTTCTTGTTTTCTGGCCAGTTCTGGGACTTCTCTCTCTGCTTAACTGAAGCTGCCCTCCTCAGAGACAGCCTCCCCTTCTGCTGACTCCCAAAATAGAAGTAAGAAAATTGTACATCTGGGGACCCTGATGGGGTCCTCCAGAGTTGGCAGCAGGCACAGGGACAGGACAGAGGGCACTACCGGTCATGGGTGTTCCCTTCCTGCCCTCCTGAGAGGCTGTGCCTGGACTCCTGAAATGGCCTGGGCTCCCTGTCTCTGTGCATCTGAGTCTTTCACCTGCGAATAAGCCCCTCCCATCCCTGAGACCTGCAAGGTGGAAGAGAAGTAGAATCACATCCACCCACAGTGGGATAGGGCCTCCTGGCCCTAAGGCAGGCCTCCACTGCCCTCTGAAATGGGGTGGGAAGGCCCCTCTGGCTTTCTCAAGGTATTACTCCTAAAGGGGCCTATACTCCTTCCTTCTCCTGTCCAGACAGCAACATTTGTTCCTTCAACTTCTAAATTCCATTCCAAGTTTTTCTACTTTACTGCTGTGAATGAAGTTAATATCATCTCTCCCATAGCCTGTGTGTTAAAGGCTTCCTTATTGTTGCTTCTTTTCCTATTCTAGTCCCTGAACAAAAATCACTGTCTTTTCAGCAACCCGTGACCCTTTAAAAAAACAATACGTGATTAAAGTTTTAAAAACACACATCAGATTTAACTAGAATGTGAAGTTATATGTATTTTGGAAAATGCATGGAGTCCCATATCTGCAAATGAAGTATCATACTGACCGGTTCCACCTGCCTAAAATTCTCCTGTGCATCCCGGTTGATGTCAATCACTGCACTCTACAAAGCTCCTAGCAACTCTCTTCTGTTTTCAGTTCCTATAATTTTAACTTTTCTAATTTGTCATATGATTAGCTTCATAAAATACTGACTTAAAAGTATGCCTGTACTATTTTTTTTATCACAACTAGCAAGGAATGAGAAATTCTGTTATTCTATATCTTCTCTTACATTTAGTATTTTAGATTTTCAGGTTTTAGCCATTCTCATAAGCATGTATTGGAACCTTCTTTGGTTTTTGTTTGTATCTTCTTAATGACATGACATTGGTCATCTTTTTATATGCTTCTTTTTTCGTTTGCTATATTCCCTTTTGTAAAGTGTCTATTCAAATCATTTGCATCTTTTTATAGATGAATAAACTTCATTTTTAGAGCATTGTTAATTCAAGAATACAAAGAGAAAACTTCATCAGAATTAGAGTTCCTACATGTCTACACCACCCGCCCTGCACTGTTTACTGCACACACACACGCACAGAGTCTATCTTTTTATTTACATTTTGTATTATTATGACATGTTTGCTACAACTGATGGACCTGTATTGATACCTCATTCTTAAGTCCATCGTTTACATCAGGACTCACTCTTAATACTGAGGATACTATAAATTTTGGTAAGGGTGTAATGGCAAGTATTCATCATTGTGTTATCACACAGAATTGTTTCACTATCTTAGAGCTCCTCTGTGTTCCACCTAATTAATCAATCCCCCTTGCCCCAACCCCAACCCTCAGCCCCTGGAAACCAGTAATGTTTTTAGTGTATTCATCCTTGCCTGTTCCAGAATGTGGTATGCTAGGAAGCCTTTTTAGATTTTCTTCTTTCATTTAGCAGTATGCTTTCATGAGTCCTCCAGGTCTATCCCACTAACAACGACTGAAAGTTCCTGTTGGTCAACATGCATGTCAACATTTGATGTTTCAGTGTTTTAGATGTCAGCCATTCTCCTGGGTGTAGAGTGCTATACACCCAGCATCAGGGAGGGGGGCCTCCTCTCTGCGGAGGATCCACCCCCACCTCTCCACCTCTTTCCACCCTTTCCTGCCCTCCTCTCCACCTCCATCCACTTTTTCTTGCCCACGTCCCTACTCCATTGCACCCATTACTGTTCACCTTCTGCCCCCTTCTACCAGTTCCTGTCCATCTCCCCACTCCTTCCCACCCTTTCCTACCCACCTCCCTACCCATTCCACCCATTATGGCTCACCTCTTCACCCCCTTCCACCCATTCCTGCCCACTTCCCCAACCCCTTCCACTTCTTCCTATCCACCTCCACGTGACTGGCCCACTTCTTCCTGCCCACTTCCCTGCCTCCTTCCAGCCCTTCCTGCTTACCTTATGGTCCCCCTCCACCTTTTCCTTCTCACGCCCCTGCCCACCTCTTTCTTCCCACCTCCCTGCTCTCTCCCGGTCACCTCCTTTCTCCAGGTGTTACAGCAGATTGTGACTGGGCGTGATCTGGGTCTCCCCTCCATGTTGGGAGTTCACTGTCCTTCCACAGAGTTCTCTTCTTGTTGAGTGGCCAGTCCTGGGGCTCCTCTCTCTGCTTAACTGAAACTGCCCTCCTCAGAGAAAACTTCCCCTCTGGCAGGCTTCCAAAATGGAAGTTAGAAAGTTGTACACCTGGGGACCCTGATGGGCTTCTCCAGAGCTGGCAGCAGGCACGGGGACAGAGGAGGGGCACTACCAGTCATGGGTGTTCCCTTCCTGCCTTCCTGAGAGGCTGTGCCTGGACTCCTGAAACTGCCTGGGATGCCTGACCCTGTGCATCTGAGTCTTTCACCCCCGAATAAGCACCTCCCATCCCTGAGACCTGCAAGGTGCAAGAGAGGTGGACTCACATCCATCCACAGTGGGGTATGGCCTCCCAGGGGCTACTCTCTCTGTTTAACGGAAGCTGCCCTCCTCAGAGAAAATCTCCCCTCTGGCTGACTCCCAAAATGGAAGTCAGAAAGTTGTAAATCTGGAGACCCTGATGGACTCCTCCAGAGCTGGCAGCAGGCACAGGGACAGGTTGGTGGCACTACCAGTCATGGGTGTTCCCTTCCTGCCCTCCTGGGAGGCACAGCCTGAAACTGCCTGGGCTCCCTGCCTCTGTGCATCTGAGTCTTGCACCTCCGAATAAGCCCCTCCCATCCCCGAGACCAGCAAGGTAGAAGAGAGGGAGAATCCCATCCACCCACAGTGGCATAGGGCCTGCAAAGCCCATGGTAGGGCTCCGGTGCCCTGTGTCTGAAATGGCATGGACAAGACTCTGTCTTCCTGTAATTATTATCCCTGACAGGGCCTCAGAGTCCCTTCCCCTGCTGTCCAGAGACCGTGGTCTTCAGATCAAGGTTCCCGTTTCCATGAGACCCCAAACCAAGAGGAAGTGAAGAGCGCTAGCATCCCTGCCTGAGGGCCCTGCCCGAGGCCTCTCAGGGGTGAAAACAGGGGCTGATTTTGTGTGTCCTTCTGTTTCTTGGGAGGGATATCTCACCAGTCCTTCCTCTATGTCATCCTGGGGATGCCTGAAAGGGCCTGAGTCCCTTCCCCTCTCATAATCCGAAGTGAGACTCACCTGAGCACAGCCTTCTCCTCTTTCTACCGTCTAAGAAGTCAGGGGACACCACAGTGGGCCACCATGCCCCAGGGCCTCCCATGACTGACAGCAGTGGGGAAGCTAGATTCTGTGGATCCTCCTCTTTGTGGGCAGTGTCTCTGCAGTTTTCCGTCAGAAGCCTCATTTGACTACTGGTTGGTCCTGGGTTGCCCTGTCCTTCCCAGGATGTCAGTATGACACAGGGGAAAAATAATGTGACTGTACCCTGAAGAAAGCTAAAAACAATCTACATTGCCATGGTGATCAAATTAGCATCGTCAGTGACAAATTAAGTTTGTCCTCTGTATGGTGGCTATGATATGGAATATTTGGGAACTTTTTGTACTATCTTAATAATTTTTCCATACATCTAAAATTAACCTAAAATAAAAGGTTTTTTAAAATGTGATAACGTTAGCAAACTAGGTAAAATTTTATTTAACTCTTGATGGTAAATATTATACTTACCTGGGAAAATTTGAAACTTCTACTTTGAGATTAGTAACCAAACTAGAATCCTGCTATCACAAATTTCTATTCAATTGTCTAATAAAGGTAGTAGCCAGTGATGTAATATATAGCAGATATAAAAGCAGTTAGGATGTTAATGTAGAAAATAGTGTTTCCATGAGTAACAGATTATTAGACTGTTTATGAAAAAAAATCAGAATTAAAGATAATCACCCTAATCTATAAATCAGTACACATGCTTGTCAGATAAAAGATCAGTATACAAAAATGAACCTTGCTTTTTTTGCAGGAGCAAAGAGTATGAAAAAAATGGCAAACAAAATATAACTTATATCATACCAAAATATCAATTAAAATAAATTTACCAAAAAAATTTAACAACTTCACAGAAAATAATAAATGTAGCATTTAGATTAATTGATGAGCCCCTACATAAATTTAGGGCTTTTAAAATTTTAATTTTTAATTTGGGGAATATATTATAGGTGTATATTTGTATGGCTTACATGAGATATTTTAATACAGGCATGAAATACGTAATAATTACCACACGGTAAATGGGGGTATCCATTACATCAATTATGTATCTGATGTGTTACAAACAATCCAATTATACCCTTTTATTTACTTTAAATGTTCAATTAAATTATTTTTTCACTATTATCATCCCATTGCCCTGGCAAATACTAGGTCTTACCCATTGTTTCTATTTTTTTCTACCCATTAGCCCTCCCGACTTTCTCCCCACCCTCTCACTACCCTTCCCATCCTCTGGTAACCATCCCTCTATGCTCTATCTCCGTGAATTCAATCGTATTGATTTTCCTCACAAATAATGAGAATATACAGTTTGTCTTTTGTGCCTGGCTTATTTCATTGAACATAATGACCTATACTTTTGTTCATGTGCTGCAAATGACTGTAACTCATTTTCTTTTATGGCCAAGTAGTACTCCATTGTGTATATGTACTATCGTCAACAGTGCTGCCATAAACATGGGAGTGCAGCTATCTCTTTGATATACTGATTTCCTTTCTTTTCTGAATATAGCAAGCAATGGGATTGCTGGATCATACGATAGCTCTATTTGTAGTTTTTGGAGGAACCTCCAAACTGTTCTCCATAGCAGCTGTACTAATTTACATTCCCACCAACAATATGCAAGTGTTCCCTTTTGTCCACATCCTCACTTGCATTTGTTACTGATACTGAAGCGGGGCAGGGAAGTGCTGGGTAGAGGAGGGCATGGTCCCTGGCTAGGGCTCCACTCCTGGGCCTGTGCCCACGGACCTAGGTGAGGACAGTCATTTCTGCTTTCCTGCCCAAATGTTGCATTTCCCAAGACCACCCTGGCCTGCCATGCCCCCATCCTGTGCCTATAAAAACCCCAAGACCCTAGCAGGCAGACACACAAGCGGCTGGACATGGAGAGAAACACATCTGCAGAAGAAGACGCAAGTGGCTGGACATTGAGAGGACATCGAGGGGAGCATTCCAGTGGAAGAGCACATGACACACACGGGCACGCCAGCAAGCTATTGACCAGGAGAATGAGGTGGAGTTTGGTTGGGGCAGTCGGAGGAGAGCCCAGGCGTGGAGTGGCCTGACTCCAGGGGAAAACCATCTCTCTTCTGGCTCTCCCATCTAGTGAGAGCTACTTCCACTCAGTAAAACCTTGCACTCATTCTCCAAGCCCTCGTGTAATCCGATTCTTCCAGTACACCAAGGCAAGAACCCTGGGATACAGAAAGCCCCCATCCTTGCGATGAGGCAGGGGTCTAATTGAGCTGACTATCACAAGCCGCCTATGGATAGCTAAACTGAAAGAGAACCCTGTAACACACGTCCACTGGGACTTCAGCTATAATTCACCCCTAGACACTGCTGTGGGCTTAAAGCCCCACAGACTGACAGTCTGTGTGCTCCCCTAGAGGTCTGAGCAGCGGGGCACTTAAGAAGTGAGCGACGCCCTCATCGCATGCCCTGCAATGGGGATAAGGAAACCTTTCCTGTTTCATTATTGCTGGACTTTTGGATAAAAACCGTTATAACTGGGATGAGAAGTCTCATTGTAGTTTTTACTTGCAATTCTCTAATCAGTGATGTTGAGCACCTTCTGATATACCTGTTGGCCAATCGTATGCCTTCTTTTGAAAAATGTCTATTCAGATCTTTTGCCCATTTTTAATCAGATTATTAGATTTTTTCTATGCCATTATTATATTGTTATATATCCTTGTATATTCTAATTTTATAATATTAGAATAAAATTGTATAAAATTGTATAAAATCCCTTGTCAGATAGGTAATTAGCAAATATATTCTCCAATTCTGTGGGATGCATCTTCACTTTGTTTACTGTTTGCTGTGGAGAATATTTCTAACTTGTGATCCTTTTTGTCCATCTTTGCTTTGCTTGCCTGTGCTTGTGGGGTATTACTGAAACAATCTTTGTCCAGTCACATGTTCTGGAGAGTTTCCCCAAAGTTTTCTTTTAGTAGTTTCATAGTTTGAGGTCTTATATTTAAGTGGTTACTTCATTTTGATTTGATTTCTGTATATAACAAGAGATAGTAGTACATGGTTTCATTCTTCTGTTTACAAATATGCAGTTTTCTCAGCACCATTTATTGAAGAGACTCCTTTTCCTAATGTAGACTCTTGACACCTGTGTCAAAAATGAATTCACTATAGCTGCATGGATTTATATCTGGGTTTTCCATTCTGTTCTACTCATCGATTTTTGTCTGATTTTATGTCTGTACCATGCTATTTTGGTTGCTATAACTCTGTAGTATAACTTAAAGTCAGGTAATGTGATTCCTCTCGTTTTGTTCTTTTTGCTTAGGATGGCTTTGGCTATTCTGTGTCTTTTGTGGCTCCATATACCTTTAGGGTTGTTTTTACTATTTTTGTGAAGAATATCCTAGGTATTTTTATAGGAATTGCATTAAATATGTAGATTGATTTGGGTAGTATGAACATTTTCACAATATTGATTCTTGAAATCCATGAACATGAAATATTTTTTCACTTCTTGCTTGTCTTTTTCAATTTCCTGCATCAATGTTTTGTAGTTTTCATTATAGAGATCTTTCAATTATTTGGTTAAATTAGTTCCTAGGTATTTTATTTTATTTGTAACTATTCTAAATGGGTTTACTCTCTTGATTTCTTTTTCAGATGGTTCACTGTTGGCATATAGAAATGCTAGTGATTTTTGTAGGCTGTATCTGGCAACTTTACTGAATTTGTTTATCTGTTCTAATAGTTTTTGGTGGAATGTTTAGATTTTTCAAATATAAGATCATGTCATCTGCAAACAAGAATAATTTGACTTCTTCTTCTCCAATTTGGATGACCTTTATTTCTTTCTCTTGTCTGATTGCTCTAGCTAGATCTTCCAGTACTATGTTGAATAACAGTGATGAAAGTGGGCATCCTTGTTGTATTCTAGATCTTACAGGAAAGGCATTCAGTTTTTACCCATTCAGTGTGATACTAGCTATGAATCTGTCATATAGAGCTTTTTAAATGTTCAGGTACATTCCTTCCATACACAGTTTTTGAGCATTTTTATCATGAAGGGATGCTTAATTTTATTAAATGCTTTTACAGCATCAATCAAAATGATTATATTATTTTTGTCATTCATTCTGTTGATATGACATATCCCACTGATTGACTTGCATATGTTGACCCATCCTTGCATCCCTGCAATAAATTCCACTTCATTGTGATGGATTATCTTTTTAGTGTGTTATTGAATTAGTTTGATACTATTTTGTTGAGGATTTTTGCATCAATATTTATCAGTGACATTGGCCTACCTACAGTTTTTTTTTTTTTTTTTTTTTTTTTTTTGATGTATCTGTCTTGTTTTGCTATCAGGCTAATACTGACCTCACATATAATGAGTTTGAAAGTATTCTGTCTTCTGTTTTTCAGAATGGATTCAGTAGGTTTGGCATTACTTCTTTAAACTTCTGGTAGAATTCAGCAGTGAAGCTCTTGTGTCCTGGGCTTTTCTTTACTAGCAGACACTTTGTTATGGCTTTGATCTTGTTACTTGTCATTGGTCTGCTCTCATTCTAGATTTCTTCATGGATTAATGTTTGCAGGCTGTAGGTGTCTAGGATTTTATCTATTCAAAATTTTCCAGCTCATTGGCAAATAGTTGCCTGTAGCAGCCACTAGTGATCCTTTGAATTTCTGCATTATTAGTTGTAATTAATCCTTTTTAATGTATGATTTTATTTATTTTGGTCTTCTCTCTTTTTTCTTTGTTAGTCTAGCTAAAGGTTTGTCAATTTTGTTTATCTTTTCAAAAAAATCTTTTTGTTGATATTTTGTATTATTTTATTCCTTTCGTGTTCATTTACTTCTGCTCTGATCTTTATTATTTCTTTTCTTCTACTCATTTTGGCTCGAGTTTTCTCTTGCTTTTGTAATTCTTTATGATGCATCATTAGATTGTTTATTTGAAGTTTTTCTTCCTTTTTTATGTAGATACTTATAGCTATTAATTTCCCTCTTAGTACTGTTTTCCCTGAACCCCATAGGTTATGGTATGTTGTGTTTCTGTTACTGTTTATTTTAATTTTTGTTTCAATTTTCTTCTTAGTTTCTTCCTTGACCCACTGGTCATTTAGGAGCATATTGTTTGATTTCCATGTGTTTGTATAGTTTCCAAAATTCCTCTTGCTATTGATTACTGGTTTCATTCCATTGTGGCCAGAGTAAGTGCTTGATATTATTAAAATTTTTTTGAACATTTTAAGATTTGCCTGGTGACCTAAGATATGAGACTGATCCATGTGAAGAGGAGAGCAATGTGTATTCTGCAGCCTCAATGGATGAAATCTTCTGTAAATATCTATTAAGTCTATCTGATCTATACTACAGATGAAGTCCAAAATTTCTTTGTTGATTTTCTGTCTGGAAGATCTGTCCAATGTTGAAAGTGGAGTCTTGAAATCTCCAGCTATTATTGTACTGGGTCTATCTCTCTCTTTAGCTCTAATAACATTTACTTTATATATCTGGGAGCTCCACTGTTGGTTCCATATATATTTACAATTATTATATCCTTTTGACCAATTGAACCCTTTATCATTATATAGTGACTGTTTTCTCTTCCTATAGTTTTTGTCTTAAAATCTGTTTTGTCTTATATACGTCTAACTACTACTGCTCTTTTTTGGCTTCAATTGGCATGGAATATTTTTTTTTCTCTTTTATTTTCAGTCTATGTTTTGCTTTTTTGGTGAAATATGTTTCTTTTTTTTCTTTTCTTTTTATTTTCTTTATTTGAGGTGGAGTCTCACTTGGTGTCCAGGCTGGAGTGCAGTGGCAAAATCTCGGCTCACTGTAACCTCCGCCTTCTCCTGGGTTCAAGTGATTCTCCTGCCTCAGCCTCCTGAGTAGGTGGGAACTACAAACATGTGCCACCATCCCCGGTTAATTTTTGTATTTTTTGGTGGAGACAGGGTGTCACCACGTTGCCCAGGCAGGTCTTGAACTCCTGACCTCAAGTGATCCTCCTGCCTCGGCCTCCCAGAGTGCTGGGATTAGAGGTGTGAGCCACCATGCCTGGCCTGAAGTGTGTTTCTTATAGGCAATTGTTCACTGTTCTGTTTTGTTTTGTTTTTTTAATCCATTCAGCCACTCAATGTGTTTTGATTGGAGAGTTTAGTCCATTTACATTCAAAGTTATTATTGGTAAGTAAGGACTTACTTCTACCATTTTTTATTAGGTTTACAGCTATTTTGTGGTATTTTCTTTCATTATTCCTTCCTTCCTGCCTTGCTTTTAGTGAAGATGATTTTCTCTGATGAAATGATTTAATTTCTTGGTTTTGATCTTGTTGTGTATCCATTTTTTTATTTCGAGTTAACATGAGGCTCGTACCTACTATCTTATAACCCATTATTTTAAACTGATAACAACATTGTTTGCATAGGCAAACCAACAAACAAGCAAAAAGGAAACTAATAAAAACTGTACGCCTTAGCTTTATCCCCTGCTTTTTAACTTTTTTTTGTTCTATTTATATTTTATTTTACTGTCTGTGTCTTGAAAATTTGTCGTCGTTATTATTCTCGATTGGCTCATCATTTAGTCTTTCTACTTAGAATAAGAGTAGTTTCACACCAGTTACAGTTACTGTTCTGTTTTTATGTGTACTTGTAACTACTAGTAAGTTCTGTACCTCCAGGTGATTCCTTGTTGCTCATTGATATTCTTTTCTTTCTGATTGAAGTACTATGCCCTTTAGCATTTCTTGTAGGACATGTCTGGTGTTGAAGAAATCCCTCAGCTTTTCTTTGTTTGGTAAAGGCTTTATTTCTTCTTCATGTTTGAAGGATATTTTTACCATGTATCCTATTCTAAGGTAAAAGTTTGTTTGTTTTTTTCCTTCAGAACTTTAATATGTTATGCCACTTTTTCCTGGCCTGTAAGATTTCCACTGACAAGATTATCGTCAGACGCATTGGAGCTCTGAGATATGTTATTTGTTTATTTTCTCTTGCTGCTTTTAGGATCCTTTAATTTTCCTTGACCTTTGGGTGTTTGATTATTAAAT
This sequence comes from Macaca thibetana thibetana, assembly GCF_024542745.1. NCBI lineage: Eukaryota > Metazoa > Chordata > Mammalia > Primates > Cercopithecidae > Macaca > Macaca thibetana. The sequence goes on from NC_065598.1 coordinate 137,059,779, forward strand.
GCACTGAGGTAGTGTATTCTTTGGGTTAAATCTGCTTGGTGTTCTATAACTTTCTTGTGCTGGGATAGTCACATCTTTCTCTAGGTTTTGGATGTTCTTCATTACTATCTCTTTGGATACTCTTTCTACCCTTGTCTCTTTCTTTTACCTCTTCTTTATTGCTAGTAACTCTTAGATTTGCCCTTTTTGTGGCTATTTTCTGGACTTCATATGTGTACTTCATTGTTTTTTATTCTTTTTTGTTTTCTCCTCTAACTGTGTATTTTCAAATAGCCTTTCTTTAAACTCACCAATTCTTTCTTCTGCTTGATCAATTCTGCTTATAAAAAACGATGTCTTATTCACTATGTCAGTTGTGTTATTCAACTCCAAAACTTCTGATTCATTGTTTTGAATTATTTCGATTGCTTCATTAAATGTATGTGATAGAATTCTGAATTTCTTCTTTTCATTATATTAAATTTCTTTGAGTTTTTTCAAAACAGCTATTTTGAATTCTTTGTCTGAAAGATCACATTTCTCTGTTTCTCTAGGATTGGTCCCTGGGTGTCTTATTTAGTTGATTTGCTGAGGTCATGTTTTCATAGATGGTTGTGATGCTTATGGATGTTCATCTGTGTCTGGGCACTGAAGAGTTAGATATTTATTACAGCCTTTGCAGTCTAGACTTGTTTGTATCCATCATTCCTGGGAAGGCTTTCCAGATATTTGAAAGAACTGGGATTTTGTGATCTAAGCCATATCTGCATTAGGTGCACCCCAAGGGCAGTAACGCTGGGGTTTTTGCAGACTCTTAGGGGTATCATCTTGGTGGTCTTGTAAGATCTGGAAGAATTCTCTGGATTCCCATGCAGTGACTCTTGTCCTCTTTCTTTACATTCTCCCAACAAAATGAAGTCTCTCTGCGTGGAGCTGCCTGGAGCTGGGGGTGGATGACACAAGCACCCCTCTGGTCACCATCATTAGGACTGTGCTGGGTCTGATCTGAAGCCAGCACAGCATTGGGTCTTGCCCAAGGCCCACTCTAACCACGCCAGGCTATTGCCTATATTTTCTCAAGGCCCTGTGGCTCTACAATCAGCAGGTAGCAAAGCCAGCCGGACTTGTGTCCTTCCCTTTAGGGTGGTGAGTTCCCACAGGACCAGGGCAGGTCCAGATGTGCCATCTGGGATCCAGGAACTAAAATCAAATACCTTAGAAATCTACCTGGTGTTTTATTGTACTGCAGTTGAACTGGCACTCAAACCATGAGACACTGCCTTTTCCATTCTTCCATACCTTTTTCATAGGCAAGGGAGCCTCACCTCATGGCCACTACCCCCACTGCCAGGCTACCACTGATATTCCCTGAAGGCCCAAGTGTTCTGCTGTCAGCTTGCAGTGAATGCTGCCTGGCCTGATACTCACTCCTCAGGGAGTGAGCTTCCCTCTGGCCCAGCACCTGTCCAGAAATGCTGTTCAAGAGCCAAGGCTTGGAATTGGAGACCCTAAGGGTCTGTTTGGTGCTCTACCTCTTTTTGGCCAAGATGATACCTCAGGTGTAATACAAAGATCCCTTTACTTTTCCCTCTGCTTTTCTCAAGCAGAAGCATTCTCTCCTCATAGCATCCACAGCTGTGGCTGTGCTGAGTCTCACCTGCAGCTGACAAGTCTCAGAGTCTCACTCAAGGCCTATGGTGTACTACCTGGGTAATGCTGCTGGTTACTCAGGACCCAAGGGCCCTTTACTCAGCAGGTGGTGGATCCTGCTAGGACTAGATCCTTTCCTTCACAGATGTTGGTTTCCTCTGTCCCAGGGTTTGTCTTGAAATGTCATTTGGGAACTTGGGCCTGGAATGGGGACCTCATGACTCTCCCCAATTCCCTATTCTACTATGTCTGAAATAGTATCCAAGATACATGATAAAAGTCTTATTTGGTCTTCCCTCTACTCTCCTCAAGTGGAAGGATGGGGTCTCTTTTGGGACCACAAGCTGTGCAGCATGGGTTTGAGGGAGCACTCCCTTAGCCACCCTAGCTGATGTCTCAATAGCTTGCATTCCCCCTAATTCCACTGGCTCTTATCCCAATTCAGCCATAAGTTTTGCCTAGAAGTTGTAGTCTCTGTGGCTTGGACTGCCTTTCAACTTTACTTACAGCAGCAGAGCACTTTAGCCTATGGCGGCAAGGCTTGCTGGTACTCAAGTTCCAACTGTTGGAATGGCCATTCCCCTCTGGAAAGGGCTGGTTTAAATATTTTCTCTGTGTGCAGGCATCAGTGGAGTTCAGCCTAGTTTTGCTTTCTGCCATGACAGGACAGCACTTAATTCAATGCATTGTCTCACATTTGTTGTGCTCACCCTCTCCCAAGCACTCAGATTCTCCCTACGCCACACAGCCACTGCCCAGAGATGTAGGAGCAGTGACGTAGGTAATCCAATACTGTTTCCTACCTTCTTCAATGCCTCTTTCAGCAATACAAAATTAAAAGCAGGTACTATGAGTGCTCAGCTGATTTTTGGTTCTTATGAAGGTACTTTTTTTTGTGCAGATAGTTGTTAAATTGGTATCCTTGCAGGGGAGGTGATTATTGGAGCCTTCTATTCCGTCATTTAACTCCACTCTTCTCCCCTACAATAGTTTAAAACTATATATGTTAATAGATATTAAAATTTCATATTGATATGGTTTGAATCTGTGTCTTCACCCAAATCTCATGTCAACGTGTAATCCCCAATGTTGGAGGTGGAGCCTGGTCAGAGGTGATTGGATCATGGGGGCAGATTTCTCATAAATGGTTTAGTATCATCTTCTTGGTACTGTTCTCGCAATAGTGAGCTCGAACTCAATCTGGTCATTTAAAAGCGTGTAGCACCTCACTTCTCTCTTTTCCTTCTGTCTGGCCATGGGATGGGTCTTCTCTGCCTTCAACTTCCACCATGATTGTAAGTTTCCTGAGGCCTCTATAGAAGCCAAGCCGATGCCAGCATCATGCTTCCTGTACAGCCTGCAGAACTGTGAGCCAATTAAACCTTATTTCTTTATAAGTTATCCAGTCCCAGATATTTGTTTGTAGCAATGTGAGAACAGCCTAACACATATATTGTAAATATGTTAGTTCTCCTGAAAATTTATCTACAGGTTGATTGCAATGCCAATTTTAAGGAACCAAACTTTGTATGCAAATGTGTGTGTAAACTTAATATGATGATTCTAAAATTTAAAGTTATGCCTATGGTCGAGCAGAGCCAAGACATTCTTGAGAAAATAGAAGCTAAATGTAACAACGTTACCAGAGAGTAAGGATTACTCAAAAGTTATACTAATGAGATTTTGCAGTTTAGGCACACAGGCATTGAGAAACAGACCACTGGAAACTAAGAAGGAGTCACCCAAAACACCTTCTTATGTACCTATACTAGATTGTGACAATAACGTGTTTATCATAAAAAATTTAAAACCTACATAAAATTATATACAAAAGCAAAGTGGACTTTCTCATATTCTATCATGAAGAAAGTCAATAGTGTGTTCTCACTTACAAATAGGAGTTAAATAATGTGTACACATGGATGTAGTGTATAGTATAATAGGCAATTAAGACTCAGAAGGGGGACAGAGTGGGAGAAGATGGATAATGTGAAATTACTTAATGGGTACAATGTACCTTATTCGGGTGATGGATACCCTAAATGCCCTGATTTCACCACTATTAAATCTATGCATGTAACAAAATTGCATTAGTACCTCATAAATTTATACAAATGAAATAAAAGGAAGCCACCATTATGGGCCAGTTAGAGGATCAATAATGCTGCAAGAGAAAGGACTGGAATCATCTGAGGCACTGATTCCAATCTGTCAAGTCAGTAACAGAAGGAGTGGAGATGATGTATGTGGGAGGAAGAGGGGAAATGGCAGCTCCTCTTGACCTTATTCTCATACATAGATGGCCTTACTACCTTTATGAACCTTCATTTTCAAAGAGCAGAACCAAAAACTTAGTGCTGATTTGGGATCAAAGCAACCTGGGCCAATGATATGAGGCCAATCACCTCCCAAACTACCAGTCCCCGTGATGATCTTTGGAGCTCTGGGGATCCAAGAAATATAAGATGGGCAGTACTATTCCAGGAAAGCATGACAGGGTAATGTTGTTCTGACTATGGACAGCTTGAACAGGTGATGGAAGTAGAGGCCTATCTTCTTCCCCATATTGGCTAGGGAGATTCCAGTAATGGTAGGGTGAACTCCTCTTTTTCCAGCACATAAACAACCAGAAATCTGTCTTGGAATTGGAGGTTAGAAAATACAAAAAAATTCTCACAGTAATCTATGAAAAAGTTAATCATGGCTTAATTTATTTCTGTTAATATGAAAGGTGGCAAGATTTTTATTGATGACCTTTATTCCTCTCCTTTCCTTTACTTTCATCCAATCCATCAACCCATTCTGTTCTGTTAGCCTCTAAAATCCATTCTAAATCTATCCACTTCAGTCAATTTTCATTACCACTGCTGTGAGTGAAACTACCATCATCTCTCAAATAAACTATAGCAATAACTTCCTTACTGGTGCCTCTTTTTCCAGATTTACCCTTGTAAAATCCCTTCTGCTCAAAGGAGTCAGGGATCCATTTAAAAATGTAATCCCTCGTTGATTTTTTTAAATTGCATACATGAAAGTTTACCATAACATGCAACATGAAAGTTGTATGTATTTTAATAAATGTACAGATTCCTATATCTACCACCCAAAAATCATACAAAACATTTCCATCAGCCTAAAATTCCCCAGTGTGTCCCCTTTGTAGTAAAATATTATACCCTCCTCACTCCCTAACCCTATGGTTTTTGATGCACTTATAGTTGTACTTTTTCCAGAACATGGTATAAATAGAATCATACAATACTATCTTCCAAGAGGCTATACTATTTTTGTTACAACCAACAAAGAACGAAATTTCCTGAATCACTATAGCAAAGGAACACCTATACTCCATGTTTATTGCAACACTGTTCACAATAGCCAAGATGTGGAATCAATCCAAGTGTCCATCAATGAATAAATGGATAAAGAAAATGTGGTATAGATACACAATCAAATGCTATTCATGCATAGAAAAAAATAAAATCCTGTCTTTTGCAGCAACATGGTTGAAACTGAAGGATTATTATGTTAAATGAAATAAGCCAAGCACAGAAAGACAAAGTTCTCATTCACGTGTGGGAGCTAAAAATGTTTATCTCATAGAGAGTAGAATGACAGTTAATAGAGGTTCAGAATTGTGACAAGGGGGCTGAGATTGAAGAGAGATTAGTTAATGTGTCCAAACCTACAGTTAGATAGAAGGAATCAGTTCTAGTGTTCAATAGCACAGTAGGGTGACTATATTTAAAAACAATGTACTGTAGTCTTAAAAATAGCTAGAAGAGAGGACTTAAAATATACCAACACATAAACATGATAAATTGGGTAATGTGAGCTCTGTAATTTTGTTCTTTTTCTTCAATATTATGTTGGCTATTCTAACCGTTTGCTTTTTCATGTAAACTCTAGAGTATTTTGATGTCTAAGACATAGCTTCCTGGAATTTTGATTGGAATTTCATTGAATCTATGAATAAATTTGGAAACAGATGACATACTAACAACATTGGGACTTCTAAATTACGAAAATGGAATATCTCATCGTTTTTAAAAATCCCTTTTCAGTGGTTTATTATCAGTGCTTTCTTTTGTTTCCCATATAATAATATAATTTGGACAGAATATAAGAGTTTCCATTTTTTTGCACATAGTCAGGAGCATGTGTTTTTCTTTGATAATAGACATTCATTATTGTTTTGTATTGAATTTCTCTGATAGCTAGTGATGTTGAGTGTTATTTCGTATACCATTGTATGTCTTCTTTCAAGAAATATTTACTCAGATTCTTTGCTTATTTTTAAATTGTATCTGTTGATGTTGAAATGTGTGGGTATTTTGTGTATACTCTTTATTAATGCCTTGTAAAATGGATAGTTTGAAAATATTTTCTCCCATTTTGAAGGTTGTCTCTTCACTCTGTTGATTATTTTCTTTGCTATGTAGAAGGTGTTTAGTTTGGTGTAATTCCATTTTTCTATTTTTGTCCTTGTTGTCTGTACTTCTGCAATCTTACCCATAAAAGCTTTGTCAAGACATGTTTCCTGAAGCATTTCTTCTCTGCTTTCTTGTAGTAGTTTTCCAGTTTGAGTCTTACATTTAAGTCTTTAATCCAGTTTGAGTTGATTTTTGTATATGGTGAGAGATAGGTTGTGTAGTTTCATTTTTCTTCATATATATACTCAGTTTTCCCGGCACAAGTTATTGAAGAGGCTGTCTTTTCCCTAATAAATTTCTTGGTGCCTTTGTCAAGAACCATTTGGGTGTAAACAAGTATATTCTCTTATTTCTTCTATGGGTTTTGTTTTAGAAAGTTTTTACTTCTATTTTACTATTGATGGAGAGTTTTGCTGTGTATAAATTTCTAGGTTTGTGTTTTCTTTTTCTTTCAACACTTTAAATATTACATTTTACTCTATTCTTGCTTCCATGATTTCTGATAAAAAGTCCTCTGTATTTCTTATCCCTGTGTCACTATAGGCAAAGTTCTCTCTCTCTCTCTCTCTCTCTCTCTCTCTCTCTCTCTCTCTCTCACTCCTCCCTCTCTTTCTCTCTCATTCCTCTTCTGGGCTTTTTCTTTCCTTTTGTTTTTTCTTTGATTTTCTGCAAAAAGAGTCTAAATAGAAGGCTGTTGTTGTAGTCCAGGAGTGAGAAAGCATGGGCCTGACCCGGAATAACATTAGAGAAAAAGGGAAGGAGGCAGAGGTGGCAAAATATATCACCACTGCTGGTATCTGACCAGGAGAACAGAAAGAAAGATCTCAAATGAAGTTAAAACTTGGACCTGGGACAATTATTAACCTGTCAGAATCATGAAAGTTTTACCATAAAATAGGTCTTCACTGAAGGCCTGTGTTATTCAGGAAAAAGACGGCTTCAGTTTGAGACACAATGTCTGGGATGCATGGCAGGTCATCTACTATCTCTGTTGTCCTCTCTCTGGAAACTGAACCTACATTGTAGAGTAATATAGTGACAGACATGGGACCTTTACTCAAAATACACCAGTTTGAATCCTAGCTCAACAGTTTACCAGCTCTGTGATCTTAGGCGAGTCAGCCAGTCTCTCTGTGCCTCAGTTTCTGTATCTATAAAACTGAGAAAATAATTGTATATATTTCATATGGCTGTTATGAGGATTAGATGTGCATGTACACACACATTTATGCAAACATGTGTAAATGCATCTCTAAAAATTAATATATATACATTTATAACTATATTTATGTATTATAAAATATGTATATTTAATTGGCTATATATTTATTATCTTTATATATAACTATATATAACATATGCTATATATTAAATTTATATGTATACATACATACATGCAACATTGTATTCTTATACAAAACCTCAGAGAGTTCCATGTTTATATGATGCTGTACTATATTCATAAGTTATATATTAATATAATGTGTATATATATATATTTAAACAGAATCTGGGATATTTTGAACACTATATGAGTTTTTGCTTTTATTCATTATTGTCTCACACAGCTTCAACTACACTGTTTCTATTATGAGATTCATAAGTAGGACAGGGAGAAAGAAAACATGTCATTGAATAGGAGGGAAGAATATTAAGGAAGGGGAAGGAATCAGCTGAGAAGAGCAGTACAAAATAATGCAGACAATCCCAGGCAAGTGAAGAAACAGTAAACGATGTTGAACTTGGAAGTTATAAAGTTTTCAGAGACGTCAGTACAGCAATATAAGTAGAGTGATGTGGATAGATAGAAGTCACATTTCAAAAGGGTCAGGAGGAGGTCTGCATCAGGAAATTAGTGAAAAGAAAACACAGTTTGTCTTTTCATGGATTTTATCCTGAGAGTGTGGATTAATCCAAGGATTTTTTTATTATTTTGAAAAATAGATGGTCGAGTATTATTTTAAGAAGAGCCAAATAATCTGATGACATAAGAAGAATGATAGAAAAGGAGAGCAGAAAGAGAAGGGAGAGGGGAGAAAATCACATGGAGGACTTAAACTTGAAAAGTGAAGTAAGAGTGGCCCAGGGCTTCTTAACTAGAATCTGAGAGTGAGGTGGACTAGGGCTTCAGAAGAATGAAGGAGATTGGCAACTGCAACTGAGGAAAGAAGAGACATACTGAAAGAGATCAAATTAGAGACTAGTTAAGAGACAGAACGGTGGTCTAAACTGTTTAAGCACAAAAACCAAAATGACCCATGGGAATGGAGTGCATCTTCCTGAAAAGAGTGCTTTGGGCAAGTATCAATTTAATGCCCAGTTTTTCATATATTGGTTTGACAAAGACACATTGCTTTCTGCTTTTAAATTATACTGGTGAAAGTCATAGAATGTCAGTTATAAGCAAGCAGACTGCTAGGGTTTACTCTTTCTAGTTGAAGGCCATGTATCATCCTCGTGAAAAGGATAAGTCTAGAGCATGAGTTTTTAATCCTAGGATCTGTGCATGGAATTCAAAGAGTTCATTAACTGGGATGAGGAAAAGGGCATACATCTTTGTTTTATTAACATTTACTTGAAGTTCAGCATTTCCTTCCAATATGAATATAGGCAACTAAGCACAGTCATATTAGCAAATGTGTGATTTTTGTCTTCAATAGAAATTATAGGCATTTTCATATAGCTGTACTGGTATTACAGATATCTCAAAATATTATTCACTTTCATTGTTACTTTGGAAGTGTAGTACTTATTAGACCTGTCCCTAGATCTTGTTATTTAAAACATTACTAAAGAAGCACATGTTACTATATCCTACATTTATTTTTAAATAACTAAAATAAAATATAAATATTATTTTTCCTTTGGAATCTGATGTATTTTATTGTATATACTTAAAAGTATTAGTCTTAGAAGGGTTCATAGGCTATACCAGATCTTCACAGTTAAGAAAAGAGTAAGAAGCACTGAATCTACTATTCATAGAGACCTGGCTGGCAATCCTAGCTTCCTATTTCTAAGAGTGTAAAGTTAGGGAAGTTATTCAACCTCTTTTTATCTCATTTTCCTCATATTTTCAAGATATGAAATTGTCATAAATGTACCTGCTTCTCAGATTTGTTCCTAAGCTTACATAGCAGTCTGTATATTAAGTGCCTCTAACATAGAACACACTCAAGGGTGGCTGCTTTTTTTCATTATTACTTATCCCATGGGTGTACAATCTCTTTCTTTGCTCCCCTGAGCCACATTGTGTCTTGGGCCACACATAAAATACACTAACATTAACAATAGCTGATGAGCTAAAAAAATAAACCACAAAAAATCTCATAATGTTTTAAGAAAGCTTACAAATTTTTGTTGGGTCACAGTCAAAGCTGCCCTGGGCCTCATACATCCCAGCTGGGTAAGCTTGACTTATGCTGTAAGAGTGGTTCTCAAATGTTGTTTCACAGACCACTAGATGGCTTTGGGCTTATGTGGGGGTCCATTTAACCTATGGGTTAGTCTCTTGTAGTCCTAAATTCCTGAATCAGAATATGATTTTAATGTTATTGCTTACCCTTTCTCAAACCCATGGTGGTGGCTGAATTTCCTCTTTTTAAAAAGGGTCTGAGGACCATTGCTTTATCATCACTTCTACTGAGACCGTAGACAGTCCAAAAGGTACTCCTGGGTATTGGTACCTGCTCCTCTTTGAGTTCCAAGTATTTACTGAGCTCACATTATGGATGAGGTGAGAGAAAAGTAGAGCGTAATAGGATGCTGGGGTGAAAATATGATAGAAGCATAGATGTGTAGAGAACCTGAGGGACCCAGTTTGGCTTTTAATGAAAAGCCAAAGGACCCATTCTGGATCCTTGATTAGAAGCTTCCTGAGAGAAGCTTCTCTCCTCCCCACCAACTCTGAGCATTTGTCCAGCCACAAGCACTTCAGATAATAGTCTCAGGGCTCAGAGTTAATACTAGAGGCAAAGCTGCAGCACCCGTGACATGTTATAGATTGTCAGAGAAAAATCACATCTTCATATGGGTTCTCTTTACCAGACAGATTTAGGCTTTGGAAAACATTTATTTATTTATTTTTTAGACAGAGTCTCACTGTCGCCCAAGCAGGAAGAAAAACTTTTTGTTCTAAAACATTTTCTGTCCAAAAAAAGGCTTAGCAGCATGATTTAGGAAGGTCTTATCCTTTTGAGATTATCTAGCATTGCATATAGTTCAACTCAGTGATGCAGTGATTTCATTTTTTTACATCTCAATTATATGTATAGATTATATATATATTCATATATAGTTCTATGTGCAAATTTTATATACAGATCTTCCACAAATCTCAGTGGGATATCTCAATAAACAGATCATAAGCCAAAAATACCATAAGTAGAAAATTGATTTAATTTTTCAACAAACCCCCTGTAAAGTCAAGGAGTTATATGTCCAAATATTGTATTTCAGTGACCTTCTGTGTATGTGTGTGTATTATATATGCACACACACAAATATATACATATATACCTATATGTACATATATACATACCTATATATGTATAAACATATATACTCACTCTATGCATTATTCACTCCAATATTTCTATTCTATTCTTTATCTTTTTTAAATTTTTTTTAAAGACAGGTACTTAACCACTAAAATAGTTTGAAATTATTATTATAGTCTCTGGAGTCATACTGCTTGAAACAACTAAATCTTTCTTGACGTTCTAGTATTACCCAATGGCTACTGGCATCTGAGTCTGAGATTCTGTCTTTATCTTTGAAATGAATCAGGGAAAGAAATAAGAAAACTTTCCTCCTACCTAACCTGTCTCATGCTTTCTTCTGTAGTGTAAGTACTCTCACTGACTTTATTGAAGTATCTCACTTCTCCCACCGCAAATACAAGTTCAACACAGTGTCCAGTTTCATGGAGGAGTTTCCCATGCTTTATTGTTTTGATTTTGCTGTACATACACACACACACACATGCACACACATGTGTGTATATACAGATATGTATACATACACACATGCATGTCTGTGTGTGTGTATATATATATATATGCATAATAAATTTCTCCCTTCTATAGTTCTCCAGGGTTGATTTTAGGAGCAGAAGACCATAGCTTGAACTTGATTATCATCTTGGCAGCTACAGGTAGGGTACTAAACTTATAAAGATTTTAAGGTTAATTGATATTGTGAAAATATTATGTTCCCAATCAATATATAGGCTTAGTGATTGCCTTGAGGATGAGAATTGAAATGTAAATTTACAATAATCTAGTTGGATTAATACCAACTTAACTGTAACAGTATGCAAAACTTTTACCCCTACATAGCTTTATTTCCTTATTTCCTCTCCTCCTTCATGAATTTATTGACATACAAATTGTATCTTCATATACAGTGTACACATTGTACACATCAATACAGATTTATATTTATTGCTTTATCAAGTTGTCTTTTAATCACATAAGGAATTTTAAAAGTTGCAAACAAAATCTGCGTTTATACTGTCTTTTATATTTACCTGTGTCGTTACCTTTACTGGTGTTCTATGTTTCTTCATGTGGATTTGATTTACTGTATAGTGCCCTTACATTTCATCCTGAAGGACTCACTTTAATATTCCTTGTTTGACATATTTGCTGCAACAAATTCTCTCAGTTTAGAAAAAAATTGGAGAATATTTTTATTTCTACTTCAATTTTGGAGGATACTATGTTGGATATAGTATTGTTAGCTGATGGCCATTTTCTTTCAGCATTTTGAACAAGTCATCCCGGTGCCTTTAGACATCTTTGGTTTCCAAATGAAAATCAGCTGTTAATAATATTGAAGCCTCCTTTTATGTCCTGAGTTGCTTCTTTGCATATTATCTATTTCTCTTTTTACATTATGTTAATGAAATTTCTAGGAGTGGATCTTTTAGGGATTATCTTACTTGTAGTTTTCTGAGGCTCTTTAATGTGAAGATTGATTGTTTTAACTAAATATTTGGTGTTTTGGGCCGTTTTTCTTTAAATACTCTGTTAATTTATCTTTCTTCTTGTGCAACTCCCAGTGTTATGCTAAATGATTGTATCTCACTGATCTCTGAGGTTCTGTTTATTTTCTTCACTCTGTTTTCCTTCTCTCCCTCAAACTTTACAATCTCAATTTTCCTATATTCAAGTTCACAGGCTTTTTTCTGCTGCTTCTTTCTCCTGAGAGCCTTATGTGAATTTATTTTAGTTATGGTGTTTTTCAACTCCAGAATGTCTGATTTTTTTTCTTAAGTAATTTCTATCTATTTTTTGATGTTCTCTATTTCATGTTTCTATAAGTAATTTCTATCTATATTTTGATGTTCTCTATTTCAAAGATCCTTTGGGTCTTTAGGGATGGTTTTATTTACTTCTTTGCATATAGTTTAAATAGCTGGTTCAAAATCATTGTCTAGAAAGTCCAACATCTGGGTTTCCTCAGCAACTGTTTCTATAGATTTTATAAATTTTTTCTTATGTATTGGCCATACTCTCTGGTTTCTTTGTGTGTCTCATGATTTTTATTGAAAATGTAACGTTTTAAGTCATAAGGTGTCATGAATTTGATAAGAAGATTCTACTTTCTCTCCAAGGTTGTTGTTTCTTTATTGACATTCCTGAATTAATTTTGTAAGATTTATATTCTTTGTTAAGTGTAGGCATTGAAGTTTCTGCTCCATTAGCTTAGTGGTCACCCAATAATTGAAAACAGGTGTTTAAAATGCCTGCCACCAACAAGTCCCCAGTCTTTGATGTGGTGCTCAGCATGCATATTTGGCTGGGACTTCTCCACTTAGGTAGTTTATAACTCTGCTTTAGCCTTGAATTCCTGCTTGTACTCAGAGACTCATAGTAATAAGAGGTGAGAGTTTAGGGTCTTCTCAAGTGTCTTCTGAGCATGCACACGTACACCTATGTATATGTATGACCTTCTAGATCCCCATAAATATGTTAACGTTTATCAAACTCCAGTGGACATCTTATTCCCCAGCTATTTCTTTGAACTTTTTGTTTATTGTTTGGCCTAAATTATTTTTCACTGCCTTAGGTCACTGCGGAGTTAAGCAATCACCCATAGAGATTTCAGAAAAATGCCCTCAGGAAAGGAATTTTTCCACTGTGTGAGACCTGAGTCAGGTCAATTAAAAATAACCTGGGAGTGAGATCTTTCAGATAATCACCACATAGTTCAATTAATGACAAACCTCTGGGAATGGATCTTTCAAGTAGCTTTAACCCTGTTCTTTCCCTTCCCACTAGCTTCCAAGCTGCTGGTTTTCACTATGATTTCAGGCTATTGATATTTATTTTGCTCCAAAGCTGGAGAAAAGGGGTGGAAATAGGACAAGTTACAATGCTGTTATAAATAAAGTTTCAGTGCCGCAAAAGAAATAGCACTCGAATATAATATTTTTTTTTTTTTCTTCTCAGCAAGGCAATTTACTTCTATAGAAGGGTGCACCCTCACAGATGGAGCAATGGTGACCACACACCTGGGCAAGAGAGGGGAAAGTGTTCTTATTCCTGATGCACTTGGCCCCTACTGCTGTGTCGGTCCCCTATTGGCTAGGGTTAGACAGCACAGGCTACACTAATTCTGATTGGCTAATTTAAAGAGAGTGACGGGGTGAGTGGTTTGGTGGGAAAAATGTTTCTGGCAGAGCAGGAAATCGGAATGAGTCAGGGTGGAGAATGAGTCAGGGTGGAGCTGGTGATCGAAAAAGGTTGCTTTACGAGAAAGTTAAGTTTAAAAGTAGAAGGCAAAGAGTTGAACATAGGGACATGTTGATTCTTTGAAGAGAAATTTAGAACTCATATTTATCAATGCCATTGAACGCATCTTCTTACTTAGATTCAGTCATATTCATTTAATAAACATTCCCTGAATTTTTGCAATCCTTTGGTTAATCTGTGGAGTTCTGAAAATGTCAATTCTGACCATTTATGTTAGTGTTCTCTTTGCTTTTATGAATGAGAGTGTTACTGGAAAGGGACCCTAATCCAGAACCCAAGAGATGGTTCTTGGACCTTGTGCAAAAATGAATTCAGGTCAAGTCCATAGAGTAAAGTAAAAGCAAGTTTATTAAGAAAGCAAATAAATAAAAAAATGGCTACTCCATAGGCTGAATAGCAAAATGGGCTGACCAACTAAGAATGTTTAAAGTTAATTATTGATTATATGCTAAACAAGGGGTGGATTATTCATGAGTTTTTTGGGAAAGAGGCCAGGCCAGCAATTCCCAGAACTGAGGATTCCTCCCTTTTTTAGACCATATATAATAACTTTCTGATGTTGGCATGGCATTTGTAAACTGTCTTGGCACTGGTGGGAGTGTCTTTTAGCATGCAAATGCATTATAACTCACTTATAATGAGCAGCAAGGATGACCAGAGGTCACTTTCATTGCCATCTCAGTTTTGGTGGGTTTTGGCTGGCTTCTTTACTGCAACCTGTTTTATTGGCAAGTTCTTTGCAACCTGTATCTTGCACTTGTCAGGCCTCTGAGCCCAAGCTAAGCCATCACTTGGTATTTAGCTCCTGGTTTTACCTCAAATCACCACCCTTAAGTCTCTCTTGAAGTGGATAGAATATCTTCAGTGGTAAGCACCCCCCACCCCTTCTCTCTGTGTTCTCCACTTTCCTGGGGGCAAGCACTTCCCACCCCTCTCCACTTTCCTGGGGAGAAAACACCCCCCACCCCTTCTCTCCATGTCTCTACCCTTCTCTTTAAACTTGCCTCCTTCACTATGGGCAACCTTCCACCCCCCATTCCCCCTTCTTCTCCCTTAGCCTGTGTTCTCAAGAACTTAAAACCTCTTCAACTCTCGCCTGACCTAAAACTTAAACATGTTATTTTCTTCTGCAATACTGCTTGGCCCTAATACCAACTTGACAATAGTTCCAAGTAGCCAGAAAACGGCACTTTTGATTTTTCCATCCTACAAGATCTAAATAATTCTTGTCATAAAATGGGCAAACGGTCTGAGGTGCCTGACGTCCAGGCATTCTTTTACACATCAGTCCCTCCCTAGTCTCTGTTCCCAATGCAATTTGTCCCAAATCTTCCTTCTTTCCCTCCTGCCTGTCCCCTCAGCCCCAACCCCAAGCGTCGCTGAGTCTTTCCTCTTTCCAATCTTCCTTTTCTACAGACCCATCTGACCTCTCCCCTCCTCCCCAGGCTGCTCATTGCCAGGCCGAGCTAGATCTCAATTCTTCCTCAGCCTCTGCTCCCCCACCCTATAATTATTTTATCACTTCCCCTTCACGTACCCGGTCCGGTCCGGCTTACAGTTTTGTTCCATGACTAACCC
The DNA here is from genome assembly GCF_024542745.1 of Macaca thibetana thibetana. Taxonomy (NCBI): domain Eukaryota; kingdom Metazoa; phylum Chordata; class Mammalia; order Primates; family Cercopithecidae; genus Macaca; species Macaca thibetana. Next base: position 137,075,179 of record NC_065598.1, read on the forward strand.
TCCCCCACCTGCCCAGCAATTTCCTCTTAAAAAGGTGGCTGGAGCTAAAGGCATAGTCAAGGTTAATGCTCCTTTTTCTTTATCTGACCTCTCCCAAAGCAGTTAGTGTTTAGGCTGTCTTTCATCAAATATAAAAACCCAGCCCAGCTCATGGCCCGTTTGGCAGCAACCCTGAGACGCTTTACAGCCCTAGACCCTGAAAGGTCAGAGGGCCGTCTTATTCTCAATATGCATTTTATTTTATTACCCAATCTGCTCCCGACATTAAATAAAGCTCCAAAAATTAAATTCTGGCCCTCAGACCCCACAATAGGACTTAATTAAACTTACCTTCAAGTTGTACAATAATACAGTAGAGACAGCCAAGTAGCAATGTATTTCTGAGTTGCAATTCCTTGCCTCCAGAAACCCCAGCCACATCTCCAGCGCACAAGAACTTCAAATGCCTAAGCCACAGTGGTCAGGCGTTCCTTCAGGATCTCCTCCCCTGGGATCTTCCTTCAAGTGCCGGAAATCTCGCTTCTGGGTCAAGGAATGCCTGCAGCCCGGGATTCCTCGTAAGCTGTGTCCCATCTGTGCAGGACCCCACTGAAAATCAGACTGTTCAACTCACCTGGCAGCCACTCCCAGAGCCCCTGGAACTCTGGCCCAAGGCTCTCTGACTGACTCCTTCCCAGATCTTCTGAGCTTAGTGGCTGAAGACTGACGCTGCCCAATCGCCTCAGAAGCCCCCTAGACCATCACGGACACCGAGCTTCAGGTAACTCTCACAGTGGAGGGTAAGTCCATCCTTTTCTTAATCAATACGGAGGCTACCCACTCCACATTACCTTCTTTTCAAGGGCCTGTTTCCCTTGCCTCCATAACCATTGTGGGTATCGATGGTCAGGCTGCTAAACCTCTTAAAACTTCCCAACTCTGGTGCCAACTTGGACAATATTCTTTTATGCACTCCTTTTTAGTTATTCCCACCAGCCCAGTTCCCTTTTTTGGTCGAGACATTTTAACTAAATTATCTGCTTCCCTGACTATTCCTGGGCTACAGCCACATCTCATTGCCACCCTTCTTCCCAACCCAAAGCCTCCTTATGTCTTCCTCTTGTATCCCCCACCTTAATCCACAAGTATAGGATACCTCCACTCCCTTCTTGGCAACAAATGATGCACCCCTTACCATCCCATTAAAACCTAATCACCCTTACTCCGTTCAATGCCAATATCCCATCCCACAGCACGCTTTAAAAGGATTAAAGCCTATTATCACTTGCCTATTACAGCATGGCCTTTTAAAGCCTATAAACTCTCCTTACAGTTCCCCCATTTTACCTGTCCAAAAACCAGACAAGCCTTACAGGTTAGTTCAGAATCTGCGCCTTATCAACCAAATTGTCTTGCCTGTCCACCCCATGGTGCCAAACCCATATACTCTCCTATCCTCAATACCTCCCTCCATATCCCCTCCATAACCCATTATTCTGTTCTGGATCTCAAACATGCTTTCTTTACTATTCCTTTGCACCCTTCATCCCAGCCTCTCTTTGCTTTCACTTGGACTGACCCTGACACTCATCAGCTCAGCAAATTACCTGGACTGTACTGCTGCAAGGCTTCACAGACAGCCCCCATTACTTCATTCAAGCCCAAATTTATTCCTCATTCATTACCTATCTCATCATAATTCTTCATGAAAACACATGTGCTCTCCCTGCTGATCATGTCCAGCTAATCTCCCAAACCCCAACCCCTTGTACAGAACAACAACTCCTTTCCTTCCTGGGCATGGTAGGATACCTTCACCTTTAGATACCTGGTTTTGCCATCCTAACAAAACCATTATATAAACTCACAAAACCAAACCTAGCTGACCCCATAGATCCTAAATCCTTTCACCACTCCTCTTTCTGTTCCTTAAAATCAGCCCTAGAAGCTGCCCCCACAGTAGCTCTCCCTAACTCATCCCAACCCTTTTCATTACATACAGCCAAAGTGCAGGGTTGTGTGATTGGAGTTGTTACACAAGAGTCAGGACCATGCCCTGTAGTCTTTCTGTCCAAACAACTTGACCTTACTGTTTTAGCCTAGCCCTCATGTCTCCGTGCGGTGGCTAATGCCACCCTAATACTTTTAGAGGCCCTCAAAATCACAGACTATGCTCAACTCACTCTCTACAGTTCTCATAACTTCCAAAATCTATTTTCTTCCTCACACCTGACATATATACCTTCTGCTCCCCAGCTCCTTTAGCTGTACTTACTCTTTGTTGAGTCTCCCACAATTACCATTGTTCCTGGCCTGGACTTTAATCTGGCCTCCCACATTATTCCGGATACCACACCTGACCCCCATGACTGTATCTCTCTGATCCACCTGACATTCACTCCATTTCCCCATGTTTCCTTCTTTCCTGTTCCTTACCCTGATCACACTTGGTTTATTGATGGTAGTTTCACTAGGCCTAATTGCCACAAACCAGCAAAGGCAGACTATGCTGTAGTATCTCCACATCTATCACTGATGCTACCGCTCTGTCCCCCTCCACTACCTCTCAGCAAGCTGAACTCATTGCCTTAACTTGAGCCCTCACTCTTGCAAAGGGACTACACGTCAATATTTATACTGACTCTAAATATGCCTTCCATATCCTGCCCCACCATGCTGTTATATGGGCAGAAAGAGGTTTCCTCACTAGACAAGGGTCCTCCATCATTAATTCCTCTTAAATAAAAACTCTTCTCAAGGCCACTTTAGTTCCAAAGGAAGCTGGAGTCATTCACTGCAAGGGCCATCAAAAGGCATCAGATCCCATTGCTCAGGGCAACGCTTATGCTGATAAGGTAGCTAAATTGCAGCTAGTGTTCTAACTTCTGTCCGTCACGGTCAGTTTTTCTCCTCATTGGTCACTCCTACCTACTCCCCCGCTGAAACTTCTACCTATCAATCTCTTCCCACACAAGGCAAATGGTTCTTGGACCAAGGAAAATATCTCCTTCCAGCCTCACAGGCCCATTCTATTCTATCATCATTTCATAACCTCTTCCATATAGGTTGCAAGCTGCTAGCCCGCCTCTTAGAACCTCTCATTTCCTTTCCATTGTGGAAATCTGTCCTCAAGAAAATCACTTCTCAGTGTTCCATATGTTATTCTACTGCTCCTCAAGAATTTCTCAGGCCCCCTCCCTTCCCTACACATCAAGCTCGGGGATTTGCCCCTGCCCAGAACTGGCAAATTGACTTTACTCACATGCATTGAGTCAGGAAACTAAAATACCTCTTGGTCTGGGTAGACACTTTCACTGGGTGGGTAGAGACCTTTCCCACAGGGTCTGAGAAGGCCACCACGGTCATTTCTTCCTTTCTGTCAGACATCATTCCTCAGTTTGGCCTTCCCATAGTGGACCAGCCTTTATTAGTCAAATCACCCAAGCAGTTTTTCAGGCTGTTGGTATTCAGTGAAACCTTTATATCCCTTACCATCCTCAATCTTCAGGAAAAGTAGAATGGACTAATGGTCTTTTAAAAACACACCTCACCAAGATCAGTCACCAACTTAAAAAGGACTGGACAATACTTTTACCACTTGCCCTTCTCAGAATTCGGGCCTGTACTCGGATGCTACAGGGTACAGCCCGTTTAAGCTCCTGTATAGATGCTCCTTTTTATTAGGCCCCAGTCTCATTCCAGACACCAGACCAACTTGGACTGTGCCCCAAAAAACTTGTCATCCCTATGTCTTCTGTCTAGTCACACTCCTATTCACCATTCTCAACTACTCATAAATGCCCTAACTTGTTTACACTGCCGATTTACACTGTTTCTCCAAGCCATCACAGCTGATATCTCCTGGTGCTATCCCTAAAACTGCCACTCTTAACTCCCTCTTAAAGTAAATAAATAATCTTTGCTGGCAGGGCTATGCTGAACCTCCTTAGGCACTCTCTATTTGGATGTCCTGGGTCCTCCCAATTCTTAGTCCTTTAATGTCTATTTTTCTCCTTGTCTTACTCTATTCTTTTTTCAGTTCATACAAAACCATATCTAGGCCATCACCAATAATTCTATACAACAAATGTTTCTTCTAACAACCCCACAATATCATCCTTTATCACAAAATCTTCCTTCAGCTTAATCTCTCCCACTCTGGGTTCCCACGCCACCCCTAACCCTGCTCAAAGCAGCCCTGAGAAATATCGTCCATTATCTCTCCATACCACCTCCCAAAACTTTCACTGCCCCAACACTTTACCACTATTTTGTTTTATTTTTCTTATTAATATAAGAAGACAGGAATGTCAGGCCTCTGAGCCCAAGCTAAGCCATCATATCCCCTGTGACCTGCAGGTATACATCCAGATGGCCTGAAGCAACTGAAGATCCACAAAAGAAGTGGAAATAGCCTTAACAGATGACATTCCACCATTGTAATTTGTTTCTGCCCCACCCTAACTGATCAATGTACTTTGTAATCCTCCCCACCCTTAAAAAGGTTCTTTGTAATTCTCCCCACCCTTGAGAATGTACTTTGTGAGATCCACCCCCTGCCTGCAAAACATTGCTCCTAACTCCACTGCCTATCCCCAAAGCTATAAGAACTAATGATAATCCCACCATGCTTGCTGACTCTGTTTTCAGACTCAGCCTGCCTGCACCCAGGTGAAATAAACAGCTTTATTGCTCACACAAAGCCTGTTCGGTGGTCTCTTCACAAAGACAGTTGAGACAGTACTGGCTATCTCATCCTGTGATGTAGAATGCCTAACCTCCTGGGAATGCAGTCCAGTAGGTTTCAGCCTTATTTTATCCAGTCCCTATTCAAGATGGAGACTCTCTATTTTGAATGCCTCTGACAAGAGGATTCCCAGAGTTCCTTTTTTCACCATTTTTACTCACAGATCTATTTCTGTTTTTTGAAAAATAAAAAAATAATCACTTTCTTTGATACCCTGCATTGAAGTCATTTTTTCCTCATAATTTTACATAAGATTTTAATTTGGCCACGATTTTTATTTGTACTTTGTGAAACTAAAACACTTCAGAGCAAGGCAACTCCCTGCGAGGTAACAGGAGCCATGCTTCTCTGAGTGCAGAGTGGAAAAAATGGCCAGAAAATATTTCCAATAGACCTCTGAGCAGTCACAAAGAGATAGAAGAATATCTAGCTAAGCAGTACTTGACACCCTGGCTTTCACAGATTCTAAGTGTGCTATTCCCTCTACCACTGTCCTTTGAAATGCTAATTAGCAGATTAACCACCTTTCACAGATCTTTAAGTACTTTTTCTCCTTAATTTAAAGGTCTTTGTTCTGTGAGATCTGAAAGGAAGTCGATGACAGACTCAAAAAATTCTCACTTCCTCTTGTTGCTTCTGGGATGCATTTGTTTATTTAAAGCTTGGGGCAGATGTCTGCCTGGAGTTTAATACAGTTGTAGCCATTTCCTCTGAAAAAGTTTCCCAGCCTCTCAAGACTTTCGTTCACTTTTGCCTTCCCAACACATGCTTGCATTGCACATGGTTATACTCTGTACCTTTTACTACCATTTAAAAATTATCATTTTACTTTTCATTATTCCCTAGTAGACCATACATTTTTCCAGGTCAGTGGTTATGTTTGGTTTTATCAATGCCCTGAGTGTAGTATGAAGTCAGTAAATGACTGTTGATTTACCCCTTCATTGATTAATTGATTTAAAATATAGATTTATGAAAGTCATAACCATAATTTTGATATTATACTGACAAAATAAAACTCTTCTGACTCCCAGAAACAAAATTCAATTAAAATGACATCTGATTGGCAATTCTGCTTTGCTTTAGCTGTTATTTAAAAATTTCAAAACTAGAAGTGTTGGAATTTGAAGCAAGGCAATGAGAAAATATAAAACACTTAGAAAGAACATAATTGATAGTTTAGTTTGAAACAAAGCTAAACTTTTTTTTTTTTTTTTTAATGAGACAGAGGAAGACATAGACAAAGAAGAGAGAGAGAGAAACCAGCAGCAGAAGAAAGAGAGATAACAAATAGATTCCAAATTTAGAGGGGATGGAAATGAAAGGAGAAATAGAAGAGAAACCAAAACGGCTATAACTACTTTACTTTAATTTTTAATATTTATTGGATTATTCATCATTTTAAATTGATTGATGTCTTTCAAAATTATTTTTATTAACAGTTTAATCTTAAATGTGACAGAATTAGTTAAAACATACATGGTATAGCTATTGACAAAAGTATCTTTAAAATCTGGGAAAAATGATAAATAGGGTGTGATATTAAGACATCCTGAGTACAAGACAAATGTTCCCATGTCTCTTAGCTGTGTCACATCAAATGGTATGTACTTTATAAAATAACATTTTTTTATTCTTAATTTATTCTGAAACTTAAAAGAGGAATTTCTGACTCTAAAACAACAGAGTAAAAGCTATATTCTTCCTCAAACCTAGTTTTATTGTACTGCTTGTGTGGACTCTTAGTTCATATGGCTCTGGAATTTGAACACATTCCTACTGATATTTATATGAAAGCTCTTAAATTCTAAGAAATTGACTGAGGAAGGGGGAACAGTGTAAATAATGATACTGTTACATGACAGACATCATTCCTCAGTTTGGCCTTCCCATAGTGGACCAGTGAAATGCATTTGCCAAACTGAAATAGTATGAATTTAACAAAGCTAATAATTACTTCTGAGATCCAAACTGCATATATGTACCCATGTGTACACACTTTTGTGGATGTATTGGCAGGGGGTGTGAAACAGAGCTTCTAAAGTAGGCATCAAAGAAGGCAGAAACAAATATAATTTATAATTTAATTTGCCTGACTCTAAGTTCCTTACCCTTTTGTGCAAAAGGTGAGACAAATATAGACATCACAATATTAACTGTGCCAGAATATAATGTGAATCAAGATAAACTGTAAAGGATAATGTGAGATCAGAACAGACAAGAGTATAACATCTCCATGGGGATAGAGAGAAATTTTAATAAAAGACAGGACATTGCACTTGGAGTTAGGTAGCATGAAGTGGCCCCATCACAGCATTGTTATTACTTTCTCTAGCAAACTGCATCAGCCCCAGGTGCTATACTATAGTAAAATGTTTCTTATGCTTGGAACTATTTTTTTCTAAAAAGCTGATGTAAGAAATTGCCTGTTAACCTCCTCATAGGTTTCTGTAAAATATTGAGTAGATGTAGATAGGAATAGCTTTGCAACTCCTCTTTACCACCTGCAATATAAGGATCTGAGCCCATTTGACTTTAAAACTCCCAAGTACACTTCCTCTCTGTTGTAGCACTTATAAATGAATGACACAGAGGTTTCCCCCAGGTAATTCTGTTTCTCCAAAATTGCTTGGTTGACATGTTATTCTTCCCTCCTTCTCCTCAGAGTTCTTGTGAATTTCTCAACTAGAAGACAGGGACTCTTTACGTAGTTAAATCTGAATACTTATTAGACACTTGGGAGGGGCAATGAAAGAGCTTTTGGGAAACTGGTAATATTTTATGTCCTGATTCGTTTTCTCATTGTGTGAGTATGTTTAGCCTGTGAAAAAATCACTGAGTTTTTCACTTATGTGCATATCTTACTGTGCTTTCTGTTGTTTGTCACAGAATACCTGAAACTGGGTGGTATAGTTTGGCTCTGCGTCCCTACCCAAATCTCACCTTAAATTGTATTAATCCTCATGTGTCATAGGAGGGACCCAGTGAAAAGTAATTGAATCATGGGGGCAGGTTTTTCCCATGCTGTTCTTGTGATAGTGAATAAGTTTCATGAGATGTGATGGTTTTATAAGGGGGAGTTCCCCTGTACACACTCTCTTCCCTGCCACCATGTAATATGTGACTTTGTTCCTTCTTTGCCTTTCTCCATGATTGGGAGGCCTCCCCAACCATGTGGAATTGTGAGTCAATTAAACCTCTTTCCTTTACAAATTACCCAGTCTTGGGTATGTCTTTATTAGCAGTGTGAGAACAGACTAATATAGTAAATGGTTATCAGGAATAGGGTGCTGCTGTAAAGATACTTGAAAATGTGGACGTGACTTTAGAACTAGGTAACAAGCAGAGGTGGAACAGATTTGAGGGCTCAGAAGAAGACAGAAAAATGTGGGAAAGTTTGGAACTTCCTAGATAGTTGGAGGGCTCAGAAGACAGGAAGATGTGGGAAAGTTTGAAACTTCCTAGAGATCTGTGGAATTTTGAACTTGAGAGAGGTAATTTAATGTGTCTTGTGGAAGAAGTTTCTAGTCTATAAAGCATTCAACAGGTAGCAGTGCATAAAAGTTTGAAAAATGTGCAGCCTGATAATGCAATAAAAACAAAAAACCCATTTTCTGGGGAGAAATTCAAGCCTGCTGCAGAAATTTGCATAAGTCACGAGGAGTCAAATTTTAATCGCAAGACAATGGGAAAAATGTCTTCAGGGCATGTCAGAGGTCTTTGCAGCAAGCCCTCCCATCAGAGGCCTGGAGGCTTAGCAGGGAAAAATGGTTTTGTGGGCATGGCCCAGGGCCCCCCTGTTCTATGCAGCCTCAGGACTTGGTGTCCTGCCACTTAGCTGCTTCAGTTCCAGCTAGGGCTAAAAGGGGCCAAGGTACAGTTCAGGCCATTGCTTTAGAGGGTGCAAGACCCAAGCCTTGGCAGCTTCCATTTGGTGTTGAGCCTGTGGGTGCACAGAAGTCAAGAATTGATGTTTGGGAACCTCTGCCTAGCTTTCAGAGGATGTATGGAAGTGCCTGAATGTCCAGGCAGAAGTTTGCTGTAGGGGAAGGGCCCTCATGGAGAACCTCTGCTAGGGCAAAGCAGAAGGGAAATGTGGGGTGTGAGCCCCCACAAAGAGTCCCCACTGAGGTACTGTCTAGTGGAGCTGTGAGAAGAGGGCCACTGTCCTCCAGTTCCTGGAATAGTGGATCCACTGACAGCTTGCACTGTGCACCTGGAAAAGCCACAGACACTCAACACCAACCTGTGAAAGCAGCTGGGAGGGGCACTGTACCCTGCAAAGTCAAAGGGGCAGAGCTGCACAAGGCCATGGGTGCCCACCTCTTGCATTAGGGTGACCTGGATATGAGACAAGGAGTCAAAGAAGATCATTTTGGAACTTTCAGGTTTAATGAATGCCCTGTTGGATTTTGGACTTGTGTGAAGAAATTGTTTTGGCCAATTTGGAAAGGGTATATTTACCCAATGCCTGTATCCCCATTGTATCTGGGAAGTAACTCACTTGCTTATGATTTTACATGCTCATAGGTGGAAGGGACTTGCTTTGTGTCAGATGAGACTTTGGACTGTGAAGTTTTGAGTTACTGCTGAAATGAGTTTGGGGGACTGTTGGGAAGGCATGATGGTGTTTTGAAATGTGAAAGGGACATGAGATTTGGGAGGGGCTAGGGTTCAGTGATATGGTTTGGCTCTGGGTCCCCACCCAAATCTCACCTTGAATTGTAATAACCCCCACATGTCATGGGAGGGACTTGGTGGGAGGTGTTTGAATCATGGGAGTGCATTTTTTTGTTTTTAGCTGTTCGCGTGATGGTGAATAAATTTCACCAGATCTGATGTTCATAAAGGGGAGTTCCCCTGCACATACTCTCTTACCTGCCACCATGTAAGATGTGATTTTGCTCCTTATTTAACTTACGCCATAATTGTGAGGCCTCCCTACCCACATGGAACTGTGAGTCCATTAAACCTCTTTTCTTTATAAATTATCCAGTCTCAGACATGTCTTTATTAGCAGTGTGAGGACAGACTAATACACTGGGTAATTTATAAAGAAAAGGAATTTACTTTTTATAGCTTTAGAGACTGAGATGTCCACAGTTAAGGGATCAAAGCTGGTGAAGGCCTTCTTGCTGGTGGGGACTCTCTGCAGAGTCTTGATGCAGTGTAGGCCATCACATGATGAAGGGGCTAAACATACTAGTTCAGGTTTTTCTTCCTCTTCTTATAAAGCCACCGGTCTCACTCCCATAATAACCCATCAATGCGTTAACCCATTAACCCATTAATCCATGAATTAATTTATCCATTTATAAGGGCAGAGCTCTCAAGATTCAATTACCTCTTAAATGCCTCACCTCTCAATACTGCCACACTGGGGATTAAGTTTCAGCAAGAGTTTTGATAGGAGACCAATACTTAAACCATAGCAGTACACTCTTCTATCTATAAATTGTATTTCACCAAAAAGTTGAAAATAAAAATTTATTAATAATAAAACAAAATATAAGATATTATAAATATTTTAATTATAAAAATATAATTATGTTAATTCAGCCTTACTTCAGTGGTTGCTATATGAAGTTGTCAAGCCTATATTTCCATTCTGCCAAAATTTAGATACAGAGTGTCCATTCATGAGTAAACAATGGCTAAATCCTTGGGGAACCTGTACAAGGGAGCTTTTTGATTCCTTGTCATGCTCTTGAGAAGATTCACACAGAACATATACCGTATGGAGATTGATGCTAACGATGACTAGTTGTCTCAGCTTTCTACAGACACACTGTCCCCAACCCCCAGGTCTTACAGGCCCATACACACACTTATTCCTGTCAACTATTCCAAAAAGTTGAAAAAAATGTTTCCTTTACCCTCTTACTCCATCTTGTCCCAACCTTTTCCTACATGCCCTCCACTTGATCCTTTATTGAAATCTAGATTTTTACTTTCAGATCTTCCAGAGGTCTTGTGTCTCCACCAAAGCAATTTGCTGGTGGCTCATCTCATGATAGAGAACTGTGGTGTTTGTCTACTCCCCATTGTAGCATTAAGTTAGAAAAGAGATTTTATATAGATTTGTGACATTTTGCTTTCAGTGCACATACATCTAACTTCTTTGAAGCACTCCCTGCAACTGTCTTAATCCTTTTATTTTTGAGAGATCAGGACCTTCAGAGATGAAGTTTGATTACCCCACAGGTAGCTGCATATTTCATAATCCAATGTCCTTATCAATATTTTCTTTTATTATTATTTTCATAGATAAGTATCAGTCTACATTAAATTTGGGAAGCAAATCATCCTTAAGGCAGCTATACAAATGAAAACAAAATTTTACCTTGCACTTTCCAAAAGTTGTGTATTCTTTTTTTTCTCCAATTTGTACTTTGCATTGGAAGTGTTGCCTCTCTTCCCCTGAAGTACAGCGACTGACACACAATAGACCCTCAACAAATACCTATTAAGCGAATGAAAGCTTTTTCTCCTATGCTTCTGACCTTGACTTCACTTTCTTTATTCTAAATGTCCCTGAAAAACAAGAAAACTAAATAACCTTATCAATGTGCTGAGAAGTGGTCAAAATGAAGATAATGGAGAATATCATACTTTTATTTTTGGAAATCCCTGGGTAAAGAGCTTGAATTAGGGGAGGGATAGAAGGGAGAGTCACAAAGGACGTCTTGGTCCAACCATTTCTCATCTCTATTGCTGGTTTGCCTTGAGTTTTGGTAACTAGAGTAGCAAATATAAAGATACCCCTTTCTACATGACATTCATATGTGCCTTCATTTCAACATCATTAGTATTTTATCACACAATGTATTTATTTAAATGTGTAATTTCGGAAGCATTGCTGTATTTCGAACTATAAGTTTATTGTCCTAGGAACATATATTCCCTGAAAAATAGGTTTGCACAATCTAATGAATGTTATGGAACAAAAAGGTTTTCTTGAGAAGAAAGATATGAGCTGATATCCTTGTATTCAGACAAAATGCTTTCCAATTCTTTGCAAAGAATTTACTACTTTGCTTCAATCCTTATACTTTTTAACTTCTCTGTGGCATTTGGCACTACGACCACCTTTTTCTTGCCAGCTACTTTTCTATGGTTTCCAAAATATTTCATTCTCCTATACCTCCTTCTACATCTCTGATAGTGTCTTCTCAGGAGTCATCCATGGATTCTGTAGTCCTCAAAACGTGAGCATTTCCCAAAGTTCTGTCTTCGCATTTTCTTCTTTCTTTCTTTCTTTCTTTCTTTCTTTCTTTCTTTCTTTCTTTCTTTCTTTCTTTCTTTCTTTCTTTCTTTCTTTCTTTCTTTCTTTCTTTCTTTCTTTCTTTCTTTCTTTCTTTCTCTCTCTCTCTCTCTCTCTCTCTCTCTCTCTTTCTCTCTCTCTCTCTTTATTTCTTTGACGGAGTTTCACTCTTGTCACCCAGGCTGGAGTGCAGTGGCGCGATCCCGGCTCGCTGCAACCTCCACCTCCTGGGTTCAAGTGATTCTCCTGCCTCAACCTCACGAGTAGCTGGGATTACAGGTGTCCACCACCACACCCAGCTAATTTTTGTAGTTTGGTAGAGATGGGGTTTCACCGTGCTGGCCAGGCTGGTCTCGAATTCCTGACCTCAGGTGATCCCCCCCGCCTCAGCCTCCCAAAGTGCTGGGATTACAGGCGTGAGCCACCACACCTGGCCTGCATTTTCTTTCTTATCCCTATGGGCATGCACCTGTTTATCACATGAGAGCAAGTATAGGTTTTATATAAATGTCCCTCAAATCCATCTCTAGAGTAATTTCCCAAACAAAGCAAAATGAGTATAGTTGTGAATGAAGAGTGAGATTATTTGAGCTTAAGGTTAGAGAAATAAAGCAGTTTCAGGTGTTATATGCTCATGAGCTATAATTTGCTGACCCCTTAAATAAGAGAGTGACCAATAATTAGTTGGTAGAATAACAAGGAGACTTAAAAGGTGATATAGTTGAATGCCATGAGCTTTCAAAAAGCAATGGATTTTATATGACCATGGTTGAATCCTAGTCTAGAAGTAGGATAAAGACACTTCTTGACCTTGAAGTAGTTGGGGGATGGAAAACATAAGCATAAGTTATTTTGAGAGGGCTTTAAGAAACGTGATGAATACCCAGTATCAGTAAAGACAGGAAAGAATATCTAATAAAGAGGTTGAAGATGAGATTGTAAATCACAGAATGGAGGCATGGATGGCAAGGTCAAGATTTCACTGAAGTCTTCTAAAGCCAATATCGATTCTATTTTCATCACTTTAGAGCTGAAAAACAACTTCTCGTTAATTAAATGCTTTCAGTGCTTTGAAAGGTATGCATTTTTCTCATTGCACCCTGAATATTATTCAAAGGCAGGTAAGTTCTGTCCCTGTTTTGATTTTTTTTTAGTACCTTTGCAAGGCTCCTTATCAAGACTCACAAAGGAGAAATTTGGTTGTCAATATTTGTTTATGTACATATGTATATGCATTACCATACTGCTTTCACTGGATATTAGTCAATTTGAAATATGTTTCATAATAATTATATAATTTATAATACAGCTTTATTTTAAAAAGCATTAGAATTAATCCTCGAGTTCTATTCCTTATGGTAACCATAAGGAAAACTGGCTTTAAACTTTTGGTAAGTTCCACAATGATTTATTATGCAAAATTACAGCAGGGCAAATTTTAGCTGTAAAACATGACCTTTTTAGTATCCTGCTTCCTGAAACCTGGCCCCAAGTTATTTGACTTTCCACAGTTATTCAATATCATAAATTGTTGCTTTTCTTTTTTTTTTTTTTGAGACGGAGTCTCGCTCTGCCGCCCAGGCTGGAGTGCAGTGGCCGGATCTCAGCTCACTGCAAGCTCCGCCTCCCGGGTTCACGCCATTCTCCTGCCTCAGCCTCCCGAGTAGTTGGGACTACAGGCGCCTGCCACCGTGCCCGGCTAGTTTTTTGTATTTTTTAGTAGAGACGGGGTTTCACCGTGTTAGCCAGGATGGTCTCGATCTCCTGACCTCGTGATCCGCCCGTCTCGGCCTCCCAAAGTGCTGGGATTACAGGCTTGAGCCACCGCGCCCGGCCTAAATTGTTGCTTTTCTCTTTAAATAGAAATGTATTGAGCACTGTTATTTTATTGTAGAGCAAAACAATAGCAAGCCAAATTGAATACCAACATGAAGACATGCACAAACACACAGGGAGGGACATTTGTACAACACGTGCTCAGGGAATATCCTCCCAAGAAGAAAATCTCTGGCAAAGCTCTTATTTAACTTCCTTGTCTCTTGGTTACATGATTTAAGGTATTTTCTCCATCATACTCAATTCTGATGTAAGACTTCTCTTATCTCATTTGGTCATTTTTATCCCATAAGGTGAATTTTTGTTCACTGCATTGTGTCCATTTTGTAATGATCTGTTTGTTGTATATCATTAATATTAATATCTACCAGGTTTCAGTACTTTTTAATGTGCTAGGCACTGTGCTATCTTCTTTACATGTACTAATATATTCCTCACAACAGTTCCATGAATTACTTTAATTTTATGGGTGCAGAAACTAAGGCTTAGAGATAGCACATGGCCAGAAAATGCTGGGAACAGATTCTGAACTACGGTTTGCCTCACTTCAAAGCAAATGTTCTTTCTACAACACTGAAACCCCAGTGAAGTTTATAAAATATTAAGCAATGCATTCTTCTTTTAGAATTATGATAAGGAATCCAAGAGAAATGAAATTGCTACATAGCAAAATATTTAGAATAAGGAAAAATACAAATAAGGGAAAAGAAGAAAATAAATATTACTTGTGATTCCATTCCACCAAAATAATTACCTTTACCGATGTAGTGTTTATTGTTTCAGGTGCTTTTCTTTGTATGTCATAGTACGATGGTTATTTTATTGATGTATCCTGTGTTTTTCTCCCCATTGGTAAGTTGTGAATATTTCTCAGTGTCAATACGTTTATGTTTGTCAGGTTAGATTTCAAAAAAAGCACATCTTTTCATTGTCTGAAAATAGTGTCAGTTTTTAACCAATTCTTCATCATCAGATATATTTATTACATAAAATATTTTTTAAAATTCATATTATTAAAATGACATGATCAAAATCTTAGTACATTATAGGTCTTTATACACCCCTGAGTATCATCTTATGATTACAAGAATGATTATTTATTATGCATTGGGATTCAACAATTTTGAATTGAGAACCTTTGTGTTACCTGGTATGACACTAGAAGACAGAATAGGGGACCCTGAAAAGGAGTACGCTTACCTATATACGGAAACTTGATAGATGACAAAAGTGACATTACATATAGCTGGATAGAACTGCTGAAAAAGTTAGTTAGCATATAGAAAAATAAAATTAAAGTTTTCCTTAATACAATAACACAAAAATACCTTCCAAGTGGATTACAGTTGTGTTTGGTAG
The DNA here is from genome assembly GCF_024542745.1 of Macaca thibetana thibetana. NCBI lineage: Eukaryota > Metazoa > Chordata > Mammalia > Primates > Cercopithecidae > Macaca > Macaca thibetana. The sequence goes on from NC_065598.1 coordinate 137,090,364, forward strand.
TACGGAAGAATCCCTTAAACAAAAACCTGAAAAGCGCAAACCGTAGGAGACAATATTGATAATTATGACTGCAATGACATTTAAACCTTCTGTGTATCAAAAGAAACTTCAAAGTTAAATGCAAGCAAGGCTTTTTAAAAAAGCTCAATGAGGGTGACATCAGCAAGGCCATGGAATAGGACTTTTCAGTGCTTGTCCTCTTGCAGAAATATCAATGTAAAAAACTATCGGCCGGGCACGGTGGCTCATGCCTGTAATCCCAGCACTTTGGGAGGCTGAGGCGGGTAGATGACGAGGTCAAGAGACCAAGACCATCCTGGCCAACATGGTGAAACCCTGTCTCTACTAAAAATACAAAAATAAGCTGCATGTGGTGGCGTGTGTCTGTACTCCCAGCTATTTGGGAGGCTGAGGCAGGAGAATCACTAGAACCCGTGAGGTGGAGGTTGCAAGTAACAACATGACATTCATACCTGTGCCTTCATTTCAACATCATTAATATTTTATCACACAATGTATTTATTTAAATGTGTAATTTCAGAAGCATTGCTGTATTTTGAATTATAAGTTTATTGTCCTAGGAACATATATTCTCTGAGAAATAGGTTTGCACAAATAAGAACGAATGAAAACAGATACATTGAACAGGGTAGGGAGGACCGTTTCACATTGTCCACGTCACTCTTCACCCACTTCAGGCAGTGAAATATGGAGAGAAATGCCCTTTTATTGGGAGGAGAGGGAAATGAGTACAGGACATTGCCTTGGACCCCAACACTAGGTTTCCCCGGTAAAACCCAGAGCCTGGCATGACCTTACAGGCCCTGACTCTAGGCTGATACTCACAGACTGAACTTCTAGGTCTTCCCTAATACCAGGCCAGCACCTCAAACCCAGGCTCCAGGGTAACCTCACAGCCTCAGGTTACAGGCTCACCCCAGAGGTCCCAGACTCAAGATCAGCCCCAGCATCAGGCCAGCACCCATGAACACAGGCTTTAAGAAATCCCCATCAACAGAATAGTCCCCTTAGCTTTAGACTCTAGACCAGTTTCTGTAGACTCAGGATTCAGGTTCAGCCCACTACCAGGTCTATCCCAGCTCTAGAGTGAATTCCACAGACTCTGGTTCTAGTTATGTCCTAGGTTTCAGGTCCACTCCACTGCCAGACCATCCCCAGTGATTTCAAGCCTCAGAGGGTCCCCAGCACATCTGGGCCCTGCAGACCTGACCACTAGGCCTAACCCAGCACCAGAATGGCTCCTGCAGCCCCACACTCCAGGTGGGAAGCTGCTGAACCAGATTCCAGGCCCTTCCTAGTGCCAAGCCAACACTCTGGACATCCCAGGTCTAGGCTCGCCCCTGCTGACTCAGAACCCAGTCTGCTCCATTGCCATGCTCACATGCATAGTTCCAAGCTCAAGTTCATCTCATCACCAGGCCAACCCCTATGGCCTCAGGTGCCAGTCTGGTACCTTGAGACCCAATCTTTAGGCTGACCTCTGTAGCCCCAGATTCCAGACCAGCACTTATGGACCCCACCATTAGGCCTACCCCAGCACCGGGACAGCATCCTCAGACCACAGCACAAGACCATCTCCTGTGGCCTCAGGGACCAGGCCAGCAACCACAGAACCAGCCCTCAAGTCAACCTCTATGGACAGAGGATTCAGCCCACTCAGTGCCAGCCAGCCCCTGAGGCCCAGTGCACCAGGAGACCCAGGGTGCAGGTACGTACGAGAAGACCGAAGGTCCAGGCTCATTCCTCTAGACCCCAGGACCAAACTGACCCCCCAGGACCCAGGCTCCAGGGTTTCTCCTGAGGACCCACTTTCCAGTGCTACCCCTGTTGCTGTATGACACAGGCCTGCTCCCATGGACCCAACCTCTAGGTCAACCCCCAAACCAAGCTGATTCTCATGACCCCAGGTTCTAAGCCAGCCTGAATACACCTAGCTTACAGGTCAACACCCACACACCCAGTCTCCAGGCCTGCCCCTGTGGAACTAGGCTCCAAGCTAGCCCCTGTAGCCCTAGGCGCCAGGCCAGCATCCATAGACCCTGGTTCCACATGCCCCTGTGGATCCAGGAACCAGGCCTACCCCAGCACCAGGCTGGCTCCAGAATTCTGGCCAGTTCCTGCCGCCCTAGGTCCCATGGACCCATAATCCAACCCTGATTCAACAGATCCGGGGTCCAGGCCCATCCCAGTAGATGGGCCTAAGCTGGGCCCCATAGATCCAGGACCCACAACTGCTTATCTGCTAACCCAGGCACCAGGCCAGCCTGCTTGAAGACTCCAGCACCAACCTGGTATGTGGACATACATAAACTTAAAGAACAAATATCAACCTTTCTCCAAGTCTTTTAAAAAAACTTGAATAGGAAGAAATACTTTCAAACGTTTACAAGGTCATTAATACCTGACATCAAAGCCACACAAGGACACTACAAGAAAATAAAATTACAGGGCAATATCACAGATGAACACAGATGTAAAAATCTTCAAGAAAATATAGGCAAACCAGATATCTCAGCACATGAACAGGATCATTCACCCTGATAAAGTGGAATTTATCTGTGGGGTGCCAGGTTGTTTTAGCACACACAAATCTATAAATATGATATACTAAATTAACAGAATGAAGGACTAAAACCATACAATGAACTCAATATAGAAAAACCATTTAACAAAATTCAACATTCTATTATAATAAAAACTGTCAACAAATTAGGAATAGAAGTAATGGATTTTAACACAATAAAGGCCATGCTTGACCAGCTCACAGCTAACATCACATTCAGCAGTAAAACGTTGAAAGCTTTTTGTTTTTTCTCTGATCAGGATCAAGACAAGAATGCATACTCTCACATGTGTGGTCTTTTTTGTTTGTGTTGTGGCCATTGAAATCCCAGTTCTCTGGAGGCTTATCCTGACTTAGGAGAGGTGTGAGGTAGAGACACTGCAAAACTGGAACAATCAGGCTAGGTGAAGCAATTCTTAAATTGGATTCAGCTGAGAACATGATTCAGTTTGAGAACTCATACACAGCACTGTATGTCTTGCCCTGTGAAATTAGGCAAAAGAACAAAATTAAAGGCACCTGTGTCAGAAAGGAAAAACATAAATTGTCTCTGTTGGCAGACATGAGGTTATATGTAGAAAACCTTAAAGACTCCACCAAAAACAACAACAACAACAACAACAAAACTTGTTAGAAATAATGAACAAATTTTGTAAAGTTTCAGTATACAAAATGAACATGCAAAAACCAGTAGCATTTCTATACACTAACAATGGAATATCCAAAAGCGACATCCACAAAACAGCATCATTTATAAGAGCAACAGAAAAGATACATCGAGATACATTTAAAGGAGATGAACAATATGTACATTGAAAACTATAAAACATTGATGAAAGAAATTGAATAAGCAAAAATAAATAGAATGCTATTCTTTACTCGTGAATTGAAATAATATCATTAACATCTCCACTCTGCCCAAAGCAATCCACAGGTTTAATGCAACTCCTATCAAAATCCTAATGACATTTTTTTCACAGAGATAGAAAAAATAATCTTAAAGTTTTTATGGAACCACAAAAATACCTGACTAGCCAAAGCAGTCTTGAACAAAAAGAATAAAGCTGGAGACATCACTGTACTTGATTGTATCATATACTACAAAGATATGGTAATCAAAACAGCATGATTCTGGGTTAAAAAGAGACACAGAAAATAATGAAATGGAATAGAGAACCCAGATATAAATTCACACACTTATAGTATATTAATTTTCAACAAAGATTGCAAGAATGCACAATGGGGAAAGAATAATCTTTTAAATAAATGATGTTAGGGAAACAGTTTATCCACATACAAAATAATGATGTTAGACCCTTGTATCACACCACATACAAAAATCAACTCAAAATGAATGATTTAAATATAAGACCTGAAAATGTAAAATTATGATACTATAAAAATGCATAGGGGAAAAGGTCCATGACATGGTCTTAGCAATGATATTTTGGGTATGATACCAAAAGCACATGCAACAGTAGCAGAAATAAACAAAGGGGACTACATCAAACTAAAAACTTCTGTACAGCAAAGAAAACAATCACCAAGATGAAAAAACATTCTGCAAAATGTGAAAAAGATATTTGCAAACCACATATCTGATAAAAGGTTAACATTCAAAATATGAAAGAAACACAAAATTCAATAGCAAAAAAGATTTTTTTTAATGGGCAAAAGCATGAATAGACATTTTTCCAAAGAAGAGATACAAATGGTCCAACATGTATGTGAAAAGGTACTCAACATCACTAATCATGAGGAAAACGCAAATCAAAACCACAATGCAATATTAATTCACACCTGTTGGGATGACTATTATCAAAAACTAAAAAGATAACAAATGTTGGTGAGGATATGAGGGAAGGAAGATGCTTACACACTGTTGGTGGGAAGGTAAATTGTACAGCTACTATGGAAAATAGTTGGTGGTTCCTCAAAAAAGTTAAAAAGAGAACTACCGTATAATCTAGTAATACCACCATAGGGTGTACATATATATAAAGAAAGTAAAACTAGTATGTCAGAGAGCTATCTGCATTCTCATGTTCATGACAACATTATTCCCAATAGCTGAAATATGGAAACAAACAAAATGCCCACTGTATGTGTGTGTGTATGATGTGATATTATTCAGACACAAAAATAAAATAATCCTGCCATTTGTGACAAGACGGAGTCTGAAAACATTATGTTAAGTGAATTAAAACAGATGCAGAAAGACAAATTCTTAATCATCTCACTTGTATGTGAAATCTAAAAATGTCAAACTCAGAAACAGTAGAACGATGGCTATCGATTGATGGGTGGGATAAATGGGCAGCTGTTGTTCAAAGGATATACATAAACTTTAAGTTGTAAGATGAATAGGTTATAGAGCTCTAACATACAACATGCAGCATGGAAACTATACTTAATACCATATTTTAGACATTCATTTGCTAAGGGAGTGGATCTCAAGTGTTCTTACCATAAAACTAAAATTTTAACTGTGTGAAGTTATTAAAATGTCAATTAGTTTAACTTTGGAAATAGTTTTGTAATGTATATTCATAACGAAACATCACCTTAAATATGCACAATTTTGTTTTTCAGTCATACCTCAATGAAGTCCCCCAAATGGACATTTTGAGGAAAAAATATTAAAAGATACCATTATATACTCATTAATATGGTAATAGTAAAAAGACTGATGATGACAGGTCTTGGAGAGGATGAAGAGTAATTGAAACTCTGAAACTTTGCTGATGGGAATGCAACTGCTGTAGCCATTTTGGAAAACAGTTTGGTGGTGTCTAATAAAGTTAAATACACACTTAACTGGCAATTCAACTTCAGATATTTATCCAAAAAGAAAAAAGATTGAAAAGTTATTTTTGATGGTTGCATAGTATTCCATGGTAAGATCAAGATACATGAAAACTGATGTTCTTACAAAGATGTTTTCTCAGCAGTTCATAGCAGCTTTTAAAAAAATATTAATAGTTCTAAACTTGAAACAATTCAAATATCTATTAATTAGTGAATAGATAAATTGTGATATAAGTAGAATACTGCTAAGCAATAAAAAGTAACAAACTATCGAAATATCTCATAAAATGAATGACTCGCAAAAGCATTGTCCAGAGTGAAAAAAGTTAGACATAAAAGTCTACAAAGTATTTGATTCCATGTATAATAAATTCTAGGAAATGCAAAAATTTAGTAATAGAAAGCAGATTCGTTTTACCATAAGACAAGGGGAGGGACAACACGACAAGACATAAGACAAGACCATAAGACAAGACAAGGATTGAAAGGGGAGGAAGAAATTTTTTAGGGTGATGAAAATGTTCTCTATCTTGATTGTGGTGATGTTTACACAACTATAGGCATTTGCCAAACAGCCAATTACACACTTAAAATTGGTGAATGTTATTATATATAGATTATACCTCATAAAAGCTTATATAAAGAAATACATTGTCACAACTATTTTTTTTTAATTTTAATTTTAGCTCCAGGTAAAAAATGTGCACACTCTTTACCTGGATACAATGGTGATGCTGTGGTTTGGGGTGTAAATGATCACATCACCCAGTTACTGAGTACGGTACCCAATAGTTGGTTTGTCACTCATTGCCCACTTCCTCCTCCTTCTTAGTGTTGTCCCTGGTTTTTATTATTGCCACCTGTATGTAGATGAGCACCCAGTGTTTAGCTCCCACTTATAAGTGAGAACATGTAATATTTAGTGTTCTGTTCCTGCGTTAATTCACTTAAGATAATGGCTTCCAGGTGCATCCATATTGCTGCAAGGACGTGATTTCATTCTTTTTAAGTGGTTGTGTAGTATTCCATGGTATTTATGTATCACATTTTCTATATCCAATCCACAGTTGATTGGTACCTAAGTTGATTCCATATCTGCTATTACGAACAGTGCTGCAATAAACGTGTGAGTGAATGTGTGGTTTTAGTAAAAAGATGTGTTTTCTTTTGGATATGTAACCTGTAATAGGATTGTGCTGTTTCATTCTCATCTGGAGACTTTGGCAATTCTAATGTTTGTAATTGTTTTTGTGCAAGATGGATATTTTCTTTTGCTTTCTTTCCCTATGATATTATTTTTCCCATTTCCTTTCTCGCTCTTCCCCACACCAACATCTGTGGGAGTGTTTGTGAGTGCAGAGAATGCTGGGTAGGGCCTTTTGGCTTTGCTTCTGTAGCCCTATGTACTTCTTTCAACAGGTTTTATATTGGGCTATGCAGTTCAGTTTACAATCTAGTAAATGGTATTTAGAGGTAAGATCCTGCTGTGGCCAACAAGGCTGCATATATAATTGATCCCTGTTTACTGGCAGCAGCTCTCTTTTGCTTCAGTCAGTGGGCTGATTTGTGGAATGCCCAGTGAGCTGAGCTCCCTGTTCTGTGCTCAGGGTGGGCAGGGGACATGAAGTGCTGGTCCAGACTGGGCAGGTTCACCTACCAGCCCCCTGGTGGTAGACAGAAGCACCGTCACTGAGGAAGAATTCAGCACGTGGCCACTAGGCACCTAGAGGCATGCCTAGGCATGGAGCTGGAAATCTACTGAGTCCCATGTTCTCTGCACAGGCATGGTGGGTGGCCAGAACTCCTAATCCAGGAGAGAGGATGCTCCAGATTATTGGAGATCTGCTCCAGATTATTGGGCATGGACAGGAGAAGGCCTTCCTACATGACGATCTAGGTCCAGAAAGGGTGAAGCAACTCAGGCTGCTGCTTTAGGTAAGCAGATGCTCTGAACGCCTAGAGATCTGCCAGGGTGTGTTCCAGAGAGGGCCCCCTACGCCAGGATCTCTGCACAGGAAACGTGGAATGGCTCAGGCTTCTGATACAGGTAAGCTGGTGCTTCCAATGCCTGGAGATCTGCTGGGGCTTGGAGCAGAGAGGCCCCCCTGTGCACCACAATCTATGTACAGGAAGGGTGGAGCGGTTCAGGTTGCTGAAACAGATGAGTGGACACTCAGAATGCCTGATGATATGTCTGGGTGTGAAGCAGAGATGGCCTCCCTGCACCAGTATCTGCGCAGGAGGGGTAGGGTGATTCTGGCTGATGGAACCAGCAAGCAGGTTGTCTGAACGTCTGGAGATCTGCCTGTGTGGAGTGGAGAGGGCACCTCTGCACTCAGAGCTCTGTAAAGGAAGTGTAGGGCAGCTCAGGCTGCTGATCCAGGCCAACTCAAGATATGAATGTCTGGAGATCTGCCTGGATGTGGAGCAGAGAGAGCTTTGCTGCACCACACTGTATGTCCAGAATGGGTGGGGCAGCTCAGGTTTCTGAACCATACCAGTGGGTGCTCCAAATGCCTAGAGATCTGCCTAGGCGTGAAGCAGAGAGGACTTCCCCATACCAGGATCTCTGCAGAGAATGGGTGGGGCAGGACGGGCTGTTTATCCAGGTGAGGAAGTACTTGAATGCCTGGAGATCTGCCTGGGCGTGGAGCAGAGAGAGTCCTGTTGCACCACACTCTATGCTCAGGAAGGGTAGGGTAGCTCAGGCTGCTGAACCAGGTGAATGGGTGCTCTGAATGCCTGGAGATCTCCCTGGGAATGTAGCAGAGAGGGCCCCTCTGTACTACATTCTCAGGGGAGCAGGCTGGGGTAGCCAGCAATGGCACATCCATATCAGTTTCAGGTCATCAAGCTGGTCCTGCCTGCAAGTCTCACCACCTTGGAGAAACTGTAGCTGTAGAAGCTCTCCTCTTGCCTCAGGCTTGTGACAGGGAAGAGCATAATTACTGCACCTAATGCTAAGACACTTTCTACAGTTCAGGCTGTGAAGGCTCCTACCCCACTTCAGAGCCAGCACTCCAATTTCTGGCCTGACACTAAAATGCCTGCATGGCCACACTACTGGGTCACCTAACAGTGACTGACTTTGTATGTGACCAGATTTAAACGGTGTCCTGTTCTCATCTCTGGGCCTGGATAATGTTTGCAGCTTTTCCTGGTGTCTTTCCCTCATAGCATCTCCAAGCCTTTCTCGGAGTTAACTCCAGGGCCTGGGAGAGACAAAGTGGTCTCCTTTAGTGCTGGTTGCTTGAATCTCCATTGGAAAAGCGAGTCACAGAGGGCGGTTCTCTGCTCTTCTCATGTACTGGGCCCTCACTCACTTTTGTCAGCTAGATGCTGTCATGGGGTCTGCTCGCCAGCATTCTCCTCCCCAGGACCTGGGATGTCCATGATTCTAATGGATTCCCATTTTCCTTCTTGAATTAAAGCTCACAGAATTAGTCTTTATGTACTGTGTTTCTATTTCCATGTGGTAGAAGCATGCTAAAATCCTTTAATCTGCCACCTTGGAAAAAAATCACAATTTTTCTGAAGTGAGGTTTGGCACTTTCTCTGATTTTCACAGTGTTGGCTTTGTTCTCAGGTACATTCTCTCCACCTTTTGGTAAACATGCTCCTAAGCTTACAAAGTCTTATGACCCTCGATCTGAGTTCACCGAAACAATTCCCTAGTTCAAATTGTGTTATATGCTCTTCCCTGAACCAATCACTGTGGATAGGAAAATGAGGCAATTCTGTTGTTAGGACTGAGTCATATGTACACTTCTGAAAATATGGTTCCTCATATACACATGGAAAAGGCATTAGTGTGACGTTACCAATGGAAAATGAAAGGAATTCTTGGTAGACCAAAGTAATAGCTGTAAAAACTGAGGTCATTGTTAGCTTGCAGCTGAAAACAATTGCACAAAATATTTTTCCTGGAGGCGATCATTTTACTTCATTATTTTGCAGAAGTATTCTATGAATACTTTCTATTTTGTTATACACAATGTTAAAAAGGTTTGTACTCAATGATTGAGAATTAATAAAAGTAATAGTTTTTAGTGTTTCTTCAAGGACATAAGTGAAACTGGCAATTTATTTTCTGTGAGTGTGGTGGTGAATAATACAAAGATAATACAGATGAATGCTACTCTCTTGGTTCACGTTAAGTCTCCAACAGTTTTCCCCACTATTGCTTTTGCACCATCATTGGAAGTGTCAACATAATGAACAAGCAAAATAATGTCTGTATATAATTATAAATATAGTTTTGACCTCATGAACTCATGAAAGTGTCTTAGAAACTCCCAAGGGTCCAATGATGACACTTTGGGAACCACTGATCTATGTGATTCAATAGTATTTACACCGAATTAATTTTCCAAATTTGTATACATTTTGTACTTTCAGCTAACATTTGAAGAAAAGTGTATTAGGACAATATACATTTCAAAGATATGAAATGTTTGATAGTGTAACACAAAATCTGAAATATAGATATTTTACTCTTGATAGGAAGTGAAGGAAAACAAGATTAGGACTTGCTGTACAATTCCAATGCCAAATCTAAATTTTTATTGAAAAGTACAGGTATTTCTATTTTATTGGTAGATGTGTGATATGGCTTGGCTCTGCATCCCCACCCAAATCTCACCTTGAATTGTAATAATCCCCACATGTCATGGGAAGGACCTGGTGGGATGTAATTGAATCATAGGGGTGGGTTTTTCCATGCTGTTCTAATGATAGTGAATAAGTCTCACGAGATCTGATGGTTTTATAAAGGGGAGTTTCGCTGCACATGTTCTCTTGCCTGCCACCATGTAAGACGTGCCTTAGCTTCCCCTTTGCCTTCTGCCGTGATTGTGAGGCCTCTCCAGCCATGTGGAACTGTGAATTCATTAAGGCTCTTTTTCTTTATAAATTACCCTGTCTTGGATATGTCTTTATTAGGAGCATGAGGACAGGCTAATACAATGTACTACAGAAAAGCTGTGTGCATATCAAGCTGTTCATGAAATGTAATCCCATTTTTAATGTGCTAGAGTTCACTAAGTGAAACTGAAGTGAATTATTTTAAAAGGAGAGGTATTTTATATCATAATAATTACAACAGTCATTTTGGTAACTGTTGTGCTTTTGGAGCTTCAAAAGGATTAATTGTTTTGTTAACCTTATTCCTTTTAAATAATTTTCCTGGGATGTCATATTCATACACAGGCCCAGTGGAAGTACAGGTTGATCATTAGCAAAAACAAAATGGCCTCCTCAATATTTAAAATGAATAAAAATGTTTCATTAGTTGGTATCAAGAGATATAACATAGGTATTTGGATTTGGGGCTCTTTGTGGATAATCATAAGATCAAGAAACACTGGGCCTATATTCCCATATAGAAACCGTCAATTGATGGCTACCCATTTTGTATAGGCATTTACTCTCCAGTTTACTTCCATGCCAATTAGTCCTTATTATTTTGCATCTCTCTCAATTCATTCATGTTAACTACAAGGGGCTTGTATGCATTTGAGTATAGAACCTGTGTTTTGTAATTTGTATCCTTGTGTACATTGAGGATATCATCTCTTGTATGATAAAAAGTATCTTTGTCTAAGAATCATGAAACCTGAACTCTTGTTTGCACTTTCCCCACCAATTTGCCATAAATTGACATTTATTAAGTGAAAGGTTTAGGCCATAACTATTTGCTTTTTAAGGGTTTTTGGTTTTTTTTGTTTTTTTTGAGACAGAGTCTCACTCTGTCACTCAAGTTCGAGTGCAGTGGTGTGATCCTGGCAAACTGCAACCTACACCTCCTGGGTTCAAGCGATTCTCATGCCTCAGCCTCCCAAGTAGCTGGGATTACAGGCATACACCACCACACCCAGCTAATTTTATGTATTTTTATTAGAGATGGGATTTCACCATGTTGGCCAGGTTGATCTTGAACTCCTGACCTCAGGTGATCCGCCTGCCTCAGCCTCCCAAAGTGCTGAGATTACAGGTGTGAGCCACTGCACCCAGCCCTAAGGGCTTTTTTAAACCAGTGTGTTTCTATTTTTTTTTTTAATTTTTAATTTTTGTGGATGCGTATTAGGTGTATATGTTTTTGGGTGTCCTGAAATGTTTTGATACGAACATGCAATGCATAATAACCACATCATGGAGAATGGTGTATCCATCCCCTCAAACATTTATCCTTCGTGTGAATGTTTCTATTTATAATTGTCCTAGAATCACAACACATGGTCAGACATGTTTAGTTTTTAGTACTGAATGTAAATAATTACACACTGCCCAAAGCTGACAATGACATTTTATTTTCTCCTTTGGAAACCAAGGCAATGGTGATCTCACCTTCATAAATTCTTTAGCAAATGACACATCAAATCCAAATATTCAGATTGACCATATTACATTAGAGTGCAAACATATCTGAGCTTTATTTTAAAGTGGTACCATATTTGCTATTATTTAATTAAATGTTCTCCATAATTTCTTACTCTATACTGTCAATATAGATTAAACACTTGATTGCTAACAAAGAAAAATAAAACAAAGGAAAATGATCACACTTCATGAAAAGAAAGTTAAAATAATTTTGGCCGGGCGCGGTGGCTCAAGCCTGTAATCCCAGCACTTTGGGAGGCCGAGACGGGCAGATCACGAGGTCGGGAGATCGAGACCATCCTGGCTAACATGGTGAAACCCCGTCTCTACTAAAAAATACAAAAAACTAGCCGGGCGAGGTGGTGGGCGCCTGTAGTCCCAGCTACTCGGGAGGCTGAGGCAGGAGAATGGCGTAAACCCGGGAGGCGGAGCTTGCAGTGAGCTGAGATCCGGCCACTGCACTCCAGCCTGGGCGACAGAGCGAGACTCCGTCTCAAAAAAAAAAAATAAAAAAAAAAAAAAAATAATTTTGGCAGTCTTCCCATCAACCTAATGGGATCAATATGTCTTCTGGATGCTCTACATAACATCTGATCTTTTTTTCCTTGATGGTTAACTCAGCGCTCCTCTGTTTTCATACATATTATAATTTTAGTATCACGTTTTCAAAACTTCAAGAATACCCTTTCTCACTCTGTCCATTGTTTCTACCTTTCTTCCTTTTTTCCTTCTTAGCCACTTATCTAACATCAAAGCTCTCCAACATGGTGGGGGATATAGTCTTTGCCCTCATGGGTTCACAGTAAAATAAATGAGATGGGCATACGTATTTTTACATGTAATACAGTGTGATAACTTAAATAATTGAGGTAAGGGCCAGGTACAGTGGTAGAATAAGGAGGAAGTGATGACATTCACTTGAGCAAGTCAAAAACATTTCTACCAAATAGGAGATATTAAGGAGTTATTTGAAGGATAAGGAAATTTTTTTCTAGGAAGGTAAATGGGGACAGGGCATTCCAATCAGAGATAGAGTCAATAAGTAAAGCATGCTGGCATCTAATAACATGGCATATTTAAAAAATATTAGGTTGGTGCCAAAGTAATCGTGGTTTTTTCCATTAAAAAATAGGATTTTTCGCCATTATCAGAAAATTTACTATTTCTGAGCCATGGATTTGTGTTAAGAGATGAGGCAAGGGCAGGTTACAGAGTGTAGAAGCCCTTGTATGGTATATTAAAGAAACAGTAAGCATTTTTAGGCAGGGAAACTACATGGTCAAACTCATGTTTTAGAAAAGATCATGCTGGCATCAGTGTTAAAGATAACACGGAGAGTGAAAGACTTATTCTCATCTCTCTGTTTCTTTTATCTTCAGCCACAAAATGATAAAACTAGGTGCACTTGAGGGGTTTATTTTCTCTCAGATGGCTAGTGGGCTCTTCAGACACAAAGGATAGTTCTAACAGGAGATTAAGCCCAAACACTTCAGACTTGCCTGCTAGATCTTGCTTTTACAAGTGCTAACTCTTCAGTCTCTACTGAGCCCATGGGCCACCTGTTTCTCCAAATCCTTGGCTCATTTGCCATTCCATCCACATTACTCAAATTTTGGATTAAGTTTATTTAGTGGTAGTTTTCAGCTCGATTCAAACAATTTTATTAGGAGGAGTAAAATTTTACGGTGACTGTGGATCATTTGTTGGGAATAAAATGACACGTTGCTCTTGCTAAGCCTTAGGTACAGCTTTCAAATGATACTTGTTTTCCCAAGCTGTTTTACCTGCATTTGGCACCACTCAACATTGAGCATTCTGTTACTCCCACAGACCTTATATCTAATGCAATTAAAGAAAAACAATTTTTCAAAAGTTGTGCTGTTGGAAGACTCACACACAATGTTGGCATCTGGGTTTGACAAGATGACATTTAGATTTATTTATCTAAGCCCCAAACACATAATATCTCTGGTATGATTAAGTATTTTGGCTTAATAATCACGTTTAAAATCTGATCTAAGAAAAGCTAATCATACTACTTCTAAATGTCTTAAATACCATCGTGATCCTTTTTTTCACTAATGATAACACAAAAATTATGGGTAGGTTGACATTTATTAAAGGATAGCAATATCATTAAGATCAAACCCTTTGGAGTCAGAGAGGTCTGAATTAAGTGTTAAGTCAACTGCTTCTACTTACTAGCCTTGTGACATTGACTAAGTTACTTAACCTCACTGACCTTCAGTTACTTTATCTGAAGAGTGAAAATAACAATACTGCTTCTATGTGGAGGAGTGAGTATTCAATGAGATCAAGCACATGGAGTGCCTGGCAAACAATATTCTTTGTAATTCATATTACTGTAGATGAAATTTAACATCACCTTGTTGAGACTTGGTATTTCTGTTTAGAAATAAGATGAAAGGCATATCAAGGAATGAATTTTCCTTCCTTCCTGTACCAACCAAAAACTCAGAAATATTTTTCAAGACATTAGACATCAGACAATGAAGGATGTGGATCAATCAAAGATGAAGAATGCACAAGGTGAGCCCTACAGTTATCCCACCTGCCCGCTTTGTGAGAGTTTCTGGTCTGTAATGCAGAGAGGGGAGATTCAGGAAAAAAAAATTAAAACAGGTTTTAATCATGAAGTTGAATAGATGGTGTCGAGAGTCTAGTGAAACCAACGTAGCTGGAATTCACAGGATAGAGTAACAGAGACGAAAGAGCTGCACAGAGAGAGACAGCTCAAAATATCTGCAGGGGATTTCCCTCAAGTATACAGGAGAGTACTAATCAGAGCATGCATGTAACAGAACCAGCACAGGCCCAGGAGAAAAAAGAAGAAAAAAAATCCCCCCATATCAGAAAAGATAAGAGAATCGCTGACTAATGCTCACATAGCGCCAGAAATAGCGCCTATTCCAAACAGCCAGGCTGAAAATTCTCGTAATTCATGTAGCATTGAGTTGTTTACACAAAAGGATCTTGCTTCAGTAATGGGAATAATAAGCCATAGACTGAAAATGGTTCTAGTCCCAGCTAGCAAATCCTAAAAGCAAGATATAAAAGGATTAAGTTGTTTCCAAGCAACTTTACTGTATCCCAGAGCAAAGCTTAATGATATTTATGGCCAGGTCGTGGTGCACGCCTGTAATCCCAGCACTTTGTGAGCCCAAGGTGGGAAGATCTCTTGAGCTCAGGAATTTGAGACCAGCCTAGGCAATATGGCAAAACCCTGTCTCTACAAAAAATATGAAATTTAGTTGGGCATGGTGGTACATGCCTGTAGTCTCAGCTACTAGGGAGGCTGAAATCGGAGCATCACTTGAGCCCTGGAGATCGAGGCTGCCATGAGCGAAGATCGTGCCACTGCACTTCCATCTGAGTGACACAATGAGACTCTGTGTCAATAAATAAATAAATAAATAAAATCTATAAGAATATAAAAAATATCAGCACCTGAAAAGATAAAATTCACAACATCTAGTATTCAATAGAAAATTATAACACATGAAAAGAAGCAAGACAATATGAACAATTATGAGAAAAATATTTCATCAATCAAAATCAATTCAGAATGAATATAGAGTTAGAAGTAAGCAGAAAATAACACTAAGATACTTATAACTGTATCTCATATGTCTAAAAGTGAGACATGGATGATTAAAAATATCCTCAAATTAAACTTAGATTAAAAATTGCAATATGTGAGATGAAAATACATTGGATTAATAGGAGATTACATATTGCAGAAGAAAAGATTAGCGTACTTGAAGTCATAGCAAGAGAAACTGCTCAAAACTAAACAAAAGAGAGAAAAAGAGTAAAAACACTGAACAGAGAAGCAGTAAACAGTGGAACACATTTAAGCAGCCTAATACATGTATTTATTATACATATCTGCATTATATGCATATAATACATATTTCTACTGCCTCTGTACCTGAGTTCACAGGTGTTCATCTTTCTCCCTTAGATGTTTGTTATTGGTTGTTCCAAACATATCCTAGGCTCCGGTAGTTTCATGATCACTTCAGCCATGTTGACACCAACAGTAGTCTACCCTAAGACTTTTGCTCTCCCTCTATATATTCTCCTTAGGTCAATGAGGAGCTACATTCTTCAGCTTTTTTGGTCAGCGTGGTTCTCTCTCATCCGATGGTAGCCCCAGAGTGGCTTAGATAATGGAAAGCATCACTTTTGACAACATCATGGAAAAGGGGTGGGAAGCCAAGATTTCTTGGTTAAGTAAAGGAGGTTTTTAATTATCACCATTTAAAGATCCTTCTGCACCTGATCTGCCACCTCTTCTCACTTCCCCAGATTCAATTCTAGAGGTACACATGTCAGGGAGAGGGTATTTCCTCCAAGCCATTCCCCATGGTTCATTGCGTTGTCTCTCACACTTCACCGTTATCTAGCATTTTGGACATTTTACCAAAAATTCCATCAAGTTAATATAGTCACAGTTAAGTCTCAGTACAGATGCAAGTCATTGCACTTCCCTCTGATAATTTATTTTTCATGAATCTTTCATTTCTTGGATACTATCAGGTAACCTTCCATTTCTACCCCCTTTGTCCAGTGTCCATTCAGATCCTCTTGGTTTTCTGTTTTCAGTCTGTTAAAAGTGACACTATTGATAGAAGCAACAATATAGATGAAACTCAGAATAATTACATTTAGTGAAAGAAGTCAGACAATTGCATATGTTGTATGACTCCATTTATATAACATTTTAGAAAATGCAAAGTAAGCTGTGGTTTCTTTTTTTTTTTTTGAGACGGAGTCTCGCTCTGTTGCCCAGGCTGGAGTGCAGTGGCCGGATCTCGGCTCACTGCAAGCTCCGCCTCCTGGGTTCACGCCATTCTCCTGCCTCAGCCTCCCGAGTAGCTGGGATTCCAGGCGCCCGCCACCTCGCCCGGCTAGTTTTTTGTATTTTTTTTAGTAGAGACGGGGTTTCACCGTGTTAGCCAGGATGGTCTCGATCTCCTGACCTCGTGATCCGCCCGTCTCGGCCTCCCAAAGTGCTGGGATTACAGGCTTGAGCCACCGCGCCCGGCCAGCTGTGGTTTCTGAAAGCAGCTCAGTGGCTGCCTGGATTTTAGAGGGTTTGGAAGGGGTGAGGAAGGAGAAATTGCAAAGAGGCATGAAAAAAGTTTAGTTATAATGAAGATGTTCACTATCTTGATTGTGGTGATGGTTTCACAGATGTATGCCTATATTAAAATTTATCAGATTGAATACTTTAAGTATGCTCCATTTATTGTATGTCAATTACACTTCAATAAAGCTGTCAAAAAGTAAACAGGTGATATAATTAGCACCCCTTACACAGAGAAATTCTCAGGAACCTTTTAAAATATTTTAATCAGTATGTTGGTGAAGATTAATAAACAAAACCTTAAGAAAACTTAAACATTTTCTCTAAAATTGTAAAGCCTTCTTTTAAATTCCCCTTAATTTGATTAATCAGATTGTTACAATTAATACTGTTATTTTTGCCTGTCTTACTTCATTTTCCTAAAAAAGAGAAATTCTTCTATGGCAATAAAGTAGTTTGTCATTCAGGTAAAATCCACACTACATTGAGGCTTAAATTTCGAATTCCCTACTCTCTAGTCAGACATTGCATATTATTGTTTGATCTTAGAAAAGAAAAATCAAGTGAGCATTTTAAAAAGCTGAAAAATAATTACAGTAAATTAAGTAAAATCTATAACCATTGGAGCCAAATACTATGTTGCATGCACACGAAATCTATCATGCCACTTGGATTTCTAAGGCTGTTTTTCTTTAATTCATTCCTTACATCCATTTACATTATGTTTATTGAATGTTTCCTATGACCTAAGCACTCTGACCAACATCAAATGACCTCAATTAAAATGTCAGCTTTACCATTATGGTAGGCAGAATGAAACTCCCAAAGCTGCTCATATCCCAGTCCCCAGAACGTGTGAATAGGTTGCCTCACACGGCAGAAAGGACTTTGCAGATGAGATTAAGTAAGGTTAGGGAATTTGAGACGGAGAGATTATCCTGGATTATCCAAGTAGGACCAATCTAATAATATGGATCTTTAAAAATAGAGAACCTTTCTCGGCCATGGTGAGAGAGATGTAAATACAGAATAATGGTCAGAGAGATGCGATGGTTTTCCTTCCACAAACTTCTGTTAAGCCTGGATGCTTCTGTTCTGGTAAGAGAAGGCATTGCATCTTAATTGATCTACTTTCACTAAAATTAGCTTGCAGAAGAGGAGCCATTGAATCATAATTTATCTTCTTTAGCTAAACATCTCTCTCTATCTCTCTTTTTCTCCTCTCTCTCGTGTTGTGTGTAAACACTTAAAATGAAATCTATCCTCTTCACAAATTTTTTTTCTCTTTTTTTTGTTGTTTTTTCTTTTTTTTAAATTATACTTTAAGTTCTAGGGTACATGTGCACAATGTGCAGGTTTGTTACATATGGATACATGTGCCATGTTGGTGTGCTGTACCCATTAACTCGTCATTTACATTAGGTATATCTCCTAATGCTATCCCTACCCCCTCCCCTCTCCCCACAATAGGACCTGGTGTGTAATGTTCCCCTTCCTGTGTCCAAGTGATCTCATTGTTCAATTCCCACCTATGAGTGAGAACATACGGTGTTTGGTTTTCTGTTGTTGTGATAGTTTGCTGAGAATGATGGTTTCCAGCTGCATCCATGTCCCTACAAAGGACACAAACTCATCCTTTTTTATGCCTGCATAGTATTCCATGGTGTATATGTTTTATACACACATATTCTTAATCCAGTGTGTCATTGATGGACATTTGGGTTGGTTCCAAGTCTTTGCTATTGCCTCTTCACAAATTTTTAGGGAATGTGGACAACTTCTAGACGCCATAACCTTAATGGAAATGTGAACACTGTATTATCATTGATTACTTTTCGTACTAATGTGGCCAGGAATCCATTGCTGGTTGTGTCCTAATTCCCTAAGTCCAAGTATAATAAGAGTTAAGCAGAATTGTGATTCAAACAGTGAATCAATATTTCAAAATTAACTTTGTGGCAAAAAACCTGAAGATCATCTCTTGAATCCTCTTCTTTCTCATCAGTGAGCACACCTCCAGTGGTTTCGCTTCTTTAAACTTTTGTCCTTACTTTTTACATTTTTCTTCTTTAGCAAAAATTGCGTGTGTATTTGTGTTTTGTGTGTGTGTGTGTGTGTGTGTGTTAAGAATACTTAACATAAGGTCCATCTTCTTAAATTTTTAAGTAAACAACACCTATTGTTAACTATAGGCAGTATGTTGTACAGCAGATCTCTGGAACTTACCCATCTTGTACAACTGTAAATTTACACCCATTAAAATACTCCCCACATTTCTATCCTCCCATGTCCTGGTAACCAGTATTCTATTGTCTACTACTATACCTTTGTCTATTCTAGATGCCTCCTATAAGAGGAATTAGGCAGTATTTGTCCTTTTGTGAGTGACTTATTTCACTTAGCAAATGTCTTTCAAGTCCATCCTTGTTGCCCTTTGACAGAGGAAAGAATAAAGAAAATATGGTATAAACATTCAATGAAACATTATTCAGCCTTTAAAAAGAAAGGAATCCTGCCATTTTGCTAAAATACTGCAGGTAAGTTTATTTCTGTCTTTCCTGAGCACAAGCCAAAGATAAATAGGATTCTGTTGCAATGAATGAAACTTAGGGTAAATGTTGCAAATAACTGTTAAATTTTGGAAAGGATCACAATAAAAAATGGATTACTCTTGATAGACTTGGAAGATATAGATGCTCGACTGAAGTTTGATAAAGGCATTACCAAAGACTCAAGCTAGTCTTTTAAATATACAGTTACATCATTACAGGTATGACTGAAGTAAACTGAACTGTGACATTTGGCTAGCACTAATTGCAATGTTTTACTGAAATGATAATACAATGTAATAGGTTCAGGAATACTTGAGATCGCATTGACATTCCATTAAATAATTAACCAATGGGTGTCATAGTATAGTGAAGAAAACATGGTTCATGGCCAGAATTTTGGTTCAAATTCCAACAGCATTGATTAATTGTATTTATAAATCACTTAAACGTTGTGAGACTCAGAGTCTTCATCAGTAAATGGCTATAATTCTAGATCTCAACAAGATCTTTTGTGTTTTTGTAGATGCAAAAATTAACAAATACAGAAGTAACATGAAAATGGTAATGTATTATATGCCTCAGATTTTATAGTATTTTTATATTATTTTCATATTAAAAGCATCCTTATGAAGTAATTATTTTTATCTCATCTAGTACAGTTGGAAAAGACTCAAAATGTAATTGATCACTCACAGTCTCACAGTCTATGAATGTCAGAATTACGCTTTTAACCCAGAATTTATTGTTCCAAATTCTGGGCATGCAAACGTTCTTATAGAAGCCACTCTTTATATCATTGTTTTTGATTTGCTTGTTGAAATCAGGTTTTAGGAATGGAGCAAAGAAAGAAATATGCAGAAGGCATTAAATAGGCTTATTACTAGAGTTTGATATCTCTCTTCAAACAAAACAGACTAAAAAAATATTTAGGGTCAGTGTTAGGAACCTTGAAAGCTTCCAAATATGAGTAGAATTCGTGTATACAGACTCAGCATTGAAATTAACTTAACATTTCAAAGATTTCATATTCCTATTACTTGCAACTAACTTTAGATGGGGCCAATTTTGAGCCATTCATTCCTAATTGAAGCAGTTTCATTTTATAGGCCTACTTCTCAGAAAATATGTTGAGGAAGTCCTAGCGGTATGATGAAGTAGGGTGCCTGTCACAATCTTCTTCAATGTCAATTTGCAATCACATGTTGGGGACATTTATGATAACACTGTGTTATCAGATTCTACAGTCACATACTAGATTCCAGTTAAATATCAGTGACAAATAAACTTGGTCTTGAGATAATTAAATGATTTTTATACCAATTATTGTAAATAAATTTAAAAAACACCTGGTACTTGCCATTTGCACATTGGTGGGTTTTAGGAAACCCTTGAGCAATTTGACCTTGTCAAACTGGAAATGTAGAGATGAAAAATGATCCTTATATAAAAATTAGAAACTCAGAAAAAAATCCAGAAGTTAAACTTGAGGAAAACTGAAAAGTAAACTATTTGGACAACCTTCCATTATTTTAAAAATAATAAATCTAGATTAAGTAAATGAATAATGATCACGCTCCAGATCAGATGTTTTAGAAGTATGTAAGTAGCAGATGTAGCAATTGATCCAGAATTTTCCCCACATTAAGAAAACATAATCACTACTTTAACCATTTACAGTTGACTTTTACTCCAGCAAAATGAATTAGTAGATCAATAATTAGTCCCTGCTTTTATGACTTGAACATTATTAGGTTTAACTCAGTTGTCTAGGAGACTTTATTCTACATAGAACTTGATTACGAAGGTTGTAATTGTTGCACTACTATTCAAACTTGAGAGGTTTCCAAAAAAGAATGCTTTCTTTTCATTTTAGAATAACTACAGTGATGGAAATGAAACATTTATTTATTTTAAATGGTAATTCATCCCTTATAGAGGAGGACATTTTAAAGAGTAAAAATATGTTATTATCTGCATAAGAGTTTGCATTATATTCACCAGGAAGGCATTTTCTTAAAGGTGCAAATCATTCTAATAAGTAAAATGAAGGGCGGTAATAGTGAAAACTGAGAATTTTCTCCCTTACCCACTGCAAAATTCCCACCTTAATAGGCATACACACACACACACACACACACACACACACACACACACACACACAGACTATATATATAAAATATATAATATATATATTATAATCCACTACTATATATATACACATATATCTGCAGTAGTGGATTATTTAAGTTTCACTGAAATCTGATGGCGTTCAGATTTTCTAAGGGCATTATACACTACCTATCAAATATTATCAATGTTATTTATCCTAAAGATAACATTAAAATGTCCGGGAAGCAAACAGAGAATGCAAAATGCAGTCTGCTTCTCACTTTCTCCCCCTGACAAAACTATTTCAGGCAATTTTTGCATAGCTGAAATTTAATGCTTATCACACATCCATATGCAAAAATTCAGAGATGAAATTGAAATGGGGTATTAGTCCTACTATGCCAAGAGCTCAGAAATTATTCTTGTGGAATTTCAGTTTTGTTGTTCCAGCAGAAGAGTTAACATTTGTTTAAATGAGATTTGTGTTTTTCTCTCTTCTGTGTGTGTGTATGTTGGGCCACATTGGGAAACACACATTAGAAAAATTACATTTTATGTTCACATAAGTAAAATCATATCTTGCCATATGGGGAAGGTAAAAATTTTGTGAGTAAAGAGCTCATAAAATAACACAAATTTTGGAGTCGTATCTGAATATGATTACAGCACTTACTAATGCTATATTATCAGTATACTATGATATATATATATAATATAAAAATACTATAAAATCTGAGGCATATAATACATTACCACTTGGTTTTATCTGAAGTTGAAATTATGACACAAACAATCTCCTAAATACATATTATATAGTTTATTAACATAAAAAAAACCCTTTTAATAGAACTGCTTTCTACTTCAGGAGCATGTTTTTCACAGCGGGATTCTTTTCTTAGGCTTAAATCTAATCATTGTTTACTGCAAAGTGTCCATTTCTAAATGTGCTTGAATCGTTAAGCTTCAGCAGTGTTTGCCAGTTCATAAATGAAGGTGATGTATCTGCAATTACTTTTCTTACTGTTGGCAGCAAAATTCCCTGTGACTTCCTGGATTATGTTATCATAAAGTTTCAGTGCTGTAAGAGAAAAGGACAAGTGGAGGCAAATGGGCTTCTAATATTAAACTAATTGTCATCGGGTGTCAAAGACTGGAGTTATTTATAGGTACCTTAATTGATTCACAGCTCACCAAGATTTTATCTTTTTGTTGTTGTTGTTCTGGCTGATAGCAGATAACTGGATTTAAGGTCCCAGAATCAAAGTTTGAGATTATGCTAGGAGATACCAGCCTTGGGAAAAATGTCTTAGTATCCTGTAGATGAGGAGATGGAAATAGAGATTACAGGGCAATAAACTGAAAGAAAAAAGTATGTTAATAATTTCAATGAAGAAATTGCATTATTTTATGGATCACACTGTGATGCTTGTGTGTATGTATCCTGTACAGAGAGCTACAGAAATACCTCAGGAATATGGCAGGTTCAGTTGCAGATCATATTAATAAAGTAAACCTTACAATAAAGGAAGTCACACACATCTTTTGGTTTTCTGCTGTATGTAAATGTCATCTTTACACCATACTGTAATCTGTTAGTTGTGCACTCGCATTATATCTACAAAAAACATATGCATCTTAATTTAAAAATACTTTATTGCTAAAAAATGCAAACTGTCATCTGAGCCTTCAGCAAGTCATAGTATTGTTTTCTGGTGGAGGGTCTTGCCTCAATGTTGATGGCTGCTGACTTATCAGAGTGGCGGTTGCTGAAAGTTGGGGTGGCTGTGGCAACTTCTTAAAATAACACAACAATGAAGTTTACCTCATCAATTGACTCTTCCTTTCATGAAAGATTTCTCTGTTGATAGCATTTTACCCCTAGTAGAACTTCTTTCAAAATTAGCGTCAATTCTCACAAACCATGCCGCTGCCTCGTCAACGATGTTTATGTAATATTCTAAAAACTTTCTTGTCATTTCAAAAGTGTTCACAGCATCTTCACCAGGAGTAGATTTCATCTCAAGGAACCACTTCTTCTTTTCTTTTCTTTTCCTTTTTTCTTTTTCTTTTTTTTTTTTTTTTTTTTTTTTGCTCATTTATAAGAAGCAACTCCTTATCCATTCAAGTTTTATCCTGCGATTACAGCAATTCAATCAATCACACCTTCAGGCTCCACTTCTAATTCTAGTTTTCTCGCTGCTTCCATCACATCTGCAATTACTTCCTACATTGAAGTCTTAAACCTGTAGAAGTCATCCGTGAAAGTTGGCATTGACTTCTATCAAATTCCTATTAATATTGACATTTTGTCATTCTCCTGTGAATTATGAATGTTCTTAATGATATCTGGAATGGTGTATCATTTCTCGAAGGTTTTCAATTTACTTTGTCCAAATCTATCAGAGGAGTCACTATCTATGGCAGCCACAGCCTTAAGAATTTATTTCCTAAATATTAAACCTTGGAAGTCAAAATTACTCCTTGATCCATGGGCTGCAGAATAAATTTTTTGTTAGCAGGCACAAAAACAAAATTAATCTCCTTTTATAGCTCCATAAGAGCTCTTGAGTGATGAGGTACATTATCAATGAGCAGCAATACTCTGAAAGGAATTCATTTTTTTGAGCAGTAGTTCTCAACGGTGGGCCTAAAATATTGAGTACACCATGTTCTAATCAGATGTGGTATAATCAGATGTGCTGTAATCCAGGCTTTGTATTTCATTTATAGAGCACAGGCAGAGGAGATTTAGCATCATTCTTAAGTTTCTTAGGATTGGTAAATGAGCACTGACTTTAATTTAACATCACTGGCTATATTAGCCCCTTACAAGAGAGTCAGCCCATCCTTTGAGGCTTTAAAGCCAGGCCCTGTCTTCTCTTCTCCAGCTATGAAAGTCCTAGATGTCATCTTCTTCTATGAAAGGCTGTTTCATTGACATAAAAAATCCGTTGTTTAATGTAACCAT
Organism: Macaca thibetana thibetana; assembly: GCF_024542745.1. Taxonomy (NCBI): domain Eukaryota; kingdom Metazoa; phylum Chordata; class Mammalia; order Primates; family Cercopithecidae; genus Macaca; species Macaca thibetana. The sequence continues at coordinate 137,114,876 of NC_065598.1, forward strand.
CTTCATCCATTATCTGAGCTAAATTTTCTGGATAACTTGCTGTACCTTCTACGTTGGCACTTGCTGTTTCACCTTGCATGATTATGTTATGGAGATGGCTTCTTTCTTTAAACTTCATGAAACCAACATCCAAAGTAAGGCCCTAACTCTCTTCATTTCTATGAAGGCTGAGAGAAGTGAGGAGGCTACAGAAGAAAAGTTTGAAGATAGCAGATGTTGGTTTCATGGGGTTTATTTTTGCTATCTTCAAACTTTTCTTCTGTAGCTTCCTTACTTCTCTCAGCCTTGATAGAAATGAAGAGAGTTAGGGCCTTGCTTTGGATTTGGCTTTGCCTTAAGGGAATATTCTGGCTGGTTTTTGATCTATCCAGACCACTGAAAGTTTTTTCATATCAGCAACAAGGCTGTTTCACTTTCTTATTATTCATGTGTTCACTGGAGTAGCACTTTGAATTCCCTTCAAAAACTTTTTCTTTGCATTCCCCACTTTGCTGACTATTTGGTGCAAGGGGCTTAGATATTGTCCTATCGTGGCTTTTGACATACCTTCCTGCCTTCCTCTGTATGCCTAATAACTTCTAGCTTTTGAATTAAAGTGAGAGATGTGTGACTCTTTGTTTCAGTTGAACAATGAGAGGCCATTATAGGGTTATTATTTGGCCTACATTCAATATTGTTTTGTCTTAGGGAATATGGAGTCTTGAAGAATGGGAGAGAGATAGAAGAATGACCAGTCAGTGGAGCAGTCGGAACACATACATTTGCCATCTTTTATGGGCACAGTTTGTTGCACGCCAAAACAATTACAAGAGTAACATCACTGATTACTGATATCAGATCACTGTAACCAATATAATAATAATGTAAAAGTTTGAAATATTGTCAGAATAGCTAAAATGTGACACAGAGACATAACCTAAGCACATGTTGTGGAAAAAATGCATAGATAGACTTGCTCAATACAGTGTTGCCACAAATCTCCAATTTGTAAAAGCTGCAATATCTGCAAAGCCCAATACAATGAAGTACGATAAATTGAGGTATACTTGTACATTGTGTGGGTTCTTTGTTTGCTTGCTTTTATTTCTCTTAAGGGATAAATTTGACAAATGCCATTAGGCTTACACAAATATCACATAATATGTAAAATAGTACTCTATTAAATTAAAATGTTGAGCTAATGAAGCTTTACAACAACACTAAGAACATGCTTGTTTGTAAAGGATTGTGGTTCCGAATAGATGTCATGCTCTGTAGACAGAAAACCAAACTCCAAAACAATACGCTTGCCATGAGAGAAACATGATTTCCCAGCTTGTAGCATCAGAATTTAAATTAGTATTTTGTATATTCCAGAGAAAATAGCTAAGGACCACAAGTTATCATATCAAAATCAGCGTACAAAGGTGTATATTGTTAGGGTGATTTTTAATTAGTTTTAATACGTACTCTGAGAACGTTTTCAAAATACATCATTTTAAAGTGCATCTTATATAGGCAGCAACTTCATTTACATATTCCTGTAGTCACCTTTCCATGTGCTGTATGAATTTTATTATATGCCTTTGAAGAATTCAGGAAGTAAAGGGCCAGAGACTTGGTAACCTTGAGTATTGCCCTGAACTTGCACTTTCCACGTGTTGACTCATTTTCACAACAACTCTACGTGGTAGGTAAGTACTACCATTATCCCATTTTACAGATGAAGTAAGCTAGGCTAACAAGGCCCTTAAGTAGCCTGCCCAAGATCATATCACAAGGAAGTATCAGAGTAAGAATTTAATGAGGAAATTTGTCTCCACAGCCGGCATGCTTAAACACAATGTTACATAATCATGGTAGGGCAGATACCATTTAACACGACACTATATTCAACAAAGAGTTTTCTTAGAAAGGCAACATAGTTACTATGGTTTTTCAAATGTCAACTGTGTTCGGCATGTGCATAAGTGCTATAGGGACATGTGACAAAAGTACAAGCAATAGTACCAACTCTCATGGAACTTTGCATGGATGATAGTGCGACATCCTAAGGTAAACAGCTTTCAGGCCATGACTCTGTGAGCTCTATCCATTTCATAAACAGTGTTTTCTTGTGGCAATTTTTAGTTTATTTTGTTATATGGTGGTTATCTTTTAAAATAATTATTTCTTTCCTCACTGGTTCATAAGGTCATGGAGTGTAGGAACCAGGCTATTTTCAGCTTTGAATCCTCAAAGACTACCACAGTATCTTGCAAACAGTGGAGCTCAATAAATGTTGTTTATGTGAGACAGAGGACATTTAGGAGACTTTTGTCTCCCTGCGTATCCGTGTTGGTCCATGCATGGTTCTCATTTAAATAGGCTTCGGATCATCAGAAGACAAAGGAAAAATTGGAAAATCAATATTTGGTTCATAAAAATATTCAATTGAGTTCAGTGCCATAGATAATTATGTAACATCAGTTTTGTTCCCACATCTCAGGTCACAGTATGAAGACAACTTACAAACTGGTAGGTCATATGCAATTAGAAAGGGTTTTATCAAAAGCGACTGTATTAAAGACCACATCCTGGTTTTCATTAGTTTTTTACAGTTGGATAAACAATCCAAATGTGAAGGCAAGTGGACCCTCCCACTTGCTAGCTTCGTCCACACTTAGTTTTTAGGCCTATATGACTGAATTTGGGTTGTGTAGCAATATTCTTCCTACAACAGTTTGGTGGGATAAGACTGTGCATAAATCCTCCTCCAGATGTGGGAACAGTACCTCCAGTGGTGCACTGTCGGTACAGTTCCCTTGATTGCCCTTTGGTATCTGTGTACCTTCATCTGGACCCAAATACATACCACTATGGCACAATGATCCTGGAAAGAGGAGTGAGCTTGAATCCAGGGTTCAAACTTTTGGACTATCCAGCCCAACGACATTACCAAGCGAATTGCTTACATATCTTCAGATTCAAGTTCTCCATAGTTAAATAATTTTAGGCCAAGCCCTGGCTCCCTCTCCTTTTCTACAATGTGTCTGACAGTCAGTATGCAAACTTCAAACTGTCGTCAAAATATTTCACTTTGTGAGGTATAAAATGTGATTAAAATACTGCTCCACCCATAGGACGTATTCAATCTAATGAGTAACTAAGATAGCTTATAGGAAGTGATTTCTTCATTCACTGGTTTATTCCAAAAATACATGCTAAGAACTTGGAAAAGAAAATGCTGTTGAAGCCCACATAGAAGACATTTGCTATGAGTGTCAGGGAATCGTTTTCTTCAGAAGATCAGACCGCCATATGTGCGAAAGAAAGAGGAGAGGTATGCTTGTCCTGAAATGTCATCACAGAGATCTGAACACAAACACCAAAGGCTTCACGGTAGAGGAAAGCTATATTGTAGCACATGGTGAAATTGATCCACTTTCAGTGTGACAAAGCTGTCTGCAAATGGCCATATCATCCTAGGATAAGAGAAAGTCCTGTTAATGACCACTGTACGTTCTTTCCTAGGTGTAAATAAAAGTCCAAATCTGTGTTCTTCCTGATGTATCTTATTGGCATGTTGAACACTTTAAAAAAATCATTGCTATATGTTACTTCAATTCACAGACAGCTTCATTGGCACAACACAATTAAATATCAAATCATTTTTAGTGTGTTTTAAATATAGATGAGTCAGATACACTTCATATATTCAAATATCTAATGGTGGCAATAAAACAACTTCCCAAGCAACTGGCTGTTTTTGAAGGTTTTAGCAACCATTTGAGTTCTGAAATATGTGAAATATACTTCCTTACACAATATTTCAATATTTTCCAGTTTGACTCATGGTATTCATTTGATACTTTTGCAGAAATATTCCCTCAGTATATAATGAAGATTGTAAAGAAATGTAGTGGAAATAGAGACTAAGTTGCCAGAATATTAAAATTTTATAGTGCTGGGTTACCAGAAAATATTTTCTGCAACACTGTACAACTCCATCATACAACTTGGAGGCAAGAATATACTTTGAACTTCCAGCCATAATTTTATACCGTAGTTCTCATTGAAGAGGAATCTGAGGCCAAGAGACATCAAGTGCATTGTTCAAGGTCACAAAGCTAGATAGTAGAAGAATGGAGACTAGAACTCAGGCCATCATTTTTAAGGCTGCTTCTCTTTCACTTCAGTATAAAGTGGGCTTGTTATAAGAGCACATTGGGGATTTATTCATGAGGATATTATAAGGTAGGTTCTCTTCATGAGGTAAATTTGGAAAATGGTTTTAAAAGTCTAATGAATTTAGAAGAGGTGTGTGTGTGTGTGTGTGTGTGTGTGTGTGCGCGCGCGTTTGATGGGAATACATTTCCTGAATTATTGCCTGTATAATAATAGAACTAACTTATAATGAGGCTTCTACGTGAAGTTACCTGTAGGTCCATTTTGGATTTTTTGGATGTTTAGACCCTGGACACTTAAATGTGGAAGCAGTTTCGGGTCAGTGGTTCCTAATTTTTTAGGGTGTTAAGTATCTCTTTGAGTACTAGAGAAAAAATATTCTGTAAATGAAAATACATAGGCTCACAAAATTACATATACTATTTCCAGGGGTTTCTGGAGCCACAGTAACTCAGGATGCACTTCTTCCACTATCGCCAATCAAATCTCATTTGATAAATGAGTGTGTGGGAGTGAGGTTAGATCCTGCCTTACAAGCTGCCTCTTCTAACTCCTGTCCTTTGTGTAGAGAAACATACATATAAACAGAGAGAAGGAGAACGAGAGACTTCCAAAGTCCACACAGCCCTACCCCTTATTTTTGGGTTTAGTGTACTATTCTTTCCATTAAACCAATTCATTGAAATATTTTTGTCCTTTTCCTCAGAAGACGATGTATGAGTAAAATGGTATCATATTTGATTATGTATTTTAGGTCATTTTTTAACTGCAAAGCACTGGGACACTAATTTTGATTCACAACTGTTCTAGGCATAAATTACACAAAGGTTTTATATATAAAACACGTGTTATTAAAAGCTTCTGTTATTAAAAGACCAAGGTTAGAACTTCACATAGATCCTATTTGCAATGTGTAATTGGTTATACACTACTCACTGCTGCATAGGTAATCATGAGCTGAAATACCAACATTATGAGATAACTTTGTACCTCAGAACTTCATTCCTGCTAAGATTGCATAAAATGATTGGAAGTGGTTTTAGTCTTTAAGTCTCAAGTGTTTAGCTTGACAATTATAAAATTAGTGTATTTTTTAGACAGATGACATACTTAGCTACATAATTGTCACAATTATCCAAATTACTTCCCATCAATGCAGCAAAATGCGTGCATTTTGAAATCCATTATTTGGCTTATTGATGTTGTGCACAGTTGCCCCTCATATCCTTTTGAAGAACAGTTTTGCAAAGGTTTATCTTCGTCATGAAAATCAGCAAATCATCAGTATCACCTGACTGGAAGAGAGATGAAAGAAACTGTTTCACTACAGCACTGAAGAGCTAGCGTCTTCAAATGCATTGTCCTTGAACAAGACTTCCTAGTTTAATGGGCTTCTTGTCTATCCACAGGGAAACAAAAGGCAGGGAAGAGAATTAAGAATGTTTATCTGAGATGGGCTAGCGCTAGGAAGCAATGTAGAGATTGGAAATACGGTCTTAGTGAAGCCCTGAACGTCAGTTGATTGGTCTGCACCTGCCTTTCTGATCATCATTCTTCATTGGTGTGATGAAAGCTTAAAGTAGAAATGCTATTGATTTTAACATTTATATTCACACTCTTTCCCTGTCATAGGCAGAAAAACCCTTTGATTTTGCTCTGAGCAGCAAATAACTGTTGCAACAGACAACAGTTGTAGGCTGCGGATTCCACTCTTATCACATATTACAGAGTTCCATTTATTTAATCATATTAATGGAATCTTATCAATTCACCTTCTGGCTTACAAACCTGTTTGCTCTCTCTTGCTACGCTCTCTTACAGGATTAGGTTCCATTTCCTCAGCTTGGCAAACAGTAGCTTTCCTAATCTGACTTCCTCTCCAAATGCACCCTCACCTGTCCCCTTACATAGAACCTACGCTCCAGCTCACTGAGCTATCTAAAGGGTGACCTGTCGTGCCGGCTTTTGATTACGTTCCTTTTATTTTACCGTTTCATGTGTTAGAATTTTCATCTCCTCCTTTTTTATGCAAAAATTTGTTCTCCAAGACTCTGAATTTTATTCAAGTATTTCCTAACATGTCCCCTTCCCCATGACAGAGTTAATTGATCTGCTTTCTGTGTTCCTGGGCACTTAGAGGGCTTCTGGTATGGCATGCAATAAGTGTTAGTGAAGTTTATCTGTTTATGGGTTTTTTCTTTTTGCCACTAGATCCAATGTCAGAGAATGTATTTTATCTTTGCTTTGTGTATCTATGCCACCATATTCACAGTAAAAATATTAAGCTCCCATTCCTATAGTCCTCATCTCCAGAGGGAGCATAAATAAATTGGTGACTTTGTGCTCATTAAAGTATCTAAAATATTTACTTTCAGCTCTGATGCAAACCATAGGTTTAGCCATTTATTTCTACACCATTAAAAAAGTAATAGTAGAATAATTATTGTATGATGAGTCATCTAAAATAACTTATTAGCTTTTACAACTCCACTTGCTGTGTGATTTTTTTAATTATCTTAAGTTGATCATCCAAATAACACGTGATCTTTTCAAAATAGAGATGTCTCAATCCCATCCCCAAGAGATTAGATTTCTATTGACCTGATGGGGCCAGACATCAATATTTCTAAAAAGTTTCTCAAAATATTGATATATGCAGCCAGGGTCAAGAATCACTGGCCTAGAAGCTGGAATTGACAGTTGAAGTAATGCCAACTGTCTCTACTTATTCTCCATTGGAAAGGATTACAGCCATTGTTTCTTGAGTATATTTTCTTGTATTGAGCACTTTTATACCTTGTATGCATTTCACATACTTTCACACACATTTTGCTTACATTACATTACATATGTTATTATTACATTTATTGCTATTCCTTAGGTGGCATTTGGTAGATGAGCTAGCCATGGCAGCAGGTATTGGTAACAGTAATTAGTGTTGAACTTGAACATGTAGAAATGATTTCTAATGATCCATCTGGCTGGGCATGGCTACAAAACAAGAGAGTCTAACCCAAGAATCCAAAATAAGTTTTATCTCAGTAGCTGCCTGGAGAGCTCAGTTGTGAATCCTCATTAAATTGTAAGAGGGAGGCCGGGCGCGGTGGCTCATGCCTGTACTCCCGGCACTTTGGGAGGTTAAGGTGGGTGGATCACCAGGTCAGGAGTTCGAGACCAGCCTGACCAACATGGTGAAACCCCGTCTCTACTAAAAAATACAAAAATTAGGTGGGCGTGGTTGTGTGTGCCTGTAATCCCAGCTACTCAGGAGGCTGAGGCAGGAGAATAGATTGAACCTGAGAGGTGGAGATTGCAGTGAACCGAGATTGAGCCACTGCACTCCAACCTGGGTGACAGAGGGAGACTCTGTCTCAATTAAAAAACAAAACAAAACAACAACAACAACAACAAAAGCTGTAAGAGGGCTCAGTAAGAAAGAGTACTGTGGTACTGTGGTTATCTAGACATATTGTCATAGTACTGGGTTGGGGGGTAAATAGATGCATATGTGTGGATGATAAAACTTTTTCTCCAGATATTTGTTGTTTCGGAAGTCTCTTTGCAATTCAGAGGATGGAAAATGATTCATTTGTTCCTGGCATAAAACAGAGATGATTCAAGGACCTGTGGTGAAGTATTGAATATCTCTTGCCAATTAGTGTCATGAGTGCAAGATATTTGTCTCTTATTCCTCAGAAAGGCTGAGAACTGAGATTGCCATCACATATGTTCACTTCTCCCACTGAAAATTGGTATGGTGGTACTGATGAAGTAGTTGAAACTACCATAACTTGGGAATGCTTTGGACAGAAGTAAGAATTTGCCAGCCAATGAAAATATTATAAGACCTCTTTGTCCCTAGCAGAGAGCACATACTTCCCCTTGTTTAGCTGCCTACGAAAAAGGAAAACTGATCTATAAAATGAAATTGGATCTATGTACCTTTGAGATCCATTTCTACTTGATTTATGCCCTCTGTTCAGACTGGAATATGGTAAGACATAAATTGCTCAGGTATTCTAATAAATTTCCCGTCTCATCATTTCAGACTAGTCCTACTTCTGGGACAACACATTTTCTTAAAGGGCATCTAACTGTAATCCTTCATTGCATATTGGAAACTACAAACCTAGGGTTTGTTAGCATTTTCCAACCTTTGCAATACCTCTCAGAAGGGTAACATAATAAAAAATGACATATGTCCCTTTGGTTGAGAACATTATGAATTGCAAGTTGTGACACTAATTTAGTCATACATGTTGGAGTGAAAATTGTAACAGTGCCACATTAAATATATGCATTTTGTTTATTACACATCTAAATTCAGAAATATTAAAATGTGAAAAAAGACATATACTTAGAATCAAAGAAATATGGAAGTACCATCGTCTTGCCTTTGTATAGAACTTTAGAGTTTACCAGGTTTTCACAATTTTCATCTCATGGAATCTTTAAAAAGAACTCTGGGGAGTTAGGCCCAGAAAGAAAAACAAAAAACAAAAGCCAAACAAAACATGACTATACCAATGGGATTGAGGAAAAGGGATGAAGAAAAAAGGCATCCGGGAACAAACAACTACTGATGTTTTTCTTCACTTGGGCCTTTCTCCTTCAATCTCTCCCTGTCATTGGTTGTAAAGTTGCACGTTGATGAAGGAAACCAGAAACACCTGAATGATTCTACTGAGAATCCATCCAGAGGAATTTATTGGCACATATGAGCTCCAGAGTCTCTTGTTCTAGTGAATGTCAGGATGATTAAATATGGAAATAAAAATGGCATTTTGTTTTTTAGAAAGGTTATTACACTGTATTTTTTGCTGTTTTCTTTATAAATAAATGGAAAAGGCAATCATGATTAGCCAAGTAGTGATATTATGAAGATATGGTGGATATTCTTTACAGAGTAGTAAATTTTCATTAAAATGATGTTTTGCTTTCAGCATCAGTTCAATAATGTTGGAATTAAATAGAGTGAGTTAAATAGAGAAAAGTATTTAATATTTTAGGCAATGTAATAATACATGCATTTTCAGTGCAGACTAATCATCTCTAGTATTTTAAACCCTCCCTGCTATAGAATAAAATTGAAAGAAATATACTCAATATGTCTTATTCTTAACATAGTTTTAAAGTATTTTATTGATATCTGCATGCAATTATCAATAATTTTCTGTTTTAAGAAATTCTAATTCTCGTGTACTTTTTACAAGCCAAATGAAGGAGGTGCTTGCATCCCTCCTCCAAAGTATAATGTCATATAGGGTTTACCTATATGTCAAAGCATAATGAAATATAAGGGTTACCTTTATGTCATTATACTTTGGAGGAGGGATGCAAGCACCTCCTAGCTTCAAGACTGGATCTCTATATTAGTCAAATATACCAGGTAATAATAAATATACCAGCTTCACTCTTACTTAAATGTGATTCAGAGGATAAATCTTTCAGTCTATGAGTCACATTTTCCCTTATCAGTGGTTAGTTTTAGAAAAATAAGTTTTGGTGTTATTGATATTTTACAATTGTTTTATTTTTATTTTGTTTCATTCATTACTTCTTAGCTTTGTATTCCTATCCCTTAAGAATAATATTGTTAGGCACGTTCCTTTAGATTTGTCTCATATAGCAAAGCTTGTGCTCTTTTATGTAGAAGAAAACCATTTCTTATTACATAGACAACTACAACAGAGACAAATTAAAAATTAAATTCAATTCATGACTCCATTCTCATTTACTGAAGGTCCTTGCATTAGTTTGAATTGCTGTAACAAAATACAAAAGACTGGGAGGCTTAAATAACAGATATTTACTTCTCACAGTTCTAGAGGCTGGGAAGTCCAAGGCCAAGGTGTTGGCTGATTCATTTCCTAGTGAGGACCCTCTTCCTGGCTTGTTGATAGCAGCCTTGCCACAGCAAACTCATATGGTGGCGACAGAGCAAGCTCTCATGTTCTTCTTGTAAAGGCACTAATTTAATCATGATTTTCCTACCCTCATAGCAATATCTAAATTTAATTATCTCCCAATGACTTCATCTCAAAATACCATCACAATGGATATTAGGGCTTCAGCATTTGAATTTTGCAAGGGTGTAATTCAACCCAGAGCAGCTTCTAAGCAAAATATCTCCTGTCCAGGAGATCCAGCCCAATTTTGTGTAATTCAATGTTCTTCCACCAGGGACTCAAACTAGACTTCTCTATCTTCTTGATTTTCTTTCATCGATACACTGTGGTTGTATCCAAAGGATCATTAATATAGGATTATGGGTAGAAAACGCATACAGAAATCATGACTTCTTTTTCTTTCTTATTGTTAGTTGACAGAAAAAATTTTTAAAAATTGTCGGCCAGCTTTTGAGTCAATGCTTTCATGAATAATAATTCCCTTGCTGTCATAGAAAATCAGATACTATCTGCAAAAGTCACTGGGTATTATCGATTCCTGTGTATTAAATTACTTCAAAACTCAGTGGCTTATAACAACAAGCTATTATGTCTTACTTTCTGAGAGTTAGGAATCTGAGAGTGGCTTACTTCAGAGCCTCTGGCTCAAGGTCTCTCATGAGATTACAATTAAGCTGTATACTACGATGTAGTCTCATCTAAAGTTTTAATGGGGGAAGGAAGATTCACTTCCAAACTCACTCATGTGGTTTTGGCAGACCTTGGTCCCTCACATGTGGATCTCTTCAAAAGATTGCCTCATAGCATAGAGGCTGGCTTCTCCCAAGGCAACTGATGCAAGACAAAGTGAGAGAGAGTATCCAAGGTATTTCAGTCCTTTTATAACCAAATTTCAGGAGCACCATTTCATCACTTCTGTATTCTAATTGTTATAAGTGAGTTAGATCCAGATCACACTTAAGAGGGTGGAAAGATTGTTTTTGGTGGTGGATAACACCAAAATAACAATAGGTGTGGCATAACAATAGGTGTCAAGGATAATCGGAGGCCTCCTTAGTGTTGGCCTAGCATGCGTTCCTTTTACTCAAGTATGTGTTTAATACTCAAGTATGCCTATTTCGAATATCACAGTTTCTGACTACTTCGTTTGAATATACCTTTGCTCTTATATGTGCGAAAAATATTAATAGTGATTCTTATCATATATATAAAATCTCAATAATATAAAGAGAAAACACTTAAAATTTAGACTGAATGTGGGGGACAAATTTCTAGTGAAATAAGAACATTTGAAAATTAATTTCTCTATATAAGCTATGAGAACTGGCAAAATATGTCAAAATCAACTTTTTCAGATCTTTGAAAATTAACTGTAGTCTTGCAATAGTCTGAGGAACATTTATTTAAAAGAAATCATGTGTCATGGTAAGGACAGTGTGCTTTATAGAATTTTAACTTTTCCTAGCCCCATCTTCATTTTTCTATCGACAGCCTTGAAAACCAATGGTCTCACAATTATGGAAGCTGTGAAAATGAGAAGTCTACCATGCATTGGAAGTGGAAGGATCTCCACAGAAAACTGCCATAATTTGACCTGTTATTTCCTTGACAAACTCCATTTTTAGGGCCTATCTTTATTTGACCTTATTCATAACTTGTTCTGTGCAAATAGCCTTATTCCTAGAGTGTTTATTGAAACCAAGAGATGGAAATTGTACAAAGTAGCAGCTAAGGTGGCTATACCAGTTGGAAAGAGCAAAAGGCTGAAGAAGAAAACTCAATAAGAAAAACAAAAATTAAATGTCCATAGGGGCTATAAAAAACGCCAATGTATTCCTGAGAATCTAGAAGACCATAAGCATGTGTAGAAATGTGTGCATTTCAAAGGATGTGTGCATCCCAAAGGATGATTTTATATCTGCGAAAGACCTGAGAAGGTCTCTCACCCCTGGCTGACTTTGAGTTTCTAAGCAAACAGGAAATTGAGCCTAAGACAGAGTTATTTGTCAACCGGATAAGTGCTGAAAGTATGTTCCAAAATGCAAATAGAACCCCTCGGCAAAGACAAAAAGATATTTTGTTTTCAGACCGTCAAGGAATCTCTGTTCAATCATTTGCTGACCACTAAGTTACCTAAGAAGCAGCTTCAATGACCACACGTGACAAAGAATGCAAAGTTTACAGAATTAGTTCAGAAAAATTACCAAACAGGCAGCGATTACGAGAAGTGAAAAAAGCAGTAAACTCTGTGCTGGGGAAGAGGAAGGAGATGGAAGAACCTGACTTTTGGAGTTGTCACATTTTATTATTTAAAGTAGAACTTAAAGTATAATAAAAAATCTAGTTTTTGACAAAGCATTATGGTACATATAAACAAACAAGGAAGCATAACTCATACACAAGAAAAAAAGCAGTGAATAAAAATGAGTCCTGAGGATTCCCAGATGTTATACTTATCAGATAAAGACTTCAAATCACTTGTGATAATTAATTTTACATGTTGACTTGACTGGATTAAGGTATATCTAGATAGCTGGTAAGCATTATTTCTGGGTTTGTCTGTGAAGTTCCATGGGAGAATGGTGTGTGTGAGTCAGTGAACTGAGTGGGGAAGATCTATTCTCAAGGTGAACAGGGACCATCCAGTAAGCTGGGGGTTGGGATAAGACAAAAAGGCAGAGGGAAGGAAAATTCTCACTCTCTTTTCTGGAGACAGCAACTGTGTTTCTCCTACCCTTGATCATTAGAACTCCAGGTTCTCTGGCTTTTGGACTTCTGGACTTGCACCAGTAGCCCCTGGGTTTGCAGGCCTTGTACCTTGGACTGAGAGATATACCATTGGCTTTCCTGGTTCTGAGGATTTTAGATTTGGACAGAGCCATGCTGCCAGCATGTCTGGGTCTTCTGCTTGCAGACGGCCTATTGTGGGACTTCTCGGCCTTCATAAATGCATGAACCAATTTCTTTAAGAGATCCTCTCCCATATATATATATATGGAGAAACCTGACTAATACGTTGCCTATTTTACCTATTGCCTATTTTAAAAATGGTCAAAGAACTAAAAGAAACCATATCTTTTAAAAACTACTAAAAATGAACTGAGAAGACATGAAAAATGACAATGGTCTTATAAAAAGGAGACATTGAATTAATAACCAAAAATCTTCTTGTGAAGAAAAGACCAAGCACAAATGGCTTCCCTGATGAATTCTCCCAAACATTTAAACAAGACTTTGATTTTTAGATCCCACAAATAAGTGAGAACATGCAATGTTTGACTTTCTGTACCTGGCTTATTTCACCTAACATAATGATCTCCAGTTCAATCCATGTTTTCCATTGAAATAAATATGTAAGTTAAATAAAACAATGAAGACTTAAGACCAATCCTTTCAAAAACAATTCTTTTAAACTCACTCTGACAGTCTAGTGTTACCCTGATACCAAAGCCGAAGACATCACAGAAAAAGAAAACAATAAACCAGTATCTCTTATAAATATAAATGTAAAAAATCTCAATACAATAGCAGAAATGTGATTCCAGTAACATACAAAAAGGATTACATATCTGCAATAACCAAGTGGTATATATCCTAGGATGCAAGTTTGGTTCAACATATGAAAATCAATCAATGTAATACACCACATTAATAGGATAAAAGAATTAAAAATGAGTATCTTTATACCACACATAAAACACATTTGAAACAATCCAAAACCTTTCTTGATAGAAATACTCAACAAACTAGGACTAGAAGGTCACTGCAACAATCTAAAAAAGGCCATCCATAAAAAATCCACAGTTAACGTCATAGCAGTGAAATTTTGAATGATTTATCACTATGATCATAAAGAAGACACAGATATCCACTCTCACCACTTCTCTTCAGCATTTCACTGGAATCCCGCATAAATTTTTGTGATCTTGGAATAGGCAATTGTTTCATAGCTATGTACCAAAAATACAAATAACCAGATTAAAAAATTGATGAATTGAACTTCCATAAAATTTAAAAATGTTGTGTATCAAAATGTGCTATCAAGAAAGTGAAAAGGTGAGTCCTCAGAAGGTAAGGAAGTGTCTGCAAATCACATATCTGATAAAGGATTAGTGTCCAAAATATATAAAGAACTCTTACAAGTCAACAGCTGAAAAAGAAAAATCCCAATTAAAAGTGGGCAAAAGAGTTGAATAGATATTTCTCCAAAGAAGATATACAAATGGCCAATAAACATACAAAAATATGCTCAACATCATTAGTCATTATGAAAATGTAAATTAAAGCCACAATGAGATAGCACTTCAGATCCACTAGGGTGGTTAATATTTTTTTAAAAAGAGAGGGACAATAACAAGAGTTGGTGAGGATGTGGATAAACTGGGACAATCATACACTGCTGATGGGAATGTAAAATTATGTAGTCACCATGGAAAACAATTTGGTGCCCTCAAACATTAACCATAGAGTCACCATATGACCCAGTAATTACATGCCTAAGTATATATCCAAGATAACTGAAGGCTTATGTCTACAGAAAAAATTGTATGTGACTACAGAATCATTATTCATAACAGTCAGAAAGTGAGAACCACCAAAATGTTCATCAGTTATTTAAAAAACATATGTTGTATATTCATACACTATGAATACATATATATGATTATATGTATGTGTATTCATACATACATCGATGGCTGAACATTATTCAGCCATAAATATGAGTGAAGTGCTGATACATACTATATGGAAGAACTGAAAATATTTTTTCTATTTGAAAGAAACCAGACGTGAAGCAAGATACAAAGAAAAGCATGTACTGTACGTTGATATTTAAAGTCCAGAATAGGTAAGTCCATTGAGATGAAAAGTAGATTAGTGGTTACCAGAGGATGGATGAGGAGAAAATAGGAGTTTCTTTCAGAGCATTGAAAATATTCGTAATTATATAGTGGTGGTGTTTGCACAACTCTGTGAATATGCTGAAACTCACTAAATTGTGCAACCTAAAAGTGTGAATTTTATGGTTTATTGATTATATCCCTATAAAGTTGTCATTAAAGATGGATAAAAATTATTATGAATTCAATTGTAAATCTAGTACAGACTCTGAAAGGACATTTATTTTATTTATTTTGTTGTTGTCATTGAGATGGAGTCTCTCTCTGTCGCCCAGGCTGGAGTGCGGTGGTGCTATCTCAGCTCACTGCAACCTCTGCCTCCTGGGTTCAAGCAATTCTCCTGTTTCAGCCTCCCGAGTAGCTGAGATTACAGGCATGCACCGCCATGCCTGACTAATTTTAAAAAATATTTTTAGTAGCGACAGGGTTTCATCATGTTGGTCAGGCTGGTCTTGAACTCCTGACCTCAAATGATCAGCCTCTCAAAATGCTGGGATTATAGGCATGGGCCATGATACCCAGCCAGGACATTTATTTTTGTGTAAAACTGTGTATGGGTGATATAGTTGCTGGTCCCTGGATAATTCCAGTAACTTATTTATACATATACATAAAGAGCTTTATTAGAGATTCAGAGGCATAGCCTGGTTTACATTTAACTTCTAAAGGGTAAATTACTGGCTCTTGATTTCTCTTCTGAAAAACTGGTAGGAACCAGTTTTCCATGTCCTTTCTGCTTCTGTTGGGAGAATGTATATTAAAAAAAAATATATATATATATATATACACACACACACACACACACACACACATATATGTATACTGGTGTCTAAATAAGATGCAGGTATGAAAGTAGCAAAGTTCATATTTCTTGAAATTTTTATTCAGTTTCTGAGAACAGTCATTGCTGGTTCTTCTTTGCAGGTTTTTTCTCATTAGAAATAAGACAATCAAACACAAACCAATGGGTTCTGCAAACACAACTGAGCCCTTAAGCTTGCATATCACAGTGTTATATTTTTTATTCCTTTTCTCAGCGTTCACAACTTTTGTCCAACACACCTTATTTTAATCCAAGCTGTAGTTGACAACCATGCTCTTTTTTTATGTTACGCAGGTACAATATAGGAGAATATAAAAGGGAACCATGTTCTCTTTCAGAAGAAGCGTGATCCAACCTGCCAAAATGTCATTGAATTTATATAAACCCAAGAGTTGGTCAGGTGTGTTTACTATAAACCTTCTCTGGTGTTTATGAAAATTTCCAGCTGAATAGAATTTGACACTTTAATAAAAGGGAGTGTGGCATTATGCCGCGGTTAGCATGCCTGACTAGAAACAGTCCAACATGCTGAGGAGATTATGAAGCTTTCCCTCGTGCCCTTTAACTTCAATCCAGTAATCAAAAGATTGATTTAGTTCTCAAACTTAATTTGCAGTTCTAATTTTATTATTTTTCCAAGCCAGCTAGATCTTATTAATCTATTGGATCAGCTGCAGCTGTGTCGCGCCTTGCGCTATGGGATGTACCCCCACGCCTCAGTTATTCCTAACCATAACAAGAGAAAGGAACAACAACATCAAAAAAAATAAAAGTCCAGAGTCATTGCTCTTCTTTGAATCAAATCACGTTTCTGATTCCAGGAACTGGAATAATCTTTCTCTTTCAGATAGAAGGATGTAGAGTTTAAGGATTAGGAAAATTTCAATAAATGAGAAATTTCTCTTCATGAGTTTAGGGGAAAAATATCTGGGACTATTCATCTAATGCACACCAGAATACAAAGGCAAAACACGAAAAAAGAGTATTGAAACTCATAACAAGGATCAGTGACCTGGAGTAAACAGCACTTAAAAGCAAGGATCTTAACCTTTTTTTCTGAGCAAATGCAGAGGTACTTGGATTTTCTGTATACGTTATGGTACATCAGGAAACCCTGTTATTTGACTGCTGACATGCACTGCTAAACTAACAGCCATTTATTGTAAAGCCAAGCTATCCAATTTTTCTCAGATGGTATAAAAGAGTTATTTTTAAATAAACTGGGTGTTGAGAAAGAAGTTTAACTGTGCTTGTAGGACCCAGTCGTCCACTAAATACCTCTTTATTCCTCTTGAGCTATCGGATCAGGGAGTGCAGCTGCAGGCTGCGCTGGCCCTGCAAAATAAAAGGCGAATCATCTATAGGAAGCAATGAGGGACCTGAGAAGAGGGAGAAAATACCGCGAGCAGCTGGATTTTTGTTTTATGGGGATGCTGGGACTGGAAAGCTGCCAGCTGACCTTGTCTCCCCACATCTCTTTTTCCTCTTGTCACCTGCCTCACTGCTCATTCATCTCTCTTTGTTTCTCCTATTTTATTTGGTGCTTCTACATTCCAGTGTGTTTTAAGATACTCTGCGTTTCATGGTGTGTCTGGTTTCTATACTTCTTCTCTAGATTGATTAAATATTCAGTATAGAAAGGTACTGAGTCTTACTCAGAAAAATATTCTGACAGTATTCAGAAAATACAAGAAAATAAAACAGATCTTTCCAATCTCTCTCTGTGTGTGTCTCTCTCTCTCTCTTTCTTGCACACACAAATTTAAAAACAACAACAAAAACAAACCAGAAAATACGCTTTACCTGTTCAGCATGAAACAATTTCCAAAAAATAGCGTTGACTTATACCTTCAGAATCTAGGCCGTGACTATGTGTCACAGGGCATCATTTACACAGCAAAACGTAAGCCATAAATGTGAGCACAGTATTGCTCTGTGCTCTCACCCACATTCTGCTCTCAAGTCCCAGTGAAGCATGTACTGCAATGAGCATGATTCGTTAAATGCCCCCCACAAAACACCATTTGGGGATGGGGATTTTTTCGCTGGAATTCCATTAATCTCCCAGCTCCACTCCCCTACACCATGAATTTGTTTGCCTTATTCAGTACTATTCCTTCAGGCCTTGAATAGGCCTCTTTGCTTTGGGGGTTGGGGGATACTGATACATTTCCTATGTGTTTCTGCTGATGGCCCTTTCTATTTTCCAGGCCTGTGTCGTTTCTGATAGGCCTCCAGCACCCAAAGAGAAAGGGAATGTGAATTCTCTGAGAAAACTCCTCCCGGCATTCTCTCTTGAGCACAGCCAAGCATCTGGGGCCCGCTTTCAATAGCAAGAAGCCTGGAGAGCTGCCCAAGCCTATCCCCAGGTGGGGTTGAAAGAGATCCCGATTTCTACAGATAGTGCCCATAAACTAGATTATAAACCAATGCAACATACTATAAGTGCCTCACGACTACAGGCTTAAACCAAGGCGTCAAAATGGGAGTGAAGGGCTATCACATTTCATGATTACAAAACAAACACACTTAGCTAGGCATTAGGTACTTAGTTTTATCCTAGGTGAGAGGAAATGAGGGGTTTTTCCAACAGTAGAGACAGCAACAGTGCTGCACCGAGTAGTTTTTCCGGGGTTCTGTGAAACACTCTTCCACTTAACTCTCCTCCTCCTCCCTGGCATCCTTCACTCTTGCTACCCTTGCTTCTCCCCATGACCTGGGAGTCTCATTCGTAGACTTAGTCCTTTGAGTGAAGTGTGGAGAGGAGGGGGATGAAAAGCATTGCCACATTCTCAAAATCTCTCGTCAAAATATTTATTTTTAGTAAGATTTTTATTAACATAGTTGGTTACTATGATTAAGTATTACTATGTGGAAGGCAAAGAGAATCAGAGAAAATACTTTGTTCTTGGAGGTTGTGTCAGGAAAAGAGAGAAGCATGATATAGGCCAGTCCGGGGGGTAAATATATCATGGCATAACACAAGGTGGCAAAGCCTTGGCCCAAGTTGGTAGAACACCTGAAGCCAACACATGGGGAAAGAGATGAAGGAGTGTGACTGGCCTTCCTAATGATTTATGTAATTATGTCGGACAGGCAGCAAAATGAGTGAGGCACTGAAATGCTGTGGCAAATCTCTTCTGTGTTACCAGATGACATTCAAAGTTGGAAGCAAAGACAAGAGTATATGAAACTTCAGTTCAAAGGGAAAAGTAGAGGTAACCTCAAAGCTTGTGAGAAAAAAAATAAAAACTAGGTTTGTGGGCATATGATTAGTCATTCATTATATACATTTATTAAGTGATGGCCAGAGGGAGGGAGGTGGAAGTGGCAAAGATGTGGTCATCAAGGATCTAGCTAATACAAGCTGAGACGTGTGTGTGTGGCGGGGGGCGGGGGGCACGCAACACTTTTGCGTCCCTGGCCATTTTCTACTTTGCATTAATGGCCTCAGCATTAGCAGATTGATTTTTGAGTACTTGCTCAGCTGTGGAGGCTGCAAAAGCTAATCACTTCTCTCTAACTATGGTTTGATATATGTCTGACTATAGATGAAGGTGTTATGAGGGGATGGATCATTTGAATGTTAATTACATTATGATGATGAATAAACAATGTTTACTTAAAGTGCAGAGGTATTACAGGAGAAACTACATTTGAAAATTTGCCATATTAAAAACAATCTCAATGATTGAGTTTCAAGTAAGTTATTTTGTTCTTCATTTTGAATTATTCTAAGGACACAGTTATATGGCAAAAAGTTTCCTTGTAGGTTTATAAATAGTTGAGCATTAATTTCCAGCAATCTGGCTTCTCCTACTATGCTCTTGTTACTGTTCACACCTTCGAAGGGAAGATTTGATATGCTATTTAGCCTTAACTATCTGATGATTGTTGACCTGTGAGGTCAGATGAATACAGCTCTAGAATCCTGATAGGAGTGTTGCTTTCCTCATCAGCAGAGGGTAGAAGTGCTGCAGAAATGATGTGCTCACAGTGTACAAAAGCAGAGAGACTACTTGGTTTGCGATTGGACGTCACCTAGGTAAAGAAAGCTTGATTTGCAATGCACATCTTAAATGTGATAGATGAACTAGTGTGAGTTGAATCACTAAAAAGTAAAATAGCCATGACTTGTTGGTATTGAGGTTGGCATAAATGTACTATTAACCTCTGATTTTTATTTTATTTATTTATTTTTATTTTTAATTTTTGTGAGTAATAGTAGGTTTATATGTTTACGTGGTACATGAGATGTTTTGATGCAGGGATGCAATGCGTAAAAATCACATCATGTAAAATGGGGTATCTACCCCCTCAAGGATTTATCCTTTGTGTTACAAATGATCCAGTTATACTCTTTTGGTTATTTTAAAACGTGCGTCCAGAAACTTGGAGAAATTGCCCTTAGGCCTTGCTTATTATATTAGGCAAGAAATTTCAAATGTGTAGTATTGCTTAAGTCTCTTAGAATTGGACAGAAGAGAAAATGCAGATAATAAATAAACTTAAAGAATTTAATATTTCCAAATACAAAAAGAAAGGGAAATAAGAGTAACCACAGAGTATAATTTTCTTCCATGCAATTAGTGATAACAAGTTAAAAAAATGCTAAAATCCACCAACAGTAAAGTTGCATTGAAAATTATACACCAATGCACTATTAGAGGCAGACATTGGCACTATATATAGGGAAAGATATATGACAATATGTTGCAGAATGCTGTAGATGTAAATACTCAGCATGCTGAGTATTCTCTTTCTGTTGGGTATATTAAAGACCAAATTTTTGATAGATAAATTTGTCCTCTGTGGCATCAACTTCAGAAAATTATGACTCTCCCCTAAGCAATCCTCAAGCCTGTCACCTGACATTAGGGATTTGGTTTCTGTATGATATTTTTCAGACATTTGTTCTGAGAAGACAGGCCGTAGGCTTTCCTATACTTGCAAAACAGTTAGCACATGGTTTTAGATAGTAAAACCTCAATGCATATTTTACCATTAAATTTATACACTCAGTTTCTATTACCTCCTAGGGTAAAAATGTGTGAGTTCATGTCTGTGTTTGTGTGTGTGTGTCTGTGTGTTATAAATCATTGGCCAATAGTTCCTGGCAAATAATAAATATTTGTTCATTCATTCATTCAAAAATGTGTAACAGATGGCAGATAGTGTGCTAGGCAGTATGATACAGCAGCAAAGCTTCAATTCTAGTGAGTAGAAATGGACAATAAAAATGAAGAGTGATTATGTAATATGTTTTAAGGTAATAATTTATGTAGATAAAACATAGAACAAAATAAGAGGGATTAGAATTGTTTGTGGTAGCTTTTAACCTTAAACAGGATGATTAAGTCATGGGCCATGGAAAAAGTAACATTTGAATAAAGGCTTAACTGATATGAGGGATAGAGCTATGTGGATAAGTAGGATAGGCATGTTCTGGGTATGAGAAAAGGCAAAAGCTCTGAGGCAGAAGTGTGCTTCAGGGGTTTGAATAACTGCAAGGAGATAAGTGAGGCTGTAGTAGAGTGAGAGAAGAACAAATCTTGGTAGTAAGAATTTCAGTTAAAGAGGTAATAGAAGGACAGATCAATAGGATATTATTGGCCTTATTGTTGGTTATATTGTGGGACAAATGGGAAGCCATTGCGGAGGCTTGAATAAATGAACGACATGATCTGACTGACATTTTAATAGGATCATTCCCACTGCTCTTTTGAGTATGTACTCCAGAAGGGCAAAAGTGAAGGCAAGGAGATCGGTGGGTTGCAATTGAAGTAATCCAGTTGACAGGTGCTATGGCTTATACTAAAATAGGTAGAGGTAGTGAGAAAAAGCTTCTGAATACAGAACTTGTTGAAGCACTGAGTAAATTAATAACATCATAGTGTAGAACTAACAGAAAAATCACTAAACAAGCCACGGATTAGCCACAAACTTATAATATCAAATAAATACTAAATATCTAAGTCAAAGTCTACAATATTCTCAAATTATAAATTACATTAATATCATCCTATCACAACTTTTTTCATGGTAATTTTCTTCCCAAACATTTTTGACATTGTCCAAGAGTTATGGCATATGCAGAAAAAAAAGTAGAGAACAACCTAGCTTGGCTAAGCTGTGGGTGCTAAGGGGCCAGATGGATTCACTCACTGTTTGAGAATCTATACACAATTCTATAGTGAAGAATATCTATATAACCCAAGATTTTGAAAGAATCTTTTCCTGACATTTAGGATTGTCTTGATCCTTTGTAAAAACCCATCTGGTCTGGAGTTCCATGGATGAAGAGATTTGTGGAACATGGAAAGGATTCAGAGGACTGTTACCAAGATGATTTAATCATTAGAAAATCAGCGCTATAAAGAAAGGTGAATAGAACTGAGACTGTTCAGCTTGGAAAATAGAAAGCCAAGAGGGAATTTAATAATGGTCTTTAAGTGTATAAAGAGCTATAGCACACAGATAATGCTCAACAGCTGGTCTCAATCTTCTCTTAGGACAGAATAAGGAGAATGGAGTATAAATTGCATCGTGAGAGATTGAGGAAAAATACTAGAAATAATTTTCTGACAAAAAATACTGTTAAAAATTGAGCTAGGTTGCCAGTCCAGAGTAAATCCGACAGTGTTTCTGGGATTCTCAGCAATTGATTCATTAATGTCAGTTCAATATATATTTCCTGAGAACAAAGTAGTTACTATGTGTTAAGATATTTTCTATGGAATGACAGGGTTGCAATTCGTACAATTGCAACACTAGAAAAATGGGTACAATTTGGCTTATATGACTAGTGAGTTATAAATTCAGAAACTAGAAAGCAGAAAGCTAAGGTGGCATGATGCAAGACCAGTTAACTTTGATAGGCAGGCATTGGTGTAATCTGGTAGAGGGGGAAGAAAGATGTAGAATGAAGAATAAGGGTCCAAAGGAAGGGGTGAAGGTAGGCTTTGAGAGGTACTTGGATAAAATTGAACCATAATATTCATTTCACTCAAGGACAAAGGCAGTGTGACAGGTAACCTTGCCCCTTTGCTTCACGGAATTAGGGTGGGACAGTGGCAGAGAAGCTTGTACTGCACCAGCCAGCCCCATGAATGGAAAGGGATGCAAGCAATCAAAAGAGACAGGAATCCAAGATTCCTTTGTCCCTAGTCAAATTGAATTTCTAAACATAAACATAATCTTTATGATGTTTATTTCTTTTTCTCCCGTTGTAACTTTTTTGTTTTGGGGGAAGGATCGGGTTCCGACCAATTTTTATTTTCTCAGTTACTTTTTTTTTTTTTTTTTTTTTTAGTTGAAGTGTGATTGAGAGAAGGGGTTAATTGAAAAACAGAGTTTCTGTGGTTTCCATGTGACGTCAAAGTCTGAAGCCAACATGTGATATTGATACCAACTCAATTCGTTTCATATAACTTTAACTCATTTAATCTTTATTATGATGTAGTGAAAGAAATACGTGTTCTTCTGAGTTTATATCCGGCCTCCTTAACAGCTGCGAGACCTTAAATAAGTTTCGTAATCACTCTGAGCTTTACATTTTTTTCATCTTTAAAGTGGAGACAGTAATTAGCTCAAGGAGTTTCTGTGAGAATTAAAATGCTTAACATGGTACTTATCACCCAGTAGGTACTCATCATATGCTAATTCCGAACACCTATTACACATAACAAATCCTCAATTATGAAATGACATCATTTTATGTTCTTTATTTGATGAGCACCTTAAACCTTTTTTACTTCAGTCCAAACCTCTCCACTTCGTTACCTTAACTCTTATTCATATGGCGAGACATCTGGGTTGCTCTCCTTGAGATATTCTCAAATGTATTAATATCTTCCTTAGGAAATGGGCTGCTGAGGATGGAAGACACATTCCTAAATATAATCCCATCGGTACAGAGTATTATGACCTTATTATGCCTTCCTTGATGTGGAAAATATATTTATATTAATATATCCTGAAATTGTATTGCTTTCTTGGCAGGCACACTCTACTTTTGACACAAATAGACATTTTTAGAACCTAGGTTTTCCTTGGAGATGCTCTAAATCTAGCTCTGTTGGAAGGTAATGCACTGGAGCAAATGATCGCATGTCATTGTTTTGAGACCAATAAATCTGTGTTTCTCAAAGGCTGGGCAATTCTGAATGAATAAATTTTATGGCCAAAGTATCTAATTGAGTTTGTAACATATAATGTGGTATAACATAAAATATTCCTGTGAGTTGGCCTACCTGTCATACTACTATATCAACTCTCTTTATTGCTAAACTTTATGGAAAAGCTACTTCTGTTTTCAGCTTTCAATTCCTTACCTATTATCTTCTCATCCCAAAGCAATCTGGCTTTCCCTTGAAACTACTTTCCCAAAGGCCATCAAAGACCTAATGGTCCAACCCATTAGTTTCTTCTCAATTATTTTCTCTCTAATCACTCTTTGGCATTTGGCATTATTGACCATTAGTATTAGTGCCAATTTAATCTGAAAAAACAAACAGAAAGCACATGAATATTGAATGCAAAACATGAATGCAGAGAATTGTTTTCACGGGTAAAGAAGAACTGAGAAGTCAAAGAGTGGACAGTAGGATATACCAAAGTTAGCAACATCAGAAATCACAACAGCCCAAGGCCAGAGGACAAAGGGAACAGGCAGGGCTATCAAATCCCAAGAGATAAAATTGCCCGGCTAAAACTAGAATTACAGGGAGAACTAAAGCCACAGAGGAGATGCAATTGCTACTTGAGATCTCATTTGAAACAAACAGAGTAATACTCTGGTTTCTGCTGCTCACTTTCTGCTTTCCAGTGTTCTGTCAGTGCCTCCTATTGGCTGAACCCAGACAGATGTCAGCTATCAATGGAACCTGGGAAACAGATTTCAGAAGTTACTCCCTCAGCATTTGCCATATGGAACAGAGCAGGAGAAAGGAGAAAGGTGAGGAATGAATATGAAGGAAAACAGGCC
The DNA here is from genome assembly GCF_024542745.1 of Macaca thibetana thibetana. NCBI lineage: Eukaryota > Metazoa > Chordata > Mammalia > Primates > Cercopithecidae > Macaca > Macaca thibetana. The sequence continues at coordinate 137,139,641 of NC_065598.1, forward strand.
CCGTAATGGCACACTACTTTTGTCATTCAGCATTCATTCTCATACTTCTAACTACATACAACATCTTTACACTTCTATGTATTATAAGGCAAATATCTGTTATATAAACAATAATCACACCCTCCACTCAAACAAAAAAGACAAAAGGACTCATCAGTCATTATATTCATCTCAATTCCACAATCTTTAGATAATACAAAGTTTATTCCATCAGATTCAGATATCACTCCTCATAGTTAAGTGACATATGGACTAATTTGTAAAGCTGTGCACCTCTCACTCTCCTTATACAAAATATAGTACGGGTACCCTAATTTGTTTAACTATTCACAAGGGCCATAGTTGATAATTTAACATTTTATTGAAGAGAAAGAACTCTGCCCTGTTACCCAAACCAGAACACTGCAAGTAATTCCAGAATCCTTTTCTTTCTTTCCCCTCATTCAGTCTATCATAATTCATGCCAAACTCACCATTTTACCATCTCTCAAATCTTCCACTACCACTTTGTTAATTCAGGCTTTCGTTGTATCCTATTTGGATACATGAAATAGTTTGCTAATTTGTCTCCCTGCCTTCAGTGTTTCCCTTGGGTATTTAAAACTCCACACTTCCATTCAAGCCAGCAGAAACACAGATCTGATCATGTCATTTCCATTGTTCCTGCATCAATATAAAATTCAGGCTCCTTAACATGACTGCCAAGGTCCTTCACCATCTGTTAGCAGTCTACATATCCAGGTTCATATTTTCATTCCTAGACACATTTCTTTACTCCAGGGAAATTAGATTATACAGCGTTCCTCAATGTGTTATAAATTTTTAAATCTTTAAGCCTTTAATAATTCTATTTTCTTTACCTGAAATATATGCCTACCCTCCTTACCTGTGAGAATTAAATTCACTCTTTAAAATTTTGTTCAAATATCACATCTTCTGTGAAGCCTCCTTTGATTGTCTACATTCCTATCCACCATCAGCTGTAATTACACCTTCCTTTATACGCCTTATACACTTAGTGTATATTTCAATATATCACAGATTGCATGCTGTAACTTTCTGTTTTCTTGTTGGTCTCTTCAACTAGAATAACTTTGCTTCAGTAACTACTAGAACATTTGGGACGAGGCTGGTACCTTAGTTTGTGTTGTGTTGCTATAACAAAATACACAAGGCGGGGTGATGTATAAAGAATAAAAAGTTTATTTTACTCATGCTTCTGCTGGCTAGAAAGTTCAAAGGCATGGCCCTGGCTTCTGGTGAGAGCTTTTGTGCTGCATCATAACAGGACGGAAAGGTCAAAGGGGAAGCAGGCACATGTGAAGAGGCAAATATTAAGAGGCATGCTGGCTTTATAACAACCCACTCTCATGGGAACTAATTCAGTTTTGCTAGAGCAAGAATTCACTACTGCAAGAATGGCACCAAGCTGTTCATGTGGGATCTGCTCCCACGACTCAAACACCTCTCACTAGCTCCACCTCCCAACATTGCCTTATTGGAGAACAAATTTCAACATGAGGTTTTGTGGGTATAAACTATATCCAAACTATTTCGTTCTACTTCTAGTCCCCCCAAACTCAAGTCCTTCTCACATAGAAAATACAATTCTTCCATCACAATAGTCCTAAAAGTCTTAACATGTTCCAACTCCAACTCAAAAGTCCCAAGTCTAAAACCTTATTGAGACTCAAGGCTGACTTATTCCAGCTATGAGCCTGTAAAATAGAAAACAACTTAGTTACTTCCAAGATACAATGGTGGGACAGATATTTGATAAACATTCCTATTCCAAAGAGAGAAGCTGACCACAAGAAAGAAATCATAGTCCTCATGCAAATCCTAAACCCAGTAGGGCAGTCACTAAATCTTAAAGCTCTAGAATAATCTCCTTTGATTCTATGTTCTACTTCCTGAACACACTGATGTGAGGGGGGAGTTGCCAAGACCTGAGGTAGCCCCACTCCCATGGCTTTGCTTCATGCAGCCAACATGGCTACTCTCATGGATTAAAGTCAAATGCCTGCGACTTTTACAGGCTGATGTTACATGCTGTCAGTGGCTCTACCATTCTGGGGTCCCTATGGTGGCTTCTTCTCTGTAGCTCCAATAGACATTAACTTGAGGATATTCTGTGGCAGCTCTGACCTCACATTCCTGCTTAGCATTGCTCTGGTAGAGGCTCTCTGCAGTGGCTCTGCTCTTCTGACAAATCTCTGCCTGGGCCTGCATGCTTTTCTATACATTACTTGAAATCTCAATGAGGAAGCCACACCTCAATAGCTCTTGCACTGTGTGGGCTTGCAGACTTAACACCACATGGAAGGCGCCTTACTGCCTGTGCCATCCAGAGCAAAAGCCAAGCTTTCCTGGGGCCATTTGTGCGGTGGGTGCTTCCGCTGGAGAGGCGAGGATGGGGGAGCAACATCCGAAGATGGGCAGGGCAGAAGCATCCTGGGCCAATTCCCCAAAATCAATGTGTTGTCCTAGGCCTCTGGGCCTGCGATGGATTGGGCGACCTTGAAGATCTTTGAAATGCTTTCAGGGCCTTTTTTTCCATTTTTTCTAACAATTATCACCTGGCTCGCTTTTCTCTTTTGCTAATCTCTTTATCAAGCAATCCCTAGGCCACACTTTAGATTTCTCTCCTGAAAACATGGATTCTCTACCACACAGCCAGGCTGTGAATTTTTCAAACTTTTGCGCTCTGCTTTCCTTTTAATTATAAATTCTGCCGTTAGCTCATTTCTTTCCTGCCGTAACTGAGCAGAAGCTATTCAATGCAATCATGCCACTTCTTGATCATTTTCCTGCTCAGAAATTTCTTGTAGCAGGTACCCCAGTTCATCCCTCTTGAGTTCAGCCTTTCTCAATATCCTAGGGCGTGGATACAATGCAACCATGTTCTTTGCAACTGTATAACAACGGTGATCTTTGCTCCAGTTTCCAAAATAAATACCCCTTACTTTTGTCCAGCAGTTTGGTCAAAACTAGTTAAGCATTTCTACCAGCAGTTTGGTCAAAACTAGTTAAGCAATCTCTTCCAAACTTTTGCTGGTATTTTTGCCTTTTTCTAGTCCTCACCAGAGCTCTTAATGTTCTATTCACTGCAATGTGATCTCTCTGTAGCCTGTTCCTCCAAACTCTCCTAACCTCTGTCCATTACCCAGTTCCAAAGCTGAATCCACATTTTCAGATATCTTTATGGAACACCCAACTCCAAAAGTTCCAATTTTCGGTCAGAGTTCATTTTGTGTTGATATAACAGAATACCTGAGACTGGGTAATCTTTTCTTTTTAAAAAGGTTTATTTCACTAATGGTTTTGTGGGCTGGGTAGTTAAAGGCCTTGGCTTCTAGTGAGGCCACACTCTTGCTGCATCATAACACGATAGAGAAGGTCCAAGGGGAAATGGACGTGTGTAAAGAGACAAAACCTGAGGGGCATCCTGGCTGTACAACAACCCACTCTCAAAGGAGCTAATCCAGTCTTGCCAGAGTGAGAATTCACTAACTACCATGAGAATGGCACCAAGTCATTCATGAGGGATTTGCCCCCATGACCCAAACGTCTCCAACTAGGTCTCAACACAAGCACTGCCACTTTGTGAAAAAACTTTTAACACAAGTTTTGGTAGGAACAAATTCAAACCATAGCAAACATAGGCTAAATAGAGGTCTATATGGATGAATACATGAACTAATTAATCATACACTTGATGGATGAGGACAGAATGTCTTAATGTTGGCTTTACATTTTATTGTATTAACAATTCTCTGTTTAAGCTAAAATTACTAAAATTATGCTTCAAGAATATACTGTGATGGAAGTCCACCCCTGAACCCTGGAACTCAGTTCTTCTGATTTCCTCTAGAGAAAATATGCTAGAATAAACTGTGATAGAGGTTTATGGGTTAGAGGAAAAAGCCTCGAAAGGTTGATGTTAGGGAGATAATATGAATTACTGGAAAGAGCACCTGGCCTGTCATTTGATAAAACCGGGTTCGTTTTCTGGCTCTGCTCCTTAATTGCTATTGTACCTTGATCAAATCTTAATTTTCCAGTTTTCTGCATCAAGTCTCAGAGATTTTCTATAGAGATTAAAAGGGGGCTGCAAGGCAGCATATGTGGAAATCCTACATAAATGAGTAAATACTACTACACAAAAATAAGTGAGTGTATTAGTCTGTTCTCATGCTGCTAATAAAGACATACCTGACACTAGGTTATTTATAAAGGAAAGAGGTTTAATTGACTCATAGTTCCACATGGCTGGGGAGGCCTCACAATCACGGCAGAAGGCAAATGAGGAGCAAAGTCCCATCTTACATGGTTACATGGCGGCAGGCAAGATAGCTTGTGCAGGAGAAGAATATACCATTTATAAAACCATCAGGTCTCATGAGACTTATTCACTGCTACAAGAACAGTATGGGGGAAACTGCCCCCAAGATTCAACTATCTCCACATGTGAGGACCCTTGATGCGTAGGGGTTATTAAAATTCAAGGTGAGATTTGGGTGAGGACACATCCAAACCATACCAGTGAGGTAGTACAATTAAATCATTAAATGTTTAGTATTTAGAGTCACACAGTCCTGGGTTTCTGTTTTAAATCTATTTCTTCTAACTTATGTGAATTTTGCCAAGTCATAGAACTTCCTTGAGCTTCAATTTCCTCATAATATATGTTACTTGAGCATTGAGTGGTACCTACTTTCCTAGATGGTAGCTGTGATTAAAGCTCAACACAAATGCAAATTACATAACAAAATGCAAAGTGAGTAAGTAAAATCTCAGTTATAATGCTACTAATAGCTAACAATTATTGCTGTTACTATTATTATTATTTTATTATTTTTAAGACGGAGTCTTGCTCTACCGCCCAGGATGGAGTGCAGTGGCATGATTTTGGCTCACTGCAACCTCTGCCTCCTGGGTTCAAGCGATTTTTCTGCCTCAGCCAGCTGAGTAGCTGGGATTACAGGCATGGGCCACTATGCCCAGCTAATTTTTTTTTGTATTTTTAGTAGAGACGGGGTCTCACCATGTTGGCCAGGCTGGTCTCCAACTCCTGGCCTCAGGGGATCCTCCCACCTCGGCCTCCCAAATTTCTGAGGTTACAGGCTTGAGCCACTGCACCTGGCCTGTTGTTATTATTATAACTCACAACTAATGATCAGAGTATCAAATCACACTAGCGAAGAGATATACCAACATGGAAACTGTCACAAAGATTAGTAATTTCCAGTTGTCTGGGGAAATTGCTCAAGACGTGTATTTCCAGTTATCTTCATATAGTTTGGCACTATGATGCTCTGAAATACTATATAAAGTGCATAGTGTATTTCTATTGTAGCACAGTGAATGCTACACCATGGTATTTGCTAGGAAAACATTTAAGAATGCAATCATGGATAACCACTGGCTTAAGGCTATCATATTGGGCCAGAGTCAAAGCTCTTCCTAATGTAATAATGAATGGGTGATTTATTCTAGTTAGATCAGTGTTTGTAAACGTTGATTATGACAGAATACCATTCTTAATGCTACAGCCAAGGTAAATTCCCCATTTCATTCCAATTCTGTGTAATGTAAAAATGACTTGAGCTGTCATTATTAAATTTCATTATCTGAAAAAGAAAGACAGAAAGTTAACAAGCCCTCCCTCAATTTTTGCATGCTTTTTAAAAGTTGAGCTGTGCTGATTAGCATCTGAATTTCTAATTGCTTTCCACAGTAAGTATTATATAGTCAACTTGCAGAACTGCCTAGTAGAGACACGTACTAAGAAACTTTATTTTTTTTCTATGATATGAGAACAATTTTAGTTTTAATAGTATCTTTAAGCCCAGAAGCTCTATGTCTTTAATATCAATAGGAGATCATGGTAACATTGTAAAAAAGTGTTCTTTATATTATATCTCTGATGACATTTTATAGGTTATTTTGCTTAATTCTAAAGATTTCCTAGAAGAGATCTCAGATATTATAACTCTTAACCAGAAAAAGCATAGAAAAATCTGGGCATCAGACAGGGTGAGTAACGGGCTTAAGAGGATAGCACCAAGATTTCTTAACTATGAAGTAATCTCATATATATATAATCTAACAGATTAGTTCTAATATAGATAACCTAATTATAATATTATCTAACATATTTATGAATCTGTAAATATAGTTACATTTTACTTATTAAAGACATTAAATACATAGGCTTGAAAAACAAATTCAATCTTTTTTTCTGCTACTAAAATTTAGTCTTCTATTTTGTTAGGTCTATTGCAAAAAAGGAGGTAGAAAAAGATCATAATTTTTTAAAAGTCTTCAAAATTCTTTGGCTAAAATAGATTTCTGTTTCTGGCTATGATGGTGTAACTGCTACTAGCTCTCCCAATATAAACAATAAAAATAAATTAAACAAATTCTTTGAGGAAACTTTTTTCAGGTATTGCCAACTAGATAACTGTGATAATTAGAGATGGTAAGCATATAATTGAGTTCCAGGACATCCGCGTTCATTGACTGGAGCAATTTTTCAAAAACAGTGCAGTGAACTGAGGTGTAAGCAAAACATGAGATAGTCTTGCTCACGCATCTAATCTCAGGATACAGAGATTAGAATTTTGGGCAGCTGAAATTTCTGGATTCTGCAGGTCAGGCAACAAAAAAGGAGAAAGATGTGCAAAGGAAGGTCCTTGAAGTCTGTGTGGGAATGGTCCATAAGTGCTACTTGGCAATATGAAGTGGGAAGTTGGAAATGGGGAAGTGTAAAATGTCTGCTGTTAAATAAAAAGTGGGAAGTATGAAATAGTAACCGTAAACGCGAAGGTATAAAATATGACGTATGGTGTTGCTATATACATATACGTGTATATATGTATATCACACATATATATGTATATCAAGTCATTTTTACATTACATATGTATATATACGTATATATATGTATGTGTATGTATATGCATACATATATATACGTATGTATACGTGTGTGTGTGTGTGTATATATATATATAGAGAGAGAGAGAGAGAGAGTCTTGCTCTGTCACCAGGCTGGAGTGCAGTGGCACGATCTCGGCTCACTGCAACCTCCGCTTCCCCAGTTCAAGCAATTCTCAGCCTCCCAAGTAGCTGGGACTGCAGGCACACACCAACATGCTCAGTTAATTTTTGTATTTTTAGTAGAGACAGGGTTTCACCATGTTGGCCAGGATGGTCTCGATCTCCTGACCTCATGATCCGCCTGCCTTGGCTCCCAAAGTGCTGGGATTACAGGTGTGAGCCACCACCCCCGGCCGGTGTTGCAATATTGATTAGACTTTGATAGATCAAGATAACATATAGTTAATCCTAGCAAAATCACTGAAGAAATTAAAAGAGGTATATCTATGAAGACAACATCAAAAATAAAATGGAATGTAAAAAATTTAATTCAAGCAAAAGATGAGAAGAAAAGTGCAATAGAGGAGCAAATAAAAAAGAGATGTGCAAAGTGGAAAAATATACCAGAATCACAGAATAAAATCCAATGATTTCAACAATCCCATTTAAAGTAAATTGATTACACACTTTAGAATGCAGAGATTTTTCAGATTTGATAACAAATTAAGACCTAATAATAAATTATTTATAGGAAACAAAAGAGACATTAAAGACAGAATTAGATTGAAATTAAATTCACATTAATATCTCAACAGAGACAGAAAAGGCTTTCAATAAAATTTAACATCCCTTCATGTTAAAACTCTCACTAAAGTAGGTATTGAAAGAACATACCTCAGAATAGTAACAGCTGTATATGTCAGTCCCACAGCCAACATCATACTGAATGGGCAAAAGCTAGAAGTATTCTCCTTGAAAACCCACAAAAGACAGATGTTCTTTCTCACCACTCCTGTTCAACATCACGTTGGAACTACTTGGCCAGGGCAATCAGGCAAGAGAAAGACATAAAGGACATCCAAATAGGAAGAGAGGAAGGAAAACTATTCCTGTTTGTAGATGATATGATTCTATACCTAGAAAACCCCATAGTCTCACCCCAAAAGCTCCTTAAGCTGACAAGCAACGTCTCAGGATATAAAATCAATGTGCAAAAATCATTATCATTCTTATACACCAACAATGGCCAAGATGAGAGCCAAATGAAGAATACAATCTCATTTGCAATTGCCACTAAAAGAATAAAATACCTCGGAATACAGCTAACTGGGAAGGTGAAAAACTTCTACAAGCAGAACTACAAACCACTGCTCAAAGAAAAAAAAAAAGCAGATGACACAAATAGATGGAAAAAAACATTTCATGCTCATAGATAGGAAGAATCAATATCTTTAAAATGGCCATACTGTGCAAAGCAATTTACAGATTCAATGCTATTCCTGTAAAACTATCAATGACGTTCTTCACAGAACTAGGAAAAACTATTTAAAAATTCAGATGGAATCAAAAGAGAGCCAAAACAGCCAAGGCAATCATAAGCAAAAGGAAAAAAAAAACTGGAGGCATCACACTACCCGACTTCAAACTATACTACAGGGCTACAGTCACCAAAAGACCATGGTATTTATACAAACACAGACACATAGACCAATGGAACAGAACAGAGAGTCCAGAAATAAGGCCATATACCTATGGCTAGCTGATCTTGGACAAAGCTGACAAAAACAAGCAATGGGGAAAGGACTCCCTATTCTATAAATGGTGCTGGGATAACTGTCTAGCCATATGCAGAAGATTGAAATTGGGCACCTTCTTTACACCATATACAAAAATTAACTCAAGATGGATTAGAGACTGGAATGTAAAACCCAAAACTATAAAAACCCTGGAAAATAACCGAGGCAATACCATTCTGGACATAGGAATGTGCAAAAATTTCATGACACAGATGCCAAAAGCAATTGCAACGAAAGCAAAAATTGACAAGCAGGATCAAATTAAACTAAACAGTTTCTGCACAGAAAAAGACTATCAACAGAATAAACAGACAACCTACAAAATGGGAGAAAATGTTTGCAAACTATGCACCTGAAAAAGGTCTAATATCCAGCATCTGTAAGAAACTTAAACAAATGTATAAGAAAAATAAACCAACCCTATTAATCAGTGGGCAAAGGGCTTGAACGGACCCTTCTCAAAAGAAGACATAAATGTGAACAACAAGCATATGAAAAAATCACCGATTTTTATGGAACATCACCGATCATTACAGAAATGCAAATCAAAACCATGATGAGATACCATCTCATGCCAGTCAGAATGGCTATGATTAAAAAGTCAAAAAGTATCATATGCTGGGATGATTTCAGAGGAAAGGGAGTGCTTGTGCAGTGTTGGTGGGAATGTAAATTAGTTCAACCATTGGGGAAAACAGTGTGGCAATTCCTCAAAGACCTAAAAATAGAACAACCATTCGACCTAGCAATTCTGTTACTAAGTATGTACCCAAAGGAATATAAGTCATTCTATCAGAAAGACATATGCATACTAATGTTTACTGAAGCACTACTCATGGAATCAACCTAAATGCCAATAAATGGTAGACTGTATAAAGACAATGTGGTACACATACACTTATGGAATACTATGCAGCCACAAAAAGAATGAGATTATGGATGGAGCTTGGGGTCATTATCCTTAGCAAACTAAAGTAGGAACAGAAAATCAAATACCACATGTTCTCACTGATAAGTGGGAGCTAAATAATAAGAACACATGGACACATAGAGAGGTGCAAGAGACACTGTGTCTATCAGAGGGTATAGGGTGGGAGGAGGAAGAGGATCAGGAAAAATAACTAATGGGTACTAGGTTTAACACCTGGGTGATGAAATAATCTGTACAACAAAGCCCCATGATGTGAGTTTACCTGTAAAGCAAGCCTGCACATGTACCCCTAAACTTAAAATAAAAGTTAAAAAAAGAAAATAAAATAAGAATATATACTGTGTACACAGTAAGAGTAAGAAAGCTGGAGAGGTTATGTTCAAATCAGAAAAATTAAACTTAAAACAGTATTTTACGAGATACAGGGAAAGATTTCATAATGCTAAAATGAACAGTTCATCAGGAAGTAATAAGTCGTAAACATGTATATATTTAGTAAGAGAAAATTGAACTTCATAAAGCAAAAGCCAATCAAATTACAAGTATCAACAGTTACAATCACAGCTAGGGATTTTTGTACCTTTCTCTCAGTAATTGATAAAAGTAGACAAAAATCAGTAACAATATGGGAGACCTGAATAACACCATCAAGCAATTTTAAATCAACTTTAAACTAATCAATGTTTACAGAATCCTATGTGCAATAAATGTAAACATATTCTTTCAAATTGCCCATGACACAGTCACCAAGATAGCCCACATGCTGGGCCATGAAATAACTCCAATTGACATAATATGTAAAATAAAGAAAATTTACAAAGGCAAAAATGGGCTGTTTGCAAAATTGGTAACCTCTTTGTAAGACTGATCAAGAAAAAAAGTCAAATTACAAATATCAGGAATTAAATTATCGCTACATATCCTACAAACATTAAAATACTATTAATTTGAAGATGTTCCAGATTGCCGGCATCTTGTATGAGCAACCTAGAAAATAAACTCATCTTCAGAAAACAGTGCATATTTTGAGGACAGCAAGGCCAGACCCATTTTGTATGAGCAAGCCATGGCCTGCAGCTTTTCCAGGGCCTGTGGCATCAGAATCCTATCTATAGGAACCCTTTCTGTGTTCTTGGGCCAGGTTTCAAAAATGGAAATCTATATTTTTCATGCTACTCGCTCTTGCTCAGTGAATATCCTGTTTTTGGTGCCACAATCTCCGTTGCCTGCCAGAGTTAACCAAGTGATTGTATTTGCTACATTGTATCATACAGCACATTTCTGGCACTATAATTTTGGAAAAAGAAAAAAAACAACACTAATGAGATCTGAACTGATCCTCAACAGGCTGAAAGCAAATACAAAACACAATGTATTTACTAAGAAGCCAACAGCTGTGAAATAGGTAGTGTGACCAGCATCTTTACTACTACCATTGAAGTAGAAACTGACAATATTCATGAAAAACAGATAGGTTTCCTGTCGCTCAGGGCAGGAAGCTACACCCTAAAGGCCTTTCTAATACTGCTCCATATAGAAAATCCCCTAGAGGAGAATTTTAGAAGGAGGAAGTGAGAATAAACTATGGCAATAGATCCCCTGGAATACGGTTCTAGAAGACTTAAAAAAAAATCCATTTGTATGACCTTGCCTATAGTAAAGCCATGCTAGAGAACATGGTGGAGCGCAATCTAATTTCAATGAATTCTTGTAAAAGCATGGATGTCCTCTATAAACCCTCTTGGTGATGAAAACAGCGTTATATATGAAGATTAGCAAAGGACTTCTATGCTGCTGGAGCGGTATCTTGAAATTGTCAATCACAGAGATCTTAAAGTCAGGCTTTGTCATGGAGATGAACTTGGGTAAAGCAAAGAAGAGTGCTATTCTCAAAGTCCTGTCACTACCAGATAAAGTAAAAATAGCAAAAACCAGAGATGAGGACCAGGTGATTAAGAGTCAAAATACTCTGAAGTCAAAAGTATCCAAGTCTACGGAAGTTGTGAACTAGCTCCATCAGGAGAGGCCATTCTGCTCCAGCATGGAAGCTGTTAACCTGAGTTTGAAATCCAAAGTCCAGAACCCTCTCAGTGATGGGAAAAGAAAGCCAGATACCATTATTGAGTGCTATGGCTTCCCTGAGAAATGCCTTTCTTTGCCTACCCTCTACAATTGCATTTTTGAAAGGGTCTATTGTAATTATTAATATGAATTTGTTCCAGAAAAAGGCCCAGGGATGACATCTGAGAAAATGTCTTTGAGAGATAAAGATTCATTGCTAGACAGCAGTGTATTTGGAATACTCAGAAGAGTACAAAGGGCTCAGAGGAAGAGGCAATCAAGAGCTGAAAATATTACACAGATAAAGAGGAAATGATCATGAAAGATGAGATTGGGGACCATAATTATTAGAGCTTTAAAAACTGTTCAAAGATTTAAAAGACCGTAAAAGTGAGGAATCCGGAAGCCCTTAATAATTCTTCAAATAGAAAGACAACCTATTTGTTGAAGAAAGTTACTGCCTTGTTCAACTTGCTCCCTGAGGATTCAAAAGACTGGGAGGTAGAAGAGGAAGCTGAAGGAAAACATGATGATGATTAGATAACACTATGTATGAGGTATTGATAAAATGCCTCTTTCAGGAAATTGGTCTACAGGGCCCTCTGACTCCTTCCAAAAGCAGATTTCACCGAGAAGTTGGCAGGAAGATAATCTGGAAGACCCAAGAGCTCCCTCCCTCCCCACTTCATCATCTGGCCCATGAAAAATAAATACAAGTAGCAGCTTAATGTACGTGAAATCATCCCTGTGATTTACGCAGTGAAGTTACAGGGAGCCAATGAAACTATTATGGCAAACTCTAGAAGAAACATACCATGGCCAAGCAGGAGAGATTAGTCTAAGACAACCTTTCTCGGGTCACTGGAACATACCTGTGAAAGATAAAAAATCAAGGTGTCTCATAAGCTAACAAGAAATTCCAGGCAGTTACTGTGGAAGTTTAGAAAAATCCCGGCTGATACATAGGAAACAAACTGATGAATTCCACATACAAAGAAGAGCTTAATATTGCATATGCAAAATAAGAAAGAGCAGGTGACCACTTTCTAAGTTGGAAATAATAAAATTCTGGTAGACCAAAATACAAGTTCATAAAAGGTGAATGCTAAGCTTTTAAAATGTAAGTTTTAAAACAGTAAATAAAGGTAATTGGATATAAAAATAATAAGTCAACATTATATGAATGTTATACATTTCTTTTTTTTTTTTTTTTTTTTTTTTTTTTTTTTTTTTTGAGACGGAGTCTCGCTCTGTCGCCCAGGCTGGAGTGCATGCAGTGGCGCAATCTCGGCTCACTGCAAGCTCCGCCTCCCAGGTTCACGCCATTCTCCGGCCTCAGCCTCCCGAGTAGCTGGGACTACAGGCGCCTGCCGCGCGCCCGGCTAATTTTTTCTATTTAGTAGAGACGGGGTTTCACCATGGTCTCGATCTCCTGACCTTGTGATCCGCCCGCCTCGGCCTCCCAAAGTGCTGGGATTACAGGCGTGAGCCACCGCGCCCGGCTATACATTTCATTATTTAGTTGAAATTGATCATTTTCTTTTAAATTGCAGTTAAATCACATGAAATGAAAATAAACTTCTTAAACCTGATAAAGAACATTAATGAAAAACGTATAGTTCCCATAATCACTAATAGTCAATGACTGAATATTTTCTCCCTAAATCAGTGACTAAGCAAGAGGTCACTCTATTTACCTTCACTCTTTTACTGGTAAGAGTAGCTATTTTAATAAGACAAGACAAAGGGCATAATGTTTGAACATAAAGAATTATATGGTTTCTATTTCCAGAATATGTGATTTCCTATGAAGAAAATGAAAAATACCAGAATTAAAAATGATTTTACGAGGCCAGAGGATGCAAGTTAAATATATAAAAAGTGATTAAATTCTCATACATAAGTGATAAAAGATTCAAATAGATTTAAAAAATACAGTGTATGACAGCATCAAAAATAATTAACCAAATATGAGCATTATCAGTAAACTGAAAACTACATTGCTGCTGAGGATAGTTAATGAATACTTAAAATAACTGTCAGGCATATACTATGGTGATAGATTGCAGGAGTCAATATTATTAAGATGAAGTATTTTGTATATTGTCAATGCAATTCCAATCAAAAATCAAGCAAGCTGATTCTAAAATCTATATAGAAATAAAATGGATCTATGAGAGACAAAATTGTTTTGAAAGAGAACAAGTTAGAGCAGTTTACTCCCTTATATCAAGGATTACTCTAAAACAGTGTTTCTCAACCTCAGCATTACTTTATTGGGCCCAATATGAATTATGGGATGGCTGTCCTGTGGATGTTTACCAGCGTCTCAGTTCTCTGCATTCTAGATATCACTACTGCTGCCACCACACCTCGTTTTGAAAACCAAAAGTTCCTGTAGACATTGCCAAATATCCCTTTGGAGAGCAAAATTGCTACTGGTTGAGAACCACTGCTCCAAAAATTGTAGCAATCAATATAGTGTGGCATTGACATAAAGAAAAGCATAGAATCCAATGGAATAAGCCAGGTTTCAAATAGATTTCCATGAGAGAATTTAATTGTTGATGCCCTGAGGAATCCATGTAATGAATTAACTTGTATTCTATGCCATTTTATATGATATTAACTCTGTATTATCCTTGAGAGAATCGAGAACAAAGTCATTCAAATAACTTTTTGCAGTTCTCACTTACCTTACAGAATCCTGATTGGAAATATCAAAATAAAGTTCAGAAATAGTTCCACAGTTAGGTGGCCAATTGATTTTTGACAAAGGAAGCTATGTAATTTAGTGTAGAAGATACTATTTTCAGCAAATGGTTCCAGACTAATAAGCTATCCATACGAAATATAACCTTGGAACCTTGCTCACACCAGACATCCACAGGCACATGTACACACACACACACACACACACACACACACACACACTCACATACATTTCATTCCAAGTGGGTCATAGACTTAAACGTCAAACCTAAAAGTACAAAACTTCTAGGAGAAATGTTAGAGAAAATTATTTATTACCTAGTATTAGGCAACAATCATTCAGACAGCACATGAAAAGCATACACTGTATGTGGCAGTCAGACTCTAACGTGGTTGCTTACGATCACCAACTCTGTATATTCGCACTGTTGTGAAATCCGTTCTTTTTGAGTGTGGATAGGATTTGAGACTTGTTTATAGTCCAAGAATATGGCAACAATGATGGGATGTCATTCGTTTTATTTTATTTTATTTCATTAAACTTCATCTTGTTACTTGACTTGGTAAAGAACTGTGGGAGTCCTCCAGGAACTGCCTCTAAGGACTGAGGGAAGATTTCTGATGACGGAAGAAAAAAAAAAATCCCCCAAAGCCAGGGCCCTTTATCCTACAACTGCCAAAAAAATTCTACGAACAACCTGAGTGAATTTGGGGGAAGATTTTTCACAGTTGAGACTCCAGACCACAGTCCTGGCTGACCCTTTGATGATAGTTTTATAAGACACTGAGCATAGGACCAAACTGAGCCATATTCAGACTCCTGACCAACAGAAACTGTGAGATAAAAATGTGTGTTGTTTTAAGTCACTAAGTTTGTGGTAATTTCTTGTAAAGCAAAAAAAGCTAATATATCATAAACCAAATAAAAGCACAGGAAACACAATAGCTTGAACTTAAAACTAAAACTTACGCTCTTTAAAAAATATTGTTAAGAAAATAAAAAGGCAAGTCGCAGACAGGAAGAATCTCCTCAAAATACATGTTTGTCAGTCAAAAGACTTGTATCCAGAATAAGTAAAGAACTTACAACTCAATAACTGTAAGTCAAACAACATGATTTTAAAAATAGGAAAAGATTTGAACATATAGTTCACAGAAGGAAATATAGGGAAGGCAAATAACAACATGTCTTAATATTATTATTCCTTAGGGAAATACTAATTAAAACCACAATCAGATACCATCACACATCGTCTAAAATGGCTAAAATGTACAAAGACTAATAACACCAAGTTTTGGTGAGGGATGTAAAACAATTGAAACTTTAATCCTTTGTTAGTGGTAGGGGCAAATTGTGCAACAACCTTGGCAAACAGCTTGCTAGGTTCTAATAAAGTTAAACATACATTTATCCTATAATTCAGCAATTTCAATCCTAGGTATTTACTTTTGCAACATAAAAGCATATATTTACACACAAACTTGTATAAGAATGCATATAGCAGCTTTATTTAAATTAGGTACTGCAAAAACCACAATTACTTTTGCACCAACCTAATAACACCTCAAAACTGAAAAATACCTAACGTCTACCAATAGGTGTGTGGATAAACCAATTGTGATATGCACTACAATGTAATATGATTCAGTAATTTAGAAAAGAGAGTAAACTACTGATAGTACAATGACATGGTTGAATTAAAAAATGTATAGTGAGTAAACAAAGATAGACATAAAAAGAATATATTGTATGATTTTATTTGTATGAATTTATAGCACCAACAAAAATAAATTATAGATATACACATCGGATCAGTGTTTGCTGGGGTGAGGGAAGGCAGTTGAATATAACAAGGTACAAAGAAACTTTCTGGGGTGATATATTCCATTATTTGAATGAGGTCTGGATTACCCAATTGTATACATTTGTAAAAATTCAATAAACTGTTCACTTAAAATGTGTGCATTTAATTTTACTTTCATTATACTTTAATAAAATAAATGTGGTACGTATACAACATGGAATGCTTCCCCCACCCCAGGTAAACACTGATCTGATGTCTATATCTATAGGGTAAAGTAATTTTATTGAAGTGTGGTGAAAATAAGTAAATTTACTTTAATAAATAAATTCTAGCCATTCTAGATGATATGAAAATCATATTCCAAAATATAATTTCATTGTATTTGCCAATTTATTATCTGTAAATGGAGATTCTACTACCCACTCTCTCAATCCAGAGACTAAAATGGAGGAGAAAGCATTACTCCTGAAATCAGGGATTATTGGATTCAAATGTGAACTCTGAGGTTCCCAGCTGCCTAACCATATACAGGTGACCTTGCTGCTTTGAGGTTCAGCTACTTCATCTTCTTCTTTAAAATAATGTTAAAAGCTATCTCAAAGGGTTGTTATGTGAATTAAATACAATGGCATGGAACTACTTTGAAACTTTTAACATACTGTTTGAATCCAAATGTTACAGTTGTTGCTAGTATTATCCTGAGAGGGAGATACATCAAATCGTATCTTGGGAGGAGGCTGAATTACAAATCAATAAATGCCAACAAGTCATAGAAAGTCTTGGTCATCCTGAGATTTTTGGCACACAGGAGCTTTTTGATTCATTTTAAAAGAATCTGATTTCTAATTTGACCATGAAATATACATTCATTCATAATTTATAGGAGAAACAAACCCAGAAAACTCATTGCAGTTATCTTGATTTTTGTGTTCTGAACCCTAAAAGAAAGAGGCTCTTACTTTTTAATATTTTCCTTTTGAAAACAGATTTTCAACCTTTTTTTTCCCAACAATTGTCAGTCGCTGTGTTTTCTGTTACCGCATTTCATATCTGTAATATATAAGCTCAGCATTTACCTGAAGCCTCTGCTCATTCGCAAGCCCCTTGACATCTGTTTCCCCTGTCTTTCACTATTGGAAGTCTCAGAGCCTAGAAACAATGGAACACAGACATTTCTAATTCTCCTGCCTCTATTTCTATTCTTCATTTTCCTTTGTCTTTTACTTTTTCTTCTCTTGGTCTATCTGCATTTTCCATAATACCATGAATCTTCTCTAGTTTACAGAATCCAAATTCATATCCCAGGACAGAAGTCACTGCTAAACCATCATGTATTAACCCTGAAATAGTTCCATTATGCCTATTTAGTGAAAATTGGGAATGCTTGGTGAACATATAGAAAGCAGACACCAGTAAAATCTGGTTACCTTTCATATTTTGAGGATGCTGATCCTTTCTTTTACCATCTGGCTCAGTAAGTATCAGTGTAGAATCAGTCTGTGTCAAGATCTTACTTGAGTCACTTGTAAAAATTTGCTACTAAACAGCAGCCAAGATTTGAGACCATTTTGAGCTTTAAGTCTGATGTAAATTGTCCTGCTTTCTCTTCCCTCTACCCACCCTCAAGTTCCTGCTTCATCCCCAGTCTTGGAAGAGGTTAATTTCATCCGGAATGGACTCTGAACCATCCCTGCCCACCACCCAGAGAGACATAACCTTGGTTGAGTGGACCAGCAATCTAGACTTGAATCTATGGGGAATGACTGCCTATCTCATTTTTTATCTTTCTACCTTTAGTGTATACAGAATTGGTGATATTTTTTCTTGGTTAAATGACAGGCCCCAAATCACAAAGACTTATCAAAAGATTTATTTTCAAAAGAACAAAAAAATTAGCCAGGCATGGTGGTGGGGACCTGTAATCCCAGCTACTTGGGAGGCTGAGACAGAATTGCTTGGACCCAGGAGGCAGAGGTTGCCATGAGCCGAGATAACACCACTGCACTCCAGCCTGAAGACAGAGCAAGACTCAGTCTCAAAAAAAAAAAAAAAAATTTTCAATTACCCAAAGTATATTTCTTTAGATAGCAGCTCAGTGATATGAGCTGATAGAGTTTCCACCATCCTATAGTCTCATCTAGAAAAGACGACCTCTTAGGTTGAAGCAGCAAGGAATAAGAGTGATTAGATAACTAATCATAGCTTTTTAATTACTTGAATCCAGAGGAAACCATGCCCTTTCCATGCAGCTAGAATTCATCATGTGATTTTTTAAATTGCAAGGGAGATGATTGATGAAGTCTTCCACGTGCCAGGTGATCATAAGTAGTGTTTTGTAAATACTGTAAATACTCCAGTGTAATGATTTATGACAATTTATAATGTATTTCTTGCATTATTTTTATTGAATATCATCAACAGTAAGGTACATAGTGAGGCAGGTTAATGACTCAGAATTGCCAAACTACCCTCCCAAATGATATCGTTTATCAGTAAGATTCTATGCTACTTCATGCATATAATCTTTGAATTTGGGTGAAATTGCTCTCTGATTGGATGTTTTATTTCACTGTAATTCATTCTAGGTCTTCTAACCAGTGCCATAATGTATTGAATAATACCTTCTTTTTATTAGAAAATTGCTTCAGGGGATTTAATTTTACAGATGAAAAGTGGGTTTATATCAGTATATGCAAACCTAGTAACTATCTGAATATCCCTGCTTTTTTGGATAGCCTTCAGAGAGGATGATACTAAATGAATTGGACACTCAAAATTATTCACTAACTAGAAAACTCATGGAGATATCTGAGCCCAAAATAATACCAATTGGCTTCCTGTCCCACTGAGAAACCTGAGTACCTATCCCTAAGCCACTTTACAAAGTCCTGTGTCTTTGCTAGAAAAGGTAACTAACAATAGTGATTACCAAATATGAAAGTAAAATGTTGACTGACACTATATTCCTGATTTTAAAGCCTGCATTCAGAAATTAAGTTCAAACTGTCACTTTTTAAATGCATGCAGATTGTATCATCTCTGGCGACCTGGCTTATATAATAAACACTGCAACCACCTCCGAGGAGTATGAAACAACTATATGCCATAAAATACAACCATCTGCATCATGTCTGTCTTGGATTATTAAAGTGAAAGCAGAGTCCTTCATGTTTTATTTGAAACCTACCTGCATGTGAATCATTTTAGGATTGCTTTGTATGAATTCATTATAATTTCAAATATTTCTATACGTTTACATTGCTGATGTTACTTCCATTTGTGTCAACGGTGGTATCCTGAAGGTTTTATGCGGGTATGCTGGTATACACGTATAGTAATATGAGGTGCAGAAGCTCACCCAAGGCAATGCCCGATTTCTCAATGAGTAGATAATGATGAAAAAAAATACTTATGTCAAACTTCTCATCTTTGAGACCTAAAAAGTCATTACAAAACCATCAGGAAACAAGTATTACTTAAACGTCAACTTTAGATTAAATTTTGCAGCCATCTTGGAGGAAAAGTTTAAGGTCTAAAAGCACTTCTTTGAAAGATGGTGGCTCCGAAGTTTTTAATCCTAGTTATTTCTAAGTTGCCAAAGAACTCTGCAACAGATTACTTTAAGGACTGGCAAAGATTGTTACGTCACCTGGATTTAATTTGTTCTAGGAGGCATCTTTCTTCGGGTTAGAAGGTGGGAGGAATTAACACAGGTTTGACTTGTGAGATCTGAGTTACAAGGCCAGTGTGATAAGAAAGGGGAGAGAGAAGCATTCCATCGTTCTGACCTCTGAGCAAACGAAAGATTATCGAAAATGACTTCCAGAAAAAGTGCTTTCCTGTTCAACTAAATGGAATTCAGACCTTATCATCTGGGATACAAGGTACTGTATTAATAACGTGCATGACTATCTGGTTCTACTCACTCTGAAGGATTTACTGAGTTATTTGAAAATGTGTTTATGTACAGACACACACACACGATGTAAGATTACATTGTGCTAAGTAAATACACACAGACAAGTGTTATTAAGCAATATCAACAACATAGAACAGCATTTCACACAGCAACTGGAAAGGAGAACCATGGAGGTTTGCAATAGAAGATTTTTTTGATAAGCACAATGTAATACAATGGGATAGTGTTTTTAATTCTGTTTCTGAAAAGTCACCTTGGAACTACATGATCTTGAGAAGTGTACCCTCCTATTTACAATATAGGTTGTATAATTATAGATGCAACTAGAGGGCCTCAATCAAATGATTTCTCTAGTGAACTTACTGTCTCTTTTGAAGTCAAAAATCCATGAATGTTCAAGTGTAGTTTGTATTAAGCTTAAGAGTGTTTCTCCTGCCCCATTCTTGTTTATCAAAAAGTACTATTATCTTGCTTCTTCCTCACACCCTTCTATTGAGTATAAAACTATCATCTTCATTTCATCCTCATTTTTTTTTTTTTTGAGTTTGGAAGCCAAGACTTAGAGAGGTTAAGTAACTTGTTCACTTCACACAGTTATAAAAAACAGCAATATGACTCATATACAAATATGTTTAACTCTAAGCAATGTGGCATGGCAATCAATGTAAACAATGGCAAATTTTCCATTTAAAAAGGGGCTCAAAGATTATCTAATACAACATCACCTGATAATTTGATCTCTATAGAGCACCCATATTTGTTTACCTATAATTTTTATACTGGATAATGTGGAAGATGTAGGAGAATTCAGTTCTTCATGTTTGAGTTGAGTGGATCTTTTCAGTGCCCTAGTTCTTCTGCTTCCACCCAGCTATTGGAGCTCTCTCCTGATACTTGGACCCTGCAGATGGGCTTGGACTCTTGCTCTCCATATTCCCCCATCTGCAAGCCTAAATGAGGGATTCAATATGTCCAAAACGAAGACATACTTTTTAAATAAGAGCATTTAAGGCACTTGGTGGGATGATTGGGAAACTGGCTTTGAAGCTGGGTGGATGGTAGTTGAGTGTTTGTTCAAGATTATATTTGAGAAAACCATGGTTAATGATTTTAGTTCCCTGGGGCCTTGCCACCCTCACCCTTTTACCAGCAATCACAGCTACAGCATTGTGCCCTGTCCCGCACAAAAACTGACCTTGGGCCGGGCGCGGTGGCTCAAGCCTGTAATCCCAGCACTTTGGGAGGCCGAGGCGGGCAGATCACAAGGTCAGGAGATCGAGACCACAGTGAAACCCCGTCTCTACTAAAAATACAAAAAATTAGCCGGGCGCGGTGGCGGGCGCCTGTAGTCCCAGCTACTCAGGAGGCTGAGGCAGGAGAATGGCGGGAACCCGGGAGGCGGAGCTTGCAGTGAGCAGAGATCGCGCAACTGCACTCCAGCCTGGGCAACAGCGTGAGACTCCGTCTCAAAAAAAAAAAAAAAAAAAAAAAAAAAAAAACAAAACTGACCTTGATAATGCCCCACACTCTCTAGTGCAAAGTTTTCTTGTTCATGAAACTTGCTAAAGTGCAGGATCCGTGTGACTTTCATAGCATTCCACAGTAGTCTTCATCCCTCCTTCTCTTCCTCCCTCCTTCCCTTCTTCTTTCTCTCTCTCTCTCTCTCAAATAGATTACTGCTACATTCACAGGATTGTTTTGATATTTATAAAATAAGGCAGATATTTTTAACAGAGAAAATTACTGTATTTCAGTTAATGTTAGGTTTGGTAGGGGGATTTCATATATTACACTATTGGGTCCTGTTGAGCTCTCTATTCACATAATTCCTGAGAATTTTCTTTTTTTTTTTTTTGTCCCAATACATGTTGTTACTGCTTCATTTCTCCTTCATCCTCCAGCTATAAAGTTGAAGTTTTTGATTCCAAGTACCAAGCCTTATCATATTAGATTTATATCTGCTATCTCAGGGCTTACTATATTAGATTCATTGTACTCCATTTAGTCCATTGTTCCATTGCTATTTTTTTTTTTTTTTTTTTTTTTTTTTTTTTGAGACGGAGTCTCGCTCTGTCACCCAGGCTGGAGTGCAGTGGCGCAATCTCGGCTCACTGCAAGCTCCGCCTCCCGGGTTCACGCCATTCTCCGGCCTCAGCCTCCCGAGTAGCTGGGACTACAGGCGCCCGCCACTGCGCCCGGCTAATTTTTTTCTATTTTTAGTAGAGACGGGGTTTCACCATGGTCTCGATCTCCTGACCTTGTGATCCGCCCGCCTCGGCCTTCCAAAGTGCTGGGATTACAGGCGTGAGCCACCGCGCCTGGCCCCATTGCTATTTTTTAAGTAATTTAGTAGTCAATATTTTTCACGTTTTTTAAAAAAATATTTAGGAACTGGTGGAGGAATTGCGTTTTTTATGATTATGAAGCTAAGTAATTTTGTATTTGTAGTTTTTGGATGAATTTCTCTTTATATGCTTTGACCATTTTTCTGTGGCATATTCTTATTTTTTCTTTGTTTATTTTTTTTAACTTTTATTTTAGGTTCAGGGGTACATGCACAGTTTTGTTATTTTGGCAAACTCATGTCACAGGAGTTGTTGTATAGATTATATTGTCATCAAGGTACTAAGCCTAGTATCCAATAATTATTTTTTGTGATTCTCTTCCTCCACCCACTCTCTACCCTCAGATAGTCCCCAGTGTCTTTTATTTCCCTCTTTGAGTTAGCTATATTCCTTGATATTTTATTTTTGTAGCAACTGTGAATGGTATTACATTCCTGTTTTGGCTTGCTGCTTGATGGTTGTTGGTGTATAGGAATGCTAGTGACTTTTGTATGATGATTTTGTATCCTAAAACTTTGCTGAATTTTTTTCATCAGGTGAAGGAGCTTTTGGCTGAGACTATGGGGTTTTCTGGATACAGGATGATGTCATCTGCAAACAGGGATAATTTGACTTCCTCTCTTCTTATTTGGATCCCATTTATTTCATTCCCTTGCCTGATTGTTCTGGCTAGGACTTAGAATACTGTGTTGAATAGGAATAGTGAGAGAGAGCATCATTGTGTTTTTCAGGTTTTCAAGGAGAATGCTTCCAGCTTTTGCCCATGCAGTATGATGCTGGCTGTGGGTCTGCCATAGATGGCTCTTATTATTTTGAATTATGTTTATTCAATAATTAGTTGAGCATTTTCAACATACACAGGATAAATTTTATCAAAAGCCTTTTTAGTATCGAGAGGATCATGTGGTTTTTGTCTTTAGTTCTGTTTATTTGATGAATCACATTTATTGATTTGCATATGTTGAACCAACCTTGCATCCCAGGGACAAAGCCTATTTCATGGTGGTGGATTAGCATTTTGATGTGCTGCTGAATTTGATTTGCTAGTATTTTGCTGAGGATTTTTGCATCAATGCTTATAAGGGATATTGGCCTCAATTTTTTTTTTTTTTTTTTTTTTTTTTTTTTTTTTATTGTGTGTGTGCCAGGTTTTGGTATCAGTATGCTGCTAGCCTCACAGAATGAGTTGGGGAGGAGTCTTTCCTCCTCAATTTTTTGGAATATTTTCGGTAAGAATGGTACAAGCTCTTCTTTGTACATCTAGTAGAATTTGGCTGTGTATCTGTTTGGTCCTGGGCTTTTAAATTTTTTTATTTTTGGTTCATAAGCTACTTATTACTGATTAAATTTCAGACCTCATTATTGGTCTGTTCAGGTTTTCACTTTCTTCCTGGTTCAGTCTTGGGAGGGTGTATGTGTCCAGGAATATATCCAGTTCTTCTAGCTTTTCTAGTTTTTGTACATAGAAGTGTTCATGGTTTTTGTCTCGGATGGTTACTTGTATTTCTGTGGGATGAGTGGTAACAACCCCTTTGTTATTTCTAATTGTATTTATTTGAATCTTCTCTTTTTTCTTTATTAGCATAGCTAGTGGTCTATCTTATTTAGCTTTTTAAAAATTTTTTTGTTTTTTTATTTTTATTTTTTATTATACTTTAAGTTCTAGGGTACACGTGCACAACATGCAGGCTTGTTACATATGTATACATGTGCCATGTTGGTGTGCTGCACCCATTAACTCGTCATTTACATTAGGTTTATCTCCTAATGCTATCCCTCCCCCCTCCCCCCTCGCCACAATAGGCCTGCAAACCACTGCTCAGTGAAATAAAAGAGGACACAAACAAATGGAAGACCATACCATGCTCATGGATAGGAAGAATCAATATCGTGAAAATGGCCATACTGCCCAAGGTAATTTATAGATTCAATGCCATCCCCATTAAGTTACCAATGACTTTCTTCACAGAATTGGAAAAAACTGTTTTAAAATTCATATGGAACCAAAAAAGAGCCCGCATTGCCAAGACAATCCTAAGCCAAAAGAGCAAAGCTGGAGGCATCATGCTACCTGACTTCAAACTATACTATGAGGCTACAGTAACCAAAACAGCATGGTGCTGGTACCAAAACAGAGATATAGACCAATGGAACAGAACAGAGCCCTCAGAAGTAATACCACACATCTACAGCCATTTGATCTTTGACAAACCTGACAAAAACAAGAAATGGGGAAAGGATTCCCTATTTAATAAATGGTGCTGGGAAAATTGGCTAGCCATAAGTAGAAAGCTGAAACTGGATCCTTTCCTTACTCCTTATACGAAAATTAATTCAAGATGGATTAAAGACTTAAATGTTAGACCTGAAACCATAAAAATCCTAGAAGAAAACCTAGGTAATACCATTCAGGATATAGGCATGGGCAAGGACTTCATGTCTAAAACACCAAAAGCAATGGCAACAAAAGCCAAAATTCACAAATGGGATCTAATTAAAATAAAGAGCTTCTGCACAGCAAAAGAAACTACCATCAGAGTGAACAGGAAACCTACAGAATGGGAGAACATTTTTGCAATCTACTCATCTGACAAAGGGCTAATATCCAGAACTTACAAAGAACTCAAACAAATTTAAAAGAAAAAAAACAACCCCATCAAAAAGTGGGCAAAGGATATGATAGACACTTCTCAAAAGAAGACATTCATACAGCCAACAGACACATGAAAAAAATGCTCATCATCACTGGCCATCAGAGAAATGCAAATCCAAACCACAATGAGATACCATCTCACACCAGTTAGAATGGCAATCATTAAGAAGTCAGGAAACAACAGGTGCTGGAGAGGATGTGGAGAAATAGGAACGCTTTTACACTGTTGGTGGGATTGTAAACTAGTTCAACCATTGTGAAAAACAGTATGGCGATTCCTCAAGGATCTAGAACTAGAAATAACATTGGACCCAGCCATCCCATTACTGGGTATATACGCAAAGGATTATAAATCATGCTGCCATAAAGACACATGCACATGTATGTTTATTGCGGCACTATTCACAATAGCAAAGACTTGGAATCAACCCAAATATCCATCAGTGACAGACTGGATTAAGAAAATGTGGCACATGTACACCATGGAATACTATGCAGCCATCAAAAAGGATGAGTTCGTGTCCTTTGTAGGGAAATGGATGCACCTAGAAACCATCATTCTTAGCAAACTATCGCAACAACAGAAAACCAAACACCACATGTTCTCACTCGTAGTTTTTTTTTTTTTTTAAAGAAAAAAAACAGCTTCTGGATTTCTTGATCTTTTGAATGGTTTTTCATATCTCAATCTCTTTTAGTTCAGTTCTAATTTTTCTTGTCTTCTGCTAGCTTTGGGTATTGTTTTCTCTTGCTTCTCTAGTTCTTTTATGTTTGACATTAGGTTGCTAATTTGAGATCTTTCTACTTTTTAACGTGGGCATTTATTTAGTGCTATACATTTTCCTGTTAACACTGCCTCAGCGGTGTCCCAGAGATTCTGGTGTGCTGTATCTTTGTTCTCATTAGTTTCAAAGAACTTCTTGATTTCTATGTTAATTTCATTATTTATCCAAAAGTCATTTAGTAGCAGGTTATTTCATTTTCATGTACTTGTATGTTTTTAAAATCAATTTTCTTAGTCTTGATTTCTATTTTTATTCACTATGGTCCAAGAGAGTAGGTGATATAATAGCTCTTTTACATTTGCTGAAGATTGTTTTATGTCTGACTGTGTGGTCAATTTCAGAATACATGCCATGTGGTGATGAGAAGAATGTATATTCTGGTTTTGGGGGTAGAGAGTTCTGTAGATGTCTATTAGGCCCACTTGGTCCAGTGTTGAGTTCAAGTCCTGAATATCTTTGTAAATTTTCTGCCTCAGTGATCTGTCTAATACTGCCAGTGGGATATTGAAGACTCCCACTATTATTGTATAGGAGTCCAAGTCTCTTTGAAGGTCTCTAAGAACTTGCTTTGTGAATCTGTGTGCTCCCGTGTTGAGTGCATATATATTTATGGTAATTAGGTCTTCTTGTTGAATTGAACCCTTCGCCATTATGTAATGCCCTTCTTTGTCTTTTCGATCTTTGTTTATTTAAGGTCTGTTTTGTATAAAATTGTGATTGCAACTCCTGCTTTTTTCTGTTTTCATTTTCTTGGTAAGTTTTTCTCCATCCCTTTATTTTGAGCCTCTGCATGTCATTGCATGTGAGATGGGTCTCTTGGAAACACCATTTCATTAGGTCTTGCTTCTTTATCCAGCTTGCTACTCTGTGCCTTTTAATTGGGACATTTATCCTGTTTACACTGAAGGCTAGTATTGGTATGTGTGGATTTGATCCTGTAATCATGCTGTTAGCTGGTTATTATGCAGAGTTGTTTGTGTGGTTTCTTTATAGCATCAGTGGTCTGTGTACTTCAGTCTGTTTATGTAGTGGCTAGTAATGTTCTTTCCTTTCCATACTTAGTGCTTCTTTCAGGAGCTCTTTTAGGGCAGGTCTGGTGGTAACAATTTTCCTCAGCATTTGCTTGTCTGAAAAGGATCTTTTTTTCTCCTTTGCTTACGAAGCTCAGTTTGGCCAGATATGATATTCTTGGTTGCAGTTTCTTTTCTTTATGAATGTTGAATATAGGCCACCAATCTCTTCTGTCTTGTAGAGCTTCTGCTGAGAGGTCCTCTGTTAGTCTGATGAGCTTCCCTTTGTAGGTGGCCTGTCCTTCCTCTCTAGCTGCCTTTAATATTTTTTCTTTCATTTTGATCTTGGAGAATCTGATGATTATGTTTCATGGGGATTATCTTCTTGCAAAGCATCTTGAGGAAGTTCTCTGCATTTTCAGAATTTGGATGTTGGTTTCTTTTACTAGGTTGGGGAAATTCTCCTGGATAATATATTGAAATATAGTTTCCAAGTTGCTTCCATTCTCCCTTTTTTCAGGGAAGCCAGTGAGTTGTAGATTTGGTCTCTTTACATAATTCCCTATTTCTCAGAGGTTTTATTCATGCCTTTATATTCTTCTGTCTTTACTTTTGTCTGACTGTCTTATTTCAGAAAGCCAGTCTTCAAGCTCTGAATTTTTTTCTCAGCTTAGGCTTTTCTGCTATTAATTTTTACCTTTGCAGTATAAAATTGTTGTAGCATTTATCATTCAGCTCTGTCAGGTCATTTAAATTCTTTTGTATACTGGCTATTTTGTCTGTCAGCTCCTGTATCATTTTACTGTGATTCGTAGCTTTCTTGGATTGGGTTTCATTGTTATCCTGAATCTTGATGATCTTTGTTCCTATTCATATTCTGATTTATACTTCTGTCCTTTCAGCCATCTTAGCTCAGTTTTGAACCCTTGATGGAGAACTAGTGCAATAGTTTGGAGGAAAAAAGACACTCTTGTTTTTTGAGTTGTCAGAGTGCTTCTGTTGATTCTTTGTCATCTTTGTGGGTTGATGTCCATTCAATCTTTGAAGTTACTGTTCTTTGCATTTTTTTTCCTTTTATCCTATGTGATTACCTTGGAGGTTTGATTGTGGTATTATGTGGGTTCAGGCAACTGGCTTCATTTCTGGAAGATTTTAGTGGGCCAAGACTCAGCTCAAGACTCCTGGACGGCATTCTCTAACTTCGGGGGACTGGCATTGGGCCCGGGCTTTGTTCTCTCACTCCTTGAAATTGGAAACCTGCTTTACTGGAGGGACTGAGGTGCTCATGGACCACAGGTCACTACACTCTGATGGATTGGGCCAGCCAAAGCACTTTGTAGGGCGGTGTCACTGGGATTCTGTTCTCATTTGCATGTGCCAAGAGCAGCAGCAGGGGCAGCATGGCAGGATACAAGCTCTTCAGTTACAGCAGGGTGCTACCTGTTGCTGGGGTACTGGCCTTTTACGGTCGTTCACAGCAGTGGCAATGGCAGCACAGCTTGGGGGTTTCTCTGCCAGTGACTGTGTGTGTATTAGTGTCAGTGTTGGTATTAATACAGGGGGACAGTGCTGGTGGGTGTAGAACTGTGTTTGCCTTCACGTGGGTGGCAGTAGCCAATCAGGGTGGGACAATCGATCCACTATTTTCCTTGCTTAGTTTCATGCTAGTGGCCATGTGGGCTCAGGAGCCAGGCACTGGCAGGGATGGTACTGGCAGGCTCCCTGCCCACCCATGCTCCCATGGCAATGGCACTGGGGTAGGAAGTACGGGCGGTGGTGCACTCACCCTGGCAGAAGCAGCATGACAGGGTGTATATGCACACCTGCCCTGTCAGAGAAAGGAAGACAAGGTCAGCCTGTGCAAACGTGTGCTGACAAAACAACGTAGGGGATGACTGTGGGCAAGTGCCTGGAGGCAGAGCAGCATGGGGAGGTGGAAGTTGCAGGGGATACAGGCAGACTGGTACATGCCCATGGCAGCCATTCTGCTGGAGCTCTCTGCCAGTGAGGTGCAGTCTGCCAACCCAAGACCTATGAAGCGGGCTCTTAGAAGATATTACCCCTGAGTACTTGAGGTTGTACTGCAAGCAGGTGCAGCCGGGCTTGGGCCCAGGAGAGGCCAGCATACCAAGGGGTAGTCAGGTCTGACTGGCCCCGTCTCATGAGCAAGATCACTGTGCAGAGTTCAGGTCTGGTGATTCCTCTAGAGCTAAAGTCTCCTATAGGAACAAGTCAAGCCTGGGGGAAGGGCATCCCTGGCCATACTTCACTACAGAGGCTCATGCACCAAAGCCCCTGGGCTCTGCATCAGTTGGAGCCCCCACCACTTCTCTAAACAGCTCTTCCTGCCATCTCAATTATCTGTGGTGGTCATGGGGCCTCCTCCTGCCGGGATTCCAGAGTGGTGACAGCAGGTTGCTCCTTGCTTGCTCACTGAATCCTTCCCCAGGAGTTACAGGGGACCAGAAACAAGTCCTGGTGTGTGGTGGCCCTGCACAGATTTTTCAGCTTCCTCCCTGATATGGTTTGGCTCTGTGTCCCCACCCACATCTCATCTTGAATTGTAACCCTCATAATCCCCATGTGTTGAAGGAGAGATCTAGTGGGAGGTGATCGGATAATGGGGGCAGTTTCCCTCATGCTGTTCTCGTGATAGTGAGTGAATTCTCGTGAGATCTGACGGTTTTATAAGTGTTTGACAGTTCCACCTACAAGTACTCATGCTTTCTCTTCTGCCACCTTGTGAAGAAGGTGCCTGCTTCCCCTTCCTACATGATTGTAAGTTTCCTGAGGCCTCCCCAGCCATGTGGAATTGTGAGTCAAGTAAACCTCCTTTGTTTATGAATTACCCAGTATTGGGTAGTATCTTTATAGCAGCGTGAAAGTGGACTAATATACCCTCCTTAGGCCTAGCATGTGTGTCTTCCCTCTATCCACTCTCAATGCCTTCCCTCTGAAGATCTGCTAGGAGTGTGCCAGTCTTCCCAATATGCCAGTCCCTTGGTGGCATGTGTTTCTCCTGGCTACATCTATTTGGCCACCTTGCCCCTGTTTTTCTTTCTCATCTTTTTGATATTTCTATAGATATGTCAATTATACCTTGTACTTATCCAACCAATTGAGGAAAACAAGAAGCAAGGTAAATTCCAACAGAGGTTTGCAGCATAGTACTGTACGCTTTTCCTCACGTTGATAGCTGTAGTTAAATTGCACACCTTGCATACATTTGTTAACACAGGTACTGATCCACCTAATTGTCCCAGCTTTTTGTTCATGTTTCCATGTTGCCTTCAAGGGTGTCGTGACAGCCCATGTCAGATTCCGGGATCGTGCTGATCTCTGCAGATGGTGTCTTTGCATCATTAGACTGAGGGGGTTCGATGTTTATGGATCTTAAAATCTGGGCCCTTTCTTGGGATCTGGGGAGGCTACGGCCATGAATTGGTCCTAGGCATCCCCAAAGGAGTTTGGTTTGTTCTAGAAAATACCAGAAAAAAAGGATTTGATCTGAAATGGGCTTATAAAAGAATATTTAGATGACCTCTGGCAACTAGTGTTGGTACCTTTTATCCTTAGTTTCATTATTTTTTCTGAAATCTCTTATACCAATTTATGTCATATTTTAACCTTATTCCATGCTGTATTGGATAAGTAATGTGGAAGAGAGGCCCACCTGGAACCAAATAATGAAATATAGTATTGTTAGCTTTGTGAAGCCAACCTCTGAATGATTCTTTCTGTATTCACATAATACAGAATTCACAGGATAGATTCTCATTTAAGAGTTGGATTCATTTATTTAATTTATTAAGAAGCTTCACCACTTTTCTCCGGGAAGATGCTAAGTGGGCTAGTACTACCTTTCATGAGCTCTGATGTTAGTCTGGAAGCAGTGATGACCTAAGGTGAATGGTTATCAGCATTCAAGTGGAGAATATGACTTCTCATTTTAAACACCTCCCATTTTGTGATAGCATAGACATATAAATATATCAGAAACCATTTATACTCATCATACAACAACTGAAATTCCTGAGAGTGCATGACAAGAGGCCTGTGAAGGTAACTATTATTTTTTAATTCTCTTTAACCCACTGATCACATATGTCAATATTGTCCATTGTCAGAAATTTCAGGTCCCTGGAACTTCTGCTGTTTAAAAAAAAAAGTGAGAGTCCCTAGAGAAACAGGGAATGAACACAAGATCTTGGTATGAATCCACTTTTATTGTTAAAGAAAATGATGGAAGTGTCTGGTGCCAATCCTTGAAGTCATACTGCAGTATAAAAGTGATTGTTTGGCTATTAGAAAAACTAATAAAATAAATCCCCATGCAGTCAAATTCAAGTAAATCTTGATGTGTGGGGCAAAATAACACATATATTTACCATTTCTCATTGTATTTAGTTAATTGTATACTTCACCCTATTGTCTAGCGTTCACTGCAGTAAATGCCAATTTTAGTACATCCTTTACATGCCATGAGTAACAGGTGCAGCTTTTTAAATTGCTCACTATCACATTTATTACCCTACATTGGGAAATTAACTGAGTCATATTTGAATACTTACTCACTCCAGTTTGCATGCAGATTGTTGAAAATTCTCTTTACATCTACAAGAAACTAACACCATTCTTGCGTTTGCCATCTCTCACTCTTTTTCTGTCTCTCTCCTCCTTCTGTCTGTCATACTTTTCTGGTGCCTGTACTTCTGTGCCCATTTTTTCTGCATTGAAATAATAAATGCTTCTGCAGTTTTCAAAGCTCTACAGGTGATTCTGATGCTCAGACAACATATATAACCCTTAGATTAACCTGTTAACCAGGCTTAGTGTTAACCAGGCTTATGGATGATATATTCTATTAGGTGTAGTAAGACATGTATGTTCTTTTAATCACATATTTAATTGTATTTTTATCTCCAGTTCTAGCTTGTTGAAATCTATTAGCTGTAAGAGCGATACTCTCTCATGTATTCATTCATAAATTCAATTGATTGTGTATCTACTATTTATTGAACACTGTGACACTATAGTCTATGTCCCTTCTGAGTATCATGAGCTCTGTTATTCTTGATTTTGTTTTAACACTTTTATTGACTTTTCTATGAAAATGGAATTCTGAACTCCTATGTTCGTGTCTCATTTCTCTAATTCTTTCTGATTCCAATTTTTGAATCTGTACCAGGTTCTCAATTTCTCCCCTGGCTTCAGAGTTTGATTGTTTTTCTTTCCCATACACTATATATTGACTCAAGTTAAGCTTACCATTGCGGTTGTAGATTTAGAATCTTAACTCTGGAGAAGAATTCAGTTCAAAAACATAGTTTTGGGAGCCAGCCACATAACAAAAAAATTACATGAGAATTTAAAATACACTAATAACTGCGTTTTCTCATTTGACATCCTGGAAAGGTCTTATTTTGTAGGTAAAGAAACTGAGATTCACAGAAATTAAGTGACCTTCCCAACATCACAGAACCAATCAATGACAGAGTCTGGTCTTGAGCCCTTTCTAATTGCTGTATCAACACTGCAGTGCAACTCTGCAGGGAGACTCTGTCATTGCCACCTTACTGGTTTGCCTCACGCCCGAGGTGGAGAGAGCTCTGGGTGAGTAGCAAAACTCTGAAACCTTAGTTCTCTATCTTATATTCCTTCTGCCAGACTATAGAACACAATCATCTTTCTAGAGATAAGCTACTCAAATTTAATGGACATGTAGATCCCCTGGGGTTCTTGCAAAATGTAAATTCTAGCCCAGTATGTCTGGCGTTGCACGGGAGATTTTTCATTTTTAACAAGCTACCAAGTGATGTTCATGCTGCTGGTCTGCAGACCTCACTTGGAGTAGCAAGACTTGAATATTCTGGGTGGTACTATTACTATATAACAGGACTTATAGAAACAAGTCTTCTTCTCTTCCTTCATTGGTAAATTATTCTTTGGGACTAAGGAAGAGCTGATGGAAACATTACTAAGGTCTTTATTTATTTGAGGTCTGGAGTGCTGCTACCTTGTCCGGAGCAGCTTAGTCCAATAGCCTGATTGTGTCCTTGTCTTCTCCCAGTGAAGAGAAGCGATCAATCTCTCGCTCTTATTCACTCTAGCGTATCTGATTGTGTACATGATAACAAATGCATAATTAAATCCCTTCCATTTTATTTTACCTTTGTCCTCCAAAAGCCTTTTGATCTGAAATAAATGCATCACTGAGATTTTATGTTCTGTAGCAGCAGTAAGCAAGGATTCAACGGAGCCAGGGAATGAAGCCTCTACCATGCATTACTTAGTTAATTACTCAAGGTCAAAGCAAGGTATCTTGATACGTTGTCACCTGAATGAGAGCTCCTAAAATTCTCCAATTCTAAGAACAAAATTGGTCCCAAGGTCAGAGACAGGACCAAGCAGAGATATGAGATCAAATGGTTTTGATTGTATAGAGAAAGAAGCTGCAGGAACAGAGATCTGTGGGAGTGTTACAGAGTCTAGAGAGGTTATCATCTTGTATTGTCCATTGAAACAAACTCCAAAGCTTATTTAAAATTCAGAATATTAGATCTCACTTCCAGAAAATCAGGATCAGTAGGTATAGTGTAGGGTTCATAAATATGCATCTTTTAAAAGCACAACTATTATTCTGATGCATACTATGGAGCCCACACTTCGAGAAAAACTGGTATTGATGCAATATTCAAAGGCCAATATTTTACAGCATTTGAAAGGAATGTTTAGCAGTTACAGAATAGACCTATATGAGTAAAGTACTACTTAAGTATAAAACATTCCCCTCCTCAATCAAAAAGCACTTTCATTCAGTGTTAATGGAAACAGATTTGTTCAGGCACCAGTGGATATACATTTTAAGGAATGGTGACTGTAGCGGCATAAAATATCGGACCTTTTTACTTGAAACCAGCCCTCTTCCACTTTAAAAAAGATGGGATTTTTTCAAGATGGCATCTTGGAGGCTTTTGGCATACCTCAGCCATTTGGAAATAGAAAAACAGTGCCCAAAGATTAACTTTGCAAGTTTTAATTCAAGAAGAAACATGGGATTACAGTAGAAGAGAAAAAGACACTCGGATCCCAGGAAAGAGAATCCTGGCAAACAGCTCCCATGGCAGCATTCAGCTGATAAAAGTGAGTGAAGCTCCAGTACATGAGAGAGGCTGAGACCCTCCCGCTTTGACCCACCTTTCCACTGGAGGTCGGAGAAACCCAGGCTGAGGGAGAACACTTTATTTCTCCCACGCCATGGAGCTAAGTTGGGAGAGACTTGGAGATGCAGAGCGGGAAGAACACTAGGAAAAGCTGCAGGCATTTTTCCTAGACCCAGGACTGAAAGCAGGATGTCATTTTTAATCTGGGTTCATACAAAGTCAGTTATACTTTAGTAACCTGGCACCACGGCCACGCAGGCATTCTCACCTCAGACCAGAGATTGGAGCTCTCTCTCTCTGAAGCAGAGTGGGGACCTTCACAACCATCACAGGGTGGTGACTGTGGAAGGTGCCCCAGCAGAAGGCACTGGAATTCTGATCTCCCCCATTGAACATCTGGGACAGGAGGAGAACTGCTGCATCTGTAGTGTCTCCTGGGTGATGAGACTTGAAAACAAAGCTAGCTTGGCAACTTGGAATCAGCCTATGTGTGTCATTGCCAGGTACCCCATCCCTGTCTTCTCCATCCCCAGGCATATCTCCAGACATTTGAGCATCCACTCACCTGAATTTACACCTTGAGCCACCCCCATTCCGCTAGAGATATCCTGATGTGGGGAGCCCTCTCCGCTGCATGACCGGGCAATCAGAGCTCTTGCTCTCCGAGATCAGCAGCCTGAACCCCCGAACCTCCTGTAGTACAGATCATGGTGCAGTAGGACCCTCAGTGATCCACACAAAGGCAGATCTCCAGGCATTTGGAGCACTTGCTCCCATGTATCAGCAGCCTGAATCACCCTTACCTTTTCTGCATAGGGATCTGGGTGCAGGGGGTGCCTCCTCTGCTCCACACTCAGACAAATCTCCCAGCAGTTGGAGTACCTGCTCACCAGGATCAGCAGCCTGAGCCACCCTATCTTTTCTGTGCAGAGATTGTGGCAAGGGGGTCTGTTACACTCCATGACCTGGCAGATCTCCAGGCATCTGCAGCACTAACTCCCCTGGAGTAGAAGATTAGGCTGTCCCCAGTTCCTGTGTAGAGAACTTGGGGCTAAACAGGTTTCCAAGCTCCATGCCTAGGCACACCAATGGGCACTTGATGGGAGCCCTCTGGAAGCCCCTCAACACTGGAGGTTGTGCCGAACTATTGAGGGACATGTAGGTGTGTCTACTCCATCTGGCTACCCCACCCATCTTAGACCCCTATCCTGGGCTGACCAGAGAGCTCAGAACACTGTGAACTCCACAGATCAGCCCATTGCCTGAGACAACAGAAAGCTTCTTCCAGCAAATAAGAATTAGAAATACAACCATCCATTTTGGACACAGCTGGCTCATACCTAAAAGTGTCATCTACTGACCTGTGAGTTGAACCACACAGCCTGATTTAAAAAAAAAAAAAAAAAAAAAAAAAACCATGGGAAAAAAAGTGCATAAGGCAAAAGAAGCAAAATGAAAAAACCCTACCTAACATTCTCTATAGTCATGTCCCCTAGGGAAGAGAGAAAGGGAAATAAAAAAATTCCTATCTGCACAAAAACTGTAAGTGTCAGGGTCTCCGGATGAGAAGGAACCAGGGCAAGAATTATGGTAACATAAAAAATCTGAATGTTTTGACACCACTGAAGAATCACGGTAGCTCTCCTGCAATAATCCCAAACCAAAATAGAAACTCATAAATGACAGATAAAGAAATAAAAACTTGTATTGCAAGGAAGCTCGATGAGATCCAAGACAAGGTTGAAAATCAACACAAAGAGAATTGTAAACCAATCAAGGAAATGAGGGAAGAAATAAGCATCTTAAAAATAAATCATTCAGAGCTTCCGGGTTGAAAAACTCACTTAAGGCATTTTGAAATATAATTGAAAAGTTTATCAATAGACTGGATGAAGCAGAAAAAAGAATTTCAGAGCTTGAATAACAGTCTTTCAAACGAACACAGTGAGACAAAAATAAAGAAAAAGGTATTTTTTTAAATGAGCAAAGTCTTCAAGAAATATAGAATTATGTAAAGCAACCAAACCTATGATTATTGGCATTTCTGAGAGACAAGGGGAAAAAGAAAATGGCCTGGAAAACATACATGTGTTTCTACAGGATAATTCAATCAAACTTCTGCAATCTTCGCAGAGAAGTAGACATCCAGATAAAAGAAGTCCAGAGAAAATTTGCTATATAGTATACACAACAGACATTACCAAGGCATACAGTCATCAAGCTGTTCAAGGTCAACACTAAGGAAAAATTCTTAAAAGCAGATAGAGAGAAAGGTCAGATCATGTGCAAGGGGAGCCCCTACCAAGCCAATGGCAGAGTAGTCAGCAGAAATCTAACCAGCCAGAAGAGGCTGGGGGCCTACTTTTGGCGTTTTAAAGAAAATAAATACCAACCAAGAGTTAAATATCCCACCAAACTAAGCTTCATAAGTAAAGGGGGAATAAGAGCTTTTCTAGACAAGTAAACACTAAGAGGATTTGTTACCACTAGAGCAACTTTGTAAGATATCCTAAAGAGAGTCCTAAACATGGAAACAAAAGAACAATCTCTGCTACCACAAGAACACACTTAAGCACATCGTTCATAAACCTACGAAGCAATTACACAATAGAAGCTAAAAAGCAACCAGTTAACAATTTTATGATAGGATCAAAACCTCACATATCAATATTAACCTTGAATGTAAACAGTCTAAATGACCCATACAGAGTAGAAAGTCAGATAAAAACAAAATAAGACCCGTCCATCTGCTGACTTCCTGAGACCCATGTCACATGAAATGATACACATAGGCTCATGGTAAGACGTTGGAAATAGATCTACCATGCAAATGGAAAACAAGATAAACAAGAGTCACTGTTCTTATATCAGATAAAACAGATCTTAAACCAACAATGGGAACAAGGCACAAAGAAGGGCACTAAATAATGAGAAATGGATCAATTCAGCAGGAAGACATAACTGTTCTAAATATACACATACCCAATATTGGAGCACCCAGATTCATAAAGCTAGTGCTTCTAGACTTATGAAAAGCCTTAGATAGTCACACAATAATGACGGGAAACTTCAGTACCCCACCGATAGTGTTAGACAGGTTATTGAGGCAGAAAGCTAACAAATAAATTCTAGATTTAAATTTCACCCTTGACTAATTGGACCTGGTATGTACCTACAGAATACTTCACTCATCAACCACAGAATATACATTCTCCTCATCTGCATATAGAACATACTGTAAGATCAACCATGTGCTCAGCCATAAAGCAAGTCTCAATAAATTCAGTAAAATTTCATATTAGACATACTCACAGACTGCAGTGGAATGAAAATAGAAATCAATACCAAGAAACTTCCTCAAAACCACATAATTACCATGAAAATTAAACAACTGGCTCCTGAATGACTTTTGGGTAAATAACAAAAGTAAGGCAGAAAAGTTTATTTTAAAACTTATTTGAAATAAGTGAAAACAGATACAACAAACCGAAAATCTCTGGAATGCAGCAAAAGCAGTGTTAAAAGGAAAGTTTATTGTGTTAAACACCTACATTAAGAGTTAGACGGATCTCAAATTAACAATCTAACATCACACCTGGAGAAACTAGAAAAAGCAAGAACAAACTGACCCCCAGGCTAGTAGAAGAAAATAAATAATTAAAATCCAAGCAAAAGTAAATGATATTGAGACTCAAAAATCTATCCAAAGGATCAACCAAACTAACAGTTGGTTCTTTAAAAGGAAAATCAAGATTGATAGACCACTAGATTAACAAACAAAAAAAGAGATAAGATCCAATAAGCACAATTAGAAATGACAAAGATGACGTTACAACTGATTCCACAAAAATACAAAAGAGTTTCAAAGAATATTATGAACACTTCTATGCACACAAACCAGAAAATCTAGAGGAAATGGATAAATTCCTGGAAACACAAAACCTTTCAAAATTGAATGAGGAAAAAATTGAAACCCTGAACAGACCAATATTAAGTTTCAAAATTAAATCAGTAATAATATTTTAAAAACTACCCATCAAAAGAAAAACCTGGACAAGATGAATTCACAGCCTAATTCTACCAAACATACAGTGAAGAGCTGCTATCAATTCTACTGAAACTATTCCAAAAAGTTGAGAAGCAGAGATTCTTCCCTAACTCATTCTATGAAGCCAGCATCACCCTAAACTAAAACCAAGCAAAGAGACAATAAAAAAATGAAAACCACAGGCCAATATCCCTGATTAACATATACACAAAAAAAATTGTCAACAAAATACAAACAAACCGAATTCAGCAGCACATCAAAAAGTTAATTCACCACAATCAAGTAGGCTTTATTCCTGGGATGCAGGGTTGGTTCAACATATGCAAATCAATAAATGTGATTCACCACATAAACAGAATTCAAAACAAAACCATATGATTGTCTCAATAGAAGCAGAAAAGGCTTTTAACAAAATCCAACACCCCTTCATGATAAAAACCCTCAACAACTAGGCATTGAGGGAACATACTTCAAAATGATGAGAGCCATCTATGATGAATGCACAGCCAACATCATACTGAATCGGCAAATACTAGAGGCATTGCTCTTAAAAACAGGAGCAAACTGAATGTGTTGGCTCCTGCTTGTAATTGTACCACTTCAGGTGGCCAAAGTGGGAGGATCACACGAGCCCAGGAGTTTAAGAACAGCCTGTTCAACATAATGAGACCCCTATCTCTACAAAAACTAAAAACTAAAAAATTAGCCAGTTGTGGTGGCATGTACCATTGGTCCAAGCTACTCAGGACTCTGAGATGGGAGGATCACTTGAACCAAGAGGTTGAGGCCGCAGTGAGCCGTGATTGCACCACTGCAATCCCGTCTGGGTGATAGACTGAGACCGTGTCTCAAAAAAAAAAAAAAAAAAAAAAAAAAAAAACAAACCAGAATAGCAACAAGACCATGATTCCCACTCCCACCACTCTTATTCACCATAGTACTGGAAGTCTTCGCCAGAGTATCAAGCAAGAACAAGAAATAAAAGGCATCCAAATTGAAAATGAAGAAGTCAAATTATCTCTCTTCACAGTTGATGTGATTCCATACCTGAAAAAACTCTAAGGCCTCCACAAAAAGGCTTTTAGAACTGACAAATGATTGTAGCAAAGTTTTAGGATACAAAAATCAATGTACAAAAATCAGTAGCATTTCTATACACTAATAACGTTCAAGCTGAGAGCAAAATCAAGAACATAATCCCATTTATGATAACCACAATAAAATAAAATACCTGGGAATACATCTAACCAAGAAGTTGAAAGGTCTCTACAAGGAAAATGACATAATGCTGCGGAAATAAATTACAGATGACACAAACAAATGGAAAAACATTCAGTGCTCTTGGATCAGAAGAATCAGTATCATTACGATATGAAAACTGCTTAAAACAGTCTACATATTTATCATTACTCCTATCAAACTACTAATTTCATTCTTCATAGAATTAGGGAAAAAAAAAAAAACCTATTCTGAAATTCATATGGAACCAAAAGAGAGCTCGAGTAGCCAAAGCAGTCTTAAGGAAAAAGAACAAAGCTAGAGGCATCACATTACCCAACTTCAAACTATACTATCAGGCTACGGTATGAAAATCAACATGATACTGGTATAAAAACACATAGACCAATGGAACAAAATAGGGAACTTAGACATAAAGCTGCATACCTACAACCATCTGATCTTTGACAAAGTTGACAAAAATAAACAATGGGGAAAGGACTCCCAATTCAATAAATAGTGGTGGGATAACTGGCTAGCCATATACATAAGAGTGAAACTGGACCTCTACTTTCATCATATACAGTAATTAACTCAAAATAGATTAAAGACTTAATAAAACCTAAAACTATAAAAACCCTGAAACACAACCTTCTCTACATCAGCCTTGGCGAATAATTTATGGCTAAGTCCTCAAAAGCAATTGCAACGAAACCAAAAATTGACAAGTGAAACCTAATTAAACTAAAGAGGTTCTGCATATCAAAATAAAGTATCAACAGAGTAAACAGATAATCTATAAACTGGGAGAAAATATTCATAAACCATGCATCTGACAAAGGTCTAATATCCAGAATCCATGAGAAACTTAAATAAATAAACAAGTAAAATAAATAAATAAACAAATAACAACCCCATTAGTAAACAGGCAAAGGACATAAACAGATACTTCTCAAAAGAGGACATAAAAGCCACCAACAAACATGAAAAAAAAATTCTCAATATCTCTAATCAGATAAATTCAAATCAATATGACAACGAAATACCATCTGACAAAAAGTCAAAAAAAAAAAAAAAAAAAAAAACAAAAAAAACCAAATGATGGCAAAGCCACAGAGAAAAGAGATATAAATTAGTTGATGGGAATGTAAATTAGTTCAACCCCTGTGGAAAGCAGTTTGGAAATTTCTCAAATAACAACACAGAACTACCATTAGACCCAGCAATTCCATTACTGGGTATATATCCAAAAGAAAACAAATCATTCTGCCACAAAGCCACATTCACTCACATGTTCAGCACAGCACTATTCACAATAGCAAAGACACGGAATCAACCTAGAAGCTCATCAATGGTGGATGGGATGAAGAAAATACACCATGGTCTACTACACAGCCAAGACAAAGAATGAAATAAAATTCTTTGAAGCAACATGGATTCAACTGCAGGCTATTGTGCTAAGCAATTTAATGCAGGAACAGAAAACCAAATTCCCCATGTTTTCACTTATAAGTGGAAGCTAAACATTAAGTACACATGGACATAAAGATGGAAGCAGTAGATACTGGGGATGCTAGAGGAACCAGGGAGGGAGAGGCTGTGGACTGAGTGACTACCTATTGGATTCTGTGCTCACTGCCTGGGTGACAGGATCATATATACTCTAAACTTCAGTGTCATGTAATGTTCCCATGTGACAGACCTAGGCATGTACCCCCTGACTCTGAAATAAAAGTTGAAATTTTAAAAAATCAATAAATCAATACACGTATCTAAAATATTTCTAAAGGATGGACTTACTTGAAATCTTAGGTACTGGGAGAACTCAGTTCTTCCCAGTGGTAACTGAATATCTTTCAAGAGGTCAGGAAAAAAGTACAAATCTAAAGAATGAAATCTAGAATGAAGGCATAAGGATGTGTCTCAGATAACAGTCGCCATTTTACAGATTCTTTCTGGTTGTCTCACTCCCAAATTTTTGCTTATAGATCATTAGAAAGATCTTGGTCATGTGGTCACCTGAGCTATAAGAAAAACTGGCAATGTGGTATTTGAGATGGACACAATGGTATCTTGAGTAAAACTGGACTTATTGTTACTAAGAAAGAAGTATAAAACTTTAGCTAGATAACTAGCAGCCTCTGACATACTGACATATTATTTCATAGTGTTTTGTTAAAGATAAAAAAGAAAAACAACACAAAATACAGCTTGAGTCTTTAGATTCTGAGTGTAGCACAAGTGCTAAGCAGATAAATATGCATGAAAGTACTTCTTAGACTATAGGTAACCATATGCATGAAAGCTATCATTACAACAATGTTTTCTGTGCATTTTTTAAAGATCAGGGTAGACATCATCTGTGTTCCCTTAGGGGTTTGTAAACTTGGAAAATAATTAAATACATGCTGCATTAATTTGAGTATGAAATAAAAGCAAAACCAAACAAACACAGAATGAATAATCCTAGATTTTAATCCTTTATTTTTAACAAACCTTGAGGGGCAGATCTAGCCTAGCCTTCGTATCAGATGGTTAAATATGTCAAAATCAAGACTTGTTTTGGCCTTTGCATGATTTTCAAAGAGCAAATTTATTTTAAGCAATTTGGGGCACCTTTCTGACTCCTCAGGAATGACTTACAGTCAGAATTTACTTATGGTTATTTTAGTGTTTTTTTTTTTAATATATTTTATCTTTAGGGCAGTTTTAGCTTTAAAGAAAAATCAAGCAGAAAGTACAAAATTCCCATATACTTCCTCATCTGCAGTGCACGGTTTCCCCTATTAATAACATATTGCATTAGTGTGTTATATTTGTTAGAACTGATGAGCTGATATTGATACATTATTATTAGTTAAAATCCATAATTTAAAATAGGGTTCACTGTTTGTGTCGTACAGTATTATGGGTTTTGCCAAGTTCTTAATGTCATATATCCACCATTAGAGTATCAAACAGAATAGTTTCACTGCCCTAAAAATTTCCTTTGCTTCATCTATTTATACCTCTCCCATCTATTTATACCTCTCCCACAGTCTCTGGTTTTCACATAATTTTTACCACTTGGCATTGAAGAGAGGGAGTAATAAAGGTTAAGGAAACCCTGATACTGAACTTGATGATTCCTTTGAAGTTGGTAGCATTGTCCTTGATGCAATTCGGGTTTAACATGCTCATAAAGGCTTTCCAGTAATGTCCATAATAATGAAAATATAAGCATTTCATAAATATAGTTGTTGTTGTTGTTATTATGTAGTAGGCACTGTGTCGGGTACATTATCTTCTTAAACCCTCACCAGAAGACTAT
Organism: Macaca thibetana thibetana; assembly: GCF_024542745.1. Lineage (NCBI taxonomy): Eukaryota > Metazoa > Chordata > Mammalia > Primates > Cercopithecidae > Macaca > Macaca thibetana. The sequence continues at coordinate 137,182,282 of NC_065598.1, forward strand.
GAGATAGTAGAAATTACCCGTGTATTTCAAATTAGAATAATAAGGGCCAGTCTAGCAAAGCTCTCTTCCCAAGTTTATAGGGTTAACTTAGGGCCAAATCACGACCAGCGTTTTGGGAATGTGACCAGTACATTTGCATAAGGCCTGGCGCTCAGAAAAACCCCACATTTGGCTTAATGCTCAGCTGTCAAGACCTTTAAATTCTTAATCATTCTCTTTTTGAACTTGCGGTTTGTAAGTCTTGCTAGACAATGCGGCCTGCGTGTGAGCAGAGGAGGTACGCACTCTGTAGGCCTGCTGCTGCTCCTTGCTATTCCTTTCACATTCAGCATTTGCCATGTCCCCTATGGGCCTTTCATAACAGGGAAACCTTTACTCAGACCGTGTATTTGGTGTCATGTCCAGCTGTCGCCATCTTAAAATTCTTAATAATTTTAACTGTGAACTTGTGCTTTGTAAGTCCGATGGAATAATGGAACCTGTTGCATGATCAGAAGAGTTATCTACAATATGTTTATCCATGGCTATTTCTTGCCTCTGTTCTTGCGTATAGAGTTGGTGATGCCCCATGAGTACAGAATTCTGGTTTAGCCATGATGTGTAGGAGTTCAATAAAACTCAAAACAAGTACAAGGTAAGCATGTTATGTCTATGAGTAAGCCATGTGCTGATATCCCTGAGTGTCCACATTTTTTTTCCTTCTTTCCAATGCAGAAAGAAGGCAATGGCATTCTAAGAAACACAAACACCAATGAACCCTATCATATTCTTTTTTACTTTTGTTACTTCACTGTATTAACCAACTACTTACACTGAAAGTGACGTGGACAGAAAGGGAAAGATAGGGCAATCCATAGTTCCTTTTCCTTTTCATTCTTCTTTACTTATCAATTAGTCAAGGATAGAGGATGTTGGTACAATGTGTGTATACCAATAAATCAAATGGGCCATGCACAGTGGCTCACACCTGTAATCCCAGCACTTTGGGAGGCTGAGGCGGGTGGTTCACGAAGTCAAGGGTTCGAGACCAGCCTTGCCAACATTAGGTGAAACCTCGTCTCTACTAAAAATACAAAAATTAGCCGGGCATGGTGGTGGGTGCCGGTAGTCCCAACTACTTGGGACTGAGGAAGGAGAATCACTTGAACCCGGGAGACAGAGGTTGCAGTGAGCCGAGATTGCGCCATTGCACTCCATCCTGGCAACAGATTGAGACTGTGTCTCAAAAAAAAAGAAAGAAAAGAAATCAAATAAAAGTAATATAGTTTTGTAAAGTGTTTCTACCATTCTAGTAAGAAAAAAATACATTTATTTATATGAGCCATGAAATATAAATTGTATATTTTTTATGATCTTACATAAAGTCAAATGGTCTTATATTTCCATTTAAAACTGGCTGTTCTCAATCTAAAAATGAATAGCAAGATTCATGTTAACAATTTAAATTTTTAATTTTTCTTTACTTGAAATGACATTAAATAGCACATTTAAAAAGTGACAAATCTTGAAGAGACCACTGAAGAAAGGAAGAAGTTTTATATTTTATCACCTTTAATGACACATTTATCATTGCCACCATTAATGATGGTTCTTTTAAATGACACGACACTTTTTTCTCCTGGGGGATTCTCATTTTCATTTGACACTGAGCCTCACAAATTGTGTAGTCTGCCCTAGGCTAACAACTGAGTCACAGGTCTGTAAGACTCCAAGATTCATGCAATAAATGAAAGGTTCTCAATACACTTTTATTTCATGCCACACAGAGAAAATGATTATATTTACAAGGAATGCTAACATCGAGGTAAACTGAGGACACCACTTGTGGCCGAAGATGGCCAGCTGGAGGGCCTTCAGGATCAATATCTTAGCACAACTGGAAGGGCCTCAGTACACTGCTTGAGTAGCTCTGCATCAAAACTTCTACGCAGGAATGCCTCAATAGTACATCCTCCTTTCACCCCTATTTGTATCTAGTACTCAAAATAGTTACTCAGTTTTTTCCGAACAATAATGATAATGATAGTAAAAACATAAAATACATATATAGTTTTTACTTTGTTCCATGTATGTTTCTCAGTACTTCATATATATTAACCAATTTAATTGTGAAAACTTCATGAGGAAAATACTATTATTATTTCTATTTTCTATTAAGTTGAATCACATGAAATTGTAGACATTAGACTATTTTAGACCTACAATTACAATAAGTTTATATATTTCAACTGGCAACATGAGAAGACTAAGGAATAAAGAGATTACATGCATTGATCAAGGTTATTCAACAAAAACATGCCAGAGCCAAGATTCAGACCCTAGCAGTACAGCTCTGAATGCTGGACTCTTGGCCACTGTGACATGTTACCTCTCAATAAGAATTACATTATATATGATATTGGAGGTAGTTATTGAAAAGATAGTGAAATGCAATTAGGACTGCAAGTTTGAACAATTTCAATCATTCAACTTGTATTTATTGAGTACATGTGCTGTGATATTATAGTGAAACAAGGGCACCTTTATCTTTATATAACTTGTAATTCTAACAGGATAAAATATGTGATGGCTCAAATGTGTATCAGAGTCAAGTAGGTGATTATTCTGGTTTTAAGTAAGATCTAAGATGGCAACAGAGAGGAAGGGAGAGAGAAGAAACTACAAGGTAGAAGTAAAGGGAAAGGAAGAGTAGGCAGAAATGAGCATGTTGGAGATGCTCAGATAGAAATAGATTTCTGCTATTTTTTTTTTTTGATATAAGAAAAAAAGGAGAAAAAAGACAGACAATTTGAGATGCTGAACATTGAAGCTGAGGAATCCTAACTCCTGATAGCTACAGTTTTCTCAAGAAAAGGTACTAATGTGAAATGAAATTCACAAACCAAAGAAAAAATTGAAGTATAAAAAAAATCTAATGTGATCTATGAAATGTAGCCGTTGCATTTCTATCGCACTTTTCTGAAAAAAAGGTTTTCTACATGAAGATCTGTGTATGTGCGCATATGTGTGTGAACAGTTATTGTAAGTCACACAAAATGAAATCCAATTCCATTTCATTTTGTCTAAAATATAAATTAAATATATTATTTAATTTTAGTATATAAATGTTAGTGATTGCTCTCAGAATCACACAAATTTCACTTGTTTTCACTTCACCATGAAGCGTTGCATCCACGATATCATATCCAACAATAAATAAGGGCCCACGGTGATACTGAATGGGGTCCGTGGTTTTTGTGTCCCCACTCTGAAGCCTACTGCATTGTTTTTGTTCTAAACAAAACAATTACTCTCCCCACTTTTACAGAGAAAATCCAACTCCTTGACACATCACATAATCCATCCATATCGTCCATTCTCCCTCCTCCAAACAATCATCTAACGACCTCCTAGTCATTCCCCTTCTTTCATCAAAGACATAAGTACCTTGATCTCCATGACAAACCTTGAGAACAACCTGAATGATCACAGCGTCCATTTGGACAACCTGTCCTTCCCTCCAGACTCCTGGTTTATAGAATTCCTCCTGTCCTTTCCCTCATTGCACTCAACTATCCACACTCGCAGGCACATGTTGAACCTTTTTGGCACTTCTGATGGAATCATATCCAAAATCACTGAGTCAAGCACCCCACTTTCTCTCATCACCTCTTCTATCTAGAGTGCACAACTACTGTCACTGTGATCATTATTTTAACACATTAGGACTTCTAGTAATTGAGTCCTCTACCTTCTCCCAATCCATTTGCCTTTTCTTCTAATTTACTTTTTATAGATTCTAGTTTTCATGATCTATAGCATTAATAAAACTCATGTCAGTCCTTAATCTCTCTCACTCTTCTATCTTTTTGGCATAAAACTCTCAACACGGCATTTATAGTAAAACAAATATTAAATGTGCTCTTTGTCTGCTACTATCGTTACTTTTTTTTTTTTCCATTTTGGTCAATTCACACCTGGGCAACAGAATGCTATTTCAAAATTTTTTCCATACTCTTTAAGACCCTTTATCACCACCCTCCCATCCAACCCACACAGCAAAGCCTGGACAATCTCAGCAGAGAACTGTTCTCCTAAACTCACTGAGAAAATAGAACTCTCAGATTGGAATTCTCCAAATATTCAAACCTGCATGGATCCTCTCTTTTTGTGTCCTACTGAGAGGTGAAGTCAGCTAGACTTCCTGGGTCAAGTGGGGACTTGGAGAACTTTTCTGTCCAGCTAGAGGATTATAAGTGCACCAATCAGCACTCTGTGTCTAGCTAAAGGATTGTAAATGCACCAATCAGTACTCTGTAAAAATGCATCAATCAGCACTCTGTGTCTAGATAAAGGATTGTAAATGCACCAGTCAGCAGTCTGTAAAATGGACCAGTCAGCAGTCTGTAAAATGGACCAATCAGCTCTCTGTAAAATGGACCAATCAGCAGGATGTGGGTGGGGCCAAATAAGGGAATATAAACTGGCCACCTGGGCCAGCAGCGGCAACCCGCTGGGTCCCCTTCTACAGTGTGGAAGGTTTGTTCTTTTGCTCTTCACAATAAATCTTGCTGTTGCTCACTCTTTGGGTCTGCACCACCTTTAAGAGCTGTAACACTCACTGTGAAGGTCTGCAGCTTCAATCCTGAAGTCAGGGAGACCACGAGCCCAGCAGAAGGAAGAAACTCCAGACACATCTGAACATCTGAAGGAAAAAACTCCGGACACACCATCTTTAAGAACTGTAACACTCACTGCGAGTGTCCGTGGCTTCATTCCTGAAGTCAGCGAGACCAAGAACCCACCAGAAGGAACCAATTCCAGACACACTGCTATAAGAATTGAGTTTTCCCTTTTCACTGAATGTTACCCGTCAATGTTTAATTTTGCTAAAATCTCTCTAATTAAAATAATTGTTTTCCTTAAGCCCTACATTCTCCCCAAAATGGTAGCTCATCTCCTTATTGGCAGAGTCAAACGTCTTGGAAGAGTTGTCTAGACATCACCTTTTCCTCACTTCCCAACCTGCCTTTATCGTCTGCCACCATCACACTACTGAACAGCTTGCATTATAGCTGCCAATGACTTATATGTCAGCAAGTTGAATGGACAGTTGTCATTTTTCATCTTGCCCGTGCCCCATAGGTATAGCTGATAGTTTGATCATTCTCTCTGTATTAAAAAAAAAAAAAAACAACTTTCTTCTGTTTGCGTTTGATACACATCCATCTTCTTGGATTCCTCCTATTTCTCTGGCTCCTATTTCTTACTCTGTTTTACAATCTTCCCTCCTTTATACATCTGTTAGATGCCAATTGTATCATAAGCCACTTTCTATTCTCTAGGAGCACATCTTTTCTTGGAAGATCTCATACTTTACCATATACATGTCCATTATTTATAAGTCAGTATTTCTACCACAAACTTTTTTCCTTACATAGATCAGCTTGGACTTGTGAATGCCACTGCCTTCTAAATAGTCAGTTGGCATGTTACAGGCCCCTGAGCCTGAATATTTACAGAATGAAACTCTTCATCTTGAGTCTCTAAATCTATTTTTACTCTTGTGACCAATTAAACGAGCACCAACCCAGTCTCCCATGTCAGAACTCAAGGTAGCTTTAATATTTCTCAAATCAATATGTCTTCAGTTTTTGTGTATTATAACTCCACACTACCTCTTAAAGTTGTCCATTTATCTATCCCATACATAGTTTCTTCCAGAGTACTGGTCACCATCATCTCTTTTCTGTCTCCTTAATAATAATGTTGAGTTCTCAGATTAAGCTCCATTTCTTATTCGCTGTGTTTCTAGTGAAAGCCCTACTGTCTCGATCTTAAACAACTACCAAACTTCTTCAGGTCTCTGTATTCTGTTTCACTTAAAGTGAAAAGTAATCATAGCCAATGAAATTGGTTTATTACAAGTGAAACATTTTGTAATGTGCCACATAAGATATACTTTATAAATGGTATTTCCTTTACCTATAAAGCTGTTCCCTGTGACAAGGATTATAAGAAACTCATATAGACAAACTGCAGTGTGGTGTTTGGTTCATATTCATAGTGACTTGTCCAAAATGGAGATATGACAGGGCCAGTAGTATAAACTGTGTGATGTACCTTCCTTGGTTGGGATGTGGTGATTTAAACCATTCCTTCTATGTATTATGAGGTAAAATACATTGGGTCATAAAACTTCTTAATCGCAGGTGAGTAGGGATGTGTGCATGTTCATTTGTGTGTGTGTGTATGAAACAGAGAGAGAGAGAGATCTCAAATATCAGAAACCATATTCCTAGGTGAGTACTATATATGGCAGTTAAAGACTAGAAAACGAGTACAATGTAGCTCATCACTGAAGGGGACCAGGAGATAAACAGGGGCAGAGAGATTCAGAAATGGGATAGTGAAGAGTAACAGCAACAGACAAATGTGCACATATCTGGCTGCATTTGGTAGTTAGAGCTTCAGTGCTTCTGCAGGCTATTTCTACATTCCCAATACAATTTCAATTCGTGAGCTGGACTGGGAAGGGGTAGAGAAGGCACAATTATCAGCCACAGAGTTTAGCAAACAGTTCTACTCTAGCAAGCTACCTTATGCCTATGTAGAAAGGCCCAGGATGAAAAGGCTGGGAATACAAAATATGTATATGATGTTTTTCTTCTTGCACATGTAGCATATAGGTGACATTTGATCTGAGTCTTAATGGATCTGTAAGAGTTCATGAAGTCAGAAGGGGTATAGGCTCTGCACAGGCACTGGTAAGCTGAAAATCTACAAGAAGTTCATTGTTTGCTGAAATGTAAAGCATGTGGTAGAGGTATGGATGAGGGACATTGTGAGAGGGTACATAAAGAAAGCAGACTTGGGCCGGGCGCGGTGGTTCAAGCCTGTAATCCCAGCACTTTGGGAGGCCGAGACGGGCGGATCACGAGGTCAGGAGATCGAGACCATCCTGGCTAACACGGTGAAACCCTGTCTCTACTAAGAAATACAAAAAAAAACTAGCCGGGCGAGGTGGCGGGTGCCTGTAGTCCCAGCTACTCGGGAGGCTGAGGCCGGAGAATGGCGTAAACCCAGGAGGTGGAGCTTGCAGTGAGCTGAGATCTGGCCACTGCACTCCAGCCTGGGCTACAGAGCGAGACTCCGTCTCAAAAAAAAAAAAAGAAAGCAGACTGGGCGCGATGGCTTATGCCTATAATCCCAGCACTTTGGGAGACCGAGGCGGGTGGATCATGAGGTCAGGAGTTCAAGACCAGCCTGGCCAATATGGTGAACCCCCATCTCTACTAAAAATACAAAAATTAGCCAGGCGTGGTGACGCGCACTGTAGTCCCAGCTACTCAGGAGACTGAGGCAGAAGAATCGCTTGAACCTGGGAGGCGGAGGTGGCAGTGAGCCGAGATTGCACCACTGCACTCCAGCCTGGGTGACAGGGTGAGACTCCATCTTGAAAAGAAAAAAGAAAAAAAAAAAAAGAAAGCAGTAACTGTGAGTGGTGTCAGTGGTCAGGCCAGAGAAGAATATTCCAAAGAGTATGGCTATCTTATTTGGGTAATTGGAAATATTTGAATGGTTTTAAGTGGAGTAGTGCATAGTTTTGAAAAACTGTGGTGGCAGAGACAGCAGAAATTAGGAACCTGTGGAAACTGGAAAATGATTCAGTGTCAGTTTCAACCATGTAATTGCATATGTGTGTCTGTGAAACGGTTGTCTGCTATAGTTTTATACAATTCTGAAGTTCTTCAATTGAAGAACTATGCAGGACTTGCATAGTACTCTTCTTAAAATGGTAATTGTATGAAAAGTCTCTAATGGGAATATAAATGTCTAAAAAGATTTGCTTAGTCCCAGTTTAGATATTTTTTTGGCAGACCCCAAATAGAACCCTGCTCCAATGCTTTCCTTTCTTTTTTCTTTCGTGACACTAGAATCCTTTTACTAACACAGTAGACTGTCAGAGCTGGCATTGTCTTTAAACATTATTTAGCTCAAATTCTCAATTTCATACAAGAAAATACTAACCCTTATGAAGGGAGACAAATCTAAGAGATAATATTTGCCCTGGTCTTCCAATTTCAAGAGAAGGGCTATAACATAGTCCCTCCTTATTGTAGATATGCTGCTTTCAAGAATGATTTCAGTGTATGGTCTGCAGAAACGAGCATATCCACTTTGACACCACCATCTCTCTTATGACCTATGGTCCTGCCTAGTATCTTACGTCTTCATTCGCTTTATTGATCTCGCGTTTCCTTTTACCCTCAACAAAGCAAACAATATGAGTTTCAAACTGAGCTCAAGATAGCATTAGAAATGCTTAGTTCGTTGTTAATTTATACCCCTGCCTCCTAACCTATCCACATCCTCTCCCATTACTGTAACAAAGAGTTATGGGCTAAATGGTGTCCCCCAAATTAATATGTTAAAGCCCTGACCTCCAGTACCTCAGAATGTAACTGTGTTTGGAGATAGAATCTCTAACAAGGTAATTAGGATTAATTAAATAAGGCCATTAGAACGTGGTTTAATTCAGTATGACTGGTGTCCTTACAAGAAAAAGGGATTAGGACACAGATATACAGAGTGATGAGCATGTGAAGACTCAGCAAGAAGATTGCTATCTTTAAGTCATGGAAAGAGACTTCAGAAGAAACCAAACCTGCTGATACCTTGATCTTGATTTCTAGCCCCCAGAATTGTGAGAAAATTAATTTGTGTTGTTTAAGCCAAACCATCTGTGATATTTTGCAATGGCAGTCCCAGCAGACCAATAGATAAACCATTGCATAGCAAGCAGTAGGTAGGAGTGTTATGACCACTGAGATTGTCAAACAACACTTGCCCTTAATTCAGAGACTTGTCCTCCTTAAATTGTTTTGTATTTTAGTTTATAATTTAACTGTTTTTGACATATAAAACATGAAGTGTGCAATGAAAATGCCACCAAATGAACCTGGTTCGTGGATCTCCACATTAAGTATTGCTTGATCCATCCTGTCACAGTATCCTCCTTTTGGAGCTTATTAGGAATAGCAGCTACAATTCATCCTGCCCTGGTAGCATTGATAACAGGCCTGATGCTAATCTCACTTCATACACTATTTTATCCAATACTTATAACAGTTCTGTGAGCTAAAGATCATATTCTTCTCAGCTTGCAGATGAGGAAACTAGAGCTCCAAAAGATTACATAATTTTCACAAGGTGACCCAGATAGCAAATGACAAATCCAGGGCTCAATACCAGGTCTTTTGGATGCCAAGAGTAGGCTTTTACCACTCTTCTGCCTCAATATAAGAATTCTCATTTTCCTACTCACAGATTCACAGGGATAGCCATTAGCTGCTCCTGTGCTGTTCCAACAAATAGACTCTATCCATTTCTCAGGTCCACTTCTTATGACTGAAATGATTATTTTGCCTACTATAAAGAATACGCTGTGCAGCTGGAGAAATTTCCATCCAGATGCTGGTGTGTCAAAGTGAATTGTTATTACAATAAAAAGTTGCTGTTCATATTTGTTCCTATTTGCATATGTACAGAAGACACAGTTGTTCAGCCAAATCAAGCCTGGTTTGCAAAATGCAGCCCAGGATTCACAAAGCAGTTCTGAAAAAAGCCCTTCTGTGGCCTCTTACTGAGAAAACTGCGTAAAATATGCAATGCTCTTGGATTTATCACTGAACAGTTTTACACCTTTTATCTGCAATCAACTTTCCTTTGCTCCTTTTCTCCCTCCCTTCTTTCTTGAAATAAACCCTGAGAATCTACTCTGTGCCAGGCACTAGAGAAACAAAGAACAAAAAGGAACAGTCTTTTCCCAAAAGGAACTCAAATTCTAAGATCAAAAGAGTTCACTCCAGAAACAAGATTTTCTCAGAAATAAAACTACAGAACAAAGAAGTATACTTGAGGCAGCTGCTTGTGTTGTACAGCTCCTTTCTTTGTTTGTATATTTTTGGTACACTTATTGTACTGGTGAACTGGAGTTTGATTGTTTTTAAGTCTCATTACTTGGTAGTCTGAATTCTAGAAACTAGAATAAGATCTAACACAAAATAACTACCAACTGAATGTCTACATGTAATTGCCACTGTCAGCATTGCTAGTTAATATTTGGGAGGAGTTGCAAGGTATTTATTTAGAATCCACAACATGCTTTTTAAGGGCTGTGCAGAGGATAAACAAAGGAGTTTCCTCCTTAGCCAGGGTTTCTTAATGTAGTCTTTCCCTTTCCCCATCCTCCTTTTATAAACTGGTTATGGTTTGTATTATTTTGTTATGCTGGGAGACTGTACTTGGGTTTTAACGTTAACCCTCTTCACACATAGGCATTGTTAAAATTCAAGTAACATTCATGTTATTACATAGCATTTGGTTAGGTCTTGTGTTTCATTACATTAGGTAAAGGGACTCTCAAAATTATAATAAGAACATGCAATAATGGTAATATTGTCCTCATTTTGCTCATAGGGTAAAATTAGGTTGAGTAAGGCTCTGTGCTTCCTACTCCACGTCTTCCCCTTCCTCTCTCTAGAACATCAATGTAAGGGCGTGCATTTTGTTGCTCAAGTCAGGGAGGAAGAGTTTCAGTAATGCCAACACAGGTCTGTGCTTTTCCTTGTTCATGCATTATCTCATTATCCCCACTAGCTAGGAATTACTATTTCTGTTTTACAGATGAAGAAAAGAAAGCAAAGAGAGCACAGGTAATACATCTGATATAGTCTGGATATTTGTCCCTGCCTACATTTCATGTTGAATTGTAATCCCCAGTGCTGGAGGTGGGGCCTGAATGGAGGTGTTTGGCTCATGGCTTGGTGTTGTCCATGTGATAGTGAGCTCTCATGAGATGTGGTCATTTAAAAGCGTGTGGCACTTCCCTCACCCTACTCTCTCTTGCTTACTCCTGCTTTCGCCATGTGATATGTAAGTTCCTGCTTCACCTTCTGCCATGAGTACAAGCTTCCTGAGGCTTCACTAGAAGCGACGTTTCTGGTACAATCTGTAGCACAATAAGTCGATTAAACCTCTTTCCTTTATAAATTACCCAGTCTGAGGTCTTCTTTTATAGTAATGCAAAAATAGACTAATATAAAATCCAATGGTATTTAGTAGAGACGAAGTTTCACCCTGTTAGCCAGGATAGTCTCGATCTCCTGACCTCATGATCCGCCCTCCTCGGCCTCCCAAAGTGCTGGAATTACAGGCGTGAGCCACCACACCGGGCCCCAGATGTCTATCTTTAAGCCATAATTATCCCCTAAACTTCACACACTTATGTTCAGCTGTCCACTCATTTGTCCACTTGGATAACCCATAGATATCTCAGATGTGAAATGTCCGGAGTGAAGTTTTTGATTTTCTTTTGAAAATCTGCTCTATCCACAAACTCCTTCAATTCAATTAATATTAACTTTATTCTGTGTACTTGTACCAAAATCATCAAAATCTATCTATCTTTCTTCTCATACATCCCACATATAATGCCAGCAAAATCTTGCTAGTTCGAACTTTTAAAAAAAATGTAGAATTACACTACTTCTTACCCCTTCTGTAGCTACACATCTCTAGGCTAAGCCACCATTGTTATTTCTCTGGATGACCCCAATGGGCTTCTAACTTATGTCCTTGCTTCCACCATTTACCCATCTTTAGTTTACCTAACAGAGCAACCCAGACAGAGTGATTTGGCTATAATGTAATCCAGGCTATATCATTTCTTTGCTCAAAACCCCTCAATGGTTCCTCATTTTTTGAGAGCAAAATCCAATATTCTTACAGTGTTCCACAAAGCCCTATAAAATAATCTTCCATCTGCACCCCATTACTTCCTTCAGCTTATTACCTTCTTCTTTCATCTTCTGCTCTGCTCCAGGCAAATTGCTTTTCTTACCTTTTCTCAAATATGCTGGCCATTACATAACCTGATAGCCTTTCCACTTGCTGTTTTCTCTATCTGAAATAGTCCTCCTCCAAGTATGTGCCAGAGTTACTATGTCACCTTGCGGATAAAGTTTTTGTTCAAATGCTACTTGTCCATGAAGCCTACTTAACCATCCTGTTAAAAACTATACTTTATTTTCCTGTATTCATGATCTTGCTTAACTTGCTCTATTTTTTCCTCTATAGCATTTATTTTCCTCTAATGAGCTATAAGATTTACTTATGCAATATGCTTGTTTATTGTGTCTGTTCCATTGGAACTTATTTGTATATACGCTGGAAATGTTATCTGTTTTATTCAGTGGTATGTTCTAAGCTTCTAAAATAATCTTCTGATGCATAGTTAGTATTTAGTAGTTAGTTTTTGAATGAATTGGTAAATGAATAGAGGAATGAAATAGTAAATCTGGAATTTTAAAGGAGTCAGTGTGTCTCAGAGGCCTGGAATTTACCTTCTCTAGCAGTAAACATGCTGTATCTTGATTAAACATTGATGCGCTTGTTTAGTTCTACCCATCTCAGGGCCCAATTCCAGAGCTATTTCTTTAGCTCTTATTGCTGAACTTCTGTTTTTGACAGCTATTTATCATATCATCATATGCTAATGAGCATCAATAATTGTCAGAACATTTATTAGGTGTGTGCTCCAGTTCCGTGTTGTATTGTTCTAGCCCAAAGCTCTTTTTACTTACTTCTCACATGACCCAGAGAAAATCTTTTCCCTTCTTGAGACCTCAGTTTGCTCATCTATAAAATGAAAACTTTCAACGAGGTGTCTTCTAAGGAATTTTTTCTTTCTGGAAATTTGAGTTTATGCCACCACAGCGCCGCGCCCATAATTCATATAATGGAAGGAACACAAGTTTTGCAGTCAGAGACATACGAATTTGATTCTAGGCTTCAATACATTTTAAAAGGCCAGTTCAACATTCTGTACCTCAGATAATTTATCATAAAATATGGATTATCACCTTCTCTATGTCACAACTTTCAGGCCTATTGTGAGCATAAAATTACAGAAAATATTTTGAAATAAATAGCACAGTGTGGGACACACTAGTAATTCAGCGTGTGTTATTTTGTGTATAAATCCAGTAAATCATTTTTTACATATATGTGAGCTTGTAAAATGTGGGCTAAGGGTAAGGCTACAATTTGGGGACCACACAACACAGCAGAATGACTGGGAACAGGATAGGGCCTGTTATTACGTTGGCATAGGACCCAACCAGTTAGACTGGTGCGAACAGACTGCACCAAAGCATCACTCGCACTTTATATATTCAGCTGCTGCACCACTGTCGTACTTATGTTTGAAAGAGGATGCCGTCTTAAATGTTTTAAATGTTCTGCAAAAAACAATGCCCAGAGACAAATACATATCTGCTTTTAGTTTCTCAGTGTTTCATGCATTTTTCCCTCATCCACAAAATGGAAATGCTTCCCAATAAATGACTACCGTGCTTTCTTTGCATTACTCACAACTTTACAGTCTAGTGTTGTGACCACAGCAGAAGGGAAGATAGACTTAACTATTGGTATTTATAATTCTAGCTTACAGAATGCTGTAGCTTACAGAACGCTTTATACCTACTTTATACATGGGAGATGAAATAATCGCCATATCACAGATGAGGAAAGCTCAGATCATTAAGATATAGTGACTTAGTGAATGTAACTTAGCTAGCAAGGGCAGAAGTGTGATCTAATCGCGTCTCTTGCATTTAAAGCTATTCCTTAGCGATGGAGTCAATCTGCCTCCGTAATACAGAGATCTAATCATGTCCTTTTCCTAAAGTCTGCTGTTGTTAGTTATTAGGGCAATGTCTGTCATTAGTAGGTGAAATGTTGGTAGTACAGTGGGAACCCCTACATTAGCTCTTTGCTGTCACCTGGACTGTCTGCAGCCACTTACTGAGAGTCCTCTTTAGCCAATGCCCTCCCTGAATGCAAACTGTATCTGGGAGTCCACTTAGACATACAACAGGTGTCAGCAAAACAGGTTCTGTGCGTAAGTGAATAAGACCAACTGCCTTCAATACCTCTCGTAAGCATATGCGTAAGCACTATTTTTCTTTCTTTCTGTTTTTCTTTAGGAGTTGGCAACATTTTTTTTTTTTTTTTTATACTTTCAGTTCTGGGATACATGTGCAGAATGTGCAGGTCTGTTACACAGGTATACACGTGCCACAGTGGTTTGCTGCACTCATCAACCCATCACCTACATTAGGTATTTCTCCTAATGTTATCCCTGCCCTAGCCCCCCACTCGCCGACAGGCCCCGGTGTGTGATGTTCCCCTCCCTGTGTCCATGTGTTCTCATCGTTCACCTCCCACTTATAAGTGAGAATGTGCACTATTTCTCTAGGCTAGTAAACAGTTTTAAAACCAGAGAAAAATAAGAAACAGAAATAGAAGGAAAAATTAAGATAGATATCCAAAAAGAGGATCAAACTTAAGAGTTAGAAGATGTAAGTTCCTTTCTTGGCTTCACCATTTATGGGCCCTGTGGTTTGGACAAATTATCTAATGTCTGAAGCTTAGATTTTCATTTTGAAAATGCAGTTTTTATCAGTCATGGTTCTCCAGAGGAACTGCAATAGATACACACACACACACACACACACACACACACACACACACACACACATCTTATGAGATTTATTGCAAGAAATTGGTTTATGCAATTGTATTGGCTGGTAAGTATGATATCCAAAGAGCAAGCCAGCAGGTTGGAACCTTTGGAGCAGAAGTCAATGCTGCAGTCAATCTTCAGGCAGAGTTTCTTTTTCATCAGGGAAGCCTCAGTTTTTACTCATAAGGCATTTCAACTGATTCGATGAAGCCCAACTACCTCATTGAGGTAATCGCCTTTACTTAAAGTCCATCAGTTATAAATAGTAACCACATGTAAAAAATACCTTCATAGCAACACCTAAATTACAGTTTGATCGAATAACTGGGTTCTATTACTTAGCCAAGTTGACACATAAAACTAATAACTACAGGATGATGATGATGATGACGTTATGATGATAATGATGAAAAACATCTTTCAAAATTATGAAAATCAGATTCCAACACCCATTTTTTAAGTTCTGGGATACATATGCAGAACATGCAGGTTTGTTACATAGGTATACACATGCCATGGTGGTTTGCTGCATCCATCAACCCGTCATCTACATTAGGTATTTGTCCTAATGCTTTCCATCCTCTAGCCCCCAACCCCCAACTGGCCCTGGTGTGTGATGTTCCCCTCCCTGGGTCCATATGTTCTCATTGTTCGACTCCCACTTATGAGTGAGAACATGTGGTGTCAAATACCCATTTTAAGCACTTAACACACTTTCTAGCATAAAGTACAAGCTCAATAAGTATTATTTGCATACGAATAGAAATAAAAGTATGGGAGTGAGGAGCTATTTATTTATGTTGTACCTCTGTGGTTTTTTTTTTTCCTCTTTTATCCTTCTAACTTTATTTGATTCTAGCGTATGGTCATTTACCTATTCTCATAAATCTAAAGGTGAACTGACTTAGGATAAGGGTATAGTTCCCAAGAGTGATTTTTAGATAGACATATTATGCTTGAGAGAGAGGTCCATAATTCCTCTATAGAGATAACACTTCTCACTCCTTAAAATCTACTGCCTGAAATTCTAACATATTCTTATATTTCCCATTATGACATCTTAGTTTTTGTTTTCCTATAAGCCACAAAAGTTTATTCCTGTTGAAAGAAGAAATCCTTCCAGATTTTTGAGGCTGTAAAGGTTATTACATATGCAGAAAAGACACATTTTCTTGTTATTTCTCAATGAGTATCCATATAGACTTTTTTGGTAAAGTAGAAAAGGCCTTGGCCTTTGGGTGTGGAAAAGTGAGTTTTCATCCTGGTTCTGGTACTGACTAAGCTATATGACCTTGGGCAGCACAACTAACCACTGAATCCAGTTTCCCTATCCATTGTACTATAAAACCAGCCTTGACCATCCTGCAGATTTTGGGGTTTTTTAAAAGAGATAATCCATTTTTAAAAACTACCTAATATGCTGCCTTGCTTACTGAAGATGCCCAGTAAATGTTCATTGTTTCAGAATCTAAATACAACGCGGACCTTGAATCAGAACTTCATCTAGATAATACAAAATGAAATTAACAACAAACCAAACATTATTTTCTAGAAATCTTTCATGTGCTAGAAATCCTTCCATTTTTCATTGGCATTTGTGCTAGAATTCTCGAGATCTATCTTGTACAGATAATAACATTCTCCTGATTTTTTGTTGTTGTTGTTGTTGGATAAAGGGATCTGGACACTTTTCGCAGAGCTAGTATGATAAGATTAATCAGAGCTTGGATATAGACCAGCATATAGAACATTGGATGAGCACTATCAAGCCACATGAGCAATGAGTAATCAAGCTCAACTTGCCAGTAAAAGATGAGGCAACAGGAAGCAGGGTTAGAAATATAGGCAGTTAGACTTCTATTGCTAAGGCAGAATCAAATTACCTTTTGAAGCATAGGAATCAGACTGCAAGAGCAAGAAGAAAAACATAAGAAAATAAAGGGCCAACCTGCCATATGGAACAGGAGAAAAGCCAAGATCAGAAACACAGCCCCCACAGTGATACCTGCCTCCCCCTTGCCCCGATGCTGGGCTGCAGTTGAAGCTGATGAATGCCCCGTTTGCATGCTTCACCATGGGTCTTAATAAATATCTTGCTTCTCAAGGTAAACAAAGAGGCCTTTTTTTGTTTTAAATTAATGATTGGTAGAAAGAACATTCATATGCTATAGTAAGCATTAATTAGGGGAGACATAAAATTTGTGTTTGAGTTGATACTCACTAAGGAAAATTAAAATGACATGTTTTCAATATTTTATAATATCTTGAAAATGACATGTTTTCAATATTTTATAATATCTTGAAAATGACATGTTTTCAATATTTTAATAATAATATGTTCTTTAGTGCTCATTTGTACTGTGAAAGTAAAGTGTTGCCATCTCAAAATTTATAGAAATCCTTTCAAATTTTATTCCATTTTTCTTAACCACTAGATGTGTACAACAACAGTATTTTTCACTCCTTTACTTTTCATTTGGGATTTTTCCAGATAATCCTCTTGAGAAGCAAAGCTTGATACAGTTAAATGTAAAAGGCAATTACATAGAGAGTAGAGATGATTGAGCAAAGAGGTAATACACAATAATCTAGGCACCATTGTTTATTATTGTCAATTTGTATCCTTCCTGACAATGATGACATATTCTGACTTAATCCACATTCACTGAGCAGCAAAGCAGAAGAAATCATAACTGAACTCTGGTCCAAGATTTCATTAAATTATAAACCAGAGAGAAGCAGAGGTTTACTTAGAAGTATTTTTTTCAATCACTATTCATAGCACATCATCCCAAGTTAACAAGTGGATCTGATGTAAATGTCTATTTTTCAGGACAAAATAAAGCTATCAGATATTAGACATTGCACAAAATAACATAAAATTTGGTCTAATAATGAAATGTTAAGTTGCGTATATGCTCACTGACATAAGTAATGTGCAGTATTGCACAAAAGATCGTATCATCCTATGAACACACTCACTATATACAAAAAGCTCTGTGATGTATCTTTTAAATATAATTCTTCGACAAGGCTCCAAAGCACCAAATTTTTTGTCAAGTGCTATGTTTAAATCATATCTTCCCTATCTAAGTTAACTTTTTAGTCCGTTTAAGCCTCAGGGTTCACATCTATAAAATGGAAATTGAAATAAATGTCTTGCTTTCCATCTTTGTTCAAGTAAAAGAATGCATGGAAAAGATATTTGTAAGTGGCATAGCGCTGTAAAAATGTATTATTACCTGTAGTAATTATTTTATTCATTCATCTTTGTGACTCCCATGTTCCATATAAATTCTAAACAAATTGTATGAATAAAAACAAAAATGTAATAACCATAACTTTTCCCTCAATTTTTTGCATGCTCAAATTTGTGATTATAATATTATAACAAACACATACAAACTTATGCATCTAAGTTGGCCCCTCAAATTAGTTGCCATTGAGTTTGTATTTAAATTGACATTTATTGGCACCTACTAATTATAAGACATTTGCTAGGTATTTTACAAATGTTATTTCCATTAACCCTTACACAGTTACACATGGGTATCATTAACCGTATTTTTCATGGAAGAAATCGGAGGATATAAGGGGCATCACTCAAGGTCATGGCAGAGTTTTCTGTTATAGCTGTTAACACTTCTTAAATTGGAGGGAACCCTTTGCATAGGCAAAACCTAAGAAAGGGGTAGGAAGGTCTACTCTGTGACATGTGTGGCAACACCCAAGAAAGAGTATTCTAGGTTTGGGAGATCAAAAAGAAAATGGACTGCAAAAATAAAAGGCTACATTTTGATCCAAAGTTAGAAAACAAATTGGATAATAAAGATTCGGTGAGATACTAAAATGAATGGCCTTAAAAGGCAGAAGAATTTGAGCTTAGTTTAGTGGACAATAGTAAGTGATTGAGTAAGGTAATACCCTGATGAGACCAGTAATTTAGGAAGATAGGCCTGACAGTGATTTCCAGAATTTTGCACAAATTTGAAAATCTAGATACAGGAACTGAGAATTAATATAATGCCTCAAATTTGCACACAAAATTTAAGTTTCTTTAAATAACATCTTAGTGTGCAATGTTTTAAACAGATATACTGATTCTACTATATTTGAGAAACATATCATTACTTTATGTGAACACTGGTGTGTTTGATAAACTTAACCTGTCAGATGCCAACCAGATTTGGGGCTATATTTATTCATGACTAATTTTGCATTTTCCATTTTGGAATTAACTTTACATTAGATTTACCAGATAAATTGGGACAAGGGAAAATACATGTTAAATAAGTGAAGAAAATATGTATGACCGGCCGGGCGTGGTGGCTCACGCCTGTAATCCCAGCACTTTGGGAGGCCGAGGTGGGCGGATCACAAGGTCAGGAGATCGAGACCATGGTGAAACCCCGTCTCTACTAAAAATAGAAAAAATTAGCCGGGTGCAGGGGCGGGCGCCTGTAGTCCCAGCTACTCGGGAGGCTGAGGCAGGAGAATGGCGTGAACCCGGGAGGCGGAGCTTGCAGTGAGCCGAGATTGCGCCACTGCACTCCAGCCTGGGCGACAGAGCGAGACCCTGTCTCAAAAAAAAAAAAAAAAAAAAAAAAAAGAAAATATGTATGACCTTGTTTGCTTCTTTGTGTCTGTGTAGAGGTCATTTCTAATCCAAGGTTTACCATTTCTTTCTTAAAATATAAGAAGTTCAATTGGGGCACCAATGTAATGGTAAACTAAGCATTAACATTTATAATTTAGCATATGGTGTTTTGCAATTTCAAAATATCAATAAAATGCTAATTTAAAGCTGGCCTCCTGTTTGGACTGATTTTTATTTTGGACAGTCTTACTTTTGCCTTTCATGTTTACATCACCAACTCATATTTCAAATGTGTGATAGTTACTGTTAGTAATTTGCATTATATTGGATGACATGTTTATCTGCATAGTATTTGTGAAAAAGTGGAATATCAAACTTAAAATATCAATTTTAAAGGAGATATTTTGACTGAAATTCTCATGGTGAAGAACTGGGTCACATGTCTGCTCATCCAGTGTTCCATAGAAAGGATTGAATACATGCATATAGGCATGCTTACATCAGATTGCCAGACAAGAATGGATCTTATACCTTGAAACACAGAAACAGATGACTCTGAATGGGTTAAGAGTAAAGGCATTTTAATTGAAATCAAAATGACTATCTAAGTAGGAAGAAAATGCTGAAGAAAGTATGTCAATGATCATTGTTTGCTTCTGTATGTAGCGGGGCATGTGATGCTGGGTAAAGGGTGGAGAAAAAGGAAGAGATAAACAAAAATTTTGAAAAAGTGTTCATGACACAGACAGCATGTATATGATCTCAAGTATGTTAATTTGTTGATGTTTTGTGTGTGTGTTTGTACGTATGCATGTGCATGTGAGCGGGACTGAAGAGATATATAAGATGCTGGTCCCTCAAATGTTAATATCTGGTTATCTTGCAGTAGAGGGATTCTAGCTGTTTTAATCTTTTTATAATCTATATATTTTAACTTTTTACAGCGAGCATGCATTAATATAATAATGACAAAATAAATATCTGTGTGGAAAGATGACAAGAAAGTAGATAAGAGCAGAATAATGGGAAAATTTGAGCATAAATCCATGAGTGTGCACGCACACACACGTGCGTGCACGCAGGGACACAAACACACACACACACACACACACACACACCCCCCAAAACTAGAGAACTGGCCAGGCTGGTGGCTCATACCTGTAATCCCAGCACTTTGGGAGGCTGAGGCAGGTTGATCACTTGAGTCCAGGAGTTAGAGACCAGCCTGACCAACATGGTGAAACCCCGTCTTCACTTAAAATACAAAAATTAGCTGGGCATAGTGGTGTGGGCCTGTAGTCCCAGCTCCTTGGGAGGCTGAGGCACAAGAATCACTTGAACCCAGGAGGCGGAGGGTGCAGTGAGCCGAGATCACGCTACTGCACTCCAGGTTCAGTGACAGAGCAGAGACTCTATCTCAAAAAAAAAAAAAAAAAAAAAAAAAAAAAGAAAAGAAAAGAAAAAAAAAGCACACAAGCAAAACCTAAGGAAATTTGGAATAGAAAACCATAACCAACAGGTATGAATCATGAAGAAATTATTAGAGTAATTAATTAACAACATATGGAAAAACTGAGTCAATCTGGCCTCATATCTTTATTTGTTTGCTCTGATTGGTAGTGGCATTTGCATTCAGGAAATAGTTCAAAAAGATGAAAAATTGGTATCATATTGAAAATGGTTTTGAGCGTAAGTGTTGACACTAGGGAGAAGCAGAGAGCAGTCCTGTATAATGCCAGTCCTTTCAAGTAGGGGGCTGAGGGAAGAGAAAAATGAAACCTAATTCTAGGGTTACCAACTATCTCAGTTTGCCCAGAATGTCCAGTGATAAAAGTGGGAAAGTAGCAGGCAAATCAAGATGAGTTGATCATCTTAGCTGATTCTTTTTTGTTTGGTTGGTTTTTATTTTCTGTTTTTTAATAAACTTTACTTTTTAGAGCAGTTTTAGGTTCAAGCAAAATTGAGCAGAAGACAAAAGAGATTTCCCATACACCTCCTCCCCCTACAGATGCACAGCTTCCCCATTTATCAACATTTCCTACCAGACTAGTAGATTTGTTATGACTGATGAACCTACATTGACACGTTGTAGTCACCCAAAGTTCATGGTTTACATGTCTGCAGCTTAACAGTTCAGTTTCCTGAAGACAGGATAATATCTTAGGAAACTTTCAAAGTAAGCAGTTGGACAGGAGAAATATGAAAGTTTCTAGGTAATCATGATCATCAGAAGAAATGGAAAGCTCTTACATTTGAGGGGAAAATATACCTAAACACTCATGGCCCGTCACTAGTTCTGCCCCTCTCCCACAATTATCAAAGACAGAACTTGATATTCTAGATTATTTTAATATGAGAACTTGTGGGGTATGGGGAGAACATGAGAAATTTTTTTTTGTAATTCGTGAAAGGGAGTTTTTGATATAGATTCACTACAGAAATTGATATAAGTTTAAATATGAAGATTAAAAAAAGCAACCAATATACTAGACATAAGATGTAAACTTTAAGAACAGATCAGAGAGATATTAATTGAATATAGAAACAAAACGAATTTAACCAAAAAATAGGACAGGAGAGAGAAAAAAAAGCAAAACAAGAAAGCATGTTTTTAATAGAAACATATAAGACATATCTAGATAAAAAAGGTAAAAAAAAAAATAGTTTGAAGGAAACATCTGAAGGAAAAAGAATAACTAGGCACATGCTAACAAAAAGAATACAGGCTCAGCAATGTTATAAACAGATAAAGGGAAATTAAAGGTGAAAAGCATTAAATGGAACAAAGAGGAATATTTTATATTCTAAAACTCTACAGTTATTTAAAAATATTACTCTAAGGAACATTTATTCATCCAGCAACAGAAATTAAAATATAACAAAATGTGTTACAAAAAGAATGCAAAATATGTAAACGTATAATCATAATGGGATATTTTAAAGTGCTACACTAGAAATTAATAAATTGCATGGGCAAAAACTGAAGAATTACAAAACTTTTCCCAAAATACATTTGACCCTAATTGTGGTCAAATTTTTTTGGCCACAATCGTGGTCAAAATTGTGGATAAGTTTTTTCAAATTTATCTTCTTGCTAAAATTAATTTGTAACCCCAAGATTGACACTTGCAATGCTTTTTGCAGTTATTCACAGACATGGAAAGACCTGTGAAAAATTTGGATTGCCTGATGTGCACATTTTCAGCTGAGGTCAAAACGAATCCTTGTTTTCTGTTTCATACTGTAAATAAATGGCCTTTGTAATTTACATGTAGTGCAAAAAATGCTTTTTTTTGCATTCTCGTGTCTTTCGTTGGTTATTTCATTTTTAAAATGCCCTCCCAAACATAGTACTAAAGTGCTGTGTAGTATTTCTAGGCACAAAAAGGCAATGATGTGCCTTTTTAAGAAAATGCCTGGCCGAGCGCTGTGGCTCACACCTGTAATCCCAGCACTTGGGGAGGCCAAGGCGCGCGGATCACGAGGTCAGGAGATTGAGACCATCCTGGCTAACACGGTGAAACCCTGTCTCCACTAAAAATACAAAAAATTAGCCGGGTGTGGTGGCGGGCACCTGTAGTCCCAGCTACTCGGGAGGCTGAGGCAGGAGAATGGCGGGAACCCTGAAGGCGGAGCTTGCAGTGAGCCGAGATCGCGCCACTGCAGTCCCGCCTGGGCGGCACAGCGAGACTCCGTCTCAAAAAAAAAAAAAAAAAAAAAAAAAAAAAAAAAAAGCCTATGTTAGATAAGCTTCCTTCTAACATGCATTATAGTTCTATTGGCTATTAGTTTAATGTTAATAAATCAACACTATATATTAAATTACGTGTTTTTAAACAGAAACCCACATAAAGCAAAGTTATCTTATGTTTGATCAGCTGATGAAATTATTGTGACCAAAGACCTTACAGGTACTGTTAAAAGAAAATTTTTAGAGGAGTTAAATTTAGCAGAAGAACCTAGAGAGGTTCAGAGAATTCCACCCAGCAATATGAGCAGGCAATTTTTATAGAAAGGAAGAAGTGAGGTACATAAACAACTTGATTGGTTACAGCTTGGTGTTTGTCTTATTTGGGCATGGTGTGATAAGGCATTTGCATGGTATCAACATGGTCTGATCAGTTGGTAGTGTGATTGTTTGAGACTCAGCTATGTGTCATAAGAATGTACTCTTAAATCACAGTTTGTTGACATACTAAGTTAGGTTGCAGTTTGCTACTTAGAAACTCAAAGTACAGAGGCAGCCTCAGGCCAAATGCACTTTAATTTAACAGTATGTAACTTTGTATTTCCCCTAGGAGCAATGGTTCAGTACCATTAATTCAGTGTTTGCAATGACATTATAGAATATAACTATCATGACTAGGAGAATGGACTGTATATGGGTATGTGGAAATTTGTACCATGTAGTGAAACAATATGTACTATTTTCAGAAACCAACAGAATAACACCAAAAATTTTCAGATAGTAAGTCATGAAAGAAATTCCATGTATTTAAACAGTCAGAAGTCATGTGTTCAATCTCTTGCTAAAATGCAACAAAATTAGAAATTGCTAATTAAAGGGCAACTCTTCAAATTATACACTGTTTTTTAAAAAAATTTTCTGATGACATTAACCACCCACTAGAGCAACTAAAATTATAAAGACTGACAGCACAAAATGTCAAGGATTTGGATTAACTGAAACTCTCACATATTTCTGAAAGGAGTGTAAAATTAGCCGGGTGTGTACAATCACACTGGAAAATGTTTTAGCAAATTCTTGTAATTTCTAAAATAATCATAATAATTAACTGGAAAATGGAGAGGAGTGAAGGTAGGTAGTATATTGTTTGCTTTGCTTTGGATGTGTTTAAAATTTGTTGTAAAAAATGTAAAAAGTACTCTTTTCAGTATTGTTTGCTTAAAGAAAATATCAAAACTGAAAGTACAGACTATTTGGAAATGAACAATCCTCTCATCAAAACCTAGAAATCATTCTGTTCTCCACTACATGTCTCATTCCCCATATCCAAGTGGCCAACAAGCTTTGTCAATTCAGTTTTCTTAATAATTCTCAAGTTGATCCTCTTTTTTATTCAAACTATTACTTACCTCGTCTTAGACTTCATCTTTGCTCATCTGTGTTATTACAATAACTTTCTAACCTAATTCCTTGTCTTCAGTTTGGTTTTCTATTCCAGAGTGATCTTTCTAATATACAGATCTGACCATGTTACTATACAGTTTACATACTTCCAAATGCTTCTCTTTTTCTACAAAGTAAACACCAAGCTCATTATCCTTTCTAATTATCCATATTTCAGTGATAACAAATAGCAATCTGCATAGTAAAAATGGTGGTATTTTTCAGCAGATAAATGGAACAGATGAATGTCTAATGATGATTGCAGGATTTTTCATATACCAAAAAATTCCCTAAATCCTGAAAAAATGCTTTTAATTTTTAATTTTAAAATCTAATTTTAAAATACATTTCATATAGTACAAGACACTAAATATCTTACAGGAAACCAACTTGTTAACCCTTTTTTCTACACTTGGAAAAAATCTGTTCATATTTTTTCATTACATTTAAAATGTAATACCCATCAATGAAAAAGACTCAGTTTTAAAACCTTCACTACTAGAATAGTAAATAATATACCGAATATCATTGCCACAACTGCTACTGCAGTATATTTTATATTATTCTTGCCTCTTGTGTCATTTACTTCAGATTCAAAGTTTCATGCTTCAACATCCTTTTGGCTAAGCTTAGATCGTGTGTTGTACCAGGAATAAGAGATAATATCTGATCTAAGCTTCTCACACCATGACTGATTTCCTAAACATAGAAGTTTCAAATGATGGAAAAGCGAAATAAAATAAAGACCAATATCAGGTCATGTCTTACCTCTTCTGATAATCACTGGAACCACAATAGATATATATTGTGATTCTCTCCATGTTTAGATGAAGAAACTGAAGTGTAAAAAGGTTAAGTAATTGCCCTAGATTATGCAATTATTATATGGCAGGCCTTTTATTTGAACCTAAGCAGTATTACTCTGGAGAGCAGCCATGGTATATATTTATAGCAAAATAGTAGCAATGTCCATATATATAGTGCTTCGAACATTTTCTTGATGTTCAGATAGACTATGCTTATTTATTGAAATCAGTAATTACTTTTAAGAATGTGTATTTAATCTGTGTATAAAGTATTTGGCATTTCTAGAAATCAAAGTGAAAGTTAAAATGAGTTAAAAAAAATTCCCTTGGTATCTCAGAAGTTGATTCCTAGAGAAATGTACAAATGCAAAATTCAATCATTGGAATAATAAAGGCTTCAATGTTGTAGGATATTTTTAATGAAATCAATGTTTTATTTGCTGATAATAATATATGAGGACAAACGTGATACTGCAGTAAAAGAACAGTTGCCAATTCAGATGAGATAACCACAAATAATTTCAAAAGCTATCTTAATTAAAGAGATTATGTTAAGTTTCATCTGTATTGAAGAGAAAACTGGGACATATTTAAACAAGGTTATAAAAATCAAGCCTTAGAAAATCAGAATTAATTTAAATAAAATGTATGGTCATGTGGTGATGGCATAGTTAATGTGAGTAGAAGATGTAACTGATATGTAGTGAAGTTTAAAGAAGAAACACCGAGAGCGTTGTAAACACATTGCAAGCATATTCTATTTGGATTTAACTGTGATAAGATCCTTGTAGGGAAAGAACTAGACCTAAATCTCTCTCAACACTGTCAATTATTTGTATGACACTGAATATGTATCTTTGAAAATATTAGTGATATTCCAAATATGTCTAAGCAGAGTAAAGTTATAACACTAGGATGCTATGTAATTTGTTAAAAATCTGCTGAAGGTTTTATCATTGTGTATTATTTTCTGTGATGAAGTAGCTTCCTGAGATCACTGAAATTTTGGAACGTGAATCAAGGACTACATTCAGTGTTCTGGTGGCCTGTCTATTAAGTGGCTTCCTGGTTTTCTGACATTGTTTCTCAAATTTGAAAATTCATTTTTAAAAAATCACACGTCACAGGGATTCTGTATACAGAGCCTCATAGTAAAATTGTTGATGCTTTCTTTGCATCTAAAAGTAGAAGCCACACTTCACTTTTTATCATCTCAAAAACATACTAAATAGTTCAAAACTATCTGTGATAGTGGGAGGGAATTATGCAGATTAATGTTCTCTAAATTGGCACTCTCTAATAGAATTTTGCAATGATAGTAATCATTGCTGATACAGTAGCCACTAGGCACATATGACTACTTGAGTACTTGAAATGTGGGTAATGTGACTATGGGACTGAACTTCTAATGCTATTTAATTTCAATAATTTGATTTAAATACAAATTTAAATAGCCACATGTGGTTAATGTATATGTATTGATCAATGTGGATCTAAGACTTTAAAACAGAAAACTTTGTTTGCAGAACACAAGAAAACTTTTCCTTTAATCAAAAATAGCTTATGGCAATTAAGATATGCATTTTATCTTTTCTAGACAAAGAATAATTTTCAATTAATATGGGAGACTCGATACAACATTACTAAATTTAAACGTGCACTTTTAATAGAAAATCTTTTAGACAGGTAGAGCTTCTAAATATCCCCACCTCTCTCTCCACTAGTCCTTACAAGGCTTGGCATAGAGTAGGTACTATAAATATTTATTCAAAGGATGAATTATAAAAATAAAATGAATATCAGAAATACTACTTCAATGGAAAGAACCATTGAATCAGTGGTTAAAAATGTACTATGATTTTCATTCACATCCATATGAAGAGACCACCAGACAGGCTTTGTGTGAGCAACAAAGCTGTTTATTTCACCTGGGTGCAGGCGGGCTGAGTCGGAAAAGAGAGTCAGTAAAGGGAGATAGGGGTGGAGCCCTTTTACAGGATTTGGGTAGGTAAAGGAAAATTACAGTCAAAGGGGGGTTGTTCTCTGGTGGGCAGGGGTGGGGGTCACAAGGTGCTCAGTGGGGGAGCTTTTGAGCCAGGATGATACAGGAGAAGGAATTTCACAAGGTAATATCATCAGTTAAGGCAGAAACAGGCCATTTTCACTTATTTTGTGGATCTTCAGTTACTTCAGGCCATCTGGATGTTTACCTGCAGGTCACTGGGGATATGATGGCTTAGCTTGGGCTAAGAGGCCTGACATTCCTGTCTTCTTATATTAATAAGAAAAATAAAATGAAATAATGGTAAAGTGTTGGGGCAGCAAAAATTTTGGGGGGTGGTATGGAGAGATAATGGGCGATGTTTCTCAGGGCTGCTTCAAGTGGAATTAGGGGTGGCGTGGGAACCTAGAGTGGGAGAGATTAAGCTGAAAGAAGATTTTGTGGTAAGGGGTGATATTGTGGGGTTGTTAGAAGAAATATTTGTCATATAGAATTATTGATGATGGCCTGGATACGGTTTTGTATGAATTGAAAAACTAAACGGAATAAGAGAAGGAGTAAAACAGGTATTAAAGGACTAAGAATTGGGAGGACCCAGGCCATCTAATTAGAGAGTGCCCAAGGAGGTTCAGCATAGCCCTGCCAGCAAAGATTATTTATTTACTTTAAGAGTTAAGAGTGGCGGTTTGGGGATAGCACCAAGATATATAAGCTGTGATGGCTTGGAGAAACAGTGTAAACCAGCAGTGTAAACAAGAGCAGGGCATTTATGAGTAGTTGAAAATGGTGAATAGGCATATGACTAGAGAGAAGATAGTAGGGATGATAAGTTTTTTGGGGTGCAGTCCAAGTTGGGCTGGTGTCTGGAATGAGACTGGGGCCTAATAAAAAAGCATCCATACCAGAGCTCAAATGGGCTGTACCCTGTAGCATTCCAAGGACAGACCCAAATTCTGAGAAGGGCAAGTGGTAAAAGTATTGTCCAGTCCTTTTTAAGTTGGTGGCTGAGCTTGGTGAGGTGTGTTTTTAAAAGACCATTAGTTCACTGAATACCAAGAGCCTAAGAAACTGCTTGGATGATTTGATTAATAAAGGCTGGTCCATTATCAGACTGTATAGAGGTGGGAAGGCCAAACCGAGGAATTATGTCTTACAGAATGGAAGAAATGGCTGTGGTGGCCTTCTCAGACCCTGTGGGAAAGGTCTCTACCCATCCAGTGAAAGTATCTACCCAGACTAAGAGGTATTTTAGTTTTCTGACTTAGGGCATGTGAGTAAAGTCAATTTGCCAGTCCTGGGCAGGGGCAAATCCCCGAGTTTGATGTGTAGGGAAGTGAGGGGACCTGAGAAATTCCTGAGGAGTAGTAGAATAGCAGATGGAACCCTGAGAAGTGATTTCCTTGAGGATAGATTTCCACGATGGAAAGGAAATGAGAGGTTCTAAGAGGTGGGCTAGTGGCTTGTAACCTACATGGAAGAGGTTATGAAATGATGACAGAATAGAATGGGTCTGTGAGGCTGGAAGGAGATATTTTCCTTGGTCCAAGAACCATTTGCCTTGTGTGGGAAGAGACTGATATATGGAAGTTTCAGTGGGAGAGTAGGTGGGAGTGGCCAGATGAGAAGGAGAAAAACTGCCATGAGGGATAGAAGTTGGAACGCTAACTGCTTTTTTAGTTACCTTATCAGCATAAGCATTGTCCTGAGCAATGGGATCTGACGCCTTTTGATGGTTGCTTTTTTAGCTACCTTATCAGCATAAGTGTTGTCCTGAACAATGGGATCTGATGCCTTTTGATGGCCCTTGCAGTGAATGACTCCAGCTTCCTTTGGAAGTAAAGCGGCTTTGAGAAGAGTTTTTATTAAAGAGGCATTAATGATGGCGGACCCTTGTGTAGTAAGGAAACCTCTTTCAGCCCATATAACAGCATGGTGGTGCAGGATATGGAAGGCATATTTAGAGTCAGTATAAATATTGACGTGTAGTCCCTTTGCAAGAGTGAGGGCTCAAGTTAAGGCAATGAGTTCAGCTTGCTGAGAGGTAGTGGAGGGGGGCAGAGCGGTAGCCTCAATGATAGGTGTGGAAGATACTATAGCATAGCCTGCCTTTGCTGGTGAGTGGTGATTAGGCCTGGTGGAACTGCCATCAATAAACCAAGTGTCTTCAGGTGAGGAAGAGGAAAGAATATGGGGAAATGAAGTGAATGTCAGGTGTATCAGAGAGATACAGTCATGGGTGTCAGGAGTCGTATCAAGAATAATGTGGGAGGCCAGACTGAAGTCCAGGCCAAGGACAATGGTAATTGTGGGAGACTCAACAAACAGTGAGTATAGCTAAAGGAGCTGGGGAGCAGAAAGTATATGCATCAGGTGGGAGGAAGAAAATCAATTTTGGAAGTTATGAGAAGTGTAGAGAGTGAGTTGAGCATAGTTTGTGATTTTGAGGGCCTCTAAAAGTATTAAAGCAGTGGCAGCCACCACACACAGACATGAGGGCTAGGCTAAAACAGTAAGGTCAAGATTGTTTGGATAAAAAGGCTACAGGGCGCGGTACCAGTCCTTGTATAAGAATTCTGACTGCAGAGCCCTGCACTTCGGCTGTGTGTAATGAAAAGCGTTGGGATGAGTCAGGGAGTGCTAGTGTTGGGGCACTCTCTAAAGCTGTCTTCAAGGAATGGAAAGAGGAGTGGGGAAAGGATTTAGGATCTGTGGGGTCAGCTAGGTTTGCTTTTGTGAGTTTATATAATGGTTTATTCAGGATGGTAAAACTAGTATTCAAAGGCGGAAGTAGTTAACCATGCATAGAAAGGAAAGGAGTTGTTGTTTTGTAGAAGGGATTGGGGTTTGGGAGATTAGCCAGACACGATCAGCAGGGAGAGAATGTATGTTTTCATGAGAATTATGCCAAGATAGGTAACAGATGAGGAAGAAATTTGGGCTTGACT
Organism: Macaca thibetana thibetana; assembly: GCF_024542745.1. Lineage (NCBI taxonomy): Eukaryota > Metazoa > Chordata > Mammalia > Primates > Cercopithecidae > Macaca > Macaca thibetana. Next base: position 137,212,332 of record NC_065598.1, read on the forward strand.
GAAGTAATGGGGGCTGTCTGTGAAGCCTTGTGGCAGTACAGCCCAGGTAATTTGCTGAGCCTGATGGGTGTCAGGGTCAGTCCACGTGAAAGTGAAGAGAGGCTGGGATGAAGGGTGCAAAGGAATGGTAAAGAAAGCGTGCTTGAGATCCAGAACAGAATAATGGGTTGTGGAGGGAGGTATTGAGGATAGGAGAGTATATGGGTTTGGCACCCCGGGGTGGATAGGCAAGACAATTTGGTTGATAAGGCGCAGATCCTGAACTAACTTGTAAGACTTGTCTGGTTTTAGGACAGGTAAAATGGAAAATTTGTAAGGAGAGTTTATAGGCTTTAAAAGACTATGCTGTAACAGGCAAGTGATAACAGGCTTTAATCCTTTTAAAGCGTGCTGTGGGATGGGATATTGGCATTGAGCAGGGTAAGGTTGATTAGGTTTTAATGGGATGGTAAGGGGTGCAACATCCGTCGCTAAGGAGGGAGTAGAGATGTCCTATACTTGTGGATTAAGGTGGGGAGATACAAGAAGAGGATGTGAAGGAGGCTTTGAACTAGGGAAAAGGTAGCAATGAGGTGTGGCTGTAGCCCAGGAATAGTCAGGGAAGCAGATAATTTAGTTAAAATGTCTCAGTCAAATAAGGGAACCGGGCCGGTGGGGATAACCAAAAAGGAGTGTATAAAAGAATATTGTCCAAGTTGGCACCAGAGTTGGGGAGTTTTAAGAGGTTTAGAAGCCTGGCCGTCATCACCCACAACAATTGTGTAGGCAAGGGAAACGGGTCCTTGAAAATAAGGTAATGTGGAGTGGGTAGCCTCCGTATTGATTAAGAAGGGGACGGACTTACCCTCTACTGTAAGAGTTACCCAAAGCGTCTGTGATGGTCCAGGAAGCTTCCAAGGTGATGGAGCAGCATCAGTCTTCAGCCGTTAAGTCGAGAAGATCTGGGAAGGAGTCAGTCAGAGAGCCATTGGCCAGAGTTCCAGGGGCTCTGGGAGTGACTGCAAGGCGAGTTGGACAGTCCGATTTCCAGTGGGGTCCTGCACAGATGGGACACGGCTTAGGAGGAATCCGGGGCTGTGGGCATTCCTTGGCTCAGTGGCCAGATTTCTGGCACTTGAAGCAAGCTCCTGGGGGAGGAGGTTCTGGCAGCTGCGGTACAGGTATTTGGAGTTCTTGTGTGCTGGCAATGTGGCTGGGGTTTGTCTCTCTCACGGAGCAAAGAGCAGGAGGGCAGGGGATTGATCTCCCAAGGGAGGTCCCCTGATCTGAGTCACAGCACCAAATTTCACTCACGTCTGTGTGAAGAGACCACCAAACAGGCTTTGTGTGAGCAACAAGGCTGTTTGTTTCACCTGAGTTCAGGAGGGCTGAGTCTGAAAACAGAGTCAACCAAGGGAGATAGGGGTGGGGCCCTTTTACAGGATTTGGGTAGGTAAAGGAAAATTACAGTCAAAGGGGGTTGTTCTCTGGCAGGCAGGGGCGGGGGTCACAAGGTGCTCAGTGGGGGAGCTTTTGAGCCAGGAGAAGGAATTTCACAAGGTAATGTCATAAGTTAAGGCAGGAACAGGCCATTTTCACTTCTTTTGTCATTCTTCAGTTACTTCAGGCCATCTGGATGTATACATGCGGGTCACAGGGGATATGATGGCTTAGCTTGGGCTCAGAGGCCTGACAATGATAGTACAGACTTAGATGCAAGTGTTATTTCAGAACTTTGATTTCACTGAAACTATCTAAAGTTCAACCCTGTCCATGAATGTTTCAACTAAATCAATTTTGGCTCATTGTAGATTTTTCATTAATGCTCTGACCATCTCAGAGCTATTGCATATTGCTTTGCCAAGTGCACAATGCCGATTTTTATTCAATAAATATGTTTTGGACATGTACTATCTTTCAGACACTCTGTTGGAGAGGCAGTGCATTGAGTAAGGCTGTGAGCTCTGGAGCCTGATCACCTGGATTGGAATCCTGGCTCTCCACATATTATGCAATCTTGGGCAAATTACTTATTCTCACCATGCCTCAGTTTCTGTATCTGTAATATGGGGGTAATTATAGCATGTATAATTGGGTTATTTTAAAGGTTAAGTTGTAGCAGGACGAGCCACAGACAAAACTCCTCAGACACAAAGTTAAAGAAGGAAGGGGTTTATTCTGCCAGGAGCATCGGCAAGACTCCTGTCTCAAGAGCCGAGCTCCCTGAGTGAGCAATTCCTGTCCCTTTTAAGGGCTCACAACTCTAAGGGGGTGTGTGTGAGAGGGTCATGATCAATTGAGCAAGCAGGTGGTACGTGACTGGGGGCTGCATGCCCCAGTAATTAGATCGGAACACAACAGGACAGGGATTTTCACAGTGCTTTTCTATACAATGTCTGTAATCTATAGATGACATAACCAATTAGGTCGGGGTCAATCTTTAACTACCAGGCCCAGGGTGTGGCGCCAGGCTGTCTGCTTGTGGATTTCGTTTCTGCCTTTTAGTTTTTACTTTTTCTTTCTTTGGAGGCAGAAATTGGGCATAAGACAATATGAGGGGTGGTCTCCTCTCTTAAAGTGACTTAATATATGTAACAAATTTAGAATACTATCCATTATATATTAGGCAATTAGTAGATAATAGGTATTACGTATTGAGGATTCAGAAATTAACAAAACAAACAAAGTCTATGACCTTATATGGCTTAATTGTACCCTCAGTATATGAGGTGATATGGTTTGGATATTTGTCCCCTCCATATCTCATGTTGAAATATAATCCCCAGTGTTGGAGGTAGGACCTGGTGGGAGGCATTTGCCTCATGGAGGCAGATGGTTCATGAATGGATTAACACTGTCTCCTTGGTGATGAGTGAATTCACATGAAATCTGTTTTTCAAAAATTATATATTGTACCTCCCCCCTACCTCTCTTGTTCCTACTCTCCCCATGTGGTGCTCCTGCTCCCCCTTCACCTTCTGCCATGGTTGCCAGGTTCCTGAGGCCCTTACCAGAAGCAGATGTTGGCATCACGCTTCCTGTACAGCCTGCAGAACTGTGAGCCAAAATAAAACCTTTCTTCCTTATACATTACCCAGTCTCAGGTATTCTTGTATAGCAATACAAAAGTGACCTAATACCGAGGGAAAATGGTCTCAACATTTATATTTGTGTCCAATTGGCCTTTCTAAAATTTTTTGCATTTTGAAAGCATTTTACAAATAATTTAGAGAAATAAACAAAGGATTGAGAAAAATGACTTGATTACAAAATTTAATAAGAATGTAAACACAGTAAACCTATTTTACCATGTGAATTTTGACACGCAAATATTAGGAAATGTAAAAGAATACTGTCTTATACCATAATCGTGGCAAAATTGATGGGCCAGGTTCTTACATAAAAATATTGTATAATGAAGTTTTTTCTGTTGAAGAACTAACTGTAAGAAAATATAACATTTCCTTTATGTCCTCAGAAATATATTCTTTATTCATGAATTCTTGATTTTGAGAAAATTCACCTTGGTTAATATCATATGAAAATTCATATAATCTGAGATTTCACTTCTTACAGGATCAATTTTATCATCATCTTTAGAGCCTAGAGTACTGATATCTTTTTTGCATTTATCTTATGTGGCTAATATTTGTGAAACATTATCCCCTTTCAATTGCCTTCTCCTTGTCACTATATGTGAAAAAAATTGAATTATCGGTTGTGATCAATGAATGTGTTACTATTATCAAAATTCTAGGAGTTCCATCTAGGTCTTGCTGCTCACTGCACAGAAGGCCAGTAATGGGGACAATGAGCACTGCCAGGAAGAAGGCTTTAACTGAGTCCTGCAGCTGAGGAAACCAAGAGATAAAGTCTCAAATCCATTTCCTTGACTGACTAAAATTGAGGGGTTTATATAGTGAGGAAGGAAGGAAAACAGGAATCAGGGAGGGGTAACGAAGTAATCATGATGGATGTGGGGTCTGGCATCACATTGTCTGGGTGCAGTGATCTGATGAGTTTCAGTTCCTTGCCTGAGGACCAGTTTCTTGAGGAAGAAACTCAGATAAGATGAATATAAGTTTCAGGGTTATTTATTTATTTATTTATTTGAGACAGAGTCTCACTCTGTCACCAGGCTGGAGTGCAGTGGCACAATCTCTGCTCACTGCAACCTCCACCTCCTGGGTTCAGGCAATTCTCCTGCCTCAGCCTCCCAAGCAGCTGGGACTACAGGCGCATGACAACATGCCTAGCTAATTTTTGCATTTTTAGTAGAGATGAGGTTTCACCATGTTGGCCAAGATGGTCTCGATCTCTTGACCTCGTGATCCACCCACCTGGGCTTCCCAAAGTGCTCGGATTACAGGTGTGAGCCACCGCGCCCAGCCAATTTCAAGTTTTAAGACCACGGGGGGCCAATTTCTATGTTTATTTAAAAACTGTAAATATTAGTTCTGTGTGAAAATTGAGCTGGTTTCAAATGCTAAAAACAGACTACGAATATATTGTATCTGGTCGTCTTTTATACCTTAATAAAAGATGATTCAATATGTTGGACAGTGCATTAGTAAAACTGAAAGTTGTCTATTTTTGTCTATTTCTCTATTGCATCATTTTTATAATCTGTTATTCTATTTGCATTTTATTTTAGTGTTTTTAAACATAGTTTGGAATTTTTGATAAGTTATTATCATGAGTTATGCTGAAGTAATTTCTGGGATGATAAAATAGAAAAAGCTTTCAAGTTATTGAGAAAATAACTTTACCTAAGACTCTACAATGTTGTCTTAGATTTCTTTATTTATTTACTTATTTTCCAGTGGTGCAAACACGGCTGACTGCAGCCTTGACCTTCTGAATTCAGGTGGTACTCCTGGCTCAGCCTCCCATGTAGCCGAGACCACAGGTGCATGCCACCACACCTGATTAATTTTTGTTGTTGTTGTTTGTTTGTTTGTAGAGATAGGGTTTCACTTTTTTGCCCAGGCTGGTCTCAACTTTTGGAATAAACCGATCCTCCTACCTTGGCCTCCCAAAGTTCTGGGATTACAGGTGTGAGCCACCATACCCAGCTGTGGTAGATGTATTAAAGGATACAGGGAATGCACAAATAATTGCAAGATACAATGTGTTTTACCTTTTTTAAGTTTCTTTTTATTCCTTGAAAGACCTCTAAGAACTAATAAAAGTCATAAAATATCAGTCTTTACAAATATCTAGAATTACTCAAAAAAAGAAATTCAATAGTTAAAATCAGGTCCAATGGATCATAATGGTATACAAAAAGGTAAGATCCAGAGAAGACAGATGTTAAATAATTATGTAAATTAGATAATAAAAACAGTGATAAATGCACCAAAGGAAATTTGCAATTACACTAATAAAGTAAAATGGGTTTCTTAATTTAAATTGATGGATCAGAAAAATTTCCCTGAAGAAGTGAGACTGAAGTTGTGATCTGAAGAATGAGTAGGAATTAACCAAGATAAACATAGAGGTGGGAGAATAGCAGTATGTGCAGAGGCTCTGTGGCAAGACAGAACTTGACACACTTAGAAAATGAAATAAAGACTGTGACTGTGTGCAGAGAAAAAGTGTTGCCAGTGGCGTGAGATGAAGCCGGAGAAGCAAACCTCAGTCATCTCAAAAAAGGCCTTATAGGACGCATGGAAAGTATTGAATTTTACCCTGAGTGCTGCAAGATGCCACTGACAGGTACTAAGCATGGAATTGATATAATCGTACTTATTTTTAAAATTTACTAAAATAGTATATGTTCATTTTTAAAAAATAGTGCAGAAATATGGAAAAAAACTGTAAGAGTTCTCTTGAACCCATGCTCCAATACCAAAATTTCTGGTTTGCATTTTTCCAGGGTCTTTTATTGATATGCAAATACACTTACAGATGAACATAGTTCTTATACTAGTCATGAATATGTTAGTCATGATCTTCTGAAATTTTCATTCAAGATTACATCTTGGACATGTTTTCATACTACTGTCTATATTGACCTGTCTTACTCTGCCAATGGTTGCCTACCATTTTATTGTTAAGAATAGACCAGGGATTGCTAACCACTTTCTAAAAAGAGCCAGAAAGTTAATATTTTAGGTTTTGCAGTCCAAACGATCACATATTCTGCTATTGTAGTGTGAAAGCAGCCATATACAATGGATAAATGAATGAATGTTGCTTTGTTCACAGGCCGTATATAACACAGGGAGTGTAGGATTTGGCCCATGGTTTGCAGCTTGCTGACTCGTGGAATATACTACAATTTTAAAAATAATTATGAAAGTATCATTTATTTATTTATTTTATTTTATTTTATTGATTGATTGATTGATTGAGATGGAGTCTCTCTCTGTCACCCAGGCTGCAGTGCAGTGGTGCGATCTCGGCTCACTGCAAGCTCCACCTCCTGGGTTCACGCCATTCTCCTGCCTCAGCCTCCTGAGTAGCTGGGACCACAAGGCGCCTGACACCACGCCTGGCTAATTTTTTGTATTTTTAGTAGAGACGGGGTTTCATCGTGTTAACCAGGATGGTCTTGATCTCCTGACCTCGTGATCCACCTGCCTCGGCCTCCAAAAGTGCTGGGATAACAGGTGTGAGCCACTGCGCCCGGCCCATTCATTTTTTTAAACCCAATCTTCTCAAAATAAAATACCCACACATATTTAAAAAATTTAAACTACCCTGAAGGGTCTAAAATTAAGGACTTTTTTTTTCTCCCACTTTATTCACTAGTCCCACTTATATAATGTAAGCATTTTTGCCACATTGGTTTTTTTTCTTGCTGTTATTAACACTTTGAATAATATTCTTATATTACTATTTCTTGATTTAAAGACATGTTGACTGCACAATGAACAAGAGGTAAAAACACATGTTGACTACCTAACGATGAAACTTTTTACTACATTGTTACTTCCTACCTTCTCTCCTCCTCTTTATTTTGTTATATTATTTCTAATGAAGTTTGTATCATGTACAATTGATTCAGTAATGATGACCAAGTCTTCTGTGCTTCCTTTCTAGGTTAATTCTTTTAAAACTGAAATAACAAAACAGTATTGCTAGGGTTTGAATGTGTCCCCCAAAATTTATGTGTTGGAAACTTAATCCTCAATGCAGCAGTGTTGAGAGGTGGTACCTTTCAGAGGTGATTAGGTCATGAGGGCTTTGTGCTCCTAAGTTGTTGAATGTGGTAACTGCAGGAGTAGGTTTGCTATAAAAGTTATTTCATGGCCGGGCACGGTGGCTCACACCTGTAATCCCAGCACTTTGGGAGGCTGAGGCAACTGGACCACCTGAGGTCAGGAGTTCGAGACCAGCCTGCCCAACATGGTGAAACCCCATCTGTACTAAAAATACAAAAATTAGCTTCATGTGGTGGCGGGGCGGTGCCTGTAATCCCAGCTGTTTGAGAAGCTGAGACAGGAAAATCGCTTGAACCCAGGAGGCGGAGGTTGCAGTAAGCCAAGATAGCAACGTTGCACTCCAGCTAGGGTGACAGAGGGAGACTTCATCTCAAAAACAAAAACAAACAAAAAGTTATTTCAGCCCCCTCTTGCTTTCTCTCCCATATGTGTGTTCTTTTGCCCTTCTGCCATGGAATGATGTAGTAAGAAGGCCCTAGCCACATGTAGTCCCATGATCTTGAACTTTCCAGCCTCTAGAAATGTAACAAAAAAACTCTGTTGTTTATAAATTACACAATCTCAGACATTCTGTATGCCAACAGAAAATGGACTAGGACAGAAAATTGATACCGAGGAGTGTGGGGTTTCTATAACAAATATCCGAGAATGTTGAAGTGGCTTTAGAACTTGGTAAGGGGTATCAACTGGAAGAATTTGAAGGAAAAGGCTAGAAAAAGCCTGGATTGCTGTGAATGAAACATTAAAGGCAATGCTGGTGAGGGCTCAGAAGAAGATAAGCTGCTTACCTTGCTGTGATAATAATGTTGGTAGAAATATGAACAGTAAAGGCCATTCTAGGCTGGGCGCAGTGGCTCACGCTTGTAATCCCAGCACTTTGGGAGGCCAAGGTAGGGAGATCACCTAAGGTCAGGAGTTTGAGACCAGCCTGGCCAACATGGTGAAACTGTGTCTCTACTAAAAATACAAAATTAGCTGGGTGTCGTGGTGTGCACCGGTAACCCCAGCTATTCTGGAGGCTGAGGCAGGAGAATTGCTTGAATCTGGGAGACGGAGATTGCAGTGAACCGAGATCACAACCCTGCTCTCCAGCATGGGCAGCAGAGGGAGGCTGTTAAGGAAGGAAAGGAGGGAGGAAGGGAGGGAGGAAGGGAGGGAGGAAGGGAGGGAGGAAGGGAGGGAAGGAAAGAAGAGAAGGAAGGAAGAGAAGGAAGGAAGGCAGGAAGGAAGGCAGGAAGGAAGAGAAGGAAGGAAGAGAAGGAAGGAAGGAAGGCAGGAAGGAAGGCAGGCAGGCAGGAAGGAAGGCAGGCAGGAAGGCAGGAAGGCAGGCAGGAAGGCAGGAAGGAAGGCAGGAAGGCAGGCAGGAAGGCAGGAAGGAAGGCAGGAAGGCAGGAAGGAAGACAGGCAGGAAGGCAGGAAGGAAGGAAGGAAGGCAGGCAGGAAGGCAGGAAGGAAGGCAGGAAGGTGGGGAGGAAGGCAGGAAGGCGGGGAGGAAGGCAGGAAGGCGGGGAGGAAGGCAGGCAGGCAGGCAGGAAGGAAAGAAGGCAGGCAGGCAGGCAGGAAGGAAAGAAGGCAGGCAGGCAGGAAGGAAGGCAGGAAGGCAGGCAGGAAGGCAGGAAGGCAGGCAGGCAGGCAGGCAGGAAGGCAGGCAGGAAGGAAGGCAGGAAGGAAAGAAGGAAGGCAGGAAGGAAGGAAGGAAGGCAGGAAGGAAGGAAGGAAGGCAGGCAGGCAGGAAGGAAGGAAGGAAGGCAGGCAGGCAGGCAGGCAGGAAGGAAGGGCCAGAGTAAAGGCAATCCATGTTATATAGCCACAAAGAACTTGGCAGAATTTTGTTTGATTTTTTAGGATTTTGTGGAAGGCAGAACTTAAAAGCAATGAACTAGTATATCTGGAAGATAAAGTATCTATGCAGCAAAATGTTCAAGATGCTTCACAGCTTATTTTGGCTGATTACAGTAAAAAAGGGAGAACAAAGAAATGACTTTGAGACAGAATTTATAATTAAAAGGGAAGTAGAATGGAAAGATTTGGAAAACTCTCAGCCTGGATATATAAAGAAGAAAAAGAATATTCAGGAGAGAATACGACATGCAACCATTTTCTAAAGAGATTAATATGGGTGAGGGAAGCCAGGATCCAGCCATCAGGACAGTGGGAGAGTGATCTGAAAATCATTTCAGAGATCGTCAAGGCAATCTAGGACTTTGAGGGCAAAGTTTCCAGAGAGGTTCCTGGGAGACCTGATAATTCACTTTTCTGTGCTACCTTGGGTCTCTGCTTCCAGAATTCTCGTGCAGTGCCCCTTGGCTGCCCTAGCCATGGCTCAAGCAGGCCCAGTTGTAGCTCAACCAGCTTCTCCAGAAACTACAAGCTGTGAACCTTCACGGCATCCACATGGTACGAATTCTGCAGGCATGCAGAATGTAAGAGCTGTGAGGGCATGGCTTTCTCCTAGATTTCAAAGAATATTGTGTGCAGCCTTGGAGTCAAGGCTGAGACATGTCACGGGGTGGAGTCACTGCAGAGAGCCACGACTAGAGCAATGCCCAGTAGTGCCAGAGAAGTGAGGCCACCATAGAGAGTCCCCAACAGAATAATGCATAGTGGAGCCATGTGAGTTGGGCAGCAATCATGATCCCAGAAGTGTAATGCCACCAATATGTAACTCCAGCCTGGGGAAGCTGCGGGTACAAGACACCAAACTGTGAAAGCTGCTAGGTGGACCGAGCCCAGCAAAGCCACAGGGGTGGGGCTGCCTGAGGTCTTGGGGGCCCAACCACGACCTTAGTGTAGATACAGAACATGAAGTGAAAGGAGATTATTATTCAGTTTAACACTTACTATTGATTTCACTATTTGGCTTTGGACTTGTTTGGGACAAGTTGCTCCTTTCTTCGTATTATTTTCCTTTTGAAATGGGAATGTCTATCCTATGCCTGTCCCCCTACTGTATTTTGGAAAAACATAACTTAATTTCACTGATTCACACAACTGGAGATGAATTTGCCTTAAGGTGAATTGTATTTTGAATCTCATTCATCTGATTCAGGTAAGATCCTGGACTTTGAACTTTCAAACTGGTACTGAAAGGAGTTTATACTTTGGGGTGTTGGGAGGGAATTAATGTGTTTTGCATGTGAGAAGACCACACACTTTGAGAACTAGGGGTGGAATGCTATGGTCTTAATATGTCCCACAAAATTCATGTACGGGAAAGCTCATCTTCATTGCAACAGTGTTGAGATGTCAGACTTTTGGGAGGTAGTTAGATCATGAGGGCTTTGTGGTTATTGTGGGAGTGGATTCATTATCAGTAGTGTGAGCTTGTTATAAAAGCAAGTACAGCCCTTTTTAGTTCTGTCTCTGCGGCGTGATCTTTTGTCTTTCTATCCTTCCACCATGGAATAACACAACAAGAAGGTCCTTTTCAGATGCTGGCACTTTGATATTAGACCTCCCAGCCCCTAGAACTGTCAGAAATGCTTTTATTCTCTTTACGAATTACCCAGTCTGTGGTATCCTGCTATAGCCACACAAAACAGATTGACAACTATTAACATTATTGTTATTATGTAAATATATTTACCTCAAAACCAAGTACTGACAGAATCCATAGAAAGAGATTCTTTTGTTACTGAGCCCCAGATTCTAGGAGACTATCTCAAGAATCCAAATTCAAGGCATTCTCTTTTAATTTCTCTTTAATTACGTTTGCCTTTTCCAGGTCAAACTCAGTTGCTTATATCTTGAATCAGTTTTCCTTTATGTCTTTTAAATTAGTTTGAATTAACTCTTCAAGTAATATACATGCTGATACAAACATGTCGTATATAAATAAAACATTTTGAGTCAGCGCATGTTTAAAGTGCTTTTATTTTTGCTCAAAGCCTTAATTAAATTTTTTGACCTAAATTTTGAATTCAAAGTTGAAACTCATTTGCTTCTGAATTTCAGACATTATTCCATCATTATCAAGTATTCAGTGCTATAGCTGAGAAGTCTGAGGCCTTTCTAATCTTCGTTATTTTGTAAGTAGCCAACAAGTATGTTTTTTTCTATAACTCTGGGTTCTTTTTTATCCTTAAAATGTGAAAGTTTTCAAAATGTTTTTTACATGTTGTTCTTATTGTTTAAATTATTATTATTCATTTGTATCCAGATAAGTACGTGGTAGGGTTTCTTCTGAAGACTTGTATCTTTATTCTGTGTGTCTCTATTTCAAAATTATTTTGAAATACACAGAAACATCCGTAAAAGATAAATACATCATTTAATTAATTGTTATAAAAGTAAACACTCATTTAACCACTACTCAGTTTAAGAAATACAATTTTGCTGCCCGCCAGAAGCACTTAACATCTTCTTTCCCAATCACAACTCCTCCCCCATGCCACTAAAGATAGTAAGTGTCCTGTTTTCTATCATAGTTTCTTGTTTCCTTTAAAAAAATTTTTCCCACCGAAGTATGTGTAAAAACTGTGGATTCATTTTTCCTATTTTTGAGCTTTAAATAGGTTGAGTTATACAGTATGTATTTAGTGTCTGAATTCTGTTGCTTGTATTCATAAAATTCATCCCTTTTATTCCTGTATAGTCTTCTATTAAATATCAGTTTACTAACTGATAATATTGTTGATGGGGATTGAGGTATTTCTAGTTTTGGACTATTATAAAAATGTTGTTATAAATATTTTTATGTCTTTTGATAAACATCTGTTCACATGTTTGTTGAGTTTAAGTAGATCATAAAGCACATACATTAAATTTCACTAGGCAAGGCCAAAATGTTTTTCAGAGTTTGCACTGACATGAGAAATATATGAGGGTTTCTGTTGTTCTACATCTTAACCAGCAGTTTGCATTGTCTTTTTTTATATATAAATTTTAGACATTCTGGTGGATATATGGCATACTGTGAGAGAAACAGCTATGCTGGACTTGGTAACACTAGTCTACAGATAGTATCCTATAGGAGAGTGAGTAAAATCCTCCACTTACTGAGATGAAGATAGAAAAAAAATATATATATAGTCTCCACAGAAGAGGTCTCAAATTTTAGTTAAAGAATGCTTTTTCACAAATCTTTTCTTTTTTTCTTTTAGTTAACACTTACTTGTGAAGAACAGTACCACTGTCACACCTAAATAACCTGGTCAAGCTAACACTCTTTGCCCTCAAAGAGCTTAGAATGTATAGTAGGAAAGATTAGTTCAGACATGCATAAAAGGAGTTATAAGAAATAATAAATCGTTTGTAAAAATGAATTAAAATGTTTTACAAGATTGCAAAGCAGAAAAAAAGTAAATTTTGGATGGGCATATAAAGAATAGTATCTTGGAAGAAGGATATTTGAACAGGAATTTGGAAGAAGGAAGTATTGATAATCAAGAGTATTCATCAAATTGTACTTCTTTCTGTACTATGGAATGCTTCAAATGAATTATTCACTGCAGCCCCCGTATGAGCAGTACTACTATGTTCCCATTTAAGAGATGAAAAAAAAAAAAAACCAGACTCAAATAAGTTAAGTGACTTTCCCAAAGGCACACAGCTGAGGAATGACAGACCCAGCATCTTCATCCAGGTGCATCCACCTCCAGTACCTATACTCTGAAAGGAAAAATATAATTAGTAACTTATTGAAGACTTATGTGCAATAATTTGTATGAATTATGACTGGCTTGACGACAACTCTACAAGAAGTATTGTACTGATATCTCCATTTTAGAACTGAGGAATTTGAGACTTAGTTGTTTTAATTAAATTGCTTTTTTACTATACTTTCATCCAGGTAAGCAGAAAAAAAACCAAAAAACAGAGTAACTCAGGTAAAGACCACAGCACATTCAACACATCCACTGGGATTTTGACTTTGCATATACGTTGGATGATTGGCAGATGTAGAACATAAGACAGAAAGCATAGGTTGACACTATGCTGACGTGGCCTTGACTGACAAGTTGAGATGTTTTGACAACATTCTTCAGACAGTTGGGAACCATTGACTTTTGAGAATAATTATAATTATTAATAATTATATCTTACAAAGGTAAACTTGGTGGTAGCGTGTATCATCATTTGGGGTGTCAAGACTGCAGTTTGGAAAATGTGAAAAGGGAGCTACTGCATTAACTCTAGAGAAGAAACAAAGGGGAGAGAGTGAAAAGGAAAATGGAGGACAGGAGTTACAGAGTGGGTTGGTTGCAGAACTGGGAGCAGAATTCATGCCTTCAACTCTTAGTGTGATTCATAATCTATATATTTTTTCTTGAAGAAAACTTTTTCTTGAATTGGATTTTCAGTGAAAAGTATTGAAAAAGATGCGGCTATATCAAGTGACTGGTACCTCTGGAAAATTGCTTTTTCTGCAAAATATGTCTGTTGTGGTTCATTTCCCTTATCATATGAAGCACTAATAGTAGAAGAAAAGCAAACCATTCATCTAAAATAATCCTGAAAAATGTATGCATGTAAGTTCTTTTCACGTAATTACCAGATTTGGCTATAAAGTTACATAATTAAATAACATCTAAAAGGCCAGGAATTAGGAGGGTATGAAAACGTGCATTAATCACGAGGAAATGGCTAAAAAGAGCATCTTAAATCTTCAGTGGTCATTCACATAAATAATACTGGACCATTTCCCATCTGTCGTATTTTATGCAGATTTGCACTGCCCTTTGCTCAGATAAGTTGTCCTTGAAGTGCAGTTAGCACTGTAGTGTGAAACATTAACCGTCCTGCCATGATAGAATGAGTCTAGGCAGCATGCATCTGATACCGTGAGAGCCTTATGGCTGTCGAAGAATAAATGTGGCAACAATTATGTCCAGGAGACATAATCAGTGCTTATAACTGCCAAAACAGGATTTTGAGAATATTCATTTAAAAATCTTGTCAATTAATTTTAATGACAATAGTATAGCAACTAATTGACTTCGTCAAGTGGCTCCCTCTGCTAAATTTATAATTTAATTAATGCTGGTCACTTATTAGATTTTTCCTTCAAGATACACACATATATATACATAAACACACATATTCTATAAATATATACATGTATATATCTATATGTATTTCTTTATGAGTTGAGTTCCATTTAATTACACATGAAAATTGACTTCCAGCTTTGTGACAAGAGATGCTATTTCGTATTTCTTAGGAATGTGCTTTAATTCCATTTTGTGGGATTTTTGGAATAATGGACTGTATAAATCTCTTTGGTTTCGCCATAGCTAACACTTGCTGAGTTCCTACACTTTCCAGATATTATATTAAGCATTGTAACTCAATGAACATGCAATCTTTTTGCCATATAATGTAGGGTTATAGCATCCTGCTCTTCGGTTTTGCGTGGACTTCCCAGGAGCCCACTGGAATTTATAACCTTGTTTCCAGGCTGAGATTGGTTTTCAGTTTGATGTAATCTTATTTATCTATTTCTGCCTTTGTTGCTTGTGCTTCTGAGGTCATATACAAAAAAATTTCCAGACAAATATCAAAGAGTTATTTTTCTGTTTTCTTCCAGGAGTTTTGTGGGTTCAAATCTCATATTTAAGACTTTAAACTATTTTGAGTTAATTTTTATGAATGGTATAAGATAGGGGTCAAATTTCATTCTTTTGGAAGGTAGAGATTTAGTTTTTCCAACACCATTTATTTAAGAGAATATTCTTTTCCCATTGTTTATTCTTGGTGCCACTGTCAAATATTAGTTATTCAAATGCAAATGAGATAATGTCATGACTATTTTGTTCCATTGGTCTATGTGTTTGTTTTCATGCTAGTAACACACTACTGTGATTACTATAGCTTTGTAATATACTTTGCAATCAGGAAGAATGAAATCTCCTGCTCTTTTGTTTCTTAAGATTGATTTGGCTTTTGAGGATCTCTTGTGATAAAATAATTTTAATATTGTTTGTTTTTTTCTCATGAAAAATGCCACTGGATTTTTGATAAGGATTACATTAAATCTATAGATGACAATGGATAGTGTGGATATTTTAACAGTATTAATTCTTCCAGTTCATGCACACAGGATATCTTTCCATTCATTTGTGTCTTCTTCAATTACTTTCATTAGTGTTTTATAGTTTTTTGTGTAGAGATCTTTCACCTTCTTGGAATATATAATATATAATATATATCATATATGTATCCCTAAGTATTTTATTTTTTGTAGCAGTTGTAAATGATATTCCTTTCTTGATTTCTTTTTATATAGTTCGCTATTAGTGATAGATAGGCTACTAATTTTTGTACGTTAATTTTTTGTCCTGCTGGTACTTCTAGTACTATGTTAAATAGATGTGAGAGTCAGCATCCTTGTTTTGGTCTTGATCTTAGAGGAAAAGCTTCAACTTCTCACTGTTGAACATGATTTTAGCAGTTAACTTGTCATATATGGCCTTTTTCCTGTTGAGATAAATTTGTTCTATATCTAATCGTTGACAGATTTAATTACGAAAGGATATTGAATTTTGTCAAATAGCATTTCTGCATGTATTCCAATGATCACATGGTTTTGTCCTTCAGTTATTTTACTCTTCATTCTGTTAATGTGGTGTACCGCATTTATAGATTTATGTGTGTTGGACTATTGTGGTATTCCGGTGATAAATCCCACTTCATCATGGTGAATGATCCTTTTGACATGTGTTTGAATTTGGTTTTATAGCATTTTGTTGAGAATTTTTGCATCTGTGTTCATCAGGGATATTGTCTTGTAATATTATTTTCTTATAGTATCTTGTCTGACTTTGACATCAGGGAAACATTGGCCTTATAAAGTGAGTTTTGAAATTGTCCCTATTCTTTAATTTTTAAAAATGATACTTTAAGTTCTAGAGTGTGTGTGCACAATGTGCAGGTTTGTTACATATGTATACATTTGCCATGTTGGTTTGCTGCACCCATTAATTCATCATTTACATTATGTATTTCTCCTAATGCTATCCCTCCCCCATTCCCCAACTTAAGAAAGATTGATATCAGTTTTTTAAACATTTGGTAGAAATTAGCAGAGGAGCCATCAGGTAGGTCCCGGGGTTTTATGTGATGGGAAACTATTACTAATTCAATCTTTTTACTTGTTATTAGCCTGTACAGGAGTTTCTACTTCCTCTTGATTTAGTCTTGGTAGGTTTTACGTGTCTAGGAATTTGCCCATTTCTTCTAAATTATACAATTTGTTGTCACATAATTGTTCATAATAGTCAATTATGAAATTTTGTATTGATTTGGTAATAGTTGCACTGTCTCCTCTTGCATTTTTAATTTTATTTGAGTCTTTTCACTCTTTATCTTAGTCTAGCCACAGGTTTGTTGATTTTGTGTATTTTTAAAAAATCCTTCAGATTCATTGATGTTTCCTATTTTTTTCTATTCTCTTTGACTGATTTTTGCTGTGATCTTTTCTCTTTCTTTTCTATGGATGCTGTGCTTAGTTTGTGCTTTTTTTAGTTCCTTTGGTTTTAACATTAGGTTATTTGGAATCTTTCATCTGTCTTGATGTAGATGTTTATTGCTACAAACATCTCTCTTAGAATTGATTTTTCTGCATTGAATACATTTTGGTATGTTGTGTGTCTATTTTCATTTGTCTCAAGCTATTTTTACATTTCCCTTTTATTTTCTTCTTTGATCCTTTGGTTGTTCAGGAGCATGCTGTGTAAGTTTTATATATTTTCATATTTTCCAAAATTTCTGTTATTGATTTTTAGTTTCATAACGTTGTGGTTAGGAAAGGTACTTGAAATGATTTCAATGTTTCTAAATTTGTTCAGACTTATTTTGTGGCCCAATAAATGATCTATCCTGGGGAATGTTATGTGTGCCATTGAGAAGAATGTGAATTCTGTTGCCAGAATGAATGGTGTGTTAAGTCCATCTGGTCTAAAGTGTAGTTCAATGTTTTCGTATTTATTTTCTGTCTGGATGATTTGTCCATTGCTTCAAGTGGAGTGTCAAAATACCCTACTTTATTGCATTATAATCTACCTCTTCCTTGACATCTGTTAATATTTGCTTTATATATGTAAGTGCTCTGATCTTGGATGTGTATGTATTTACAACTGTTATAGATACCATCTTTATGAATTGAAATCTTTCTAATATAAAATGAGCTTTCAAAGTTTTTAAAGTCTATTTTATTTAATATGAGTATAGCTTCATTTCTTCTCTTTGGTTTTCATTTGCATGGATATATTTTCTGTATTTTTACTTGTAATCTACTCATGGCCTTAAGTATGAGGTGAGTTTCTTGTGGGGAGCTTATAGTTGGGTTTTTCTTTTTCATTTATTTATTTATTTATTTATTTATTTATTTATTTATTTTTTGAGACAGAGTCTCGCTCTGTCACTCAGGCTAGAGTGCAGTGGCACAATCTTGGCTCACTTTAACCTCTGCCTCCCAGGCTCAAGTAAATCTCCTGCCTCAGCCTCCCGAGTTGCTGAGATTACAGATGTGCGGCATCATGCCTGGCTAAGTTTTGTAATTTTAGTCGAGATGGGGTTTCGCCATTTGGCCAGGCAGGTCTCAAACTCCTGACCTCAAATGATCTGCCCTCCTCGGCCTCCCAAAGTTCTGAGATTAGAGGCATGAGCCACTGCCCCGGACCGGGGCTTTCTTTTTAATTTATTCAGATATTTTGTGTCTTTTGATTAAATAATTGATTAATGTACAAAATAATTATTGTCAGGTAATGACCTAATACTGCCATTTTGTTCATTGCTTTCTTATTGTTTGGTAGATCCTCTGCTCCTTTTGCTTTTTTCTTTTGAGATTACATGATTTTTCTCTAGTGGATTTGATTTCTTACTTTTTCTCTTTTGTGTATCTACTTTAGATTTTTGCTTTCTGGTTACCGTAAGTCTTACTTAAAACTCCTTATAGTTATAAAAGACTATTTTAACCTGATAACAACATAACATTGATCACATAAAATAACTCTAGATTTTTACTCAACCTTGTTACATTTAATGTTTTGATGTCACAGTTTACGTATTTTTATATTTTATATCCCTTAAGAAATTATTCAAGCTAATAGTACTTTGTTTTTCCCTTTAACCTTCATATGGAAAATAAAAGAGGCTTACACACCACCAAAATAGTATTAGTATATTCTGAATTTGATTATGTACTTGCTTTTACCAGTGTTTTATAGTTTCAAATATTTGTGTATTACTAATTAGAATTATCTTCTCTTAGCTTGAAGAACTCCCTTTAGAATTTCCGTAAGACATGTCTGGTAATGATAAGCTCCCTTTAGATTTTATTCTTCTTGAAAAGTCTTTATTTCTCTCTCATTTATAAAGTACAACTTTACTGCATACAGTATTCTTTGTTGACTGTTATTTTGTCCTTCAGCACTTTGAATATATCATTCCACTCTCTTCCTGGCCTGTAAGATTTCTGCTCAGAAATCCGTTGCTAGCTTTATTGAAACTCCCTTATATTTGATTTGCTTCTTTTCTCTTGCTGCTTTCAGGATCCTCTTTATTATTTTTGATGATTTGATTATAAGATATCTTGATGTAGTCCTATTAAAATTGAATGTGGGCTGGGCATGGTGGTTCACACCTGTGATCCCCGCACTTTGGGAGGCCAAGGCAAACAGATCACTTGAGGTCAGGAGTTCGAGACCAGCCTGACCAACATGGAGAAACCCTGTCTCGACTAAAAAAAAAATACAAAATTAGCCAGGCATGGTGGTGCATGCCTGTAATCCCAGCTACTTGGGAGTCTGAGGCAGGAGAATTGCTTGAACCTGGGAGGTGGAGGTTGTGGTGAGCCGAGATCGCACCATTGCACTCCAGCCTGGGCAACAAGAATGACACTCCATCTCAAAATAAAGAAAAATAAAATAAAATAAAATTGAATGTGATTGCAGAATTTTGATCATCCTGTAACTGGATATTTATATCTTTCTCCATATTTGGAAAGCTTTATGTTATTATTTCTTTAAACAATCTTCTAACCCTTTGTCTCTATTTTTCTTCTTGAAATACTTTAACTCAAATATTTGCTCTTTTGATACTGTCCCATAATTCCTGTAAACTTTCTTCATTCCTTATCATTCTTCTTTTTCTTTTCTTTTTTTTTTTCTGTGACTGGGAGATTTCAAATAACCAGTCTTCAGGTCTGTGGATTCTTTCTTCTGCTTGATCAATTCAGTCATTAATGCTCTCTATTGCATTTTTATTTCCTTTATTGTATTTTATAGCTCTGGCATTTCTGTTTACATCTTTTAATAATTTCAATTTACCTGTTAAATATCTATTGTTGATTATTTATTAATTTCCTTATTCCATTAAATTATATCTCTATATATTAAAAGTTTGCTGAGTTTCCTTAAAACAGTTATTTTGAATTGGTGTAGTTCATTTAACAATTTCATTGGGGTCAGCTACTAGGAGATTATTATATTCTTTCAGTAGTGCTATGTCTTCTTGACTTTTCATGTTTCTTTGTGTTGATGTCTGCACATTCTTTGGAGTAGTCACATCTTGCAGACTTTAGGGATTAGTTTCGTTGCCTATGGGGAGGTGTGAGAGTGCTTGCTTGATGAAGTGTGGTAGTTCTGGCACCACAGTGTGCTGCCTGTGTAGTCCCTGTGAAGCTCTGGCTGCTGAGGTCAGTGTTGACAAATATTTCAGGGATGCATAGTGGCCAGTTCTTTGGATTTATATAATGGCTGCTTGGGTTTTGGCATCTTTGGTAGCAATGGTTGCTAATGTCCTTGCAATCTTTTTTGCTTCCACAAGGGAATTTGTGGCTGAAGGGATCTCTCTTAGATTTGGGTCTGGTTTGTGAGCTCACTTGCACTGGTGGTAACACCAGTATCCGATTAGTGTAACCCGCATTCATTTAACTGAAGCCTGAAGGACAGGCATGCATGAGTGACTATGGCTCTGGGGTCTAGGGTGATAATGGCAATTGTGCTCAGGGTACTGATTCCCTGGCTGCTTAGTTTGTGACAGAATATGAAGCATGGATGCTTTTAAAGCACCTCTGGGAGATGAGAATGGGAACTCTGGTTGGGGCAGCATTAGAATGACTCCAGAGTCTGGGCGGTGCCCAGCTCTTTGTGACAGCTGAGCCAGTGCTTGGAGTACAGCCATTGAGAACTTGGCTCTGGGACCCAGAGTGCCAACTAGCTTGCTCTGGTGGTGACTCTGATGTTTGAAGTATGGCACATGTGGTGCAGTCTTGGTGCCTGGATTCAAAACATAGGCATGTGTTAGCTTCAGCAGCTCTGGGGTTTGGACTGGTTCTGTCTCTCAACAATGGCTGAGCAGGTGCCTGAAATATAGGCAAACACAATGAAAGCTTGACTCTGGGACTCAGCGAGTGAATTAGCTCACTACAGTAATTACTTTGGTGTCTGAGACATGGGTGGATACAACACAGCCATAGAGCCTGTATCTAGAGTGTGGGCACTTGCGGGGTGACCATAGCTCCAGGATCAGGGCAATAGTGTGGAGGGGCTCATTTTCCAATGTAGTTCAACCATGCTTGGGCTGGAGAGGGATGTGTAGCCATGTGTCCCTCTCCATGGTTCTTCGTCAGTAATGATCAGTGGCAAGAGATGCCAGTGTCCTCTGAGGAGCAGGCCACTGAGCCCATGATGGTTCCCGCCTTATGGATAATATTTCTTACCTCTTTTTTTTTTTTTTTTTTTGGCTCCTGTCTCCTGATGTCTTAATTCTGCCATTCTAACCAGCAATTCTTTCTATGTGGATATTTTCCATTTTTCTTTCCAGTGTCGCTGCAGATTCTTTAATGGTCTCCTGGACTATTTCGGCTTGTGCATAGCTGTCTCTATATATATTTTTTTAATTTTAAAAATTTTTGTGGGTACATAGTAGGTATATATTTTTATGGAGCACATGATATGTTTTGATACAGGCATGCAATATGAAATAGGCATGATGGAGAACGGGTTATTCACCCCCTCAAGCATTTATCCTTTGACTTACAAACAATTCAATTATATTGTTTAAGTAATTTTAAAATATACAATGAAGTTGTTATTGACTGTAGTCACCCTGATATGCTATTAAATAGTAGGTCTTGGCCAGGCACAGTGGGTCATGCCGGTAATCCCAGCACTTTGGGAGACTGGGACAGGCAGATTGCTTGAGCTCAGGAGTTTGAGACCAGCCTGGGCAACATGACAAAACACCATCTGTACTAAGATCCTGCCCCCTGCAAAAAAATTATCCAGGAGTGGTGCTATGCATCTGTAGTCCCAGCTACTTGGGAAACTGAGGTGGGATAATCAGTAGAACCCAGGAAGTAGAAGCTGCAATGAGCCGAGATTGCACCACTGCACTCCAGCCTGGGCAACCCAAGTGGGATCCTGTCTCAAAAAAACAAAACAAAACAAAACAAAAAATGTAGATCTTATACATCCCTTCAATTTTTTTTTTGTACCCATTAACCATCCCCACTTTCCCTCCAATCCCCTACTACCCTTCCCAGCCTCTGGTAACCATTTTTTTTTTTTTTTTTTTTTTTTTGAGACGGAGTCTCGCTGTGTCGCCCAGGCTGGAGTGCAGTGGCCAGATCTCAGCTCACTGCAAGCTCTGCCTCCCGGGTTTTTACGCCATTCTCCTGCCTCAGCCTCCCGAGTAGCCGGGACTACAGGCGCCCGCCACCTCGCCCGGCTAGTTTTTTGTATTTTTTAGTAGAGACGGGGTTTCACCGTGTTAGCCAGGATGGTCTCGAACTCCTGACCTCGTGATCCGCCCGTCTCGGCCTCCCAAAGTGCTGGGATTACAGGCTTGAGCCACCGCGCCCGGCCTTCTGGTAACCATTTTTATACTCTCTATCTTAAGGAGTTCAATTGTTTTGATCTGTAGATCCTACAAATTAGTGCGAACATGCAATAATTGTCTTTCTGTGCCTGGCTTATTTCACTTAATATAATGATCTCCAGTTCTGGCAATCTTGGTAACATCACCGAAGTAGGCTACTTTCTGATACAGGAAGCTTCCCTGCTCCAGCTTCCCCACCCCATCCAAGCAAACCTAAACATACACCATCATTATTATAATTTCCATGTATAATATTACGTATTTCTGCCAGTTAAAAATAACACCTCCATATCCACCCACAGCAGATATTTAGTCACTGGAATATCAAAGAGAAACACCGAAAACAAAGAGTTAGATAGAAGAATGTGTCAGGGTTTGTGGGAATTGGCTTCTCTTCCTTAGAAACTCTTCAAACTGAGTCATAACTCTTATAAAAATATTTTTAAAATTATCTTGAAACTGGCTGGGCACAGTGGCTCATGCCTGTAATCCCAGCACTTTGGGAAGCCGAGGCGGGGTGGATCACGAGGTCAGGAGATCCAGACCATTCTGGCTAACACCGTGAAACCCTGTCTCTACTAAACATACAAAAAATTAGCCAGGCGTGGTGGCGGGCGCCTGTAGTCCCAGCTATTCAGGAGGCTGAGGCAGGAGAATGGCGTGAACCCGGGAGGCGGAGCTTGCAGTGAGCCATAAGGCGCCACTGCACTCCAGCCTGGGAGACACAGCAAGACTCCGTCTCAAAAAAAAAAATAAAAAATTATCTGAAACTGAATAATTTTGTTTGGTTTCCATTGTGTAATTCTCTTTGATTTGATTCATAAGGTAAGAAAGAGCTTTTTGCTTCCTGTATTAACAATGCTTAGTGTAAGAGCATTTCCAATAGATACAAGCTGTGTTGTTGACATTAGTCAGGATTTGGGGGCTTAGATAAATGACTCTCACAAATTCCTAATAGCATGAGGTCTCAACCTGTGGAACAGAATTTAGTTTTTTCACACACTCAACATTAAAGTATAGCTTATCTGTTTTATAACAGATAGTAATAATTTTCTAGTTATAGAATAATTCATCTATAAAGTCAGGATCTAGAAAGACAAGGCAGTAAAAGTAGAGAAGGTTTTCATAAAAGTTACTTTCTTTTGAACCAACCTTTAAGATCAGTATGTAGACATCATTAAACATATCTTAATATACCCATACATATATATATATATAATTTAACAGATAAAATTTTGATTGTTGAATTGTGAATTTAAAGTATTCCTGAAGGTAAAAATTGGAATTTACCATAAAATCCTACAGAAACTGAAATTCAAACGAATATTTTAATTTATACCCATTTTCAAGTCTTTATCCTTAACTGTGAGTGGTCCTTTATCAAATAAAACAAAAAGTTCGGCCGGGCGTGGTGGCTCAAGCCTGTAATCCCAGCACTTTGGGAGGCCGAGGCGGGCGGATCACAAGGTCAGGAGATCGAGACCACAGTGAAACCCCGTCTCTACTAAAAATACAAAAAATTAGCCGGGCGCGGTGGCGGGCGCCTGTAGTCCTAGCTACTCAGGAGGCTGAGGCAGGAGAATGGTGTGAACCCAGGAGGCGGAGCTTGCAGTGAGCCGAGATCGCGCCACTGCACTCCAGCCTGGGCAACAGCGTGAGACTCCGTCTCAAAAAAAAAACAAAAAACAAAAAACAAAAAGTTCAAATAACATTCTTTTAAAACCACTTTAGAAGGCTTTTATGAACAGTCATAACAGAGATATACATTAGGTTCTGCCAATATTGACATCTCTTCAGATAATTTTCAAGATGTTTTGAAAGCTGAAATGATAATCAGTTTTAACACAGATTTTCCACTGCTAAGCATTACCTTTGTCACTTTTATATATAAAAAGTCATTTTATACCTATGATATAATAACTCTTTATAAACTATGGGCAAATTGTTCAAAGCTTGATCGTATTTCATTTTCTCACACTGGGGCTAACTTTTAAACATCAAAGCTACAGAATGCTAATCAGCCTGGCTGCTAGGGCTGATGGTCTTCTAGCATTTAGAGTCAGTCAACTGTTTTTGCAAGTGACAATGATGTTCAAATATGTTTGGGTCAACTGGAATAATATTCCTTACTATTCTAATCTTTTACAGTTTTGCTTTTCCATGAAAAACATCTATTTTGTTTGTGTCATCCTTATGCCAAGCTTCTACACCTAGAAATTATGGATATCCAGTATACAGAAGTTGTATTTAGTAATACCAAACAGATGCCTATTGCCAATTAGCAAGAGTTCTCCATCTTATAGACACAGGTCTCCTATCTTTGTTTCCCTGTGTTTCTCTTTGAAATTAGAGCAAATATTAACAGCAGCTATTTTTATTAGTCCATAGTAGAGCAATGAGAATTGAAAGTTATTTCTTTATGGCCTCTGTTCTGATACAATTCAAACTGTTATTCAGAACTTTGTGAAATCCAAGAGACTCTTTGTACAGGGAGCATGGTGGTTACTCACACGTGTCATATTTTGCATATTTAAATAGATATTTTCCATAGCCACATTAATTACTTAGTTGTTTAATAGACACAAGAAATGATGTGCGTTGACTAAGCTTTAGAACTGACCGTAGTCAAAACATTAAAGGTAGTCATGTTCACATCAATAAAGTAAAACCCTATTGAAGTTCACTTTTACACAGCATGAAGCACAGCTTTGAGAAATTTGACCCAGGAGGGGACAGAATATAAGAATATGAAAAGTTTCCATATATTTAAGCAAATGATGGAAGTCATGGGCCTTCCTATGGTATGTCTCTTGTTGTCTTCATTAGAGGAGAAGTCAAGAATTACTTGGTCCATGTGACTGACCCAGGGAGTAGTGTTTGTAATATTAGGTATACAATTTTAGAATATATATAAAGGATTCACATAAAGAGGCATAGACTTTCTTCTATTCAACAGACATTTACTTTGTACCTAATATAAACTGTGCTAAGCATCGTGAGTAGTAAATCACAGAGAAATGTAAAATGGATGAGGACATAGAAGGGATGAAAAGGCATGGAGTTAGATTAGACTCGAAAGAATAAAATGTCTGCCAGTAAAGCACAAAGATGCACCTGTGTTGAACACTGCATAATTAGATTTTTCATCAGTCTTTTCTAAGTATAGCACATTCTCCTCTTTGAAAATTTGTTTTCTGTTTCTTATTTGGCCTAAGAGTCACTTTGATAATCTGTGGGGCCATGGTTTAACCAAGACACAATCATCATGGCAGTATCATCTTGGGTGACCAAGCAAATTTTTCTTGACAGGAGTTATGATGTACAGCAGCCACTTATGTAAGTATAAAAACATTGATATTATCACAGATTTTTATCCATTGCTCAGAAAGAATATAGGAGCAAAGGAATACAGGCCCTGCTCTGAAGAACAGACGGAGCGTCAAGGTCAGCTATTATATTTTACAGACATGCGTGTTGTGATTTTTTAATGAAGTAGGCAGAAGATCCTTTGGGCTAGAGTGGTGTAGACATTTGACACTCCCTTTAAAAGACACTGTGAATAATTTAGCTTTACAAAACATAACCTATTAACTGAGAGAGAAGGAGAACATGCCAAGGGAATGGAAACAGAAAAATGGACAACAGAATAAAGCTAAACATATATTTGATTCATTTCCATAGGGTTATCTTTAACATATTTTATAAAGTGGTTTATGATAAAATTTTACTATATATATAAAAAAAGTTTCTTCACTGAGAGAACCATTCATAAATATAAATTTCCTTTCTTATCTGCATTGCTCATTGATAATTCACACAAAGTTGAAGAGAAGCTATATCTTCAATGAGTTAAGCAAACACTAGCATCATATCCTGTCATATCAAAGTTTAAGTCTGGGCCTTTAAAAAAATTGTGAACATCATTCCCATTTCTGGAGACAGTTGACGTTTCTTGGAACTTAATTCGAGAGTCCCCAAACACCTGAGTTGTCGTTCATTAGATATGACATGCACTTTCACACATCCAAGTCTTTGAATATGCTGTATTCATACCTGAAATGTTCTTCTTCTCATTCTCTGGATGACAAATTTCTACTGTTTGTTCAAAGATCAACTTACGCACTACTTCCTCAAGAAAGCCTTTCTGGGCATTTCCCTTATATATTGATACTTTATAAAACTCCACAACACATACACTATACCATGAATGCTGCCTTCAGGACTGATAGAGGGCAATGGCCTTACTTACCTTCTCCACTGATGCAGGAATACTCCATCCTTTGGGTTCCCATAGCAATTTGTATATAGTTCAGCTTGGTTATTTTAAAATTCTACTGTATTACTACTTGTTTAAAAATTTGCGGCCGGGCACGATAGCTCACGCCTGTAATCCCAGCAGTTTGCGAGGCAGAGGCGGGTGGATCACGAGGTCAGGAGATCGAGACCATCCTGGCTAACACGGTGAAACCCCCATCTCTTCTAAAAATACAAAAAAAAAAAAAAAATTAGCCAGGAGTGGTGGCAGGCACCTGTAGTCCCAGCTACTTGGGAGGCTGAGGCAGGAGAATGGCGTGAACCCAGGAGGCAGAGCTTGCAGTGAGCTGAGATCTCGCCACTGCACTCCAGCCTGGGTGACAGTGTGAGACTCCGTCTCAAAAAAAAAAAAAAATTGCCTGATTTTCACTGTATATTAAGATTTTTGGAGCAGGCATTGAGACATTACACTGTTTTATTCGTCACACTGCATAGCACGAGGCATGGAAAATAGTTGTGAAATAAATAAATCCTTAACTTCAAATTAAAGCAGCAAAGAAAGTTTGAACTTTGATCAGCCTAGATACATAAAAAGACTTTTTTAAAAAAGAATTAAATAAATTTTATAGAACTTCTGAAGACAAAATTTAAAATTGTTTTCACAGATTGACAGATATACCATATCAACATTCAAACTGATATTCCAAAAGCAAAATGAATGAATGAATAAATGAACAAATAAAAGAAGTTAAGAGGGAAATTCATAGCACTAAATGCCCACATGACACAGCTAGAAAGATCTCAAATTGACACACTAAAATAACAATTAAAAGTGCTAGAGAAGCAAGAGCAAACAAATCCAAAAGCTAGCAGAAGACAAAAAATAACTAAGATCAGAGCAGAACTGAAGGAGATAGAGACACACAAAAAAAACCTTCAAAAAATCAATGAATCCAGGAGCTGGTCTTTTGTAAAGATTAACAAAATAGATAGACTGCTAGCCAGACTAATAAGAAAAGAGAGAAGAATCAAATAGACACAATAAAACACAATAAAGGGGATATCACCCCTGATCCCACAGAAATACAAACTACCATCAGAGACTATAAACATCTCTACCCCAGAAAAAAACTAGAAAATCTAGAAGAAGTAGATAAATTTCTGGACACATACACCCTCCCAAGAATAAACCAGGAAAAAGTCAAATCCCTGAATAGACCAATAACAAGTTCTGAAATTGAGGCAGTAATTAATAGTCTACCAACCAAAAAAAAGCCTGGGACCAGAAGGAGACACAGCTGAATTTTATCAGAAGTACAAAGAAGAGCTGGTACCATTCCTTCTGAAACTATTCCAAACAATAGTAAAAGAGGGACTCATCCCTAACTCATTTTATGATGCCAGCATCATCCTGATACCAAAACCTAGCAGAGACACAACAAAAAAAGAAAATTTCAGGCCAGTATCCTTGATGAACATAGACGTGAAAATCCGCAATAAAATGCTGGCAAACCGAATCCAGCACCACATGAAAAAGCTTATACAGCACGATCAAATCAGCTTCATCCCTGGGATGCAAGGCTGGTTCAACATATGCAAATCAATAAATGTAATCCATCACATAAGTAGAACTAATGACAAAAACCATATGATTATCTCAATAGATGCATAAAAGTCCTTTGATAAAATTCAACACCCTTCATGCTGAAAACACTCAATAAACTAGGTATTGATGGAACATATCTCAAAATAATAAGAGCTATTTATGACAAACCCCCAGCCAATATCATACTGAATGGGCAAAAGCTGGAAGCATTCCCTTTAAAAATCGGCACAAGACAAGGATACCCTCTCTCACCACTCCTATTCAACATGGTATTGGAAGTTCTGGCCAGGGCAATCAGGCAACAGAAAGAAATAAAGCATATTCAAATAAGAAGAGAGGAAGTCAAATCATCTCTGTGTGCAGATGACATGATTATATATTTAGAAAACTCCATTGTCTCAACCCCAAAACTCCTTAAGCTTATAAGCAACTTCATCAAAGTCTCAGGATGCAAAATCAATGTGCAAAAATCACAAGTATTCCTATACGTCAATAACAGACAGAGAGCCAAATCTTGAGTGAACTCCCATTCACAATTGCTACAAAGAAAATAAAATACCTAGGAATACAACTTACAAGGGACATGAAGGACCTCTTCAAGGAGAACTATAAACCACTGTTCAAAGAAATAAGAGAGGACACAAACAAATGGAAAAAAATTCCATGCTCATGGATAGGAAGAATCAACATTGTGAAGATGGCCACACTGTCCGAGTAACTTATAGATTCAATGATATTCCCATCAAGCTGCCATTGATTTTCTTCACAGGATTAGGAAAAACTACTTTAAATTTCATATGGAACCAAAAAAGAGCCTGTATAGCCAAGATAATCCTAAGCAAAAGCAACGAAGCTGGAGGCATCACACTACCTGACTTCAAACTATGCTACAAGGCTACAGTATCCAAAACAGCATGGTAATGGTACCAAAACAGATATATAGACCAATGGAACAGAACAAACGCCTGAGAAATAGCACCACACATCTACTACCATCTGATCTTTGATAAACCAGACAAAAACAAGCAACGGAGAAAAGATTCCCTATTTAATAAATGGTGCTAGGAAAACTGGCTATCCATATGCAGAAAACTGAAACTGGACCCTTTCCTTGCACCTTATACAAAAATTAACTCAAGATGGATTAAAGACTTAAGCATAAAACCTAAAACCATAAAAACCCTAGAAGAAAACCTAGGCAATACATTCTGGACATAGGCATGGGCAAAACCTTCATGACTAAAACACCAAAAGCAATGGCAACAAAAGCCAAAATTGACAAATGGGATCTAATTAAACTAAAGAGCTTCTGTACAGCAAAAGAAACTCTCCTCAGAGTGAACAGGCAACCTACAGTATGAGAGAAAATTTTTGTAATCTATCCATCTGACAAAGGTCTAATATCAAGAATCTACAAGGAACTTAGACAAATTTACAAGAGAAAACCAAACAACCCCATCAAAAAGTGGAGGAAGGATATGAACAGACACTTCTCAAAAGAAGACATTTATGTGCCCAACAATCAAGTGAAAAAAAGCTCATCATCACTGGTCATTAGAGAAATGCAAATCAAAACCACAATGAGATACCATCTCATGCCAGTTAGAATGGTGATCATTAAAAAGTCAGGAAACAACAAATGCTGGAGAGAATGTGAAGAAATAGGAATGCTTTTACACTGTTGATGGGAGTGTAAATCAGTTCAATCATTGTGGAAGACAGTGTGGCAATTCCTCAAGGATCTAGAGCCAGAAATAGCATTTGACCCAGCAATCCCATTACTGGGTATATACCCAAAGGATTATAAATCATTCTACTATAAAGACACATGCACACATATGTTTATTGCAGCACTATTGACAATAGCAAAGACTTGGAACCAACCCAAATGCCCATCAATGATAGACTAGATAAAGAAAATGTGGCACATATACACCATAAAATACTACGCAGCCATAAAAAAGGACTGAGTTCCTGTCCTTTGCAGGGACATGGATGAAGCTGGAAACCATCATTCTCAGCAAACCAACACAGGAACAAAAAACCAAGTGCTGCATGTTCTCGCTCATAAGTGGGAGCTGAACAATGAGAACACATGGACACAGGGAGGAGGACATCACACACCGGGGCCTGTCAAGGGGTATGGGGCAAGCGGAGGGAGAGCATTAAGAGAAAAACCTAATGCATGTGGGGCTTGAAACGTAGATGATAGGTTGATGGGTTCAGCAAAGCACTGTTGCACATGTATACCTATGTAACAAACCTGCACATTGTGCACATGTATCCCATAACTTTAATTATAATAATAATAGTAAAAAAGAATTAAATAAATTTTATAAAATTTCTGAAGATAAAATTTATAAATGTTTTCACAGGTTGACAGATAAGCCATATCAACATTCAAACTGATATTCCAAAAGCAAAATGAATGAATGAATAAATGAACAAGTAGAAGAAGTCTTCCCTATGTATTCTGTAACATTGAAGGCTCGATATCAACTCTTTGTTCAAGTATCCATTCAACCATACAAAAACATTCAAGTTTTCTTTTCTCATATTACCTGAGGCCTGAGGTTAACAATTCATTTGTTAAGATGACAGAGCCAGGCTTTTCCCATAGTCTTCATTTGCCACTTCTCTCACTTAATGGCCAAAATTAAATATCTAGTGAATGAGAAGTGAATATGGGCTTTCATTTGACCAATAGGAGCATGAGGATAAGGCAAAAGCTCAGAGACCTTTTATCAGTCCCTTGAGTCCTTAGAATGAGTTAGGGTCTGGAGCTGTCAACCTATGAAAAAAAAGAAAGTATAATATGTGCTACTTACCTGCCTCACAGTGCTATTGAAAGATGTAATGAGGGTCTTTACGATTCTTTCAAATAACAATTCTGTAAAGTACTCAGAGTTATGTGACACTAGGTTTTAGAGAAAGGTTACACATTTACATTTAAGAGTTAATATGAAGCTATATAATTGGTAGGAAAAACCACACAGATTATAATCAAATCCCAAGTGAGTTTATTGTAATTATATTTAATTCATCAAATGACAAGAAATTTAATAAAGACTAGGGCTTGGCACATCTCCTGAAAAGAGAAAGATTCTGATCGGTCTAAGTTTTACATTTTTCTTTTTCTCATTTTAACTTTCAAATAGAGAAACTGGAAATTAATAGATCTGACCTGAGATCCATTGTGAAGAGAAAAGTTTTGGATTTTTTATGTCTTACTTTAAGCAATCCACAGTTCATTTAAAGCAATAGTGCTGAATGTCTATTTAGAGTTGCTTTCCAATGTTGTAATGTTGGTTGTGGTTTGGAAAATGAAGCGTAGGCATTTCATAAAGAGTTTTATATTATAATAAAACTCTTTATTATAATAAAACTCTTTATTATTTTGATTATACAAAATAAAACAAGTAAAATGTTACTTCAAAATAAGAAAAAGAGGAAAAATGCTGATTCTATGTCAATGAATTCTAATTTATTATACCTGTGTTACCTGCCTCTACATTTTGGATGAGGGAGTTTCCTATCCAGAGAATATCCTCCTGCTGCCTCTTGTTTGGTCAAATCACACTCAGCAAGGCCCAGCTCGCCTGCTTTCTTGTCTTCTTGAGTGCCAACTAAGCTGCAATATGATAGAATACCAGGTAGACTTCTAAAGATTTTGACTCTAGTCTTGGACTCACAAATGGCACTACTGGACCCACTGTGTGCCTAAAGGACCTCACTCTCCTAAAGGGAAGAATACACGCCTGGCTGGCTTTGCCACCAGCTGATTGTAGAGCTCAATGGCCTTGGGTGAACATAGTCAGAAGCCAGGGAGTGGTGACAACAGACCTTGGGCAAGGCCCAGCACTGT
Organism: Macaca thibetana thibetana; assembly: GCF_024542745.1. Lineage (NCBI taxonomy): Eukaryota > Metazoa > Chordata > Mammalia > Primates > Cercopithecidae > Macaca > Macaca thibetana. The sequence continues at coordinate 137,244,028 of NC_065598.1, forward strand.
GCTGGCTTCAGATCTGATCCAGCACAGTCACAGTGGTGGAGGCCACAGGGGCTGCTTGTGTCACTCCATCCCCAGCTGTATATGGCTTAGAAGAGAGAGAGAGAGAGAGAGAGAGAGAGAGAGAGATAATCGATATGTTTGGGAAAAAGTAAGGGAAGAGGACAAGACTCTCTGCCTGGTAATCTAGAGAATTCTCTTGGATCTTGTCCTAGACCGTCAATGTGGTACCTCTACGAGTATGCAAGACCTGGGCTTGGGGCACCCCTTAAAGCAGATACAGCTTATATAACATCACTTAAGTGCTTTCCAATATATGCAAAGGCTCCCCAAGAAGGATGGCTACAAATAAGCCAAGACAGTGAAGACTACAATAAATACCTAACTCTCCAATGCCCAAATGCAGAGGAACATCTATTAACATGAGCACTATCCAGAAAAATATGACCTCACCAAATGAGCTAAATAAGGCACCATGGATCAATCCTGGAGTAACAGAGATATGTCAGCTTTCAAAAAGATAATACACAATGGCTGTTTTGAGGAAACCCAAGGAAATTTGAGATAGCATAGAGGTGGAATTCAGAATTCTATTGGGTAAAATGAAGAAATAGATCGAAATAATTTAAAAAATAAAGTAGAAATTCAGTAGTTGAAAAATGCAATTGGTGCATGTAAGAATACATCAGAGTTCTTTAATAGCAGACTGAAACAAGCAGAAGAAAGAATTTTTGAGCTTGAAGACAGGCTATTTAAAAATACACAGTCAGAGGAGACAAAATAAAAAGGAATAAAAAACAATGAAGCATGCATACAGGATCTAAAATAGTCTCAAAAGGGCAAATTTAAGAGTTATTGGCCTTAAAGAAGAGGGAGAGAAAGAGCTAGGTGTAGAAAATGTATTTAAATGGATAATAACAGAGAATTTCCCAAACCTAGAGAAAGATATCAATATCCACGTTCAAAAAAGATATACATCACCAAGCAGATTTAACCCAAAGAAGACTACCTTAAGGAGTTTCATAATCAACTCCCAAAGGTCAATTATAAATAAAAGATCCTAAAAGTAGCCAGAGAAAAGAAACAAATACCACACTGTAGAGCTCCTATAGATCTGGCAGCAGACTTTTCAGTGGAAACCTTACAGGCCAGTAGAGAATGGCATGACATATTTAAAGTGCTGAAGGAAAAAAAAGAAAACAACATTTATCCTAGAATACTAGATCTTGCAAAAATTTCCTTCAAATATGAAGGAGAAATAAACACTTTTCTAGACAAACTGAAGCTGAGAGATTTCATCTATACCAGACCCCGACTGCAAGAAATACTGAAGAGAATACTTCAATGAGATAAAAGGACCTTAATGAGCAATAAATAATCACCTGAAGATACAAAACTTACTGGCAATATTACATACATAGAAAAACACAGAATATTATAACACTGTAACTGTGGCATATAAATTACTCTTATTCTAAGTAGAAAGACTAAATGATAAAGCAGTCAATAACTAAAACAGCTTTTCAAGATGTAGTCAGTACAATAAGATATAAATAGAAACAATAAAAAGTTAAGAAATGAGGAGAACCAAGTTAAACTGAGTTTTTATTAGTTTTATTCTTGCTTATTTGTTAATGCAAATAGTGTTGTCGTCAGGTTAAAATAATGAGTCATAAGATAGAATTTGCAAACCTCATGGTAACCTCAAGCCAAAAAGCATACAATAGATATACACAAAATGTAAAGTAAGAAACTGAACCATATCACCAGAGAAAATCATCTTCACTAGAAGAAGACAAGAGTGAAAGAAAAAACAAAGAGAAGACAACAAAACAACCAGAAAACAAATAACAAAATGGCAGGAGTAAGTTCTTGCTTATCAGTAATAACATTGAATATAAATGAAATACAGTCTACAATAAAAGCCATAGACTGGCTAAATTAATCAAAAAACAAGGCCCATTGATCTGTCACCTACAAGAAACACCTATAAAGGCACACATAGAGTCTGTGGCCATACCACCCTGAATATGCCTGATTTTGTGTGATCTCAGAAACTAAGCAGGATTGGGCCTGGTTAATACTTGGATTGGAGACTGTCTGGTAATACTGGGTACTGTAGACTTTGTTCTTATTTAAATAATAAAAAAGACACACATAGACTGAAAATAAAGAGATGAGAAAAGATATTCCATGCCAGTGGGAGCCAAAAAAGAGCAGGAATCACTATACTTATAACACAAAAAATAGATTTTAAGGCCAAAACTATGAGAAGAGACAAGTAAGATCACTATATAATGTTAATGGGGTCAATTCAGCAAGAGGACAAAGCAATTTTAAATATGTATGCACCCAACACTGGAGCACCCAGATATATAAAGGAGACATTATTACAGCTAGAGAGAGAGAGAGAGGCCCCAATACAATAATAGCTGGAGACTTCAACACCCCACTTTCAGCATTGGGCAGAACTTCTAGCCAGAAAATCAACAAAGAAACATCAGACATAATCTGCACTATAGACCAAATGGATCTGATAGATATTTACCGAACATGTTATCCAAGAGCTGCAGAATACATATCATTTTCCTAAGCACATAAATCATTCTCAAGAATAGACCATATAATAGATCACAAAACAAGTCTTAAAATATTCAAAAAGTTCAAATGATATCAAGCAATTTCTTTGACCACAATAGAATACATTTAGAAATTAATAACTAGAGGAATTTTGGACATTATAAAACGACATGGAAATAAGCAATATGCTCCTTAATGATCAGTGGGTCAAGAAGAAATTAAGAAGAAATTTTAACAATGTCTTGCAATCAGCGTTAATGGAAACACAACATACCGAAACCTATGGGATACAGTAAAAGCAGTACTAAGAGGAAAGTTTATAGTTATAAGTACCTATATATAAAAAAAAAAATTTTTTTTTAAATCTAACAATGTGTCTTAAATAACTAGAAAAGCAAGAGAAAAACAAACCCCAAATAAGGAGAAGAAAAGAAATAATAAACTTCAGAGCAGAAATAAATGAAATTGAAGTGAAAATATACAAAAGATAAATGAAACAAAAAGATTATTTTTGAAGTTACAAAAAGTCGACAAACCTTTAGCCAGGCTAAGAAAAAAAGAGAGAAAATCAAAATAAATACAATCAGAAATGAAATGGAATCATTACAACTGATGCTGCAGAAATTCAAAATAACATTAGTGACTACTATGAGCAACTATATGCCAATGAATCAGAAAATATAAAAGAAATAGACACATTTCTAGATAGATAAAACCTACCAAGATTGAACCAGGAAGAAATTCAATACCTGAACACACCAATAACAAGTAATGAGATCAAAGCTGTAATAAGAAGTCTCCCAGTAAGAAAAAGCCTGGGACCTGATGGCTTCAGTGCTGAATTCCATCAAACATTAAAGAGCTCATACCGACCCTACTCAAACTATTCCAAAAAATCAGGAGGAGGAAATACTTTCAAACTCATTCTTGTGAATCCAGTAATACCCTGAAACCAAAACCAGATCAAGAGACATCAATAAAAGGAAACTATTGGCCAGTATCTCTGATGAATATTGATGCAATAATCCTCAACAAAAGACTAGAAAACTGAATTCAACAGTACATTAAAAAGTTTATTCATCATGACCAAGTGGGATTTATCACTGGGATGCAAAGATGCTTCAACATACAAAAATCAATCAATGTGATACATCATATTAACAGAATAAAGGATAAAAACCATATGTTCTTTTCAGTTGATACTGAAAAAACATTTGATAAAATTCAACATCCCTTCATGATAAAAACCCTAAAAAAAGCTGGGATTAGAAAAACTTTGGCTCAACATACTAGAAGCCATATATGACAGACCCATAGTCAGTATCATACTAAATGTAAAAAACTGAAAAGTCTTTCTCTAAGATCCAGAACATGACAAGGATGCCCAGTCTCACCACTGTTATTCAACACAGTATTGTAAGTCCTAGGTAGAGGAATCATACAAGAGAAAGATATAAAGGGCATCCAAATTGGAAAGGAATGTCAAATTATCCTTGTTTGCAGATGATAAGATCTTATATTTCGAAAAACCTAAAGACTTCACAAGAAAACTATTATAGCTGATAAATTCAGTAAAGTTGTATTATGCAAAATCAACATAAAATGTCAGTAGCATTTCTATATGTCATGAACAATGTGAAAAATAAGTTTAAAAAGTAATGTCATTTACAACAATCATACTTAAAGTTAAATACCTAGGAATTAAGTAAAGAAGTAAAAGATTTCTATAATGAAAACTATAAAACATTGATGAACAAACTGGAAGAGAACACCAAAAAATGAAAAAAAAATCCAATGTTCATGAATTGTAAGAATCAATATTGTTAAAATGTCCATGTTACACAAAGCAATCTACAGATTCAATTTGATCCATATCAACATGCCAATGACATTCTTCACAGAAATAGAAAAAAAAATCCCAACATTTATATGGAACTACAAAAGATCCAGAATAGCCAAACCGATCCTAAGCAAAAAGAACAAAGCTAGAGTAGTCACATTACTTGACTTCAAATAGTACTACAGAGCTAGAGTAATTAAAACAGCATAGTACTGGCATAAAAACAGACACACACACCAATGAAGCACAATGGAGAACCCAGAAACAAATCCACACACCTACAGTGAACTCATTTTTAACACAGGTTCCAAGAACATACACTGGTGAAAAGACAGTCTCTTCAATAAATGTTGTGAAAACTGGATATCCATATGCAGAAGATTAAAACTAGATCCCTATCTCTGGCCATAGACAAAAATCAAATGAAAAAGGATTAAATACTTAAATGTACAACTTCAAATCTTGAAACTACTATAAGAAAACTTCAGAGAAAATCTCTAAGACATTGGTTAGTGCAAAACTTTCTTGAGTAGTACCCCACAAGCACAGGCAACCAAAGCAAAAATGGACAAATGGGATCACATCAAGTTAAAAGGCTTCTGCACAGCAAAGAATACAATCAACAAAGTGAAGAGACAACCCACAGAATGGGAGAAAATATTTGCAATTTATTTACCTGACAAGGGATTAAAAACCAGAATATATAAGGGGCTTAGCAAACAACTCTAGGAAAAAATCTAATAATCTGATCAAAAAATAGGCAAAAAATTTTCTTATTTGTTTATTTTTTTATTTTTTCGAGACAGAGTTTTGATGTTGTCGCCCAGGCTGGAGTGCAATGGCACAATCTTGGCTCACTACAACCTCCACCACCTGGGTTCAAGCGATTCTCCTTCCTCAGCCTCCTGGGCAGCTGGGATTACAGGCGCCCACCACAATGCCCAGCTAATTTTTTGTATTTTTAGTAGAGACGAGGTTGCACCATGTTGGCCAGGCTGGTCTCAAACTCCTGACCTCAGGTGATCCACCCACCTTGGCTTCCCAAAGTGCTGGGATTACAGGCATGAGCCAATGCACCCAGCCCAAAAGATTCAAATAGACATTTCTCAACAGAAGAAATACAAATTGCAAACAAGCATGTGAAAAGGGGCTCAACATCACTGATCATCAGAAAAATGCAAATCAAAACTACAGATGTATCATCTCACTCCAGTTAAAATGGCTAATATCCAAAACACAGTCAATAACAAATGCTGGCGAGGATGTGGACAAAAAAAGAGCCCTCACACACTGTTGGTGGGAATGTAAATTAGGACAACCATTATGGAGAACAGTTTGGAGGTTCCTCAAAAACTAAAAAAATAGAGCCCCCATGTGATCCAGCAATCCCGCTGCTGGGTATATACTCAAAAGGAATGAAATCAGTGTATTGAAGAGATGTCTGTACTCCTATGGTTGTGACAGCACTGTTTACAATATCTAAGATTTAGAAGCACCCTAGGTGTTTATCAACAAATGAATGGATGGAGATAATGTGGTATATATACACAATGGAGTACTATTCAGTCGTAAAAAGGTATGAGCTCCAGTCTTTTGCAACAACATGGATGTAACTGGAGATCATTATGTTAAGTGAAATAATCCAGGCACAGAAAGACAAACATCGAATGTTCTCATTTATTTATGGGATCTAAAAATCAAAACAATTGAACTTATGGACATAGAGAGTAGAAGGATGGTTACCAGAGGCTTAGAAAAGTAGTGGGGTACTGGAGGGAAGGCAGGAATGGTTAATGGGTACAAAAAATAACTAGAATGAATAAGACATACTGTTTGATAGCACAACAGGTAACTATTGTCAATAATAACATAACTGTACATTTTTAAATAACTTGTAGGGTATGATTGGATTGTTTGCAACTCAGTGGTTAAATGACTGAGGGGATGGATACTGCATTTTCCATGATGTGCTTATTTTACACTGCATGCCTGTTTCAAAACATCTCATGTACCCCGTAATTATATACACCTACTATGTACCCACAAAAATTAAAAATAAAAAAAAGCAAAAGTGTGCTGGGTTGGGCCTTAAGCCTGGACTATGCTCAGATGTGGTTTTGTCTCACCTCCGGCCACTAGCCTCAATGCTATCCACAAAAGAAGGAATTAAACCAGGACAACGAAAAATTACCTCTGAGACCTGTGGTTACCAAAAAGATAGTCAATGTGGGGAAAGGGCAAACCCCAGTAACTATTAAAACTAGAGGATATGATATAAAGGAATTGTTCTATTTTGTAGATTGGTGTCATAAGCTTCCTAAAAAACCTTTACTATAATGGAATGTAAAAATAATTATTTTAGGGGCATTGTGCTTAATTTTAAATGCTACAGAATGAAAGACCATGTTTGGGTTGACGCAAGGCCCACAGATCACTATTAAGCAATCACTAATGTATATATGTGATCCAAATGCACAGGTAGTTATTCCGAAGAGAATGACCAGCCTAGTGGACTGGGTAAATGACCACCATAAGATCTGTTTACCCTGAGAAGGGGGCTACCCACCTCTCCTTATAAAATGTCAAGTGGAGCACCTGATGAAGCAGCTGATATGTTTCATATTCAAGCAATATGGGACTGGATTTATAATGATATTTTCAGTGGGATATTTTCCCACCGAATATGCCTATTACCCAGGTTATGGTAAATGTTGGGGTTAAAGGGGTCACTTTTACATGATCACCACAGGTGACATTATTCCTGCAGAATTATACAACTGTTTGAGAAGCCTTATCAAATTTGCTATCTCTCATGGGACTTAATAGATACGTAATAAAATATTGGGGTAATTAACAAAAAAAAAAAAAAAGAAAGAAAAATAGGAAAGGCAAAAGGGAGTCCACGGACTCGCTCCAGAAAGGTGATGAGTTTAAAAGAAAGTTTTTTGCAATGCTATCAAAGGTAGAGTGAACCAAAGGGAACCCTCACTGGTTCCCCAACATAAAAGGCCCTGCACCAGTTTTCTGCATTTGCCTCAGATTGAGGAAACTTTGAAGACATCAAAAGCCAAAGGTTATAATGAAAAATCTGACATTTCCTGAGGCAAGATAAAAATTGACAAAAGAGCCTGAGTCTCTTGGCTCAACTCTGTGCTTGGAACCCTAATATTTTTCCACGAGGAAAGGTAAAATGGTCTGAGCGTAGAAAAGAAAAGCTCCTGGGACCAGACCATCAAACAGTACAGGTTATTACAGGATTGTGAAATGTGAGATGTTTAAACAGGCTTTATGTAAGGTAGGCGTGACTCTTTTACCTAAATGTCTTATGAAAATCAGTATTGTATCTAATTCGCGGATGCTTCCCCTGTCTAGTACTATAAAACTGAAGGCATATAAATCTGCCCTTTGAGAAATATTAGCTGGACATGCTAAATGGGAACTAATAAGATTGCCCGAGCCTGCAGAATATAGGATAAAAGCTGAAGTGCTAGTTAAGACAAATCTTCCACTTAGTAGTTCTTTCTGGAGCATTTATCGGGCCTTATGGCAAAAGACTGTGAGCACTTCCAAAAGACAACTGCTGGACTAGAGAATTTCTACTTACGGGACATTTATTGGCATGTTGTAGAATGGTAACTGAAGCTACCCCTATGCTAATGGAAATAATGCTGCCCCAAAGAGTTCCATGTTAAAATAAAAGTGGTTTACATAGGATCTCGTTACCTGGGGATACAAGGAGATCTCATGAGCAGGAAGCCTTTTCTTCCCCTCTAGGGTGGACTCTATGTGGGGAACTGCTAGATTCTACAATGCCTGATAAACAGCTCTCATCTAACAAGATCTGCTTAGAGTGTGAATGGCAGTTTCAAGGTGAATAAACGACATCTTGTTTGGAAACCTGCTGCTCTGGTTAAAGAAGAGTCAAAATTTTTTTTCTTTTGAGTTATAGTTTAGAGCATTTGGGTGAACTATGTTTTTGTAAGCAAATTTACCTTTCTCTCTGAGTTCCCCAAAATTGAAAAACTGTTCAGGATTTTATAAGTGTAGTAAGAGTGTTTTCTTTTAAAACAAGACAATTGGAGACACTGGTTATTTTACCAAGACTTTGACTAGAGTAACCTATTTTTAAGTAAAGTTTCAGCAAAGCCAACTTAAAAGAGCCTATGTGGCCAATGAATTCCTACCACACTTTTTGCACATAATCAAGCCATGTATAGTAAGCCTAAAACTTATTTTGCAAACAAATTGGTCTTACTATAATTTATCTTTAGCAGAAAACGAGGGCCAGAAAGGGAGAAAAAATCATTTCAATGCAAGAGTGTAACACTTGTTACTAGATTTCAGCCCTGACATTTGTTTTTGACTGCAGCAGATTGAGTCAAGAATTATTTCTTGGCTACAATAATTCTCTGAAGAGTACCAGATTATAATTTTTCTTCTTAATTTTGGTGCTCTAATGGAATAGGTTTCTTTTTCTGTTCTGTCACACAAGTACTCTTTTGATTGTCAAAATATTGTTATTTATCTCACCTTGTTTTACTACCGAGGAAACCAGAATCATGGGATTCTGAAGACTGGAGATGTGACTCTCCCTCATTTGGCATACCACTGGGTGGGATTTGTTTTTCACCACAAATTCCCTGCTGCTAAGATTATACAAACACCCTTATTCTAGACCCAGGGACTATCGTGGAAGAGGTAGACACATGAGATTGTAATAGCTGGTTTGAAAGATAAAATTAGTTCAGACCCTCTAAATCAGGAATGAGTACACAGATGCCTAACCAGCTGGTAAAACAAGGGACCTTGCCTTCTGAGCTATTGTGTGGTACGTTTTCATCCATCCCAACCATAAAGAACTTTCTGCTTCTTGTAGAATTAAAATTAGTGCTGGGAGAATATAAAGATACCTCATGAGAAAGCCTCCTGGATATAATATTCCTAGTTATGAAATTTATGCAGATATATATTAAAAATTTTTATCAACCCCCTTAGGGCAAATTACTAAAAGACTGCAAAAAGCACTGCAGCAAAACAAGTCTCTAAAATGATTTAGCTTAAAATTTTTTAACAGTGCTTATTTTTTGTACTGCTAATTACTATATATCTGTAACTAAAACCAGGACTACAGTAGCTCAGTTTTGTGACCTCATCCTTGGCTCTTTGTTGGTCTTTTACTTTAAAAAAAAAAAAAAAATTGAAGGTTAGTGAATGTCTGTTCACTTCCATTCCCATCTGGCCTAGAACATTTAAATTGGCTACAAGTTTTTCGACTGTAAGTCCCTTGGACATGGGGGGAATCCCACCAAGGGACAAGATGGACCCAGGGCAGGCAGTCATGCCACCCTGGCAGTGCTGTGGGAAAAAAACATTAGGTGGCCACTGATGTTGCCCCTGGCAAATCTTGGCTGGAAAGAGGAAAATTTATACCCCAAAATTAAATTATAAGACTCCACAACCATCTGAATGGATCACTCCTCTTGGCCAAGGGTATTCCAAAGTTAACCTGAAAAATTTATTCAGGCCGTGATGGAAGCGGGGTCGGACTTACATCATTATACTCCCCATCCCTTTTGGAATTCAGGAAAAGCCCACCAGTATTAACATCAATACAGATCTTAAGTGTGATGAAAAACATTTACCACCTATTCTCTCTGATGCCTGCTACTTGGAGGCTTCATCTGCATGATAAAATCTTGGTCTCCACAAACCCTTCTCATAACCCTGACAATCCTTTCATTGATAATAACTCAACCAACTGCCAATCAGAAAATTATTAAACCTACCTATGACTTGGAAGTCCCCACTTCTAGCAGTCCCACCCTTCGAGATTGAACCAATGTACATTTTTACATGTATTTGATTGATATATCATGTTGCCCTAAAATGTGTAAAACTAGGCTGTGTCCCAACTACCTTGGACACATGTTCTCAGGGTCTCCTGAGGGCTGTGTCATGGGCTATTAATTACTCATATTTGGCTTAGAATAAATCTCTTCAAATGTTTTACAGAATTTGACTATTTTGGGTGATGCCACAATTAGAGCATATATTTTGATACGGTGAAAGAACTTTGTATACCATCCATGATAGCCAGTTTTCATTTTATAAATGTAGGAATTGAAAATGTCAGGGCTTAGAAAACAATACCAAAATATATGATGCTTTGACATGCTAAACTAAAGAATCAGCCTCAATGTCTCTCACACAATCAGGTCGTTCTCTGAAGTCCCTTTATCTACCTAGAAGCCTGACCTGTCCAAGAGTAACACAATTGCTTTTGATCCCTTCCCTGAAATGTCATTAATTAGAAAATATTGAAATTCATATTACAAAGGAAGAGACTGAAAATTAAACACCACACCCAGAGACAAGAGGAACTTCAAACTTTGTCCCAAACCATTGTTTGTTCTCTAGTCCTCATTAAATTCCCAAAGAGAATCATTTACTATCAATTGCCTGAATATTGGGCCCATTCATACCTCCTAAAAATAATTTACTATCACTCAAAATTGCCACATTTCCTCCATCTCTCTTCCACTGTGACAAAGGGTATATAAGCATCTGAACCTTATTAACTTATTGTAGAAACACTTTTCTGTGTTTTATGGACATTTAATGTCTTACAGACATTAAATAAATTTTGTATGACTTTTTCTCCTATTAATCTGCCTATTGTCTGTTTATTTCCAGCAAATCATCCAAGGACAGAGGGTAAAGCCCTCCTGTTATCCTTACAAAACCAAGGGAAGGAAAATAGATTTCTGTAGATCATACAACTAGACTACTGAAACTAACAGAAGTAGAAATGGAACACTCTTTCTAACCATCTAAGTGATGGTGCTTTATTCAATGAAATACCATTCTTATTAGCGAATTATCCCTCATCTAAGATCCTGCAGCCATTTTCTGTGACTCATTTAAACATCAGTCATGACTACCCTGTCCCCTTTCTCATACTTCTATTTTTTATCATTGTTTCATCTTTACCACATTTGTTCCATTTTCTATGTTGACAACTGGAATTTTTAACTTGATGGTAATCTACTCATAAGCGAGGATTGTATGCTTCCTTATTTATGCTGTCCTTCATAATGTATCAATAAGAAGGATGTGTATTAAATAGAAAACACATGTCAACTAAATTTGATTTAATCATTTCAGAAAGGTAGCCATTAACTTTTTAAAAAATTATTATACTTTAAGTTGTGGGGTACATGTGCAGAATGTGCAGTTTTGTTACATTACATGTGCCATGGTGGTTTGCTGCACCCATCAACCTGTCACCTACATTAGGTATTTCTCCAAATGCTATCCCTCCCCTTGCCCCCCACCCTTGATAGGCCCCAGTGTGTGATGTTCCCCTTGCTGTGTCTATGTGTTCTCATTGTTCAACTCCCACTTATGAGAGAACATGCGGTGTTTGGTTTTCTGTTCTTGTGTTAGTTTGCCGAGAATGATGGTATCCAGCTTCATCCATGCCCCTGTAAAGGACATGAATTCATCCTTTTTTATGGCTGCATAGTATTCCACAGTGTATATGTGCCACGTTTTCTTTATCTAGTCTATTATTGATGGACATTTGGGTTAGTTCCAAGTCTTTGCTATTGTGAATAGTGCCGCAATAAACATACGTGTGCATGTGTCTTTATAGTAGAATGATTTATAGTAGCCATTAACTTTTTTAGGATGTTAATACGTGAATTGCCTTGAATTAAGGTTGCACAAAAGATTTTCTTACAGAAAGATAAATACTTAAAATTAATGTTATCACAGCTTGTTTAGATGAAGAAAATTTATCTTTTAAAATAAATAAATATACACTCCTTTGACTTTATGAGTTTTATTTTCATTTATAAATATACAATGAAGTAGGCTATATTAATTTAATATTTAACAAGTCATCTTTCTCCTTTCCTAATAGGATTGCACATTAAAAAAAAAAAAAAAGATATATAGTGTATTATCTTCTTTAGACTTAGAGGTTGCATTTATAGACCAAATTATGGCAATTCAAATTATAAGTTTAGGATACCAGAATATGCCACTTCAAAATAAACCTTTATGGTGTAAGTATTATTTAGAGCTGATTACTTTGAGAAACTGCAGAACAAAAGAAACTCTTTAAACAGAGTAGAAGTTATCCCATTATAAGGGAAATTTATATCTATAAAGAAAATCGCCATTTGTAAGGGTATTGTCCCCATGTACCAGAAAGAGGATGATCACTCTAAATCAGTAGAGACCTTTGTCAATAGAGGAGGCACTGACATAAATTTGCAAGACAAATCTATCCTTATTCGCCATGCTTTTTCTGGGTATCTCCCCATAATTGGCCTCCCATGTCCTTCTTTGTTTGTTGCAGTAGACAATGGGAGTTAAGCCTGAACTTTATGCCATATCTTGAAGTGTCACTCATTCCCTGGGTATCTTCCATGCATACGTGATGTATACATGTTAATAAACTTCTGGTTATTTTTCTCTGGATAATCTGTATATTGTTAGAGTGTCTGTTCCAAGTAAAAACTTAAAAGAGTATAGAAGCAAACTTTATTTCTTCCTACACAGTTGTTAGGACCCAGAAAACAATATCCCAAATAAAGGCCTCAGAAGCAACCTCAGAAATAAGTTTCTTTCTGACCTTCTGCCTTCCTGTTTCTGACCTCTCATTTTCCCTTAACGCTACGTACAGAAACCAGAATCCCTCTTCCCTAAGGTAGGTCACAGAAACCAGGACTCCTTTCCCACGAAGCTAGCCACAAAACCTAAAAATATTACTCTAACTTTCTGTATCTTATCATGTGAAAACTGACCATACAGAAATTTTCTGACCTACCTTGTTTGATTGTAGGTTGTAAGACTCCCATTCCATAGAGGGTCCTGCCCCACACCCAGAAGGGCAGAGTGCATGCTCAGAGAGGACAACGGGAATCTAGACAGACAAGTACTGCTGAGTTTCCCTACTCAGTCTATTGACATTAGATTATACCCCTTTCGTCCAGTCCTATTTCTACGTGGCTTTCCATACTTTGTTGACCATAAGTGCAAAAATAGAAGGTTTTTCCTATATCTTTGGATCTTCATTCTTCATTCTGAAGGCTCGTATGTTGTGTAAAAATACGGCCAAATAAATTCGTATGCCTTTTCTTCCATTAATCTGCCTTTCATCCGTGATTTTCAGTGAACTTTCAGAGGGTGAAGGCAAAGTTCTGCTTGACACCAACATAGTAAAGTCACACTTTCAAATATAATGAAACAACTGTCTTTTGGGAAAGCATGCTAAAATATCCATTTTACATAATTTGGGCTTTATATTTATTCTCTATAGAATGTTTTTTTTTTCTTTCTTTCCTGGTAGTAAAACCAAGGCTCTTGCAATTAGTTGTCACATTTTTTACTTAGTCTAAATTAGTAAAAATAAATACTTCATTCAGAAAACCAATAAAATGTGTTTTTACATAACAGCTGCTTGTTTATATTTTAGATTCTGGAATCATTTAACCTCTCTAAGTAGCTTTGTATTTGGTCAAGTATTTCCCCTCTATTTTTATATGTTTGATAAAGTTAGGCAGATTTAAAAGTAAGGTGATATGTTGGCAATTCTAGGAGCATAAATTCAACTTACTAAGTAGCAATGCAGTGTCTAAGGCCAGACTTTAAAAAGAAGGAAATCAATGAGTAATGGTTAATTAAACAGAGTGCATACCTCTTCAATTAGTTTAACCAAACCCCCTGACGTTCAGACCGGTAGTTTTTGCCAACTGGCATTCTGTTTGTAGAGATATTATGTTAATGAAGAAAATGGTTTCTTATTTCTTGTTCAAAGTGAGTAGATGTTGATAAAAAGTAAAAAAAAAAAAAAAAAAAATTAAAAGCCAATGTATGAGTGTCTTAATATCTATTTGTTAAGGCTTTGCCTCCTTCACAGAGTTTGAGGTAATATATTCACTAGCCACTTTTGATCACAAGCAGAAAAAACTCACTGTGGTACATACACCCAAAGGTGACCCCAAATGAGCCACACTCTTGTACAGTCCTCTCCACTTAAGTCTAAACAGGACCTGTGACTTGCTACTAACTGTTACTGACCCAAATCCACATCTGCTCAGTCAGCTCAGTAAAACCAAACAACCCTGCTGAGGTTTTGCAGTGGGAGAAAGAAGGGCCTTAATTTGCAGGGTGCCAAGCAAGGACGAACAGGCAGCTCATGCTTAAGACGTGACCTCCTTGATGGCTTATAAGCAGGAATTTTTAAAGGCAGCGGTAAGTTTCAGGAAAGCAGAAGTTACAGGCTTTGTAAATCAATACATGGTGTTATACATTGGTTTGGCCTAAAAAGGCAGGGCGTCTTGAAGGGGAAATAGTGGCTTACAGGATATAGGCAGATTCAAAGACTCTGATTTGCAATTAGTAAAGGAAACTTTGTCTAAAAACTTGAGGTCAGCAGAAAGGAATGTTAAGGTGTGGCCTGTGGGCATTATTTACTTCAGGCCCTTCAGGAATAATTTAGAACAATACTCTTTGTTTTCCTCTGATCTGAGGTCTATATGCAAGCAAATCCATTTGGTTGGGATCTGCATTTCTGAAAAACAACTCAGGGACATATGTTAAGATGCTTTAGTTTCTATAGGAAATCAAACATCTTGTGACTTTAACTTTTTGGCTATTGTTTTAAGCTATTATTTCCTTCTTTCTTATCAAGTTGCTCATTGACTTCTCAGGGCTAGCTAGGTACCTGGAATTTCCCTTGGAGGAATTTAAGATGGGGCCTAGGCAAGCAGGACCATAATAAAGATCCCTGCTTCATCTCATAACCAGTATAATAGGGTGAAGAGTAGGAAATGTCACTCTTATTATAAGCCTCCATCTTGGCAGGCTGGAGGAAGAAATTCTCCTCTTGATCTTCAAAAATCCCTCTTGTTCTTAAAAAATCCAGCATTACTGTTGTAAGTTGCCAAAGGAGAAGGTCACATGGCAAGGAATTGTGGGGTCTCTAGAAATTGAATATGGGTCCTGCCTTAGCCAGAAAGACACCAGAGATGTGAATTCTACAACTGCAAAGAACTTAATTGTTCCAACAACATGATTCAACTTTGAATAGGACTGTAAGACCCAGAATAGAACGCAGCCTGGCCAACAGGTTGATTGCAGTTGTTTAAGACCCTGAGAAAAAGATGTAGCTAAGCTCTACTCAAACTTCTAACACACAGAAACTATAAAATAATACATGTGTGTAATTTTAAGCTGCAAAGTTTGTGGTAATATGTTGTACAGAAATAGAAAACTAATGTATTAATTTAATTTACTGTAATAGTATGGTAGTGCATTCTGGATGAGAACATGAATTCAAAGCTGGCAAGGACTGAAGTTTCTCTAGAACTCATAACTTTTACTCATGGTTTCCTTGCTTTTCTCCAGGCTTATCCTCTGTTATACTATGTATTGAGTAGCTTCAATAATAATTTTGGCTTGCAACACAATTCTGACCTACACAGTCATAGCTGAAAGCATCTTGTGCTTTAAACTATGGCTTTCATAAGTAATTGCTTCAATTATCACTTCTCTTTTTTCTTTTAAAAATAGGAAATCAGTGTATAAAGAATCCTTCTGTAGGGTGTGTGTGTGTGTGTGTGTGTGTGTGTGTATATGTATATGTGTCTGTCTATCTATCTATCTATCTATCTATCTATCTATCTATCTATCTATCTACCTATCTATACAAATAAAATCAGTTGTGGTCAAAAGATGGCGGGGTGACTAGGTAAAAATCACATTCACCAAAGGCTTGTCTTGAAGGCCTATGTACTGGATGCTTTATTTTGGAAAAAAGTTGTGGGCTGACCAGCAGTAAATTTGAAAGCTTTAGTACATATGATTGAAACTGTCATAAAATATTGAAGGATAATGAATGATTTCTAGTTGACAGACTGAGCTAATATGTTTACACTATATTTTATGTAATAAAGTATAAGAAAAGATAGTATTCAAATAATAACTTTATACAACCGTGCTGGAAGGCAAGAGTGTCATGGAGAGACCCAATACTTGAAGTAATTAAAAAAACTAAAGAGAGAAAGAAGGCAAATAGAATTAAACATACAGAGAACTAATTCTGGAGAAAATTTAAGCTGGAAACATTTGCAGTAAAGGACTATTATCCAAATGTTTGCTGATTGCTATATTTTAATTTGTTTGGTCCCATCCAAATCTCATTTTGAAATTTGATCCTCAGTATTGCAGGAAGGGCCTAATGGGAGGTGTTTTGGTCATGGGGGGCAGATGCTTCATGAATCTCTTGGTGCTGTCCTCACAGTAATGGTTGTTAAAAAGAGCCTGGCATTTCCCTTTTTTGTCTCTCTCTTCCTCTCTGCCATATGCTCCCTATACACACCTGCTCCCCTTTGCCTTCTACCATGAGTGGAAGCAGCCTAAGGCTCTCACCAGATGTAGGTACTGGTGGCATGCTTCTTGTACAGCCCAGAAAATGATTTAAACTCTTTGTAAATAGATTACCCAGCCTCCAGGATTTCTTCATAATAATGTAAATGGACTAAGACACTGATTCAGAGGTATCAGCTTAAATTCAAGGGCTATATGAGACACCATCTTATGTCCTGAGCCATAATCTGGGTATTTAGCAGATGACCTGTGTTTAGACACCTTAGCTACTTGTGGATGCTGCCCTTTTCTCCTCATGCTCTGCAGTGATCAAGAGTTGTGTTTTTCTTCTCCTTTGAATTGTCTTTTCATGTCCTTTTCCCCTTTTCTCTATCGGGTTGCTTCTCTGTATTTATTGAGTTACAATTATTCTTTATATAATAATCAGTAAGGTTTTATCATATATGTTTTAAGCTTTTTTCAAGTTTAGTATTTACCTTTAACTGATTTTACACAATGTTTTGAACCAATAGCATTAATAGCAGTTATTACTTCTTAGAGTAAGTAGAATAACTAAAATATATACTTTGATATTTTGGTATGTAGCTTAGCTCATCAATCTTTTTGTTTGGGCTTCTGTTTTTGTTTGTAATCAACTTGAGATTATATACATATATACATATTAGCCTATTTTAAAAAATTTAGGTCTTTCATGGCTTGCCTATTACATATATTTTTAATGAATCTAGACTTTGGGTGTGTGGTATATTTATCAAATTTGTATCATATAAATAACATACATACATATATGTATATTTTTATACACACACACAAAATGCATTTTAAAATAGTTAACTAATTGGTTCCATAACATGTTAAATACACCATCTTCTTCTTGTGATTTTAAACCACTTTTAGTATATATTTAATTTCTTTTTGTTATAAACTTTATTATAGAAACTGAGATTTTTTGTGGACCTCCTATTTTCCTTTCCATTTCTGTATTACTTTATGATTTAGTAGAATGTTTCAATAATGGATACTACATGTTTCCCTTTGCTAATATTTGCATTTTATTCTATTTGAATTATATAAATCTTAGATTAAATTTTTAAGCCACCTTTTAATGACCTAATTGAGATATTGATTGTATAGTATTATATTTAATATTGACTTGGACAAATTTTCTATGAGAAAATTTCAGTGGTTTGGGTATTTACTTAAATACTCACATAATTTTCTTCCCTTGTCTTTTTAATAAGTTCATTTATATTAAAATGTTCTTAATTTTAGAACAAGATGGCAGAAGAGGAAGTCCCTAGCTCTGGTCCCTTTTACAGAAAAAACAATTAGCAATTATCTACAAACAAAAATCCCTCTGTGAAAATCCCAGAACCCAAGGGTGAGGCAAAGCACTCCTTCAAAACACAGAAACTGAGAAAAGCATCATTCCAAGGGTAAGAGAAGCAGTTTCACTTTGACCATATTCCTCTTCACCCAAACTGGCACAGCACCACAACAAAAAGGAGCCCCTGGGCATGTAGTTTCTCGAGTGGGGAAAAGACAGACTGAGGTAAACATTAAGCTTCCCCGGCATTCTGGAATGTTCCCTGGGAGGTCCAATTTGTCTCACCTCATGAAGAACACTGGGGAAATTTTCAGGGCTAGACCACTCAGGGTTACTGGGAACCAAGAAGAGGGATGAGAATCATGGCCCGCGAACATGAATCTTGTGGTGGCACTCTGTCCCTGCTGGCAACTTCACCCAGCTAGAAAACTCAACTAACGATCCTGCCCAGCTACAGAGCTGACCCTGTGGTCAGAAGTTCTGCCCAGCTAGAGTCCCCAGCCAGCATTTCAGTCTGGCTACAGAGCCAGTCTGTTAACCCTGCTTAATTGTTGAACATAGTTGATGACTGTACCTGACCACAGAGGACAGCTAGTAGCCCATTGTGGGTGAAGATATAAGAAAGGGAGTTCTGATTTGCATTTCTCCATTGACCAGTGATGATGAGCTTTTTTCATATGTTTGTTGGCCACATAAATGTCTTCTTTTGAGAAGTGTCTGTTCATATCCTTTGCCCACTTTTTGATGGGGTTGTGTATATACCCAAAGGATTATAAATCATTCTACCATAAAGACATATGCGCAGGTATGTTTATTGTAGCACTATTTACAATACCAAAGACTTGGAACCAACCCAAATGCCCATCAATGATAGACTGGATAAAGAAAATGTGGCACATATACACCATGGAATACTATGCAGCCATAAAAAGGAATGAGTTCACGTCCTTTGCAGGGACATGGATGAAGCTGGAAACCACCATTCTCAGCAAACTAACACAGCAACAGAAAACCAAACACCACATGTTCTCACTCACAAGTGGCAGTTGAACAATCAGAACACACGGATGCAGGGAGGAGAACATCACACAATGGGGCTTGTTGGGGGTGGGCGGCAAGGGGAGGGATAGCATTAGGACAAATACCTAATGCTTGCTGGGCTTAAAACCTAGATGACGGGCTGATGGGTGCAGCAAACCACCATGGCACATGTATACCTATGTAACAAACCTGCATGTTCTGCACATGTATTCCAGAACTTAAAATGTAACATATATATACAAAAGGGAGTTCTACTTAATTCCAAAGCAAAGCTTGTGGCCTCAGTCACCTAGGGAAACCATTCAGCTTTACCACCCTGCTGCAGAGCACATCATGTGGCCCCCTCTAAACATGGAACCCAGTCAGCAGCCCTATACAACCTCAGAGCATGGGCTGTGGCTTCAGAAGACCAGAGATGCTGGCAGCAAACCCCTCTTCCCTGCAGACACTACCAGGTGCCAAGTCAAAACCTCCACGGTGGGTTGACTAGCGAAGGCCTTTTCCTGCCTAAGTAATCTTGAAAAGACTGGAAGAGGTGAGTCTTTCTCAAATGCAGGGACATCAATGAAAGAATACAAGAATCTTGAAGAATCAGGGAAACATGAGACCACCAAAGAGCTAATATAGATCCAGTATATTAGATCCATGTTATAGCTAATATAGATCACCAAACATAAAGAAATGAAGATCTACAAAATTACTGACAAAGAATTCAGAATAATCCTCTGAAATACGTTCAGTGAATCACAAGGAAACACAGACAGCTAAATGTAATTGGAAAAAAAAATGAGACTGAAACCATTAAGAAAACCAGAATTTCTCCATAAAGAACCCAGTGACTAAACTACAACATTTCAATGAAAGCTTCAACAGTAGATTCAATGAAGCAGATAGAAGACTAAGTGAATCAATAAAATTGACATATTACACTAACAGAATGAATACTATTGTCTCAATAGTAGGAGAAAAAGCATTTGAAAAGATTTGACATATTTTCATTATAAAAACTATCAACAAGTTGGATATAAAAGAAGTGAACCTCAACATGATAAAGCCCATGTATGAAAAGCACACAGATATTATTACACTCAATAATAAAAAGCTGAAAGCGTTTCCTTTAAGATAAGGAAAAAGACAAGGATACCCACTCTCTCCATTTCTATTCAAGTACTGACAGTTTTAACCAGAGCAAGTGGGCAAGAAAAAGAAATAAAAGACTTTGAAATAGAAAAGGAAGAAGTTAAATTGTTTTTCTTTGGAAATAGCATGATCTAATGTACAGAAAATCCTAAAGACTGAACCAAGAAAATCTGTTAGAACTAATAAACAAATTCAGTAAAGTTGCAGTTTACAAAATCAGCATACAAAAATCAGTTGTATTTATTCACCCTGATAATTAACTATCTAAAAACGAAAAAAACAATCCCAGTTACAAAGCATCAAAACAATAAAATATTTAGGAATAAATTTAACCAAGAAAATGAAAGATATGAACATTGAAAATTATGAAACATTGATAAGAGAAATTAAGAATGACACAAACAAATGGAAAAATATCTTATGTTCATGGATTGGAATAATTAATATTGTTAAAATGTCCATACTAGCCACAGCAAACTACAGATTCAATGCAATCCTTATCAAAATTACAATGGCATTGTTCATGGGAAGAGAAAACAAATCAAAAATTTCTATGGCATCACAAAAGACCCCAAATAGTCAAAGGTATCTTGAGAAAGAACAAAGCTGATTTCACACTTCCTGATTGCAAAGTCTATTACAAAGGTATGTTAATCACAGTAGAAAAAAGAATAGAGAGGCCAGAAATAAACCAAATTATATAAGGTCAACTAACATTTGATAGTGACATGAAGAATAGACAATAGGGAAGAGATATCCTTTTCAATATACAGTGTTGGGAAAACTGGGAAAAAGTGAAATTGGACCCCCCTTCTCATACTACCCACTTAATTAACTTAATATGAATTCAAGTCTTAAATTAAGACCGAAAACTACAAAACTCCTAAGAGAAAACATAGGGGGAAAATCTCCATGACTTCAATCTTGGTGATGTTTTTTTTTGGATATGACACTGAAAATACAGGCAGTGAAAACAAAAATAAACAAGTGAGGCTACATCAAACTGTAAAAAATCTGCACAGCAAAGGTAACAATCAACAAAAGGAAAAGGCAACCTACGAAATGTGATAACATTTGCAAACCATATATCTGATAAGGGATTAATATCCAAAATATATAAAAACCTCATACAACTTGATAGCCAAGGAGCAGATTACTCCATTAAAAATGGGCAAAAGACCTGAATAGATATTTTCCCAAAGAAGAGAGACATGTGGCCAATAGGTTCACGAATGAAAAGTTTCTCAACATCACTATCAGACTAATGAAAATCAAAACCTCCACAAGGAGACATCACCTCACGTTTGTTAGAATTACTATTATGGAAAAGAAAAATAGATGAGTGTTGGTAAGAATGTGGAGAAAGGGGAACCCTTGTTCACTGTTGTTAGAAATGTAAATTGGTACAGCCATTATGAAAACCAGTAGGGAGGTTTCTCAAAAAATGCAAATTAGAACTACCTAGGATCCAGCAATACCACTTCTGCATATGTATCCTAAGGAAATGAGGTCAGAGTCTGAAAGAAGTATGTGCACTTTAATGTTCATTGCACCATTATTCACAATAGCTCAGATTTGCAAACAACTTAAGTGCCCCTCAATAGATGAAAGAAACGTGAGACTCATATGAAATAGTGTATTATTTATTCATAGAAAGGAAGGCAGTCTTGCAATTTGCAACAACATAGATGAACCTGGAGGGCATTATAATGAATTCATTAAGCCAGACACAGAAATATAAATTCTGTATTGTCTCACTTATATGTGGAATCTAAAAAAGTCAAACTCATAACAAAGAGTAGAATGGTGGTTGCCAGAGTCAGGGAGTTTAGGAACATGAGGAGATACTGGTCAAAGGGTAAGTACAGATGAATAAATTTTGGAAATCTAATATACAATATTGTGACTATGCTCGACATATATTAATGAATATATCATAAGTGTTCCTTTTTTTTTTTCCATCGTGTTAGCCAGGATGGTCTTGATCTCCTGACCTCGTGATCCGCCCGTCTTGGCCTATCATAAGTGTTCTTAACACACACACACACACACACACACACACACACACACAGAGTAACTGAGGTGATGAACGTTTTAACTTGACTGTGGTGATCATTTCAGAATATATACATATATAATCAATTATTTCACCTTAAATATATAAATTTTATTTGTTAATTATACCTCAGTAAAGCTGAAGAAAGGTTTTCTTAATTTTAAGTGTTCTATCCTTCCCAGATAAAACAAAATAATGCATTTCATCATGTGTCTAAATATAGGTAACTTCAGTCCTAAGTGAGATTGACCTATACTTCTTCTCACGTATCTTTATCAGATTTTGCTGCCAAGGTTATGATGCCATAAATTTGAAAATTTCAATTTTTACCTTTACTCTGGTGTTTATATAACATATTTCTTCAATTTCAACAATGATAAAACTATGTGCAGCTGTTTTCCTGACCATATTATTTGACTTTTTCTTAAGTTTTGGCGGTTTTCTACTTCAACCAGTTTTGTTTAATTTCATTTCCTAGTTTATCATCAGTTTGTCAAAATGTAACATTGAAATTATTTCTTTCAGTTTACAAATACATCTGTATCGGGTTCATAACCTATTAACATATCCAATGCTGTCTATACTTATTTTTTTCATTTTGTCTTGATTACAGTACCTAGATGTTTTAAAATTGACCTTTTTCTTTCTTTCTAAATAAGTTATTTAGCTTATTTATCAACTTCATCAGTTTCCTCTTTTCGATGTTATCAGTTATGATCTTATGGTCCTATTCTATTCATTTTTCATTGAATTTGTTGTTCTTTTTCCAATCTTTCGAGATTAATGTTTTGAGTGTTTTCTTGTAGTAAAAGCATTTAGCCCTAAAGGATTAGCACTCTTATACATTGGCTTCATATCATGTATTTATTAAGTATTATACTTTTGTAATTTTGTGAATGATCTCATGTAAGTTTTGATTTCCTATATTATCCAGTAGTTTTTTAAATAGAGGCTTTCCATTTTGTTTCTTTTGTTTGTAAATTTTAGCTAGTACTTTTTACTTTTATTTTATTATACTCACATGGTATGTCTTACACACTATTCCTTTTTTTGGAATTTACTTATAAATAGACTACATGCTAGTCCAAAAATGGATAAGTGCTATCAGAACTTTCTCTCCCTTCTAGAACCTAAACCAAAACCATAGGAGTATATTGCAGTAGAGAAAGAATGATGTTGGGCTGGGTGCAGTGACTCAGGCCTGTAATCCCAGCACTTTGGGAGGCTGAGGCGGGCAGATCACCTGAGGTTGGGAGTTCGAGACCAGCCTGACCAAGACATAGGAACCTCATCTCTACTAAAAATACAAAACTAGCCAGGCATGCACATGCCTGTAATCCCAGCTACTCAGGAGACTGAGGCAGGAGAATCGCTTAAAACCCGGGAGGCAGAGGTTGCAGTGAGCCAAGATTCCGCCTTTCCACACCAGCCTGGGCAACAAGAGAGAAACTCCATCTGAAAAAAAAAAAAAAGAAAGAAAGAAAGAACAATGTTTTCCACTTGCTATAAATGTTGAGGAATTTCTGCTAAAGTTAATAGTTTTGGCACTTGTTTCCTACATGGCAGAAATACTGCCATCTCATTTTGAATATTAATAATTTCTGCAGTAAAATTTATTTCTCTTAGTCTATACATATTTGCAAATGAGCAGTCTACAACATTATTATTCAAATATTGTTATGTATTTCCTGAAATTATCAAGTGATGAAATTTTTAATAGCAATAAATTCATAAAATGCTATCTTCTGGTCATATCTGATAAAGGGTTAAGTTTTCATCACTCTGAATAACTTTTATTAGTGTCTCTGATGAAGATTATGTGAGTCTTTCTCATTTTTCCCTTAGGAGAAGTAACACTGATATATTTCTAAGGGAACTTAAAAGATGTAACCAGCATCTATATTTGCCATGTTTTCTGAGAGATCTAACAATTGGTCAAATTGAATTAAAATGTGTACATTATTAATATTTATGGCACTTCTGAGCTACAAAGTGTGTTAATTTTCAGAATAAGTCTTGTTTAAAAGAAAAATGTCTGCTAACCTGGGGACAATTTTGTTATTTCAGGTGCAGTAAAAAGAAAAAAAAGTAACTAATACAGAGAATAAAATTTATTGGGAAGCTTTCAATTCAAGAAAAACAAGCATTTGATAGGAAATGAGATAATATTTCAAATATATTTTTAAAAATATCTGTCTCTAATAAGTGTTCTAGGCAATAATAGCTTCACAAGCATTCTACGTATTTGTTGTTTTATTACCAAAAAGGATTCCTGGTGAAGACATAGACTCTTCCCACAGCCCTATCAAGGATTGTGCTTTAGGAGAACAAATACAACACTAGTTTGAGAGCTTCATGTCAGATCATCATTAAGCCCAGCACATTTTTCGTCTTCATTCACCTCATATCTGTTCTGCATTAGTCATATTTCCTTTTTTTCTCTATACTCCCAAATCTGTTGACTATTATCATCTCATTTTTCCTCATTTCACCTTATATGCTTTGTACTTTTTCACCTTTTAAAAGTTTTAGTTTGCTATATTTACATTGCTATTTGGTTTCCATTCGTCTTGAGCTTTGGACATTTGCAAGTTAAAACAGTCTAATTCTTTCTCTCGCTAGCTATTGATGGTAGAAAAGTAACTTAGCTTCTCTGAGCATCAGTTTTCTCATCTGTAGTCAATTAGAGTTATTCATGCCTGCTTCACGAGTTTGCTGTGAATATTAGAGATACGATGTGTGGTGTGCCATTCTAGTTCAATTCCTCATATATAATAATTATCCACGTAACATTTTTTGCTATTTTAACACCTTTGGGTAGCCAGATTCTGGTTTCATATTTGGAATTGTGAACACATTTTCCAGAAGGAAAATAAAGTAATATATTTGAACTGTTTGTCATGTAGATCTGACTCAAATATAACACAAGATAAACCTTTCAATCATTCATTCCAAAATTCACCTTTCACCTACCTCACAAGGTCATTTATACTAAAGAGGAAAACATAATAAAGAAGGTAGATTGTGAAATAACTTGACTACTCATTAGGCCTCTGTGAAGGCCCAAGATTAGGTTAAATTAAATAAACAACTATTAAATCCCTACTGTGTGCCAGGCACAAGAAAAGATGATGAAATTTTAACAAATTCAGCTATAGTAGGTTAGGGTGGTTAAACATAGTTATTCACAATCTACATTGCTTTATCCCCACATGAATTCACTGTGACCTTTGGGCAGAGCTTATTCTTTGTGGCATCCTGGGAAAATCCAATGGAACTTCTGCTGTTCATATATGGAACAACTGCAACGTCTAGACCTTTATTAAGTTTTTAACAATAGCCCTTTATTTCATGTAGCACTGAACAACTTACAGAGCATTTCACATTGAATACTTCATTCACCCCAGTGACAGTTTTAGGAGGTGGGTATTATGGTTCCCATTTACAGATAGTCAGCGTATAAATTTTCAAGTCAACACAGGTAAGGGATAGTGTGGATTTGAACTGAGATCTGTTTGACTCCAAAGTCTGGGCTCTGTTTTAATGTGGCCTATCCTCTTTCTATTCTACTACTTTGTTTAGATGTTGACGCAGATATCCTTTAAATCTGTTAAAAGGACTTGATTGGGCGAAAATGCCACTAGGATTTTGTTTTTCTCTGTCACCATGCCATTCACCATTTTTTAGCAACATTTTTTCCACGATCATAAATGGTTAGGCAATGTGCCAGATGCTTGGCAGAGATAAAAGGATGCAGGCCGTGTTCTTCAGGTACT
This sequence comes from Macaca thibetana thibetana, assembly GCF_024542745.1. NCBI lineage: Eukaryota > Metazoa > Chordata > Mammalia > Primates > Cercopithecidae > Macaca > Macaca thibetana. The sequence goes on from NC_065598.1 coordinate 137,270,184, forward strand.
CAGCCTGATGGAGAGAGAGATGTGTCCTGTGGTCCCACTACCCTGTAGGAAACCCTGGCACTGAGGTAAGTGCCCAAACCCATAGGAGCCCAGTAAAGGGAGGGAGAATCCCCTTAGCAGGAAGGGTCATCCTCATTCCCTGCCTGTACTAAAAAAAGGAAGACTGATGAAAAAGCAAATGATCCAACAAACGAAAACAAAATAGAAAAGAAAAGGAGAAGCTTTCATTGCTCCAAATCTATAGAATGCAGTGAAAGCCCTTCATGCTGGCAGAACACTCCTAGATCTTCATCAGCTTTAAGTTAAGAAAACTGGAAGTTTCTTTCATCCTTCGTGCTTCTACTCTGAAGAGGTGTCTCCGAAGTACTTTCTGTGTCTTAACTTCTTTCTTTCTTTCTTTCTTTCTTTCTTTCTTTCTTTCTTTCTTTCTTTCTTTCTTTCTTTCTTTCTTTCTTTCTTTTTTCTTTTTTCTTTTTCTTTCTTTTCTTTCTTTCTTTTCTTTCTTTCTTTCTTTCTGTCTGTCTTTCTGTCTTTTTCTTTCTTTCTCCTTCCTTCCTTCCCTCCCTCCCTCCTTCCTTTCTTCCTTCCTTCCTTCCTTCCTTCCTTCCTTCCTTCCTTCCTTCCTTCCTTCCTTCCCTCCCTCCCTCCCTCCCTCCCTCCCTCCTTCCTTCCTTCTTATTTTGAAACAGGATTTCACTTTGTCTCCCAGCCTGGAGTGCAGTGGCATGATCACAGTGCACTACAGTCTTGACCTCCTCGGGCTCAGGTGATCCTCCCACCTCAGCCTCCGGAGTAGCTGGAACTACATGCATGCACCACCACCTGGCTATTTCTTTCCTTCCTTCCTTCCTTCCTTCCTTCCTTCCTTCCTTCCTTCCTTCCTTCCTTCCTTCCTTCCTTTCTCTTTCTTTCTTTCCTTTCTCTCTTTCTCTCTCCTTCCTTCCTTCTCTCTCTCTCTCCCTTCCCTCCTTTCTTTCTCTTTCTTTCTTTCTTTCTTTCTTTCTTTCTTTCTTTCTTTCTTTCTTTCTTTCTTTCTTTCTTTCTTTCTTTCTTTCTTTCTTTTTTTCTTTTTTCTTTCTTTCTTTTTTTTTTTCCCTTCCTTCCTTCCTTCCTTCCTTCCTTCCTTCCTTCCTTCCTTCCTTCCTTCCTTCCTTCCTTCCTTCTTTTTTTGAAACAGGATTTTACTCTGTCTCCCAGCCTGGAGTGCAGTGGCATGATCACAGTGCACTACAGTCTCGACCTCCTTGGGCTCAGGTGATCCTCCCACCTCAGCCTCCGGAGTAGCTGGAACTACATGTACGCACCACCACCTGGCTAACTATTTCTTTCTTTCTTTCCTTCCTTCCTTCCTTCCTTCCTTCCTTCCTTCCTTCCTTCCTTCTTTTCTTCCTTCCTCCTTTTTTTTTGTTGTGATTTCGCCATGTTGCCCAGGCTGCTCTTAAACTCCTGGGCTCAAGTCATCCACCCACCTTGGCCTTCCAAAGTGCTGGGATTACAGGCTTGAGCCACCATTCCTGGATATATTTACTTCTAATACTTCATCAGACCTCACTTTTTTTTGGAGCTCTAATTCTCTATTTCTACATATGTGGAGGATATATGTTTAATTGTACAATATATGTGCTTTTCCAATTTCAAAGGAAATGCATACTTACAATAGGAAATTGGAAGAAATTTTTTAAAATGTAAAGAAATTAAATGTGCTAAGTATAGGACATTTCCTTTCATTCTTATTATTAGGCATATCTAGGTATATATTTTTTACTGTTAACACTATCAACTTTTATTACTTTCTTTTTATTACTTCTATTTTCTTTATGAGTGAAGCATCCCTTTATAACCTAAAAATCAGTGTTAATTCCCTCTTTTTCATAAGTTTTTAAAATTGTACAGCTCTTTAATCCATCTAAGTCTCCCCACCCTCCTTTGGTGTACACCATGATGTTTGAGATGAAAACCAAATTAGACAATTTTCGAAGTAATAATTACTCCAAACAAAATTTATTACATAATCTAACCATGCTCCATGGATTTAAGAACATTCATTTTGCAAACACTACATTCAGGATGTTAGAAACGCTGCTGCTTTCTCTTGTATTCATGGTGGATATGCCTAAACATTCACCGCACTCTTCCCTATCAAGCCTGTATCTGGCCTCACAAGCCTTCTCAACTCCAGGTCCAGATGGCTACTAGTATCTAATCAAACTAACATATATGATGAAACCTGTTTGCAGAATCTTGATTGGGATTAGACTTTGGTGGTTTCCTATGTGAATATTTTAATCTATTCAATATTTTAATCCATTGATCTGTCTCTTGGTTCTTATTTCAGTTTTGCAAGTCAACCATGGTAGTTTTATAAAGATTTTTAGAATAATTTTGGACTAGACAGTCTTATCGCTTCTAAAAATAACATTCATGTTTTCTTATGATTAAAAATTAATGTATGCATCTTATAGAAAGTCTAGGAGATACAAAGACTGAAGCAGAATAAAAACACCCATAATCGCCACCTACATAAAAACACCAAAGAAATTTGATATATATCCTTGCAATATATTTTATTGTGCACACATTAACATAAATACAGACATATTTTCTCATGCAAAAGATAGCATATTGAATATATTGGTATGTCTTTTAACTCATATAATACTGTGTTAAAATTACCTTTCGCGTTATATATTTCTACAAAATCATGCGTCACTAATGAGTAAATATTATTCACAATCTATAGTGTTTTTATCCATATATCAAATATTTATTGAGCACCTGCAGCATGTGAGACAGTGTCCTAGAAATTGGGAATATATGAGTGACTAAAACAGGCAAATGACCCTGTCTGTCCCCATGGAGCTTCTATTCTACTGAGTGTGTGTGTGTGTGTGTGTGTATACAGACAACATAATGAATGAGTAAATTATATAATACTTAGAAGGTGTTAAGTGCGATGGAACAAGATAAAGAAGAGGAAAGAGAGTAGGAGTAAATAGAGAAGGTCATATTTGATGAAAGGCGTCTGTACAGCTATTTTGAAAAGGAACATTTAAATAGGAAAAGGGCCATTACAAAGGCCCTATACACAGAAAGGTAAGAATACCAATGTAGCTGAAATCAAGTGTTCCATGGGGTATGGGCAGTAATAGGAGTTTCGAGAAAGAGTTAATGTAACTCTACATCTTGTAAGACATCATAAACCAGGGCTTTTCTTCTGAGTAAAATGAAAAGTTGTCTCTGGCTTGGATGAGGATGGTAGCCATGCAGGCTGTTATGTACAGATGGATTCTGTTTACATAATTTTTCTTTTATGAGACAGAGTCTCACCCTGTCACCCAGGCTGGAGTGCAGTGGTACAATCTTGGCTCACTGCAATATCCACCTCCTGGGTTCAAGCGATTCTCCTGTTTCAGCCTCCCAAGTAGCTAGGATTATAGGCGTGTGCCAACACGCCCAGTTAATTCTTGTATTTTTAGTAGAGATGGGGTCTCACCATGTTGTTCAGGCAGATCTCGAACTCCTGACCTCAAGTGATCCACCCACCTTGGCCTCCCAAAGTGCTGGGATTACAGGTGTGAGCCATCGTGCCTGGCCGGATTCTGTTTATATTTTTAAGTACAGTCAAAGGGCTTCCCAACAAATTTAACTCATACATATATTTGTACATTTATTACTCAGATTATAACATCTTTTATATAATTATTTACTTGTGATTTTTCTCTTGATGTATCATATTTTGACTGTTATGTATAATCTTCACTGCACTGGACTGTGCTGTGTTTTTATCAGTATTTTCTTTCTTTTCATTCTTTCTCCCTTCTTTCCTTCCTATTTTTCTTTTTAAATTCAATTTATAGAACTTCTCGCTTTTGTATAGTTTAGTGTCGTTATCACACACAAAGCCCCACACTTGCTTTTTTATTATAGGTAATGTATTTTATTGATATACATTATTTTATTTCATATAGTGCTTTCCCTGAATTTTGTTTATTGTTTTATTGTCACTATGTGTCTCATAAGTAGCTAATTTTAGGATAAAGCAACTGAAAGCCTGAGGATTTTTTTTTCAATAAGATAGTTAATAAATGTTCATTTGTCATCGCTAATGTTATGTTTGATTTTGCTTCTCCCACCTTCTTATAAGCTGACTTTTATTGCTTCTTATTTTGAAATTTCCATTTAGGTGTTATCCTTCAGTTTTATTGAGGTATAATTGATGAATAAAAATGTATATATTTAAGGTATACAATGTGATGGTTTATGTACACATCGTGAAATAATTACCACAATCAAGCAAATGAAGGTATCTATCATTTCACAGAGTTGCCTTTCTTTACGTGGTGAAAACATGCAATATCTTCTCTCTTAGTACATTTCAACTATAATATACAATTATATTACCTAGACTTTTTATAGGAATTTTTGTTCATTATTATTTTCTGCAGTGATTTAAAAGACAGGCAATCTGAATTTAATTTCAGAAGTGGTGATCTCAAAACTTTTCAAAACATTCTTAATTTTATATCGAACTTGCCACCAAAGTGAAAATAATAGAACAATGTTTTTATTGTTTGTTGTAGAAAAGTAGTTAACAAATGTCACCCACCTCTTTCTTCATTTCTGCAGTCTTTTATTTATCCTGAAATGACCTTTTTTTATAAAAAACATCTTATTCAAAGTAAATATATCATCAAATATATAACCATCTCTAGAAAAAATATTTCTACCCAGTTCCATATATTTTATTGGATTTCATACTTCATCAGTTTCTTCTAGAGGTGATACCCTCATTCTTCAGTTCTTCAATGATTCTTTTTTTATTTCTTCAGGCAAGGCATTTAAGTAATTTCTTTGGAAAGCATAATTTCTGAAAATTTGAAAGTCTTATTATGACAGCCTCATGCTTCAATACCTCCAGTTAAGAACTATGATCTCATTCCCTCCACCTTTGACCTCATTCCATAGCATTTTATTTCTTTTTTACTCCATCTTAACCACGTTGGTTCCCTTGCCACTTTTCCAACACACTAGGCATGCTCCCGCCTTGTGTTTTTTTCTCTATCATTTGTGTCTGGAATGATCTTCCTTAGGGCTTTGCATAGCTTCCTCCCACACTTCATTCTGCTATCTGCTCAGAGAAATATTATTCGGGAAGTCTTCCTGTTCACTCTCTGTAAAATAGCAAGACTCCACTCTTCACTGTAGTACATTCTAATGCTTTTGCACTGTTTTCATTTCCTTTGTAGCACTTATACTACTTAACATCATATGTTTATTTATTGCCTATCTCCTTCCACTGGATGTAGAGTTTATGAGAGCAGAAACATTGCCTGTCATCTTCATTAAGTTATTGCCAGTGCCTACACCAGCACACGACACATGGTAGACTCTCAGTAAGGAGGCTAAGACTCGATAAAGAGTGACTCTCAATAAAAGAGACTAATGTAATAAAAGCTCTCACATATTTGTTGAATGAAATAATAAATTACATTTATTTCCATGGCCTTTAAATGGGGTGACTATTTGATATAGATCTAGAATTTGGTGGTAATTCTCTTGAACGATCCTTGGCGGTGTTACAACTCTGCCTGGCCCTGCCACTTTGCCAGTGCTTGGGTTTTCTTAGTTTGCTCAAATCCTAGGTCACTACAATGACCTAATAAGTTTCAAATATTTCTGGCCTATACCCGTTAGTGAGCATACGACTATAATATAATATCAGAGCCCCGTAGTCTCCCCATGTTCATCTCGCACCTTCTGAATGAAGACATGTTAAGGTGGATTTTGTTTCTCTCCTACTTACGCCAAAGATGTCTTACTCTTTCTCAAGAGGAATAATGTTGAGTAGCTCTCTACATCCTTCATCAATCTGATCCAATTCTCATTATATCTAGTGAGAATTCCTTGAAGTTTCTGATAACTAAATAGTATCCATGCCTTTTTTTCCAGTATTCATTTTTTGTATATTCCATTACTAGTTTCAATGAAAAATCAGGAATGTGGGAATGAGGATGGCAGTGATCCCAAAGCTGCTATTCTTGGAAGTTCTTCATTTTATTTTGTCATTAGATATTGATACAATACCTCTAACTGGATCTTTCTGGCTTTCTTACTTGGTTTAAAAATTCTGTCCTTTCCTTAGTCAACCAGAATCATGACTCCAAGTCATTCTGCCTTTCTTTGCTGTTGCTTATCTAAACATCCAAGCATCTATTTTATTTCTTATGCATTCGTTCTTTCCTATTTCTAGTATCAAAAACTCTACTTCAACTGTTTACTGCTTCAATGCAATCATTTGATTATAGCATTCCACATTTCCTTTCTCCATTTGAGTTCTCTACTCCTGGGCCCGCTTTTGGCACAAGGGTTAAATTACCCCCCTACACCACCACTACCAACAAACATCTGCTTCCTTGTTAAAATCTGCTTCAGTCTTCAGTGACTCTTCAATTACAGCACGAAATCAATGCTACTTTCCAGTATTTTAGGTTGGTGCAAAACAACTGCAATTACTTTTGCACCAACTTAATATCTCCCTCTAGACAATCCCAACCCTCTCTAAATTCTAGGGTCTATGCTGCCAACACATGGCTCAATGGCAGGGATAAGTCTGAGAAAGCAGTGAGCAGTAAAATATATATATATAAGAACATAGGAGAAAGATACTTTTATTCAAATTCTTGTTTGCAGATTGTGTGATTTCATGGACATTAAATTAATGAAGACTCAGATTCCTCATTTGTAAAACAGAAAAAGTAGTACCTACTTTCTTATGGGTTGAGACATTGAACATGGTTGGAAATAACAACAAAAATCAACACAATCTGTTTCTCATTTCATTTTTAGCACATTGAACATTTAATGTCTAATATATTATTAGTTCTTATTCTTGAAAGCTTAGTGGTAGAGCAGTTACTATGCCAGGACTTGGTTGCTCTAGATACATTTTATATTACTGACCAGGACTATGCCAGAATGTCCTAATTTACCTATAGTACATTTAAATTCAGTACAGCAAAAAGATAAAACATATATTACACTTTCTAAACAAGCCACTGTAGACCAGGACTGTTGTTGTCACTGTATTTTGGAAGCAAACAGCCCAAAGTGGCTTTGAACGTTCTGTTTTTGAATGTTGTTTTTATTTTGCCTTAAATGTTTCAAACCTGTTTCGAGTTATCCAAGAGTGATGCACAGGAAATCCATGGTAATCTCCTCCTCCCATTGGAACTGGCTATGCCAGCAGCTTGTACTCAGTTAAGGGCATATATAACACTAAGATTTCATTGGTGACATCGTCCAAGGAAACTTGGGGACAAATGAAAAAACAGCATCCTCTCGACAATCACAAATCACTGATGAGGTGTGAAGCTGGGTCAAGAACCTACTTTATGAGCCCTGCAGAAGAAGAAAGAGGAACTTTTGTCCATTTAAATATGTTAGATCTGTTATTAGGTGTGAAACAAAAATTAAGATTTAACTGAACTTTAGATAACTTGTCAGCCTCCACCTTCCTCAACCCCACTAAGCTTCTGGTAATGATTTTTATAATGAGTTAGCCAAATCTCATGTAGTTCTTAGACAAATACTTGCCAGGACAATCAGGATAACTGGAGTACAACCCTCAGAATTAGGGTGTGTTTTAAAATTAATCTTATCCCAAGTTTTAAATCTGGCATGTTCATTAAGCCGAAACCATCTCCTTAAATTTTCTGCTGTGTGCTTGCCAATACTGTACAAATATTACCCATGCTTATTTCTCATCCTGTATACCTGGCTGGACTTTAATAATCAGTTATGAGCTTTTCCCTTTTTGGAAGCCAAATGTGGTTTTATAATCCTTTTCAAATAAGTGCTGGGGCATCCTCTACTATTAACTTCAATTGACACCTAAGGTGAAGTTCAGTTGCAATGCTTGCACAAGCCTCTGCTCTCCATAACTGTAACCAGTGGCTGGGGTCTTTATACTAGAAGGACCATGTAAAACCAGTAACATGCATCAGAATGCAACTCTACTCTTGTTGTGATACCAGCTCTCATCTACTTAAATAGCAACATTTGCTTAGGTTGAAATCCAGTTCACCATGCCACTTTGGGCACTGATTGTTGAACTGATTGTTGGACTGATGGCTGTCTGTCCCACTCTAGCCATCCAGCATTAGGGACTGATTAGCTTCTTCATTTTTGCCCCACTTAAATCCTGGCTTTTTGCATGTGTCTACTGACCTATGCCACTAATGTCCCAGGATACTTTGATATTAAATTTGAGTTTCATTATGCTGAGATAGAGAGTTTGAAAGGAGGCTATTTTTATAAATCTAAATAGTTTATTTGACAAAAAGTCAAATGTTTACTCAGTAAAAGATTAATGAACATATGCTATGGACCAGGAGATGTTTTAACACTGACGACACAGAAACAATTCTGATACTATCTCAGTCCTCAAGGAGCTCACATTTTAGCAGGAAGGATAAACTTTGTACACAAACAATATAAACAGTAATGCAAAGTTCAGAGAAGTAAAAATGCCCAACTGAAAAGGTGAGGTTGTTATTATGGGAGCTTACCAGACAAGGAGGTCAGGTTACTCCAGTGTAGTGTAAAAGAAACAGAAACTCATTTTGAATACTAGCTGAGTGGCCTCATGAAAGCCATTAGATGGATCGGTCAGTTTTTCAACTAATTTACAAAAATTATATGGTAGTTCTAATTAAGGAACCTCATGAAATAGCTAATTTTTTCCATTATACTTTACTGAATTTCATGCTGATTAGGATAACCCAAATATTTCAAAATTGACTACTTGTCACTAATAAGTAAGCACACACTTTTATTTTTCATAAATAAAAGTGGATCCCATTGGTTAAACTGCTTGCATTTTAGCCCCTGTCTTGGAATCTCTGAAGGGCTGCCTTACATATGTGCACTAACCTGACTGTTAGCTGGAGTCACCATGCGGCTGTGATTTCTCTCTTGCACTTACTTCCATTGGTCTACATCTGCTGCATATCAGTCCCGTTGAAGACATCTTGCAAAGACTATCACCAGTTCTAAGAAAATTATTGCTTATACTAAGCATGTTAAATGTAGATGCTTCTAGCCCTCCAAGTGCCAAGACATGTCTAAATTTTATGCAGAGGTGGGGAAAAACTGTTATAATTTGTTACCTGGAAACTGAAGCAGCTTAGCTTTGCTTGTGCCTACAATCTAAGTTTCCCTTCAAATTTGTGTCCAGCCTTGCCCTCACCCCTTCCCCAAATCATAAGTAGTTTCAATAATATACAATTTACCATGTTTACAATTTTTAAGTGTATGGTTCAGTGTACACTTAATACAGAAACACGTGTTCTTTTTTTACCTTTTGTCCTCCCCTCCCCTTCCTGGTTCCTGGCAACCACCAATCTGTCCTCTGTCTTCATGAGCTCCACTTTTTATCACTGACGTATGAATGAGAACATGCATTATTTGTTTTTCTGTGCTTAACTTATTTCACTTAACACAATGGCCTCCAGTTCCACAAATATCTGGTTCTTCTAACATTAGGAACTCAAAGCAATCCATAGGACTAGACAAGTATGAATGTCCTACCAACCTGAATATCTTCCTCGTTTTTGCTTATGGTATTCTTCTCCGTCCAAACCCTTCCTCCTCTATCAATTACAAATAAATGGTCCCAATTTATTAAGATACTAAGGGATTGAATCTAAAAGTTTACTCTAGTTAACAGGGCTCCTGCTCAGTGAAAACAATTAATAATATCATTTTCCTGAAACATTATAAAATGTAGAAATATTCTTGCAAAAGTTTCATGACATATCATTAATGGTTATCAAGGTATATTTTTGATTGTTTTTGTTCTAACCATTCTCATCATCACAGTCAATTTAACATAAATCAAATATCTGAAACTAATTGGTACAGCTCTGTAGTCACTGATAATCTCATCTGTCAAATAGAAACTCAAATTTGCCTTGAAGTATTAAGCAAAGGATATTTAAGACAACACAAACTGCTGAAGAGAAATAAATCACAATGACTTAACACAACAGCAACTTCTTTCTCATGTGAAGTGCAAAACAAGTATTTCTAATGGGAAGGGAGCTTTTCTCCAAGAGTTCATCCTGAGCCCTATACTTCTTTTATCTTCAAACTTTCAATCTAGAGTGTATTCTGAAGTATCAGAGATCTGAAGTTCTTTTCAGGTCATGAGGAAGTGACTAAAGACACTTTTCCCCATCTAACCATGGCCCTTCCGTTATTTCATGTTTTAGGAAATATTTATTGGAGGTCTAAAATGTGTCAGGCACTGTGCTAAAAATATTTCTAGCAGACAAAAAATATTTAAGCAGACAAAAATTGCTGTCCTCGCAGAGTGTATAGCCAGGAAAAGAAAACAGACACAAAAATAAGTAACTTTTAGCTTACTTAAGACACAGTGATCTATTTACTGGTAGTGATTACTATGAAAATAAATACATCTGAATGCATAAAGAGGACATATGACTTTCTCTAAGGAAATGATAGTTGCATTGGAATAGTAGGCAAAGTTTCTCAAGCAGAAAGAAGGAAGGTGCCTGGAGTGTAGTGAACAAAGGTGGAATTAGCTACAAAGTGAGACTAGAAATAAAGGCAGGGATGTGATGTGTTGAAGGTTTGGTCTTTACTCTGAATTCAGTGAGAAATCACTAGAGTTTTCAACGAGATGTTGATCTAATGAGATTTGGAAAGATCACATTGACTGCTATGTGGAAGAGTAACTAATGGGAATGTGGGCATAAAACATGGGAGCACAGTTAGGAGATGGTTGTAACAATGTCGGTGAGAGACATTGGTTGGATAGACTTGAGCACTACCACTTAAGGTATGCATAGAATGTAGTATACAGGTTTTGGTGGTTGGCTGACAATAAGGATACGTCAGAGAGGAAGGATTCAAAGTTGAATGCCAGGTTTGTGGCTTCAACAGCTAGATATGTAGTGGGGACCGCATATTAAATTCCGTTTTTGCCATTCTGAGCTTGAGTTCCCAGAGAGAGGTCAAATTGTTAGTTACTAAGCAGGCAGTTCAACATATAGTTCAGTAGCTCAAAACAAATGGCACATTGGAGGAAAAGGCTCGGGCGCCATCAGCATATACATATGTGTTATTTAATGTTTTGGTACTGAATGAGATCACATAGAAAAATGGCCGTATCACTTATAGTCCAAACCTGGACTCTTTTGAGAGTTAAAGGGAGAGAATTTTGAGAGTTCATAGTTAGGCCAGAATGACCAGAACTGTTTTGTGTAAACCACAAATATCCTTAGCCAATATTTAAAGGTCAAATAGGGAAGGCATTGTCAGCAAGGAAACAAAGAACAGTCAATAGGGAAGGAGGAAATCACAGGGAATTGTAGTGTCACAGAGGGCAAGTACTACTGAGAGGTCAATTGATTTCCCATGATGTCTTTTGTCACATACTTCCATAGTACCCTGTACTTTTGCATCATTGAACTTATCGTTGAAATTTTATTATTTGATATCTTTCTATCTATGAAGAGAGAGCATGACCCATAATTGGCAATCAACAAATATTTGTGGAATGAATAAAGAAAAGATGAAAAAAGCAAAAAGTATTCACTGAATTTAGCAAAACAGCGATCATCAATGCCCTTATTAAGAACAGTTTTGGTGGAGTAGTAAGGAACTGAGTCAATTTGCCTTAAGAAAAATGTGAGTGGATGTCAGTAAAACCTGACAACTCTTTCGAAAAGCCCTTGGCTTAATGGACACATGTTTTAAGTAGGTTGACTATCCCTTTGGGTCCTAGGCAAATGTCAGCTGTGATAGATTTTTCTGAAAGTAATTTAACTAGATAAGGGTATACATGCCTCATTTATGAGATTTTAAATGGCTATGTGGTGGCTCCATAATTACATAGTATATATTTTGCCTAGAATAAGTGTAGCTCCCTTAAGAATGTCATATTTTAACTCAGAGATATAATCAAGTATTTCTCCTGTGACAAAATGTAGTATTTAGCAAAAGTATTTTAAGGGCCGTGGATTCCATATCCATTCCACTTGATGCTTACAGTTCTTTACCAAAAACAAATGAAACCACCAGAAAGTTGCATGCATTGAGCAGTTCTTTGTCAGATCAGCAAGCATTTTTATTCCCACTGTGCTTACTAATGGCAGTTTGGAGAAATAGCTATGTGGATTCTAACTCTCTCTTTCCCCCGTATCATCATCGTTGAGAATAATTTACTCTATGTTACTCAGAGACTTTCTTTATCAAGCACTGTATAAGCCATTTCTTTTTTAATTTAGTGCTGGAAGAAATCGTATCTTTAGAAAAAACTTAACGTTTCTTCTTTCCTCTAACAGGATCTTTTAGAACCAACTGTTTCCTTTCTTCCATGGCTGTCAAAGAACATGGCTGAACTTGTGGTTAGCACATTTTTATTGTTCATTTGTCTATTTTGTATTCTTATTTTATTATAGATTGTATTTTCATTTAATTTGTCTAAATAATTTGTGGATACTTAGAAAACGGACTTTGATTTCAGACTTATTCAATTAGCTACTTCCCCCTCCCACTCCTCAAATAAAATTACAGGGTCATTATTGACAGGCAAAAAGAAGTGATAGGCAAGAAATGTGTACAATAACATAATTTAAATATGCATTGCCTTCAAACATACACACACAAATATATATATGTAAGTGCATATATATATATGTGTGTGGGCTGTGTGTGTATGTTACAAAGACGATTAAAATGTTACATGTTATCGACCAATCAAATATTACTGTCTTTGAGATCACCTAGCTGCAATATGCTGAAAGATTCAGATACTGATCACCTGATCTTCTATCATTTCTGCTAGTGCGATCTCCAGCTTGTGCCTCTTACAATCGTAAAGGAAAATAACCAAGCAAACACCAAACAAAAAAGAAGAAACATATACTGCTTTTTAATGGCTATACATATGGAAATATAATTCTATACTTGTATAATGTAAATTGATTTCTGTTAAATGAGTCAAGGCAATATCTGTAAGAAATAGTCCAGTAAAATATGCCAATGCACAACTATGCACAAGCACATTCTCACCTTTGAGGATATATCAGGGTCCTAATATGGTTTGTTATTTAAGTCAATGCAAATTACTGCCTTACCATCTATCAATTTATTTCAGTTGCAAGGACAGTATGATATTATATTTCATTATTTATTTAAAAATATTTCTTTTTTGTGCTAAAAGCTTTAGGCTGACATTAGAAAGTCCTTCGTAATCTTAAAGTTTGCTATATCATTATTTATAATAAGCACATCTTTTGCAAAAAAAGGTTTAAGTTTATATTTAAATCACCTTTTATTATACTAGTAGAATGGTAATAGAAATTATCATTTCCTTAGCTGTTTATATCAACTGTCTTCTCAGTTATTCACCAAGGGTCTACATTTAGCTATTGTCTTGCTAAATTACCTCCATTAAGTACTTCAGTGTTTTGCAAACAACTAATTAACCTTTCGAACCCCATTAAGGGACAGTAAGAAGGAAGACAATTACTGAGACTGAAATTTTGGTCGGGAGGCTGAGACTAACACAGTATTATTAGGACAGAAAAGAAAACCCTCTAATCTTTTTAATGACTGTAGATGATCAGAACAGCTGTCTTAAATCTTTTTTATTTATTTAATTATTTTTACAATAACCCAAATCTGGAAGAGAGAGCTCCAACAAAGGGCTGGGTCACTGGCTCTGCATTAACCCTGAGGAAAACGGCCACCTCAAAAGCGTTAACTTCAATCCTCGTTGCAGTAGGAGTGGCTACAAATTATACTTCCTTGTATTCACATATCACTTGACAGTTTGCAGAGGGCTGTCACCTATATAATTTTATTTAATCGTTAAAACTCATTCTGTGAGGTAAATTGCTCAATATTATTATCTCCATTTCAGAGACAAATAAAGTGCCTGAAGGAAAAATTACTTCTCAAGTATTGTGCTGCTATTAAAAATTAGAGCCCTGATTCAGTGACTGGGCCACAGTACATTTTCCGATGGCACAACTTGATCACTGTACACGTTAACAAAAGATCCTCTCTTTTCTCATGCATGTCTGATGACCTTTCTTGTTCTGATGATCTGCACATCTAGGCAAAGTACACACTCTTGGCCTGTCAATATTCACCAGGCATTATATTCTAATATAACTGCCACCCTGAGTGACCTGCCAGACTCCTTCTTCTATGATAGAAATGTGCTGCCTAACATATGTCTATAAAGAACATTATAAGCAAACATAAAATTTGGCAATCAAATCTTTACTGAACACCAACTACTTAAAGAAATACGTGCTCAGAATTGAGATAGGGGAAAAATAAACCCAGAAATTAAGAAACATGTTCTCTCTAGGTGAGTAAGCCAACTGAACTTATAATTTCCAATTTTTTGAATCCTCATGAGTTATAATTTGTTGAGAGACAAGGAAATGAAACGGTCTGGGAACAGAGAGTAAGGGTACAGGCATAGGGAGAGATGAGAAGTGTTCATATGTTCATATATGTGTCACTCTATCAGCTGAGATTAAGATAAAAAAAATGTGCTCTGCTTTGTAAATAAAGAGGTAGAAGACCCACTTAGAATAGACCAGCAAAGCGGAAACCAGGGACAAAAACAGTTATCCACAGCCTACTAAGATAGGAAATGAGAAGTTGGGAGTGGGGCTTGTGACAGAGAAAAGGAAGAAGTGTCCCCTCACTCTGGGAGGAGGTGAAGGGACTGGATTTCATTCAATAAGGTTTTAGCTAATAAAAATACAGGATTCTCAGTTAAATTTCAGTTTCACAATAAAAATATGTTTTTAGTGAATGCTTCGTGCAATACTTGGGACATACTTATATTAAAAAAAAGTTGTTGTTTATCTGAAATTTGAGTATAACTGGACACCTTGAATTTTTTTCTGACAACTCGATTGGCAGGAGTACTTCTGTTTAGAGGATGTAAAGTAGTCACAACCATACGGTTCTAGACAGTAAGCCAGAGAAAGATGCTTAGGAGGAAACCCTATGGAGGGACTTTAGACTAGGGAGTGTGAGGGCTGCCCTTACCAGTCTCCACCTTTAAGTTCCACCACATACAGACTTGGGGATGTTATTTATTTTACCTGGGTCTTGGTTTCCACTTTTGTAACGTATGAGTGGCACTAAGTCAGCCTCAGTGAGGTGTTGTGAGCATTGAGAATATATACATATGCACACACACACGCACAGAGGTAGATAGGAATACAAAGATATTTTATATATTTACAAATATGATCTATGGAAACAATCCTTGGCATATGGTAATAACCCAATACATTTTGGCTGTTATTATCCAAATGTCATATGCTTTCTTCTGGATTACATCCAGGAATGATTAATGGAACACATTAGAGTTTCCTGAAGACCTTTATATTTAAGGGACAAGCTAGAGCTTCCAGTAGTCATATGGGAAGATATTATAATTTGGAGATTAAAAGGAAATCTGAATATAAAGTGGATACAATTTAAGTTGTTAATTTATATTTCTTGGCTAATTTCATTGATTAATATACTCATTCATTTGTGCATCCATTCAGCAAACATTCATTGAACAGTAAGTATAATGCCTTGTACATAATGATTGCTCAATAAATGTAAATCTTTCTGTGTGGGATCGCTTAATTATTAAAAACTGTTGGAAGTATTATGAACAAAATTTGCTAAGAGAATAGATGACAGGGTTTATAGCAGGCCTAGTCAGGAGCATTAGAAAAGTGATATTTTAGCTGAGCTCTGAAGCGTGAGTAAGCATAAGCCAGTCAAAGTTCAGAGGGAGGAATATTCTGAAAGAGGGAAAGGATATGAAAAGGCCTCAATGTGGGAAAAGGTAAGGCATATTTTCAGTACCAGCAAGAACCCCAGTGTGGAAGAAATGCAGAAAGCAGATTGAATATTCCATAAAATGTAACTTCAAAGGGAGGTAATGGTAAGGTCATGAGGATCTTCTAGGCATGTAAAGATTTGGGCACGTTTTGCCAAAGAGCAAAGGGACAAGTAAGCAGAAGAGTGACATGATCAGGTTTTTGTTTCTAAAAAATCCCTCTAGCTTCTGAAAGGAGAATGACTTGGGCTGTATCTATGGCATCAAATTATATTTATTATGCTACTAAACATGTCAAATATTTGTCACTGATTTCCTTAACCCGGACTTCAAGAACTTATAAAACATGTATCTATCTTAAGAGGCTGCCACCCCATTCCAACATATCTCCTCTCAGTAATCACCATGTGGAAAGCCTGTGCCCAGGCTTCCTGTGTGTAAATCTAACCCCTGAATTAGAGCTGTGCTAAAAGCCATCGCCTCCATGTGCCCCCTTCCTGATGCCCTCAACTTCAAGTGCTAGCTTCCTCTGAATTTTCAAAGAACAGATTCGTTGCCTCTCTTAACCTATTTTCTTATATCATGTATTACAGTTTTAAATGCCATTCTTTCTTTGGGGGATGTGGGGAAGGTAGAGATGGTTAATGGGTATGAAAAATGGAAAGAACGAATAAGACCTACTATTGGATACCACAACAGGTTGACTATAGTCAATAATAACATAATTATACATTAAAAAAAGCCTAAAAGCCCATATTATTGGATTGTTGGTAACACAAAGGATAAATGTTTGAGGAGATGGAAACCCCGTTCTCCATGATGTGATCATTGCACGCATTGTATGCTTGTATCAGAACATTTCGTGTACCCCATAAATACATACACCTACTATGCACCAACAAAAATTAAAAGATAAAAAATATTCATTCTTAACTCTCTCACAGCACTGCCTTGAAGGCAACCACTCATCTCCTCTATCAACTTTATGGATGTGCTACATATAGCATGATACTTATAAAAATAAGTGAGTAAATACTCTTAAAACAAAAGAATGCAAAGTAAAAGCAAAATAATTGGCTGAATTGGCATTATTTATTTTGAATCTCAGTTCTATGATTGATCTTTTTATATTAGCAGTGATGTTTTATTACTTTCATGTAAAATAATATGCATTACTCTGAGGCTATGAGAAAAAAAGAGAAAGGTATTTTCTTTTAAAAGGGATTTTAGTTCAGCCTGAAGGTGACCACTTTCTATTCTGAGATTCTATCCATTTTCTGGATGGATAGACCAAGAAAAGTTGCCCATCCCAACCCTCCCCTACACCCAACCCTTCCCCACATCCCCCACCACACGCACAAAGTTATCATCTGTAAAGATGTTAAAAGAGTGCAATAATGCAATGGATGATTATGTATCCCAGACTCAATTTCCAGGAGGTGGCTATCATTAATAAGCTCTAAGTTTTGTCAAGGCTCTAGTATAGATCTGTACTTCTACAGGAGAGTGAAAATGTTGATATTCATGAGATTATATATTTTGCGCCCTTCTACCATCGACCCCATCCTCTACACACACACACACACACGGACACCCACCATTTTCCACCATCCACAGCTGAGATAGAGGCATTTCTATGCCCAATGATGTCTAAATTCTTCTCAGTGCACTATTTTCTTTTGGGGACTACATATCAAGGCATACAGGAAGAGCATTAGGCTTTACTTCGGGGGGCCTGCACTTTTGAGTATATAATTTCCTACTATAAATGTAGGATGATAACACAGAAGCAGACCCCCTGAATAGGATCTGGCAGAGAGGTACAAATGATGGTTAAGTGTAACTCCTACTATCCAGATGTTTATTATTTAGTTTTGTTAAGATATACCAGTATCCTTAATTTTAATCTGTAATTTATTAAAAACACCTAGAACTTGTGTTGGTCGTGGTGTTTTCCTTGTCCATTCCACTGTCCTTTCAGGATGATAGTGTATCATTCTCACTGCTAAAATTGATCCAAGAGATGAAAGCTTTTAGGTGGCTTCTCTCCTGAGATTACCATAACAGGACATGCATTGAGTATTTTAATACATTTATCAATGATTTTATAAACTAACTTAACAATCTAAAGTTGTCGCCCCAAAATGGAGGAGGTTAAAGACAGCATGCCATTTTAACTGGGACTGAAAATTTGCAACTGATGCTCCTCTGATATGTCAAAACCATTTTAACATCTTACGCAGATCATAAATAATGTAATGAGTGATACGATCTAAAATAGAAACATAGGGATCACTACTTGGCTGAAAAATTAGGTTCAAGGATAATGTGTCCCAACTTGAAATGACAATTTCTTTTTTTCCTCCAAGGTAATATCTTGAGTCAGATTTTATACCTGAATATAACTCAAAATGACAGCAACATTTTTGAACCTCCACATATACTGTAAATGAGTTCCATATAGTTTGTATCGGAGGTAGTTAGTATCTGCATGTTGTACCTAATTACAGTAAAAAAATGGCTATTTTTTTTCATTCAAGTGCAACTAATTGTCAGTGTGTGGAATTCTGCTGACAGTCTGTCTATACACATTATAGAGGACTCACCTATTCATCTGTTTCCATGTTTTTTGTCTTTTACCATGTAATAGTTGATAATTAGATATGAAATTTATGGCAATAACATCAGCAGGACCAGATACTCATTAAGAGAAACAGGTGGTACCGGGAGAAAAAAAAGTTTAGCTTAATGTAAAAAGGCTGCCTTGGTCTTGTATTTTCCAGATTCTGTTGGGAGAGAGCAGTGGTGAAGGTATATGCCTGTAGGCTTTACCATATATGTTACTTTAGAGCTTGAGTAACTCAGAATGGTGATATCAAATTGTGGCTTAGAATGCAGTTCAGATGGTGTCCTAACATTTGGGCTGCTATGACAAAATAATATAAACTGGGTTACTGATAAAGAACAGAGATTTAGTTCTCACAGTTCTGGAAGCTCAGAATTCCAAGATCAAAGTAGACGCTGTGTCTGGTGAAGGCTTATTTTCGAGGTCATAGATGGTGCCTTCTTGCTGTATTCTCACTTGGTGAAAGTAGTGAGGAGTCTCTCTTTGCCCTTTTTTGTAATGGCACTAATCTCCTTCATGAGGGCTCTGCCTCTGTCACTTCCTTCCAATACTATCGCCTTCAAGGTTAGCATTTTGACTTATACATTTTAGGGAGATATAAATCATTCCGATCATAGTGAAAATCGTATTGGGAGGAAGACAAAAGTAGATCTGACTGCTTGAGTATGGTAAAGGGAAGTGGAAGGACAAAGCAAGTCGTCATCATAAGGTGGTAGACACATGTATGTATACAAAATTGGTTCTAACAATGTAATTTCAGAAATAAAATCTCTTTTCAGCAAAACGAATAGAGTGCCCACTCTGTGGGTAGGCATGTATTGGGATGAGTTCGGTGATCAGGGGAACATGACCCTTTTGTAAACCGTACTGTTTTCTCAGAGTCTGCAATATATCATGTTTACGCTGAATTTTATGTTTAAATGTCTGCTTCACTATAAGACAGTCCAGGCGCTTTTAAAATAAGGGCATCTCTGTATTGCAGCACTTAGCAGAGTGCCTGAAACTTTGTGGAAAATAAATAGGTAGATAAGGTCAAACCTGTATTCGGATATATTTTACTTTCTTTCATCACTGAAATTATTTCTCTCTCTTTCCTCCATTAAGCTATTGCTTCCTTGGAGTTACAAAATATTCCTGAAATGTAGTAGGCGCTAGGTTTAGGTTTTCTAGGTGAATGTTTGCATTGGCTACCCAACTTATCCCACCACATTTTTATTCTGTAAATTTCACTACATTCAAACAGCTTTCTAAAGATATATTATGCATTAAAGGACAATGTGGTTTTATTTTTAAAATAATGTATGCTCTGCATATATTCCTTGTGGATTCACCCACAACTGCTTGAACAGTTTATATAGTTTCACTTTTGTGCTTTAGGTATGGAGTAAGATTTAAAAAGTACAATGTCCTTTCAATAGTTTCTTTTGTGCCACGTCATTGTAAATCATAATCTCTGTATAATGAAGCTGAGTGGAGTCGAGTCCTGGTTTTCGTAGCTCAGGTCAATAAGAATGTTTTTCTTCATCTTGTTGTTTTGTTTGTTTTCACACTAGAACAACAAGCATTGTTTTAGTTTCTAAAGTCTATCCTTAAGAAATCATCCTTTTGAGGCACTCATGAGGACAGCAAACAAAACATGTTGCTTCTATTCCTTTTCATGTTTGTGTCTGACTGTGGCACCGTATGGCTTTTCTTCACAAGAATCTCCTCTCATTGACATGATCAAATAACTTATTATTGAGAAAGGTGGGGCAATACACTGACAAAAGAAACACTTTTTCTGCTAAAGTGAAAATAAGTGGTTAGGAAGAAAATTATACTTTAGCTCTGAAATGATGCTTCATGCTGCAATGTATTATATTTTCCTTGAATATTATTAAATGTCTTTATTAAAAATCGTTATTTATAAGTTTTCCACAAATGTAAGGCAGGCATGGCTTAGTTCAGCTAGTAAAATGGGAAAACAAGGTCAGGTAGTTTTTCAGAAGTAATTGTTATGTATCTGCAATCCTATGAGAACATTTAGCAAATTGAGGCTTGGAGTGCTCAACAGCACTAATCAATCACTTAGTCACACTTAGGTGATTGCCAATTAGTCATAGCAGATAAGCAGGCACAAGTACAAAGAGTAGACCCACTTGATTAGCTACAAAGGGAAAACCAAGACAGAAAGAAGGCTCTGAATACACAGACCAGGGTAATTCCAATTAAACAGGCATCCAGAAGAAAGGCTCCCACACGTACTATAATTTAGACGTTTGCCCTCTCCAAATATCATGTTGAAATTTAATTCCCAGTGTAATGATGTTGGAAAGTGAGGAATAGTGGGAGATATTTGGGTCATGGGGGTAGATCCCTCATGAATAGCTTGGTGACTTTTCTTGGGAGTGAGTGAGTGCTTACTCTATTAGTTCCTGTGAGAACTGGTGCATCCTCCTGCTCTCTTATTTCCTCTCGCATCATGTAATCTGCTTATACCAGCTCCCCTTCACCTGCCCCTGTGATTGGAAGCTACCGGAGGCCCTCACCAGAAGCAGATGCTGGCACTATGCTTCTGGTATAGCCTGCAGAACCGTGAGTCAAATAAACCTGTTTCCTTTATAAATTACCCAACCTCAGATATTCTTTTATAGCAACACTAAATGGACTAAAACAACACATAATTATGAGTATGAGGGTCTCTCTGCATGTGCAATTGTAGGTCCACTATTTAAGTAGGATTGCGCCTGTTTCTGTGCCTTGTTAATAGGTAGCTTATTTCAATGCTAGTGGGACCTCCATGGAAAGAGAAGCATGACAATATTTTTGACACTAATGAAATAAAAGCTTTTAAAAATTACTCTCTCTTTCTCTCTATATTTTTTTTAGAGATAGATTTTCACTCACTGTAACCTTGAACTCCTGGTATTAAGCAATCCTCTGGCCTCAACCTCCTGAATAGTTGGGACTGTAGATGTGCACCACCAGATCCAGCTTTTTTTTTTTGTAAAGATGGGGTTTTGCTATGCTTTACAGGCCGGTTTCTAGGCTCAAGCAGTCCTCTTGTCTTGGTCTCCCAAACTGCTGGGATTACAGGCATTAGCCACTGTATCTGACCTAAAATTATGCAATGTTAAGTTCATTTTGAACTAATTTTTGGTCTTTTCCCATACTTGAGAATTCCACATTGAAGTTGGTTTAATGTTACATTTGCTCATTATTTCACTTTACAAGTTTATCATATAAATCGAACACTCATTGCTAACTGATCTTTTCTTGGGGAATACTGGGGCAAGAAACTAGAACAGACAGGAAGTTGCCAGTGGAGTTTCAAAGAATCTGAGGAAAATGCGGGTATGTATGTTTTTTTTTTTTTTTTTTTAACTGGGGGCCAAAACCAAAGAAGTAAGTGGTTCTTCCAAGTGTAACTATTTTCACAACAGAGAAAGTAGCAGATGTCCTCGAGGATTTACTTTCTGATATCTGGGAGTACAACTTCCAACTCCAATCTAGCTTAATTGTTTAGGAAAAAAAAATATATTTTTAATTATACTTTAAGTTCTGGGATACATGTGCAGAATGTGCAGGTTTGTTACATAGGTATATACGTGCCATGGTGGTTTACTGCACCCCTCATCTACATTAGGTATTTCTCCTAATGCTATCCCTCCCCTAACAACCCACCCCTTAACAGGCCCTGGTGTGTGATGTTCCCCTCCCTGTGCCCATATGTTCTCATTGTTCAACTCCCACTTATGAGTGAGAACATGGGGTGTTTGGTTTTCTGTTCCTGAGGTAGTTTGCTGAGAGTGATGGTTTCCAGCTTCATCTGTTTCCCTGCAAAGGACATGAACTCATTATTTTTTATGGCTGCATAATATTCCATGACATATATGTGCCATATTTTCTTTATCCAGTCTATCATTGATGGGCATTTGGGTTGGTTCCAAGTCTATGCTATTGTGAATAGTGCTGCACTAAACATACATGTGCATGTGTCTTTATAGTAGAATGATTTATAATCCTTTGGGTATACACTCAGTAATGGGATTGTTGGGTCAAATAGTATTTCTGGTTCTAGATCCTTGAGGAATCGCCACACTGTCTTCCACAATTGTGGAACAGATTTACACTCCCACCAACAGTGTAAAAGTGTTCCTATTTCTCCACATCCTCTCTAGCATCTGTTGTTTCCTGACTTTTTAATGATTGCCATTCTAACTAGTGTGAGATGGCATCTCATTGTGGTTTTGATTTGCATTTCTCTAATGACCGGTGATGATGAGCTTTTTTTCATATGAGTGTTGGGCACATAGTGTCTCCTTTTACAAGTGTCTGTTCATACCCTTCACCCACTTTTTGATGGCGTTGTCTAGTTTTTTTTTTTTTTTTTTTTTTTGGTCAATCTTGGCTTTTGCTGCCATTGCTTTTGGTATTTTCATCATGAAGTCTTTGCCCATGCCTGTGTCCTGAATGGTATTGCCTAGGTTTTCTTCTAGGGTTTTTATGGTTTTAGGTTTTACATTTAAGTCTTTAATCCATCTTGATTAATTTTTGTACAAGGTTTAAGGAAGGGGTCCATTTTCAGTTTTCTGCATATGCTAGCCAGTTTTCCCAAAACCATTTATTAAATAGGGAGTCCTTTCCCCATTGGTTATTTTTGTCATGTTTGTTCAAAAATCAGATGGTCGTAGATGTGTGGTGTTATTTCTGAGGCCTCTGTTCTGTTACATTTGTATCTGTTTTGGCACCAGTACCATGCTGTTTTTGTTACTGTAGCCTTGTAGTATATTTTGAAGTCAGGTAGCGTGATGCCTTCAGCTTTGTTCTTTTTGCTTAGGATTGTCTTGGCTATATGGTCTCTTGACAAAACCACAGCCAATATAATACTGAATGAGCAAAAGCTGGAAGCATTCCCTTTGAAAACCAGCTCAAGACAAGGATGCTTTCTCTCACCACTCCTATTCCACATAGTATTGGAAATTCTGGCCAGGGCAATCAGGCAAGAGAAAGAAACAAAGATAAATAGATGGTACTTAATTAAACTAAAATGCTTCTGCACAGCAAAATAATAATAATAATAATTAGCAGAGTTAACAGACAACCCACAGAGTGAGAGAAATCTTCACAATCTACACATCCAACAAAGGACTAATATCTAGAATCTACAAAGAACTCAAATAAATCAGCAAGAAAAAACAATCCCATCAAAAAGTGAGCTAAGGACATTAATAGACAATTCTCAAAAGAAGATATACAAATGTCCAACAAACATATGGAAAAATGCTCAACATCACTAATGATCAGGGAAATGCAAATCAAAACCGCAATGTGATACCACCTCACTCCTGCAAGAATGGCCATAAATAAAAAAAAAAAAAGATAAAATAATAGATATTGGCATGGATGTGGTGAAAAGGAAACATTTGTACACTGTTGGTGGCAATGTAAACTAGAACAATCACTATGGAAAACAATGTGGAGATTCCTCAAAGTACCAAAAGTGGATCTACCATTTGATCCAGCAATCCCAATACTAGGTATCTACCCAGAGGACAAGAAGGCATTATACAAAAAAGATAAAAGATACTTGCACATGCATGTTTATAGCAGCCCAATTTGCAATTGCAAAAACATGGAACCAACCAAAAATGTGGTGTGTATATATGTATATATACACACACACACACACATATATACACACACACACACACACACACACATATATATATATATATATACACGATGGAATACTACTCAGCCATAAAAAGAAATAGAGATTAAGAAATAGAGATCAGCTGATCTGGATAACATTATGCTAATTGAGTGTGATTTATTCCAAGCATTTTCAGTCTCTGTGTTTCTTAGGTCAAATCTAATATGTTTTTCTAATTTCAAGTGAGTCTTTCCAAATAAAACATTTTATATTTTGTGAGTGTAAGTAAAGTGTTCTACTATTTTTCCATACGTAGGTATATCTCAACAATTTGCATATTGCCTCTTCTGGCATTATAATTTCTAGAACAAATATCGATAAGCTTATGTGTCGGGAGAGGGAAGGTAAACCAAGCAGCCTCCATTACATGGAGTGTCATGGATAGAGAAGTTGCAATGGAATGATGGCAACCAGGATAAGTGAATGAGGAAGTGAAATAAGAAGAAGAGGTGGTGAGGAGGAACCAACAACTGCAATAAAAACATCTCCTTTTAACATAAATAAATGTATGCATGCAAACCTTCAAGAATCATCACTTATCAGTAACTCTTTGGACCACATTCTTGAGTGAACATTATCCCATTTCATTCTGATAAAAGTGCTATGCAATATTGTCTCCCATGTTCTAAGACAGGGGTAATCAAACTTTGGCCCTCACTCCAAATCTGACCACATGAATTTATTTGTTTTTAAATTAAAGAATTACTGAAATATAGCCAAGTCCATTCATTTATGTAATGTCTATGGCTATTTTCTTGCTGCAACAATAGAGTTGAAAAGTTGTGACGGAGACCATATGGGCTGCAAAGTCATAAGTATATACCGTATGACCTTATAGAAACAGGTTGTCAACCCCTGCTTTAAGAAGCAACTAGATTAGTTTAGCTACCAAAGATGATATTCTTCTGGAAAGAGAGAAAAAGTAATCAGTTATCAAAATGAAAAAAAAGAATTAGGAATTAAGTCCAATTAATATGCAATTGTACTGTATCCTATGTTATTTCATTTCAATACTCACAATAACCCTATGAAGTATTAACTTTTATACAAAAATGGAAAATACAGCTCAAAGAACTTAAGATATTCATTTCCACAAAGTTGCACAGTTACGCAGTGAACAAAGCTGATATTTCAATATATACTTGTTTTACTTAAAGTCCAGTGCTGTTTCTACGATGTTTGCAAACCTGATTAAAAATATAGGCAATTAACAGCAGAGGGATAATCAGGCCACATTTTATGAGTTCCTTGGCTGGAAGAATATCTTATTTTCTCAACACACAGGAAGAACAAGTGGATAAGAAAGACTGTAAACTCCCTGTCAGAAAAGGAGCAAAGAGAAGAATTATTAAAGAAGAATCACCACCGACCCCACAGAAATACAAACTACCATCAGAGAATAGTATAAACACCTCTACGCAAATAAACTAGAAAACCTAGAAGAAATGGATAATTTCCTGGACACTTACACTCTCCCAAGACTAAACCAGGAAGAAGTTGAATCCCTGAATAGACCAATAGCAGACTCTGAAATTGAGGCAATAATTAACAGCCTACCAACCAAAAAAAGTCCAGGACCAGACAGATTCACAGCCAAATTCTACCAGAGGTACAGGGAGGAGTTGGTACCATTCCTTCTGAAACTATTCCAATCAATAGAAAAAGAGGGAATCCTCCTCAACTCATTTTATGAGGCCAACATCATCCTGATACCAAAGTCTGACAGAGATACAACAAAAAAAGAGAATTTTAGACCAATATCCCTGATGAACATCGATGCAAAAATCCTCAATAAAATACTGGCAAACCGAATCCAGCAGCACATCAAAAAGCTTATCCACCATGATCAAGTGGGCTTCATCCCTGGGATGCAAGGCTGGTTCAACATACACAAATCAATAAACATAATCCAGCATATAAACAGAACCAAAGACAAAAACCACATGATTATCTCAATAGATGCAGAAAAGGCCTTTGACAAAATTCAACAGCCCTTCATGCTAAAAACGCTCAATAAATTCGGTATTGATGGAACGTATCTCAAAATAATAAGCTATTTATGACAAACCCACAGCCAATATCATACTGAATGGGCAAAAACTGGAAGCATTACCTTTGAAAACTGGCACAAGACAGGGATGCCCTCTCTCACCACTCGTATTCAACATAGTGTTGGAAGTTCTGGCTAGAGCAATCAGGCAAGAGAAAGAAATCAAGGGTATTCAGTTAGGAAAAGAAGAAGTCAAATTGTCCCTGTTTGCAGATGACATGATTGCATATTTAGAAAACCCCATCGTCTCAGCCCAAAATCAACCCAAATGTCCATCAGTGACAGACTGGATTAAGAAAATGTGGCACATATACACCGTGGAATACTATGCAGCCATAAAAAAGGATGAGTTCGTGTCCTTTTTAGGGACATGGATGCAGCTGGAAACCATCATTCTCAGCAAACTATCACAAGAACAGAAAACCAAATACCACATGTTCTCACTCATAGGTGGGAATTGAACAATGAGATCACTTGGACACAGGAAGGGGAGCATCACACACCGGGTCCTATTGTGGGGAGGGGGTAGTG
The DNA here is from genome assembly GCF_024542745.1 of Macaca thibetana thibetana. Taxonomy (NCBI): domain Eukaryota; kingdom Metazoa; phylum Chordata; class Mammalia; order Primates; family Cercopithecidae; genus Macaca; species Macaca thibetana. Next base: position 137,296,981 of record NC_065598.1, read on the forward strand.
GGGAGGGATAGCATTAGGAGATATACGTAATGTAAATGACGAGTTAATGGGTGCAGCACACCAACATGGCACATGTATACATATGAAACAAACCTGCATGTTATGCACATGTACCCCAGAGCTTAAAGTATAATAAAAAAAAAAAGAAAAAAAAAGTAGAAATAAAGAAAAAGAAAAAAAGAGGAATCATAGTAAGTATCTGATATATGGTAAAACATAGAAATATTGCCATAGGGGAAATGTAGTAAGAACTTTGATAATAAGTTCATTAGGGAAACTGTGAAGGGCAGGGTCCCAAACAATTTAGATTAGTTTGGGACTGATGAACAAAAAAGATTAGTGATCAAATTAAATACTTTTTGGATGACCTCTATAGTGATAATATTGACTTCTCACATTAGAGGTTGGGGGGTGGGGGACACTGATGCAGAAGCAGTTTCTTTGTCATTAAGAATAAAGTCATGCTGCTTGTCCTTCAGTGAAGCTCCATTAAATTCCTTCTCCAAGTCGCAATGCCATTTTGGTTTGGGCTGGGGTCTGCGGTAAATCTACCATGTAGCACTATTAAGACCCACATTTTCAAGCAGAAAGCACCATTCCCAAAGCCTACCTCAGTCATTTTGAACAGGCTCTTCCTTCTGTGAGAATACATTCCTCTCCTCAGCCTGGCAAAACTTCCCATCCTTCGAGACTCAAATCAAGTGGTGTCCCTGACTTTTCTGCTAGAGTGGGTATATTATGTTTCAGAGTGTGTATTGCCACTTATCTTACTGTATCTACCTGTTTCTCACTCCAAACTGAACTCTTTGAGGGTGCAGACTGATGCTTACTAATATATTTTATGATAGGATCCAGTACAATACTACACAGATAGTAAATATTTTATAAATATTTTCAATGAATTAATACTTGGAAAATGGACTTCCATGTTTAGGCAGTTTAAATATATAATTCTTTATTATTGGAATTAATGTTTTTTACTTTTCATTCAAATCACGTGAATTTCATGTCTCTTCCTTTCCTACCTTAAACCCCACCACATGGGTAAACCACATAAAGCACGATAAGGGCCAGATCTATTTAGATGAGTATTGTGTACTCGAATCTTAACCACCTACCTGACAAATACTACAGGCTCAATAAATATTTGATAAAATATTTGCTGAGTAAATGAATCAACAAAAGTGATTTAAATATGAGACAAGGCTATTGTCTTAAGTGATATATAAAAGCAGAATTAGGAATCCAAAGAGTGATTCTTTTCTAATTCCATCATGTTCACTAACAAACTGCTACATCAAGGGAGATAGGACTGTGTGGAAACAAAGCAGGTTGCTAATAGGGAATTAGAAATCTGGCGGAAACCTCTAGTAATGCAGACAGCGACTCTATTTGGAGAGTTACTTGGCGTGTCAAGGTTGCATCTCTGGAAAGTGAGAAGAATGTGATTAAAGTTCTAGGCCTCCTTTTCAATGGAATACAATGTAACTTGACTTTCCCCCCTCATTCCGCTGAGCTGCAATGCAGTGATGACAGTTACTGCACAGGCAGAGTGTATTGGTGCTTACTGAGTAGAAGACAAAGACCTATCTTCTCACACAGTATTCCCGAGAACGAGTAAGATGTCAACAACATTTATTAAAAATCTGCTGTGTGAGAATCCTTTGCTATCAGCCTTATACTATTCAGGTCACTGATTCTAACTAAAAACTTAACCTTGTGCAATGTTTGAACTGGATTTGAACAAGGTATATATTACATTTTGACTTGTCGCTACGCTGTGGAATGAGGCTGAGGATTTGAGTGAGGAGGGTGACTAGCATCGTTTTGCCTAGCATAAACTAACTGCTTAATGGATCTACAGTCTTGGTTTTCAGCCAGAGTTTTGTATTGGAACTATCTGGATAGGATTTAATCTAATTTTATTCAAAATGACCTCATTTTTAACCACTCCTTACCATTACTTCCCAGGATGGGTTTCTGCTATGCCCTTGTTGAAAGTGGGGGTGGTAAATGTAAATGTTTAAAGAGTAAAATGTTAATTTAATTGATTTTATTAATAAATTAATTTATTAACTTAATTTTAATTATGGCATCCTTTGTCCTCTGCACCATGAGAACAATTAACATAGTATGCACGTTCCTACAAAGCTCCCATAATCTCGCCTGTGTTGTTCACATCCATATAATTATTCTCGTACATGGTATTATATAGTAACAAAGAGTATGAGGTCAGTATTTGAGTCTGGGCTCAGGAACCTATTTATTGAGTGATTTTGAACAAGTCAGTTAAGCTTTCTGAGCTTCAATTTATTCATCTTTCAAATGGAAATAATAGTTCCAATATCCTAGGCTTAATGTGCTGATTAAAGGAAGGCAAGTATACAAAACTCAGCAGATGCCCAGGATAGTCTTTGTATCAGCAAGAATTCAGCCAGAAAGAAACCAAACGCTTCATGCATTGTATCAGGAAGGGATTTAATGCCGGGAATTAGATGCTTACAAAACTTTTGGAAGATTATTTTTGGGTGAAGGCCAGGGAGGACCACTGCTGGCTTTCAAGATATCAGGAGGTGCAGGAAATGCAGGTAGCAGTTCCTGATGATCTCAGCTGCCTGCACCATCAAAGTGGATGGTACGCAGGAATTTTTGCTGAAACCACTACAAACCGCATTTTCCACTTTCCTATGTGTTTCTGCTTCTGATCGAAGAAAATAATGGCTTCTCTTTCTTTTCAGCCGCTTTAAGTTTATACAAAGTTTTCATATTAGTAGACTCTAAATTAGAACACTTCTGGTAGAATAATGTGCAAAATGTAGGTTCTAGACTTCTTGTCCCTAAGATACAGGGAAGAGCATGGAAAGGAATGGGAACAGTGTTGATATGCCAAAAGATAATCCAGTATAAAACTTAACAAATGGTTAATAGAAATTTTCATTTATGTTTTTTTGTCCTTCTGCCTCAGGACTAGCACTCCATTTTCCAAATAAGACTTGGCATTCTATTCTGGAATCCAGCTCTATTTGGCTGAAGTATAATGACATTCTTTCTGTGTAGCAGAAACAATACAGGCTTTGGAAGCAGGCAGCTATAATGGTGTTGGGACACTTACTCCGGCATCTCCAGCAAATATTAGCTGGGTGTCCTTGTACAACACTGGATTTCTGGTGATCTCTCTAGGACCAAGGGTTCCAGGGGAGCCCCTCTCTTTCTCTCTTTCCCTTGTCTTCAGCTCCAGACTAGTTCTCTCTTTGTCTCTCTCTCTCTCTCGCTCTCTCCCACCCCGTTATCTTCCTTAATCTCTCCAGTAAATTCCGCAAAATTATGATATCTAATCTGTCCTCTTTTAGACTTTATTAAGTGAGGTTGCCTGAAACAGAAAAAATGATAGACTAGGAATCAAATCCTAACTGCAACAAACAGAGGCTGTACACCATTTAAACTTGAACTTATTCTTGTTGTGACTTAGTTTCATTATTTTTAAAATGGCAACAGTATCTACTTGAATCGTTCCGCTTCTGTGTTGAGCCAATTGAGGGCATAATTCAGCTCCTATGGATTTCTCAAGGCAAAGGCAACTGGTGGGAAGATTTTACATTCAGAACTGTTCTTGAGTCAAAACAAAGTGGTCAAGAAAGTTTGGGGGTCAAGAAAGATAGACCAAGGTTAATAAGCCAAAGAAGTAAATTTTTGAAACATGGATGGCCTGGTGCTGGTTTGGGTAATTGAAATATGAGAGTAAAAAGGTTGAAGAACTAAAGAGGTAATGGTAAAAACTTAGAGGCTGTGTGAGTGAATATTGAAGCCAAATACAATGGCCAGTGCATGGGCATCTTATGTACCTCTCACACCTAAATTCCTAGGACACGCAGATCCATTTAATGGGCTGAAACAGAAGAAATTTTATTTCACGTAATTGTTCTGATGATTTAAAAAGTTTAAAAGGAGACTTAAAACATTATTAATCATTCTTAAATAAGGGATTACTAGTAGTAGCAGTAGGAGTAGTAGTAGTAATGAGATGTATTTCTATATTCGTTTGTTCCATTATACTCCAAGAACAAACACTCTTGCAGTGGTTGTGCCAAAATAGGCCTTCATTGAATGAATTTGTTGTGGGTTTATGCTTGTCTATATTGTTTTAAAATCAGCATACATGTAACCTATGAAATTCCTAGTGTATTCTTGGAATTAAACAATTATGATAAATTCAATCTCAATATCTATAACTCTTTCTTTATACAGGTCATTGCCGTGTTTACAAAGAATGAAAAACACAAAATATGGTGTATGATATCACTTATATAGATTATTTTCTACATGGGAAAACCAGAACTTATATGCCCAGCATACTGGAAACAATTATCAGCAAAGACATAGAGTCTAACCAATATATATGATACAAAGCAAAGAAAAAACTCACCAACAAGACACAATCTTATGATTGCCTTGTAACTTCCTTTCTTATTGCTTAAGTATGCCAACATCTCAGTTGCCAGGGATAGTTTTTATGTAGCTCAAAGGGCACTGGATTGTAAAAATAGAAGATTTCATGAGTTCAAGTTCATCTCTGTTAGTCACTATAAATTTTTCTTCCAGCACCTGGTCTTATCATCAGTAAAGGGTAGTAACTCCTATCATGGATCCCCTTTCAGTTACTCCATGGTGATACTGACACAACTGTGACTTCTGATATTCCTGGAATTCCATCCTTGCCTACATCCTACCTTATGTATTCACCTCTCTTTTTGGCCAATAGAAAATGTATTCCTTTACTCATACCTCATTTCTTTGCTGAGGCATCTAGTAATCCTTCAGGTGCCTTAACATCCTTCTCTCATCCCCACCTTTAATATATTGTGTAGATCCTCCTGGAGAAGTTTATCGGGACAATAATGACGTGTTTGTCAAGGATGACTGCTATCAGCTCCTTCCCACTCTATATGTATAAGCCTTTGAAAAATGGAGTCTATTCCTCCGCCTCCTTGAATTTGTGTTAGCCTGTGGCTGCTTTGACCGATAGAATATGGCAGAACTGACACTGTGTAACTTCTAAGATTAAGTCATCAATAACCATGCAGCTTCTGCCTGGCTTATTGGAACTGTCACTTTTTAGAACTCTCACTCTCTGAGAAGCCAAGAGCCATGTAAGAAGTCTACCTTCACTGAAACGATCATCCTGTGAGGAAGCCTATGCCCACGCTACTCATATGGAACACACAGTGTGGAGAGAAGCAGCAGTGACAATTCCAGCACCTGGTCTTACCAGTAAAGGGTAATAACTCCTACCGTGGAGTTATTAAATACAGCATCACACTGCTGGTGGTGCTGTATTTAAGGAATACCTTAACAACAGAAAATTTTAACACTTTTTGTTGTATTATGAGCTTAATTCCGCTGCTTCCAGCTCACCCAGATATGTTTTTGTGTGTTTGCTAGTTGGTGAAGGAACTTATTTGTATGCCTAGCATCATGGAGAAAGTGATACCCAAGCAGCACCCAGCTGTTCTAACCCTCCCAGCCCAGGCACCAAACATAAGAATACAGACGCAATCATAAGAGAGGCCCCAGAAAGAATAACTCGGCTGAGCTCATTAACCCACAAAACTTGGGGGATAAGGATTAATTTTATGTCACTGATTTTTAGGGTGGTTTGTTATGCAGCAATAGATAAACAGAAACATTCTCTTCTTTCCAGAACACATAATTGCATAAGGTATGACTTTAGAAATGATTCACATATACTTTATACTCTTTCTGGTACTAGCATACCTTCCTATGAAAATGAAATATATATTGGAGGAGTAAAATATACTAGTTTAAATAATAAATACATAGAATGTATTTGGTTTAAAAAGATGTGAAGATATAATTAATGAGATAATTATATACACTCAGAAGTATTTTTGTGTTATCTTATCACAAATATAATGTGTTAAATTGGTGGAATTACCTAAACTTGCCTTGATTTGTTAGACAAATGAATACAGAGATAAGATGAAGGAATGGAGGAGGGAGAATATAGAATGCTTACTTTTTTTGTGATCAAATAATAAGGCAAGCCAGATTTAGAATTTTACTGAATGCAGCAGAAAACCCAGGCGATAATAATCTTTGATTAAATTATCCTCATGCTCCCCTACTTTGGGAACCTCTTTTCATGATACTGATACTGTAATTACAAATACATGTACACACATGCATAAATGTGGTAATTCCTAATCCTGGGAAGAATGATATGCTTTCCTAAACTCTAGCATTAAGAGAAAATTGGGATGGATGGTGAGAGTAGTAGAAGAGATGACAGAACTTGAAATTATATATGAATGGCCTTGAGTGGTAAATAAAAATGGTACACAGAGCCAAGGTATTTTAGATCCTCATCACTCAAAGTGTGGTCTCTGTACGAGCAGCACCAGCATCATCTGGGGGCTTGTTAGAAATACAGAATGTCAGTCCCTATCTCAGATTTACTGACTCAGAATCTGCATTTTATCAAGAACACAAGGTTATTCATATGACACTTAAGTTTGAGAAATACTTATCCAGAGCATGTCGGGTATGGGATTTACCTGTTTCTTTTCTTACTGTCATAGTCATAGCAAGTATAAACAAACCAAGTATAAGTCAATTCAAGTTGCCCTATCTGTCCTGCTGGTTGTCTTTACTGAGTGGAGAGAATTTTGCACTGAGGGCTGACAGGACTCATTACATTGTTTGTCTTTGGGAGCTGGCTGAGCTTGCAAGCGTTTGTGGCAGATTGCCGTTTGAATTGTTTTCCCTGTCTCTTTCTGTTACCAAAAAGTATAATATTGCACAAAGGGGAAAATGTAGAGGAGTCAACATCTTTCATCCATGTCTTTCTAGTAAGTGGTAGACTGTGTTCCAAGCTCCTTCCAAAGTTTGCTGATAATTTAATCTCAGGGATCCAAATTTTCTCACAATCTGGTTTTCTTCAAGGATCTCCCCTTAGTCCAGGCAACATGCGTATATATACTCATATCTCAGTTATGTAGAGAGTTCATGGCCTTTGCATGGATCTTGAGAAGGGTTGAAATCTATTGGTTTGTAGTGAAATAAACCAGAAAACAAGGGCAGAAAACATTTAAAACTCAAATTTTTGTCTTGTTACACAAGAGACATATTTTCATATGTAATGGCTAATAATTGCATTAAAACAAAACAAAACAAAAACACAACAAATGACAGCAGCCAGTCACAGAAAAAGGGACTTTAGCTCTCTCCACTTGGCAGTGTGTCTGCACTTCAGGTCGGACCTACCCAAGACTTGTGCTGTGTATTTTTTACCCACTATTCCTCTAGATCTGAGACCCAGAGTCTGGGGCCACCGAGGATTGATAAAAGACCTCTGCCTCTGATAGTCTGTTGGTGCTTGAAAAAAGATTGATTACCCCGAGTCCCATATATGGTTTCTATGGTCATTTGGCACTAAAAATACATTTCTAGAATTATTGAAATTATGTAGAACAACTTTTTGGCACCCATGGGTGTATTTTGAAGAATGAAAGAAAAGCAGTTTGGTATGGTGATTTGGAGCCAGGTAGATTTCAATCTAAATTATTTCTCAGTTTCTTACTCATATTTTAAACTTGGAAAATTTACCTTATATGTCTGAATTTCTAATTTGTTATAAATAAAATAAGGATAATGTGGTATGAAAACTCTGATGGGACAAGTAAACAATGTTATGGGGGCCAAAGAAGGACTGTCTAACCTGGACTGGGGGATGAGAAAAGGCTTCCTGAAGGAAATGAGATCTAAGTTAAGACAATATACTTTAAACTTGAAAATTGCTACCAGTGTAGAATTTGTGTTCTCATCAAACACACAAGAAAAAGTTATACATATGTAAGTTTATATATATATAAGCAACATCTTTATATATATCAACGGCAACATATATATAAACAACATATAAACAATATATAGTTATAAACAACATGATGTTTTGATACATGCATGCATTGTCAAATGGCTAAATTATATATATAATGAATGCATGCATGTATCAAAACATCATATTGTTTATATCTATATATTGTTTATATGTTGTTTTATATATGTTGTTGTTATATGTAATTATATATAATTAATTATATACTTGTTAGTTGTGAATATGTATAATTATATATAATGTATAATTATATATAATTGTATTAATATATTGTTAATGTTATATGATTACTATTGTTATTAATTAATATTAACAATATATTAATATAATTAAGTACTATTAACAGTATACATTAATATAATTAATTAATATTAACTATATTAACATATTGATGTATATTTTATATATTATATAATTAATTATATTGGTATATATTATATATTGATATACACTAATAATTAATAATTGCTAATTAATATATATTTATATATTAATCAAATTTCATCATGAGATTTGGAGGGTCCAATAGCCAAACTATAGCACACAGCCAAGTAGATACCAGACAAAAAGGCCTTATGTGACCTGCTACAGTGTATACACTCTATTATGAAGATAATAGGAAATCATAGAAAATTTTTAAGCACAGGGGTGATGTCAGTTTTTTAAAATGTAATATATAAAAATATTAATATTTATATATTAATATAACTAATATTAATATGATAATAATACCTCACGTCTCTCTAATGACCTAGATTTGTTTCTATCAACCAACTTGATGTTTCAACCAGTAGGAAATTAGCTGATCTTATTTCAATATATAATTAATATATATTGTTAATATTAATTAATTAATAATATTAATTAATAGTAATATTAATATACTGTTAATTGTGAGTATATATAATTTAAAAATTAATATTATATATTAACAATTTCACAATGCATGCATGTATCAAAACACCATATTGTATGCTATAAATATATATATATATTTTGTAAAGTGAAAAAGAGACCCTAACATTGGTGACATCCCAAACAGATGAAGGCATTGGTGATAAAAAGAGTGTTTCCAGTAGAGGAACATGTGTGAAGGCACAAAAGCAACATGAGCATGGTACTAAAAGTGACCTCCAATGAGTTTGACATGGTTAGAGAACAGAGTATAGAATTAATGGTAGAGTAATTAGGAAATAGCCTAATAAATGTGGGAGAATGAAGAAATTTGAGGTTATGTACTGTATTAATCCATTTGTGTTGCTATAAAGGAATACCTGAGGCTGGGTAGCTCATAAAGAAAAAAGGCTTATTTGGTTCACTGTTCTGTAAGCTGTACCAGAAGCATGGTGCCAGCATCTGCTTCTGGTGAGGGTCTCAGGCTGCTTCCACTGATGGTGGAAAGTAAACGGAGGTCAAGTGTGCTGAAATCACAGACAAGAGAGAAGCAAAAGAGAAGAGAGGGAGGTGCCAGATTCTTTTTAAGAATAAATTATCTATGGAACTCTTTCGGAAATGAAAGGCAAGAACTCGCTCATTTCTGCAAGGACAGCACCACGCCATTTATGAGGGATCCACCCGCATGACCCAAATACCTCCCATTAGGCCCCATCTCCAACGTTGAAATCAAATTTCATCATGAGATTTGGAGGGTCCAATAGCCAAACTATAGCACAGAGTCAAATAGATACCAGACAAAAAGGCCGTATGTGACCTGCTACAGTGTATACACTATATTATGAAGGTAACAGGAAATCATAGAATTTTTTTTTTTTTTTTTTTGAGATGGAGTCTCGCTCTGTCGCCCAGGCTGGAGTGCAGTGGCATGATCTCGGCTCACTGCAAGCTCCACCTCCCGGGTTCACGCCATTCTCCTGCCTCAGCCTCCCGAGTAGCTAGGACTACAGGCGCCCGCCACCACGTCCGGCTAATTTTTTGTATTTTTTAGTAGAGACGGGATTTCACCGTGTTAGCCAGGATGGTCTCGATCTCCTGACCTCGTGAACTGCCCACCTTGGCCTCCCAAAGTGCTGGGATTACAGGCGTGAGCCAGGGTGCCCAGCCCAATCATAGAAAAAATTTTAAGCACAGAGGTGATGTCAGTTTTTAAAAATGTAAATCACAGTATAGAGTGCATGTATTAAGAAGGGGGAAATTGGAAAATAGGAAACCAGCTAGAAAGCTAGTACAGTAATCTAGTAATATAAAAAATAGGATGGTGCTTGATTGAGGATAGTGGTAGATAAGAAGAAAAGGAAACAGACGTCAGAAAGACTGGAAGGTGGAATCAATAGGACCATGATTAAATGGCTGTTGTGGAAGTGAGAAAGCAAAATATTGTTTTAGACCAGAGGTGTAAACATATAATTTATTATCCAAAAGAGGACACTTTATAGAGTGCATGGAGGCACTGTTAAAAATTACACCGGACAATAACAAGCAAAATTTAGGAATCTAGATCAATCTAGGATATATGATTGCTCCAAATAAAGCGAAACAGGAAACACTGGACGGATCATGTTCGGGAGAAAGATGGTGAACTTGTTTGGTCTCCCAATAACTGCCTTGACTTCTGTGCCTAGATCTCCCCAGTAGGTAGTCCTTTAAAAAATCCTTTAAAAAATATCAGTAACCCTCTGATTGGTAGTCCTCTAGCCAATCAAATGTCTCTCATCTCTGGCCTCTTCTTGGGGAAGGGATGGTGGCTTACCATTTCTAAATAGCCTCTTCTTAGTTAAAAAAAAAAAAAAAAAAAAAGTTACAGAGACTTATTTTAAGCAGCAAGGAAATCCTCCATTTTATAACATTTGTTAGAGGAAGGAAGATCCATAAATAGGGTATGGAATCATATTGAGAAACCACTAAGTATTTTCTGTAGCTGCTTTGTCTTCAGAATGCTCTTCGATTCCCTTTATTTATGGATCACCAATGTCATTGTGACCTAAAGTCTCTCTAATGACCTAGATTTGTTTCTTTCAACCAACTTGATGTTTCAACCAGTAGGGAAATTAGCTTATTTCGGCTTTTGTTTTATTTTGCTTTTATTTTGTTTTCGTCTGTTTTTGATTTTTATATGTAATATTGATACTATTTTCATGAGAAACATACTTCATATATAACACTGACTTTAATAATATCTTGTGAAATTGTATTACCCACTGATTTTGTTGCATTTTTTTGTGAATTCCGTAAACATTTCCTACTCAGCGTCCTCATCCATTTTGTACTTTCACCTATCTACTTCTATTGGTGTTAGTAAATATCAAAGAACTCTCTACAACTTAAATAATTGTGTCATAGAAAAAAATTCAGTAACCCTCTGAATTACTTCCAGGAAGATTTATTTCGTTTAACTTTGATTATTATGACTTAATGAGATGCAGTGACAGGTTTATTTACCTTTGGGGTTTATTCATTTATGCAAATGGATTTATAATTTGCAAAGTTTCCTCTTACATATTGATCATGCTTTATAACTTTTAAAAAAATCAGTGCGTCTTGACCTCTTCTATTTAGTCCCTTAACTTTCAATGTTTCCAAATATTACCACATCTAAACACAGAGAATGCACCTTGAAATATTCTCACTTTGAAAAATCCATTAACAGCTTACAAATACCTACAAAACTTGTAATAAAGCAGCAACCTTTAGTTTTCTTCTTTCCATAAAAATGCACCTGGAAGTGATGAACTATGATGAACTATTGATTCCATATAATCTCAAATGGAAGAGAGATGGTTGGGGTCCTGATGACCTCATCTGACTGTTTTTTTAACAGATGTATCACAGGAATATGCTAGGTACATTAATATCACCTAAATTAAGCCTGATAACCATAAGATATAGTTATTCATATTATCCTAATTTCAGAAATAATATATCTGAGTCTTAGAAATGTTAAGTAACTTCTATGTATTAGTTCATGCAACTAATACATTAAAAAAAAACCAGATCTATAAACTTGCTTCTTTAAAATTTATTCCAAAGTACATGCTTTAACAAGTGTTTCATGCTGCTTTGGTAAAAACTTGTAGTTCAGTGAATGGATGGCTTTGAGTCAAGCACAGTGAAGGATTTATTTTAAAATGGTAATCTTCACTGGGTGCAGTGGCTCAAGCCTGTAATCCCAGCACTTTGGGAGGCTGAGATGGGTGGATCACGAGGTCAGGAGATCGAGACCATCCTGGCTAACACGGTGAAACCCCGTCTCTACTAAAAAACACAAAAAATTAGCCAGGCGAGGTGGCGGGCACCTGTAGTCCCAGCTACTCGGGAGGCTGAGGCAGGAGAAAGGCGTGAACCCGGGAGGCGGAGCTTGCAGTGAGCCGAGATCATGCCACTGCACTCCAGCCTGAGCGACAGAGTGAGACTCTGTCTCAGAAAAAAATAAATAAATAAAAAAAATGGTAATCTTCATTGTTGTTATTATTTTAGCCTTGACATCATCATAATCATCATCATCAAATATAATTAAATGTTCTAGCTTTCTGTGTTCTTTCATTTTTTTAAATGTACAGTTCTATTAATAATAACCTCACACTAAGGAGATAATTTAGAATGTGCTTATTAGGTGATTTTCAGAAGGTCATCATTTAGCCATTAACTATTGTGAAAATATTAATTTTAAGTTTAGTTTTCATCCTCTTAATGAACAAGTACTTCTGGGGGTCATTACAGTTTTAGGAAGACTAATCTATTCTGAAGTGGTTCTTTTAATTGTCTTAAATGATAGAATGAAACATATCTTTCTGGGTTAATCTTTGAGCTTCTATGTATTCACAGTGTTTCTAGTATTTATTCATAATTGGGGACTTTTTACCTGAGTTTCAGAAGACGGTAACCTGAATTCATATTCATGACTCCCTCTTTCTAATAGCTCTTCTCTAGGTACCCCAAACAATAAGAAATGCTCAGCCTATTTTAACAACCTTAGGAGGATGTCAAATATGAAGGTCTGGAGCACTCAAGGAGAACTGGGGCAGCAGGGGGACAAGATTATAACAAGAAAGGATCAAGGACCCAGAAGCTTTCTGCTGAGTGAGATGAAGACCTTAAATCCCATGGTACTTGATGGGCCCAGTCAACTGACCAAAGTGAGGCATCTCAGTATTTGGAGTGGCAATTCTCCTTGTTTATTTCCTGAATTTGCTGAGTCAGTTCCACCTGCAGTGAAACTGTGCTGCTGCTCCTAATTTGAAGCAACTTGGAAAGATTGCTCTATCCAGTCTCCTATGGAAAATCCTGAAAACCAACTACTCTCCCTTTGAGGTTCTAGAGGAAGAGCAAGTTTACCAAACTTGTCTTCTAGGAAGTAACTTCCTATATGTTTCATCACCACCAGAGACTTCTATATCAATGTATTAGCTTGGGAAACCAGCTGTTGTTTTAAAAGTTTACTGGACACACAGGTTGGGTTTTCTGAAAGCAGATGCTAAGACACAGTTTGGGATACAAGATGTTTAATTAGGGATCAAAACTTATGTAATGAATGAAGGTGAAGCAGGATTGGGCAAAAATAAACGTTGAACTGTGATTCAGGTCTAACAAAGCCTTAGTCAACCCTTATGGAAGCTCCAGATTAAATATTGTTCATCAGAGATTCCCTGCGTAGGACTAGAATGGCTGGGAATCTATTTCCCCACTTAACTCAATTATCAGATGCAGTCTGCCCTGGGAAGTTTGTGACCTTGGGAGAACCAGGTTTCTGCACTTGAGCCAATCTCTAAAGGTGATAACCACTAGAGGCTGTCGGCTGACCGCACTTGTAAAAGATGGGCAGCAAGTCATTTCTTGAAGGCAGATCAAGGTAGCACATCCCTATTTGTGTGTCTTGGATTGTTTAGATCTACTTCTTCAAACACTTTTGGGGAGCATCTCTTCCAAGATTATGGTAGACCATTTTCCTGAAAGGAAGGTTACAATAGGGATGATCAAAGAACAAGTTAGAGCCCCTGCCATCACAGTCAGTCTTGGTGTGGTAATAAATGCTCATCCTCTCTCTCTTCCACTATTAATTCATAACCTTTTATGCTCAGCTACCACCTCAGAAATACTTAGGTAAATGACACAGAACCTCATTTCTGATAGGCCTAAGTCCCTTGTCACCATGCCTTCTCTGACAAGAGTCACTGTACCCTGTCATTCATTGTTAAAACTGAGCAATGGAGTATTAGAGGATGTCCAGGTAGATCACCTGGATTCTACATATTGCCAGGCTAGTGTCTCTTCTTTTCTTTTTGCTGGTTCCTGGATACAAAGTGTTCAAAGTACCTAGGAAACCATGATAGCCCGTAGTTCAATGAGACTTTTTCTGTCCCCTGACAGAAATGCTTCCACTTGGGACCATGATCTCTTACCCAGCAGATCCCAAAGTTGACAGGAAAGCCAGGGGTCACTCTTGCTTTCACCTTTTGGTTCCTAGACTCAGGAAGTCTTATTTTCCATAGAAAAGTTATGCAAATCAGATAGCCTAAAGGATAGTATCCCAATCTCACAGACTATCACCTCTAAAGAGGTGATAAAGATAGGGCCTCAGTAGGCCATTCTAATACAATATAAGATGAGTAGCCTCTGGGTCATGCAGAGGGTGATATAATCAATGGATCCTTTTGCCATGGGAATGATCTCATACCTCTTATAATGTGGATTTGGTCTTCCAGGCTTACATAATGTTATACATAATCTCATGCAAGTGGCTCAATCACTTTATAAGCCTTCTGATAGTGTTGCTGACTGAGACCCTGCAGGAAAGGGAAACAAGAAATTATTGCCTATTATTGTAAGAAATAGATGGAAATGGTGCAGCCAGGGAATGGATAAGAAGATGAGCAGGGTGTGGGGGGTGGAAATGTATATCCCTGAAGGAATATGTGTGAAAGTCACATCCTAGAAATGTAAGTCCATGGGAAAGCTCAGATATAATCAGAAAATTAGGGAATTCCCCTCTCCTCCACACCTTACCATCACATCATTGGGGTTTCAGTATAATGACAGTGGATTACAGCTGAAAGAACTGCAAGACATAGACACTCTCTGAAGAGGAGTATTTAAGAAAGCTGGAAGTCAAGCGTGGGGATAAAATCAATTATATTAGAGGGAGTTGAACCTTCTGGCACCCGTAGCTACAGCAAACATTAAAAACAAGCTAACTTCTAGAAAGATAAACATAAAACCTCATACTAATGGCCTATTTACTTCAGTTCCTCTTACACAGTAAATTGCAGTAGACATTCAACCCAAAATTATAATGCATGCAGAAGGAAAAATACACTTCCCCCCACCCACACACACTTATACAACTACACACACATGCCTGCATACACACACACCTAGCCCTACACAACAGTCAAAAAATAGTCTGAATACACAAAGCAATCATCAGAGCCAAGTATGGCACAGATTCTCTTAATATCAGACAGAAAATTTAAAATAACTATGATTACTAAATTAAGGCATCTAATGAAAATAGAGGACAACATGCAAGAATAGATGGGTAAAACAAGCAAGAGTGAAAATTCTAAGGTAGAATTCCCAATACTATGTTAGAAATCCAAAACTCTTCACAATAATGAAGAATGGCTTTGATGAACTCATCAGTAGACCTGACATGGCTGAGGGAAGAATCAGTGAGTGAAGACAGATTAGTAGAAACTTCCCAACCTGAAATGCAAAAGGGGAAAAAAAAGATAAAAAAAGAACAATAATTGTGGGATATTTTCAAAAGGTGTAAAGTATGCATAATTAGAATATTAGAAAGAGAATGATAAAAGAATGGGGAAGAAGAAATATTTTAGGTAAAAATGGATGAGAACTTTGCAAAATTAGTGACAGACATGAGACTACAGAATCAGGAAGATAAGAGAACATCAATCAGAAAAGCAAATTTTAAAAACTACAAATTAGTTATACAGTAACCTGTAGAAAATCCAAAGACAAAGAAAAAACATTGAAAGAAAATATTGGCAAACAGAATCCAGTAGCATTTCAAAAACATAAAACTATTGTTTTCAAGTGACATTAACTCCACAATTCCAAGCAAAGTCCTCACATGAGAAAATTTATTCACATCATTTAGTATATAAGTCAGAGAAAAAAATTGGCAAATCAAGCATTTAATAAAATTTGGAAATTTTTAATTATGTAAGTTCTTAAATCAGAAGAGATGGATATCTTGTTAGAGAATTTAAAAAAACTGTATAACTCAAATCAGATCTCACTTTTGTGATCAAAGAGAAATACCAGAGTAATGTTTTTCAAAGCTGAATGTTCATAAGAGTCATCTGAGGAGTCTGGTTTAATGAGGAGTTGAGGCAATGCCCCCAATACCTGAGAGTGTATGTTTATAGGAGAGACTTGGGAATTTGCATTTTATTAAGAATTCATGTGATACTGATATAGTGGTCTATGAATTGCACTTCGAGACCCTATACATTAGAGGCATGGATTTCATTAATTACTAAGAGAGGCAATATTGTACTGTAGAAAAGAGAACAGCTTCTGAGGTCAAATTTTCTAGCTAGAATTCTGAATATGAATATTCGGAATTCAGGTCATTCTGAATATGAAATCAACGTACTAGGAAAGCACTTAGAATAGGGTCTTGCATATGGCACATTCTGAAAAATAGTCATGATTATTATTATTAGTATGGATGTCTCTATCATGAGTATCATTTAACATTGTTCTGAAAGAAGCCGACAATGCAATTACATGAGGCAATGAAATAACAAGTTTTAGAAATGATGAGACATATCAGCATTAGGATTATTTGAATATCATATTATGTCGCAGCTGAAAATCTCAATGAACAAAAAAAGCCATTAAAGAAACCCAGCATGTGACTGATTATACAATTAACATAAATTATATATATTAATGACATATAATTTATAAAAGCAAGCATAGAGATGGAATAACCAGAAATTAACTTTACAGTAAATGTACAGGATAGTTTAGGAGAAAACTTTGAAACTCCACTTAGGGAGATAAACCATACTTAAGTAAATGGCAAGGAAAACCTTGTTCTTGATTAGTAAAACTCCATATGGTAAAGCTGTCAAAGTTCTCAAATTAATCTACAAATTAAATTTTATCCTAACTAAAATGCCAATGTTACTTTTTATTAAACATTTTGCAAACTGATTTTGGAAAAATAAAAATGTGAGAATACAGCTGAGGTGGGGATAGAGAACAAACCTGAAAATGAGTATGGGGGCAGAAGGGGCAGGCATAGCCGATATTAAATTTGCTCATAAATTAGAGTAGATAAAGTATTATAGCACTCATGTAGATTTGGATCAAATATAGGATAATAGAGAGCCAAGAAACAGACCCCCAAATAGATGTAAACTTAGAATATAGTAAAGATGGAGTACAGATATGCCCGCGCGTGCACACACACATACACACACACACTGCCTTCAGGGTCCCACTGGGCTTACGATGAAGTAGATGTTGGTCAGAACATCTGACCCTCATAAACCAAAATAACTACCAGGCTGTAATTATGTTCTAAATTCCCAGAAACTAGAATTGGTTCTATGCCAATTTGTAGTCGTGCTTGAGGTTTCTGTGAGTTTAACTTTCTCCACTGAATTTTTGGTGGATCTGTGTTTCTGGACTGTGACCTTTACAAGTATTGCTCCAGGGGTATAGATTTCTCTCTCTCTCTCTCTCTGTCTTTTTTTCTATTCCCTGGCTGCTGCATTTCTAATCAATTTCCTAGAAGCTCCAACTCTTCTTGACTAGATTTGTGCTTTTATTTCCCTTAGGTGAGACAGGAAGATTGGAGGGGTTAGAATGGAAGGAATATTTTTTTTCTCCTCCTGCATGAAGATCTGGGAAAGTCTTTTATTTCCTGGAGAGTTGTTTTCTGTTATGGAAAAGAATATGGGTGGATTTCCCAGTGATTACTCTTCACCTCCTCCAGCCAGGGCCAAGAGAAGATCTTTCTCAGATGCTTATCATAAGAATTTAGTGTTCTTGTAGTGAAAGTTTACATAGGTGTGGAGGCGTCCCCTAAAACTTTGGCCCCAGGAATTTCTCCATCGTATGCCAGTACACATTCAGCCTTCCACAATTTGTCAAAGTAACTGTGTTCTTGCAGCTAATGGATTTGAGTGGCATTTTTCTAGGTAACCAAATCTTGAGTCCTCTCTCTCTGTGTATGTTCCTGTATTTCTGGATTTTTCAGTGACAGCTCATCATGAGACCTCAGTTCTCTGATTTTCTCTGAAAGTCACTGATTTTATTTGTCCAGGTTTTAAAAATTTATTTATTTATTTATTTATTTGTTTTGTTTTGGCTGTAAGAACAAGAGTGAAGACTTCCATGCACTTTACATATCAGAACTGAAAATAGAAGCCTTGGTACATTCACTGTTGCTGTTTCTAATGTCTTTCCAAATAATGCCTACCTTTTCTTAAAGAAATTGTTATTTTTAGACATGTGCAGTTGTTATCTTCATAGGTGATTTGATTTTAACCCTGGATAATCCATTTAGTTTCTCTTTATTTTCCTCTACTATGGTGGGTTGCCATAAATATAAATTGTACTGGCCAGTTATAAAAATTGCTTGCTGTATATGCCAATTAGTCTGCACTTTAATAAATAATTTGCAAATATATATTGAAATTACATACCAACTGATATAGGAACATCATTACATTCATCTATCCATTGAACTCAGTGGAAAGTGACTAGTTGTGCAGATAATTTGTATCCTAGGTTATTCTCATTTCTCAGAACTAAGAGCCAAGAATTCTTCCCACAAAAGCCTTTACTTCGTCATTGTTTATTATCCAGCATAGTTTAATTAAGAAATTACTTTTGAAGAGAAATGATGTTAATCCTAGGAATTTATTACTATGCTAAATCTACGGAAATATTATTTAAGTAATATCAAGGATGCTTAAAAACTAGCAAAAGGAATCACTAATCAAGTTGCTTAGATTTTCATACTAATTTTTTGCTTAATAAGCCCTTAACTTTGGTGATATTTGCAGATTTCATTCTCTATTAAATGCCACGATATGATGATCGTAATTGGCTTCTGATAGATCAGCACCTAAATGTTAGAGAAACATGTATTATGGTAATTAATGACATGTGCCAGGCTAGCCAGACCAGACTTGAAAAACAGAGCTAACACTTACATGGTATATAAGCATGCATAATTTAAATCACTATATCTCATTTTCCTAATGTAAGTGTGAATTATACTCCATATCTTTACGATCATCGTGAATTACACTTTAAAGCACAAGGTGCCAAGCATACCATAGATTGTCAATAAATGGTACAGTGGCAGGATTTCTAAATGGCCCTCCAAAGATGCTCCACCTAGTACTGTAACCCGTGAATGTAAGGAGGTATCACTTCCATTATTGTGTGTGTTTTTTTTTTTTATTATACTTTAGGTTCTGGGATACATGTGCAGGACATGCAAGTCTATTACATAGATATACATGTGCCATGGTGGTTTGCTGCACCCATCAACACGTCATCTACATTAGGTGTTTCTCCTAATGTTATCCCTCTCCTTGCCCTCCAACCCCCGACAGGCCCCGGTGTGTGATGTTCCCCTCTCTGTGCCCATATGTTCTCGTTTTTCCACTCCCACTTTTGAGTGAGAACATATGGGGTTTGGTTTTCTGTTCGTATGTTAGTTTCCTAAGAATGATGGCTTCCAGCTTCATCTATGTCCCTGCAAAAGACATGAACATATCCTTTTTTATGGCTGCATAGTATTCCATGGTGTATATGTGAAACATTTTCTTTATCCAGTCTAACATTGATGGGCATTTGGGTTGGTTCCAAGTCTTTGCTATTGTAAATACTGCTGCAATAAACATATGCGTGCGTGTGTCTTTATAGTAGAATGATTTATAATCATTTGGGTATATACCCAGTAATGGAATTGCTAGGTCAAATGGTATTTCTAGGTCTAGATCCTAGAGGAATTGCCACACTGTCTCCCACAATGGTTGAACTAATTTACACTCCCACCAACAGTGTAAAAGCGTTCCTATTTCTCCACATCCTCTCCAGCATCTGTTGTTTCCTGACTTTTTAATGATCACCATTCTAACTGGCATGAGATGGTATCTCATTGTGGTTTTGATTTGTGTTTCTCTAATGACCAGTGATGATGAGCTTTTTTTTTTCATATGTTTGTTGGCCTCATAAATGTCTCCTTTTGAAAAGTGTCTGTTCATATCCTTCATCCACTTTTTGATTGAGTTGTTTTTTTCTTGTAAGTTGGTTTAAATTCCTTGTAGATTCTGGATATCAGCCTTTTGTCAGATGGATTAACGTAGTTTGATTATTATGTATTGTATTCATGTATCAAAACATCACATTCTACCCTTTAAATAAGTGTAATTATTATGTGTCAATTAAAAAATAAAACAGTAAATCAAGCTAAAAAATAAAATCATCACATAAATGTGACAGCAGAATGAAGATTGCAGAAGAGTCACTGAAAAGGAAATCAGATCATTAGAAATACGATCTGAAGAACAGACAGTAAAACATTGAAAAATTAAACAAAGAGAAAAATTAAGCAAATATACACACACATATAGCTTGAGTCTTATTGGAGGGGAGAGAGAGAATGAGTTAGAAAAAAATATATGCATTTAAAGAAATATTGGCTAAATATTTCCTGTATTGGTTGAAAACCATAAAACTACCTATCTAAGAAGCTCAGTGAACACAAGTAATTACAAAGAAAGCTACACATAGGCTCATCATTGTTGAACTGCATGACATGAATTATAAATAGAAAAATTTCAAAACATGCAAAGAAAAATGGCAAATTACATGCAGAGGAACAATGGTGTGAATTAATATCAGCTGAATTTTCATCAGAAATAATTGAGGCCCTAAAACAATGGCATATGCTTAAAGTTCCCAGAGGGAAAAAAAAATAACACACATTTCTATATTCAGTGAAAACAGCCTTGAAAAATGAGGGCCCAAAAATACATTTTCAGAAAACTGAAATTTGAAAAAATTTGTCACCAGAAGTCCTGCACTACAAGAAATATTGGAGGATCATTTTCAGGCAAGAGAGTAGTGGTATCAGATTGGAATCACACTGGATATAGTTAACTATATAAGCACATATAAATTATTAATTTTTTAACTTCTTAATTCTTTAAAAGGCATGATAAAGAAAAGTAATGTCATATTACAGGGGATTTCACCATATATTTACAAGTAAAATGTAGTACAAAGGCTAGGAAATAAACAGAATTATACAGTTCTATGATTCTTACCTTTTACATAGACTAGTACAATGTTAATTCTAAGACTAATGAATAAGGGTAGATATTGGAATCTCTAGAACAACGATTGAAACATAAAAATACATAGCTAAAATAATACAGTCATTAAAATGCAATAATAAAATTATTCATTTAATCCAAAGAAGTCATTTAGGAAGAGTATTAGACTGTTCTTGGATTGCTATAAAGAAATACCTGAGCCTGGGTAATTTACAAAGGAAAGAGATGTAATTGGCCACAATTCTGCATGCTTTACAGGAAGCATGGTGCTGGCATCTTCTTGTCTTCTAGGGAAGACTCAGGAAGCTTACAATTAATGCAGGAGGTCAAGGAGGAGAAGGTACCTCACATGGTGAAAGTAGGAGTGAGAGCAAGAGTTGAGAAAGGGGTAGTTCCACATACTTTTAAATGAACACATTTCACAAGAACTCGCTCACTATTACAAAGACAGTACCAAGCCATGAGAGATACATCCCCATTAACCAAATATATCCCACTAGGCCCCCCCTCCAGCACTGGGGATGACAATTCAACATGAGATTTGGATGGGGACAAATATCTGAACTATAGCAGGAAGGTAAGCAGGAACATAAGAACACACACACACAAACACACATGCACAGAGGATAATAGAAAATAAAGAACAAGTTGGTAAATAAAATACCAACTATACTGTTCAGACCACAAGGTAGCCCCCCATAGACACCTCCTGGTGTCCATGCCCTTATGTAATCTCCTCTATTTGACTGCAGGTAGGACTCATGACTTGTTTTCAACCAATACAGTATGATAAAGTTGATGGGATGTCATTCTCATGATTACATTAGGTTATAGAAGACTTCATCTTAGTAGACTGGAAGAAAAGTTTCTCCTTGCTGACTTGAAAGAGTAATACCCCAGTTGTAACACACATAAATGTCTCTAGACATCACCAAATGTCCCCTTAGGGACAAAGACACCCCGCTATTGAAAACCACTGCATTGCTTGCTCATATTACAATACAAAAAATTTTTAAAACACTGATCTAAATTTTTACCTAAAAAATCTAGAGAAAGAATAGCAAGTTAAAACATAAATATATAGAGGCAGTAAATTATTAAGCCTAAGTTATTGAAATCGAAAACAAAAAGTAGGTAAAATTAATGCACACTTGATTCTTTAAAGATTTTAACAAATAGACTCCTAGCAATCCTGACCAAGAACAGTAGAAAGAAAACACAAATTATCAATATGAAGAAAGAAGAAGGGAACATCTCTACCACTCCTTCACTTAATAAGATGATGATAAGATAACGTTGTGCACAAGTGGCCCTCAATAAATTTGACAGTCTTGATGACGTGGACCAAGTTCTTGAAAAACACGACTTATCATAACTGACCCAAGATGAAATAAAAAATCCAAATACTACTGTATGTAATACACAGATTTAATTCATTATGAAAAGTACGAGAAAAATCTTTTAAAAAAAGGCCCAGATGATTTTAATGGTGAATACTATAAAACACAAAATGAAGAAATAATATCAATCTTACAAACAATATTTCTTGTTATAATATTTAATATATCTCAAATTGTTTTATGAAGACAACATAATCTTCATACTCAAATCTGATAGACATTACAAGAAGATAGAATTAGAAACCAAATCCCCCATGAAAACAGATGCAAAAATCATTAATAAAATACTATCAAATTAAATAAGCAACTTATTTATTTATTTATTTAGTTAGTTAGTTAGTTAGTTAGTTAGTTAGTTATTCTGAGCCAGAATCTTGCTGTGTCACCCAGGCTGGAGTGCAGTGGCATGATCTCAGCTCATGGCAACCTCCAGCTCTCAGGTTCAAGCAATTCTTCTGCCTCAGCCTCCCTTGTAACTAGAATTACAGGTGCACACCACCACACCCAGCTAATTTTTGTATTTTTAGTAGAGGTGAGGTTTTGCCATGTTGGCCAGGCTGGTCTAGAACTCCACTGCCTGGGCCTCCCAAAGTGCTGGGATTGCAGGCCTGAGCCACTGTGCCCATCCAATAAGCAACATATTTTAAATGATATTACTGCATGTCTAAGTGGGATTTGCTCCAGCAATATGATTTTGGTTTAATATTGTAAGTATAATCATTGTGATTTCCCACATTGACAGAACAAAGGAGAAAAAATCATATTCTTATCTCAAAAGTTGGAGAAAATGTATTTGAAAAAATTCAACACCAATCTGTGATAAAAGCTCTCAGCAAACTATGAATAGAATGAAATTTCTTTTTTCTGATTAAAGGCACTCATGGAAATTCTACAACCAACTTGTTATTTAATGATTAATATTTAATATTTTTCCCTGAAATCAAGAAGAAGGCAAAAATTTCTACTCATATAACTTCTGTTCAACATCATATTGGAAATTCTAGCCAAAGCAATAGAGCAAGAAACAAAATTTTTAGGCACACAGACTGAAAAGGAAGAAGTGAAAATGCCTAAATTTATAGATAAAGTTATTTATTGTATTGAAGTGAATATTTACATTTGCCGGGTATGAGGTCAATATAAAAATATCCATTTACGTGCTAGCAGAAAACAATTGGAAGACAAAATAAACTAACAACAACTAGCTCTTACAATGACATCAAAAAAGTAAAAGACAAAACCTCTATCTTGAAAACTACAAACATTGCTGAGAGAATGAAGAATCAAAAGGAGAGACCAACCCAATTTGAGATTGGGAAGATTCAATATTGAGAAGATGCCAGTTATTTTCATATTGATTTATACAAGTGTATTCTCCTTACTTAAAACTGCAGCAAGATTTCTTATACAATATGGAGAGTTGATTCTAAAATTGATATGAAAATGTGATACACCTGGAGTAATGAGAATGGTATTAAAAAGAAGACCAACTTGAAAACTTACACTTTCTCATTTCAAGACATACCAAATGCTAGGAAGTAAGACTGTATGACATTGTTGTAAAGATATTGAACAAAATGAATGAATCAGAATAGAGTCTGGACATATACTCTTATACAGATGGTCAATGGATTCTGCTAAAATTTTCCCATCAATTGAATTTAAAAAGTAACTTCTTTTGAACATCCGGTACTAGAAAAACGAGATAACCGTGTGTGTGGAGGGGCGCACCAAAACACTCTTGAACTATACATGCCACTCTAGACTAATTTGAAATTAGTGATGGGCATAATTCTAAAAGCCAAAACTATGGTTTTTGAAAGAGTATGTAGGAAATCATCTTTATGAGTTAAGCAAAGACTTCTTAGGATACCCAAATCCTTTGTATAAAAGAAAACATGATACAGTCAATTCCATTAAATTAAGAACTTCTTATCACAAATCATCATAAAGAAAACGAAAAGAGAAGCCATAGGATGGAGGATATTTTCAGCATGTATCACTATCAAAGAACTCACAACTATAATATATAAAGTACTCTTCAATTAAATAAGAAAAGTCAGACAACCAAAGATAAAAAAGAAAATTGAGTACTTGAACAAACACTTCACCAAAAAAGATGTGCAAATTGGCAATAAGCTTATGAAAAGTTGCTCAATATCATTAGTCATCAGGGAATGCAAATTTGAAACATAATGAGATACCACTTCACACCCACTCAAATTGCTAAAATTAAAAAGACTGACAACTCTGAATATTGGCAAGAATGTGAGGCAGCAACATCTTTCATACATTGCTGATGGGAACGCAATGTTAGTCAGTTGGGAAAAACTCTGGCATTTTCTTATAGAGTTCAACAGGCATTTTCCACATGATTTTGGAACTCCTCATCATAGTACCTCTCCAAGAGAAATAAAAATTCTGTTTACATAGAGACTTTACAGGTATGATTCATAGCAGCTTTATTACATGATTTAAAAAGTGGGGGAAAACCCCACAGATTTCCAACAGGAAAATTGATCAATAATTGTATATTCATATAATGAAATAGTACACAGCAATAATGTCAGTTAATACTGATGTACAACTGCAAGGATACATCTTGAAAAAATCTTGTTGAGTATAGAAGCTGATAATAAAGAATATAGTAGTATAAATGTTTTTTATGGACTTTAAGAACAAGCAGAATTAATCTTCAGTGTTAAAAATCATAAGAGTAATTTCTTGTGGGCAGTAGGAGTTGGCTAGAGTGGGACATTAGGGAACTTTCTAGGGCAATATAAGTATTTTATGTTAATTGGTATTCGGTTACATGGGTATACACAGTGGTGTAGTGGAGTCAGCTCTTACCAAGTTCTACAGAGCCAATTATATGCATCTCTTTCCAACCTTCCTTTCAATATCATCATAGCAGAAGCTTGAAGTAGCCTACTGGACTGGTGGTATCTTCAGCATGGAAATCAACAAATGCTAGATAGCATGGTTTTATTTTTCAGTAGTCTGGTTTACTAGCATATCACTGGACTGCAGAAAGTTGTAAACTACTTATTGAACTGTTCACTTAAGGTCTGTGATATTTTCAATTATCTCCCAAATTCTTTCCACCATAGATCTACAAATGCTATCTCTCCTTTCCCATTCTTACCTAGTTTACTGTGGGGCAAACACTAACTTTGTATTCAGACAAGACTTGTGCTTTGTTCAAGAAAAAAAAAAAGTGTGATGCTGTATTTTTAAACTTATTTATTTGTTCTCAGTATACACAGCTGCATGTGTACTGGATTTTCTGACTCTTTCTGGTTGATAAAGGCCCTGTCTAAAGTCTTTTTCGTTATTCAGTTATGTCTATTCTTTTATGTCAAGTATTTGAAAGAAATAGATGTTCCATCTCTAAATTAATAAGGAAAACACCTTAGTTGCAACACGTCACATCATTGTGTGTGTATGTGTGTGTGTGCCCATGTGCAGGAATGTGTGCGTTTTATTTTTAATTGTACAAAGCAGGATGCTTAGGAAACATTTAAGCAAAGTAGTGAATTTGAGCATATGACAATTGCATATACCTTTATTTATTGATTTTTTAAAAAATGATTCGTATTTTTCAAAGAAGAATCAATGCCTTTTTAAAATAGTGCCTGTAATTGTACTTGAGCCTGGAAAAAGCTCATACGATTTTACTGCTTTGCTAAAATGATGCTTGGAATTAGTTTGAACAGAACGTTCTCTGTAAGTGAATTGTCTTTTACTGTTCACTTTAAGTTCAAAACCAGACTATCAAAATCAGGAAACCTACTGTCTTCACATGAAAAGCTTTCAGAAAATAAGTATATATTAAAATGGACCAAGATGTGTTTTCATCCTTAATCAAAATAAGAGCATTCAAAAAAATATGGTAATGATAATGATGTTATTTAATGGGTTTCATCTTTTCTATTTCAAGTGGACAGGCTTGATTTACTTCTTTGAGGCAGATGACACATGTAAATTGTATGCTGAACTAGAGATTATTTTCTTTTGTTGCATCCTGGACAGTGCCTTATTTACACGGCATGTTTCAGCTTAGTATCTGTAAGGCAATTAGATCATTGGAATGCTTTCTCTGTTGGTTGACACATTTACTTTTTGTGGCTTTGTAGTGGAAAAAGCATTATGGCCCTTTTGTTACCCAAAGGCATGTTTCCTTGGCAAAGATTTCTCCTAGTATTTCAGTAACTATGGATTCTGTATATTTCCTGGTGTTTAGGAGCATGTAATTGGAAGTTTATCAGACCTAAGCTAGAATCTATGCTCAGCCAATTGCAGGCTGTATGACATTAGACAAGACAGTTAACTTCTCTGAGCCTCCATTATGAGGCTAGAATCACAGCGAGGTTTAAATGAGATAATATAGTCCTGGCACATAATATGTGATCAGTAGTATTTTATAACTTATTGTTGCTTTAATTAAATCCAGTAAGTTATTAGGGCAAATATCCTGGCTTATGTATTTCTACCTCTGTGCCCACAACAAGGTCTGAAACATTTTAAATGCTCAATAAATGTCATATATCGACGTACTACAGACTAAGGGTCATTTGTGTTTTGAAATAACTTTTATATTATAGCGGACTTGAAACATATTAAGGGGTAGAGAGAACTCCCTTGTATCTATGACTCAGCTTCACCAGCTATGGACTCACAGTCAATTTTGTTTTATGCATACTCCTTTAAACTTGCCCCTTCCCTCTTTCTTGAAGCAAATTGAGTTCATTTTTAATCTTTTCTCCTGTAGGACCCTCCTGCCCTTCTCCAGCTGCTAAACTTAGGCGATACAAAGGCTTTTCAAAAGCAGCATACACAAAATAAAATTGTAAAGTGATATCTGCTGCCATGATCACAGAAAGCATTTCCAAAGCTTAAGAGAAAATATGGATTTTCTTCTGCTGTTTTTATCCCTTAGGGCAGATAACTGAGGCTCGATCAGAAAACAAGGGACAGGTGGTTAGAGTTTAGAGTTTTTCTGAAAATGACATACATAACAATGGTCAGGGTTTTTGGGGGTGATTAAAGGAAACTATCTGCTTTCTTTGCACTTGCAGATAGAGAATATGAAATTTGGTCAACAATATAAGGGTTAAATTAATTTGTGGACATTTAGAGTGGATGAAGTAGCTATTCACCATACAACTGTTAGCAAGAGGGAGTTTAATAATATTCTAGTTAGTATCAGTCATTTAATATAAAAGTGCTAAAAATGTTTCAAATTACGTCTCATTACTCACCAAGTTTCTTCTTTCTCATGAAATGCATGTTTCTGTTGTTTATTGAACTCCATTTATTTTAGTGCTAGTGAATAAATCCATTAGTTTTATGTAAGAGTTGTGAGAAATAGCAGAATTTGCAGTTGCAATATAATCCTCATCACAGGCAATATTCTGACTGCTCCATATTTCCTAGTATTTACTCCTTAAAGAGAGAGAAAGGTGGTAATCGCAGTAGCAACTATTCAATGTCTCGGGGAGGTTTGACATTATTTCTTGATGTAATAGCGTATTTCCTTAAAGGTTATTTGAACTCACCTTGTGTTATACAAGGAAAGGGCAGAATAATTTTTGTTGTGGCAGGATTCATTGATTTGGGGTGGCCGTATCGACTGCATGTGCATTTGAGATTATTACAAACAGAAACTGTACAAGCTTATCCCGGTTTTATTGGCAGACTGTCTAAGATGCCGACAGCCGCCTCCTTCCAGCACAGAAAACAAAATTGCTTTATGCCTTTGATAAGATATTAAAGTCCCGACCTAGTCTTCATTCTTTTAAATATTTATATTCATATTAATATTCATTCCATCATTCAATCATATCTTCAATAAACAGTGGTTGCAAATGTACTTGGTACCTTGTCTTGTACTAGGCAATGGAAATCAAGCACAGTGCCATCCTTAAGGAGCACTCAGTCTGGTTGAGGAGGCAGATATCTATACAACAAACTAGAATAGTTTGACGAGTACAGGACCAAACTGACCCTACTTTCAGCTAACTTGGATATAAGTATGGTATCCAATTAGTACTCTAACATTTAGTATCCATGTACATTGATTTTTGAGAAAATATTGCTTTATATAATTAAAAAATAAAATGAGACATTGTCAATTAATTCTTGACATTTTACAAGACCTTTCAAATATATTTTATCATCGGGGCCTCTCAGTAAGCCTATAAAATAAGTCGTAGTATATTTATCCCTATTTTCTCCTACTTTTTACTGCAAAACTCCTTCAGTTGTCTATATTTACTAACATACTTCTCCAATTTTTTATCGGCTTCTTTTCAATTAGGATTTTACCAACACCATCCTAGAAAATCTGCTCTAATCAAGACACCAAAGACCTCTTTGTCACAAAATCCAATGGCAATTCTCAATCTTCATCTCTTTTTTTTTCTACTTGTTGCACTTTATGTGGCTCTCAGGACCCAATCAAATAATCCACTTCTTACCTCTCTGGCTGTTCCTGTCGTTTCCTTTGCTGAATCCTCTTCTCCCCAATCTCTTAATATGGAAGTGTCCAGGGTTCATTCTCGGGTTTCTTTCCATCTTTATCTATACTCAATGGCGAGCTACATCACATAATCAATTATATTACTTTAAATGCCATCTACATGCTGCTGAAAACTCCTGTTATATATCTTCAGTACAGACCTCTCCCCTGAAATCACAATTCATGTGCATAACTAATTGATAAGCACCTTTAAATTTCTAGCAGAAATTTAACATGTATAAGGCAGAAATTCCAATTTCCACCACGCTACCTCAG
The DNA here is from genome assembly GCF_024542745.1 of Macaca thibetana thibetana. NCBI lineage: Eukaryota > Metazoa > Chordata > Mammalia > Primates > Cercopithecidae > Macaca > Macaca thibetana. The sequence continues at coordinate 137,326,378 of NC_065598.1, forward strand.
GCATGCAAAGCCGTCAGTCTCCTTACCTGCACAAGTGTCAATTTTATTCTTCTGCTTGCTATAATCAAACACTGGAGTTGTATTTGACTCCTTATGTTCATATACAATTCATATTTAATCCATTAGCATATCACATCAGCTCTTTATTCAACATTTATTCATTTAACATATATTTATTAAGTACTTACTAAGTGCTGGGCCCTGTTATATGTACTGGGAATAAAGGGGTACTGAAAAAGACAAATGTCCCCATCGTCTTGGAGTTCCCATTTCTAGTGGGGTGCTTATATCTGAGTAGCTCTACCTTTAAGATATATTCAGAACATGACCACTCCTCATAATTTCCACCACTACCACTCTAGTTTGAGTCACCATCACCTCTTCCCCACATTACTGTAATGGTTCTCGAACTCATCTCCCTGCTTCTGCCCATGACCTTCTACAGTTTATTCTGGACAAAGCAGTTAGAATAATCCTTTAGAAACACAAATCAAACAGCTTCCCTCTCTCCTCAGAAGCAACAATGTTCTTTCTCTAGACATCCACATGGCTGTCCCATTTCTTCCCTTGGTTTCTGCTCAAATGTCACCTTATGGGTGATGCCTACTCTGATGACACTATAAAAATTGCACACGAATGTGTATTTACACGCATGCACACACATATACCAGTTATTCATTAGCCCTTTAGCTTCATTTAGTTTATCTTCTGAGAATATATCACGTAGCTATGTGTTTAATTTTTCATGTCTTTCTTCTCTCCCTTAAATGTAAGCTTCATGAAAGGTAGGGTTTTCACTTTTGTTTAATTGAATGTGTGCCTTCAAGGAGCAATCTATCTGGTTGGAAACTAGCAATATATTGTGTAACTCAAGAAAGGATGGAATTACAGAAGTAATTCTTCATTTTGATTAGGAAGTTCAGAGAAAATGTCACTTACTGGGTGGCATTACAGCTTAGCTTTGAAAAATACTAGTTATTGTAACAGCTAAAGAATGATAATAAAAACAGCCCAGAAAAAAGAAACAATTATATGTATAGCTGTACATGAAAGAGTACAAGAATTCATTAACATATTGTGCATTCAGAGATGGTGAACCGGGGAGTCATAAATACGTATGAATGAATTTAGAAAACAAGTAATGTTGATAGTTTAGATAATGTGAGACTGGGGAGGGTTCTGTGTGTTATTACAGGAATTTAGAATTTATTTTATAGGCAAATGGGAAGTCACTGTTGGACTTTGGAAGGGGATAGGCATAATTCCGTTTGTATCATAGGAAGATTAATCTAGCAATAAGTTGAAGACTGGATGGAAGAGGTAAGACATACATTATGAGACTTTTGAAATAAGTCTAGATGAAAAATGACAACCTGCATTGCTCTGTTGACTAACTATGTGGCTGTTGCTTTTCAGAATCTTTCCTAACTGGTGCTGTCTATAATTTTCTTAACTCAGCAGTGGGGCATGCTGTCTCAGCATTGTGATTGCCTCTTTCTGGCCAGACATGGCACATTCTTCTGTTATGCAATATTAGGCAGACAACAGGGAGAAGAAAGACATGTTTGGTTTGGGATAAAGTATACATAATGGAATTATTAAAAATACATATGTTAGTATCAATTAAAATCCAAGACAGAAAAATGTTGAGTAGTTTATAATCTCTCGATTTTTCTAATTTTATATAATAAATAAAAGAAAGCTTATGAACAGTTATTAAGGGTATAAAACATCGATTCATTCATCAATTCACAAAACAAATATGTATTTAGATGCTGCTTCATGTGTCAGGCACTATTCGAAGTTCTGGAGATAGGTCAGCCATCCCATTCTCACGGAACTCACCTCCTAGGGGTAGAATGCTTATTCTTCGATGATCATTGAGAAAAAATCACAATGTAAACATTACAAATGTATATTTTAAGATAGGAAGAGGTACTAGTATAGATATAGGTTAAGAGTAGAAAAGACATAGAGGAAATATACCAGAATGTTAAAGAAAATTTTCTTTATAATAGAAGTACAAATGAATTTCTATTTTGTTATGTAAGCTTTACTTAGTTTTTAACAAATGCTACTTTTATCATCAGTGCATTCATGTAATGGCTGTGTTAAAGATTACCACAAAATTAGTTATTTAAAAACATTCATTTATGATATCACACTTTCTGTGGGTCCAAAGTTTAGGTCTGGCTTAGCTAGCTCTCCTGCTCAGGGTCTCAAAGGTTGCAATCAAGGTGTCAGTTTGGCTGCACCTGAGGACTCAAATGTGGAAGGATCTGCTTGCTTAGAAGCAAGTGACAGATCCTGTCCACATGCAAAAGTTAGACAAATTATGGTATGATGCCTGCCACAATCAGAAATATCAAGAACTTCATAAAATTGGATGGTGAACACAAAATAAGTTGCATTAGTTGACTTTTTCTAATTTTTCGTATGGAATCAATAACTCTGAAATTCAAGGACTTAGAAAACAAGGGATTATTTCTCCCTCTCTTTGCCCTTTGGTTACAGGTCAAGTTAACTGATGATTTCCCATGTCTCTTCATTCTTGGATCCAGGCTACAAGAAGCAGACAGTATCTGGGATACGCCATTCTCGAGCCAAAGGGCAAAGCAAGAGAGTTGGTAGAAACTAAGATGCTGTTAAAGCAGCTGCTCTGAGGTGGCATGTATTTCCTTGGACAAAAAGAGTCTTATGACTGAGTTTGATGGCAGTGGGACAGGAGAATGCACTCTTGACACAGTGGTAACTGCCAAGTCATGTGGCAAAGGGTAAGGCTATACTCTTGCAATAGTAGACAGCGCTTTCAATGTGATTCAATACCACCATTTAATGAGGTTTATCCTTGATTGAGTAAAATTGGAATTGAAACTTGCCAATAAAGTTTAATGCAAAAAAAGTATTCCCACATACCAGATAAATTGTTTGATCTAAAAAGCTGATAAAATGTTGAGTTCTTATTTGAATAACCAAGAAATCTTCTGTTCTCCCTATTTGTGAGTAAACCTTGATGCCCTCCATGACACCTCATTGTGTTTTAATGTTATTTGGGTGATAAATATGGCAATATTAATTTATAACAACAGTTGCAACAGTATTCTATTAATTTAACCTCTAGGAAAGACATAACATACCACTTGTTGATTTTCAAAACAAGAAAATAAATAAAAAGAACCATGTGCCTGACCCATTGGGTGCCAATTGAATAAGCAGTGGAAAGTTTATTTCAGGAGGTGTAATCAAAATAGACTTGGGAAAACACTTTACAGATGTCCCATTGATTTTTTAGCTAAATCCAATAAGTTTTGCTGAGCTTTCCTCATGCCAGGCATGTGTTTAGTCTATGATATGAAAAAAAGAAAGTTAAACATTTTGCCCTTAATGAATTGTCTTGTAGTTGTAAGAAGTGAATTGGAGAGGTAATTGTCCTAAGAATTTGGACTTCCTTAATAGCAGCTCGTTATTGAAAAGCTTTAGGCAGGGCAGTGACACAACAAACACTTGTTTTAGACCAAAGCTTATTAAATGTTCATGTGCATGCAAATCACCTGAGAGATTGTTAACTTGCTTATTTTGATTCAGTGGAACTAAAATGGAGCCTACAGTTCTATGTTTGTAACAAGCTTCCAGGTCATATTGATATTGCTAAGACCATATTTTGAGAAACAGGGTTTTAGTTAGGCTGTTGTCCCCAGCTTGCGAGGAAGGTGACTTAAAAGGAAAGGAGAATAAAGGCATCTATATGCCCAAGTTCACTGTCCTTCATCTTATAAGTGGTCTTTATAACTTGTGATCATTATCTCTCCATTTATAGAAAACATGTAGATATTGCTATCAACCGATCCTGAATGAGATCAATTTAGAGTGTGATTTAAGCCCTGGCTAAGTACTAAAGTAGAGCACTGGAAATCTGCAAACACCATGACTCTCCAAGTGTTCTGCCCTACAGTTGGGTAAGCAAATAGAGGTTCAAAACTGCAAAAATAAATAAATTAATTAATTAATTAAAATAAAAATAAGTAAATAAATAAAAAGAAAGGAAAGAAAAAAAAAGTTGAAGTAGAAGCAAGATCAATCAGTTGTAGCCTAAAAGCTAAAGAGCTTTAGTATTGAAGTTGAAACAGCTGTTGGGGAGTAAGGCAAAGAGAAATTCACAAAGAGGCAGGTGAATAAGGAAGATGGGCGCACAGAATCGAAATATAGTCTGATCTCAGAAAAAAAAAAAAAAACCCTCATCACAATTCATGCATTTTTTTCATCCAAAGGAATATTCATTAATATCTACAAGGATTATTTTTGTCTTTGCAAATAATAGTACTCTGAGAAATAGACAGCCTTCCTGAAATCCTTTGACTTCTGAAATTGCTCACTTAACAGGCATTTCAAAGTCTAACCGATAGAACACTTGGAGATCATCTGGTTTCCACTCTGTTTTATAGATTAGGAAACTGAGGCACATTAGAGGAGCTGGGACCCAGTCATCTGATCTTAGTTCAGTGTCCAGAGCCCATGGACCAAAACTAATAGAAAAAGGAAAAAAAAAATACAGAAAATGCATTACTCTTCCTTTGAGTATAAAATGACTGGGATGCTTAGTTTAACTTGTCTATAGAAGTTACAATATTTCTGGAAATACATTAAATATCACATGGGATATTTTATTTATTTAAATTTATATTTGTCAGCACTGAAAATGAAAAAAGTAAACTGTGACAGGCTAATGTAAAAGTTATCATTTTAAAATATTCAGTTTGACGTATTTCCATAAAAGCAAGCTGTTCATAACTGCAGATTTATTGCTCATGTCTCAATGTTGTGTGTCACTGAAATCTGCAGTTTAAAACTCAACAATAGGAAGGAAGTTGGTCATCATTAAGTAATGATAATGTAGATCAAATTTGAAATTTTTTTCAGGGACAGGAGGAAAGGGTAGAGATGAGTGGGTACTAATTCCAAAACAGCACGTGCCTGTGTTTCCAATGATGTATTGTTTGCTTGCCAAAGGCACTAGACAAAGTAACTCTCCTTAGAACTAAATTGAAAACCATGTATACGTATTTGCAATACTAATGTTCAAAGTACGTAACTCTTAAACTGTGTGCAAAAGAAAGCATTTAGTGAATTTCTACCCATGATCATGTGTATATGCATACATGTTTATTCTTTTTTTCCTTTTCTTAAATTAAATAGAATGTAATATATCAGGCTTGCTAAATAATCATTGTCTAAGAAAAAATACTCTTTTCCAGGCACTAATAATTATGACTCAGATTTTCAGTAGCCAACATTATTTATAAAGTGAGGTTGTAACTTGAGGTAATTTTCCAGTTAATTCAGATCAGTAAAAATAGAGTTTGAAAGTGTAAAAAAAAAAAAAAAAAAAAAAAAAGAAATTACTGTGATTGCTTGTATACACTGATTAAATTCATCAACCTTTTGCTTAACTTATTATAGCATTGTTTTAAGCAGTGACTGTTACGCAATCATGGTCAACACCATGCTGCTTTGAAGGTAGGTCAGACTGTCCAGTGCTCATCTCTGTTTTTCCTCTGCTCATGTGCCAAGAACTATTTGCAGGGTCTGTGAGCAAGCTCTGCTGGCAACAGTTAAGGTTAATGGTTCTCAATGGGACAGTGTAGTGTCTTTAAGGGGATACTTTGACATATGTAGGAATTATTTTTGTTTTTCATTGGTGTTGGAGGTAGTACTAGTCTTACTAGACAGGAGTCACAAGAAAGTATTGACTTAAAATATCCTACTAGAAATTCAAAATTTCCTTTCGTTAAAGACTATTTTTTAGATGAGTTTTAGGTTCACAGCAAAATGGAGAGGAAAGTATAGTGATTTCCCATATAGTCCCTGCTCCCAAACATGCAAAGCCTCCTCCATTATCAGCATCTCCACCAAAGTGGTACATTTATTACAATTGATGAACCTACATTGACATACATACATCATTATCACTCAAAGTCCATCATTTACATTATGGTTCACTCCTCGTGTTGTACATTCTCTGGGTTTGGACAAATGCATAATGACATGTATCCATCATTATACTATCAGAGTAGTTTTACTGCTCTAAAAATCTTCTGTTCCTTACCAATTCATTCCTAGCTCCCCTCTCACCCCTGTCAATCACTGACCATTTTATTGTCGCCATAATTTTGCCTCTTCCAGAATGTCATAAATTTGGAATCATACAGTATGTGTCCTTTTTCAGATTTGCTTCCTTCACTTAGTAATATGCATTTACATTTTCTCTATAGCTTTTCATGTCTTAATAGTTTATTTCTTTCAGTGTTGAATAATATTCCATTGTCTGGATGTACATTATTTATCCATTCATTTACTTACTGAAGTACATCTTGGTTGCTTCCAAGTTTCAGTAATTATAAATAAAGCTACTAAAAACATTCATGTACATGTTTTTGTCTAGAAATGACTTTTTGACTTTTTTGGGGTAAATACGATGTAGGAACATGATTGCTGGGTTGTATGATAAGAGTATGTTTAATATGGCCAGGCGTGGTGGCTCATGCCTGTGATCCCAGCACTTTGGGAGGCCAAGGCAGGCAGATCACGAGGTCAGGAGATGGAGACCATCCTGGCTAACACGGTGAAACCCCGTCTCTACTAAAAATACAAAAAATTAGCCGGGCATGGTGGCGGGCGCCTGTTGTCCCCGCTACTCGGGAGGCTGAGGCAGGAGAATGGCATAAACCTGGGAGGCAGAACTTGCAGTGAACCGAGATTGCGCCACTGCACTCCAGCCTGGGAGACAGAGTGAGACTCTGTCAAAAAAAAAAAAGAAAAAAGAAAAAAGAGTATGTTTAATATTATAAGAAACCATCAAAGTGTCTCCCAAAGTGGCTGCACCATTTTGCATTTCCATCAATAATGAATGAGAGCTCCTGTTCCTCCACATCCTTATCAGCATTTGTTGTTATCAGTGTTTTGGATTTTGGCCAAAATACTGTGCGGGTTGTTGTAATCTTGTTTTAATTTGTATTTCCCTAATGACATATGATGTTGATCATCTTTTCATATTTTTTTAGCCATCTGTATAGCTTATTAAGTGAAACATTTGTTAAGGTGTTTGGTCCATCTTTTAATTGGGTTGTTAGTTTCCTCACTGAGTGTTAAGAGTACTTGTATATTTTGGATAACAGTCCTTTATCAAATATATCTTTTGAAAATATTTTCTCCTAATCTGTGGCTTGTCTTGTCATTCTCTTGACATTTTCTTTATCAGAGAAGAAATTCTTAATTTTAATGAAGTCCAGCTTATCAATTATTTCTTTCATGGATTGTGGCCTCAGAATCCAAAATGTCATTGCCATACCCAAGGTCATCTAGATTCTCTCCAATTTTACCTTCCAGGCATTTTATAGTTTTGCATTTTACATTTAGGACTGTGAAACATTTTGAGTTATTTTTGTGGATAATTTCTCCATAATTGTCTGAATCTAGACACATAACTAAGATTAGTATTTTAAATATTGGAGGAATTTTGGAGACTGGCTGTATACACAAAATTTAGAGTTTGTGTTAGGTTTCCAGCAGTAAATATTGTCTTACACGTGAGAAGCAGTATCCCAAAGTGATTCTGTTATTGTTTGCTTTAATGTGTAAGTGTACAACAAAAAACATGAAGCTTCCCATCCAATAATCTTCCCCTGTCAATTAATGGGAGGTTTTTAAAAAATTATTATTATACTTTAAGTTCTGGGGTACATGTGCAGAATGTGCATGTTTGTTACATAGATATACACGTGCCATGGTGGTTTGCTGCACGCATCAACCCGTCAGCTACATTAGGTATTTCTCCTAATATTATCCCTCCCCTAGCCCCCACCCCTCATAGATCCCAGTGTGTGGTGTTCCCCTCCCTGTGTCCATGTGTTCTCATTGTTCAACTCCCACTTATGAGTGAGAATATGTGGTGTTTGGTTTTCTGACCTTGTGATAGTTTGTTGAGAATGATAGTTTCCAGCTTCATCCATGTCCCTGCAAAGGGCATAAACTCATCCTTTTTTATGGCTGCATAGTATTCCATGGTGTATATGTACCACATTTTCTTAATCCAGTCTATCATTGATGGACATTTGGGTTGGTTCCATGTCTTTGCTACTGTGAATAGTGCTGCATTAAACATACATGTGCATGTGTCTTTATCATAGAATGATTTATAGTCATTTGGGTATATGCCCAGTAATGGGATTGCTGGGTCAAATGGTATTTCTAGTTCTAGGTCCTTGAGGAATCACCACACAGTCTTCCACAATGGTTGAACTAATTTACACTCCCACCAACAGTGTAAAAGCATTCCTATTTTTCCACAACCTCTCCACCATCTGTTGTTTCCTGACTTTCTAATGATTGCCATTCTAACTGGCATGGGATGGTATCTCATTGTGGTTTTGATTTGCATTTGTCTAATGACCGGTGATGATGAGCATTTTTTCATATGTCTGTTGGCTGCATAAGTGTCTCCTTTTGAGTAGTGTCTGTTCATATCCTTTGCCCATTTTTTGATGGTGTTGTTTGCTTTGTCCTTGTAAATTTGTTTAAATTCTTTGTAGATTCTGGATATTAGCCCTTTGTCAGATGGATAGATTGCAAAAATTTTCTTGTATTCTGTAGGTTGCCTGTTGAGTCTGATGATAGTTTTTTTTTTGTTGTTGTTGTGCAGAAGCTCTTTAGTTTAATTAGATCAATGGGAGGTGTTTTGTAGAAACAGGAACGGTTGCCTCTTACCAATGCCACTTTTGTGTGTGGCTGATGCGCAAATATGAAGACCACTGCATATATCGAGGCCATTGTCCTTGGACAAGTACAAAGTATTTGTTCTTGATGAGATCACTAACTGGTTGACCTTAAATAATTTCCTTAAATTCTGTGAATCTCAGTTTTCTTATCTCTAAAGTAGGAATAATAATTTCCTCAGAATATAAATCAGGAGTTTTGGGGAGAAATTAAGTGAGATTATATTTAGAGGTACTTTGAAGCTTGAAGTTGCTAAATAAATATTAGGCATGATTATGAAGGATTACTATTTATTTAATGCAAGAATAGAAATAATACTGTTTGCACTGGTTACATTTATTGTGTTGAAAACATCTTTGCCAGGACTTCATGGCAAGTTGTCAACACACATGTACATAACACCAAAATTAATGCAATCTTTCATATTTTTCTCCTGCAATTGTTTTTCATGGAATATTATCTTTTCTAGCAGGTATTTCTTCCTCAGTAGTCACTACTGAAATACCTGAACTGTAATACAGGAATAATTACTGATGTTTTTACTGACATGCTTTGCACAAGCTTGTCAGAATATATACTTATTTAGCAGGAAGTAAATATAACAAATCTGACTATTCAGAAAGAACTTGAAATACCTGCCCCATAACCCTAATATTTCAGGTATTGGCAGTCAATAGTCAGTCAATATTCTATTCAGTAATCTAGCTCAAACAGTCAGTGCCTTGACTCATTTACCCAAGTTCCTCAGCTATCAAATTTACTCATCATCCTTCCAGGATTTACAAGAAAGTGTATGTCTCTGGGGGTCTTTCTTCAACTTTGTGCTGGGCAGTCTGGCACATTATGATATAAGCGGTTCACATCGCATAGCCTTCTATGGGAGAGAAAAAGAGAATCACTGCTTCCCATATGTTCTCTGCATATTACTGTTTTCCTCTTCACTTATATGACTTTTCTTTTGATGATATGGTAGTTGCTTCTGACCTTCCTTGAGAGTGTGTGTTCCCAAGAAACATTCCAACCCAATATGGTCTTTAATTACTCTAATCTCAACTTGTATAAAAATGCATCATGGTTTTGCTTGATTGTGATCTCTTATCCTGTTGGTATATGTAATTCTACTTGTGGTTACATGCTTATATAAGCTGTAAGGTTGGATCTTAATCCATATAGATTCCTATCATTTATCAAGGCCATCTTTAGAGCATGAAGCTGTCTCCAATCCAGCACAGAACAGATATTTGCCTATGGGTCCTGTTAAAATTAACCTTCCTATGCCATTCAAATGAAGGCAACATAGTTATCCTTTAATTGGACCAGATGTTCTGAAGTGGCAATAAAGGTTCTAACTAAACAGAATGATTTAGATGACAAAAGAAATTTGAGTTCCTCCACTGCGAACTCAATTAAAATATGCTATGTTTCTGTTTGAGAAGTGTTTGTCAGCTGCACAAAAAATGATTGCAATGCTATGACAAATCGAAAGATGCTTTTGGCCAGAATTATATGTGTCCTGTATGCAGGCATATACTTATCTGTGTTATACTGTGGAAAATCTCAAATTGTAAGTCACAAAAATGAAACGATGGACTTAAAAGCTTTATCTGCACTCTGGACTGCTCAAAACAGAGAGAATCTTTCCAATTATCTGGCAAGATTTTATTATTCACCTCAGTCAACATGTCACATGATGAATACTGGGCATTTTCAAAAGCAAGTAGTTGAGTTTGAAATAAGGGCACTTAAGCCAGGCACTTTGGTCTGAGTCTCACCAAAATGATGTTGCTGGCTTAGGCTTGGTGAAAGGTTGACAACCGTATTAGTCCATTCTCATACTGCTATGAAGAAATACCTGAAACTGGATAATTTATAAGGGAAAGAGGTTTAATTTACTCGCAGTTCCACAGGGCTGGGGAGGCCCCAGGAAACTTACAATCAGGGTGAAAGAGAAGCAAACACTTCCTTCTTTACATGGTGGCAGCTAGGAGAAGAAGAATAAGAACTGAGCAAAGGGGCAAGCCCCTTATAAAACCATCAGATCTCGTGAGAAATTACTCACTATCATGAGAATAGCATGGGGAACGTGCCCCCATTATTCAATTACTCCCCACTGGGTCCCTCTCCCCACACGTGGGAATTATAGGAACTACAATTCAATATGAGAATTGAGCGGGGACGGAGACAAACCATATCATCCACCCTGGCCCCTTCCAAATCTCATATCCTAACATTTCAAAACACAATCATGCTTTTCCAACAATTTCCCAAAGTCTCAACTCATTCTAGCATTAACCCAAAAGTCCAAGTCCAAGGTCTTATCTGAAAGAAGGCAAGTCCCTTCCACCTATGAGCCTGCAAAATAAAAAGCAAGTTAGTTACTTCCTACATACAATGGGGGTACAGGCATTGGGTAAATACACCAGCTCCAAATGGAAGAATTTGGTCAAAACAAAGGGGCCACAGGCCCCATGCAAGTCCCTCCTAGACCTCTGGGTCTGTGATGGGAGGGGCTGCTGTGAAGGTCTCTGACAAGCCCTTGAGACATTTCCCCCATTTTGGTGATTAACGTTTGGCTCCTTGTTACATATGCAAATTTCTGAAGCTGGCTTGAATTTCTCCCCAGAAAATGAGGTTTTCTTTTCTATCGCATTGTCAGGCTGCAAATTTTCCAAACTTTTATGCTCTGCTTTCTCTTGAACACTTTGCCACTTAGAATTTTTTTCTGCCAAATACCCTAAATCATCTCTCTCAAGTTCAAAGTTCCATAGATCTCTGGGGCAGGGCAAAAAGTCACTAGTTCCCAACAAGTTCCCCATCTCCATCTGAGACTACCTCAACCTGGACTTTATTTTCCATATCACTATTAGCATTTAGGTAAAAGCCATTCAATAAATCTCTATGAAGTTCCAAACTTTCCCACATTTTCCTGTCTTCTTCTGAGTGCTCCAAATTGTTTCATCTCTGCCTGTTATCCAGTTCCAAAGTCACTTCCACATTTCCGGGTAACTTTTCATTAGCGCCACACTCTTTGCAGTACCAATTTACTGCATTAATCCGTTCTCATGCTGCTATGAAGAAATACCCAAGACTGGGTAATTTATGGAGGAAACATGTTTAATTTAAACACAGTTCTGCAGGGCTAGAGAGTCCTCAGGAAATTTGCAATCATGGTGGAAGGGGAAGCAAACTCACCCTTCTTCACATGGCAGCAGCAAGGAGAAGAAGAATGAGAAACGAGCAAAGGGGGAAGCCCCTTATAAAACCATCAGACCTCATGAGAACTTATTCTTACAAGAATAGCATGGAGGAAATCGCCCCCATGATTCAACTACCTCCCACCAGTTCCCCTCCCCACGCAGCGTGGAGATTATGAGAATTATAATTGAAGATGAGATTTCGATGGGGACACAGCCGCCATACCAGCAACTATTGATTGCCCATTTGAGAGGAACACAGTTAGTGTAATTTATCAAGCCATGTATAGTCTAAAGTGGAAATCCTAAGTGTGAAATGAAAAAAGATAGTAAACGTAGACCTGTCTTCTAGAATTATTTTATAACTTTTTGACTGAAAAATATAGGCATTAAGGAGGTTGAAAATTCCCTGTCATCAGTTCCCTTTGACAATTGCCATTATTTCAAATGGTGGCTGATTTAGGCAACTTAAGGATTAGTTTCTGCCATGTTTACCTAGATCTAGGGTCCCTGAGGCATCCATGCCTATTTTATTTGAGTGTTGTCTTTACTTTGCTAATGCAACCAAGAAGACATTACACTTGTTCTTATCATACAGATATTTTAAAAGCAAGTTAGTAACACAGTCATTATATATGAGAAAATGTAGCTGAATTTTCTATATATTAGATACAGTTTGAACAGTCATTAGCAACATGCTACAAAGTTACTCTGTCATAATATGTACTTCTACTAATAATATGGCAGGCATGCCATTTCCTTAGCCTATTAAAATATTTTTTGATTCCAGTGTAGCTATCTAAACATCATCTCCTTATGATTCATAATATAAGCACTCACAATGTAAGCAACTAACAACACACAAATGGATTTTGTTTGGAAAATTCATTTGCATTCATCACAGCTAACATTTGCATAGCATTTTAGGAAGCTGTGGTACATATGCTTCCTAAATGCTGCATTCTTGTACTCTTACAATTCTTCTCTGAGGGATGGATAGTGGATGTTATATTATCAGAGTCATTGGGTCGACTAAGGGGTATGCGACGGCCTGCATTATTTCCACTCTGTACTGCTTCTATGAATTAGTTATAGCAGAATCAGTTATAAGATGTGGTTGAAAAGCTAACATTATAAATATTTATAATATTAAAATTTCAACAAATTGCATATGTATTAACCTAAAAAGCAATTAGTTAAAGCTGTGTATCACTTTAGCTACAGTATTATTGACCCTTTCATGGCCTTGATTAGTGAAACATGTAATCACATCCCCAAAATAACCATTGAAAATAGTTTGAATCAAAATGCTGACCACTGGCAATGTGGGCAATATCCTGCTGTGAGCTGGGATCTCAGCATAAAAAATTCCACCTGCTATTGTGAATAATTTTGTCAGCACCATTTAGCTTATTTCAATAACTATTTTCTCTGCTATTCAAGACTTTAGTGGTTAGGTAAGGCTAAGAAAGTAGAAGTTGCAACTTAAACATTTTCCACATCTAGGTTGTTCTCTGCCTGCATATTTTTTAATTTTAGTTACATCTGTCTTCAATAATCAATTTTTTTTTTTTTTTTTTTTTTTTTTTTGAGACAGAGTCTCACTCTGTCGCCAGGCTGGAGTGCAGTGGCACAATCTCGGCTCACTGCAATCTCCACCTCTTGGGTCCAAGCGATTCTCCTGTCTCAGCCTCCCGAGTAGCTGGGACTACAGGTGTGTGTCACCATGCCTGGCTAATTTTTGTAGTTAGTAGAGACGGGGTTTCACCATGTTGGCCAGGATGGTGTCAAACTCCTGACATCGTGATCCTACCACCTCAATCTCCCAAAGTGCTGGGATTATAGGCGTGAGCCACCGTGCCTGGCCCAATAATCAATTTTTTAAACAATGGATATTAGTATTTTAAAATCACACAAAACCCAAGTATTAAAACCTACCTTTAAGAATGTTGGTGGTACTCTTTTCTTGGGAATTTACTTTATATTGTATGTGTTTACAAAGTTTGTAATTCTTTTTTATTCTAGCTTTGTATTATATTTGGACATTTCTCATGAAAATTACATCTATTCATGACTACATATTAAATACAACCAGTTAGATAATACAAAAGTGTTCCACTAATGAAAACAAAAATAAAAAATACATAAAATTTAATTTAAGATAAAGTATGCCATCTTTCATTTAAACAGCATAGAACTTTACAAAGCCTAAATAAATAGACTGGACTACTGTTAGTCAGAGAGACAGTAAGAAATCAAAGACAGACTCAGCTGGGACTTCAAACATATTTTAATCAGAAGACTTTTGAGAGTTGTGCACAGGGTTAAGAGAAGCAATAATGTATGTTGAGATACATAGAGACTAACAGAATATTGAGTTACATAGAGACTAACAAAAGTATGGAGCCATTACCACCTCAAGATCTGAAAGGTAAAAGGACAAGAGCAGCTTTATAAGAGTCTGGTTAGAGAGATGTAGTTGAGGAAGAAGAGATGTGATCAGGAAGCAGGGGAAACTTAGCCACTTCCAGAAACGTGGCACGAAAGCAAGAGGAACCACGAGAAAAAATCTTTTACCATCCCGCATTTTTTTCCCATTCTTTCCCTTGGCTGAACCTAACCAGAAGTTAGATGATAAGGAAGCCTGAACTGTAGAGTCTCCTGACAGAAAGTAGTGTAGAAATGGGTAGACTATAGGGGGTGGGGGTAGCACAAACACAGACTAACCAAGACAGGTGTAAAGATCAATTATTCTAAAGATGTCAATTCTCTACCAATTTAATTTAGAAATTTAACACTATCTCAATGAAAGTACCAATGGGAAAAATGTTTTCAGAGGGAAGAAAAGAACTTAATGAAATTTCTTCTGAAGTTTATTGCTAAAAAATGAAAATATTCAAGAAAATATTGAGGGCAAATAAAACAATAATGAGAGGAAAATATTTCCTATTAGATAATAAAATACATTATAGAGCAGGCTCGTAAAACAGACTAGAACATCTGTATGCATTTCTTCATTTATTTAATTAATAATAATGAATACTTATTATTTGTCAGACACAGAGATAAGTGCTGAGTATGAATTTGTGAATTAAACAAACAGGGACCCCAGAATTTTGGCATATTCAGGCTTAGAAACCAGGAAAAGATTAACACAGGAAAAATAGGGGAGCATGCAATTCATGACAGATAAACTATATATGACAGAAAAACATATGGGGAAAAAGACAAATAAATGTACAGTAAAGAAACATGTACCTTTGAAACTGACAGAGAGTACAAGAGAATGGTGAATCCCAGAAAAGCAGGGTCCAGGAAAACATGTTGTCTCGTAAAGTTTTACATGCTGGCTCCAGAACAGTTCTCTATTGTGCAATACAAACTTTATTTCAAAATGAGCATCTCTTTTGTCCCAGCAGATATTCTTCTAATAATGTGTTTGTATCAGTCAGGAAAAAATTCGAGTAAGCAGAGCCAGGAAATTAGTTATAAAAGTATTAGAATAGCTGAAAAGACAAACAGGACAGTAAGACAATGGGCCACAGGGCAGAGATGGTGTTGGCACATATCAGGGAAAACCCCACCCCCAATATTCAACATGGGTCGTTTTCTATTTCCCTAAGCGTCAGCAGGTCTGAGAAATAAAGGGAAAGAGTACAAAAGAGAGAAATTTTAAAGCTGGGTGTCCGGGGGAGACATCACACATTGGCAGGTTCCGTGATGCTCCCTGAGCCGTAAAACCAGCAAGTTTTATTAGTGATTTTCAAAAGGGGAGGGAGTGTACAAATAGGGTGTGGGTCACAGAGATCACATGCTTCACAAGGTAATAAAATATCACAAAGCAAATGGAGGCAGGGCGAGATTACAGGACCACAGGATAGGGTGAAATTAAAATTGCTAATGAAGTTTTGGGCACGCATTGTCACTGATAACATCTTATCAGGAGACAGGGTTTCAGAGCAGACAACCTGTCTGACTAAAATTTATTAGGCAGGAATTTCCTCATCCTAATAAGCCTGGGAGCGATACAGGAGACCAGGGCTTATTTCATCCCTTCATCTTCAACCATAAAAGACAGAAGCCTCCAAAGGGGCCATTTCAGAGGCCTACCCTCAGGGGCCATTCTCTTTCTCAGGGATGTTCCTTGCTAAGAAAAAGAATTCAGTGATATTTCTCCTATTTGTTTTTGAAAGAAGAGAAATATGGCTGTGTTCTGCCTGGCTCACTGATAGTCAGAGTTTAAGGTTATCTCTCTTGTTCCCTGAACATTGCTGCCTTCCTGTTCTCTTTTCAAGGTGCCCAGATTTCATATTGTTCAAACACACATGCTCTACAAACAATTTGTGCAGTGAACGCCATCATCACAGGGTCCTGAGGCAACATACATCCTCCTCAGCTTACGAAGATGATGGGATTAAGAGACTAAAGTAAAGACAGGCATAGGAAATCACAAGGGTATTGATTGGGGAAATGATAAGTGTCCATGAAATCTTCACAATTTATGTTCTTCTGCCATGGCTTCAGCTGGTCCCTCTGTTCGGGGTCCCTGACTTCCTGCAACAGGCACAGCCTAGACCATTGATGGGAATGGGAGTCACAAAGGTAGAGGTTATGCAGGAGCTGGAAACAACACAGGAGCAGCGTTACTGCCAGAGACTCTCTGAAATGGACAGAGAGAGGGAAAAATGTTCTGCCTACTTACTTTTTCTACTCTCCACTAGATACTAAACACTAGTAGTATCTAGTGGAGAGTAGACATTTCTACTCTTCCTCTAATATCTCCGACTAACTATAACTACCTGGAAGCCCATTGAGAAGGGAGCTGGAAAATACAGTTTTCAGGGATTAGACTTCTCACCATTCCCCTGATTCCCCTTCCCTGTGCCATGTGTTATACAGGGCTGAGCAGGGAAGGGTGAGAAACGTACAGGAGGGCAAACAGATAAGTGGACTTGCAGTACCTCATGGAAGGAATTGAAGAGCTTTGCTAAAATGTAGATACTATACGTTTTTCAATTTTCTTCTTAATGATGAGGAAATATAAAAGTGATGCCATAATGTAACATTTTAATTTATTTAAAATGACTATAAAAGTATATATAGAATCTGTGATGCTATGGAATAATATTTAGTTATTTTAAAAAACTCTATATATGTGTGTGTATGTGTATATGCATAATATATATGTATACACAAATACACATATGTATGTTTGGGTGTGTGTATGATAATAATAATAAGGAACAGTGGAGGATGTGAAGAAGAGATTGGGAATGGAAAGTCACCAGGTTATTAACACAGATTGTTGCTAGGTGTTAATAGCAACAATTTATTTTTCTTTTTCTTTTTAATTTTCCTTTTCTTTTTCTTTTTAATTTTAATTTTAAGTTCCAGGGTACATGTACAGGATGTGCAGATTTGTTACATAGGTAAACATGTGTCATGGTAGTTTGCAACACCTATCAACCCATCACCTAAGTATGAAGTCCAGCATGCATTAGCTATTTTTCCTGATACCCTCTCTCCCCTTACACCCCCGTGACAGGCCCCAGTGTATGTTGTTCCCCTCCCTGTGTCCATGTGTTCTCATTGTTCAGCTCCCACTTACTAGTGAGGACATGTGGTGTTTGGTTTTCTGTTCCTGCGTTAGTTTGCTGAAGATAACAACATTTAATTTTCCGTGCTTTCCTATAGTGTCCAAAATATTATTTTATATATATATTATATATACCTATATTATATATATACCTACATATTCTTTGTATTAAAAGACAATATAACTGTTTTTTCCTTCTATACATTTTAATTGCTTTACATTTACAAGTATATAAAATTATTTATTTGCTCACTTTCTGTTGGACACTTAAGCTGATTCCAACACTTCCCTACAATAAGCAATATCTTGTCATAAAGAGAGGTTCAGTTTTTATGAAGGCTTGAAGGTATGTTTCTTTTCTCAGTCCCTTCCCAATTAAAGGAATTCTTGTGAAATTCATGAGATGAGTTTTCTTTCTATAAGAGAACACTTTCTCGACAATAATACTTAACTATGACAATACATTTGTATCACCTGGGCAGCTTTTTCAAAGTACCATCATTTAAGATACACAGAAAACCAACTGAATCAGAATCTCTAGGGGATGCATCTTGGAAGTCAGTACATTCTAAAAGTTACCTAGATGACTTCTGCATGCAACTGAGGTAAAAACTCCTGCTTCAGGCTTGCAGGTAGAACAGAACTGAATGAATGTATTCTAGAATGCAGGGCAATACTCACACTTAAAAAGAAATTCAGTTTCCCCAAAATAGATGTCACTAGCCAAATTAAACAGAATACACCCACTGATAAAATGACAATTAGAAGCAGAACAGGGATTTGTGTAACTATGTAAATTTATTAGAGCAGGTTTAAGATAAATGTTTTTAAATAATTATGGCAGGCCCAAGATGACCCTATATGTCAGTAAAAGCCTGAAGAGTACGTGCTAATTAAATAGTGATTTAATAAGATCCCTTGCCTTTTATTAAAAAAATGATTTTCCGGCCGGGCGTGGTGGCTCAAGCCTGTAATCCCAGCACTTTGGGAGGCTGAGATGGGCGGATCACGAGGTCAGGAGATCGAGACCATCCTGGCTAACATGGTGAAACCCCGTCTCTACCAAAAAAATACAAAAAACTAGCCGGGCGAGGTGGCGGGCACCTGTAGTCCCAGCTACTCAGGAGGCTGAGGCAGGAGAATGGCATAAACCCGGGAGGCGGAGCTTGCAGTGAGCTGAGATCCGGCCACTGCACTCCAGCCTGGGGGACAGAGCGAGACTCTGTCTCAAAAAAAAAAAAAAAAAAAAAAAAAAAAAAGATTTTCCATGGTTTCTGGTCCAAAGAGCTTATTGGAGTAAGAGCTAAGCTGTGTAAAAGCTTATGAAGTAAGGCTTCAGGACCTTACTTCATAAGTAATCAACTTATTTGAAGAACTGGTTGCTGAGTAGGTTAGTCAGCAGTCAAATAATGCCTTGAATCTTTCAGAAGCAAAAGGTATACATTCCTTTTAGAATGTAAAAAATCTTAATTCGTATGAGGACCACTTTATAATTTCCAAGTCAGTTTAAATTGGTTTAACCTGATGCATATATTTTCCAGGAGCTTTTGATCTAAGTGGGTTATATTTAATAGTTATTTGCTTTGCAGAACATCTCAATGCTGTAGAAGCGTTAATGCTTTATCTCAACTTTTATAAAATTGAGTGGTTTTTTTGTGGAAATAAGATCATAAATACAAATGAAAATATTTCTTTCTCCCATCGTCTTAGATTCACATGAAAGAATTCCTCTAGCTGCCACTCAGTTTTCATATGAAAAAGACGTCAATAATCATCCATTCTAAATGTGAGTTCAGTTAGAAATCTGATGACTTTAAAGACATTATTTTTATCCTACTGTATTGCTCTCACATGCCGTAATGGCTTGTCTATATGCAACATCTACTCATGGAACAACCAGCTTTATCTTATCTATCTAAATCTTACGTATTAGTCCATTCTCACACTGTTATAAGGACATACCTGAGACTGGGTAATTTATAGAGGAAAGATGTTTAATTGATTCACAGTTCTGCATGGCTGGGGAAGCCTCAGGAAACTTACAATCATGGTGGAAGTCACCTATTCACAGATCGACAGGAGAGAGAATAAGTGCCAGCAGGGGAAATGCCACATGCTATTAAACCATTAAATCTCGTGAGAACTCACTCACTATCACAAGAACAGTGTAGGGGAGACCACCCCAATGATTCAATTATCTCCCACTGGGTCCCTCCCATGACACATGGGGGTTATGAGAACCACAATTCAAGATGTGATTTGGGTGGAGAGTCAGCCAAACCATATCACCTTATTTCTCTAGAGAGATGCTTGTATATAGTAGAAAAAATGGACTTTCAAAGTTCACAACTTTCACTGAACCTCAGTTCCATGTCTTGAATGTATTAGTTTTGGTAAGCTATTTAAAATCTCTGAGCCTCAGCTTCCTCATAAATACCCAATATTATGAAATAATGAAATAGGATATTACTAGTTGACTTTTGGGTATTTATGAGCTTTTAAAATAAAAATATGCATGAAAAGCATTATGTGCAATACCTGGAATATACAAGCAACTCCCAAGCTGTTAAATTTCTACCTAATTCTGTTACCCAAATATGGCTGGAGAAATTTATCTGGAGACACTGACATATCTCAGTGGGGAGAAAGGTATTCTAGACAGACTGATCTTCGGGATATCTCTCAAATCATCCCTATTGAACGAGTAGGCTTTCAAAATTCTGAGTTGACCTTGCCACCATCAGGCTCACACTTTTATGTCACTCTCTAATCTTCTGCCTTAATATATAAGTGACATGTTGGATTTTGAACTTCTTCAAATTGGATGTTATCTTTTGCTGTTGACCCTCCTCCAGATTTATTGAAATTTTGCTAGGCATTCAGTAAATTCATACTAAACACTTGCCTATAAAGAAACGCAGAATTATGGGGCTGGTAGGGAACTTCAAATCAATTTGTATAATGACTTTATTTTACAAATGAGAAAGGTATGACTCAGAGATGTTACAAAGTGTACTCAATGTTGCACAGCTAGAAAATTCCAGAGTCAGTATTTAAACTCGTGACTGTCTTATTCCCTTGACAATGCTCCTTTAATTACCCATTTTTTTTTCTTAACATGATGAATTTAATGTATTTCAAATTGTAGATTAACAATGTCTCAGTATTTTGGAGAAAAAAAATCTTCTCTTGGTCACATCATTTATCTACATTAATGGTTCTCACACATTAGCTTGCTTTTAGAATCACCTAGAAGGTTTTTAAAACACGGAATGTGGAGTCCTACTGCCAGAATTTTTGATGCAGTATGTCTAGGTGTGGTCCCAAGGTTGTGCATTTCTAACAAATTCCCAGGTGATGTTGATGCCTCTGATTCAGAGATTTCAGAAATAGGCTTATCCTGAGAGCATCTTTCTTTTATGCAAAATAAGTTTATTGAACACCTGTTATGTAAGTACCTGGTGCTACAGATGATCCAGAGATGCACAAGACCCATTATTTGCCTTTAAAGTGGCCTTATGATCTCATACAAAAGGAAGAGGTCATTTCCAGGAAGGGCTGGGAATGAGTGGTGATTTTAGAAAGGGTGGGCTTGAAAAGGTCACAATATTATTTTAGATGTGCTTTAGAAATAACTATATTGACCAGCTTTTGTTCATTTCCAACATGTATCTAATAACTATGAAAACAGATGAGTAACTTCTGACATGCTAATTATTATTTTTAATATAAACCTGTGGTTTAATATGACATGTGGTATATATTTTTTCAAATTCATTTTTCATCTGAATATTATTAATTACATTGGTGTTTGAGGCCTGAGGAAATCATTAATAATCTCTGTAAGTGGGAAAAGACATTCTGTATGCTGGAATTTCTGCCAATTCATTTGGCAGAAGTGGAGCTAATTCCAAACATGGTGGACCCATTGACTAATACATAAAGCAAGTTAATGATTTTAGCTAGGATTTCTTTTTTGGCTGTCTTTTGGACATCTATAACAAGGTTTAGTGGATGCCAAGAGATGGTATATATGATCCTTAGGGGGTCCTGATTCCAATAAAACTGTATGAAAAATGTCTGGGTACAAATTTGCATTTTTTTTCTGGAGCAGGGGCTCTAAAAGCTTTCTTTAGATTCTCAAAGGAGTTACCCACTTTCTTAATCTTGTTATTGGAAAGCAGAACAACAACAAAAAAAACCCAAAAGAATTATAACCCGAGAACTCTGAGTTTACTTTTGTCCTTTTGTCCCACCTATCTTCACCATATGTAATGACAGATCTGCTTTCATATTGTTTTCGTGGAGGGCAGGTAGAGAAACAGAAACGTTAGGAGAGAGAAAGCCATGCCCAGAGGCAGCGTAAATCTTCACTAACTGCATCCTCATCTGGATTAGTTGCTTGCTGATCTCATATGCTCACTTAATCTCTTTTCATCTGACACTAAGGTTTTAGCTTATATAGATAATTAATAACCAGAGCACCAAGAAACTTCACTGGCCAAGGCAGATACAGATCTGTGATTCTGAATGAATTTCCCTGGAACATATATCCATGTAGTTCTCTCTTCCTCATCTCTTTTGCCTGTTTAAACCTTACAATCCATCAAGGCCCACCTCAAACACTTCTTCCTTCATAAAGTCATCCTCAGTAGCTATACGCAGAACTCTTCTGTCCTCTTCCTGCTAATACAGTCGTTTTTTTCCAGTTCTATCAGTCATTTTTCACTCACATTCAATGTAGCAGTAGTTCATGCAAAGAGAATGTCTTCATATGTGTATACTGTGCTCCAGACACTGTGAAATGAACAGAGTGGGCACTTGAACATAATGGTTGGACAAATGCAGAACATGGTCTCAGGTTGCCAGCAATATGCTCCCTCTTTGGGAAGGAAAAACTATGCCATCTTTAATCTCTCACCCTCATAGCACCTACTGATACTTCTGAGCACACTGATACCCCATAAACTCATGAGAGTAACACAATTGCACAAGACCTGGGATGTGAGAGAGAACATCCATACCTTCCAGGAAGGATGACTGAATCAGCAGCTCTCATTTTCCTTATCCTCCATATCCATTATAAGCTAATACCTTCTACACAATGAATTCTACCAACAGTTGCAGTGGATTAGAAATATTTGGCTTTTCAGCTTTTGTACTGGGAGTGGTATGGACCACTTTAATCTCCAATGAATGTTTTTCTGACATGATATGTGTTCATATATCAAAGATGAGGTGTTTGCTTACTGAATTCTCATTAATTTAGAAGTATATAGTCACCAGTCACCATTGAGAATGTAGACTTATGCTAAATGACTTAATACTTCAATGTAGAAAATACTTTCACCTGCTTTATCTCAGTTGGTTTTGTAAGAATCCAGTGAGAAATATGTGACTTGCTCAAAGTCACTCAAGGGCTCCATTCCATTTGCCCTTTCTCCAAATACTGTGACTTTTCCACTAAACAAGACTGCCATTTGAATCTAAATATACCTGCCTATTATGCACCAGACTCAAAAGGAAAATTCTTTTCTTGAAAATCACCTTTCTTTGGCAGCTAGATGATATAACTCTACTACTTTAAACCAGCAGAGTGAAGATAAAGCTCAGACAAAATTAGATTTGACAACCTAATGAAGAACCCTTCTTTGCTATTTGAAAATAGTATCATTCAAGCATTCATCATTCGGCCGTCTTCAGTTTAAACAAATAAGGGATATGTTTACTTGGCATCTAAAGAAGAAAGTTGAGACCACCAAATCGCACAGTAGAAGGCAACAAGTAATTCCAGTTTGCTAGTTTTTTTTTTTTTTTTTTCTTTTTCTATCTCCCCTTGTTTGGAAAGGTTTCTCTAAGATTCTGGTAGACAGTACCTTGTTTATTCCCTTCAATTATTGAGAAACAAAAACTTTCCAGAAGTCCCACTTCATTACGCATTTACTTATTTTAATTGTTTTTCTTTTACATGGGCTAACAAAAGAGATGATTCCTGTAAATTCCTTGTCCTGCGTAGTTTAGAGTTCCTCGTCTGAAGATTGCTTACTGATCCTAAGAATCCCCAATGCTAATGCCTTTGTCTGAGGTGTACTATTTCTGCAAAGCTTGTCGATGGGAGGCAAACAAACCTTTTGTGAGTCTGTGATTTTGGCACCTGTTCTTCTTTCTTCCAGGAATGTCTTTCCTTTTCATCCGGTCATGTCTAAATATCTCTCATGATTTGTCTTTGAATTCACTTCCTCAATGAAGTTCTCTTTGATTCCTACAAATAGAATTACTATTTCACTCCATCTCATTCCCCCTAGGTTTTATTCAGTCCTTTCGTTTAGTACTTGCTGGAGTTCATTCCAATTCATTGCTCACTTCTCTGTTCTCCCATCTTGACCACGAGCAACTTAAGATCAGGACCCATTTCTGACCTCTCTGTTTCCCACAGTGTCCAGCATCTCATTGGCCTCTTCCTCATTCCCATCTGGCATTTAGTGAGTGCCAAACACTATGTCAAGGACTCCACAGAGGTTAATCTATGAGGAGGACAATTTTATCCCAATTTATACTCTGAGAAAGCTGATGGTACAGAGAGGTTATGAAATTTGCCTAAGATCTTGCACCTACATAATTGAAAAGTCTGGGTTTTAAATTAAATCACATGTTTTAAGGTAGAATGCACATAACAAAGATTAACCATTTTAAAATGAACATTTTAATAGCATTGAGCATATTTTCAATGTGGTGTCACCATAACCTCTGTCTATTTTCAAAACATTTTCATTACTGCAAAAAGAAACCCTGTACTCATTCAAAAATCATTCCCTTTCCCCTCCTTGCAGCCCCTGACAACCACTCATCTACTTTCTGTCTCTATGGATTTGCCTGTTTTGGAAGTTTTACATCAATGGAATCATAAAAGACATGACCTTTTGTGTCTGAGAAGCTTATATTTTATTTTAATTCTCTCTACATCTAGGGTCTACTCCCCTTACCTACATTTTCCTGCTTTTACATTATAGGTGCCCACTGTATATTTGATGAATGAATGAATGGTTATAGAGAGGACACAATCAGATTTCTACTCAACATAGTTATTTATTGTTTGATTTATCTTCATGAGGGATCAATTTGCAGCTTTTTATTAAGTGTCAGTGTGAAAGACTGCAGTTTTGTGGTAGCTGAACAGAAGGAAAAAACGATGAAGAAACACAGGTTGGTGGTTAGCTCTCCAGGGTCCTGTGTTATTTTAAATTGGCACCTACAAATGATTTAGTCATTATCACATTTTTAGGACAAATGCAGAGGGGATTAGGTGACCTGACTGAAGCTGGCCTGAGATACTGTATGTAAATGAATTGTTATCAATTTGGTTGCCAGGACCAGAGGAGCAGATTCCTGGAGGGGAAATGAACTCAGTTATTCCTCAGTAACTAATTTTCTCTAGTATGCGAGCTATTGCTTGGACAGAAACTGGTTTGAACGGGTTGGTTTCTAAGAGCTGCCAAGAAGATTTGAGCAGTTCCTCCTTCCTTGAAGGCAATCTGATCTGTTGTTAGTGGTGAGTGTTGATTTCTTTTTTTAACTCACAATGTGGGAGGTGACTTTTGACACTACTTGAAAAGCACTCAAACACATGACATTTAATCTATAATGACTTACCTGTCTGTTATGACAAAAAAATCCAGATAGATAATTCTTACTTTTTTATGTTTTTATAGAAATGTACATTAATTTTTATTGCCTATATATAGCATGTCTCGGAAAGCTTTCTTAATTATATCTCTATTTTTATTGGAAATTAAATCATATCTTTACTGATATAAAAACAGAACATTAATACGTTTAGCTCTTGGACCATCTGCTCTTTGCAGCATCGTTTTAAATCTGGTAATTCTCATTTTGTTTCATGGTACTAAGAAGGGTAATTTCACATTTACTTATGTTTATTTTTAGGAAAAAGATAAATGAAATTCTAGGCCATGGTTGTAAATAATTTTCTTCATTTATGTATGGCTTTGAAGAAAGTGAAATTTTTCATTACAGTTTTAGGTATGATTAGTTGTTTATTTTTGCCGGTATGTACCTCTGTACGTATATAGGAAAGCCTTAACATTTATTTTAAGATAATAGAGATATTAAAATCACACATAATTTTAAGATGATACAGAGACATTCAGTGTACCCGTCACAGTTCCCACCCTCAATGTTTTGAAAACTACATCTTGCAAAACTATAGTGCAATATCTTTCAATATCTTTCAATCACTAGAGTGCAGTATCACAACTAGGATGTTGATGTTGATACAGTCAAGATACAGAAGAATTCTATTATCATAAGGGCCTCTTGTGTTGTTTTTATAGCCATACCTACCTTTCCCAAAACCTTCATACCTAGCCCTGGGCATACAGTTATCTGTTCTCTATTTCTACAATTTTGACATTTCAAGACTGCTATGTAAATGCAATTACACTGTATATAACCTTTTGGAATTGGCTTTTTTTCACTCATCAAAAGTATCTGGGGATTCATTCAAGTTCCTGTGTGTGGCATTATCTTTTTTTAATTGTGCGTGTTTAAGGTGTACAACATGATGTCGTAATACACATATGCATTGTGAAAACAGTACTATAGTCAAGTAAATTAACATATCTTTCTCCTCATATAATTACTATTTTTTGAAGTGAGGGCTCCCAAAGCCTATTCTTTTAGCAAAAATCCCAACTCTAATGCAATATTACTAACCATAGCCATCATGCTGTCCATTAGATCTCTCGTCCTCTGTATCGTACATAACTGCAGCATTGTGCCTTTTGACCAATATCTCCCCATTTCCCCTACCTCCCTTCCCCTGATAAACACTCTTCTACTCTCTGTTTCTATGTATTTGGCTTTTAAAATTGGAAACCAAATTACATTCATTTTTCAGGTAAAATGAAGCAAATAGAAATATTAAGGCCTCAGTACCATTGTTTTTCAAAATTTCTTCATTATAAATCAATTCTTAAAATGGAAAGTTAGGGCATTCATCATGCATGGGTCTAAGCCATGCTTCCAGTCTATTTCTGTGTGGCATTTTTTCCAGGAACATAAACTCTTCAAGGACGTAGACCATGCTGTGTTTACCCATCAGTATTGATTTTCTGTTGTGTACTGCACTTACCACATAATCAAGAAACTACAAAAATAATCTGGGGGTTTGGAAAGTGGCAAGTTGTGTTTGCTATCATGGTTGGAACTCAGAAAAAGAATCCGTTAAGGGTCATTTATCATGTGTGGTTTTCCACTGATAATATAAAAATAGATCCAAAGGTCCTAGTATGATGTATGAATTAAATACAAGAGGCAAAAATGTAGACTCCAGTCTTCTAGTTCTTTTATGTCAACCAAAAGGTTTTTCTGGAATGTTGTTAACAAACAGAATGCAATGCAGATCTTTCAGATTCAACAAATTCACTAGTTGCTCCTCTGTGTTTAATAGACATGCCATGCTTTTTAATATTTAAAAACTTTTTAATTTTAATTGTGGTAAAGTAACAATTTACTATCTTAACATTTTTAAGCATATGATTCAGTAGTATTAAGTGCAGTAGTATTAAGTACATTTGCATTATTGTGCAACCATCACCACAATCCATCGTCAGAAATTTTTCACCTTCCCAAACTGAAGTTCTGTGCCCATTAAACACTAACTCCTCATTCCTCTACTCCGAAGTGAAAGCACAAACTCAAACAGATATACCATACTTTGAGTGGCATGAGACCAGTTGAAAATTTGGGTTAATTTCTGGAATACTGTTCAAGAGGAAATAACCATGTAGAGTTAAAACAGCTTTGGTATGTTTAAAGTCAATATTGCAGGGTGAATTTTTCAGATACATATTGCATCATGGCATAGTGGAACTAATAGGAGTTTTGAGATCCAGAAATACTTGGATTTGAATCCCGTGTTATAAGATATGCTTACTAACTGTCTTAAATTGGCAGGACACCCCAAAGCATGAGTTCTCCATATATAAGACATCATTAATATTTATCCTGCTTTAGCATTAACTCCGTTTTTTGCTCCTCTTTGAAGCAAAACTTCTTAAAGAGTTGACTGGAGTTTCTGTCTTCTCTTCCTCACCTTTTATTGTCTCTCAGCACACTCCAATAAATTTTATCTACGTACTTTTAATGGGATATATCTTATCAAGTTTATCAATGACTTCAAGGTTTCAGCTTGTTAGCTTTAGCCTGTCTAGAGCGCCAATAGGGCCAGGCCCACCAAGGCTCTTCTATTGAGAAACTGAATAACCTCTTGAAAAAGAACTTTTCCACTAGAAGGAGAGATGAAGTTTTCAAACTTTGTCCAGTGTCAGTTTGGGAGAGGAAAGGAAGAGAAGAGGGAAGGATTCTAAGAACATCATAATGTCTATCACTCAGATTGTCTTCAAGTTTAGCTCTCAAAGACCTGAGCCCTGGAAGGTGAGGCTCATTGTAATATGTGAGAAAAATAAAACTAATTAAAGAATGACAACCTGTTCCACTCAAGTCTATGTAGGATGTGAAGAGCAAAAATCTGTGCTGTTTTGGAGTGTAAGATCTAAGTACTAGAGTAAAGCACCTACTCAGGTGAGATGGGGCAACATCTTTCTTTGAAGTGACTTTGAAACATAGCATATTGCAGATGCTGGTGCACAAAGCACATGTAACAGTGTGAGTCAGAACCAGGCCAGTCTGCATCTGGAATGCAAATAAGACATCACTTCTAAGTACTCTGTCATCAGTGCTGTAACTTTAAGCTAGTCTTCAGTTACAGGTGAAACTGCAGTAGCGGGAGCAGGAAAGGACAGAGAAAATGGCAGATGCTACATGGACACCTGGAGAATTAATTGACAAGCACACATTGCACGCATCCCATGAAATTTCGTAGACCTCTTTATAAGGAATTTGAGAAGAAGCAAAAATCACATTGGCTTCGCAATTAACTTAAAATGAAATCTACACTCATTCACTGACTACCAAGTCTTTGTGTGATCTAGCCAGTACTTACCTGTCCAACTTCGTCTCATACCACTTGCCTTTCTTTATGTTCCTTGACCACATTAAGCTTGTTGAAACCACATGCTCTTGAACTCTCAGTTTATATGCCTGGAAATGCTCTTCTGGCCATCTCCTTCTTATTCAAGTTTCATCTCGAATGCCACCTCTACAGAGAGGCCTAAACTAAACACTCTATCTAAAGCCTCATCTTTCTTGATCCCTCATCCTACAGTTAATCTCTATTATATTTCTAGGCATAATTTTCTCCACAAAGCTTTTATTATTTTAAATTTTAAAGAAATTTTTGGCCTGCATATTGTTTGTTCCCTTCTTCATACATGTAAACTTCAGAAAGGCAAGGGCTTTTCTTGATCTGTTCAAGAAGGTCACACAGCACCTAGAACAGTGTTTGACAAAAAGGACGAGTTCAATAAATGCTTAAAGAATAATTACTAATAATTAACACTTAATTATTTTATGATTAGTTGGTATATGTTATAATATAAAATATAGGCCAGGCACGGTGGCTCAAGCCTGTAATTCCAACACTTTGGGAAGCTGAGGAGGGGGGATCAGCTGAGGTCAGGAGTTGGAGACCAGCCTGGCCAACATGGTGAAACCCCATCTCTACTAAAAATACAAAAATTAGCTGGGTGTGGTGGTACATGCCTGTATTCCCAGCTACTTAGGAGGCTGAGGCAGGAGAATCACTTGAACCTGGGAGGTGGAGGTGTGGAGGTTGCAGTGAGCTGAGATTGTGCCACTGCACTCCAGCCTGGGTGACATAGTGAGACTCTATCTCAAAAAAAAAAAAAAAAAAAAAAATATATATATATATATATGAAATGTTATTTTATATATTATCAATTATGTATTATACACATATAATTATACATTTGATATGTTATGGGTTACATTTATAATGAGTATCATTGATTAATAATGCTAAGTGAATGGGCATGAGAGTTTATGTTATATGCATGATTTCCACTCTGGTGTGGGTGCCTTTGGTTTCAGTTCATAAAGATCAGGTCTATCTAGCTTCTGCCTAGCTTTCCAGCCAGACTGAACAACAGGCTCCTGCAGTACACGTCCTCAAGTCTTTCTCATATACTGTCCCTCTTCCTGGAACACTCTCACTGCTCTGTCTCCATGCCCCCTCTGGCTGACAAATATTTAGTCATATTTCAGCTTGCAGGTAGATGTCACATTTTGGGAAAATTTGGGTTACACATACAGCGAAAGAGTTCTTGAATGTGTTTCATGCAGATACAACATCTTGCTTAGATACACAGTCTTTCTCAGTAGGAACTGCATATAGCTCTCCTGCCCAGGTTAACCTCATTTTTTTTCTTATTGTACATATGTCCACTTTTCTTGTGAAGGGCATTATTCTCTTTCTTTCTGACCTGGGTTATCTTCCAAAGTCTCATGTGGGCCCCTGCTCTTTTGTTGTCTTTGATTCATTGTCAAAATGTGAAAAAAGAGGGATTTTCCCCAAATACAAAAATAACTGATTTTGATGCTGTTAGTAACATTACTTTATCTCTGATTTCAGTGTTTATCACTTGTGTTTACATCTGCAAACTCTACATACTGCCAACAGGACTCTCAGCAACAAACAAAGGTGGTCCTCTCTCCATTTAATGGAAAGAGAAGAGATTGTTTATCTTCCCTCTGGAGGGACCTCTGTCTCAGAAAGTTATGCTTCCAGAGGATCCATGTCAAAATTTGAAACAAATCTTTTCAAGTTTTATTTCCTGGTTTTCTTCCTGCAGCGAAAGATGGGATCAAAGGGACACTCTGCCCCAGGAGTTGCAGCTGTGACTTAGGGTTCTGTATATCTGCCACCTTTTGACTATTTTCTTTCCCAGCATTATCACTGCACATGAATTGATCCATTATATAATCCTTGGAGCTAAACAAATTGTCATAATACCCTTTGATGGAGTAAGAGCCTGATGTGTAATAAAGAGTTGATTGGCCATGACCTGAATTGTTTCACTAAGCCTAATGACCCACTGACAATACTTCCTTGAGGAATATCATTATTTTCAGAGACTCTAAGATCTCTAGACAGTTTTTGGACATTCCTTGATAATATTCATGATGATGGTGATAACAATGATGGCAACAATAATGTTGATAATTAACATTTATTCCTCACTAAAATGTAAGTGCCAGTAAAGCAAGGATTTTTGAATGCTTGGTTCAGTTATACACCCCAAACAACTAATATAGTGTCTAGTACATATAAATGATAAGTACATTTTATATTTTATATATTTAATGAGCATAACATGAAGACTTGATGTATTTATTCATAATGAAATAGTTACTATAGTTAAGCAAATTAACATACAAATGATCTTACATAGTAATTCTGATTTTGTGTGTATGACACAAGCACTTAAAATCTACTCTTTCAGCAAAAGGAGAGAGTCCAAAGCAACATTATAGTTCTCACATTGTATATTAGATCTCTAAACTTATTCATCCTATGTATCTGCCATATTGTATCCTTTAACCTACATCTCCTCTTTCTCCCCATCTGCCAGCCCTATCTCTGGTAATCACCTTTTTATCTTTTCCTATCTGGCTTATTTCATTAATCATAATGCCTTCAGGTTCATCTATGTTGTTGCACATGGCAGGGTTTTCTTCTTTTCAAATCTGAACAATATTGTCCCAAAAAGATAAAGAAAGTGTAAAAGAAACTTTATCTTAAAAAGATAGAGAAACTGTAGTACTGTACATACCACAGTTTCTTTACCCATTCATCCTTTGACAGACACTTCAATTGACTTCATAGCTTAGCTATTGTGAAAAATGCTGCAGTTAGCAGAGGAGTGCATATATCTTTATGAGGTGGTAATTTCAATTCCTTTGGGTATATGCCCAGAAAAGGGCTTGCTTAGTCATGTGGTAGTCATAGATTTAATTTCTTTAGGACCCTCCAAAAAGTTTTGTTCATTGGCTGCAACAATCTCTCCATTCTTAAAAACAGTGGGCAATGATTTCCTTTTATCCACATCTTGGTCAACACTTATTATCTCTTGTCTTTTGATAATAGCAATCCTAACAGGTGTCAGGTGATGTCTCATTGTGAGGTGGATAGCAATTCTTTATTTCCCTGAGTGATGTTTAGCACCTTTACATATGTCAGTTGGCCATTTCTACATCTTCTTTTAAGAAACATCTATTGGGGTCCTTTTGCATGTTTTTAATTGGATTTTTTTTTTTTTTTTTGCTGTTGAGCTTTTAAAATATATTTTGGCATTAACCCCCTACCAAATATAGAGTCTGCACATTTTTCTCCTAACCTGTAGGCTGCCTTTGCATATTGTTGATTGTTTCCTTTGCTGTGCAGATGCTTATAAGTTTGATGTAATCCTATTTATTTATTTTTGCTTCGTTAGCTTGAGTTTTTAGCATAATATCCAATCATTGCCAATGCCAATGTCAAGGAGATTTTCCCGTGTGTTTTTCCTCTAGGAGTTTTATGGCTTCATATTTTCCATTAAGTTGTTTTAATCCATTTTAAGTTTACTTTTCTTTATTTTATAAGTGTCCAAGTTCATTCTTTTGCATGTGGGAATTTAACTGTTTCAGCATCGTTTATTGAAGATACTATTCTCTGTCCATTGTGTCTTCATAGTGCACTTGTCAAAAATTAGTTGACCATATACATTCCAGTTTATTTCTGAGCACTCATGGTCTGTGTGTCTGTTTTTATGCCAATACCCTACTTTTTTATTGCTATAGCTATGAAATATTATTTAAAATCAGGAAATATAATGACTGAAACTTTTAAAAAAAATATATACTTTGATTATTTCGGGTCTTTTATGGTTCTGTAACAATTATTTTTTTCAATTTTTGTGAAGAATGGCATTGGAATTTTGATAGAGATTGCCGAATCCACATATTGCTTTGGATAGTATGAATGTTTTAACAATGTTAATTCTTCCAATTCATGAACACAAAATATCTATTCATTTATTTCTGTCATTTTTCAATTTCTTTACTTAATAGCTTGTAGTTTTCAGTGTACAGATTTTTCACCTTCTTGTTTAAATTTATTCCTAAGTGTCCTTTTAAGTACTATCATGAATAGAATTGTTTTCTTGATTCATTTTTTAGATATATCATTATTGTCAGCACATATTTTTGAATAAATGAAATGGCATGCCCTGTGCTAAATGTCTTGAAAACATTTTCTCTTTTAATCTACTAAAGAACCTCATGAAGTACTATTTATATCCTCTCTTTACATATAGGAAAACTAAAGCTTAAAGATGTTAAGTAGCTTTTCCAAGATCTTAGAACTAATAAGTGATAAAAATGGAATTCAGACCTAGGCAATAGAACGTCACAGCTTATACCCTTAACTATTATATTGTACTGTAGTTATTTGGAGATTATTTGATATATTTTATATCAATAAAAATTCAAATGATATGGGTAACTCATTTAAAAGAATATTATGGATATAGCTTAAAATGCATATGTGTGAATATGTACTCTGCAAATATGGAATTCACATTCACTAGGAAGGGTGAGTAACCTTGAGGAAAAGTGCCAGAAAAGCTGTATAATCTCATTTCAGTTTAAATTGGCTGCCTCTCAAGAGTATAAAATATCTTTCTCAGGAAATGCAAATTCTTCCAAATGTTTTGTGTGCACATTCCCTATAAACAGTTTGAATTGTGTTTCTAGTGACCAGCTAAAAGGAACATACTGCATTCGTAATTAGTTTAGAGCACAAAAGTGTAATAGTGTTTCTTCAGTTAAACGCCCCTATATTTGAAGGTTTCATAATTATTGTTCAATGTGTATGTTCTCCCATACCTCAGACTTTTAGTCATTATTTTTAATCTGTGAATTGTTTAGATGAGTGCGTTACATGAAATTTTCACCCTTGGAAGAGGTTCTTTATGGTAGTGATTGAAAGTCTAGGTTTAAAGAACAGAATATGAATCCTGTTTCTTCCTGTTACTTGACCTTGACAAGTCATTTCACCTATGTGATGTTCAATTTTCTTATTTACAAAATAGAAAGAAAAAACACAATAATACCTATTGTTCAGAGTTGTAACATTAAAATGACACAAATAGTATGAACTACTTGAAATAGGGTTTGATATACAGTAAGAGCTCAGTAAACAGTCCCTGTAACATTTTCTCACCAAATGCCCAAGGAAAACGAGCAGTTAAGCTTTAACATTGTGTTTTTAGGTTCATTCTCTTAGAATTTTGTTTTAAAGGCAAACCAGTAGTATCGTAATAAAATGTGTATTAGCTCTTGAGCCAGAAGAACGGGATTCAACTCTACATCTTAACAACTCTGATTTTGAAGACTTTCAAGCTGGAGCTGATTATCTTAACATTTACATTTTCCTTGCTAAGGCACAAGTAGCGTGTTTAAACATATGTTTTAATTTTTGAAGATTTTGAATGTTTATTTATTCCACATGCCTCATGAAAGGGATCAATGTTTGGGGGAACTTAAACCCCACATTTGGTGATGTGTCTGATGGTGCTCATCCTGGAGCTGCTGAGAGTGTTTTCATGTAGGATACAACTTTCAAGAGAACTGTATAAACAAATACTATTATAGGTATCTCTCTTTTTCCTCCTGCAGATATTTACTTGAGTCTGGAGGAAAATCTATTTAAGCATGGGTATTTATTAAGAAAACTGTAAACTTAACAGGATGTCAGTTCAATTCTGTGCTCAACTGTTGGTTACAGGAACTGTGGTAATTAACTGGCATTATCAAAGAGCTATATTCAAAACACATGTTAGATAATATAATCTTAAAATTATCACTGCTCAATATTCACTAGAAAATCAGCTGAGAGAAACAGTCCTTGAGTAGACTTGTTGTGAGGATATATATCCCATCTATTACTCAAAACCTTCTAAAGGGGTGCCATGATTAAATTAAGCAAGCAAATAATGAATTACCTGGCTCATTTTGTCTGTTTTTATTTTGTCTGTTTTTACAGAACTGTTTTTATTAAGTTTCCCTTGGGGATTTCATTTTATAGGCGGGGAACAAAAAAAAACAGCCCTTTTAAATTCCTTGTTTCATCTATTGTAAGGATGCTCATTACATTACAAGGTATGATCTGTGGAAAGATCCTTGAGATACATTCTTATCTGATCTCGTTGCCAAGTGCGGTTTTAACACTGAACAAAATTGATGTGGGCACTGTGAACTTCAACACTAGCCAGATTTTCTTTTTTACATTGACTTAGAGCTTAGTTAATCTATCTATCTGTCTGTCTATCTATCTATGTATCTATGTATCTATCTATGTATCTATCTATGTATCTATCTATGTATCTATCTATCTATCTATCTATCTATCTACCTACCTACCTACCTATGTATCCATCCATCCATCCATCCATCCATCCATCCATCCACCCATCCATCTACCCATCCATCCATCCATCCATCCATCCACCTATCCATCCATCCATCCATCCATCCAAATTGCTAGGAAAGCTAGCTAGCTGCAAATGCAAACTTCATGAAGGCAGGGACCTTGCCTAACTCCTTTAAGACAGTACTCTCAGCACTCAGCACCTACAACAGTGTTTGACAGGAAATAGGCTCTCAATTAATTCTTAATGAATAATTAATAATTTTTGGTCCCCATATCCTGAGTTTCCAACTCCTCAGCTCCCTTGTTTGGATGTGCTGGTTCGAAGACCCCTCTATAATTAATGGAAAGGAATTTAGTAGAAAAGGCAAAGGTTTTGAAATGAGACATACCTGGATTCAAATTTAGGCTGTGCTACTTGTAAGTCTGTACAGGTTATCTATCCTTTCTGAGATTCAGTTTACACATTTGCAGAGTAAATCTGAGGGTGATATCTACCTCAAAGAATTCCTGTGAGGTTTCAATGAGATGAGATATGCAAAGGATCTAACCCAGTGCCTTGAACATACAAAGTTGGTGCTGCTCAGTAGATATTAGTATATTTTCCTTTTTGTAAATAATAAATCTGTCTCATTTTATGCTCTTATTTTATCTATCAACAACATACTAGGTAGATTTTCCTCTATAAGCAGATTCATTTATTTGTGAGTATAGTGAAAGCAATTGTATTGGAGTTTTCATTAAGCAGTATTTGTTTACATTTAATGTCTGAAAGTAGATTGCAGATGCATGTAAGTATCTCATGATAGGTAAGAAATTAATTTTAAAAATCTCTCGAGCTCATTAATATGTTGTCTAAGTAATAACAAAGTTTGTTTACATTATCTACATTATCCTCAAATTGTCTGTATGCTGAATGGGTCAAGTGAATGGGATGGAGTCAGTATCACTTTGCTAAAAGATTTTTAGATTCATTTAAGATACTTCCAGAAATTGAAATTGGGTGACTTTCTATTTAAGCAGTATCTACTTTCTG
This sequence comes from Macaca thibetana thibetana, assembly GCF_024542745.1. Taxonomy (NCBI): domain Eukaryota; kingdom Metazoa; phylum Chordata; class Mammalia; order Primates; family Cercopithecidae; genus Macaca; species Macaca thibetana. Next base: position 137,362,380 of record NC_065598.1, read on the forward strand.
CCTAGAGAATACCCCGTCATAATTTTCAAAGGTGTCGTGGGTTGAATTGTACCCCTCCAAAATTCATATGTTGAATTCTTACCTCCAAGTGCCTCTGAATGTGATCTTATTTGGAGCTAGGGTCTTTACAGAGGTAATCACGTTGAAGTGCAGTCAGGATGGTACACCGTCATCCAATGTGACCGTCATCCTTTTAAAAAGCATTTTTAAATGCTTATAAAATGACATTAGCATATTACAGTCTTCTTTCCTTTTATGTGGATGAAAAGTGGGAAGTTAAGAGATAGTCATGTATAAGTGAGAATACCACGTAAGCATAAAGAGATTATCTACGTGCCAGTGAGACAGGCATTAGATAGATTCTTTTCTCACAGTCCTCAGAACAAATTAACTCTGTCAACATGTTAATTTCAGATTTCCAGCCTTTCAGAACTGTGACACAATAAACTTTTTTTTGTGGCACTTGGTTATGGTGTCTCCAGAAAATGAATACAATATAGTCACCTTCTATTTTCCCTGTGATATGATTTGTATTTTCCACAAATGTACAAGGACTTCTAGATTGATTCTAAGTGACGCGTTTTGTTCAAAATCCTCTACCGTTTAGTGGCTTTTGTCACCTATCCCAATGATGCTGTCGGTAGTGAACACTGTTGGAATCTTACCCAGATCGTGTTTTCTGGCCAGTGAACCCATTTTTTATCTGCTTTGGGTACTGTCTGACGGCAACTCACAGGCGTACCCTTCTCCAGGCTATTGCTCACATCTAACTTGGAGTCTTTATGCCCTAGTGATTAGATAGCATCTGTCCCTAGGACTGACAACAGATTTCAGCAGGGACTAACTGACACAATAAGAAGGCTGCCCCCCTTTCCTCAAGGTGGGACCAACTCCGGTTGAATCTGGTGTTCCAGAGCTTCTCCATGGTACCAGAGGTGGAGCCAGTCTCTAACAGAAATCACATTTTTCTGAGCTTCCTTTACCCTTTCTCATCTAGTTTTCCTGTCTTCCCATCTCCTGAGAGCAGTTCTGTCCCCAGTAAGTAATCACTCACATAAGAACACCCACTACAGGCTTTACTCCTTGGAAACCAGAACTCAGGCATAGCATCTATCCCAAACGCTTCTGACATTTTGCAAGTGGTCTTTGCAATCTCCTCCAAGTTGCTAGGTTGTTAGGTTTTGAGGGCTAGTTTTACTTTAGGAAATACAAAATTATTTAGAGACACTGTGGGGAATAAAATGTGTAAGAAACTTAAATGGTACTATTGCTTCAGTGCTAACAGCAAAAAAAAAAAAAGGCAATAAAGCAATGTCAGATTATTGAAATAAATATTAAACTGGGAAGTGTAGCTTTCTACTTAAATGCCAAACTCCTGATATACGTTGAAAACAAAGTCTTGTTACTTGCTCTACCTTCTGTCTCCATTATTTCATCACTATTAACTTGCCGTTTCTAAAAGCATTTTTAAATGCTTATAAAATGATACTAGCATATTACAGTCTCCTTTCCTCTCACGTTACAGGAGAAATACAATATGTAGTAGTAAGATGAGCGACAGCTCAGTGACATACCTGGAAGATCTCTGTCTTTTTTGATAGCCATCAATCTTGTCAGTTTGCTTCACATACTTTCAAAGTTCTTCCAACCTTTAAATTTCAAATATTTCCCAGCTAAGCAATTACCCTCCTTAAGCATTGTCGATAGTTTTCAAATAACTTTGAATGTTTGACAACAGATATAAAATAAATGTTATTTGGGATGTTTAGTCATATTTTAAGACATTTGAAAATAAAAATGTACATGTTTTTCTTGTATTTCTATAATCCTTTTAATTGTTGCTAATACACGGTGTTCACTTGAGTACACGTGTGGTAGACTAGTTTCAAGGTATCTTCCTAGCCAAAAAGCCATCATCACCGCTTAGAGTTGCCACTTGGTCTAGGGTGATGGACCTTCTGCCACCAAGCTTGCATCATAGGAGTCCAGCCTTCAGCCATTGTTGATTAGACCGGGAAGAGCCACCTAACACAAACTGGACTAGTTGGATTATCCTCTGATTTTCCAATTTGGATAAAGAAATTCTAATTCACCATGGACTATTAAATGCAAGGATTATAAACTATGTTTGATGCATATAATGATCATCTCTATCATGTAGAGCAAGCCCCAGTGCTTCTTGAGGCTTCATTGTGTTCTGATGTTACTTTCCATGAAACTCCTGTGAATCCTTATACAGCAAAATATAGTTGTTCCTCTTTTCTGTTTCTCTTTCAGGGGACAAGAAAGGTGATTATAAACTACACTTACATTTGTAGTTGGGGATGAAAGAGTTGAAGTGTGCATACCAGAGGGTCCTGATCTGAAAAGGTGAGAAGTGACTAATGCCAAACTTATAGAAAGTGTTCCCCCCACATTTGTTTTTTTTTGCTTAACTGCTTTGTGATTTATTTGTGATTTGCAACCTAAAATTCGTAATATGCAATGCCTCTTACAAATAAAGTTAACAACAACAAAACAAAAAATTACAGAGTAGAAGACAATTATAAAATATATGAATAGTTTTAAAAAGCACAAGACATTAAACAATATCATCACATCATACAGCATACGGCATACCTTTTGATGAACCAGCCTAAGTCTTTCTGCTTGAACACATCTGTTACAGGAGAGAGATGGATTTACAAGAAAGCCTGTGTCATTTATACACAGTTGTCATTGATAGAAACTTCTTTGACCCTTCTTTCCATTAAACTATGCTCTGATCTCTATAACAAAATCTTTTTGACCTGTTCTGCCCTTTTGATCTGCGTAGGAAAAGGATACCACATTGTTGACTTCATCCATTCAGATTTTAGAAGCCAACTCTCTGTACCCCACAAATCTCGGGTTTGCATAGCCACTATTGGTGCTCATATCTCAGCATTTCTACATGTTTTACCCTCCTAGACACAGCCATCTGCTTGTACCTGCTTATGCATATAAAGGTCTATGCTTTAATATTCTTCATCAGTTTAGGAATGAAATCTGAAATAAAGTGAATGTCTTATACTTGTTTATGAGTTGATATGTAAAATCACCGCTCTGTCTTAGCGCTTATGTTCCTTTGCTGGGGACAAGTTCATACATACCTCAAGTGGTTAATGGGAATGTACAATATTGTGCTCATTATTCTAACATCCTCCTTAAATCCACACCACAAATGTGTGTCTAAATTTTCATGCATATTTTGTCATACACTCAGACAACTATTGCACTCATTGAACACATGAAAATTGATGTGTCTTAAAATTAGCCAAGCTATTTGCAAATGTAATCCTTTATGTTTACCCTCCTGGCAGTGAGAAATAATATACTGGATAATATCTTGGTAAGAGGAAAATAATATCTAGATGACATTTCAGTTCCCCTTAAATTATTTGCCAAATTATGGGTATTCATTCTGAAAAATGACTGGGATGGTGTAATTGGTGTATCTTGTTTTTCCTCCAAGGGGAAATGAACAAATCAATATGTCTATGTAGTAGACATAATTGTGGAAACAATTATGTATTTTTAAAAAATAAATGATGCCAATGTTGATTCTCATACTGATCCATTCAAGGTATTTTATTTATAGAAACCACAGCAGTTTTAATAAGGCGATGGTGTAAAATATTGCTCTTCAGTCAAAGAACAATGATATTTTCAAGTGACACTTCCTATTTATTTCGTGACACTAAATAAAGTGTCCATTGTTCAGTTTGTTTCTAAACTAAGATACGAAAAGCTTTCAGAAATGAAACACTGATTCCATTTATTTGTTGTTGTTGTTACAAAACAAATTATTTCTTTTGTTGTTGGAGACCTAGACAGTAAATACTTTTAGAACAGGGATTGGGCCTGTAATCTCTAGTAAGAGAGAAAGAGAGAATGATAAAGTAGATCCAATCCCTGTTCTGAACTGCGCACGGTACAGAAGAGCCACATAAGTGATATCTGCTGGCAGGTGGATGAACAAATACGTAAGTACTGGGTTATCGCCTTTGACTGAAAGATTAGATAATACCCAGCATATTTTAAGGGTTGGTGTGAGAATAGTCTTGGTGTCTAAGACAGGAAATCTAATGTCTAGAATGTATTATAAACAAAAACCCTGGGAACTGTGACCAGTAAGAAATTATTGGGTCTGTTAGAAAGCCTATTCAAAGTAAGCCTTTGTTATCCCTAAAAGAATAAGGATCAGTAGGGAGGGAGCAGTACAGAGTAAAAGAACAATGGGGATCTGAGGCGGGCGGATCATGAGGTCAGGAATTCGAGACCAGCCTGGCCAACACGGTGAAACCTCGTCTCCACTAAAGATTAAAAAAATTAGCCAGGCATGGTGGCGCATGCCTGTAATCCCAGCTACTCCAGAGTCTGAGGAAGGAGAATCACTTGAACCCAGGAGGCAGAGTGAGCTGAGATCGCGCCATTGCACTCCAGCCTGGGCGACAGGGTGAGACTCTCTCTCAAAAAGCAAACAAACAAACAAAAACAGTGGGGGTGAAGGGGGTGCTGTAAACATAGCTTGTAGACTTTAAGTGTTTGTTAAACAATGATGCTTAGTCCACACAAAGTCAAATCATTATTTAGTTAATTAAATTCTGGCAAATATGCTATAATTTAGTTTAATCAAACTAAAAAACAATCAGAAAAACTAGTCAAATCCAGAAGAAAATCAGGTAGACATTCTCAAAAATGAAAAATGCTAAGATAATACAGCATCTTCAGAAGCCCTTCTTTAAAATAATCAAGCAAACTCCGTTTGATGAAGAAATTCATAGCTAATTAAGAGATTAATGAAAATAAAGACCTTAGGAATGAAGATGCTGGAGTATGGGTTCAGTTAGATTTGGATCCATTGAAACATATAACTAATAGTAAAGAAAAACATGGAAATTATAATCAGGAAATAAGATGTCCATATTAGAAGCTTTGGCACTATGTAAAATTAATGATGTCATTCACAAAATGTGGAAAGTGGGGAACCAGGGAGATAGGATAAAATTTGAAAAAGCTGGCCTGGTGCGGGGGCTCACACCTGTAATCCCAGCACTTTGGGAGGCCGAGGCGGGCGGATCACAAGGTCAGGAATTGGAGACCAGTCTGACCAACATTGTGAAACCCCATCTCTGCTAAAAATACAAAAATTAGCCAGGTGTGTTGGCATGTGCCTGTAGTCCCAGCTACTCAGGAGGCTGAGGCAGGAGAATGGCTTGAACCTGGGAGGCAGAGGCTGCAGTGAGCTGAGACTGCACCACTGCACTCCAGCCTGTTCAACAGAGCGAGACTCATTCTCAAAAAAAACCAAAAAAACCCAAAAAACTTAAAAAGCTAATGCTCTAATCTTTCACAGTGAGCAATTAGCACTGTACAAAAATTAAATATTTAATTAAAACTAATGAAGACTCCTATTTCTTCATGTTGTTATAATCTATTTTATTACCCTTTGAGGGATATTTTTAAAAATACTATCTCTTGTGCTAAAGAAGCATGTATCTGAAGTGAAACATTTCCAAAAATTTCTTTACCTTTTCATAAATTCAAGTAAAATTATGCTTATGATTTTACTTATAAAATGAAATGCTATTAAACTGTGTGTACACATTTTATTTTATGTGTATACACACACATATATAGTATATAATTTTATGTGTTTCTGTATTTATATTTCTGTCTGGATATAATGCACAGAAATATGTGTGGAACAATATGTTTGTAAATGCTGACGCTAGTTACTTGTGTAGTGGGATTTGGAGAGATCTTTTTTTGTGAGGAAATGTAAGAGTTTGTGTTTTTTAATCCTAATGGTGTTAGTACATCATTTTCACAGAAATACTAAATGAATTTGTTTTCTTAAAAATATAGCATGAAATAAATGTAAGAATGGCGTTCTTGTAGTCTAGATATCAAAAAAGTGTAGATATCAAACTCGAACTCAGGAGGTCCAAGTTTGAATTTGATATCTGCCTCTACTGAGCTGTGTGACCACAGGCAATGCATCTGAACTCTATAGAAATTAGTCTTCACATTTATAAAGTGGTTTATTCTAGCTCTAACATTACTATAACTTCAAAGAATTTGCCAGTAGCTCATTTAGCCTAAGTTGATCCCCAAAAAGGATCATGAGAGAAGGGTTTTTGTGTAGATAGGTTATTTTAGGATGTGATGATCCTGGTATATGGGGAGAGAGTCCAAGGACAGTTAAATGGAAGGGAGGGGAAACTAATAGAGGCATAAGATATTAAGTTGGTTATGGCTCTGGGCAACTGGGGTTTCATCCCACCAGGAACCTCTGAATTGTGTAGAATACAATTCAGAATTTTTCACCCAAAAGCAGAAAAGAAAGCATTTATCCACCAGTTTCAACCCTACATTGGACAAGTGTTACCCTGCTGGTAAAACTGACATTTAAAATATAGGATACACAGTTGAATTTCAATTTCAGATACAAAACTATTTTTTACAGTTTAACAACAAATATTGTATGGGACATACATATACTAAATGCATAACATTTAAATTTAACTGGGCATCATGTATTTTCATTTGTAAATTCTAGCAAGTCCATACATGAGATATTAACATGCTCATACCTTTGGTTGTGCATGTGTGAGTGCAGACATCTTGTCCCGTAGCATCAGAGAAACACCACTGCAGAAAGCAAGAGGAACACAGTTCAGTTTCAGATGCAGCTAAGATGAGATGCATTCTGTATGTACGTGTACAAACTGCCTCAGTAGCAATGAAAGGTTGGGTCAGCAAGAAATTACATAGGGCACAAGGGCATATATGTGGAGATTAGACAAATTAATCAATGTGGATGTCTTTTATAATCTGAATATAATAAAATAAAACATGAGGTGATATTATTATATGATCATTGGCTTGCTTCAAAATGTGATTGTTTTGGTAGGGATCAGATTATTCAAGTTGTAGGGGGTGTATAAATAAGTATAAGCTAATTATATTAAGAAAGAATAAAAACAATTTTGCTTTTGGCTTTTAGGAACTTCTAGCATACTTGCTTACTCAATGTCTTTTTTCATGCATCGTTGGTTTGACTATTTGGTCCAAATTGATTTGCTCTTGATAAAGTGTAATACTTTTGTGCTTAGCAGGAAGTTACTCTAGAATCATATTTTATTTATTTACTACTATTATTTTAAGATAAGATCTCACTCCTGGCTGGAGTGCAGTAGCATGATCTCAGCTTACTACATGCCCAATTTCCCAGGCATCAACTATCCTTCCATCTTAGCCTCCCAAGTAGCTGGGACCACAGATGCACACCTCCACGCCTGGCTCATTCTTCATATTTTTAGTAGAGACGGGGTTTCCCTGTGTTCCCAGTCTGGGCATCATACTTTTTAATTGTATTGGCGTGGTTGTGAAGAGACCTTACAATGTCCCTAGGATTCAGTAGTCTCTCAGTAAATGGTAAAGTCTCTTCCCTATAATTGTTTTCATTTTTCCTTTTGGCTGTATGATCGATGCTGTTTTTTACAATTGTGCTTACTTACTATCACTTTATTCAGTCTTCAGAGAATAAATGATTGTCCTTTCCTTATGAGTACACAACCATTGCTGTACAGTCAAATTTCAGGATGAATCTTCAATTACCTCTGAACTCACTGCATTCTGCTGCTGCATCCATTATTTTCTCAAAGACTTACAAATTTCAGGAGAAAATGCCGTTACTGCCTGGCCTAGGAGGTCATTCTTCCACGAGAGCCGGCTTTCTCTCAATGTTATTTTTCCTTAGCAAGGTTTGTGCATAGTTTCTTTATGAACTCTCCACTCTGCCAACGCTTGAGTGCTTTGTCTCTTCTACAGAAGTGTGGTTTTCTATCCTTATGATCTGAAAACCCTCTCCTGTCCACTGCTTGTAAACCATTAGGCTAAATTTTGGAGTATAAGAGGCATTAAGTCGTAAGAACATGTGTTTTTGTGTTTTGTTTTGTTTGTGTTTGTTTTTTTTTATCATCAGAAAAGTAGCCTCAGCAAGTCAAGCTGAATCAACTATAAATGATGTGTATTTAAAATTCAAATCTAATTTCATAGATAACTTAGAAAATATTCACTGTAGAAGCGAAAAAAGTCCAATTGTTACAGAGCGTCTTTCCTGAGCCGATAGACTTTGCAACATATATATTGCCAGTAAAATGTCTTTTATAGACACTGTTACACATTTCTGCATTTACTGTTATTTAATTGTCAATGAAATATGCCCCTCCAAAGTCATTTGTTTTAGTGAGAGAGCATTGGCCTCCGGTGTAATAATTATGCCATTTTATCATAAGGAATCTATTTGATAGAATTTTTAAACTAGAAAGTCCATTATTTATGTCAGCTTATTACCGTATCTTATCAGCTTGGTTTCAGTGGTGAAATTAGGGTATATTTTATAACTAGATGGATGTAAGATTGTAAGAGAAGGCCCACGTGTAACTATATTCTACACTACCTAGCATCCTGCAATTCATTAGTGTCCATTAACGCATGGGTATCCTGGAAATAAATAGACAGCAATTGTAAAATGACACATTTTATAAATCACTGCAGTATAAACTAAATGAGCACTTTAAAATAGGCCAATAGATATTTGAATTCGAAATCTGTAATGCCAGCATGGCTTTGTGTCCATGGAACACAGCAGGTTGATATATGGCTGCTCTCCTGATGCAACGCAATATTATTAACAGACTTTCAGGGGCATGCCTTGGCTGAATCCTTTACCTTTGTCCCCTACTTGGCTGCTGATTGGAATTATTCATTGAAAAGTACTAATTGAAACATACTCATATTCTTAGTCTGTTTGGAAGTCGGAATTATAGTATACATGCCATCCTTTAGCTTTTGAAAATTTAGCATCACTGCATGAAGATATTCTTAAATATTCACCCAAAGTCAGAATTTGAACTGTTGTCTAGTACCCCATCATCTATCTATTCCATTTGTTGTTTTTCCACTTTCTTAAGACAAAGTCCTAAAAGCAGTATGTCTAAATAAATATACATGCATGTATTTAGAGCTCTAAATTTTGACAAATTGCCTCTCATAAATATTTCACCAGTTTACATCTAAACCAAGGTCTTGGAGGTGTGTACTCTTCTTTAGTTCCACCCACCAAGACTATATTTTAAAAAGCCAGAAATTTCAGAATAAAAGCTTTCTATACAAGGTTAAGGTAGTGCACAATTTGGTTTAATCCAGAAAACATTTCCAAAGAGCATCATAGTTGTAATCATCTTAGCCCTGGTTTCTAAGTACAGTCCTGTTACTGAACCTGCAAAACTATGCTGAAAAAAAAGTCCTAGAAAAAAGTATAGGACACAAAAAAGTATTTTGTGTCCTATAGGACGTTAACTGTAGGTTGGAAAGACGTTCTCTGGGGTCTTTTCCTTGTTTTACCCAGAACTATGAATGCTGGGAGCACTGAAGACTTCCAAGGTCCAGGGACATGCAAGGGTACAAGGCTTATGAAATTTTAGGGGCTATGTTATTTAGTTGTCTCATGGTTCTAAAGCATGGCAGCATCTGCTTCTGGGGAGGCCTCGGGGGCTTTTACTCATGGAAGAAGGCAAAGTGGAAGCAGTCATATTACATGGTGTGAGCAGCAGCATGGTGGGCGGAGGCACCACACATTTTTAAATAGCCAGATCTCGTGGAGAACTTACTTAACAGCAGAAGAACAGCACCAAGAAGACGGTGTTAAACAATTTATGAGAAACCATGCCCAATCACCTTCCACCAGGCCCCACCTCCAACAAGGGAGATTACAATTTTAGATAAGATTTGGGTGGGGACATAGATCCAAACCATATCAGCTTTTAAAATTCATTAGAGAGGTTATTTGGTCTTTGTTGGCTGGCATGGGAACACACCCTTCATTTGAAACATTCTTTCTATGGTAACTTGTATTTGGCATTCCAAAAAACCTATTCATAAACAAACTTTTAGAAAACAACAAAATGATGCTTGTATGACGAAGAAGCATTCCTCTCATACAAACATATTTATGCACACTTTATGCAGCATACATTCAAAGGGTTTGATCTTCCAGCTTTGAAGTTGGTAGTCAGAACTCTTGAAAATTATTACTTTCTATTTAATTCTTTCTTTCTTTCTCTTTCTTTCTTTTTCTTTCTTTCTTTCTTTCATTTTTCTTTCTCTTTTATTCTTCTTTTTCTCTTTTTTTCTTTCTCTTTTTCTCTTTCTTTCTTTTTCTCTTTCTTTCTGTCTTTCTTTCTGTCTTTCTGTCTTTCTCTGTCTTTCTCCCTTCCTTTCTCCCTTCCTTTCTCCCTTCCTTTCTCCCTTCCTTTCTCCCTTCCTTTTTCCCTCTCTTTCTTTCTTTCTTTCTTTCCTTCTTTCTTTCTTTCTTTCTTTCTTTCTTTCTTTCTTTCTTTCTTTCTTTCTTTCTTTTCTTTCTTTCTTTCTTTCTTTCTTTCTTTCTTTCTTTCTTTCTTCCTTTCTTTCAGTTTTTGGGGAAGAGGTGGTGTTTGGTTACATGAACAAGTTCTTTAGTGGTAATTTCTGAAATCTGGGTGCACCCATGGCCTGAGCAGTGTATACTGTACCCAATGTGTAGCCTTTTATCCCTAAGTTACATTCAGTTTATTTTCAAAGCATAAATTAAATTTAAGAAATAAGAATCATGAACTCAAGAGGAATATTGAATAAGGTTAGCAGTTGAACTATAAATTTTTGTTTCTCTGCAGAGCTGTTTTCTGCTCTTCATCCCAGTGAAGTCCTTGTAATGTTTATTGCTTCAAGCATTTTGATCAAGATCCTCACATGCTGCAAACAGCTCAAGATTCTGTTTGTAATTCTTTGTTTAAATAAATGTCATTCTGTTCACACAGTTGCTCTGATGATTTTTTAAAGGTTTTTTGTATGTTTCCAGCTGAGCCCTTATCCCTGAAAAGCTGGAAGCCTTACTGAATGTCTTTACAATATTTTACCTCTGCCCTGACAAGCTGTCAATTGTTGTGTTGATATCTGTATTTTATCTCTTTTTTTCTTCCAAGAAATATTGGCAAACTTTCATTTCCCGTTATGAAACATTTTAGGACAAGGGTGGAACAGAGGTCAGTTTGGACTTTAAGGTGGACAAATAAAGTTTTTTAGAAAATAGTAGGTAATTGTATTTTGATGTTGTATCAATAAGCTTAAAGTAAATGAAAAGTATAGAAATAAGACTCCACTAAGGCAATGATCAAAATCTCATCAGGGTGATGGTTGCATTTATGGCTTTCAAGCCTCAGCAACGTGATCAACTCTTTTAGAAAGGCTTCCTTGAATGTTGAAGAACCTGTATGCCTTCTCCATGCTTCCATGATCCTCTGGCCCCACACCAGGTTTAGCCTCTATGATGAAACTTAGTGCTTTATTATTGTAGTATATTTTTTCTTAATTTTTTAAATTTTAACTAGTTGACCATCTGTAGATAAATTTGACTACAAATCTGTTTTTGTCATCCTTTTCTCCTTTGTGTAGCAGAAAAGATTTCAAATATATTAAAAATTGTAATAACAGCCAACACTTATATAGTACTTACTATGTGTTGTGTACTAAGTTCTTTATATGTATTAACTTGTCTAACCCTCAGAACAACCTTATGAGGGACACGATACTACAAATGAGAAAAGTGAGGATCAGAGAGTGAACAAAATGCCAAAGAACACATAATAATTCATGGTGCAACTGAGATTTTAATTCCCCTGAAGTCTAGTTCCACATTCTACAATTTTAACCAATATATATATGCTATATTTCCCATCTAAAAAGTACAAATATAAAAGTCAATTTTAATACATATATAACATATTTAAGACATCTATATTTATAGATAACATATAACCATATCTGCCCCAGATTTACTTTCATAAAACAACAAAATATTACCAATGAAGTTGACACCTCCTCTATGTAGCTCGCTATTGTCTCTTGTTAGAAGTAAATACTATTTACAAGTTGATGAGTATGTCTTCCACAGAGGATTTTACAATTTACCAGATATTTATGTGCTCATAAGCAATTTACAGTATTTTTTTGTTCAAAATTTACATAAATGGGGTGAGGTGGCCAATACGGTTGACTAGAAGCAGCTAGTGTGTATGACTCTCATAATAATGAACGGAAGTGACAAGTTAATACGTCAGCTTCAAATGAAACATTCAGGAACTCACCTGAGACTCACCAAGAAAAACAACTTGACCCACAGAGAACAGAGAAAAGCAAGGCAGGATGATGGTCCACCCAGGAGCGACATGAAACCTGGGGAACTTTCCCCACTCAGAGAAGTGGTGAATGAATGTGCATCCCCGGGAACCCATGCTTCTCCCACAAATCTTTGCAACCCTTGGGTTAGCAGATACCCTCGTGAACCCACTCCACCAGGGACTCCTGTCTGACACACAGAGCTACATGGAGTTTTGGCACAGCAGCCACTCAGGCACACGTGGAGACCCGGGAGCTTTAGATACCTGAGCATTCTAGGCTTCCTGACAAAAGTACTTGCAACTCTAGCAGAACGAGTGGTTAGATTCCCGTATATACACCTGGGAAAGAGGGTAAATCCAGGAAGCTGAGCAGTGACAGTCTGCAGGCCCCAGTTCCGTGGCACCTCACAGGATAAGACCCACAGACTTGGAATTCCAGCTAGCCAGTAGTGGCAGCATTCACCTTCTTTATATGGAGCTCTCGGGGGAGGGGTGAGCCACAATCTCTTTGGATGACTTAGCCATTCCAGCCTTTGTGCCTTGGAGAGTCCAAGCTGACCAGGAGTGGAAGCAGTAGCCCAGAACAGTACAGCTGCTCTATGAAAACAAAGCCAGACTGCTTTTTTATGCAGGTCCCTGATCCTGTTCCTCCTCACTGGGCAGGACTGCCCAACCAGGGCCTCCATCCAGCCCCTGACAGTGTTCTCCAGTCAACAGAGATTTGAAACCACACTGGAATGGAGCTCCTTGAAAGAGGGACAGGACGCCATCTTTGCTGTTTGGGTAACTTAGCCATTCCAACCTTTGGGCTTTCGAACGTCTAAGCTGACGGGGTAAACACAGTCCTCCAGCACAGCAGAGCCACTCTGTGAAAATGTGGCTAGACTACTTTTTAAAGTGGGGTCTCAATCCTGTTTCTTCTTACTGGGTGGGACCTCCCAAGTGGAGTCTCCAGCCACCACCTATATATGTGTTTAGGCTGACAGCAGGTCTGTATGTCCCTAGGACAAAAATCCCAGAGGGAGGAGAAGGTTGCCATCTCTGCTGTTTCACAACCTTCACTTGTGATACCTCAAGGTACTAGAACATTCATGGTGACTAGGGACCGAAGCAGGCCCCCAGCATTCTGCAGCATTTCTACAGAAAAGTGATCAGACCATCATGTGGGTGCCCATTCCCATATCTCCTCACCTGGCAGGTGTTCCAGGCCTGGGCTTCCAGCCACCTGCCTACCGGAGTTTTTGAGCCAGTAGCAGTTTAGCGACTCCCTGGACAAAGACTCCAGAGGCAATGTAAAGCCTTTGTGACACTGCCTTTGTAATGGAACTGCCCTTGGACTAACAAAGGAGCAAAGAGACTAAGTACCTTATCCACACTTCCGGTTGAAGCTGCAGTCTACCCAAGGAGGGAAAGCCAGTTCATCTTCCATGGGTCTCACACACTCCCCACTGGTCACTGCACATCACCAGAAAAGGAACCCTTGAATTGTGCCCACAGCACAGACCCTCCAACCTGGGCTGATTGCACTGAGCGATTGTCAACCTGAATTTCTCTGGGGTGAAGCACCCAGGAGACAAGCAAAAGACCCTTGGCCTCAACCACTACTAAGGTCTCGTCCTTTGCTGTCTCCAAGCTGGGGAAGGAGCATAAACACTGAGAGTATCCCAGGGCTGCAGTGGACAGCCCAGGCATGCAAGCCATGATCTAGGCCCAAGACTCAAGGGAGAGAGAAATCTACACTTCCAGAGCATTGAGAGGGAACACAGCTGTAACTGGGAGAAAACATAGGGGAGCCACACAAATGAGCAAGAGTCTACCAACGTACCCAATATACCTAAGTACCAGCTACTAAATAACACCCCAAAGCTTCAACACCAAAAATACCTCACTAACATACCTCCCCTCTGCAACCAGACAAGAAGTCAGCTTCAAATAAAGATCCTGCACAAAGCCTTGAGCCGCTGAAAACATCCAGAAAAGAAACCTATTGATTGTACTTAATCTACACTACAGTTAAACACCACACACAGACATGAGAAAGAACAAATGCCAGAACTCTGTTAATTCAAATGGACAGAGTGTCATATGTCCTTGAAATGATTGCACCAGTTCTCTAACAAAAGTTCTTAACTAGGCTGAACTAACTGAAAGATAATTCAGAATATAGATAGAAACAAAGAACATGGATCTTCAGACGGATGGCAAAAACCAATTCAAGGAAAATAAGAAGCAAAATAAAGTGATACAGAAGATGAAGAATGGGATAGTTCAGTATAAAAAAGAACCTAATGGATCTAACAGAGCTGAATAACACAAGAATTTCAAAATGCAATCACAAGTATTGGTACCAATACTACTGAGACTATTCCAAAAGATATAAAAAGAGGGAATCCTACCTAAATTATTCTATGAAGCTAGTATTACCGTAAAACCAAAACCAGGAATAGACATAACAAAAAGAAAACTACAGACCAATATCCTTGACGAATATAGATGGACATACGCTCAACAAAATACTAGGTAACCAAATCCAACAGCGTATCAAAAAGATAATACACCATAATCAAGAGAGTTTCATATCAGAGGTGCAGGGTTGGTTTAACATATACAAGTCAATAAATGTGATATACCATGTAAACAGAAGTAAAAACAAAAACCATATAATCATTTCAATAGATTCAGAAAAAGTATTTGACAAAATCCAGCATCCCTTTATAATTAAAACCTCCAGGAAAATCAGCATAGAAGGGACATACCTTCTGGCCATAAAAGCCATCTATGACAAACAACATTATACTGAATGGGGGAAAGTTTAAAGCATTTCTTCTGAGAACTGAAGCAAGACAAGGATGCCCACTTCCACCACTTCTATTCAACATAGTACTGGAAGTCCTAGCCAGAGCAATGAGATAAGAAAAAGAAATAAAGGCATCCAAATCAGTAAAGAGGAAGTCAAATAGTTACTGTTTGCTGATGCTATAGTCATATATCTAGAAAATCCTAAAGACTCATCCAAAAAGCTCCTAGATCTGATAAATGAATTTAATAGTTTCAGGATACAAAAATCAATATACACAGGTCAGTAGCATTGCTATACGCCAACAGCAACCAAGCTGTTTACACCAGCTGCAGAAATAAAATAAAATACTTAGGAATACACCAAACCAAGGATGCAAAAGAACTCCACAAGTAAAACTACAAAACACTGCTGAAAGTAATCATAGATGACACAAATGGAAACACCTCCCATGCTCATGATGGGTAAAATCAATATTGTAAAAATAACTGTACTGCCAAAAGCAATCAAATAAATTCAGTTCAATTCCCATCAAAATATCACCATCATTCTTCACGGAACTAGAAAAAGCAATTCATATGGAATTAAAAATGCCTCAGCATAGCCATAGCAAGAGTAAGCAAAAAGAATAAATGTGGCAGCATCACATTACCTGACGTCATTCTATACTTACAAAGCTATAGTTAGCAAAACAGCATGGTACTGGTATGAAAACAGGTATGTAGACCAATGGAACAGAATAGAGAACCCAGAGATAAAGCCAAATACTTACAGCCACCTGATCTTTGACAAAGCAAACAAAAACATAAAGTTGGAAAAGACACACAATTCAACAAATGTTGCTGGAATAATTGGCAAGCCACATGTAGCAGATTGAAACTGAATCCTCATCTCTCACCTTATACAAAAATCAAGATGGATCAAATACTTAAAGAACTGAAACCATAAAAATTCTAGCAGGTAACATCCAAAGAAACTCTTCTAGACGTCGGATTATGCAGAGTTTATGACCAGGAAACCCAAAACAAATGCAACAAAAACAAAGATAAATAAATGGGACTTAATTAAACTAAAAAGGTTCTGCACAGCAACAGAAATAATCAGCAGTATAAACATACAACCCACAGAGTGGGAGAAAATCTTTGCAAACTATACATCTGACCAAGGACTAGTATCCAGAATCTACAAGAAACTCAAACAAATCAGCAAGAAAAAAATAATCTCATTAAGAGAACATGAATAGGCAATTCTCAAAAGAAGATATGCAAATGGTCAAGAAACATATAAAAATTCTCAATGTCAGTAATTATCAGGGAAATGCAAATCAAAACCACAATACAATACCACCTTACTCCTACAAGAGTGGCAATAATAATAATAATAATAATAATAATAATAATAAATGGATGTTGGTGTGAATGTGGTGAAAAGGAAACACTTTTACACTGCTAGTGGGAATGTACACTAGTACAACCACTATGGAAAACAGTGTGGAGATTCATTAAAGAACTAAATGTGGAGCTACCATTTGATCCAACAATCCCACTACTGGATATCTACCCAGAGCAAAAGAAGTCATTATATGAAAAAGACACTTGCACATGCATGTTTATAGCAACACAATTCACAAAAGTAAAAATATGGAACCAGCCTAAATTCCCATCAACCAATGAGTGGATAAAGAAAATATGGTATGTACATGTACCATGAAAGGCTACTCAGTCATAAAAAAAGAATGAAATAATGGCATTCACAGTAACCTGGATTGAGTTGGAAACCATTGTTCTGAGTGAAGTAACTCAGGAATGGAAAAACAAACACCATTAATTATCACTTCTAAGTGGGAGTTAAGATAGGATGCAAAGACATAAGAATGATATAAAGGACTGTGGGGACTTTATGGGAGGGGTGAAAGAGAAGTGAGGGATAAAAGCCTACACATTGGGTTCAGTGTACCCTGCTCGGGTGCACCAAAATCTCAAAATCACCGCTAAAGAACTTATCCATGTAACCAAGCACCACCTTTCCCCCTAAAAACTACTGAAATAATAATAATTACAAGAAAAGAAAAACAATTGCAAAAACAAAAAAAAATACAAAAAAAGCACAAACACATAAAAACTTACTACCTTAACTTTGTCCACCTACTTTATAACTTTTTCAATTTCTATTTACATTGTTTCTATTCATATTTATGTTTACATTCATATTTATATTTTATTGTCTATGTCTTCAAAAGTTTTTGCAGGTATTGTTTTTATTTAGTCTTTTTATTTAGGATAAGAGTAGTTTACACCTCCCGTTTACATTGTTATAATATTGTTTGTTTTTCTGGGTGCTTACTATTACCAGCCTGTCTTTTACCTTCAGGTGTTTACTGATTGCTCATTAACATCCTTTTCTTTCTAATCGAAGTATTTCCTTTAGCATTTCTTATAGGACAGGTCTGGTGATGAAATCTCTCATTTCTTTTTATTTCTCTAAGAATGTCTTTATTTATCCTTTATGTTTGAAAGATATTTCACCAGATATGCTATTCTAGGGTAAAAATGTTTTTCCTTCAGCACTTCAAATATGTCATGCCACTCTCTCCTGGCCTATAAAGTTTCTACTGAAAAGTCTGTTGCCAGATGTATTGGAGCTCTATTGTATGATATTGGTTTCTTTTCTCTTTCTGCTTTTAGAATCTTTTCTTTGTCTTTAAGTTTTGGGAGTTTGATTATTAAATGCCTCAAGACAGCCTTCTTTGGGTTAAATCTGCTTGGTGTTCTGTAACTTTCTTGTACTTGAATATTGATACCTTTCTCTAGGTCTGGGAAGTTCTTTGTTATTATCCCTTTGAATGAAATGTCTATTCCTATTTCTTTCTCTACCTCCTTATTAGGGCCAATAACTTTTAGATTTGTCCTTTTGGGGATATTTTCTAGATCCTGTGGGTGTGCTTCCTTTTTTTTGTTTGTTTGTTTTCTTTGACTGTGTAGATTTAAATAACCTATCTTCAAGATCACTAATTCTTTTTGGCTGCTTGATCAATTATGCTGTTAAGACTCCAGTGCATTCTTTAGCAGGCCAATTGCATTTTTCAGCTCAAGAATTTCTGCTTGATTCTTTTAAATTATTTTGATCTCTTTGTTAAATCTATCTGATAGAATTCTAAATTCCTTCTACCTGTCATCTTAAATTTCTTGGAGTTTTTCCATGTGCTATTTTAAATTCTCATCTGAAAGGTCACATATATGTGTTTATCCAGGACTGTTCCCTGGTGCCTTATTTAGTTTATTTGGTGAGGTCATGTTTCCGTGAATGACGTTTTTGCTAGTAGATATTCCTTAGTGTATGGGCATTGAAGGGTTAGTTATTTATTGTAGTCGTCACTGTCTGGGCTTGTTTCCACTGAGGTATTTATTGTAATATTCACTGTTTGGACTTCTTTGCATCTGTCCTTGAGAAGGCTTTTCAGATATTTGGAAAGTCTTGGGCATTGTGGCCTAAGTTGTTTCTGCTTTAGGGGGCATCCCAACGTCAGTAAGTACTGTTATTCTTTCCAGTCTTGAATAAGATCTGGGAGAATTCTCTGAGTTAGCAGCGAGAGACTTTCATTCGTTTCCCTTTCTCTCAAATGAATGAGCCAAGTAAAGCTGGGGTGGAGTGGCCCAAGCACCCCTGTGGCTACCATGATTATGATTGCTTATGATTGTGCTGGGTCAGACCTGAATCCACCATAGCACTGGGTCTTGCCCAAGGCCTAGTGTAATCAATCCCTGGCTACTGCCTTTGTTTGCTCAAAGCCCTGGGGCTCTATGATAAGCACGTGTCAAAACCAGCCAGGCCTAGGCCCTTCCCTTTGGAATGGAAAGTTTCCTCTCTGGGCAGGTCCAGAGATGCTGTCCCAGAGCCAGGGACTAGAGTCAAAAGTCTGCCTGAGAAGTCTACTTGGTGTTCTTTTGTATTGTGACTGGGCTGGCACTCAAACCACAAATCCTTCTCAGTCTTTCTTCCCCTTTCTAACGGCAGAGAAGCCTCATCTCGTGACCCCTGCCACCACAGATCACAGGGAATACTTCCAGAATACTGTGGATATTATTTTAAGGCCCAAGGGCTCTTCAGTGGGGGCCTGGCCTGGGACTCACCCTTCAGAGCTATGAGCTACCTTCTGGCCCAGGGTAGGTCCAGAAATGCTATCTGATATGGTTTGGCTGTGTATCCACCCAATTTCATCTTGAATTGTAGCTTCCACAATTCCCACATGTTGTGGGAGGGACCTGGTGGGAGATAATTGAATCACGGGGTCAGTTTTCCCCATTTTGTTCTCGTGGTAGTGAATAAGTCTCATCACACCTGATGATTTTATAAGGGGTTTCTCCCTTCACTTGGTTCTCATTCTCTCTTGTCTGCCACCACATAAGATGTGGCTTTCACCTTCTGTCATGATTGTGAAGCACCCCCAACCACGTGGAACTATGAGTTCATTAAATCTATTTTTCTTTATAAATTACCCAGCCTCACGTATGTCTTTATTCGCAGTGTGGGAACAGACTAATACAGTAAATTGGTACAAGGCAGTGGGGTGGTGCCACAAAGATACCTGAAAATGTGGAATTGACTTTGGAACTGGATAACAGGCAAAGGTTTGAACAGTTTGGAGGCTCAGAAGAAGACAGGACAATGTGGGAAAGTTTGGAACTTCCTAGAGGCTATTGAATGGCTTTCACCAAAATGCTGATAATTATATGGACGATGAAATCCAGACTGATGTAGTCTCAGATAAAGATGAGGAACTTGTTGGGAACTGGAGTAAAGATGACTCTTGCTATGTTTTAGCAAAGAGACTGGCGGCATTTTACCCCTGCCCTGGAGATTTGGGGAACTTTGAATTGAGGGAGATAATTTAGGGTATCTGGTGGAAGAAATTTCTAAGCAGCAAAACATTCAAGGGTTGACTTGCATGCTGTTAAATGCATTCAGTTTTAAAAGGGAAACAGAGCATAGAAGTTCAAAAAATTTGCAGCCTGACCATGTAATAGGAAAAAAAAAAAAAAAGAAAAATTCTTTTGAGGAGAAATTCAAGCCAGCTGCAGAAATTTGCATAAGTAATGAGGAGCCAAATGTTAATTGCCAAAACAATGGGGAAAATGTCTCCAGGGCATTTCAGAGACCTTTGTGGCAGTGCCTCCCATCACAGACCCAGAGGCCTAATACGAAAAAAATGGTTTACTATGCTAGGCCCAGGGCCTTGCTGCTTTGTGCAGTCTCTGAGCTTGGTCCTTTGTGTTCCAACCGTGGCTAAAAGGGGCCAATGTATAACTCAAGTCATTGCTTCAGAGGGTGCAAGCTCCAAGCCTTGGTGGCTTACCCATAGTGTTGGGCTTACGGGTATACAGAAGTCAAGAAACAAGGTTTGGAGGCCTCTGCCTAGATTTCAGAGGATGTATGGAAATACCTGGATGTCCAGGCCACAGGTATACTGCAGAGGTGAAGCCCTCATGGAGAATCTCTGCTAGGGCAGTGTAGAAGGGAAATGTGGGGTTGAAGCCCCAACACAGAGTTCCCACTGGAGCATTGCCTAGTGAAGCTGTAAGAAAAAGGCCACCATCCTCCATACTCCATAATGGTAGATCCACTGGCAGCTTGCACTGTCCACCTGGAAAAGCCATAGGCACTCAATGCTAGCCCATGAAAGCAGCCAAGAGGAGGGCTATACACTGCAAAGCCACAGAGGTGGAGCTGCCCAGTGCCAGGGGTGTCCACCTCTTGTATCAGCATGACCTGGAGGTGATTGATGGTGTCAAAGGAAATCATTTTGGAACCTTAAGATTTGACTGCCCTGCTGAATTTTAGACTTGCATGGGGCCAGTATTCCCTTAGTTTTTGCCAAGTTCTCTCATTTGGAAAGGCTGTATTTACTCAATGCCTGAGCTCCCATTGTATCCAGGAAGAAATTAACTTGCTTTTGATTTTACAGGCTTATAGGCGCAAGGAACTTGCCTTGTCTCAGATGAGACTTTGGCCTGTGGACTTTTGAATTAATGCTGAAATGAGTTAAGACTTTGGGGGAGTATTGGGAAGGTATGATTGGTTTTGAAACATGAGGACATGAGTTTTGGGAGGGGTCAGGGGTGGAATTATATGGTCTTGTGTTGCGGGAAGTCAGGGACCCTGAAAAGAGGGACCAGCTAGAGTCACGGCAGAGGAACATAAATTGTGAAGATTTCATGGACATTTATCAGTTCCCAAATAATACTTTTATAATTTCTTATGCCTGTCGTTACTTTAATATCTTAATCCTGTTATCTTCATAAGCTGAGTACATATGTCACCTCAGGACCACTGTGATAATTGTGTTAAGTGTACAAATTGATTGTAAAACTTGTGTGTTTGAACAATATGAAATCAGTACACCTTGAAAAGAACAGAATAACAGCGATTCTTATGGAACAAGGGAAGACAACCATAAGGTCTGACTGCCTGTGGGTTCAGGCAAAACGAGCCATATTTTTCTTCTTGCAGAGAGCCTATAAATGGATGTGCAAGTAGGAGAGATATGGCTAAATTTTTTTCCTATCAAGGAATATTAATATTAATACCCTGGGAAAGGAATGCATTCCTGGAGGGGGGGTCTATAAACGGCCACTCTGGGGGTATCTGTCTTATGTGGTTGAGATAAGGACTGAGATACGCCCTGGTCTCCTGCAGTACCCTCAGACTTGCTAGGGTGGGGAAAAAACTCCACCCTGGTAAATCTGTGGTCGGACCGGTTCTCTGCTCTCAAACCCTGTTTTCTGTTGTTTAAGATGTTTATCAAGACAATATGTGCACCGCTGAACATAGACCCTTATCAGTAATTCTGCTTTTACCCTTTGCCTTGTGATCTTTGTTAGACCCTTATCAGTAGTTCTCCTTTTTGCCCTTTGAAACATATGATCTACTCCCTGTTCTTACACCCCATCCCCTTTTGAAACCCTTAATAAAAAACTTGCTGGTTTAAGGCTCAGGTGGGCATCATGGTCCTACCAATATGCGATGTCACCCCCGGTGGCCCAGCTGTAAAATTCCTCTTTTTGTACTCTTTTTCTTTATTTCTCAGCCAGCCAACACTTATGGAAAACAGAAAGAACCTATGTTGAAATATTGGGGGTGGGTTCTCCCGATAGTCTGGCTGTGTCCCCATCCAAATCTCATCTTGAATTGTAACTCCCATAATTCCCAGGTGTTGTGGGAGGGACTTGGTGAGAGATAATTGAATAATGGGGGCGGTCTCCTCCATACTGGTCTCGTGGTAGTGAATGTATCTCATGAGATCTGATGATTTTATAAAGGGTTTCTCTTTTGACTTGGCTCTCATTCTCTCTTGTCTGCCGTCATGTAAGGTGTGCCTTTTGTCTTCTACCATGATTATGAAACCTCTCCTGTCACATGGAACTAAATCTATTAAACCTCTTTTTCTTTATAAATTAACCAGCATTGGGTATATCTTTATTAGCAGCCTGAGAACAGACTAATACATCTTTCACATGTCATGTCCTTGAATTATAGAACACAAGGGCCCACCTGTACTCTAACCTCCTGATATGATTTGCCTGTGTCCCCACCCAAATCTCATCTTGAATTCCCACATGTTCTGGGAGGGACCCAGTGGGAGGTAATTGAATCATGGGGGTAAGTTTTTCCTGTACCTTTCTGGTGATGGTGAATAAGCCTCATGAGATTTGATGGTTTTATAAAGAGGAGTTCCCATGCACACGCTCTCTCTCTGTTTGACGCCATCCATGTAAGACATGACTTGCTCCTCCTTGCCTTCTGCCATGATTATGAGACCTCCCTAACCATGTGGAACTGTAAGTCCATTAAACATCTCTCTTTTTTTGTAAATTGCCCAGTCTCTGGTAGGTCTTCATCAGCAGTGTAAAAATGGACTAATACAGCTCCTTTGGTCATACTGGTACTTAAGGTGAAAGACAAAGTCCCCTTCACTTTCCTCTCTGCTCTTCTTAAGGAGAAGGACTTTTACCCCATAACCACCAGAGCTGGTAATGTGCTGTGTCTCTTCTGAAGCCAGCATGTCTCAGAGGCTCACACAAGTCCTTCAACATAGTACTTGGGTATTGCTGCCTTTTATTTGGGGCCCAAGGGCTCTCCAGTTAGCAGGTGATGAATGCTGACAGGACTGGTTCTTCCCTCCAAGGCAGCAGGTTTCCTTCTGGCCCAGAGTGTGTCTAGAAATGTCATCCAGGAGCTAGGTCCTGGAATGGGGGCTTCAGGACTCTGACCAGTGCCTTATCCTGCTGTGGCTTAGCTGGTATCCAAGATGGAACAAAAAGTCCTCCCCACTCTTCCCTCTCCTCTCCTCAAGTGGAAGGGATGATCCTTTTTTTGTAGCCAGGAGGTATGCAGGCTGGGGTTTGAGGAGGGGTAGTACCAGCATTCCCTTAGCTGCCCCAGCTGGTGTCTCAGTAGGTCACGTGCTCCTCCAGTCCACTATCTCTGGCCTGGTTCAGCGCTAAGACTCCTCTAGAGTTGCAGTTCTTATTGCCTAGACTGCCTTGGATGTTTACTTGGAGACACAGAGCACTGTAGCCTTCAGTGGCAAGGTTTGTGGGAACTCAAGTTCAGAATGCTGGGATTAGCATTTCCCCTCTGGCTAAGACTGGTTTAAATGCTCTCTCAGTGGGCAGGCATTAGCTGAGTTTGGTCCAGTTTTTACTTTCTACTCTAACAGAGCAGCACTGAGTTCAATGCCTCACAATTGTTGTGCTCTCTCCCTGCCCCAGTGCCCAACATGTGCTCTGCACTGCATTGCCATTCCTGGGGGTAGGGAGGAGTGGCATTGGATATTCATGACTGTTTTTCCTACCTTCTCAGTGCTGCTTTCAGTGACACAAAGTTAACACCAGGTACTATGAGAGCTCACCTTATTTTTAGTTTTTGTAAAGGTGGTTACTTTTGTGTGTAGATAATTGTTAAATTGCTGTTCTTGTTGGGAGGATGATTGGTGGTACCTTCTATTCTGTCACATTGCTCTGCCTCTTTCCTAGGCAAGGACTTTAAATCAACTATCTTAAATATGTTCAAGTAGCTAAAGGAAACCAGGAAAACAATGCATGAGCAAAATGAGAATACCAAGAGTTAGATATTATTTTTTAAAAAGCAACCAAATTGACATTCTAGTGCCACAATCTGTAATAACTGAAATGAAAAATTCGCTAGAGAAGTTCAACAGCATATTTGAGCATGTATAATAAAGAATCAGTGCACTAGAAGATTGAGCATTTGAAATTACCACATTTGAAAAGCAGAAATAAAAGAATGAAGAAAAGCTAACAAAATCTAAAGAACTTGTGTAACACTATCAAGTAAACCATAATACCCATTACTGTAGTCCTGAAAGGAAAAAAGAGAAACGGAGGCAGAAAGAAATATTGAAAGCATAATAGCAACTTCTTAAATTGGTGAATTACATGCATCCACACATCCAAAAACCCCCATGAACCCCAGGTATGATAAAAATAAAAAAGGTTTTTACAGAAATACATTGTAATAAAAGTGTCAAAACCCAAGGTCAAAGATAAAATCTTGAAAGTCACCAGAGAGAGGAACATGGTCATGTACAGTGGATCATCAATACGATTGAGAGCAAATGTCTCAGCAGAAACCATGGTGGCCATAACGCAGTAGGATAACTGGTTGGAAATACCTGAAGAAAATTAACAAATAAAAATAATAATAACAATTAAAAATACCTTTCAAATGAAAATTTTATAGCAGGCAACACTCCTTAGAGCAAGACTCCGTCTCAAATAATAATAATAATCATAATAATAATAAAGTTAAGACATTGCCAGATAATCAAAAGCTGAGAGAATCTGGTACCAGTAGACCTGCCCTACAAGAAATGGTAAAGATAATCCTTCAGGTTGAAGTAAAAGGGCAGTAGGCAATAACTTGATGTTGTAGAAATAAATAAAGATATCTGAAAAAAAGTAACTACATGAGTAAATATAAAAACTATTATTATTAAATTTCTGGTTGGTTATCCCTTTTTTTATTGTTTACATGATTTCAAAGAAAAATACATAAAAATAAGTACAAATCTATGTGATAGGACATAAAACATATAAGGATGTAGTTTGTGACCGTAACAACACAATAGAGGAAGTGTGGAGCTATCCAGCAGCATATTTGTTGCATGCTATTCAATTTCTGCCTCCTCGAGTCAGTGAAACTGCCAGGCTCCTTTTGGGATGATCTTTCCAGTTCCGTGGCCTGACACACTCCTCCACGCCATAAGGTGGGATGTTAGTAGGGCTTACGTTCACTTTCCTTTCCTAATGTACCACAGAGTTTTACTACATTTTATCCAATACCTGAAAATAATGGCTTTATGTATTTCATCCCATTTTATAATTTTTAATAGTGCATGGCTGGTCTACCGCAGTGTGTATAGCAACAGTTTTTTTTTCTTTTTTAACATATATATGTGTGTATTTGTATGTATATACGTATACATATTTGAAATGAACCAGAAAATTTAGTAATAGCTTAGAAAATATGAGGTCTTTTGACCCTTTGCTTTTTAAATTTATCTATTTTTAATATACTATTAATATAGCTACCTCACATAATGTTCAGTTTGAAATAAGTAGCCAGTGCTGCATTTTTGAAATTTCTAGAAGACATTTAGCAAAATGACTTTTAAAATCATTTTAAATCATTTTTGATAATTCAAATTCTATTTTAGAATCTAATTTGATGTTCATCTAATTTGATGAACAATTGACGATAATTCTATTCCCAAGTCTAAACCTGTCCCTCAATTTTTGAATTTTTGCTACTGTTTTCTTCATTTTAAGAAACAACTTCCACAAACCTTCTTGAGGTTGTGGTGTCTGTAAACATGAAAGACCTAATTAAAATTCAATTGTAAGTTTTGCCAGTTTGCATTTTTCCTTAACTTTTATGCAGTTTGAATCATACTGTGCATACATATATAAAAAATCCATATTATGAGAAAACACACATTTGTTGTGGAGATTACTTTTTCAAAAGGCAGTTTCTAGCAGCTGCAGGCACTCAC
This sequence comes from Macaca thibetana thibetana, assembly GCF_024542745.1. Taxonomy (NCBI): domain Eukaryota; kingdom Metazoa; phylum Chordata; class Mammalia; order Primates; family Cercopithecidae; genus Macaca; species Macaca thibetana. The sequence continues at coordinate 137,388,493 of NC_065598.1, forward strand.
CCTTTTTGTATCATTCACACAGTAATTTTGCTCTCATCAGAAATACAAAGCTTGACTAGAAAAAAATCAGTCGGGTTATTCTATAAGCCTATCAGAAATTATGCATGTAAAGGAATGTTTCCCTTAAAAGCAGGTGCTAATTGTAGAGTTAATTATTTTTACAATTTTAAAAAGATTTTTCTTAAAAGACAATTATATACCTAATAAAAGTCAATCCATATTATTGTTTCATCCCATATATTTTAACCGAGTTCTTACTAGGTGCCTCGTACTATGCTAAACACTGGGGGTGTCATAGAACGTAGATCACAATCAGTTCTTGCTTTCACAGGATTTAGTTCAGAGAATAGTAGGGATAATCAGATGGATAAATAATAAAGACGCCAACCTGACAAGTGATTCAATGTAAGAAGCTCTGGAAGCCAGTGAAAGAAACACAGAGGAGAAAAATACCAACGCGAATTTGGGGAATCGGGTAAGGCTTCCTATAGAAAGGGGACCACTGATCTGAGATCAGAAGCATGAGATGTTAGAAGTCAAATAATATTATATACAGAACGTGAAAATGTTTCAGCCAAAGAAGGTAGCATACTAAATGTATGGGAAGTGTAGAGAACCAAAATATGTTTGGGGGAAATGCAAATGTCACTCTGTAAAAGAGGCATGGATACTGTGATTGAAAAATGATGGGGAATCAAGCTGAAAAATGTCAAGGCCCAAATCATGAATGATTCTTTATAGTACATGAAGGAGTTTAGGCTTTTTATATAGGCAGTGAGGATCACTGTGTGATTTTCAGGAGGGAAGTGATTTGTTCTGAACTATATCATAATTCAAAAATGATGACAGGTGAATAGGAAAATGCATTAAGAGTGGAGATAATGGAACAGAGGCAAGAGGCGTTAAATTGAAATAATTGATTTTTAAAAATTCCTACTGGGTGTGGAAAGTAAGAAAGAGGGAGTATCTATAATGACATCCGGGTTATTCACTTGGATTACCAGATACATAGTCTTATCTTTCACCAATTTTTAACACAGGAAGAGAGCCAATTTCATGTGAAAGAGATTATGGCTTGAGCTTAGCCATTTTAAGATATTTATGGGATATCCAAATGGAGATGTGCCTTAAGTTTTCAGGAGTCTTGAGGTTAGTATAGGAGCTGGACTGTGCACGGATGTTTGAAGTAGGCCACAATGCGTTTGTTAATCAAAGTCATAGGAAGTGTGGTATTATTTTGGGAATATGTAGAATACAAGTTATAAGGACAAGAACTGAATCCTAAATACTACAAAATTTAAAGTATATTCGGTGGAAAGCAGGGTTCATTTTTAAAAGAAATGAAGATTTTTAAAAAGGTCTCATTTATTTATTGCCTTGGTCTCATTCATTTGCCTTCTTTACTTCCCATAGACAGCCAATATCATGATTTGTCCACATATACTTTCATTGCACTGTATTTTCTAGTCTTTCCAATTTACAAAAATTGTTTCAAATTTATTGTTCTGAAACTTTCCTTTTTGCACATGGTGGTTTCACTATTTATTTTTGTTAACACATGCAGACATAGTTTATTTACTTTTATTATACAAATACATGACTATTTAACTAACCACTCTTTATCACGGTTTCCAGTTTTTCACTTCCAAGAATTAAGACTAAATGTCTTTGTGCCATTTCTTTTTGTATATATGCAAGGCTTTGGTTTCTGGGGAACACAATAAAAAATAGATTTCTTGAGTCATGAGGTATATGTATTTTAAATGTTACTTGCTATTGAATTTTTTTCTAAATACTCTGTTCCAATTTATTTACATTCATACCAGTTACCATTTTCTAAATTCCTTTAAAAAATTGTTTAAGTCCAACTTTAATATTGGCAAATCTAATGAGAGTAAAATTTCTCATTTTAATTTTTAGTTAACATTTACTTGTTATAAGATTGACGATCTTTTATACATTTAATGATATTTGTTTAATCTCTAACTGTTTCTGTCATCAATTCACCTTGTTTGTCCTTTGTATATTTTAAATACTAATTGTTTTGTTATGCATTTATTGCAAATACCTTCTCCCAGCCTGTGGTAATCTTTAACATTTTTATGGTATATTTCTGGGCGAGGCGGGGGGTTAGACTTGTTATGAGAACTTCTTTTGTATTCCAAGGTCAATATATATGTTATATATTTTTATTTAATTGCTTAAAATATTTTTGTCTTATGTAGTTCTGTGATCACTCTATAATTTATTATTCACATATGAAGTGATAAAATTTTATTTTTTTTTCATGTAGATAATCTATTGTCTTAATACCAAATTCACGAATTTGTCTGGATGTGATTCTGGGCTCTCTATTCTGCTCTATTTATTTATGTCACTATCTTTGTATCAGTTCTACAGTGTCTTAATTGTTGTAGTTGGATGATAATTCTGTATGTATGGTGTAGAAAACCTCTCCTCTTTGTTGCTCCCCATCTCAGAAATTTGTGAGATGGCCTTTATATTATGAGTGACATCATGGTTTTCTGCAGAAATGCAATACGGTTCATACCTAGAACTGACAAGATATTGCAAAAGTATTTCATAAGTTAAAACAAAATAAGCTTTTCAAGAGTTAAAATAGAATTTTACAGAACAGCAAGCTTTGTTCACATGAAGTTGATCATGGCAGTCAATACCAACAAAATGCTTACTATGTGTCAGGTCATTTGATGAGAGCCTTGAAGATATTATCTCTTTTAACCTTCACAATAACACTATTTGATACTAATCTCCCATTTTACAGATTTTTTGAGTCAACTCTAGTCTCCTGCAGCCAGTGGTGGAACAGCTTAGCTACTACATTCACAGCCTGTAAAGTGATTGAGCACATGTTACTCTGTTGAGCAAATGGTGTGCTGCCTGGCTTCCAGAATTTCAGCACTATTACTCTGGGAGTCTTTATATTCACTTTTTGAAAACCTTACTCTTCTGGCCTTCCTGGGGCTGACTGCTTTGCCTCAAAGCATGTAATTTGTCACAGAAAACCAGAATTGCAAAACTACTGCAAGAAGTCTAGCACAGTAAAACAAGTGCAGAGTCACTCAAGGAGACTACTTTCAAGAATTCTGATTACTCATTTTGGTGGAGACAAAGTAGGTTATTGCACTGTAGGCAAACTTCACGAATCTCTAATGTCGATCAAATGTCATTACCAGATGTATGTAAACATGATGCATAGTATACCATACTTTCCCTTCCTATGCAATGGTTTTCACCAAAAGCATTTAGAGCATACCCCATAGTTTCTGTGGAATTTTGGTCTGATTGTATTTTTCTCTGAAAAGATAGCCAGAATAATTTGTGAAATTAGTCTGACTTTATTTTCATATCTGAGAAATAAATACACATACATTATTCATCTCAAAATAGTATATTTCAAGATCTGCTTATTTGTTAATGCTTCTGAGAAATAGTGCTCTAACAAAGCTATGAGAACAATGGTTTTATCAGTCTATTTTTTTAATAAAAACAAAAGTGGCCAAGAGACAGAAAAAGAGAGGTGGAGAGAGGTTGCAGTGTTTCTTAAGAAACATCAACAATAGATCACTTTAGATTTATGGACCCAATTCCCAGAGACCTGTAACTAGATAAAGTTAGACTTATCGTCTGCTTCAAACTTCTGCATGGTCTTCTCGGGAGCTGAAATGGTATGTGAAAAATTGGTTCAAGAGAAATATAGCTGCAAACCATCTTACTCAGAATATACCTATCAAAGTAGCTTTATTGTGTAGAAAGAAGTGAGGTGTATAATAGGACTTATATCAAGAACAAAGTTGACTGTAGGAATTTTAAAAATAGATTTTCTAGTCAAGTAGTGCTTCTAGCAGTGCGATCCCTTGACCACCTGGATTGTAATAGCCTGAGAAGGAATGTTGAAAAGGAAGATTTCTGGATCTTTCCTTTTCAAGGAAAAGGAAGATTTCCTCAGAATAACACCTTAGGCCATTTTGAGGCATATTGAAGTTTAAGAACAGCATCTAAATTAGAAAGTCATATACACGTCGGACTATCATTGCAAATATGGTTTTCCAGAACACTATTATAGAGCCTTCCTCCCCCATGATTTTTCTTTCAATAGCAGATCCCCTGCGCAACTTTCAGAGAAACCTGAGCTTCAGTGGGGAATAAATTATCCCCAAGACAAAGAAAGAGACAGCCTTGATTTTTGCCTTGTCCATACCCTTCCAGACCACAGAATCGGCTCTGCTTATATAATTGATATTTTAGGGATATAAGTTTGATATTTAAAATTTTGTTTTTCTTGTGATAATATTAGAGGATTATTTACAGACCTACCAATTTTATAATAATCCCATGAAGTCCACTAGATAATTTCTTGTGAATCTAGACCAAAATAAAGGTGTGTTAGTAGGTAAAATTCAAGGCATGCGCATTACACCTGAGATCAGAGAAATCAGAAAGCAGTGAAAAAACTGTCAGAGCAAACTTGTTTTGTGTTTAATTAATCATATCCTTTGATTACATTTAAGTTTTAGTCCCCATATATGTTGTTAATATTGTTGCTTCCTTAGTCAAAAATAGAAACACAGGTTAATAATAGGGTTAAACTAAAGCATGAAGTGACTATTTGATTTGGTGTGTGTGTGTGTGCGTGTGTGTGTGTGTGTGTGTACTTGCACATGTATGCATGTGGTAGCAAAATGGGAAAGGAGTATGTTTATCTTTACCTGGATGATGAAGTAGAGATTTCCGGATGCTTGGTGTGCATCATGATGGTTTCCGTGAGCTGTGAGTTGTCGGCCTTCAGGAGTGACTGCTAGTACTCATAGAATTCTATCTACATTATCTAATTGGAGTCATTGCATATTGAGGCTGGATTAGATGCGGAGTTCATCTCATCTCTGACTCTTCAGCATCTTGAGTCGGAAAAGAGGCAGGTTAACTGTGAAGCGCACGCAGCTTAAGCTTCACAGACTCTTAGACTGTTCCCTGTGAGTTCTGGATGTTGTTGGGAGCTGTAGACTGTTCTGCATTGAAAGGAGAATGGAAGTGGCAATCAGGAAGCACTTTCTTGCAAGCATTTCTGGTAAACAGCCTAAAGCGATTTTTGAATTTTCAAGTATCAGTAATTTCTTTATTTTAAATAAATGGCCACATTCATATGTATTTCTTATTTGTGCCCTTGTTTTCTTTATCCTAAGGAAATCTAAGAGATTATTTAAGATTTGGGTCCCATAAAAGTGGGATTTTCCCATAAATAACAAGTTATAGTTGAAAAAATGAATTCGATAGATTGAGGTTTAAATTACAAGCTCTAACAGTTACAAATCGTATGTCTTCGTGTGTATCATGGAGTGTCTTTAAGCTTCCTTAATTTTGATATGAGGATAATGCCCCCTCAAATAATACTTTTGAAGTGTATGATGTGTGTGCATATAGTGCATGAAACACCAATTAGGGAGGCCAATGAGTGGCAGTGAAGGTCATAGCATTCTCACAAAGGAAACTGATAGCCACACTGCAGCAACTTCATAGAAAGGACTGGCATGGGAAAACCACCATGGCTTGATAAATAACAAATAAATGTCACAAATGACCAGGATCCTGAAATACAGAGCCACAAAATACAAAACCACCCATGGCTTGACAAATAAATGTCACAAATGACCAGGACCCTGAAATACCGGATCCTCACAACACCTAGCACATGGGTAGCACATGTAGTAGGTGCTTAATGAATAGTGTTGAATGGTTATGAATGCCTATGAAGGAAACCTTATTACACCAATTTTCTCATATAAAGGTATACTTGAGCCTAAGCTATCAGAGAAACACTTCGACTAATTAGCTTCACCCCCTTTCATTAACAGTTATTTGTAATTATATAGGTTTCTTGAAAATATATGTCTATACAGGTATTTCTATCAAAAATATATGTCTATACAGGTATTTCTATCAAAACCATGTAAATATATAAATAACTTTTAAAATATTTGGGGTTTGCTTTGGATACAAAATACATAAAGCCACATATATCAAAATATATTCAGATGCTTTGCAGTTGCCAACATACCCGCTATTCATGTCATGTGTCTTCCATGCGATCTTCGAGAAGATAGGTCTTACTGCATTCTGTCTTTTGCTTATTTTCATCTCTCTTAAAATTCATTCTCATCCAACTTTGAGGCGTGCTTAATGAGTGACTTTGATTTTTTCAGTATCGGAGAAGTGAGAGCACGAAAGGAACCAACACTGATGAGACACCTTTTCTGTGATAAGCACGTTACAGACACAATTCGCCATCACCACGGCCTTGTGATCTGGGTTTTATAGAAGGTTACGTATTTTCCTGTTATAAAAGATTGAATCAATAATAAGAAAATCAGCTTTATTAAAGTAAGAAATCTACTAAAAGAACACTTTTTAAGATAAGAGAAAGCAGAAAAAAGATCCAAGTCAAAAAAGGAGGCACGAATTGAAAATAAAAAGACTGGTCCAGTTAGAATCTGAGAGCCTGAGACTGAGAAAGTGGTAAAATATGAGGTATATGGCAGGTCAAGTGGACCTTGAATATATGGTAAGAGTCAGACAAGAGGTTTTACCCTTCCCCTGCAACTTGGGCCTCATCAGACTATTTTTCATCCTTCTAGCACATTATGCATTAGATTCCCGTGATCACACAGCTCATTCTATATGTAGTTCCTTTTTAAAATTTCTTTGTAGTTTGAGAACTTATTCACCCTTCAGCGTTCTAGTCAATTGCTACGTGTTCTCCAAAGATTTCCTTAATGTCACTAAGCACTTATTCAGTGTCTGTTCTGTGATCTCTGTGAACATTTAATTTACAGCTATTTTAACCCACACGTCAGCTGACCAGTCATTGGCAATAGTTACAGACATGCCTATGACCACAGGCACCACATAAAAGTGCTATCCTCCTCAATACAGATTCAGGGAATGCCTTCAAGTTTTATCTCCAACCACTGCCCTAAACACCCAAGGTTTATCTCTCTATTTCTTTCGCCTCATCCTTAGGTTCTCGACCAGTTTGACTTTAAATTTTGAGCTTTCACTCTTCTTGTTTTGCCATATAGAGATTTGGTGTTCCTGTATCATACTGTTTACCTTTACATTGACCTGGTAACTCAATAGGATGCATCTCTTCCTGAGGTCCACGCCTGGCAACATGCTTTATCTCTAGCTTAGGCTCCTGAGATTCCGTAAACTAAGTCTCAGGGGCCCTCTCTGAGCAGGAAAAGAGATTAGGCATGGCATTCATAGTACTCCGTAAAAAATTACTAATTGATAGTGTAAAATAAATTAAATTTCAGTTGTTAATTATTTTCTTACAATCCTTGATTTTCAGAAATGCTAAAAATGGAAATATGAATATATTGATATATATTATAATATATGTTGAACTAATTTGTGCAACTAGAAACAAATCCATTTTGAACTGTTCTTAAAATCTTTTAAAAAGCATTTACTTAAATGGATTTTTATTCTAAATCTATACCCATAGCAGAGTGGCTTTTCAATTTAGCAGCCACACTAGAAGAACTGGTCAGTTGGAGTATTTTCCTGAAGAGTTGTGATTTGAGAAAAATAAAGAATGACTAAATGAAGCAAGAGTAATCTCTTTTATGAATTTTTATTCTGTTCATTAAACATTCATGGACCCAAAGTCAACATGCCAGCAAAGCGCCTTGTCCATCTCTTTTACACGACCTCATCCAAATGTGGGTGAGCTTTACTACCTTAGAAACAAATTGCTCCCCTTATCTGAGCAACCCTAAGACTATCCAGCAACTGTGAAATACATCTAAAATACTGTCAAGAAGACATGATGCTTTCCTTGATTCACAGGATTAAGAAGGTCATGTGTTTATAGACCTTCACTCTAGAAAAAAAACAGTTGTATAAACTTTCTCTATTATACTGTAACTAGGCCAGTCAGAAGATTCTGATCGGGCTTCGTAATAACTGGAAGCCACACTAAAAGAACAGCATGTATAGCAAATAAGAAAATATGTTACTAATTCAGCTACTGAATTAGTAATAAGGGAAATGACTTTGCAAATGTAGATTGCTGAAGTTACAAAATGACTTTTTAGGCAAAGGCAAGTTATAACTTTCTGATTCTTAGAAGGCTTAAAGATGTATTTGTCCCAAGGTTTTTTTGGGTATTACCATTTTGTTAATATGTTTCTCCCCTTGGGCAAGTGACTAAATCTAGTATATACTTTTAGATCCATAGCTACTTTAAAACAAAACAAAATAAAAAAAAATGCTGCTATGATTCTGGTCTTTAGATTCTCTTCACTCTTTTAATTTTGCAATGCTTTGACAAACCAACAACTGTGCTGTCAAGTTTAGAATTTAAATAGACTTTCACAAAAAGCTTCATGCACACCAGCTGTGATGTCAGCAACCAGCTCCATCTTTATTTTCCATCTTTTAACAGAAAGCATAGACTCAAGATGGCTCTTGCCAGCCACAGCTTGAGAGGTAGGCTATACGGGTGGTGCTTCCCATCTGTGCAAAGCCAAACAGAATCACAAGACAGAATGTGTGGCGGAAGAAGCATCTACATTCTCCAAGAAGTTGGATTGATACTACTTTTGGGGAAAAGATTGTAATTGTTTTATAATTGTCCTTGTTATATAATGCAATTTTATGACACAAAATTTAATGCAATTTTATGACACACAGTTCAGTCACTGAGCACAAACACATACTGATAAAATCAAAAGCTTGTATCAGTCCTTTTCAGAATTTGGAACATTTGTGGAAATTCCAAAGGGTCATACTTCTTCACTGGGCTGGTGAAGGCACAAAGGAAGACAAACAGAAAACAAGGAAACATTGAGAGGGTGACAAACCAACAATCTGCTGCTGGATGAAGTTTGCCGAAAGAAAGGATACAAAAAGACAGGAGTGCAAAAAGAATTGAGGAAATAAAGGAGATACAATAGTGAGAGGAAATTCAAAATTGCCAGTGATATAAAAGGTCTTTTGAGAAACTCAATTAGAAAAAAAAAGAACAAATGAATAAATTTATAAATGTTGAAGAGGAAAATTGAAATCAAGCCTTGAAAAGGCAAAAGGTTATACACAGACTTTTGTACTGAGGGAAGGGAGAGACTGAAAAACATTAAAATAGGTGGAGTATCCCCATTTATACTTGTAGAAATACCTTTTAACTTGGTACATTGTAGAGAACCAGAAACTGATGGTTACATGGATGCAATATGGCTGCCAAATTGTCCTCTGCAGGATCGTCACTCGTAGCTGATTCTCAGCTACCTTTTCTGCATCCTGCTCATAGGCATGCAAACTTCTGTTTCTGTTAAAAGTTTCTTTTCATTGGGAAGCTATGGTATGGGTTATCTTCTTTCTAATAATAGTTCCTAAATGCTTTAGTATAGAACTGGGATGTCCAGTATGGTAACCACTAGCAACATGTTCCTCTTGAACACTTGAAATATAGCTAGTCCAAAATGAAATGAGCCATAAGTGTAAAATATGCAGTGGATTTTGAAGTCAGTATAAGAATAAGAAGGTAAAACATCTTATTTATGCTTTTTACATTGATAAGTTTGAAATTATCACATTTTGATATCAAATTATTATTACTAAATTAATTGCACTAGTTTTATTTTCCTGTTTTAATGAGGTCACTAGAAAATTTAAAATGTTTGTGTTGCTCATATTTGTAGAATACATAATACTATTGAACAATGCTGGTACAGAATGTAAGGAAAGGAGAATTTTACATTTCTGTAAAGCATGGGCCATATTCTAATTCAGATGTTACATCCTTGATGTAAAATATAGCACGTTCTTTATTGACATGGTTTTACCCAGGGGAACACAAATTAGAACACAGTTATTCTGTGAAATCAAATACAATCATTTTTGTAGCAAGAAGATCTTTCATTTATTGAAGTTTCATTATTGAAGTGAAGTTTCATTATTCAAGCCAACAAAAGAAGGAAGGGCTAAAAGTACACTCTTTCATTTCATTCACTGGTAGCAGGTTTATCCTGACATCTTCATTGTGAATTTGGCCTTTCTGTTTCATCTATTTTTTTTTTTCTTTCTAACTGGCAATGTCTGCTGAATGGGGCATAGCAATAATCATTAAGCTTTGATTAAAATGTGGGACTGAGCTTATTAGGAACCGCACATTTCAAATTCATCCAGATTTGCACTAAATGACATGAGCAAACAGGTCTGAAGGATTTGTTGAAAAATCTGTTCAGGAGTTCGTTTATAGGCATTATCTTACTTTAGCTGTGTACATCTGTATTCATTGATAGCATTCCTGAGTGTTGCTAGGATCAAATTGAAAGAATAACATTATCTTTGTAGTGACACCCTAGTGTGTCATGTACATTTTATATTTTGGTGAACCAAGAACCATGCCGTCAATGATATGGAAAACCTAGAGCTTTGCCAGTTTTCACATGCAAGAAAATTGTTTCCTTGTAAAGCTCACAATACCTTTGAATTCAAAGTGAGACTTTTTATAGGGAATGCATCTTCTAACTATATACATACTTTCATTAAAATGCTCACCTCCAGGCACAGAAGTAGATAAATGTATTAAAAGTTATTTGCATGCAACTAATATTTAAATTGACTTTACTAGTGGAGGATGCAGTGTGGCATACCAAGAATAGAGGTCTTCCTGAAATTTATAATGTAGCTGGACAAATCTACTTTATGCCCATGGAAAATTAATTATTACTCTTGGCTGTAAATGCTGAGGACGAAATGGATATTTCAGGTGAGAAGCACTGCTAGAGGTCACGGGAAAGTGAATTCATTAACAAGACAATGTGTGGTAGCAAAATTGAATGAGAATTTTGAGTCTGGAGATCTGGGATTAAGTTAGGGCTCCATTGCTTCGAAATATGAGAAGACCTCACTTCCCTTAGCGTAGGTACCCAAGGCTGTTTGTCTTTTGAATGTATCCTTCTATAATGATATTCTGCTGGACACTTTTCAGATCATTTTACTTCTTAAAGTAGCACAAATTGAAGGTTATGTGTGTGGCAGACTTTATTAAATGCTAGAGAGTAGAGACGAGATACATATCAGAGGAAAACCATAAAATACACAATAAGCAACATTAATTATCCTCTACTTGTAAAGTTCTCTGACCATTTTCTCCACTGAAGAATTTTCAAAGGTTATTTTTAAAATTTATTCTTTGGATACAGCATCTGATCATATTGTTAGCCTCTCTTCTGTCTTCCCCTCAAGTTCTTCCTTCTCTTACCTATTAAGTTTTCCATTCCCATTCCCATTCCCAAAATCTCCTCATTTCTATGTCAGAGCAATTTAGTTCTACTTTTGACTTCTCCTTAGCCTGTCCTAGTCTTAATCCTGGAGAATGGTGTGTTCGGGTGGGTGGCAGAGGGAAGTAGCAATAGAACTAAAAAGGCAAACAAAGCATGTTTGCCAATGATGGTTCTCAGCATTCTGCAGTCACCTTTTACACACACAATTTTCTTTACCCCCAAAGCAGTAAATGACACAACTTTGGTTTTAAATATTGTACATGATTAGATTCTTCAGTCAGTTCAATTGAATGGCACCTCACTTAGCATAACCCATGAAGTTAACGTAAATGGTGGTCACAAAGTTTAGTAAGAAAGGATCACACTTTCTAGGTTTTTTTTCTTCTTCTGTCATTCTATTCCATGATTTGCATAGTTCCCATCACCCTTTGCAAACAAGATATAGACTAAAGTGCATTGAAAAGGCCTTCTTCTTGATTCTAATCCAAATGGAAAATTTCTATATAATTCTTCCCTAGAGATTTCTAAATTAAAACTTATTCCTGGACATTCACCCACTGTGCCTACTGGTGTTATCTTTTTACCTTGTCACGGCATCAGAAGTTGGATATCAAAATTGCTTCCTTTAGTCAATTTGAATATAGAAGGCAATATGAATTTAGAGTACTTTTGCCCATTATTTTTATCTTTCCCAAGAAATCTCATTTAATAATCACAACAATTCTGTAATGTTGGACCTTCGACTAGTCACATTTTACTGATGAAGAAATTGAAGCTGTGAGCAGTGTTTAGTGTCACACAACTGGTAGATGGAAGAGTCAGAATTCAAAATCAGGTGTGTCTGAATGCAGAGCCCACACTCATTAATTCTGCCTGTCACTGGATAAGGTGGGAAAGGCTACATGGGGAAGATGGCATTTGATCTTGTTTTTGAATAATAATGAACAGGATTTTGATATATGGGGACACATGCAGATGGAAGCTCAGAGAGAACATGGCAGACTGAGAACACCACAGGAGGAAAGGCATCATCAGGGGATGATGCATTATAGAAGTCTGTAGTGACACTTCCAGGAAATTAGTTAGCAACAAGATATTTTTCATCATGAACCTAAGATTACTGGTAAGCTATATTTGAATAGCCACTGCCAACTACAGTCTTATATATGATTCTACAGCTTCAGAACTAGGCATATGAAATAACTTCAGGACAGCAGATGAGGCTTGTAGCTATTTCTTGTTCATAAAAGATTACACTTTGAGTCATGAGGTGAAGTTAAAAAACGGAATCAGTTAAAATCAGAGAAGCCTAGAAAACACCAAAATTTTAAGGAAAAATTAAGTTTTGCTTTATATTAAATTTCATTATAGAGCAAGCAAATTAGAGAACTCCAATGTATTTGACAAATATTGCCATATTTCCTTATCTAAATGTACTTGATGTGAGAACAACTTTTTTGACACATCATCATCAACATCGGTTTTAACCAGATGTCATTGTTAATGAATGTTGGCTGATATTTTGAACAAAAATGACTCAACTCAAACATTTTATTAATGATTGTGAGCTATCATCATAAACTTCAATCATTTTTCCTGGTTACTATGCAATGATGGTTTGTCTTTACATTGAGTAGCCTCAGAAAATATCCTTTACTTTTTTCCATGACATATTTATGATTTTCCTGTATTATTCATATTAGTCAGGCTGTCAGAATCCTCTCTTTACAACACCCTTCTACTTTCGATGTACTGCAGCTTATTAAAGCTTATTATAATTCTGTCTAATGTTAAAATGGCTCTGAATAACAGCCTAGAATGTTCCTTCATGAATAAACTTTCTGACATTTCTTTTGGCTGCTGAAGGTTTTTGCTTGTTTGTCTGTTTGTTTACATCCTGGTTTTCATTTGTGTTCTGAATACTTAAGAAAGCTAGGGACATGGCAGCTGGAATTGCTATAGGTATTCAAAAGTAGAATTGTTACAAATACTTTTAAGAAAAGCTATAGCAGAGATCCGGGCGCCGTGGCTTAAGCCTGTAATCCCAGCACTTTGGGAGGCCGAGGTGGGTGGATCACGAGGTCAGGAGATGGAGACCATCCTGGCTAACACACTGAAACCCCGTCTCTACTAAAAACACAAAAAATTAGCCGGGCATGGTGGCGGGTGCCTGTAGTCCCAGCTACTAGGGAGGCTGAGGCAGGAGAATGGCGTGAACCTGGGAGGCGGAGCTTGCAGTTTGCCGAAATCCGGCCACTGCACTCCAACCTGGGAGACAGCGAGACTCCGTCTCAAAAAAAAAAAAAAAAAAGGCTATAGCAGAGAATCCTTTCAAGGAAGGCACAATAAATAAAGAGAATGAATATTTTATGTGTGTTTCGTATTAAATCAGCTCTGAAGCATTATAAAGTAATGTTTTTAAATCATAAATTTAAAAATGTTTAAAAGTCATGAAATAAATATAGAAAATGTATCATGTGAAAATAGAAAATCGTAGCACCATATTCCAAAGGTAGTCCAGCACCTTTGGTCAAGAGCATGCACTCCGGAACCAGACTCACTAGATTTAAAACCGGGCCTCTCTACTGTCTAGCTAGGTGTCATTGAAAATGTCACTTCATATCTCTATGTCTCAGATTCCACATCTGTAAAATGGGTATAATTTAATAGTACTTTTTTCTTAGGCTTATTGGGAAGATGAAATGATTTAATACATATGTGTATAAAACAAATAGAACATCACTTGATATGTAGTGAGTGCACATTTAAATTAAGCCCTTTGAAACCCAAGAGCTGTTTTACATTTTCTTTTGTTTGTCCTTCTAATCTTTAAACAAAGTCTGTTCTATACAGTTTATGTAATTGTAAAATATTATAAGCTCTATGAAGTTAGGTATATTGCCTGTCTTATTTATGACTTTAGTTTGGTGCCTAGCATAGCGCTTGGCAGAGCAGCAAAAGCCCAGTATATATCTAGTGAACAAATGAATGAATGGATTGTGGTTGAAAACTCATTTTAGGTGTACTACAAGATGTTGCTGTTATAGAAAGAGTAGAGAAATTATTTTCGCTATACTGAAAAGTAAGGTGTCAGTGCTGGCAGGGCCAGATTCAATTATGATGAACTTTGTGATAAATGCCTTGTTCTTTGGAAGACAGTTCTTTGGTATTTAACTTGACCCGATGATGTGTTAATGCCAAGAGTATGATGAGCTAGCAGCCATATTATAATAAAATTATTCATTTTGATAAAATAGATGAAAACAGTACAAGTAAATTATGTAGGTTCCATTGTGACTTAAAGTATTTCCAATATATAGGGGAAATTTTTGGAAAATATATTCAAAATTACAGTATATGGACATTTTTAGGCTGTTCCTGTCTGATATCAACACAATTTGCTGAAGAGTGTTTCTTTTTAGTCACTCAAATGTATTAACATATCTGCCTATCAAAATACCACAAATAGTTAAAATCATAGAAAAGCCTAAAAAATTTTGCAAGGTATATAAAATCCAAGGTATAAAATCTTAAAAATGTGTGTAAGAAAAACAAAGGCTCACATAAAGAGAAAAAAATGGGCAAAAGATAGAGCAGAGAGATACAAACTAGAAACACAAATGGTCAATAAATCTCACTAGTAATAAAAATGCAAATTAAAACAAGAGATACATTGTCTCCTCTATGGAATTGGCAGGGTTTTTAATGACAAGTATGCAGTGCTGACAAAATCACGGGGCAGTGAGCGCTCTTACACCCTGCTGGTTGTTGTGTAAATTATTACAATCAGTCTGCAGGGCAATATAGCAAAACTAAACATCTAAAAAATGTTCATAACCTTTGTATCAACAATTTTACTTCTAGCAATATATCGTATAAAAATAAGTGGACAGGTAGGCACCTATAAATGTGCAAGGATATTTATCATATAATTTTATTCTAATATTGAAGAAAACGAAAGCAACTCAGATGTTGGTTTGATTGCCTTTGGACTAGCTAAATAAATTGAGATGTGTTATGTTCCAAAAAATATCATATAATAACAAAAAATGTGTAGCTGACTGACATTTATTAATTATTATTTGCTACCTGTCTTATTTGCATTATTTCATTTACTCTTCATAACAGGAGTAAAGGCTAATTATTTTTCCATATTGTAAATGAGAAATTGGATAAACAAAAAGAACAAGTGACTTGCCCCCAAATTCAAAACTAGGTCTAGTTAAGAACCCAGGCTCTTAACATTATACTGTATTACAGATATATGGTAGCTTAGAAAAAAGTGAAAGAGCAGGTTGCCAAATAGTACATAGTTATGATATTAATTTTATTGTAGTTATCGATATAAATAATTGGGTAGTGGGGTTATAAGGAATTTTAACATCATACTTTTGCACATATATTTTCTTCAAAAATATGTTTGCTCGTATAATTTTTTTTAAATTTATTTATTATTATTGTACTTTAAGTTGTAGGGTACATGTGCATAACATGCAGGTTTGTTACATATGTATACTTATGCCATGTTGGTGTGCTGCACCCATCAACTCATCATATTTGAAATAAATTTACTTGCTAAACTTAATTACTATGTCCTTAAAATCCTATTTAGGAACTCAATAAAAATCAAAGAATGTTCTAGGACTAGAAAGAAGTGTGTGTACATGTGCATGCACGTGTGTGCAAACTGCAAGTATTATAATGGAAACTAGTAAGCTTCCTTTTTTTTTTGAGATGGAGTCTCACTCTACCATCCAGGCTGGAGTGCAGTGGCGCAATCTCGGCTCACTGCAACCTCCACCTCCCCAGTTCAAGTGGTTCTCCTGCCTCAGCCTCCAAGAGTAGCTGGAACTACTGCGTGCCACCATGCCCGGCTAATTTTTTGTATTTTTAGTAGAAACTGGATTTCACCGTGTTAGCCAGGATGGTCTCCATCTCCTGACCACGTGATCCACCCACTTTGGCCTCCAAAAGTGCTGGGATTACAGGCGTGAGTCACCGTGCCCGGCCATAAGCTTACTTTTCTATTCAGTAGCTAATAATTTCCAGTAAGATTATTTCAGTAATTAAAATTGAACAGAACAGTTCTACTCTATGACTTGTAAAAGATGTGCCAGAAGTGAATATAGTTAATTGGAGTGTGATTTTACATAGTCAACACTGGACTCTGTTTCCAATTTGTCCAATGTTTACCAGAATCTGAATACAATAATTTCATAATCATGATAATAGTGAAATCACTGTCTCTCTTTCGATAATTTAGTTGCCGAAGAGATCACTGTAACATTTAATTCATACATTTGTCAATTCGTGTTTATGTAGCATCTGCTCTGTGACAGATACAGGGGAACAGAGACATGATCTGCCCCTATCAGGCACACCGTCTGGTGATAAAAAGGCAAACCTACCACTTAGTAAAATATATATTATAGAAAATTGAATAGAGATCAAACGAATGACATTCATTTTTCTATTCTGATATGGTCATTGCGTGCCAAAAAGTATCCTAGATACCGAGAACACAACAACAAGTAAACATCGTTTTTTATCCCAAGTGCTCACAGTCTAGTAGGGTAATCACAAAATGATTAACAAAAAAACAGGTTTTGCAAAAGGTCATGGAGCTTGTACTAATTGACTTGATGGGAGAAGAGCTGAAAAACATTTCTTTCACCTATGCCAAGCATAATTTTCTGAAGTTAGAAAACTGTCCTCTTGAAGATATTTCTGAAAGCAGTTACTATTTACTGGACTCACTCTCCTTTCATTTTGTTGGCTTAATATAATATATTTGGGTCCAACTCTCTACCAAGAGTAGTCATATTTTATGTAAAACTGGCAAATTTCAACAAGCCACTTCTCTGTTTGCTGCAAAAACTACAATCAGGCAAAACATGTACTATTATTGCCTGCTGTATTTCAACACCATATCCTTGCATTATTACTTAAATCTATGCCAGGTTCTCCTCTTCATAATCCAAAGCTGCCAATGGAGATACCACAGTATCACAGTCATGTAGTCCAAAATGTTCCCTTCAATATTTAAATCACCGAAGCATTTCTCTCTTGGAGTTAGAAAGTTAAAAGCAAAAAAATCCATGTTAGTAAAGCCGGAAATCAGTCATATAAGTGGGCTTGACCTGGTGATCTAACACCTAGACTTTTAAGCTAGAACTGTAAGATGCACAGGACTTCTTCAAGAAACCCTTTAAGAAAACACTCAGTCACAACATTGGCTATATGAGGCATGAGAAACAATGGCATTGAGGGCTAAATTGCTCCATTTGGAGATGCTCTATGCAAATCAAGACTCCCCCACCCTTACTGACCATCTCTGCTCCTTCCTGCAGATCTCAGCTATTGCTTCTAAACAGTGAAATAGTTGTGATGATGAGTTAGAAAGAGAAAACAAAATAAAAATTATTTATGTCGGTATCATATGTTGTATGAACTATTACAAGAGGAAGCTTTATCTCCTTGCAATCGGAATGAGCTTTCTTATTTTCTTTCTTTCAACTTTTCTTTTAGGTTCAAGGCTACACATGCAGGTTTGTTATATGGGTGAATGCATGTCATGGGGGTTTGTTGGGCAGATTATTTCCTCAGGCAGGTATGAAGCCTGGTACCCAATAGTTATTTTTCCTGATCTTCTCCCTCCTCCCACCCTCCACCATCTGACAGGCCCCAGTGTATGTTATTCCCCTCTATGTGCCCATGTGTTCTCATCATTTAGCTTCCACCTATAAGACAGAATATGCAGTATTTATTTTTCTGTTCCTGCGTTACTTTGCTGTAGATAACGGCCTCTAGTTCCATCCATGTTCTGCAAAGGACATCATCTCATTCCTTTTTTTATGGCTGCATAGAATTCCATAGTGTATATGAGCTTTTTCTTTATCCAGTCTATCATTGATGGGCATTTAGGTTGATTCCAAGTCTGTTCTATTGTGAATAGTGCTGAAATGAACAGAGGGGTGCATGTGTCTTTAGGATAGAATGATTTGTATTCCTCTGGGTATGTGCCTAGTAATGGGATTGCTGGGTAGAACAGTGATTCTGTGTTTAGCTCCTTGAGGAACTCCCACACTGGTTTCCGTACTGGTTGAACTAATTTATATTCTCACCAACAACGTATAAGCTCTCTCTTTTCTCCACAACCTCGCAGCATCTGTTGTTTATTTATTTATTTATTTTACTTTTTGATGATAGCCATTTTGATTGGTGTGAGATGGTATCTCACTATGGTTTTTATTTGCATTTCTCTAATGATCAATGATATAGATGTTTTTCCATATGCTTATTGACCACATGCAGACCTTTGTCAGATGTAGTTTGCAAACATTTTCTCCCATTCTGTAGGTTGTCTGTTTATTCTATCGATAGTTTATTTAGCCGTGCAGAAGCCCTTTAGTTTAATTAGATTCCGTTTGTCAATTTTTTCCTTTGTTGCAATTGCTTTTGGCGTCTTTGTCATGAACTCTTTGCCCACTCATATGTCCAGAATGGTATTGCCTAGATTGTCTTCCAGGATTCTTTAAAGTTTGGGGTTTAGCACTGAAGTCTTTGATCTTTCTTGAGTTGATTTTTGTATATGGTGTAAGGAAGGGGTTCAGTTTCAATCTTCTTCCCATGGCTAGCCAATTCTCCCAGCACCATTTATTGAATAGGGATTTCCTTCCCTATTGCTCATTTTTGTCAGCTTTTCCAAAGATCAGATGGTTGTAGATGTGTGGCCTTATTTTCAAGCTGTCTAGTTTGTTTCCTTAGTTCAAATATGTTTCTGGATTTGTACAAGTACCATCTGGTTTTGGTTACTGTAGCCCTGTAGTATAGTTTGAAGGTGGGTAGCATGATGCCTCCAGCTTTGTTTCTGTTTTTGCTTAGGATTGCTTTGGCTATTCAGGCTTTTTTTTTTTTTGTTCCATATGAATTTTAAAATATTTTTTCTAGTTCTGTGAAGAATGTCATTGGTGGTTTGATAGGAATAGAATTGAATCTATAAATTACTGTGGGCAGTATGGTCATTTTAATAATATTGATTCTTCGTATCAGTGAGCATGGATGTTTTTCCATTTGTTTGTGTCATCTCTGATTTCTTTGAACAGTGTGTTGTAGTTCTCATTGTAGAGACCTTTCACCTATCTGGTTAGCTGTATTCCTAGGTATTTTATGCTTTCTTATTTTCAAATGTATTTTTCAGATTGGCAAAATTTTCAGACACATCAGTCCATTTTCCTGGGCAATAAAGTTCAAAGTGTTTGTTATGGTACACAAAGTCCTTTATGCTAACGTCTCCAGCCATAACTCTCACCATTCCTTTTCTTGCACCACAGGCCCCACCTACCTCTCTATTTCTGGGGCAACTTACCTAGCTTTTATCAGTTAGCTTTATCATTAATTTATGCTCTCTCCAAATAAAGGTAATCTTTTGACCTTTGTAACTCTACTCTCTGTCTACACTAATATTTTTGTTGTTGTTGTCGTTGTTGTTGTTTTAGTTTTTTTTTTTTTTTTTTTTTTTTTTTGAGATGGTGTCTCGTTCTGTCACCCAGGCTGGAGTGCAGTGGCATGATCTCGGCTCACTTCAAGCTCCGCCTCCCAGGTTCACGCCATTCTCCTGCCTCAACCTCCCGAGTAGCTGGGACTTCAGGTGCCCTCCACCACGCCCAGCTAATTTTTTTGTATTTTTAGTGGAGATGGGGTTTCACCATGTTAGCCAGGATGGTCTTGATCTCCTGACCTCATGATCCACCTGCCTCGGTCTTCCAAAGTATTGGGATTACAGGCGTGAGCCACAGCTCCAGGCCTGTCTACACTAATTTAACATATTTATTTCTAAAACATTGATATTGTCTATTAAACTAAAAGCTTCTTAATGGGAATGTCCCCCTACCCAGTACTTTTTTAAAATTCTCCTAGCATTGTACCTACAACATAGTTGGTACTCAGTAGGTTTTTATTGGATGAATTAATAAATGCCCTGGGCAAATATTGATAGAATCCAATGATTTGGCATAAAGTGATGCCCATACAGAGAAAGAATGAAAAATATTTGAATTTGTTCTGCATAAGCAAAACTCTGATGAAAAAGAGGTAAAGGTTGTATTATAGTGTGTTAAGGCAAAATATAGTCTTTTGAGAAAAATTAAAAAGATAGTATGGCAGCCAGAGAAAATAGACTGTATTAGCCCTATTTTTCTTTTTGTACATTTTTTCATGTTGAGAAAAAAGAACAGATACATTTAAAGAATAATGGTTTGGGAAAATATTGAAAATAATTGCTGCATATTACTAAGGAAGTAACAAGAAATGATCATCTGGCAACTGGAACTCAGCTCAAGGGTTATTTTTCTTCACACAACACAATTTTTTCTGATGTAATTATTGCAGGATATTCCAAAATGATGTTCTCTCTATTAAATACCGCATACATGTAACAGGGAAATCCAATTCACTCCTTTAAATGCTTTGGTATAATAAGATTGGGGTTCTAAATAAGAAACTAACTCTTTGTGAAGAAAAAGGAAAACCAGCATTTTTTTTTTTTCTTCTCAAATATTGGTGAATAGAGCCACTGGTGAATTGTGCTGTAAGTCTCCAAAAGATAAGGTTCCTCTCTCTGTGACGCCTGCATTCTAACACCAAAGCAAATGAACAAGTTTCAAAGGTGATATTTTAAAGTTCTTATTGTACACTTCTCTCTTTCGTTGGTACTATTTGTGAATGTGCAACTGACCGCCTCTTAAACTGGAGTACTTCATGGAGAACGTCGAGTGCGGGATGATACCCAGCATCTAAATAAAAGCTGACAATGCTCACAAAGAATAGTGAACAATGTTCTAAACCTGACAGTGGGTTTACTGGATGGAGAAAAGAGAGAGGACTTGATCTGGATTTCACAGAAAGGGTCTGAAGAGCAAAGGAGCCATTATTTATCTTGATCTTCAGTTCAGTATCAAATATTGACAGCACATCTATTTTATGTCATTCATAGTATGTGTGCCAGGAGTAGAGATAAGCACTATAAATACATCAGTTGAAACAACTTCATGTAGAGTAAGTACTATAGAGCAGGTGTGTGCCTAAAACTCTTGGAATTACCTATGGACTAGAATAAACCCCAACTAGGCCATGGTAAAATGAATTTAGGAAATAAGTGTTTATCTATTACTCAACAAAAAAAGCATTAAAGGTATACTATAAATAAGCAAGGCATTAGTAAGTAATGTGAGAAATACAGGACAAAAATGTCAACAAGAGTAATTAAACTCCAATTGCCAAGCTACCACTTGTGCAAGTCCAATCAATGCTAGATGCTATAGACATGAGGCTGTGAGAAGACTGAGAGTCCCTTCCTCCAGAGAACTCATGCCCTTATGCTTACCTTATTATGAAGAGACAGTCATTCATTAATTTCACAATAATTTATTGAACACCTATTATTTTAGGCTCTGATAATTCAGTAGTAAACAAAGTAGACAAAAACCTTGCCTTCCTTCTAGTGGGAAAAGATAGGCAAATAGCTTGGTAAAATACGTAGTGTGTGGCCGGGTGTGGTGGCTCACGTCTGTAATCCCAGTGCTTTGGGAGGCCGAGGCGGGAGGATGGTGAGGTCAAGAGATCGAGACTATCCTGGCTAACATGGTGAAACCCTGTCTTTACTAAAAATACAAAAATTAGCTGGGCTTGGTGGTGTGCACCTGTAGTCCCAGGTACTTGGGAGACTAAGGCAGGAGAATCACTTGAACCCAGGAGGTGGAGGTTACAGTGAACCGAGATCATGCCACTGCACTCCAGCCTGGCGACACAGCAAGACAATGTCTGGGAAAAAAAAAAAAACAACAAAACACTAGTGTATCACTTGGTGACGTGTGGGGAAAAATAAAGTAAGGAACGAAGAGAAATGCAGGTTGGAGGCTTTCTCTCAGCGCCAGAGGCATAGGTAAGTTAGAATCCTGAGCAGTCCTGGTCCTCTTGTGATAGTTATTGTAAACCAAGGAAACGGGCGTAAAGTCATTTGTTTTGATGATCATCAGCTAAATGATCAAATGAATGTTGACAATGAAGGGAGGGGCTATCACGAGATATGCAAAGACTTCTAGGGCATCCTTTCAGTTCTTCTAACTATGTGGAGTTCTGAGACAGGGCAATTGTAACTAGGTTAGCAATCATCTGCTGAACTTCTGCTACGAAGTCAGGAGAAGCCTTGAGAGGAGTGCCCTGATCCAGATCCCACCGAAAACAGGGATTCCCTCTTTGTTAAATTCAAAATGTCTGGAAGATAGAATATTAGGTATAAAATATTAGGCAGTTTTCTCAGTGTGGTTGTTTTACTAATATTATTTAATTTAAAATGTTCAAACTTC
Source organism: Macaca thibetana thibetana (assembly GCF_024542745.1). Lineage (NCBI taxonomy): Eukaryota > Metazoa > Chordata > Mammalia > Primates > Cercopithecidae > Macaca > Macaca thibetana. The sequence continues at coordinate 137,411,171 of NC_065598.1, forward strand.
AAATTAATAGGTCTTCAAATTATAAAGTGGTATTTAATTAAGGCAAGAACAGGGTAACAGAAACTAGATATTACCTTGAAGAACACAGCCAAGTACAGACTACTGCTATGCTTCCAAGAGTCCTTGCTGATAGCAAAAAAAACCATCACTAGAATGGATAGAGGATTTTTACACATTCCTTTTCTATAAGAGAAGTCTATTACTAAAATTGAATCAACAAAACCCATAATTTATGCTTTCTATCTAGTCTCTGTACACACTAAGTCCATGGTTATGGAAATAAGTCTCAGGAATCAGGTTGGTGAAATCAGAAATTTCATTCTACATCAAAGCTCACCCAAAGTTGACAATGTAAGGTGAGAAACAAGATGTGTAACCAAGTAACTACAAAGCAATAGGTTGCCAGTGTCAGGATATCTTTTTGAGCAGCTACAGTGTTTTGGAGCCCTTAAAAAACTTCAAAGCAGTCAAATATCCTTGAGGTTTGCTTTAACCTGGGAGACTTTGTTATTCTCATGATGCTGTTTATGGAACAAAGTTGTCATTCATGAAGCTGCCACAAGAAAGATAAGGCAGGCAACAATTTGGGATTATTCAATAATGTAGCTTATTGACCAAGATTTATAAAGCTACAATAATGTAGCTTTATGACCAAGATTATTCAATAATGTAGCTTATTGACCAAGAAATTATTTTTTTTCTACACTTCACAGTCTTTTCTCACTTTCAGACTCCCACGTAACACACTACCATGATCCCTTCCATTATTAGGAAAGATGAGATAAATTTGTGTACCACTGCAACTTTAAAGCCCTTAGTTAAGAAATGTTTGCTGTCTGCCCATAAGCACCTCACCTCTAAATCTCTCCTAGTAATCAGCACTCTAGTTTTCTGGGCTGTTCTAGACATCTTGGCACTTGCATCTCTTCTCCATGTACTGAATGGTTACATAATTAGAGATAGCCTACATATTAGCTAGAAAAATTGTGAAAAGAATTACAGACAAAAGTAGGGGGAGTTATCAGATAATGGTTTAATATTACTGGTTAAGGAAGTACAAGTTAGAAGCCTACAGTTTTGCCTTATCCAAGAACAAATGACCCCAGACCTATGATGCTTAGTGAGGAGCATAGAATTCTCTTCCAGTTTAGATTGGAAAGACACTAACAGTAGATGGTTTGTACTTGTGCCAAATGAAAAATCCACACCTTGTGTCCAGGAATGATATGGCAGTAACAGCTTTGAGAAGCTTTAGGCTTTTATCAGGTGGAAATGGTAGAGTCAGAGTGACAGTGGGAGCATGAACTGGGGAGGAAGTGATAAGGTCATGCCAGACAGGAGTGTTCTGACAAAAAGGCATAGAGGTATAAAGGTACAAATCATGTCAGAAGACAGTAATTTGATTAGTTTGCTGGGGATAAACTTTCAAACAGAAGAACAGTTAAAAATGAAATTGGAAATGTAAATTAGGGTCAGTTGTATGACTCTTTGAATGTTCAAAGATTGAAAACTAGATCTAATATCTTCCCTTATAAGTAATAAATGACAGACTTGAGTTTTGAGGCTTATTTATTATTACACAGGAAATATCATCTTTTCCAAACAAAAGCTACCTTTACAAGTTGCTTTGGATACTAGAGAACATTGATCTCAGAAGGTACTATTCCTTTTGTGATGGGTCGCTATATTTTCACATGTAAAATGTGCTCTCTCTCAAATAACCAATGATGATATTATAACTTTATATATGTAATTACTACTGATGGTTTCAAAACATTTTCCATCACCTTAATATGATATTTGGAGCTCACGAGAATGTCCATGGAAAATACCAACACAGATTTATTAGAGTGAGACTGGAAAACTAACTTTTACTTTCAAATGGGTAACAAGGCCTTTCTGTCATTAATTCTCCCCATGAATACTGAAATAATTTAACTCTCAAGAGTACTATTAATTGACAAGCACACAGTGACAGAACATGTTATCTGTTTTTTGAGTTAATTTGTATTGATCCAAAAATATGTCAGTGGAAACTGCTGCTGCAAAACCCTCTCCCTCAAACTGCTGATGACTTTTATGTCCAGATTTCAAAAGATGACATCCTAGAAAATAAAATATAAAATTCAGCGACTTTTAAATGAAAAAGTCCTCTTTTGATAAATTATGTGTATCAAAATGGCCTAAGATTGTCCAAGGATGTCTTTATGCATAATGAACTGGAAGTCTGAGAAAGAGAAACTCTGGTTTGTTTCTCTCTCTCTTTTTTTTTTTTTTTTTGTATTAGAGGATAACTGTAACCATTTTCATATAAAAATGATTCTAGGTTGGGCTGTATACCACTAACTGATTTTTGTGCATTCATTAGTCCATTCTCACACTGCTATCAAGAACTGCCCAAGACTATAATTTATAAAGAATAGTGATTTAATTGACTCGCAGTGCCACATGGCTGGGGTGGCCTCAGGAAACTTACAATCATGAAGGAAGGGGAAGAGGCACGTCTTACATGGTGGCAGGTGAGAGACTGAGTATGTTAAGGAGGAACTGTCAGACCATCAGATATCCTGACAACTCTCTCATTATCATGATAACAGCATGGGGGACACTGTCCCCATTATCCAGTCACCTCCCACCAGGTCTCTCCCTCGACACATGGGCATTATGGGGATTATAATTCAAGATGAGATTTGGGTGGAGACACAAAGCCTAACAATATCAACGCAAGTGACAAACTTTTATCAATGCAAGTGACAAACTGTAAGACTCAGTGTCCTTGCCTATAAAATATGGGGATAATAATCAGTACTTCACTCGTATGTATCACCAGTCATGGGCTTTAAAAATAACATGTATATCAGTGTTTTGTAGTCCATAAAGTATTGTAAATATGCATAGTATAATTACTATGAATTGCTACATTCCTAAAGCTGTTCAAATTACAAAGTGTAATATTTAACCACAAAACAGTTATTTTTTGATAACTATTGTATGTTGCCTGTCTCTTTTACATAAATGTTCATTAAGAGAGTGATCTATATCTGCTTTTCACCTATGCATCGTAAGTACCTAAAACAATGCCTGGCACGTTGTAAGTGTTCAAAAAATAAGTATTTACCAAATAAATGAATAAAAGCAGAGCATATTTTAATTTACTAACTTATGATGAGATTCTTATATACCTATATGATTTATTAAACATCATGATATAGCCATGGAGTACTACTCAGTCAAAAAAAGGAAAAAAATAATGGCCTTTGCAGCAACCTGGATGGAATTGCAGACCATTATTCTAAGTGAAGTAACTCAGGAATAGAAAACCGAACATTGTATGTTCTCACTCACAAGTAGGAACTAAGCTATGAGGATACAAAGGCATAAGAATGATACAATGGACTTTGAGGACTTGGGGGAAAGGATGGAAAAGAGGTGAGGGATAAAAGACTACACATTGGGTTCAATGTATACTGCTCAGATGATGAATACACCAAAATCTCAGAAATCACCACTGAAGAACTTATTAATGTAACCAAACATCACCTGTACCCCAAAAACCTATGGAAAAAAAATGAAAATTATAAATTAAAAAAAGATTTAGGACATCATTTTTTCTTTTTATTTTGAAAATATTTTCATGTTTTATATACAACTATTATATTCTATAGTATATCAAAATAAAAATTCTAAGGGGTTATTGGCACACAGTTGTCCTAGACTGATGTATATCAGACACAAACTAAATTCTCTGCTATATCGACTCTTCATTTTTGACTTCAGGTATTTTTAAAATTATATAATATTTCATACAGAAAAGAAAATACAAAATGTAAGTTAGGGTTTAACAAATTGTAAAACAAATACTGTCATATGCACCAGTACCCTTAAGATAATTTAAAAATTGTGTTTCTTATTTAGTTTTCAATTATAATTGTTGAACCCTCACTTTGTACCTCTCCACAAACACATCCTTCTCTCCTCATCCCTCTGTCAAGATCAACAGTTATTTAGTATTTTGTGTTTATTATGAATGTGTATGTTGGTATAGTTTTACTCTGCAGATATGCATATCTGATGTACTTTTAAACTGTGTATCAATAGTATTATATTGCATACATTTTTGTGACGTACTTTTATCTATTCACGTTTATGAGAGATATATGTATTTATCAATATATAATATATATTAATGTCTATCAATATCTATCAATTGACTGACGATTTATTAAAATCATATGTACTACTATTACAAATGATGCTACTGTGAACACTATTCTGCATGTGCAAGAGTATCACTAATGCAATTTTGCCCCCAAAAGGGACATTTCATAATGTCTGGAGACAATTTTGGTAATTATGGTTGGGGATAGGTTGCTACTATGCTTCTGGCACCAATGGAGCAGAGATCAAAGAGTCTGTTAAACATTCTACAATACGTAAGAAAGCCTCCACAACCAAGACTTAAGTGCCCCCAATGTAAGTAATGCACAGATAGAGAAGCTCTACTCTAGGTCTTACTATATCTATGAGTGTAATTTCTGGGTTTTCTGTTACACGCATATTAAACTTTCTTTCCAAAGCTGTTATCTCAACATTCACAGAATATAATAGCTCCTCTTACTAATGAAATTTTGCTATTAAGTATTGCTAAACTTTAAAATAATTGCCTGTATTCACTCTTTATCTCTTCTTTGTAAAAGAAAATGTGTAATATTGGGATGACCTGTTTCCTGAAAATTTTGTGGGACGGATTTGTAAAACAATCTAGTCCTGGTCTTTTATATTCAGGAATATTTAAAACTCATTTAATTTCTTTAATACCTTGTTATATTTTTCTAGATGTTAGTCTATTGCATGTAAGTTTTAAGTGTATTATTTTTCACTTTTAATAACTTTTACTCTTCTGTATTTGTGTTTGTGTCCAACTCTAGATTAATACTGTACCTCTCATTTTTCTTCTTGCTCAATCCTAGCAGAGGTTTGTTATTATTCTTTTTCATACATTAAAATTATTGGCTTTATTAATTCTTCCAGTTTTACTTTGTTTTCTATTTTATTAATTTCTATGATTTTTATTGTTTACTTTTTTATATTTATTGTTTTGTCACTTTTATAATACCTTCAGAAATACATGTAACTCATTCAGTTATGGCTTGAATCTTTTCATAATATAATGATATTGATGTATCTTTGTATTGTATTCTATATTAAGTTACATATTAAAAATATTGAATATTCATTATTATTCAGCTCTACTCAATGAAGTTCTATTGTTGTTTATTTTTCATGCAAATACTTTGAAAATTATTTAATACTTTCCAAACACATGAGATTTTTCAGATATGTTAGGGTTATAATCTATAGTTATTGAATTTTGATCAGGAAATTTTATCTGGAACCAGGAACTGGAGGAACCTGGCTAAATAGCAGCCTCTACCAATTGTCCTCCCTGTAGGAGCACCAAAATAACAACTACCTACCGAAAAAGCACCTTCAAAAGAACAAAATATCAGATGAAGTAGTCATAATATCTGATATTAACTTCATATTGCTGAAAGAGGCACTGAAGAAGGTAGGAAAAACAGTTTTCCGTTTTCAACACCACTCTTTCCCCATTGTCCTGGCAGCAGCTGGATGGCAAGGTGAAGTAATCTGTGTGTTTTTGAGAGAGTGCACAGATTGTTGGACTTTGCATTGGAACTCAGTGCTCTAAACACTGGGCAGAACTCAGCCAACATCCATGGAGGGAGCATTTAGACCAGCTCTAGACAGAGGGAAATTGCCCATCCCAGTGGTCAGAATGTGAGTTTCAGCAAGCCTCCCCACCATGGGCTAAAGAGTTCTGGGGTTGTAAATAAGCTTGAAAGGCAGTCTACGCCAAAAGAACTGCAAGTCCTAGGCAAGTTCTAGTGATGTGCTTGGCTCACAGCCAGTGGGCTTGGTGGGGCATGTGGCCTAGTGAGACACCAGTGGGGTAGCTAAGGAAGTGCTTGCGCACAGCTCACAGCTCCTTCATTTTGCATGAGGAGAAGATAGGCAAGAGTAAAGAAGACTTTGTTTTGCAACTTGGATAAAAGCTCAGCCATGGTAGGATAGAGCACTAGACTGAGTTGTGAGGCCCCATTCCAAACTGTAGCTCCCTGATGACATTTGTAGATACATCCTGGCTCAAAGGGGAACCCACTGCCTTGAAGGGGAGGACAGAGCCCTGGAATGATTCATTAGCTGCTGTCTAAAGACCTCTTGGGCCCTAAAAATACAGCAGTCATAACCAGGTAGTGGGCCTTAGGTGAGACTCTGGGATGTGTTAGTTTCACATGACACCCAACACATTCGTATCTGTAGTGGCTACAGGAGACATGCCTTCTGCTTGAGAAAAGCGGAAGGAAGAGTAAAGGAGGGAATGACCCAGTGCAATCCCAGTGGTGTTCGCCACAGAGGTGCTTAAATCACACATTCTCCAATTCCAGGTACTGCAGCACAGAGAGAGAGACTACATTTGTTCAAGAGAAAGTAAGGTGAGAGAACAAGAGTCTATGCCTGGTCATTCAGAAAATTTTCTTGGATCTTATCCCAGACCACCTAAGTGGTACCTATATGAGTCTCCAAGAACCACAGCATTATTGGGCTTGGGGTACTTTCTTTTTTTTTTTTTTTTTTTTTTTTTTGAGACGGAGTCTCGCTCTGTTGCCCAGGCTGGAGTGCAGTGGCATGATCTCGGCTCACTGCAAGCTCTGCCTCCCGGGTTCACACCATTCTCCTGCCTCAGCCTCCTGAGTAGCTGGGACTATAGGTGCCCACCCCCACGCCTGGCTAATTTTTTGGTATTTTTAGTAGAGACAGGGTTTCTCTATGTTAGCCAGGATGGTCTCAATCTCCTGACGTAGTGATCTGCCCGCCTTGGCCTCCCAAAGTGCTGGGATTACAGGCATGAGCCACCGTGCCCAGCCTGGGCTTGGGGTACTTTCTAACGCAGATATGGTTGCAGTGGCCAAAGACTTAGATCAAAACGCCTAAGTACTTTCATGTACCTGGAAAACCTTCCCCAGAAGGACTGGTACGCACAAGCCCAGACTACATAGGCTACAATATATACCTAACTCTTCAATGCTCAGACATAGGAAAACATCTATAAGTATCAAGACCATCCAAGAAAACGTGACCTCACGAAACAAACTTAAGTAAGGCACCAGGGACCAATCCTGGAGAGACAGAGATATGATAATTCAAAATAGTTGTTTTGAGAAAACTCAAAGAAATTCAAGATAACTCAAAGAAATAATGCAGAATCCCATCAAATATATATATTTGAAAAACGATCTTGCTTTTTTAGCCATGCTGGAGTGCAGTGGCATGATCTCGGCTCACTGCCACCTCAATCTCCTGGGCTTAAGTGATCCTCCCACCTTATCCACCAGAGTAGTTGGGGCTGCAGGCACATGCTACCATGCCCAACTAATTTTTGTATTTTTGTTGTTGTTGTAGAGGTGGATTTCACCATGTTGTTCAGGGTAGTCTTGAAATTCTAGGCTTAAGCAATCTGCCCGCCACAGCTTCCCAAAATGGTGGAATTACAGGCTTCAGCCACTGTGGCCAGCCCCATCTGATAAATTTCACAGTGCAATTGAAATAATTAAAAAGAATTAAGCAGAAATTCTGAGACTGAAAAATGCAATTGACATATTGAAGAATGCATCAGTATCAATGGCAGAACTGATCAAGCTGAAGAGGGAATTAGTGAGCAAGAAGACAAGCTATTTTAAAATACACAGTGAGAGGAGACAAAAGAAAAAACTAAACTATTTTATATTTTTATATGACCAAAAAAAAAAAAAAAAAAAAAAAACCCCAGATAGCCAAAACAATCCTAAACAAAGAAATGAAGCTGGAGGCATCAATCTGCTAGACTTCAAACTATACTACAGGGCTAAAGTAACCAAAACAGCATGGTACTGGTACAAGAGCAGACACATAGACCGATGGAACAGAATAGAGAATGCAGAAATAGGACTGCACACTTGCAACTCTCTGATCTTCAACAAACCTGACAAAAACAAGCAATAGGGAAATAATTCTCATTCAATAAATGGTGCTGGAAAAAACTGGCTAGCCATATGCATAAGATTGAAACTGGACTCCTTCCTTACACCACATACAAAAACCAACTCAAGATGAATCAAAGACTTCAATGTAAAACCCCAAAGTGTAAAAAATCTGGAAGACAACCTAGGCAATAGCATTCAGAACATAGGCATAGGCAAAGATTTCATGACAGAGACATCAAAAGCAATTGCAATAAAAACAAAAATTGACAAATGGAATCTAATTAAACTAAAAAGTTTGTGCACAGCAAAGAAACAATCAACAGAGTAGACAGACAATCCACAGAATGGGAGAAAATTTTTGCAAACTATGCATCTGACAAAGCCTAATATCCAGCATCTATAAGGAACTTAAACAAATTTACAAGAAAAAAACAAACAACCCCATAAAAGTGGGCAAAGGGCATGAACAGACATTTTTCAAAAGAAGACATACATGCAGCCAACAATCATATGAAAAAAGCTCAACATCACTGATTATTAGAGACATGCAAATCAAACTCACAATGAGATATCTAACACTCATCAGAACAGCAACTATTAAAAAGTCAAAAAAGAACAGATGCTGGTGAGGTTGTGGAGAAAAAAGGAACAGTGCTACGTGATGGGAATGTAAATTAGTCCTGCCATTGTAGAAGACAGTGTGACAATTCCTCAAAGATCTAAAGACAAGTACTATTCAACCCAGTAATCCCATTACTGGGTATATACCCGCACATGTATGCTCATTGCAGTACTATTCACAATAGCATTTAGGTTGACATGGAATCAGCCTAAATGCCCAACAATGATAGACTAGATAAGGAAAATGAATATATACACAATGGAATTCTATACAGCTATAACAAAGAATGAGATCATTTCCTTTGCAGGAGAATGGATGGATCTGGGGACCATTATCCTTAGCAAACTAACACAGGAATAGAAAACCAAATACTGCATGTTCTCATTTATAAGTGGGAGCTACATGATGAGAATACATTGATACAAAGAAGGGAACAACACACACTGGGACCTTTCAGAGGATAGGGGTGGGAGGAGGGAGGGGATTAGGAAAAACAAGTAATGGGTACTAGGCTGAATATGTGGGTGATGAAATAATCTTTACAGCAAACCCCCATGACAAAAGTTTACTTATGTAAAAAATCTGCATTTGTACCCCTGAACTTAAAAAAAAGAAAAAATGATGATAATAACTAATTGTACAAATTGAGTATCAATTAACAATGAAATAAAAGGCTTTTGTTTTATGAAAAGAGTCCGGAAAAACAAACAAACAAAAAACAGTAAAACAAACCTATAAGATCTAGAAAGTAGCCTCAAACAGGCAAATGTAAGAGTTACTGGCTTCAAAGCAGAGGTAGAGAAAGGGATGAATCCCGTAAGTTTTGGCATGTTGTGCATTCGTTTTAATTTTTCTCAAGGTATTTTTATGTCTTTTGTTATTTCTTTTTTGCCCCATTGATTGTTTAAGTGTGTGCTATGCAATTTCCACATATTTGTAAATTTTCCAGATTTTCTTATTATTGATTTTGGATTTGACTGTAATGTACCTTGATGTGAATATCTTTGAGTCTATCTACCTAGAACTCATTCACCTTCTTAGATATATAGATTCATATCTTTTATCAAAGTTGAGACATTTTTGGCCATTTTTTCTTCAAATATTATTTCTGTCTCTTTTTCTTGTCTTCTCCTTCTGATATTCTATTAAAAACTAGGCATATGTTGGTATGCTTGATAATACCTTTCCAGTCTCTTAGTCTCTGTTTATTTTTCTTTTTTCTTACTTCTTTCTGCATTTCTGTTCCCAAGACTTGATCATCTCAGTTGACTTATTTTCAAGTTTGTTGACTTCCCTTTTTGCCTGCTCAAATCTGCTGTTGAACTCCTTCAGTGAGTGTTTTGTTCATCATTGCATTTTTTGATTCCATAATTTCTATGTGGTTTCTTTGAATAATTTCTTTAATAATGTCCTCCATGTGGTGAGATGTTACTCTTCTGGTATTCTTGGTTTTTTGTCCATGGATTTCTTCAGTTCTTTGAGAATACTTAAAATAAGGGGACATATTTTCTTGTTTCCTTACATCTTCATACTTTTTTGTTGAAAAGTGTACATTTTAAATATTACACTGTGGCAACTCTGGAAGTCAGACTTTCCTTTTTCCTTAGGGTTGGTTGTTGCTTTTATGTGGTTACTGTTGTTTGCGTATGGACTTTTCCATGGAAATTTTGTAAAGTCTGTATTTTTTTCCTTTGTGTGACAACTGAAGTCTCTCTTTCATTAGCTGAATTATTAGCTAAATATTTGACAGAAATTTTCTTAAACACCTGAAATCCAACCAAATCAAACAGAATAAAAATTATATCATCTTTGCAAATTAGATCTGTGTTGGGACTCTTTCATCGCTCAGTAGGATAGTCTGCGTTAGCCTTCACTTCTTGGTTGCATAGAGCCTGATGGTCAACCAGAGGTGAGAGCATAGGGTTTTTTCTGGTCATTTCTTAGCATGTCTCTAGCTTTGAGCAAGCATATAGCCTTAAAGAGTTCCCAGAATTTGTGAGAGACTTTCAAAGCCTATATTCTTCATTTCTTTCTGTTCCAATTCTTTTCTTTTCTAAGATTTTTAATCTGTTTCTCACTCCTATTATTCTCTGTCCCAGGCAGCAGCATCTAATAGATTTGCTTTTAAATATTTTTGACAAACTGCTCTGAGAGCTGCCTCAGCCCTGGAGAAGTTCTGAGACAGGTAAAAACAAAAGCAAACTCTTGAACCAATTCTTCAGTGAGCCATGAGACAGGTCAAAACAAACAACAATTCTTTGAGAATAATTCCATATTGCTTTCTGTGGTACCAGCAACCACGAGGAATGTGCCCTGCCATGCAAGGCTACTGTCCCACTAGAGTGTAGGGGATGGTAACGGGGTAAACTAAAATGCCGCAGAGCTCTCTTTCCAAAATAAAGCAGTTGTTACTCATTAGGCATTATCTTGATGTCAGCTTAGATTAGATTTCAGAGGTCCAAAAGTGTTTATTCTGACACTTTTTCTAAGCTACTCTGTTGCTCTTGTGAAGAGTTGGAGTTTTAGAGTTCCCTCATCTGCTATCTATTTTTGCTGACATTACTTCTATTACTTTTAAGTATTTTTCTCCATGCTTTGGAAAACAACATAAATGTTGAAATTGCTAAAATCTCAACATGTTTACAATTCCAAATATTTATTAATTTCCTTTTATTATGTGTCTCACTCAGTCTAAGATGAAAGGAATGGGGATACACCAGTGAGGTTAGCCAACTTTTACTGAGGGCTCAGTACACGTTAGGCATTGTTTTGAGTGAGTTACATTTCTTGGCTCCATCAATCTACACAGCAATGCTAGCAAGTGGCTGGTCTGATGTACATTTTACAGATAATTAAAATATAGTGCAATGATATTGAAAAAACTTAACCACGGTCACACTGCAAGTAAGGTGGGGCACCAAGATTTATATGTAGATAGTTTGTCTTCAGAGCCTGTGTTCTAGACTACTCTTCCCTACTGCCAGTACTATAGGGACAGAGTTATCAACTAACAATAATAACAAAGAAAAAGACAGTTTTGATGCCAAACCTTTTCTTTTGCCAGAAAGTTTGTTTGTTTTCTGTGTTATAGATACACAGAAGAAAAAAAGGTTCTAGTCTCATCAAAGCAAATTGATTATTTTGGTTGCTTCTTCTTGGTCTTCATATAATGTTTTGGGTGTTTAATTACTTTTTGCTTTGATTTTGCCCTTGTCAACCCTTTTGAGAGTAAGGATAATATGGATTTTATGTATTTTCACTTATTTTAATATATTCCCATTTGGTGGCCAATAATTAGTTTGTTTCAATGGCCTTTTGAAATCACATTTCTTCCTAACTGGCATATAATTCTAGGTTGTGACATTTCTGAGTATTGATTTAAATTCCTTTTTGTCTTAACTTCTGGGAAAACTTTCACAAAATTAAATGATAATTCCTCAAATTAAAGCAAATTCGGAGGACCTTCATTCCTGTGTGTAAAAGTAAATTTGAAACATCTGACAGCAGCTGAAGTGGACCCTTAAACTCAGCTGTATTAATGTCAAAAGTCTGCAAAAGAATATTACAAAAGCTAAGTAGAAGATTAACTAAGAAATGTAACAAATGTCACAAGAAATGAAATAGGATTTGAGGGTTTAGAGAGTTTGGTACTGTAACAGAAACATGAGAAAAATGGCAACATGGTGCTTGAATTGTAGGGCTCTGAAAACGAATTTTTTTAAACCCTTGAAATGAATTGAACTTGGTAGACAAGCCCATGGAAAAAAATATATTTCATGAAATACACATGCTAGAATTCCTTCTGAAATCATAATATTTTCATGCTTTCTTGTGAAAAGTAATTTGTAACAAATTATGTGAGCCACCCCATAAAATATTTTGCATGTGATCTTTAATTGGGTATATTTGAAACATTGTTCTTTTTAAAAAAAAAAAAGAAAGAAAATGGCTCAAAATATCACTAAAATTGCTATGTAATATTTAAATGCTTAATTGCTATACAAATGAAATTTACATATATTAAAACCTAGCCAAAATAACCCAAAATAACCACATTAAATTACTATAAACATGAAAAAAGCCTAAGCTTTTTTCCCTCGGGACTTGTGTTTCCCTTGGTCTGAGGTGACAGGACAAGGATCATTCACACCTGTAGCCAAGAGTATGTCTGTTTTTTTCGTTGTTTTTACCCAGCTTTTTCTAGAAAGTCCTATCCTAAGACACAGGCATGAATGCACTAAAACACACACACACCCTCCTTTTGCCCTCAAAAACCCAGAAAACCCAGCTGACAAAAATCAGTTTATTTATTAGCAAATAATTTTATATGGTTTTGATTTGTGTCCCGACCCAAATTTCATGTTTAATTGTAATCCCCAGTGTTGGAGGTTGGGCCTGGTAGGATGAGATTAGATCATGGGGGTGGATCCTTCATGCATGGTTTAGTACCATCTCCTTGGTACTCTTCTCACAATAGTGAGTGAGTTCTCGTGAGATCTTGTTTAAAATTATGTAGCACATCTCCCCTAACTCTCTCTTGCTCTTGCTCCTGCCATGTAAGATGGCTGCCCCACTGTGCCTTTCACCATGAATAAAAGCTCTCTGAGGCCTCTCCAGAAGCAGATGCTGCCATGCTTCCTGTATAACCTGCAGAGCCATTAGCCAATTAAACATCTTTTCTTTATGAATTACTCAGTCTCAGGTTATTTCTTTATAGCAATTTGAGAATTTACTAATACAGGATTGGAAAGACCCTAGGTATTAATCAAGCAAATAATATTTTCTTCTCTGACTTTATGTTCCCAGAATCCTGTTATGTTTTATGTACATGTGACAGATAAACATCATGTGTGTACATAGATAAAAAGATGCTTTGTTTGAAAAGATTATTGCCACAAGCTGTTGTAGAGCGTAGCAATAAAAGGAGAGAGAGAGACTATTGCAACAGGGAGAACACTTCAACCATAAGATCTACAAGTATCTCAAGATTCATGAAGAAAAGAATTGTATTTAATAGGGAGACATAAGCAAGGCTAGAGAGAACCAAAGATGGTACAGGGGATGATTGGGTAGCTCTATCAGACACTTGAGCTGGAAAGGAAATGTTTTTCTTTGAGGTCAAGGTCAGCCTATTCTTAGAAGGAACCATTACATTGGGTTTGTTTTGCCTTCCAATGCCGACTCAGGCTGAGGGAGGATAAAAAATAAAAATTCAGTGGTGGTTGGGGCGGGGGGAGGATAGAAATTTAAAGTTTGATCAAGCCAAGTTACTAGATATTTTTATAAAATTGTTCAGTGGCTACAAACAGTTCAGTTAATCATTTTAGAGAAAACAAACAGAAATTTGACATTTCTGTGTCTGGTCTGGTCTTAAGTAAAACAAAGTCATCTGTGTCTCAACTCAGTCATATGGGGAAGGATGTGTGGTTCTTTTCAGTAAGCCATTTTCTGGAAGAAAAACGTGGGGAAGAAGTTCTTAATCTCACTGTTTTCTAAAAATCAGAGGTCTCAGGAAAAGTTCTACATTGGCAAATGTAAATGAAAAGATGACATATTGGGCAGTATGTTAGATAATCTGCCAGTGTGAATGTCTTCTGTACATAATGAATACCTTTTCTATATCAAACCATTTGATCCTAGCACAGCTTTGCACTTCTCGCTTGTATCAAATTACTTAGAGGTCATCTTCCCAGTTGGTCACTGAATTGGGATTTCCTGTTTTATCAAAAGCAAGATATTTGCTTATCTTCCATCTCACCTTTCCACCACCATAATAGTTAGAAGAGGTTTTTTAATCCAACTCAAGATTGATGAGTAGCTTTCATATGTGTTTTATTTCAGAGGCCTAATGTTAAGGAAAGTTTGAGCAACCACGAGGAAAGATGTTTAAGTGATCAGTAAGGCTTAATAAATGTTCATGCTGTGAAGACAAAGTTATTAACTTAGACCATTTGGGAGTCACATGTTCAGACTGCAGCCAGGATTCTAAAACTGAAATGTTGATCTTTAATGCATTTGACCTCTCAGGACTGTTTTTATATTCTTTGAGAAATACCTCACAAGGCCATTTGCTTCCTGCACTTACATCAAGTCTATCAAAACTAGCCCTCAGTGACTCAGCCTAGAACAGACTTTTAGGAAATGTGCTGACAGAGTCAGTAACTTACATGTATATAAAATGACTGGCAGGGCTTAATATGTGAGCCTCCTGAAGGAAGCAATTTTTTGTTGTAATTGTCATTTTGTTTGTTGCTTGGTTGTTTTCCTTTTTCCCAGGAAAAGCATAAGGAGCAGAAATTGTATGTTACTTAACCAACAGTAGAGGGTTCTGTGATATTTTTATCTGGTCTGACCACTTTCTGTGCAGCACACAATATTGGAAATCTTTATGCTGATGTATACGCATTCTGAAAAATTAAAATGTTTAGGTCATAGCAATTTTATGACCTTGTGGCCAGCTGAAGGACTTTTTACTGGATCAAGCCAGGGCGAGCAAAGGACAAACATTCCAACAAGCTCTCTGTATTTGAATTTTCTGGTTTTCCAGAAGCCTGTGCCATGACTAGTTCTGCCTTCAACCTTCCCACAGCTTCCTGTTACCACTCTGACCTCATTTTCTAATACAGGCATACTTTAGAGATACTGCAGGTTAGGTTCCAGACTACCATAATAAAGCCAATGTCATGATAAAATGAGTCACACAAATTTTCGGTTGCCCAGTGCATGTAAAAGTTAGGGTTACACTATACTTGGGTCTATTAAGTATGCAGCTACATTGTGTCTAAAAACACAATGTACACACTTTGATTTAAAAATAGCATATTGATAAATATACTAACAATTATCTGAACCTTTAGTGAGTCATAATTTATTGTCAAGTGGAGGATTTTATCTCCATGCTGATGGCTATTGACTGACCAAGATTTTGGATGCTGAAAGTTGGAGTGGCTGTGTTAATTTCTTAAAACAAGACAGCAATGAAACTTGCTGCATTGATTGGCTCTCCTTTTGCAAAAGGTTTCTCTGTAGCATGTGATACTATTTGATAACATTCTACCTACTGTACAACTTCTTTCAAAATTGGAGTTCATTGTCTCAAATCCTGCCACTACTTTATCAACAAAGTTTATGGAATATTCTAAATCCTTTGTTTTAATTTCAACAATGTTCACATCGTCTTCACCAGGAGTAGTTTCCATCTCAAGGAACCACTTTCTTTGATTATTCATAAGAAACGACTCCTCGGCTGGGTGTGGTGGCTCACGCTTGTGATCCCAGCACTTTGGGAGGCTGAGGCGAGCGGATCACAAGGTCAGGAGATCGAGACCATCCTGGCTAACATGGTGAAACCCCGTCTCTACTAAAAATATTTTTTAAAAAAATTAGCCGGGTGTGGTGGTGGGCGCCTGTAGTACCAGCTACTCGGGAGGCTGAGGCAGGAGAATGGTGTGACCCGGGAGGCAGAGCTTGCAGTGAGCCGAGATCATGCCACTGCACTGCAGCGTGGGCAAGAGAGTGAGACTCCATCTCAAAAAAAAAAAAAAGCAACTCCTCATCCTTTCAAGTTTTATTAAGAGATTGCAGGAATTCAGTCACATCATCAATCTCCACTTCTAATTCTAGTTATATTCTCATTTCCACCACATTTGCAGTTAGCTTCTCCACTGAAGTCTTGATCCCCTCAAAGTCATCCATAAGGGTTGAAATAAACTTCAATCAAACTCTTGTTAATGTTGATGTTTTGACTTTTTCCAATCAATTAAAAATGTTCTGAATAAGATATAATAATGAATTATTATCTATAATAATGAATCATTTCCAGAAGATTTTCAATTTACTTTGCCCAGGTCCATCAGAGGAATAAAAATTTATGGCAGCTTTAGCCTTAGGAAATGTACTTATTAAATAATAAGACTTGAAAGTAAAAATTACTCTTTGATCCATGGGCTGCAGAATGGATGTTGTGTTAGCTGGCATAAAGACAACATTAATTTCCTTGTACACATTCTTTAGAGTTCTTGGGTAACCAGGCATTGTCAATGAGCAGTAATATTTCAAAAATAATATTTTCTAGGTAAGGGATCTCGACCATGGGCATAAAATATTCAGTAAATGATGCTATAAACAGATAATTTTTCATCCCGGCTTTGTTGTTCCATTTATAATGCATAAGTACAGTAGATTTAGCATAAATTTTAAGGATCCTAGGATTTTCAGAATGGTAAGTAAACACCGACTTCAGCTTAAAGCCAACAGATGCAGTAGCCTCTAACAAGGGAGTCAGTCTGTTCTTTAAAGCTTCGAAGCCAGGTATTCACTTCCTCTCTAGCTGTGAAAGTCCTAGATGGCATTGTCTTCCAATTAAAAGCTGTTCCATGTACATTAAAATCTGTTGTTTTGTGTAGTCACCTTTATCAATGATCTTAGCTAGATCTTCTGGATAACTGGCTGCAACTTTTACATCAGTACTTGCTGTTTCATCTTGCACTTTTATGCTATAGAGATGGTTTCTTGCTTTAAACCTAATGAACCAACTTCTGCTAGCTTCAAACTCTTCTTCTGCAGCATCCTCACTTCTCTGAGCCTTTATAGAATCGAAGAGTGTTAGCGCTTTGATCTATATTAGGCTTCGGCTTAATGGTATGTTGTGGCTGATTTGATCTTTTATTCAGACCATTAAAACTTTCTCGATGTCAGCAATAAGCCTGTTTTGCTTTCTTATCATTTATGTGTTCACTGGAGTAGCAATTGTAATTTCCTTTGTTAACTTTTATTTTGCATTCACAACTGGGGTAATTGTCACAAGAGGCCTAGCTTTCGGCCTGTCTTGGCTTCCAAAATGCTTTCCTTACTAAGCTTATCGATTTCTAGTTTTTGATTTAAAATGAGGGCTGTGAGACTCTTCCTTTCATTGAAGACTTAGAGGTTATTGTATGGTTATTAATTGGCCCAATTTTGCTATTGTTGTGCCTTGAGGAATAGGGAAGTACAAGGAAAGGGAGAGAGATGGGGAAGGGCCAGTTGGTGGAGTGGTCAGAACACACACACAACAATTAGTAAGTCTTATATGGGTGTGGTTTATGGTACCCCAAAGCAATTACCATAGTAACATCAATGATCACTCATCACAGATCATCATAACAGATATAAAAATGAAAAAATTTTGAAATATTGTGAGAATTATCAAAATGTGACATAGAGACACAAAGTGAGCAAATGCTTTTGAAAAATATGGAGCCCATAGGCTTGGCAGTTGCAGGGTTTTCATAACCTATAAACTGTATAAAATGCAGTATCTGTGAAGCACACTAAAGCAAAAGACAGTAAAAATGGTATGCTTGTATTCTCCCCACATCATTCTGCTCTGCTTCCCTGTATAGGCCAGGTATGTTCCCGCCATAGGGCCTTTTGTAGCAGTACCCTCTGCCTGGAATTGTTCTTCCCCAGACAGCAGCTTGACTATTCCCTCATCTTCTTCATGTTTTGGTTCTCATTCATAGTTAGAATTACCCTGAACACCATAGTTAAAATTGCAACCTGCCTCTCTGTTTCCACACTTACATTTCTGATACTCTTTATCCTGTTTTACTCATTATTGTACAAGAGTTATCATATTTTAACATACCATATAACTTATTTATGTTTACCATGTCTTTTTCCTAAAAATCAAGAGTGGGATTTTTATAATTATTGCTGTATTTACGGCATCTGGAATCACGCTCAACACATAGTAATCAATAGTTACATTAATTAACTCTGTTAAATGCTTTTTAATAATAAAAGGACATACAATATAATTAAACAGTCCTTTATTATACAAAACTATTTCATATATATATATATATATATATATATATATATTCATCCTGAACCTGATATTTTAGTCTTAAAAAAATCGACCTGCTCAGACTTAAGAGACTTGTAAGAACTTTTGTTTATCTTGGAGATAGAGACACTACTATATGTATTAAAAATCTTTCTTCTATTGCCATTTGTTATAAATATTATGTATTTCCTACTTTAGTTATCTTTTCTGATAACAGGAAAGGTTAACATTTAGGTTTTAATAATATCCAATATGCTTATGAACAAAAATGTAAAAAATGTTCTCTTCACTTCCACTGGTCAGATACACTTAGTCATGATTCTGTCATACGATGGCTCTTCTCGCCTGTAAATGCGCTTACCGCTTACCTTTTCTCACCCAGGGCAGCCCTTCCTTGTAATACCTTATTAACATTTAAAATGGCTGATTTAAGACAGGAGATAAACTGTTAAGGAGGGGAGCTGCAACACTGGAAATAATAGAATGCAAACTCTCACTTTGTTTTCACTAACTTGTAGAGAAGACTGATTATATTTGAAGAAAGGTAGTAAATAATTGCTGGAAGGAAAAGTAACAAAAAAAAAAATCAATTCTAGCTGTCTCTAAGAAGGAAAGTAAATCTGTAAAACAAATGTTCATTCAGGGTTCCTAACCCTAAGAGAGCGTATGAAGGGAGTCACAGTCTGTTAATTCCAGAGGTACCAATTCCATAGAGTGGGAAATTCAGGAATACCATATTATTTAGAACTTATCGAAATAATTTTCAGAGCAAACAGTGAAAATGTTTGCTTGCTTTGGACTATTCATCTCAAAGGAGCCTCGGAGGTGCAATACTACAAATCCACAAAATCTCAAAGGCAAGGCTAAAGGCAGAAAAAGAGAAGGGTTTTGGTTTACACAAGCTGATAGTAACTACATGATATTCTCACTTCCTCTTTCTCAAAGCCCTAACTTGAAAATCAATAGAGGAGATGCCACCAAGCTCACTAGACGATTAGTCAAGATAAAATGCAAGGAAGCAGAGTTGGCTGGACGGATTCAGGCTAGAGAAGATGACCGGATTTCTGCGATGGATAGTAACTATTTTAAGGATTATTAAAAGAAGGATGACAACTACCTATTTTTGTTTGAAAAGAAACAGATTTAAGCTAAGGACAAAGTAGAAAAGTTAGCAAGAGAGATGTCCTTTCTTTTAGAGATCAGGAAGTCCTCAGATGTTATGATTTAATGTCCAGATGGGTGTATCTCTTTCCCCAAAAAGTTACTTGAACAGTTTTCCCGTGTTCCTGTACTTGAGGATGAACTCGTGAGGAGGATGAATGCTTAAGCACTTTTGATTCAATACAGGCATTTGTGTTCCACATCACTCCTATCTCTCGCTTCTCTGTCTCCTTCATTTCTTGCAATAAGTGCTAATATTGCTTTGTGAAATTCTACTTTCCAGCCTCTTCATTCCAATATTAAGAAACATATTCACCAAGTATTGCTCATGTGCCTAGACAATAAGGATACATATTGAGATGGGTGAAACAGACAAGACTCTGTCACCGTGGGACTTATAATGGGAGAAGATGACAAGGGAAAGGGAATATACAACATAATTCAATACATCAAGTAGTAGTATGATGAACAGGGTGCTGTGGTGGGCAGTGATGTGTGTGTGTGTTGCATGGGGTGAGGTCGAGTTCTGATAGGGAGTCAGAAAAGGCCCCTCTGAGGAAGTGACTGTGAACTGAGACCTAAGAAATCATTTCTGTAAAGAGACAGGAGAAGGCAGAAGAAAGAGCGTGCTCAAAGGCCTGGAGCTAATCTGTTAGTCTGCAGTGCCAGGCCTCCTCAACATCAGTGTATTCAATTTGACTTTTAAAAAAACCCACATGTATCCTCTGATAAAATGGATATATAAAAACTTCAGCATTTTCCCCAAAACACAAGCAGTCACCCCAAACAAAAATTGAGATTGACTTGTAAGAATTAATATTTTATGAAGTCAAACATTCAGGGATAGTTGCTAATCATATTACATGAGGTCTCACAAGCAGGACTCACTGGAGCAGAGATTTGAAGTTTCACTTTCCATTCTGATTTGAACGGAGGGGGATAACTGAATGCAATAGGAGACATTTCCATTGATGGATAAGAATCATCACTCTGAAACAAGGCTGCCTGCATCTGGATCCCGGCTCTACCACTTTCCAGGTCAATGGTTGTGAACAAGTTACTTAAAACTGCTCTGAGCTTTGATGTCATCATCTGTAAAGCATGGATAATATGGATAATACTTCAGAGAGTTGTTATAATAATTAAATGTGTTTAATTTGTAAAGCACAAAGAACAGTACCTGACACATAGCAACTATTAAATAAGTGTTAAGTAACAATAAAATAAAACAATTATTTATTATGAATAACCTGAGATAAATGTTGATGCAAACTGTTACATGTCTTTATAATGCTTGCTGAAGGAGACTTATTTGGCACATTATGGATTAAGACCACATTACTGCAAATCTATAATTATGTATGAGTTTAATAAAAGTTTTCCTTTATATTCCCCATAAAGGGTATAGTAAGTAAATTATTAATGTAAAGAAGTATGTTGTGTATGTTAAAGTTTCTTAAGGGAGGTACTAATTACTAACTAGTATTATATTCTCATGTAATGTATTTGACCACATTCTATAACATTTTATGTCATAATAAGTTACACCTAAAAGTGTCATTATAAGTATATTTAAAATATACATATAATTTGTATGTGTCAATCTAACTTTGTGTATTCACTTCTCATTATTATACATATAACTTATGTTAAAAAAAAAAAAAAAAAGAAGACAAGATATCTTGGGTTAGGCAATTTCCAATGCGGTGTCTTTTCTAAATTAAAAGCAGACTCTCAGTTTTCTTTTTTCTTCCACTCCAATCCTAAATACAACACAAAGATCATAGAATTTTTTAAGTGTTGAGAAGTACTACACCTAACATATGTTTCACGAAACTCTCAGACGTCATATCTTCATGTGTATTAGTCCATTCTTGCACTACTGTAAAGACATACCTGAGACTGGGTAATTTATAAAGGAAAGAAGTTTAATGAATTGGCTCATGGTTCTGTAGGCTGTACAGGAAGCATAGCAGCTTCTGCTTCTAGAGAGGCCTCAGGGAACTTACGGCAGAAGGCAAAGCAGGAGCACGTCTTACATGGCAGAAGCAACAAGGGGCAGGGGGTGGGGGAGCTGCTACACACTTGGAAACAACCAGATCTCAGGATAACTCTTTCACTATTGCCATGACAACGCCAAGGAGGTGGTGTTAAACCATTAGAAACCACTCCCACCAGGCCCCACCTCCAACATTGGGGATTACAATTCAACATAAAATTTAGGCGGGGACACAGATCCAAACAATATCACCATGCCTGACATTCTTGCCATGGTATCAGTGCCAGGAATCACGGAGCATCTAAACATCTCGTCATGCACCTCATCCTGCAAGAAGACAGTTCTGCTTAATATTGTGAATGAATAATTTTCAGACGTTTGTGTAATTATGTTTCTTTCTCTCTTTCTTACATGATATCTACACAAAGCAACATTGTGAGGATTCAGCAAGTCTAGAATTATAACAACACCTAATATTTATTTTTTAAATAAAGGATGGGATGTCTACTAATTTCAAGTCAGCACCAAACTGTGTATGTAAACCTTGCTCATGTGTCCTATGTACTATTGTAGTGAGACTATTGTCCCTGTTTGTGAATCCTATTGTGATTATAGTTCAGTCTTTCACGTTGTATCAAATCTCTCACCATGTGCGGGCCTTCGGGGATGGTGGCATGTGTCACTGTACAAGTGTTTGCAACTTTTCAAACAAGCTTGCTAACACTGAGTCATCTGCCTACTTAAAACCCTGAAAATATATTTGGGTTTTATTTCCTGATTCCTGGTAAATTAAAGTTTAAAAAAAGGACCCGGCTGTCAATCAACTATAATTAAATACACCACGATATATCACATGCAAAGGACCCCTTGTGCTAATGTGGACCATGGATATCCACACTGTGGACTGAGGAATTTGTCATGTAAGAGAATAGCCAGTGGTATAATCTGGAAGGAACAAACACTTTGGCTTTGATTTTCATCTGATTATCTTTCCCATACACCTCGTAAGAGCTGGTGGACCTGGAACCAATTTAGTGCATGGCCTCCTCAAAGGCTGCCTAGTTCCTGTCGTAAATTTTGCACAGCTTTTTTGCTTTCAGTGCCAGCCACTTAATTCTAACACCATTTAACCATTCCAAAATAGCTATTGTGTCTTTATTACATAACAGGCACTTGGCACGGCACGGGGGAACATGTTGATGAGCAAGACAAGGTTCCTGCATTCAACATCTTCCATGGATAAGCAGTAATGGTATGTATGTAAATAGTCTTATTCAAAGCATAATGCAGTGACTACTAAGTTATTATGAGTATTCTAAGAATACTAAAAGGAGAGACAAGCAACAGTTTTAAAGCAAGGTCAGAGTGGACAGGGGAGTGAGAAGTCGGCATCAAGATGGCACTTTCTGAAGTTATCAAGCTAAATGATCCTAAAAGTCTCTTTCAAACTCTGTTTCTATGAAAATTCTCATCTCATTTGTTAACTGTAATCACTGCTGACCTCCCATGCAGTAGCGCTCCATATGCTTGAAACCTGGTATTAAGACCCTAGGAGAAGAGTAGACCTTTTACCAATAATTGAGAAAGAATAGAGTGTAATGTCTTTGGAGCAAGTATTCAGCACTTAGCCTTTGTCTCATTAAGCCTCAACTAGGTTGGAAGAAAGAGGGAAGAGAAAAATAATAAGGAATTTCAAGCTGATAAGCTTTGGGGAAGTCAGGGTAAAATAGGTAATATGGGAGCCAAAACCAATGGATATCACATGCTTTAAGAAGACAGTAGTGCTCTTCACTAATGGAAGAATGACAGCGAGAGAAGTGGTAAGGCATGGATCCTGAAGGATATCACAGGAAAGTGGAGAATGGAGCACATGTAACTCCAAAGGAATTGACAAACAGGCATTTATGTGAATCACTAGGAAGTATGCTTAATATGTTCCCACACTTTGACAAGGCATTTTACCTGGTTGTTTCCAAAACAGATTCCATCATATCTTAAGTGATCCAACTGGCTTGTGGTTCAGCATCTTCAAATCATTGATAGTTATAATCCACACACGTTATCATACTAATTTATGATAAGATGCTTTCAATGTGATAAAAAGAAAATGTCACTCAGTAATTTATTTCAGATACAGTACTTACTCATGCATAGGCTTGATTTGCTCTGCTTATCACCTATAGAGAATTTACACTGACATGTTCCTGTTTGCTTCATGGCTTGCCTCATCCTCTGGATTTTTACTGACATCACCCCTCATTTGCACTCTGTTCACCTAGCTCATAGTCATCATTCATTCAGGTCTTACATTCTATGTTAAATCCTCTAATCAGCCTTTCTAGGCCTTCAAGTGTAGGTCAGGCACATCTCTAATCAGCTATCCTAACACTTTGTAATTTTCTTTTATGTCACATGAAAATTGAAGTTATAAAATCACATGTATGATCACTTAATGTCTGTTTCCTTCACATCTTTCTCAATTAGATCATAAGTTCCATGAAGGCAAGGGCCACTATGCTCTCAGGCTTTATCAGAAAGACTGACACATGATAGGTACTAATTCAATCTTTGTTGAGTAAATAAAACTTTCAAATTTAATGGAATTATCAGACCAAAAATGTATGGATATATATGAGGTTCCTGACATACAATTGCTGGTTTGATTTCACAATAGATTATATAATTAAACATATTGAATAGGGGTGCTTATTTTACCATGTGCTCTCAGAATTATTACATTTTTAAGTAGAATTTATCATTCTCATTATTTAAGTCTAGGAATATTTAAAATATTTTTATTTAGAAAAAATCTTTTTATGGTATGATTAAAATGCATCTTTGGTATTTTGACATAAGCATGATCATAGCAACATTATTCAAATTGGCCAAATTTCACTGTCATCAATGCTGGGTGTTTCTGGTCACTTTGGTGAAGCTGGCACCAATCTTCTAAAAGCATTGTGTACATATTTGGTTTAATTGAGATTATTGTGTTGAACATATGCTCTAGCTCATTAAATTTTCTTTGTTCTTAAGAATCAAACTAAATGTTACTTTTGTCTCACCTCTTTTACAACTTTTGAAATGTTATGTGATAGAAAAAAATTAGATTCCTATCTCAGACTATAAATCAACATTGATTCTATATAAAATAGAAAGTTAAAGTTAAGAAAAGAAAAACTAAAGATATACAAAAATTAACAATAATTTTTCTAAGTGTTCATACTACTTCAATACATTCCAGAATATCATCACAGTATACATTTCAAGTCATTTATAAAGTAGGAACTTATAATCTCCCTCAATAGAGGGAAATACTTATAATATATATGATTGGCAAATAGTTAATTTCTCTATTATACAAATCCACTTAAAAGATTAATTAGCAATAACACACGAGGAAAAAAGACAAGGAATGTGGGAATAATTTCACAAAATATCTAAATTAAATGGCTTAAATATGAAACCATGCATAATTCACTAGTAATTCAATGAATGCAGATTTAAAAAATGAAGTAATATTTTTGAATATAGTCAAAAAGAAATGGAAATAGATGCCCACACCAAAATCTGTAATCACGTATTCATTATTTTGCTATTATTTATAATGTCCAAAAAGTACAAGCAATCTAATGTTTATATCAACTAATGAATGAATAAATAAAACATAATGCATCCATACAAAGAATATTATTTGTCAATAAAAACAAATGAATTATACATACTACAACATGAATGATTCCTGAAATTACTATGTTAAGAAAGAAACCAGTCACAAAAACCCACATATTGTATGATCCTATTTATATTCAGTATCCCTTATACGAAAATCTGTAGAGACAGAAATAGATTTATTTTTATAAAAAACCAACTTTTATTGTAGTTAATGGGTTCATGTACAGGTTTTTTATATATAGCCTATATATAACCTATAGGTGACAATATGTGGTAAACATATGTTATGGGAGTTTGTTGGACAGATTATTTTATCACCTAGTTATTAAGCCTAGTACCCAATAGTTATTTTTTCTGCTCCTCTCCCTCCTCCTATTATCCACCCTAAAGTAGGCACCAGTCTCCATTGTTCCCTGTTTTGTGTCCATGTGTTCTCATAATTTAGCTCACCCTTATAAGTGAGAACATGCGGTATTTGGTTTCCTGATCCTGCATTAGTTTGCTAGGGATAATGGCCTCCAGCTCGATCCATGTTCCTGCAAAAGACATAATCTCATTCTTTTTTATGGCTGCGTAGTATTCTATGATGTATATGTACCACATTTCGTTTATCCAATCTGTCATTGATGTGCATTTAGGTTGATTCCATGACTTTTTTATTGTGAATAGTGTTGCTGTGAACATATGCATACATGTGTCTTTATAATATAATGATCTGTATTTCTTTGGGTAATATACCCAGTATTGGGCTTACTGGGTGGAACTGTAGTTCTGTTTTTAGCCCTCTGAGGAATCCACCCACTGCTTTCCACAATGGTTGGACTAATTTATTTTCCCACAAACGTTGTGCAAGTGTTCCCTTTTCTATGCAACCTTGCCAACATCTGTTATTTTTTGACTTTTTAATAATAGTCATTCTGACTAGTGTGAGATGGTATTTCATTGTGGCTTTGATTTACATTTCTCTAATGATCAGTGATGTTGAGCTTTTTTTCATATGGTTGTTGGCTACATGCATGTCTTCTTTTGAAAAGTGTCTGTTCATGCCCTTTGCCCACTTTTTAATGGGGTTGTTTGTTTCTTTCTTGTAAATTTGCTTAAGTTGTTTATAAAGGCTGAATATTAGTCCTTTGTCAGTTGCATAGTTTGCAAAAATTTTCTCCCATTCTGTAGGTTGTCTGTTTGCTCTGTTGATAGTTTCTTTTGCTGTGTAGAAGTTATTTAGTTTAATTAGATCTCATTTGTCCATTTTTGCATTTGCAGAATTACTTTTGGCATCTTCATGATGAAATCTTTGCCAGTTCCTATGTTCAGAATGGTATTGCCTGAGTTGTCATCCATGGTTTTCATAGTTTGGGTTTTACATTTAAGTCTTTGATTCATCCTGGGTTGGTTTTTGTGTATGGTGTAAGGAAGAGGTCCAGCTTCAATCTTTTGCATATAACTAACCAGTTATCCCAGCACCATTTACTGAATAGGGAGTCATTTTTCCCATTGTTTTTTTCTTGTTTGTTTTACCAGCCTTATTGAAGAGCAGATGGTTGTAGGTGTGCAACATTATAGATTGAGCTATTTTGTTTTATTGGTCTGTGTGTTTGTTTTTGTATAAGTACCATGCTGTTTGGTTACTGTAGCCCTGTAGTATGGCTTGAATTTGGGTAGTATGATGGCTCCTGCTTTGTTCATTTTGCTTAGAATTGCCTTGGCTATTTGAGCTCTATTTTAATTCCATGTGAGTTTTAAAATAGTTTATTCTATTTCTTTGTAGAATGTCATTGGTAGTTTGGTAGGAATAGCATTGAATACGTAAATTGTTTGGGGCAGTACAGACATTTTAATAATATTGATTGTTCCTGTCCATGTGGATGGAATGATTTTCATTTATTTGTGTCATCTCTGATTTCTTTGAGAAATGTTTTGTAATTCTCATTACAGGGATGTTTCACCTCCCTGGTTACCTGTATTCCTAGGTATTTTATTCTTTTTGTGGCAATTATAAATGTGATTGCCTTCCTGATTTGTCTCTCAGCTTGGCTCTTGTTGATTTACAGGAATGCTAGTGACTTTTGTAAAGTGATTTTCTATCTGGAAACTTTGCTGAAGTTGCTTATAAGCTGAAAGGGCTTTTGGGCCAAGACTATAGGGTTTTCTAGATACAGAATAATCTCATCTGCAGGTAGGAATGTTTTGACTGTCTTTCTTACTATATGGATACCTTTTATTTCTTTCTCTTGATGATTGCTCTGGCCAGAACTCCCATTACTATGTTGAATAGGAGTGCTGAGAAAGGGCATCCTCGTCTTGTGCTGGTTTTCAAGGGGAATGTTTCTAGTTCTTGCCCACTTAGCATAATGTTGGCCATGAGTTTGTCATAGATGGCTCTTACTATTTTAAGATATCTGCCTCCAATAACTAGTTTGTTGTGATTTTTTTTTTTAATATGAAGGGATGTTGAATTTTACTAAAAGCCTTTTCTGCATCTGTTGAGGTAATCATGTGCTTTCTGTCTTTAGTTCTGTTTATGTGCTGAATCATGTTTATTGTTTTGTATATGTTGAACCAACCTTGCATCCGAAGGATAAAGCCTACTTGGTGATGGTGGATTAGCTCTTTGATGTGCTGCTGGATTTGGTTTGCTAGTATTTGGTTGAGAATTTTTGCATTAATGTACATCAAGGATGTTGGACCAAATTTTTCTTTTGTGTTGTGTTTCTGCCATATTTTGGCATCAGGATGATGTTGGCATCATAGAATGAGTTGGGGTGGAGTCTCTTCTCCTCGTTTTTTAGAATAGTTCAAGCTAGAAAGCTACTAGCTTTTCTTCGTACATCTGTTAGAATTGGGTCTGAATCTGTCTGGTCTTGGGCTTTTTATGATTGGTAGGGTATTTATTACTGATTAAAATTTTCAACTCATTGTTGGTCTGTTCAGAGATTCAATTTCTTCCTAGTCAAGTCTTTGTCGGGTGTATGTGTCCAGAAATTTATCCATTTCTACTAGATTTTCTAGTTTCTTTGTATAGAGATATTCATAGTAGTCTTTGATACAACACAATGATAGGATCAAATCCACACATATCAACACTAACCTTGAATGTAAATGGGATAAATTCCCCACTTAAAAGGCATCAAGTTTCCAAACAATTTTACAAGAAAAAAACAAACTACCTCCATCAGAAAGTGGGCAAAGGATATGAATAGACACTTCTCAAAAGAAGACATCTATGCAGCCAGCAGAGACATGAAAAAATGCTTATCATCACTGGTCATTACAGAAATGCAAATCAAAACCACAATGAGATACCATCTCATGCCAGTTAGAATGGCAATCATTAAAAAGTCAGGAAACAACAGATGCTGGAGAGGATGTGGAGAAATAGGAACACTTTCACACTGTTGGTGGGAGTGTAAATTAGTTCAACCATTGTGGAAGACAGTGTGGTGATTCCTCAAGGATCTAGAACTAGAATTACCATTTGACCCGAGAATCCCATTACTGGGTATATACGCAAAGAATTATAAATCATTCTACTATAAAGACACATGCACACGTGAGTTTATTGCGGCACTATTCACAATAGCAAAGACTTGGAATCAACCCAGATGTCCATCAGTGACAGACTGGATTACGAAAACGTGGCACATATACACCATGGAATACTATGCAGCCATAAAAAAGGATGAGTTTGTGTCCTTTGTAGGGACATGGATGCAGCTGGAAACCATCATTCTCAGCAAACTATCACAAGAACAGAAAACCAAACACCACATGTTCTCACTCATAGGTGGGAATTGAACAATGAGATCACTTGGACATGGGAAGGGGAACATCACACACTGCAGCCTATTATGGGGAGAGGGGAGGGGGGAGGGGGGAGGGATGGCATTGGGAGTTATACCTGATGTAAATGACGAGTTAATGGGTGCAGCACACCAACATGGCACATGTATACATATGTAACAAACCTGCACATTGTGCACATGTACCCTAGAACTTAAAGTATAATAAAAAATAAAAAATAAAAAAATAAAATTCTTGTAGTGTGTTTTTCAGCTTTATCACATGGGTTACATTCTTTTCTATACTGGCTATTTTGTTTGTCAGCTCCTGTATCGTTTTATTGTAATGCTTAGCTTCCTTAAATTGGGTTTTATTGTTATCCTGAATCTTGGTGGTCTTTATTCCTATCCATATTCTGAATTCTATTTCTGTCATTTCAGCCATATCAGCCTGGTTAAGAACCCTTGCTGGGTAACTAGTGCAATCATCTGGAAGAAAAACAACGCTCTGGCTTTTCGGTTACGGTTCTTGCAGAGGCACTTTCACATCTTTGTGGGCTGATGTTCCTTCAATCTTTGAGGTTGCTGTCCTTTGAATAGGTTTTTTGCTCTTATCCTATTTGATGAACTTGGGAAGTTTGATTGTAGTATATGTTGGGTTCAGTTGACTGGCTTCATCTCTGGAAGATTTTGTGGGCCCAGCCTTAGCTCACAACTCCTGGGCTGTGTGCCGTAACTCTAGGGAACTGGTATTGAACCCCAGCTTTGTTCTCTGGCTTCTCGAGGTTAGGAACCTGCTATGCTGGAGGGACCAATGTGCTCCTGAACCACTGGTCACAACATTCCAATGGGTGGTGTCAGCTAAGGCACTTCATAAAGCAGTGGTACCAAGATTCATCCTCATTTATATTTGCCAGCAGCAATGGCAGTGGCAGCATGACAGGGTGCACAGTCATTGGCTGCCGCATGGTGCTAGCAGGTGCCATGGTACCGGCCTCCATGCGGACATTTGCAGTAGTGGTGGTGGCAGCACAGCTGGAGGAGCGCAGGAAGGCCCCTTGCCAGTGACTGTGCATGCCTTCCTGCCAGTGGTGAGGATTAACATGGGGGCATGCTGGTAGGCACAACATTAGACATGTGTGTGCTGTCTATGCATATTCATATAGGCAGTGGCGGTCACTCAGGATGAGGGTTGATTTGCTATTCTCCATGAATAATTTCACTCTGGAGGCAGTGTTGATGCAGGGGCAGGGCACTGGCGGGGGTGGGGTGGGGTGGGGGTGGCCTCACAGGCTCTGTGCCAGCTAGTGCTCCCAAGACAATGGACAGAAATAAATTTCTTATTAGTCACTTTTTAGGACTGTGGTGGGGTGTGGATGTTAAGAGGAAATTGGATGTAGAGAGATGACTCTTTCTATTGGGTTAATCAAAATCTTTTGAAATTGATTGTGGTGAGGGTTGCACAACTATATAAATAGACAAGAAAAATTAAAGTGAATAATGTATATGGGCAAAATTTACTTTCTATTAATTATAACTAAATAAAGGCCTTATGAAAGATAAACAATATAAAATTTTAAAAAAACGATCTAAAGGCAGGAAGGGAAAAAAAGCCACTAGACTAAGGCTACCATGTGGAATGAAACTTAACATTTACATTTTGATAGCATCTCATTTCTAGTATTTTAAAACATGGAAATATTTAGGTATTTATTAATTCACTCGGTTAACCAACAAATACACTTTGAAGGCCAACATGGGCCCATGTGTTAGTCGGAGAGCCAAACATTAGCTTAAGTAAAAAACTCAAAATTATAAATATGGTAGGAGCTATAATAAAGCACGATGCTATTAGAGCATGATCCCTTGTTATAGATGCTGCGG
This sequence comes from Macaca thibetana thibetana, assembly GCF_024542745.1. Taxonomy (NCBI): domain Eukaryota; kingdom Metazoa; phylum Chordata; class Mammalia; order Primates; family Cercopithecidae; genus Macaca; species Macaca thibetana. The sequence goes on from NC_065598.1 coordinate 137,442,159, forward strand.
ATAGATCAAAATAGGTAAAAAACCTGTGCCATTGTGAGATTACAACCTAGTAGGGAAACAGAGAATGTAAAAAATAAATTAATGCCATACGTAGTAGGTATGATGCTTATATTTTTATTTCGCAAAACAAAGGGGGAGTAAAGGGTACGGTTCTTCATTTAAAATGGGATGCTTAGAGAAAGCTTTACTGAGGAACAAGGATCTACAGAACATGAAGCAGCTAGCCATGGTGTCTATGCTTCAGCATTCAAGCAGAAGAAAGGGTTTGCAAAACCCCTGAGAAGGCAGCATGCCTGACCAATTAGGAAATCCTCTCAGAAGCCAGTGTAGCTGAAGCAGGGAGCTTACAGCAAGATTATAATAAAAGTTTGAGGTCAGACAGCTAACAGTTTAAGGGGGGCAGATATTGTGGAGTCTCTAGACTACCGTAGTAATTTAATTTTGCTCTGAATGAGAAGGGAAGCCATTGGATCATTGGACAGTTTTCAGCAGAGAGCCATGACTTATTTTAGGATCACTCTGGCTGCTGTGTTGACAATATTCTGAGCCTGGGAATGCAGGAAAAAAAAAAATAGAAAAACAAAAACCAAAAAACAGGCAGGCCTGTTAGGAGATGATTGGAGTAATCCAGGATGGAGATGATGGTGACTTTTACTCGAGTGATAGCACTTGGCAGTTCAGGTAGACTAAGTAATACGGTTTGAAGATGGAGCCAACAGCATTTGCTATATTGTGATACCAAGGAGGCAAGAATGAATTTAAGTTTTTGGCTTAAGCATCTAGAAGGATGAGGTTGGCATTTACAGATACAGACATGTCTGTGGTTATATTTCATTGGAAAAGCAAGAGTTTGGGTTTGGACATGTTGATTTTGAATTGGTTATTATACATCCAAGTGGTGAGGTGTAACTGAAGGCAATAAAATATATAATTCTGGAGTACAGAAGAAGGTCCAAGCTGAGTACATAAATTTGGGAGTTCTCAGTGTAGATATATTTAAATCCGTGTGATTCAACAGTTTCATCAACAGTGGTAAGAGAAAGTTTTGAGGACTGAACCTCATGGTTAATAAATCAGCAAACTAAGGAGGAATGGCTAAGGAGAATGAGGAGTAGTTATAGAATATTCACAAGTGCATTTGATCTAATCAAGGTATATGTGAACATTTCATTCCATTATTTCTTGCTATGTTTAGAGTAGTGAAAAATAAGAAAAAATCGCAACGTCCAACAGCAATAAATCCTCATAGATTCATTTAATAGAATATAACACAATGATTTAAAGTGTAGAAAATGACATGTTTTATTGACAGGGTAGATGTTTATTGCATATTACTGAAAGGGCAAAAACCAGAAGAATGCAGGGCAATTAGACTATAGCCCATGTGGAGAGGTGTAGTTCTGAGGGAATTATGCAAAATCTCAAATGCTAGACTGAGTAGTTTAGGAAAGATCTCATTTAATACAATAGTTATTCAAGGTTGTTGTTATTCTTCCTGTTTTCACAATGAGCCATCTGAGGCCCAGACATCTTTTAAGGTAACCTCACTAAATTTCCAGCGCAGTTTAATGGCTCAAGGATATATGCTTCCCTGTAACAAGTTTAGAGTGTTAAAAGTAAGAATGTGACCTCAGCTTGGTCTTACGGTTGATATGAACTTATTTCAATCCCTATATGACAGTTTTTGCAAATATCACCACACACAGATTGTTGGATCACAGGCCTCTATTGAAGTGAAGATTAACATCATTAGGATAAGTTCAATCATTATAGCAGGTGGACTTGACTCTGAATATCAGTTCTCAAACTGTAGAGATCTTGTAGAAGAGTAGGTTGGAATATGTTTCATCCTTAGGGGCTCTGGCTCATGTCAGTATAGAGAAAAAAACAGCTGATGAGTGTGGAGTCCTGAACAGAACCATCGTTTTCTCCTGGACAGCTCAGGGAGCTCTGAGATAACTGACTCTTGTCCTGTTGTCTTCTGTCAGACCTAGAAGAAAACAAAAGCTCCCTATCAGAATTCAAGCTCCACAAGGGTAGGAAAGTTCGCTATTTTGTTTATAGCTGAATCCCCTCTTTTCTAAAACAGTACCTACTGGTGTAACACAGTAAGCTCCTAATAAATATTTGGAAACACGACAGTCTCCTTGGGATCCTAAAAAAAAAAAAAAAAAAAAGCAAAGAAAAAGAAAAAGACAAAAGGCCAGGCAGCACTTGTCCTTCTAGGCCAGTGTTTTTTGCCTCTGGCTGCAGATTAAAAACACCTGAAAATCATTTAAAATTAAAATCTTTTAAAATCAGAGCTGCCTGAGGAGCACTCGCCAAAGATTCCAATTTAGTTTAAATGGTATAGGTTACAGGTATCAGTGTTTTTAAAATCTCCCCAGGAGTTTGCAATGTGTACCCAGAATGAAGAACAGTTAGTTTCAGCAGTCACCACTCAGGCTGAGATGCCGATTTTAATTCTCAGCACTTGGACTTTCTGATGGTTTCTGGGATTAGAAGCTGTTGCCTCATTGGCTGAGCTCTGGTTTCAGACCTATGTCTGATCCTGAGCATCTGTTGGGGCTTTTGGTCTCAGAAGCCCAGCTGAGACTCACCCTGGAGCCAGAAGAAAAGGAATCATTCTACTTCGGGGACTAAGGTGAGCAGACTTGAGGGGCTTTGAGGGTACAGTGGCCTGAACTTGCAACCAGTGAGGACCAGCAGGACAATAACGGCCATCCTCCTTTGGGAGAAGAGGAGGTATTCAGAGTCCAAAAACCCAGCAGGGCCTCACATCTTTTTTTTATGTATTGATGGTGTCTTTGCTAGGGAAAGGAAAAATATTCATTATTTTCATACCACATAAATTATTACGAGTATAGGACTGGGTAACGCAACATCTAATCACAAATCTCTTCTCATACAAAAATGCTCCAGAATGTTAAACACATAATTTAAACTACAATTTAAAGGGATGTAGCGGGTTACATTTCTACTTTTCCATACCAAAGAAGATATATTATCTGATGAATGTAGAATAGGTTATGCAGCAAAACCTTCCAAAAGTCACTTCTGACATGGCAGTCCAATTCTCACACTTACTTCCCCAGAAGAATATCATAGGTTTAACCTACAGATAAACACATAGCACTTTATCTTACTGTTTTTACACTCCAGAATTGGATAGAAAACCCCTCTGGCATTTTTTTTTTCTTATAGATTATTCCTTTAAAGTGCCCTCACTGGAAGTGTTTCATGACAAGTAGCTTGTTGTGAAGTGACATATTTTCCCTTTGAAGTAGGGATATAATAGGAAAAATAACATGTATAAGACTTTGTGGGGATTTTACTCATTGTAACAATAGATGAGTATTGAGAAGGAGAAAAATGGTTAAAGAATTATCCTTTTGAAACAAAAAGAGAATCAGGCCTCTATATTGAGGTGAGACAGACATGTTTTTCGGCCCCATTGTGCATCTTAAAATACAGTTTTTGCAAATTGGACCTTCAGTCACTTCTTTACATCTGCAACATGAAATCCATAAGCTTGGTAATTCTGAACACAATTGAAGGCAATTGTAGCCGAATTGAGCTAATTAAATTTGCACAATAACATTGCCCTGGAAAGGCATCAGGCTGAGGCTGGTTATTGAATCAAAAAATGGAATAGGAATATGCCATTTACTTGAATTTCACTTGTACCATGCAATACATTATAGTGAATGGGAACAACTGTTTTTAATGATATTAATTTGGTCAGAAAGGATCAAATATTATTCGAATAAATATAAAAGAGAACTGCTAATCAGTAGCATGCTGTGTCTGAATGAAAAAATTTAAATGAGAAGTTGAGTAATTTGTGTCAGAAAGCACTAGTGACTGTCACTCTAGGCTACTTATGTAATTGGCATATGTCCCAGGCAAACCACAAGCTATTATTTTTAGGAGACCATGGCATCGCAAAGCATTAGTAAGGGCAAATGTGGAGCTGATATATCCCAAAGGAAAAGATTAATGCCCCCCCTCCCCCAAGTAATAGCAGACTGATTAGGTTCATGTTATCACCTGGAAAGAGGTGCGCTATATTGATTTCAGTAGGGCTCTCAATAATGGTTCACAGGATTTTCTCATTAATAAAAATATATGATAATAACAAAACTACTTGGAATTAAAACGAGGAATAGGTTATTGGGGTTTTGAAGTTAATTTTGGTGGATATGCAATATGTTAATAGTAACCATGAGGAGAGGCTTTATATAGCCATCAGCATCCTTATTGCCCCTCACTATAAAGAACTTGAGACGGTTGTGCTCAGCAGGTTTTAAGATAGCAGCAAGTTATTCAGAGATTTTAACACTCTAGAAGGCATAAATGCAATTTTAAATGATCATGATAAAGTTTTTAAAATGAGCCTACATAGAATAAAAATATTTCTAAAAATAGCCTACATAGAAAAAAAGTTAGGGTATGTACAAAGTGGCCTACAAATGAAGTAAAAAAAGGATTTCAGGTTGGAACTGAATGCTCATCAAAAACATTTCTACTGTGAATCAACAGTCATTGTGACATTGAGAATAGCAGAAGGCAAACAATGACTAAGAAGAAATGCCCTGCCTTATTCTGAAGAGTCTGAGCATATTAAATTGATTAGGGTCACTGACTTTTGCAAAGGAGATAAGAACCCTAGAGAAGGTCTAGAACAGAATAACATTAATTAAAAAAAATAGAAAATAGGTCTGATGAGACATGCTGAAAGATGTGTGATTTCAAAGATGAGATTGTTAAGGGAGGATGCAGTTAATATTTTTCAAATATATGATGAATATTTTATTATGGTGATTATTCAATTTCCATATTATCTGAATAATTTTACATTATTCATTTTTAAACTTAGGAGACACATATTTTTGCTTTTTAGCATAGTTTGGTAATCGATGTTTAATAATGATTACCAGCTACTGTATGTTTGGAACTAAAAACAGAGAAATAGAACTTCTCATGTAAAATCAATTTCCTATACTCCATGATCCCTTCCCTTTTGTCCTCAAACATATTTGGTGCTTATCTTTAAAAAAAAAAAAAAAAAAAAAAAAAAAAAAAAAAAAAAAAACCAGAAAAACCGTTACATGGCCCTCATTATTAATCATTTCCTTTTCTAAATCCTTTAGTACTTAGTAGCTAAACATTAAATGAATGCATTGCTTTGTCTTATTTTTCTGCCTCCCACAGATAATTTAATGCTTGATTATATCAAGATATAGCACTATTGTTCATAAGAGCCTCTTGTTCATTAATTTATTCAGCAAGACTTTATTTGCCTCTTAGAATGTGCCAAATATTGTGCTGGCACTGACAATACAAACAAAAACAAGACAAACACAGCCCCATATATAATCTTGGACAAGAGTGACACAGGCTCTTCACAGTCTAGTAGTTTAAATACGCAATACTCAAATATCACACAAATAAATATACAAGTGCAGTGTCTCAAAGTACTGTGAAGTTCTCTGAGACCATAAAACAGATTACCTAACCTAAGTCATTTTTTCTTTCTGTAGCATTTCTTAGGTTAACTAGATTGTGAGTTTTTAAAGGAAAATTTGCATAAGCTTGTTTTATAAACCATCATACTTCATCACAGTTACAAGTACATTGGTGTATAATAAATACTTTTTGGTTTAATATTTTATGAAACTGATATGTTTGGTTATGACGCATCAAAATAAAAATTATGTGGTAGATAACCTTCAACCTGTGAACTCCATATTTGACATTATTGTTATTATTTTGTTATATATAGAGAAAAACGGAGTCTCGCTCAGTCGCCCAGGCTGGAGTGCAGTGGTGCAATCTCAGCTCACCGCCAACATCTGCTGCCCAGGTTCAAGCAATTCTCTTGCCTCAGCCTCCCAAGTAGGTGGAACTACAGGAACGTGCCACTATATCTGGCTAATTTTTTTGTATTTTTAGTAAAGGCAGGGTTTTGCCATGTTGGCCAGGCTGTTCTCGAACTTCTGACCTCAGATGCTACACCTGTCTCAGCCTCCCAAAGTGCTGGGATTACAGGCATGAGCCACTGTGCCCGGCCTTATTTTAACTATATATTAGTGCTTTGTAAATCTTTTTTGGAAGGCATCTGATTTCTACGTACTGTCGGAATTATATACAATAGCCAGTCTCTTAGTGAGCAAGCCTAGTGGGCCAGCTAACATATATATTCCTAACTAGTGTTGCTAGTGTTGCTGTTCTCATGCCATTATCCATATGATTAATCACTTTCAGTGAGTAATGACAAGAAAAAACACATCCTTTCCTTGTGTAAAGTAGATGGCTGCCATTCCTGTGGAAAGGCCAATACCCGCAAGTTTTTTTTGCAAATTCCAGTAACAGGTTATACTTTCATGGTCCTTTGACTCTGATTCCTGCTTCTACTTAATACTTGTCTTCTATTCTGAATTGTTCAACCTTTATCTCCATTGAAATGGACTCAAACATTAGCTCTCGGATATACTCTTCCAAATTAACCACTAACACAGAACTGTTGTATGCAGAACATTTAATGACTGTTGGCATATAATGAAGAAAGGGTTACATTGTTTCAACAAACAGGAAACAACTTGCTATTTCAAATTAGATGTTGTGATTATTAAAGGACTTTTTGGACATTCGGCCATGGGGTATTCCTGACAGATCACATTACTTCTGAGCTCTCCAATTTATTGGTTCTTTTCTCACCCCTTGATTCTTTTTCTCACAAAGTTGGAGAAGTCTATTAGGCTACTATAAAAAAAAAAAAAAGAACCACAAACTTAGTAACTTATGAAAAACAGAAATTTATTCCTCACAGTTCTGGAGGCTGGGAAGTCCAACAGCAATGGAGATTCAGCATCTGGTGAGGGTTCACTTGCTGGTTCATAGATAATGTGTTTTTGCTGTTTTCTCATGTGGCGGAAGAGGCAAGGCAACACTCTAGGCCTCTTTGTAAGAGCACAAATCCCATTCATGAGGGGTTCACCCTCATAACCTAATTACCTCCCAAAGGCCTTACCTCCTAATTCAATCTTACTGTTGATTAAGTTTCAACATATGGATTTTAGGGGAGCACACACATTCAGGCCATAGCAGCTATGAAATTCAGCTTTCTGATAATCCAAAAACCAAACTGAGTTCTTGGCCTACCTTCATGTATAAAATTTGTCAACACTCTTAGCTGAACAACAACGAAAAAGTGTCTTTAGTTTAGAGTCATTACTTTAACAGGATCTATCCTCCTTATTAGGAAGCAGTAATTTTAAGTAGTTTTTTTTTTTTTTTCCTTCACATTTACAGTGGGGATAAGCGATGAAAGAAATTTCTGGGAGAAAGTCAAAATGCCAGTGCTAGAGAAGAAAGGCAAAAAGACTTTGAACAATGATGTTTCTTAACTTGTTTCCTATTTAATTTTTTGCTGCTGTACTGAATATTTGAGACTGGGTAGTTTATAAAGAAAATACATTTATTTCTTATAGTTCTGGAGGCTGTGAAGTCTGAGGTCAATGGCCCACATCTGGTGAAGGCCTGCTTGCTAGTGAGGACTCTCTGGAGAGTTCCAAATTGGCACATGGCATCATATGGTGAGGGGGTTTGAAAGAGGGAGACAAAGTGCCTTTCTATTATCACACTCATTCTTGTGATAACTTGCTCACCCTTGTGATAACTCAATCCATGAATAGATTAATCCATTCAGGATGGAAGAGCAAAGTTCTCATGACCCAATTACTTTTTAAAGTGCTCATCTCTTAATACTGTTACAATGGAAACTGAGTTTCAAGATGAGTTTGGGATGGGGCAAACATTTAAGCCTTAGAAATCTTAAAAAGAAGGAATGATTTTTAAGGAATGAAATATCAAACTTGTTTTTGGCTCAGATTTGTCACATAATGTCTACAGTATATTCTATACAGAATAAAGAAAAAAGCAGTTGTGAAAATCTTTCATCAAATGTTCAGTTCAGTGTAGAAACTGACTTTAGTTTTGTATATACTAAATAGTTTAGTCTGAAGGAATCAGTTATATTTTTCATCTATTTGCTACTGCGTTTTGTGGGGGATATTATGTCATACTGGAATTTGTTTTGAGATTCAAAAATATCTCAGGATATATCCCTTAAGAATGCCAAGAGGTTATTGTAATATATCTTTTATCTTGAGGAAATTAGCTTGCGACTGGGATTTTATTCATTTACACTCATTTATTTACTATTTGCTATTTGCCAAGCATCATGATATAGTTAATGTATTTTACCAAAGTCAAAAAATATTTACTACTTGCTGACTACATGATACTTACAAATTATTTCTCTTCTGTGTCCCAGTTTCTTCACTTTAAAAGCTTATGCTTTTAAAACACAGTGTCATGTTCATTGTCTGATTTTTATATATATATATATATATATATATATGCATACATTTAAAGTATTTCAAGCAGTTAATTACTGCCATTTATATAACTGTACAAACTGAAAGGGATTTTTGCATCGACACAAAAGAAAGAAAAGAAGAAACAACAGACCAAGTTTTACTAATTTTTTAAAAAATATGTAAACTTTCATAATATATAAGCTCTTCAAATACTAAAGTCTTAGCAAATTTTACAAATGATATTTGAAAGCATCTAGAACTTCTAGTTATAAATTATAATAAGCTACAATAAACTATTTTAGTTATTGTAATTGCAATTTTTTCTTTTTAATATAAATGACACCATTAGATAGTAGACATTAATGAAGAAACAGCAATGTAGGGAGAAGTATATGAATTTACGATACAAACAAAAATCTTATAAAAATCATGGTGATTCACTGCCTTTATGAACTTGTGATATAAACTTAGGCTTCATTTATTTCAGTTCCATTATCTGTGAAATGATAATGATACTTATAATGTTGCTGTGACGATTACATTAAGTTTCCTCATTGCTGATTAAATTTGAATAAGGTCAGTAGAATATCATATCAATGTTAATTTTCTGATTTTCTTTTTTAAATTTATGTATTTATTAATTATTATTACTACAATAGTTTTTGGGAAACAGGTGGTGTTTGGTTACAACCAAATGTTATCTTCTAGAACTTTTATATTTTCAGGTCTTAGATTTAAGTCTTTGATCGATCTTGAGTTGATTTTTGTATAAGGTGAAAGATAAGGATCCACTTTCATTCTTCTGCATGTGGCTTGCAAATTATCCCAGCACCATTTGTTGAATGTGTCCTTTCCTGACTTTATGTTTTTGTATACTTTGTCAAAGATCAGTGGGCTGTAAGTATTTAGTTTTATTTCATGGTTCTCTATTCTTTTCTATTGGTATACATACCTATTTTTATACCAGTACCATGTTGTTTTGGTAACTATAGCCTTATAGTATAATTTGAAGTCAGGTATGCGATGCCTCCAGATATGTTTGCTCCTTTTGCTTAATCTTCCTTTGGCTATGCAGGCTGTTTTTTAGTTCCATATGAATTTTAGGTTTGTTTTTTCTAGTTCTGATGAAGAATCATGATGGTATTTTGATGGGAATTGTATAGAATTTATAGATTGATTTTGGCAGTATGATCCTTTACATGATATTGATTCTATCCATCCATGAGCCTGGGATGTGTTTCCATTTGTTTTTGTCATCTATGATTTCTTTCAGCATTGTTTTGTAGTTTTCCTTGTAAAGATATTTCACCTCTTTGGTTAGGTATATTCCTAAGTATTTATTTATTTTTTTTTTTGCAGCTGTCCTAAAAGGGGTTGAGTTCTTGATTTGACTCTCAGCTTGACTGCTGTTGGTGTATAGCAGTGCTACTGGTTTGTGTATATTGATTTTGTCTTCTGAAACTTTACTGAATTCATTTATCAGATCTAGGAAATTTTTGGATGAAGTGTTTAGGGTTTTCTAGGTATACAAACATATCATTGGTAAACTACAACAGTTTGACTCATTCTTTACTGATTTGGATGCCCTTTATTTCTTTCTCTTGTCGGATTGCTCTGCCTAGGACTACCAGTACTATGTTGAAGAGAAGTGGTGAAAGTGGGCATCCTTGTCTTTTTCCAGTTTTCAGTATAATGTTGGCTGTGGGTTTGCCATAGATGGCTTTTATTACTTTAAGGGATGTCCCTTCTATGTTGATTTTGCTGAGGGTTTTAATCATAAGTTGATGCTGGATTTTGTCATGTTTTTTCTGCATCTATTGAAATGATCATATGATTTTTCTTTTTCTTCTGCTTATGTGGCATATCACATTTATTGACTTGTGTAAGTTAAACCAACCCTGCATTCCTGGTATGAAACCCACTTGATCATGATTTATCATCTTTTTGATATGATGTTTGATTCGGTTAGCTAGAATTTGGTTGAGATTTTTGCATCTATGTTCATCAGGGATATTGGTCTGTAGTTTTCTTTTTTTGTGATGTCCTTTCCTGGTTTTGGTATTAGGGTGATATTGGCTTAACAGAATGACTTAAGGAAGATTCCCACTTCCTCTATCTTTTGGAATAGTTTCAGTAGTATTAATATCAATTATTCTATGAATGCCTGATAGAATTAAGCTGTAAATCCCTCTGTTCCTGGACTTTTTTTATTGGCAATTTTGTTTCTATAACTGTTTCAATTGCACAGGACCTATAAAATAGTAACACAATTAAAAATAACCAAGGAGAGATCAGAATATAGCATAGGCATTAAATTATATTAGGGAATTATTATTAATTTTATCAGGTGATTTCATGGTGTTTGGTTATATAGGAAGATGTCTTTAATTTTAGGTATGTGTGCTGAAATATATAGGGCCTCAGTGTCACAAATAAATATGCAATTTATTTTAAAATGAATGAAAATCCATAGTATATATGTATTCATATAATGCACACAAACACTTATAGTGCAGATATAGCAAACTGATAGTAGTTGTCTAGGTGATGGGCATATGAATGTTTACTCTACTAGTCTTATAACATTTGTGTTGGTTTGGAGATTTTAATTACAAAATGGTAAAAAGTTTATATACTTCTCTTCAATGTTCATTCTATTTTTATTCAATTACGCATATCTCACTGCCACAATATCTGGTTCCTACAGCTTGAGTGTAGTAACCAGAATATAAATGATTCCATTATTATACCCTCTGACCTACTGAATATCATCTACCACTTTGACTGATCCCTTGGTTATCTATTTATCAGGGCTTGATCAGTTCAACCAAGTGAAATTTACACACGTTAGAGCAATTCCATCACAGATCATCTTGATAATTTTTATAATGTTCATATACCTGTACAGTATATGACCAGGTTATATGAATCTACTTTTTTCTGGATTCTGTCTCTCCATTACTAGATTTAATCATATTTATTACCTTGAGGAGTTTCATAATGGAATTCCTTAGAAGACAGGTAGAAAAATTTTGAAGTCATTTCAACTTACATAAAGGATCTCTAGTGAAGGAATCTCCCATGATAAATCTGTTTCATTCAGAAAGTTCATCAATTAATTAGCCTAAATCTCTCTTACTACTTCTCATTTTACTATTGATATAACAGAATAAAATAAGTTTTTTCTTCATTACAATTCAGCCTGTGTGGGAGAACTGTTATTAAACCCACTCTTTTTTTCTTTGATTAAAATTCCCCAACCTAGTAAGGCAGGCCAACATTCAAATTCAGGAAATATAGAGAATGCCACAAAGATACTCCTCGAGAAGAGCAACTCCAAGACACATAATTGTCAGATTCACCAAAGTTTCCCCAATGAAGGAAAAAACGTTAAGGACAGCCAGAGAGAAAGGTCGGGTTACACACAAAGGGAAGCCCATCAGGCTAACAGCAGATCTCTCAGCAGAAACTCTACAAGCCAGAAGAGAGTGGGGGCCAATATTCAGCATTCTTAAAGAAAAGAATTTTCAACCTAGAATTTCATATCCAGCCAAACTAAGTTTCATAAGTGAAGGAGAAATAAAATCCTTTACAGACAAGCAAATGCTTAGAGATTTTGTCACCACCAGGCCTGCCCTACAAGAGATCCTGAAGGAAGCACTAAACATGGAAAGGAACAACCGGTACCAGCCATTGCAAAAACATGTCAAAATGTGAAGTCCATCGATGCTAGGAAGAAACTGCATCAACTAGTGAGCAAAATAACCAGCTAATATCACAATGACAGGATCAAGTTCACACATAACAATATTAACCTTAAATGTAAATGGACTAAATGGTCCAATTAAAAGACACAGACTGGCAAATTGGATAAAGAGTCAAGACCCATCAGTGTGCTGTATTCAGGAGACCCATCTCACATGCAGAGACACACATAGGCTCAAAATAAAGGGATGGAGGAAGATCTACCAAGCAAATGGAAAACAAAAAAAAAAGCAGGGGTTGCAATCCTAGTCTCTGATAAAACAGACTTTAAACCATCAAAGATCAAAAGAATCTCATTTATTTAATCTTAGAAAAAAGCTAATAATTTCCAGATGTTTAATACATTTTATTGTGACTCTTTCTAGCTTCAGTGTGCTTTTCTTTTTTTTTTTTTTTTTTTTTTTTGAGACGGAGTCTCACTCTGCCACCCAGGCTGGAGTGCAGTGGCCGGATCTCAGCTCACTGCAAGCTCCGCCTCCCGGGTTCATGCCATTCTCCTGCCTCAGCCTCCCGAGTAGTTGGGACTACAGGCGCCCGCCACCGCGCCCGGCTAGTTTTTTGTATTTTTTAGTAGAGACGGGGTTTCACCGTGTTAGCCAGGATGGTCTCGATCTCCTGACCTCGTGATCCGCCCGTCTCGGCCTCCCAAAGTGCTGGGATTACAGGCTTGAGCCACTGCGCCCGGCCTCAGTGTGCTTTTCTTGGTCTTTTTTTCTCAATAAATTTAATATTTTTTGTATGTGTCAAAATAATCCTGAAGTCTAGTACTTTAGAAGAAAGTAACATCAGATAAAAATTTGGATCCAAACCCAGGTTCTCAACATCTCGAAAAATTAAATTCAATTACCTTTGCTAACCACCCACCAAATATTTTCTCCAAGTCTCCTATTTGTATAAATGTTCTCACCTTGAACGATGTTTAAATAGTATAGAAAAAATAGAACTGGAACAGAAAGCAGACATTTGAGCTGCATAATTGCCTTTTATACCTGCAATTTTTGGCATTGTGTAGAATGTCTTTGCCTCAGTTTTTACATCTGTGAAATACAGTGGTATTCTGAAGATAAATATGATTAAAATTACACAACAAAACATAATTTATGAAGATGGCTACCTAATATATGTATTAACCTACTTATGTACATTTTTAATGTTTTATGTGTTGGATTTGCTACTTTTTAAGCCTCAAATGGACATGTATGGAATTCTCTTTGACTTTTGCAGTCTGCTTGAAAAGAGTATTTAAAATGGATTATGCTAATGACATCTTTAAGGTATAAATGCAAAAGTGTTAATATCTAGTAGAGGATTAAAATTTGTTCATTTTTCTTTATACCCTTCAAAAAAGTCAGTTATCTTCTCCAACATAAGAAACTACATGGCAACTGCTCTATAATACATCTTGGCCTTCATGCATTTGAAAGACACCACAAACTTTTAGATACAGGAAATTTGTAGAGATAGCATGTATGTTTCAGGAACATTGTTAATTAGTTCATCTTTGTTACTGTGCCCAAACATATCTGCAAATCATCTCAGTCACTGCCAATCCAGTGATACACAGATATCAGCTGCAGTGATATAATTCATGATAATATAGCATGATAGACATAATGTAGACCTTATTATCAATTTCATTTCTCTAAGTGTCAAAATATATGATCATTCCCATGAAATAATTATTTGTAGCCTATTCATCCTAACAACAATTTTTTCTAACCCTTGCATCTTGTTAAAAATGCCTTTTTTACCATATGTTTCCAGAATCCTTTGAGAAGATGTTTTTCATGTTCATTAAATTAAAATAATGTTGTCCTTATGAACTATTATTACAATTAAAACATTCTTAAATCAGTTTACATACTTGATCTAGTGAAAACGTATCCTTGTAATTTCCTTATCTTTTAATTAGAGCAGAAGCAGACCATAGTTCAACTAGTTAAGTTTTACATCTGGGAAAACAAAGTAGTGATGAATTTTCAGTCACCAAAATGTTAAAAATGGATATGACCTAATTATGAGAATATTTGTATCAAGTCTTAACTGCTTGAAGAAATACAGAAGGAAGTGGTGTATTTTAAACTTTTGAGCAGTAGAGAAAGGAAGGTTGCTTCTAAGATCGACTTCTAGAGAATAGATACCATTCAACTTCCCTTCTAGCTATTAGGAATTATATGACTCTAAGTTCCTCAGAATTGGTTTCTGAGCACTAACCTGGCCCTAGACTTCCTTTGCTTTTGAGTCAGTCCTACCCATCCCCTGACCTTAATGAGACTAGATGACAACTTTAAGTTGAAGAGGAAGGGGTTAGAGTAGTCAAATGTCATCATTAAGCTAAGATCATAAAAAGATGGCAATGTATTTCAGGGTGTACGTGTTCCAATATATCTAAAACTAAGCAACACCTGGGCCATTTACAAAAACATTCATGTGGAAAATTTGAATATTCTAGAAGCCCATACTGTGCAAGTCTACACTAAAAGCTACAGATAATTGTCTTGACTTATCTTTGGCCTACACTCTGTCCCTCTCAGGATATATAAGTTGAGTGCTGATAGCCTGAGAAATGATGGGACATATTATGGGCAAAAGATTCAAGCGTATACATAAGTGCACTACAGAAAAGCAAAAAGGCAAGTTGCATTTCAGGGCTGTATAGAAATTGCTTTAGATCATGTGGTAGGCAGAATTCTAAGTTGGCCCCCAATTTTTCCTTCTCCCTGCTGTACACACATCTTATCCCAGTTATTCAAACACTGAATAGTTTAAGTCAGGGGATTCAATGTGTGAGACAGCACATGGCAAGGAACTGAAGGAAACATCTAGATGCTGAAAACAACTCCAGATCAACAGCCAGCAAGGAAATGGGGACCTTGGTCCTACAACCACAAATAGCTGGATTTTTCCAATAACATCAATGAGCTTGGAAGACGATTCATCCCCAAAACCTATTGATAAGGATCTGGCTAAGGCAACACCTAAAGTATGAGATCTGTAGCAAAGGACCCATTACAGCTCCCTTAGACTTGTGATCTACAGAATAGCGAAAAAATTAATTGATGTTGTTTAAAACATTAAGTTAGACATAATTTGTTATATAGCAATAGAAAATTAACATACTAATATAAATTATTTTAGGATATATTCATGAAATATAGTATAACATAATTTTTTTTATTATTTCTTCAAGAATAGTAAGGGTTGTGATAGTGGTGATAGTTGTTGCCTTTGGTGTAGGTGTTCTGGTGTTGATATTGAGATGTTTTATTAGATGGTGACAGTATGTTTAGTTTTGCAAGAAATTGTCAACTGTCTTCCAAAGTGACTATGCCTATTTGCATTTCCACCATCTGGCCAATAAACTATAAGGAGTAGTGATGTGTGTGTTGCCCAAGGCATGTCTTTAAAGGGAGAGAACATTGTCCGTTCTTCTGCTGATTAAAAGATAAATGGCTAAATGAACCCATTTCAGATGTAAAATGAGGCCCACACCAAAGGGTTGGTGGAAGAGAAAGCTAAATGCTCTATAAATCCCAGAAAACTGTAAGGCCCCTACCTCAGCCCTTGAATGCTTACTTCCATCCTTCAACATGAAAGAGACATGATTTATCTCTTGCTTAAGCCACTGTTATTTGGTACTTCGGTTACAGAAGATGAATCCATTTTCCATGTATAACATCTAATTGAGTCATCTCCCTTTAGTACCTGACCCCAATATCTGCCTGTTTCGATTCATGCAGTGGCTGTTAGCATTTGAATATTTCACAAGCACCTTACTTCAACTGAGTTAAACATAATCTCCATCACGAAATAAAAATAAAAACTCATTCTTCTTTCATGGTTCCATAAATTATGTCGCCATCCTTTCAGTCAAGAAACCTGGAAATCAGTCTTGACTCCTCCCTCTCTGTGAATGCTATGATTTGCTTGAAATTTCTATTGCTCTTCTATGAGTGATTATATATACACTCATGTAATAAGATGTGATCTTCTGAAATTTCTTGAATCCCTTTACTTCTGTCTCTACCATCAACCTAGAGCAAATTTTGAATCTTTTACTGTCACCTGTCTTCCTCTCAGCATCAGTTCTTAGCCCCTTCTAAACAATTACCTCTGAGAAAGCAGGTGTTCTTCCCACAGTCCAGGTCTGATCATGACATATACATGTCAGGTCACCGTGTCAAAACCATTTAGTGTCCTACATTTACCATCGGAATAAAATCCATACTCATTAGTATGACATACAAACTTCTCTTCAATATGTCCCTTGACTATTTCTATAGCAGAGTTTTATCGAACTATGGCTGAAACTCATTAGTAGGGTCAGGAAGTCAATTTAGTTGGTCGTGACCAGCATCTTCTTTTAAATGAAAAAGGGTAGAATAGAATACAATAGGTAATATTGCAGTTCATTTCTCATAGTAAGAGTTTTGTATTAAATATTTGTTTCAATTATAAATGTAATACATTTCTTGCTGTAGGTCGAAGTGCATAGATTTTGAGAAAGACTCCTCAGAAGAGATGCGTGGTAAGCATGAGCTAAAAGACAGTGTAGGAAATGATTAGACACAAAGGGATGGAGGACACTGCAAGCAGAGGAAATATCATGTGCAAGAAGCAGAAATCTGAAATCATGTCTTAGTCATGATTTATTATTTGCTATAATAGAGGCTATACTACTATGTGACGAGTGGAAAGAATCATGGGAAATGCATATGCAAAGGCACATTAGATCAGAGTTTACCCTGCAAACTGTAGGGAGCCACATGATATTCATAAGTAGAAACTCACATGGCCAGATCAGGGTTTGGAGAATAATAACTCTGGTAGGAATGTGAAAAATTAAATGGCTCTAGAAGACGAGGACATTGCATAGCTGACTGCATATTTGCTTACCGTCTACCTCTGCTTCATCAGTCAATAACTCATATTGCTACAGACCTCGGGACCCCCTCTGACCTCCCAATCCTGGGAGTGCTTACTGGGTTTTGAATCTGCAGGTGTGCTCTGTGCCTGGAGCAAGCCTGAGGTAGGTGGAGTTTCTGTCACTCCGAGCTGGATATAATTGGCCCCTGTGGGACCTTGATGGCAGTCACTTGGAGTCAGAAATAGAGTGTGGGAAAGAGGGATGAACATAAAACCCAGGGAATGTTCAATTATTTCATGCACATTTCTTCTTCATGACAAAATGAACACTGTTCAGAAAGCAGCACGATAATCACATTAGCTACAGCTCCTGATGTCCTTTGTTGCCATCAGTGAAAAAACTTGAATTATCTGTCAGGCTTCATAAGTATCCTCGCTCTGGACACCAAGCCATGAGTTTATCTAACCCTGACACTCTGCCAGTGCCTGACTGCTGACAGCATAGTTGAGTAATATGGGGTCTTTCTGTCTCCTTCCTCAAGAGAAGGTCTGGCAGTGCGATTGATGCAAACTTTCCTGTCCCACGTCAGCTAGAATACACATCCAATCACTTGTAAACCTTGGTTTATTTACCCTAGGATAAGAATGTGCAACTCTCAGGATAGATAGAGACATGAAATGAGGTAAGCACTATCAAATTCCTGGAGCATAATAGGTATTAATAACTAATATTAATATTATTTATTAATTAATTAATATTAATAACATAATAAATAGTGCTGATAATACTGCTGATGGTAATGTAAATAATAATACTGACTTTTAAGGCAAAAGCAACTAGCGTGCTTTAGTTACATATTTGTAGGCATTATGCTAGCTGCTTTACATACATTGGTCCATTTCAAATTCACATTTTAAAGAAAGGAAAACTGAGGTTTGTACAAGTTAGTTTGCCCAAAGTCATAAATCTAGTAAGTCACAGAGCTCAGACTTGATCCTAAGACTATACAGCACGAGGTTCAGTCTGTTTAATCACTCCCTGATATTACCATAATAGCAGAAATGTGCCATTTTAACATTTTGCATTGTGATTTTTTTTTAATCTCATAGCTAATCTGGATGATGCTCCTTAGAAGATAGAAACATTGCTTGCCATTTTGCAGCTTCCATTAATTTTATCACTAAAAGTTAGCTGCCTGGGTTTATTTGTACAATCAGGTGTTACTTTAAAAAAAAAAAGAAATTTCTAAACTTGTCATTTTGACTATCTTGAAAATAACTGATTACGCTTTCAGATGGTGACAGAAATGAAAAGTTGCGGGAGGTTTAATCGTGTACTACTTCCAGCAGCAGTTACTAAAGCCTCATAACACTTCATCGCAACTAATACATTATTGGGAAAGGGGAAATATCATGTCATATTTTTAACAGCTGGAAATAAGTGATTTTGATTTTAATACGACAAGTATTGTGTTGTAGAAAAGAAGCATTCTGACTTTTTTTTTTTTTTCGTTATGACTCACTGCCTATCAATTGCTTGTTACAACATTTGAAGGAATGCTGGCCCAAGCAATCTTTTTAGCGTTCTTTACCCAGGTTAGGCTGTTGCAATCCTATGATCCTTTGAAAATGTTTGTGAGAATATACTGAGGAGCTAGCACTGTACTGTGTTACCCCAATGTTATGTGTATGAAATTATCTCCAAGATGCTGTCAGCTCAGCTAGCCATCAAAGCTGGTTGCAGGCCCAGGGCAAAGTTTTGTAATGAATACAACTCATGAGTTGGGAGTGATTGTGGAAGACTTTTGCAGTCAGTTCTCATTCAGCCTAGACGATTCTTTTTAATGACACAGGGATTATGATTATCCATTACTCCCTCACAAAAAGGGGAAGGGAACACACATTTACTTTCTTGATAATATTTCTGCCTAGAAGAACCATCTGCTTAAGTTTCCGCTTACCACAAACTTATTCAGCCCTAATTTGTCATGTCATGTGATTTAATTTAATTCTCATAAAGTTCTAAGAGATACAGATGATATTATCATCGCTATTTTACTGATAAGAAAACTGAGGATGAGAGAAGTTAAGTCATTTTTCCAAGATCACTCAGTCAACAGCTGGTGAATCTGGGAGTCTAAGCCAGGCCTTTCTGATGTTTCTTTTCTTAAGGTCTTTTAGTCTCTCATGATATTGCTCTTCTTGGAATTCTAGTAACACTTGGCTTATCTCTTTCATTGAGCACATTTTATTTTCACCTTATAATAATGATATATGTTTGTGTATTCTCTTTCCACTGAGTTTTGTCTCCTTGAGGGTAAATGGCAGATCCTTTTATTTCTCTATCCTTTATAGTGCTGACCATGGTGCCTGGAACACTTTATTATTTGAACAAGTCAAATATATGTTCAGGAGATGTCTATATTTAAATATATTTTACCAATATCAAATACCAAGCATTTGCACATTTTCCCAATAAATACTTAGGAATTGCATTCTTTTGGCAGTTATTTTTCTGTAAGCTTTCTACGCCATTGAATAAATTAATATCCTGAACCGAATATCCAATGGATGTCTAAGATTGCTATTTTTGTTTTTGTTTTTTCTAGCAAAGTTTTTTTTTTTTTTTCTTTTTCTGAGACGGAGTCTCATTCTGTTGCTCAGGCTGGAGTGCAGTGGTGCGATCTCGGCTCATTGCAACCTCTGCCTCCTGGGTTCAAGTAACACTCCTGCCTCAGCCTCCTGAGTAGCTGGGACTACAGGTGCATGCAACCACGCCCGGCTAATTTCTGTATTTTTAGTAAAGACAGGGCTTCACCATGTTAGCCAGGGTGGTCTCGATCTCCTGGCCTCGTGATCTGCCCACCTCAGCCTCCCAAAGTGCTGGGATTACAGGCATGAGCCACCGCACCCAACCTCTAGCAAAGATTTTAAGTGTCAGGGCTTCCATTAGAATGAAGGAAAACAACTGACATACTTGGGACAGTAAAGAGTGATCAGGTATTATATGACTATTCAACAAATGCCATGGTTCGGAGACCTCATCAATAATTTCTTATATTTATCTACCTGGAGGTTATATACATTTTGCCTTGCACTGCCCTGTGAGTTGAAAAGGACAGGTCATTTCCATTGGACAGATGCATAAATTAAGGCCAGAAGAGAGTGAGTAACAGGACAAGGTTACATAGCTAGTAAGTACTAGAGTTGAGAGTAGTATCTGGGCCTCGATTCCTTGTCCATGTTGCCTTTGGGGTAATCCACCCACCTAATGATTCAAGCTGTTACTTGGGAAGTCATTCTCAACATCTGTCTTTCCCCGTGCTCTACCAACTGAACAATTCTTCAGGCTATTTCCAGACCATCATGCATTTATGCAGATGCCTCCAACTGTTCGTCTCTTGGCTTCCAGTCTTTCCCTCTAACCTAGTCATTATAAAAACTTGAATAATACTAATCATTCACTTCTTTGAAACCCTGACATGGCTCCACAACTCCTTAGCTTGGTACCCAAGACTCCTGCCCGCCTCATTTGATTCAATTCTTCCCATATTTTACCATTTACTACCACTCCATCCTCATGGTGAAAGGAATTGCAATAGCTCTTTTATTCCTGGACTGTTTCACATAATGTTCTCTCTGGCTTTATAGACATTTACCTCCTTCCCCAGCCTCCTTTCCATCTGATTCACATCCAGTCATTCTTTAGGCCTCTGGGGATATACCATCTCTTTCTAGAAGACTTCCCTGATGCTCCAAGTTCACCAATGGGTCCCTTTATCTGTGGGGCAATAGCCCCTCATGCTAATTCTTATAACATTAATCATACTACAGTTCAATTGTCATATTGTATTTCCTATCAGGCTATGGCTGTATTCAGATGAGCAGGACCAGGTGACACAGTTCTTTACGGCTCCTTGGGGAACTGGAGAATGTATGGCTAGAGCACTGCTATGAGAGTTAGTGGGAGGACTTGAGCATCAGCCTTGCTCACACAGCTTAAAAAATGCTGTGGACCTGACTTCCATTCTAAGCCAGGTTATACTTGACTTATATCTGCAGTACTTGAAAAGTATGAGTAACAGTAGATGAGTAACAATTAGATAAGAACTCATGCAATTCCTTCTTTAAAATGTTCACTCCAAATTTGAATCAAACCGACCAATGGAAAATAAGAGTTAGCTTTATTTAACAAAAATATTATGTTCCCTAGTCATAACCTTTCTGAAATAACGCATCAAATATATTACGAGTTTATTATTTGCTTGCTGCTTTCAGAATTTGGAATTACTAGTAACATTAACAATCACCATCATTGTGATAATGCAAATGTGTTACTATTTGACGCACATAGTTAAATGTTTCATCATGCTCTAAAGTTTCCAATGTGTACTGTAGGTTTCTCATGGGTAGGAACCATTGTTTTGTGCTTAATACCTAGCACGGTGTTAGATTATTCTAGTAAATTTTAAATAACTAAATTAATGTTTTACATATATTAATTTATTCACATCACAGCCCTGTCTGTCAGGTATGGCATTTTCTAGATCGAAAAGGGGAAAACAAAATCACTTAGAGATGGAACAAATGGAGAAAACTAAATGTATTTGAACACCTTTTTGTGGGATATATGGTGGGTTTTCTAGAAGCATGGTTGATTAACAATAGCTAGTCATCAAATTTCCTTGTACAGTGGTTGAGCCTTATTATATTTAAGGCTTTTATGAGTTTTCATACAGATTCAGGCATAAGACTGAAATCATTTGGAAAAGAGTAGAGAGACTAAGAGATCAAGTGCTACATAAGGAAAGGGTGGAGACTGTGCTCCCCAGCTAGGCAGGGTGATTGGAGAGATCATAAAGAAAAAATGTCAAATATCAAAACCATCTTCTTTGTCTTCCACAAATTTTTCAGTAAAATCTACATGTTTTTTCAGTGCTTTTACAGTCAGTTCCTTCTTTCTGATGATTACGAAGGAGCACTGTCTCAGATATTCAGCTAGAACTGAGCATTTCAGTACTGAGAGTTTAAGCAACATGCGTAGTCATTTGGATAGTGGATATTGGTGGAAATGTATTTATTCATTATGTAAATGAATGTAAATCAATGTAAATGTAAATGAAAACTCAGTAGAGTATTTTCTGAATGGCAGGCACTGGAAACAGTGCAGTGAACACGATTTCAAAGGGCTCCTTTCTTATGGAAATTACATTCTAGTAGTAGAGCTAAAAAGTATACAGGAAAAACAATAAAGCCTGCAAAAAGTGTTTTAAAGGAAAAAATTAAACTGGGTTATGCTATAGAGAATAAAATGAAATTGGAGTTACTTTTCTGTAGGATGGTCATAGGAGGTCTCTCTGAGGGGTGATGTTCAAGATGAGAACAACCCTGGTTAAAGGAAAAAGGAAGAAAATTCCAGACTTAACAAAAGAGCAAACAAATCCAAAAGTTAGCAGAAGACAAGAAATAACTAAGATCAGAGTGGAACTGAAGATGATAGAGACATGAAAAGCCCTTTTAAAAAATCAATGAATGCAGAAGCTGGTTTTTTGAAAAAAACAATAAAAGAAAGAAGAATCAAATAGACAAAAAAATGATAAAGGGCATATCACCACTGACTCCACGGACATAGAGACCAATGGAACAGAATAGAGACCTCAGAAATAAGCCCACCCATCTACAACCATCTGATGTTTGACAAACCTGATAAAAATGAGCAATGGGGAAAGGATTCTCTATTTAATAAATGGTGCTAGGAAAACTGGCTAGGCATATGCAGAAAACAGAAACTGGACCCCTTCCTTGCACCTTATACAAAAATTAACTCAAGATGGACTAAAGACTTAAATATAAAACCCAAAACCATAAAAACTCTACAAGAAAAGCTGGGCAATACCATTCAAGACATAGGCATGGGCAAAGATTTTATGATGAAATCTCCAAAAGCAATTGTAACAAAAGCTATAATTGCCGAATGAGAGCTAACTAAACTAAACAATTTCTGCACAGCAAAAGAAACTATCATCGGAGCAAACAGACAACCTACAGAATGGGAGAATGTTTTTGCAATCTACCCATCTGACAAAGGTCTAATATCCAGAATTTACAAGGAACTTAAATTTACAAGTTAAATTTGCAACAACCCCATCAAAAAGTGGGGAAAGGATATGAACAGACACTTCTCAAAGAAGACATTTATGCGGTCAACAAACATAAGAAAAAAGGCTCAACATCACTGATCATTAGAGAAATGCAAATCAAAACCACAATGAGCTACCATCTCACACCAATCAGAATGATGATTATTAAAAAGTCAAGAAACAACAGATGTTGGTGAGGCTGTGGAGAGATAGAAACACTTTTACATTGTTGGTGGGAAGGTAAATTAGTTCAACCACTGCAGAAGACAGTGTGGCAATTCCTCAAGGATCTAGAACCAGAAATACCGTTTGACCCAGCAATCCCATTACTAGGTATATATCTAAAGGAGTATAAATTATTCTGTTACAAAGATACATACACATGTATGTTTACTGCAGCACTATTCACAACAGCAAAGACATGGAACCAACCCAAATACCCACCAATGATAGACTGGATAAAGAAAATGTGGCACATATACACCATGGAATACTATGCAGCCACAAAAAGGAATGAGATCACGTCCTTTGCAGGGACATGGATGAACCTGGAAGCCATCATTCTCAGCAAACTATCACAAGAACAGAAAACCAAACACTGCCTGTTCTCACTCATAAGTGGGAGTTGAACAACGAGAACACATGGACTCCAGGAGGGGAAAAACACACACCAGGCCTGTGGGGGATGCAAGAGGGAAAGAGTCCATCAGGACAAACAGCTAATGCATGTGGGGCTTAAAACCTAGATGACAGGTTGACAGGTGCAGCAAACCACCATGGCACGTGTATACCTATATAACAAACCTGTACATTCTGCACATGTATCCCAGAACTGAAAGTAAAAATATGAATAATAACAAATAATAAATAAATACAAATATATCAAAGCAAGAGAGAGACTGGCATGTTCCAGAAATTTTCAGAACACCATTGTGATTGGAAAAATTGGTGGGGTGGCATTAAATGATACTGAAATAGAATTTATGAAAATGTCTAATTTAATGTTCTTTCTAATTCACTTCTATATTGCACAATGATAATAATAATGATAATGGTATTTACATTGGACTATCTTCTAGCGATGGTAATGAGTAATGTTGATTCTGAAATATAGCATATTGTAATGCAAAATTTTAAGCAGGAATTCTTCGGTATATTATTTGCACTATCACTAGAATTACCCCGATTTGGTAACACTGGCTGATGCCTTATCTCAGTACTACTGTTTATTTTACCTTGTTGTCTCTTCCAATAAGATGAAACACATTTTATTTCTTAACTGTAAATGACAGTAGGACATTAATGTGATGATAGCTTTAATTTTAATTCAAACCTGAAGAAGGCCAGAATGAAAGTATTCTGCTGATACATTCCAAAAGCAATGCTACTATCCATCAGTAAAGCTAATTTATCCATCTGGAATACCCAAAAGAAAAATCTGAATTTCAGAAGTAAATGGGTTTATAAAAAAGAAGCTCACAGAGTTTTTTTCATGAGGGTCATTGCTTTGCATATGACAGCAAAGTTAGATAATATTTTTCTGCCTATGAGGTTAGGATAGTGGACTAGGTTTCAATAGCATCTGACAATTCTTTATGATGCTGAAAGGAAATAAAACAGTACCATCTTGAAACATATTTCTTATACTCACGAGATTAAGGCAATTATAAAGCCCAGTAGACTCCTTATTCCTGATTTTTAACCACTGTAATGCCATGTGCTTAGAAAACTCTTAACATTGGCCAGAATTAAAATACCAAAATGGAATGGACTTTTACTGTAGTCTCCTAAGGAGTAACCTTCCTCTTATGTATCTATTAACATGACACATATCAATGAGAACTTTCAAAATCACACTTCATAAACATGAATAAGAACAGCATAGTCGGTGTTAACAGTGTAGGTTCTGGAGCCCACCTGCCGAGATTTGAATCTTGGTTCTACCACTCATTAGTTCTGTGACTGTGAGAAAGTTGATTGACTGCTCTGTGTGTGTTTCCTCATTTGTAAAGTGGTGATGATAATAGCTGCAAGGTTGTTGTAAGAATTGAATTGATGAATGTTAAGCACATAGAACACTTTCTTGGGACCCAATAAGCCTTCAATAAATTTTAACTGCTTTTTATTATTCTACTCCAATATTTAACATTTCAGTATAATCACATATAAGTTATTAGAAGGTGCCTTGCAGTAGACAGCCCCATTGCAAATTGTACCATAATAAGCTCTTTCTGCTAAGTCATATTGGTTGAATGAAACACGTACACAGTCTTAATATGTCTGATTCTATAATTACTAGAACAATCTTCTAATCACTTTTGTTAGAATATTTTATTGAAGAAGTATTCTTTTTTTAGGTAGTCCCAGAATACTAAAATTATCCATTTACAAAAAAACCTCTGAAAATGTGGCAATGACTTCTTATTTGACATTCCAGTTGCTTATTCATGTAATTAATTATTTTGTGTAGAAAAGTGAAGCATGTTTCTATAAGAAGGAAATTATGTGTCAGCTCAGCAAGGATATATTTTCAGTCTGTCTGGAGGTGTGAAGTTGTCCTAACTTGTGAACCCTAAGATACAAATAGAGATAGACAAATGCAAGTGTGGAGGAAGAGTGGATGCTAAGACGGCAGGGAGGATATCAAAAAACTTGGAAAGATAAAACAGAGCTAGAGGCAGGTCAGATATAAGTATAATAGTATAGAGAAATTCTAAACTCTAAACTGAGTCAGGCAAAGTAGAGAATGTCAGTCAATGGACAAGTATATGATCAGGCCCAGCAAACATTTTCAGGTTTACTTTACCTGGAAACATAGTTGGTCATAATAGAGACCAGTTAAATATTTCATATACTTTGTCTACATTTCATATGGCTTCAACTATGTCTCATTGAAGACAGAAATTTTGGAAGCTGGAATCAATACTCTCTAGTTCCAGCCTGGACAACATAGTGAGACCCTGTCTCTATAATTTTTTTTAAAAAAACTAGCCAGGCATGGTAGTGTGCACCAGTAGTCCCAGCTACTTCGGAAGCTGAGGTGGGAGAATAACCTAAGCCTAGGAGGTAGAAGCTGCAGTGAGCTGAGCATTCGCGACTGCACTCCAGCCTGGGCGAAAGAGTGAGATCCTGTCTAAAACAAACAAACAAACAAACAAACAAACAAACACTCCCAAGTTCAATCTATAGTACTTCGAATGATCTTAAAAGTGCCATCCTCTATGCCAGGCATATGGCAAGCTGAAATAATATGTCACTGATACAGTAATTCTTGTGGTGACACAATGTATAAAGGTGAGCAGTGAATATGTATTTAGGTTTAGCCTCCTAATAGCCATCCCAATGCTTTCCAAAAAAAAAAAAAAAAAAAACCAGAGAAAATGTTCATTTAAGTTTTATAAAATAAGCATTGATTTCAACTATGATGTGGCACTTTTTATTACCTGGACATACCACATAGATGCATCACATTTTCCAAACACCAATACAATTAAAATGACACTGAACAGTCTTTTTTTACATTTGCAATTAGGAAATACCTGTTTATAATCCATAAGAGTGGGCACCTACTTGCATATGAATTTCAGATTCAATCACTTTGTTTTCCTTCCTGTTGGAGACAATGGGTACAGAGAGTGAAGAAACTCAAAGTCTTTTAAGTAGCCTATTTTTCTTGATAGACAGATATTTTATAACCCGTCTTCAGATTTACTTTAATACTTATATCACCTACATTATACTTTATAAAACACATAAATATTGATTGTAGAACACATGAACTATATTAAAAGGTATAAATGTAATGTAATCATTCTAAGAAAACATGCCTTTTAAAAATGAGAATCAAGTAAAATAGAATTTATGAGAATTTCTGTATTTTTAGGACATGAACCTATAGCAGCACTAAAAACAATGGGTATGTTTATAATAACTCATATAGAAAAGAAAGGAAAGATAGATTGTTCCAAATTGAACAACACTTCCAGAACGTTTAAGGCATTACCAATAACAAATTGTGATGCTTAGGAAGACTTTTCTAAAGTATAAATATATTTGAATTTGACCAAATATGCTAGAGAAAAGGCTAAAGAATTTTTCTATCATATTTATAAAAAAGATCTTACAAAATTATAGTCATGTGAAGAACAATCAAATAATACACAGCCAAATATGTAAGAGAAAAATACATAGGTGGGTTAAGAAGTTAATTAATTTTTGTAAATTTTACATTTCTAGATTCCATGATTGTTGTGTTATTCATCATCTCAGCAAATTTTGTAATATTTGTGATTTTCCTTTTTATTCAAAATAAATATATGTTTACTTAATTTCGTATTCTTTTTTTTTTTTATCTCTTACCTAAATACTGTAAAAGTTCCAGGCTTCACGAAACTTAAATATACTTCTTATTCTTTATATACAAATTTGTATACAAATTTGTATTTTTCCACATTTTCAGTCAATACTGTCTTGTCAGCAATGCATCACAATCTCTGCAAATGTTATTAAATGAGGAAAATATTAATGTATACCATTGTTAACTTGTTACCGAATAATTAGGCGCCAGTTGGTTTGCATAACTTTCACTCTTAAAATTAGCATGATCTTGTTGATTTTATAATGAATATCTTTGAAAAAAGTCGTCCTTGCTCCTGCATATTATTTTACTATAAGCTGTTCTTACAAGTAGAACTACTGAGTCAAAGTCTATGGGTCAGTTTCTCTCTTTCTTTTTCTTGCCCTTACTCTCACTCTCTTTCTTTTTCTCTTCCCCAATTTTTCAGAATGGTTTTGGAAACATGTATTTCTGTTAGTACACCCTCATCAGCACTGAGTATTGTCATCTAAAGCTTATTTTAATATATGGCATGAAGAAGAGTCTATGTTTTTTTTCAGTTAATTAATTTAACTTCATTTATTGAGTAATATATCTTTCATTTTTATATTATTTTATATTAAAGTCCTATGACGATCAGCCTTCTCCTTTTGAGAAATCTTTAAGTCAATTTTCATAACACTATCAAAATTTTATAATAGTTTTATAATATATAATATGGTTTGGCTGTGTCCCTACCCAAATCTCATCTTGAATTGTAGCTCCTATAATATAATACCCATGTGTTGTGGGAGGGACCTGGTGAGAGGTTATTGAATCATGGTGATGTGTCTTTCCCATGCTGTTATCACGATAGTGAATAAGTCTTATAAGATCTGATGGTTTTATAAAGGGCAGTTCCCCTGCACATGCTCTCTTGCCTGCCGTGCTGTAACATGTGACTTTGCTCCTCCTTCACCTTCCACCATGATTGTGAGGTCTCTTTTGATGTGTAGAACTGTGAGTCTGTTAAACCTCCTTATCTTTATAAATTACCCTGTCTCATGTACATCTTCATTATCAGCATAATAACAGAATAATAGAGTAAACTGGTAAAGGAAGTGGGGCACTGCTGTAAAGACACCCGAAAATGTGGAAGCGACTTTGGAACTAGGTAACAGGCAGAGGATGGAACAGTTTGAAGGGCTCATAAGACAGGAAGATGTAGGAAAGTTTGGAACTTTCTAGAGACTTGTTGGATGGCTTTGACCAAAATGCTGATACTGATATGGACAATAAAGTCCAGGATCAGGTGGTCTCAGATGGAGATGAGGAACTTGTTGGGAACTGGAACAAAAGTGACTCTCATCATACTTTAGCAAAGAGACTGGGAGCATTTTTGCCCCGGCCCTAGAGATTTGTGGAACTTTGAACTTGACAGAGATGATTTAGGGCATCTGGCAGAAAAAAATTCTAAGCAGCAAAGCATTCAAGATGTGTCAGGTGCTGATAAATTCATTCAGTTTTATGCATTCACAAATATATGGTTTGGAATCTGAACTTATGCTTAAAAGGGAAGCACAGCATAAAAGTTTGAAAAATTTGCAGCCTGACAATGCAATAAAAAGGAAAAATCCATTTTCTGAGGAGAAATTCAAGCTGGCTGCAGAAATTTGCATAAGTAACGAGAAGCCACATGTTAATTGCCAAGACAATGGAGAAAATGTCTCCAGGGTATGTCGGAGACCCTCCTGGCAGCCCCTCCCATCACAGGACTGGAGGACTAGGAGAAAAAATGGTTTCATAGGTGGGGCCCAGGGTTCCCCTGCTCTGTGCACCTTCAGGACATGGTGCCCTGCATCCCGGCTGCTTCAGCTCCAGCTGTGGCTAAAAGGGACCAATGTACAGCTCAGGCTGTTGCTTCAGAGGGTGCAAGCCCCAAGCCTTGGTGGCTTACATATGGTGGTGTTCCTGTGAGTATACAAAACTCAGGAATTGGGATTTGAAAACCTCTGCCTATATTTCAGAGGATATATGGAAATGCCTATTGTCCAGGCAGAGGTGTGCTACAGGGGCCGCACCCTCATGGAGAACCTCTGCTAAGGCAGTGCAGAATGGAAATGAGGGGTTGGAGCCCCAACACAGTCTCCACTGGGGCACTGTCTAGTAGAGCTCTGAGAAAAGGTCATCATCCTCCAGACCCCAGAATGGTAGATCCACTGACAGCTTGCACTGTATACCTGGAGAAACCACAGATACTCAAGACCAGCCACGAAAGCAGCTAGGAGGGTGGCTGTACACTGCAAAGCCACAAGGGCAGAGCTGCCCAAGGTGGGAGCCCACGTCCTGCATCAATGTGACCTGGATGTGATACATACAATCAAAGGAGATTATTTCAGTGCTTAAGATTTAATTACTGCCCTATTGGATTTTGGACTTGCATGGGGCCTGTAGGCCCTTTTGTGTTGGCCAATTTCTCCCATTTGGAATGGGTGTATTTACCCAATGTCTGTACCCCCATTGCATCTAGGAAGTAATTAGCTTGTTTTGATTTTAGGCTCATAGGTGAAAGGGACTTGCCTTGTCTCAAATGAGACTTTGGACTATGGACTTTTGAGTTAATGCTGAATTGTGTTAAGACTTCAGGGAACTGTTGGGAATGCATGATTGGTTTTGAAATGTGAGGACATGAGATTTGGGAGTGGCCAGGGGTGGAAAGATATGGGTTATCAGTGTCCCCACCCAAATTTCATTTGAAATGCTGTTCCCACAATTCCCATGTGTCATGTGAGGGACCCAATGGGAGGTAATTGAATCATGAGAGCAGATCTTTCTCATGTAGTTCTCTTGATAGTGAATAAGTCTTATGAGATCTGATTGTTCTATAAAGGGGAGTTCCCCTGCACATGCTCTTTTGCCTGCTGCCATGGCAGACATGACTTTATTCCTCCTTAGCCTTCTGCCATGATTGTGAGGGCCTCCCAGCCAGGGGGAAATGTGAGTCCATTAAACGTCCTTTCCTTTCTGAATTACCCAGTCTCAGGTGTGTTTTTATTAGCAGCATAAGAACAGACTAATGCAATATATTTTTATACTTCACAGTACTGCCACTCTTCTTTTTCCAAATGTTATGTCTATATTTGTTGGTCATGGCTTTCTTTTTAATACTGTTGGTATTTTAAAAAGAGGATCATCAAAACAATTTCAAAGACAAACCTATGAAACAACACAAAGGCAAATCAACACCTTGTTTTTTCAAGAAAAAAATGAAATCAATAGTATAAAAATGACTGCATATATGTGTACGTATTTTACGGCAGGTCATTTACAAGCGAAGTAAGACAAGAAATAGTCATTAGATTCATTGAGTTAATTATTCTCATCTTTACATATATAATTATATACTAGTTACAAAACACTTATATTTTTTCCTTTCATACTTTCTTATTTCAGCTTAATTTATGGGTTATTGACAAATAACATTGTATTCCATATATTAAACCTGTACAATGTGATTAGTTAATACGTTTTTATTGTGAAATGATTATTACAATCAAGAAAATTAATATATTTACTATTGAATGTAGAATGGCAACCCCATTCTACTCTGTATCTGTGAGTTCATTTTTTTCTAAATTTTCACATGTGAGATTAAACAGTATTTGTCTTTCTCTGTCTCCCTTTTCACTTAGCATAATGTCCTACAGATTCATCCATCTTGTCAAAAATGACAAGATTTTCTGATTTTTTAAGTCTGAATAATATTTCAATGTATGTGTGTGTGAATACACACACACACATACACACACACACACACATCTCACATCTTCTTTATTCATCCAACAATGGACACTTAGGTTGTGTCTATGTCTTGGCTATTGTGAATAATGCTGCAATGAATATGAGAGTCTGGATAGCTCTGCAAAATACTGATCTCATTATCTTCAAATATATACCCAAAAGTGGGATTGCTAGACCTCTATTTTTAAGTTTTTGAGGAACCTATACTTTGTTTTACGTGATGGCTGTACTAATTTACATTCTCACCAAGAGTGAACAAGGGTTCCCTTTTCTCCTCATCCTTGCCAACTTATCTCTTTTTTTTTTTTTTTTTTTTTTTTTTAAATAGTAGCTACCCTAAATAGTATGAGGTGATATCTCATTGTGGTTTTGACCTGCATTTCCCTGATAATTACTGATGTTGAACATCTTTTCATTTCCCTGCTGGCCTTTTGTATATCTTCTTTTGAAAAATATCTATTTGAGTTATTTGCCCATTTTAGGATCAGATTTTTTTGTTGTTGGGTTGGTTGAGTTTATATTGAGTTTAATATATTTTGATATTAACTCATTATCAAAAATATATTTACAAATATATTGTCTTGTCCCATAAGTTGCTTTTTTATTTTGTTGATTGTTTCCTTTACATTGTAGATGCTTTTTATGTTGGTATAGACTAACATGTTTACTTCTGCTTTTGTTGCCTATAATTTTTGTGTCACATCCATAAAAATCATTGCAAAGACCTTTTTGAGATTTTTTTCCTTTTTTTCTACAGAGAGTTTTATGGTTTCAGGTTTTTGATAAAATCTATAATCTATTTTTAGTTAATGTTTGTGATTCATGTAAGATAGTGCTCCAATTTCATTCTTTTAAATGTGGGTATCCAATTTGCCCAACAGCATTAATTGTAGAAAATATTATTTCCCCATTGTGTATTCTCAGCATTCTTGTCAAAGATTAGTTGACTGTATATGAATTAATTTATTTCTGGGATCTCTATTCTCTTTATTAGCTTGTAAAGATGTTTTATTCTTCATAATTTAGTCTTGCTAAGTTGTATTTATGTTTTCAAGGTTATCCAACTTGTTTGCATATAATCGCTCATAGCAGTCTCTTATGTTCATGTGTGTTCGTGCAGCATCAGTTTTAATGTGTTCATTTTAATTTATAATTTTCTTTATTGAGTCAGGTCTTTTTATTCCTGGTTAGTCTAGCTGAAGTTTGGTCAATTTTGTTTAACTTTTCAAAATTAATTCTTAAGTTTTGTTTATCTTTTCTATTTATCTGTCTTCTAATTTGTGTCTCTTCTATTGTTTATTTTATTTTTCCTTCCTCCTCTACTGTTTATTCTATCCTTCATTTTGCTAAATTTTGGGTTACATTTTTCATATTTTTTTCTCTTGTGGCATAAAGTTAGGTTGTTTATTAGGGATCTCTTTTCTTAACATAAACATATATTACTGTGAATTTTCTTCTTGAATTGCCTTAACTGCATCCCATACATTTTAGTATTTTGGGTTTCCATTTTTATTTGTCTCAAGATATTATTTGGTTAAAACAATTCTTCTTTGAACCATTGGTTATTCAGGGGTGTGCTGCTAAATTTCCACATATTTTTGAGTTTTCTAGTTTTCTTCCTGTTATTGTGTCTAGTTTCATACCATCCTTACCAGAAAGATCGTTGGTATGACTTAATTCTTTCTAAATGTGTTAAGACTTGTTTTATGGCCTAACATATTATCTATTCTTGAGAATGTTTTGTGTACACTTGAGAAGAATGCACTATGCTGCTGTTAGATGTAATGTTCTGTATATGTCTGTTAGATCAATTTGGTGTACAGTGTTGTTCTAGTCTACGGTTTTCTTATTGAGTTTCTGTCCAAATGATCTATTCACTGTTGAAAGTGGAATACTAATGTATTTGACTATTTTCATATTGCTGTTTATTTCTTCTTTCATTTCTGCTACTATTTGCTTTATATATTTAAGTGCTCTGCCATGGGTGCATAAATATTTACAATTGCTACAGCTTCTTGATGAATTGAACATTTATTATTTTATTATGATTTTGTCTCTTGTGACAGTTTTTGACTTAAAGTCTATTTGTTTGATATAATACAGCCACAGCTGCTGTCTTTTGACAACCAATTTTATAAAATACATTTTTTATCCCTATTCTTTCACCCTATGTGTGTCCTTAAAGATAAAGTTAGTCACTTATATGCAACACATAATTTGAGCTATTTTTAAATCTGCGATACCACTCTTTTTTGATTGGATAATTTAATTCATTTATGTTTAAAGTAATTATTGATAGGTGAAAAATTACTATGATCATTTTGTTAATTGTTTCTTAACTGTTTTTTAGTCCTTTTTTTTCTTCCTCTCTTGCTGTCTTTCTTTGTGATTCAATAACGTTTTTGGTAATGTTTCTGATTCATTTTTTAAAAATTTCGTTTGAATCCACTACACATTTATCTTTTGTGGTTGTCATGAGGCTTACATACAATATCTTATAACATCTTATTTAAACTGATAATATCATTAAAAAGCCTATAATTTTACTCCCCCCTCGCATTTTTAGGTTATTGATTTTACTATTTATATATTTTATGAAAATATTGAGTATCCATTATCAAATTATTGTAGCTACAGTTATTTTAATACATTTGCCTTTTAACAGTTATCATTATTTTTGAAAGTGATTTACACACCACCATTACAATTTTAGAGAATTCTAAATTTGACTACAAATTCACCTTTATTAGTGAGTTTTATACATTTGTCTGTTTTTGCATTGTTAATTAGCATCCTTTCATTTCAGCATGAAGAAGTCCCTTTACCATTTTTTATAAAGTGGTTCTAGTTGGTGATGAAATATTTCAGCTTTTATTTGTTTGAGATAATTTTTATTGTTCCTTCATTTCTGAAAGACAGCTTTGCCAGGTTTTGTACCCTTGGTTGGCAGTTTTATTCTTTCACTATTTTGAATGTATCATCTACTTCCTCCTGGCCTGGAAGGTTTCTGCTGAGAAATCTGCTGATAGTCTCACAGAGGATCTTTTGTATGTGATGAGTCATTTTTCTTGCTGCTTTCAATATTCTCTCTTTATCTTTGACTTTTCACAATTTAATTATGTGTGCTCTGTAAATCTCTTTAAGTTCCTCCTATTTGGGCCTTCATAAACCTGGATACTTAATTCTCTTCCTAGATTTGAAAAGTTTTCATGCATTACTTCTTTAAGTAGTTTTCTTGCTCTTTGTCTCTCATTTTTCTATCTATGAGTTCTTATTTTGGATATATTGTTTTGCTTGAAGGTGCCTCATGAGTCCTGTAGAGTTTCTTTACTCTTTTTCATCTTTCTTTTTGTATTAAATGCCACTATCATTTTAATAAATTTATTTTGATGATATTTCCATATGAATACATTTTCCATGGAGATAACAATTTACTACAAGGCATCTACATTTTAAATGGAGCCTTTTAATAAAACATTCAATAAATATGCAAATAAATCATATATGTATATGTACAGTAATGTGTTTTTCACATTTAGGAAAAGTCAATATTCCAAATGTATTCAGTTTTGAAGGAATCCTTTTCTTATTGGTTCACCGTGTCTATGTAGACAGTAAAAGATAGCAGAGTTGTTGAAAATGATTATCCTTGTTTTTGGATCTCAAGTAATCTTTATTAAAATATTGATTCATTAAAAATATGTGTGCATAAGTAAACAATCTCTGGTAACACTTGAAGGTTTGACAGAAGGTACTTAAAATTAATTGTCAGTCCTCTGAAAATGACAGACAGCATGATCACCCTCCAACCTAGAGTTTATGGAGAGATCACATTTTGCAACAGATACTATATTGTAAAAGGAAGTCATAGTACCATGTTGGGCCATTGCATATTCAATTAGGGAAAAGACACATATTGATTTATAGTCAATGTTAGAGTCTGCAATAGAGACCAAATGTAGCATTACAAGTGTGAGTAGCTTGTGTTCCAATCACCTTTGCCTTTTGCAGACTCAGACCTTTCATCATTTAGAACCCTGTACTTTAGGGAGCAAGCATGGTTAAATTCATCATGTAAATTTTTTTCTTCACATATTATTCTTTTCCAAGTTAATATTTAAAGTTTCTTCTTAGTTTTTGTCATGCTTAGATGTTTCTTTGTGGTAAATAGTTAAAAGAAGCCAATGAGTAGCTTTTTTAATTTCCCAAAGAAAACCTTACAACAGTACCTACACATTCAGGTCCAAACCCCCAAACACATAATGATTATGGTGTGCTCACCAAGAATGGATCTACCTTCAGCCATTGCCATAACCATTAGTAAATACCTGAACCCATAATATGTGCCACACATATACACTTTCATGCTGACTTTCATAGAAAAAATAAGAAACTTATCTTCTTACCCACTGCCATGTGATAAGACATGCTAAGAATTGTGTACCATAAATTATTATGACCATATCTAGGCCCATAACCCATGTCTATTCTCCTAACCTCACTAATTTTCATGCCTATGTGCTATAGCCTCTCCTGTGGTCAAAATATAAAACTGTACTCAAATTCATTACTTTTTCTGGTACAAGGATAGTACATACTGTGGTAGGCGGAACTTCAGATGATGCTCAATTGAGTTAGACACCCTTGTATAATCTTTTTGCCTTGAATGTAGGCAGAAATCGTC
Organism: Macaca thibetana thibetana; assembly: GCF_024542745.1. NCBI lineage: Eukaryota > Metazoa > Chordata > Mammalia > Primates > Cercopithecidae > Macaca > Macaca thibetana. The sequence goes on from NC_065598.1 coordinate 137,478,114, forward strand.
ACTTACCTCTAGCCAACAAAATATGTCAGACGTGATGGGATAGCCAGTCTCATGATTGCATTATATTATGTATGAATCTGTCTTAGCAGACTGGAACAAGAAATTTTTCTGTTTGTTTTGAATAATTAACTTGCTTTGTTGCATAAGTCCCACTTGGCTAGGACCTGTGACATTCTCTAGGAGCGGATCATGAAACCCAGCAAACAGTCAGGAAGAAAATGGGACTTCATTTTTTCAACCTCAAAAAACTGAATTTTGCTACAACCACATGGATTTGGAAAGGGCCTTGAGCTCCAGAAAGGAGTTCAGCCCCTCTCATACTTGGATTGTAGCTTTGTGAGACTTTGAACAGAGGACAAAGTAGAGCAGATAACCCGCTAAGCCATACCTTTCCTCCAAAACCATGGAAACTATGAGATAACACATTTATATATTTTTAAACAACTATGTTTGTAGTAATTTGTTATTTTGCAGGGAAAACTAATTCACATCTTCAGAGTCATGCTCAGCAAACAATGCCTACACCTATAACCACGTGCAAGGAATGGCCATAACAACACCCAGGCTTGCCAAGAGAGCGTAGGTTTTCACAAGGTTTTCACCTCTTTGGAATGTCAAAGCATACAACTTTATCCATGCTTTAATTTATATACAAGCTCAAATGTGCCTCTGTTCAAATCTTGTATACTATATATATATGTACAAGATATATAGGTACAAGATATACATGTATCATATATATGTACACAATATATATATGGTGTACAAGATTTGAACACAACCACCCAGACAAGCACATTGAACGTGTCTAACTCAAACTTATGCCTGGAAAGTCCTACCAACTGTACATATCCGGGCAGAACTACATAGAGAAACATCCTGATGCACCCACACAGGCTCAGGCCCACGCCAATTTCTATACCTATTCTGAGAATAATATTGAGACGCCCTCATCCAGGACCATCTATTCAGGGCTATCTATTCATGCCCTCCCCTGGCATGAATATGTATGTGGGTGTGTTGCACCCACAACACACCATTTTATTAACTGAGCGAGCCAACTGAACACATGTGTGTATAGACAATTTTATGTCTTGAGTTAGGTGTACAAGGTCAAAGGAGAAACTGGTAAATGTATGTGTGCTGAAAGCAGGAAAAAAATAGGGGAATGACAATAACTCCATAATTGTTGGGGAAGTATATGGACATAAGTATCTCTCAGTGTGTTCATCTTAGCTCCTAGCTCTGGGGCCAAAGGAAGTAGAATCTGTGCTTTAAGAGGAGAGGGCTAACAAGAGTCAAGTATCACATAAATGCTCTAGTCAATCTGGTGGGGTTCAGGGAAAGCACCAGACCCAGTGCAAAGACTATAGTGTTAGTTTGTGAATCCAGACTAAAGCTTACTTGTAGAGACTATGCCAATGCCACAAGGGAGAGGGAGGGATCCATGATTGGGTGGATGCCCAGAGCTCCCCCTGAGATCTGTAATGAGAACAGTAAATGATGTGGAAGAGTACAAGTTATGTAGTCATGCGGAATTTGGTTTAATTCTTTTAACTTCCCTTAGAACAGAATCGGTAACTCTTTCCTTTATGTTCCCATTAAAACTTTGATCTTTACCTTTTAGTGTGTTTTATATTATATTCAAGTTTCATGTCTCCTGTCACCACTGATGTCTTAATCTTATTATTAGTAACTCTTGTTTATTGATTGCCTTCTTAAATATGAACCTTCCACTTCTCACTTTACATAAGCATTGTATCTGATCTTTGCAACAAATCTGGAAGGTTTTATCATCATCTCGATTATATGATGAACAAACAAATATAAAAATATCAAGTAATTACCCTGGATGACATGGAGCCAATTATAGTGTTCAGAAGGGGAGGTTTAAAAGCTATAGTTTTTGGCTTTTAGAGATGAGGTTTTTTTTTTTTTGTCAGTCTACCATACAGCTTCTCTCATAATTCCCAAGCTTCATCTCCTTCTCAGACCCACCTCCGTCTTTCAAATGAATTCTGTGTCTTCACTATGTTGCTGCTGTCAGGGCCAAGCATAGTGTCTGGCACATAGTAGATATTTTACACATATTTTAGATAAGTCATTTATTTTATTTTTATTATATGTTAAGTTCTTGAATACATGTGCAGAATGTGCAGGTTTGTTACACAGGTATACATCTATTTCTCCACATCCTCTCCAGCATCTGTTGTTTCCTGACTTTTTAATGATTGCCATTCTAACTGGCAAGAGATGATATCCCATTGCAGTTTTGATTTGCATTTCTCTAATGACCGGTGATGATGAGCTTTTTTTCACATATTTGTTGGCTGCATAAATGTGCCAGGGTAGTTTGCTGCACCCATCAACCTGTCATCTACATTAGGTATTTCTCCTAACGCTACCCCTCCCCTTACTCCCCACCCCCTGACAAGCCCCAGTGTGTGATGTTCCCCTCCCTGTGTCCATGTGTTCTCATTGTTCAACTCCCAATTATAAGTGAGAACACGTGGTGTTTGGTTTTCTGTTCCTTTGTTGGTTTGCTAAGAATGATGGTTTCTAGCTTCAACCATGTCCCTGCAAAGGACAAGAACTCATTCTTTTTTATGGCTGCATAGTATTCCATGGTATATATTGCCATATTTTCTGTATCCAGTCCAACATTGATGGGCATTTGGGTTGGTTCCAAGTCTTTGCTATTGTGTGTGTGTCTTCATAGTAGAATGATTTATAATCCTTTGGGTATATACCCAGTAATGGGATGGCTGGGTCAAATGGCATTTCTGGTTGTAGATCCTTGAGGAATCGCCACACTGACTTCCACAATGGTTGAACTAATTTACACACCCACCAACAGTGTAAAAGTGTTCCTATTTTTCCATATCTTCTCCAGCATCTGTTGTTTCCTGACTTTTTAATGATCGCCATTCTAACTGGCTGAGATAATATCCCATTGTGGTTTTGATTTGCATTTCTCTAATGACCAGTGATGATGAGCTTTTTTCATATGTTTGTCGGTTGCATAAGTGTCTTCTTTTGAGAAGTTTCTGTTCATATCCTTTGCCCACTTTTCGATGGGGTTGTTTGTTTTTTTCTTGTAAATGTGTTTAAGTTCCTTGTAGATTCTGGATATTAGTCCTTTGTCAGATGGGTAGATTGACAAAATATTCTCCCATTCTGTGGGTTGTTTGTTCACTTGGATGATAGTTTCTTTTGCTGTGCAGAAGTTCTTTAGTTTAGTTAGCTTCTATGTGTCAACTTTGGCTTTTGTTACCATTGCTTTTGGTGTTTTAGTCATGAAGTCTTTGCCCATGCCTATGTCCTGAATGGTATTGCCTAGGTTTTCTTTTGCTTTTTTTTGTTGTTGTTGTTGACTTGCTCTTGTCACTCAGGTTGGAGTGCAATGGCATGATCTCAGTTCACTGCAACCTCCATCTCCCAGGCTCAAGCTATTCTCCTGCCTCAGCCTCCCCAGTAGCTGGAATTACAGGTGCTCACCACCATGCCTGGCTATATTTTGGCTTTTGTTTCTGTGTTTTTTAGTAGAGATCAGGTTTTACCACATTGGCCAGGCTGGTCTTGAACTCCTGGCCTCAGGTGATCCCCCTGCCTTGGCCTCTCAAAGTGCTGGGATTACAGGAGTGAGCCAACGCACCTGGCCTGCCTAGGTTTTCTTCAAGGGTTTTATGGTTTTAGGTCTTACGTTTAAGTCTTTAATCCATCTTGAGTTAATTTTCGTATAAGGTGTAAGAAAGGGGTCCAGTTTCACTTTTCTGCATATGGCTAGCCAGTTTTCCCAAAACCACTTATTAAGTAGAGAATCCTTTCCGTGTTGCTTGTTTTTGCCATGTTTGTCAAAGATCAGCTGGTTGTAGATGTTTGGTGTTATTTCTGAGGCCTTCATTTTCTTCCATTGGTCTATATATATATATCCATTTTGGTATAGGTACCATGTTGTTTTGATTACTGTAGCTTTGTAGTATAATTGGAGGTCAGGTAGTGTGATGCCTCCAGCTTTGTTCTTTTTGCTTAGGGTTGTCTTGGCTATACTGGCTCTTTCTTGGTTCCATATGAAATTTAAAGTAGTTTTTCTAATTCTGTGAAGAAAATCAATGGTAGCTTGATGGGAATAACATTTATAAATTACTTTGGGCAGTATGGCATTTTTTATGATTTTGATTCTTCCTATCCATCATCATGGAATCTTTTTCCATTTATTTGTGTCCTCTCTTATTTCCTTGAGTGGTGGTTTGTAGTTGTCCTTGAAGAGGTCCTTTACATCCCTTGTAAGTTGGATTCCTAGGTATTTTATTCTCTTTGTAGCAATTGTGAATGGGAGTTCACTCATGATTTGGTTTCTGTTTGTTCACTTTTGGTGTATTAAAATGCTTGTGATTTTTACACATTGATCATGTATCCCAAGACTTTGCTGAAGTTGCTTATCAGCTTAAGGAGTTTTTGGGCTGAGATGATGGGTTGTTTTGTTTTGTTTTGAGATGGAGTCTCTCATTGTCATGCAGGCTGGAGTGCAGTGGTACGGTCTCGGCTCACTGCAGGCTCTGCTTCCCAGGTTCATACCTTTCTCCTGCCTCAGCCTCCCATGTAGCTGGGACTACAGGCGCCCAACACCATGCTTGACTAATTTTTTTTTTTTTTTTGTATTTTTAGTAGAGACGGGGTTTCACCGTGTTAGCCAGGATAGTCTTGATCTCCAGACCTCGTGATCCTCACACCTCGGCCTCCCAAAGTGCTGGGATTACAGGCATGAGCCACTATGCCAGGCTGGGCTGAGACGATGGGGTTTCCTAAATATACAATCATGTCATCTGCAAACAGAGACAATTTGACTTCCTCTCTTCCTATTTGAATACCTTTTATTTCTTTCACTTGTCTGATTGCCCTGGCCAGAACTTCCAATACTATGTTGAATAGGAGTGGTGAGAGAAGGCATCCTTGACTTGTGCCAGTTTTCAAAGGGAATGCTTCCAGCTTTTGCCCATTCAGTATGATATTGGTTGTGGGTTTGGTCATAAAGAGCCTTTACTATTTTGAGATATGTTCCATTAATACCTAGTTTATTGAGTGTTTTTAGCATAAAGTGTTGTTGAATTTTACTGAAGGCCTTTTCTGCATCTATTAAGATAATCACATGGTTTTTGTAATTGGTTCTGTTTATGTGATGGATTACATCGATTCATTTGCATATATTGAACCAGCCTTGCATCCCAGGCATGAAGCCCACTTGATCATGGTGGATAAGCTTTTTGATGTGCTGCTGGATTCGGTTTGCCAGTATTTTTTTGAGGATTTTCACATCAATGTTCATCAGGGATATTGGCCTGATACTTTCTTTTTTTTGTCATGTCTCTGCCAGGTTTTGGTATCTGGATGATGCTGGCCTTATAAAATGAGTTAGGGAGGAGTCCCTCTTTTTCTATTGTTTGGAATAGTTTCAGAAAAAATGGTACCAGCTCCTCTTTGGACCTCTGGTAGAATTCAGCTGTGAATCTGTCTGGTCCTGGGCCTTTTTTGGTTGGTAGGCTATTAATTATTGCCTTAATTTCAGAACTTGTTATTGGTCTATTCAGGGATTCGACTTCTTCCTGGTTTAGTCTTGGGAGGGTGTATGTGTCCAGGAATTTACCAGTTTCTTCTAGATTTTCTAGTTTATTTGTGTAGAGGTGTTTATAGTATTCTCAGATGGTAGTTTGTATTTCTGTGGGATCAGTGGTGGTATCCCCTTTATCATGTTTTAGTGTGTCTATTTGATTCTTCTCCCTTTTCTTCTTTGTTAGTCTGGCTAGCGGTCTATTTATTTTGTTAATCTTTTCAAAAAACCAGCTCCTGGATTCACTGATTTTTTGAAGAGTTTTTCATGTCTCTATCTCCTTCAGTGCTGCTCTGATCTTAGTTTATTTATTGTCTTCTGCTGGCTTTTAAATTTGTTTGCTCTTGATTCTCTAGTTCTTTTAATTGTGATGTTAGGGTGTCAAGTTTAGATCTTTCCCACTTTCTCCTGTGGGCATTTAGTGCTATAAATTTCCCTCTAAACACTGCTTAACTGTGTACCAGAGATTCTGGTACTTTGTGTCTTTCTTCTCATTGGTTTCACAGAACTTATTTATTTCTGCCTTAATTTCATTATTTACCCAGTAGTCATTCAGGAGCAGGATTTTAGTTTCCATGTAGTTGTGCAGTTTTGAGTGAGTTTCTTAATCCTGAGTTCTAATTTGATTGCACTGTGGTCTGAGAGACAGTTTGTTATGATTTACGTTCTTTTGCATTTGCTGAGGAGTGTTTTACTTCCAATTATGTGGTCAATTTTAGAATAAGTGATACATGGTGCTGAGAATAATGTATATTCTTTTGATTTGGGGTGGAGAGTTCTGCAGATGTCTGTTAGGTCTGCTTGGTCCAGAGCTGAGTTCAGGTCCTGTATATCCTTGTTAATTTTCTGTCTTGTTGATCTGTCTAATATTGACAGTAGGGTATTAAAGTCTCCCATTATTATTGTATGAGAGTTTAAGTCTCTTTCTAGGTCACTAAGAACTTGCTTTATGAATCTGGGTGTTCCTGTATTGGGTGCACATATATTTAGGATAGTTAGCTCTTTTTGTTGCATTGATCCTTTTACCATTATGTAATGCCCTTCTTTGTCTTTTTTGATCTTTGTTGGTTTAAAGTCTGTTTTCTCAGAGACTAGGGTCACAATCCCTGCTTTTTTTTTTTTTTTTTTTTGCTTTCCATTTGCTTAGTAAATATTCCTCCATCCCTTTATTTTGAGCCTATGTGTGTCTTTGCATGTGAGATGGTTCTCTTGAATACAGCACACCGATGGATCTTGACTCTTCATCCAATTTGCCTGTCTGTGTCTTTTAATTGGGGTATTTAGTCCATTTACATTTAAGGTTAATATTGTTATGTGTGAGTTTGTTATGGTTAATACGATTATGATGGTAGATGGTTATTTTGCCCATTAGTTGATGCAGTTTCTTCATAGTGTCAATGGTCAATACATTTTGGTATGTTTTTGTGGTGGCTGTTACCAGTTTTTCCTTTCCATATTTAGTGCTTCTTTCAGGAGCTCTTGTAAGGCAGGCCTGGTGGTGACAAAATCTCTCAGCATTTGCTTGTTTGTAAAGGATTTTATTTCTCCTTCACTTATGAAGCTTAGTTTGGCTGGATATAAAATTTTGGGTTGAAAATTCTTTTCTTTAAGAATGTTGAATATTGGCCCCCACACTTTTCTGGCTTGTAGGGTTTCTTCAGAGAGATCTGCTGTTAGTCTGATGGGCTTCCCTTTCTGGGTAACCTGACCATTTTCTCTGGCTGTCCTTAATATTTTTTCCTTCATTTCAACCTTGGTGAATCTGATGATTATATGTCTTGGGGTTGATCTTCTCAAGGAGTATATTTGTGGTATTTGGTATTCTCTGTATTTCCTGAATTTGAATGTTGGCCTGTCTTGCTAGGATGGGGAAATTCTCCTGAATAATATGAAGTGTGTTTTCCAAGGTGGTTCCATTATCCCTGTCACTTTCAGGTACACCAATAATACTTAGCTTTGGCCTTTTCACATAGTCCCACATTTCTTGGAGGCTTTGTTTGTTCCTTTTCATTCTTTTGTCTAATCTTGTCTTCATGCTTTATTTCATTAAGTTGATCTTCAATCTCTGATATCCTTTCTTCTGCTTGATTGATTCAGCTATTGATACTTGTGTATGCTTCATGAAGTTCTCATGCTGTGTTTTTCAGCTGCATCAGGTCATTTTGTTATTCTCTAAACTGAATATTCTATTTAGCAGTTTCTGTAACATTTTATCAAGGTTCTTACCTTCCTTGCATTGGGTTAGAACATGCTCCTTTAGCTCAGAGGAGTTTGTTACTTACCTTTTGAAGCCTACTTCTGTCAACTTATCAAACTCATTCTTCATCTAGTTTTGTTCCCTTGATGGCAAGGAGTTGTGATCCTTTGGAGGAGAAGCGGCATTCTAGTTTTTAGAATTTTCAGGCTTTTTGTGCTACTGTTTCTTTTTTTTTTTTTTTATGTTCGTGGATTTATCTACCTTTGATCTTTGATGATGGTCACCTTTGGATGGGGTTTTTGCATAGACATCCTTATTGTTGATGTTATTGCTTTCTGTTCTAACCATCAGGCCCCTCTTCTGCAGGTCTGCTGGAGTTTGCTGGAGGTCTACTCCAGACACTATTTGCCTGGGTATCACCAGCATTGGCTGCAGAACAGCAAAGATTTCTGCCTGGTCCTTTCTATGGAAGCTTTGTACCAGAGGGGCACCCACCAGATGCCAGCCAGAGCTCTCCTGTATGAGATGTCTGCTGACCCCTGCTGGGAGGTGTCTCTCAGTCAGGAGGCATGGGGGTCAGGAACCCATTTGAGGAGGCAGTCTGTCTCTTACCAGAGCTTGAGTGCTATGCCGGGAGATCTGCTGCTCTCTTCAGAGCCAGCAGGCAACAACTTTTAAGTCTGCAGAAGCTGCACTTACAGCTGCCCCTTCCCCCAGGAGCTCTGTCCCAGGGAGATGGCAGTTTTATCTACAAGCCCCTGACTGGGGCTGCTCCCTTTCTTTCAGAGATGCCCTGCCCAGAGAGCAGAAATCTAGAGAGGCAGTCTGGTAACGGTTGCGCTGTGGTGGGATCCGCCCAGTTTGAACTTGAGCTTTGTTTACATTATGAGTGGAAAACCACCTACTCAAGTCTCAGTATTTGTGGATGCCCATCCCCACACCAACCTTGAGCACCCCAGGTCAACTTCAGACTGCTGTGCTGGCAGTGAGAATTTCAAGCCAGTGGATCTTAGCTTGCTGGGCTCAATGGGGGTGGGATCCACTGAGCAAGACCACTTGGCTCCCTGGCTTCAGCCCCCTTTCAAGAGAGTGAATGGTTCTTTCTTGCTGGCATTCCAGGCACCACTGGAGTATGGAAATAAAAACTGCAGCTAGCTCAATGTCTTCCCAAAGGCCACCCAGTTTTGTGCCTGAAACCCAGGGCCCTGTTGGCATAGGCACCCAAGGGAATCTCCTGGTCTGCAGATTGCAAAAACCATGGGAAAAGCGTAGTATCTGGGCCAGATAGCACTGTCCCTCGGGGCACAGTCCCTAAGGGCTTCTCTTGGCTAGGGGAGGGAGTTCCCTGACCCCTTGTACTTCCCTGGTAAAGCGATGCCCCACCCTGCTTCTGCTAGCCCTCAGTGGGCTGCACCTACTGTCTAATCAGTCCCAGTGAGATGAACTGGGTACCTCAGTTGGAATTTGTTGATATTGTTTCTTTAACTTTTCTGTAAGTTTGAAATGATTTCAATATAAAATAAAACTATCATGTTCTCTGCAATATTTCATAATTTATAATAAAAAATAAACAACTTGAAGTCAGTCAGGCAAGATGGTCGTATAGGAACAGCTCCGGTCTGCAGCTCCCAGCAAGACCAACACCGAAGGCGGGTGATTTCTACATTTCCAACTGGTGTACTTTAAAGGTGTGGTCAATAATAAGAATTTGCAAAGAAGAGCAAAGCATTTTCCCAAAACATATTCTTTGAAGAACCCATTAAAATATTTTTCCTACCCAACAGTATCCAGCAGAAGGAACCCAAAGGGTTAAGGCAGTTAGTTTTAACATTCCACCCCCTTTGACACAGAGATGCTACAATAAGAACACAGTTGATCAGCAGAAAAGAATGTCAATATTGCTTTGTACTGAAGACCTGTTTTGTGTTGTGTGTGTGTGTGTGTATGTGTGTGTGTGTGTGTGTGTATTTGTTTGGTTTTGTTTTCTTCTAAATTCAAGTCATTAAGCAGAGTTTGACCTTCTCATACTTCAGTGAGAAAATGTACACAATAGATGGTGCTTCTTATGAGAATTATGTCTTGTGAATTTTATGGTGGTTGACATTTGCTGTTTCGTAACAGGTCACTATAAAAGCGAGATGTTTTTGCTGCAGCCAGGTCTGTGGAATGGAACAAACCAGGTTAATGACTTGAAACCCACAGGGCACATTCTGCCGTGGGATAGTCACTTTGGCCACTCCAGTGCCATTTTATTATCTCTCTTTTGTTAGCTTGATAGAAAGGCTGACCCGTTTGCCCACAAGAGCTGCACAAGTCTAGGACACATGTTCCAAATGAGTATACATGCCTAATAGAGTTTCTCTATATAGTGTAGTGATTCAGACTACTCTGCCAGGGTGCTAATCCTGACTCCAAAATATCTAATTGTGAGTAACTATATTCAAGTTAATTAAACTCGCTGTGCCCCATTTTACTCATCTGTAAAAGTCTATAATAGTACCTTCTTCATAGGGTGGTCATGAGGATTACATGAGTTGATAGATATAAAGCACTTAGAACAGTGTGCAACACTTGATAATGTCTTTTGAAGCACATGGGAACAAAACATGAAGTCTATGTATCTGCATCTGTGCACACGTGTGTGCCTGGGAGTGAACATAAGGTGATTGTGGAATGCAGGTAGTCAAGATCATTTGGAAGTATAATTGATTCTTGAGAAATGTTGAAGAATGAGTAGATTTTCAGACAGACAACATGAGGAGGAGTGAGAGTATCCCAAACAGGAGCAACCTCATGGGAAAATGTGACATTCTGTGTAAACTGCAAGTAATTCAGTAGAGTTGAAGGGATGGTCAGAAGGTGCCTACTAGATTAAGGAGTTTATTAAGTAGTAAGCTTCGACTCTGAACCTAAGTTACATCCACTGCTAGGACTCATGCAGTCTGTGAAAGCCTAGAGAAGTAGAGGAATGAACTCAATTATTTCAGGGGTGGTGGGAGTTCTGATTGAGAAGCTGCTTACGACAAAATCTAGTGTAAGAAAGACATAATCATAGTGAGTGTGATATACTGATCAGGTTTTGGTTGTTGGTAGGGACAGTGATTGAATGATCAGCATGTAGAATGACCGCTAGGGTCGACTAATGTTTCTTACCCTCTGAGTTTCACGTCTGGACATAATGATTCATCTTTGGATTTTCTGCTTGGTTGAAAATGTATGAACAAGTAGCTATACACTTCCCTGGTGAGGCCCTTATCAGTTGATTTTAGTTTTCAAAGGAAATCATTTAGTTCTGCCATTCCAAATTAATGAAGGAATTCCATGCAGACCATTTGGCTGGCTGCCTTCCATACACAGCAGAGAAAGTCTTTGCCATCAATGCCAAGGTTTCAAATGGGCATTTTCATAAAAACAGGCAAAGCAGCCCATTATCTAATTGATTTCCATAAATTGTGGTGGCTGGGGAGTCAATGTCAATGCACATGGCATTGAGCCATTTTTTGGAAGGCACTCAATACTAGGTTTGAAATATCTTCTCTACCAGTAGAGGCCCTAGATTCCTTTACTAAAAAAAGAATAATTAAAATTTTCACATTTGAATAGTGTCCACATACACAGTCCCTGATAGCAAACATTTGGACCCTTTACCAGGCTCCCTTTGCAACCTATCATAAAGGAAATGTAGCATGACATTTCAAGATGAATTGGAGGTGACACATAATACAGCTGTACATATCTCTTAGCACAAACAGGCTTTTTGCCTAACAAGAGTTGTTTCTGTTTGCTTGGCTTTAATTACTTTAGAAAATGATCAGTCAGTTTCATCTTAAGTTCTTCATGCTTCAATAATGTCAGCTCTTCTTGCCTTGTTACCCAGAAGAAACTGACTGTCAACCCAGCTGACCCACTTAGGGGATTAGACGTGAGGACTAAGACAACTTTGTAAATAGGATATGGTGTTCTTGCAAGCAGCAGGACCATCAGGGAGCAAGAGGAATCAAATGCAACGGAAGCAAATGACACATTGCCTCCACCCCACTCAGGTTGCTCGAGCTGACTCTGGATGCCTCTCAGTGCTCCAGTTTTCAAAAATCACGCAACATATTCAACTTCTCCCATTAAAGTCCCTAAAATAAACAAGGCATGTATTTCACTCACATAAAATTCAACTGAGGATCTGCCATATGCCAGACATTGTGCTAGGTATTGGGAATAACAACTAACACATATTACTTGCTGACATGTGTGAGGCACTAGCTATTTTACATGGATTAACTCACAAATCTTAATAATCAACCTGAAAATTATAGACTATTATAATCGCTACTTGCGCATGGAGATAATGAGGTATAGAGACTGATTTGTAAATGATCTCATAGAAAAGAAGTGGAATAGTCAAAACTTAAAACCAGGAAATGAGGTCTAGCATGCACAGGATTCATCATGATGCTCACCAATTTCCTACAATGAATCAGGTTGGGTCACCACCCTGTAGAAGCACAAAGCTTAGGTAGTATAGGAGACATAAACATGAATATCACATCATGTGAATTTATTGAGTACCTTTTAAATTCTAGGTACTATATAAAGTGCCATATTGATATTAATTCATTTAGTTCTTGTGGCATCATGATCATCTCTCTAGTTAAGACCAATTTTGGCTCACCAAAATAATGTGTAACATTTCAAATATTCATCTTTTTACTCATCATTTTGCTTAACATCTGTAAGTAAATAGCCTCTCTCTTTTTTATAATGGCTTTATTGAGATATAAATCCATTTAAATATTAATCCTTTTAAAGTGTACAGTCTAATGATATTTACACATACAGGGAGCCATATAACCATCACCACATCTGATTCTAATATTTTCATCACTCTAAAATGAAATCCTATACTCTATTAGCAGTCACTCCCCATTCCCCTTCCCCAAGACCCTAGGAAACACTGATTTGCTTCCTTATTTTTATAGTAGATCTATTGGGATATAATTTGCATAAAATATACTGACTCATTTAAAGTGTGCAGTTTGATTTTTTTAGTACATTACTAAAAATTGTGCAACCATCACCGACATCTAATTCCAGAATTCCAGACTATCACAGAGTTGAAGAGAGGGAGATGAAAATAGACCAAGACAAATTGTCACAAAACTCTCTATTCCTATAAAAATGGAGGCTTTTTTTTGAATAAAAGTTCCTCAGATTCTTGTAAGACTTTGGTTCATTTTCAGAGTTCTAAAAAAATTAATTTTGACAATTTTTGCCCATGTTCTTATTGCTTTTGTGGAGGTGTGAATTTTCAGATTTTCTCATTTCGCCATTCCCTTGGGAACAGTATCTTGGGCAGTTTAAAAACGCAAAAGTTCTCAGATGCTGCAGGCCCATTTATATACCACAAACTCCATCTTTCTTAATATAACAAACCTTCCCTAGACTTACATCTGTTAACTCAATACCAGCTGTATCATATGTATATTTAAAAATATTCTTTCCTTCCACTTTTCTTCTTCCCACAAATATATATTGAACACGTACTGTGTACTAGGATCAGAGATAGATGCTGCAGGTTAAAAGTACATTACAATAGAGTTTATTATGACCTCATGGACATTACAATAGAGTTTATTATGACCTCATGGAGTTTAGAGTGCTGAAGGGCAGAGAGACAATAAATACATCCAAGGACATTGTGTTAGAGTTCTCCAGAAACACAGAATAGGATATACGTGTGTGTGTGTGTGTGTGTGTGGTGTTTGTGTATGTATGTATGTGTGTGTATTTGTGTGTAAAGGGAGGAAAGAGAGAGATTGAGACATAGTAGAAATTAGCTTACATGATTATGGAGACTAAGACGTCCCACAATATGCCATCTGCAAGCTGGAGAACCAGCAAAGCTGATAGCTCAGTCTAGATCCAAATGCCTGAGAATTAGGGTAGTTGATGATGTAATTCCCAGTCTGAGTCCAAAGGCCTGAGAACCACAGGGGTGGAGTGGTTAAAGTCCTGGATTTGGAAGGCCAGAGAACCAGGAATGCAGACATCTGGGGCAGGAGAAGATGGATGTCCCATCTCAAATAGAGACAGACAGTGAGAGAGAGATAATTCAGCCTGTTAATTCAGCCTTCCACTGTCTTTTGTTTTCTTAGAGCCTCAACACATTGGCTGGTTCCCACCCACATTGGTGAGGAAAGTTCTGTACTCAGTCTACAAATTCACACGTTAATCTCTTCCTGACACACTCTTAATGTTAATCTTTTCCTGACACACTAAGAAATAATGTTTTACCAGCAATCTCGGAACTCCATGGCCAAATAAGGTTGACACATAAAATTAACAGACACCTAGGTCAAATACCAATGTAAATTCAGGTGTGTATATGTAGGCATGCATAGAACTGGTGCTCATAGGGCAAGGGATATTGGGGCTTATCATTTTCTCCTTCACTCAGTGAAGTTTTGATGGAAGGTAGAATTCTAGAATTAATTCATTCAGCAACATAATATGTGTCCAGATCTCTGCTGAATTCTTGGAATGTGACATGGTCCCTGACTTCATGGAGCTCATAGTCCAATGAGAAATTCATGGAAGTCTACTCATCTGATTTCAATTTTCTGAACTCCATTCACTGTAGAGTTTAGGGAAGATTACAGTTTTTTCCAAGTATATATAATAAAAATAGAAAATAGAGAAAACATATGGAAATCATAAAAGGAGGCTGGTTATTGAACATAAATTGACTAAATTTTGTCATAGAGTGACTAGGTATTTAGTTTGCCAAAAACTTTCCTGGATTTAGCACTGAAGGTCCCATCTCCTGGTATACCCTGCACAATTGGTCACCCTACTTATTAATGAGTATTTGCACTGGCAACAGCAGACAGATCTAAGGGCATAATGCTGGTTGCCTAAACGTAAACAAGCAAATACATAAAAATAGAACTAAAAATACCTTCTATTAAGATCGTTAAAGTGTGTTTGTGGTTGTATTGGAGTAGAAAATGTATATACAATAAGCATTACAGGAAAAGAAAGACGATAAATGAAACTGATTCATTACCTGCAATGTTTATATGGAAAAGAGATATACACTGCTGTGTGAGTGTTAGGCAACATTCCTGATAGATACTTTAATAACTAATCAATGAAACAAACAAGAAATATAAATAAGAATTAGTTCACTGAAGAAAAATAAATCTGTTACAATAAAAAAATCAAAGTGACACAGCTGTAAAAATATGTATATATTGGTAAGAATTATTTAAAAACGGAATACTTATTTAACCAGAAATAGTGGGATACCTATATTCATGTGATAGTGATTAAAAGAACCTTGAGTGGGTGATGGGTCAGCATAGTGGTATAAAGATTATTAAAATTTCTTAGTGGATAGTAGGAAGCCAGGTATGTATATATATGTATATAATATATATGGCATATATAATATATATGGTATATATAATATATGCAAATATATGGCAAATATATGGCATATATTATATATGGCATATATAATATATTGGTATATATATGCACATAGGTATATAATATGTATATGCACATAAAATCTATTAATAAAATATAAGAACATTATTTTAAATAAGGAGGAAAATATATGTAGAAACAAACAAAAAACAGGTGAAATGGTTAGCTTTGGAGAATGAAAATTAGGGGAGGCGGCAAGAATATGGAAAAGGACTGGAACTATTGTTTTGGTTATGTACTTTGAAGTACAATTTAACTTGTAAATTATGGACTTACATAACTTCAGCAACAATAAAATTAAATTGAATTGAATACATAAAATGTAGCAGTTTAGTACAAGTAATGAATATTCTATCTTTACAAAATACCAGCCCAGTTCAATATTGTTATTTTATTTAATATATTAGCATACAGCTTTTATAAGTGTTGGAGTCTTTTCTATTTGTGTTATTAACTGTTCTTGACTCCTGAATAATTTGGAAATAAAGAGGAAATATCAGAGCTGAGTAAGAGACATTTCAGTGACTGGGCTTGGAAATGCTTATTGATTATTGCACAGTGATTTGCTTTTTTTTTTTTTTTTTTTTTGAGATGGAGTTTTGTTCTTATTGCCCAGGCTAGAATGCATGCAATGGCACAATCTTGGCTCACCGCAGTCTCCACCTCGCGGGTTCAAGCGATTCTCCTGCCTCAGCCTCCTGAGTAGCTGGGATTACAGGCACCCTCCGCCACGCTGGCTAACTTTGTATTTTTAATAGAGACGGGGTTTCTCCATGTTGGTCAGGCTGGTCTCAAACTCCTGACCTCAGATGATCTGCCCGCTTCAGCCTCCCAATGATTTGATTTTAAAAAATACTTTTTCACCTCATCCACCATGACTTTTACAAGATTTTTCTTAGAATCCATAAGGGAATGTAATTTGTTGATGCCACCGATAATATTATAACATAACACATATATCTAAAACTAATATCTGCCAATCATCACTAGTGCATAGACTCTTCTAGTGAGTTTCTGCTGCCATTAGTTTGATATTAGAATATTACAGCAGCAATGTTCTTCTTCATTTTTAATACCCATTTGTTTTCCTTTGTAAGGAAATGCACATTTTTCTGTGACAATCACATTATTTTAACCCTTAATGTTTACACAGGCCTTGCATGCAAATACTATCCATTCAATTCTACACAATATAGATATGAGGCTCAACTCTGGTAGGAGATGTCTGTCTTAAATTATAAAATTGAACTGCTGTCCACTGCACCAAGACGGCCACTAAGATGCATCTCTTATAAATGGTCTCTGCGTCATTCACAGGGTAGTTGCTTATATTACAGATGTTGGGAATAGAGGGTAGTATCCATATAACAGGGTCTCTGAGTTTTCTGAACTAGTTAGTTCTCTTTGGGTAGAAAGGATGTAGAGGAGGAGATAAGGATGTGATGAAAAAGAAACCTGTTTGTTACAGTTGATAGGATCGGGAAATGCAAACTGAGAATTAGTCAAACAGTGGTTATTGAATACTGTTCAAACCATGTGTATGAAGTAATGACTATTTGTGGCATACAGTGCTAGCTGCCACTGAAATGCAAAAGTAATTTAACTGTGCACCTACTTCACTGGAACTTAAAGTGGGGTTGGGTATATACATATACTAAAATATAAATATTATGAAAGGCCAAAATGCTGTAATTCATATGATAAACACAAAACATGTTTTGAGGGTGCAGAGTAGAGGAGTACACTAAGCTACTGAGGGCATTTAGAGAGGTGTTCAGAGAGGAATTAGTATTTGATGTGAAACTTAGAAGAGAAGGCAGAAAATTTGGGAGATGTAAAAGCATTTTAATGAAAGATACAGAATTAGCATGGTTGGAGAGCTGAGAAAATATTGATGTGTCCAGACTACACCAAATAATATATTATTGTGTGTGTGTATGTGTGTGTGTGTGTTTGAAGAGGACACAAGAAGTAATCACATTTGAAATTAAAGCATGCTTGTTTGTTTGTTTAAGAGGAACAAACTGATATTTCACTTGTATTTGGTAAAAAAATCATCTAGAAAGGTAAACTGCCAATCTGATAGTTATAGGCATTCAATGCCATCATATATACCCTCATACATTTCAAAGCAGATTGTACTCAAGAATAAGGAATATAATCAGATTTTAGTAATTTTATGTAGCACACTTGATTCCAAGTATATTGATTCAATTTGAATGAAACTCTGAGATGATCAACAGTTGGTATTTAGTTTTATACTAAAAAGGCTTATTTCTTATATTTCTTTAAGCTCAGTGGGCAGGTATTAGATGTCTCTTGTGCCTCACCTCAAGTCATGTGAGGCTGAGGTATGCCTTAGGTATCTTCATCATCATCTACTGGGATTAGCTGGGCCGTAAAGTTTTCACCCACTTCAATTTTCTTTTTATCTTTCTCATCCTTTAGATCATCCCACTGCTTTCTCCTTGTATGACCCTGTGGTCACCCCCCAGAATTACAAGCATAATTGCTTGTGAACCTTCAGTAAATGCTGATTCAAGAGCCTTGGGCTTGGGGAAGAGCAACAATAAGAAATGAAGCAACTGCAATTGATTTTCTAGTAATGATGGGATGTCATATTTTTCCATGGTCAACAATACCTTGGGATGTCTCAAACTTCATTTAATGTAAACTTATCTATTTTACTTAAAAAGGATGTATTCGTTAGCCATTGATAAGTAATGTGTGAGAATATTATTAACATCTTTTACTGAATGTATTAGGACCCTGTATTTTACTTCATTTAACCTGACTCAACAAACATTTTCTAAGCACATACTATGGACCAAACTCCAGGAATACAAAGATGAACTTATATCCTTGTAGGTTATATAAGACTACAAAGAAAATTATAATACTGGTCAGATATTGGTAAATGTAATTAGGGGCATAGAGTGCTATGAATGTCCCAAGAGATGAATTTGGGAGTGTGAACCAATGTAAATTGTCATGTCACAAATTGAAGGATGATTTGTGCGTAAACGCATAGGGTCTGTCATCTCAGTTACTTTATTATTCACGGGTCCTATATAATAAAAAAAAATAAGGTCAGTGGCAAGATGTGGCTTTCTGATCTCCTCTAGGAAGAAGGTCTGAGAACAATGGACAGGGTTGTTCATTGAAGGAATCCTTCAAAGAGAGGCTTACGGCCATCTTGATTCCCACCGAGGGGTCATGCCAATCAACGGGTGCAGTTTGTAAGGCAGCGTCTATAAGAAGACATCTGTCTTTATGAAAGTCCAATGGAACTTTCACTCTTCAATTCCCTGTGAACCCAGAGGTGGGTTAGATATTTTTGGAATGTGCCACAGGCAGCCAGGCAGGTGGAAGATTTCATTCCAGCCCATGTCTGTTCTAAAATAATGAAAGAAGCTCCAAGAAATTGTACCTGTCAAATCTGTCAGAGAGTAAAAGCAAGATGATATCATTTTGACAGATTTCAGCAGCCATTCTGCTGATCACCCATGTTACTACTGCACTATGTTCCCGAGGAACTGATAGGTGAGCAGTGAATTATATGTTTCAGAATTAACTCAAAAGGATCTCTCAAATGTATTTGTAGCATTTCAACAAGTTTGGAAAAGATGACTTTATATTTCTGAAAGGGTTGCATTTGGGAGCAAGACAGAGAGTATGAGAGAGAGAGAGAGAACAAGAGAGAGAGAGGCTTAATAAATGTTGAATATGAATAAAGAAGACAATATGATCATATTCCTGTCTCGTTCCTTAGTACTTGTTTTCTTGCTGTGAGTTTTTCTTGCCAATATAAATGAGCTTCCTGACACCCACATGCAGTTTGAATGCATTGAATTTCTCTCATTTCCAACCGCATTGTGGCAAAAACAAACCAACCACCTGAAGCAAATACTACTAGCCAAAAAACAAGCATCTGTGTCCAGATAAGGAAGGGGAGTGTTGGCACTAAAAGACATTGACTGTTTCTACATAGGTTTACTTGGGGAGTTTATTGCATTAGTCTCTGTGTTAAATCATATATTTATTAGTCATAAAGTTGCCTTGGTGTTATCTAATCCAGCTCTGCATCGTGATAGGATTGAGTCATTATGCTCTTCCAAGTATTTTTATCTGATCTAGGGTTTAAACTATAAAGGTCAGGTTAGCTAAATGCATTCTGATAAGGGTTTCATCTATAACTAAGGACTAGATCACTATAGAGATTTGAGATTACCATTAGTTTCTTGAAAAGAGTAACAATTAGAGAAGAGCTTTAAATCTAAGTCAGAAGACCTGGAATGAATTTAAGGTTCTAGATCTCTACTTATTTAACTGTGTATCCTTAGACAAGTCACTTAAACTGCTCAACCGCAGTTATCTCATTTTCAACACGGAGCAGTAATGCCTACCCTGTGTTTGTTACGTGGCTGTTTTTCGAGTGTCAAATAAGAAAATATACTAAATCACTTTAGAATCTCTAAAGAACTACAACAAATACGAGATATTATAAGACATTGTAAAATATGTATAAAATCATAATTTATATTCTATTGTAAAATATACATAATATAAAATATATCATTTTAAACTTTTTGAGTGTATAATTCCATTCACTTGATTTAGAATCACCTCTACTACCCATCTCCAGAACGCTTTCATCGTTTCTAACTTAAAACTCTGTACCCATTAAGCAAACACTCCCCATTCTTCCTTACCTCCTGCTAATGCCTAGTAACCTCTGTTCTATTTTCTGTCTTTATAAATATGACTACTCTGGCTACCTAATAAGTGCCATCCTACAATATTTGTTTTGTTTTGTGTGTCAGGAATACTTAACTCAGCATCATGTTTGCAAAGTTCATCCATGTGGTAGCATGCCTCTGAATTTCATTTCTTTTTAAAGTGGAATGCTGCTCCACAGTATGTATTTACCAAATTTTTAAACCATTCCTCTATTGATGGCCATTTTGATTATTTCAAGCTTTTGGCTATTGTGAATAATGCCAGTAAGGAAATGGATATACAGGCCGGGTGCGGTGGCTCACAGCCTGTAATCCCAGCACTTTGCGGGGCTGAGGCGGGCAGATCCCCAGAGGTCAGGAGTTTGAGATCAGCCTGGCCAACAGCTGAAACCCTGTCTCTACCAAAATACAAAAATTAGCTGGGCGTGGTGGCGTGCGCCTGTAATCCCAGCTACTTGGGAAGGTGAGGGAGGAGCATCCCTGGAACCCGGGAGGCAGAGGTTGCAGTGGGCCAAGATGGTGCCATTGCACTCCAGCCTGGGTGACAGAGGGAGGCTCCGTCAAAAAAAA
Source organism: Macaca thibetana thibetana (assembly GCF_024542745.1). Taxonomy (NCBI): domain Eukaryota; kingdom Metazoa; phylum Chordata; class Mammalia; order Primates; family Cercopithecidae; genus Macaca; species Macaca thibetana. The sequence goes on from NC_065598.1 coordinate 137,498,713, forward strand.
AAAAAAAGAAAGAAAAGAAAATGGGTATACAAATAACTGTTCAAGTCCATGATTTAATTTTGTTAGGTATATACCACTATATATATCATATTTCACTTTATAGAAGGAAAATTTCTGTACCATATAATATCTCTATGTTTGCTATTTTGAAGAACCACCAATGATTTCTATTTTTATCTCCCCAAAATATGCAAAAAATAAGATTGTATGATGAAGAAATATTCCTTTCTCTCTCTCCCTCCCCGCTTTCCTTTCCTTCCTTTCCTTACCCTTCTCTTCCCTTCTCCCTCCCCTCCCCAGCTCTTCTTTCTTCCTTCAACAGTGAGTGAGCATTTACACAATTCAGATCATGTACTAGGCACAAGGGATATACTGATAAATCAGACCTGTTCTCTGTCCTCCTTGATCAATTATTAATATAAATTTTAATATTAAAATTTCATTTCCAGTGTTTATATATTAAACTCTACATATTCATGGAGGGCATTTATAATCAAATTAATAAGTTCTCTAAAACTTATTTCAAACTTTAGTTCAATTAACTGGGTCATAAGAAACACTTATCTTTAATGCAATTTAATGAAATGCAATAGCACACTATATTAGAAAACATGTCACATACTAAGAATAACTATTATAACACTTTTGTTTTAGAATATATATTACATATATGTTTTAGAATACACATATGTATACTTTTATATATTTTATATATATATGTATGTATGTGTGTGTGTGTGTGTATAACCTAAAAGAGGATTCCTTGTTTTAGTACTCTTTCCAGCAAACTAGGAAGGCCTTTCAGAGAGGCTGCAGGAAAAGAGTGGCAGAGAATAAACAGGAGCTAAGACTAAGACGTAAAATCTTCCTTCTTCCCTATTTAATACGGTTTATCTTAACCTCTGCTAAAAATGACCAAAAGCAATTTTCCCATACATCAGTTTATTTTTAAAGAGTCCCATATTGTAGTCCAAAATGGAAAAAGAGTAATGTTGCTTTGATATTTTTCAATTAGGAAATTAATAAACACAAGGACAAGATCTTTATATTCATAACTATGACAAAAGATAATTTTGAGGGAAAATTCAATTCATATCATGTAATTAGGTTCTATGTAGCCAATATAAAAATTCACATTGACTTTTTTCAATTATGAATATAAACATTATTTTTAAAGCAGAGGAATTTTGATCTCAAATATGAATGTCACAATTTCTGCAGGTATCTCATATACTGTGTAAATGCTGTACTATAATTTTTGGTTTGGGTTGTGTTTTGAGATAGTTTAACTTGACCAGGAAGTTCCTGTTTTTAACAGAACATCTAACTTGAACACGAGGCATTTAATTTGAATATGAGTCATCCAACTTGACGGTAAAACGTGTTAATCAGTTACACAGGCTTTTATTTTCAAAATGTTGGTCTATGCATTTAATCAAAATTATTTGTTTACTTGATCACATGGTGTGAAAAATATATAGTGTGGAATAACCATTAATCCTCTTTACCAAATGTGCCCAGATCTCTGTCTTCTGGGTATATGAGACGAATAAACTAGTGGGTTGGGTAGCAGGTTTCTGTAATTGATCATATAGTGTAAATATATATATAATATAACAATGTTCTTCACCAAATATGTCCAGGTCTCTATCTGCTAGGCATGTGGTAGGATGAAATTTGTGCCTGACGAGTTGGGCTTTATGAAGCTTGATCAACAAATTCTAAGTAGAATTCATGGATAATCACTCCTAACTGGAGGATTTTTTAACCTCCTTATTGACCTGTGGCTGACATGTAAAAAGCTATATATATTTAATGTATACAAGTCAGTGAATTTGAGGAAGAGGATACCTAGGCCATAGACATATTCATCACCTCCCAAAACTTTCTCCAGCCCCATTCATTGCTGTTATTTTTTTTTTTCCAGCTGGGGAACTTAATTTCCAAAGCAAATCTCTCAATGAGACTATGCCCAAAGGAAAAGACACCAAGAATACCTGGGATGCTGATTGCTCTGTCAGCGTCGGTCCCTGAATAAATGCAATGATCAGAAGCCCCTTCCAATTAGAAATGAATATGAAGCATAAGAAAAAGTAAACCTTTTGTGTTTTAAGCCACTGAAAAATTTGTGGTTATTGTTCTCATAGCATAATATATCATATATTGCCTGATATATATATAATGAAGTAAAATATCAGTGAGAGTCACTCACAACTTCTAAAGCAGTGCTTTATATATAGGTTTGCTTGAACACAGAGTATAAAGTTGTAAGATTTTGACTTAATTTATCAATTTAGTCAATAAAATTTTTTTAAAAATTACACATCTGGCCAAAAATGAAAATGCTTGTTGAGTATATTAAGTTTCTAGTTCGTGAAGACTCCTGTATCATATTGAAATATACGGTTTTTTACTCTATTATTAAGAGATTGTATAATTTTATAACTTTTATAGTAGTTGCAAGTAATATGTGATGAAAAGGTTGAATATTTAAAAGAGATAAATTCATGTGGTAACTAAACTGAAGCTGCATTCACAGGGAAGGTTGGACCAATATAACTACAAAACATACTAGATGGCAAAAATGGTGAAACTATATTCAAGTAGTTTATAGGAAACTGATACTAAAATGGTGCTAAAATGCTAATTTTTATAGGTCCTAACAAATCTAAGTGGAAGAGTATTAGAAATGTATAGTCTCAGGTCCTCAAAAGCAATTGCATCAAACCCAAAAATTGACAAGTGAGACCTAATTAAACTAAAGAGCATCTGAACAGCAAGAGAAACTATCAACAGGGTAAACAGACACCTACAGAAAGGGAGAAAATATTTGCAAACTATGCATCCGGCAAAGGTCTAATACCTAGAATCTATAAGGAACTTAAACAATTGAACAAGCAAAAAACTAACAAGCCCATTAAAAATGAGCGAAAGATATAAATACAGACTTCTCAAAAGAAGACATATGAGTGACCAACAAACATATGGAAAAATGCTTAACATCAGTAATCATCAGAGAAATGCGAATCAAAACTGCATTGAGATACCATCTCACACCAGTCAGAATGGCTATTATTAAAAAGGTCAAAAAACAACAGATGCTGACAAGGCTGCAGGGAAAAGGGAATGCTTATACATTGTTTGTGGGAATGTAAAGTAGTTCAGCCCCTGTGGAAAGCAGTTGGGAGATTTTTCAAAGAACTTAAAACACAACTACCGTGCAACCCAGCAATTCCATTACTGGGAATATATCCAAACAAAAATATTTCCACCAAAAACTTACATGTTCATCACAACACTATTCACAATAGCAAAGACATGGAATCAACCTAGGTGTGCATGAATAGTGGATTGGATAAAGAAAATGTGATACATATACACCATGGAATACTAGACAACCACAAAATGAAATCATGTCCTTTGTAGCAACTCAGATGCAGCTGAAGGCCATAATCCTAAGCTAATTAACTCAGGAACAGAAAACCAAATACTGTGCGTTCTTGCTTCTGAGTGGGAGCTAATCATTGGCTACACATGGACAAAAAGATGGCAACAATGAAAACTGGGGACTACTGAAAAAGGGATGGAGGAAGGGGGACAAGGGTTGAAAGACTATTAGGTACTATGCTTAGTACCTTGGCAATGGGATCAATCATAACCAAACTTCAGGATCACGCAATATATCCAGGAAACAAACCAGCACATGTACACCCTGAATTAAAAATAAAAGTAAAAATGTATAGTCTCAGTGAAGATCTTTGCAATATTTACAGCGGTGATGTATCACACCTCTAAAAGCAATCAAGTATCATAAAAATTTACGAAACATTACATTAACAAAATATAAGGGCATAAAAATGCTTAATCAGAAAAACTCAAGAATTTCACAAAAACAAATATATAAAAAAAGCAAAGTGGTATTTTTATAACCCAGTAATTCCAGGGGGACAAGCAGAAGGTTGGAGGTAAATGTTTGAAGATAAAGCATCATCTCTTAATGTTTTTAATACATGAAGAAATATGATAAAATTACTTCACCTTTAAAAAATAAAGTATGGGTGGAACAGAGCAAAATAGCCAAATAGAAGACTCTACCAATTTCTCCCCACCCCCCGCAGGAATACCAAATTTAGCAACAATCTACAAAAAGAGTATGTTCATTAGAACCAAAAATCACGACCCCAACAAAAATCAGGTGAGCAGTCACAGTACCTCACTTTAACCTCATATCACTGGAAGAGGCACTGAAGAGAATAGGTGAGACAGTCATGTTTCACCAATACCCTCCAACACACAAATCCCCCGGTAGCAGCCATATGGCACAGAGAGAGAATTTGTACTCTTTGGAGAGGGCGAGGGCAGCAATTGTGAGATTTTTGCATTGAACTCAGTACTGCCCTGTCACAGCAGAAAGCAAAATTGGGCTGATCTCAGCTGACACCCATTCATGGAAGGAGCATTTAGAGAAGCCCTAGCCAGAGGAGAATTGCCCATCCCAGTGGTTGGGACTTGAGATTCAGCCAGCCTCACCATCATGGGCTAAAAGTGTTCTGGGGTTCCAAACACACTTGAAAAACAGTCTAAGGCACAAGAGCTGCAAACCTAGCTGAGTCCTAGTGTTGAGCTGGGCTCAGATCCAGTGTAACTGGGGAATATGCGACCTACTGAAACACCAGCCAGAGTTGCTAAGGGAGTGCTTGTACCACCCCTATCCCCCTAAGAGTTACTGGCATTTAAGAGGAAGTAGAGAAAGAGAAGGAAAAAATTATAAAAAGGATAATAACAGAGAACTTCTCAAACCTAGGGAAGATTTAACCCAAAGGCATTTAATAATCAAATTTCCAAAGATGAAGGATATAGAAAGGGCCCGAAAGCCTGCAAGAAAGAAGAAACAATGATCATACATGGAGCTCCAACATGTCTAGCAGCAGACTTTTCAGTGGAAACAATACAGGCCAGGAAAAAGTGGCATTACTTATTTAAAGTGCTAATGGAAAAAAAAAAAATTCCTTATTTATCCTAGAATAGCATATCCACATTCAGCATTGGACAGATCTTCTAGACAAAAAAAAAAAATCAGCAAAGAAACATTGGACTGAATCTATACTATTTTATTCCATTTGTTCATTGTTGTGGTCTTCTAAGTGTAAACACTGAAGTTAAGACAGCCTAAATAATTCAACTCTGATCTATGGGTCTTCTGTATCCTTGAGAGGAGGCTGGTTGAAAATAAAGACCCCATTCCAATTGCCCAACCTTCATTTCCTCTTTAGGAAATGAAGAGTTTCCATATTTACCATTTGAAAGCTACCATTTGGGGCCCAAGTTAGGAATGATTTAATAGTTGTTCCACCCCACTTAGCAGTCAGCGGATGCACATAGGCTTTCTTCCTTATACTACATTTTTTTTCCTTTTATTCAAATCAACAGACTAGACCGTAGAATTGCAATTGGCACTTTCACCTCACAAAGTAATAAAAGCAAGCCAAGTATCATCCAACAGCCTAATACCTAGAAGATAACTCATACACTTCGAAAAGGAGAAAACAATTACATGTTGAATTCAGTGGCTAAAACAACCATAAACTTCCTCCTCTCTTTGTCAGCTTTCACTGAAAGTGATCAGCTTTAGTTTCTTGTTTAGGATGGATTTTCACTGAGAACTTTTCTATGATGTTTTGATTTAAATACATGTAAGTGCTATCATAATAAGTATAATGAAGGTGGTGCAGGAGCACAGAGGAAATACAATTCAAGTGAAAATAAGATGCAAGAGGTTATGTGTAGTGGTGCATTTCTTTAGGTTAGATTTCAACAGTAGAAATGGAAAAGATGAGGAGATTGATGCTGAGAAGGCAGGATGGAAAGGGATTTTATAAATGGATATGTCTCTGTGTGTGTGTGTGTGTGTGTTTTCTCTCAAAGAATGGAGGGTTACAGTTTTAGATTAGGTCATTTGCAAATTTCTTCTTTAAAAATTTAGTTTTTCTTTTTTGCATGTGAGGAAGGGTTGGGTGAGAGAGAATCTTCACTCCTTAGCCTGGAGCAACATTTACATATGCACAATTTTTATTATCTGGATCATCTGTCTTTTTAATTATTCTCTTTGTCTGACACTTGTGAATATATGATGCCTATATAATACAGATACAATGTTTCATAGGCATGATATAATAGAGAAACTTATCTCTCATATACTATATTATGCAAGTTTGAAGTCTATTATAATGACCATGTTCAGTATGACATGGTATTCATATATATACATTTTAGTATATGTATTACAGCAACTTTATTAAAATTCCATAGTGTTGACACACATTATACATACTTGAGAATGTGTATTTGAAGGAACCACTAGAACATTCTTGAACATTTGTTTCATTAATCTTCAAATATAAGGTTGATTATTGGTTAATGTAAGTAATGCTCTTTGACTTGAATTCACACGTTACCCAATGACAGAATCAGACCTTACAGGTCAAGTAAGCCTTCACAAAACTCATGCTTTGTCCAGTAGAGACCACCTGAATAGTTTTTCTCAATGACTGAGATAATAGCTTACAGTTTATTTAGGAGATTAAATCTTTATTTTTAATTTTAAAATATTTAATTTACAAATATAAATTATGTGTATTGAAGGTATACAACATGATGATTGATTTGATATACATTGTTTACTGATAACTGTAGTCAAATTAATATATCCATCACCACTCATAGTTACCATTTGTGAGTATGTATGTGTGTGTCTCTGTGGTGAGAACACCTAAAATGTGCTTTCTTATCCAATTTCAAGTAAACAATACAGTATTGTTAACTATAGCCACCATGTTGTACATTAGATACTCAGAATGTATTCACCTTATAGCTGAAAGTTTATACCCTTTAAACTACATTTCCTCAATCCTTCCACCCCCACCACCCCCAGCCCCTGGCAACCATCATTTTATCCTCTGCTTTTATGAGTTCTCTTTTTAGATTCTACATATAAGTACAATTATGCGGTGTTCATCTCTCTGTGTCTGGGTTATTTCACTTAGTATAATATCGTCCAGTTTCGTCAATGTTGTCACAGATGGCAGGATTTCCTTCTTATGGGTAAATTATATTCCACTTTGTGTGTGTGTGCATATCTGCATGCATATCACGTTTTCTTCATCTAGTCATCTGTTGATGGGCACTTATGTTTTTCCTATAACTTGACTGTTGTGAATAATGCTGTAAACATTGAACTGAAAGCTCTTTGAAATGCTGATTTCATTTTCTCTGGATATATACCCAGAAGTGGGATTGGTGGATCATACAGTAGTTTTATTTTAAATTTTTTGAGAAACAACCATAATGATTTCCATAACGATTGAACCGATTGACATTCTCCCAAAAGTACACAGGGTTCCTTTTCCTCCACACCCTTGCCAACACTTGTTATCTCTTGTTTCTTTTTTTTTTTTCCCCAATAATAGCCATTCTATGTAAATTAGTACAACCTCTATGGAAAACAGAATGGAGATTTCTCAAATAACTAAAGGTAGATCTATCATTTGATTCATCAATTTTATTACGGGGTATCTACCCAAGGGAAAGACCAGTCATTGTATCAAATTTTGATATATACATGCCCGTATATACCTGCATGTGTATGTTTACTGCAGCACAATGCACAATTGCGAAGATATGGAGCCAACCTAACTGCCATTGACCAATGAGTGGATAAAGAAAATGTTATGTATATACACCATAAAATACTACTCAGCCATAAAAATAATGAAATAATATATTTTGCAGCCACTTGGATGGAGCTCAAGGCCATTATTTTAAATGAAATAACTCAGGAATGTAAAACAAAATACAACATGTTCTTAATTATAAGTGGAAGCTAAGCTATGGGTACACAAAGGCATACAGAGTAGTGTAATGGACTTTGAGGACTCGGAATTGGGGAGAAAGAAAGGGGGGTGAGGGATAAAAAAACTAAATTTGGGGTACGATGTCCACTACTCAGGTGATGGGTGCAGTAAAATCTCAGACTTCAGCACTATACAATTCATCTGTATAACCAGAAACCACTTGTACCCCAAAAGCTATTGAAATAAATATATATTTATATTGAAATAAATATATATAATGTATAAATAATGCAAATTAGTGAATACAATATGAAGTGTAAATTTTTATGAATTATAAATAGTGCACCTCTGTAATACCCTAAGTTGAAAGCATAGACTATTTCCAAGTACCCTCCTGCCTCTTAATAATGTACAATGCTCAATAATTAACCACTAGTCTAGATATTTTTCTTCAAATGCTTCCTTTTACCTAACATATTTAGTGACCTAGGTATGCATCTCTAAATATCAGAGTATAATTTTGTCTCATTTTAATATTACCTTGAGTCAAATAGTAAGTGGTCACTTTTGCTATTTTTATATTGCTCAATGTTATATTTTTAACTCTTCATTCCTGTAGCTGTGTAGTGGTACTTTACTTTCCTACCGTATAATATCAGTTATATTAAAATACTCTTGTTGATCCTAAAATACATTAACCATTCTAATAGGTGCGAGTTGTTATCTCATTGTAGTTTCAATCTATATTGCTCTGATGATTAGCGATGTTGAGCATATTTTCATATTCCTGTTGGTCATTGGTATGTCTTCTTTTGGAAAAAAATGTCTGCTCAAATCTTTTGCTCATTTTTATTTTTATTCTTATTGCCATTGAGTTGTATGAATTCCATATGTATTTTGAATATTAACCCCTTATCAAACATGTGGCATCCAATTATCTTCTCCCATTCCATAAATTGCCTTCTTATTTTATGGCTTGTTTTCTTTGCTGTGCAGATTTTTGGTTTGATGCATGCCCCTGTGTTTATTTGTGCTTTTGCTGCCTGTACATTTGGTGTCATATCCAAAAAAATTTATTGACAAGATCAATGTCATGGAGCATTCCCTCTATATTTTCTTTATTTCAAGTCAATTTTTATATATGGTTTAAGCCAAGGGTCTAATTTCATTTTATTTGTATGTGGAAATCAAGTTTTTCTGACACAATTTATTGAAGAGATTGTTTCCCATTGTGTATTTTTGGCACTCTTTCTGAACATTACTGTATATGTGTGGGCTTGTTTCTGGACTATTTTGTTCCATTGGCTTATGTATCAGTTTTAATGCCTGTATCATACTATTTCAATTACTATAACTTTGTAATATCGTTTGAAATCAAGAAATGTAGTGTCTACAGCTTTGTTCTTGTTTCTCGAGATTGCTTTAGCTATTTGGGATCCTTTGTGTTTTCATTCAAATTTTTAGATATTTTTCTATTTCGGTGACAAACACTACTGGAATTTCAACAGAGATTAGATGAAATCTATAGACTGCTTTGGGTAATGTGGAAATGTTAGCAATATTAATTCTTCTAATCCACAGCCAAGAGATATCTTTCCATTTATTTGTGTCTTCTTTCTTTCATCAGTGCCTTATAGCTTGTAGTGTATAGATATTTTACCTCCTTGGTTTAAATTTATTCCTATTTTATTATTTTTGATGCCGTAATCAATGGAATTATTTTCTTATTTTTGTTTTTTGGATACCTTCAGGTTCATGGCCTTTAAGCATGCTAGAGTCACTTTCACTTCTGTTGTTCTGCCCTATGCGAGACAAAACATGGCACTTTGGGGGTGTCTAGTGTTGGTCATCAGGTTAGTAAGCATGATTGTGTCCTAGTGTTGAAATTATTTTTCTTTCATACTAAAAGAAAAGTGCCTTGAATGAGGCACTTACAATTTTTTGCCTTCATTTCATTTGAAAGGAAATTGAGAATGTTAGAATTAGTTTTTATAAGAGTCATACGTATGTCAATATATATTTGATTCATTGTTTAACAAGTGACTAAATAATTACATTGTGAGGTGCACCCATAGTTGATCCTTCAATGATACTTTTGATTACTTTGTTTTTTCATATTTAAGGCTCAAATTGAAGTGCAGAGGCAAGAAAGTGAAGTAGTAGAGTAGTATAAACTCTATTTTTAGGCAGCCTCAGTTCAAGTATCAGTCCTACTACTTTCTAGCTATGTGGCTTTGCACAAGGCACACATCTCTTGGTTCAGTGTCTTCATCTGTCCATGTTGTTAATAAAATCACTTACTTCGCAGAGTTTTTCTGAGGAGTATATGAAGGTGGAGAATACAAATATAAATATATATACACATATGATGTCATATGTTATCTATGATTAGTTTTGGATGCAGAAGTTGAAATTAAAGGGCACAGCTGTAGTCATAACTCTGATGTTTGCTACCAGAAAAGCCTTAGGCATGTTCCTTGCCCTCTCTGGATCTGTGTTTCTTCAGCCATAAGATAGGAGGTTTGAAGGTGATAGTCTCTAATATTGTTTCCCAGGTTGGTTATATTGTTCATTAGACATAAAATTTGCCATTATTTTTTATTATTTTATAATACTTCATAAGCTGGGCCATGAAAAAAATGCCAAAACTTTATTTCACACTGATTTTTATTTTTTACTAAAAGGTTTAATCATAGGAAAACGTTATTTTATGGAATGTCACATCTGCTCTGTGGTTTAACATTGAAAAAAAATGCCTGTGTCTACTGAGATATGAGTTAACAAAAAACACTAAGTCTGATGGTCCTGGTTTTCACTAAACATCGCAATAGAAACATAAAGTATGGCTTTCCATCGTCGTTCTATGATGACTGTTTTTGAAGGCTCACCTTACATTTCATGAACATTTCAACTTACTACACTTATTTCAGGCATTTTTTTAAACCATCAAAGGAAATTAGCTTTTTTTTTTTTTTTTTTTTCCTTTTTATGAGCTTATGTTGTTTTCTGAGTTCCATCTTCAATCTATGTGTGATATCTACAGTCCTAATGAAAGTAAAGGAATTAGTTGAGCAGAAACCAAAGGAATTAGTTGAGCAGAAACCATGAAGTTTCTAAACATGTCTCTTCTAGTCTTACTGTCTTGAGGGTCTTTGTTTATTGTGATTTTAAAGGCTCCTTGACTCTCATGTTATATATCAAGAAAAGCAGTAGAGGAAAGTGACATGGAATAAGTTTACATTAATGTAAGAAATAACTTTGCAACCAAGAGAGTTATTTACCAGTTTATTGTGTTCTGTTATGAAGTAAGATTTTTGAATAGACAAGTAATAAGACGGAACTAAAAATTATTCTTTTAGGAGGATACACTGGCAATACGCAACCAAAATCATGCTCATTTTGACTAACAAAATCAGTATTAGAGCATAAGCTTTGGCACATGATAGAACTGAATTTAAAGTCTAGCTCCACAAATAACTAGCTCTATGTTATCAACAACTGGATCCGTAATATGGCAATTACAACTAATATATATCTTATAAAGTCTTTGTGACAATTAACAAAGTATTTATAATTATTACATGGTATTTAGAAAGATGAAAGAGTTCTTTTTGCTTTTTGATTTTGGTATATAAAGAAGATTTACAAAAACCAATGTTACAGCATACATCTTTTTTTGACAAATAAACATAAACTATACAGGCCTCTGTATCCCTCAAATCATTGGCCTTTGAGAAAAGTGGCAGAGGGCTCTAGATGATATCTTATAGTCAACAGTTCACCCTTAAACGTGTATGGCTGAGGCTAGGTTATGAAAAACTGAGATAAGTTATTGTAGTTTGGCTTAAAACGCATTACTGTTTCTGTGAAAATAACAACTAGTAATTGGCAGTTTTATGAAGGCTACTATACAGTCAGGCTTTTAAAAGTCTGAATTAATATCCTCAGTTATTTTCATGTCAATATTTCTTACAATTTAAACCACAAAGTTAACAATCATTGAATGACATTTATAAAGCTATGAAAAAAAGAAAGGCATTGAAAGCATTTACATTTGCAGAAGAAAAAGATCACAGCATTTTATAAGGTGTTTAACTGTATTTACTAAAACAAGTGGGGAAAAATATTTTATTTTTAATGGGATAACAGTCCATTGCTACACACAAATATATTTTAGGGAACACTGAAATCAAGGCTTTGTAGATTGGTGAAATCAACTATGATTATGAGGAGGGTAATGATAAAGGTGATGTTTATAATGATAATGGTGGTGTTTGAAAGAATAATGATGTGCTTTTCTATTATCTTCAGTTAGTGTGCCTGGTGTCATTCATCTTTATGACAGGGTTATAGATGTTTATTGCCCTTAGACTTTTCAAATGTAAAATAACCTGACAGATGTCATAAAGATATTTCCCAAATGAGAAATCTGAGGTGACAATACACTAATAAATGTAGGTTAGAATATTATTCAGAGTCAGACAGAACTAAGTTATAACACTGGTTCTGCAACCAATGGTTTTGGCAGGTGCCCTTGGTCAACTTATTTAATCTCTCTGAACTACAGTTTCCTCATCTGCAAAATGATGATAAACATAATCTACTTAGTGTTGTTGTAAGAAATAAATGAAACTGCACACATAAAGTAATTAGCATAATTTCTGACATATTGTGAGCACTTAGCAAATATTTTTTTAAAATTTTTGTCATAGTTTATATTTTCTTTTCTATATTTGGAAGTAGCATAATGTTAAAAAAGGCTCTGGAGCCACAATGTATAAGATCATATCTCACCTTTGCAATTAACAGCATATACTCTTATGATATTGGGAAAGTTAAACTTTTTTGTGCTTTAGATTTATTCCACTATAAAATGGGGACGTGTGTAAAAGATTTTTGTGAGAAGAAAATATGATAATTCATGTAAGGTACTTGAAATAGCTCTTGGAGCATAACAAGTTCTCATTAAATTATGATTTAATTAATCCTAACTTCATTTTCCACTTTTCAATAAATAAAATGCATAATAATTATTATTTTTTATTTTGAGATGGAGTCTTGCTCTGTCACCAGGTTGGAGTGCAGTGGTGCAATCTCGGCTCACTCCAACCTCCACCTCCCAGGTTCAAGTGATTCTCCTGCCTCAGTCTGCTGAGTAGCTGGGACTACAGGTACGCGCCACCATGCCCAGCTAATTTTTGTATTTTTTTTTTTTTCTTTTAGTAGAGACAGGGTTTCACCATTTTGACCAGGATGGTCTCGATCTCCTGACCTCATGATCCACCCACCTCGGCCTCTCAAAGTGCAGGGATTACAGGTGCAAGCCACCGAACCCAGCCATAAAATGCATAATTTTTTAATGTGAAACTGTATCCCTATTAATAGTGAATATGATGTTGAGTGGTGTGTTCATTGAAGGCAATCATTGTGTTATCTAAGAATTAATTATCATTCTTGAAAGCATTCTTAAAAATCACCTATACATTTGTTCAAAATAAGAATTATAATCCAACACCTATTATAAAATTTTATTAAACATGAAATAATGGGAAACTTCCTCAACTTAATAAATAATATCTACCAAAAGATACAGCCAACATTATACTTAATGGTGAGAAACTAGAAGTTTCCCTACTAAGACTGAAAAAAAACCAAGAATGTCTCCTTCACCACTTCTTTTTAACATTATGCTGTAAGTCCTAACTAGTGAAAATAGAAAGGAATAGGAAATAAAAGGTGTACTGATTAGAAAGGAATAAGAAATAAAACTATCTTAGCAGATGACATGCTTGTCTATGCAAAAAATGTAAAATAATTGGCAAGAAAACTACCAAAATTAATAAGAAATAACTATGATGTTTCAGGATACAAGGATAATGTGCAAGAGTCATTTACCTTCCTAATGTATCAGAAATGAACAAGTGGAACTTAAAATGAAAACAAAAATACCATTTACATTACTACCACCCAAATAAAATACATAAGTATAAATCTTATAAAATATGTACAAGATTTACTTGAGGAAAATTACAATACTTTGTTGACATTTTTAAAAATAACTAAACAAATGGAGAGAGATCCCATGTTAATGGATAAAAAGATTCAATATTGTTAAGATGTCAGCTCTTCACAAATTGATCTATAGATTCAATTCCCATAAAAAATCAGCAAGTTGTCTGGTGTACAGCAGCAAACTGATTCTAAAATCTATATAAGATAAAAATCCCATTAATATATACACCTACCATGTACACACAGCAATTTAAAACTTAAAACACAAATAAAATAATATCCAGAATCCAATCTAGGATCATAAGGAATAAAAGAAATAAAATTCATATAAAGAGAAAAATACCTTAGGTAGTCATTGCAATATGTAAGGTTAAGAAATATGTTGGAAGACTTATGCTGCTTGACTCTAAGCATTGAGATACCACTACACACCTATGAGAATGGCAAAAACACAAGACACTGATCACCACAAATGCAGGTGATGATGTGGAGCAGCAGAAACTCTCATTCTTTACTAGTGGGAATGCAAAGTGGTGCAACCACTTTGGAAGACATTTTGGCAATATCTTGCAATACTAAATATACTTTCATAAAATCCAGGAATTGTGCTATTTAGTATTCTACCCAAATGAATAAAAAACACGTTTTAATAAAAACCTGTGCACAGGTATTTGTAGCAGGTGTATCCACCATTGCCAAAACTTGGAAGCAACAAAGATGTCTTTCGGTAGATGAATGAATCAATAAATGGAAATATCCATACAAGTGAACATTATCCAGAGCTAAAAAGAAAATATCAAGCTGTAAAAAGAGATGAAATCAAGTTAAATGCACATGACTAAGTGAAAGAAGTCAATCTGAATAGGATATATATTATATGATTCCAATAATATGACATTCTGGAATAGGCACAAAAACGGAGACAGTAAAAATAGTAGTAGTTGCTAGGGTTTAGGTGGAAGGGAGGAATGAGTAAGTAATGCATAGAGGATTTTAAAGGCGACAAAGTACTGTGTGTGATACTATAATGGTGGATACATATCATTATACATGTGACAAAACCAACAGAATGTACAAAAACAAGGGTGAACCCTAATGTAATATATTGACTTTAAGTGGTAGTGATGTGTTTATTTAGGCTCATCAATTGTGACACATTTACCTGGCTGGTGTGGGATATTAATAAAGGGGAAGTTTATTCATGTATGAGGTTGGAAGTTATATGGGATATCTCTGTATCTTCTCTCAATTTTGCTATCAACCTGAAACTGCTCAAAAAGTATAAAGTAATACAAAACAAGAATGTCACAGATAATTATAGCTTATGGGAACGGGAAGTAAATGACAACAATGTTATAAGAGACAGGAGGGAGGTATTAGAAATATTTTGTTACAAGGTACTTGCACTACACATGAAGGAGTATAGTATTATTTGAAGGTGGAAGAAAAATAGTTGTAAGTATATTGTCAACTTAAGCAGCCACAAAACGAATTAAGCAAGAATAATTTATATGATTGAAAGGGAAGAAAATTGAGTTATATAAAATACTCAATTAAAACCAGAGGTGGCAAAAAATAGGAAAAGACAAAATAGAAACAAAGACCCAAGAGTAACCCATAGAAAACAGTTACAAATATAGTACATGTTAATCCAATTATTTTAGTAACGACTTTGAACGTGAAGGGTCTAAATACACCAAGTAAGAAACAGAGATTGTCAGAGTTCTTACAAAAATAATCCAAGTTCGTGTTGTATATGAAACCAAGTTTAAATATAAAGACATAGTTACATTAACAGTAAAGGGCTAGAGAAAGTTATACCATAACAAAAGGAAAATGAAATAGCTATATCCATTTTAGACAAAGCAAAATTAAGAATGAAAAAGAAGTATCATTGGATAAAGAAGGGCATTACATAATGACAAAGGTGTCTTTTTTTTTTTTTTTCCCCCCCCGAGACGGAGTCCTTGCTCTGTCGCCCAGGCTGGAGTGCAGTGGAGCGATCTCGGCTCACTGCAAGCTCCGCCTCCTGGGTTTACGCCATTCTCCTGCCTCAGCCTCCCTAGTAGCTGGGACTACAGGCGCCCGCCAGTGCGCCCGGCTCATTTTTTGTATTTTTAGTAGAGAGGGGGTTTCACTGTGGTCTCGATCTCCTGACCTTGTGATCCGCCCGCCTCGGCCTCCCAAAGTGCTGGGATTACAGGCGTGAGCCACCGCACCCCGCCCAAAGGTGTCAATTCTTCAAGAATTATTAACAAAATATAAAGACATAACTCTAAGAAAACATAATGCTCCTTAATGTGTATGCATCTAAAAATAGAGCACCAAAATAGCTGAGGCAAAAACTGGAAGAACTTTAAGGAAAAATATACTATCCACTCTGATAGTTGAAGACTTCAACACTGCTCTCCCAGTAATTGTCAGATCCAGGAGGCAGAGCATCAGTAAGAATATAGTTTAACTGATCAGAGCTGAACTAGATATAATTGACATTTATGGATTTATTTACTCAACAATAACAGAATACACATTCTTCTCAAGAATATGTGGAACATTCATCATGATAGAACTTATTTTAGGCTATAAAACACACCTTAACAAATTTAAAAGTATAGAAGGCATACAAAGCATGTTTTCAGACAAGAATTGAATTAAACTAAAAATCAGCAACAAAATGCTAAGTGGAAGATCATGAAATAGCCGGAGATTAAACAACACACTTCCAAATAACACATGGGTCAAAGATGAAATTTCAAGAGAAATGTAAAAAGATTTCAAATATTTTGAAATAAAATTCAATGTATTAACTATCCAGTTTTAAGATTAATATATACAGTGTATTACTAACAAAGTAATTGGTAAGTAGATCAGTAAAATAAAACAGAGCCCAGAAATAAACACATAAAATTAAAGTCCACTGATTTTTGCCAAAAATGTCATGCAATATAGAAAGTATAGTCTATTCAACAAGTGGTGATCTAAAAAGTAAATAAATTTGGATATAGGTCTTACACACTTTCACAAAAATTAACTCAAAATATATTATTAAGATAAATGTAAAATGAAAACAAAAACAGCTAAGATGACATTGGTAACCTTGCATTGGTGATGACATTTTAGATGCAATCCATCAAAAACTATTTTAGTTTTACTATATTAAAATTTAAAAAACTGTTCTGTGAAAAATACTATTAAGAAAATTAAAAGTTAAGCTACAGAGTGTGAGAAAATATTTTTAAAACACACAAATATACAAAAATCTCTTAAAACTAAACAATAAACACCAAACAAGCCAATTAGAAAATAAGCAAAATATATGAAAAGATACCTCACCATAAAATAAATACAAATAGCAAATAAACATATATAAAGATGCTCCATACTATGTCATTAGGGAATTGCAAGTTAAAACAACATAAGATACTATAAGACACCCATTAAATTAACTAAAACCCAAAACACTGATAACACCAAATAATCACGAGTATGTGAAGCAACAGAACTACTCAACCATTGCTGGTAGGAATGATAAGTGATATGAACACATTGGAAGACATTTTGGCAGTTTCTTACTAAGCTAAGTATTTTCTTAATGTATAATGTATAATCAAGGAATCATACTCCTAGATATTTACTCAAATAAGTTGAAAACATATGGCCACAGAAAAACTGGCACACAAATTTTTATAGCTGTTTGATCTACAATTGCCAAAAATTGGATGAAACAGAGATGTCCTTCAATAGGTGAATGAATAAACACAATATAGTAGACCCCTATTATTTGTGGGGAATATGTACCAGGACCCCCCAGTGGATACCTGAAACAATGAATAGTACTGAACCCAATATATCCTGTGCTTTTTTCCTATACACACTCATATTGTTTGCATGTTTGACCCTCCAAATCTCTCATAATTTGATTCCCAGTGTTGGAGGTGGGGCCTGGTAGGTGGTAATGGGATCATGGGGGTGGGTCCTTCATGAATGATTTAGCACCACCCTCTTCGTGATAAGTGAGTTCTTGCTTAGTTAGTTCACACAAGATCTGGTTCTTTAAAAGACTAGGGCCTCCCCCACACCTTTGCTCTTTTGCTCCTGCTCTCACCATTTGACATGCCTGTTCCCACTCCATCTTTCACCATGATTATAAGCTTTCTGAGGCCCTCACCAGAAGCAGATGCCAGCACCATGCTTCCTGTACACCCTACAGTACTATAAGCCAGTTAAACCTCTTCTCCTTATAAATTTTCCGGTCAAGTATTCCTTTATTGTAATGCAAGAACAGCCTAACACACAAACATACATATCATAAAGTTAATTTATAAATTAGGCACAGTAAGAGATTAACAATATGTAGATCAATGCAGCAGAATTCAGAAATAAAGACATATACCTACAACCAACGGATCTTCAGCAAAGTTGATCAAAATAAATAATGGAGAAAGGATACCCTGTTCAATAAATGGTGTTGGTAAAACTGAATAGCTATATGCAGAAGAATGAACTTAGACCCCTATCTCTCACCATGTACAAAAATTAACTCAAGATGGATTAAAGACTTAAATATAAGACTTGAAACTATACAAATTCTAGAAGAAAATCTAGAAAAAACACTTCTGGACATTAGCCTAGGCAAGTAGTTTATGACTAAGACCTCAAAAGCAAATGCAACAGAAACAAAAACAGACAAATGAGGCTTGATTAAACTAAAAAGCTTCTGCACAGCAAAAAAAAATAATAAACAGAGTAAGCAATCTACAGAATGAGTAAAAATATTTGCAAACTATGCATCTGACAAAAGATAAATATCTAGAATCTATAAGAAATTCAAACAGATAAGCAAGTAATAAATAACCACATTAAAAATTGGGCAAAAGACATGAACAACCTTTTCTCAAAATAAGATATACAAGTAGTCAACAAAAATATGAAATATTGCTTAACATCACAAATCATCAGAGAAATGTAAAACTTCAATGAGATACCACCTAAAACCAACCAGAATGACTATTATTAAACAGTCAAAAAATAATTGTTGGCGAGAATATAGAGAAAAGGGAATTCTTACACAGTTTTTGATTATGTAAATTAGTACATCTATAAAAAATAGTGTGGAGATTTCTCAAATAACTAGAAATACAACTATCTTTGACCTGATCATTTAACTGTCAGACTGAGTAGCTACCTGATATTTTGGTCTGGCTGTGTCCCCACCCAAATCTCATCTTGAATTATAGCTCCCATAATTCCCATGTGTCATGAAAGGGACCCAGTGGAAGGCAATTGAATAATGGGGGCAGGTCTTTCTTGTGCTGTTCTTGTGACAGTGAATAAGTCTCACGAGATCTGATGGTTTTATAAAGGGGAGTTCCCCTACACAAGCTCTCTTGCCTGCCGCCATGTGAGATGCAGCTTTGCTCCTCATTCACCTTCAACTATGACTGTGAGGCCTCCCCATCCAAGTGGAACTGTGAGTCGAGTCCATTAATCCTCTTTTTCTTTTTTTAAATAAATTGCGCAGTCTTGGGTATGTCTTTATTAGCAGTGTGAGAACAGACTAATACATTCCCCAAAGGAAAATAAGTCATTCTACCAAAAGGACACACACACACACATATGTTCACTGCCGAACTATTCACAATAGCAAAGTCATGGAATCAAACTAAGCACCCATCAATGGATGGTTGAATAAAGAAAATGTTGTATGTACTCACCATGGAAAACTATTCAGCCATAAAAGAGAATGAAACCATGTCTTTTGCAGAAACGTGGATGCAGCTGGAGACCATTATCCTACGTGAAATAACTCAGAGACAGAAAATCAAATACTGCATGTTTTCTTTTATAAGTGGGAGCTAAACATTGAGTACACATGGACGTAAAAATGGAAATAATAGACACTAGACACTCCAAAAGTGGGGAGGTAAGGTGGGGGTGAGGGTTGAAAAATTACCTATTGGATACAATGTTAACTATTTGGGTGATGGGTACACTGGAAGCCCAAACCTCATCATTGTGTAAAATATTCATGTAAGAAATCTGCACATGTACCCTGTGAATCTATAATAAAAATAAATTAAAATAGAACAATTATAACAATATACTGTAATAAAGATTATGTGAATGTGTTCTTTCTCCATTTCTCTCTCTCAGAATATCTTATTGTAGTGTAATTGCCCTTCTTTTTCTCGTGATATATCAAACTGATAACCAAGATGGCTACTAAGTGACTGAAGGGTGTGTAGTGTATATATAGTGTGGCTACCCTGGAAAAAAAGGATGACCATGAGATTTCATCACGCTACTCAAAATGACATGCAACTCAATATTTTTAGTCCACGGTTGAGCAAAGGCAACTAAAACCATGGAAAGCAAAGCTGTAGATAAGAGAACTGGTGTATAGTACATCCGTATAACTGAATATTGCTGAGCACTAAAAATATGAGCTATTAAGGCACATAGAGACATAATGAACCTTAAATGCATATTGCTAAATAAAAGAAACCAGTCTTAAAAGGATACATACTTTAAGATTCCAACTGTGTTACATACTGGGCAAGGTAAAACCATAGTAATGATAAAAAGATTATTGGATGCTAAGGGTTCATGGGGAGGGGACAAGGGATAAATAGGTGGAGCACATGACAATTTTAAGGTGGTGAAACTATTCTGAATGATCCCATAATGATGCATACAAGGCATAATACATTTGGCAACACTCATAGGACTGCACAACTCAAAGAATGAACATTAATGCCAACTATGGACTTGAATTAAAAATAAGGTATTAATATCGGTTCATCAATTGTAGTAAATGTTTTAGCCTAACATAAGATGTTAATAAAAGGGGGAATTCTGTAGTGAAAAAGAGAAATACAGAAACAACTTATAATACCTCTTTCCATTTTTCTGTAAACTTAACACTGCTCTGGAAAATAAAGTCTACTAATACAAAAATCACTTAAACACAAGATACCTTTTGAAAAATAAATTATTGACTGAGAGATAGCAGTGGGAATTTCATGGAAATCAGACATGATTATTATTAATCACCTGTCTATGCCAGGAAAGATTTTCTCTAGTGCTCTATGTAAATCCCGGTGACTTTAAAAAAATACTGAGATCTTTCAGTTTAATAGATATTTATACGGCACTTACTGCTTTAACCCTGAAGGACTAAAGAGAGAGCTAACAAAATACGTAATTAAAAGAAAAAGAAAGCAAAACTGTGTTATGATTTTGAAAGGTACGTGGGGCATGAGTAAAGGAGTAGGTGGAGGACTGACAATGCTATGTAAACAAAAGTAAGAATGCCAACACTGCTCAGAATTACCAGACATCCACACACACGCACACACACAGCGAGACAGAGAAAGAAAGAGAGCAAGGGAGAGTGAGAGAGAGAGAGAGACCACTAAAGTGATGATCACTTTGATCACCACTAAATAATATTAACCACTAAGCCTGATCTTCAAAGTCTAAGAATATAGCCTGCATTTACCCAAGGAGAGATTCTATTTTCCTTAAAATGATTTTAAATAGTTTTTACCTTATTGCAATAACCTGGCCTTCATATTTAAATTAGTTGCATTAGGGAGCTATTTGTCATTGCAAACAAAGCCGCATTTATAGCTCAGGTTCATTTCATAGTACCCATCATTTGCCCATCTGTCCTCCTACTTGTACTCAAATTACAACATAACGTTTACAGGGTATTCTTGTTTTATTCTTATTTTCTTTAATTTTTAAGTTGGAGAGAAGGGTAATAACATAACCTAAAAGGGAAGTATATTAATCCTAAAGAAGAAAAGAGATTTAGATATCCAAAAAATAAATAGAAATTCAAAAGAATCACAGCTATTCAAAAAATAGTCTTTATATATAGCGTTAATAAAATAAGCATTTAAAAGCAACATCATATGTGATATCATGTAAAACACATATCCATATACACTTTTGGTAAATAATTTTTGTAAGTATTTTGTAAATACTAGTCAAATTTGAAATTTTTCAATAATTACAAAAAGTGTTTGTGCATATGTGTTTACTTTTTCTTTAACCCATCAAAAATTTGGCAAACATTACAACTTTTAGGACAACATCAGAGTAGAACCTGGAGCCCGGTGTGGAAACAGAACCCCAGAGTACTACAGCCACATTCTTGACAGCAGTTTTATGAAAATGTAATTCGTATGCCATACAAGTTACCCATTTAAAGTATACAGTTCAATGGTTTTTAATATGTCCACCGTTTTTGCACTACATGCAAGTATGGAAAAGGTTTTCTTGTTGATAAATAGAGCTGACCATCCCATATATTTGGATACCGAGTTAGGATGGTGATTCAGGAACTCTCAATGTATTCATTTGCTAAGATGTTCCTAGACTAACATTGTTTTCAGACATCTGACAAACAGAAACACAAAACTTTTCTGGGGCAGTCGGCTTTACCATTAGGCAGCTACAGTGGCCTTGGGTTCATGAAAAAACTCAGTGACAGGCAGGACTCAGCGACTATAGGCTTCAGACATGCCTTTGTTCTTCAGCACCTTCAGTGGCTATGGGATTCAAGCCTGGCACCACACTAGCTTCAGTGATTCCAAACTGCAGTAACCACAGAGGTCCCTTGAAAGATTGTTGAAGGATGTTCTCAAAGCCAGTCTGTGAAGACTGAAAGAAGTGCATACTTCTTCAAATGTTCAGATAGCTACATATGGTTATAAGAATGAAGAACAACGAGGGAGCTGATCTCATAGAAGTAAAGAGAAGAATGGTGGTTACCAGAGGCTGGGGTGGTTGCCGGAAGGGGAGGCTGGAGAAGATATTGGTCAAATAAAACATATTTATACCTAGATAGCAGGAATAAGTTCATGAGATCTATAGTACAGCATATAGTAAATGATGATCTATTCTGTCCTTGAAAAATGCTGAGAGTGAATGTTAAATGTTTCCACCACAAAATTATAATTTTGTGAGGTAGTGCATTTGTTAATTAGCTATATTTAACTATTTCACAATGTGTGTGTATATACATACATATATATACTTCAAAACATCATGTACACAATAAATACATATAATTCATATGTCAATTTAAAGGAAATACATTTGAGAAAAAAATGATCACAAGTAATTAAAATGTATAAAATATCACCCATTAAATAAGAATAATTGTAAGGAACCAAATAAAACATTTAAAAAATAAAAGCAAATGTATTAACCGGATGGGCTTCATAGAAAATATAGTGGAAAGAGATAGTGAATTTAAACATAGATCAACATAAACAAATTGTACAATCTGAATAACAGACAAAAAAAATAGATTTTAAAAATAAGGTGTGTCTCAGGGATCTACTAGACAATATTAGAGAGTCTATAATAAGTATAATTGCAGTCTCAGATAAGATAGACTAAGTGTAGAAAAATGTTTGAAGAATGAAAAAGATTTCTTCACGTAAGACACAAATTTACAGATTCAAGATGCTAAAATAAACCCAAAGCTACAAAACACAAAAATGTTCATACCTGGCCGGGCGCGGTGGCTCACGCCTGTAATCCCAGCACTTTGGGAGTCCAAGGCGGGAGGATCACAAGGTCAGGAGTTTGAGACCAGCCTGACCAACATAGTGAAACCCCGTCTCTACTAAAAATACAAAAAGCTAGCTGGGTGTGGTGGTGCGCACCTGTAATCCCAGCTACTTAGGAGGCTGATGCAGGAGAATTGCTTGAAGCTGGGAGTCAGAGGTTGCAGTGAGCGGAGATCACGCCACTGCACTCCAGCCTGGGTGACAATGCAAGACTCCGTCTCAAAAAAAAAAAAAAAAAAAAAAAAAAAGTTCATACCTAAACATATGAAAAACCAAAGACATTAAAAATAAGAAGATAAAAATATTATATTTAATACAAGGAACAATATTTCAAAAAATGGCTGACATCAGAAACTGTGGAGGCTAGAGAAATGGGCATCATTTTTTTAAGTATTAGAAAAAAAGTAAAACTGTTACCCCAGAATTCTGTGTCCAGTTAAAATATCCTTCAGCAATAATGATGAAACATAGGGATGATCACATTAACAAGAACAATAAAAAATCGCCAGCAAAAATGGCATAGTAAGCAAACAAACAACTGAGAGGATCTGTTCTCAGTAGACCTGCTACACAAGAAATGCTAAAGGCAGTTCTTCAGGCTAGAGGCTATGATACCAGATAGAAGTTTATGTTTTCAAAAATAAAGAGGATCATCAGAGGTGACAAATATCTAGGTAATATATAACAGATAATTTTATTTACATATTTTACCTCTTATTATTCTCTTTATAATGTATGTGACTTTTTAAGAAAAAAATCTGTAATGCTACCATGTGAGCTTATAATATAAGTAGATATAATTAACACAATAAGTGTAGCATAAGGGGCATATAGGGTGATAATAGGACCTTTATATCTGTGAGGTTTTAGCATTTTATGTGAAGTTATATAACTTTAAGTTTAATTTTGAAAAATGTATGATGCACATTATAACATCTGGAGCTACTACTAAAATATTGCATAGTAGAGGTAAAATGCCAATCTAAAAGCTAAATAAAATTCAAACTGTTTTTGAAAGTTCAGGATTGTTGTGGAGCACAAGATCAACACACAAAAATGAGTTGTTTATCTAGACACTAGCTACGAACAATTCTCAAATGAAATTAGGAAAACAAGTCCAATGACAATAACATAAGAAAAAGATATAAAAATATGATGTACACTATTCAGGTGATGGGTGCAATAAAAGTCCATACTTCACCACTACACGACTCATCTATGTGACCAAAAAACACTTGTACCCCTAAAGCTACTGAAATTTTTAAAAATTACAAAGCACTTGCAACTAATCAGAGAGAGAGAGAGGGAGAAATAAATGACCTAAGTAAAGATCTTCATGTTGAAAACAAGAAAACATTCTCAAAATAATTAAGGGCCCAAATATATGAAAAGATACTCCATGTGTGTAATCCAAAGACTCAGTATTGTTGAACGGCAATGCTCCCAAAAGGTATCTACAGATTCAATGCAATCACTATTGAAATTCCAACTGCTCTAATTGTACATTTTAAAATAACTAAAAGAGTATCATTGGATTGTTACTATTACAAATGATAAATCCTTGAGGGGATGAATACCCCATTTTATATGATGTGATTGGTACACATTGCATGCCTGTATCAAAATATCTCATTCACCTCATAAATATATACATCTACTATGTACCCACAAAAGTTTTTTAAAAATAAAGAATTGTATACAACACATGCATATATCCAATAATGAGTATAATTAATACTTCATAGATCTGGCACGCAAATTATCATTCTAAATTTGAATCAAGTATAAAAAGTTTCAAAAGAAAAATAGTTCCCCCAAGAAACTCAGCTAAATCTGTGAACTATTTCTGTAGTCCACCAAATCGCCCTTTAGCTTACAGACATGTCTACAAATATTATGAAACTCACTGATGAGATTTTATAATCAATTGTTACATGTTAGAAAATATGATGTCAGGATACCATGATGAAAAATAATACTATATACAATGATTAGAATTATGTATCTGATTTTTTAACATTAACATGTAAAAATGTCCTGATAGATCTGAAGTAGTGATGTACTAAATGCTATAATGCCTGGGACTTGCTTCAAAACAACATGGCAATATAGGGAGAAAATGACAGCCCTTCAGTTAGCCATTATGCAAGCTGAGTGATGAGTACATGGGAGTTCATTATAGTAATCTATCTACTTTCATGTATTTAATATTTTTTAATGATAAAAAATTTTTTAAAAATAAAAATAAAACTTTGAACTATTTTCAGAAATAAACAAACTGAATTAAATTAAAATGCATGTGAAGATTCAAAGGATCTCATGTAGCCAAAAGAAGCTTGAAGAACAAAGTTGAAAAACTCATACTTTTCTATTTCAAAATTTACAATCCAGCTGTAGTAAATCAAAACAGTGTGGTATTGGCATCAGTTTGGATATTTGGGTCGATTGAGTAGAAATTTGAATCCAAACATAAACCCTCACTTTTTACACCTGATTTTTACAGATTCTTAGACACTTCAATAGCGAAGGAAATGTTTTTTCAACACACGACACAGAAATAAATGGATATCTGCATCCAAAATAATTATTTTGAACTTCTCCTTTATACCATATTTAAAAATTATCTCAAAGTGGATCAAAGACAAAAATGTAAGAGCTAAAACTATGAAACTTTTAGAATTAAACATAAGCATAAATCATTTTGACCATGAATTAGGCAGTGGTTTATTAGATGTGGCATCAACAGCACAAGAAATAAACTGATATTTGATTTCATCAAAATTAAAAACTTACGTGCTTTAAAGAAAATTAGAAAAGTGAAAAGACAACCCACAGAAGGGTGGAAAATGTATTCAATTTATATCTGCTAAGAGTTTATTTTCTAGAATATAAAATAATTCTCGCAAATCAGCAATAAAAAGAAAAAAAAATTTTTAAATGAGAATAGATATTTCACTAAATAAGATACACAAATGGCTAATAAGCACATTAAAAGATACTCAATATTATTATAATTAGGGAAATGCAAATCACAATGGCAATAAGATACCACCTCACTCCCATTAGGCTGGCTATGTTTAAAAATAAATAACAATAATGAAAAAGCACAAGTGTTGGTGAGGATGTGGAGAAATAAGAACTCTCATACATAGGAAAGAAAATGGTACAGGTTCTGTGGAAAATAGTTTGGCAATTTCTCAAAATGTTTAGCTAGAGTTATAAGAATCATAAATTACACTCCTAAGCATATACCCCAGAGAATTGAAAACAAGTGTTCACATAAAAACTTGTACAGAAATGTTCATAGTAGCACTATACATAATCTACAGAAACTGTATCCAAGTCATGAATGGATAAACAAATAGTCATCTATTATACGATGGAAATTATTCAGGCATAAAAAAGAATAAAGTACTGAAATATGCTACCACACTAGTGAACCTTGAAAATACTATGCAAAGTAACAGAAGCTAGATTTAGTAGGCCATTTATTTTGTCTTTCCACTTATTTAAAATGGCTGGAATAGGCAAATTCATAAAGGTAGGAAGTCAATTAATTAGCGATAGCCATGAGATTGGGCAAGTACAGGGTTTCTTTCTGGGGTAATAAAAATGTGCTGGAATTAGTGGTGATGGTTGTACAAAAATTACAATATACAAAAATAATTGAACAGTACACTTAATGCTTTAAATGATGAAACTGTATATTATGTGAATTACTTACCAATTAAAAATGAAATAAAATTAGTTAACCTAGAAGTACAAGCTAACCATTCAATGGTCCCTACTGTGTTAATATGTAGCATAAAATATATTAAAAGTGTGTCTGTTTTATTATATTTTTAAACATAGTTAATATTAAATATTAATTTTACTGGATTATATGTAGAATCATTGACATACCTCCACTAGCAATACGAACATTTACTTATATGACTTCTATAACTTACTAGTTTATTTCCTGTAAACAGGCATAATAGCATTAATCTGTCGAAAAATCATTAGTGACTCTTCAGTACTTCCCAAAGTATAATCACAGTCACTTCATCCTGACATTGAAGGCCTTCACAATGTGACCTTGACTGAAAATTTAACTTTATCTTTCTTTACTACAATCGTGTAGTGCCTAACACTTAGGAACTCATAGAAAACTTGTGAAATTGAATGATGGTTATACCTCTGCCTCCGGTTTTGCCTGTTCTTAGTTTTCTGCCCGAGCACATTAACTAATTATACTAAAGCTCACTTGATAAAATAATCAGGCAGCTGGGTGTGGTGGCTCACTCCTGTAATCCTAGCATTTTGCAAGGCTGTAGGTGGGAGGCTTTCTTGAACCCAGGTGTTTGAGACCATCCTGGGCAACATTGTAAGATCCCCATCCCTTCTGCACAGCAAAAGAAACTACCATCAGAGTGAACAGGCAACCTACAGAATGGGAGAACATTTTTGCAATCTACTCATCTGACAAAGGGCTAATATCCAGAACCTACAAAGAACTCAAACAAATTTACAAGAAAAAAACAACCCCATCAAAAAGTGGGCAAAGGATATGAACAGACATTTCTCAAAAGAAGACATTCATACAGCCAACAGACACATGAAAAAATGCTCATCATCACTGGTCATCAGAGAAATGCAAATCAAAACCACAATGAGATACCATCTCACACCAGTTAGAATGGCAATCATTAAAAAGTCAGGAAACAACAGGTGCTGGAGAGGATATGGAGAAATAGGAACACTTTTACACTGTTGGTGGGATTGTAAACTAGTTCAACCATTATGGAAAACAGTATGGCGATTCCTCAAGGATCTAGAACTAGATGTACCATATGACCCAGCCATCCCATTACTGGGTATATACCCAAAGGATTATAAATCATGCTGCTATAAACACACATGCACACGTATGTTTATTGCAGCACTATTCACAATAGCAAAGACTTGGAATCAACCCAGATGTCCATCAGTGACAGACTGGATTAAGAAAATGTGGCACATATACACCATGGAATACTATGCAGCCATCAAAAAGGATGAGTTTGTGTCCTTTGTAGGGACATGGATGCAGCTGGAAACCATCATTCTCAGCAAACTATCGCAAGAACAGAAAACCAAACACTACATGTTCTCACTCATAGGTGGGAACTGAACAATGAGATCACTTGGACTCGGGAAGGGGAACATCACACACCGGGGCCTATCACGGGGAGTGGGGAGGGGGGAGGGAATGCATTGGGAGTTATACCTGATGTAAATGACGAGTTGATGGGTGCTGACGAGTTGATGGGTGCAGCACAGCAACATGGCACAAGTATACACATGTAACAAACCTGCACGTTATGCACATGTACCCTAGAACTTAAATAAAAAAAAAAAAAAACAAGCAATGTGAGATGAGTTTTGATGGGTTATAGAACAGCAAAGAAGACAACAAATTCAAATTGAAGTTATAATACAGAATTCATTGTTATACTAACCAAGACAGCCTTTTTATGCAAATTCTTATATAAACTGTTATCTCCATGTGCCTTCCTATTTACTAAGGGCATTATGCTTGGAAGTCAAGTGTAGTCATTTTCTCTGGTCAGTATCTATTATCTTTAGTGAAGGGCCGGTCAGAGTGGTGAAAGGAGTCCAGGATCTTGAGGGATCAATAGAGAGCAAGCTCAATTATGAGTACAATTAGAAAACAAAATAAAACAACAAATTTTAATTGATTGGAATGCTGACACACTGTTGATGAAATTTTGATTATTGTTTCTTCTATGAAATTAAAATAATACTACATGGGAAAACATTTGGCTAATTATTCATTGTATTTATATGAAGATGAGTAATATCTTGGTATTTTAATTTTAAAAATTGTGTTTCTAACAGCACATTATTTAATTATTTATTATGCTAATTATTGCAATAGATAAATATAGGGGTAAAGATAATTCACACTTTTATTACCAAATTTTTAAAAAGTGTATGTTTTTCTTTTAGTTCAGCATTAATCAAATTTCTATTAGAAAATATTCAATAACATCATCATGGCGGCTGGGAGGCAAGACTAGATCGCAGCTCCGGACAGAGAAGCATGTGGAGGCTTGCATCATGAATTTTAGCTTCAGATCGAGTCCACAAACAAACCAGAAATCCTGAGAGGACCCACGGACCCTCTTGTCAGGCCTCTGAGCCCAAGTTAAGCCATCATATGCCCTGTGACCTGCACGTATACATCCAGATGGCCTGAAGCAACTGAAGATCCACAAAAGAAGTGAAAATAGCCTTAACTGATGACATTCCACCACTGTGATTTGTTTCTGCCCCACCCTAACTGATCAAAGTACTTTGTCATCTCCCCCACCCATAAGAAGGTTCTTTGTAATTCTTCCCACCCTTGAGAATGTACTTTGTGAGATCCACCCCCTGCCCGCAAAACATTGCTCCTAACTCCACCACCTATCCCAAAACGTATAAGAACTAATGATAATCCCACCACCTTTTGCAGACTCTCTTTTCAGACTGAGCCCGCCTGCACCCAGGTGAGCCTTGTTGCTCACACAAAGCCTGTTGGTGGACTCTCTTCACACGGACGCATGAGACACCTCTGAAGGGAGCAGACTGCTCCTGCAGGACCTGGGAGACACCTCAAATATTGTGAGTGTCCCAACTGCAGAAGTGGGAAAGAGAGAGCCTCCTCCCCAGAACATACCCCCCGCCACTGGAGAATCTGAAAGTTTGTTTGCAGGAAACGTTTCCGACCTTACCTGGAGCTGAGTCAATTTAGAGAGCTGAGTGAAACACAGGGGTAGAGGAGGAAGCAGCAGAAAGG
This sequence comes from Macaca thibetana thibetana, assembly GCF_024542745.1. NCBI lineage: Eukaryota > Metazoa > Chordata > Mammalia > Primates > Cercopithecidae > Macaca > Macaca thibetana. Next base: position 137,528,985 of record NC_065598.1, read on the forward strand.
CCTTGGGAGCTTGCTGGGTCCCCTGGCAGGTCATTCCTGCCTGGCACACAAGGATCCATCAGGAGGGCGGCCAGAGGAGCAGGGGGTAAAACTCCATAGGGAGAAGGAAATCTCCAGCTGAACTTTGTAACCATTTAAACAGAGCAAGAAGCCTTCTGGCCAGAACTCAGGGGAGGGTGCAAATCTGGTGTGCAGGCTCCACAGGCAGGGGAAGAACCAAGCCCTTTTCTTTCACAGTTGGGAGGTGGGTAGCCTGGGGCAAGTTTTCAAGCCCAGCTCACCCACCACGGGGAAACAGACTTGGGGCTGTGAGGGGAGCATGGTGGGAGTGAGACTAGCCCTTCAGTTTGTGCAGGAGCTGGGTGAGGCCTGTGACTGCCAGCTTTCCCCAACTTCCCTGAAAACCTGCATGACTCAGCAGAGGCAGCCATAATCCTCCCAGGTACACAACTCCAGTGACCTGCGAATCTCACCCCCATCCCCCACAGCTGCCGCAGCGAGACCTGTCCAAGGAGAGTCTGAGCTCAGGCACACGTAACCTTGCCCCCACCAGATGGTCCTTCCCTAGCCACCCTGGTAGCAGAACACAAAGGCCATATAATCTTGGGAGTTCTAGGGCTCCGCCCACCACCGGTCCCTCTCCATGCTACACAGCTGATGCTTCCTGGAAAGTGCCACCTCCCAGCAGGAGGCCAACCAGCACAAAGATACAGCATTAAACCACTAAAGCTAAGAACACTGACAGAGTCCATTGCATGCTTCCTGCCACCTCCACCAGAACAGGCGCTGGCATCTACGACTGAGAGACCCGTAGATGTTTTACATCACAGGACTCTGTGCAGACAACCCCCAGTACCAACCCAGAGCCAGGTAGACTTGCTGGGTAGCTAAACCCAGAAGACAGACAACAATCACTGCAGTTCAGCTCACAGGAAGCCACATCCATAGGAAAAAGGGGAGAGTACTACATCAAGGGAACACACAATGGGAGAAAAGAATCTGAACAACAGCCTTCAGCCCTAGAACTTCCCTCTGACAGAGCCTGCCCAAATGAGAAGGAACCAGAAAACGAACCCTGGTAACATGACAAAACAAGGCTCTTCAACACCCCCACAAAATCAAGCTAGTTCACCAGCAATGGATCCAAACCAAAAAGAAATCCCCGATTTACCTGAAAAAGATTTCAGGAGGTTAGTTATTAAGCTAATCAGGGAGGCACCAGAGAAAGGCAAAGTCCAATACAAGGAAATTCAAAAAATGATACAAGAAGCGAAGGGAGAAATATTCAAGGAAAGAGACAGCTTAAAGAAGAAACAATAAAAAATTCAGGAAACATTGGACACACTTATAGAAATGCAAAATACTCTGGAAAGTCTCAGCAATAGAATTGAACAAGTAGAAGAAAGAAATTCAGAGCTCAAAGACAAAGTCTTTGAATTAACCCAATCCAACAAAGACAAAGAAAAAAGAATAAGAAAATAAGAACAAAGTCTTCAAGAAGTCTTGAAGTTAAATGACTCAACCTAAGAATAATTGGTGTTCCTGAAGAAAAAGAAAACTCTACAAGCTTAGAAAATATATTTGGGGGAATAATCAAGGAAAACTTTCCTGGCCTTGCTAGAGACCTAGATATCCAAATACAAGACGCTCAAAGAACACTTGGGAAATTCATTGCAAAAAGATCATTGCCTAGGCACATTGTCATCAGGTTATCCAACGTTCAGATGAAGGAAAGAGTCTTAAGAGCTGTGAGACAGAAGCACCAGGAGAAACCCTACAAGCTAGAAGGGATGGGGGCCCTATCTTCAGCCTCCTCAAACAAAACAATTTTCAGACAATAATTTTGTATCTAGTGAAACTAAGCATCATACATGAAGGAAAGATACAATCTTGCAGACAAAAAAAAAAAAAAAAAAAATGCTAAGAGAATTTGCCACTACCAAGCCACCACTACAAGAACTGCTAAAAGGACTCTAAATCTTGAAACAAATTCTGGAAACACATCAAAAGAGAACCTCCTTAAAGCATAAATCACACAGTACCTATTAAAAAATACAAGTTAAAACATAGAAACAAAAAACAAAAGAATCCAAAGTACACAGGCAACAAAGAGCATGATGGATGCAACAGTACCTCACATTTCAATACTAATATTGAATGTAAATAGACTAAATGCTCCACTTAAAAGATACAGAACTGCAGAATCCATAAGAAAGAACTCACCAACTATCTGCTGCCTTCAGGAGACTCACCTAACACATAAGGACTCACATAAACTTAGTAAAGGTGTGCAAAGAGGCATTTATTGAAAATGGACACCAAAAGTGAGCAGGGGTACCTATTCTTATATCAGACCAAACAAACTTTAAAGCAACAGCAGTTAAAAGAGACAGGGAGGGACATTATATAATGGTAAAAAGCCTTGTCCAACAGGAAAATGTCACAATCCTAAACATATATATATATGACACTGGAGCTCTCAAATTTATAAAACAATTTACTAATAGACCTAAGAAATGAGATAGATAGCAACATAATAATAGTGGGGGACTTCAATACTCCACTGACAGTACTAGACAGGTAATTGAGACAGAAAGTCAACAAAGAAACAATGGATTTAAACTATAACTTAGAACAAATGGACTTAACAGATATGTACAGAAGATTTCATGCAACAAATGCAGAATACACATTCTATTCGACAGCACATGGAACTTTCTCCAAGATAGACCATATGATAGGCCATAAAATCAGCCTCAATAAATTTCAGAAAATTGAAACTATATCAAGCACTCTCTCAGACCACAGTGTAATGAAACTGGAAATCACCTCCAAAAGGAACCTTCAAAACCATGCAAATACATGGAAATTAAATAACCTGCTCCTGAATGAGCATTGGGTCAAAAAAGAAATCAGGATGGAAATTAAAAAATTATTCAAACTGAACGAAAATAATGATACAACTTACCAAAACATCTGGAATACAGGAAAGGTGGTGCTAAGAGGAAAGTTCATAGCCATAAACATCTACATCAAAAAGACTAAAAGAGCACAAAGTGACATTCTAAGGTCACATCTCAAGGAACTAGAGAAACAAGAATAAAATCTAAACCCAGCAGAAGAAAGGAAATAACCAAGATCAGAGCAGAAGTAAATGAAATTTTTTAAAAAAAGATAAATGAAGCAAAAAGCTGGTTATTTGAAAAGATAAATAATACTGATAGACCATTAGCAAGATTAACCAAGAAAAGAAGAGAGAAAATCCAAATAACCTCACTAAGAAACAAAACAGTAGATATTACAACTGACACCACTGAAATACAAAAGATCATTCAAGGCTACTATGAACACCTTCACACATATAAACTAGAAAACCTAGAAGAGATGGATAAATTTCTGGAAAAATATAACCCTCCTAGCTTAAATCAGAAAGAATTGGATACCCTAAAAAGACCAGTAACAAGCAGTGAGATTGAAATGGTAATTTAAAAATTACCAATAAACAAAAAGTTCAGGACCAGATGGATTCACAGCTGAATTCTGCAAGACCTTCAAAGAAGGATTGGTACCAATCCATTTTACATTATACCACAAGATAGAGAATGAAGGAACCCAACCTAATTCATTCTATGAAGCCAGCGTCACCCTAATACCAAAATCAAAAGAACATAATGAAAGAAGAAAACTAGTGACCAATATCCTTGATGAAAATAGATGCTAAACTAATAGGCAAAATAACTAGCTAGCATCATAATGACAAGATCAAATTCACACATACCAATATTAAACTTAAATGTAAACGGGCTAAATGCCCCAATTAAAGACACAGACTGGCAAATTGGATAGAGTCAAGACCCCTTGGTGTGCTGTATTCAGGAGACCCATCTCACGTGAAAAGACACACACAGGCTCAAAATAAAGGGATGGAGGAATATATACCAAGCAAGTGGAAGCAAAAAAAAAAAAAAAAAAAAAAAAAAAAGCAGAGGTTGTAATCCTATAATCCTAGTCTCTGATAAACAGATTTTAAGCCAACGAAGATCAAAAAAGACAAAGAAGCGCATTACATAATGGTAAAAACATCAACGCAACAAGAAGAGCTAACTATCCTAAATATATATGCACCTGATACAGGAGCACCCAGATTCATAAAGCAAGTTCTTAGAGATCTTCAAAAGACTTAGACTCCCACAATAATAGTGGGAAACATTAACACCCCACTGTCAATATTAGACATATGAATGAGACAGAAAAATAACAAGAATTTTCAGAACTTGAACTCAGCTTTGGACCCAGCAGACCTAATAGATATCTACAGAACTCTCCACCCCAAATCAACAGAATATACATTCTTCTCAGCACCACATCACACTTATTCTATAATTGACCACATAATTGGAAGTAAAACACACCTCAGCAAATGCAAAAGAATGAAAATCATAACAAACACTCTCTCAGACCACAGTGCAAACAAATTAGAACTCAGGATTAAGAAACTCACTCGAAACCACACAACTACATGGAAACTGAACAACCTGCTCTTGAATGACTACTGGGTACATAACAAAATGAAGGCAGACATAAATAAGTTCTTAGAAACCAATGAGAAAAAAGACACAATGTACCAGAATCTCTGGGACACAGCTAGAGCAGTGTTTAGAGGGAAACTTATAGCACTAAAGGCCCACAGGAGAAAGCAGGAAAGATCTAAAATCAACACCCTAACATTACAATTAAAAGAACTAGAGAAGCAACAGCAAACAAATTCAAAAGCTAGCAGAAGACAAGAAATAACTAAGATCAGAGCAGAACTGAATGAGATAGAGATACAAAAAACCCTTCAAAAAATCAATGAATCCAGGAGCTGGTTTTTTGAAAAGATTAACAAAATAGACCACTAGCTACACTGATAAAGAAGAAAAGAGAAAAGAATCAAATAAACACACTAAAAAATGATAAAGGGGAGATCACACCTCATCCCACAGAAGTACAAACTACCATCAGAGAATAATATAAATACCTCTCAGTAAATAAACTAGAAAATCTAGAAAAAAAATTGATAAATTCCTGGACACATACACCCACCCAATACTAAACCAGGAAGATGTGGAATCCTTGACTAGACCACTAACAAGTTCTGAAATTGAGGCAGTAATTAATAGCCTACCAATCAAAAAAAGCCTAGGACCAGATGGATTCACAGCTGATTTCTACCACAGGTACAAAGTGGAGCTGGTACCATTCCTTCTTACACTATTCCAAACAATAGCTAAAGAGAGACTCTTCCCTAACTCATTTTATGAGGCCAGCAACATCCTGATACCAAAATCTGGCAGAGACACAACAAAAAGAAAATTTCAGGACAATATCCCTGATGAACATCAATGCAAAAATTCTCAATAAAATTCTAGCAAATGAAATCCAGCAACACCAAGTCACCTTCATCCCTGGAATGGGAAGTCTGGTTCAACATATGCAAATCAATAAATATAATCCATCACACAAACAGAACCAATGACAAAAACCACATGATTGTCTCAATAGATGCAGAAAAGTCCTTCCATGAAATTCAACACCCCTTCATGCTAAAAACTCTCAAAAAACTAGGTATTGATGGAACATATCTCAAAATAATAAGAGTTATTTATGACAAACCCACAGCCAATATCATACTGAATGGGCAAAGGCTGGAAGCATTCCCTTTGAAAACCAGCACAAGACAAGGATGCCCTCTCTCTCCACTCCTATTCAACATAGTATTGGACGTTCTAGCCAGGGCAATCAGACAAGAGAAAGAAATAAACAGTATTCAAATAGGAAGAGAGGAATTCAAATTGTCTCTGTTTGCAGATGACATGACTGTATATTTTGAAAACCCCATCATCTCAGCCCAAAATCTCCTTAAGCTGATAAGCAACTTCTGCAAAGTCTCAGGATACAAAATCAATGTGCAAAATTCACAAGCATTCCTATACACGAATTACAGACAAACAGAGAGCCAAATCATGAGTCAACTCCCATTCACAATTGCTACAAAGAGGATAAAATACCTAGGAATACAACTTACAAGGGATGTGAAGGACCTCTTCAAGGAGAACTACAAACCACTGTTCAAGGAAATAAGAGAGGACACAAACAAATGGAAAAACATTCCATGCTCACAAATAGGAAGAATCAATATCATGAAAATGGCCATGCTGCCCAAAGTAATTTATAGTTTCAATGCTATCCCCATCAAGCTACCATTGACTTTCCTCACAGAATTAGAAAAAACTACTTTAAATTCCATATGGAACCACAAAAGAGACTGTATAGCCAAGACAATCCTAAGCAAAAAGAACAAAGCTGGAGGCATCATACTACCTGACTTCAGATTATACTACAAAACTATAGTAACCAAAACAGCATGGTATTGGTACCAAAACATATATATAGACCAATGGAACAGAACCAAGTCCTCAGAAATAATGCCACCCATCTATAACCATGTGATCATTGACAAACATGACAAAAACAAGCAATGGGGAAAGGATTCCCTATTTAATAAATGATATTGGGAAACTGGCTAGCCATTTGCAGAAAACTGAAACTGGACCCCTTCCTTATACCTTATACAAAAAAAGGCCTAAAACCATAAAAACCCAAGATGAAAACCTAGGCAATACCATTCAGGACATAGATATAGACAAAGACTTCATGACTAAAACCCCAAAAGCAATGGCAACAAAAGCCAAAATTGACAAATGGGATCTAATTAAACTAAAGAGCTTCTGCACAGCAAAAGAAACTATCATCAGAGTGAACAGGCAGCCTAAAGAATGGGAAAAAACTTTTGCAATCTATCCATCTGACAAAGGGCTAATATCCAGAATCTACAAGGAACTTAAGCCAATTTACAAAACAAAAACAAACAAAAACAAAAAACAAAAAGACCCCATGAAAAATCAGGCAAAGGATATGAACAGACGCTTTTGAATAGAAGACATTTATGCAGCCAATAAACATATTAAAAAAAAGCTCATCATCACTGGTCATTGGAGAAATGCAAATCAAAACCACAATGAGATACCATCTCATGCCAGTGAGAATGGTGATCATTGAAAAGTCAGGAAACTACAGATGCTGGACAGGATATAAAGAAATAGGAACACTTTCACACTGTTGGGAGTGTAAATTAGTTCAACCATTGTGGAAGACAGTATGGCAATTCCTCAAGGATCTAGCACCAGAAATACTATTTGACCCAGCAATCCCATTTTTGGGTATGTACCTAAAGGATTTTAAAACTTTCTACTATAAAGACACATGCACACATATGTTTAGTGCAGCACTATTCACAATAGCAAAGACTTGGAACCAACGCAAATGTCCATCAATAATAGACTGGATTAAAGAAATGTGGCACGTATACACCATGGAACACTATGCGACTATAAAAAAAAAGATGAGTTCATGTCCTTTGCAGGGACATGGATAAAGCTGGAAACCATCATTCTCAGCAAACACAGGAACAGAAAACCAAACACCGCATATTCTCACTCATAAGTGGGAGTTGAACAATGAGAACACATGGACACAGGGAGGGGAATATCACACACTGGGACGGGGGGGTGGGTTGCTAGGGGAGGGATAGCATTAGGAGAAATACCTAATGTAGATGACTGGTTGATGGGTGCAGCAAACCACCATGGTACGTGTATACCTATGTAACAAACCTGCACGTTCTGCACATGTATCCCAGAACTTAAAGTATAAACAAACAAACAAACAAAAAAGACAGAAAATAGATGTTAAAATCCTTAACAAAATACTAGCTTAACGAATCCAACAACATATCAAAAAGGTAATCCACCATGATCAAGTGGGTTTTACACCAGGGAGGCAGGGATGATTTACCATATGCACGTCAATAAATGTGATAAGCCACATAAACAGAATTAAAAACAAAAATCAGATGATCATCTCAATAGATGTAGAAAAAGCATTCTACAAAATCCAGTATCCCTTTTTGATTAAAGCTGTTGGCAAAATCAGCATACAAGGGAGATACCTCAGTGTTAAAAAGCCATCTATGAGAAACGCACAGCCAACATAATACTGAATGGGGAAAAGTTGAAAGCATTCCCTCTCAAATCTGTGAGAAGACAAGGATGTCCACTCTCACCATTCCTCTTCATCATAGTACTGGAAGTCCTAGCCAGAGCAACCAGAAAAGAGAAATAAATAAGAGGTATCCAAATGTGTAAAGAGGAAGTCAAAATATCACTGTTTGCTGACAATATGAAAGATGGCCAGGTGCAGTGACTCATGCCTGTAATCCCAGCACTTTGGGAGGCCAAGGCGGGTGGATCACGAGGTCAGGAGATCGAGACCATCCTGGCTAACATGGTGAAACCCCGTCTCTACTAAAAATACAAAAAGATTAGCCAGGCGTGGTGGCGGGTGCCTGTAGTCCCAGCTACTCAGGAGGCTGAGGCAGGAGAATGGCATGAACCCAGGAGGCGGAGCTCGCAGTGAGCCAAGATCGTGCCATTGCACTCCAGCCTGGATGACAGTGAGAGATTCTGTCTCAAAAAAAAAAAAAAAAAGAAAGAAGAAAGAAATAAATCATAGATGACACAAACAAATGGAAACACAGCCCATGCTCATGGATGGGTGGAATCAATATCGTGAAAATGACCATACTGCCAAAAGCAATCTACAAATTCAATGCAATCCCGATCAAAATACCACCATCATTCTTCACAGAATTAGAAAAAAACAATTCTAAAATTCATATGGAAACAAGAAAGAGCCCACATAGCCAAAGCAAGACTAAGCAAAAAGAACAAATCTGGAGGCATCACACTACCTTATTTCAAACTATACTATAAGGCCATAGTCACCAACACAGCATGGTACTGGTATAAAAATAGGTGCATAGACCAGTGGAACAGAATAGAGAACCCAGAAATAAACCCAAACAGAGCTAAGTTATCTTTGACAAAGCAAACAAAAATGTAAAGTGGGGAAAGGACACCCTTTTCAACAAATGGTGCTGGGATAACTGGCTAGCCACATGTAGAAGAATGAAACTGGATCCTCATCTCTCACCTCATACAAAAACCAATTCAAGATGGATTAAGGACTTAAACCTAAGACCTGAAAGTATAAAAATTCTAGAAGATAGCATTGGAGAAACCATTCTAGACATTGGCTTAGGCAAGGATTTAATGACCCAGAACCCAAAAACAAATGCAATAAAAACAAAGGTAAATAGCTGGAACCTAAACTAAAGAGCTTTTGCACAGCAAAAGAAACAGACAGCAGGGTAAACAGACAACCCACAGAGTGGGAGAAAATCTTCACAATCTATAAATCTGACAAAGAACTAATATCCAGAATCTACAATGAACTCAAATCAGTAAGAATAAAATCCCATCAAAAAGTTGGCTAAGACAATTCTCAAAAGAAGATATTCAAATGGCCAATGAACATGTGAAAAAATGCTCAGCATCACTAATGATCAGGGAAATGGAAATTTACTCCTGCAAGAATGACCATAATCAAAATATCGAAAAAAAGTAGATGTTGGCACAGATGCGGTGATCAGGGAGCACTTCTACACTGCTGGTGGGAATGTACACTAGTACAGCTACTATGGAAAACAGTGTGGAGGTTCCTTAAAGAACTAAAAGTAGAACTACCATTTGATCCAGCGATCCCACTACTGGGTACCTACCCAGAGGAAAATAAGTCATTATTCAAGAAAGATACTTGCACATGCATGTTTATAGCAGCACAATTCACAATTGCAAAATTGTGAAACCAATCCATATGCCCATCAATCAATAAGTGAATAAAGAAACTCTGGTATATACATATATACATACACACACATATATACACATATATACATATACATATATATATGATGGAATACTACTCAGCCATAAAAAGGAATGAATTAACAGCATTTGCAGGAAACTGGATGAGATTGGAGACTATCATTCTAAGTGAAGTAACTCAGGAATGGAAAACCAAACATTGTATGTCCTCACTGATATGTGGAAGCTAAGCTCTAAGGACACAAAGGCATAAGAATGATACAATGGACTTTGGGGGCTTGAGGGAAAGAGTGGGAGGAGAGCAAGGGATAAAAGACTACAAATATGGTGCAGTGTATACTGCTTGGGTGATGGGTGCACCAAAATCTCACAAATCGCCACTAAAGAACTTGCTCATGTAACCAAATACCACCTGTACCCCAATAACTAATGGAAAGATAATAAAAAAGAAAATATTCAATAAGTTCTAAATTTGGTTATTAAGCTTTTTGTTCTCTTGAGGATAATGAAATATTTCTTTCTTGCTTTTGGTTTAAAACAATTTAAAATTTGAAGATCTTGCCACAAAGAAATGCAGCTGTTTTCATTAAAAAATTAACTATCATTATGACCGCTGTCTTCCTGGAGAGAATATTTTTTAAATTCCCTTTTCTCTAACAGATTCATTTGGTGTCAAATAGCTTCCAGTTCCTGTAAGTCTGATATATTTTAAACTTAAAAGGTAGTTGAGCATTTGAATATACTTTCTATTCCGATTATTTATAGAGGAGCACAGTAGATGTTACTTAAAAATAATCTTTCTAGGCCCAATACTTTTAAGTGTCAAACGCTGTGTCAAATTCAGAATCAAAAAGCAGATTATGTAATAATCTCTATTCTCAACTTGCTCATAGACTAGGAAAGTCTTTTTTTCCTAGGAAAGTAAAGTAGGAAAGTAGTTTTTGATCTTGGCTACATATTAGTCATATGGGGTACTTAAAAAAATCCCAGTGTCAATAACACACGCCAGGAAAATTAAATTAGACTATATGAGGAAGAGGGACCGAGGCATCAGTATTTTTAAAGCATCACAGCTGCCTCCAATTTACTGCCAAGGTTAAGTACGACTGAGTAACTCAGTCGTTCTCATATATTAGAGGCATGTCTGTATCACCTGTAGGTCTTGTTCAGACTTATATTACCGGGTAACTCTGGAGTTTCTGATTCAGTAGATTGTGGTGGGTCTCAGAAATTTGTATTTTTATCAGTTTCTTAAGTGATAGATCAGTAATTCTCAATCATAAATTAACATTAGAATTACCTCAGAGGCAAAAAGAAAAGAAAAAAGCAAGAAAAACAACCACAAAAACAAAATACACCAATGCCTGTGTCCTACTCACAGAGACTCTGCTTTAATTGGACTGAGGCAGAATCCAAGCATCAGTATTTTTTCAAAGTTCTCCAGGTGATTCTAATATGCTCCAAGTATGAGAACAAGCACTTTATCAGAAACAAAAGTTCTCAAGCTCTGACTGCAAATTTGAATCACCTCATAAAATATTCAGATTTCTGAAATCTAGGCCACACCTCAAATTAAATTATAATATTTTGTGGTGGGACTTAGGTATCATTTTTTAAAATGGCTCCCCGTGTGATTCCAATATGCAGCTAAGGTTAAGAACATACTAGATAAAGGGCAGAGACTAGAAAAAGATGTTTTGAAGTGTAATAAGGGAAATGGTATCATGCACAAACGTAGCACAGAACTCAATATGGCATCATTCAAATAATCTCCCCAAAAGAAGAAACACTTCTTATTAATCTTGATGAAATTAGTGGGATGGATGGGGACATTTGGTTTAAGTGTCATTTCACAGGAATACATTTGGCTCAATAATTTCAGGTGTCTCTTTAGGTATCCCAAATTAAAATTTTATCTAAGCACTTAATTTTGTATTTATAATGTTATTAGTCGGCATATGGGTAAAAGGAAGTAATTAGACGTTTCATGGACTACTGGACACTGGCTCTCAACTGACACTAATTCCAGGAGACGCAAACATCCTGTGACTCTCTCCCCAGTTCTAGAATGCATAGTTGGAATAGATAATACTAAGCAACTGTCAGAATCTCCACATTGCTTTCCTGATCTGTAGAGCGAGGGCTACTATGTTGGAAAAGGCTTTTTCTCTTTAATATAAGAGAAAATCTCCACTAAATGTATAAAATATCTTGAAGGCAATGAGTTGTAAAATGTTTTTATATGTGATTCAGCTAAAATTATATTAAGAGAAAAAAAGGATTGTCATTATGATTAAAGAGGAAAGACCAGATTAAGGAGACCCCAAAATAGCAGAGAGTCTGAATGTTTCTTATATTTTCAAATCTTCTGTGTTGTCTTGTTTAAAAACCTCATTCCAAAACCCAAATCCCTCTTTAACATTGTTATATTTCTCTTAATTTTCAATTTGTATATACAGTTGTAAATTTATTTTTCTAAGGTTTGCGGTAGACATTCGACCACATTTTATTTTATCTAAATAGATAGCCATTTGAGCCCGTATCACTTATTAAATAGACACATTTTTCTCCTACTGAATTGACATACTATTTTAATTACATATTAAGTTCCCAGTTGGCACTGGGATATTTCTGTGCTTTGTAATCTCTAATGCCTGATGTCCTAGCCTATTAGCGTGAAAGTACTATCATGTTTTGTTAATTGGCGGTAGGATATTTTTAATATACAAAAACACAAGTCGTCAATTAGTATACTTTCTCATTTTTTTTTTTTAGCTAGCCTTAGGCACTTCTAAGTGAATATTATGGTCATTATATTCAATTACTTAAAATAGTGATTCTGATTGAAGTTATATTAAAATTATGAATTGAGTTTTCAAATCATTATCAGTTTGATTACATTAATTTTATAATTACATGTATTTTCAATTATTTACATATTTATACAGTTAATTGTTTTATAAATTTATTAATATGGGCCTTGCACTTTTGTGCATGTGTTGCTAAGTATATTACAATTGTTGTCACTGTGATAGTTGAGAATACATATTTTCCACCAAAATTTTGAGAAATAAATTTTTGAGGAGAGCCTTGGTATTTTTGAAGAGCTCCATGATTGCTCTTCTCTGTAAACCAGACCTTAAAGCGGGAAATACAACCATTCTGTTTGGAAACCTGAACGCAATGGGAGCAATTGGACTGTGGCAGAGGTCAAGTTGTGGCACTCGACCACCAAAGGCAAGGTGGGCATGGTTAATGTAATGAACAGCACAGACAAATCAATAGTCAGGATAGTCTTAACTGTGTAGACCTATTGCATTTGCTAGTTGATCATGATGTTCCTAGAAATGAAACAGATAGGAAGCGTACTGAAGTCTTACTTGATCTGTATAAGCAGGAAAGTTTTTGACTCCATGAACAAAAATCTAACCTGAATCATAAAAAGACTCATGGTACCTCAGTCAATTCCTAGACATGAGCCAGTTTACAGACCCATAACTCCTTGAATGAAGGGGAAGCTAGGCATCCTTGAGGAAGGACCTCAATACACTGCCAAAAATGTATGCTGTTAATCTTTCTTCCAACTTTTCCCAATGGGACCTAGAGCCATTTTCCTGGGTAACTATACATTGGGAAAAAGAAAATAATCAGAACTTTCAGGGAATAGCGAACACCAGCTCTGAACTAACACTAATTTCAGGAGACAGAAAACATCTTGTGGCTATTTACATCGTTCCAGAGTGCATAAATGGCATAGATATACTCAGCAGCTGGCAGAATATCTACATTGGTTTCCTGATCTATGGAGTGAGGACTACTATGGTGGGAAAGCCCAGCTGTAATTCATTACAACTGCCTCTCCCTAGGAAAATAGTAAACCAGAAGCAATACCACATTTCTGAAAAGATTTCAGAAATTAGTACCATCTTTAAGGCTTGAAACATGTAGGGGTGGTGATTCCACCAAATCATTTTTTAACTGGCCTATTTGGTTTATGCAGAAGACATATGGGTGTTGGAAAATGACAGTGAGTTATGGTGCACTTAACCAGGTGGTGACTCCAATTTCAGCTGCTGTATTGGATGTGGTTTCATCCTTTTGGCAAAATTGACACATCCCCTTGTGCCTGGTATACGGTTTTGATCTAGTAAATATTTTCATTCTCCATAGCTGCTCATAATATCCTTCAGAAGCAGTTTACTTTCAGCAGGTAAGGCCATTAATACACCTCCACTATTATGCCACAGGAGTGTGTCAATTATCCAGCCATGTCATCATTTGTTTTGCAGGAATCCTGATCACTTTTCCCTTTCGCAAGATATCACACTAAACCATTACGTTGAGGATATGCTGATTGGACCTAATGAGCAAGAAGTAGCAACTACTTTAGACTCATTGATAAGACATTTGTGTGTCAAACGGTAGAAAATACACTAGGAAAAAAATGTTCTAGGGCCTTCTACCTCAGTAACATTTTTGGGGTTCCAGCAGTGTGGCAATGGTAAGATATCTGTTCTAAGGTGAAGGATAATTGTTGAATCTGGCCCTTGTACAACCAAAAAAGAGGCACAACACTGGAAGATCCTCTTTGGATTTTAGAGGCAAAATATTCCTCCTTTGGGTGCATTACTGTGGCCTATTTATGGAGTGACCCAAAAAGTTTCTACCATTGGGTGGAATTCAAAACAAGAGAAGGTTCTGCAACATCTCCAGTGTGTTGTGTGAGCTTCTCTGCCATTTGGCCCATATGATCCAGCAGATCCAATGGTGACTGAAGTGGCAGTGGCAGATAGAGATACTGTTTGGAGCCTTTGGCAGACCCCTATAGGTGAATCTCAGTGCAGGCATTTAGTATTTGTGGGTAAAGTCCTGCCATCTTCTGGAGACAACTACTCTCCTTTTGAGAAACATCTTTTGGCCTGCCACTGGGCCTTAGTAGAAACTGAATGCTTAACCACGGGCTCCAAGTAACCATGCTACTTGAGCTTCCCATCATGAACTGGGTGTTACCTGACCCATCAAGTCATAAAATTGGATGTTCAGAATATCATTCCATCATTACATGAAAGATACACACACACACACACACACACACACAGAGTTCTTGATCTATAAAATGTTTAATATATATATATATATACATACACTGAACAGGTCCTGAAGGCACAAGTAGGTTCTATGAAGAAGTGGCTCAAAAGTCCATGGTTCCTCACCCTGCTATATTGACTTTTCTCTCTTTGCCTGAACCTATGGCATTATGTGGAGTTTTCTATGGCTAGTTAACAGAGGAGCAGAAGACTTGGGCTTGTTTCATAGATGGTCCTGCAAGATATGTAGGCACCACCATAAAGGTGACAGCTACAGCACCATAGCCCCTTTCAGAGACATTACCGAAGCACAGTGGTGAAGGAAAGTCCTCCCAGTATGCAGAACTTCAAGCTATGCACCTGAAGTTTCCCTCTGCTTGGAAGGCATAATGGCCAGATGTTTGATTATATGTCAGTTCACAGTCTGTGGCCAATGATTTGTATGGTCAGGAACTTGGAAGGGACATGATTGAAAAATCAGTTACAAATACATTTGAAGAAGGGGTATGTTAATAGACTTCTCTGAATGGGCAAAAATATGCAGATATGTGGGTTCCATGTGAATGCCTACCAAAGAGTAAAATCAGCAGGCAGGATTTTAATTATCAAGTGGATAACATAACCTATTCTGTGGATACCACTCAGCCTTCTTCCCCAGTCACCCCTGTTATTGTCCAATGACCTAATGAACAAAGTAACAAAGTGGCCATAGTGGAATGGATAGAGGTAATACGTGGGCTCAGCAACATGGACTTCTACTAAGATCAACTTTGCTACATCCGTGCTGAGCACCTAATCTGTTAGCAATGGGGACCAACACTGAGTCCCCGGAATGGCACCATCCCTTAGGGTGATCAGCTAGCTATGTGGTGGCAGGTTGCTTACACTGAACTGCTTCCATCATGAAAGGGGTAGCATTTTGTTCCTGCTGGAATAGACTCTTACTCTGCATATGGATTTGCCTTCCCTACATGCCATACTTCTGCAAAAACTATTATATACGGATTCACAGAATGTCGTATCCACCTTCATGATAATCTACACAGCATTGTTTCTGATCAAGGAGCCCATTTCACAGCGAATAGAGTGTGCAAGGGGCTTATGCTCATGGAATTCAATGATCTTACCATATTCTCCACTACCTTGAAGTAGTTAGCTTGATAGCATGGTGGAATGGTTTTTTTTAAAACTCAGTTACAATGCCGTTTAGGTGGCATTACTTGGCAGGGCTGGGTAAAGTTTCTCCAAAAGGCTATATATGCTCCAAATCAGCATCAAATATATGGTGCTGTTTATGTGATAGCCTGGATTCATGGGTATAGGAATCAAATGGTAAAAATGAGAGTGGTACTATTCACTATTATCTCTAGTGACCCACTAGCAAATGTTTCCTTCTTGTTCCCATGACCTTTTGCTCTGCTGGCCTAGATATCTTAGTTCCAAAGGAACGGAAGCTTCTACCAGGAGCTACGACAATCATTTCATTGAACTACAAGTTAGGACTGCCATCCAGCCATTTTAGGTTTCTCATATCTCTGAATCAACAGGCAGAGAAGAGAGGTACTCTGCTGCCTGGAATGACAAATCCTAACTACCAGGATAAATTGGACTAGTACTTTACAACAGCAGTAGGGAAGAATATGTCTGGAATATAGCAAATCCCCCAGGGCATCTCTTAATCTTTGCTCAAATTCAACGGAAAACTGCAAGACTCAATTGAGGTAGAATTACTAATGGCCCAGACCCTTCAAGAATGGTTTAGGTTACCCCATCTGGTAAACAAGCACAACTAGCTGAGGTGGTTGCTGAAGACAAAGTGAATACAGAACGAGCAGTAGAAGGCAGTTGTAAATGCCAGCTATGATCATATTACCAGTTACAAAATGAGGACTGTAATTATCACGAGTATTTCTTCCTTATTTTGTTATGAATATGAGTGTGGGCAATCTTTGCTTTCTTCCTTTTTTTATTCCCTTATCATGTAATAGATGATCGGCTGACTTTATCGTAGTATCAAAGTATTGTAAATTTTACACCATAATATTTAAATTATCAGATATCAAGAAGAGTAAACATTCCTCAAGGACTTTACCTCTTCTTGTTGGGAAAAGATTAGTGCATTTTTTGTTGTATGAAGGATAGTCTTATCATATTAGGAGGGATTATGGCCTGGTTATTATCTTTATTTGGAGACTAATTGTGGTTTAGGGAGATGTATCTGGATGCCAAGTTGACAGGGACTGGACTTATGATGGTTCACTTTATGTGCCAATTTAACTAAGCCACAGGGTCCACAGATATTTGGTCAAATATAATTCTGGGTGTCTCTGTGAGCATGTTTGTTCATTAGATTAGCATTTGAATCAGTAGACTTAGTAAAGCAGATTACCCTAAATAATGTGGGTGGCCCTCATTCAATGATTTGAATGCCTGAATAGAACAAAAAGGCTAACTTCACACAAGTAAGATTGTGGGAATGTTTTCTATCTAACTGCCTTGAGCTGGGACATTGGCTTTGTTTTTTTTTTTTTTTTTTTTTTTTTTTTTTTTTTTTTTTTTTTTTTTTTTTTTTTTCTGTCTTCAGACTTGAACTGAATAATTTGTTCTTGGCTTTTGAGCCTGCTGGCTTTTGGACTGGAACTTGAACTATTGGCAATCCTGGTACTCAGGCCTTTGGACTTGAACTGGGATTACTCTATTGGTTCTCCTGGCTCTCCAGTGGGGCAACTGCAGATCTTTGGACTTCTCAGCCCCAATAATCATGTGAGCCAATTCCTTATTTTACACATATATATACACACACATATATATACACACACATATATATGTACTTTACTTTACAAGTACTTTACAAGTGTATATATATGTATATGTGTGTGTATATATATACTTATATATATGTGTGTGTGTGTGTGTGTGTGTGTGTGTGTGTGTGTGTGTGTATACTCTGTTTCTCTGGAGAACCTGAGTGATATAATCAGAAAATAACATAATTCATTAGATTAACAACGTCAGTCATTACTAAAATATGAGATACGATTCAGCATTATCTTCTCATAAAATGTAAATATACATAAACCTCTTGAAGCAGGAAAGACTAATAATAAAAAACAAAGTGCTCTTATCATAAAAGATGAAATAAAAATTTTAGTTACGTCAATATTGAAAGCATGACAGGAATCCCTATTGAGATGATGAGATGATTACAGTTTGACATTATTTTTGGGATTATGAAGTGAATGTAGTAATAAGTTCAAGTAAGCAAGGATTATTATAAATATTGACAAATGAGAGGGGAATTTCTCTGTTTTTCAATAGTGATAGGATTACATGTCAAGCACTACCCACCTACCTAAAAGACTCTTTTATTGAGTGCCTACTTTAGAAAAAAACACAGTTTTTCTATTTAGGTAAAATGATGTTCATGTTTATGTGCCTAGCAAGATGGTCACCATCATGATGTTGATGCTTGTTTTCCGATGGTGGTAAATTTTTCTCTCTTAATTGAATTTTTGGTAATGTTGGCTTTTTAAATAATTAGTGTGTATTACTAATATAGCCATAAAAGAAAAGATATTCTCATTGGTGGAAAACATACATTTTTGTGATTATTAGAGCAAGTTTAAAAATACAAGGTTGTATAAAATAGGTTATTGTATCACTAACCATTCTAATCCCAGTGAACAGTTTTCTTTACAGTCCTGGAAGAATATACAAATATATGAACACACAGGTATGTTTTTTCTGTTTCTCTCCTGTTTTGTTTTTGTTTTATAAGTATACTATACACACTATTCTTCAAACATTTTTAAATTTAATAAAGCCTATCACTCCATGTATCAATACATATAGCACCGATACATTCTCTTCTATAAGTCATCAATATTTCGTATCATGTATAAATAGTCTATCCAACCACTGATCTATATACAAAATATGTTTTATTTCCATTTTTAACTACTGCAAAGTCACAATAAGTATTTTCTATATTTCATTACAAAATGGAAGGAAACATCTTTCTGACCTAGTCATATAAAAGTAGTTCTTAAGATACAGCCCCTAAACACAAAGTAGAATATTATAAATGTGACTCCACTAAAATTGAGAAGTTCTAGTCATCACATAAATCTCATAAAAAGGGTGAAAATGCTAGCCACAAACTGTAAAAAAAATTCTTACCAAATATATGTGACAAAGTGTTAGTATTCTAAATATATATATATGAACTTACATAAAACAGTAAGAAAAAGATAAGCCAAAAGGAAAACTGACGAGAAACATGAAAGATATTTTATTGAACACATCAATGACTATATGGAAATAACTCTTATTAATCATCAGGGGAAAGGAAATAATGGCAACATTTATATATTATTTGATCACTTACTAATGGGCAAAAGGTAAACAGTATCTGACAACACCAAGTATTGCTGAGGATATGGACAGCCATATGAGTACATAGCTAGTGATCATAACAGTCCACACAGATATACTCAAGGAAATCATTTAATCTTACCTTTCATTTTACCATGTGAAGATGAATGTGTTATATACCTCTGACAGCAATTCAGCAATATCTTCCCTAGGGAGATGAGATAGATAGATAAATAGATTGATCTCCATCTTCAATCAGTGGTTCTCAAACTTTAGCATGCATCAAAATTACACACAGATTACCAACATCCCTTGAGTCTGATTCAGCAAGTCTGGGGTGGGGCCTAATTATTTGCATTTTAACAAGTCCCCAAGTGATGCTCATGCTGTTGTTCCACAGACCACACTTTGAGAATCACTGCCCCAAGGGAACTCTTACACATGTGACTTAGGAGATATGCAAAATAATGTTCAAAATAGCTTTGTTTTGCAAGAGAAACAAATCTGGAAGCTCAGCTTTCCAACAGGAGAATGTATTGATAAATTGTGGATTTGTACAATGAAATACAATTTAGCAGTGAAAATGACTTACCTGCAGCTGTATGCAAGAATATGAATGGATCTTAAAAGATAATATTTAGTAGAAACAAAAGGAAGGCTCAGAGTGCATGTATCAAATTACATTCTCATAAAGGAAAACTAACTATTGTTCATAGATACCAATGTGATAAGACTTCAAAAATGGTGTTGAGTGAATGATGAAACTCATTTAGTCTAGTGGTGGGAGTCAGTGTGATAGAGAGGTCAAAGGTGTTCATTTTAATTTTTATGCACCATAAAACATACATACTTTACTTCTATTAATATTATTCTGTGTTTCAAATAGCACATCATAAATCGAATAAAAGAAAAAAAGACATACTTAGCAAAAACTAAAATACAACCAAAAGAAAGTAAGTGTGGCAATAATGTAAGACCATAGCTTAAGGGAAAATACATTAACTGAGAACAAGAAGGGTATTTACATTTGTAGAATTTAAAATCCAATGAAGCAATAACAATTGTGAACCTTTATACATATAAAATAAATGTAAAATGAGTAAAGACAAATATGTTAGAAGTTTACAGAGAATATGACAATCTGTAATGAGGGGAATAGAATAAATTACCTCTCATAGAAATAATATACAAAAAGTAAGGATATTAATAATTCATGTAACATGATGAAAATATTTAGTTTTCTATAACCTTCCCCAAAACATTTACTCATCTTTTAAGTACTCGTGAAAGAATTACGAATATGAGCCAGGAACGGTGGCTCACGCCTGTAATCCCAGCACTTTGGGAGGCCGAGGTGGGCAGATCACCTGAGGTCAGGGGTTCGAGACCAGCCTGGGCAACATGGTGAAACCCCTTCTCTACCAAAAATACAAAACTTACACAGGCATGGTGGTGGGCGCCTGTAGTCCCACCTACTCTGGAGGCTGAGACAGGAGAATTGCTTGAACTCAGGAGGTGGAGGTTGCAGTGAGCTGAGATGGCGCCACTGTACTCCAGCCTGGGTGACAGAGTGAGACTCTTTCTCAAAAAAAAAAAAAAGAATTACAAATATGAATTTTTACTAGGGCATAAGGTAGTTCTCATTAAATCCTGTAATACAAAAACAATGCAGGGCTCTACTTATAAGAACAATACAATAGACATTATAACAAAAGGAGATTGAAAAAAAAATCCATGGGTTTGGTCATTTGTAAGAACACCTGTAGTGAAGAATTCTTATGTTTTTCTTCACAGCCAACTTTCCTCTGGTGGGTTGCCTAACAGGGACCCCCATGATCTGACATCAGAAATCCCACGACCCATCAAACTTTCTAGAATTTTCAAAGTTGACTGTAGACACAAGGGACAGAGGTGGTGGAAGCAAGGTTTCTGTGGGTAAAACTTTACGCAGGTCCTTGTAAAAAATATGAATCCTCGAATCACATCTCAGACTTATTGATTCAGAATCTACAGCAGAGATTTTTAGGAAATATCATAAGATAATGAATTTCTGTTACCGATATCTCCAGAGCTACTCTAGACATTGTCTTTTCTAAGGCTTGTTTGTTCTAGTCTCCTTCCAAGTATTTAAGCTATTCCTGACTTCCAATTAATTCCTTTTTTTCCTCTTTAAATTGGCCAGAATTAATGTCTACAGCTTAATATCATACCTGCAGGAAACAGACCCTCAAGAAAATGTGTCTGAAATAGTTAATTGAGCTATGTTAAGATGAAAGTCAGGCAGATACCCTTTTAAATTCCAGAATGGTAAACTAGCAGACTATGTCAGGAATGGGGAAGAACCTACTGAAGTATGATTGAGGTATCCAGGGGCGATGAACCCACAGAAGATGAAGCTCTGGAAAGTCAGGTAATTGCTGCTAAAAACTAATTTAAATGAGATGGCCCAAGATGATTTTTCCTGACAGAATCAGATAAAGATCAAATCTCAAATTCTTCCCTAAAGGAAAGTAATAAAACTCAGAACTATTATCTGACCCCTTTGACAGACTTCTTTTTGTGATATTAGAGCTGAGATTGCTGAAAACCAAATTCGAAGATTGATTCAGAGTTTGAATTATTATTATTCCTGGGACACTAAAGTGACAAAGTTATCACTGTGCTTTGGAAAAAATAAGATATTAATAATTCCAGTGGTGATACTCTGCTGGATACAGAAAATGGGAATAACACCAAAGGGCTCAGAAAATCTCACAAGCATACCTACCTTGCCTAAGGAAGTGGTTCTGTTTCTTGCAAACAAAATCTAATGTCCCTGAAAGTCTTACACCTGGCTGTTGTTGGGCAAGTATTGAAAGTTGGATTCTCCAGGAAACAGACTTTGATATGGAACTTAGCGTTCTGGATGTTTGTTCGAGTTAGAGTTAGACTTTTCAATAAATACCTACGGAAAAGAGAGGAAGGAAGCAGGATCGTGCAGAGAGAGAAGTCAACCTGTGATGCAGGCCCAACCTCAAGAAACCAAACCCCATGAGGAGTTCTGAAGCTAGAACAGCCGTTGAGATTCTCCCAAGTTGTGCCAAGATGACCAAACCACTATACTTCTGCATCGATCATTGAACATGAGCTACCCTGCGGAGGGGCATGACCTTAGGCGATGCAGGTCTCTGCAGCAAAAGAAACCTTCAAGGGGTTGCTTTGGACCAGTGAAGGGTGTTTGCTGAGACTCCCAGTAGCTGTGTCAACAAGTCCTTCCTCAAATGAAGATCTGGAAAATATATCTATGTTTCCATCATAGTCCACCCCATGTGCTACTTGGATTCACTTTATATATATTCCAGCAAAAGCTTCTTCAGGATTTTTATGAACCTCTCTTCCGGAAGGAAGCTTAGAAGAGGAAGGTTGGTGGGATGAACCACAACTCCCACAGATCTAGCTGGTCTCTGGGTCATCACTGATGCTGTTTTCATTCTCCACTCTGCATTCTAGGTTTCTCTCACATCAATATAGAAACTCTGCTGACATTGATGACTTGCCTGGTGGTATGATACAGATGATCATTCATGAAGGGTCTGAGCCCCTTGTTACTATACCCTGCTCAGGCCTGGATTGCTGCATGTATTATGACAATGGAAACTGAGTACCAAAGAAACATCCTAGAGGCTTAACTGGGGACCACACATATTCCTCTTTGTCCCCATGGGATATAAGTCACCATATGTCCTCTTGATGATCAGCATCGATTATCCCTGGCAGAGTGGTGACTCCTGTTATTACCTTCTGGTTCTTTCACACAAGGAGCCTGGAGTGCCAAGGCAACAGTCACAGTTTATAATTAAATGTTAATCTTGCTGGGTCCTTTGGCATAAATGTTCTCCATTTGGAGCTGAAGACCTCTGAACCTGCGAATTCCAGTTTTAGGGATAAGAATATTTTATAAGTGAGTCTCCGAGTTGACGAGAACTTCTTGGTTCCCAGATTCATCTCTTCCTGCTATAGAAATGCAGCATTATATAAATGTTTTTTAATTCAAGGTATATATTGTCTTGGAGAATGACACCCTAATCTTGTAAGTATCACCTCTGAATTTGTATTTAAGTTGTCTTTAAAAAGTTGTTTCAATGCTCCCAGAGAGCAGCAGCTTCTGAGACGTGACCAGTCCTGCTCCTTGCTATAATGTAAATCCTCTGAGACGACACAATGTTGTATTGAATCCCATACTGCTGGATCAAACATTCATAATATTTCAAATTGTGAGGGCTTATGGAATGACCTTGTTCCAGAACTGCTGGGGCCTGAGTTATGACTCTTGTTCTGATTTTTTTTTTTTTTTAAACAAACTCCACTTGACATCCTTTTGCCAACACTAATATCTCCAATACCATATGGTCTGCCAGATCATATGTCCCCAACTGGTACTGTTTCAGGTAGTTAGACAGGTATGAGCCAGCCAGGAGAAGGTTCTCCCTGCACCCACCAGAAATGTCAGGCAATCATCAGGTGATGTTTTGGCGGTTATCATATTGCCTCTCAAAAAATGGTAATTTGGCAGCTGGCGCCAGGGAGAGATAATCTCCTGATGGTCCACAGCTGTCACACTAAAGTGTTAATTGAATGCAGGTAGCAGGGAGTGGCAACTTCCCAAACAGATGAAAACACTTGAGATTAGTAATCAGCTTCCAATAAAATCTCAGGAATTGGGTGAGTGAGCCCAGGCATGCACATTAAGAGACAAAATGGCGGAGTATGAGCTTCTCGGGGCATTCCACCAGAAAAGGGAAGAAAGCCTCAGATGGGCATGTGTCCAACTTCCTAAACACACTGCACATGCTGCGTACTGCATAGGTGGCCAGCCCACCCTACGGTTAGAATCATGGGAAAAAGGAACAAGACACTGGGAGTGGACCAGCCTATAAAGTCCCAGAATCAAGGTTAAACGCCACACTTACCATTCAAGTTGCCCACCTGGGTCTCTTCTAAGTGTGCTTCCTTTTCTTTCCTGTTCAAAAGCCTTTTTAAATAAACTTCCACTCCTGCTCTGAAACTTTCCTTGGTGTCTTTTTCTGCCTTATGCCCCTCAGTCGAATTTTTTCTTCTGAGCAGGCAGGAATTGAGGTTGCTGCAGACCCATATGGATTCGCCCCGTAACTCAAACCCCTTCTACCCCTAACAGTAGGTGTCCTCGCATCACAGCCTGAACCTGATACAGAGCTCTTTCTTGCTCCGGGCCCTACTCAAAAAGAGCTGCCTTGGCAGGGCGCGGTGGCTCACGCCTGTGATCCCAGCACTTTGGCAGGCCCAGAGGGACGGATCACGAGGTCAGGAGATTGAGACCATCCTGGCTAACACGGTGAAACCCCGTCTCTACCAAAAATACAAAAAAATTAGCCGGGCGTGGTGGCAGGTGCCTGTAGTCCCAGCTACTCGTGAGGCCGAGGCAGGAAAATGGCGTGAACCCAGGAGGCGGAGCTTGCAGTGAGCCGAGATCGCACCACTGCACTCCAGCCTGGGTAACAGAGTGAGACTCCATCTCCAAACAAACAAACAAACAAACAAAGCAAAAGAAAACAAAAAAACAAACAAAAAAAGAGCTGTCTTTAAGGTCATTTGGTATACTGATGAAGCAGTTTTTCCAGGTGCAGATTATACCGCTGGAAGAACCCAAGGAGATCTTACAGGTATTCTACTTCCTTCTTAGTCAAAGATGAAAGTTGTAATAATCTGTCCTTTATTTTGGATGGTGTACAAATTTGCTATGACTGCCATAACAAAATACCACAGACTGGGTGGCTTAAACGATGTAGTTTATTTTTTCACATTTTGTAGACAAGATCAAGATGTCAGTGGGTGAGTTTGTTTGTTTGTTGGAGGCCTCTGTCCTTGGTGTGCACATAACCACTGTATACTCACATGAATTTCCTCTGCAAGTGTATCTTGGTATCTCTCTGTGTGTTCACATTTTCTCTTCTTATAAGGAAAATCGTCAGATTGTATTAGGGCACACCCAAGGGCCTGATTTTAACTTAATCACCTCCTTACAGGCCCTGCCTCCAAATACAGACACATTTTGAGGTACTAGAGGTTAGGGCTTCAACATACAAATTACGGAAGAATAAAATTTCAGCCCACAACAGATGGTACATACTGAAATGGCCCTGTACACTGGATACCTACATGTTTATTGATGTGTCTAGCTCCTCAAAATTCATAAATCTCCCACTCTCTAGAAAGTATAATAAAATCAAGATTTCTGATACTAGCCATTTCTTGTTGATTCAATCTGATTAGTATGATGTCATAAATATTCTGGATAAACATCTGTAGGGGCTTATATATGGGCAATGAGCTAAAATTACTTCTTGGGGTCATACCATGCAATTTTAATTTATTAATCAAATTGGGGGCATATGAGGTCAGATGGCATAACAAGTGGAATTCTCAATTGAATATGGTCATATTACACCATATAACGAAAAACTTATACTGTGTTTTTTTCTTCTAGTTTGACATATAGTTAGGATATATTCCCTCAACCAATGGCAGAATTTCATTTGACTCCCTAACTTGAGCCAAGTTAGGGCTCCCAGTACCTATCAAACAGTTTATTCCCCTAGGGGAACTGTAGAGTAATTTGCCACTACAAATGACTTGAAAGATTTAAGCCTATTGATTCTTATAATAGACCTATTTAATTATCCTATTTGGCCAATAAATAGTCCAACAGGTCTTGGAGAATATTACTGGATGTTGGTAAACTTAATCAAATAGAAGCTCTATAGCTGCAGTTCAAGGTGACGTCTTCTTACCGGGGTAAATCAAAACTGCTAATGGTACTTGGTGTGAATGTTTTAAACTGGTGGAAGTACTTTTCTTCTTGCTGAATATCAGAGAACACCAGCAGCAATTAGATTTTACCCAGGTGTATTGGTACATCTTTATCATTTTCCCTCATGCGTATGTTAACTCTGCTCATGCATAGTTAGACGGGAACTGAACTGCTTCACCGTCTTACAGTATATCCATGTTGGTCTGTCCCATTGATAACATATTGCTAAGAGGACCAGCAAAACAGAAACTATCAGTTTTCCTTGATGCCTTGGAATAACATGCAAACTTGTAGAAAAGAAATATCAAGAAAGCAGAGCAAATTTCCTAGGAACCAACTAATCTGAAAGCATGTCAGGACACCTCTTTCATGGTGAAGGAGAAAGACTTTATGTCCCTACGAAATAAATAGTACAATCATGAGCCTCTTTATTCTATGAGGATAGCATAACATAACATTTTTATTCTGACACATTTTCATGTGAGCCAAAGAAGAGAAATCTCTTCAGCTGCTTCTGTCATATCTGTTGCCCTTGTGATATGACAGATCAAATATGATTAAAGTGTCACTAATATATTGGAATGCTTTATGAAGCCTGTATTAAACTCAGATAGGACAAATTATATTGAAAACCATTAAAGTTTTGGAGTAAAGCCACAGCACCTCTTAAGAACAACTTTTGAGAAATAATTTCTAAGTTCCTACTGACTGCTGGTATATGTTAAAAAACAGAGCATGAAACAGTCAGGAAATATGAGATCCAAGTGCTCATGATGAATTGCGTTTATCTGTTACAGCTAAATATAGAGTTCAGCATGTCAGAAAGTATTTTTTCATCATGTGGAAACTGTAGACCCTAAAGGCACAAATAACTTTTATGAATTTATTTTTTTACATTCAGGAAGTGATCTTTCTCATACTACAATTATGTCTCCCTCTCAATTGACACCGACGGTCTTATGAGAAATTTTATGACCAGTTCACTGAGAATGAAAAGTAAACATTTGAATCTGGTTTGCAGATATTTTATGTAGAATATGCTTCATTATCCAAAATTAAACTCTACACTGTTATAGCTCCACCCTGAAATGATCCTAAAGGACAATAGAAAATGCAAATCCCAGTGGAAAGAAAGTAGAGCAATCTAATCGGAAGATCATTCATATTAGAAAAGAATATTTTCAGGCTCTGGCACTATTATTTGATGTTCATCTACATATCTCTTTCCCAGCCTCCTTGTCTTTAATCTACCAAGATTTTATCTCCCGTGTGCCTCATCATCCAACAAGAGCAATGCACACTACTTTATAGTTGATGTGGAGTCCTAATCATAGACTGTCTTTCCTTGAAGGAAAAGTAAACAGCAAGAAAACTGTATTAGTCCGTTTCCATGCTGTTGATAAAGACATACCCAAGACTGGGCAATTTACAAAAGAAAGAGGTTTATTGGCCTTAGAGTTCCACACGGCTGGGGAGGCCTCACAATCATGGCAGAAGGCAAGGAGGAGCAAGTCACATCTTACGTGGTTGGTGGCAGGCAAAAAGAGAGCTTGTGCAGGGAAACTCCTGTTTTTAAAACCATCAGATCTTGTGAGTCTCATTCACTATCACAATAAGAGCATGGGAAAGACTCGTCCCCACGATTCAATCATCTCCCACTGAGTCCCTCCCACAACATGTGAGAATTATGGGAGCTACAAGATGAGATTGAGTGGGGACACAGAGCCAAACCATATCAAAAATATTGGGAATTTATTGGGACATAGCAGACAAATAATATTCATTAATATTCCACATGTGCTTTTGTCATCTAGTCCAGTGATTCAAATGAAAAATAACAACACGGGTTACTTTAGAGGTTAAGTATAATCTCAACAACATGGAATTTCCTTCAACTAAGCAGACATATTAAGTGCCACCATCAATAAGCCAATATTCCAGCAACAGCAACTGGTGCAGGTTATATGATATAGGGATTAATGGACTACCTGGTCATAGGTCATAAGTGGATTACATTGCATTAATTCCATTTTGTAGAGGGCAAGATTTTGTCTATACATATGAATGTATTTTAATTAAGATTTACTATTCACACCCATCCTTTCTTTTCCAGCATGTATTAGTTTGCTAAAGGCATCCATAACAAAATCCTACAGTCTGGGTGTCTTAAACAACAGAAATTTATTTTTTCACATTTTTGGAGGCTAGAAGACCATGATCAAGGTTTCAGCAGGTTAGAGTTCTGAGGCCTCTCTCCTCAGCTTGCAAATGGCTGCCTTCTTGGTATGTCCTCACATAATCTTCTCTGTGTGCATTTAC
This sequence comes from Macaca thibetana thibetana, assembly GCF_024542745.1. Lineage (NCBI taxonomy): Eukaryota > Metazoa > Chordata > Mammalia > Primates > Cercopithecidae > Macaca > Macaca thibetana. The sequence goes on from NC_065598.1 coordinate 137,557,418, forward strand.
TCTTTTTATCTCCCTGTGTGTCCTAATCTCCTCTTGTTGTAAGAACATCAGCTAGGCCAGGTGTGGTGGCTCATGCCTATAATCCCAAAACTTTCGGAGGCCAATGCAGGTAGATCACCTAAGGTCAGGAGTTTGAGACCAGCCTGGCCAACATGGCAAAACCCCATCTCTACTAAAAATACAAAAATTAGCCAGGTGTGGTGGTGAGCACCTGTAATCCCAGCTACTCAGGAGGCTGAGGCAGGAGAATCACTTAAACTCAGGAGGCAGAGGTTGCAGTGAGCCAAGATTGCGCCACTTCACTCCAGCCTGGGTGAGAAAGCGAGACTCCATCTCACAACAAAAAAAAAAAAAAAAAGGAAAGAAAATTTAAAAAAACATCAGCTTTATTTGATTAAGTTTCATCCTGACAGCCTCATTTAACTTATCAGTGTTCTACAGGCACTGTCTTCAAATACAATCAGATTCTGAGATACTAGAGGTTAGGGTTTCAAGATACGAATTGGTGGAGGCACAGTTCACCCCCTAAAACAGCACTTACGAAACATTTAGTACAATTATAATACCTCATACAATTTTCCTTCTGCCAAGTAAACTGATTCACAAAGAAGTATGAGTGGACTGCCCATGTGATTCCATGGAAACTAACAAATACCCAGTGACTGAGGGAGAATTTCACTCACTTCTCTCAAAATCTGATAATCAGGGAAGATTAAAACATTACTAAAGGTACTTACTACCTGAACCACAAAATTAACAGGTTTACTTTAAGTAACATATACAGAACCTATTTTTTCAAGAACAAATGAAACATTAACAAAAAGGTATTTTCTACTATGTCTCAAAGGTATTTTAAATTAATACTTAAGAACCCAAAGTACACCTACCACAGTCTCTGAGCATGGCATAATAAAATGAGAAACCAATAATGGATGCTCTTATGTATAACTCAAAAATTAGAACTTTGGAAATAAATAAAAGCACGTGAATCAAATAAAAAACCAGGATGGAAATTATAAAGTATTTAGAGCTGAAAGGCAAGGGAGATATTACATAGCAACATTTGTGATGTGCAAGCAAAAGAGAACTTAGTGGAAAAAGTATGGGTACAAATGCATGCATTATAAAACAAACAAAATGATCAAAAAGTAATGAGCTAGCTCTTCCATTCTACACATTAGAAAAACAGAAGGAACTCATAGAGATAGAGAGAACAACAAAAATTAATGAATAGTAAATAAGAAGTAGATTGAACACACACTAGCATTAGTTCTTTAAAAACACATAAAATTGGCAAACTGCTTGCAAGAGTATACAGGAGAAAATAATTCTAAAAATGAAAACAGATATAACTAAACCTTAAAGAGTGTCTCAAATAGTTTGGGGAAGTTTGGGAAAATTTGAAATGGACCATGTGAACTATCAGAAATGATTCAAGAGTAATTAGAAAATATGAATATATCTATAACTATTACAGAAATCAATTCTATAAGTTATTGTTAACAATGTCCTCCTATAAGATTCCAGGCCCAGAAGACTTTGTAGGTCAGTATTGTTAAATGGTCAGAAAAAGAGATTTTTTTTTTAGACGGAGTCTTGCTCTGTCACCAGGTTGAATGTCACCAGGTTGGAGTGCAGTGACATAATCTCCTCTCACTGCAACCTCCACCTCCCAGGTTCAAGTGATTCTCCTGCCTCAGCCTCCAGAGTAGCTGGGACTACAGGCGCACACCACCATGCCCAGCTAATTTTTGTATTTTCAGTAGAGACGAAGTTTCACCATGTTGGCCAGGCGGGTCTCGAACTCCTGACCTCAGGTGATCCACCCGACTTAGCCTCCCAAAATACTGGGATTATAAGCGTGAGCCACCGCACCAGGCCCAGAATCCTTTATCGAAACTGTTTCAGTTAAAATTTTAAAAAAAGAAATTCTTATTTCATTCATATACATATATGTATATGTGTGTGTGTGTGTGTGTGTGTGTATATATATATACAATTTTATTAATCTAGAAAGGATTTGAAATCTGAGAAGTGTTAGCATGAGAAGGAAACATTAGAAATTTCTGAACAGAGCTGCAAATATCTTAAATAGAATATTAGCAAACTGAATCTAGTAGTATATAAAATATATGATAACACAATAGATTTCTTTCAAGATGAAAATATTTTGTAACAAAACAAATCTATTAAATCACCTTTAAGAGATTAAAGAAAAATTACAGGATCATATAAATGAAAGCACAAAAGAGCATTCAGTAAAAGAAACAGATATTTCTAATAAGAACTCTTAGCAATCTAGATATTTGGGAAATTTATAAACTATATTCATCTAATATGTACAACAGGCATACATAAAGTGACTGACTTTATCTTTTATGTCAGAAGAAGCCAAAAACTCTCATTCTCACTGCTTATTTTTCATATCATACTAAAATTACTAGATAAGAACAACTGAAGCAAAATAAATGAGAATAAAGGAAGTGGAAACAAATATAGTTTTATGTCAACATTAGATTCCATTGATAATATTAATAAAACTTTAAATAACTAATTATACAACTAATAGGAAGTGTGTAATATTTATAGATAAAAAAATGAAATTTTTGCTGAAGTACTAAAAAGATGACCCAAATAATCGGAGAGACCTAACGTATTTCTTGAGAAAAAGGCGCTGTTTTAAAGATGTCAAATCTTATACATATCAATCTATAAATTAAATAATGACATGATGAAAAACTTGACAGCATTTTTGTAAGCTTTTTTTAAAGATTATAAGCCTACTTATTTGTGAAAATTAACATATGAATTTGGAAAAAGCAAATGAAACCATACAAAAGTGGACAAGAGGGAAAGTAAGTTTCAAACTACTGACCTCATTTCCCCCAACTGACCTCCCCAGAGGCAATAGCTATTCATATTTTTGTGCATTTCTTCCAGAGATAATCTATACATATGTATGTGTATGTGTTTGTTTATGTATATAAAAATACACCCATTTCTATGGAATTGTTAGCATAACATTCACACTATGCTTTACTTTCTTTCTTTTAACTTTTTACCGAGTATATTTTGGAGCGAAATCCTATTGACACATATATATCTACCCCAACTTGGAAATTGCTAGATAGTATTCCAGGATGTATTCGTTTTCTATTGTTGTTTTTAAAATTATCACAAACTTTGTGGTTTGCACCACCAAACATTTAATTTCTTACAGTACTGGGGGATCAGAAGTATGAACTCAAATAAATTCAAAGTTTTGGGAGGGCTGGTTTTCTCTGGAAACTCAAGGGGAGTATCTGTTTTCCTGTTTTGTTTGTTTGTTTCTTTTTTTCAACTTCTAGTGACTGACTGGTTTTATCCCTTTGTTTGTGGCTTCCTCCTCTCACCACTCCAATCTCTGTTTCTACATTACACTGTCTTCTCCTCTGTAGTAATGTCTCTCATTGCTTTCCTCCATAAAAGGACACTCGTGATTATATTGGACCTATGTGAAAAATCCAGGATAATCTCCCAATCCCAAATTATTTTATTTAATATCATTTTCAAAGACCCTTTTGCTATATAAAGTAAAATATTTTTAAGGTTTTGGGATTAGAAAGTGGATATCATGGGGAAGTTATTCAGTCTACCACATATTATAGTAAGATAACAAAACAGATTTCACTACTTCCCTAACAATGAGTACTAAAGTTGTTTCTAATTTTTTGCTACAGTAGACAGAACTTCAATGCATATCTTATAAAAACATGTATACATACATATATGTAATATATAAAATATATAAATGAGGGAAGGCAGGAAAATTATCCTTGATAGAGGTCAACTAATTTAACTCCCTCCTAAAAACAAATTTTAGAACTCTAATGCCTGTTTACCACATGTTGTGTTTATCTTTCAGAACTCTCATAAATCTAATTTTATTCATTGATTCTTTCCATGTTTGCAGGTGGTTTATCATATCATGATCAAAGCAGGACCTCTTCTTTGCTTCCCTTATAATTTATATACACCTTGACCCATATATTTTTCTAACTGCATTGGCTAAGATTTCAAATGAAATGTTCAATACTCATTGGGAAAGTGTGCAGTATTGCCTACCATGTTTCTTTTTTGATATTTGCCAGTCTTACAGGTAAGAATGGTATTTTTAAAAAAATATACTTTAAGTTCTGGGGCACATGTGCAGAACATGCAGGTTTGTTACATAGGCATACACGTGCTGTGGTGGTTTGCTGCATCCATCAACCCATCATCTACATTAGGTATTTGTCCTACTGCTCTCCCGCCCCTAGTCCACCATCCCCTGACAGGCCCTGGTGTGTGATATTCCCCTCCCTGTGTCCATGTGATCTCATTGTTCAACTCCCACTTATGAGTGAGAACATGCAGTGTTTGGTTTTCTGTTTCTGTGTTAGTTTCCTGAGAATGATGGTTTCCAGCTTCATCCATGTCCCTGCAAAGGACATGATCTCATCCTTTTTTATGGCTGCACAGTATTCCATGGTGTACATGTGCCACATTTTCTTTATCCAGTTTATTATTGATGGGCATTTGGGTTGGTTCCAAGTCTTTTGTATTGTGAACAGTGCCGCAATAAACATATGTGTACATGTGTCTTTATGGTAGAATGATTTATAATCCTTAGGGTATATACCCAGTAATGGGATTGCTGGGTCAAATGGTATTTCTAGTTTTAGATCCCTTAAAGTTCTTTTAATGTGATTACAGCTATTTTTGTTTATTGGTATGAACCATGTGTTCATGTTCATTTCCTATTTTTTATGCTTTTATTCATTTTTAAAAATTTCATTTTTAAAAAATTATTTTATTGTAGTAAGAGCACTTAACATGAGATCTACTGTCTTTAAAAAGTATACTGTAAAATATGGTATTGTTAACTATAGGTGTACTGTTGGACAGTAGATCTCTCCCACTTATTGATCTTGCATAATTGAAATATTGTGCCAGTTGATTAAAAAAAAAATCCCCTTTTGCCCCTCTCCTGCAGTCCTTGGTAGCCACTATTCTGCTCTCTGATTTTATGAGCTTGACAATTTAGATACGTCATGTAAGTGGAATCCTGCAGTATTTGTCCTTCTGTGACTGTCTTATTTTGCTGAACATAATGTCCTCTAAGTGCATCCATGTTGTCACATATTGCAGATTTTCCTCTTTTGAAAAGCTGAGTAATGTTCCATCAAGTGCATATACCACATTTTGTTTATCCATCCACCTATTGATGGACCTTTAGTTTGCTTCCACATCTTGTCTGTGAATCTCTTAGAAAAACACTTGGGAGAAAATATTCATCACATGAGGGATTTCCTGAATATGGCACCAAAAGCATAGGTAACAAAAGCAAAAGCAGACAAGTGGAACTACATCCAACAAACAAGCTTTTGCACAGCAAAGAAAGCAATCAATAGAACAAAAAAGCAATCTACAGAATGAGAGGATATAACAGATATGAGATTAATTACCAAAATACATAAGAAACTCCTACAACTCAATAGCAATGACAATAAAAGAAAAACAAAATAAAACAACAAAAAACCAAATACTAATAGCCCAATTTAAAAACAGGCTAAAGAACTGAATGTTATTTAAACAAATCCTTTGACAAATGTGCTGTAAATATTTGTCTCAGTTTGTCAAGTGATTTTTTCTTAATAACATTTTGATATGCAAGTGAATTATTCTGCTTTGCAAGCGAATAAAGTTTTATATAGTTAAATTTGTATTTTTTCATGGCTTCTCTAATATTGGTTTTGCTTAAAAGAACTAGGCTAACATTATATGAAAAATTTTCACACTTTTCCTGGTACATTATGGGTTTTGATTTTTATTTCTAAACAGTTGATTCATCTGAAATTTTGTTGTAACAAGATAGGGACACAGCTTTATACATAGGTGACTAGCCAATTGTCTCAGCACCATTTAATGAATAAACCCCACAAATTTAAAATATTATAGTTAATATGTAATAATTGACACTTTCAGTTGGATCTCTTTTTGGATCTATCCTGTTCATTTGTTCTGTCATTCTAATACCGTACCAATTCCTACTAGTTTTAATAATCGTATCTTTGTAGTATTTTAAATTTTGATAGGGCTGGTGCTTCCTCATTGTCTTTCAGAATTTGGCTGGCGGTCTTAAAGGTTTATTTGGTAAATGTGAACTTTAGAACCTGTGTCTATAATATAGTATTTTATTTTCCAATTTTAAGATATTTTATACTGTATACCCAGATTTTTCTGAAAAGTTTTCACAGTACCTTAAAGATTTCTTCACATGAGTACTGAATATTTTTGTTTAATATTTCATATGTCTATTTTAAATGGGAACCTTTCTTTGATTTCTAAGTTTTTTATATTTTGAAAAGTTATTATTTTTAATATAGTCCTTTCTCAATGAGCCACATTGTGGAATCATTCTATTATTTTCCCATTAGTTTTAAATATATTTTTCTTTTAAAATATGCAACAGGCCTGGCGCAGTGGCTCGTGCCTATAATCCCAGCACTTTGGAAGGCCGAGGTGGGTGGATCACGAAGTCAGGAAATCGATACCATACTGGCCAACATGGTGAAACCCGGACTCTACTAAAAATACACAAAATTAGTCAGGCGTGGTGATGCGCGCCTGTAGTTCCAGCTACTCAGGAGACTGAGGCAGGAGAATGGCTTGAACCCGGGAGTCAGAGGCTGCAGTGAGCCGAGATCGCACCACAGCACTCCAACCTGGGCAAGAGTGCGAGACTCTGTCTCAAAAATAAAAAATAAAATAAACATAAAAAAAGGAAAAGAAAATATGAAACACATGCAAATGGCACACAGTTTCAAAGTTACAAAGCTGTCTGTGGGTAATATAAGTTACCATACCCTTGACCCCCAGACCCCTATTTCCCTCTCCTAAGGCAAACATTTTGATCAATTTCTTATTAGGGCACAGCACAATATTTTCACTCTGAATTTTTTCTCTACAAGTGCATATGGTACTTACTCATTCCATGACATTTATATACCATAATTTATTTAATCATCCCCAAACTTATGGTCATTTAAGTGATTTTCTGCTCTGGAAATACTTATCCATATATTATTGTGCACCTATGGGACCATAATTGTAAGACAAATTCCTAGAAGATAAGTTGCCTGGTCAAAGGATACATAGATTTATTTTTCTGTTTAGACATTTATATATATATATATATGTGTGTGTGTGTATATATATACACACATATATATACACACACACACAGACACACACATACACACACATATGCGCACACCCACACATACACATATATACATATAAATTTAATTATCTTTGTGTAAATTATTCCTGGACTTGCTATTTAAAGGAAGTTGAAGTGAAGGGGCCAAGACCATCGTACAGGCTAGCAGGTGAGAATTTTACTGTGATTTACAGTTCTGTTTTATAAGCCAGTTCTGAGGTCTTCTCTTCTCCCCAGCAGACCTCATATCAACAATATAGAACCACTCATGCGAAGTTTCTCTCGTCCTTCTTGCATTATTATTACCAACAGGCTTGCCAGAGGCTTCTTTATTCAGGCCCACTCTCCTTACTTCTCAAATGTGTTGTCAGGTTGCGTTCAGAAAAGCTTCCTCTGTCAGCCTCATTATTTGTTATTTGTTCCCGTTATGAACCAATTGTTGTTGTTCTCTTCAATATTGGACACTTAGAATTGTGCTCAACCACTGGACTGAGATTAGTCATGAGAGCCCTACCTCAGTGTCTTCTCATATCTGTTTGACTTTCACTCCATTTGGAAGCCTTTTCTCATATATATACATGGGGGTTATGGATATCTCCAAATTTTATTGAAGATAATGTTTGTGTTATTTTTATAAACATGATATTTATTGCTTTTAAGGGTAAAATACCTGAAAGACAATGAGAAAACAATTCCATTTATTCTGTTATTTTAAAATTGAAAGTCTCTAATCCCTTTCCATTGATTCTTTTGTGTATTCCATGTGTATCATATTACTATAAATGAATAATATGCTTTCTTGTTTTGCATTCTTATGCCTCATTGGATTGGCTCCTATATTCACAGCAAAATTAAATAGCCAAATTAATGGTGGCTATTCCTCCTTTGCTTGTGCACTTAATGGAGTCTGTGGCCATTGGGGCCACCCTAGCTCTGGGGCCATGTGTGACAGCGTGAACTTGGGGTCTGTGGGTGCTAGCCTGGTGCTGAGGCAAGCCTAGATCATGAGGCCATGAGAGTCAGATTGGTACACGGGGCTGGCCTAGCAATGGGGTAGGCCTGGAGGCAGGGTCTACTGGGACAGGCCTGGCAGTGGGACTGGCCTGGAACCTGGGGCCAAAGGGACCTACGTGGTGCTAGATTTCACTGGAGTGGTTTAGGTGCTGGGGTCCAAGGCAAATTCTGGTGCTCACTTTCTTCTCCTTCCTTTTTACAGAAGATATGTTTGTCCACACTGTGCTCCCTGGGGTTGGGGTAGGTGTGACATGGGTAATGTGAAACTATCTTGACTACCCTCTTCAGTGTATCTTTTTTATTTCTATGCTACATCCAGGTGCTAACATTTCTCAACTGGTTGACTTAGTTCTTGGGAAGGTATTGTTATGCACAGACAATTGTTCCAATTGATGTGTCTGGGAAATGATGGGCACTGGAGAATCCTATTCTACCATCTTTCTCTTTGAATTTCTCAGTTAAGCTGGCCTTTTGACTTGATAAGGGCAAACAGCAACATCATCTTGAGAAAGTATACATTTATCCCATTTTTCCGAGTTTAAAAATATATTTAATAATGTATGTTTTGAATTATTTTCTTGAAGCATTTAAGCAACTGTCAAGTTGATATGTGATTTTCCTCTTTGTAATCTATTGAAATAATAGAAAAAATATTTCTGTATTTCTTAATACCGTATCTTTTCCACATCCTGGCAAGATCCTAATGTGTTCATTGTGAATTATTCTCCAAGAAGACAACGTAGCGCAGTGGTTGAGAGTTTGAACTCTGAAACTACTGCCTGGATTTGAGTGCTAGTTCTGTCAGTTAATGTCTACTTGATTAACCTTATCTCTCGGCTTCAGTGTGTTAATGTATTAAATGGAGATGACTGTGGTACCTACTTTGCGGAACTGTTGTAATAATTAAAAGTGTAGACACATGTAAAGATCTTTTTTCGTGGCTAGCATTTTCACCCTTTTAATGAGATTTATGTGATGAGTAGAAGTTGTTGATTTTAGTGGCGTAACATTTATAATATTCTAATCTGTGTTTAGGGGCTGTATCTTAAGAACTACTTTCATATGACTAGGTCAAAAAGATGTTTCCTTACATTTTTTAACAAAATATAGAAAATACGGTGGCTTCGCAGTAGTTAAAAATGGAAATAAAACATATTTTGTATATAGGCAAGTGGTTGAATAGACTATTTATACATGATGTGAAATATTGATGACTTATAGAAGAGAATGTATCGGTGCTGTATGTATTGATACATGGAGTGATAGGCTTTATTAAATTTAAAAATGCAAATTCTATGCACTCAGAAAATGTTAGCTGTTATGCTGTAATTACTCATGTGTGGCTAGATCCTATTTGTACACACTTAGGAATTTTACTTGTTATTATATGGTCTTTTTTATGATTATGTTATTTGGGGGTTTGGTATAAAATTATGCTATATGCAGAACAACATAATTTTCAAGCTTTATTGTTGTATTTATGGCCATGGAAAATTTTAAATGGTATTGAGGTTAGCCGTGGAGCAATATAAACATGTTATGCTTTTTGGGATTGCACAGTGAAAATTTGAGAAAGTTTCTTTATAGTTGTTGGCATATTTAAATATTCTACCCATTCTGAGGTCATTCTAGTGATTCATGTTTTCATAGAATTGCCCCCCTCCCCACCCCACTTTATTCAGGCTTTCCTCATTCTCACTTCTTACTTTTTGTGTTGCATTTCTTTTTGCCACCCGGTCTTTTTCCCCTATAGAATTAACTATTGATTTACATATTGTGATGATTAATTTTAGGTGCAAACTGAATTAAGGAATACTTAGAGAACCCGTAAAGCATTATTTTGGAAGTGTCTATGAGGGTATTTCCAGAGGAGATTAGCTTGTGAGTCTGTGTAGGTTAGGTGGGGTAGGTCTGCCCTCAGTGTGGACTGGCATTATCCAATCTGCTGGAGGCCTGAATAGAAATTAGAAAGATAGAGAAAAGATGATTTCTTCTCTCTCTCATCTGGAGCTGGGACACTTCTTCTCCTGGCCTTGGATATCAGAACTCCAGGATCCCTGGCCTTTGGACACTGGATCTTACAGCAGCACCCCCTAACCCTTGGGTTCTCAGTCCCTGGACTGTTACAGCACTGACTTCTCTGGCTCTGAGGCCTGTGGACTTGGACTGAGCCATGCAACTGGCATCCCTAGGTCTCCAGCTTGCAGATGGCTTATTTTAGAACCTCTCTGCCTCCATAATAGTGTGAGACAATTACTCTGATAAATCCCCTCTCATATATTTATATCTGTATGGAGAACCCTGCTAATATAACTATCTCACCACTTTTCTCAGATAAACCAATGATTGATATTATGTATGGGTTCTTCTATTTATATTTTCTATTTTTTTGTTCTATATGATTACTGAAGGTTAATTTGTTGTCTTTGTTATTTACTTATTTTAATTAATTTTTATTTAATTTTTAATTTCAATAGCTTTGAAACCAAGAATAGTACAAGTTATTCTTGGTTACATGGCAAAATTATATAGTGGAAAATTCTGAGATTGTAGTGCCCCCATCACCTGCATAGTGTACATTGTGTATGTAGATTTTTATCCAGTATGTAGATTTTTATCCCAAACCTCCCTCCAGCCCTCCCCTTTCTGTGTCTCCAAAACCATTATTTCACTCTATATGCCTTTGCATATTCATAGCTTAGGTATCACTTATAAGTGAGAACATACGGTGTTTGGTTTTCTATTTCTGGGTTATATCACTTAGGATAATGGCCTCCAGCTTTATTTAAACTACTGCAAAAGACATTATTTTGTTACTTTTTATGGCAAGAAATATTCCATGGTGTACATATACCACAGTTTTTTATCCACTCGTTGGTCAATGGGCACTTAAGTTGGTTCTATATCTTTGCAATTGTGAATCGGGCTGCAGTAAACATATGTGTACATGTATACATATATATATATTGACTTTATATATAGGTATACTTTATATATAATGACTATATATATTTATAATGACTTCATTTATTTGGGGTAGGTACTCAGTAGTAAGATTGCTGGATAAAAATGGTAGATCCACTTTTAGTTCTTTCAGGAAACTCCATATCGTTTTCCATGAAAGCTGTACTAATTTAAATTACAATCAGAAGTGTATAAGTGTTACCCTTTCTCCCATTCACACCAACATGTATTGTTTTTTAAATTTTTTAAAAATGACTATTCTTGCAGAAATAAGGTGGTATCTCATGTTGGTTTTAATTTTCATTTCCATGATGATTAGTGAAGTTGGACATTTTTTCATACATTTTGTGGCCACGTATATATCTCCTTTTGAGAAATGTCTACTCATGTCATTTTCTCACTTTTTGATGGGATTATTTGGATTTTTTCTTGATGATTTGTTTGAGTTCCTTGTAGATTCTGGATATCAGTCGTTTGTCAGATGCATAATTTGCAAATATTTTCTCCTGTTTTGTGGATTGTCTGTTTACTCGAATGATTATTTCTTTTGCTGTCCAGAAACTTTTAAATTTAATCATGTCCCATTTACTTATTTTTGTCTGTGTTGCATTTGCTTTTTGGGTTTTAGTCATGATTTCTTTGCTTAGGACAATGTCCAGAAGAGTTTTTCCAAGAATATAATCTATTTATATCTTCAATTCATCTTGAATAGATTTAAATCTTCAATCCATCTTGAATAGATTTTTGTATAAGATGAGACATAGTGATCCAATTTCATTCTTCTACATATGGCTAACTAGTTTTCTAAGCACCATTTATTAAGTAGGGTATCCTTTCCCCAATTTATGTTTTTGTATGCTTTGTCAAAGATCAGTTGGTTTTAAGAATTTGGCTTTATTTTTGGGTTCTTATTTTGTTCCAATGGTCTGTGTGCATACTTTTATACCAGTACCATGCTATTTTGTTAACTACAGTTTTGTAGTATAACTTGAAGTCAGGCAATGTGATGCCTCCAGATTTGGTTTTTTTGCTTAGGATTACTCTGACTATGTGGACTCTTTTGTTTTTTTTTTTTGGTTTCATACAAATTTTAAGTTGTTTTTTTTTCTAACTCTGAAAAATAGTGTTGGTATTTTGATGGGAATTGCATTCAATCTGTAGACTACTTTGGAAAGTGTGGTCATTTTCAAAATATTGATTCTTCCAATCCATGAGCATGGGATGTGTTTCCATTTGTTTGTGTCATCTATAATTTCTTTCAGCAATGTCCTGTAGTTCTCCTTGTAGAGATCTTTCACATTCCTGGTTAAGTATATTCTGAGGTTTTTTTTTTTTTTTTTTTTTTGCAGCTGTTATAATAGGAATTGAGTTATTGATTTGATTCTTAGCTTGGTCATTGCTGGTGTATAGCGGTGTTACTAATTTATGTACATTGACATTGTAACCTGAGACTTCACTGAATTCGTTGATCAAATCTAGAAGTCTTTTTTGGTGAGTCTTTAGGGTTTTCTAGATATACAATCATATTATCAGTGAACAATGGTAGTTTGACTTCCTCTTTTCCAATTTGGATGACCTTTATTTCTTTCTCTTGCTTGATTCCTTTTGCTAGGATTTTCAATACTATGTTGCATAGAAATGGTGTAAGTGGGCATACTTGTTTTGTTTCAATTCTTCAGGGAAATGCTTTTAACTTTTCTCCATTCAGTATTATGTTGACTGTGGGTTTGTCATACACGGCTTTTATTAATTTGAGGTAAGTCTCTTTTATGCCTATTTTACTGATGGTTTTCATCAATAAAGGGATGTTGGATTTTAGTGAATGCTTTTTCTGCATCTATTGAGATGATTGATATACTTTGGATCTGTGTTCCTACCCAAATCTCATATTCTATTTTAATCCCTAATGTTGGAGGTGTGGCTTGGTGGGAGGTGATTGGCTCATGGCGGTGGATCCATCATGAAGGATTTAGAACCATTCTTTTGATGCTATTCTCTTTATCGAGTTCTGGTGAGACCTGGTTGTTTAAAAGTGTGTGCCACCTCCCCTCTCTTTCTCTTCCTCCTACTCCAGCCATGAAAGACATGCTGGCTTTCTTTTTGCCTTCTGCCATGATCGAAAGTTTCCTGAGTTCTCCCCAGAAGCTGAGCAGATGCCAGTATCACACCTCCTATATAGGCTGTGGAACTGTGAACCAATTAAAACTCTTTTTTTTAAATATATATAAGTTACCCAGTCTCAGGTATTTCTTTATCACGGTGCAAGAATGGATTAATACAATGATCATACCATTTTGTTTTTACTTGTTTACATGATGTATCACATTTATTGACTTCCCTATGTTAAACCATCCCTGCACCTCTGAAATGAAACCCAGTTGACCATTGTGTATTGTCTCTTTTATGTGCTGTTGGATTTGGTTAGCTGATACTTTTTTGAGTATTTTTGCATCTATGTTCATTGGGAATATTGGTCTGTATTTCTTTGTGTTGTTATGTTCTTTCCTAGTTTTGGTATCAGGGTGATTCTGGCTTCAAAGAATGACTCAGGGAGGATTCCCTCTTTCTCAATATTTTGGAATAGTTTCAGTAGGATTGGTACCAATTCTTCTTTGAATGTCTTGAAGCTGTGAATCCATCTGGCTCTGGGTGGTTATTTTTTGGCATTTTTATTTTTACTACTGATTCAATGTCACTGCTTGTTTTTGGTGTGTTCAGGGTTTCTATTTCTTCCTGACTTAATCTAAGAGGGTTGTATGTTTCTAGGAATTTATCCATTACCTCGAGGTTTTCCAGTTTGTGTGCATAGAGGTGTTCATAGCAGTCTCAGATGATGTTTTGTATTTCTGTGGTGTAGGTTGTAATGTTTCCAGTTTCATTTCTAATTGAGGCAGAATAAGGAATGGCTTCTCTCAGTCCATGCAGGAGACTGGGAACACACGCAAGGCTCCTCCCACTGCCATTCCTATTTTTACAGTCCTCATTTCTCCCTAAATCAGTTCCAGTGCTGGGTAAGGTTAAGACCTTCCCCCGTGGCCTGGATTTCCAGTTTACCTTGAGGGTGTGTCTATCCTAGAGGCAACTTCTCCCCCTTTCATACTCTGAGGACTCACAGTTTTTTGCCTGGCTCACAGTGCAGGCTGCAGCCTGCCGCTTCTTTCAAAGAATCTGTGGATTTCAGTTTTTCTGTTAAGTTCTTGCATGCTTGTTGGAAAACAAAAAGTTCACAGTGTGAATATCTACACACTCTTTCGTCTTTCCAAGTGGGAGAGGCATGCTAACACTACTTTCAATCTTCCATCTGTGGAAAAAATGTTTACTTATTTTTAATATAAAATTATAGATAATTACAAAAGCCCTGGAGGTAGAGGAGATGTCATACATGTTCTTTCTTCTCTTCCCCCTAAAGTGTACAAATATGCATATGTATGTATATGTATATATACACACACACACATATACATACATATGCATATTTATTATAAAAACAAATATGTTTTTATAATATACATATTATATATACACATACACACATATTATTTGTTTTTATGTTATGAAATAATGTCATTAAGCACCAGTTAGTGTTGAAGTCATTTGGAGACCTCAAGGCTATCTCCACTTTTATTCCCTAAGATTTTAAATCTTGGATTACTGTCACCTTTTCAAACACAACCCCTCTTGTCATAATTATTTGTAATTTCAGTATACACTTATGTCATTTTTCAATACCTTGATCTCTCAGTCCCTCGGCCTCCTCCCCTTCCATGGTCATTTCCAACCTCCTCTCTTAGCCAACCAACCCCCCCATGGCCATACCCTAGAAGTTGCCATTAAATATGTGCAAATCCTTGAGCCCTTAAATGTTATACATACTACTCTCTTGACTGCCCATCCTAATCTTTCAGTTCACTTTTTCTAGTTCTTCAACTCCAAAAACTCTTAGATCACATTGAAACCTCATATTCAATAATTTAACATGTTTAATTGCCCCTTACCTTTTTTATTCCCTTGCTGTCTTTCTTACCTAGCTTTAATACCGTAACTCATCATTATAACTCCTTTGCATGTACCCTCAATCGTTTTAACCCTTTCCCACTTAATTTTACTCTCCTGGTAAAATCCCAATTCTGATTAAAATGAATCCCTTCATATTTTTCACTTGCACCTATGCGGTTGAACTTAGTTGGATAAAGCTTTCACAAGTATGTCCCCTATTTTCATTTGAAATTCAGGATCGTTAACCTTAAGTCAGTCCTTAATTCTATCTGCTAAACATTGTATTTTCCTAGTTCATTTCTTTACTATACATTTAAATGTCTCATACTTTTTTTCTTCTACTACCACTCTTTCATTCACACTCTCATCTGATAATTTTATTCTTTAATTCACTGGGATACTAAAATCAACTAGTAGAGAAATTCCACAGGCTTATTTCACCACATCTACCTCTTTGCCTGTGTCAGGCCTTATACATGTTGTGCCTGTCCTGTTTCCATGGATGAACCCTTTATTCTACCAGTCCACATGTGCACTGACTTTAGCCTCTTCTCACTTACTGATAGACGTATTGCTGTAATGAAGTTCTCCATAGAGCAGCCAGATGCTATTAAAACACAGGCCAAAAATGTTACACCTGCAGGATTTTCCCATCTCGCGCCAGGTGAAAGTTTTCACAATGGACTACAGGACCCTTTACAATCAGGCCCTGTTTTCTCTCTGACCTCATTGTCAGTTACTGCCCTCGCTGTTCTTCTTCCTTTCCAGCCACACTGAACTCCTTTCTATTTTTGCAACATGTGAGGCTCACAGATTCTCTAGGCTTTGAATTGTTATTTCTTCTGTTTTGAAGTGCCCTCTGTTAGATCCGTTAGATCTTTACATCTCTGCTCAGATGTAACCTTTTCAGTGTGTCCATCCTTGACACCTGTCTTTAAAATAGCAACCTCTTCTGACAATATTGAACTTTACAGGAGCTCTGAGATCCTGGATAACCGTCAAAAATTACTTCCCATACTTTTATGTACCTGAAAACAAGAGAGTACAAAGAACTATCCCTCACCATGTGACGGGGATAAGACTCAATGATTTCCCTCTTGTTTACCTAGACAGACTCGGTAAGTTGTCATTCCTTGCCTTATAAATGATTAGCTGGTCTGTTTTACTCACTGACCAATCCAAACACAACACCTGACTTGACCAAACTTTAGCGAAGTTTCTCTCCTTCCTACAGGCCCCTGAACTTTGACCTCTCCACAGCTTGAGCCAGCTGACAACTCTTCTTAACTGCCCCTCCCAAGAGTAGGCTATCCACAAAAGAAAATCATTATCTGATCCATCACACCACCCAAAGCGTCACACCCAGCTCTTTCTAGACTTGTTTACTCATCATTACAAAAGAGAAGACCTTTTTCACCTGATCTTTGAAATACTTGCATTTCCTACCTTGGGAGGGGGAAAAAAAGGCTCTTTTTTTCCCTATTGTAATAGTCCACCTTTTCTTATTACAATAATCTTTTCCAATAAAGTCTCTCCTGGCCTGAATACAAATTTGTTTTTATTTGATGCTCCTTAGAAATTCATATCATATTCCCTAACTTATTTTTCCTTCGTAGAACTTGTCACCACCTGACATGCTATGCATTTTACTTATTTGTTTATATTTTGTCTCTTATTAGAATGTAAGCTGTGTAATGAAAGGGATTTGTATCTGCTTTGGTTGCTGTTATTGTCACGCGCATGCGTGTGAAGAGAGTCCACCAACAGGCTTTGTGTGAGCAACAAGGCTGTTTATTTCACCTGGGTGCAGGCGGGCTGAGTCCGAAAAAGGAGTCAGCAAAGGGTGGTGGGATTATCATTAGTTCTTATAGGTTTGGGATAGGTGTACAAAGTACATTCTTAAGGGCGGGGGAGAATATTACAAAGTACCATCTTAAGGGCGGGGGAGAATATATCCTATTAGTTAGGGTGGGGCAGGAACAAATCACAGGGGTGGAATGTCATCGGTTAAGGCTATTTTCACTTCTTTTGTGGATCTTCAGTTGCTTCAGGCCATCTGGATGTATACATGTAGGTCACAGGGGATATGATGGCTTAGCCTGGGCTCAGAGGCCTGACAGTTATATTCCCAGCAACTAGAACTATGTCTGGCACAAAATAAATATTTAATATATATTTATTGAATAAAGAAATGGATAGCAAATCCATTCTGTCTATCATCAATATTTTATGATTACTTTATTAAGCTTTTTAAATAAAACATAAGATAACGTTGAAGTATTTTTTTCTTTTTTTTTTTTTGTGACAGGGTCTCGCTCTGTCACTAAGGCTGGAGTGCAGTGGCATTATCACCACTGACTACAGCCTCAACTTCCCTGACTCAAGCAATCCTCCCACCTCTAAGTCTCCTGAGGAGCTGGGACTGCAGACATGTGTCAACACACCCGGCTAATTTTTGTATTTTTTGTAGAGATGGGGTCTAGCCATGTTGCCCAGGCTGGTCTCAAACTCCTAGATTTAAGGGAACTGCCCACCTTGGCCTCCCAAAGTCCTGGAACAACAGGCATGAGCCACCACACACGACCCTGTTGAAGACTTATATACCTTTAAAGAATTTCAGTTCCCCTCTTTCTATTCCTCTTCCACTCTTCCTCAGAAGAAATCAAAAACAATATGAATATTTTCAATTTGTTTTATAAACCTTTATATACTACATGCAATCATGAAAATTATATGATATTATGGGTGCTTTTAAATATGTGTATATATCATATTGTATCTTAATACCAGGTTTTTGAGTTCTTATCAGTCAATCTACATAGTATGAGAGTTGACAGAGTAGATCCTCTCTCTTTTTACTTATTTTCAGAAGTATTTTGCTTATTCTTTGCTTCTTACTTATAGTTATGATTCTTAGAATAAGGTTTTCAAAGTCCGTTGGTTTATATGGTGAATTTTACTGATAGATTTTCTTAAGGGTTTCAAGTGCTAGCTTTTGTTTTCTACCACTTCATTTGGGATTTTTGCATCTATATTCATAAGTGATTTTGGACTTGAGTTATCTTTTCTTGCACTGTCCGTATCTTATTGTCATGTATAAGATATACTTGCCTCTTGGAGGGTTAGGTAGCTTTTCTTATTATTTTTTTCTTTTATATTAACTACTTTATTGATATATAATTTCCATACCATAGACTTTACCATTTAAAATGTATACTTCAATGATTTGGGACACATTACATTATTTTATTTTTATTTACTTACTTATTTAATTATTTATTTATTTTGTTGAGACAAGAGTCTCACTCTATCACCCCAGGCTGGAATGCAATGGCATGGTCTTGGCTCACTGCAACCTCCTCCTCCCGGGTTCAAGTGAGTATCCTGCCTCAGCCTCCCAAGTAGCTGGGATTACAGGCTTGTGTCACCACACCCGGCTAATTTTTGTATTTTTAGTAGAGATGGAGTTTCACTGTGTTGCCCAGACTGGTCTTAAAATCCTGACCTCATGATCTACTTGCCATGACCTTCCAAAGTGCCGGGATTACAAGCATGAGCCACCGTGCCTGGCCTTCCTTTTTTTTTTTTTTAATTAATCTTTACGTTCTGGGATACTTGTGCAGAACATGCAGGTTTGCTACATAGGTATACACGTACTATGGTGGTTTGCTGCACCCATCAACCAGTCATCTACATTAGGAATTTATCTTAATGGTGTCCCTCCCCTAACCCCCCCCCAACCCCTGACAGGCCCTAGTGTGTGATGTTCCCCTCCTTGTGTCCATGTGTTCTCATTGTTCAACTCCCACTTATGAGTGAGAACATGCAGTATTTGGTTTTCTGTTCCTGTGTTAGTTTGCTGAGAATGATGGTTTCCAGCTTCATCCATGTCCCTGCAAAGGACATGAACTCATCCATTTTTATGGCTGCATAGTATTCCATGGTGTATATGTACCACATTTTCTTTATCCAGTCTATTATTAACGGGAATTTGGGTTGGTTCCAAGTCTTTGCTGTTGTAAATATTGCTGCAATAAACATACATGTGCATATGTCTTTGTAGTAGAATGATTTTTAATCCTTTGGGTATATACCCAGTAATGGGATTGCTGGGTCAAATGCTATTTATGGTTCTAGATCCTTGAGGAATCACCACACTGTCTTCCACAAGGGTTGAACTAATTTACACTTGTACCAACAGTGTAATAGCATTCCTATTTCTGCACATCCCCTTTAGCATCTGTTGTTTCCTGACTTTTTAATGATTGCCATTCTAACTGGTTTGAGATGGTATCTCATTGTGGTTTGGATTTGCATTTCACTAATGACCAGTGATGATCAGCTTTTTTTCATATGTTTGTTGGCTGCATAAATGTCTTCTTTTGAGAAGTGTCTGTTCATATACTTCACCCACTTTTTGATGGGGTTGTGTTTTGTTTAGTTTAGTTTTTGGTAAATTTGTTTAAGTTCCTTATAGATTCTGGATATTAGACCTTTGTCAGATGGATAGACTGCAAAAATTTTCTCCCATTCTGTAGATTGCCTGTTTACTCTGATGATAGTTTCTTTTGCTGTGCAGAAGCTCTTTAGTTTAATTAGATCCCATTTGTCAATTTTGGCTTTTGTTGCCATTGCTTTTTGGGTTTTAGTCATAAAGTCTTTGCCCCTGCTTATGCCCTGAATGGTACTGTCTAGGTTTTCTTCTAGGGTTTGTATGGTTTTACATTTTACGTTTAAGTCTTTAATCCATCTTGAGTTAATTTTTATATAAAGTGTAAGGAAGGGGTCCAGTTTCAGTTTTCTGCATATGGCTAGCCTGTTTTCCCAACACCATTTATTAAATAAGGAATCCTTTCCCCATTGCTTGTTTTTGTCAGGTTTGTCAAACATCAGATGGTTGTAAATGTGTGGTGTTATTTCTGAGGCCTCTGTTCTTTCGCATTGGTCTATATATCTTTTTTGGTACCAGTACCATGCTGTTTTGGTTACTGAAGCCTTGTAGTATAGTTTGAAGTCAGGTAGCTTGATGCCTCCAGCTTCGTTCTTTTTGCTTAGGATTTTCTTGGCTATACAGGCTCTTTTTTGGTTCCATATGAAATTTAAAGTAGTGTTTTCTAATTCTGTGAAGAAAGTCAATGGTAGCTTGATGGGGATAGCATTGAATCTATAAATTACTTTGGGAAGTATGGCCATTTTCACAATATTGATTCTTCTTATCCATGAACATGGAATGTTTTTCCACTTGTTTGTGTTCTCTCTTATTTTCTTAAGCAGTGGCTTGTAGTTCTCCTTGAAGAGGTCCTTCACATCCCTTGTAAGTTGTATTCTTAGGTATTTTATTCTTTTTGTAGCTATTGTGAATGGGAAGTCAGTCATTTTTTGGCTGTCTGTCTATTATTGGTATGTAAGAATACTTGTAATTTTTACATATTGATTTTGTATCCTGAGACTTTGCTGAAGTTGCTTATCAGCTTAAGGAGATTTTGGGCTGAGACAATGGGGTTTTCTAAATATACAATCATGTCATCTGTAAACAGAGACAGTTTGACTTTCTTTCTTCCTATTTGAATACACTTTATTTCTTTCTCTTGCCTGATTGCCCTGGCCAGAAGTTCCAATACTATGTCGAATAGAAGTGAAGAGAGAGCATATCCTTGTCTTGTACCAGTTTTCATAGGGAATGCTTCCAGTTTTTGCCCATTCAGTATGATATTGGCTGTGGTTTTGCCATAAATAGCTCTTACTATTTTGAGGTACATTCCATCAATACCTAGTTTATTGAGAGTTTTTATGAAGGGGTGTTAAATTTTATTGAAGGTTTTTTCCACATCTATTGAGATAATCATATAGTTTTTGTTACTAGTTCTGTTTATGTGATGGATTATGTTTATTGATTTGTGTATGTTGAACCAGCCTTGCCTCTCAGGGATGAAGCCGATTTGATCGTGGTGGATAAGCTTTTTGATGTGCTGCTGGATTCAATTTGCCAGTATTTTATTGAGGATTTTTGCATCGATGTTCATCAGGGATATTGGCCTGAAATTTTCTTTTTTTGTGTGTCTCTGCCAGGTTTTGGTATCAGGATGATGCTGGCCTCATAAAATGAGTTAGGGAAGATTCTCTCTTTTTCTATTGTTTGGAATAATTTCAGAAGGAATGGTATCAGCTCCTCTTTTTACTTCTGGTAGAATTCGACTGTGAAACTGTCTGTTCCTGGACTTTTTTTTTTTTTTTCTGCTTGGTAGACTGTTAATTACTGTCTCAATTTCAGAGCTTGTTACCGGTCTATTTAGGGATTTGACCTCTTTCTGGTTTAGTCTGGGAGGTGTATCTATCCACAAATTTATCCATTTCTTTTAGATTTTCTAGTTTATTTGCGTGGAGCTGTTTATAGCATTATCTGATGGTAGTTTGCATTTCTGTGGGAACAGTGGTTATCTCCCCTTTATCATTTTTTAGTGTGTCTGTTTGATTCTTCTCTCTTTTCTTCTTTATTTGTCTGACTTTTGCTCTATCTATTTTGTTAATCTTTTCAAAAAACCAGCTCCTGGATTCATTGATTTTTTTGAAGGATTTATAGTATCTCTATCTCCTTCAGTTCTGCTCTGATCTTAGTTATTTCTTGTCTTCTGCTAGCTTTTGAATTTGTTTGCTCTTGCTTCTCTAGTTCTTTTAAGTGTGATGTTAGGTTGTGGATTTCAGATCTTTCCCCCTTTTCCTTTGGGCATTTAGTGCTTTAAATTTCCCTCTGAATACTGTTTTAGCTCTGTCCCAGAGATTCTGGTACGTTGTGTCTTTGTTTTCATTGGTTTCAAAGACCTTATTTATTTCTGCCTTAATTTTGTTATTTACCCATGGGGAGCAGGTTGTTCAGTTTCCATGTAGTTGTGTGGTTTTGAGTGAGTTTCTTAGTCCTGAGTTCTAATTTGATTGCACTGTGGTCTGAGAGACTGTTATTATTTCTGTTCTTTTGCATTTGGTGCAGAGTGTTTTACTTCCAATTATGTGGTCAATTTTAGAATAAGTGCTACGTGGTGCTGAGAAGAATGTATATTCTATTGATTTGGGGTGGAGCGTTCTGTAGATGTCTATTAGGTCTGCTTGGTCCAGAGCTGAGTTCAAGTCCTGAATATCCTTGTTAATTTTCTGTTTCATTGATCTAATATTGACAGGGGGGTCTTGAACCTCCAACTATTATTGTGTGGGAGTCTAAGTCTCTTTGTAGGTCTCTAAGAATTTGCTTTATGAATCTAGGTGCTCCTGTATTGGGTGCCTATATATTTAGGATAGTTAGCTCTTTTTTTGCCTTGGTGTTTTTACCATTATGTAATGTCCTTCTTTATCTTTTTTGATCTTTGATGGTTTAAAGTCTGTTTTATCACAGACTAGGATTCCAACCCCTGCTTTTTTTTTTCTTTCCATTTGCTTGGTAATTATTCCTCCATCCCTTTATTTTGAACCTATGTGTGTCTCTGCACATGAGATGGAGCTCTTGAATACAGCACTCTGATTGGTCTTGACTCTTTATCCAATTTGCTAGTCTGTATCTTTTAATTGGGGCATTTAGCTGTTTACTGTTAGGGAAACCCACCCCACACCACCCAGCAGGTACCCCGAGTCCCGCGGAGACAAAGGAGTTAGAAAGAGATAGAATAAGCGTTTAAAAGGCGGGTTCAGGGGACCAGCGCGTCGGAGGTTTTCTCATGGCCCAGAGCTCTCGGGCTCCACCCAACTTACTGGTTTACAAGCTCTTTATTCTTAGGGCAGATGGGAGGGGGAGGAAGGGACGAGGAAAAGGATGAATGAGTGAAGGAGAACTCGTGAGTCATTCGATAAGATGTATAGCAGTGGTGGTTTCCGTGAATTTCCTTGAGCAAAGGTGTGTGTCTAAACTACTTAAGATCTTTAACTTTTTGGGACCGAAACCGGTGGGAGCGGGTTTCAGAAGGAGCCAAGATGTTTGATTATACTCCACAGCTTCAAGGGAGTGTTATTTCCATGAGCAACAAGGGAGTGGAATGGTGCTGGGCGGTTATGCTCTCAGGGCATAAAGACATGAAAGCAATAAGGAGACCTTTCTCCTCAGAGGCCGCCCATGGCTTCCCATGGGTGTCTCACACAGGGGAGACCAACTCAACTGGCACCCCAGAAACTCTCTTTCCCACATTTACTTTTAAGGTTAATATTTTTATGTGTGAATTTGATCCTGTCATTATGATGCTAGCTGGTTATTTTGCCCATTAGTTGATGCAGTTTCTTCATAGTTTTGATGGTCTTTACAATTTGGTATGTTTTGCAGTGGCTGGTACTGGTTTTTCCTTTCCATATTTAGTGCTTCCTTCAGTAGCTCTTATAAGGCAGGCCTGGTGGTGACAAAATCTCTCAGCATTTGCTTGTCTGTAAAGGATTTTATTTCTCCTTCGCTTATGAAGCTTAGTTTGGGTGGACATGAAATTCTGGGTTGAAAATTCTTTTCTTTAGGAATGTTGAATATTGGCCCCCACTCTCTTCTGGCTTGTAGGGTTTCAGCAGAGAGATCTGCTGTTAGTCTGATGGGCTTTCCTTTGTGGGTAACCCAATCTTCCTCTCTGGCTGCTCTTAACATCTTTTTTTTTTCCATTTTAACCTTGGTGAATCTGACAATTATGTGTCTTGGGGTTGCTCTTCTCAGGGAGTATCTTTGTGGTGTTCTCTGTATTTCCTGAATTTGAATGTTGGCCTGCCTTGCTAGGTTGGGGAAGTTCTCCTGGATAATATCCTGAAGAGTGTTTTCCAACTTGGTTCCATTCTCTCTGTCACTTTTGGGTACACCAATCAAACGTGGGTTT
Organism: Macaca thibetana thibetana; assembly: GCF_024542745.1. Classification (NCBI taxonomy): domain Eukaryota; kingdom Metazoa; phylum Chordata; class Mammalia; order Primates; family Cercopithecidae; genus Macaca; species Macaca thibetana. The sequence continues at coordinate 137,581,463 of NC_065598.1, forward strand.
GGTCTTTTCACATATTCCCTTATTTCTTCTTGGAGGATTTGTTAATTTCTTTTCATTCTTTTTTCTCTAATCTTGTCTTCAAGCTTTATTTCATTAAGTTGATCTTCAATCTCTAATATCCTTTCCTCCACTTGATCGATTTGGCTATTGATACTTGTGTATGCTTCATGAAGTTCTCATGCTGTGTTTTTCAGCTCCATCAGGTCATTTATATTTTTCTGTAAACTAGTTATTCTAGTTAGCAATTCTGCTAACCTTTTTTCAAGGTTCTTAGCTTTCTAGCATTCGGTTAGAACATTCTCCTTTAGCTCGGAGGAGTTTGTTATTACCCACCTTCTGAAGCCTACTTCTGTCAATTCATCAAACTGTTCTCCATCCAGTTTTGTTCCCTTGCTGGTGAGGAATTGTGATCCTTTGGAGAAGAGGCCTTATAGTTTTTGGAATTTTCAGCCTTTTTGCACTGGTTTTTCCTCATCTTCATGGATTTATCTACCTTTTTCTTTGATGTTGGTGACCTTCAGGTGGGGTTTTTGTGTGGATGTACCTTTTGCTGATGTTGATGCTATTCCTTTCTGTTTGTCAGTTTTCCTTCTAACAGTCAGACCCCTCTGCTGCAGGTCTGCTGGAGTTTGCTGGAGGCCCACTCCAGACCCTGTTTGCCTGGGTATCATCAGTGGAGGCTGAAGAACAGCAAAGATTGCTGCCTGTTTCTTCCTCTGGAAGCTTTGTCCCAGAGGGGCTCCCACCAGATGCCAGCCAGAGCTCTCCTGTATGAGGTGTCTGTCGACCCCTGCTGGGAGGTGTGTCTTGGTCAGGAGGCATATGGGTCAGGGACACACTTGAGGAGGCAGTCTGTCCTTTAGCAGAGCTCAAGAGCTGCGGTGGGAGGTCCACTGCTCTCTTCAGAGCCTGCAGGCAGGAACGTTTAAGTCAGCAGAAGCTGCTCCCACAGCTGTCCCTTCCCCCAGGTGCTCTGTCCCAGGGAAATGGGAGTTTTATTTATATGCCCCTGCCTGGGGCTGCTGCCTTTCTTTCAGAGATGCCCTGCCCAGAGAGGAGGAATCTAGACAGGCAGTCTGGCTATAGCAGCTTTGCTGAGCTGCAGTGGGCTTCGCCTAGTTCGAACTTCCTGGTGGCTTTGTTTACACTGTGAGGGTAAAACTGTCTACTCAAGCCTCAGTAACAGTGGACTCTCCTCCCCTCACCAAGCTCGAGCATCCCAGGTCGACTTCAGACTGCTGTGCTGGCAGTGAGAATTTCAAACCAGTGGATCTTAGCTTGCTTGGCTCCGTGAGGTGCGGATCCGCTGAGCTAGACCACCTGGCTCCCTGGCTTCAGTCCCCTTTCCAGGAGAGTGAATGGTTATGTCTTGTTGGTGTTCTAGGCACCGCTGGGGTATGGGGGAAAAAAAAAAAAAAAAAAAAAAAAAAAACTCCTGCAGATAGCTGAGTGTCTGCCCAAATGGCCGCCCAGTTTTGTGCTTGAAACCCAGGGCCCTGGTGGTGTAGGCACCCGAGGGAATCTCCCGGTCTGTGGGATGTGAAGACCATGGGAAAAGCATATTATCTGGGTGGGAATGCACTGCTCCTCATGGCAGTCTCCCATGGCTTCCCTTGGCTAGGGGAGGGAGTTCCCAGACCCCTTGCACTTCCTGGGTGAGGCAATGCCCCACCCTGCCTTGGCTCACCCTTTGTGAGTTGCACCCACTGACTAACCAGTCCCAGTGAGATGCGCTGGGTACCTCAGTTGGAAATGCAGAAATCACCCGCCTGTTGTGTTGATCTCACTAGGAGCTGCAGACCGGACCTGCTCCTCTTTGGCCATCTTGGGAAGCGTGTATCTCTTCTTTTTCTTTTATCTAAAATATTATCAATAAGATTGGGGTTATCTATCTCCTAAATAATGTATGAAATTAACTTGTGAAAGCTTCTAAGCCTGGTAATTTTGTGGGGAGGAGAAAGAAAGTGGTCTTTTTTGTGATTAATTCAATTTTTAAAATTATTACTGATTCTTTAGAGATTTCAACTTATTCTTGAGTCAGTAAGGGAAATCTGTCCTTTTCTAGACAATTATTTGCTTTATCTAGGTTTACAAGTGCATCGATGAAAACTTATTTGTTTCTTGACTGCTCTCTTCCTTTACTGCTATCCAAGCCACTTTAATCCCTTGTTTTTACTATTATAATAACCTCCCAACTGGTTGTTTCTCCCCATTTACCATGTAGCAGTTCAAATAATATTTTTAATGTAAATAAAGTCATACTATTCCTCTCATTAATTTATTACACATAAACTAAAATCCAAACTTTACCATACTCAACTTTTCTGTCCATGCTTCTATCTAAATCCCTTAATGTTATTTCCTTTGCTCGCCTACTGCTAATCACATTGGCTTTTTTTCCTACACCTCAAATAAGCCATTCTCCATCTTACTTCTTATTTATTTATTTATTTATTTATTTATTTATTTATTTATTTGTGTGTGTGTGTGTGTGTGTGTGTGTGTAGAGATGGGGTCTACCTATGTTGCCCAGGTTGGTCTTGAACTCCTGGGCTCAAGCAATCCTCCCACCTCTGACTCCAAAATTGTTGCAATTATAGACGTGAGCCACCACACGCAGCCTCATGCTGACTGTTTGATCTTGAAAATTGCCATTCCTTTTGCCTTAATAGGTGTACCCCAAGGTTTTCTAGATAAGTGGCATTTTCTTGGCATTCATGTCTCAGCTCAATAGTCATTTCCTCTGGGAAGCATTCTCTGACTACACTTTTTAAATTATATTCCCCTAATGTATCTCTCACATACACATGCACATATTGACCTCAGCTCCATTTTATTTTCTTCATTGCATTCATCTGAAAGTATTTATTATTTTAGCTAAGCAAGTGTTCAGTTCATGGGATAATAAAATCTTGTAGTGGCGAAACCTGTTCCCCATATTTTCTTTCATATCTCTAGCACCTAGAATAGTGCCTCATACATGGTCAAAGCTGGCTATATACCACAGGAGAGGAGCTGTTTGAGCTGTAACTTAAGTAGGTCTTTTCTCAGTGGAGAATGGGAGCAAGATATTAAAGCATATGCCCAGGAGTCTCTGTGCAAATAATTAATTACACCATTTTGTCATTTTTTTTTTCTGAGATGACTAAAGATTGAATGGTAATAAATAGGGAATATAAGGCATATCTTGCTATTCTCAGCATTATTGAAACTATCAGTTGCACTACTCTAGAGTACTCAGTAGATTATGAATTTTTGTCATCAAATAAATTCAAAACACCACAATATTTTTGAGTAAAGTGAATAGTCAAATATGTCAAATATTCACAATAGCAAAGACATAGAATCAACCTAAGTGCCCATCAATGATAGACTGGATAAAGAAAATGTGGTTCATATACACCATGGAATACCATATAGCTATAAATAAGAATAAGATCATATCCTCGCAGCAGCACAGATGGAGCTGGAGGCCATTATTCTAAACAAACTACTACAGGAACAGAAAACCAAATACTTCATGTTCTCCCTTATAAGTGGAAACTAAACTTTGAGTACACACATCAACTCAAAGAAAAGATAACAAACACCAGGTCCTACTTGAGGATGGATAGTGAGAGAAGGGAGAGGATTGAAAAACTACCTATTGGGTACTATGCTTATTACCTGGTTGAAAAAATAATCTGTACACCAAATGCCCATGACATGCAGTTTACCTATATAACAAACCTCCACATGTACCCCTGTACCTAAAATGCAAGTTTAAAAATGTGTAAAAATAGTTGAGGAGATAGAGTTAAATCTAGAGAGACTATATGAGCACTATGTTGCTCCAGGGTACTGCAGTTACTACCAATAGTTATTAGTTTCTAGTATAACAAAACAAAACAAGACAAAACTGCCTACATAATACTAAGCAGTTGGTCTGTACTAAAACAACCAGAGGTTATTTGCCACAGATTTAATATTTAAAAAACATATACTCGATTATAATTTAATTCCCATTTATCTCTAGAGAATCCATCACAGACACAATTTTACTCAAACTCAGTGTTTGAAAGTAAAAGTAAATACTGAGGGATTTACTCATACAATGCAATTGGATTTGAGATCAGCACATATTTGTTAGCCCTTGTGTTTTATGAGTGGCAGATAAAACTAGATAAAACTATAAATTGCCTATGTAGTATACAGTGATATAGAATTCAAGACACTAGAATTAATGTATCACAACTGCGATTGCCCATGGAATTTGTGTAAAGAAAAACAGAGTCATCATAATTTTCAGATCCTACAGATCATTTTTGTCAGATATAGTGCTTGATAAAAGATTCTGGCTCATCCATGAAAGCTGTGATACCTTATTCAAATCATGTCAATACCTTGAGCTTCAGTATCTTATTCTTAAGACTGGAGAAAATATTACTTATTTCCCATAATTATTTTAAGATCTAGATAAAATCATACATGTCATATTTGCACATGGTAAAATTGGAGTTTCTTTCAATTAATTTTCATTGTGTAACAAATTACCCTGAAACTTACATGCTTAAAACAACGATCTTTTATATAATTATTGCCTGTAGTCAGCAATTTGGGATGAGCTTAGTTGGATGATTCTTCTGTTGGTTCTGCCAGGGTTCATTCATTCAGCTACGATCAATTAGGACAGCAGCAGGGACTGGATTGTGTAAAATGGCCTCACTTACATGGTTAGTGGTTGGCAGGCTGTTGACCAGGACACCTTGGTTTTCTTTTACGTGCCTTTTTCTATTTTTTTCCCCAAATCTCGAGAACCTGTGAGCTATATGGCTTTTTCATAAAGCTACCTCAGACTCATTCACATTGTGGTAGCATTCTAAAAGGGCTAGAATGAGAACTGCAAGACTTATTGAAGTTTAAGTTCTGAAATAGCATATCACATATGCCACATTTTACTGGTGAAAAAAAAAATCATATTGCCAGCACATATAAAAGAGGTAGGAAAAATTCCACCTTTTTCTGGGAAAAGCTGAAAATAACGCACGGTCATTTAATCAATGACAGTGACCTTAGGAAGTAATCTCAGCAGACTGATTTAGTAAAGGAGTTAACTTCTAATGAAATAAAGAATAAAATGTAAGTAAAGAAGTAGGAACTACATTCATAGACACTTCCAATACACTTACCAGTAGCAGGAAGAGTATAAAAGGGTGTTAGCTGAAAGATACAGAGTCAAAAAATATTTAAATGTTTAGATTGGAGGGCCACAGGAATATTCAAATGCTAAGGGGAAATTTAGAAGCATGGAGGAGGCTGACAACAGAGAATAGAAAATGAGTAATGGAACAAGACATTGGAATGAATGGACTCCAGCAGGGCAAAAGAGGAAGGAGAACCTTCTTTGAGATGAAGAAGGTAAATATAGTTGCCATTGACATAAATATATTTGTAGAAAGTATTGGAGATGTTACAGGAGAGTTTCCCTTAATGACTTTTCTTGATGAAATAAGAGGTATGCTGATGTTAGGTATAATTTTGAATATTATGCATTTGTAAGATTAGCTTTGAAGATTAAAATGGGGTGGGCATTTCTGAATGGAGCAGTGATGAGAGTGTTCCTCTTAGACTTCTTTCTACAGTAGGAAATGAGATTGAAGGCCCCAGCTGCTGCCTTGTCCTGAAAACCATTTCATGTTTATGCTGAGGCCTCCCATGTGTGCTTACCACTAAGGAAGAAAGGATAATAAGAGGACACATTCCTGGAAGATATAGAACTCCTTTGTGGTCGGTTTGGGTCAAGGCCTTCCCTACAGCTTGCCCAACCTTGCGTAGAGTGTACTGCAGTCTAGGTTGCTACCATTCAACCTTCTCTCCCTCTCTTCTTCTTTTGGAGTCAGATATACATGGAGATTTGACAGCTCTTTCAGTTTCCCTAGGTCCTTCCATATTGCCTTTTATATAGACATTTGCCCTAATAAAATCTTTGCACATTTAATCCTGTCTTAGTGTCTGCTTCTTGGAGGGATCCAGGCTAAAACAAATGGTACCCAGAGTAGTTCAAAAAAGATTGGCAGTAAGATCAGGATTTCATACTGGTTCATCCGCTGGAGCATGGATAGTCCTTGGCAGAAAACAGTTGTTAAATTGTTAAATATTTCAGATTTTATGACCTTGGAAGATATCTCAGTGGTGAGGAATGCTGTAAAAGGTGCAATGAAGCAGGCATTTGGAACCTATAAGAAGGTTTGCAAAGACAGCAAAGTCGGCTGGTTAATGCTAAATTGTATTGACACAATGCATATGGATAATGAGAGACTTAGAGCTGTTAACAAGCAGTTAATACCTGAGTGCAAGAACTAGAGGGCCTCAGTGGTAGCATATAAAGAGGCCCTCATCACCTGTAGCAGAAGGCCAGACACAATCAAACAGCAGGCTGAAGAACTAATTGTGAGAGTTGCAGAGCCCCAGAGACAACAAAGTGGACTGTTATGCCAAAGTCAGGGTTCTGGTAGGTAAAACCTATAATAGTATTCTGAATACTTAAAGGAGGACATCTGGATGGCTGTTCTGAAGATATTTTACAGCCCCCTCCCACACTCTGTACACACCAGAAATGCATAGGTGACCCATCCTTCCCTTGTAACAACTAGGATTTCCTCTGTGATTCAGGAGGTTTCAGAAGCCTATCTCCAACCAGGCAATTGGTGCTTCTTTAGATACTGCCCCCACTTACTTTGTTGTCTGCAAGGTTTACAACTAGTGTGAAATCCCAGCATAGCCTGGCTGTGGGCAAACTGGGACTCACAAGGAATTTATGAGATTATATACTTAAAGAATTGCAAGTATCGTCCAGCATATACCAGCAATAACCATGGCAGTACCTCAGGGATTCGGTTCTGAGGGTTCTTGATAAAGTCAGACTGGAAGGCTGGATAAGTAAGGATTAATTTGACTTGAGTACATTTTTTAGTTGCATGAGATTGAATGCTCCAGCAAAGACTTCAGGGAATAGGGCAAATTTGCTGCTAGGATGGCTCTTAGAAGTGTTGAAAAAAATGATGGCCAATGTTCAGCAAAGGAGGCATGCATACATTTCCCTGGAATATGGTAGAAAAAAAAAGAGGCCTAGGGAAGTGGTCATCTTAGAATGGATATATTAAAGCTAAAAGAACCACAGCGGAATTATATTCCATGAAAGAAGCCATAGTACATACCATTGACCAAAGCCATTGGGACTACAAGAGCACAGGCATCATTGAGAAGGTCAGGCGTGGCCCTCCTCTTTAATTTGTGTTTAATATTAAGGAAGGCAGTCACAGAATTGGACTCATTATTGACAATGGTGCTAGTGGATCCATAGTCTAGTAGTGGCCAGGTGGCTGTGCTTAACTGTCAGAAGTCAAAAGGCTGAATTTACCACATTGATAAGCAAGGTGAGACTAGCAGCCATAAGGACTTGATCTGCAGGGAGCTGTAAACATTAATGGAACATGGTATAACTAGAAGCAAAATAGAGATGGACATCTAGGTTCTGCTTAATACTTACCACCCTAAAAAGGCAGTCATGGAAGAGCAGAAGGCTGAGGGATGTCACCTCAATAAAGAGTCACAATTCTAGGCAGGGTTTGGTGGCTCACGCCTGTAATCTTAGCACTTTGGAAGGCTGAAGTGGGAGGATCACTTGAGCCCAGGAATTCAAGACCAGCCTGGGCAACATGGCGAAACTCCATCTCTACAAAAATTTCAAAAATTAGCTTGGCATGGTACTGTGCACCTGTGGTCCCAGCTACTTGGTAGGCTGAGATGGGAGGATCACCTGAGCCTGGGGAGATCAAGGCTGCAGTAAGCCGTGATATTGCCATTACGCTCCAGCCTGAAGCCTGGGTGACAGTAAACCCTGTCTCTAAATAAATAAATAAATAAATACAAATAGGAGTTAAAAATTTTTCTTTGGTGCCCAGATCTGAGCTAATTTTCACTTCTAGGATTAGTTGACAGAAGAGGCCTGAACTTCTAGAGGAAAGGAAAGGACCCCATAACACCATAGCCAGTATATGCTACGACAATTCTCTAGTCTTTCCCCAAAGTGATCTATGGTCATTTACTCAAGTGTGGTGAAATGACAATAACCAGACATTTTAAGAACTATTACACATAGAGTCGGAGTTGTATTGATACTCAGAAACCCAAATAATCATTATAGCTCTCTTGTGGGGAAGAAGCCTATGGGAACCAGGTAGTCAATGGAGTCTTAGCTAAAATTTGGCTCAGAGTGGACCCAGTGGTTATTTACCCAGATGCTAAGTGCATAATATGAATGGATGTAAATGGGAGGTGGAGTAATTCCCGCATTTGGCCCTTGGTTTATGGGGTATGAAATACTGTGGGAAAAGCCAGTGGGAACCAGTAAAAAGGTTCCCCACCTACTCTAGATAAGATAGTAAATTTCTAAAAATTATTGTATTGGGAGTTAGACCTTGGGTAAATTATTAAAGCTTGAAAGATATTAGGGTGGTGATTTATATAATGTGAATAATCAATTCACCAAGTTGATTTCCATCCTGGAAGGGTCAGTAGTTTATCCTCACAAGAAGAAATACTTATCCAGGTGCGAGTTGCCTTTTCTGCTTGTAAAAGTCTCAGCCAGCACCACTTTATGCAGGATTATAGAATTTCTGATTCATAAGTATGGTATCCCATACAGCATGGCATCTGACTAAACTCTCTCTCATGAAAAAGGAGGTGTAGAAGTGGGTCAGATGCCATTGAGTCCACTGATCATATCACCCACCAGACCATCCAGAGGCAGCTAGTCTTATAGAACACTGGAACACCCTTCTAAAGGTACAACTGAAGTGTCTGCTCAGAAGAAACACCCTGAAAATGGGGCACCAACCTACAAGGTATAGTGCATTTGTCAAATCACAGACTGCTATATCGTGCTGTGCTGCAGTACTAAGGATGCATGAGTTAAGAATCCAAGTGGTAGAAGCAGGAGGGGCCCCAATTGCTTTCACTCCTAATGACCCAATGGGAGCTTATGCTTTCTGTCATTTCAACTCTGGGTTCTGCCAAGCTGGAGGTCCTGTTTCTCAAAGGGGATGCACTCTTTCCAGGAAACATAGCAAGGGTCCCATTGAACTACAAGTCAGAGGTTATTTCAGGGCACTTTGGATTCCCTGTGCCCCAGGACCAAGCAAGTGACAAGAGTCACCATAATGGCAAGAGTAATTGATCCCACCATTCAGGAGGAGATGTGGGGGTTTTTACACAATGGTGACAGGGAGGAATTGTGTGGTGATCCTAGGTAATCCACTTGGGTACCTCTTTGTACTCTCTTGCTCCATTCTAACTGAACAGGGAAGTACAGCAATTCCAGACTGAGAAGGCCTCAGACCATTCAAGAATAAAGATTTGGACAACACCAGCAGGAAGTCAGCAAGATCTACAGAGGAGATAGCTGAGGGAGAGGTGGATTTAGAATGAATAGTAGAGGAGGGAAAAGATGACACCCAGTTGTGGTCCCAAGACCAACTACCATGATCACAGTTGTAGTTCATCCCACTAACTACCTTCTTACCTTTCTCACAGAAAGAAATGTCCATGGGACAGTGCAGTAACTTCTCCACAAAACTGTGTGGAATAAGTCTGTGTGGCCAAAGGTGTTGACAGTGGCAGACATAAGAATGCACCTTAGACAATTTACTAAAAGAAAAAAAAAATGACCAAGGTCCCCAGCTGTTGCACTTTGAAATTATTCCCTGTGCTTGTCCTGAGGAAACACTTCTCATGGACTGCTCCCAGAATCTGAATAACCAACGAGATACTAAGGCAAACCCATTTATGGAAGATACCGGGTTCATTGTTGGCTGACTTTGGTTCAAGGACTCCTCCATGACTTTGCCAAAACTTCCTTAGACTGCACTCCAGTCTAAGTCACTTTCACTCAATCTTCTTTCACTCTGTCCTTTACTTGGAGTTGGAAGTGCATGGCAATTTAACAGATTTCCCAGCCTCCCCATCTTATTCATATTTACTTTCACACAGGCATTTCTGTTAATAAAATTCTTTCACATTTAATCAATATTAGTACCTGCTTCTTAAAGGCTCCCAGCTAAAACAATGGTGACTAAAAAGAAATTTGTAATATAAACATGGAAGTGAGTGACTGGGAATAAATGGGGTCATTGGAGTTCAGGAGAAGTGAATGAAAAATTAGGTTTTTGTGTAGGTTGTCCAAGTTAGATATTGACAATGCCGTACATGATGGAACCAGAGATAGTTTTCAGTAAGTAGTTCAATAGGAAAGTTTTCAGTCAATGTAAGAAGACTTTCCTGAAGAATATCTGTAAATAACAAAATCTTAGAGGCTAAAGTATAGTATAACAAAGAGAATGAACTCCAAAGAAAATATGGTACACAAAGAAAGAGAATTACTAGCCTAAAATGAGAAATGGGAAGTGAAAATATTGCTGGCGACTATAGCTACAGTACCTTAAAAATTGAGTAGCTTTTGAGAAACTACAGGGAAGTTTTTATTCTCAAAGGAGAGCCAAATGTCTGCTATTATTAGGAGATAAAAGAAGCATTCTGTATAAATATACAAATATTTATATGCATAACAATATACATATCTATTTATAGAATAAATATAAGTCATATATATACACACATGTGCAAACACATGCAAGTGTATAATGTAGTATAAGGTAGTTTGCTTAACAAAAGAAATGCATGCAAGTGGTCCAGTTAGAAATGATTGGCAGTGATGGTGGCAATGAGTATATAAATCAGGAATAATAAAAAGCAGAACAGGATAGTATGAGATTATGGAAAATGTTAGGTGAACAAAACGTAAATAAAATGATGATAGAGGTAAAATATTTCTGTATTTTCATGGTTCCAAGAAAATTATATGTAATTTAAATATACAGCGGGCAGAACTTTGGGTAGTGCAACTGGTTGTGCATTTTGCTTGGAAAGAGAAATGGTGAGACATGTGATGATGTGCAGATTCATGGTCTGTGGCCAGTGGTTTGGCTAGACTGTCAGGGACTTGGTAGGAACATGGCTGGAAGATCGGTGAGAAAGAATAATGAGGAAGAGTTTTATTGATGGACATCTCTGAGTGGCAAAAAATGTTACGACATTTGTGTGCCATGTGAATCCTCACCCAAAGGTGACCTCAAGCAGAGGAAGATTTTAATAAAGTATTATGATGCATTCTGTGAACACTACTCAGCCTCTTTCCCCATTCACTCATGTCATTTTTCAATGGGCTCATGAACAAAGTGGCTATGGTGTCAGGGATGGACATCATAATGGTGTATTAAGTCAGTTCTCACATTGCTATAAAGAAATGCCTGAGACTGGGTAAGTTATAAAGAAGAGGTTTGATTTGCTCATAATTCTGCAGGCTGTACAGGAAGCACTGAGGCATCTGCTTGGCTTCTGGGAAGGCCTCAGGAAACTTACAATCATTGCAAAAGACAAAGGGGGAGAAAGTACTTCACATGGCTGAAGCAGGACAAAAAGAGAGAGCAGATCTCATGAGAACTTACTCACTATCATGAACAAAGGGGATAGTGCTAAACCATTCATGAGAAACAACCCCCATGATACAATCACCTCCTACCAGGTCCCACCTCCAACATTGGGGATTACAACCAAACATTAGATTTGGATAGGGACACAGACCCAAACCATATCGCATGGGCTCAGCAACATGGACTTCCACTCATCAAGATCAACCTGGCTACAGCCATGTTGTGTGCCCAATCTTCTAGCAGTAGAGAACAATACTGAGTTCCAAATATGGCACAATTCTTTAGCATGATCAGCTAGCTACTTGGTGTCAGGTTGCTTACACTGGACCACATTCATCATGAAAGGGGCAACATTTTGTTCCTACTAGAATAGAAACTTACTCTGGATATGGATTTCCCTTCTTGCACACAATGCTTCTGACAAAACTACCATCCATGGATTTACAGAATGCATTATCCTGTATGGTATTCCACACAACATTGCTTCTGACCAAGGAACTCACTTCACAAGAAATCAAGCGTGTCAATGGGCCCATGATTATGGCATTCATTGGTTTTACCACGATCATTAGAATCCTGAAGCCACTGCCTTGATAAAATGATGAAATGGCCTTTTGAAGATGCAGTTACAGTGTAATCAAAGTGGAGTGGCAATGGCAGTACCTTTCAGGGTTGGGGCAAGGTTTTCCAGAAGGCTGTATATGCTCTGAATCAGCATCTAGTATATTGTACTGTTTTTTCCATAGCTAAGAGTCATCGATCCAGGTATTAAGTGGTAGAAATGGGACTGGCACACTCACCATCACCCATAGTGACCCATAGCAGAATTTTTCTGCTTCCTGTTTCCTTGACTTATTCTCCGCTAGGCTAGAGGTCTTAATTTCAGAGGGAGAAATGCTTCTATCAGGAGACACAACAAAAATTCCACTGAACTGGAAGTTAAGACTGCCCCCTAGACACTTTGGGCTCCTCATGGCCTCTGAGTAAACAGGCAAAGAAAGAAGTTACAATATTGGCTGGGGTGATTGCTCTGGACCATTAGTGGACATTTAGACTGCTACTACACAGTGGAAGGAAGGAAGAGCATGTCTGGAATACAAGAGATCTCTTAGGGCATCTCTTAATATTATAACATCTTATAATCAAGGACAGTGGAAAACTGCAACCCAATTCAAGCAGAGCTATGAATGGCCCAAAGCCTTTAGGAATAAAAGTTTGGGTTACTTTACCAGGTTAAAAACCATGACTAGTTGAGGTGTTTGCTGAAGGCAAAGGGAATACCAACTCGATAGTAGAAGAAGGTAATTAAATATTTCAACTGTGACCATGGACCAGTTATAGAAACAAGGAAACTTTAGTCGTCCTGATTATTTTCTTCTTATTCTATTGTAAATATGTTTGCATGTACATGTACAGATATTAAGCAAATATCTTTGTTTTTTTCTCTCTTTTTCTCTTATCATTAACATAAGATGTACTGGGTTTATATCAATATTTAAGTATTGTTAACTTTACATCATAGTACTTAAGTTACAGGGTATCAGGAGAAGAGTAAACATTAATCAAAGACTTGAGCTCCTTTTGCAGGGAAGAGATTAGTGCATTTTCAGTTGCATATCATGTTAGGTGGAATTATGACCTTGCTTTTGTCTTTGTTTTGCAGATAAGTATGGTTTAAAGAGATGTGTGTGCCTGCCAAGTTGACAAGGGGTGGACTTGTGATGCATAATTTATCAGTCAACTTAAGTGGGCTAAGGGATGTCCAGATAGCTGGTCAAACATTAATATGGGTTTGTCTATGAGAGTATTTTCAGAAGAGATTAGCATTTGAATCAGTAGACTGAGTAAAGAAGATCCACCCTCACCAAAGTGAAGTGGGCATCATCCAATCCAATGAGTGTCAGAACCTATTGTAAAGGAGGAGGAAGGGGGAAATTGTTTATCTTTTTGAGCTGGGATATTCACCTTCCACCCTTGGACAAAAGAGCTCCTAGCTCTGAGGGTTTTGGACTCAGATTGCATTACACTATGGGCTTTCCCGGGTCTTAGGCTTGCAGAAAGCATATTGTTCTCTACTTCAATAATCACTTGAGCAAATTCTCATATTTCCTCATATATATCTATATGTATATTTATATATCTACATCTATATATACAGGTATATAGTTATACAGATAGATATTATATATCTATATCAATAGATATATATAGTGTGTGTATATATTCTATATGTATATATCTGGAGATATCTATCCATAGATATTTATGTATAAGAAAGAAGATTATATATATATATCTTATATGTATATACAGAGAAGATATCAGTTTTCTCTGGAAAGAATGTGGATGGCCCCTAAGATCTGGAAAAGATAAGAAAACTAATTCTCCTCTAGAGCATCTATAGAAGATATCTCTCCATATACATATAGGATATATATATATATCTTCTCTGAATATACATACAGAATATATATATATCCTATATATAATATAGGATATGATATATGTAATATATTTATATAATATAATATGTTATTATTATAATATATGTTATATACCAGTAGCATAGATAGATAGATAGATAGATAGATAGATAGATAGATAGATAGATAAATAATCAGTCAACTTAAATGGGCTACATAATTGTATTTCTAGTTCTGTTTTCTCTGGAGAATCCTGAGCAATACAGTGTTGTGTCTATATTAACAGACACTGATATTTTAGAATTGATACATTTTGCTTTTTGTTCCCTAGTTAGAGATTGTTGACATTGGCTTTTAATTTCAAATTGAATGGAGGAAAACCAGTTTTTGCACTATGAGATTCCCACAATGTCTTTATTTTTGTTAAAATTAATTCAATTATTTTCATTTATTTGTATTCCTCCATATATAAGATTTTATACAGCTTCCTCATCTAACTAATGGGACACAAACTCACCATATTAATGATGCCTTACATTTGTACAGCATATATTTCAGTATCTCATCTGTGTTCACAAAAAGTGAGAAACTTTAAAGATTAGACTTTTTAAACAAATTTGAAAGAAAAGAGATCCAACAGAGTTAGAACATACTGAAATTTCCGACTACAAGTCCTGTGGTCATTTGTACCACTGCATAGCCACCAATTCTTTTTTCTTTTTTTTTTTTCCTCAAGACAGATCCCAGGCTGGAGTGCAGTGGCGCAATCTCCGCTCACTGCAACCTCCGCCCCCGGGTTCAAGCAATTCTCTTGCCTCAGCCTCCCGAGTAGCTGAGATTACAGGGACGCGCCACCATGCCCAGCTGATTTTTGTATTTTCAGTAGAGACAGGGTTTCACCATGTTGGCCAGTATGGTCTAGATCTCCTGACCTCGTGATCCGCCCACCTCGGCCTCCCAAAGTGCTGGAATTATAGGCGTGAGTCATGGTGCCCGGCTCTTTTTCTTAATCAAGGAAGAAAAGGGATAAAATAAAAATCCGAAGATGGACAGTCTCTGCTAATCTTTCACAAATCATATGATTTTGAATGATATTAAAGATTCAAATCTTAATTCTATACGCATTCCATTATTGTTAAATCATATTTAAAGCCCACATTTAAAGTTCTGGCAGAAGAACTAGTGTCATACTAATCCTCTGTAAGTTAACAATTGCAAACACTAGAATTGTGGTTTAAAATATTAGAAAGACATATTATCTTACACTTCTGAAGGTCAGAAGTTTAACATAGATTCCAGCGCTAAAATCAAAGGTTCAAGAGGGCTTCCTTATTTTCTAGAGGCTCCAGAGGAAAATTAGTTTTCTTATCTTTTCCAGATCTTAGGGTCCATCCACATTTTTTCCATAGTCAAAGTCAGCAATTTTTAGTTGAGTATTTCTTAACATGCCATTCTCTAGTTCTGACTCTTCTGCCTTCATCTTTCACTTACCAGGACCAATGTAATTACATGGCGCCTACCTGGATAATACAGGATAATTTTGCCATCTCAAAGTCAACTGATTAACAATCTTAATGCCATATGAATTCTATTTTTTTTTTTTTTTTTTTTTTGAGACAGAGTCTTGCTCTGTTACCCAGACTGGAGTGCAGTGATGTGAACTCAGCTCACTGCAAGCTCCACCTCCCGGGTTCACGCCATTCTCTTGCCTCCGCCTCCCGAGTAGCTGAGACCACAGGCTCCCACCACCACACCCAGCTAATTTTTTCTATTTTGAGTAGAGACGGGCTTTCACCGTGTTAGCCAGGATGGTCTCGATCTCCTGACCTCGTGATCCGCCCGCCTCTGCCTTCCACAGTGCTGGGATTACAGGTGTGAGCCACCGCGCCTGGCTGCCATTATGAATTCTTAATCCCCCTTTGCCAAAGTTCAAGTTCCAGAGATTAGAATGTGGGCATCTCTGAAGAACCATTATGCTTACCACATAAGACCTTTGAGAGTGAATAAAAGCAGGCTAAAAATGGAGAGATTTTGACCTTTAAATGGAGGGAATTACAGGGAGTAAGATTCAGGTTCACATTGTTAAGGGTTTAAAGACATACCCCAATCCAGGCACCATATGTCAACCTGAAAGCTCCAGTAATATTATTTTAAGCAGACAGGGCGGAGATTGGGACTTCCAAAGTAGCTGCAAATTGAGTGAGGAAATTTCAGGGGAGGAGCCTGAAAGAGTGGCAACCCCTAAAATCTGCTCATAAACTCCACTCAAATCCACAACTAAGAAGTTGGAGACTAGCCTGGGCAATATAGGGAGACCCTGTCTCTGTAAAAATAAATAAATAAATAAGATAAAAATTAAAAAAAAAACAAAAACAAAAAAAACCTTCCATGACTAATTCCTGAACCGTGCCTGAGTAAGAGGGATTGCAAAGTAACAGCTGTAAGTCTAAAGGAACTAACCACAGATTTCAGGTACATTCCACTGTGTAGGGTTAGGGGGAGTGTGTGTAATTTACTACCTCATAGAAGAAACATCAAAATTCTTCAGAGAAAAGTGATAGAGTCAAGATCTTCTATAATATACAATGTGTCAACAAAAATATCCAGTTTCCAATTAACAATACTTGACATATGAAGGATACAGACCAATAAATAGTAAATAAATATTAAATAAATAGGACAGCAAACAGTAAAGGTAAATAAATAAAAGCCAATACCAAGATAACGGCAGTAATATAATTAGACTATGTAGGCATTACTAAAGCTATTATGAGCATGTCCAAAGAGTTAAAATGCAGCCATGATGAATTAACAGAAAGAAAATATCAATGACAAAATTATAATTATAAAATATGTGGGGAGAAAAAGAACTGGAGAAAAGCCATATGAAGTTAGAAAGTCACTGAATGGGATTAATATTGGACTGGACATAGGAAAACAAAAGGTCAATGAATTGAGATAAATTTTTTTTTTTTTTTTTTGAGACGGAGTCTCGCTCTGTCGCCCGGGCTGGAGTGCAGTGGCCGGATCTCAGCTCACTGCAAGCTCCGCCTCCTGGGTTCATGCCATTCTCCGGCCTCAGCCTCCCGAGTAGCTGGGACTACAGGCACCCACCACCTCGCCCGGCTAGTTTTTTGCATTTTTTTTTTTTTTAGTAGAGACGGCGTTTCACCGTGTTAGCCAGGATGGTCTCGATCTCCTGACCTCGTGATCCACCCGTCTCGGCCTCCCAAAGTGCTGGGATTACAGGCTTGAGCCACCGCGCCCGGCCGAGATAAATTAATAGAACCTATGTAATCTGCAGAAGAGAGAAACTCATGATTGAAAATAAATAAACAGCCACAGTGACCTGTGGAAAACGTCAATTACAAATACATGTAATTGAATTGCCAAAAAGGGGAAAAAAAAAAGAATAAAACAGAGCAAGGCTGAAATTATTCTACACTGTATTCATTAAGTCATAGTGCCACTTTTTACCCCATACATATATAAATATATATATAGTTATATATATAAAACTATAATTTGTCAACTTACAACTTAAAAATAAAAAATACAAACTCTAGAAGGGAAATCTATCACAATGAACATGCTTTGATCAAAATAAAATAAAACTAGAAATTATTAACAATATTTTTAAAAGCCCTTCCATTTAGGAGTGAAGGGAACTTCTGTTAAGCAATTCTGAGTAAAAGGGAAAACACAAACAAATCACATAATTTCTAAAAAGTAATGATCGTGAACACAGTTCATGCCGGAGTTTATGTGATATATTTAAAGCAGTAATTAAGAGAAAATTTCTATCACTAAATACTTTAATCAGTAAAAATGAAGTGAAAGAACTGTCTTAAATTCTTATCTCGAAAAATAATCAGAAAATAAATAAGAAAACCAAATACAATTATCAGAAAAAATAATAAATATAAATATGATACTGATGAAGTAGTTAACAAAAATCACTAGACTGAATTAAAAATCAAAATTTTGTTTTATGAAAATAATAAACTACTAAGTAAACTGACTCAGAAAAGGAGAAAGCACAAATATATATAAGAAGAAATAACAGTGGGAGTAGGAAGGGAATTAAAAAAAAAATTGGAGATCACTTTGCAGAAAACCTTTAGGCAAAAAATTTAGAAATATACGTAAAATGGATATCTTCATAGGAAAATACAGATTGCCAAATTTGACCCCAATTGAGGTAGAAAGCTTTGGTTCAATTTTTATGGAAGGTGCAAAGTTACTAATGCACTCCCCCACAGTAAGCACTAGCCCCACATGGTTTCACAGAGAAATATTAGAAAATCTTCAAAGACAGGGTAGTTGCGATGCTACAAAAACTTTTCCAAAACAAACTCCTACTGAATTTTTATGAAATACTAAAATATTGATACTTTAACCTGATAGATAGTACAATAAAACCTACATATAATTGCACTTATGGATATAGATGTACTAATTAAAATACTAGCAAACGTAACCCAACACTGCATTTAGAATATAATAGACCATGACCGAAAGAACTTTATTCTATTAATGTAAAAAAAAACATTTAGTAGAATTAAGGGAAAAACATATGATATCTACAGTGATGCTAAATAAAACATCCAACACTATTTAAAATTATTCCTGTAAGACACTCGAGAACTTAGAAATTGATGGATATTTTCTTAACATTATATATATATATTTTATATATATCTTTAAGTATATTTTTATATATATTTATGTATCTTTATATATATTTACATATATATCTTTATATATGTATGCCTTTATATATATACATATATAAAGATACTATAATCTTAAAGGCAAGATCTTACCTACTGCAGAAACACTGGAATCATTTCTGCAAAGATGATGAATAAATTAAAGATGCTCACTATATTCATTACTGTACTTTAGAAAATAAATGCACTTTATGTTTTAGGGAATCACTAGGTTCACAGCAAAATCGAGGAGAAAGTACAGTTACCACATAGCCCTCCACTACACACACAGTCTTCCCCACCATCAGCATCCTGAAGGAGTATGGCACATTTGCTCCGATCAATGAACCAGCACTGACATATCATTATCAATCAAAGTCTGTTGTTACATGAGGGCTTACTGCATACTACACATTCTATGAGTTTTGACATGTGTATAATGACATGTATCCATCATTATAGTATCATACAGAAGAGTTTCATTGCCCTAAAGCTCCCCATCCTCCACTAATTCACTCCCTCGACTCCTAAACCCCTGGTAGCCACTGATCCTTTTACTGTCGCCATAGTTATGCATTTTCCAGATGTCACATAGGTAGAGCCATGCAGTTTATAGCCTTTTCCTGTTGGCTTCTTTAACTTAGTAATATACGTTTAAGTTTTTCCCACATCTTTTTATAACTTGATAGTTCTTTTATTAGCACTGAAAAATATTCCATTTTCTGGTTGTATTATAATTTTTAAAAATTTATTTAATTATTGAAGGACCTCTTATTTTTTAATTCCTTTCTTACCCCCATTGTTGTTTCTTACTACATACATCTGTGCTTTTTCCTTTTCTTGATCAACTTAATTAGTGGTTTATTTTATTATTTTTCTAAAAACAAAGTTTTGATTTTTAATTTGATCTAGTGTTTTTTGTTTGTGAGCTTGGTTGCTTCCAAGTTTTTGCAACCATAAATGAAGCTGCTATAAACAATTATGTGCAGATCTTTGAGAGAACATAGTTTTCAACTCATTTGGGTAAACACCAAGTTATGTGGATGCTGAATAATATGGTAACAATATGTTTAGTTTTGTAAGAAACTGCCAAACTGTCTTCCAAAGTTGTACCATTTTGTATTCTCACCACCTACAAATGACAGTTTCTGAGGTTCCACAACCTCACCAACATTTGATGTTGTCAGTCTTTTGGATTTTGACCACTCTGATAGTTGTCTAGTGTTATCTCATAATTTTAAATTGCAGTTCCCTAATGATATATGATGCTAAGCGTATATGCATATGCTTATTTGCCATCGGCCTATTTTTTGGTGAGGTGTCTGTTGATATCTTTGGACTATTTCTTAATCATTTTTTTTTTCTTATTGTTGAACTTTTAGTATTCTTTGTCTATTTTAGATAACAGTCCTGTATGAGATATATCTTTTCCAATTATTTTATTCCAGTCTGTGGCTTGTCTTTTCATTCCCTTGAAAGTGTAATTTTGCAGAGCAGAAGGCTTAAGTCCAGTTTATAAATTATATTTTATGAATTATGTGTTTGATGTTAGACACAAAAAGTTGTTGTCCTACTCAGTAACATCTAGATTGTCTCCAATGTGATCTTCTAAGACTTATAATTCTGAGTTTTACATTTAGGTTTTCAATCAATTTTAGTTTATTTTTTAAAAGGTTTAATGTCTACATGTAGCCTTATTTCTCTGAATGTGTATTTCCAGTTGTCCCAGCACCATTTGTTGGAAAGATTATCTTTTCTCCATTAGATTGCCTCGCACCTTTGTCAAAGATCAGGTGACTATATTTGTGTACATCTATTTCTGGGCTCTCTATATTGTTCCATTGATCAATTTGTCTATTACTTTGCCAATTACACACTGTCTTGATTATTGTGGCTTTATAGAAAGTCTTTAAATCAGGAAGTGTCGGTTTTCTAACTTTGTTCTTCAACTTTAATATTGTGTTGGCTACTCTTGGTCTTTTTCTCTCCATTTAAACTTTACAATCAGTTTGTCGATGTACATAAAATAACTTGCTGGGATTTTTATTGCATTTATATTGAATCTATAGATCAATTTGGGGAGAGCTGACATCTTGACAATAGTATGCCTTCCTACCTATAAACCCCATAAATGTGGAATGTCTCTCCATTTATTTACTTCTATTATTTTTTCTTTTTTCATCAGTTTTGTAGTTTTTTCATAGACCTTGTACATATTTTCTTAGATTTATACCTAAGTATTTCATAATCAGGAGTGCTAATTTTGTAAATGGTATTGCTTTCAAGTTCCACTTATTCATTGTTGATTTAGAGAAAAGCTATTGATGCTTATATGTTAACCTTGTATTCTGAAACCTTGTATTCTAAAGGTCCAGGAGTTTTCTTGTAAATTCTTTCATATTTTCTACATAGAATACTGTTTCATCCACCAACAAAGACAGTTTTACTTCTTCCTTTCTAATTTGCACACCTCTCATTTCGTTTTCTAATTTTATTAGCTAGAACTTCCAGCATGATTTTGAAAAGAAATGATAGAAGGAGACATTCTTGCCTTGTTCTCAGTATTAGTGGTAAGGCTTCTAGTTTCTCACCATTAAGTAGAGTATTAGCTATAGATTTTGGTAGCTATTCGTTATCAGGTTGAGGAATTTCCCTCTATTTCCAGTTTACTGAGAGTTTTTATTATGAATGAGTTTTGGATTATAATTATTATTTTGGACAAATGTATACAAGATTTTTAAGAATGCTTTGGAAAATAATAATTGATTCTTAGAAAACACAAATCTTGCCTTCAATGCAAAGAACTGGACAACATTGTATCCATTATTAGTTGAACCATAATTTAACATTCAAAAAGATATGCATTTTATTCATTGCAAAGCTGAAATGGAAGTTAGAATTAATGAAAACATAGTTTGCTGAACTCTTGATATGCTCCAGGCACTGTTTCAAGTGCTTTACATGCATTATCAATCCCCTTCCTACAAAATATTTTGTATGCTCCCCATTTTACTGTTGACTAATCTAATGCACAAAAAGTTTAAATGACATTCCCAAGGTCACAGGAATAAGAAGTTATTTTAATTAGAAAGGTGAGATGTGATCCTATACATTATGGCTCCAGAGCTCTTTATTTTTATTTCAGCTTTCTCCAAGTATAGAGGATGTAATACAAAACATAATAAAAATAAAAATATTTCCTGATCACTTACAGTGTGCTAGTAATCATGCTAATCACTTTATGTGTGTAGTTTAATTTAATCTTCACAACATAAGTGGGATATGTTTAACATCATTTCACAGAAAAGGAAAACTATGGTTCAGAAAGATTAAACAATTTGACGAAGGACACTGTCCAACAAGGTGGTAGGGCCAGTGTTGTAACTATGTTCTGTCAGACTCCAAGTATGCTGTACTACAATTATTAGTGAAATGTTTGTGAACATAATTGTAAAATTATTACACATTTGAAAAGAATAATGGCATTAAGTACATATAACTCTGTGATAAAGATGAAGGATACAATGCATGCTGAGTGAAAATCATGAAAAATTACTTGGTTACTCTACAGTTCTTTGATGAGATGTTTGTTCAGATTATTCATTACTCCTTATTACTGTGGTATAAGTATTAGTTAATGAAACCAGGAAAGGGATGATAAATTAGTAGTAGCCATAGTAACTGGTAAAGAATTGAAACCAGCTCTATTTTCAGATGCTATGATAATTCATCTAAATACCCTTAGAGATTTAATAATAAACCTAGTTGAAACAATACAATCATTCAGTAAGATAGCAGGTTATAAAATAAATTATTAGGAGAATAATTTATTAAAGCTAACAGAAATTATTAGCTTTCATATATAAAAACAGTTATACTTTTCTCTTGAGTTGCTCCTAGACAAAGACAACACATAATGGTTACTAGAACAAGACCATTTCTTCCTGCTCTCCATGAGAGTCCTCTAAGTTAACATTTGCTCTAAGAAATCAGATCAGCCTGGTTGAGACTTTTCTAGAACTGTGTTTTGATCTGAGGTTCTTGCTATCCATTTTTTCTTCTTCTCTGATTGTCTCAAAGGTGTCAAAAGTGTTCATGGTCTTTCCCTATTTTGGCTCTCTCTCCCTTTATCTTTTATGGGCATTTCTCCCAATATATTCATTAAAAATGTAATCCTTGCTTGACTCTGCTTCTCAGAGGAACCAAGGTGACACAACTTGCCAACGCAATTAATGAAGAACTTTTTCTGATACAAGTATCATACAAAAGACATTACAATAAAAAAGTCTACTGACATATTCTCCATAAATATAGGCACAAATAACCACAATAAAATATTAGTAAACTTATTATTTGGACATATGAAAAGATAAAATATATCATGACCAAGTAAGATTTATGCCAGGATTACCAGTTTGTGTTAACATTCTGAAATCCATGAATGCGATTCACCTATAATAACATTTTATGAAGCCATATAATCATCTAAATTGATACAGATGGATTATTTGAAAAACCACAACATCCATTCATGATAAAAACTTTCAGCAAACTACAATCGAAATTTGTTTCTATATGATAAAGGACATCTATATAAAATCTACAGTTAATATCATAGTTAATAGTGAATGATTGGATACTTTCTCCCAAAGAAATGGAAGGATACTTGCTCTAATAACTTCTGTTCAATATATTATATGTCCTAGCCAGTGCAATAAACCATAAATAAATATATAAATAACTTACAAATTTGAAAGGAAAACGTAATAGGGCCCCCATTTAGTAATATCTTGATCATGCACATGTAAAATTCCTAGAAATCTACAAAAAGCCCAAAACTAATAGAACTAAGAAGTAAACCTAGTGAGGTGGAAGAATATAAGATAAATACGAGGTTTAGAAGATGGCCGAATAGGAACAGCTCCAGTCTCCAACTCCAGCGCGAGCGACACAGAAGACGGGTGATTTCTGCATTTTCAACTGAGGTACTGGGTTCATCTCACTAGGGAGTGCCAGACAATTGGTGCTGGTCGGCTGCTGCAGCCCGACCAGCGAGAGCTGAAGCAGGGCGAGGCATCGCCTCACCTGGGAAGCGCAAGGGGAAAGGGAATCCCTTTTCCTAGCCAGGGGAACTGAGACACACAACACCTGGAAAATCGGGTAACTCCCACCCCAATACTGCGCTTTAAGCAAACAGCCACACCAGGAGATTATATCCCACACCTGGCCGGGAGGGTCCCATGCCCACGGAGCCTCCCTTATTGCTAGCACAGCAGTCTGCGATCTCGCGGCAAGGCAGCAGCAAGGCTGGGGGAGGGGCGCCCGCCATTGCTGAGGCTTAAGTAGGTAAACAAAGCCACTGGGAAGCTCGAACTGGGTGGAGCTCACAGCAGCTCAAGGAAACCTGCCTGTCTCTGTAGACTCCACCTCTGGGCACAGGGCACAGTAAACAACCACAAAAGCAGCAGAAACCTCTGCAGAAGCAAACGACTCTGTCTGACAGCTTTGAAGAGAGCAGTGGATCTCCCAACACGGAGGTTGAGATCTGAGAAGGGACAGACTCCCTGCTCAAGTGGGTCCCTGACCTCTGAGTAGCCTAACTGGGAGACATCCCCCACTAGGGGCAGTCTGACACCCCACACCTCACAGGGTGGAGTATACCCCTGAGAGGAAGCCTCCAAAGCAAGAATTAGACAGGTACACTCACTGTTCAGCAATATTCTATCTTCTGCAGCCTCTGCTGCTGACACCCAGGCAAACAGGTTCTGGAGTGGACCTCAAGCAATCTCCAACAGACCTGCAGCTGAGGGTCCTGACTGTTAGAAGGAAAACTATCAAACAGGAAGGACACCTACACCAAAACCCCATCAGTACGTCACCATCATCATCAAAGACCAGAGGCAGATAAAACCACAAAGATGGGGAAAAAGCAGGGCAGAAAAGCTGGAAATTCAAAAAATAAGAGCACATCGCCCCCGGCAAAGGAGCGCAGCTCATCGCCAGCAACGGATCAAAGCTTGACGGAGAATGACTTTGACAAGATGAGAGAAGGTGGCTTCAGTCCATCAAACTTCTCAGAGCTAAAGGAGGAATTACGTACCCAGCGCAAAGAAACTAAAAATCTTGAAAAAAAAGTGGAAGAATTGATGGCTAGAGTAATTAATGCAGAGAAGGTCATAAACAAAATGAAAGAGATGAAAACCATGACACGAGAAATACGTGACAAATGCACAAGCTTCAGTAACCGACTCGATCAACTGGAAGAAAGAGTATCAGCGATTGACGATCAAATGAACGAAATGAAGCGAGAAGAGAAACCAAAAGAAAAAAGAAGATAAAGAAATGAACAAAGCCTGCAAGAAGTATGGGATTATGTAAAAAGACCAAATCTACGTCTGATTGGGGTGCCTGAAAGTGAGGGGGAAAATGGAACCAAGTTGGAAAACACTCTTCAGGATATCATCCAGGAGAACTTCCCCAACCTAGTAGGGCAGGCCAACATTCAAATCCAGGAAATACAGAGAACACCACAAAGATACTCCTCAAGAAGAGCAACTCCAAGACACATAATTGCCAGATTCACCAAAGTTGAAATGAAGGAAAAAATCTTAAGGGCAGCCAGAGAGAAAGGTCGGGTTACCCACAAAGGGAAGCCCATCAGACTAACAGCAGATCTCTCGGCAGAAACTCTCCAAGCCAGAAGAGAGTGGGGGCCAATATTCAACATTCTTAAAGAAAAGAATTTTAAACCCAGAATTTCATATCCAGCCAAACTAAGTTTCATAAGTGAAGGAGAAATAAAATCCTTTACAGATAAGAAAATGCTTAGAGATTTTGTCACCACTAGGCCTGCCTTACAAGAGACCCTGAAGGAAGCACTAAACATGGAAAGGAACAACGGGTACCAGCCATTGCAAAACCATGCCAGAATGTAAAGACCATTTAGGCTAGGAAGAAACTGCATCAATTAGCGAGCAAAATAACCAGTTAATATCATAATGGCAGGATCAAGTTCACACATAACAATATTAACCTTAAATGTAAATGGACTAAATGCTCCAATTAAAAGACACAGACTGGCAAACTGGATAAAGAGTCAAGACCCATCAGTCTGCTGTATTCAGGAGACCCATCTCACATGCAGAGACATACATAGGCTCAAAATAAAGGGATGGAGGAAGATTTACCAAGCAAATGGAGAACAAAAAAAAAGCAGGGGTTGCAATACTAGTCTCTGATAAAACAGACTTTAAACCATCAAAGATCAAAAGAGACAAAGAAGGCCATTACATAATGGTAAAAGGATCAATTCAACAGGAAGAGCTAACTATCCTAAATATATATGCACCCAATACAGGAGCACCCAGATTCATAAAGGAAGTCCTTAGAGACTTACAAAGAGACTTAGACTCCCATACAATATTAATGGGAGACTTCAACACTCCACTGTCAACATTAGACAGATCAACGAGACAGAAAGTTAACAAGGATATCCAGGAATTGAACTCATCTCTGCAGCAAGCAGACCTAATAGACATCTATAGAACTCTCCACCCCAAATCAACAGAATATACATTCTTCTCAGCACCACATCGTACTTACTCCAAAATTGACCACGTAATTGGAAGTAAAGCACTCCTCAGCAAATGTACAAGAACAGAAATTATAACAAACTGTCTCTCAGACCACAGTGCAATCAAACTAGAACTCAGGACTAAGAAACCCAATCAAAACTGCTCAACTACATGGAAATTGAACAACCTGCTCCTGAATGACTACTGGGTACATAACGAAATGAAGGCAGAAATCAAGATGTTCTTTGAAACCAATGAGAACAAAGATACAACATACCAGAATCTCTGGGACACATTAAAAGCAGTGTGTAGAGGGAAATTTATAGCACTAAATGCCCACAAGAGAAAGCAGGAAAGATCTAAAATTGACACTTTAACATCACAATTAAAAGAACTAGAGAAGCAAGAGCAAACACATTCGAAAGCTAGCAGAAGGCAAGAAATAACTAAGATCAGAGCAGAACTGAAGGAGATAGAGACACAAAAAACCCTCCAAAAAATCAATGAATCCAGGAGTTGGTTTTTTGAAAAGATCAACAAAATTGACAGACCACTAGCAAGACTAATAAAGAAGAAAAGAGAGAAGAATCAAATAGACGCAATAAAAAATGATAAAGGGGATATCACCACCGACCCCACAGAAATACAAACTACCATCAGAGAATACTATAAACACCTCTACGCAAATGAACTAGAAAATCTAGAAGAAATGGATAATTTCCTGGACACTTACACTCTTCCAAGACTAAACCAGGAAGAAGTTGAATCCCTGAATAGACCAATAGCAGGCTCTGAAATTGAGGCAGCAATTCATAGCCCACCAACCAAAAAAAGTCCAGGACCAGATGGATTCACAGCTGAATTCTACCAGAGGTACAAGGAGGAGTTGGTACCATTCCTTCTGAAACTATTCCAATCAATAGAAAAAGAGGGAATCCTCCCTAACTCATTTTATGAGGCCAACATCATCCTGATACCAAAGCCTGGCAAAGACACAACAAAAAAAGAGAATTTTAGACCAATATCCCTGATGAACATCGATGCAAAAATCCTCAATAAAATACTGGCAAACCGGATTCAGCAGCACATCAAAAGCTTATCCACCATGATCAAGTGGGCTTCATCCCTGAGATGCAAGGCTGGTTCAACATTCACAAATCAATAAACATAATCCAGCATATAAACAGAACCAAAGACAAGAACCACATGATTATCTCAATAGATGCAGAAAAGGCTTTTGACAAAATTCAACAGCCCTTCATGCTAAAAACGCTCAATAAATTTGGTATTGATGGAACGTACCGCAAAATAATAAGGGCTGTTTATGACAAACCCACAGCCAATATCATACTGAATGGGCAAAAACTGGAAAAATTCCCTTTGAAATCTGGCACAAGACAGGGATGCCCTCTCTCACCACTCCTATTCAACATAGTGTTGGAAGTTCTGGCTAGGGCAATCAGGCAAGAGAAAGAAATCAAGGGTATTCAGTTAGGAAAAGAAGAAGTCAAATTGTCCCTGTTTGCAGATGACATGATTGTATATTTAGAAAACCCCATTGTCTCAGCCCAAAATCTCCTTAAGCTGATAAGCAACTTCAGCAAAGTCTCAGGATACAAAATTAATCTGCAAAAATCACAAGCATTCTTATACACCAGTAACAGACAAACAGAGAGCCAAATCATGAATGAACTTCCATTCACAATTGCTTCAAAGAGAATAAAATACCTAGGAATCCAACTTACAAGGGATGTAAAGGACCTCTTCAAGGAGAACTACAAATCACTGCTCAGTGAAATAAAAGAGGACACAAACAAATGTAAGAACATACCATCCTCATGGATAGGAAAAATCAATATCGTGAAAATGGCCATACTGCCCAAGGTTATTTATAGATTCAATGCCATCCCCATCAAGCTACCAATGACTTTTTTCACAGAATTGGAAAAAACTGCTTTAAAGTTCATATGGAACCAAAAAAGAGCCCGCATCTGCAAGACAATCCTAAGTCAAAAGAACAAAGCTGGAGGCATCACGCTACCTGACTTCAAACTATACTACAAGGCTACAGTAACCAAAACAGCATGGTACTGGTACCAAAACAGAGATATAGACCAATGGAACAGAACAGAGTCCTCAGAAATAATACCACACATCTACAGCCATCTGATCTTTGACAAACCTGAGAGAAACAAGAAATGGGGAAAGGATTCCCTATTTAATAAATGGTGCTGGGAAAATTGGCTAGCCATAAGTAGAAAGCTGAAACTGGATCCTTTCCTTACTCCTTATACGAAAATTAATTCAAGATGGATTAGAGACTTAAATGTTAGACCTAATACCATAAAAACCCTAGAGGAAAACCTAGGTAGTACCATTCAGGACATAGGCATGGGCAAAGACTTCATGTCTAAAACACCAAAAGCAACGGCAGCAAAAGCCAAAATTGACAAATGGGATCTCATTAAACTAAAGAGCTTCTGCACAGCAAAAGAAACTACCATCAGAGTGAACAGGCAACCTACAGAATGGGAGAAAATTTTTGCAATCTACTCATCTGACAAAGGGCTAATATCCAGAACCTACAAAGAACTCAAACAAATTTACAAGAAAAAAACAAACAACCCCATCAAAAAGTGGGCGAAGGATATGAACAGACATTTCTCAAAAGAAGACATTCATACAGCCAACAGACACATGAAAAAATGCTCATCATCACTGGCCATCAGAGAAATGCAAATCAAAACCACAATGAGATACCATCTCATGCCAGTTAGAATGGCAATCATTAAAAAGTCAGGAAACAACAGGTGCTGGAGAGGATGTGGAGAAATAGGAACACTTTTACACTGTTGGTGGGATTGTAAACTAGTTCAACCATTATGGAAAACAGTATGGCGATCCCTCAAGGATCTAGAACTAGATGTACCATATGACCCAGCCATCCCATTACTGGGTATATACCCAAAGGATTATAAATCATGCTGCTATAAAGACACATGCACACGTATGTTTATTGCAGCACTATTCACAATAGCAAAGACTTGGAATCAACCCAAATGTCCATCAGTGACAGACTGGGTTAAGAAAATGTGGCACATATACACCATGGAATACTATGCAGCCATAAAAAAGGATGAGTTTGTGTCCTTTGTAGGGACATGGATGCAGCTGGAAACCATCATTCTCAGCAAACTATCGCAAGAACAGAAAACCAAACACCGCATGTTCTCACTCATAGGTGGGAACTGAACAATGAGATCACTTGGACTCAGGAAGGGGAACATCACACACCGGGGCCTATCATGGGGAGGGGGGAGGGGGGAGGGATTGCACTGGGAGTTATACCTGATGTAAATGACGAGTTGATTGGTGCAGCACACCAACATGGCACAAGTATACATATGTAACAAACCTGCACGTTATGCACATGTACCCTAGAACTTAAAGTATTTAAAAAAAAAAAAAAAGATAAATACACAAAAATCACAGGGTTATACCCCGATGACGGATTGGACTCATTATTGTTAAATGGTCAATCATCTCCATATGTATAAATAGATTCAATAGAAATCCCATAAAAATCCTAGCAGGCTCCTCTGTGGAGTTGCTGATACCAAAATTTATTTTGAAATGCAAATTAATTAGAATAACCAAAAGATAATCAAATTTAATATATCTTGTCTTGATTGCTGTACTATAAAGCTACAGTAATCAAGACAATGTGGTATTTGGAAAAGGCAAGATTAAAATAAAGACATAGATAGAGTGGAAGTGCAGAAATAGACCCATAGATATATGGCCAATTTATTTTTTTTACAAAGGTTCTGAGGTCATTCAGTGGGAAAAAAGGTAGTCTTTTTAAATAAGTGGTACTAGAACAACTATCATATGAAAAAAATCAACATTACTTATCATAAAACATTAACATAAAATAACTTGAAATAGATCATTCATCTGAAAGCATCAAAGATATATTATAAAATATGTAGATAAAATTTAAGAAAATAGCCAATAATTTCTTAAGACGAAGAACGATAACAGTGAAAAAAGTCCCCCAAACTGTAAATTACACTCCATCAAAATTAAAGCATCTCTTTAAAAAGCACAGTTAAGTAAATGAAAACACAAGTCACAGACTGAGAGAAAATTTTAGCAATATGTACATCTGAAAAAGGAATTGTATCTAGAATATAAAATAACTCTTAAATATCAATAATAAAAGCAGCTCAAAAATATGGCCAAAGATTTGAGCAGAATCTATAGGAAAAAAACAAAACAAAACACATGAGTGACCAAACTGCCAACTACTAATCAAGGAAATGTGATTAAAATAACATTGATTAGCCACTACATATCCACTGGAATTAAAGAGTGAAAATAACAGATATCACCTGGGAGCAACTGGAACCCTCACATGCTACTGGTGGAAATGTAAATTGATACAATCACTTTAGAAAAGAGTTTGGCACTTTTTTACAAAGTTAAAAAATATGCCCAACACATGATCTATCTATTCTACTATAAACTATTTACTAAAGGAAAAAGGAAAGATATGTCCATAAAAGGCCTAAAATACATGTACATAGCAGCTTTATTCATAATAACTGAACTTCAAAGCAACCTATGTATCCATTAACACGATTAGATAAATTTTGTTATATCTGTACAACTGAGCATTACTAGCAAAAAAAAAAGGAAGAAACTATTGATGTGTGTCAAAAAAACATACAACTACATTGATGTGTGTCAAAAAAAACGCTGAGTGAAAAAGTCACCTGTAAAAGAGTCCATATAATATTATCTCATTTGTATGAAATTCTAGAGGAGACAAAATGTATCCATGGTATTATGAAGCTGATGAGTGGTTGCCTAAGGATGGGGATGGTTGAGATTGAATTCAGTGGGGCACAAGGGAACTTTCTGGAGTGACAGAAGTTTTTATACTTTGATCATGGTGTAACTTTATGGGCGTATACAGTTAAGAAACCATTACAATGTATGGTTAAAGTGGGCCTGTTTATTATAAGCAAATGATTTTATAAAAAACTAAGAGTGGCACATAAAGGAAAGAAAAAGTGTTTTTCCATTTCAGTATTCCCATATTACCTGAAAAAAAAAAATCCAGCTTATAAAGGAAACTGTTCACCCTTTCTTCACCTATTTTTCCTAAGAGCTGGTGCATTAAAAAAAAAAAAAAAAAAAAAATGTTGGAACAGCCATGCCCTGAGAGAGTTTTGCTCATTGTGTAGAAGAATTGTTATAATATTA
Organism: Macaca thibetana thibetana; assembly: GCF_024542745.1. Lineage (NCBI taxonomy): Eukaryota > Metazoa > Chordata > Mammalia > Primates > Cercopithecidae > Macaca > Macaca thibetana. Next base: position 137,612,971 of record NC_065598.1, read on the forward strand.
AATTAAATTGCATTGCACAATGAAGAACTACACTTGTGTGTAACTCAAAGAATATTTCCTCCAACCTGAAACCGTTTTCAATGGTTTTGTACAGTGAATTAGTTCTGTAGCCCGTATTCATAATAGGAGTTTTACTTATGTTCTACAGCTGATGAAGCTGAAAATGGGCCTTGTGCTTTGGGGGTTTAGTTTCTCATTTGGAATTCATAGAAGAAAGCTTATTTTACCATTTTAAATTTTAAAAAATTAAAAAACAAATATATGACAAGTTCCTGCTTAATGGAATGCTCAGAATGAGTCACATTTATCTGAAACTGTCTCAGCGGGCTCTTTTTATTATTTAAAGAATATACTTATGAAAAGATTCCTAGGAATCCTTTGGTTAAAAAAATGCACAATTCATAAAAAGCACGTGTATTAATAGTAAGGACACCGTATTTCTCTTTTCAGACTCAGCTAGTAATCCTTTTTTCTTCCTGATTATAAACTTTCCAGGAAGCAAATGACAGCGAATATGTTTGTTCCTTTCACCAGGATGCTAGCTATAATTTTTTTTTTCATTCTGTCTAGTTCTTATCTCTCTCAATGCTAGAAGAATGGCAGTGACTGTCAATTTCATTCATTGCTATATGTGTCCTTCTGGTTTTTATATTTGGAAAGCTTACTGAAGGAAATAACATACATGTTGCATTCTAGGTAACTATACCACAGAAAAAAATGACTAGAACGTCTCTTGTAAATAACCTTCAGTTGTTAATATCCTTGTGTATTTAGAACCTTTTCAATATGGAAGCCTCACATATTCCTATAAGGCCATCAGAATGCTATTATCATAAAGCAGGAACATACTTAATAGGACATACTACTCTATATTTCTACATGTTACAAAGGTTTCAAAATATATCGCAAAGTCTGCCCTTCTATGAAGGTGTACATGTTTCTGTGTGTATGTACACACATACACGCATATGCACAGATATGTCTTGGCAAAATGATATTCAAACTTAGTCTATTTGCTCTTTTATAATTCTTATTATTTAATGTACTTTAGGTTTCTGTATTTAGGGATTACTGGGCATAAAAGATTTAATAAGTTTTTAGTTGAAACAATGCAGTTTGTTGCAATCAACTCATCTTCAATCTGCATATACTACTTCAAATAGGAAATATGCTCTTTAAAGAGTAGAAATAATGTTATGCATAGAGTAGGGAATTGATACTTTCAGAGCCATTGATTTGGCATCTGTTATTATCAGGCCAAGATAAATATGACATGATATTCATTTTGAAAAGGCTAATAATAAAAGATATGATTGGGATCATATAGAATTCAGGGTTATACACACACACACAGGTGTGCACACACACGTGACACTAATAAATTCATAGCATATCAGAATAAGAAGGGGTTTAGAGCATATACAAGCACTTTTTGAACACGTGCAGTGAATGAGAACTTGTTAACTCTTAAAACAGCTCATTCCATCCTTGGCCAACTATCTGTTAGAAAGGATTTTTCTTACATTAAATCAAAATCTATTGCTCTGTCACTTCTATACTGTAGTCCTAGTTATTCCCTCAGGGACCATAGGAAATAAATCCCAGTATATTTTTTGAGAAGGTTATTCATTTTAAGCTTTCTCTGTATTGAAATGATAAGAGACTCAAACAACCCTTATTCATACAGTCTGTCATCACTGAGAGAAATGTTAATATTTATGCTAGGAAGGCATGCCATCTTATTTTTAAGTTTTATGAAAAAGTCCATGTTTTTAACTTGCAAATGTCAAATATTGGCTGAACTCAGGACTTAAAGTAGATTTAATGATGGTAAAAGGGGGAAATACATAGGAAAAGAGCATTTATCCACTAGTTACTGAACACTGGAAACTATGATAAAAACTTACTCATATATCACTTAGTATCAACAAACAGTCCCATTAAGTGATATTTTATTCCCATTTTCCAGATGAGGAAAGTAAATTTCAAACAGCAGATACTGCTTTTCAATCCATTTGGGTTTGTCTTCCGGACTCTGCTTGAGATTTTGCTTGCTGCAGTACTGACCTTCATGATCCACCTTGCTTCTTTAGTCATCTGGTCTCCCAAATCCTGGCCTAGAAGTTTAGCTCCCCCAGTTCTCAGATGCCCTTTCTACCCTTTGCAGAATCATTAGGTTCCTGGATCTCACCAACAAGTAGTGCCTGAATACACTTGTTCTTTTACATGACCTCAGCCAATGTCTATAGTCACTCATATTCCCATCAAGCTGCAGCTTTCTCTGTGACTTTCATTATGCTGGACTAGTTTGAAAAACTGGGCTTCTGTTTATATCCCAGTTCTGAAATTTAACCTGCTTTGCTGGAGCCCTAGCTGGCACTTGTCAACCTCTTCTCCCTGGATAGCAGGGCTTATCCCTCATATCACTAATTGCTTCCTGGGGGTCCTCTTCCAAACAGGTTAATCACCCACAATCACAAAGCTGTCACCTACTTGACAATATTTACTTATTCATTTATTAAACAGACATGCATTCAAGTATCTAATATGGTAGGATCAGGGATGCTGACATATAGAAGAACTCATAGTCCATTGCACTGAGAAGAGTAGCAGTAGACTGTAATCTCACCTACGTGTCAGCATCCCTGGTCCTACCATACTTGTTTCAGTTTCTTATATGTGGTGGATATTAATCATTAGCAGATGCATAGTTTGCAAATATTATCTCTCAATACATGGATTGTCTTTTCACTCTGTTAGTTGTTTTTTTGCTGTATAGAAACTTGATGGAACCTTATTTGTCTATTTGTGTTTTTGCTGCCTGTGCTTATGAGGCCATGTCCAAGAAATCATTGCTGAGACCAATGTCATAATGCTTTTTATTTATGGTTTCTTAGTAATTTTAAATTTTCAGGGGTTGGGTGTGGTGGCTCATACCTGTAAGCCCCAACACCTTTGGAGGCTGAAGCAGGAGGATTGCTTGAGCCCAGGAGTTCTAGACCCTGGGCAACATAGCAAGACCCCATCTCTATGCAAATATTAATTATTTCAAAACTTTTAAAGAAAATAGAGTTTCAGTTCCTCAGTTCAAATTTTTAATCCATTTTGAGTTGATTCTGTATATTGTGTGAGATAAGCACCTAATGTTATTCTTCTGCCTGTGAATATTCAGTTTTCTTCACATCATTTATTGAAGAGACTATGTGTTCTCTCTATTGTGTGCTGTTGGCAACTTCACAGAAAATCAAATGACTCTAAATACGTGGATTTATTTCTGGGATTTTTATCCTGTTCCATTTGTTGATGTGTCTGTTTTTATGCCATTACCATACTGTACCACTTTTATTTTTATTTTTATTGATATATAATATTTGTATATATTTATGGTGTACATGTGCTGTTTTGTTACATTCATAGTATGTGCAATGATCATATCCATCATCTTGAGTATTTATCATCTCTATGTGTTGGAAACATTACTCACCCTACTGTGATATTAAACTCACCCTACTCACTATACTCACCCTACACACCATACTCTACTATTAAACATTAGAATTTATTACGTCTCGCCCTACTCTAATATTAACTATACTCACCCTACTCTAATAGTATTCCTTCTTGTGTTGCCTTCTATCTCATTTCTTAGATCTAGTAGTAATAGTTTTATAAACTTGGGAGCTCTAGTTTTAGTTGCATATATATTTAGAATTGTGATATTTTCCTGTCGAACTAATCCTTGTATCATTATGTAATGTCCCTCTTTGTCTTTTTATTCTACCATTCTTTATCTTTTAAATGGACCATTTAGGGCATTTACAATTCAATGTTAGTATTGAGATGTGAGGTACTGTTTTATTCATTGTGCTATTTCTTGCCTGAATACTTTTTTTTTTATTGTGTTATTGTTTTATAGGTCATTGGAGATTTATGCTTTAAAGAGGTTCTATTTTCATGTATTTTGAAAATTTGTTTCAAGATTTAGAGCTCCTTTTAGTAGTTCTTGTAGTGATGGCTTGGTGGAGGTGAATTTCCTCAGCATTTGTCTAGAAAAGACTCTCTCTTTCCTTCATTTGTGAAGCTTAGTTTTGCTGGATACAAAAATTTTGGCTTATAATTGTTTGGTTTAAGGAGGCTAAAAATAGGACCCTACTCCCTTCTAGCTTGTAGGGTTTCTGTTGAGAAATCTGTTGTTAATCTGACAGGTATTTCTTTATGGGTTACCTGATGCCTTTTCTTCACAGCTCTTAGATTATTTCCTTCATCTTGACTTTAGATGACCTGATGACTATATGCCTAGACAATGATCTTTTCGCAATGAATTTCCCAGGTGTTCTTTGAGCTTCTTGTATATGGATGTCTAGATCTGTAGCAAGACCGGGGATGTTTTCTTCAATTATTTCCTCACATATGTTTTCTGAACTTTAAGATTTCTCTTCTTCCTCGGGAACACCAATTATTCTTAGGTTTAATCCCAAACATTTGGAGGTTTCATTCATTTGTTTTAAATTCTTTTTTCTTTGTCTTTGATGGACTGGGTTAATTCAAATGCCTCGTCTTCATGGTCTGAAGTTCTTCTTCTGCTTGTTCAATTCTATTGCTGAGACTTTCCAGTGCATTTTGCATTTCTTTAAGTGTGTTCTTGATTTCCAGAAGTTGTGATTGTTTTTTATTTATGGTATCTATTGCACTGAAAAAATTTCCTTTCATATCCTGTATCATGCTTTTTGATTTCTTTAAGGTGGACTTCACCATTCTCTGGTGTCTCCTTGATTAACTTAATAATTGACCTTTGGATTCTTTTTCTGGCAATTCAGTGATTTTGTCTTGGTTTGGATCTATTGCTGGTGAGCTGGTATAATCTTTTGAAGGTGTTAAAGAACCTTGTTTAGTCATATTACCAGAATTATTTTACTGGTTCCTTCTCATTTTGGTAGACTACGTCAGAGGGAAGATCTGGGGCTCAGGTGCTGCTGCTCAGATTCTTTTGTCCCACAGGTGCTCTCTTAATGTGGTTCTCTCCCCCTTACCCTAGGAATGGTGCTTCCTGAGAGCCAAAATGCAGTTACTGTTTTTGCATTTTTTTTTTTTTTTTTGGTCTAGCCACCCAGCGAAGCTACCAGGCTCCGGGCTGGTACTGGGGAGTGTCTGCAAAGAGTCCTGTGATGTGATCCATCTTCAGGTCTTTTAGCCATGGATACCAGCACTTGCTCCTGTGGAGGTAGCAAGGAAGTGAAGTGGACTATGAGAGGGGTTTTGGTTGTGTTTTTGTTTAATACACTGATTTTGTGTTGGTTGGTCTCTAACCAGAAGGTGGCGCTTTAGAGCACATTAACTGTGGTTCTAGAGGGAGGAGGCAAACTTGCCCTAGAAACTCTTTGTTAAGTGTTCAGGTTTCTCAGGCTATAGGCAGGGCCATAGAGCTTCCAATAGATTATGACCTTTGTTTTTGGCTACTAGGGCCCGCAGAGAAAGACTACCAGGTGGGGGCAGGGATAGGCATGTCGGAGCTCAGCCTCTCCTTAGGCAGGGCTTGCTGTGGCTGCTGTGGGGAATGCGGTGTGGTTCCCAGTCCAATGGAGTTATATTCCCAGGGGGATTATGGCTGCCTCTGCTGAGTCATACGGGTTACCAGGGAAGTAGGGAAAAGCCAGCAGTCACAGACCTCACTTTGCTCCCACTAAGCCTGTAGTCCTAAAAGGTCAGTCTCACTCTCACCGTGCACCTCCAACAGCACTGAGTCTATTTCCAGGCAGCCAGTGACCAGGGCCAAGAACTTGGCTCAGACAACGAGCCTCCCGATTGAGAAAGCAAACAGACTCAGTTTTTCAGTGTCTCAGGGAACCTGCAGTGGTAATCCAGTTTCTTCAAAGGGTCTGTGCATTCTCTTGGCTTTCCTGGCATCTTCCTGTGATAGTTCTTGGAGCAAAAGTTCACGATGTGAATCTCCACACACTACTCTGTCCATCTGAGCAGTAGCTGCAAGCTAGGCCTGCCTCCTATTCACCATCTTAATTCTCAGGTATTTCTTTCTAGTAATGCAAGAAAAGCCTGATACAGAAAATTGGTATGGAGAGTGGGGCATTGCTATAAATATACCTGAAAATGTGAAAGAAACTTTGGAACTGGGTAATGAGAAGAGGCTAGAAAAATTTGGAGGGCTCAGAAAAATACAGTAAGGTGAGGAAGATGAGGGAATATTTGGAACTTCTTAGAAACTGGTTAAATGGTTGTGACTAAAATGCTTATAGTGATGTGGACGATGAAAGCCAGGCTCCTGAGGTCTCAGATGAAAATGACAAACATTGGGAATTAGAGGAAAGTTCATTAATATAATGTCTTAGCTAAATACTTGGCTGCATTCCGTTCATGTCCTAGGGATCTTTAGAAGTTTGAACTTGAGGATGATAATGTGGTGCATCTGGTGGAAGAAATTTCTAAGCAGCCAAGCTTCTTCAAGAGGCAGGAAAACTTGCTAGGACAATAGAAAGCAGCAGGGTTGGCCGGGCGCGGTGGCTCAAGCCTGTAATCCCAGCACTTTGGGAGGCTGAGACGGGCGGATCACGAGGTCAGAAGATCGAGACCATCCTGGCTAACACAATGAAACCCCGTCTCTACTAAAAATACAAAAAAATTAGCCGGGCGAGGTGGCGGGCGCCTGTAGTCCCAGCTACTCGGGAGGCTGAGGCAGGAGAATGGCGTAAACCCGGGAGGCGGAGCTTGCAGTGAGCCGAGATAGCGCCACTGCACTCCAGCCTGGGCGACAGAGCGAGACTCCGTCTCAAAAAAAAAAAAAAAAAAAAAAAAAAAAGAAAGCAGCAGGGTTGTTGCAGAGATCCCTCCCTCTATTTTTTGTATGTGTTTTTTATTTTGGTAAGAAAACGTAACATGATACCTACCTTTTAAACAAAGTTTTAAGGGCATTATTCATTACTGTGAAGTATAGGCACAAAGTTTTATGATATATCTCTAGACCTTATACATTATGCATAACTGAAACTTTATATTCATTGAATAGCAAACATTCACTTCTATTTTAATGCCTGGATTTTCCAGGTAATACAGTAACTAGGCAGAATTCTATTTGCATGTGTTATATTTGAATAAGCTAATAATTTAAACATACCTACTTAGCAAAAATTGATTTATTTGGCCAAATAACTAGCTATTTTGAAAGTAAGTGGCTACCAATATATCCAAGACACACAAACTCAGGCATGTAAACATGTGACTTTATGATATAAAATGCAACACCATATCTCAAGCTCCACATCTTCACAGAGCAAACTGAAAGACTTATTCCTTTTTAGCAATTCAGAAGAATTCAATAATTTTTAAGTCAAACTCAAGTGATGTAAACTCTTTTACTGTCTAATTCAAAGTTTAATAATTTTGGACAAATACTCAGCCCTTAATAGTCTGTTTTCTCCCCTTTGTATGCACTTTTTCCTGATATGTGCAAAGTTTCTAGGTGGTGGTGGTGGGGGCGGTGCTTATGCATCATTCTGGTATAATGAAAATGGTTTCCATCCTTGCTAGATGAAATTTGAGTTTTCTCCTGCCTCTCAATCTCTGGACATCACCTTCCATCCTTAGGCACAATGTTCAGCATACAGTAGGATTTTATTTTTTGAGATGAGGTCTCACTCTGCCACCAGGTTGGAGTGTAATGGTACCATCTCAGCTTGCTGCAACCTCCATCTCCCAGGGTCAAGTGATCCTCCCACCTCAGCTTCCCAAGTATCCCAGACCACAGGGACGTGCCACCATGCCCATCTAATTTTTTGTATATATGGTAGAGATGACATTTCACCATGTTGCCCAGTCTGGTCTCGAACTCCTGAGCTCAAGTGGTCCACCCACCTCAGCCTCCCAAAGTGCTGGAATTACAGGGGTGACCCAGTGCATAGCCCCACAGTATAAATTTGGTAAGAGTGTATTTTTTGTTTAAATCAGAGGCAAGAGTTTTGAGACCTCACTTTTGTATTGTTTATGTGAATTTATTACAGACTGGACAATGTAAGACCACTCTGTAATATCTTCTAAAGTAATGCCTTACAAACAATAGATATATGACAAATATTTGATGAAAAGATTTGAATTATTATCTGAAATTCCACAAAGAAATGTGAGGTTGTTGCTTAATTTGGTGAAAGTTTAGGGAGTAAAATGTAGGAATGAGAAGGTTTCAATTCACACAGTATCTCAGTTTGCATTCATCAGATTTGTTTTATGTCTATAATTCGCATATCCAGGTGTATTAGTCCACTTTGATGCTGCTAATAAAGACATACCCCAGACTAGGCAATTTACAAAAGGAAGAGGTTTAATTGGACTTACAGTTCTATGTAGCTGGGGAAGCCTAAAAATTATGGCAGAAGGCAAAGAGAAGCAAGTCCCATGTTATATGAATGGCGGCAGGCAAAGAGAGAGAACTTGTGCAGGGAAACTCCTCTTTTTAAAATTATCAGATGCCATGAGACTTATTCACTATCACAAGAACAGCATGGGAAAGACTTGCCCCCATGATTCAATTACTTCCTACTGAATCCCTTATACAACATGTGGGAATTCAAAATGAGATATGGGTGGGGACACAGCAAAACCATATCATTCCACCCCTGACCCCTTGCAAATCTCATGTCCTCACATTTCACATCCAATCATACCTTCCCAACAGTCCCCCAAAGTCTTAACTCATTTCAGCATTAACTCAAAAGTCCACAGTCCAAAGTCTCATCCAAAGCAAGGCAAGTCCCTTCCACCTATGAGCCTGTATAATCAAAAGCAAGTTAGTTACTTCCTAGATACAATGGGGTTACAGGCATTGGGTAAATACAGCCATTCCTAATGCAGAAATTGACCAAAATGAAGGGGCTCCAGGGCCCATGCAAGTCTGAAATCCAGTGGGGCAGTCAAATCTTAAAGCTCCAAAGTGATCTTCTTGAATCCATGTCTTGAATCCAGGTCATACTGATGGAAGATGTGGGTTTCCATGGTCTTGGGCAGCTCTGCCCCTTTGGCTTTGCAGGGTACAGCCTCCCTCCTGGCTGCTTTTGTGGGCTGGCAATGAGTGTCTGTGGCTTTTCCAGGTGCACGGTACAAGCTGTCAATGGATCTATCTTTCTGGGGTCTGGAGGATGGTGGACCTCTTCTCATGGCTCCACTAGGTGGTGCCCTAGTAGGGACTCTGTGTGGGGGCTCTGATTCCACATTTCCCTTCCACACTGTCCTTGCAGAGGTTCTCCATGAGGACCTCGCCCCTGCAGCAAACTTATTCCTGGGCATCCAGGCGTTTCCATACATCTTCTGAAATTTAGACAGAGTTTCACAAGCCTCTATTCTTGACTTTTGTGCACTTGCAGGCTCAACACCACATGGAAGCTGCCAAGGCTTGAGGCTTGCACCCTCTGAAGTCATTGCCTGAGCTCTACCTTGGCCCCTTTCAGCCATGGCTGAAGCAGCTGGGATGCAGGGCACCAAGTTTCTAGGCTGCACACAGCATGGGGACCTTGGGCTCAGCCCACGAAACCACTTTTTCCTCCTAGGCCTCTGGGCCTGTGATAGGAGGAGCTGCCATAAAAGGTCTCTGATATGCCCTGGAGACATTTTCCTTATTTTCTTGGTGATTAACAATCGGCTCCTCATTGCTTATGCAAATTTCTGCAGTCAGCTTGAATTGCTCCTGAGAAAATGGGATTTTCTTTTCTATTGCTTTGTTAAAAACATGCGGGAATTCAACGTGACATTTGGGTGGAGACACAGCCAAACCATATGACCGGGTTTCACTACGCTGTGAGTAGAAAATTAGGTCACACTGATTTTCTTTCCTTATTACCTTTTAAGGTACAATTTACAAAAGCTCAAGCCTCTACCAAGTAGAATGTAAGAATCCACAAAACAAATTAAACCCAATTGTTTCTGGTGAAGAACAGACTTGATAGCCATATATTTACAAATAATCTGGGGTGCTCTTTCTCTGCTGTTCCCATGCTTACTAGCCAGTGGCCACTATTCAGGCCACCCCCTAAAGAATGCTCACTATTAGTACTGTCAAGGTGCTTTTTTAAGACTGCCATCATCTGCACTAAGAGTTTTTTATCCCAGTGTCTCCAGGAATTTCATGTAGCAATGATTTACCTACAAAGCTGGCAAGATTAGCCCTTGCCTTGGTTTGCCATATAATTGTGTCAGCTGGGCCCTGAAATGACACTGCTTGCATCCAGAGTCTCATAGATTCTCTCAGGAACATTGTCCCTTCAAGTTCTTCAATTATATTTATCACAAAATTGTTTTTTTGTAATTTATTTATTTTTATTGAGATAAGAGTTTTACTCTTGTCGCCCAGGCTGGAGTGCAGTAGTGCAATCTCAACTCACTGCAACCTTTACTTCCCGGGTTTTAGCAATTCTCCTGTCTCAGCCTCCCAAGTAGCTGGGATTATAGGTGTGTGCCACCATGCCCGGCTAATTTTTGTATTTTTAGTAGAGACGGGGTTTCACCATGTTGGCCAAGATGTTCTCGATCTCCTGACCTTGTGATTCACTTGCCCCTGCCTCCCAAAGTGCTGAGATTACAGGCATGAGCCACTGCACCCAGCCTGTCACAACAATTTTTACAACCAAACCAAGAACACTTAATATTTTCATTTCCTACCTACATCAACATATATATTTTTCAGTAAAAATCATAAAGGATATACTTGCCACAGGCATTTGCCAATTAAGTGTATGCTGTCTCAACATAGATTAAGAATAAGTTTGAAGGAGTATATTTCCAGAATTCCAGTGCATTTCTAGGTTAAATACAGTGAATTTTAGTTAAAATTCTTTGATAATTACTTCAACTTATCACTAAATTAGACAGAAATAGAGCATATATGTTTAATAATAATAATACATAAATAATTATGTCAAAGATATGCAACAAAAATAAATGTTCTCAAAAAATAAGCCAAAAGAGAAAATATATTCATAATTTAGTGACATTTATACTCTTTTGAGAAAAACAAATGTAAAAGAGAATGATAATAAAATCCCATTTACTAACTGCCAAGTGGTGACATAAACAGTATACAAAAGACACCAGAAGGAAAAACAACTGTATGGATAATTATAAACTTCAGTAATTCTTTTGCAATTTTTTGTTAGAATTATTTTTCATTTTTCAGAGACTGTAGAAAAGTATTGTCATAATGGAATATGTAATATTGTTTTTCATCAGAGGATTGTGTGTTAATTTAAAGATGGAAATAGGAAAATATGTTCATTAATAATAAGAACTTCTCTACAGTGAAATTCGTATCATAAACTTCTCATTTCTGTGACGTGTGCTTAACTTTCTAACCATGTCCTTTTCCACTGGCATTTTGTAAAATCACTCAATAAACGATTTCTAGACCACAGATTTTCATGCTTCGTGGCATGTTGGAATCACCTGGGAAAGCTTTAAAGAAATAATTGATGTCAAAGATCCACACCTGAATATTCTGATACAATTGGTATGTGGTGTGCCCTGGCATTTAAAAGGTCTAAAGCTCCCCCAGGCAAATTTAATGCACAGCCAAATTTGAAGTGTTCTGTTGTTGAGTTAGAAGATTTCTTATATAAATTCCAAGCCATCATGATCAACATTGTTAAATATATAGAGGCAATAATTTATAAGGTTTTAGAGTAGAAGCTCTGAATTTTAATTGCCTAGATTGGAGCTTCCAGCCTAACATGTCATATACGTGTCATTTTAAGCAAATTATTTAACCTCACTAAAATTTAGTTCTCTCGTATATATAAAAAGAGGGACAATGTTACTTATCTCTGATTTGTGATGAAGATAAAATTAAATAAATTTTGTAAAATATTTAGCAGAATCTGGCACATGGAGTGTGCTCAATACCTGTTAGCAATCCATAATCATGATTATTAATAAATTCAATAATACATGTAATTCATATATGAAAGCATCTGGCACACTAATTATTTGTTGATATTATGTTATTATTATTTAAATAACAGGTAATTGTTGCCTCCTATGGTCACAATACTGAATGTAAACCCTCTGCAGCAGCCAATTTTTAAAGAGTTTGATTAACCCTTGCACTTAAAATATGGATGGGAATGAAATACTTCCCTTTTATAAGATGAATTTGATAATGTCCCATGTTATCCATCTTCATATTCAGCATATAGCTCTGGTAGTCAAGATTAAAGGTAAATTAATTCTGAGATATTTTATGTTATATAAATAGATGAAATAATAATTTTCTTCTGTTTTATATTAACAAATGGTTTATTGTTGTTTGCTTTAATATTTTCTAAGAAGTGAAAAACTCTCGTCATGTCTACTTCAAAAGTGATGCAAAAACACGTAGTATCAAAGAGAAAGATAAATAACACAAAAATGAAACGAAGAGTGTCACTTAAAACTCTCATCTGAGCATTTCCCTTAAGAACTGGAACAATACAAGGATGTCTACTCTCATCACTCCTACTCAGCACAGTACTAAAAGTCCTACCTAATCAGGCAAGAGAAAGAAATAAAAGGAATCCAAATAAGAAAAGAATAAGTCAAATTTTCTCTCTTCATTAATGATATGATTGCATATGTAGGAAATCCTAAAGATTTTGCCAAAGCCTGCTAGAACTGATGCACATATTCAGTAAAGTTTCAGGACACAAAATCAATGTACAAAAATCAGTGGCATTTCTATACACCAATAGCATTCCAGCTAAGAGAGAAATAAAAAATACAATCCCATTTACAATAGTCACAAAAAATAAAATACTTAGGTGTATATCTACCCAAGGAGGCTAAAGACCTCTACAAGGAGAACTAGAAAAATTTACTGAAAGAAATCATAGATTGCACAAACAAATGGAAAACTTTCCATGTTCATGGGTTGAAAGAATCTATATCATTAAAATGACTGTACTGCCCAAAGCAATCTATAGATTTAATGTTGTTTCCATTAAAAAACCAACATCATTCTTATCAGAATTAGAAAAAAAACTATTCTAAAATTCATATAGAACCAAAAAATAGAATAAAATAAAATGCCTGAATAGCCAAAGCAATCCTGTACAAAAAGAACAAAGCCAAAGGTGTCACATTATCTGACTTCAAACTGTACTTCAAAGCTATAGTAAGTAAAAGAGCATGGTACTGGCATAAAAGCAGACATGTAGACCAATGGAACATAATAGAGAATGCATAAATAAGGCCACACAGCTACATTAAACTGATCTTCAACAAAGTCAACAAAAACAGGCAATGGGAAATGGTGGGCAATAAATGGTGCCAAGGTAACAGGGTAGCCATATGCAGGAGAATAAAACTTGACCCTTACCATTTACCATATACAAAAATTAACTCACAATAAATTAAACACTTATATGTAAGGCCTCAAACTGTAAAAATTCTAGAAGAAAACCTAAGAAATGCCTTTCTGGAAATTGTCCTTCACAAACAATTTATGATTAAGTCCTCACAAACAATTGCAACACGAACAAAACTTGACAAGTGGGACCTAATTAAGCTAAAGAGTTTCTGTACAGCAAAGGAAAACTATCAACTGAGTCACCAAACAACCTTCAGAATGGAAGACATATTCACAAAGTATGAATCCAACAAAGGTGTAATATCCAGAATCTCTAAGGAACTTAAGCTATTTAATATGCAAAAAAAAATTAAGCAAAGGAAATAGACTTTTTTTTAAAAGAAGACATATGAGGGGCCAACGAACGTGAAAAAATGCTCAACATCACTAATCATCAGAGAAATGCAAATCAAAACCACAATGAGATACCATCTCACACCGCCTCGAATAGCTATTATTTAAAAGTCAAAAAATAATAAATTATGACAAGGCTGCAGAGAAAAGGGGACACTTATACACAGTTGGTGAGAATGTAAATCAGTTCAGTCCCTGTGGAAAGAAGTTCGGAGATTCCTCGAAGAACTAAAAATAGAACTACCATTCAACCAAAAAATTCCATTACTCTGTATATACCCAAAGGAAAATAAATCATTCTATGAAAAAGACACATACACTTGTATGTTTATTGTAGTACTATTCACAATAGTAAAGACATGGAATCAATCTAGGTGTCCATCAATGGTGGACTAGATAGAGGAAATGTGGTACATATACATGATGGACTACTATGCAATCATAGAAAGGAACAAAATCATCTCCTTTAGAGCAACATGGATGCAGATGGAGGCCATTATTCTTAGCAAATTAACACAGAAAACAGTAAAGCAAATACCACATGTTCTCACTCATAAGTAGGAGCTAAACATTCAGTACACATGGACATAAACATGCGAATAGACACTGGAGGCTACTTGGAGGGAGTGTGTGAAGAACTACCTATTGTGTACTATGCCCACTACCTAGTTGACGGTATCATTCATAACCCACATCTCAGTATCATTCAATATACCCATGTAAGAAATCTGCACTTATACCCACTGAATCTAAAATAAAAGTTGAAACAATAAAATTCTCATTTGGAAAATATGAGACCAAAATGAAGGCCATGTTGGATCCATCATGTATACTGATTTCTAAAACTTTTTATTTAAAAATTATTTTAGAATTGTAGAAAAGTTGCATAAATAGTACAAACTGATCCTGTTTCAGTTTCCCCAATATTAATATATTACATAACCACAGTGTATTAATCAAAACCAAGTCACTAACATTGGAGCATTGATATTAACTGACCTTTACAAATCATTTCCATTTCACCGGCTTTTTCCCTAATGTTATTTTTGTGTTCCAGGATCCAATGCAGAAAACCACATTTAGTTTAGTTGTCATGTGACCTTAGTCTCCTCTAATTGGTAACAATTCCTAAGTTATTCTTTATCTTTATGACCTTAATAGTTTTGAAAACAGCTGGTCAGTTCTTTTGTAGGATTTTTTTCAGTTTAGGTGTGTTCGATGGTTTCCCATGATTACGATTCAGTTATGGATTATTAGGATGAATACTAAAGAGCTGAGGTTCCCTTCTCAGTATAACATTTCAAGGTATTCATGAACTGGATATGCCTGATTTCTGTTCATGCTAACTTTGGACACTTTGTTAAGATTGTATCTGACTGTTTTTTATATTAGCGAGTTACAATTATTCCATTTTTAATTAATAACTGTGTTGGTAGAGATCCTTTGAGACTATCCTATTTCTCCTCAAACTTTTTTTTTCACTAACTTTAGTGATCACAAAGACTCATTGGTGGATCTTGCTTGCAACAATTGTCACTTAGTATTCTAATTGTGATTTTCTATTTCCCTCAATCGTTGTACATGTTTCAATTGGAATTCTTTACTAAGAAAAAGGTGTTCTGTCTCCTGCATTTACATATGTATTCGGTTACTTATTTCAGTATGGACATCTCTCAATCTGAAGCCAAAATGTATCTCTCCAGTTTTTATATATTAGATCTACGGGATTATAAATACCATATTCAAAGGTTACAGAAATTGACTTAGAAAAAAATCTTTGAATTCTTATGATTTAATTATTTATAGGCATGTACTGGGATCATTACAGATACTTATTTGTACATAATAATAATCTAGTAGAAAAAAGGAATAACTTTATTCCAGTTGTACCTGAAAGCTATGACTGATCTCATACTATGATTGTATTTATCTAATTATTAGTGAACTGTGGCTTTCCAAATAATAACATAAAAACATATACAATGATATTAATACACATATTTAGAAAGAAGTATGTGAATGCATCTTCTGTGTCATCTCTTTTGTGGAATAATTCTGGATGAATTATCTTCCCCATACAAAACTCCTTTGCTAAAACTGAGATTTTATTAACAAAAGCAGTCATAATAAAGTGAAAGACATGTACCTTCTGTGGATAAGTGATGTCTGTGACCCGTAATTTGTTCAGTGTTAAAAAAATCAATCTTTTAAAATATAACTAATTTATGAATCAGAGGGAAAATAATATTTATCACGATTAACACCATTGTCTTCATTGTATATTTTCTAGGCTGCTTGTGAGATAGTTCATATTTATAGATTTTTCTTTCTGCATGATGGCATAGGGCCAAGGCAGCAGGCAGAGGAGAAAGGAGATGTGCCCAGAACCAGAAGTGTCTCTGATTCTGGGTGAGCAGTGACAGGGCGATGTGCAGATTTAGGAAGGCCATCAAATACTCAAGTTCTTGGTATTCACTGATGCCAAGTACACAGTGGATGTGGCTTATAATGGATGTGTGTTGTCTTTCTTAGTGTTTTTTACACACTTTTATACCTTATTATATTTTATCATTCTGTTCCTTAATACATAATGCATACTTAAAAAGTGTTTTTGAATTAATGAATGGCTTTTCAGATATTAACTGTTAGGAGCCATGGGAAACCGAGCCACAACTTGCAGCATAACAGTGAGTGACAGGCACACTCATGTTTTCCCAGCTGCCTTAAGGCCCAAATTCAGTGATAAGTGGGGCAGAGGTTTCTGAATAATCTTTCATCCGCAGTGTATGCAGAGTCCTCATAAGCTCAGAGGATAATGAAGTTGAAACAATTGATCAGTTTTCTGAGAATTTTGTCTTCAGTAATTGATCATTCCTTCAGCCTGTTGATTTTCCGCTTAAAGAAAAATTGTTTTTCCTTTCTTCTAGTTACTGTGAATGAACAGTGGCATTCATCACTATGAGCAATTCTAATTTCAGTTGAATTTAGCTGTCATTCATTAACTATTACAACTGTAGGAATAAAGTGGGATTACTGTTTGAAATAATGTTCTCATTTTTTTACCCCCAATTTTTTTTTTTATCAAAACCAATATAAACTAAATGATTTTAGAGTTTCAGATGGGAAAATTACATTCTCATGGGGATATAACCTTGCTACTGAGCCCTTAATAATTATTTGACAACAACCAGTAAGTTGAAATAAAAAATATTTATATACATATGTATACATATATGTGTGTGTGTATATATATATACATATAGGTGTGTATGTATATATATACACGTGTGTGTGTGTATATATATGAATACCTCTTTAGTAGCAGCATTTATATGCCTTGACATTAAGAATTAGCACAATTACTTAGGAAATTTAAGTCAAAAGTATACCAGTGGAAAACATATTTGGATATTTCAATCATATTCAAATAACAAATTCCTTTAAGCAAGTTAATGCAGATACTTAACCAATTCAGATACAAGATAAAATAGTATCTCCAAATTTATCTGTGTTGTCACAAATGACAGATACCCCTTCCCCCTTAAGGCTGAATAGTGTTATATTGTGTATATATACCATATTTTCTTTATCCATTCATTTGTCGGCACTTAGGTTATTGTCATATCTTAGATGTTGTGAATAATGCAGCAATGAATGTGGGAGCACAGATATCTCCTTGAGGTACTATCTTCCATGCTTTTAACTATATATCCAGAGAAGGGATTGCGGGGTCATTGGGTAGTTCTAAGTTTTTAAATTTCTGTGGAGCTTCTATACGTTTTTCCATAATGGTTATGCCAATCTACATTCCCAGAAAGAGCGTACAAGACTTCCTTTTCTTCAGACACTCACCAACACGTTATCTCTTGTCTTTCTGATAATAATGTGAGATGATGTCTTGCAGTTTTGATTTCCATCATGCTAATTAGTGGTGCTGAACACCTTTTTATGTAACTGTTATCCATTTTAATGTTTTCCTTTGAAAAATAGCTATTCATGTATTTTGCTCATTTAAAAATTAGATTGTCTTTGGTTTTTATTTTTTCCTATTGATTCGTATAAATTTCTTATGTATTTTGAATATTTACCACTTATGAGATAAATGGTTTTCAAATATTTTTTCACATTCTGTAGCCTGATTTTTTATTTCATTGGCTGTGTCTTTGGCTGTGTTAAATAAAGTAAGCCAGGCACAGAAAGAAAAAGACTGCATAATCTTTACTTACTTACATGTAGAATCTGAGAAAAAGTAGAATACACAAAAGCCTAGAGGAGAATGGTGACATCTCCGGAGATGGAGAGGTGAGAAAAACAGGGAGATGTAGGCAAAAATGTACAAAGTTGCAGTGATGCAGGATGAGTAAGTCTAGAGACCTAATGCACAGCATGAAGACTATAGTTAATACTACAGTATTGTATACTGGAAATTTGCTATAAGAGTTGATTTAAGTGTTCTTATCACACACAAAAAAGATGACTGTGTGACATGATGGATATGTTAATTTGTTTGACTGTAGTAATCATTTCACTATGTATTAAAATATACTGTAGACCTTACATATTTACAACAACACAATTTTAAACAGATATTAGAGTCTAAATATTGAAAAATAAAATAAGATAGAGCAACACGGGCAGAAATAACAGAAATAATAGAAATTGAAACAAGATATCAACTCTCAAAACAATTTTTTGTATATATCAAAACTGTTCCATTTGTCTTCTAGAAATCTAATCATATTAATTCAGCCTGAATCAATCAATCATTTTTGAGTACTGAGTTTGTGCAAAGTGTATCATACCTAAGGATAGGATGGGGTGCCATAAAGAACGGAGCATAATGTTGTGAAAAATAATACATTTTTTTCTTCTGTGCATTTTTGTTATTACCCTTCCTGGAATAAACTTGATGTGATTTAACCTTTAAAAAAAGGCTTTGTAACTACTATTTTCAGAATACCTCTTATGAGGTTCAAGCGTCTCTAATCTTCCATATCCTTTATATCTGATAATATCCTGGACATCTTTTTTTAATAC
The DNA here is from genome assembly GCF_024542745.1 of Macaca thibetana thibetana. NCBI lineage: Eukaryota > Metazoa > Chordata > Mammalia > Primates > Cercopithecidae > Macaca > Macaca thibetana. The sequence continues at coordinate 137,631,734 of NC_065598.1, forward strand.
CCTGTCTACATTGTTGGATAACTTTGCATGTAGTCAGAAATGTGCCGAAAATTATGACAATATTTACATTACAGTTGTCCATAGTGGCAAAAAAGAAAGTGGAAGCTACCCAATGGCCCACATTGGTTTAATTATGATATGACCGTATAATGGAATACCATGCTACAATAAAAAAGTATGCTTTAGCATCCTGGGGCACAAGATGGCTGACAAGATGCAGCCCGAAAGTGTCTTTCCCAATAAGACCAAATTGTTGAGTAAACCACAAAATTTGGGCAGATCTTTGGAGATAAAATGCTAAAAGTGAATAGAGAGGCTATTCTTAAGCCGAGGCTGAAAAGGGAGGAAGCTGGGAACCCTGTGCAGGGTACCCAAATGCCAGGGCTAGTTCCTGGCTCCGAATGGCTTCTGGGAAAGTGAAGAAACTGAGGGATGGCTCACTCTTGTCAAGGACCTCTGGGGTTGTAGTTATAGGGGACCCAGCATTCCCCATGGATGTGTGAGCTAGCAGGGAGAACTCCCTGGGCAGCAGGCAGAGACAGGGCTTCAGATGGCATGGAGCCTGGAAGGTTTTTGCACTGGGCAGCTCCAGTGGATAGCGGCCATAAATGCCCATCCCCCAGGTCTCCCCATCACCATCAAGGAGGCACAGGACCCAGCTGACCACTGAGCCGGGAGAGAGCAGAGCCAACTTCTCTGTAAGACTGGGGCACATCTGCTCTGCAAGCCATGGTGCCTGCTGACCCTTCCCAGGGTCCATGCATGGCCACTTTGCAGGAGCAGGTGCACAGCACAGCCTCCACAGTCCAGCCTGAGACTGTTGCTGCACCTCGGATTTCCCAGTGAAGTCAGAAACCAAACCCTACTCATGAGGTGCTCCAGTGCTCCCAAGGTTGCAATGTGTAGCCAGAAGTATGGAGCCCAGACCAGTACTTGGCCAGCACTTGACACTGGGAGGAGTCCCACTCTCACAACACTGAAAGGAGCAAGACACACGGATTCCTGGGCCAGAACAGGAGGGTGATGTGCCTCTCTCCACAGGGCAGGTCCAGAAAGACCGTGACACATATTTCTATTGCAGCACCTATCCATGGTGATCCTATGGCCCAGGACACATAGCAAAAGAAATGCCAGTGCAGTGCTGCTGATCTGAGGGGACTTCCCCAAGACCAAGGGCCTGACCTGGTTAGGAGGCGGCCTCTCTCCCCAACGCACCACAGAACACGCCTGCAAGACAAGGAAGTACAAAAGGAACCCTGGATGGATAGTAAGCCAGCTACTAGCCGTTACTCTTGCGCGCCATCTACTGGATTGTAATCCGAACTACAACACCAAAAAATCTATCCCGCTAACATATACACCTGTGAAACCAACTGCAGGAAGGTATCTGCATATAAAGACACTGTATAGAGCTCTGGCCCTCGGGAAGCGTCCAGAAATGAAGCCAACTGACGATATTCAACTTACACTACAGTTAAGGTATCACCAACTCTTATTAGTCCATTCTTACACTGTTATAAAGACATGCCCGAGACTGGGTAATTTATAAAAGAAAGAGGTTTAATTGACTTACAGTTCTGAAGGGCTGAGGAGGTCTCAGAAAACTTACAATCATGGTAGAAGGGGAAGTAAAAACTTCCTTCTTTACGTGGCGTCAGGAAGCAGAAGAATGAACGAAGGCAGGGAGAAGCCCCTTATAAAACCATCAGATCTCGTGAGAACTCAGTCATTATCACAAGAATAGCATGTGGGAAGCCGCCCTCATGATTCAACTACCGTCCACCAGGTCCCTCCCACGACACGTAGGGATTATGGGAACTACAATTCAAAATGAGATTTGGGTGGGGATAGAGACAAACCATATCATTCCGTCCAAAAAATCAAAAGGAAGTTAGTCAATTCCTGGACACAATGGGAGTACAAGCATTGGGCAAATACACCTACTTGAAACGGCAGAAATTAGCCAAAACGAAGGGGCCACAGGCCCCATGCAATTCCGAAATCCAATAAGGCAGTCATTAAACCTTAAAGTCCCAAAATGATCTCCTTTGACTCCATGTCCCACATCCAGGTCACGCTCATACAAGAGCTGTGCTCCCATGGCCTTGGGCAACTCCATGCCTTTGGCTATGCAGGGTACAGCCCCTTTTCCAGATGCTTTCATGGGTTGGCACTGAGAGCTTGTGGCTTTTCCAGGTGCACAGTGCAAGCTCACCAGCACCTGTTATTTTTTGACTTTTTAATCATAGCCATCATGACTCGTGTTAGATGTTATCTCATTGTGGTTTTAATGTGTGTTTCTCTAATGCTCAGTGATATTGAGCATTTTTTTTTCATGTGCTTATCAGCTTCATGCATTTTTTTAAAAAGTGTCTGTTTATGTTCTTTGCCCACTTTTTAATGGGATTCTTCATTACTTTCTTGTAAATTTGTTTGAGTTCCTTATAGATGCTGGATATTAGACCTATGTCAGATGCTTAGTTTACAAACATTTTCTTCCATTCTGTAGGCTGTCTGTTTACTCTGTAGACAGCTTCTTTTGCTGTGTAGCAGCTCTTAGGTTTAATTAGATCTCATTTGTCAATTTTTGATTTTGTTGTGATTGCTTTTGGCATCTTCATCATGAAATTTTTGTCCATTCTATGTCCAGGATGGTATTGTCTCAGTTACCTTTCAGTTTTTATAGTTTTGGGTTTTACATTGAAGTCTTTGATGTATCCTGAGTTTTTCATGCAGTTTAAGAAGGGAGTTCAGCTTCAATCTCCTGCATATGGCTAGCCAGTTATCCCAGCACCATTTATTGAATAGGGAGTCTTTTCCCCATTGCTTGTTTTTGTCAGCTTTGTCGAAGATCATATGGCCATAGGTGTGCAGCTTTATTTCTGGGCTCTCTATTCTGTTCCATTGGTCTATGTGTGTGCTTTTGTACCAGCACTATGCTGTTTTGGTTACTGTAGCCCTGTGGTATACTTTGAAGTCAAGTAATGTGATGCCTCCTGTTTTGTTCTTTTTACTTAAGATTGCATTGGCTATTTGTGCTCTTTTTTGTTCCATATGAATTTTAAAATAGTTCTTTTTTTTTTCTGAGACGAAGTCTCACTCTGTCACCCAGGCTGGAGTGCAGTGGCCCGATCTCGGCTCACTGCAAGCTCTGCCTCCCGGGTTCAAGCAATTCTCCTGCCTCAGCCTCCCAAGTAGCTGGGACTACAGGCTCCCCCTACAACGCCTGGCTAATGTTTTGTATTTTTAGTAGAGACGGGGTTTCACCGTGTTAGCCAGGATGGTCTCGATCTCCTGACCTCGTGATCTGCCCACCTCGGTCTCCCAAAGCGCTGGGATTACAGGCGTGAGCCACCGCACCCAGCCAATAGTTATTTTTATAGTTTTGTGAAGAATGTTGTTGCTAGTTTGATACAAGTATCATTGAATCTGTAATTTGCTTTGGGTAAAATGGTCATTTTAATGATATTGATTTTTCCAATCCATGAGAGTGGAATGTTTTTCCCTTTGTGCCTTTTCTGACTTTTGTTGAGCAATGTTTTCTAATTCCCATTGCAGAGATCTTTTACCTCCCTGGTAAAACGTATTTTAGTCATTTCGTGGCAATTGTGAGTGTGATTGCATTTCTGATTTGGCTCTCAAAACGGCTGTTTTTGGTGTATTGGAATGTGAGTGATTTTTGCACATGGATTTTGTATCCTGAAAATTGTTGAAGTTGTTTATCAGCTGAAGGAGCTTTTGGGCTGAGACTACAGCATTTTCTTGATATAGAATTATATCATCTGCAAACAGGGATATTTTGGCCCCTCTCTTCCTATTTGGATGTCTTTTATTTTATTTTTTTATCTTGCCTGATTGCTCTAGCTGGAATATCCAAAACCATGTTGAATAGGAGTGATGAAAAGAGGGTGTCCTTGCCTTGTGCTGGTTTTCAAGGGGAATGCTCCCAGATATTTCCCATTCAGTATGATGTTTGCTATGGGTTTGTCATGGATGGCTCTTATTATTTTGAAGTATGTTCCTTCAATATCTATTTTATTGAGAGTTTTTAACATGAATGTCTTTTACATTTTATTGAAAGCTTTTTCTGCATCTATTGAGATAATCATGTGGTTTTTACTTTTAGTTCTGTTTATGTGATGAATCACATTTATTGACTTGCGTATGTTGAACCAACCTCGAATCCCAGGGATGAAACCTACTTGATCGTGGTGGATTAGCTTTTTTATTGTGCTGATGGATTTGGTTTACAAGTATTTTGTTGAGGATTTTTACATCAATGTTCATCAAGGATATTGGCCTGAAGTTTTCTCTTTTTCATTGTCTCTCTGCCAAGTTTTGGTATCACAATGGTGCCAGATTCGTAGAATGAGTTGACCGAGAATCTCTGCTCTTCAATTGTTTGGTATAGTTTCAGTAAGAATAATACCAGCTTTTCTTGGTACATTTGGTAGAATTTGGCTGTGAATCCATTCTGTCCTGGGCTTTTTTTGGTTGATAGGCTATTTATTACTGGTTCAATTTTGGAGCTAGTCATTGTTCTGTTCAGGGAATCAATTTCTTCCTGGCTCAATTTTGTGAGGGTATATGGGTCCAGGAATTCATCCATATCTTCTCGGTTTTTCAGTTTGTGTGCATCAACATGTTCATAGTAGTTTCTGATGGTAATTTTTATTTCTGTGGGGTCAGTGGTAACATCCCCTTTGTCATTTCTAATTTTTTTTTCTATCTTCTCTCTTTCCTTCTTTAATAGTCTCACTAGCAGCCTATCAATCTTATTATTATTATTTTTTTTTTTTTTCAGAAAACCCACTCCTTGATTCGTTGATTTTTTGAATGGTTTTTCGTGTTAGGCTGTTAATTTGAGATCTTTCTAGTTTTCTTTATGTAGGCATATGGTGCTATGAACTTCCCTCTTAACACTGTTTTAGCTGTGTCCCAGAGGTTCTGGTATGTTGTATCTTTGGTTTTCTTCACTTCAAACAATTTCTTCATTTCTGACTTAATTTTATTATTTACCCAAAAGTAATTTAGCGTGTTTAATTTCCATGTAATTGCATGGTTTTGAGTGATTTTCTTAGTCTTGACTTCTATTTTTATTGTGCTGTGGTCTGAGAGTGTATTTGGTATGATTTTCGTTCTTCTGCATTTGCTGAGGGTTGTTCTATGGCCAATTATGTGGTCAGTTTTAGAGTATGTGTTATGTACATCTTAGAAGAATGTATATTCCATTGTTTGGGGTTGGAGAGTTCTGTAGAGGTCTACCAGATCCATCTCATCCAATGTTGAATTCTGGTCCTAAATATCTTTGTTTAGTTTCTGCCTTCATGATCTGTCTAATACTTTCAGTGAAGTGTTGAAGTCTCCCACTATTATTGTGTGCAAGCCTATTCTATTTATAGTTCTCTAAAACTTGCTTTATGAATCTGGGTGCTCCTGTGTTAGGTGAATATATATTTATGACAGTTATGTCTTCTTGTTGAATTGAAACATTTACTATTATGTAATGCTCTTCTTTGTCTTTTTTGATCTTGGTTGGTTTAAAGTCTGTTTTGTCTGAAATTAGGAGCGAAGCCCCTACTCTTTTGTTTTTCATTTGCCTGGTAGATTTTCATCCATCCCTTTATTTTGAGCATATGGGCATCATTACATGTGAAATGTATATCTTCTTTGTAGAAATGTCTATTCAAGTTTTTGTTGCCCATTTCTTAATTTTATGTATGTATCCTTAATATTAACCCCTTATCAGTTATATGATTTACACATATTTTCCACACTTCTATATGTTGCCTTTTCACTCTGTTAATAGTGTTCTCTGATGCATAAGTTTTAAATTTTTATGCTGTCCAATTTACTGATTTTTTTCTTTTTTTTTTTAACCTGTGCCTTTGGTGTTATATCCAAGAAATTATTGCCAGATCCGTCATGAACATTTTCATCTATGTTTTATTCTAAGGGTTAGCTTTTACATTGAGGTCTTTTATCCTTTTTGAGTTAATTTTTGTTTATAGTGTAAGGTAACAATCCAACTTCATTTTCTTGCATATGGATATCCAGTTTCCTCAGCATCATTTGTCGAACAGATATTCTTTTTCCTATTGAATGCTCTTGCCTCTATTGTTGAAAATCTCTTTACTTTGGAATGAAGATTGAGTTTTTTTTTTTTATTATCTGTGGAACGAAAAGAGTTGGTCTTTATCATATCTCAAATGAAATGTTTAATCTACCACTTCATACATTTAATATATGTTTCCCTTTTGGCTGACATAAAATATCATTCATTTCAATACACATTCACCATTTTGGAGGTATTCATTTAAAATGATGTCACAGTATATATCAGCCTCCTGGTTTATATATATGCCACTTTTACCACTACTAAAATAATTCAAAATTTTGGAGCTCTGAATAGATCAGAAGAAAACAAAGTATGATAACCTTTATCATTTGATGATATTAGTCAACAAACTAAAAAGAATATTGTTCATAGTATAATTTATTTTCCTATTTTTCATTAAGAACCAATGGCCATTTTGCCAAGTTGACAAAGGAAAATAAATCATATCATCTTTTCTATTGAGCCATTTGAAACAGCTTATTAAACAGAAAAACCCAGGTGCATTTTGAACATTTACTCAAGAACAAAAAGAAAGGTCTGGGGAAAACATGTGTTTCTGTTTGCAGCCTCACTGTAGGAAAATCTGTCATGTTTGTTTACATTTACTGTAAGAAGACTTTAAAAATTAATCTTTATCCTAACATTCTCAATTAATCCATACATGTATGAACTATGGTAAGAATTGCAGCTACCAGCTTTGTAGAATTATTTCCCCATTGTCTCCTCTTCTAAAGAGAAAAAAGTCTGCTATTGTGAGAATATTTATGTGAATAATACATGAGAGCATGAAAAATCACATAAAACTTTTGGGAACGATGGAAAATCTCACATTTTTTTCTTCAATTTTCTTATTTAGGCTGTATTTCTTACAGCATAGATGTTTATTTAGAAATAAATAATGTAGAATCTTGGAAACTTTAGCATCTCTACCAACAATATATTTAGAGGCTTTAACAAACTTTAGTTTTTGAACAAAATTCTCACTTGAAAATAAAGAAAATAAGTATGAGCGTATCTTCTACATTAGTTTAATGAATGGTTAAAGAAATAAATGAAAATTAGCTCAGTTTTGTAAACTACATCAAAACTAGTTAGAGAAGAAGAAAGACTCCAGCTTTTTGAGAAATTGAAAGAAATGCAACTGTTTTGCATACAAATGTTATCTAGGATAACAAATTGGAGCTAAAGATAGGAAGAGTTTTATTGACTGATGATGAGCATTTCAATAGTTTCTATCAGAATGTGATTTTCAAATGCTCAAAAGCAATTTGCTAGTTCTATGAATTTTCTTAAAGTGTTGGAAAATATATAAAATCTAGAAGAGCTTAACAGGCCTGGTCACAATTGTTAAGTATTCCTTAATTAGTGAAGTCCAAGTTAAAGTAGATTTTACGGCTTTTTGGAGCTTGAGACCAAGAATCTTCATCCGTAGTAAAGTTTTCAACATAGTATTTGTGATTTGGGGGCAATATTTTTCAAATATTTTCATTTCTTTAGGTAGACATTTTAAGAGGCTTTGTGTCGATTTTTCAAATCTACTTCTGTTAGTTTTATTACTTTGTCATTTCAATATCCTCATTTCAAAAGGAGGAGGAGGAGGAGGTGAAGAAGTAGAGAAAAAGAAAGAAAAAAGAAGAAAAATAGTTCTGTTGTCATGATAGTATCCCTCTGTTAATCTGGGTTTCAATTTGAACAGATAATTGACTGTATATATAATTCATGTAGATAAGGATTGATGCACACAAAAATTACTTCAGTTGAGGATGAAAAATGGCTGTCAATGAAACTAAGGTTAGTTAGCAGAAAATTACACACAGACATTAAAAGGGATATAACAAGAATGGTAATTTTTTCTCTTCTGGTATTTTTGATGAAAAAGAAGGTACTGGAATTCTTTCCAAGAACATCATTTTGGAACTATATGTCCAATCTCCAAACTTTTCAAGGTAACAATTTGACTCGGTAGGTTGTTGTGTTTTTTGTTTTTTGTTTTTTTTTTATTTTGATTTCCTGAGCAGTTGTAAAATACTTTATGTCCAGCATGGAATGAGCTGGTCTAATACTCCAAATCCTGGTGTATGGAATCTAGTCTAGCACTGGTGTACATTTGGCTGTCTGCCAAACTTGTTTCTTTTTGGGTCCTCTACACAATATGACCATTTTCATAGAACACACTGAACAAGCAATAAGTAGTTCTGGATTAAATATAGGAATATTTCTGCCATTAGTCACATAATCCATGAGGTGACACAACAGATAATCTCCACATAATCAAGTAGTATCCATTATCAATTTAATTCAACTATCAATTATTGAATACTTAATGTCCACCAAGCATGGTGTATATGAGCTGAGTTACCACAACAGTGAGTAAGGCAAAATAAGGCTGATATAGATTAATCTACCTCCCTGAAATCAAGATTAATAAGGCTCAATGTAAAGACTCAAGATAATGTCTCAACAATAAAGCAATGGATTTGCTCATTATATTCATATTTAGATATTATATATTAATGTATTTTTACATTAGAGAGGTCATCATTGAGATCGTTCAGTCACATTAGCCACAAGTGCATGGCATATACATAATATACATGGATATCAAATATATATGCATTTTATCAATATCCTATTAAATTTAATGTCATTGCTCAAACATATTTAAAATGATTAATATTCTCTACATAGCACAGTATAATGGTTGAGACCATAGACTTTCCAGCCAGAAGGCCAAGTTTTTAATCCTGGCTCTGCTACTTAGTAGCTATTCTACCTTGGGCAATTTATTTAACTTCTCTGTGCCTTGGTTTCCTCAAGTAAACAATTACTATACCTACTTTAATGGGTTTTCATGGGCATTAAATATATATATATATATTTATATATACATATGTATGTGTATATATGTATGTGTGTGTATATATATGTGTGTGTATGTGTATGTGTGTGTGTGTATATATGTATTTGAGATGGGGTCTCACACTGTCACTCAAACTGTAGTGTAGTAGCTCAATCTCAGCTCACTAAAATCTCTGACACCCGGGTTCAAGCAATTCTCCCACTTCAGCCTCCCAAGTAGCTGGGACAACAGACATGTGCCACCACACCAGCTAATTGTTTTAGTTTTTATGTTTTGTGGAGACGGGATTTTGCCATGTTGTTCAGCCTGGTCTTCAACTCCGAGCTCAAGTGTTCCACCTGCCCCAGTCTCCCAAAGTGCTGAGATTAAAGGTGTGAACCACTGTGCCCAGCACAAAGGTTTCTGATAAAGAAGTCAGAAGTACCTAAGTGTGCACCTTCTTTCTTAGCTTTGTATTCAAATAAGGTTCCATTACCTAAATATTTTAGAGGAATCTGGACTTTTAAGGTGGTAAGGAAGAAAGTTATAGCTGGATATGTTCTCTACGTGCTAGAATAGGTAAGGCACACTCACAGTCTATCTGTGTTTAATACAAAATAACTGTATAAAGACATGCATATTCAGGTACAGTGTACACAAATTTTTGTTGCATTAGTAAGATGGTCACAGATTCAACATATAAATGTGAAGAAAGTAGAATATATTTTCATGACTGGGATTTCAATTCTGTAGGTTTGATGAGAATAGGTGCCACCATGAATAGTCATTATATATGAGAAGAAAAATGTAATGAGGACCAAATGTTATGAACAATTTTATAGGTGAAAGCAATATTACATCCTGCCTTTCCAAAAGACTACATAGGACAGGAATTGAGTAAGTATGACAGTGTAAGAAGGTGAAAATGTTGGCCTAGTGTCTGAAGTTTTCCTATACTTCATCAGAAATTGTGGAAATCATTGCAGGCTATTTTGCTTCTGTCTTCGTAAGAAAGCAGATTCAAGCAAGTACAAAGTCAGATTGTACTCTTGTTATACTGTTACCTCAAATTACACTAAATTAACCTTTCTCATTTAGAATGCAATGCTTCATCTGTAGAAACTTGCATGCCAGATTTAAATAGCAAGTTTGGTTTTCTTCTTCTTTTCTAATATTGGCCTAAGATTTTTCCTAGTGGTAGTTAAGTGTAGTGAAGAAAATGAAGGTTGATATTTAAGACATGACTGTATAACCTTTGGTATATTACTTAGCATCTCTGAAGCTTTTGTTTCTGCAAGATGGGTATAATAGTAATTATCTCTTAGAATGGTAGTGCAAGATGAAATTGTATTTTTGAAATACTAATCCATTTTCTCTCCTGATTTATAAGCCCCCAGTCAAGCATTTTGATACATTTTGCCTCAGTCGAAGGATGTGACAGGACATAAATCACATCACAAAATGAAGAATTCCTGGCTTTGGTTGCCAACCAAACACTTTAGGAAAAAAGAGAAACATTGAGAGGACAAACAAAGATTTTTGTTTATCCCTGTATTTGTTACATATCGCTGCATAACAAACTATCCCCAAACATAGCAGGTTAGAGCAACAATTTGTTGTTTTACAGTGTCTGTGAAACAGTAAACTGCTGAGTGAAGGTTTTTTATAAGACTGCAATCAAGATGTCAAGTATGATCTCATCTAAGTTTGGCTATGAAGGGAGGAGGTGCCAAGACACCGGAATGACAAACAGCAGACAAATTCTCAAAACACTTGAGTATGGCGCAGAAGTTGCGGCAAGAGTCACACTATTTAGAAGCCTACAAGGAGAAATGAGGAGTATCTCAGTAGCTTTGTGTACATATCAGACTGCCTAAGTGGATAGCTAGCACTGGGAAATGGACGTACCAAACTTCACTCACCTACACCATTCTCAGTAAACTCTTTGGTGCTTTGTAAGCCCCGAGGGACTCAGATACAAGGTTGGGGAAATGGGAAGGAGGAAATCCTGCAATGACAGTGATTCAGTTTTGCCCTCCTGGTAGGTGTGGGCCCACAAAAATAAGGTAGGTTAAATCATGGGGAAATAAGGAAGTTCTATTTCTTCCACATTTGGTTTTGCAGATTAGCTTTATATCCCACATATACAAAGGGCCTAGTTTATATCTTGAGACTTTATAAATGTTTATTAAATGGTAGCTATTATTATTTTAATTATTTTCCTTACCAAATATCATTTAGAACACCTCAAAGAAATAATATTTCCTATGTAGACAACACAAGCTCTTTTAGAACCAGGAGTCTACATTTATGTTGGGAATATAAGGAGCAATTCATTGAGATTGAAATCTGGCCCACTGCTGGTCATCTTCTCATACCTGTTTCCATAATAGCAGCTGACCTGGGGATATCCTACTCTTCTCATCAAGAAAATGGAGACTTTAGTCCCCTCAGCAATATGCTATTTAGAAGTAGATGGTAGTGCAGAGATATTGCATTCACCAGTCCTCTTAATACGTAATATAGCTTTTTAAATTTTTTTCTTTCACTGAATTGTAGAACAAAGTAAAATATATAAACTGATAGATTAATTGTAATTGCTAAAAAGTACATTGGAAATGCTTAACCATTTACATCAGAAAATAATTACAAATATTTACTGAGTAACTAGTATGTGCCAGGCACTATTCTAAGTGCTTGGTGTATATTCTCTCATTTAATCCTCGTCACATCCTTACAAAGTGAATACCATTATTATCATCATTTTATAGATGAGAAAACTGAATCCTAAGTTCATACAGCTGGTAAGTAAATAAGGCAATATCTGGACTCATACATTCTGACTCTGAAGCCTGTATGCTCAGTCACTTTCTCAAGAATAAGATAAATACGCACAGGATCAAAGTTGAAAAAAACTCTTTGGTTCAGATAGGGAGAGAACTCAAAGTGCCTTTGGTTCAGAGCTTTGCTACTGACTATCCAAATAGGTTTGTGCAAGTTATTTAATATTTGTTGACCTCATTTTTCTCATCTGTACCCTAGTACCTATGTGCCATGTCTGTGTTAAGAATTAGATGATCAATTGAGATAATTTCAGTGACAACATTTTGAAAATTATGTCATAGATAAATGGAAAAAAAACTATATTGGTTACCACTATTAGTATAATTAGCTAAAATTTTTAATGTACCAGGCACTGAGCCAGACAATTTTATACATGAGCTAAAAAAAACTCAAGAATTTTTAAAAACTGTGAAGTAAGTACAGTTCTATAGATAAGAAAAGTAAGCCCACAGAAGAGATAAGCAACATACCCATGGTTCCAACCAGGAAGTGCTAGATTATGGAGACATCCTCAGATACAGTTATTTCTAAAACGACGCACTTCATACTATAAAACACTATTGAAAATATACTACTTCAAGCAATTTAGAGTCATTGCACTTGTGCCCAAAATAGCTCTACTTTTTAAGCAAAAAGCCAGTTACTTTAGCTGGTAAAATGATATTTAATGCTAGTGATTTCTATTTCAATGATCACTACATTTTCGGTAGGGCTTGACGAACTTAGAGGAGGGGAAGGGAGTTACTACAACCCCTGAAAGAAATAAAATTGTTTACTCTTAAAAGATGTTGTACAATGATCATGTTATTTCATCCATCTATTCTTTCATCAATCCATTCATACATTGCTTCACTAAATATCTGTAAATCAGACTGTCTGCCCTGATAATCTGCATTGCTGAAAGATGGCTCTAACTATGTAGCACCAGAACAAGATATATCTGAGTTCTAATGGCAGCCTCAAAGCTTCCCATTTGTGTGAAATATAAAAGTCATATAACTTCGACATTTAGATAATAAAGTATTTGTCATATAGAGTTATGACTACTAAATGTGATATTTTATGTAGAACTCAGCATGGTGCCTGGCAAATGACAAGCACATAATAGTGCTTACTAATTTTCATCCTATCACAAACATTCTCCAATTTATATTAAAAACACTTTTATTATAAAAGTTCACTGTGTCTTAATTGGTTCTCTGGAAATAGAAAACCTATTTCCTCAGACATAGTTGGTTATCTGGAAACAGAAGGACTTTTCCTTAGAAGCAAATTATAAACATTTCTCAGATTCCTACGTTACACTGCCCAATTCCATTAAGGCCATCATGGAATTGTATACATGTTATTTATCATGTTTTAGCCAAGATACAGGTCAGGGGTGTTCAGAGCCCCGGGTAAAAGGCTGTGAGAAACAGTGGTGGGGATAATAGTTGAAGGGAAGATTTGTAGCTATGTAGCTACATAAGAAGGGGAATGAAATCATTAAAAATTAAAGTCTAGGATGAATAAATTGATTTATTTGATATTAATAATTTATTGAAGAAGCAGAAGTAGAACTACAAAAAAAAAAAAAAAAAAAAAAAAAGCCAAAATGAAGGTTGAGTCGAAAGTGGAAAGTCAGTCCAGATGAAGGACACTGGGTTCTAGGAATAAGGCCAGGGAAAACAAGGATGGGAGAGGCTGGGTTGGGAAAGAAACCAATGAGAAGACAAGAAGACCTGCTCTTTTCTGTGGTCAGACAGGAGAGAAGTCCTACAGCTCATTGGACTTTTTCAACTACATTTGGACTTTGATGTTTTACCCCTGCTTTTGAGGTTGGACAGCTATGCAATAATTAGGCCAAGGAAGACTGTGTATGTCCTGCTAAGACATTTGGACTGGATTCTGAAGACCATGAAGAGTCACTAAAGGAATATAACTTAGGGAGTCAACAATAAAATATTAGTCTCGATTGTCGCAGACTACTTTCAATGCAGACTTAATGTCGCATCCTGCTTCCAGGCAACTTGACAAAATACTCTAATTCGAAGCTTTCGCTTGGAATCATTTAGTATTTTTCACTTGTAATGAAGCAGTCACAAAAAGATAAACATGTAGTGTATTAACATAAAAAATCTTTTGGGTGATGTTATAAAACAAAAGTATTTATTAACAACATAGCTATATTATTTTTAACCAGTTGGGATGCATCATTCATTAATTCTTTTTGCCATTTTTAGAGGTCACCAGACATAGACGTCCATGGCAGCATTTCCAGTGGGCTAAACACTTTAATATATAATGTAAAAGCTTTCTATAGTGGAATGTAGGTTTAGCTAGAGTGTCCACTCAGCACTAAGATATGCGAGGGTTTTTTTCTCCTATATTAAATCAAATTTGTTGACATGTTGCTCCACAGAGTTTTTAAAGCCTGATGTCTTCCTAGATGTATTATAAACTTTGCAGAGGATCTTGAAACTCAGTGATCACTACTTGCTATGGTGCTCTATTTCTAATGTTCAATAATTTCATCTCCCTGGAAGGAGTTGGCACTATGGGAATTAGACTACTTTGCTTGACGAGTTACGGGACAATGGAAAGATGTTTACAGAATCTAAAATGCAATAATTGCTTGTTTAAATATTTTCTTTTCCCACCTATCAGGAGAATATAAAGGTTAGAAATGAGGCCGGAGTTGTTCAATCCACAGTGCTCTCTCTATACTGATAGGTGTTCTTCCCTCAGAAAGCAAAAGAGGATAACGCTTCTGAATATTTGAATTTTGGAAAGATCAGAATTTTGTCATACTCTAAGATATATTTAAGTTTAAGTGTTTCCCAAACATTCCAGCCTTCTATAAAAAAGTACGCTTAAAATAATTAAAATGCCTTCTGATTCTTTACAGCCATAATCAATGACAGCAAATACTGCCTGTACCAGTTCGCTCTTCCTGTTATAATGCATTATCACACACCTGTGATAAGTGGCTTATCCAATACAAATGTATGAGCTTAAAGTTCTGTATATCAGAAACCTGACAGATTTCACTAGGCTAAAGTCAAAGTATCGGCAGGACCACCTTCCTTTCTTGAAAATCTAGAAGAGATTCTGTTTCCCTGACATTTCCAACTTCTAGGGGCCACCCCCACCTCTTGGCTCATGGTCCTCTCGCTCCATCCTGAAAGACAGCAGTGTAGCATATACAAATATCCCTCTCTCTGAGCCCTGCTTCTCTCACATCTCTTTCCCCAACTGACCCTTTTACCTCTCTCTGATAAAGACCCTGGGTTTACATTGGGCCTTCCTGGATAATCCAGGATAGTCTCCTATCTCAGCCTCCTTAACTGTATCTGTTCTCATCACTTGCTTTAACTTCTCCCTCAGTGACCAGCTGTTGCCTGCACAGGTTTCCCCTGACTAGCGTTCTCCTTCTGTTTCTATGAAGAATGAGCAAGTAGTTAAATTTGATAGATGTAGAGTGAGAAAGAGAGAAAAGGAAAGAGGAGAGAGACTGAAGCAGGATTCTGGGCAAAGTCTGAGGTGACCTGTGTGGTGAGTGAGTGATATCCATGTTGCCCATTTAAGGGACTGTATTGCTTGCCTCTGTTTTTCAGATGTGTTCAGGAGCGTTTCTTCCGCTCTTCTAACCCCACCCAACTGTTCATAACCTCTTCCTTGAATTTCATCCTCATTATTTGTTCTGTTCTTACATGCATGCTGTCCCCCTGCTCCATGGAATGCCCTTCGCTCACTTTCCTCCTTCCTAGAATCCCTTTCAAACATCTATTCTTAATGAATACCTTCCTACCTTTTCACTCCAAACTAATGACTCCTTCCTTTATGGTCCGATGAAACTGTGTTCATGTTAAAACACTTTCAGCTCCATCAGAATTAGTTGCTTCTGTTTACGTCTTTCCCTGTTAAACTGTGCATTCCTCAAGTTTTCCATCCCAGCCCATATCACAGTCCCTTGTATAGAGTATATCGCTGGGGAAACAAGCACATAGTTTGTTTACTAGCCGACATGGAGAGTCAAGAGGCTGTGCTGGTCAGATGCAATGAGCACTCCTGGTTCTGGGCTCTGACTATCACAACTCTGTTGCTTTCATTTGTGAAAAGTCTGCAGGAAATATCTAATATAGATGAATAAATGAAGGTAGAAAATGATTGGGTATTATCATTTTAGTGCTTATTTTCCTCATCATCTGTAAAGGGAACCTCAACAATATTCACAGCCACTATTTAGTGGTGGCTGTATGAACCACATTTTTGTGTACTCTGTATGAAACTACTTGATCAGTGCTAAACTTGCTTTATCTTATTTACAATTCCAAATGGCTCCATGAAGTAGGCATTCTTCTTACCTACATTTGACTGTGAGGAAACCAATACTGAAAAGTTGTTTTGCCCAAGATCATCACGCTATCATCAAATGTCAGAACTGAGATCTGAACCCCTACCTAACTGACCTCCTTAGCCTCTGTGCAGTACACTTCCCAAGTTCACTGCTTTTGCTGTCAATGTGGTTTATAAAACCTTGTCCCATGCCTGATCTTGAAGGCACAGATTAATATAATGGTTCATAACACAGGCTTGAAGTCAGAAAGGAGGGTTAAAATATCAGACTCCTTTACTTAGAATGTGAACTCTTTGCAAAAGTTACTTACCTTGCCTGAACCTCAGCTTCATTATTTTCAAGAACAAGAATTTAAAAAATAATTGGAAGGATATTTTCTAACTCAAAAGTTTATTGTGACAAATAAATGAGATGATACACATAAAATATTTATGAAACTACCATGCTATATTCCTCCTAGTGTTGCTGTGAGGGTAACTTAGGTAATAGATCTAGGAAATAGGAGGAATTTACAATGACAGTAGAAATTAAATAGTAATATATATGCTAAATATGTGATAATAATGTATAATATATGATATTAAACAATATACAAAGATAAATGTGGTCTTTCTCATTGGGGAAAAAACTATTTACTTATCAAACATGCTTTATTTGAGAGGGAAGCTTTCACTTCGTTTATTTATTGCAAATTTCAAAACAGCATAATCTAAAAGAATAGCATTTTGTTGTATTTGAAAATTAGCATCATTGTTTTTGCCGTATGGGGGACATGAACATAAGGCATAAATTCTTACCCAAGTCTCATTATACAGAAGACCTTCAAAACTCCCAAGTTAAAGAAATCATATATGTAATAGACAGATAGGACTCTCATCATAAAGCAGCATACATATTGCAGAAGAGGTGAAAACAGTTGACACACCATATCTAAGATATTTGCTATCAAGAAAAACTTGGATGGGGAACTCACACAGTGGACTCCAAGGCATGGATCACCTCAATATGTCCTAGAGAATCAACCTTTTTTCATTTACTCTAAGCTTTCTTTATACCACAGTGTGGTGAGACAGCTAATTAAAATGTATAAACTTACACAATATAAAAAGATAGATCAAGACAAAGGGATAATAACTATAGCAAAGAAAATGTAGTTAGGGCTAAAGTTAGAGATAAGAAAATAAGGTGGCCTACCATAAAGTTATATGCAATTACTAAAGATAAGTTATAATTTTTCCTTTGAACATCTCAGTATTCATATTAAGAGAAAAAATAAGATTTACATGATCAAAAAATAAAATCATATAAAGCAGTTGCTCAGGTGAACTATAACTCCTCCTGGCACTGAGGGGTCTGAGAGAAACCTGTGTGGATCCACTTGATAAGGTCACTATATGTTGTTGTGGATATAATCCTTTACAGTATCCATACAGTAAATGTCTTGGTGAATTTCATGTTACCACTTTGGATGCCCAATTTCAAAGTATTACAAGTACATGACACCAGTGCATGGTTCAATAAAAGCAATTTGATAGAGCCCAAATAAGTGTGTTCAACTTCTTCACCCTCTGATGGCTGGCTTGATTTGGGAATGGCTCAAGAATAGCTGGAGTACATTAAAACTCCAAACTGGACTCTGCTGAATCTCATAGTTCCTTTCAAGATAACAGAGCAGGAGGGTAGCCAGGTGCATGGATCTCTACTCCTGCTTTAAAAAGAGTAATTCTGCTTTTGTTTGTGTTAATACTGGGGTCCCACATAATATTTAATTTGAAAACAGAATGTAGTTTTCTTTTTTCTTGAAAAAACTGTAAATAACTAGTTTAGAGGAATGTAGAAGTTTTCAGAAAATCTTCCAGTAGTGAATGGCATTTGTTACAGCTTAGTTTTTAAAAACTATTTATTCCTATCTTT